>NC_082637.1:62951543-65746543 GCF_030936135.1 Gavia stellata
AGTTTCCTAATGTGTTTATGTTTCTTTGTAGTTTAATAAAAACAAACTATCATGTTTGAATCAATATGGTCCTTAAGAACTAATAATCTAAGGGGAAAATTATGCATCCTTTCAAGCAAGTAAATATGCTAAAAAATAGTATTGGTTCTTGAGCAAGTGTCCCAGTAATAATATCAGCATCTTTCATTATCCATCAACAAGTAAATAAATTATACCCATGCTTTAAAGCTGAATGTGTTTGATGTGAAATGCAGGAAAGCTAAATTACAGCACTCTTTTGAAACCACAGAAGATTTTGTATATAAGCTGCTGGAACTCCTCCAGAGAGATCAAGAAGTCTATACATTTCAAAAGCAGGAAAATGTTGGGTCTTTTTTCCCCAGGAAAAGCCAGGACACAGGTCTGGAAGTACCTCTGGGACCACGTGTTCCTACTACTGGGGGATCATTCTGATGGAGAGAGTTTTGGAGGGAAAGAGAACCACTCTGCTGTTGTGTTCATGTGGCAGCTGTGGCAACAAGGATAACCAGAAGGGCAGCCCTATACACTGATGCCCAACAGAAGTCGTTTGATGATAGTTTCTAATACTCCAGTTAGTTATGCCCATAAAACAGGTTAAAACAAGGGCAGGTCCTGAGAGCAGTCCTTCCCCCAGTCCCATCCTCTTCATCCCTCTGCCACTCCCACCCCACCCCACATCCTGACTACTAACCAACCTTAATTTTAACAGAAATTAAATTATTAAATGGAAATGGAATAACAATATATCATGATGTTATGTTGTTATGTTCTTAGCATAGGTCCCAATCCTCTGCTGACAACCATTTCTAAAAACTGAATTCTTGAGAATCGTTGAAAGGTTTGTGAAATGATTGTTACAATAACTTGTTTTTGTCAGATGAACTTTCATGATCCAGATTGCTTTCTTCCTGCATGACTTCAGCTGATATTGTTGCGTCACAGAATGGTTCCCTGAGTGTATATGGGCAGATTCATTACTGTGAGTCTGAGTCAGCTCAGCTTCTTCTCGGGTTAAAGAGTTCCAAATAATGATTAACCTTGGGGAAAAAAAGAATGTATGAATATTTTATCTACAGGTCTTCCTTTTCCCGTTTTCAGCATGATTATTGTTTACCTGCTGTTTCTGCTTTAATTGGGTTTTAAATAAACTCTATTTCTTTTTAACGGTGATGGCTTTAAAAAAATGAGTACATTACCCAGGTGACGGACAGGTTTCCACTATAGGTGCATAAAAGTTGGTATCATTCTCTTTGTGCTTTGTATACTCTCTTGCCACATTTAAGAGTTCTTTTCACAGAAACTGAGCAGCATGAGTACATTACTGAAAAAGCAGCTAATAGAAGTAGTAAGAGTTATTGTATATTGGCTGCAGTTGTAGCTAAGAAAACTTTTTAAAGATAAACTGCATTTTGAAGAAGCATCCAGCAAATACTTTAACATCACCAATATTTTTTATCCAGATTCATAGGAAACAAAAGCTCTGGACATGGGATTGATAGAAAAAGACAGGCTGCTACTTTATTAACTTTGAGCATACTTAAAAATGATACAGAATACTTTCTCCCCAACCTAGCAGTCTTTCCTGTTCTTTATTGAGTTGCAGTAGAATCACAAATCCACAAATCTTTTTCCATTAGTCTTGTCAGCTCTATGACAGCGATCATACAATTTAACAAGTAGTTCTACATCATTCTTTACCTTGTGATTGAATGAAATGTATAATGATAGACAGTCTTGATTTAGAGATGTCTAAAATGTCCCAGATCCCCAGATAAGTTATTACATTGATTCGTTGCTCTTGTTGTTAAAAATTAATGTTTCTTTTCTGGTCTAACTTCCTGCCTTTGTAAAATAGAATGCTCTTGTCTACTTGATTTAAAAAAGTTCCATCCAGTCCTCTCCCTAGGTAGGTACTTAACAGTAAAGTCATCTCTTCATCCCCATCAGGATAAGGTAAACAGGTTGAGCTCAATACTTGTTACTAGAGCTGGAATATTGTTTCTTGAAACAGGGTTGGATGAACCCTTTTTGAAAAAGTATCCAAGTAGGTACTCCAAAGTGTGAACACCTAGACATACATCATATATGGCATACTCAGTAGAGTGAAAAGGCCTGAAATTAAATAGTTGAGCACTTTTCATACACAGTTGTAAACAAACATTTTGAAAGATTTGGTTTGCCACCTGGAAATTTGCTGACAACACACACTGATGAATGATGGCTTTGTCAGGTTCCTGTTAACAGCTGTACCCTGCTTTCACAACCCTGCGTCCAGAAAATCAACTGAGTCAACATAACACCGGACATTTCAACATTTCATAAGACTAGTCAGAGGCATAAACGGAGAGCAAAGAAAATTCAGTGATGTGTCTTTGTGTGGTTGAAATCATGAAGCATAAACTGATTCTTGTTCCCCCCTTTTCTTTTGTTTATATTTTCTTGATATACAAGTCTATTATTTTTCCTTCACTAGAATATAATGGAGATATAGTGCCTAGTAAGTATACGTGAGGTCACACAAAAATACCTAACCCTAACTATATTGCATTGCCAAAGTGTTTATGGAAACTCAGAATAGATTAATTTCCGGCTGATACAAGCAGTACAGGGATTACTATAGCAGTATGGTATAAACCTACAGTTTTAGGCACTTCTTGTTTTGCTGGCATCTTACTTAAACAATGTCAAAACATGAGGAATTCTATCCTCCCTTTAGTCCTTGAATACTGTTGGTGGAATTGAGGATTAATCAGAATTGATGTTTCCTTGTGTATGGTTTCTTTTTCCATAAAGAATACTTTTTATGTTCTGCCATTTTAATGACAAGATTTTGTGGCTTAATACAAAGGATAACATAAAATTTAGTGCCAACTCTCAGACTAAAGGTCAGGGATGGTAATCAAAGGACAATACAAATAACCTACAGGTGATCAGGGATGAATGTCAGTTCAAGGTCTGTCTGCCACCTTGATGAAAAATTTCTGTGTAGTTCTTTCTGGGAATGATAATCCAGATAGAATTTGTCAAAGAACTGGCTTGTGCAGAGATCTGGTGCAGGATCTGCAAATGAAATGGAAAAAAAAATAGAGGTATGGAGTTGATACAGTCTAAGTCATGCTGCTCCTCTAAACAGGAAACTCATTTTCAGAGCTAATCCTATGTTAGAGGCCAGTATTTATGTACCATTTCACAGGATTTGCTCTGTCTAGGATTTTCAGGGTTGGACTGAACACCTGACTCAAGATGAAATACGTAGAAAAGGCACTGTTTATCAAGTAATTTAGCAGTAGGACAACTCAGTATTCTGATACCTTAAATAGAGGAAAGTATGATTAAGGGGTTTTTAACCTGTGGCTAATATAGCCTTATTTGTGAGAATAGCATATTAGTATTCTGTGACATAAGAAAATGTGCCATGATCTGACAGATTATTTAATCATACAAATCTAGGAATTTCCAGATCATTATTTAAACCAGAGGACAAATAATAACAAGAAATATTATCAGTGCCTTTTCTTATTTTCATCATGTATAAAAAAGCACTTTATGTATGTATATAGGACATCCCTCTAAATACAGAATTAAACTTCAGAAAGTCATATTAATTGACTAATTTTTTATGTAGTTAAAATTAAATGTGCTTGATATATATATTAACATATATCTGACCACTAATATTTTTAGAGTAGAATGGTATAAACACTTTTGTGTTATTTTAAATTTCAGGAAAGACTCACATACATTCTCAGATAACGATGGACAGAAAACTGTTTTGGTCTATAAGAAGTTTAAAGATTGCCTGTAATTTCCAGAAAAATGCCATTTCTTATTGTACAACTTTCTATTGTACTCCTGTGTGTTCCCTACAGTTCATCTCTTTGGTTGTTTTTCAGGGGGAGGTGGGGTGGGGGTTCTATTTAATTATGGTATAAAATGTACATCTCAAAACAGGAGGTCATTCTCTTTTGTTTCTGTTTTGGTTGTTTGTGTTTCTGTTTTGAAAATATTTAAATGGAATGTATTGAGCATTTAAAACTTTATAAAAAATATTTTCAAATTGGAAATTTATTGAACATTTTTTAATGTGCAAGAAAGGAATACTTAACTATTTTAATCAGCTCTAATTACATTTAAAGTATTAATCATATTTTGCACTAGTTTTCTTGTCTGAAAATGTGTCCCTCAATGACAGTCAAATACAATTCAGCAAAGAACCATCATCTTTCAAAACTTCTGTATACCCCATAAAGGTCAATGGGATTAAAGTTATGGACTATCATTACGACAAATGGCAACTTGAGAAAGTAGTATTTTTTCCATTCTTTTCAACTGGACTGAGGTCTCCAGCTGCCTTCTCTCTATGTGCTCTCAGCTTCCTGACAAAATAAGGGGCCAACATTTTTCTTTGAGTGTAGCTTCACTTCATTGTCATTGTGACATTTAAAAGGCAATGGCCATTTTAAAAATGGCATTTTAACAAAGGGCAAATCTGACCTCATGTTGTGAACATTACTCAGTGCCTCTGGTAGAGAAAATTTGAAGCATTAATCTCTACCAATGAACAAGAAAATTAAAAAGAGTGCAAAAAACAGTAATTTTTTTTTTTTTTTTTAAATTCTATGTTGCAACTTATCTGCTTCCTGAAAGGAAGAAAAGAAAAAATATGGTGTGCCTGCATGGATTAGAGGGAATGTAGGAAGAAAGGAAGGTACATACAGTATATTTCTTCAGGGGTTCATACAATTAAATTTGGTAGAGGATCAGGGGATTACAATTCAGCAATGACACAGAAAGAAGAAAATTGAAAGAATCCAGAAGCGCTGCACTGTAATCTAACTTGGGGCCACAAAATGCTCCTAGCAATGCATGTTTACTACATATAGTGTAGGTACACAGAAAAGTTAAGAGTGCTTATGTGACTTCACTCATATTCCATACTTTAGAGCACTGATTTCCTCTGAATAGCATAAAATGTGTTGGCTTCCTTAAATGAGAATGTCTGTCTTTCATAGTTTGTTTCTATGCTAGCTTAATCACAACATTCGTACAACTGAAATCCAACATAAATTATCTTGCATACTTACCTTTTCCTCCATTTTAGGGCACAGTTTGTCTGCAAGCTCTTGTTGATATAAAAAATCTGATATGCAGAGATACTTTGTCAGTTATGGCAGAATTCCAGTTTCTCAATTACTTTGATACTAAACCAATACATTGTATTTAATATTTCCAATTACATGCCCTCATTTTCAGGCTTTTTATTAATTTTATAGCTAAATAAATGGACATTTCAAGTTTATTTATCAGTTTTATACATAAAGAAATGGAGTAAAAGATACAAGAAAAACAGCAAGTTACATTACAAAGCATGTTTTGGGTGGGTTTATTTAAGATTAGATATAGTGTATGTAGAAAATGGAAGGCTAACGACTAATATATGAAGAAGATGCATTTTTACATACAGGAAAAAACATCAGAGAATGTCAGGAGGCCCCACTGAAGGAACATAGTTCCCTTTCACTGAGTTTTCACCTAATGCTGTTGCCTCTTTAAACATCAACACTGTATTAGTCACAAGAAAGAGTACAGGTTGTAGATCAGGTCTGCTGGCTCCTCTCTGGTGAATTGACATAAAGGATGTTCCTCTCATCCAAGTAATTCAGAAGATGACAAATATTACAGATGCTGAATTTATGTGAATGCTTGCTCCCTGTTTATTAACTCATCAATCTTGTGAGAAATAAAAGGACCAAACAGTAAGGCAAGTGGGCCTTTCTTATCCTGTCAGCTCAACAGTGTCTAAAAGTAATCAATATCTATAATTACTAAAACCTTCCAGGATATTTTAACCCTTCTTTCGTAGTCTACTTCCACATCTGACAGGTTGATCAAATCCAAAACTAATCAGAAAAAATGAAGTTTTAATTACTGCACTGATGCCTTTCATTTATTTCTCAGTCTTACTAAAATTGATTCTGTCATAATGGCAAACTGAGTGGTTTTTTCTTTTTTAATTTGATGAACTAATAGAGCTCTCTATATAGCAAAGCATGAGTAGAGCAGATAACCATAAAATATGTAGAGTTGCCCCGAGAATTACCAGATCTTTTTTGCCATGCAAGTTTATTTTTTGTTTTGTTTGTGATTTACATACATTTATCTCTGTGTGTGTGTGTGTGTGTTCACACTACTTTAAGAATAAATAGAAGCATTGATGACCAACAAAAATTTTTTAAAGCTCAGGTCTCAGTGCAAGTAAAATTTCCAAGAACATTCAAAATGCTCAAAAAATAAAAATAAAAAGTAGCTTCCTTGAATTTGGAGAGAAAATTAAATTCAAATAAGCATTGTACTCTGAAAATTAAGATGTAAAAAGAACAAATGTTTATTTTATTCTCATTCTACTTAATTTCTAAAAATACATTGTATTTATAAGCAGCTGCCTTGAAAAAGATTATGCACATGATTTCCCCTGTTCATTTATTCTATCTGATTAAAGCAGTCTTTTTTTTCGTTTCTAAACTGTAGGAAAAGGGAATCCAAGTTCATTCTGAAAATCACACCTTGCAATCAATAGAGGCTAGCTCAACAAGGTCAATATTCCACACCTCGATTTTAAGCCAAATAATTGCCAGCTGAGAGTATATTTGAATAACTTCTTGCAGATGGTGTATTAGGCAGACAAGAATTTAAAAATATATATTTCCTTTCAATTTAAAAATACAAACATTGTGGGTAGCTTTCCACAGACACATGTAAAGATTAAGTTTGATGACTTACCTCTAGATCAAAAAGAAGCTGTTGATTTCTAAAAACAATATCTAGTTGCATGCCTTTTTCATGCCATTCATGTTTTCTGGGGTGACATGCTTATCAGGTTTTGAGTCAACACTTTGCTCAACACAAGTACTTTAAATTAGGAGTTAAAATTAATATGTTATCTGAGTCAGAAAATATTATATCATTTGTCAAATAAATGTAACTATTTCTATAAATAGAATAATATGCTTGATAAAAGCTTTTCAGACAATTATGTTTGTATGTCCTGCAATTTTGTTAGAAGCAGAAAGAAACAAAGACCAGCCTTAAGTATAATAATTACACTTTATAACTCAAAATCTGTGTCAGCAGGTGGTCAAACCGATGGATGGGAAGACTTCTGACAATGTTTTCACATAGCATAATCAAATTATTAATCACTGTAGAAGTTATGAACAGGGTATTTCATATGTGTACCATTGACAACTAGAAAAAGTAACTGCTATTTAAGAATCTACTGTGAAAGAGCAAAAACTTTATGTTATTGTTAGAAATACTAGGAATTTATTCAAATTCTAAGACTATGACTATGGCTTGATACGAAAATGTCATTCATACAGCCTGCCATCCAAAACTTATATATTGAAGATGTCAAACTGACCCACTGAGATGGAAGATTTGTTAGAGTTTTTATGCAGAGTCCTGTTGTGAGTAGAATTACTCATTTTATATTGAGTAATCTTTTCAGTGGCCGTCCTAGATATGGTTGAAGGCTGCTATTAAGGTGCTTGTTTTCATATCTCTGTATATAATTTTAAAGCTCCTACGGTTCCATGAATAGAAGAACAATGATTGTATATGTCTTAATATGATCTTTCCCACATTTGACAAATGCTCCTCTATTTCCCTGCTGTTTCAAAAACTATTTGTTTCAAGAGCTATCTATATTAATAATGTTGTGATTTTTTTAGATAGCACATGTAAGACTTTTTTTTTTCATTTTATGTTGAAAAATTAGTCACTTGTGATATTGTGTCCACTAATCAGTACAGAGCTTGATTCCAATTTATATTATGTTAGGTGTACATTACTTTCATATGTATAAGATTTACAACAGAAGACAGCTGATCAAATTCTATTATAAATTCCTTACTGGTCCAAAATGCTTTTCGTTACGTAATTCACTAGTCTAATTTAGAAACCATTTAAAAAAAAAATATGCTGAGGGCTGAAGAACAAAGTATTTAGCGTTGGACTGAGCTCGTTCTATCAGTTTTCATTTTTTTGAAGTTTTTTTGGTAAAAGTTAAGACAGTTGTCTTGATTTCACAAGCAGAACAACTTTTTGATAATTTCTAAATATTATGGTCAAATAGGGACATAGGAAGTATGTCAGATAAGAGATATCACATTATTTAAGTCTTAATCACAAATATACCTATTTCAAATATAAGATTATCCATCCCTGTCTGTTGAGTTAACTTTACATTGTGAGTCACAGGCATATCCATGTGGTTAAATATTAAAACAGTAGAAAGAAGTTGCATGCACTGCTTCAACAAGAGACCCGCTGTAGGTTAGAAATGAAAAACACTCCTCAAAATAGCTAGCAGGGTGACGAGGTGGATACACATCAAATGGGTAGGGCTCGCCTTCATGGACTTCTTGCTGCACTAGGTTGAAACTCTGCTTTCTGCTTTTCTTCAGGAGCCTTCTTGGGTTCAAAGGACTTAGCTAGGACATGGAAACTTAATTTACTGTTTCCTGACTCAGCATATACAACATAACCAATACAGACTGCAAAATTATACAGAAAATAGCATGAAATCAGATTATCAATTTTCTTCCATTTTGGCCAGAAATTTGACATTTGCAAATGATCCTTGTATATACCTCTGTGTGTGTGTGTACACGGTAATTTGGTACTAATATTTTTAACCCCAGCCAGTACTAAACAAGGTTGGCAAAAATACTTAGATTTTTTCAATGTTTGAGTAAAAATTTTAGGGTTGAGATCAGTTTCTGAAGGAGCTTTAAATGAAGGATTCTGTCTGGGGTTTTTTCAGATGCTTACAAGTGACATAAACAGAAAAAATGCATTGCTCAAGGACAAGTGCGATTGTTTTATTTTTAGTTAAATGAGTAAGCTGAGAAAAAATCATCCACTGTGTATGTAGTATACACAATGATATAACTGCTGCCAGTTTGGAAAACTATTATAAATGCCAGTATATCCATGCAATCCATTTCCCATGGTTATAGTAGCAGCTTGCATGGGGGCTTAATAACACATGGAGTGTATCTCTACTTTAAGCTCAGTCCCAGAAACTGGGAGTCATTGTTTCAACAGAACAGAAATTTCTTTTCAGGCAGAAACTAGCCTATATGTGTGTGCTTCTGCACTTATGTATGTGTGTGATCACAAGGGATATTGTAGAGGTATTGGAGTTTATCCTGAGAGAGATAGAGAAACACAGTCAAGGCTCAAAGTCAGGATGGAAGATCAAGCATTTTTAGGTTGCTTATTTAGAACCTATCTGCATTAAATAGGAAGAAGTTGAAAGCCAAAGGGTAAATCAGTGCAAGGCTCTGTATGTGTGTGAAATAATCTTTCTAGTTTTGACCAACGTCAGCAGACAGCGATCGGTATAGAGAGTCCATTGTGTAGCTCGACAAGACTGAAATTCACAGCTGGAGTTGCAGTTAGATATAAGGGTTCAGAGAGGGTCTTAGCAGAAAAATCAAAACATTGAAGTAGTTTTCTGGTTTTACTTCCACTACTTGCTTTACAAGGTTCTTTCATTTTTTGGGTGTTACATTTAAAGCTTATTTGATTACTTCTCAGGATTCAGTCCAGCCTCTGTCCCTTATTCATCACAATACTGTTACTTTTTGCAAAATACTAGTTAAAATAAAAGTGTAATTCGTCATCACAATGCTACCTTCATGCTTTTTTCTTTTCAAGCTAATAGCTGTAAAGCTTCAGAAATACCTGTTTTTTCCTAGGTTTTTTGTTGTTCTTGTTGTTTTAACTTAAGAGTGAGTTTACTAACCAAACTACTCCAAAGGAAACACATAATCACATAATTAGCTACATGTTAGAAGTGGCTTTTTTGGTTACTCTTTAATATACTTAAAATGTTATATAGCTTTACCTTCACAATGTCTACTTTGTTAGGCAGTAATAATTAGAGAATCTATACCTGTGAATGATGTAGGTCCTGATCCTGAAAGTAAAAGGGTAGGGAAAAGTGAGGAAGTTTTATTAATCTTTTATTGGAACGGCAATCTTTTGAAGCTTTCTGAAGGGAATCCATCTAAAAGCTGTGCTAGCAGAAATCTATACCTCAACACAGAAGTATAGAGCTGTACTGTGAGATTAATATCATGTCAGAGTCTCCAAGACACTTGCTTCAGGATTCCTTGCCCACCAACATTATGTTATTATTGGGCTGGACTTCTGACTGTACTGACAGGTCATAGTTTAAAATGATTGACACATCAAAGCTGCGAAAGGACAATTGATACAACAGAGAAATCAGACCATCAGTTGAGAGTTTTGCTTTTTATCCTTTATTAATCTCAGGGCTGTTACTTTTGTGAGAATAATAATGACCACTTGTTCAGAACTTAATCCTTTTATCATTTTGCCTTTGGGTGGGGTGGGTCCATTATTATAGGGAAAAATTTGTTTCAGCACAGTGCACTTGCCCAGCTTTACTTTTGAGCAAGAGGAATATAGTGCTGTGCCTTCAGGACAAGTTAGATCTATGCATGTTAAAAATAGTACGAGACAAACTGAAATCAATGGGAAAGTAAGTAGACTTCTATATAAACACAGTGAAAAATAAATGTATTTGCCCTAAAAAACATGAGATAGAGAACAATAAAAATCTGTATTTTTCACAGTTTCAAGTCCTAACATGTGAAGGAAAGAGCCAATAGGCAAGAGAAAGAGCTGAACCTTAAGGTTTTCCTCACAAATCATTATTTTCAGGCTACCTGCTTTAGTGAAACCACAGCACTGGCTAAAAGACGAATAAAATAGCCCAAGACCAAAACAACGTAGACCCAGGTCTATGTCAAAAGTGCATATGTACCACTGTCCTTTTCCTATCATTAAAAAAAGTATTGCCTTTAGAAGAGCTCATCAGTTAAGGTGACAGTAAATAAAAATTTAAAATTCCTATATCCAGCATGGAGATATGAATGTCTGTAGATACCTGTTTCAAATCCCTTTAACTATTTAACTTTGCTCCTTTGGTGTAATATTTACCTGTTCTAACTTGAGGGAAACTAAAGTAGTTTGAAGTCGCTTTTCTGTTTCCTTTGATAAGCAGAGTAAAACATCTAGCACTGTGCAGAAGAACACAAAGTCTCCCTTCACATTTAGTCCCTCAAAGCTCAAAACGACCAATTCGCCAACAAATCACAAGAAAAAAAATGCATCGTAACAGTGAATTCCCCAGCTGGTTATGTGAGAAAGACATTAAATTTATTTAGGCTGTTGTGTCTGCTCCACAACACCAGTGGATTCAGGCAGGTCTTAATTATTGAAAAGATGTACTAGTGCATAGAAGCAAAGTATTCATATCCTGAACCCAGATAGAGTCTGTTTACAGCTTGGCAATGTGTTCAAATTTTAAAAAAATGCCCCGGGTTATGTAATTTAAACAATTATATAAAACTGTGGAAAAATCCCTTCGATTTATTAAAAATAAACAAAAAAACATGGGATACACAATTAATTGGAGATTACGAGTTATTATTCAACCAGTTCAAATTATCTGAGCAAATAGAAATAGTTGATGGAAAAAAGAGCTGATAAGAAAATTACGGAATAGTTTTCAGGATGTCTACTTCCTGAAGACAGCCTCTTTGTGTGATTGTGTTCATATAGCACCAAGCACACCAATTTCCTAACAGATAGCTGAGGTTGTGAATGTAGATGGCTTGGAATTAGAGGTCGTTCACATGATTTCCTTTAACGTTACTTACTCAGTGAATTACACTACTCACGTGTAACACAAAGGTTACAGCCATGACGTTAGTCCTAATGTGTTCCTAATTCAAACATTCTTTATGTTTCTCATTCTTTACCCCAAAGCACTGGTACAACTGCACTGGGTTTGTGCTAATAGAGCAGGTGACTTGTGCACAGTGAATGGAATGCCTTTAAGCCTTGCTGCATCAAATTGGAGCTTTCACAGAGAATCATATTAATTCTGCTGGGGGAAAAAGAAGGACAAACAACAATGAAGGAGATACACTGCTACCTCTCTGAAATCCATTTAAGCAGTAATCCTCTGAAATTAGAGCATACCATCTGATTTATCATCTGTCATAGCAACAAACTGTTAACTGTGGAAAATACAATTTCAGGGAGATGAATCCTAATGTAAACTATGTTCTATGTTATTATTTTGTTATCATCTTATGTGCACCTTCTTCATACATACAGATCTCAGATGAAAGACAGTGATAGAACATGAGCCAAGTAGTTATGAACCAATGTAATTTCATTGCAGTTATGTGAACAGTTCTCCACACTAGAAAAAATATCAGTAATACCTCTTTCTGAGTGTTCTTTTTATTAAAAAGTCCATACCTTCAGCAATAAGGAATTGCTTTCATGAGTTTGCCTATGAAGTCTTTTTCATAGTTTTGTACTGCTTTGCACAGTGGAAATAGATGCAAGATACTATGCATACTAAAAAGGTTCTTGGTTATTTAATTGGTAAGTCTAAGGGCCACTGACAATATTAATGTTTCAGGCAGATATCTAATTTTAAAAAAGAAAATCAGTATTTCTCATTAAACATCAGGAGACTCTTAACAGGAATTTTGAGTGTGTACTAACAAGTCTCACAGCTGAAGGCAATCACAAAAGAGGAGGTTGACATAAACAAGGGGCTGTAGCACTATCAGTATTCACTGCCTGTTGGGTAGAGTCAGGAAAGGGAAATTAATTGCGCCAGACAACCACTTCCCCTTCTCATTTTCTTAAGCAACCCTTAGCAATATGAAAGCCTGATTAATAAGAAGCTGTGCCTCCTGGTGCTGTGTGGTTGTGACCAGTCACCTGGTCGTGTTCAGGAAGGAATTTTTTTCCTACACAGTCATAGCAGCTGGTGCATTTTATTGTTTGTTTGATTGACTAATTGCCAAGGAAGCAGACTTTGGCTGACAGCAGTAGAACATCAAAGTTTATCAGTAAGAAATAAAAGATAGTGGGCTGCTATGACCTTGGAGATAAAAGACTGGAAAAGATAATTCCCCAGCCATGTGTGATATCCAGGATTTCAGTGGTGGAGTTACGCTTATGGGGGAAATGGGTAGGAAAGTGAACAGACTTTTGCAGAAATATAGATATCCCTTCCATAGGGGGAGATATATCACATTGCACTGTTTACAAAGTGTGAGGAGGTCAGGGATATTTCAGCGAGGGCCTATTCCCAGCAAATGTGGTGATACTGTTATTTGACCCTGTTGGAACCAATTAAAAACATGGCACAAGAATGTGAAGTAAAGAACTTCCTGTCCCTTACCTGTGTTGAAACCAGTAACAGTTCAAATTATCACTTAAAGTCTTTCCCACGTCACTGTTCTTCATTTGTCTGCCCACCTGGTTCAAAGTATTTCAGCTCATGAGTGGCCATTGTTAAAATATTTTATATATTCAAAAGCCAGGGTTACTAACAAGAGCAGCTAGTATTGCAAGGAAGAAGGTTAAGACTTTGCATGTACTGGGACTTCATAATCCCAAGGTAAGCTTTGAGCATAAGCTGTAGAAGTTCTGTTCATAAACAAATGAAGAATTTTTGCTCAGAACATTTTCATGGAAAGTTTATTTAATGTTCCTTTCATTCATAAAACAATGTCAGCTGTGAAGGATATATAAATCGATGAAAGATAAAAGAAACAAATATTGGAGGAACTTCTGACTACTTCTTCTTACCTCGCTCTTGGAAAATCTTGACGTTTATTCAGACTACGCAATTTTCCTGCTAGCTTTTACCAGCACATTCTTTTAGCATGACTCACAACCACTTCGTTCTCTCCTACATCCTTGGTGCAGAGTAGTCAGCACCACCAGTTAGATATTGCTTTGAAATTGAATTCCTTTATTTGGATTTTGCTTCTATGATGTTTCCTGACATGTTTTCCAGTTATATTCCCATTTCTCTTTTCTACCTAGTGTTGCCTTTATTTTGTCAATCTTATCTTATTCTTACTGAGTGGTGCCAGCTGCAACTCCAGTCTTTCTCCAGTAGAGATTACAAACAGATATCCCCACTTGCATCCTGCTTGCTCTTGACACTTTCAAGAATATGTGTCACACTTACGGGTCAGCCAACCTTGATTTGAAGGAAAGCTCACTGAGAATAAAACAGCTGAAATGAAATAAAAGAAAGACAATAAATTAAATTAATCTCAAGGCTCTTTTAATAGGCAAAATATAATCATAAAAAAAATCAATTTTAAAAGTTTTAAAGTAGAAAAATTGTATAAGTTAGAACAAAGATATACCGTTCAGTAATTAGTCAAAATTGCTGGTATTATTATAATAGCAAAACATAATTTCCAAAGCTTTTGTTGACTAAAGAAAAGAAAAGATGTCAAGAATAGAAAAAACCATTGAATATCTTTCACAAACTTTCCTAAATTTAGAACTCTTAGAGTATACATGTAGTACATCTAGCATATGTGGAAAGCATTATGGCTGGAATCCTCAGAAATCTAGAGCTAAAGGCCATGGCCTGACTAAGCTCACATGAAAAACCAACCAACCAACCAACCAACCAACCAACCAACCAAGAATCACCGGATGCCGCAAATGAAAACCATTGAAACTTTAGCATCTTTAAAGCATAAATACTGTTTAGATCCTGTGTGGTAGCAAAGAAATACATTGCGAAGTTCAGAGTGATGGTATAAAGGTAACATACTGGGTCAGATGTTAACCACAGCACTGTTTCTGCTCCAGTTCATAAAACCTGCTGGTGCCCTTTGAAAAACTTCTCGTACACGATGAGACAGAATTTTCTTTACACCAGTTCTTTAGAGAATCCTTGTGAATTTTCCTCTGGACAGATGTGGTACTTCTGGGGTCCTTTAAGGTAGAGACTAGTTGGAAAGGAAATCTGAAAACACCAAGACTTTCTTTTTTCCTTTTTCTCAGTAGAAATGATCTCTAAATACTCCTATTATTTGAATAGCATCATCCTGAGAGCAATCTTCTTCCTGTGACTGATTTTTTGGAGAACAGTTTGAATTGCTTGTCATATTTCTGTTTGATTAGTGTGAGGAAACTGATATATCTTTAACTTTTTGGCTCTGAGAAGAGGAATGTCAGAACAGCATCATCTATTGGACCAGAACGATGCTGCCTGTAAATAATTTAGAGATTTTTCTTTGTATGCCTGAAGAGATTATGAAATGCTACTTAACTTCTCAATTTGGAGTACTACTGAAGTCAAAGTGGGGTATTAATGTTCAGTGATTCCCATTGGTCATTAAAACAATCTGCTACTTCCTCTATCTACAGCAGATTGTGGTGTTTACCTAATGTTAAACCAAGAACAAAAAAGAAAAGGAATTTGGTTCTTCAAAGGAAACTTCAGAGCCATGTACAAATTTCAGTAATTTTAAGAGGAAATCAAGACTATCTGCAGATGAGGATCGCACTGAAGCTTTTACATGGCCATGCACCACACCGTCAATGAAAGCACAGCTGGGTTTTTTGCTGCCTGAGCCAGACTAAACAGTTTTGGAGAGCACAACATTTTACTTTTTCCAAGAAAGATGGAAATGATCCACTTCTCAAAAGTTTAGTGTGTGATCTGTGACAGTGAGATACCTTTCAGGAGCTGGTAATAACTGATGGTGGACCAACAACAATCCGTGGCATTGGGGAAACTACCGTGGCCTAGTAAGTATAAAAGCTGCAGAACAGAGGTATAATTAAGCAAAATATTTACAGCTTTTGTATTTTTCTTTATGCCTTAAAGGAACAGAACAAGTTACTATTTTAACCCCAAATTTCAATTGTTTCGCAGAACTTAGAGAAGCATGGTCTGCAGTGGTCATTTTGTATTCATTTGTCTTAAATATCTATATCATCACTTAAACTCTCTAGCATATGATGGGGTTTGCCTTTGTGTCTGGAGTATATTTGTGAAACATCTTTCTTATCTTCTTCTGTGATCTTGACTTTCATTTAGCTTGCCAACAAAGACTCTCTTGAAGCAGTCTGCTGTAGATAAGGTCCTTCTAAAAATGTAAATAAGAAGTAAAAAATCCTCAATAATGTACAACAAAGGAAGCAGAGGAAAGAAGAAAAAATAGCTGAAGAAGTGTAAGTACACTGGGTGAATATATAACATGACTGATTCATGGAGTATTTCAGTGATGGGTTCAGTACAATGGGAACAAAAAATATAGTATATGCCAGTGTAGTTCTCCAAAAGCTTTATTTTGTGGTATGCAGAGATGTGATCTATTCAGCTGTCACTGTGATAGCAACATAAAATTAATACGCCAAGTGCCCAGAGTGGAATTTATAAAAAGCAGTAACAGCAAAATTACAGGTCTGCTTTTCTTTATTCCTTACTTTACATCAAGTATATTAAAAATAATTTCTGCTGACTGTTTAAGTGTCTTCCAGGTAGACATGCATAAAATGATAAAGATTTTTTTTCTTTTTACAACCTTCTAATTTCACGCCTACTGTTATTGCTCCTTTCCCTTCCCTTCCCTTCCCTTCCCTTCCCTTCCCTTCCCTTCCCTTCCCTTCCCTTCCCTTCCCTTCCCTTCCCTTCCCTTCCCTTCCCTTCCCTTCCCTTCCCTTCCCTTCCCTTCCCTTCCCTTCCCTTCCCTTCCCTGTTTCTTCTTAATTTTTATTGAGGCTACAGCTCTTTTGCAATTTTTTTCTTCTTAAAAAAAAATATTTTCCTCTTATGACTTCCTACATTCCTACTTCCTCATAACATGTTAGTGTATACCCAGTTACAAGATTGTATTTTTTTCAGTAATTGAATAAAGAAAATTCAAATTAAAATAGAAAAAGAAAAATTTTCACTACGACACTCCTACAAGCATACCTGGCCATATTGAACCACCTTCAGGTATTGCAAATGCCTAATTTCAATACCAGTATAAACAATACCTTAATACACTAATATATTTTGGTAGCTCAGAGCTGTACAGTAATTTAAAAGCTGTCTAAATGTAACATCAGATGTATGCAATTTTATTAATAAATAAATCTTATTTTTTCCCAGAGAAGTAAAAAGTGATTTCTTCAAGTAAATATACCCTCATACATGTTAAATTTATTTTCTAAGAATTCATGTATTTCTCTTCACCCAGAAATGAATCCTGTTTGCCAGACAAGCTACATGACAAGCAATCACAGAAACCTTATAAATATCCCAGACATCTATAATTCACAACAATTGAAGCACTAGCACTCAGGAACACAACTCTCCATTTTAAATAATGGGCAATTTTACTTGTATAGTATTTTTTTCAGTAACAACATCTAATAAAGGCATTTGTTAAAGTTTTGTAATGTTAAACTAGTAGGGAGAGCCTAATGGAATTCTACTGGAATTTTTCCATTAAATTAACATTATGGACTTTTAATGGATGTCTTAATTAGATGCTGTTATTAACAGGGATGATGTACAAATAAAAATCAGACCCTATGTGTGCAGAATACCTCATTAGAATTCACTGTGGGACATAGATAAAAATGCCTCAGTCTACCTAACACACATCAGAAAAAAATTCTTTCCTAAGCAAGCACATGAAGGTAGTCACAGGATAAAATATGTTCTTTAAGCCGTTTATTTTAAACTGAATTTACAATATTTGTTCAAATTTGGTTCTTATTTACACTGATATAACCTTTTTAAATTTAACAACGTTGTCCCATAGATGAAAACACTCGGTTTTAGCCATTTGAGATGTGAAGTGTTAAGAAACATAGCAAGGTATTTTTGCACAATTCTGACCTCATCTTTTCTTTCCCTTCCTGAAATTAGGTCCAACAGGGTGGGTAGGGTGGTGATGAAACCAAACCAAAACTCTATTAACATGTTCATTGTGCTTTCCCTCCCTATCTTTATTGCACGTGCCACCAGAGCTGAAAACTGACTTTATGCACAGCAAGTAATTAATCATAGAAACATATAATCATAGAATCATAGAACAGTTTGGCTCAGAAGGGACTTTCAAAGATCATCTAATCCAACCCTCCTGACATGGGCAGGGACACCATTCGCTAGATCAGGTTGCTCAAAGGGTCATCTAATTTGACCTTGAGAACAGCCAATGACGGGGCATCCACAATTTCTCTGGGCAACCGGTTCCAGTGTCTCACCATCCTCATTGTAAAACATTTCTTCTTTATGTCTAATCTAAACCTACCCTAATATAGTTAAAAACCATTGCTCCTTGCCCTGTCACTACAGGCCTTGGTAAAAAGTCTCTTGCTGTTTTTCTTCTAAGCCCCTTTTATATATCAAAAAGCCACAATAAGGTCTCCCTAGATCCTTCTCTTCTCCTGGCTGAGCAACTCCAACTCTCTCTGCCCCTCTCCACAGGAGAAGTGTTCCAGCCCTCTGATCATTTTCATGGCCCTCCTCTGGACCTGCCCTAAAAGGTCGACATCTTTCTTGTACTGGGGACCCCAGAGCTGGGCACAGTACTGCAGGTGAGATCTCACTATAGTGGAGTAGAGGGGGAGAATCACCTCCCTCAACCTGCTGGCACCCTTCTTTTTATGCAGCCCAGGATATAATTGGCTTTCTGGGCTGCAAGCACACATTGCCAGCGCACACATCACCAGCTCATGTACAGTTTTTCAACCACTAGTATCCCTAAGTCCTTCTCCACAGGCTGGTCTCAATCCATGCATCCCTCAGTCTGTCTCGATACTGGGGATTGCCCCAACCCAAACGCAGGACCTTGTATGTGGTCTTATTGAACTTCAAGCAGTTTGCACGGGCCCATTCCTCAAGCCTGCAAAGGTCTCTGTGGATGGCATCCCCTCCCTCTAGTGAATCAACTGTACCACTGAGTTTGGTGTCATCTGCAAACTTGCTTAGGGTGCATTCAATCCCAGTGTCTATGGTGTTGATGAAGATATTAAATGCTATCGGTACCAGTACAGACCTGTGAGAGACACCACTTCTTACTGGTTTCCACTTGGACACTGAGACATTGACTGTAATTCTTTGGACACAGCCATCCAGCCAATTTCTTATCCATCTAACAGTCCATCCATCAAATCCATATTTCTCGAATTTAGCAGTAAGAATATTGTGGGGGATGGTATCAAAGGCGTTACAGATGTCCAGGTAGATGACATCTGTAGCTCTTACCTTTTCCACTGATAGAGTCAAGAATTTTATCTACACTGACAGCAAAGCCAGACCTTCTGAGCAATGTTTGTGTAAAAGACTCATTGGTTCTATGTGTCTGTCTGGCTTCTCAGCTCCCACCAATACACAAATTCTGGCACTTCTGTAGGAACACAGACCACAAAGCTCAGGGAAGTGTGGCAGAGGAATGTCATTTGACAGTGCAGATCTGCAGAGTAGACTTTCAAGAGAAGATTGAGATAAATTCAGGCTGATGACCTTGAGACAGCAGATTTCAGTCTAGTGAGGCAACAGTCACACCCCGAACTGCTTTTTTGCAATTCTTCCTTTGTTTTATCTCACATCTTCTAAACTAAAATGCAGACCAGCTTCTTTAAACCAAATGTTTCAGAATTTAGAGCTTATAATATCTGCAGTTAAACCAAACCAGTTCCCAGCTCTTATAAATGTAACTTCCCCCCAGTAGTGTAGTGAGTAAACAATTTTGAAAGAGAAAAGAGAAATAGAATGGAAGATGCTAAACATACCTATAGTATCTTTTCATACCACTTTTATTACTACAATAAAACGGTAATTGCAACAATATTTTTACTATAAGGTACAGCCTATAACAAAAATACTCCAGGCTTGTTTTAGTGAAGTACAGAATAAGCTCATTCTCAGTATTAGACACATGATCAGCCCAAATAAAGGCAGTAGCGTCTGTGGTTCGTTTCAGTATCATGATCTCTGAAATGTAAAAACAGTACTGTGGAACACAGGTTCTTGTTTTATTCTGTATTTATTTCCTTCTCCACATTTGCCTACGTAATTATTTTGAAAAGAGTTACTGTTTCTAATCCTCTACTAGCTTATGTAAAAAGGGCTTTAATAAAAAGACTCACTAGCTGCTTTTAAAAAAAAATCTCAGCTTCAATTGTAGTGTAGTTTTTTCATTATAGTTCGAATTTAATATAAGTAAGAATGAATACAATGAAAATTTGATGTTTCTTAAAATAGAAGGCTGTAGATTGTCACTCTTTAAGTTGCTCCTGTTCTTTAAAATTGCTTTTGTTTTCAGAGCCTTCCACTGAGATCAAGATGGGATGTCAGCCAAAAGGAATTTAACTTAGTGTTTTCCATTGGGGAATAGGCCTGAGTTTTGATCTCTTTCATAATCACTTGAATATGTAAACCAATGATTTCCATCTTTAATGGTTTGGCAAGAAAGATTAGGCAGACTCATTTAAGGACTATTATCCTTTGAAGCACGCACCGTAATTCCAAATTATTAAATTTTCAAGCTGATTATGTTCTTCCAATGTAATATTTTATTTCTTCTTTTTATAATTAAACATTTTAAACATGATGATAGAGAATTGTAAAACAATATAAAACTGAAAAAATAAGAAGGTAACCTTTTTGTTGTTGAGGTTCCAACTAAGAATATTTGAGTTTGAGTAGATGCTATGTGGATGGTAGTTGAGGAACATTAAAATAATATAGCTCATTTTATATTTGCCATATAAAATATCATTACTACCTGCACCATTAATAAATCAATATACATTATGTGATCATCCTGAGTATGCCTGATAATAATTGTAAAGCAGCTACAGTAAAGAGAAACTGGTTACCTTAAAAGTGCAGTTTCAAAAGTATGCACACAATCTTTTGCAGGAATTCATTTCAAAAACCCAAAACTTTATGCTCAAAATAGATATTGGACTAGTTCTTGCACTCATTGAATTCAATGGCAAAATTCCCACAGAGCAAAATTGAGCATATCCTGCATAAGTATAGTACCTAGAATCTTATTTTGCAAATTTTTTTTCAAAAATAATTTTCCAAACAAATTAAACCAATGTTGAAAATGTTTTTTGTATGAAAACAATGCTTCCTGGTTGCATTTTTGTGGCAGGGTTTTGGTAGCAGGGGGTGGCTTCTGTGAGAAGACACCAGGAGCTGCCCCAATGTCGGAGACACAGTTCTAGCCAGCTCCAAGATGGTCCCAGCACTGCCCAAAGCTGAGTCCATCAACAATGCTGGTGGTGCCTCTGTGATAACATTTAAGAAAGGGTAAAAATACTCCACAGCAGCTGTGAGAGAGGAGTGAGGAAAATGTGTGAGAAACAGCCCTGCAGACATCAAGGTCAGAGAAGAAGGAGGGGGAAGAGCTGCTCCAGGTGCCGGCAGAGAAGACCATGATGAAGCAGGTTGTGCCCCTGCAGCCCATGAGGGACCATGTTGGAGCACACAGCTGCACTGCAGCCATGGAGGACCCCATGCCAGAGCAGGTGGATATGCCTTAAAGGAAGCTGCAGCCTGTGGAGAGCCCATGGCAGAGCAGGCTCCTGGCAGGGAACCCATGCAGAAGCAGCTTTTCTGGCAGGAACTGTGGCCCCACAGGGGACCCATGCTGGAGTAGTCTGTTCGTGAAGACTGTACCCCATGGAAAAGACCCACACTGGAGCAATTCTTGAAGAACTGCAGTAATGGGAAGGACCCACACTGGAGCAGTTTGCAAAGGACTCTGTCCTGTGTGAGGGACCCCATGCTGGAGCAAGGGAAGAATGTGAGGAGAAAGGGGCAGCAGAGATGAAGTGTTATGGACTGTCCACAACCCTCATTCGCCGTTCCCCTGCACCACTCATGGAGGAGGAGGTAGAAGAGTCAGTAGTGAAGTTGAGCCTGGGATGAAGGGAGGGGTAGGGGGAAGGTGTTTTTTCTATTGTTTTTATTTCTCACTATCCTACTCTGTTATTAGCTGGCAATAATCTAAATTAATCTTCCCCAAATCGAGTCTGTTTTGCCCATGACAGTAATGGATGAACAATATCTCACTCGCCTTATCTTGACCCACAACTTTTTTACCTTACTTTCTCCCCCTGTCTTGCTGAGGAGGAGGAGTGAGAGAGCAGCTTGATGGGTACCTGGCAGCCAGCCAAAATTAAGGCACCCACACTGATTCAAACAAAAAATGCTCTTCCTACACCCATCATGAATTACCCTCAAAAGCACTTGATCATCTCCCACCACAATTAAACACTGTAGTAATCTAGACTATTAAGAACAATTTTAAGAAAAAAAAAAATGGTTTTACTTATATATCTACCTGGGATTTCTTAATTCCTCTCCCAGCATACTACAGGACTCTGCTCAACATGTCCACAAACTGCATTGTTGTTATCAATTCCTGAGTTGCCAGAGAGCTCTTCCTCTACAACTATTCTCCACTGTGGGTGAGGATTGCTTTTCTGGAAATTCTTATTTCCCATTGCCAGTGAGACAAGGATTTAACATGCAGTGAACTTCCCATGCTTTGTCTGAGCTATTTCTGGGCTCCTATATATCCTCATAGAATGGGGTTTATCATCATCTAACAGAAGACTAAAGTCTGTTTTTTTATCTTTATGCAGCAAGACACTTACATAAGTACTAGACGCCTACTATTTTATGTGTAAACCTAAGCACATACAGTTTGTTAGGCGTGAAGTATTGTTTCTTGAGCAGCCCTCATCTCCTCCAGGCAACAGCAGTAGAAGAAAACTATTTTGGCAGCAGAGTCTGAATGATTTTCCAACCTTAATGATTCTGTGATTCTGTGTGTGATTCTGTGATTAATATAACTGTATTAATATAGTATATATATGTATGCATGCATATGTATATACATATACCTCAAAAACTGCACTGAAAACTGTAATTTTGAGGCTATGTCTTTCTAATTGTAATGGGGCAGCAATACAGATTTTTCCATTTAGGTCTGGGTAAGTGGTAGCACCCACTGAAGCATGCAGAAATGAGAAAATGCTGCATATCTGAAGACATTTGCAGAGCACAGTATTACATAGTTTTATTGGTCCTGCATTACAAGCTTGCAAAACCTTGCACGCTAACTCCTTGCACATGTGCTAGCTATCTCCTATTGACAGAGCACTGCTGCAGCCAGAAGCGCCTGTGTGCTGCTCCATCAGAGCCCTGCACACGCAGGTCTGTTTGCCTGCACCCTGCTCAGGAACCCAAATTCCTCTCAGGAAGCTCTTTCCCTTGCTTGCATTTTCCACATGTTGCAGCTACTTGAAGCAAAATTTCAAACCAGGAATGGCAGCCAATAAAATGAATATGTTTTTCTGCATTTATCAGCCTAGACACCACATGAGTATGTTCTGACTGAGAACCTCACCCAGGGACTTTATCAGATTTCATGGTTGTTCCATGGGAATGTATAAAGTATCACATATTTTTAACTAGATCTGGGTAGAAAACATAAAGCCCTACAACACTTACAGAAGATTGAAAAGTCTTTGCATGAACCAATCAGAAAGATTTTAAAAGCTTTCATAGATGTTATCACAAGATTGCTAATACTCTAGGAGTAATGTATTTGCTTCTTTGTTTTAGTTGAGAGACTTGATTTTGTGAATATATCATCTCTAGTAGTTACTTTGCCCCAATGAACACGATGGGATTTCACCCTTTTTTTTTTTTTTCCCAATTTGGAGCTTTTCCTCTTAACAGATGATTAAACAGATATTACCTGATTAAAATACTGTAATTCTGACAGAAAGAGAGAGACTATTCTGTAGCTACTGGCAAGGGAACTGAGCTGCATATGACCAAGTCCCTGCTCTTCCATTTGTCTCACATCTGTTGTGCTCCCTACTGGCTGGTTTAGGGTAGCCTTCTATCATTTGGATTCTACAAAAAATTCTGCTTTGAAAAAACTTTCCTGTCAAAGGTGCTATGCTGTGATTATTTAATTGAAAAAATCCCAGCTGACCATCTTCCGATATATTCCTGATATGCCTAGGTTGCTGGGGTTCTTTGGTAATTATTTTCAAGCAGAAGGGTTTTCGTATGAAAAACCATCACATTATGCTCCTCATACAAAAAAAAAAAAAAAAAAAAAAGGCCTATTAGTTCAGCTGTATATGCTGTCAATTCATTAATCATTTTCTATAATGCACTGTTACCTGTCGTTCATTTGCAAAGATAAGATTACAATTTTAGACTGAATAAGATATGGGCAAGTTAGCATCAGTTTAAAACAAAGAAAATGACCACATAATCAATATGTACAATATAATAGTTCAGAATAACCTCTCATAATGTATGTGTCATTTATCCCTCAAATGAAGCAAAACGCTGTGGTTCAGACCACAGCAGATTTTTCCTTTGGGTCTATATTTAAGGCATTATGTTTCCCACATTTATGCCCATTCAGTCCAAACACAGAGCAGGGGGTTATGTGCATATATATATATATTTGGATACTTTCAGCTATTATGCTATGAGTGTTCTAGAAATAGATTTGTTTATCAGACTTAATATAAATTCTAGAAAATATGAATTATCCCTTAGTCGAGCTCTTGTGCCTCTTTTAATTTGTTTACTCATTATAAGTAAAACTTGGTTTAACAGATAAAAATACATGTGATTCTTAAATCTGCAGTGTATTTTTTAACTTTTCTAAAATCAGGAAAAAAGGCAGACATTACAGTTTATATTTGGCAATGTTTACCTCTCAGCTACAGCAAAAGTAAATAATTACTCTTGTTTTATCCCAGTATGCTGGTATTCCCAAACCTGTAAGTCTCCAATTAATGGCTACCACATTTCCTATATAGACAGTAATCTAGAAATAAAAGTTCCTTTTCTGCAAATCAAAATTGCTTTACTACCTCTTCTTACATGAGGTTATCAAGATGGGTGAACTGCATGGATGGGAGAGCAAGATTTTTCAAATCTCAAACTATGTGGTGATTTGATCTAGTGTGAGCTCTCAAAGTTTCATTTCCTGTAATTTAAATTCTTATCATTTTAAAGATGATTAAACCAGTAAAACTACAATGTGTTCTTTCAAGATAAGTGAAAGACACTTTTCTTAATTAGGGCTGAAATATTCCTAAAAACCAGCTGGCACATGTATCTAAATATGATGCTGCTAAAATAAATATGATACGTTTGCAATATTTATTGTATTTTTTTCATTATTGTATTGCTTTTCTTTTGTCTTCTTTCCATTTTAGAAACAACCTCTGTACTTTAATTTCTTTCATAATTTGAACACTTCCTAGCATCTCTTTTTCTTTGCCTGTGGAAGTGAAAGCTTCGGTTCCACTCCTCAGTGGCATGTGGTCAATATGTCATTTGTCACGGACCTACATTTTCCTGACCTCAGTAGACTTCTGTGTTTAAATTTTTAAATAGCATATTTTCACCTCTAGTTATTGAAGCTGACAGTCTGCTGACACAGGAAAATAAAATAATAGATTTGGGGAAGATTTTACAGATTTTTCCACAGTTGAATATCCGGATTTCCTCCTGTATATGCTTAGGCATGTGGCTGAAATATCTGCATTAAAGAGATTGTCACTCTATTTTCCCTTGCAGGATACAGGCTATCTGAAATTCTTCTTGCTTTGTAGAGGAGTCTAATCCTTTCAAGTAATATTAGAAAGGAGCTGTGGTAATTACACTGCTAATTTATACACCTCAATTACTTGTCTAAAGTTAAATGAGGTAGATCCAAGCTCATGTCCACTCCATCTTATCTCACTGTGGAAAAACAAGTACTTGCAACACCTTGTAGACAAAATTTTGGGGAATATTTGGCTTGTCAGATAATCAACTTGATTCTTATCTATATTTTCCCATTATGCAAATTATTTCTCATGTCCATATAAGGATATCAGACATTTTCTTCAATGGGTTTATATGTTCCATTCTTACATTGTCCAAGAGAAGTAATAAAATGTTTAATACATGAGGTGTAGGGAATCTGTTGTCTGGCCTTCACATTATTAATTTTTATTTGTCATATTATTACCCTTATACAGTGCTTGTTACAGAACCATGAGGCCCTGGATTATTTTCTTAATGCTGTATTATATTGTACAGTTCATTCTTACCACCCACTGAAATGGATCCATCTGTAAATCAGAACATACAGAAAAGGTAAAGTAGCACTTCTCAAGTTTAACAAATTATAATGTATGCTGCCAAACTGAAATCTAATAAGTAATGAAAAAGAATATTCATATTCTTACATAGAAGTGTTATGAATTCTAATAGAATGCAATTAACCTGAAAAATTCAGATGTGTTTTTCCACATCCTTCTAAAATGTAAATATAAGTGTCACATCCTTTCGGAAACTCTTTGAAAGACATCAGTGCTGAAATACAACAGCTGACTCAAAAGTATGAGGTGTAAATCCAAAATTACAGAAGGATGTCCAGAACAAAGTACTCTGGGCCTGAGTAGGACAAAACATTCTGATGCTAATCTATGCAACATTTCTGAGAGTAACGAATGTTGACCACATTCCCCAAATAAAAGAATTTATACCAATTTCTGAAATATTTTTACACAGGTAAAGAAGGAGCAGCAGAAATTGTACACAAACATTGATTTAGTCTCACAAAAGTTCTTTGAGTACATTAAGCAAGTCAGTAATGAAGAAGTAAGGCAGAATAGGAGGAGGAAGAGTATCTAAGAATACCTAAGACAAGTAGGAACAATGAAATTAATTTATAAAGCTATCCAACTTGTGTGTGCATATTTCCATTTTTCCTCTAAACTTCGCTTGAAACCTCTTAATTTAATTTGAATTCATGTACACTAAAAAAATTCTAGATATTAATGCTGCTCCAAATCCATTTTTCTCTTTAGATGTGAGGCGGTATTTCATTCAGACTTGGACTAGCTATACACATTTTTTTGTAAAGTTTTCTCTGTTTAATTTAACATAGTGATTTTAAGTATAAAAGAAAAACTTAGATCCATCTGCAGTTTCAATTAATTTCTCAGATTCTTGACAGATGTAAATAGAAAGTTCTCTAATGTTTCATGAAGAACAAAAGAACCCAAATGGTGAATGTATATAAGCAAAGGTCTGAAATTGTGGATAACCTATTGAAGCAAATTTATGAATTCTATAAGACACAATGTTTGTTAGGAATCAATTTCAAGTAAATGATTCCACATAGGCCTGTAAAACTGATGTCTACTTCCCTGCTGACATCGCAATCTTTTTTTATTCTTTTTCCTGAGATTGGGAACTTCATGGTATTGCCACAGTAGCAAACTGGCTGTATGATTCTCTTAAGGCTTGGTATCCCTGATGAGTGAATAAGCTGCTCAGGGAAGTGGTGGAGTCACCCTCACTGGACGTGCTCAAGGAACATATGGATGTGGCATTGTGAGACATGGTTTAATGGGCATGGTGGTCTTGGTTCATGGTTGGACTTGATGATCTTACAGGTCTTTTCCAACCACAGTGATTCTGTGATTCTGTGTGATTCTTTGGTCCCTTTATAAATCAGGGTAGTACATCATGCAGTATTTATCAGCCACCAACCGCAGCGCCATAATCAGAGATTTCCATAGCAATGAGATGCTCATCTTTTTTGCACAAGTGTTACATCAGCTTCAAGGAGCTAGAATAGTCAGAAAGGAAGAAACTAGACTCAGTGCAGAGGCCATTTCTGTTAATGAGGGTAATGTGCAAAACCTGAAAGTTATCACTTCCTGATCCCTACTTTGTCAGTCAAACTTGTCTAATGATTAGGTGTAAGCCCTGCTTTTTTCCTCAAACATTTAGATAGCACATTTATTCACTTTGCATCCAGCTGTTCTCAGTTTCTCCAGTGTTAATCTTTTTTTAACCCATTAGAGAGGAGAACACAAGTAATAAAATTGAAAATTAATGGCTTGTAGAATTGGGATTCTTACCTCAGGGTAAGCTATATTTAGGGTTTTTTTCAACAACAAACATGTTACATAACCTACTTACTCAATGGAAACCAACAAGTTCTTTTAACAATATTTTAATTCAATTTCTTATCAAATAAATACTGTGCCTAATCTACATTTTGACTCCTTTATTCATGTCCTGTTGCCTATTGAGTTTTGGCTTTAAATTGCATGTCTCTATCACAATAAAGAATATAAGACATATAGCAATAGGTATCACATTTTAGAATCAGAAAAACATCAATTAATATTTTTGAAAAAAGATGCTAGGGTACCCTATTACAACATTTTACAAAATCAGACTAATTCCTTGAAAATGTGTCTATTTTTTCTTGTCTTTAACAGCATTTCTGCTCTTACTGGAGGAAAATATGACAACGCATTGCAAAACTGTTAGAAATTTTTTAAACTGTGACTCTTTTTTAAAGTATTAGTAAGCAGGTGGTGAAAGTCTGACCTAGTTTCATACATTTCTCACATACATTTTGTCCTACAGCTAAACTTCTTTAAATTGATTTGCAGAAGAGCAAATTTTGCCTTTTTTTAATTCATTAGTATTGAAAGTGCAATTCAGCTGCTCAAAAGATGAAAAGATCTCTAATTTTTAACAGCACAGAACCTACATTTAGAGTACAGTTTCAAAGTTCTAGAAGCGGTTGGGCCAAATTACAGGAAAGAAAAGTTTATACAGAGCTTTCCATCTTTTTTCCTATCTCCCTCCAGTGCTACAGCTGTGGAGATTCCTGCTTAATCAGACCAAAGTGTTTTGTCACTATTAGCTTTCTGTGCAGGATTTATTCTCCTTGCTGCCAGAGATCCCATGCTCTGTAATAATCGTAAAAGCTACTTTGACACAACTGAGAATGATTATTCTAATTTTAGTGTATTTTATATTTTTCTCAGCACTGAGTTGAGCTCTGAACAAAGAAAAAAAATATTATTTACTCTGCCATCTCTCAACAATAGACATGTAGAAAAACAAAAAAACCCCTAGAGAATGAATGAAAAACTCATTTAACTAATTAATATCTGATCCTTTATAATCTTTTTCAGTGGTAGTGATGCTTAACATACCTACTTTATGAATGCCATATCAGCATTTGCTATGTCAGCAGAACTGATGTTGAAAGCTCTTTAAAAACTGCTTCCTTCTTATCAAGATCTGTCCCCTGGATTTAGATCCTGGATTCAGGGCCCTATAAATAAGATCATCCCTTGTGAGACCGTCATATCCATGGGGAAAGCATATTAACATATAAATATATTAGCATTCATTAATGTGCATTTCTGAACTTTTTTTTACTTTTGTGTTTCCTTCAAACAAACGAACATCATAATCTTTCTCTTTTTTTCCCTTTAAAAAGCCTGTAAGACAAGCAGAAGAGTCCAAACTGAAGAATGCTTTCCAAAGCTTTAACATCAACAGTGCAGATATATATGTATGATTATTCAGGAAACTATCTTCAGTATTGCAGAAGTAGGAAATACAAACAAAAATCAGATGACTTTTCCATGAATGTATATTCTGGTTTTGTGGTGAAAACTTTGCTGATGGAATTTCCAGATGCAGAAGACAGTGAGGTTCTGGACTAGTCAGATAGTATAACTATCTGCTGTAATAGTGGGGGAATGTTCAATTGTCTGAGTTGGTGAAGGACCTTGAAACTTGTTCTGTCGAATCATGGAGGGAAGTAAAGTAATTTGGATATTCTCTAGGACTTCTTATGTCTTTCTATCTCCACCAGAATTAAAACCAATTTGAAACCTCTCTCTGGTACTGTTGTCTTGGATTGCCTCCTCTGTCTTTTATACTCATAGGTCCTTCGCTGACTACATTTGATCATTTTTCCTCCAGGACTCACAAGCTTGCCTTTTGGGTCTGATACCTTTATCTAATGGGCTTTCTTTTGTAAAACTTCTATCCTCAGTGTTTCCCCAGGGGATTTAATTGAACGAGCATTCCTTCCTTACCTGGAACCCGTAAAATACTACAGCAAAACTTGCTGGTCAAAAAGTACTTTCGTTGGGCTAATTTTTTCCATAACTGATTTATTTCATCTAACTTAGTGTAACTTAACTCAAAACATCCCAATAAAATGCATGTAAACAATATGTAACTATGCATATAATTCATACTTCCTTTCTCTCATAACACAGCAGTATACTTCTTACGTGATGCACACATTCTTTATAGTCTTTCACAGAATTACAGAATCATTAAGGTTGGAAAAGACCTGTAAGATTGTCAAGTCCAACCATCAACCCAACACCACCATGCCCACTAAACCTTGTCCCAGAATGCCTCTTCCACACGTTTCTTCAACACCTCCAGCAATGTGACTCCACCACCTCCCTGGGCAGCCTGTTCCAAGGCTTCACCACTCTCTCAGGAAAGAATTTTTTCCTAATATCCAGCCTGAACCTCCCCTGGCGCAACTTGAGGCCATTTCCTCTTGTCCTGTCGCTAGTCACTTGGGAGAACAGACCAACACCTACCTCTCTGCAACCGCATTTCAGGTAATTATAGAGAGCGATAAGGTCTCCCCTCAGCCTCCTCTTCTCCAGACTGAACAACCCCAGTTCCCTCAGCCGCTCCTCATCAGACTTGTGCTCCACACCCCTCACCAGTTTCGTCACCCTTCTCTGGACACGCTCCAGCACTTCAATGCCCTTCCTGTAGTGAGGAGCCCAAAACTGAACACAGGATTCAAGATGCGGCCTCACCACCGCTGAGTACAGGGGCACGATCACCTCCCTACTCCTACTGGCCACACTATTTCTGATCCAGGCCAGGATGCCATTGGCCTTCTTGGCCACCTGGGCACACTGCTGGCTCATATTCAGCCGGCTGTCAATCAACACCCCCAGGTCCTTTTCTGCGGGGCAGCTTTCCAGCCACTCTTCCCCAAGCCTGTAGGACTGCATGGGATTGTTGTGACCCAAGTGTAGGACTCGGCACTTGGCCTTGTTGAACTGCATGCAATTAACCACAGCCCATGGATCCAGCCTGTCCAGATCCCTCTGCAGAGCCTTCCTACCCTCAAGCAGATCAACGCTCCCGCCCAACTTGGTGTCATCTGCAAACTTGCTGAGGGAGCACTCGATCTCCCTGGCCAGATCATTGATAAATATATTAAACAAGACTGGCCCCAAAACTGAGCCCTGGGGAACTCTGCTTGTGACCGGCCGCCAACTGGATTTCGCTTCATTCACCACAACTCTCTGGGCTCGGCCGTCCAGCCAGTTTTTTACCAGCAAAGGGTACACCTGTCTAAGCCCTGAGTCACCAGCTTCTCCAGGAAAATACTGTGGGAGACAGTGTCGAAGGCTTTGCTGAAGTCCAGGTAGACAATGTCAACAGCCTTTCCCTCACCCACTAGGCGGGTCACCTGGTCATAGAAGGAGATCAGGCTGGTCAAGCAGGACCTGCCTTTCATGAACCCATGCTGGCTGGGCCTGACCCCTTGGTTGTCCTGCATGTGCCCTGTGAGCGCCCTCAAGATGAACCTCTCCATAATCTTCCCTGGCACCGAGGTCAGGCTGACAGGCCTGTAGTTCCCTGGATCCTCCTTCCGGCCCTTCTTGTAGATGGGCGTCACATTGGCAAGCCTTCAGTCATCTGGGACCTCCCCTTTTAACCAGGACTGTTGATAAATGATGAAGAGTGGTTTGGCAAGCTCCTCTGCCAGCTCCCTCAGTACTCTTGGGTGGATGCCATCAGGCCCCATAGACTTGAGAGTGTCCAGGTGGCATAGCAGGTTGTTAACTGCTTCCTCCTGGGTCACGGGGACTTTATTTTGCTCTCCATCCTTGTCTTCCAGCTCAGGGAGCTGGATACCTTGAGGATACCTGGTCTGGCTATTAAAGACTGAGGCAAAGAAGGCATTAAGTACCTCAGCCTTTTCCTCATCCTTGGTGACGATGTTCCCTCCCACATCCAGTGGAGGATGGAGGTTCTCCTTGGCTCTCTTTTTGTTGTTAATTTGTAAAAACATATTTTGTTATCCCTTATGACCATGGCCAGATTGAGCTCTAGCTGGGCTTTTGCCTTTCTCTGCATGACCTAACGAGGCCCTTGTACTCTTCTTCAGTTGCCTGCCCCTTCTTCCAAAGTTAATAAACTCTCCTTTTTTTCCTGAGTCCCAGCATAAGCTCACCGTTCACCTAAGCCAGTCGTGTTCCTCACCGGCTCTTCTTACGGCACATGGGGACTGCCTGCTCCTGCACCTTTAAGATTTCTTTCTTGAAGAAGGCCCAGCCTTCCTGGGCCCCTTTGCCCTTCAGGACTGTCTCCTAAGGGACCCTCTCAATCAGTGTCCTGAACAGGCCAAAGTCTGCCCTCTGAAAGTCCATGGTAGTGGTTTTGCTGACCCCCCTCCTTACTTCACCAAGAATTAAGAATTCTATCATTTCATGGCCGCTAAGCCCAAGACGGCCTCTGACCATCACTTCTCCCACCAGTCCCTCTCTGTTTGTAAACAGCAGGTCAAGCAGGGCACCTCCCCTGGTAGGCTCCCTTACCAGCTGTGTCAGGAAGTTATCTTCCACACACTCCAGGAACCTCCTGGACTGTTTCCTCTCTGCTGTGTTACACTTCCAGCAGACATCTGGTACGTTGAAGTCCCCCACAAGAAGAAGGACTTGCCACTGTGAGACTTCTACCAGTTGCTTGTAGAATGCTTTGTCTGCCTCTTTGTCCTGGTTGGGTGGTCTATAACAGACCCCCAGCAGGATATCTGCCTTGTTGGCCTTCCCCCTCATCCTTACCCATAAGCATTCAACCCTGTCATCACAAGCATTGAGCTCTATACAATCAAAACACTCCCTAACATACAGAGCCACCCCACCACCTCTCCTTCCTTGCCTATCCCTCCTGAAGAGTTTATAGCCCTCCATCGCAGCACTCCAGTCATGCGAGTCGTCCCACCATGTTTCTGTGGTGGTGACTACATCAGAGCTGTCCTGCTGCACAATGGCTTCCAGCTCCTCCTGTTTGCTGCCCATGCTGCGTGCATTGGAATAGATGCACTTGAGCTGAGCTATCGATTTCACCCCCAACATCGGCACGCCACCCCTAGGGTCATTTCTAGGGAGCCTGGTTTCATCCCCTTCCCCCTTCAAATCTAGTTTAAAGCCCTCTCGATGAGGCTCGCCAACTCATAAGTGAGAATCCTTTTCCCCCTTGAGGATAGTTAAACTCCATCTGCTGCCAGCAGGCCCGGTGCCATGTAAACGGCCCCTGATGGCACCAGCCTCTGAGCCACGTGTTAACCAGGTGTGTTTTCCTGTTCCTTTCAGTGTTCCTCTCTGCCACTGCAGGGATTGTGGAAAACACTCCCTGTGCTCGTGATCCTTCAATCAGTCGCTCCAGCTCTCTGAAGTCCCTTTCAAACACTTTTAGACTTCTTTGTGCAACCTCGTCACTGCTAAACTGCATAACCAACAGTGGGTAGTAATCATTGGGCCGTACCAGACCAGGGAGTTTCCTGGTGACCTCTCTCACCCAGGCCCCAGGGAGGCAGCAGACTTCCCTGTGGGTTGGGTCTGGTCGGCATATTGGGCCCTCTGTTCCCCTCAGGAGGGAATTGCCTGCAACAATTACCCTCCTTTTTGTCTTAATAGACACAGTCGTAATGTGTGGGGCTGACTGACTCAAACTAGGCAACCCCCTGGATGGACTTTCATCTATATCCTCATTAGCCTGGCCCTCAAGTTCCAGAGCCCCATATCTGTTTGTTTGTTTTTGTTTAAAATACTTGTTCCACTCCTTTAGTCAATTATATTTTTAAATCTTTCACTGAGTAACTGAAGTGATCACTATTGTCAAATTGTTTTTACAGTAGTTTTAATTATCCTAAAATGACAGGCAAGTGAAGAAATTACTATATGCTTATGATACATATAGGGGTATGTGGGGGGGTACAGGAGACGAACTGGAGGCATACAAGCAAGCTGCTTTGCAGAAAGTCCTATTATAGACTGAATAGATTATTCCTATGGTTAAGACTAAAATGTGTTTCATAACTATTTAATAATGCTGCATTATGGACAGTGGTTATCTTTCCTTGAATACAAACAGCTTTTCAATCATTTTGTTCACTGCAAGCATTCCAGACCTGAGCCCATACCAATTACAAGGAAAACAGAATAACCTCCTCTTTCTTATATGTGTGGCTTTTATTTAAAGAGTCATTCCAGGTGGACTAATGCCAGCATTTCTACCCTGAGGACTTCTTCAGCACATTCACAGATGTCTGGCAGAGACTACAGATTTATACTGTGGCCCACTCACTAGTTTGAGGCCATACTCACCACAACACCCTGCCACTGAGTGGCCAAGTAACAGTCAGGGTCCCTTATTTATGTTAGATGTAAATGAGTCCCTCTGAATGCTGGAAATGCCAGCATCATATGTGAGACTTATGTTAAATTGTGTGAGAAAATAACAGTGAAAAATGCACACCCCCTAATCCTTTGGTGGGAACTCTTACATTCAGCTTCACTATATAGGATAAGATTTACACATCCCATCAGCAGCCACCCCAAGCTGAAATGTCCTTATCAGCTATTAACAGGTGTGCCTTCAGCAAGCTTTCAAGTGCACAGGAAGAATTTGGGAGAAAAATTAGAGTAGCCCCTGACCCAGAGCTCTACTCCTCCACAGAAATGGAGAAAATTCCCATATGCTTTTATGAATCAGTAGGTACCTTCTCTCCTGATATTAATGGAAGTATAAACTAGAGGCTTGTCCCAGTCATATGTCTTTTAGTTGTCTCATCTTGTACATGAGCCCTCACATAGGAACTATCTTCTGCAAGACAGGTATTAACTCCTGTTAGTTACCAGTGGGAAGCCAAACCTCTCTTTTCCCAGAACCCAGAAGCTGCTTTCCTGGCCTGCTTCCTTCCTGCTTATCCCTGCCAGCAGAGAAGACTGCACTGGGAGGATGGCTGGGCATGAACAAATGGGAGCAAATGGTGTCTCTCTAGTGAAAAATCTCTGGCTGGAGATGGCCGGCTGGTCAGTAATTACAAGGACCTGCCTCTGAGTTCTGCTGCTCCAGTTTTTTTCTCTAAATCCAGCTTACTGTTTCTCTTAGCACTCCTGCCTGAGGTTAAGAACTACATCAGTCTGCAAGAGTTAATGGGTCGTTTTCAGGGAACAACGTGAACAGTTGCTAAAAACTTCACCCCTAAACTAGGACAACTGCTCCTGAATTTGAAGAAGGTGACATAATTCTTCTAAGATCACTAAAACACAGCCCAGAGAGTGGGATGGGGGGTTACATGAGCTAAAATTTAACATTCTTGAGATAATTAAAGCTCACATTCTGCTGTCAGAAATTTGCATTATGCTCCCATTTGACTCTAACCACATCCCACTGGTTAAATGAGAATTACACCATTAGCTTAGGATGAGGTCCATTGACTTCGGAGAATGTAGCTCCCTGACATACGACAGAAGAAGAAGATAAACTTACAGAACACCAAAAAAAGCAAACTAAATATAAATTGATATCTCCATAATCTTTCAAATATGTAAATTTCTACTGCACAAATATTTAAACTAGGCTTATTCTGTATATTAAATGATTCCTGGCGGTATAGAGATGATTTGCATTTGAGCCTTTGAGAGGGGAGAGTGCTGATTTGTAATAAAGGAACATATGTTCTGAAATAACTATGTGAGTCATATGATACCAAATACATAAATGGTAATTCATAAAACCTGTTTTTAATATCCCCAATTTAGTGTGTGATATTTTATGTATGATAATGGAATTGATATGCATTCTAAAATTATACATTCAAAAGTGCTTGCTTTTTCTTTTCTAACTTACACTTACTAAAATTTACTTAAGCTTACCAATCAGCCCTGTAAAATCCATGTCAGAACTTTTATTTTTTAATGACACACTTATTTAATTAATGGTTGTCGAGATCATGTACCTTGCCCATTCCACTGACTGGACTGGATAATTTCTTTGGTTTCCTCCACCACCTTGTCAGAGGTAGCATATTAAAACTTTGTGCTCTTGTACTTCAGGTTTTTTCACATTGTTATTATGCTTTTGTAGCACTTAGAATACCATCCTTGCTACCTCTGCTCTTCCGTTAACACCAACCTCTAACCCAATTTACCAGTTTGTACCACAAATGTTTCTCTGTTTTTCTCTGTGTGATTTACCCACAGAATTCCTTCTGCTATCTGATCTGCAAAGCTGCTATTAATTGTTCCTTGAAATCATTGCTCCAGAGAAGCCAAAGTAAATTGTCCAGTTGACAATGACTAGGCTGAATAAGAGCTATAGTTCAAGAATTAACCAGATTCGGACCATCAATCTGTGCACACTACTGGTTTATGCACCAAGTTTATTCTTACCCTCCCCTCTCCCTTTTTCCCCATTGCCTTGCAGTGCCTCAAATTATTTTGAAAGAAAGAGTTTTTATGAAGGAAACATCAAGGAATGGAAAAGCAAAGAGTTGAATCTACTTTATCAACTGCAGTGAAGTAAAGGAAAAATCTGGAAAGAGTAATAATTTTCTGTAAATTCCCTGTCCTTGTGAGTGATTAAAATATTTATTTACATCAACACAGCCAGACACTGTACATTTTAATCAAGTGTTAATGGGAGCCAATGTCTGATGTACATGCAGTCCTTTGAGTACTGGTACACAAGTTAGAGTTCAGTAAAAACAGAAGTAATTTGTAATCCCAGAGCATTCCCACATTTCTGGAATTTTTTTTTCCAGTTTCTTTACCTTCTTGGGTTAATTGTTAAATAGGACAGTGAATTGTTTTTGTCTTTTGGTTTTAATGAAACAGATAATGTAGAAATTAGTCAATACTGTATTTGCATAACTACTTTCTGACTCATTTATTTGGTGCCAATAATTTTCTGTCACAAAAAAAAGAAATAAAGAACACTTACTGTAATTTTGTCTTATAAAAAGTGTTCCTCGTTTTCTGCGTTTCTAATTATATCTCTGATTAGCTACATACACACAATCAGAACAGCTGTGATTGGCTACACATTCACTTTTGCTTTATTATCTTTCAAATTTATGTAATCATGCAATTATCTTAACAAGTTAATGCTTTCAATAGAATTGGAATGGATGGGCAGCTCTCCACAAGAGATGGATTTGTAATACAATGTAATCTAAAATATACAATATATATATATTTAAATTCCATAGAAAAAATATTACAATCTGCTAGTTACATCTAAAGAATTTTATGCTTCATACTAAATGTGTGTGAGATTTGCATAGAGGTACACAGGCACCTGGCTTCAGAATTCACTCTGAATATTACTTCAGAGACCACCCTTGTTAGAGAAAATATTGTGAAAAATAACTCAATAAGAGCTGAGTTCTTCAGTTTTCTGAAACTATTTCTTGCAATGAATATTGCCTTGGGATCTTCTGTAGTGATAAAAACACCCAATATATTGGAAGGAACAGTGGGAGGCTCTTATAATGACTGTTTCATGATTTGTACACATAGATAAGTTACTGTAAAATGTATAAATGAAATGATGTGAATTATTTCCTTTAAATGAAATGTAAACACTTTTAAGAGGTTTTAAAGTACATATTGCAGAAGAACTTTAATTCAGAATTAAATCTAGAAAGAATGATAATATGTCTCTGTCTTCTGGTCTAACTGTGAAACTAATAACATGGATTTAATGTATATTGTATAAAGTAATGAGATCAGCATAATTAAAAACAGTGGGACTAGCTAGTGCTGCTATTACTCGATACAGCTTTCTATTCTGAGTGCTCCTACATCTTCCCAAGGACCACTGTTTACCTGTGCTAGTTATCATACCAGGTGCCTTGTTCAAGACCCGGAAGAGTAGAGCCTTCTATGTGCTATGGAGAATTTTGGCATCTTTCACACTGTACTTTCTAATCTGAGACAATTTTCCGGGTATTCATCCTTACTAAAGACAGTTGGAATAAAACAGTTAGGTATAGCTTGTTGGAATTGCCAATACAGTCATTCAAGCTTCTTCTAACTAAGCCAAATGATTTGTAAGTGAACACCTTAGATACCCCAAAATCTGCCCTCCTTCTCCGTCATGTATTTGATTTATTTATTTACATTTGTAAATTCTGTACTATTCAATAAGTTCTTGAAAGGTAAAAACTTCTCTTAACCTGAGCCACATTAAAGAAAGGCAAAGAACAGAGGTACCACAAAGATTTTCAGCTTCACAGTGGTCATACACCAGTTTAACAGACCTTTAATTCTTAGGCAAATCAAGCTAATTGTCAGAAATAGACACCATTTTGTGGGTCTTTCAACAGACAGTACTCCAAGGTTCTCCGCAATTCATCTCTCCTGGAGTATGATTCTCTCAGAGAAACGGAGTACATTGTCTGAAGAACATTAACAATTTCAGCCTGATTGGAGTTCATACTAGCTATCTTGTGATCTACAATGGGGTTTTAGAGGAGAAGCTCCTATATCAGTCATCTCTTTCTCTTTTTTATTTTGTAATCAATCAGGCAAGAAAACACAATTGGATTTCTTAGGAAAAAGTAAATTAATCAAATAATTGTAGGAGTTTTTTTCTATTGCTTCATCAAAGTAGCACTGTTGATGTTAGTAGGTAGGTATATTTCAAAAAGCTTTGTTGTAATGTGTGTCCTTTAAAAATAACAGGAGATGGAACCTGATTTACTTTATTTTGTTAACTACTTACTTGTATTCCACAGTGGTCTTTTATTTCAGTTACAATTTTGACAATAGTCGGCCAGCAAATACAAGCATATATGTACATACTAACAGATAATTAGACAAATGAGAAAAAATCCGTATGTCCTGAGGCTGTCCTTTTGTCTTCAGGTATATCACTCAAAATATAGGGTATGTCTTTGCAGAAGATTAACAAAATATAGTTTGAATGCTTAATCAAGCATTATTTTAAGACAAACCTTTTTAAATTGATAAAGACATCTAATGTATACTTAAGCTCCATGTGAATTTTGCAGGAACTCACTGACATTAGGGTATGGTTGTAATGACCATAATCTGGTATGTATATGAACCACCAACTTCCAGTAGAGACAGTGAATTCAAAATCTTTCAGTGAAAATGAGGTTGTTGTTTCCACTTTTTGTTAAAGTTGCTCACATACCTCCTAAGCTGTTCTAGTATGAGGTTGGTCATCAGTAATATCTCGTCATGTGAGCAAAGCAAAATACCTCATGCTATGACCAGACTGAATTAGCAGTATTTGGCATTTTAGGTGTTCTCATATGCATCATAGCAAATCAAACAAGAAAGATTAGTAAGAGGTTTGAAGTTTGAAAAGCTTTTGTTGTTATGTATGTGGGTGTACACGTATCACCATTTCATATCAAGTTTCATTACAAGTAGGTATTACTCACAGACAGGCCAATTTCTTTCATTTCTGAATCAGGACTGGGAAACATATTGCTTGCCATATGTGTGGAGCCTAGGAGCTTGTCTAACTAAATAGCTTAAACAAAAGCTTTTTAATATTAACTAAAAATATTATTAACAGATATTTTAAGCATCAGGAATAGAGGTATTTTGAAAATATTATTTCTGGACACTGGCTATCTAAATCTCTCCAATAAAAGAGTCAAAAATCCTATTCCACATAAGTTTCCTTTACAGTGCAGTATCTGGATCTAAAATAGTGCCACACAAGAATTCATATCTCTCAATGCATGTATTTTAAAGTAGGTACTAAAAAAAATAATGTTTTATATCCCCAAATAATACATTGACCTTAATGTGTTGGGTTTTTTAATAGCTCAAGAAAAATGGCTAAGTAAATAGAATAGGACTGACAATATTGAAGCTGGAGAAGAACAAGGAAAATAAATACTATTATAAAAAATAATGTATTTAGTGTTTAAACAAACCTGAAACTGTGTTACTTAAAATTAAAACTGCTAAGAAGAGAAGAAAGGAGAGGAGAGGAGAGGAGAGGAGAGGAGAGGAGAGGAGAGGAGAGGAGAGGAGAGGAGAGGAGAGGAGAGGAGAGGAGAGGAGAGGAGAGGAGAGGAGAGGAGAGGAGAGGAGAGGAGAGGAGAGGAGAGGAGAGGAGAGGCGAGAGGCGAGGTGAGGCGAGGCGAAGCAAGAAGAGAAGAGAAGAGAAGAGAAGAGAAGAGAAGAGAAGAGAAGAGAAGAGAAGAGAAGAGAAGAGAAGAGAAGAGAAGAGAAGAGAAGAGAAGAGAAGAGAAGAGAAGAGAAGAGAAGAGAAGAGAAGAGAAGAGAAGAGAAGAGAAGAGAAGAGAAGAGAAGAGAAGAGAAGAGAAGAGAAGAGAAGAGAAAGAAGAGGAGTTCCAGCTTGAAGGGGCCTACAATGGTCTTCTAGTGACCACTTCAGGGCTGTCCAAAACTGAAAGCATATTATTAAGGGCATTGTCCAAATGCCTCTTAAACACTGGCAGGCATGGGGCACCAACCACCTCTCTGGGAAGCTGATCTTCCTAGAAGAAAATTCTGGACTGCTTTCTGGACCAGAAGTTAAAATTTCATGGGAAGTGCTGTATTTTAAATGTATTTCATAATTGGTTTTAATTTTTTTTTTTTTTTTGGAGGGGGGCACAATAAACTCAAATCAAAACAAACAAACAAACAAAGAAAGTTGTCTCCTTGTCCTCTAAGGCATTTCCATCATCTTTCTCACACAGGAAAAGCTGATAAAGTGTATGACAATTCTTTATCTTGAAGACTATTGGGAGGATTTTTCAGTCTTCATCAACTCGCTGCTCTTTTCAAATGCTGCTTACATCAGGAAGGTCAAAGAATCAAAAAAACATTGTTCCCAGACTGTTTCTGGGATTTATGTACATATCTAATCAACCTTCACTTTCCAGCAGAGCTGAACATATTGAGCTTCTGTTTTTTACATGGTGTCAGAAATGTTCTTGAATGTTTTGACTTGATATTAATTCTGTGTATCATGAGATGCCAGCTATAAATTTTGGTAACTGGCAAATGTCCACAAGTCAAAACAGCACTGCTGAAGCAACCAAAATATGGAAACAATTTTACCAAGAGTCATCAAAGTAATTAAATTTGACTTAGAATAATAATCCTTTGAATAGCTCCCTCTAGTTTATCTCTTGTTTAAAAAAAGGGAAGCTCAAGTCATATCTTCACTTTCCCATGAGTGAATCGTCATCACTATTTTTAAATTATTTTAAGGAAATGTAAAAAATAAATATAAGTACTAGGTGTCAAACAAAGAATAAGGTCTTAAGAAATGTGACTTACTTCTCACTACTTCTGTGTTAACTGATCAGTCTATTATATCAATCCTTATCCAGTATCTTGAAGAAAAGAACTCTTGAGGTTCTCCCTCCATGCCAACCTAATGTATTGCTGGAACAGCTTGCTTTTCTTCCTTGGGATTTCGACATACAGAGTCAAAATGAAACTTTTCTTTTTTCCCATCTTTTTACTACACTGGAACTGAAGATGTGATCATCAGCAAAGGCAGGGTAATTAGATATTCAGTTACTGCCTATGTGAAACTATTTTTTTGTTTCCTGAGTAAAGATAAAACTGCCTATAATATCTCAAAGTTAGGGAATAACTAATGGAAAAACATGATACTGGGCTGTGTAATATATCAGAGAACCGTTCCTATAACTAGCATTCTGAAAGTGGAGGTACATATAGTGGACATACATATGTAGTGCTATTAATGTTGATACCTCTGTTTTCTACTTAAATATAGCTTAATACTGAGAATTATGGTCTCTTTGCAGGACTAGGTGTCTGGTTCAACTGAATTTTGCCAAATTCTGGTTAAAGATCAAAGACAGTATGAGATTTTTGTAATTTGTTATATATCCATATATTCTGTGAATCCTGAATAGAAGAAATAACACACTGAAATTATGTACTCTGCAAATTGTTGCACAGAATAGCTCTGGGAACTTAATGGACAGTCTTAAGCATTTGAGAAAGGAAGAAGAGAACTTACTCTATCCCTGCAAGGCATTACAGGAAGATCAACAAAACTGTAGTCACCAGAATCAAATACTGCTGGCAAAGCTGACAAAATCAGTGTGATACCTTTACTCAGGTCCATAGCCAGATGGGAATGTAAAAAGTAATGATAGTTTCTTGTGCTAAGCTCTATCCTAAAACTGAATCAAGATGTAAATGGACTTATTCCAACACTGCCTGATGGTGACCAGTCACTCTAAGACAGCTAATATTGATTCAGCTACAATTACAGCCACAATTTGATTGCTCAATGCATGGGTCTATATTCCCAGCTTGAGTAAGATAGGTCTGCCACTTTGTGGTGCATCATGTCTTTCTGTGTTTTTATTGTAAAATAACAAAAGTGGTTCTTTAATTTATCTTAACAACACTAATACACACACACGTATGTGTATATTTTAGTGCAGATATGCTATAGTTCATCTGACAAGACCCCAGTATTTCAGAAGTATGTATCAGTATAGAACGTAAAACTCACCGGTGTTGTGAAGCAATTCCAATTGTAGACAACTAGTTCTATTAACCTTCAAAAATAAAAGATGTTCAGTATCCACCACTTCTCTCTTAAAAATATTTGAAATTTATCAGAAGTCCATTAGTATCTTCTTTGATTTTCTTTCACAAATAACCCTGCATCTTCAGAAGTAACATAAAAGTTGAATTAAAGAAAAAGGAATTCCCAGAAATTCCCAAGAATGCCATGGAATGGACAAAACTCTGAGAAAATAAGTAGTGGTTTCCTAAAAGCTTGTCATACTCAGATGATTTGAGTAAAACTTAGCATTTTCTCCATTCCCATCAAAGTGGAATAGCGTTCATAATACTTGAACTGGAATAAATACCTGCAAAGAGAATAAACTAGTTAAAATATTTTTCTTGTGGAGCAAGGTTTTCTACTCTACCTGCTTTAATTAAACAGAGATTTTTTGGTGCTTGTTCAGTGAATTCCTGCTTCTTGAATTTCCATATCCCATACGTATTTAATACATAAGAGTCAGGAAAAGTCACACGCAAGCCCAAAGACAAATTCACTTTTTGCTGAAAAGAATGTTCAGTTTTGACTTAATGTCCATTGTGTGCTCTGTGTGATTTGTACTCCACAACTCCAAGCCGACTTACTGCAGTTGCTTTAATCAGTTTTGTTTTCACAAGGCCAAAGGTGCTCTTTTTTAATTAGCATAATGAACAAACAGGAGTTATCTCATATCTTAGTTTGTCTCTGTAGAAGTGTTCATTAAAATGTCTGGATTTATCTTGTTAAACAGGAATATTCATTCTATGCTAACCCTTCCTCTGCTACATACAGGATAGAGCTGCAGATAAAAGAATTTAATTTATTTAATTGCTGTTCCTGAGTATAGTTCAGCTAGTCAATATGTCAGGGCACGACATCATTCTGGGGATTGTGGGTTGTTATCCCTGCTCCCCAGCATTAGCACCTTGCCTGGTACTGCAGACTACCTGCAGCTGGTGCCTGCCCTTGTGCTACCTGCTGTGAGATGCGCTCTCGGCATAACGAGTCACCATGTGTCCAAGACATCAGTTTCTTCATGGGACCCTGGAAGCAGGTCCCACTTTTTGAACATAGCCTTAATGAACCATTAGAGCAAAAATAGTAACTTAGTTTTTTACTTTAGGCTATGTCATCTTCCAAATACACTGATGGTTGTCCAAGCCCTGAGAAAATAGTGAACCTGCAAAACTGAATTAAAGATTTTCTAGGATTTTTTTTCTGATGGGATTTCAGTAAAATGTACTCAGAGGAACCTTGAAAATCCTGAAAAAAAAAAAGCAAAATATTTCTTTCAGCTTAGTATTTTAAGCCACCCCAACTAAAAAAGTTTCACTTTAAGTTTCTTTCCATAGCTTTGATATGATTTTCATAAACCTGCATTTTTATCTCATGTAGCTATCATAGCTGTATGAAATACTGCCAGGGATTGTGAAGCATATCCTAGAAAATATATGTTCCTCTTTCAAATACCTCACATAGCAACTGTTGTTTTATGTACAGTTCAGCTGGGGTCCATGAATGAGCCAAGGACCAAGGAGCAAGCTCAATCATGTCATCAGTAAGACTTGGTCCTGTGTCACATAGACACCACATATATGCACCAGTAAGCCTGATACACCAGAGGGTCTGTGCAGGTAGAAAAAACATACTGCATTAATCGTCCTGACTACTCAAAGGAGTCTGTCTCACAGCAGCAGTAGGACACTTCACAATAGGAGGAGGCAGGGAGGATTTGTGTGGTTGTTTCTTGTCCCTAGCCAAACCCCTAATCACCACTAATGCCTTGATATTCTGTTGGGAAAAAGAGTGGTAAGGTCCTCTTTTGTGCTTCCCTTTAAATGGATTCTCTCATAGTGACATAGTCCTCTGTAAGAAACAATGCCACTAGATACATCGGTAGATAACCTAGAATTGAGAGTGACAAGGTGTTTTGTTTGTTTTTAATGTGACTGCAAAGGAAACTTCCCAAGGGGCACTGCTGGCACAAAGTATTAACTCCAGAGGAAAAGCTAAAAGGTCAGGAGAGGAGAGAAGAGAAAGAGACATTGCCCTCTTCTCCAGACTTTTCTCTTCCAATGAAGTTATAGGAAGTCAGTTCCAGATGTCTTGCCAGCCCTCAGCTATAACTTTTGCCTTGTGTTGTTGTCCTAAGTGACACATTGCTCTGCATGTGATTGCAGAGCTCTTAGATCAGACAAGTACTTTATTCACTTCTCTGGGTGATGATGCTTGCCTCCGGGAGGAAAGACCAAAGGGATGTTGAATTGTCCTTCAGTAGTTGTATACCATGTACTGCAAACTCTGCAACAGCTGTTACACACTGAAGAAATGTGTAGCTGAGGTCTGTTAACATTATTATTATTAACATCATCATGACACTGAACATTAAGATGAGAAATCCAGAAGCAGACAAGGTATAAACAAGAGATCAAAGTGGATGAAAATAAATTATAAAATCGTCCCTGTGTTACCTTCTTAGGAACTACACATTGTGTCTTGTAAAACACGGATTAATTAGTTATCAAGAACTTTTTGCACCAAAATACCACGTGTTGCAATAGTATTGCATTGGTTTATTACTTGATTATTACAAGTCAAAAAACCATACAGCTAGTTCTGCACATTCAAGTCCTAGGTTGTGAGCTATGATGCTTTTCTCCCATAGCTGTATGAGTTTCAATGCCAGAGTACCTAAAGGCATCAACAGGTAGCTACCAAGTCAATCCCAAAGCCAGTCCAATTATACATTTACAGAACTTTTAATGCATTCTTTATATAAAATCTCCTTTTAAGAAAGTTGTGTTTTGTGGACAGATGGTTAAAAACTTTTAGACAAATAGTTTATTATAAAGCAATAATGACCTTCTAGATACATGCATAGAAGTCTTATACTTAATTATTACTAATAGAAAACAAGAAAACATTACCTTAGACTGAACAAAAAAGAATCAAGGGAAGAAAACGTATATTATTCATGTATCATTTTGATTCTGAGCAACATTTTCTTCTCTTTTTAGAATGAGAAAAAAAAGCGCTATTGGAAATACGAGATTGATTTTGTTACATGGACTTGATCCTGACGTTTCTGTAAAGCTGCAGTGGTCACCAACATAATTTCATCAATAAGGTTTGCAGGACTGGATCCACTGCCCACAAGACTTTGCTAAAATGAACTGTACAGGACCTGTCTTGAAGAGGACTTAGTGAAAATCAAATAGAGTAAATGCTTTAACAGCAAGCACTGCAATCTCTATAACAATAATAAAGGGATGATTATGTAAAATATCTAATAAACTATCTTTAAAATGTGCAACAATGAAGAATCTAATTCACTTAGAACATTGATAAGCCTAAATGGTTATGGAGCATCACAAGAGTAGATTTCCTACTTTCAGAAAAATATTTATGCAAATCACAGAATCACAGAATCACTAAGTTTGGGAAAGACCTGTAAGATCATCAAGTCCAACCATTAAAAAAAAAAAAAAAAACAACCACACAACCAAAACAAACAAAAAAACCCAAAACAAAACAAAAAAAAACAAAGCCAAAACACACCACCCACACCACACAGCAACATGCCCATCAAGCCACATCCCACAATGCCACATCCACACGCTCCTTGAATACCTCCAGGACGGTGACTCCACTACGTCCCTGGGCAGTCTATTCCACTGTGTTACCACAGTCTCGGTAAAGAACTTTTTCCTAATATCCAGCCTGAACCTCCCCTGGCGCAACTTGAGGCCATTTCCTCAAGTCCTCTCACTAGTCACTTGGGAGAAGAGACCAACACCCACCTCTCTACAACCTCCTTTCAGGTAGTTGTAGAGAGTGATGAGGTCTCCCCTCAGCCTCCTCTTCTCCAGACTGAACAACCCCAGCTCCCTCAGCCGCTCCTCATCAGACTTGTGCTCCACACCCCTCACCAGCGTCGTCGCCCTTCTGTGGACGCGCTCCAGCACTTCAATGTCCTTCTTGTAGTGAGGGGCCCAAAGCTGAACACAGGATTCGAGGTGCGGCCTCACCAGTGCCGAGTACAGGGGCACGATCACCTCCCTACTCCTGCTGGCCACACTGTTTCTGATACAGGCCAGGATGCCGTTGGCCTTCTTGGCCACCTGGGCACACTGCTGGCTCATCTTCAGCCGGCTGTCAATCAACACCCCCAGGTCCTTTTCTGCGGGGCAGCATTCCAGCCACTCGTCCCCAAGCCTGTAGCGTTGCATGGGGTTGTTGTGGCCAAAGTGTAGAACCCGGCACTTGGCCTTGTTGAACTTCATCCAATTGGCCTGGGCCCATCGATCCAGCCTGTCCAGACCCTTCTGCAGAGCCTTCCTACCCTCCAGCAGATCAACACTCCCTCCCAACCTGGTGTCATCTGCAAACTTGCTGAGGGTGCACTCTATCCCCTCATCCAGATCATCAATAAAGATATTAAACAAGACTGGCCCCAAAACTGAGCCCTGGGGGACTCCGCTTGTGACCAGCCGCCAACTGCATTTCGCCCCTTTTACCACAACTCTCTGGGCTCGGCCATCCAGCCAGTTTTAAACCCAGTGAAGAGTGTACCTGTCTAAGCCCCGAGTCACCAGCTTCTCCAGGAGAATACTGTGGGGGACAGTGTCGAAGGCTTTGCTAAAGTCCAGGTAGACAACATCAACAGCCTTCCCCTCATCCACTGGGCGGGTCACCTGGTCATAGAAGGTGATCAGGTTGGTCAGGCAGCACCTGCCTTTCATGAACCTGTGCTGACTGGGCCTGATCCCTTGGTTATCCTGCCCGTGTCCCGTGAGCGCCCTCAAGATGAACCTCTCCATAACCTTCCCTGGCACCGAGGTCAGGCTGACAGGCCTGTAGTTCCCCGGATCCTCCTTCCAGCCCTTCTTGTAGATGGGCATCACATTGGCAAGCCTTCAGTCATCCGGGACCTCCCCCTTTTAACCAGGACTGTTGATAAATGATGGAGAGTGGCTTGGCAAGCTCCTCTCCCAGCTCCCTCAGCACCCTTGGGTGGATCCCATCAGGCCCCACTCACACCTGTGAGTGTCCAGGTGGCATAGCAGGTTGTTAACTGCTTCCTCCTGGATCATGGGGAGCCTATTTTGCTCTCCATCCCTGTCTTCCAGCTCAGGGAGATGGATACCCTGAGGATACCTGGTCTGGCTATTAAAGACTGAGGCAAAGAAGGTATTAAGTACCTCAGCCTTTTCCTCATCCTTGGTGACGATGTTCCCTCCCACATCCAGTGGAGGATGGAGGTTCTCCTTGGCTCTCTTTTTGTTGTTAATATATTTGTAGAAGCATTTTTTGTTGTCCCTCACGACCGTGGCCAGGTTGAGCTCTAGCTGGGCTTTTGCATTTCTAATTCCCTCCCTGCGTGACCTAACGAGGTCCTTGTATTCTTCTTCACTTGCCTGCCCCTTCTTCCAGAGGTGATAAACTCTCCTTTTTTCCCTGAGTCTCAGCAAAAGCTCCTTGTTCAGCCAGGCTGGCCGTCTTCCCTTCCGGCTCTTCTGACGGCACATGGGGACTGCCTGCTCCTGCACCTTCAAGATTTCCGTCTTGAAGAAGGTCCAGCCTTCCTGGGCCCCTTTGCCGTTCAGGACCATCTCCCAAGGGACCCTCTCAACCAGTGTCCTGAACAGGCCAAAGTCTGCCCTCCAGAAGTCCATGGTAGCAGTTTTGCTGACCCCCCTCTTTACTTGGCTAATAATTGAAAACTCTATCATTTCATGGTCGCTAAGCCCAAGACGGCCTCCGACCTTCACTTCTCCCACCAGACCCTCTCTGTTTGTAAACAGCAGGTCAAGCAGGGCACCTCCCCTGGTAGGCTCCCTTACCAGCTGTGTCAGGAAGTTATCTTCCACACACTCCAGGAACCTCCTGGACTGTTTCCTCGCTGCTGTTTTATATTTCCAGCAGACGTCTGGCAAGTTGAAGTCCCCCACAAGAAGAAGGACTTGCCACTGTGAGACTTCTACCAGTTGCTTGTGGAATGCTTCATCGGCTTCTACGCCCTGGTTGGGTGATGTATAACAGACCCCCAGCAGGATATCTGCCTTGTTGGCCTTCCCCCTCATCCTTACCCATAAGCATTCAACCCTGTCATCACAATCATCGAGCTCTATACAATCAAAGCACTCTTTGATGTACAGAGCCACCCCACCACCTCTCCTTCCTTGCCTATCCCTCCTGAAGAGTTTACAGCCCTCCATCGCAGCACTCCAGTCATGCGAGTCGTCCCACCATGTTTCTGTGATGGCAACTACGTCATAGCTGTCCTGCTGCACAACGGCTTCCAGCTCCTAATAAGACACTATGCCTTCAATGTCCACATTCATCAACCTCTGAAAGAAAGATATAATTTGTTAATCATATCTTAAGGAAACTCTCAGATGTTAAATGTCCTGAAATAACAAGGGTATTTTTTCTTGTTGTTTCTCTTCAAGTTGCCTCTAGTTGCTCTGCGTCAGAGCTTAGAGTAGTTTTTCAAAGATTTTCTGAGGGGAAATGTTGAATGCTTTTTTTTGATGTGTGCCAAAGATGTCCAATTTATACTTTGTTCATATTATACAATTGATCTCTGTGATAATGGTCACAGGATTTGTTGGGGAGGGGGGGGAATTCTTTTGTTATACTCCCATGCAATGCTATTCATCTTTTGGATCAAATAGTATTTGAAAAGGTTCCCATGGTGAGTAGGCTCAAGGCTTTAATAACCTTCTAACTCACACAGAACAAGTATTCATCCCACCCTATAGACCTTAATGTGAGAGCTGCCCAATGTGAAAGCATAAAGTCTGATGGCTTGTTATTTTTGGCCTCATATTTATCCCAACTAAAATGGTATGAAATGAGTTAATTGTGTGGCAAATACGTTATCAGTCTGCTTTGGAAGCATTTAATATCTATGTTGGGTTCACTTTGCAAAGGGCAGGTGATTTTGCAAAGTACAGTATGGTGGAAATTCAAGCTTGCAAACTCAGAATCTTACAAAATCAGATGTAGACTTTGGCAGTGAGCCACAGATGTAGACTTTGGCAGTACACACTACTGATGCTCCACTTATGCCTGCCAGAGGCCACTTAGAACTTTACAAAGTATTGAGTAACATTGAGAAAGAGTGGTAACGACAAAAAAAGAGGGTGTTTGGGTGGTCTTCTACAGTCTCAATGCTAAACCTTGACCACTGACCACACAAAGATTTTAAGATCTTCCCAGCGAGGGACATCTTTTTACATTGTTTGTTAGTGACCTGTCTCAGGAGGTCCAGGTCTGGGATTTGGGTTCTCTGTGATGCCAATATGTGAAAAACTCACTTCCTTACTTTGAAAGGACCTCTAAACTCCTAGTTTATGTTCTCAATCTGTTTTTCCAGTCTACTAACAACAGCCTAATGCCAACAAGGCAGTCGATGTTCTCTCCTTTTTTTTTTTTTCACCTTCAAATGACATTTATTTTTGCCAAAGTGTTCAGGTAAAGGTGTGTGAAGGAAGCATCACTTAAGTAAAACCTCTTTTTTCTTGTACATAGTGATACCACAAAATCTATTACAGGCTTGGGTTCATGTGTTGTTTCTCACAGAAAAAGCAAAAGACTCATCTGACTCATACTTCTTTCTTCTCTATTTCCTTGTGTTTCAACACAAACACAGCTACATGTTCTGGTAATGGAAAGACGAAGGGGAAGTATGGAGCACATTCACATGATGTCTGTGTTTTTCACACTTGTGTCCTTTCCAGCAACCTGACATGAAAACATTAAGCAATGTATCTAATCCTTACTTGTTCTCAGCATTTATTAGCTATTGATGTTTTAACACAAAACCCAATGTCCATAATATTTGTGTAAAGATAGATCTTGTGTCCATATTTCATCATGGTAGGGAGGATCTTCAAATGTCTCCAAAAGGATAAACCTTGTCTTGCTCTGAATGCTGTCAACATGAACCTGGCCAGACAAGGCAATTTTAGATGGGTGTAGAGGCAAAATCACAACTTCATTAAAAGAAAGACCAACAGCAGCTGAGCAAATAGAGTGATGAAAGCATCTATTTTCAGCTGCTCTAGGTTCTAAAGGTAATTCTTAGTAGAAATAGTTTTATTTTTTGACAGTTGGTAATTTTTTCCAACAACATAAAGTGAATTTGGGCAGATTTTAAAGGGTAAAGTAGTACAGTGCAGGGGATAGTCTCAAATAGAACATTAAATATTAAACTAGAGAAAAGAAATAGAAAGGAGAAAGGAAGGAGGAAAAATACTTTCTAAAGTCTCAAATGAATTTTGCCATGAAAATTTAATAAAATTATAAAATCTGTACCACAACCTTCAAGGATCTTCTGAGCACTGTCATGACACATAATTTTCTGTATGAATAGAGTTATTTTATGGCTCTCTATTTTATTGTTCTCTACAATTACCTGAAAGGGGGTTGCAGAGAGGTGGGTGTTAGTGTCTTCTCCCAAGTGACTAGTGACAGCATAAGAGGAAATGGCCTCAAGTTGCACCAGGGGAGGTTCAGGCTGGATATTAGGAAAAATATCTTTACTGAGAGAGTGGTGAAACACTGGAACAAGCTGCCCAGGGAAGTGGTGGAGTCACCCTCACTGGAGGTGTTCAAGGAACATGTAGACGAGGCATTGTGGGACACCGTTAAGTGGGCATGGTGGTGTTGGTTGATGGTTGGACTTGATGATCTTACAGGTCTTTTCCAACCTTAGTGATTCTGTGATTCATAGCACATGAGTCAAAGAGCGTTACTCTAAGTTTATTTTATAATAAATATAGCATTCTAGACAGACAACTTATTTTACTATTTAATTTTGTTAAACTTTTCTAGATATTTGATTCAATTTTTTTTTATTTTAAAGAGTGTATCACATTTTTATAAACTCTAGTAAGCTTTTCTTACACATATAAAAGCTTTCTCTGAAAATTATGTAAGCTTTTACAAAGTATTTGATCACTTTTTACAGTTAATGCTACTTAACACAGAATAAATGTTTGAACTTCCCTTAATAAAACTCTTATTATTGTATTCTTCTTTTTAAAAGATAGACATGTATTTTCCCACATAGGAAGCATTCTATTGTTCTATTTCTAAACAGTAAACTTTGTGTTTAGACCTAAAGCATAACTCAAATAAGAAATTAGCTGATCCAGGGAAATATGTTTCACAATCTGAGTTAAAAATACATGGTACATACCACAGCAGTTCGTTCTTTGACAAGAAACCTAGATCAGGACAGGAAGAAAAGAAAGTGAAGGAATATGTGGACTGTGAAGATGGGATCAAGTATTAAAGTGTTATCACTGACTCCAAGTTTGTAACATCAATTCAGTCAGGTTCTTGGTGTGAACCTATACATTACATCTAAATGTGAAGCCAGGTGCATGAGCACAGGATTCAATACTCTTTTTTACCCCTACTCCCTCAGTGCAAGAAATAAGAGCAGTGATTCTCTAAGACAAGGAAGTCTCTGCTGGGAGCTAATAATATTTTACAGTGTGATTCTTATCTGGGACAAAATGTAATTTGCAGGATAGTCATATGTTTTGTATTATGCAGTGATGTAATCCTTATATTTTCAAAGTACCTTTGACAAGATTCAGATTCAGAGTCATGATGTATTTATAATTATGATATCTGTTAAAAATAAGAAGTAAGTAGTGGGTTGTTCTGGCACAGAACATGCAAACAAAATAGATTATCAGATTTCTCTATAGACATGCACTGAAAGCTGAAGTTTCACAGAGACTCATAAAAAACCCCTCAATATACTGGAAAAGTCATAGCATTGCCATGAAAACTGGAAGATTATAATCAAATTTTAGTATGTGACGAAATTTACTTCAAAAAATTATGCATTCAGCTGATTATTAATTAATGATCTGAACTGTTTACTCCTAAATCAGTTCATTTTAGTATGTTTTTAAGGTATATTTACAATACAGTCTCATTAACATTCAGCCCTGAAAATACTGTAACCTTATCTGCATTCAGGTACTTACTCCTCATTAATATATTTGCAGCTGGTAAAGCTATACATTCATAGGAGAAATTCGTTTGTGACTATATCAGGAAGGCAAATTTCATCTTTACATTTCGTTGGAATTACAACTTCTTTCAATTTTTTGTTCAGCCTGCATGGATGAACTGGCTCCTGGCTCCTTCAGCCAAACAGGAGACAGAAAGAATGCCAGGTGGTAAATATAATGAGACAACAAATATAAAGTTCAAACACTTGCCTTAAAGTGATGCATGCCATCTGCAAATCAAAAATGTAGTAATAAAGACATTTTTTAATTACTTCAAGTACTGACAACATTGGAGGGAAATCATGTAGGTCATAGAGCCCTGCCCCTTATCCATTAGTAGTAACAAGTAGGCTAGAAATGATCCTATAATATTTTCTCAGAGGGGATTTCCATTGGTATAAGAAAATGGTGGGTTATGTTGTATATATTAAACATGTTGTCAGTCTCTTCATTAAGAGACCCAACAAAAGGCTAAGGCAGCAGAATTGACATTTAGCTGTCTGTAGAGGTGTAATGCAAAACTATGACTCAGCAAACACATTTTTGAAGCACCAAGCTTTTGGGCTGGGAGAACTTGGTAGAGTAATTTCTTTCTTATTTACATTTACTGAGCAATATTTACCTGAAAGACTTGAGAAGCTCAGCCTTTAGGGTTTCCTTTATCTCCCACAGATACTGTTTTCTGCTTAAACTGTGAATTATTCCAATAGCTCAGTGTTGGAAGATAACTTTCTACTATACTATTTCTGTGTGTTGTATAAATTTTCCTTTGGATAAAATGCATACACAAATCTCAAATTTAGGCCTGCTCTGTGCTGGCTGTTTCTTTGGATCATTAGATCACTGAATCGGACTCTTAGCTTTACAGCTGAATAAATAAACCAAACTCAGACGATGTGGTGCTTTCTTTTAGGAGATGCAATTTCCTATCTATTTTTGAAAGAAAATGTAGTGGTGTTTTACAGATGGGTTCTAGTCTGCATTAGAAAATAATTTAATGCACTCTTCCATCCTCAGCATTTCCTCTTTGGTTTGCTGTAGCCAGCTTTACCCTGAGCAAGTTAGTTTCTGATAAGTCTTCACTTGGTGAATTGTTTCTGCTTGGTCTTATTCAAAGCTGCCTAGTTGTCCAAGTGTTCTGCGTAGCCTCTCCCAGGGTTTGGGATTGCACCCTGAGGTCTCAGAGCCTAACTACTAGAAGGCGTGACATACAAAATTTCAGAGCCTAGGTATTTTGCTTTACTGTAAAAGGAAGTTTACATGAATAGTTGCCAGTTGGCTCTGAGTGTTCACATTACTAGAAAAGCCAGCTACTTTACAGATAAGAAATAGATTGAGGTTGTGCAGTATCCTCATTACAGCTGTATCCCTGGAAAAATTGCCCCTATCACCTTGTATTTGAAAAAAGCAGTATGGAATACATGGCATGAAAAAAAGTGTCAACAGAGACAGGAGCAAGATAGCTTTCATGCATGAATAGTATAATTAAGAAAGATTTGTTCATTACAGTGGGGGTATTCCTTTATTGTTTATAAAATATATTTTCTATTCCTTGTGACAGCCTTAGAGACTTCCATTTGCCAAGACGCCTTACTTAAGTTCATTGCCATAATTATGACACAGTTACTACACATGTACTAGCATATGGGGCACTATTTCTAAAGTGTATTCTGCAAAATAATCTCCACTTCTTGTCAAAAGCAAGACTCACGCTGATACACGCTTATACTGACTTCATCTACACCATGCCTGGACTAAAATGGAGGAAGAATAGATGCAAATTTATTTTAACCCATTAAGTATTATATAAAGCAGTAGTATCATCTTTTTTTTAACTACCTTTTCAACATTGTTATTATGACTTTAAAGAAGTGCAGCTTATTGGTTAGCTTCCATAACCAACATGGAAACAAATCAGAGGAATATCAATTTCTGAGAAACCCTTATAAATAGAAGTGGAATTGCACAGCCTGCAAAGAATATTAAGGGCTGATTTTCTCCATCTTTTTCTACTTCTGAAATTCCATGATTATGGTGGGAAAACTGATAGCTCTTGGTATCCCCAGAGAATGCTTTCATTTTTTTCAATCACGTAAATTTCATTTACTCAGAATTCTATAACGAGACACAGGTAGCTTACAATAATTTACATTTCAATCTCCCAAACGCATGTGAAGTAGAAAACACTTCTGTGACAATAACATTTTATTAGCTGAGCTAAGTGTGATTTACAGTTAATATATGAAAAACTTCTCAGTTCACTTCATTCTGTCTGATAAGGCAGAAAAAGCAATATATTAACATAATGGATCTGTGAAGTGGTTAACACTGTTTACTTAACATGTTGTCCGTTACATGTGGGATTTTAGTTTGAGACTTTTTCAAGGAAAGTTACATCAATTATTGACAGTTATTGATTTGGCAGCAAGGCAATTTAACTGGTTTTGCATAAATAAAAATCAAAATCCAATTAAACTTGACTTCCTAGCTGAACCATTGACCACTGACAGAATGCTAGGTGAAGACTACTGATAGTTGGGTAGGCCATACATCAGTGCGATGAAATCAGTTTGCTTAAATATAACACAACCCAAAGAGATCATCTTCTATTTTCTCTTTGTTGTTTGCAGCCAAGAGTTAGTAGGTATCCATCCTGAACAAAAGCCTTTTTTTCAGGTATGCATCCTGCACAAAAGCATTTAACAGAAACAGCATGTCTAAGTTCCTACATTTCTTAAGGCATATCAAGGTGACAGACTAAAAGCTCATCTTCAACTCTCTTGAAAAGCAACAGTTCCCACAAACAAGATGATTTTTGTTAAAAATATAATAATAACTTAATAATAACTTAGTAATGAAGTTTGCCTCTAAGTTTAATATTAACTTTGGGTTATTGAATTGCAACTGTTCTACAAAAAGAGTATACACTTACACCATGAATATGGTCCATGAAAATTGCACTTTCTGAGTCAATGGGCAACTTAGCTCCCTGAATGTATTCAGACATTCTTTGCTTACCACGCTGATGTACTGGTGGGGCAAAATCAGACGAGAAAATGACAGAAGCTAATGCAGAAACAGCCCAACGCACTGCAAAAGCAAGACATCCACCTGCGTATAAATAGCTGTGTACAGCATAGGTTTAAACTCCTTAAGTTTAAACTAACTTGAAGGATAGAGGGTTGAGAACTTAGTAATAGAACAGCATCTAACACTCTTCCTAAATTAAATCGTACATTGCATCTTACCGGGAACAGTGAATTACAGCATAAATTATGGTTTAAAAGTAATGGTGCCTACTGCTCTTAGTCACTCTTTGCATTTTATGTTGCTTGGGATAGTGGTACTTTCATGAAGGCAACAGAAAGTGGATAAAGATTCCCCAATTGTTAGAGCAATTTGATTATGATATTTGTTCTTCATGCCTTTCTATTGTTACAGGAGCTTGCATGACAGTTTTCCTTGCATGGTCTATAAGTATGATTTGTGGGAGCTTTATACCCCTAGCTTACACATAGTCAACACTGACTGTAGACCTGTCAGTGGCCTTCAAGTACCACATTTCTTGTAAACATATTTATATTTATATCCCCAAGTGCTGATTTATATAATAAAATGGAATGTTTTAACGTGAAAGAAATATACGCCAGGAGTTATTTCAGATACTACAAACCCATCTTATGGAAGCCATAATAAATGTAATAAATATTCTTATTATTCTTCTATTTCTTATCTGGATTTGTCTTTCAAAAATTCTTTCTTTTTTCTGTTTTTTTCCCTCTTTTTTTCAGAACTGCAACTTGAAAGAGCATGGTATTTACCCCTTCAGTGTCCAGAAAGATACAGATTTTCTGCAAAGTTTGGAATCTGATACACAGCTGCTAGGGTAAGGAGTTGAACTTCAAAATATCCTGTGCCTTTGGAAATCCACCTCCCATAAAAAGTGTATGTATGTGGTGGAGGAAAGATCCTGTAACAGTAAACCAGGATGTAATTTTTTGGAGCCACTGGCTGTAAATGTATTGTTTTCCCTTTCTGTGAATGGTGAACTTATTTGTTGCCTGTGGCAATCCTCCTTGGTGGGAGGCAGTGGAGGTGGGAGGCAGCAGAGAACACCCTCCTCTGTTGGGTGTCTCTAGAACTGTCCTGGCCGAGGAGTGCATAGTGCTGCTCCGCAGAGCTGCAGCATGCTGGTGTTGCCTCTCATTTGTCACCTTTCTCATGAAGACCTTCAGGGCAAAGGACCTTTTGTACTGCCCATGCCAAAACATAGTGATACAGCCAATCCCACAACCGAAAAACGACTCATTACCTTTTTAATTCAGATGGCAACTGCAAATAGTTGGTATGTCGCCAGAGAGACTAACATATGAAACAAATTAAACCTGATAACTGACTGCTGGACCAAGTCAGACCCTTCACTTCATGTCAGGAAAAAATGCATCAGGAAATATATGCAAACATTTCGCAAGTCTAAGGTTTTTTGTTATGATATATTTTATCAATTTCATTTAGGGTTTTTTTTTTTCCCAACAAAGTTATGGAACTAGTGGCAAGCTAGCTGTTCCAGAAAGTACATGTATGTTACCAGTTTAAAAAAATCACAGCTCATACACACGTGGATTATACTACTCTCAAATTCAGTCAAAAGGAAATGTTTGGATTTGTAGGCAAAGTCAGAAAGTACCGTTACTGATGACCCAGTTTGAGGGAGTCACTGAAAAATTACACAACCAGTGCAGGAACTCTCCGGCATTATCAGTACATTTATGTGCTATGACCAGCAGATATTAGCAATGAGAAAGGACTAATGACTTTATTTCTGACTGAAAATGTGGTGTATGCAAAGTGCTTCACCTCAAACAAGAAATGGGCTGTTCTGTCCATTCCTGCAAGATAGCTATACATTTGTCTCCAGGCTGATACATCCATTGCAACGCTCTCTTCTTTTCTTTCAGGGTTCTCTCTTCCCTATGCACTTATGGCAGGGTTTATTACCTATTTTTACAAAAACTCTAAGAAATAAGACATGTAGACATTACAAAAGATCTCACAAACAGATCAAATGATATCCTGTTGTGGAGCAACTGCTTTCACAAATTCAGAAGAGAACTGCGTTATTTGTTCACTACTTTCTGTTTGATCAGACACCTTTCTTCTGCATTTTCCATTCTGTTGGAAGTAGAAACAGAATTTTGTGGATCGAAAAGTAATTGCTGCATGAATATCCTTATCTCTTGATTAGTTTCTTTACAGAGTTTATGTCATGGTCTTGCTTACAAATTCATGGCACCATCGTTACTGAGGTATACTGACAAAATGCATTACAACTTATACACATAAAGGATTACAATAATTCACTCCTACATCTCATATTGCCCTTCTACATGTTTCTCTTGCAGTAGACATTGTTATTAAAATAATAAAGCAACATTTTGCTACCAGCAAGTATGCAGTGCACTGAAGATGTAAGTAATACCCACCTTCAAGTTTCTAGACTCAGAGAATGTGAAGATTTCTGAACCCATTAAAACTCACTTTTTTTCCTTAAAAATAACTATAGTCTCATTATATACTAAAGTGTCCATGGTTTATTCTTGCTTGTTTTCTGACACAGGATCTATTACTCTCTATTCTATAGAACTATGTCTGTCAGCCATTACATCACTATATGTGAATTAAAGGTTTTCATGTTCAGCTTCACAGATATTTTTTACCTTCTGAGCATTGCTAAAATGCAAGGTGGAAAGAAAGGCTTACACAGGTTTAACAGTAGTTTTCAAATTATTAATTCACAAGCTGAAGGTTTAGGAAGTGGGAGTTGTAAAGGTATTCTGAGTGTCAAGAATTTCTGTTTCTACTCTGTACTACTGAATACCTCTGATAACAACAGAACTATTACTTTGCATGACATTACTTCTAAAACTCTGAGACTCCTGAGAAAGGTGTAGATATATGTACTGTTGATAGAACTTATACATTCTTCCTGGTTTAGAGCTACTACCTAGTTATTTCTGTGGAGATCAGCAATTTCAGATTCAAGATAAATACAGCATCAGACAATAACATTGGCATACTTGCATTTCTTTGTAGTAAAAATGACTTGCCAAATAAGGTCTGTTATGTATAAGATGAGATTTATTCATTTTGTCTGAAGAGACTGAAAAATCATATTGTAGAATTTAACATACAAGCATTACAGTGATTAATTTCTAACTTCTCATTGAACCATGTTGTGTATAATTTATGAGTGTAGAGGAACATGTCTTAAAGAACCTTGTCACAGCTCCTTCTCTTAGAAACCCAACACCCAATGTGCAACAAGCTAAAGAGATGGAGAATGACAGTATTGCTGGAGAATACAAGGCAATCTATATAAGGTTGTTAGGCTAGCAGGACTTGTGAGAGTCTGACAGAATGTTTCAAGGACAGAAAACTCAAGAAGGGGCATACAAAGCAAGAAGTTAATAAATGCTTTCTGGCAACATGAGGAGTGAAGAATATGCATGTGTGAAAAATTCATGGGAGAAACTGGTAATAAATTGGAAAAAGATCACTTCGTGGAAAATTTCAGTGTGAAAAAGAATGAGAAACTGGCAATCAAAGGACGTCTGAAAATGGGACTCTTGTTGACCCTTGCAAGGGAGCAAACAGCATCTCAGCAAACATTGGAGCTGACCAAGGAAAGCCATGTAGAAATGAGAGTATTAAGATGTCTGAGCTTATTATTATAGAGGGGTTTTCTTTTCCATTCATAAAATCCAATTAATAAATGCTGTCCAATGAGCTGGAGAAGTATCTTTTTCAACACAGCAAACTTCCGATTTTTTTAGAACAATGATGTGATATCAGAACGTATGAGAAAGCAGAGACAATTTTACTCCTTGTTCTCAATTTTTGCAATGTTCTTATTACTCTAACTGAAAACTCATTTCTGACAAGCCAGGAGGTGTTCTTTCCTTACACTTCCAAGCTGTTTTGAGCGAGTGTGAGCAGGAATTTGGAACTTTTTGAATAACAGAAGGGTTGCAGCTGGTAGCTGATAGAAATAGATTCTCAGCCAAAACAGGAAGAATAGTAAGAAGCCAAAGTTTGGAGGAATGTACATTAGTACAGCATATATTATCCATATGTTTGCACATACAAAGATCCATGTACACACATGCACTCAGTCAATATTAACTTAATCGAGGTAGATGAAAACAAGATTTTGTAATAAAAATAGAATGCTGTGTGATACAACAACCATCACCAAACACACCCACCTCACCAGTTATTCTCCATCTCAAAATAAAGTTCAGTATACAGAAGACCAGAATGAGTGGGCAATTCAGAACTTTTAATGCACATTGTGATGATGCGCTGGAGCAAGAAAAATCTTGAGCAAAACTTTCCTCTGTTCAACAGCTGCATTTTTTGGATTATCTTATCCCTATATGACTGGCAATGTTACACATCAATTTTAGATGAATCAATACTGATTAATTATATTACAAAGAACACACGACATTTTGTACTTTGTGTATTTCCTTCAATATTTGCTACACTTTGTTACAGAGTGAACTTTGTCCTTATTTTTCATATAAATAACCAATGTGCTGTTTACAACCTGAACAAAACCCCATATCAGGCAGTGTGCTTGCCACAAACAAGAGCTTTCCATCCGTGAAAGAGCTGAAACAGAGCAAATGTTTAGAAAGAAAGCTGATAATATTTTACAGCCAATTCATTCACACAACTTTATACTTTGTTGGAGTTTTTTGAACTGGCAGTGACTTCTTCATTAACACACTAGCCCATGATTAACACTCCCTCAAGATATACATTTTATTGACTAAAAAAAATTATTAAAGTATGGATTATTCCAGACTTCTGCAACATAAGATAGGAATGAGTGCTTCAGAAAAACAAAACAAAACAAAAATCTGTAGGTAGAGGTACAGAGAGTGGAGTCATACTGAATTGACTATCCATATAGAATTCTCATTTGATTTTTATAAGAGCTTTTTGTCATTTTGGCTAGTTGCTATGGCAATTGGAATTCTGTTTTTGTTAATACAATAAAGATTCACTTCACCAACATGATAGAAAGTCACTAATACTATACGACTTTTATCACATTAGTACCTTTCTCATGGCATTAGAAACTCAATAGAGGATGGGAAAGTCACTGATCCTATGGCAAAGTCCCTAATACAAAGTAGCAGTTACCGGTGTGATATGAAATATGTATTATTTCACAGGACTTCAAGCTTTATGTCACAAAATTACCTGCTTTTGGAAGACTATTGCTGGTCTAACCATAAACAGCTGATTTTTTTGTTGAATAAATTAGTTTTGGGTTTTTTCATTCACAATTTTTTTAAAAGTTAAAAAGAAAATACACAAAATTCATACAATTATATTATGTGCTTATTTATTTTTTTTAATTTGCAGATTTGATTCTAAAGAGGAAAGGGCCTAATCTAAAGCCTGATAGAAAATTAAAATGTTTCCATCAATTTTTACGGGTTTAATTCTTTCGTAAGTAGATAGCACATGGATAGCCAAATGTTTAATAAAGTCCTCTGTATAAGAGCTGGAAAGAGAGGTGCTCAAGTGATTTGAACTTTCATATTCATTTTCATTTCAAAATAACTTTCCAAAGTCATATAATTTGACAACAGTATAAAGATTTTTGAATAGGCACTTTCCTATTACCCTGATTGAGAATTTTGAAAAAAAAAGTATTGCATTTAAAAAATTATTTTGCCCATCCTAATGGAAACTGATTACTATCCAAATTAATTTTTTTAAACTTGGGTAGAGCTTTCCTTTTGATTAAATCTAGATTAACTTCCACCATTTAAAACAATCTGTCACAAAAATACCTAGAGAACTCATTGACATCTTTTCCAGTTTAAAATTTTAAAAAATATATTAATCCAGTCTGTTGTAAAACATCTGCTTATTTGTGAAGTTATGGGTACAAGTGAAACTATGGAACTGTGATTATCCTTATACTAGAATCAGATTTAGGGCATCAATATCCTGAATTACAATACTAAAAATTAAAAATAAACTGGAATTAAGAGACAAAACATTAAGAAATATGAACACACAACCTCCAGACATAAGGTGTTCTGTAACAAGTGGAAATATTTTCTTATGGTGTCAATACAATGACAATCACTTCCTAATTTTTTTCTCTTACAGAGTGGATACTCAGCCTCCTGCAGAATTATTTAGCCTGTTACAGAGATTACTGACCTTGACAGGCCACTACTCTGATTCAGGATAAAAATTCCCCTGCCATTTCCAGGAGAAATGCTGTGCTTCTAGAACAATACTTTCAGACCTCAATGATTTGTTGACAGTATGCTCTCTGCCCCAGAGTGCACAGTCAATATACAACTTATTGTCTCTTAAGGGAACAAATAGTTTGAAGTCTCATAAGTCTCAAGCTTTACATTGTGCATTAATTAGTTCATATTTACGCAGCTGTGTGAATCAAGCTGGCTTCTGGTCACAATTATCAGCTTTTTTATCTTGAAGTAACTGGCATGAATCATACTAGAATGTTTCCTGCAAATTTCTGCAGAGGGAAAAAGTGTTGTCTACCCTTGCCACCAATCACTTAGAAAGCCAGCCTTCATTAGCATTGCAGATGTAGTTTCAACAATAGCTTCAGACTGGCAATGATTTGATACTCTGGTATTAGCCATTCAACTGGAATTTCAATGCAGCAATTTGTTTAGAGATTAATAGTATCCTATCACTTTGAGACCACAAAGCTAACTGAACATTTCCTTTTGAAACCATTAGGTGACAAAGATTTTAAGGAATGGTTCATACATTTCAGTCAAGCTAGTAATTAATTACGTGCTATTAATAGATTTGATTTGAATTCCATATTTTGCTTATTTAGTTTGGCAAGAACATTGCATAAAATTGGAAACATATGTTTCCCTGACAGTAGAGTTCCAGTCCCGAGGAGTCCCACAATGCACTGTGAAATGCAGTCACCATGCAGTGGTCTAACAGTGACTTAGAGATGGTCCTTGGCCTTCCCATTGTTCTGGTCTTGCCAGAGACACTGAGAGCTTCAGAAACACCCAGACATGTCTTGATGATCTCTTCAGTAGTCATGAGCTGTTTTTTTCACAGAACATATGAGGAGTAAAGAAAGATACTAGCTAGAAAGACAGCCGATGCCCAACAGTAAGTATATACTCTTCCTAGGTTGCATGGTATCTTGATCACAAACTTATTTGCAGATGAGATACTGCAGATTCCAAAAGGAAGTAGCATACTGCTATGTAAACAAACAAACAAAAAAGACTATAATATCAATCCCATCAGTGCTGTCATCTGTAGAGCATCTTTGCAGCTTATTTTTCAAAACTGACTGCTTCTTGACATATATCTAAATGTGACCTAGTTTATTAAGCTAAGCACGCATGAGAACAGCACAGAGAGAAAAATACCAGCGTTTTCCAATATAATTACATATGTATGTATGTATGAACATATACCTATACTTGAGGTTATATGTGTGAGATAAAAATCTACAAAAATAGTAGTAAATATACAATTAAATACAGACTCTCCCACTCATATAATTTCAACCTAGGGAGTGCATAAAACTGGAGGATGCCAAAAATACAACTGTTGTTGTACAATTACATGTATATATATAAAAAAAAAAAGAAAAATAAGCCAATAATGTAAGTTGAATGGACCTAGTTGTAAGTTATCTTCTGTACTGCATACTTAACAAGCATCAATGTCTAAATTCTCTGACTAATCTTCTGGCATACTAAAATAGAAACTGGGTTTGTGTGTATTTTCTCCATGTCTCTCTTCCAGACACTGAGGTTCTCCCTCTATTTTCACTTCACTCAAAGTTTTTCCAACACACATTACTAGTAGTAGGTAATAACATTACCTCTCTTCTAATTCGTTAACCTACAGGTATAAAAAAGATTTTTAGTTTTGACATATCTGATATAAAAATATCTGATTTTTCTTTTAATTTTATTCATGACATAAGGGAAATGTCCCTTACAGTGGCCAGATCCCTGAGCTAAACCTGAAAAAGATGTTTTTTCTTTCAGAAAATCAGCAGTTCCTTATGTCAACAGATACTCATAGAGATCATAATACTGTTTAGAACCAACGCAGACAAAAATTATAGACCGGCTCCAGTGATAAACAGGCAAATATCACCTCCAGAAACTGCAGGATAGTATTCAGAAATAATGGGTCAGTCGGGTATAAATTGGCACTATTTGTTATAGTACAAATAAAGTCACCAGTGAATTCTAAGGCTTAGCATATCCCAAAGATTGGTGTTACTACTCCACTCCTTTCTGCTGCTACAGACATTTGAGCTACCTCCAGCCAAAATAGTGGATTGTTAAATATAAGTTTGATATATTTAATATATCAATATATATTGATATATATATTTGATATATCAATATATATTTGTTATAGTGATATATTTAATATATGCCTGTATGATTTCTTAAATTGTGGCTTAGCGAAAGTATTCTGGAGAAAGAGAATACCTCTCATAGCAGAAAAACTGCTCTATGTATTTATCCAGTCAGAGATACCACTAATTCTAAGGCACATGTTTGCTGAAGCATTTTTTAGCAGCTGATGCATCTTTTAGCAGCTCCATCACCAGAAGAAGAGAGTGAAATAAACCCTGCAAAGTAAAAAACTTTCTTGCTAGTACTAGTCGTGATCATTTGAATAAGGGATTGCACCAAAATGACAAAAAAACACAACTATGCACATATTTCTCATTTTCATGATGTAAGGGTGAGGTACAAAGGGGAAGAAACACTGGTGAAAGTTCCTTTTGGTGAAGCACAAGCTAGAATGATAGTACACACATAGAAGGTGAAGTCTGTCAGAAAGACTATAAAAATTACCAGTCATACTCAGTTCCCAGGTAGATGGTTTATGCAATAATACAATCAAGATTACGTCAAAAACATATTCCAAAAAAGATCAGTATATTTTAAATTTTGTTTCAATATCTAAAAGCTTTCTCCTTAGGGAACTGTAAATGCTTCAGCCTGGTACTGATCACATAAAAAGTAATGGAAAAGTGACTTTATCACTAAAAATAAAAAGCAAAAGGTATAATAATGACAACAAGCTTGGTTTCTGGGAAAAAAAGCTCTTATCAAACAGATCTATTGTCATTCTTTTGACTGGGTTATAAATGATGCAAATATAAGGGATTCTATTATTATAGTATATCTGCACTTCTTCATGGTGTTTGGCATGAAATTATGATTTTAAAAGCTTGTATTATAAGAAAGTAGCAGAGAACATACAAAATTAATTTGGAGCCAACCTGCTATATTTAGAAATCTGCCAATGATTAGGTGGCAGTGAGCTGGGCATTTTCTAGCAGAGATTATTTTTTTGTCTAAATCTATTTAATAGTTTTATATATCAGTTAAAAATAAAGAATTTTTGCAACTTACATTTGTAGGATTGTGAAGAATGAAAGTACATTGTGCCACAGCATAGTTTGTTTAACGTGATGGTATTGAAGCACAGCTAAATGATGTATAATGCATTCTATGATTATCTGGCAAAAAAAGAGCAACACAGTTTTGGTTATATAAAAACAATTATTTTGAATAAAGGAGAAGATGCCTTGCCTCTTAAAATTAAAACGGAGAGACTTCCATGTGTATATTTTGTCCTGTCCAGAGTTCTCTCAGATTTATGGTATTCTCAGAAAGTATAACGAAAAGAAGATCACAGATCAGATGCATGTGTTAGGAAAATAATGCATTTTGAAAACTTTGACCCATGTAAGTTATTAAAGAGACACCTCATCAATATTCACCTTAAAAGTACCTACACATGAAAAAAAGACATATCATACTTTGGTGCTTTTCAAGACCTTCCTGATAACAGCACAAAATAACATGTTTACATTGCTGAAGAAGTTTCAAAATTAAATGCAATATCTAACTCTTAAGGTCTATTGCATACTTAGAAAAACTTCCCAAAATATATGATGAATTCATTTAACTTGATATTTCTAAAATTAGTTTGGATATATATACTAGAGGTATTGTGAATGAGCTTTTTAAAAAAAAAGTTGATTGTGTATGGAAGCAGAGATTGGGACCAAAACACAGCAGTCTCTTCTGGTAATGGACTTCCACATTTCACCTCTTTCCTCTAAGGTGGCTTGGCTGGACCAACTACACTGAAATATACTGATTCTGACAAACATATTTTCTGATTTCAGCTGGTCAACAGTGGATTTAAAGAAAGAAAAATCTGTAGCGAGGATACTGAAAATGGTTATATTGATGTCTTCTCTGATGCTTCATTAAGGGACCTTTTTTCCAAAGTTTGGGGTGTACTGGCGGTGAGATATGGGTTGGGAAGGAATCTCTCCCCTTTATCATACTTTCAAGGAATTTTACACGGAGGACTGCTCAGGTAGGGAATAAGTCAGTACACACAGAGCCTGGCTCAGCTGCTGTGACCATATCTTCCCATAACATAGTCTTTGCCTTTTCGCTGTTAGTCTTTCACCTCCAAAAATCCATTTCTGAGAGCACAAATATTTTGTGTCACTGAAATCTTCAGAGAGGTAACTGAGAATTTGGTTAATAAGAAGAGGTGGAGGTAAATAACAGGTCAAACCGGGAGGTCCTGTGGAATCTAGATCCTTAAGTCCTTAATTCCATTACATAGTTGAACTTCATAAATTCTCACAAAAATAATAAATGTCAGACATTAGATTTAATTGGCAATAAGAAAAGGCAAATGGATGCAAGAAAGAAACAACAGAGCATTATATGAACTATCCCTACATACTTCACTGCTTAATTTCTAGACAAATCTGTAGTCAATTAACATTTTTAAAATGTGGTCATTCACTGCCCTAACTTTAATGTGAGCAGGAAGCAACAGTTGCAACAACAAAAGAAACAGCAGAGAGGTTTAACATCTGGGAAGGAGTTCAGCAGGGCTGCACTATGCCACTGCATCTGTTCAGGATTTGTACTGAAATGGTAATGCACATTTATCTTGATGTTTACAACAGAGGAATTCAAATTAGAGGAAGCAAATGCTGTAATGTCAGGTATACTGCTGTTGTCCTTATCACCGAGTCTGAGGAATCACTTTGCAAGCCAGTAATGAGTGGCTGCAGCTAGTTTGGACTGAAACTACCTGAGAATGTAAAAAAGACAAAGGAGTGACATAGAGGACTGGAAAGCAAAATATTACAAAAATAACACAGAACTAAAGATCAAGAAGTCAAAGAAGTAGAGAGTCTTCACAAGTTTTTTATTGTAGGAATGTGAAATTGAACTATGCCTGGAAGACTTTAGCATTAGCTATGAAATAAATAAACAAAGTAAGTCTGGGAAGAAAATTGAACCATTTTTTAGTCCTGATGACGTGTCTAATATGACAGTAAGCAGTAAGTCATGGTTATAACCTTCATTTTCACTTTTATTTTAGTCTGCTGATTTACATTGTTACAAAACATGAACAATCTTCTATTCTTTAAGCATCTTGTTCGTTTGTTTGTTTGCTTGAATGCATTTTATGAAGAAAGTATGTATGTGGAAGGATTGTATTTTTACAAAATTTTTGTGAAAACCCAACGGATAGTGCAAACCCATAGAAAATATCTTTGTACACTTTATAAATAATGATTTTATCGTTACATGGAAAGCAAGCAGACATTATGCTAGCTGGTAAACTGACAACATAACCAACTACTACCAACTAATAAACACAGCTGAAGAATTTGCATTCAGTCTAACTCCATTTACAGAATACAGGGCTTACTACCAGGAAGCTGGATAATAAAACATCTATTTTAAAGGGAAAAATGCACTACAGTCTGTTATTCTCACTATTTGAACAAAAATTGGAATAATAGGGTAGCAAAAGTGTTCTGGATAAAAAGTAAAAAAAAAAAAAAGAAGAAAAGCAAACAAAACCAAAAGAGGATAAAGGTGCAGATTAAAACAAAGTAAATTAGGAAAACATTTGTTGCTGGCACGTAAAGCAGAGTCAGTAATCCTCAATTCATGTAAATCCATGAAATGCTGACTTCTGTAGAATCACACTATCTTACCCTGCCTTCATACCTAGAGATTATGTTAACTGAGGGAAAAAAAGAGGACACTTCTACTTATTTTTCAGACTAATAGAGTTTTATAACTAAATAACTATTAAAAATAATTATTTTAGAAAGCTACTTGCATATTTTTACAGCAGAAGACTTTTATGAAAGTATTGTACTTACAACAGAATTGTAATGAAAAGTAACCAAGACTGGAACTATAGTTTCTTTTGCCCACTTTTTTCCCCAGTTCTTTCTGGAGTGGAATGCCTATAAGTGGTGGCTATATATACTGTGAAAATCTCATGGAAATCAGATATTTAGAACTGATAGTTCTAAGAGCCATAAATTACTGTCTGATAATCTTGAACTACTTGACTATAAGAAAAACAAGCTTCGTTTTACAGGAACTGTTCTTTCTGTGAGTCAAAGGTATTATATTTTTAAGACACAGGTTTTGTATGCTACTAGTTTATAATCAGCACTAATTACTTCTCCAAACTTAAGAGGAAAAAAAAAAAAAAGACCAGCAAATCAAATTCTAAAAGTCATATTCTACAAATATTCAATACATTACTCATTCCACAGTATTATTCAACATCATTTATGTTTGACACAATGGCAATTAAATACAGCATGCAATGTACTAAGTGCCAGGAATAATATTTGACTGTAATTTAGGTGTAATTTGAACAAATAGCATAACTACATGATGCAGCATAATTACAAAATAGGAGAAAAAGATGATGTAAAACAAGAACTGACAGAGAACTTCACCTTCCCATGAATTAGCTCTTTTATGAGTTCAGTTTTCAATTCCCTTATATTTAAATCCTTATTTGCACACCTGCTTCAAATAGGGCTTGGATGCTGCAGCAAAAACAGCAAAATCAATGAAAATATTGACATTGATTTTAATGTATTTTCCCTCCAGCTCCAGTTCAGGTGATACACAAGTTTTCTCTTAAATATGCCATGCATTTAGATCATATGTATGCACACAATCATGTATTGCCACGTAAATGCTGAAGAAATATGCACAACTATATAGTTCTGCATAAAACTTTAGAAGTTCAGTGTAACCCTTTATCTTACAAAAAATGTTATCCTTTTGTGCTCCCTTGTGTTTATTTAAATATTTATGTTAGTCTCTTAACAGAAGAGAATAGTACCTTTAATTCATGTATTTACAGGATAATTGGATTAATGCATTAGTATACAGTAAGCTTTCATCTTTCTCTCATATTTGGAAGTATGTATATATGCAGGTATGCTTTGTGCATGTATAATTTGTGAATACTAAATATGGATGTATGTAAATATATGCATCTATACATATTTATGTTCATATATAGGTAGACTTTAATAAAATATTTGGCCATGCAAGCAATGGTGTTAAGACAATTGTTATAAGGGACTGCTTCAAAGACATCCCAAGTCAGAAAGCTCACTAATGAGACAAGAATCATCCCTATTTCTGATCAGCTTGTATTCTAGGTTTTTATTTAATGCAAGGTTATATGAGCTAGAATAAGTGGATCTACAACAATCTCCATCACTGTGAACTTTTTATCTTTTTCATACTAATGGCAGGTCATTAATATCAATAGGACAAGTCCTGAAGCTGTTGGAGTACGTCTGAAATATCCCATCCACTTTGATGAGACAGGCTCAAGATTGCATTTGGGTTATGGGCAGTTTGTTGTCTCATGTTCTTTGGTATTAAATATATGCAGTTTATAACATAGCTGAGGAACAACTGTGGATGCTAAATTTGACTGGTCCACACACAGAGCTTAAAATAAGCAAAAAGGTTACATTTCTAAGTGACCTATAATATATCTAATTATTCAACATGCTATTATTTGACAAGAGTGGGCAAACCCAATCAAAACCATTTTGTCACTAATAGTGAAGAGATGGAAATATCTAAGTGTGTTTCACCTTTTCTTTTCTCCAGTGTTGAACTTTTCTCTTTTCCTCCTTTAGCTAAATTCGAAAGGCTTTGTGTTGAAAATATCTCTAAGGGAACTAATAGTTTTTAATGTAAAATTTCCTTCTCAAGCAATAGGCTCTAATTTTTCATTTTTCTGAGGATAAAAATATTATTCTCTTAACATGAAAGTTCTATCTCTTCTATTGCTGAGGGGAAAAAAAAAGAACTTTAATATAGCCCAATTCATCAAACCGATTCTTTCTTGCTCTAGGTTATTTCTCATTGATATTCTCTTTAGTTGCTATGAGTTTTTAAATTAGTCTTTCATACACCTATGTAACACAGATTTTTTAGCTAACTGTTGCCTATGATTTGTATTCATTATGTGTTTGTATGACTTTATCATTGCTCAGCATTATTACACTCAAAAGGGAATGACTTATATTGCCATAGCTACGGAGATAGAAGTATTTCATTTTGAAATCAGTATCTTTTCTGCTCATAATCGGGTGAAGAACCACCTGATCCGTGTAAATAAGTTATTTATTTAGGCATCTCTTCTCTAGAACACTCTTATTCCTTTACAGCAAAAAAGTCCCGTTTTGCCTTTTCTTTTAACCAACACAGGTAATTTTCAACCTGTCCTAAAGGCATCTAATACTAATGTTGGAAAAAGGAAAATTATAAGCTGCTTGTTAACAAGTACAGGAGCTTTACATCTTGATTAAACTACAGGGGCCTTCAAACTCCAAACACTAATAAACACAGTTTTCTTTCAGCCTGCATATACCTCTTTCTCACTTTTTCTAAGTCAAGAAAAGCTGTTTTGCAGCTCACTCTACAGAAAGCATGAGACTTCTGCTAATGGAAAGCACATGCCTACCATTTATATTATCATCTGCTCAGCAGATGTCAGTGAAATGTTTGTTTTAGGAGTTCTTATCATGAAAACATTTTGGTTTATGAATATTAAGTTATTTCTCTTTGTTCCAGTACCAAGTGCAAGACAGTATAACGCCTTCTTATAAGCTTTACTCTAAGCATCTCTAAGTATATAAACTAGTAACCTAAGAACCTAACTTTCTAAAAATTAATGTGACTGAAATTCTGCATGTGCAAACTCCACATTTCCTCATACAACATCTAGTTGCTAGTAAGGTCTTACAAATGTTCATATTGGTTTGAGCACAAGATTTATTCCACATGCCCCCCAAACACTTCAGAAAAGAGTTCAAGCCCCTCAGTGATCATTTAAAGTGAGGTGTAGTGTCTATTTTGGGCATTGGCATGGTCTACTAAGTTGGTAGGAGATGAGGTACTAACACTGCACTTTTCAGTTTTGGTAGGTGACAAGACTTGCTGATACTGGTTTTGTAGCTTATTGAGTAGTTGTAGTGTAGGTGGCTTGTACTTGACTGTTAAAAGAAACAATGAATAATCCCTAACCTGTCTGTACCACAAAATTTCATTTTCCAGGCCAAGATACACCTCTCTAGTTCAACTAGTTTTCAGAGACTATATGTAAAATACTTTGGATATGATAACAACTCCATGTTCCTAATAGTGTTTTACACTACTGTTAAGTGACTCATTATTTTGTTACTGAGTCATTTCAAATATAAACAATTCATTAAAAACAATAATCTACTTGATTGAACTTAGATTTATATGCAGTATATTTACACCAATGTATTAGAATGCACAATTTTTCCATGTGTGAAAATACGTGTATAAAGTAGCTTATTACACAAAGAGGTACAAAATACTTGGCCTTTAGGGTACAATACATTATCTTTTAAAGCAGTAAGAAAAATTAAGCATGGAAAATCAAATCCTATCCAGTAACACATTTCTTTATTCCAAGCTATCTTTATATTTTAAGCTAACATCAGAGGAGTAAAAAGCTTGAAACAAGATACGCAGAAAAGTTGAAAAGCGTTGTTTCTCTTCAGCTGTATTATTTGGAATTTCAGCATAACAATAAACTGAGAAATCTTTGAATAAGATCAAAATTACTTGGCTTTCTTCGCATTATATAGTTTTCACTCAAATAGAAAAAAATCAAGATTTTCTTTGCCAAAGAGTTAGAAAAAGGTTAGCAAAATGCAAAGGTTTTTTGCGTTTTTTTTTTTTTCTCATTCTGAATTATTCATATGGTTGCTGTTGAGAAAAATAATGATTACTGAGCAGGAAGTCCCAGTAATTTTCTTTAAAATGCACCACCATTACAAAAAAGAAAGGACCTTTTCCTTGCATAATGCCAAAAGTGTGAGACTAATTTAAGAGTGTATATGCATAATATTTAATGAGAAAATTATCTTCTCAGAAAAGAATAACAGAAAGCAAGATGTCCAATGTTAGTGGAGCACATATTTCCAATATTTGTCCCTGCTACTCAAAATATGTATTCTCCTAGCAAATCCCATAGGTGGTGAAGGGCCAGATGACTCTTGGGACTGCTCCAACATGTACAATGGTTAAGAGTAATGTTTTCAGTCAAACCAGATCAGGTCTGTGCTGGCACCTGTTCAGTCCAGCAGAAATCAGAGCTGGTTCCTGAACTAGCAACTGAAACCTGTCTTAGCAAAAGGCTAGTCTTACTCCTTTCATCCCCATTTTTCCATTCCTGCCAAGGCTTGGAGCAGGAAGTCCCCTATTTTTCTGCCCAGCCAATTTACTGTCCCAGACTCAGCTGGTACTTGTTTGGCAAGACATCCTTGAAGCAATGGGTCATCAGAGAAAACTAAGTTGGATGAGGTTTCCCTGCACTTTCCTAGACCCTCTTTACCTTTTGCATGTGAGAGAGAAAGCTCAGTTCTCCCCTCAAAAATTTTTTTTGGATTAATCATTGTGTCGCTTGGCAAATCACTCCCTGGTGCTTCAACACCTTCAAAACACAGCACTAGGGGAAGCATACACTAAGAAAATGCCATTAGCTGACTGTCCTCTCCACCAAGAAGAAGAGAACCTTCAAAAAAATTGGTTTATGTTCTGTCCTGTAGCTATTTCACAACCAGCTATCACTCTCTTTTTTTTTTTATCTGCTAGGCTTTGTGCACACTAGGACAGGTATGTGAGGATAATAGATCTTTAAAACTGGGACATGTTTTTCACCTCTGGTAAGAGAGCTATAAGTACAAGCTTCATGAAATTAACACTAAGACTGTGTTTAATACCTATTGGAAATACATTTCTGAGAAAAAAGTTGGTGTAAATAATAGGATTTGCTTGGATATCTTTAAGGCATCTATTAGTGCAAAAGGCATCCTTTTGAAGAAAAGGAATGCCTTATGTAGACAGCATTTTCTCTGATGATTGAAACAGTTCTCTTCTGCAACATTCATGAATCATTTGTGGTATTGTTTGGTCTTTCTTATTGTTATTCTTAATCTTTTCTGTCTTTATTTTGTTTTCTTTTAGGGTTGTTTCCTCTTTCTCCATTTCTGTTATTTCAGTTTGGCCATTTCCATTCATCTCCCCATTTCTATTTCCCCATTGTTGTTTATTAATTGCTTATTAAAATGGTCATTTAAAATATTGCTTTATGATAACTCTGACATTTTTAACAAAACAAGCATTTAAATACCTTCTATAAGGGATTTAATTTTTTAAGCCAGTCTCCTTTTATTATGACACAAATCTGTTACTGCATTTTTTATTTCAGACAGATGCTAAAGGTAATTCTAAATCATCCAGTATAAATCTTTCAGTTTTTTCAAATACCTGTTCTTCTTCATCAATTCATACTGTGGCAGCATCCAATTAGCCCATTGCTGATATTTGCTTAAGTGTAGTAGATGCTGCAGAAACTTAGAAAAACATTGTTCTTGCCTTAAACAAGATATACCTAGTCCTGCATGGACAAGCTGAACTCAGTTAAATCGGATGTTCACATGCTTATAGTCGTCATGGTCAGGAGCTAACCTGAAGCAAGAGAACAGAAAGTGCAGAGCTTTTAGCAAAGAGCATGGAATACAGAAAAACAATAACAAAATCACAAGGTTAAATTCACAGCTTCACCTTAAGGCCACAAAGGAGTGCTGTGGTCAATTAATCTGAATTTCACTGTACTTCAAGCCACAAGGCTCTCCACAAAATATTTTCTTTTCAAATAATGTTTATATTCTAAAAACACATGGCATCCTTCCAGGATTGAGAATCCACTATTTTGTTCCAGTGGTGCGCTGGTTTTGGCTGGGATAGAGTTAATTTTCTTCATAGTAGCTAGTATGGGGCTGTGTTTTGGATTTGAGCTGAAAACAGTGTTGATACACAGGGATGTTTTAGTTACTGCTGAGCAGTGCTTACACAGAGTCAAGGCCTTTTCTGCTTCTCACACCACCCCACCAGCGAGTAGGCTGGGGGTGCACGAGAAGTTGGGAGGGGACTCAGCCGGGACAGCTGACCCCAACTGACCAAAGGGATATTCCATACCATATGATGTCATGCTCAGTATATAAACTAAGGGGAAAGCTGGCTGGGGGACCGCTGCTTGGGCTGGGCATCATTTGGTTGGTGGTGAGCAATTGTTTTCATTTGCATCACTTGCCTTTCTTGTTTGCTTGTTGTTGTTGTTGTTATTTTCCTTTTCATTACAATTTTTATTATTATTATAATTATTAGTTTATTTCATTTCATTTAATTTATTAAACTGTTCTTATCTCAGCCCACGAGCTTTCTCACTTTTACTTTTCTGATTCTCTCCCCCATCCCACTGGGGCAGGGGGGGAGTGAGCGAGTGGCTGTGTGGTGTTTAGTTGCCAGCTGGACTTAAATCACAACAGTCCTTCTTGGCGCCCAACACGGGTCTCGAAGGGTTCAAGAAAATTCAGGTGACAATACTGATTCATCTGTTCTCAACATTAGTTTATTTGATCTGCACCATGCTCTTTTTTTTGCTGTACCTGTTAAAGATTGGTGTTGGCTTTTTCAGTTTGCTGTGCTCTGTAGTGATTAGAGATGTTTTGCCTAGGAGATTCGTTATTAAAACCCTGATCTTGATCTTAATCTTGTATTTTGTCTCTGTACTGAAGCCATTACTATACTTCAGGTACCATCTCATGGAGACAATTAACAATTATACTTCTTCCTCTGAGAGGTTTCTTGTGTAGGAAATACAGAACAGAACCCTTGTTACTTTCTTCTGTGATGTTGTCTCCCTCGTTACAATAACTTCTCAGTATCTTGAACATCTTGGAGTCGTTAAAATACTTCTATTGGTGTTTCTTAGAAATATTGCTTTGGTTTTGTCTAAAGTTAACAAGCAATTTAGGAATATGACCCAGGCTCTGAGGGAGTGTGGTCATGGGTGGCACGGCATGTGGGAGAATATGGGCAGGTATCCAGAGAACTTCTCACCTCCAATGGTCTGGAACTTCACTCCCGAACAACTACAGCATCTTGATGAAGTGAGAGATTGAAAAAAAAAAAATGCCATGGCTACTCCAAAGAGGCACAACTTACTGCAGTGTGCTGGGCCCTGGCCAGTACCTACCAAACACTGCTCGATATCATGCAGCACCTTCAGGGATAAGAGAGGGAAAACAAACCCACAGACACTGTGGCTAAGCCAGGCACCGTATCAGTGGCCCCTATAACTAAAAAGAAACAATGTAAGCGGAAGTCAGCTCGTTTAGTAAGGGATGAAGAAGCTTCTCCTAAGAGGCAGCAGGAGAAAGAATCAGAAGAGGCAGCCTGTTCTATGGCACAGCAGTCACAAGAACAGGAGGAGGAAGAGACTGAGATAACCAATGAGACAGAAACCATCCCATCCCTATGCCTAAGTGAGCTGCGAGATATGCAAAAAGATTTTAGCTGTCAACCAGGTGAGCTAATTCTCAGCTGGTTGCTTCGATGCTGGGATATTGGGGCCAGCAGTCAGGAATTAGAGGGTAAGGAAGCCCGGCAGCTGGGATCCCTTGCTACGGATAAGGCCATTGACAAAGGGACTGGAAAAAAGGCAGGAGTCCTCAGTCTTTGGCAGCGACTCCTGTCAAGTGTGAAGGACAGGTATCCCTTCAAGGAAGAACTTGCAAATTCTCAAAGGAAATGGACCAACATTGAGGGGGCATCCAGTATCTGAGGGAATTAGCCATGTTAGAGGTGACCTGTAATGACCAGGCATCCAAAGACCCGGGTGAATCCACTGGATGTGGTCCATGTGGCGAAAGTTTGTACAAAATACAGCAATGCTATAAAACAAACTAAGGTCAAAGGACCTCCACAGGAAATTCAGTTCTTAGGAATAAAATGGCAAGATGGGCGTCATCATATCCCAATGGATGTGATCAATAAAATAACAGCTATGTTGCCACCAACTAACAAAAAGGAACACAAGCTTTCTTAGGTGTCTTGGGTTTCTGGAGGATGCATATTCCAGGTTATAGTCTGATCGTAAGCCTTCTCTGTCAAGTGACATGGAAGAAGAACGACTTTGAATGGGGCCCTGAGCATCAGCAAGCCTTTGAACAAATTAAATGTGAGATAGTTTGTGTAGTAGCGCTTGGGCCAGTCCGGACAGGACAAGATGTGAAAAACGTGCTTTACACCTCAGCCGGGGATAATGACCCCACCTGGAGCCTCTGGCAGAAAGCGCCTGGAGAGACTCGAGGTCAGGGATATAGGGGATCTGAAGCCCGTTACACTCCAACTGAAAAAGAAATATTAGCAGCATATGAAGGAATCCGAGCTGCTTCAGAAGCAGTTGGTACTGAAGCAGAGCTCCTTTTGGCCCCTCGATTGCCTGTGCTGGGCTGGATGTTCAAAGGGAAGATCCCCTCTATGCATCATGCAACTGATGCTACATGGAGTAAGTGGATCACACTGATAATGCAATGGGCTCGAACGGAAAACCTCAACTGCCCAGGAATTCTGGAATTAATCATGGACTGCCCAGAGGGCTGAAACTTTGGAGTGTCGCCAGAGAAGGTGACTTGTGCTGAAGAGGCCCCTCTGTGTAATAAATTATCAGAGACTGAGAAGCAATATGCCCTGTTTACAGATGGATCCTGTCATATTGTGGGAAAACATCGAAGGTGGAAAGCTGCTGTGTGGAGTCCTACGCGACAAGTTGCAGAAACTGCTGAAGGACAAGGTGAATCGAGTCAGTTTGCAGAGGTGAAAGCCATTCAGCTGGCTTTAGATACTGCTGAACGAGAAAAATGGCCAGTACTTTCTCTCTATACGGACTCATGGATGGTGGCAAATGCTCTGTGGGGGTGGCTACAGCAATGGAAGCGGAGCAACTGGCAGCACAGAGGTAAGCCCAACTGGGCTGCTGAATTATGGCAAGATATTGCTTCTCGGGTAGAGAACCTGGTTGTAAAAGTACATCACGTAGATGCTCACATACCCAAGAGTCGTGCCACTGAAGAACATCTAAACAATGAGAAGGTGGACCAGGCTGCTAGAATTGAAGTGGCTCAGGTGGATCTGGGTTGGGAACATACGGGTGAGCTATTTATAGCTTGATGGGCCCATGACACATCAGGACATTTAGGAAGGGATGCAACATACAAATGGGCTCGTGATCGAGGGGTGGACTTGACTACTGATGCCATTGCACAGGTTATCCAGGAATGTCAAACATGTGCCATAATCAAACAAGCTAAGCGGCTAAAGCCTTTTTGGTATAGAGGATGATGGCTGAAATATCAATACGAGGAAGCCTTGCACATTGATTATATCACACAACCATGAGCCCACCATGGTAAGCATCATGTGCTTACAATGGTGGAAGAAACTACTGGATGGTTGGAAACATACCGCGTGGCCCATGCCACTGCCCGGAACACTATCTTGGGCCTTGAAAAGCAAGTTTTATGGCGACACGGCACCTCTGAAAGAATTGAATCAGACAATGGGACTCATTTCCAAAACTATCTCATTAACTTATTGACTGGGTGTATCACACCCCCTACCATGCACCAGCTTCCAGGAAAACTGAACGATACAATGCACTGTTAAAAACTACACTGAAAGCAATGGGTGCTGGGACATTCAAGCATTGGGATACACATTTAGCAGAAGCCATTTGGCTAGTTAACACTAGAGCCTCTGCCAGTTGACCTGGCCCTGCCCAATCAAAACCCCTGCGCACTGTGGAAGGAGATAAGGGCCTCATAGTGCATATAAGGAACTTACTGGGAAAAACACTCTGGGTTATTCCTTCCTCAGGAAAAGGTAAACTTATTCGCAGGGTTGTTTTTGCTCAAGGACCTGGGTGCACTTGGTGGGTAACGCAGAAGGATGGGGGAGTCTAGTGCCTACCTCAAGGTGATTTAATTCTGGGTGAAACTAATCCATGATTTGAGTTACATGTTATAGGAATTACTACAGCAGGAATCACCTGAACCAGTGGAGGACAAGCCTTTCAAGAAACAGTGCAAGTGCAGCAGTGACCTGACCTGAGCTGGCTGTGGTGCCCAATAACTCCATGCAATACAACACCTCTTCTGTCCTGAGTGACCACCATAACAGATGGAGCCCAAAGTCATGGACTAAATGAACTCAGTGGACATTTTGTGGACATTTGTGGCTATTTATGGACACTTTACAGACATTCCACAGGGGTGATCCATAGACTAAGGGAATGATACCTGTGTACTATATCAAAGGATGGGAAGGTTGATGGTCAGTAATGAGAACGTATTGCGTAGTGTGCTGCCGGAGTATGACATAAATGGTATGGAATAATGGGTGGAGAATGTGCTCGTTTTGGCTGGGATGGACTTAATTTCCTTCATAGTAGCTCGTATGGGGCTGTGTTTTGGATTTGTGCTGAAAACAGCGTTGATACACAGGGATGTTTTAGTTACTGCTGAGCAGGGCTTACACAGAATCAAGGCCTTTTCTGCTTCTCACACCACCCCACCAGCGAGTAGGCTGGGGGTGCAGAAGAAGTTGGGAGGGGACACAGCTGGGACAGCTGACCACAACTGACCAAAGGGATATTCCGGACCATATGATGTCATGCTCAGTATATAAACTAGGGGGAAAGCTGGCCAGGGGACCGCTGCTTGGGGACAGGCTGGGCATCATTTGGAGTGTGACAAGCAATTGTTTTCATTTGCATCACTTGCCTTTCTTGTTTGGTTGTTGTTGTTATTTTCCTTTTCATTACAATTTTTATTATTATAATTTTTATTTTATTTTATTTCATTTAATTTATTAAACTGTTCTTATCTCAACCCACGAGCTTTCTCACTTTTACTTCTCTGATTCTCTCCCCCATCCCACTGGGGCAGGGGGAGAGTGAGTGAGCGGCTGTGCGGTGCTTAGTTGACAGCTGGGCTTAAGCCAAGACAAGTGGTTAACTACACTCATTATTAGCTAATTTCAACTTATTTTTGCCTGAATTTATTTACTGTAGAAATGGAGATATTTACCAAGACTTTCATGCATTCTTTATATCAATATATATGAGTTCAAAACCTGTTTCATAATTAGTTTGAATTTGTCAGCTTCCATTCAGCGGTTCTTGCTGGTTGCTAAATGGAAGAGTCCATTTAAAAAAGTAGTTCTTCTCATAAGTATCTGTTCAGGGACTGTGATTAGGTTTCCCTTTGATGTCCTCTGATAAACTAAGTAAATGCACCTATTGGAGCCTTTCATTACAAGATACGTGTTCCAATCCTTTAATCATGCACACAGCTCTTCTCTGACCCCTCTCAAAATTATCAGCATCCTTTCTGATAGTTCCACAATATTTTTTAAAGTATTTTCATGTAAGTCAAGTCAGCTATCTTCATCACTTAGTCATCACTGATTCCTTACAGGAAGTTTATATATTTTGGCTATCAACAAAACACCTACCATTCACTTTTGAAGCACAGAATCCTTTCACTGTTATTTTAATTAGTGGAAAGAGGTAAGGAAAAAGAAAAAAGAAAAAGAGAGACCTTCCTGCCAGTCAGAGAGCATTTTCTTTTAACATTCAGCTTGCAAGCCAGCACCACTGCCTTAGGAGAGTAGCAGGGAATTTTATTACCTGAAAAGGCCCTTGCTTTGAAAATGTAAAACAGAAAAAAACCCCATGTTGTTGCTTGAAGCACGTTAATGTTGCTTTACTACCCAATAAATATAACGAGCTTTCACTGAGGCTTACAGGCCAATGGAGAGAAACAACACAAAGATACTTATGTGATTAGTTGTTGGCCTAATTACAAGCTGTGGCTGATTACAGATGTTTAGTGCAACTTTCATGCAGTGGTTTCATTCCATGTACCTAAACCTCAGCTGAAATCTAGGCTGCCTGCAGGATTCCACCAAAATTTAAAATAGTTTAGCAAAGTCATCACAGCCAGTTCTTTCTTACCCCAAATTGCTACATAATGGCATAAAATAATTTTGGAAATCACTTCTGGTTGAGAATTCTTTTGCTGCAAAAATATTGATTTAATTACTGGCAATATGCTGTCTTACAGGTAAAACACTGCCTTACATGACAGGTGCACCTATTATGGGATATTGCATTAAACTAATACTTCCCACATGCTTTGATTGTGGCTGCTTTGTATCATTCACCTGAACAGTACAGCACAGAGAAAGAGCAGTGCTAAAATCTTCTGCTTTCCTCACATGTCCAGATCATAGAGTCTTCTTCAGCACACATTCTGAGAGATAATTCAAACGGAAAAGCTAGTTCTATTCCGACCTTGACCAAAATAGGACAGCACAGGTTTTCTATGGAAAAAGCTGGATCCCTCTGAGGTTGGATTAAGCTAACTGCTTCGGATGTCACTTAGAGGAAGAGCTCTTATTTTGTGATTCAGGACTTGTGTGTATGTGGGCAAGGAGTTCATTTAGGAGAGAAAATGAAAAACCAGACAGAATGAGATTAAAGAGAGCAGCAAGGAGGGAGGGAACCTCCCTCCCCCCAAAAAAAAACCCAAAACCAAATGGAAACCAACCAACCAACCAAAAAAATCACAAAACTATGACATGGAAAAAAAATAATCCTTTAAGTATAAGTATCCTTTCCTCCTTCCATCTTTCTCCCCTTTCCCCCTTCTTGAGTTCTTTCCTTTTCTCTTTGCTTTTTTTTTTTTTTGCTGACCCCTCCTTTCCCTCCTTTCCCACTTTTTCTCCTCATCTCCCTTTCTTCCCCTCTTCCCTTGCCTTTCCTCCCCTTCTTTCTCCCTTCCTTTTTCTCTTTCTTTTTCTTTCTCTCCCTCTCTTCTGTGCTGTGGATCGGCAGTCAGCCCAAGCAACACATTTGTGTCTTGCCCAAAATGCAGCTAGGAGCCATATCAGCTAGTGCTATTACAGCTGTTAATAACAATGGTATGACTTAGGCTTTACCGACCTGAGAGACTGCCTCTCTCACTTCCCAGGTCAGGCTACTGTATAAGCTGCTGTCGGAACTGCAGCTAGTAGGAACACTTTGATTAGGTTGCCAAGGGACATACAGAGAATGAAAAAATAATTGGTGTAACCTGACAAACCTGAAATTCTGACTCCCATTGCAATGAGAGACGAACGCTAAGTGCTGGTGAGAGGGAGTGAAGATTTTCAGAGCTGAGTGGATGAGGTCTCCTCCCTTCTTACGCATCTCAGTTCAAAGCATGGCAAAGCATTTTTGAGCCTTCTTTGCAGAAATATATGGTGATATCCACAACCTGTCCACAAGAATTTTGCTTGGAATACATCAGTTTATAAATAAAATTGTTGCTGGCTGTTTAGACTGAGATTAAGTGTATTTTCCCCATAGCAGCCCCCACAGTGCTGTTCTTTGTATTGGTAGCTAGAAAGGTGTTGATGACACACCAGTGTTCTGGCTACTGCTAAGCAGTGCTCACACAGCATCCAGGCTGTCTCTCCAACATTCCCCCCTCACCAGTAGGCTGGGCATGGGCAAGATCTTGGGAGGGGACATAACAAGGACAGCTGACCTGAACTGACCAAAAGGATATTCCATACCATATGAAGTCTACTCAGTAAATAAAGCTAAGAGAAGAAAGAGGAAGGTGGGGCATTCATTATTTATGATGTTTGTCTTCCAGAGTGACCACTACGCATACTGAAGCCCTGCTTCCCGGGAAGTGGCTGGACATCGCCTGCTGATGGGAAGTAGAGAATAAATCTTTTGTTTTCCTTTGCTTTTTTTTTCATCTTATGTTTTGGGTTTTTTCATCTTATTTTCTCCCTGTGTCCTGCTGAGGAGGGGAGTGATAGAGCAGCTTGGTGGCACCTGGTGTCCAGCCAAGGTCAACCCATCACATAATCTTACTTTTAGTTCTGCACAATTCTGCCTCACCTGTGTGTCTGTTGTTAGAGTCCCAGGTCCAGGAGAGCACTTTGGTTCTGCAACTCACTTGCCATCTTTCAAAATCCTTCAAACCGAATAATTTTAAACGGCTTCTGTAAACTTATCCTTTCATTCTTTTATATTCTTCCCAATATTCAGAAAAATATAGAGAATTTGGGAAGGTTCTCCCCCATCCCCCAGAAACATTGCTAAGATTTTGGATGTGCTTAGTTTGTTGGCAAGATCCATTGCCAACAGTTGCTCCATGTGAAACTAGATAAATTAACCAGGTGTAAAACTCCCTCTGCTCTGTAAGGTATCCATAGGTTTTGTTATTACATGCTCCTTCAAAATGGAAAATCTTAGCCAGGTGAATACTCTGTATGTGTGAAAAGTGTTCAGGGTAAGACACTGACAATCTTCTACTCAGAGAAATACTAGTCCTGCAAAGAACATCACAGCACGTTGTTGCTGTTGCGCCACTAATTGCACTGTCAGCCTTCTCTCTGTATACTTTCCTAATATTAATCCAAATAATTCCATTAATTCAGCTTATTAAAATGTTTTCCAAATCACAAATGAGTTCTATCTATAATCACTGATTTTCCTTCATTATCTTACAAAACTTTTTTTACTTCCATCTGAACAAGTGTAAGAGCCAAAATTTATGTAAGAGATTAGAGAATGAATACACATATTCCCATTCCTATGGGAATATAAATTATTAATAGCATAATTTTAGCTATAATTAGGATGTTTTCCCAGACAGATTTTTCTTTTTCCATAGAGACATTTATCTGGACAACTGATGGCTTAATCAAAACAGTAGCTCAACTGCATTGTCCAACACCAAGAATGCAGAGAATATGGCTTGTTTGCACAGTTCTGGCACAGATGTTGTGTTTGACCCTGAAAGCTCATGGTAAGTCTGGTGCACATTGCTAGGCTGGACTTACTGTGCATCTGCAAGTCAGCCAGGACGAAGCTGTTGATCCAAAATCACAGTGACTGGACGAATCTGCCAATTGCTTGACAATGTTGCTGACTTTAGTGAAACCTGAATTTCAGCTGCTTCACTTAGACATTAAAAATGAGAAAAGGTAGAATACTGAGCAAAGCTTATAATTTATTTGTGCTAGTGGTAGTCCTAGGTACAGCAACTAATAAGCCAAATCATGTTTGTGGTTTATAGACCTCTGGGACCCACACTTTATTCCTTTTGTGATCTGAGACAGACAACTAAGGCAGATAAGCAAGTTGTTTATATTAATGTAAGGTAATACACATGTATGAAGTTTTTAGGGGGATCTGCAATACAATGCAAAATGCCTTAGGGGTCCAGAAATCAAAATAGTAGAAAGCTACAGATTCAGATATAGCCTATATATAGCATCACCATCTGTTAATTCTGTCACAACAACCCACCTTGTCTGAATCCCTTAGTCACTGTAACATAAATAAACTATAAACATCCTAATGAGTATACAAAACCATTGAACCTATTTTTTTACATAATAAGGGTGATCATTTAATTAAGTACAAAAAAATGCACCTTATAAAGAAACTTTGCAGGTCTGTTTGTATTCTTGGAACTTCTCTCTTTCCTTTTTTGCATTTTGCACACATATACCCCACATACCAAAACATTTTCTCTCAGGCTGAGATCTCTTCTACTAGTTTAGCCTACAGCAAATGCCTATTGCTGAGTTATGAAGCACTGGAAATAGGCGTTTATAATGAAAATGTCAGTGACACTACAATAACTTCCAAATTGTGTTCCTACAAAACATGCTGTAGTTCTTGGTGCACTTAGACCAATTCTGTTTGTTTCCTTTGCTCCTTAGGTTCTTAGCCTGTCTGTTCTTTTAGGCTGACAAACTCTGCTGAAGCACCCTAAATCTTTATGTCTTCCAGTTCTCAGGTCATAATCAGTGTTCTATGGTAATATGATATATAAAATGTGAAAAAGATTTGTCTTCCCTTTTATTTCTAGAAGAAACATGAAGAAACGTATTCTAGAGAAATCTCTGTCAAATTACATGTCATTTCTTTGTGTACTAGTCATTGCATTGCTATTAGCTCGTAAATTAAAATAAAATTACTCCTTCCTGTTTATTAACAGATATATTTTTTCTCAATGCCAGTAATCCCACCTATGAAATCACCTATACGAATGCTCAAAAATACTCCAAAGCAGAGGTTTTCTTATCGTTTTGCTTGATTCAGAGAGCTATGTCTCTGACTTTTTCCCTTTGAGCTTGCTGTTTCTAGGTCCCTTCTTCTGGCTCTTCTGAGTTCGTCATTAATATTAATAGCAACAGAACTTGGTGTTACACCCTGCTGCTCAGCCAGTTTGAATGTTGCTAGGTACCATGATGCTCTCTTTCAACCCTTTAGGGAAATTTAGAGCTAGTTAGTCCTGCAACGATTATTCCACTCCCTGAGAAGAAAATTATCTTCTAATCTTTTTTTTTGGTTACAGTTTGCTTATTGCCTCTGATATGGTGTCATTGCTGAGGTTACAATGACTGGCTATAAATCCCCATGATGTTTCCTCAAGGTTGTAAGGGTTTATGTTGGCTTTCTGAGGGGCTGGCTGTATTCTAATATTGAGAAGTAATTTTCCTTAGATGGAGATTGATATAAGCAATTGCCCCTCATGACTTATAAGGGGTATAACTATTTAAAACTCAGTGGTGGAGGTGCATCAATACAGTAACTTTTCATAAGGTTTGGGGCTTTTTGTTACGTTATGGACAAATGAAAATTATTGTGTCAGTCCTGAAAAACAGCTAAGTGGTTGTGGTACACAAAATGGTTTTTAGCAGATTAAAACAAGAAAACAGAGTAGAATGAGAGAAGTTTGGTAGGAATCTGACTGCAGATGCATGGATGAACACGATGAGCTTGAGAGGAGACCCCAGACAAAAGACTTGGCTCTTCTGATTGGCAAAGACAGTGCTGCATCGGCTGTTGATTTGCTATGAAATATCATGGGGATCATATCAGTTAATTGGTACTATTAATACAGTTTTCTTAATTGCTTAGTAAAACTGTAGATGAGATCTTAACAGGTTGTGTGGCAGACTAAGAAAAGAGAAGTGTGTTACTCCACTAGAAGTAGCATGTCTTGAGCTCTTTGACCTAATTGTCAAGCATGCAAAGATGACTCCACTGTAAAGTCACTAGAGTCTCACAAGAGTATTGGGATTTCCCCTAACACAGAATCAGCATCAAATAAATGGCAAGGTCCTTAGGGCTTCTTTCTCAACATAAGTTCTGCCCCGCCCGCCCCCCCCCCCCCCCCCCCCCACTCTAACTTGCAGTGTTGGGCAATAGAAAAAGCAGAGCTCATTTTCCAATATATTGTCTCTAGATAGGTATTAGAGAACATGGATAATTCAACTTCCACTACTAACAGATAGGCATTTTCCTGAAATACCAAGACAGAAGGTAGTAACACTAATCATAAAATTTCTGTCATAAATTCTTTTCTTCTTATCAAATAGACTTATCTTCATCAAACAAAATTAAAGTGGAAAAGAAAAAGGAGTAATTTTTCAGACAATTGAGTCCAATCTTAAACATAAAATAACATCTTCACAAGTATATATTAGCTACTTTCATACCCCTCTAACTATGATTAGTTTTCATCCTTCAAACATAAGCTAGTTTCTAATGTCTTTGTTCTTTGAAGCGTACGTGCCACATAGTTTTTGTACTTACTAGTTGGACCAGGTTTTTCTAACTTGTTGCTTGCACAAAATTCCAGTAAATCAGTGCGGTTTACTTGCTATGAAACAACACTGTTCTTCCAACTATGCTGAGGCCAGTAAACTTAGAAAGGAGCTCATGATGTCAAAAAACACATAAAAATCCCTAAAGAAAAGCTGTGCTGTAGACCCTTATTCTTCAATACTGAGTTCTAAGTGAGAGTATGCATGGTTATTTAGTAACTGATCAATACTTGAGAGCAATATATATACCCAGATCTGAAAATATTCATTATATTACTCCCATTAACAATACTGACAATTCTGTTGGGAAGATAAATTTGGAATTGTCCATTGCTGTTATCAAGCTCAGTGGAAATACTCAAAGAATGAAATTTCCATCCTAATATTTCCACATTTGTTTTCAACCCAGAAGAGCATTAAGATGTATGATACTGAAAATGCTCATAAAACAAAGAAGTTCAGAAAACAAATTATTTTGTAAAATGTCAAGATGAGTTGTTTTGACATTTTCAACTGATACAAAAAGTTTTCCTTTGAAAAGTCAGAACATTTTACATTACTGATTAATACCAAGATAAACTTTGGTGTACTACTGAGATATGAGATCCATCTGATCCACTGAACAGACATTAAGTTTGTGATACTGTCTGTACATTGTAAAACATGTCTCTAATTCTTTATATTCATAGGGAGAGGAAAGAAAGCAAATAAATCTGATACTGTTACTATATTCCTCATGGAAAAAAAAAATTTTCTTTTATTAGTATTTTATTTCTACTCAGTAAAAATATTCCACTAGTGCCAAGGAAAGGATAAACAGTATCTTATGCTCACTGTACTTGATTGCTTCCCCTCTGCCATGCTGTGAATACACCAAGTTTTACAGCATCTAGATTAGCATTAATCTTGAATTTGGATTTTTTTGTCTTAGTACCACACCCAGTAGACTGTCAGTGCAGCCTGTTCAACGGGTTGTACGACAAGATGAGATAACATGTTGCCACTTCTAAGAAGCAAAAGTTTGAAACTGACTGATGAAATTCAGATGGGATTTTATTTTAAGTCTCCTCTAAAGCCTCCACAGCATGGCTGGAAAATGGTATGGTGTAACAGGAATATTTAAAATACCTACACCCATTTGTGTTAGGGATATCGTCAAAGATTCATTGTTCTCTCCCCAGTCAGGTAAAGGACTCACATGAGTGAGTTTTCCTGTTTTCCTCCTGCGTTAGTCAGTTCCTTTCTCTTAAAATACACTTTTTTTTTTTCTTTTTTTTTTTTTTTTTTTTTGCAGTGGGTGTGAATGAAGATGGGAGGAAAAAAGAGAAGTAACTAAAGTTGTCTTGGACATGAGATACTAATAAGTGCTAAAGGAAATGTTGCAAAAGGCAGTAAAGAAAAAATTTTACTTCAAAACATTGACATTCTTTAAGGAAAAAGTATTCTTTTAATAGGCAGAAATGTTCCTAATTTTCAGTTATGTTGTGACTGCTCAAAGCATGACCTGGAAAGCAGAAATCCATCACAGATATTTCAGTTTTATCAAACACACTGTTTTCTGCCAAAAGAAGTTTTGTCAACTGCTTCAGCCTCCACAGACATTATTCTGTTACTATTTCAATGACTCTTCTTGCACCTGGTCTGCTATATAGAACCAAAAAGAGACTCCTTTTATGTCTACAGGCAAAAAATATATATATATACCTCAGCTGGTATATATAACTGAGAGTGCTGAATTCAGGGAAGCTCTGCTAATTTATGTTATCTAAGAACCTGTCCCAATCTAGCAAGAATAAAATTTAAGTAAATTTTTTCTGTCACGGAAATCATACTTTACTAACCAAAATATTCTATTACAACTCACTTGCTTTAGCTGGGTAGGTTTAATAAAGACCAGATTGCATCATTATATTCTTGTAATCATTACAAACTTGTTGGATCACCCTCAGCATCCCAAGATTCTAGCATGAAATGTGTGGTTAAACTACAACATATAACTAAGGAAGACATCTACTCATGATTTAAACCTCTGACTGTCAGAGTGTTCAACTGTTGCCTGTTCCAGCAGATTAATCGCTCTTTCATTTTCAACTGATTTTAATTTCTGGTCATATGAGCTTATTATATACCTTTGCCTACTAAGTTGGAGCTTTCATATCACATGTCATCTTTTCAGCTATTAAGGCTATGGCAAACAAAAAACTCATTGGCAGGATTTTTTTTTTTTTTTTTTTTTATTTCCTAAGATCATATTAGAGAGTCGAGGAAAAAAGTATGTTAGATTTTCTAACATAAAAGAACTCTTGATAAATAAGGGATTGTATCATTCAGGATTATCAGTTTGAACTGAGTGTCCAATAGACTAAAGAGGTATCTTAATGTAGGTGTTTGTTAATTTATGTTAGGAATACTGAAAAACACCGTTTGGTTAGCATTGTTTATGACTTAGCTCTTATGTGAGTTAATCAGGGGAAAAACATAATTACATAATTTGGATTTACAGGGATTTTCAAATTTAAAATATCTTGACTTTCTAAATCCTTAAAAGATTACTTGACCTTGCTACTATTTTTAGAATGTTAAAACTGTGTGATTTCTGTGCATCTGAAAAGCAAATGTTGACTGTGTTTGAAAATAACTCCAAATGCACAGGTCACCTTCCAGTTTGCTATTCGTGTCATATATGAAAGGTGAACATTTCACCTTTTGAGTTTGAAGATTTACAATTAATCAAAAATATCACAGCTGTACATGAAAAAAAAAAAAATCTGATCACTGATGTTTATCAATTTACTGTAGCCCTTAAAGAATGAGGGCAGTTAGTTCTGCTACAGTCATTTTAGCCTCTATTTGTTTATAGATGATCTTACTTTTTCCTCTTAAACTCATAGAACTGCTGAATGCATTTATAGTCTTTTTACATTCAGGAGAGGAAGTAATATTATTTCATATTGCTTCCAGGACTTAAAAGGAGATACTTTCTACTACTAAACAAAAATATTTTCAATTATTTTATATTTTTATTGTCTCAGTCTTTACAGAGCTGGCTTTGTTCCAACAAAGGAATTTGTATCAGACCTGGAAGCTTCTATTCTGTGATTAATGTCATATCAAACTCTTCAAAACTAAAGACAGGCTTTGATAGGTAATGGAATTTTTGTAGTAATATTAAAACACATGAAAATGCACAGACTGGAAAAACATGTGTAAAGGTTGAAAATAAATATTGTCATGCACCCATTTTTACAGAAATGCCTTTATTTCTTAGACATTTAAATGTCTTATCCTATTCTTAGAATTTTTATATGGATAATGAGATTAACATTAAACCCTGTTGTTTATTTGAAAGGGCCTGCATTTTAAGCAATACTAAGTAGTTTAATCTTTTTTTTTTCCCAAGTCATGTGCAAGTTCAGTAAGTTTTTACTTCTTAAAAGTCATTTTTCCATAAACTTTTTTGTTCTAGTGCTATGCCCCATGTGGTTTTAAACAGACCAATAGTAAGCTATGGTTGATAGCAATAACTCTAGTAAACTGTTCGTCTAGATGACATCATCACACTAAACCTTCTGCTTCTTGCATGGATTTAAAAAGTGAAGCCTGGTTCAGAGCAGATAGAAGAAACATATGGTTAATTTTATTAGTCTTCTGAGGCAACTTGAAAATCCCAGGGACTTCTGTGATTGCTTTTTTTCCTATTATATCCACAACATTATAGAAACCATACCTACTATAGTAGACTGATGAGGAATATGTGGATTATCCTTGCATGCAGAAGGTATATTATGCAGTTAGGCCTTGGTGCTACACTGAGAGGAAAACTCAGACAATAAATGCCACAAAGCATGTGAGCAGCAGGGAGGCATGAGTACAGTCCTGGTGAAGTGCTCCAAAGTGAAAATCAAAGTAAACAGATAAAAGCAGACATTGGTCTGGGCTTTTTCATCAGGCGTCTGGAGCAAAGCTGAGGCAGGAATGATAAATCTGTGGCTATGTTATGGCACAGAGGGAGCACTGCAGTCGATCAGGTCAATGTTTATGTTAACTATGGTGCAAATCATTGAACATTCACCTTCCACCCTTGCAAATGAATCAGCAGGTTAGAAACTGTTGTTAATTTATGAAATAGCATGCAATCTCACTAACTATGTAGATGGAAACTGAAAGGTAGGCAATTTGAAACAATCCCTGGCTTAGATGGGGTGTTGATGTAGTGAAATGCATAATGGGAATGTGAGTTGGCATTTTGAAACATCCATTTGCAACAAAGTAACAGGCAATTAGGAGGAAAACGCACAGATATGGGCTGATGCTAGATAGCTTTACTGCTACTTAAAGCACTTAGATAAATGGCTGCATTTTGAGGAGCTGAGCTCCTGGTTCTGGCTGTTGAACTATAGATAGTCAAGCCTGCAGTTTCTGAGCTCTAAATAAGTTTTCATGAGGAAATAATAAAGCAAACAGAAAACATGCCTATTTATTTTCAAATCGTCTTCAACACACCAGAGAAATTTTTTTCCTAAGAGTTACACCAAGTGCTCAGGGAGTGACCTAAAAGATGGAGGCGTACAAATGACTGTCAGAAGAAGGGTTTGCAAATGTCTCCTCCATGTGAGCTCAGACCTTCCTCAGCTCCCCAAATGTGTAGATCATACACTGGCAGAAGCTAACTACAGAAGCTGCTATTCACTCCAGTAATGAATTGTAAAGAGCATAAGAAAGTGACCCACGGGATCCCCATTAGCCACACTTACTAGCACTCTGGGAGTGGTCTCTGTTGGGTCCTTCAAAAAGCCCCTGGGGGACATAACTCCAACCAGTCACTCAGCTACCTCAAGGACTTTCTCATTGCCACAAGAAAAACAAATTTCCCCAAGGATGGAAACAAGCATTTTCAAATTATGTCAGCCCTCTTTGGAAATAACTTGCTTCCTGGCAGAGCTGGGGAAGAGCACACTCTTCACAGCACTGTCCCTAAGGTAAACACCATAACCTTTAGACATGGGGAAACACAATTATTCTGCTAACGTTTGTGGGTGGCATTGCAGTAATATTTTGAGTTGTTTTACTGGTTTTCCTCAGATTTTGTCTAATTCCTACATCTAAAGCCAGTCAGCTCTTGACTGTTCCCAAACTGGAAACATTGTTTTTCATAACTGCTGCATTGTTTGCTCTCAGCTGTGAAGATTTCCAGATTTCCTCAGAAAGAGCACTTAAATTTCCTGTTGCATGCCTTTTTAAAGACCACCTATCCACAGTGTTTAGATGATAGTCACTACCTACTGTGATCTAGTACCATGCCTGTGACTAACATAAATGGCATTGATGTCAAGCAGGAGGCAAAGAATAGAGCTGGATTTATGTTTATGTGGAGGGAATTTTCTAAACTGGAAAGAAAAGCCTCCAAAATTTCTTCATGCATTATCTTTCCTGCATCATCCTCCCCTCAATGTTACAACCATAACATTAGTTTACAAGCTAAAAAGACCAACATAACAATTAATGCCAACAGAAGCAGCTGAGTATGGTTGAAGCTGATACACAGATTGCCTTGACTCATTTTGGATGCTTGTTATTTTTTATCTCCTACTTGAATTAAGGTTACACTCATTAATCATAATCTGATTATGTTGGAAAACATAGGAACTGAAGGAGGGAAGAATCGCTTGTACACAGCCACTGTGGCCACATAAAGGAAGACTGTATCAAGTTCAATAGGGAGACATATACTTTGTCAAAAGTTTTTTGCGGAACTTAAGCTTTCAGGAAAAAAATCAGAGGACAAAACACCTCTGTTATCTTCGGGGATAAGTACAATGAAATGTAAAAAAAAGTACTGAAACTATTTTGAAAAAAGGTGATGAGTACATACAAATAGGTTTTAACTCAACAAAGAGGTCATTGTGTAAGTTACAAATAGCATAATCCTGCCAGATGCAACATAATGATCCACAGGTTATTAACGACAAGAAATGCCACGTCCTCATTTTGCCAATACAGTCTGACATTCTGCAATGATTTATACATCTTAAGGCCAAGAGTATGATAGCTGCAACAACCTCTGTACAACTTCCCATCAGCATGAGTGGATAAACATTGTCACAGGTTATGGAATTCACCTTTCTAAGTCCTGCACTTACAAAGGGGCTAAATGCAACATCTATCAGACAGAAGACTTGGAGGGCAGAATACATTTTGATTAACAACCTCAATTGTTACATGGGTTTTTTTTCATAATCATCTGATGATTTTTGGAGAAAGGATACTGCACTGCATGGACCAGAGGCTTAATTTATTATGATATCTGTATCATGCTAAAAAGGAAAACCAAACCAAACTAAACCAAACCAAACCAAACCAAAAAAAACCATCCACACCATGCCAAATGAAACCAAACCAAAACACTCCTCCCCACCCCGATTTTCTGTCATTTTCATTCTGAAGTATGATTGCAGACTTTATATTTACCTTTCTTTTGCATTCTTTGGAATGATTAGAAAGCCCACAAAACAGATGCAGCTGATAAATGACGAAGCCCCTTGTGTTTCAGCCAGTGCCAATAACAAGGCAGACACTGACAGTTAAGAACCAGCTCCTGGTGCACTCCAAGAACATCTTGCCAGGTGCTAGCCTCTGGCAATCATATGATGTAGTTACAAGTTTTATGTTAGCAATATTACAATATAAATTCCTTACAATGTCAATTGCAGGAAGAATTGTAGGATTGCAAACATAGAATTCACCATGTGAGTGTTGAACAGATAAAGGACAGAGAAGAAGATGCCTAGGTCACCTAGTCTGGTATTGGCAAGTGCAAGTTTGTTGCAGTCTCAGGGAGGTTTATTTACTAATGGTTTTGAAATGAAGCATGTATCTAATTCCTTTTTATTTTCCCTCTTTAGATAATTGTCTTCTTCCCCATCTACATTTTCTCTTTCTTAGAAATTTTTTGAAAATTTTGAAAACACCTAATATTAATACAGAAATTAAGTTATGAATTTAAAATATACAGCATTCAGGAAATTAAAATGTTAATATTTCCATGCAAAGGCTAATTCTGATGTAATACATACACTGAACAATCTGCATGAAAGTGTTTCTCAGTACGGCCAGTAATCCAAAATACCACAAACCATTAGTGTAGTGTGACCATGTTAATGTTGCCATGGGAATTTTAACACTGTAATTTCTTGACCCATATGCATTTGATTTCTAACACAAAAATCACAGTAGATGGGATTCTTAACTGCTATAAAATGATGTAGTTGGACTAAAATTATTGGACCTATCTTGGCCCACATGAACTGAAGCTGCATTTTAATGTAATTGGTAATTACTCTTGTCTTTCCTTATGCACCAAAGCAGCTCTGGACAATGGGTACTCCTTTTGCATTGTTGGATCATACACATACAAAAAATGACCTTGCTATTTCATTAATAAGTGAAAAAATTAATAGACTATGGTCCAAGGCAGGGCAATCTTAGTAGTGTTCATGGCACTTAGTTTCACTTCATGAATTGGTACTGTGGGGAAAATAAAAGCTTCTGCAGGGTATAAGCAGTGGAAATGAGATTCCTGTGGTGAAACAATCCCAATGCAAGGTTTGGCTGGACCTGGAGATCTGAGATAGTCCACATTGAATTAGGAGTTTCATCTCCAGTTCTTCATATTCGAATTTTCCAGATGAGGTGGCTTGAACTTTGGCGCTGGGCAACCACAGCATTTTTTTCATTAAGCTTTTTTAGATCAAAAAATAATTTGTACCATATAAAAAAGACATTAGAAAGGGGTCTTTGTGAAGGTATTAATAGTCTGTGGCACATCAGTCCACCTTTACTAACTTTTCTCATTAGATATAGATGAGTGAAGTTCGGTTCAGAAGAAACAGGAGTTTATAAAGCTCAGGACACTGTCATACTTCAGTCATCCAGAAGGCAAATACAATACAGACCATGATCTCTTCTGTATCTTCTTCCACTGAAACAAGGTCAGACCTTATTCTACCTCCTGCCTCTCATACTGTGATGAGTTTCTATAAATATATTAGCAACAAAAGGAAGGCTAAAGAGAATCTTCATCCTTTACTGGATGAGGGGGGAAATAACAACAAAGGAAAAGGCTGAGGTACTTAATGCCTTCTTTGCCTCAGTCTTTAATAGTAAGACCAGTTGTTTTCTGGGTATCCAGCCCCCTGAGCTCGAAGATAGGGATGGGGAGCAGAATGAAACCCCCACAATCCAAGGCAAAATGGTTAGAGACCTACTACACCACTTAGACACCCACACGTCTACAGGACCATATGGGATCCACCCAGGGGTAGTGAGGGAGCTGGTGGAAGTGCTCACCAAGCCACTTTCCATCATCTACCATCAGTCCTGGCTAAACGGGGAGGTTTCAGTGGACTGGAGGTTAGCAAATGTGACGCTCATCTTCAAGAAGGGCCAGAAGGAGGATCCGAGGAACTACAGGCCTGTCAGCCTGACCTCAGTGCTGGGGAAGTTTATGAAGCAGACCATTTCAAACGCCATCATGCGGCATGTACAGGACAACCAGGTGATCAGGCCCAGTCAACACGGGTTCATGAAAGGCAGGCTCTGCCTTACGTACCTGATCTCCTTCTATGATAAGGTGACCTGATTAGTGGATGAGGGAAAGGCTGTGGATATAGTCTACCTAGACTTTAGTAAAGCCTTTGACACCATTTCCCGCAGCATTCCCCTGGCGAAACTGACTGCTCATGGCTTGGAGGGGCACACTCTTCACTGGGTTAAAAACTGGCTGGATGGCCAGGCCGAAAGGGTTATGGTGAATGGAGTGAAATCCAGTTGGTGGCTGGTCACAAGTGGTGTTCCCCAGGGCTCAGTATTGGGACTGGTTTTGTTTAATATCTTTATCAATGATCTGGCCAGGGGGATCGAGTGCATCCTCAGCAAGTTTGCAGACGACACCAAGTTGGGCAGGAGTGTTGATCTGCTCGAGGGTAGGAAGGTCCTGCAGAGGGATCTGGACAGGCTGGATCCATGGGCTGAGGTCAATTGTATGAGGTTCAACAAGGTCAAGTGCCGGGTCCTACACTTGGGTCGCAACAACCTTATGCTATCCTACAGGCTTGGGGACGAGTGGTTGGAAAACTGCCTGGTGGAAAAGGTCCTGGGGGTGTTGATTGACAGCCGGCTGAATATGAGCCAGCAGTGTGCCCAAGTGGCCAAGAAGGCCAACAGCATCGTGGCCTGTATCAGAAATAGTGTGGCCAGCAGGGCTAGGGAATTGATCGTCCCCCTGTACTCGGCACTGGTGAGGCCGCACCTCGAATACTGTGTTCAGTTTTGGGCCCCTCACTACAAGAAGGACATTGAGGTGCTGGAATGTGTCCAGAGAAGGGCGACGAAGCTGGTGAGGGGTCTGGAGCACAAGTCTTATGAGGAGCGGCTGAGGGAGCTGGGGTTGTTCAGTCTGGAGAAGAGGAGGCTGAGGGGAGACCTTATCGCTCTCTACGACTACCTGAAATGGGGTTGCAGAGAGGTGGGTGTTGGTCTCTTCTCCCAAGTGACTAGTGAGAGGACGAGAGGAAATGGCCTCAAGTTGTGCCAGGGGAGGTTCAGGCTGGATATTAGGAAAAAGTTCTTTACTGAGAGAGTAGTGAAACATTGGAACAGGCTGCCCAGGGAGGTGGTAGAGTCACCCTCTCTGGAGGTATTCAAGGAGCGTGTGGATGTGGCATTGTGGGATGTGGCTTGATGGGCATGGTGCTGTGTGGTGTGGGTGGGTTGTTTTGGTGTGGGTTGTGGTGTGTTTTGTGGTTTGTGGGTGGTTTTGCCCAGGGAAGTGGTTGAATCACCATCGCTGGAGGTTTTTAAAAGATGTGTGGATGAGGCACTTAGGGACACGGTTTAGTGGTGGACTTAGCAGTGTTAGGTTTATGGTTGGACTTGATGATCTTAATGGTCTTTTCCAACCTAAACGATTCTATGACTCTATGAAATAAACTGCTATGAAGTATCTTATTTAGTGCCTTCGGTGGTACTACACTTTTGTGAACTGGATACTTGATGAGTGGTAATCAGCTAGTCCATTCGTTAATTTGATACATGCTCAGCTAAGAAAAAGCTCATCTCTTACAGTGTTTTAGCATGAAACCCCTCTTGGATTTGTTATAAGTAAAGTAGATGCCTGTTTTGAACCTGTGCAAGAAATAATGTAACTATTACAACTGTATAACACTATAAGGAGGACATCACACTATCAGAGTGTGTCCAGAGGAGGGCAAGCAAGATGATGAAAGGTCTGGAGGGCAAGACTTACCAGGAGCAGCTGAGGTCACTTGGCTTGTTCAGCTTGGAGAATAGAAGGCTGAGGGGTGACCTCATCGCAGTCTACAACTTCCTGAAGGCAGGCAGTGGAGGGGGAGGTACTGATCTTCTGTCTCTGGTGACCAGCAATAGGACACAAGGAAATGGAATGAAGCTGTGTCAGGGAAAGTTCAGACTGGACATTAGGAAAAGGTTCTTCACTGAGAGGGTGGTCAGTGACTAGAACAGGCTGCCTGGGGGGAAGTGGTCATGGCACCAGGCCTGTCAGAGTTCAAGGAGTGTCTGGATGATGCTATTAGTCATATGGTTTAGTTTTAGGCAGTCCTGAAGGAGCACGAATCTTGACCCAATGATTCTTATGGGTCCCTGCCAACTTGAGATATTATATGATTCTATGAGTCTATGAAGGATTGTAACTACAATAAAGCTGACTCAAGACCTTCTTAACCACCTGTGAGCAAGTTATAAGGACAATAACTGAAATTGCTTGCCTAAAAAAAAAGGAAGATGGATTTTAAATCTGAATTAAAAAACTTTAAAGAGGAATAAAGCAAAGACACTACTCTTAAGTGTAAAAATGATACAGTCTGAAGGGGAAAAATTATTTAGAACTTACTCAGACAACCTGCTTAGCTTTCAGTCCTTGTCAGGAACTCAGTCCTTTGCTCCAGAAAAAAGACCCCTTAACAGGTCAGGTCTTCTAAAGGTGCTTATTCATAATCAGGCAGTAGCCACAGGGGAGAAACAGTACCCTCCCCTGTTCAGAGGAAAGAATGAGCTAAATGAATTCATGAAATCCAGACTGAAAATGAAGTGGAAGATCTAAACACCAGCTTTTGGCTGAATTATTTGGTATTTATTAGCACACATACTGCTAGCTACATAATGACTTCTTAAAATTATACTTATTAATGGAAGCAAAGCTAAGGAAGCTTTCTCTTTGGAAAATATTTATGCACATCTGCACTCATATAGCCACAGATCATATCATAAATTTTATTCGCTCTTTCCTTTCTCGGCAGCCAAGACTGGTATGAAAGCATCTTGCTTGCACGTGCTAGAAAAGCTTTTATTCTATCTATTAAACTTTAGATTTATTACTCCATAGCTAAATATACCCATTACATTTTTCTAACATTCAGAGCATTCACCATTCTTGCTTACCATATGCAATAGACCAAACAAATAAACCAAAAAACCCAAAATACTTCTTTTTGTCTGAGTGAAGAATGGGCAAATTGGAAGAATTTTCAATCATTATTTAGAAGAACAAATCAGTAATACTGTTTCTTTATTATTAATTTTAGTTTGCTGTTATTTTAGGGGAGATTTAGCTCTTAGTATTAAAATTATATTAAAATAATGCATTATTCCTTTAAAATCCTCAGCAGAAACCAGTTTCAATGATTCATGCAACGTAACAGTTTAAAGAATTCAGAAGTATTTAAGGGAGAATATTCTATTCTAATTACCTATTATGAGGGTAAATAGGGCTGCAGTTTTACCCTTTCAAAAATAATGCCAAATTTAGCAATTGTTTGCAAAAAGTTTAATAATTTTATCCATAAGTAAGGGTGGAAATAACACTACCTGACACACACACATGTAGACACACACACATCTCCTGTATTAGAAGACTCTATGTCCTGAGTGAACACTGAGTGTTCACAGCTCGTCTCACCAGGAGAGGATGTCTTTCTAATGCTCTGAGTGTTCAAAGGTAGCTTTCAATTAAACCAAAAGTAATGTGTATTTTTTTTTTCTTATTTCCTGCCTGATAGTGGTGTTTGATCACTGATTCCAGCATTTTGGTATGCATTGAAATATATGTATCAGGCAGTCTATGGTTTTTCCTCTTCCATGTATTTTAAGGTCAGAAAGAACCACTACAGTTAGCTGTTTTGTCCCCGGTGTATCTCAATCTCATCTAGTAAATTCTCCGTACCACCCAGCCTGAGCTATAGCATAACCAGTCTTGATCTAAGACTATGCATAATGCTTCCATAAGAGTTCTAGCAGCTAATAGCCATGGCTGCTTATAATCGCCACCTTATTCCTTCTCTGTATCTGCCTCAGTGTTTCGTGCTAATATTTCTACTGGATGTACAGTGGTTTACTTATAAAGTGAGTTTTCATCAATAAGCTAAATGTTCCCAAAATACAGTGAATCTGATGACAGACCTATAATAAGAATGAGTTTTGTTTCATCCTACTAGAGGCCCAATACTTTGTGACATACAAATAGTATGATTTACTCCTGAGATATGTACTGTGGATTTTCCTTTGCATACATGGTGAATTTTCTAAGAATTTACTAATAAATCTACTAGTTTCTGGTTCTCTAGGAAATAAAACGTTTTCTCATCTTCCTCCTGGATGTTTCAAACAAAGAAATAACATGAACAACATAACACACATAAAGTTAAAATTAATCAAAATTGTTTGTTTGTTTGTTTTCCTTAAGAAATCCATTTGTAGCAAGGGCATGATTATGTTTATTTACTTTTACTGTTGAATTTCCTTGCATTAAATTATGATGATTATCAAAGTTCTTTCCATAACCTGGCACTGTGGTAGCACTGAGAAAAGATCACATACTCCCCTACGGGACACACAGACATCGAGACTCAGGAACGGAATTCCCACCCCCTGGTGACATTTTATCATCAAAAGAATCAGTAACTCAAATGTATGCATTCAAAGAAAGTGCAGATTCAGAGTATTTTTAGCAACAGACTGAAAACACCCCATGGTTATTTTAATTATCCCAAAGGAAAGCTTTAATGTCAATGAGTAATATTTAAGATATCTTTTCCTTCTGCTCCCAACTTAGGCAAAAATATGGTAAAATCCAGACAACTTTCTGTAAAATAGGGATACCCTATTTTTAATAAAAAGATGGAATTGAAATATACACAAATATGACTTTTTGAAGCCATTTTAATCTAATCTGAAATTATAAACTGTAAAAATCATGACTGCATTTGTATTGCAAAGCATCACCACAGATCTGAGTAATAGTTGTCTGTAAATACTAAATGTGTAAGTTCTTCTATGAGTTGTCTATATTGGTAAAAAAGAGTTATAAACTTGCCCTTGATAAATTTAATATTAATAATCAGTTTAATATTATTATTACTTTTAGATTTCTGATACACATGCTACATTTTAATTCAAGTCTAGCATATTTCCTGCTAAGAAATACTACATCTACAATTGCAATTATTTAGGGTATGACAAATGAGTCATGTATCTAATTTATATGCCACAAACATCACTGCGTTTTATTCTAGTTGTATCAGTAGGTAGCAGCTAACTGCATACTGAGGCATTTTGTTCTGCAGGCTGGATATCCTCCTGGTCAGTGTGCTGGTTCCAGAGGTAGCCTTGTTATGCATCCCCAGCCACAATTTGAGTTAACATTCAAGGTCCTTAGTTTTTAGGCTGCCAGAGGCCAAACTCGTTGGTGAGATAAATTATCCCACAGCTCAGGGACAGAAACAAGCCACCTGTCACTTGTCAAAGAACCAGTGCTAGTGCGATGGTACCTAATGTCCCACCATCCCACCTGCAGGCAAAGTGGCTGTTATGAAAGCCTAGCCATGGATAAATGTGATGGAAAATAGATGAGGATGTGAAGAATTTAGATAAATGAGATCAGGTACAATTAGTAGCAAATTGTGCCGGCAATGGCTTTTTTAAGAAAGCTTTTAAAGCAACAGTGACCTTCATTTTTCCTTACTGAATTACAAAGTGAGACACTCAGAGAGACTTCTGTGTTTCCTATCTCTATAAAATCCATAGCTTACCTTTGCAAGTCAACCCTCTGTTGTTTATTTCAAGGCTGATACTCAGTTTGTGTTTTTCTGAGGTTTGGGAAATGTGTTTTTCAGTCAACTGCAAGCAATGAATCAAGACCACACTATACTGAAAGCAGACATTTTTTATCGGTTTTTACAATTCATCAGATCCAGAAGATTAGCAGCCGCAGGAGTTACAACAATTGCACTATGGTCTATTGGCATTACGAGAACAGAGTTTCAACGAACGCCTCTTCGAATTCAGCTCAATTTGTGCTCCACATTAATAATGACTTCAATTGACTGAAACCAGCAAAAAAATATTGAATTAAGTGTCATTACATGACTTCAGTTAAACGCCTGCCTTGAAAAGTCTCTCAGAAGATATTAAGTTTCAGTGAGTTTTCTGCAACATGCTGTGACTGAATGTTTAATTCTTAAAGATGCACTGTCATTTTAAAGCAGTAGCCTGTGCAGTTACAGATTAATTACTATATTTAGATTGTATGCTTTCTGTTTCCCTGAAAATTAAGAAACTTAGTGTGACCAAAATTGCCAGAGCACAAAAGAAAATAATTTCTTGAAAACAGATTAATTACAGTGCGATCTGTCTGTATCACAGCTTCGGGGAAAGGATATGTGAAACAAAGCATAAGCTTTATATTTTAACTTAGCCATAAGTCATGCATCTCCTGCCTTCACAATGTACAAACACAAGCACACAGTGTAATACAAGATGAAGTAGCACATCTCAAAATAACACATTTTTGTCTGAACAGTAGTTAAATATTTGCTTGATCTTATATTCTACCACAGAAAAATGCAAATTTGATTCTGAAGGTGACAATGGCTCTAAACTGGTAATGGCAGAGCATTAGAAACAAAATAAAGAAAGAAAAATAACAATATACAATAAAGGTGGAAGGTGGTGTGTCTAAACAAAATTGAGAAGCAATTGCATTATAAAGCAAGTCAATGGTCAGTATCTTCTAATTAAAGAAGAGTACAGTTAAGCAGGAGAATTTTTTTTTTAAATCTCTTAGACATGTTAATAAATTATCAAAATTAGTAGGTTCAATATGTCTGATTCTAGAAAAAGGAGATGAACATGAACATGAATATGAACAGCTTAGGAACTGGGAAAAAAGAAACAAAAATTACTCCATGATGTTATTGATGTCATTTAATGTTAGAGCATAGTCTTCTATTCTTTCTGTATTGTATTTCTATTTCTCTTGTAAAAAGATACAAGCTAAGCCTCAAGGAACTTTAAATCAAAGAACAGGAAGGAAAGCAAAAGAGATGAGTTTACATGTTTTTATATTTAGCATCAGAGCCAACTGTCCCCATCTACTCCTCAACCCATCCTTTGAATTAATTTAAAAGATACAGTTGTCAAACTGAGCTTGTCTTTGCAATGGAGTTTGATGCAAAACAGTGAAAACACCTTATTCTTTTCGGGAAAAAAAATAAAATAAAAAAAAGAATTTTTCATGAAAAGCTGACAGACAGCCAATGAGGAATTGACCATCAGACAAAACGTAAGGGTCAATTTTGAAAGACCTTTAAAGAGAAGGCCAAATATGCTTTGCAGTTTGTTCAGTTCCTGCCAAAGCACAATGAACCACAGAATTTTCCCTTAAAAATGAAATGTGGTGTATCATGATTTGCTAAAATACACGATTAAACTTGATGTGTTTAGAGGAGCAGATGGCTGTGCCTCCAAGTGTTCTCCCCTTGAGTTTCCAAATAGCAGAGGAGGCAGGAGGGAGAAATACAAAAGACTATCAGAGTGCACTCATACAGCTTAAATTATGAGCTTCACAATCAAGACTAGTTTGTACTGGGTAGAAATTTTCTGACTTTCTTGTATTTGTAAACAAGTTTTTTAACTATTTTCATCAGTTACTTAATATTTAAAAGGTATCAAAAATGTTGGATTTGCAACTATATTCCTCTTTATTTTGGATTTCTCCATCATTGTCTGTACATTTGAGGAAGAGTTATACATTTTCCATGGACCCACATTAGTGAAAAACATGGCTGGCTGCTTATTTTGAAGTACTTTTGTAGGGAGATATAACATCAGTCCTTCATGGCTGTCCTAGCTTCCAACTGATTTCTTACTAACATTAAAAGTGACCTTTAAAAGGTCAAATGGTTTGGTTCCTTGTTTCCCTAGAAAATGCCACTTTCCCAGCATGATACCTCAGCCGTTGCAATCAGATTAGTCACTCAGCTTTCGGTTCTGTTTCACAGAAAGACGGTCTCCTAAATTCCAGCACTCACCCTGTTTTGCCTAAAACAAGACAGGTTTGCAGACCACCTGGCCTGCTCTTTTCCTGAAGTGAATGTGGGCATGGTGAGTGAATAAGGATGGCTTCGACTGTGAGCCATTGAACACGCAGCAGAAAGGATTAATTCACTGACAATTAGGTTATGCTTTGCACTGTTGGATGTTTCTTCAGCAGTGTATCACTCCAGCTTCAGAGGTTCTTTCCAACTCATATTACTCTCCAATTCTACAATTCACCCATCACTTCAGATGGGTGGTTTTTTATAGAAGAATAAATACACAAATTGCCAACAATTTGGTTTGCTAGATTTTGGAAAGCGTGAAATGCTATACTTTCATCATTCCAGGAAGGGAATGCTCTTAGTTTGTGGTATTCTGTCTTTGCAGTTACATGTAAGTAGAAGTAAAAGCATTTATAGAGCTGTGCTCAGCCTGGCCATAAAACTTCATATGGGATTTAGGTCTTATTTTCCTCAGTTTCATTCCCTGTGAGTTCACAGAATCACAGAATCACAGAATCACTAAGGTTGGAAAAGACCTGTAAGATCATCAAGTCCAACCATAAAAAAAAAAAAAATAAAAAAAAAAATAAAAAAAAACCAACCACACACACCCACAAAAAAACCAAAACCACCCACAAACCACAAAACACACCACAACCCACACCAAAACAACCCACCCACACCACACAGCACCATGCCCATCAAGCCACATCCCACAATGCCACATCCACACGCTCCTTGAATACCTCCAGAGACGGTGACTCTACCACCTCCCCGGGCAGCCTGTTCCAATGTTTCACTACTCTCTCAGTAAAGAACTTTTTCCTAATATCCAGCCTGAACCTCCCCTGGCGCAACTTGAGGCCATTTCCTCTAGTCCTGTCACTAGTCACTTGGGAGAAGAGACCAACACCCACCTCTCTGCAACCCCCTTTCAGGTAGTCGTAGAGAGCGATAAGGTCTCCCCTCAGCCTCCTCTTCTCCAGACTGAACAACCCCAGCTCCCTCAGCCGCTCCTCATAAGACTTGTGCTCCAGACCCCTCACCAGCTTTGTTGCCCTTCTCTGGACACACTGCAGCACCTCAATGTCCTTCTTGTAGTGAGGGGCCCAAAACTGAACACAGGTTTCGAGGTGCGGCCTCACCAGTGCCGAGTACAGGGGGACGATCACCTCCCTGCTCCTGCTGGCCACACTATTTCTGATACAGGCCAGGATGCCGTTGGCCTTCTTGGCCACCTGGGCACACTGCTGGCTCATCTTCAGCCGGCTGTCAATCCACACCCTCAGGACCTTTTCCGCTGGACAGCTTTCCAGCCACTCTTCCCCAAGCCTGTAGCGTTGCATGGGGTTGTTGTGGCCAAAGTGTAGAACCCGGCACTTGGCCTTATTGAACCTCATCCAGCTGGCCTTGGCCCATCGATCCAGCCTGTCCAGATCCCTCTGCAGAGCATTCCTACCCTCAAGCAGATCAACACTCCCGCCCAACTTGGTGTCTTCTGCAAACTTGCTGAGGGAGCACTCTATCCCCTCATCCAGATCATCAATAAATACATTGAACAAGACCGTCCCCAAAACTGAGCCCTGGGGGACTCCGCTTGTGACCGGCCGCCAACTGGATTTCACTCCATTCACCACAAATCTCTGGGCTCGGCCAACCAGCCAGTTTTTTACCCAGCAAAAAGTGCACCTGTCTAAGCCACTATTCGCCAGCTTCTCCAGGAGAATACTATGGGAGACAGTGTCAAAGGCTTCACTAAAGTCCAGGTAGACAACATCCACAGCCTTTCCCTCATCCACTTGGCTGGTCACCTGATCATAGAAGGAGATCAGGTTGGTCAAGCAGGACCTGCCTTTCATGAACCTGTGCTGGCTGGGCCTGATCCCTTGGTTGTCCTGCGCATGCATGCCCTGTGAGCGCCCTCAAGATGAACCTCTCCATAATCTTCCCTGGCACCGAGGTCGGGCTGACAGACCTGGAGTTCCCCAGATCCTCCTTCCAGCCCTCTTGTAGATGGGCGTCACATTGGCAAGCCTCCAGTCGTCCAGGACCTCCCCCGTTAACCAGGACTGTTGATAAATGATGGAGAGTGGCTTGGCAAGCTCCTCTGCCAGATCCCTCAGTATCCTTGGGTGGATCCCATCAGGCCCCATAGACTTGTGAGTGTCCAGGTGGCATAGCAGGTCGTTAACTGCTTCCTCCTGGTTCATGGGGAGTTTATTTTGCTCTCCATCCCTGTCTTCCAGCTCAGGGAGCTAAATACCCTGAGGGTACCCGGTCTGGCTATTAGAGACTGAGGCAAAGAAGGTATTAAGTACCTCAGCCTTTTCCTCATCCTTGGTGATGATGTTCCCTCCCACATCCAGTGGAGGATGGAGTTTCTTCTTGGCTCTTTTTTTGTTGTTAATGTATTTATAGAAGCATTTTTTATTATCCCTTACGACTGTGGCCAGGTTGAGCTCTAGCTGGGCTTTCGCCTTTCTAATTCCCTCTCTGCATGACCTAACAAGATCCTTGTACTCTTCTTCAGTTGCCTGCCCCTTCTTCCAAAGGTGATAAACTCTCCTTTTTTTCCTGAGTCCCAGCAAAAGCTCCTTTTTCAGCCAGGCCGGTCGTCTTCCCCACCGGTGCCTTCAAGATTTCCTTCTTGAAGAAGGTCCAGCCTTTCTGGGCCCCTTTGCCCTTCAGAACCATCTCCCAAGGGACCCTCTCAACCAGTGTCCTGAACAGGCCAAAGTCTGCCCTCCAGAAGTCCATGGTAGTGGTTTTGCTGACTCCCCTCCTTACTTCACCAAGAATTGAGAACTCTATCATTTCATGGTTGCTAAGCCCAAGACAGCCTCTGACCATCAATTATCCCACCAGGCCCTCTCTGTTTGTAAACAGCAGGTCAAGCAGGGCACCTCCCCTGGTAGGCTCCCTTACCAGCTGTGTCAGGAAGTTATCTTACACACACTCCAGGAACCTTCAGGACTGTTTCCTCGCTGCTGTGTTATATTTCCAGCAGACATCTGGTAAGTTGGAGTCCCCCACAAGAACAAGGGCTTGCGACTGTGAGACTTCTGCCAGTTGCTTGTAGAATGCTTCGTCAGCTTCTTTGTCCTGGTTGGGTGGTCTATAACAGACCCCCAGCAGGATATCTGCCTTGTTTGCCTTCCCCCTCATGTTACCCATAAGCACTCAACCTTGTTGTCACAATCGTTGAGCTCTATACAATCAGAACACTCCTTAACCTTCAGAGCAACCCCGCCACCTCTCCTTCCTTGCCTATCCCTCCTGAAGAGCTTATAGCCACCCATCGCAGCAGTCCAGCCATGCAAGTCGTCCCACCATGCTTCTGTGATGGCGACCACGTCATAGTTGTCCTGCTGCACGATGGCTTCCAGCTCTTTCTGTTTGCTGCCTATGCTGCGTGCATTGGAATAGATGCACTTGAGCTGGGCTATCGATCTTGCCCCTGGCAGTGGCACATCACCCCTAGGCTCATCTCTAGGTACCCTGGCTTCATCCCCTTCCCCCTTCGAATCTAGTTTAAAGCCCTCTTGATGAGGTTTGCCAACTTACGGGCAAGGATCCTTTTCCCCCTTGAGGATAGCTGAACACTGTCTGCACTCAGCAGGCCTGGTGCCGTGTAGACCGCCCCATGGCCAAAGAATCCAAAATTCCTCCGATGGCACCAGTCTCTGAGCCACGCGTTGACCATGTTCGCTTTCCTATTCCTATCAGCATTCCTCCCCACCACTGAAGGGATTGCGGAAAACACCACCTGTGCTCCCGATCCCTCAACCAGTCTCCGCAGTGCCTTAAAGTCCTTCTTGATCCCTTTCAGGCTTCTTTGCTCGATCTCATCACTGCCAACCTGTAAAACCAACAGCGGGTAGTAATCAGTGGGCTGTACCAGACCAGGGAGTTTCATCGTAACCTCTCTCACCCAGGCCCCAGGGAGGCAGCAGACTTCCCTGCGGCTTGGGTCTGGTCGGCATATTGGGCCCTCTGTTCCCCTCAGGAGGGAATCGCCTACAACAATTACCCTCCTTTTTGCCTTGGTAGAGGTGGTTGTGATGCGTGGGGCAGGCTGTCTCGCCCTAGGCAGCCCCACAGATGGACTTTCATCCATATCCTCGTTATCCTGGCCCTCAAGTTCCCGAACCCATATCTGTTGTGTAGGGGCAGCTGAGAAGGTGAGGGAGGCCGGGAGGGGATTCGCCTGCTGCCCCGAGCAGGGACCTTTTTCCATTCCCCTTCGCCTGTCCTGAAATTCACTCTGGGTGCCTGATTCTTGCTTCAGACACATCTACTGCAAAAGACATAAAAGTCTCCCAGAACACCATGGTCTACTGACTCTTAGTTCAGGAAAATATTAGACTAACATTAGAATCTCCACCTATAAATCCTTTAAGAAAGCCAAAAAGAAAGAACGTGTCACTGCCATCCCAGACAGTGCCCTGCTTATGCTGTCCGCTACATTAAGTCTGTGGCCACTCAGGCTTGCACACTTTGGAGATCATGACAGTTTGTCTCTGTCTTCACTGTGATACTTCCTTGACCAGCAGCTAAACGCAGGCTCCCAATCCTGTTTGTTTAAAGAGTGCCTTGCACTGACAAGGTATGGTGCAAATGACTAGGGCCAACTGAGCACATTGCAATTTATTCTAGGAGGATGTATGAGTGGTTCAAGGATACTACAGAAACCTATCAGTGTGAAATCAGATCTGAGGAAGTGGAGCAGAAAAGATGTGTGTCTTGGAATAATTTCAGCTAGAATAATCAATCCCAAGGTTTACAGGATTTAATAACGATTTAATAGGTCTTCTCTACTGCTGCACCTCTGAAAGGTTAGCAAACCATTTAAAGAAGTTAAGCTGGACAAATCTCTCAAAGCTCCGAGTTTGTAATGCATTAACCCTGGCATATTCCACCTGCTTTCAGTAAGTATTATACCATCCTTGCACAATTCATGGTCTCTCCTACTAATGAGCACAATTCTGAAAACTGTATGAATATACTGTATAACAGTTTGTCCTAACTCAGTATACATCTAGATGATATTATATGAAATATTAAAAACAATTGAAAAGTAACATTGAAAACAGATCACCAAATCTTCCCAGACCGAAGCTAATGCTTGCTTATTTCTTCTCCCTACTGGAGGGCATCTAGCCTCACTGATTAGCTCAGAGACAATCATAATAGTCTTCTTCCTGGCAAAAAAAAAAATAATGTAAGATAAGGACTGCATTGTTCTTCTTACAGTTTTGAGTAAGGAAGGAACTGTAAAATACTGAATCATAGTAAATGTCTCTAGATTCAAGTCTGTGTGTCATTCTACTGAAGGCTTTGCCTTCGATAAACTACCCAAGTCATGTGTTGCAGACTAATTTCTTCCGTGCCCCTCCAGTATGAAAAGCACTTTGGACAATAAAACTGAAATTTCAGGTGTGGGGGTTTTTTTTGTTGAGTTGGGCTTTTTTCAGTAATTGCCTTTTACTTCAGAGAAACATTAGTATTTTTATTTTCCCCTTTGTAATTAAGAAAAGTTATACAACTCTAATTTATATGTGTTATGTTTTTTTGTAATGTTCAGTTGCCTTTTCTTGGAAAGGTGATTGCCTGTAAGTTTTCTTCTGCTCTTTGTTTCCTGAACTGACTTTTCTCCAGAAAATATTTACCTTAGAAAATCTTACAATTATAAGCCATCACACCTATTTTGTTTCCCCGTGTAGCTATTAATGCAAAGTTTAACCAGTCTTCCAGGTCTGTCAAGCACACACACACCAAAACCACCCCCCCAAAACTCCCAAAAAAATCAACAACAAGAAAAAGAAGAAACAAAGAGTGTGTATTTTTGAAAGCTCAAAAGGTCAACTTGGTCACTGCAAGCCTGTCTTGTTGAATAATCCCCCTGAAGAATAAAGCAAAGATAATCTAAAATGACATTTTACGTTGTGCACCAACAAAACAAAGTACACGGGTGTAGTCAATGTGAGATTGGGATAGCAATAATGGAATAGAGGAATAAGAAGTATGGTCTTACATTCCAAATAGAATTGTTCATATAAAAATTTTAATTTTTTTTTTCTTTTAAAGAAAACACTTTGGTCTGCAATGATGATACAAGACTGATGCATTGGGGAGGTGTTGATAATACCAACATGGAATAAGCAAGTTTTGTTTCCCAAAAGAAGTAATTGAACAAATTAGCTAGATACTGTGTTTGTACCAATGACATTTTCAAAGGCTTAGAAAACGTTTTATCTTTTTAACTAGACTCATTTGTGATCACAAACAAGTAATAAGAAATACAATAATGCTAATCTGGTAAAGTACATAAACATAGGCAAAAGCTGGTGTAAGAAATTTCACTGATTTAAACTGATTTCTTACGTTCTTGAGTATTTTCTACATGCACTCCTAATTCACATCATCTGGATATGGCAGTGAACACATTCATACCCAATTTAAGAGAAAATGAGCTTTGAAAAGCTTGGCCTTAAGTGAACCTGAACTAGAAACAGATTTATATTTTTCAGAAAATGTGTGGAATATCAAGCCCTTGCAGGAAATTCCTTGTTTTTCTTTAAGACATTCTCAAAGGATAAGATGAAATACACTTCCTTAGGACTCTCACCTCCATACAGCCCATCTGGATGATCAAGAGGAAGTTCTGCATGCATTGAACTCAACAGCATATATGCCTGCCTTTATGCAAGTAACTTGGTCATGGCAAATCATTGCTTCATTACAATTGAGCAAAACAGAACTTTTATGTCAGACATCAAATTTAGTTTCTAGTTGTCTGTGTGTTAAAAAAGCCTTTGGTAAAAAGAAAAAGGAGAAAGAACATGGGTTGTAAAGGGGATCATAAAATGCAGAATCAGAATCTGGACTCAAACTTTCAAAGACTTATGAGTGTACACAAAAGAGAGATGAAAATCTAGCTGTTCCTTTCATAACAAAACAGCTCTCTGAATGAATTATACGTAGTATAAATGGCCAAAGTATAGAACATGTTTCCTATGAAACTCAGTCCGCTCTATGATTTATTAGACTTTTTTCCTGCAAGGTAATACTTCTCTATTATATCTGAATGGTGCACAATTCCAAGGAAGGATAAAGTCAACTGGGGGAAAAGAGGGAAAAAACCTCCCTTTCTTCACTTTAAAACACAGAGTATGTCTATGTTGCGAAGCAAAAATTCCCAAAAGCAGCACATGTAATTAATATATTGTGTCCCTATGGGCAACAGCTACAAATATGTGTACCAAAAAATAACAAGGCAGTTAGACACATTTTTCTAAGCAATTCAATAAAATGTGCAAGCACTTTTCAGGAGGTCCCCAATGCCTCATGTCTCATATGCCAGTTCTAGGACCACAGATAATCTTTTTTACACCGTCATAGTCTCGCACCTGCATGGTAAAACCTTTTGAAAATTTTAATAGTGTTTCAAGGGGAAAGTATACATTATATCAAATTGACATCTTTCCTCCAGGTGTTTTTTAATGTCTTGTTTCAAGAGCATTTTCTCGTTCTACTTAGAGGAGATCTCTTCAGCATAAGATGCATGCAAGAAAATTTTAGATTCAAAAGTCCTTTTTCAACCAGCTGTTTTCAGCCTGGTGACTTACATCACTAATGAGCAATGACACATAACGTGAGTATTTACATTTATTTTCTAATTAAACTCACATGGGCTGACCTGAAGGTCAATACAGACACCACATCCAGACACAGTGGTCCCAGACACTTATGTGGAAGTTTTAATTCCAGTAGATTCAAGTGAGAACAAGACTTTCCCGCATACTTTCATAAATCCCTGTGTTCCCAAAAGATGCAATGGCGAGCCCAGAAAATATAGGCTGTATGGAATAAAAAAGTTTTAATTTATTGATGTTCTCTGCTACAAACAAAAAAATCCCGTGCATGTTATCCCTGTATGTTAGACAAGAGTTTGTAAAGCCCATCTTACTGTACTTCACAGGTACTCACAGACAAATACTGTATCAAGTTGTGCAGAGATTTTGTGACCATCCAACAGTCATTACATTTACAGATGATCTGCACAACCTAGCCTGTGTGAACTGTGATTTCTTATGTAATGCAAATCACTCTTACTCATCCATAAGTACACCTAACTCCTCTACCTTCACTATCAGGGAAACTCCTCTTTGAATATCCATATAGTCAAACTAACTTTTCACATCCAGTCTTTGAAAGGAAGTTTGCTGGCCATCTTCCCAGTAAAAGCTAATATAGAAAAGGAAACAGGAATTACAGCCAGAAGAAAATCAATTCACTAAAAGAAACTGTAAGGATCGAAGAAGAAAAAAAATAGGTATCTTTGAGGATGAAAATGAATTTTCCAAAAAATATCTAAAAACCGTAAGAAATATTTTTGGTTTATTTCTTTTCTCTCTAGCACACACAAAAGTAATCTAGTTTACTAGAATTTTTTTAATTTTCTAACTACATGCAGTGTGAAAAACACATTCAAAGATGACAAAAGAAAAAAATATATATGTCTATCAAAAAGTGTCTATCAAATACAAATTGCTCATTAAAAAGGCTTAGGCTCTAATGTGGCACAGGTGGTTCAACAATAATTTCTACACTTCTGTTTACCTCATCGGTTAAAATAAGTGAGATTTCATCCTTCTCAGCTGCTGAATTTTTCTTGGTCTTGCCAGTAAGCATAAACCCAGGACAGTATCTTCTCCCCCGATTGGCATTGCAATTCCCGACACAGAGAATTCAGTGTAATAGAGAAGGCAGTTGAAGGACACCTTGTTGGAGCTAGTACTAGCTATATGGTAGAGATCCATATTCCCTCAGAGATATTAATGAAAAAGCAGATACTAGAGCAACCCTTAGTCTTCAGTCTGCACTCTCATACTGAAAAGATAACAGAAAATCACGTGGCCCGCTCAGGGGTGCTGTATGAGCATGGTTTATCTGGACCCAAGGCATGACTCTGATGACTAGCCAGCTCCAGAACAGAGTTCAGTATCCTGTTACAATCCGGTGAGCCATGCAGCTCCAAAAATATTTTCCACAATGTGAAAGCTTTTCTTTTTTTCTCTCTTCTTTTAAAATTATTGAGCTGTTGCTAACCCCTGCACATAATATTCCTTTGTCCTTTGCAATGAGAGTTTTACAACAGTTTAAGGTGTAGAGTGAGTGAATATGCACAGCAGACAAATGGCCTTTGGATTTAAGAGTCTCCAAGTACTCTCAGACATGAATGGCTGAAACATCTCCAAAGAAATCATTGCAAGCTATTGGATTACAAACTTCTCATGAATATGGATAAAATTAAGAAAATTTAAGAGTGCTGAAATATAAAATAATATCTCTTTTAAAACACCTTAAATAGGAGATCCACATCTGAGGCTGAAAACACATAGGCATTTTCAACTACAAAAAATGAAATTAAGTGATAAACAAATTTGTTATTCCTGCTTCCTACAAGAGTTAAATTTTTTGTAGTAAAAAATAATATTTTTTATGAGTTGTACAAGACTATTTTAAAGAAAAAATAATTAATATTTTTATTCATTTATGGGTATAACTAATGTTTTTACCTCTATTTTCTTTTAACAAAAAATAGAGGAACTGCAAAAGGGACTTTTTAAATTAAGCTAATCAATGTATATTAAACCAGATAGAAAACCCATTGCTATCTTTCTTCATTTTAAGTTTAAACTGACATTTCTCTCTCTCATCCACTTCCATTCTGAAAGTCTGAATTAAAAAGACATTTGCCCCACCTCCTGAATATCAGTGCTGATCACAGATATGTATGTGGTGTGTTCTGTGTGTCTGTGGTATGATCAGATACCACAGACACAGTCTCTGTCTAGAGCAGAAAGCTTTTTGAATATTATGATCTGCTATACAGATACACGACGGAATGAGTTACATGCAGATTTCCAAGATTAACTCAGAATGTCTTGGCGTTTTAGCATTTAACCTAGACCATTACCATTCTTTTTAACAGAGTTCTTATGTGTGATTAATCTGCACCATCTGTTGAGTGAAAAAACATAGTGGAAAAATGTAACCTGGACACAGAAGTATTACTTTTACTGGTGTAATTTATGAGCAGATGCTCAGAATAAAATTCAATTCCTGGAATAAAACCTTTATTCAGACAGAATCTAAAGATTAATAAACTTGGATTGTTCTCCCACATCCTAACCCTTCAAAAGGATGAATAACCCTTATCAATTTTATTCTTTGAATAGCTAAATTACATAGGAAAGAATTTGCTGTGGTGTTTTCAAGAAATAGCTATGAAAATATGTAATGTTAGAATGACAATGTTTTAAAAAAATTAGAGATGTTCAACGTGGTAAAAGTGCGGTAGATAAATACACAATGGAATAAAAAGAGAAAAGAAAATCGACAAATTAAGGGGCTAAACTCTGTATCTGGATGTTTACCTTCATTTGTACCATGGCTGACCAGTCTCTTGGTCATCTTATACAGACCCAAAAGTGCAGTGATTTTCCTACAACAGTCAGATGTTTCCATGTGAAGAGTTTTGGTATTCATTCATATGTGAGACTACACACGGCAAAACAAAGAAAAACATGGGCAGATACCCTTCTATGCTTTAAAAGGTAATGGTGGCACCCTTTAAAATTTCATGACTCTTTCATTGTCTGCTCTTTCTTCCATGGTTAGTCTATAGAAAACTGTGCATTACATAGGGGATCTGAAAAAGACACAAGCAGTTAAAACTGGCTTCTCTCATCAGTTTGTGACTGCAAATTTTAATTCCAATCTGTTGGCAGCTACATAGGTAATTTGAGTTTCATTGAAAGATATCCTTTTTACCTGCATTTCTTATGTGTGATCCAGGATATCTTTGCTCTTACTATGTTCAAAATGATAGTGAAAATGAAGATAGACTCATTGCTATCATTCTTTTTCCCATAAAGTCACTTGTTGATGTTTCTTACTGAGACTGGACTTTCACCCCACTCCAATGACTGGACTTTTGCACCTTGCTCCGGCCACTGGCCACAGATCTCACATTCCACACTGAGTTATGTGAGGTTGTCACAGGAAGATGTGTGGTGGATTCAACCCCCATGATAAAGCAGGTGGGGGCTTTATTAGCAATGGCATAAACAACAGAGGGCTTGGGGACATATGAAGTGATAAACATAGACAAGGTTGTTAAGTACTGCAGAACACTTTACAGGGACTCAGTGGTAAAACTGAATTTGCTTCAACCATGCTTATACCACTTTCGTGTTGTTAACATTTGAAGGAGGGAATCGTAAAAAACAGAGAAAAAGGTCAAGTTCTTGCACCTATGTGCTTAAGCCAGTAGTGCTTAACAGATTCAGAAATAAGACACAATTTCCAAACACTAACGACGACCTACCACATATAGCAATAAACACGAAAGTGAGAGTTCTGGCTACATCCTTTGTAGATGAAGTTTCACATGAACCACTTCATATCACAGCACTCTAGAATAGTTGATGTATTGTTTATGGGATAGTACACTCTCAAGCAGAACAAGAAATTCTTCTCAAGGTTTCTAGCTATTACCATGATGTAAAGTCATGGATTTAACAGGCAAGATTGGATTGCATCCTTAAAAGTGGATTTTTACAAACCTATTTTGGGGTAGGTATAATAAGATGGTTTATGTACTTTGTGCATTGACTGTCTTTAATATACCTTTATGTTAATCTAATTTCTGTTCACCTCATCATGATACCTAGATCTTTTGATCTAGAAATGTAAAGGTTTACCACTTATAAAAATCTATAATCCTGTTCATAGGAGTCATTTTGCTTGGTCTCTTTCTTGCCCCAAGACATTGTTGTTACTCTCTTTTCCTTTCCCCACACAAAGTAAGACAGAGTCTTAGAAGCTCTTTAGGGTATTTTTGTGATATTCATGTGATATTCACACAGTTAGAGATACAATGACAAAACAAAATATTTATTTCTGTAATCACTAATATAAAAACATGAAAAAAGGTTGACAAGGTTGACTCATAGAGGACTTAAATACATGTTTTTGTGCAACCAGAAAAAAGCTTTGCTGGATTAGTCCGGAGTAAATAATTTTCCAAAAATTGATGTTCTTCCATAAATACTACCAGTGTTAACTCTTTTAATTAATATATTTGCTAAAAAGCATATTCACCTAGGGAGTAGTTAAATCTTGAAACTCTAACATTCATTGTATCAAGACTATGGATGCTTCAGAGAATTTTAAAAATACTGAAATTCTTCTATGGTACACCTTGGCCTGATAATTTTCTACAGATTCTTAGAACTAAAATATATGTCCTTCTAATGCAGAGTCTTTGGAGCTGACTTTCTAAGGTCAATATTTTGGAGAAAATTTAGTAATGTTACGCAATTCAGTCAAAACCTTTGCCAATACAGTATCTGCTGCACAGATTCCAAGCTAAACTATTGTTTTTAAAGACTGACTAACTAGTTGAAAAACTGGTATTTTTTATTTTTATGTGCATGCATTCCAATGACAGATAAGTTCTTTACCTTTCGTCCAGTGTTTTAGACAAACAGCTTTTGGAAACAGAGTTGCTAGAGAATTTTATATCATGACAGAATAGTTTTTCTATTTGAACTCTGTATAATAATTTTCATATGAAAACAGTTTGTAAAAATAAAGTTTCCTAAAAATACTAAATAATAGCTTTCACTACGGAAGTAAAAGAAGTTAAGAAACCACACAAGACAAAATTAAAAAAAGAAGTTAACAGATCACAGAAACATAGAAAAGTCCTCACTTTAGAAAGTGTTCCTGAAAATAAAACACGCTAAAACCTAACTAAATTGTGCAATGCAAATGTGACATTTTTGTTGTTGTTTTACAAACAAGGTGGCAAGTCTTGTGGCTCTTCTACAGACCATATGAGCCAGAACCCACCTGAGGATGAGTACTGCTGCACAGAAGCATGCAATAAAACGGTCTTTTAGTTAATAAAAGAGGCTTTCACAAGTGATAATCCTGTGACAGAATACAGCTCAGAAAATGCAGGCAGACAACCATTTCGACATGGTTCTCTTTAAATGGGCTGATCTAAATGTGTGGGTGTCAAAGAAACCGAAGTGCTTAGATGGACTTTTAATGAGTTTTATCCACCCAAACAGATCCCCAAAGAAAGTGGAATTTCCAAGTAATGAAGCTAGTTTTACTAGAATACATTTCTGGACAAAGAGGGAGTACTGATGGTAAAATACTATTAAACTGGGAAGCGAACAGTACCCTAGGAAGTAAGTTTAACCTGTTTTATTTATGCATTTTTATTGCCCAGAAGATGAACAATCACAAGCTTTGTGTAGAACGTACAATTTCTAAGTAGCAATACTGCTGCCAATGTAAAATGAACTTCTCCAGATAGAAATGAAATGATAAAAATGAAGTTAAGTCAATACACGACCTTATTGATAGTGAGGGAGCATGGAGAGAATCTTAACTACATCTAGTTTGGACTTATTTCTAAATACAGTTTTGTTCAGAAATACTTTTTGGACATCTGACAAGCTCTCATCACGTATTACCATTATTTTGTGAGGTGATGGTGGACATCGAAGTGCTTAGCATCTTTCAAACAATCTGCAGTAATCTGCAGGAATGGATCTTCAAGCAGTGATCTGAGGAGAAAGTTGAGAAGGTTTGATTCCTGCAACAAACAAACAAACAAGAAAAACAGCCCAGTCCACTACTGTCGTGGTTTAAGCCCAGATGGACTAATCACCACACAGCCGCTCACTCACTCCCCTTCCTCAGCTGGACAGGAGAGAGAAAATATGAGGAAAAGGCTCATAGGTCGAGATAAGGACGTAGGGAGATCACTCACCAATTACCATCATGGGCAAAATAGACTTGACTTGGCGAAATTAGTTTAATTTATTACCAATCAAAATCAGAGTAGGATAATGAGAAGTAAAACCAAATCTTAAAAAACAACACCTTCCCCCCACCCCTCCCTTCTTCCCAGGCTCAACTTCACTACCGATTTTTCTACCTCTTCTCCCCGAGCGGCGCAGGGGGACGGGGAATGGGGGTTGCGGTCAGTTCATCACACGTTTCTGCTGCTCATTCCTCCTCACACTCTTCTCCTGCTCCAGTGTGGGGTCCATCCCATAGCAGACAGTTTTCCATGAACTTCTCCAATGTGGGTTCTTCCCACGGGCTGCAGTTCTTCACGAACTGCTCCAGCATGGGTCCGTTTCACGGGGTGCAGTCCTTCAGGAACAGACTGCTCCAGCGTGGGTCCCCCACAGGGTCACAAGTCCTGCCAGCAAACCTGCTCCAGCGTGGGCTCCTCTCTCCATGGCTGCACAGGTCCTGCCAGGAGCCTGCTCCAGCATGGGCTTCCCACAGGATCACAGCCTCCTTCGGGCATCCACCTGCTCCAGCGTGGGGTCCTCCACGGGCTGCAGGTGGAGATCTGCTCCACCATGGACCTCCATGGGCTGCAGGGGCACAGTCTGCCTCACCATGGTCTTCACCACGGGCTGCAGGGGAATCTCTGCTCTGGCACCTGGAGCACCTCCTCCCCCTCCTTCTTCACTGACCTTGGTGTCTGCAGAGTTGTTTCTCTCACATATTCTCACTCCTCTCTTCTCCAGCTGCCATTTTCCCGTTTTTTTCCCCCCTTCTTAAATATGTTATCACAGAGGCTCTACCACTGTTGCTGATTAGCTCAGACTTAGCCAGTGGCAGGTCCGTCTTGGAGTCGGCTGGCATTGGCTCTATCAGACATAGGGGAAGTTTCTAGCAGCTTCTCACAGAAGCCACCCCTGTAGCCCCCCCGTGCTACCAAAGCACTGCCACGCAAACCCAATACAACTACCAAGCAGAAAGTTTTTATATTCAAAGTTTTATGATTTACTAGTGTATTCTGTAATAAATTATCATCTACAAAAGCCATAAACAGTACATCACTAACTCCCCAAGAGTAAAGCAAAGCAGTGAATGAGGCAGAGATGCTGAGATGGACAGAGGTGAACGTCAGAGCTGTTTAGGTATCAGAGTTGTCAAAAACATCAAAAAATATTAGTTATGGCATCTCTGCCAAGGATGAAACAGATAAGACTCAGTCAGTGGAGAATTACCAGATGATTAAAAGGTTGTCCTATGCTGATCTTTAGGGCATTCAGAGCTCGCCTGACTGCCCCAGATATTACAGTATGTGGAGCTTGAAGTAAATAAATTATATAATGTCATATTCTCACTTAAAATGACCTATTGTCTACTGCAAATCAGTAGGAAGATGTCTGTGTCTCTGCATTTAACAGATAAGAGATGTAGATATAGAAAAGCACTGTCTATTCACTTTGAAGTGCAAATTTATGTGCAAAGTTTATATAAACTTGACATAACATAGCCTACCTTCCATTTTCTTTAAACATTCCAAAAGAAAAGTTAAATCCAGAGCAAAGGGCAATATAGGATCTTTTATACCCATTTATACCAATTTATATACATCCTACAGCCTGTGCTTTTACTTTTTAAAAACAATATTTATTTTTTTTTTCTTTTTATAAACATAAAGTTTTCAATTAATAGCTAGTCAATGTCTGGCAACCTAGAACAGTACTGGCCTAATAGATGACCCAGGGACACATAGAAAATTATCAGAAGTTGAACATAACAGGGAATTTGCAAAATGAAGGACAGAAAAACACAAAACCCACAAAAAGTAATGGACGCATACATTGTCATAGTTGAGATGGAGTACAGCAGAAAGGCATGAAAATTAAACACATCAGTAATCTTCGTGTTAAACATTTGTTTGGTTTGGCCTATGAAATAGAGCAATCACTGAAAGTGCTGAGCACCTTCAATTCCCTTGGGCGCCAGTTCTTCCAGATACCATTCATTTTCTTGCATGATTACTCTCTAAGTCTCTCTCATATTTATTTCTGTATCACAAATAGTTGCTGATCCTAGCTTGCCAAACCAAATGTAATGACAATTAATCCTACAGCTTTTAAACCATCCTGACCTGAAAAATATCTTTTCATACAGAGAATAACTTGAGACAGTCAATAGTTTGGGTTGCTAGGCAGTTAACAGTTCCACGACAAAGATGTAGGAAATCTAAGGGGAGAGGGAGAGAAGGGAACTGTTGATGCTTTTTTAATGAAGAGGTCTGCAAATGTCTTATAACCAGAGCTAAAACGCTATTGCCCATATCTGTATTTTTAAACGCTTGGTATGTTACATGCAAAAATACCAAAATTATGTATCAAGCATGCACTTTGCAACCACGACTGCTTGTAAGAGTTGTGTCCACTCCAAAGAAAATATCAGATTCAGCACAAGCATATGTTTTAAATAATCTAGGGATAGCGTGCAGTCAGGAATAATTTATTATGCACATCTGTAAGAGTGCTACGTTTTAAAAGACACAGTTTTTATTATAGCTTAAGATTATTTACTTAGGGGGAGGGAAGAATCCTGACAGTTTTAAAGAATCAGTTTGCTTCTTTAATAGAAAAGAAAAGAAATCCTCCACACTCAATTCAGTCCAGATTGTATTTGATCATTCTGCATGGTTTTATGACTTTTATACTTTTCAACACAGTGAAACAAAGGATTAAAGCTCAAAATCCCCCTCTTTAAATGGAAACAGCTTTTACCAGGAGCAGACAGAAATCTTTGTTCCAATCTGACAGCAAAGGGCTGCATTCTGTCCTTGACATAGCCACCCACTGTCCATTGGGGTGGGGGGAGCCGTGTGCATGAGCTGAGGTTCTTGCTATTCTTTGGGGGTCTGCTCTGGTTTCTTTTACTTTTCTTTTGTGGTGTGAGGGGATGGATTCTGTTAAAAAGAAAGTCTCTAACTTGCTGCGTGGAAATGTCACCAGCAAAGGCTGCTCACGATCTACATTGGTTCAGTGCATCGCCTCAGCAGACCCCTGTCCGCACTCTGCATTCCTGGGAAGTTGGTGACTCACTGTGTGGTTCCCCTCCCAGTGCTCAAAGCACTCATGGCCAGGCAAGGGCGTGGACTTCTCAAGTAGGAGTCCTACATGGGCCCCTAAAACCAAAAATAAATCTAAGCCATCGGTAAGCCTTCAGAAGGTGAGAACTATGGATTTTTCTACTTGGAGGTAAGTTTTTCCACAGTATGACGAAAGGACAAGAACTCATTGCATTTTGCAGTCTACAGAACAAGGAAAATACACTCCAACTGAAGCTATCAAGTTACCTTCTGTAGTTCTACATAATCACAGCCTTCCAGTCCTTGTTTCCCACAAGTCGCAACCCTCAGCTTGCTCCCGGCATGAGAAAACTGCAGTTTCAGGCCTGCTGTTTTACGCTTGCCCATAGATCCTGGATGCTCATATGTCTCTGAACGTGACATTTCTAAAGCAGTGGCTTTGTCTATTTGGGTAATATTTCCATCTCCCTACATTTGTTCGCACCTCACATCTGTGTGCAGAGCACATGTTGAATAAAAGTTTTGAAGCGAGGACATACTTTCTAAATGTACTACTAGTGGGACATTCTTCTCTTGAAGGAGCCATCCTTTCTACCAAATTCTAACTCTTATTCTTCCCTGATGGCTATGAAGGCCAACAACTTTGCCTTGATTGGAAGTTCCCTGATAGATTGGTGGCAAAGCCTGCAATAAGCACAGGGGCCAAAATCCAATCCAATCTTGATGTTTACTTTTACTAAATAATAATAATGCTATTTTCTATTAAGCACCATTACTCCATCGTGCTTTCTGTTATTGCATTGAGGGTGGGATTTGGAACTTCCGTTGATTGTGCTGTACCTTCTGCTACCAATTTCAATGGGTTACCTGGAAAAGATATCAAAGAACAACTCTCATATCTTTTTTCCTGTTTTCCAAATAAAAGAGCAACTTTTCTGTACTTTTGGGCTCTGTGTTAATTCAATGTATTTAAAGAAAAAAAAATATAAAATTGTGTTTTTCATAAATGAAGGGGTTTGGAATCATTTTACCCAAGTAGAGTGCCACAGAAATTCAAAGCTGAATATTATTAAGTACAGTTATTAGGTAATTATTGCATAATAAATCTATGAGAAGGGATAATCATCCTCAAGTTTCTTCCTGTATTTTTAAAGGCAAATAAAGCTTTCAAACAACATCTTGGCAGGATAATTTGACAAAAGTGTAAAATTTACAAATATCAGCAAATTTATTTTGTATATACTCAGATTTCATAGAAACTGCATTACACAAAACATGTAATTTTATGTAACTATGAGTTATATATTGCATGGGCAAAACCTCATCAGGGAATTATGTTCCTGAGCTTAAATAACAAATGCATGAGTAATTTATGGCATTATCAGAAAACAGGCTACAATAGCTGCAGAGCTGCAATTTGACAGAAAGTTTTTGTTCACAGCATAAACTGGTAAGAAAAATAGAAAGATTCATATAAAAAACAATTATTTGGACCAATAGGTGGATGGTGCCAGCTGGTATATTACTCACAGGTTTAATAATACACATAGATGTGATCATTAACAGTAGAGTATTAAAAACTTAATGCATGGTACTGTATTGCTTTGTACTGAAACAATATAAATATACCAGAGTTGGACATCTTACAAGCTTAGCATGTGTTAGAGGAATAAAGCTTGAATGATATTTTTGCTTTTGTTTTAAGTAAAACTTGAGAATAATGGTAACATATCAGATTTTGACCTTTGTAAATACTGCACAGGACTTTTTGTGATTTGATATCATCTGTATTACGCATTAAACTAATTTCTAAATGACAGATTATAAGGACACTCCTCCAGCACCCCTCCTTCTCTGAGAATAAATGAAAATAGAAAATTATAGGAAACAGGAGTGCAAGGGATCTCAAGATATCATTGAGTTCCTTCCTTCTCAGACTGTTCAGTCCAGTAGAGATGTGCAGGCTGCCACAAATAGCGACGTACAGAGTTCTCAGCAGAGTAAAGGGGTGTGCACTAAGAGTCCAGAGGACAGCTGACCTGTTTCAGCATTATGCTGAAACAATTTCTAACAATTTCAGCATTATGCTGAAACAAACTCAATGTATGTAGACAAGCATGCTAAGATATAGAAGGTCTGGAAGACAATGGGAAAGATGATAGAAGATGATAGAAACATGACAGCGAGAGATGTCAAATTATGCGTAGTTCTGGCAGCAGGGACAAAATTATCCTCCCTAATGCAATATTTGATTGTCTCTATTAAGGTAATATCTCAAGCAAAGCACTGATTTCTGGAAGTAAAAGACTGCAAGTATTTGACTACAAGTATTTGAGAAAAAAAAGTACTGCTAGAGAAGTCTATAGCCAGTGGATTCACACTATATAACATTACTCAATACAGCCTTTGGTCAGAATAACAATATTTGAGAGGGCATATAGTACTAATAAAAAGCAAATTAACTGCTTTGTGGACTCTGTACTGACTTGAGAGTTTTCACCCTATGCAAACTCCAGTAATCACAGTTTCTGGACTGAAAAATGCAAGTCACAGAAGCTAGATTTTAATCACATTAATTATAGTTTTTATATTGGGCATCTGTATTTATAATCACCACTTGGATTAACTTAATTGGGATAACAAAAATAATTAAGGTAAAAGACACTATAATATCTGAATAGTAAAAACCTTATAAAAATACGTCCCAGCTGGGATCTATCAAGATTAAAATCTCAGGATTGGGCTCAAATGCAATTTTTCTACAATTTCAAATTTATTAAAATAAACCTAGCATTAAATCCATTCCATTTTACTCATATTAATCATAATTTAAAGGTAATAGCTCTGCAGCTTTCACTGATAAGAAAATCACATATACATCTTATCTTCATCTTAATGAAATCATAATCATGCAGTCCCTGTAGATACCAGTAAGACGTGACAGTTTGTGACAAATATTACATCTGCTATTAATAGTAACATGTACCATGCTTCAACAAAGTCGACAGGCACCAGTAACCTGAGTCTCAAAACTGCACTGTATGTGTTAAAAAGCTCTGGATTACATCCTGCAGTTTGGTTTAATTTCTATCATGTGTGCTCTTTATTATGACACCTTGTATGAGAGTGTCCATAACCTTTAAACTAATTGTCAACACAACTTTTCTGCAAACTGGAAAGTGTTTTATCCTTATTTTGTCTATTAGGAAATGAAGTACAGATTAAAATAACTGATTTACGAAGAATACTCCAAAATTCTTTCAAAGCAAAGAAATGAAAGTAGGATCATATTGCTATCCAAAACAGTGGACCATTTTCTTCAAGATCTTTTTCCATTGTTTATTATTACACCTGAAATGGGGGGAAAAGAAACAACTATAATTCCACCTAAGAAATAAAATAATTTGTAATTTATAATAATTTGCAAAAATACAATAATAGTCAAAAGAACAATAATATGGATACATCTACATTTATTTCCTCTGTGATATTCAAATGTAGCACTTTTTGTTCTTCTCTCCATATGTTTTGTTCTCTCCAGCATTTTGGGTGGTCATTAGTAGGGTGGGACTTTTTTGCTAGAGTTGAATTTTCTTTCTTATGGGAGAACATTCAGTTGCAAAAAGAAATTCCCAAACCAGAAATTAAAATCTTTTACAAAATGGAACTGCATCTGCCGAAATGGTGCTATTAAGGTCTCTGAGATACCACCCTTTCCTGCAATTCAAATATGTCATCCTGATTTCTGTCTTTTAAACTTGGTTTATAAAAGAAACTAACATGCTTTCTCTCAAAAACATTTTTTTATGAATGATGAAATAGTCCATTCAAAAAAAATGAGACTGGTATATTTTGGTAACACTGAGCTGTTTATTATTGTACACAAAATGTTTTTCAATAGCAAGACGTTTCTTTAAATGTTTCGATTTAAAAAATCTTTCCATGTTTTCTTATAAAAAAATCCTTTTAAAAAAATCCAATATATATAATAAAATATTTTCTATTGTTTTTGTTTCTTATTCCTTCTCCAGGTCAGCTAAACATACTTGGATGTACTTACACTTTACGTTTGTATTCACAGCTATTTTGCGGGACTCTTTTTCCATCGTTTATTATTACACCGCTTCTTCTACAGCTATCTGTGAAGTCATTTCAAGGAGCTCAGCTGCAAAACTGAAAGTGAGTTGTATTAGTGTGACATGCTACATGCTTTCAAATTGTTATTTTTGCATGATACTCACTACATCGATTACCAGCTGTTTCAAAGGTAGTATGACATCTTACTAATGTCACTCCAATCTTCAAAAAGGGCAAGAAGGAAGACCCAGAAAACTACAGGCCAGTCAGCCTCACCTCCATCCCTGGAAAGATGATGGAACAGCTCTTTCTGGGCATCATCGCAAGGCATCTGGAGGAAAAGAAGGTTATCAGAAATAGTCAACATGGATTGACCAAGGGGAAGTCATGTCTGACCAATCTGATAGCCTTCTACAATGGCATGACTGGATGGATAGATGAGGGGAGGGCAGTAGATGTTGTCTACCTTGACTTCAGCAAGGCTTTTGACACCATCTCCCACATCATCCTCATAGGCAAGCTTAGGAAGTGTGGGTTAGATGAATGGACAGTGGGGTGGATTAAAAACTGGCTGATAGATAGAGCTCAGAGGGTTGTGATTAGTGGCACAGAGTCTAGTTGGAGGTCTGTAACAAGTGGTGTTCCCCAGGGGTCAGTACTGGGTCCAGTCCTGTTCAATGCATTCATCAATGACCTGGATGAAGGGATATAGTGTGCCCTCAGCCAGTTTGCTGATGACACAAAACTGGGAGGAGTGGACACACGGGAAGGCTGCGCTGCCATTGAGCATGACCTGGACAGGCTGGAGAGTTGGACAGAGAGGAACCTTATGAAATTCAACAAAGGCAAGCATAGGGAACTGCACCTGGGGAGGAGTAACCCCATGCATCAGTACAGGTTAGGGGCTGACCTGCTGGATAGCAGCTCTCTGGAAAGGGACCTGGGAGTCCTGGGGGACAACAGGATGACCATGAGCCAGCAATGTGCCCTGGTGGCCAAGAAGACCAATGGCATCCTGGGGTGCATCAAGAAGAGTGTGGCAAGCAGGTCGAGGGAGGTTACCCTCCGCCTCTACTCTGCCCTGGTGAGGCCACATCTGGAAAACTGTGCCCAGTTCTGGGCTCCCCGCTTCAAGAAAGACAGGGAACTGCTGGAGAGGGTACAGCAAAGGGCTACAAAGATGGTTAGGGGACTGGAACATCTCTCTTATGAGGAAAGGCTGAGGGACTTGGGTCTTTTTAGTCCAGAGAAGAGAAGACTGAGGGGGGATCTTATTAATGCTTATAAACACTTAAGGGGTGGGTGCCAGGAGGATGGGGCCAGTCTTTTTTCAGTAGTGCCCAGTGACAGGACAAGAGGTAACGGGCACAAACTTGGTCATAGGAAGTTCCATCTAAACATTAGGAGGAACTTCTTTCCTTTGAGGGCGGCAGAGCACTGGAACAGGCTGCCCAGAGAGGTTGTGGAGTCTCCTTCTCTGGAGATACTCAAAACTCACCTGGACGCATTCCTGTGCAATCTGCTGTAGGTGAACCTGCTCTGGGGCGGGGGGGTTGGACTAGATGATCTGCAGAGGTCCCTTCCAATCCCTATCATTCTGTGATTCTGTGATCTTACATGGGCTCCTCTGCCTCCTTTCAGAGATTAAGATGACTGTTTTTTCCAAAGACAGTCAAATATTTGTAGTTTACTAAAGGGAGTGATTTACTCTCACAGAAAATATTCAACTATTATAAATGAGTAATAGATGACAAGCAACATTGTTTCTGAGAACCACTTGCAAATGTTTGAAATGTGTGGTCAATTCCTGCTGTTGCCATTACATACATCCAAAACATCAAAATATTGACAGGAATGATAGGAAGCAATATAATGGAAGATATCACAGACAGGTTACTATGTACTAGCTACAGTTACAAATTAATTCCTCCTTTTGACATCAAGTATATAATAATTTCCCGGAATTTCTGTTCCTCTGGAAATTTTATAATAGGTTTACCTCATTACTTAATGATATTTGTAGCTGCAGAGTGTTTATTCAGGATGTGATTCCTCTTGTTCTATTACTGGTTAGCAGGAAGGTTAAGATAAAGGAGAGATAGAAGTCTTACAAAGCTTGCAGTCCAAGAAAAAGCAAATAGTTTTTTTGGAATAAAGACTCAGTTCTAGGACTAAAATATAAATAAAATAAAAGTTTGCTGAAGGAAGGAGGCAAGAATTTGGAACTACATAGATTGGGCAGTTCAACTAGTAAAGTACCATACTGAAATTGCAACTTTTCAAAGTAGAACTACATTTCATATTACTTCGTTGCAAGAATATTACTCATTTTTGATGTGGTTTATACATCATCAAATTCCAGTTGTCAGGAATGATGTTTCAGAGTTATTTAATTCTTTCAACTGGTCTTCCCTGCCACAGAGAATCCCTCCTCCATCACAGACTGATGTTCATATCATGAACTTTTCTTCATTGCTCCACCTATGACACGTGACATGAGACTAGTATCAGTATTAAGATGAGCAATTTTGCCTGCAGTTTCCTGTAGAGTGTTGCAATCAAAGTGTGTAACACTCCAGTCGCATAAGCACCCACTGATCATATTGAGGCCTTCAGCTGCCTATGTTCTGCCTTGTCCTTTAAACAACCTTGTCCATTTCTGTTGCTTTTGTGCAATTTCTTCCAGCAGAGAATGTCTCATTCTTTTTAGATTCAACCCATTTCTAACAGTTGCAGAAGCTCAGTTATTTATCTGTCTTCAGTTCCATTCCCAAGCCACAGCTGTGATGCCTCTACATGCCCCTATTAATGACACTAGGTGCTGAGGTACTGCTCAGGACTACATCTGTTCCCCTGGTGCTGCTAAACTTCCATGACAGCTGGAAGTCAAGTAGATGTGTGTGTACAAATTGTGGTCACCTTCACCTACATCTTTTTTAGCTCAGTTTTAACAGCTGCTGTGACTTTCTGTGCATTAGGGGATGCCATGTTCCTATTTAAAATTCATTCCGTAGAATTTTATAGATCTTTTTCCCTTTTAGACATGATGGAAAACTTTTTTGTAATGTGCCCACCTGCACACTAGTTACAAGCTGTGCTTGTAGTAAAGTCATTTAAACCCAGTTCAAGTGTAGTACATCAATACTGAGGAGTGATTTATCTTTACTCACACTTCATTCACAAACTTGTCCTCTAGTGATGTGTTTTTATTTCTCTCTCTCATTTCTCCAAATTTTTCTGTGGCTGCTCATTAGTGATTAATTTTGAAATATTTTAGCAACTCAGTCATCCTACATAATTTAAACTTAAGTGCCCTCACAACTTTTCTACATCATCTTTTTTCCTATAAGATATAAAATCAGATCTGTTCAATCTCATGTTGGCCACCAATAATTGTTTCTGTCATCTCTTAATTACTTTTGCCTTAAGTCTTTCACTTATGTGTGATAATATTAAGTAAAGCCTTTCCATCATAGTTAATTGTAAATGTGACTGTGAATAACTATTCTACAAGATTGCAGGGTTTCTTTCACATTTACAGTGGAAAGGATATAATTTCTTTTAAAACTATAGTTCAAACTTAAATCACAATAAATAATGTTGCTTAATAAGAGAGGTGGAGCCTTCTCCTGCTAATAGTCATATATGTGGAATGATCACAAATCTGTTTCTCTGAGATCAGCAGAATTATTCCAGATTCAGCCCACTATAATGAGAGTAGAAATAGATACAACACATAAACCGGGCAATTTCCAGGGTACTCAATACAGCTCAATTCACCTAGCCAGTGACTGGATATTTTTGGCACCCCAGGTACATTTGCAGACCATCTGAGTCTGGTTATAGCTTTGGCTTCATTTGTGTGTACTAAGCAAGCATACTACCAAAAAGCACCCTTGATAATTAGTAAAGTCTGTAATAACATATGGTTACCAGTTGGTAGGCACAACGTCTCACAGATGTAATTCTGCCTCATTCTGCTCATAGAACATATCATTAAGAGTGAATCCTACTCATGACACTGAGGCATAAAACACACACTTAAATTTTTACCTGTTCTAAATGAATTCTAGTCACTTGTCTGATTAAGAAATTATATTTCTCCAATGAGAGATTGCTATGCATACATAATTTAAACTCAGGAATTTAGGACTAATTGCATCCCTGTGGTCAGCATCTCAGGAACCATTTGTACATGCCTGAAGGTGTTCTTTAAAAAATAAGGGCTTCCAAAAAAGAGAGGGTAATACAGGTGTCTTCTCCCAAACTCTTCTTTGCAGAAGTGACTTAATGCAAGAATTTGATTACAAGGCAAAAGAGGTGAAAAGCTGCAAAAAGATGGTTATCTAAAGATTTACTAGACCTGTGCTATCCCATTGCAACCCATCCACAGACCAAGGTCTTCTAACTTCTGGCCTAAAGCCAAAGTAACTGCAAAAAGAAATCAAGTGGGCAAAATAAGGACTATACAAGTTATTGATTTTCTTTTGACTATACGGAAGTATGAATAAAAGTGTTTATGGTGCTCTAAAATAACAAGCCTCAAAAGGGCCTATCACTGATGAAGCAGTGATAAGAAAGCTAAGGAACCTCTGAGAAGAACAAGTCTTTAATTGTAATATAGAATCTGAAGGTGAACAGAGGGCCTGATTACTAATTGGAGTTTTGAAGAGTAACTTTTGAAGAGCATTGTGAATTACCCTGGATGGAAGAGATAGAGAAGTCTGTCTGAAACCAAGCAAGCTGGTTCTTTCTGGCTTTGAAAGAGGAAAAAAACGAGAAAAGACTATGAAGTGTTTTGTCCTAGAACAAAAGAATACTGAAAGACAAAAAGAGAAAGGCAAAGATTTTCTTACATGAGCAATGGGTTTCTTATCCTGAAAGAGTTAAACTTCTACAGTTGCCTAGTGAACCAATTTCTTAGCAGAGATAAAAAAAAATGTTCATCATCTCCCAATGTCAAATGAAAAGCAGACCTCAACATTGCTATAATTAACTTCATACAATATTCTAATTGTCTATAGTCTCGGGTTTTTTACTCTTTTAATTTTTGCTGGTCTTCCCAGTTTTCTTTTGTACGTTTGCAAATGAGAAGTAGTCTTTGGGAGAAATCAGCATGAGGAAGTAGTTACATAGTGAACCATTTTGGAAGAGCATTGTTGACACATAGGATAGATTGAGATATCTTTTGACGACACCTGTGGAAAAGGAGTCCATTTGCAAAAGGACAAGGGGGCTATTGGCTTAAAATGGGTTCACCATTGAGCAGAAAATAACCATGGCGCTCTGTTACTAGAATATTTGTGCGCTTCACTGTTATTGATGTATTTATCATCACAGTACCTCTGTGAGGCAAGGAACTGCTACAAACTACATCTTTTACAAAGGGAACTGAGACACAGCAGGATTGTAAGCAATTTGCTCATGGTCACACAGGATTTATGTAATGGAACAGGGAGCTGAACCCTTGTTTGTCAATCCAATCAACATTTTAAAAGCACAAGGCTGACTTACTTCTCTAGGCCTCTAGCCAAAACTCAAATTGATGTCCACTGGGGACTTTTTGTAAACTGTACAGATGAATGTTTCCTTCCAAGTATTCTTTTTTTTACAGGCAGTGGGAGGTCATGTGGAATTATTGCTGGAGGTGACTTACAAATTAAATCTATATTCGCACTTTTAGGAAAGGTACAACATTGAAGAAACTTTCAGGGTGGAGTATGGTGGTCATGCAAGAGTTCCATCCCACAGAAGTTCCCTAGGCAACCTTAGATGTTGGCAATGCCAGGGGAGCTTGGTGTGCTGATTCTAAGAGAAACTGTATGGAGGGTAGAGCGGAATGGAGCCACCATGGCCAGGCTCTGTGATAAGATGGGAACTGGAAGGCACTATGGAACAAGGAGATGGAGGCTGACCCTGATAATTAGGACACTTACCTGGTCAAAGACAATGATACTGTACAAAGATACAATAACCTATTTAGTGTGTGTAATGGTGTGTAGTGGAGTACCTTGGAATGGGCCCACAGTCTGTCACCTTTTGACAAAATACTCATTATAATCTCATTATAATACTAAAAAACATACCTCCATCCCAAAACTACCCACCTCCAAGGAGCGACCACCCCTCACTGAGTCTGCGCTCTGAATTTTTCTTGGTCTGTACCTTTAAAAGCAAAGTGAGAAACTTTTACACCAATTACAACAAAGAAATTTATGACTAGAGTCACTCAAGCTCCACCTGTAAAGTAAAAATAGTATAAAAAGGCTTAAGAAAGGAGGGATGTTAGGGAAGATACCATTGGACACCTGCTCTGACATCTAGGATCAGTCGATGGGCTGAACCTTTCTTCCCCCCCAATAGGGACGCTTTTGGGTAAGATTCGGGCACTTGGCTATACCAAGTGTCCCCTCCAGCAGATTTAGAAACCTCTATAGAGTTGTTTTGTGATTTAATGTGCTTGTTGTTGGCTATATTTCTCATATTAACACTTGGCTATACAAAGTGTTTCCCCAGGACATTTAGAAACCTCTATAGAGTTGTTTTGTGATCTAGCGTGCTTGTAGCCGGGCAATATTACTCATATTCTTGCTATTTGTACCACCTTTGTGGGCAGTAGTTCTATCATTGACAATCCAAAAGAACTTGTGCATCTGCTGCTTTAATAAACTACACTATTCATTAATCTAACCGTAAGAGTTCTCATTGAACATGACTGAATTCCTTAAGGGTGGCCGTGATAGTTCATGCAATGCGGCTAGACTGAAAGTGTATGGAGTTACAGGTGCATCTGTAATCATTAGGATTACATATATATATACACATATATATACATATATGTGTGTATATGTATATATATTGAACACGATCAGACTTGTAATACAGGAAGTCGGGCATCACTCAGAATCTAAGCCTAGCCGCCCCCAGCCCCTCTGATATCTGAGGACAAGCTGGAACACAAGGCTGTTTATTTTCTGTCAAATTGCTCAGTCCTTTAATGCAACAGGTGGGAAAAAGGTAACAAATAAAATTAAAATAAGAATATAATTTGTTTTAAAAGTATGACTTAAAGAAGCTGTATCAACAGGACTTGTGGGTACCAAGCTTGCTTAGATTACTAACCATACATTTAGAGAGCTAATGTAAAAGGTCTTCAGGTCAGTTTTGTATGGCATTTCAGATTATATATTTCAAAAGAAATAAAAACTACTGGAAGACTATACAAAAAACAGAAGACTTGAGACTCAGCTTTGGTGTACCCCTGTAAGTTAAGAACTGTTATGTTACAAACATTATGGTTCTTTGTAAAAAAGGTAACAAAAACCTAATTCTGCTGCTGACATGTTTCCCTCAAATTGATATTTTTAAGCACGATTACTTGAACAGTAAGAATGCTTCCTCTGGTTGTGAGCACTGGCACGTGGCTGGCAGTGGGTGATCGGCAGGTGGCGGGGAAAACTTGATTCTCACCTAAACTGAGTCATTCAGTTAGCTTCTATCAGGTATCCAGCTTCTGCCTGGTATCAGAACTTTGTTCTCTTTATTAGGTGTAGTATCTTTCTAATGTTATTTATGGACCTAGCTCTAACCACATTCCCAGAAGACAGTAGTTCCAGGAATAATGTTACTGCTGGAAGTGTTCGGTTCAAATGTACTACTCCTGGCAACGCTGTGACAGCATGGTGTGTGTGTGCTTGTGTGTATATATGTCACTGCCTCTGCTTATACAAGAGGATGTGATTTTAAGTATACTTACCTATTAGGAAGGCTGGTAGCTTTTATTCCAAAAGCATATATGACTAAAATAAAATCACTGTAAAGCTGCAAGACAAGGAATAAAAAATCTGAACTGATTCTATAAATCCAAGTCATGTTTTCTATATGACAAATAACCATTATCAATCTCATGCTAAGTGAGTGTTTAAAATTTTAGAAGTCAAAACAATTGAAAAATTGAATCCTTTATCATAAAAGTCAGCATGACAACTCATCCCTCTCAAGTGTCACGGAGCCCTGAATTCCCAAAGCCAATTCATTCTGGAATAATAAAAAAAAAAAAGTTCGAAAAATACATAAATGTCATATTCTCTTCTCAAGTGATTCCACACTTTGAAGTTGCATCTTATATGTCTTTTTTTTTAGTTTAACAAACTACTCTTGATATTTTTTTTCCATCTATACTCTACATTGAAAAACAATGCTGAGAATTAGACTATACAATCCTCTCTATTCCAAAAGAAAAATCAATTGAATCATGATGCCATACTCTTGTTTCTTTCTGAAAAATAAATATTAGTTGGAAAAATTATTCTTAGCCTGCATATCAAATTGCTCGCATCTCTTGGGGTTTTCTTAAGATTAATTCCTTGAAAATTAATCTTTCAAACCGTTTTTTAAAGAAAATAGTAGTATTGAAAATTAATTCCTGTCTTAAACTCCTCCCTTGTGGATGGTGTCTCTCTGAATTTATTTACTGTATCTTAAGAAAATTTCATAAAACTGAGATTCACCATCTTTGAGAATGTGTTTTGTGGATTTTAAATTTATGAGACTGCCACAACACACTAGAGGTAACCCATGTAGACACTGATTTTGTCAGAGCATTGATTGCTTCCATTGTTCTTTAGAAGTGTCTCCAGCATGCCATGCACAAATATGGTTTCCCTTTGAACATTTGTTTTCCATCATCACACATTCCTATTTTAACAAAGAAAAAGAAGGAAGAAAAAGTCTCTATATTTTGGCATACGTAATGCAGTGAAGTCTGAGTGGCACATTTTCTCTCTTAAAATGGACAAAAATACCTTTTAGTCAAAAATGTGGTTCTGCTCTTTTCTTTCTTTCCTTCTGTGCCACTTACAGATTTCAATCTTATAGAGTTACAGCTAATGTTCAGTGACCTGCTTTTATGGTCCTTCTGTCAGGAAGAGGAGTAGGATTTTTTGGCAGAGAATGGCAAAATGAGTGACACTGCTCAACTCCGCAAAGTGGCAACAGCACTAGTAAGCAAGTGCTTTTCAGGGGCCTCTGGCAACATCAGGATCAGCATAAGCAAGCTGTTCTCCCAGACATTTAGTGGTGTGCCATGTAGTAAACTGCTTCTCCACCCAGCTTTAACATAGTAGTGGAGATTGCTGTATGCTATTAAGTATCACACCATACCAGGGTTTCAGAACGCATGCTTAGACAAAGAACTCATCAAAGCCTGAGCAGGTGACAACCATCAGGAAAGTTTTTCTTTTGACCTACAGATAGATCAAAAACATCATAAAAGGGAATAATATTGGCTTGTCATACCTAAGTGTTAATAAACAAGCAAATTTGTTGAAAATACTGGATCTATTACACTATATTGCTTAGAATTGAAGCCTGTATACTTACATTGCCAATTCTCCCCTCTCCCCTCACTTCTTCTGAAGTAACTTTTGCATTGACTAAGTTTTCTAAAAGAACAGGATCTGGACAGAGGAAAGTGATTCAAGATATCACCCTTGGTAAGAGAAAAGCAAATGAAACTCTATGAAAGCAAATCAGCACATACAAATGACTAGCTAATTGCAGATCTATTTTGGTTGTCCGGTAAGTGTGTGCACAGCTTCAAACTAGCTGTGACGTGAACTATTTCTTACCTGGACATGGATCTTGAGGGACTGTAGGCTAGGGAAGAAAAAATATTCCTAAAAATTTCTTTTGTGAATAAACAAAGGGGTTTAAAACAACATTTTCCATAACTCTAATTATAGTATTATATATACCGATTAGATTTTGCCTTACAATATATACAAGTATGAAAAGAAAATACAAGACTAATTCCCATTACAATCTCTGTTATGTCCAAAGGATAGAGGATTTTGCTGTAAGAATGTCTCTCTCCTTTCTCCTGCTTATATGCATGTACAAAGGCTACCTCCTTGATTTAAATCCCCTCAGTCAGAATATGGAATTGAACCCCTCATGTTCAGTAGCTGATCAAGAGCTACCAAAAGGGGATGCCAGCCCTTACTCTCTAGAAAACTGTCATTTCTACAGCCTTATTAAAATTAAGTTTATTTAAGATTGAATTTAGCACCTGGTGAGGAAATCTGCCTGTTCTTCAGTCTTAAAGAGAAAATAACTTGTACTTGAATTTTAAAAGTGACTCCTTTTTTCGTAATTATCGTGCAACCTGGAGGGATGATTTTTGTTTTATGATTTTTTTTTACAATACAAATAATTCATAATACTAACATTGTTTGCTCTCAAATCCTGAACACAAGGATGGGTAAGGAATATTATACATCTATTAAACAAGGCAGATTTTTCCACTTTCAGTTATGTGAAATTATGTTTGGAATTAGCCTCCTGTATTTCAAGGATATGCCATTTTAACTGCCATAATCCATGAGAGAAAAGAGGTCAAGCTAAATAAAAATAATCTCAATCTCTGCCCCACTATCCCAAATTTTGGACATGAGTTTTAGCATCCAGCTGCCAAATAATACAGTGTCTTTTAATGTCACTCAACCTACTCAAAACAGTGTTTCCCACACTTCAGACTGAATATTTTCATCCTTTAAAAATATGCAGACAGATACTCAGAATGAAAGCGTACTTGCATCTTCACTATAAAGACTTCCTGCTGCATTGACAAACCAGTGATAAAACCATTCACTCATTCCTGAGTTCACTCATCTTGTATCAGAGGAAATCTCCAAGACACGAAGTGCCCACCAAGGAACTTTACCCATTGCAACAGGAAGGATAACCTCACTGGGATGGTGGGGAGGATACCCAGACTGTGGGGAGTCTTCTACTGTCAGTACAATCCATCTGGTCCTTAGGAATGGCAAGGACTGGAATATCAGGCACTAGGATCATGGGCAAATAATGGTGAGTGAAAGACACTGACTTCTCATTAAGTTCTGCTCTAAGCAAAGTCCACTTAGACCAGATCATTTGATTCTTACTTTAGTTTAAAAACACAGATGTCAGAGAATAGCTGGTATGTTTTTCTTTTTTGTGTATATGTGCATGTCTATGACTGAAAAGTGATGAGAACTACTGTAACAGAGGTTGTATCAGTGAAGCTATGATGAATCATCAGAGATGAAAAAAATCATTACTTTCCGCAGCTTTTTAAGTCATATTTGACATCTGACTTGTCCTAATTTTGTTCTAATAGTAAAGCAGATATACAGGGTCAGACCAGAAGCAGGGTCACTACAGCACACCAGGATAGACTTCAGAAGAATGGAAGATTAGTGGAAGTTCTTCATTACAAATGAATTATTACAGAAAAGATCATGATTTGCACCATTCGATTCACTCTCATGCCATTCCTAGATAAGTAAAGAAAATGACCTAATTATGATCATATTGCCGACATTTTTGCTGTATCAGTTAAACTGAGAAAGAATCCCTGATCGTGATGATGTTCCTTCTGTGACTTCTATGAAAAGAAAATCAGCTCCTGAAAAAGCAGGGCATTTGAAGCTCATTTCATCCCTTAATTGAGGAGGGAAGCTGACATAAGAGGAGCTGGGAAGAATTAATACCTAGAATTCCACAGGGAATGTCTATGTTTTAAATGACACAAAAAGTTAATTTTAGAAAAGGCAAGTGAAATGCATGCTGATTTCCTATTATTTGGAAATTTCCAATATACAGATCTAATGTATTTCTAAGAGTATTTTCCTAGACATCTATGCATTCACAAGATATTTTACTTAGTTAATTTCATAGTTGTCTCCTAAGAAACACTTTCCCTCTACTACAACACACATACCCGCGTACAGAACTGCAGGCTCATAAATAGCCCTTTTTGTCAATGGCAGTTCTGCTGCTAAATTTATTTCCTTGAGAGTTACTTCCTTCATTCTCTTAGAAGCCAAAAAAATATATACCACATTATCCTTGAAATAAAAGGAACTGATTGAACATAAAGGTGGTTCTGAAAAAAACTGACCTCCAGCAGCGCTCACATAGGTGATAGGATAAAAAGGGCAGGTGCTTTTTCATTGTGTAAGAAAGAATTCATAAATGGGCTACTTGAGAAAGTGAGTAATCTTCTTGGGCTGGTATGAGTCCTGTTAATAATCATTACAAAACTGTGGACGAGACATAGGTGCCCCTATGCTTCAATGGGAAATGATTGGTGATTCATCTTAGTAAGACCAGGAGCAAAATTAGAATAGAGTGGGAACAATCATACAGAATAGTCACTGTCTGGTTCATCCTAATATGCAGCATTATTAAAATATGATATAGCTGAAGCTCATTTGTTCATATCACCTTACCTATGTCATCATCATTCTCAATCTTAATAAGCACCAGCCCATGCTATTTAAATCATAGCAGTAAAATAGTACTTGAAGAAATCCTCCCGAACAGTTTCTCCTGAAACAACCACTGAGTCTTAGATAGATAAATGTGCACAAATACGGTAGATGCTTGGTGCCTGTTTGTATTCATTCTGATCCTTTCGCTGCTCACTGCCCACCCCAAAATATCCTGCAATTCTGCTTTTCGTGTTAGTTATAGTTTTCTCCTGTAAAATGTATTTTTCCAAAGCAGATCTTTCACAGGACAACTTCACAGAATCACAGAATCACAGAATCACTAAGGTTGGAAAAGACCTGTAAGATCATCAAGCCCAACCATCAACTAACACCACCATGCCCATTAAACCATGTCTTAAAATGCCTCATCCACACATTCCTTGAACACCTCCAGTGAGGGTGACTCCACCACTTCCCTGGGCAGCTTATTCCAGTGTTTCACCACTCTCTCAGTAAAGGAATTTTTCCTAATATCCAGTCTGAACCTCCCCTGGTGCAGATTGAGGCCATTTCCTCTTGTCCTGTCCCTTGTCACTTGGGAGAAGACACTAACACCCACCTCTCTGCAACCCCCTTTCAGGTAGTTGTAGAGAGCGATGAGGTCTCCCCTCAGCCTCCTCTTCTCCAGGCTGAACAACCCCAGCTCCCTCAGCCGCTCCTCATCAGACTTGTGCTCCAGACCCCTCACCAGCTTCGTCGCCCTTCTCTGGACATGCTCCAGCACCTCAATGTCGTTCTTGTAGTGAGGGGCCCAAAACTGAACACAGTATTCGAGGTGCGGCCTCACCAGCGATTTCTACTCTTATACTTCCATAACATTTTTTGTTCAGTCATTTGTAGGAATTGATGTAAGTTTTTATGTCTTTAAGACATTACCGGTACAAAAAGTCTCTCTAAGTCATAATTGCACAGTTTTCTCTTGGATATCTGAGTTACCATTTGAGAAATCTCCCTAAACTGACTAATTTGAAAATCCTTTTGTGGTTAGAACAGAAAAACATGGGATTCTACATAAAATTGTGGTTTGAGATGTATATTGATGTGGAGAATTAGATATTCCATGAAGACGTCACAAGAGATTTCATTTTCCAAGAGACCACAAAATGAAAGAGAGAGGGAGGGGGAGCGAGAATGAGAGGAAAAGAGAAAGAGGAAGAGGAAGAGGAAGAGGAAGAGGAAGAGGAAGAAAGGGAAAGGGAAAGGGAAAGGGAAAGGGAAAGGGAAAGGGAAAGGGAAAGGGAAAGGGAAAGGGAAAGGGAAAGGGAAAGGGAAAGGGAAAGGGAAAGGGAAAGGGAAAGGGAAAGGGAAAGGGAAAGGGAAAGGGAAAGGGAAAGGGAAAGGGAAAGGGAAAGGGAAAGGGAGGGAGGAAAGAGGGAAGGAAGGAGGGAAGGGAGGGAAGGGGGACAGAGGGAGAGGAAGGGGAAGGAGAAGGAGAAAGAGAAGCGGAAAGGAACAGGGAAAGGGGAGAAGAAAGGGAAGGGGAGCATTGTTCAAAACTGCATTAAAAATAGTGATTTCTTTGGGCTGCAGGCAGCTTCAAGAAAAACCCCCAGGGAATTAGAGTAAGGGAAGAAAGAACTATGTTATATCTGGGGCTTGTCAGTCATCTGTGGGTTTACAAGACAGAAAGCTGTTTCAGATGTTACTATATGTGAAGTAGGATCCTTTAAAAGCATTCATTAACATTGTAAAACTAAACTTTGGATGTGTAAATATGTATAAGTAAGTGAATATTGTTCTCTTCTCCAAATCTAACTGAATGCCTACATATATCGCCAAGCATACAAAGGGTTTGCTACATTCCATGTTTTATCATTTCTATACGTATCTATTCTTTTTATTAGCTAGGATTGCTGGCAGAAATGGAGCAATCAAAGATTTACCGTGCAACATACTTAGACTGGACAGCACGGAAAGTCTACAAAAGGCTTTCCAAATAAACAAATGTGACAGGGGGAGTTAAGACTGTTGTTTATTCTTGAGCGAGTGTGGGCTAGTAGACGATCCTCCTGAGGAAATGCTCAGTGTACAAACAGAAAGGGGAAGGGTCGCTGGGGTTCTCCCTGGCAGTGCACTAGGCCCATGGCCAGCAGACACCTGCAAGCCACAGTCTGCTTTACGTCTGCAGGAGCTTTGCTGGAGTAAGGGGTGCTCGAGGGAGTTCAAAAGGCACTGACCCTGCTGCAGCCGCTGATCAGCACCAGGGAAGAAAAGTAGGTGACTGTCTCCCAAGGGAGGCAGGTGCCTCGCAATACATGTCTCTCCCTGGCAGAGCTCCCAGTGTCCGATTAGTCCTCAGTCAAAACAAGGCTTCAGAGTTAATGTTTCAGCAAGATAAATAGAGGAAGTTCATCCTTGTTTTGGCACTGTAGCATGTTGTTTCAGTCTCTAGCAGGGACAGTAAAGCATTACTTTACAGTCTGAAGGCTGGAGTCACAAGAATAAAAGCCAGAAACATTCTAGGATTATTTTTTTTTCCACCATCTTTCCCTCTTTAAGGAAGCATTGCTTCTTCAGGTCATACAGAAAAATACGGGATTCTCTGTACCTATTGGATCCAGTCATGTCTGATAATATGACAGTAGTTTCTGTGGAATAAAACAAAACTTGCTCTATCTGACCCCTGTAAGTAAAAACACAATATGGGACTTCCATGACTTTAGTGGCTTTAGATACACATGAAAATATCATAACATAAAAGCATAAAAGTAGGAGTAATGAAATCGTGTTTCCAAAGGGAACTACATCCCAAGATGTTGGTTGCCTATACAGCATGACTCTCAGAAGTAAAGCTGATGAGAAAATTAAACAGCTTCTTTACAGTTTTCAAACACTAGACTTAGCTATAGTGTTTAACAGCAAAACACTTTGTTTTGGTTTAGACTTCTATAGATCAGAATATTTTAGTACTATATAATCACTTGTGTAAATAAATATAAATAAAGCATATAAATAAAAGACCATACGTCAAAAACAAACTTAACAACATAATTTTAATGTTATTGATGAGATAATGAGAATGTTGAAACTATTTTAGATTTATTATCTCATGTAATTTTTATCTTTTAATTAAACTGTGTTGTTTGAAAGTGATTGAAAAATATTTAAAAATGCAATTTAAAAATACTTTATAAAATATTATTTACAATTTCATCTTTTAAGTTTGATTACAGCAAAATAATTCAGTTAAATAGTCTCACTGGGTGTTCAAATGTGCCAGAAACATATTTGATGTGCTAATGTAATACTTCTTTGAAAAGTTTACTCTATGTCTATTCCCTCATACATGATGGCATAATATTTAGAACCTATGGAAACTGAAAAGAAGGTTAGATACTCTACTCCATCACCCAGTGGCATGAATCTATCGAGGAAGGAAAACCTGTTTATGTATATTAATTGACTTTGAGCTAGACATGGGGATCTGAACTATCAAGAGGAATTCAAGCAAAGAGAAAGTTTGCCTAATAGAAACATTTTATAATTGAAATAAAACTAAAGAAACAAAATTAAATAGGCAAAGCTTTTGGCTAAATGTCTTTTTAGTATTTAGGTAGGCACAGAGCCAAATTTTGTCCTACAACTTGTGTCCTAAGTTATTCAGATACAGTTGAGTGTTTTATAGTGATGGGTGTTACTAGGAAATTTTTACACCATTTGCAAGGATACACAAGTGCCAGCAGAAGCAGGTCAGTATGCCTACTTAAAACTCATTGGCACCTTCGGGCCTAGCACGTTGATCTGTTTTGCACTCAGGAGGACTGGGTAATGGGGAGGAGTGGTCTGGTAGTTCATGCAGCTCCTGCTCAGGTTTTGGCCAAATGGCGCAGCTCATGCCAGGGCATGACATATGCTGGGAGCAGCACCATTAGGTCACAGCAAGAGCAACCCCTAGGCTGGACACAGTGGACAGGAGGAGATAGGGGCCCTCCTGTACCCACTATCACCTGCAGTCTGCTGTCATCTCCTGAAGCTGTCATCTCCTGCATCTTTGCATACTTACTGACATTTTCTTCAGAGTTCAGTAACTTACAGAAATGATTTAGAACAAACTTTCAAACTAGAAGGTATAAATACATCAGCTTATCCAAAAAAGCTTTTGAAGTGGATCCCATAGCAGCCTGACCAATAAGGTTTTCATGCCTCCCAGAAACTTGCACCGTGACGGAGGAGGAAGGATGAGCACTCTCTCCACCTGCTAGGTAACTGTTTTGCTCATAGGTGTGCCAGTTACTGAATTCATTAATCAATGAAGAAACAAATTAGATAATTCATGTTAGACTAGTCTGCACAAAGGATATTGAGCCCCTGTTTGAGTTGTCTTTTTTTTTTAACCCAATGAGCTCATAAATTAAAGCTTAATTCACAAAATACATTGTTATGTAATTTTGAAAGATTGAAGCTGTCCATGACAAGAAGATACCTAGAAAAATGTGAATTAGCCAAAAAACCCAATAATACACTGAAACACTTGTGAAAGGAGCTCCATGCACTTGTGCGCTGTTGACATCAGCAGTAAATGAGCAACCTCACAAGTCTCACTAGGTCAGGTATGATCTCCCATTACCAGCAGATTATGGAAACCATAGGCAGTAATTTATTTTCTCCATTATGCATGTTACCTATAAATGTATGCAAAGACACAATCTTTGTTTCAGGAAGTCTCTTGTGGGACTTGGCATATGCTGAAGAAATATTATTGTGGACTTGCCTTGTTTTCATCATCTTCCCTAGGCCTTGACCCCTACAGAGTACAAAATATTTGTCTGATGGGCCTTTTGTCTCACCCTTTAAGACCAGTCATGTTTATATTCTTCTATAAACAGATTAATTACTTAATTGTCCTGCATCAAAACTTGAAATGGAACGGAATGGTTTCCTTTGCATTTGATCAGATGATTTTAAGGCATAATGACTGGATATAGATAATGGCTTTAGCTGGTAAACAGGGTTTTTTTCCTTTGGTTCATTTCATTTTTTAGCAACCTTATTTGCCTCTTAACACTAAAAATATAGAACACAATATGTCACCAGAAATGCAAAACTTACGGTTCTATGCATTTCACTACGAAATTACATCACACCTTAGATACAAGACACCGGTAAGATCACTTACAGCTCATTCTTTATGACCCAATGCTTTAATAGGCTATTAGGAGAAATTTCTTTACTGGGAGAGTGGTCAAACATTGGAACAGGCTGCCCAGGGAGGTGGTGGAGTCACCATCACTGGAGGTGTTCAAAAAACATGTAGATGTGGCACTTTGGGACATGGTTTAGTGGGCATGGTGGTGTTAGGTTGATGGTTGGACTTGATAATCTTAAAGGTCTTTTCCAACCTTAATGATTCTGTGATTCTGTGATTCTGTGAAATGGAACAACGCCTAGTGTTATTGATTCACTGTTAGTGGCTTATTCTAAAGCAAAGGATTAAAAGTCAGATGTTTAAATGAGGAAAGAAGGCATAGCTTTACAAATTTTTATTGAGTGCCTTCTAAATTCTGAGACAGAATATCCTCTGTGGTTGTTTCTTTCATATAAATACATATGCAAGATATACCTGAGAAAAAAAAGGAAAAATATAATCAATCTTTTTTTGAGTACTAGTGGACTGTTGGGTCATATCACAGAGAGACAGTACTGTTCAAAGAAGATAAATTGCAGGAAAATGGATATTATTTGTTCTCAATCCCTGTTGTAACTTTTGCTTTATACTTATTATTGTGAATTAGAATTTTTGAGTGAAATTCAATCAGTGTAGGAGGCTTTCAAATGGCATTGAAGCTTTTAATGAACTGATCAGAATGAGTTTAGCAAACCCTTCATGTGCATAGAGCCTCTGATTACAATGAAACCATTCCAGCACATCCCTGCTTATGACAGAGTCTTTGAGCAACAAAAATTAAATTGCTTGAATACACTGCAGATACAATGACCTGCTCAGAGTCACACGGATGAGCTAACTGATATTTATCTAAAATGATTGCAATTTTCCCACCTTACATTCCAAATAGACATTAAATGTGTAGGGAGCTGCATAGAGTTAATTCGTACCTTGATGCTCCCCATTTCAGACCAGACACAGCACAAATCCTCCATCCTTCCTGTAAGTATCCATAAGAAGTGTTTCTCTGTATTTTGTCAGAAAGTTCACAACTGATGTATTTTACTGAAGTCAAATACATCTACAAGTGAAAGAAGCACTGACATCTGTGTGTTGAGAACAAAAAAAATAGAGGTGGAAATTTATTTGGTTTGCTGTAATGGCGTCATTATAAAGTAAATCTCATTTTATTGCTTCTTTCTGTGTGCCCTTCAAAATTATGTATATTCATGAATAATAGAAGGAGGAGCAAGTAGCTTTTTTTGTGAAGATCCAGAAAATTTTTCATTTATGGTGATTTTTTAAGAGGCTCACTTTACTTGAGAGCAAGGCTAGCTCCTGGATGTAACAAGCGGAGAAGAAATTAAGATCTGCCTTTTCCGATGCACATTTCATGAGGTTTATTCACTTTTTCATAGCATCATAGGACAATTTAGGTTGGAAAAGACCTTTAAGACCATCAAGTCCAACCCAAAACCTAACACTGTCAAGTCCACCACTAAACCGTGTTCCTAAGTGCCTCACCTACATATCTTTCAAATGCCTCCATCACCTATAATAATGACAAGTGCCTAGTTTGGGGCTACCTTTCAGGACAATCAGGAAATTTACCTACTGCAAATTATAGTTCACACTTTTTTTGTGAGAATATTAATTTATATTCTGAAAACACTATGGCCATTCATTTTTATCTCTAGGTTTAATTTGTTAAGTCCTGCAAGATCTGTACTTTCACTGAAAAATGATCCTGACTTTAGTAAGTGAGAATTTTGGGGATATAGACATGCCATGCATTTAAGCACTGAAGTAGATGGCGGTGCTTGAGTCCTGGATTTAGCTACAGGTTAATCTCTATGTGCCAAAAGGACACAGAGGCAGATTCTGAATGTGGGCGACAGAACCAGGACAGGTTAGGAAACTATCTGCAGGTGCCTGTGAGATGGGACAGGTCTTGGAAAAGTGAAACCTTGGCCTTACCACCTGCAAAACAGTTGCTGTGAGGTAATTGGTGATACCTATCTTTCGTGCAAGGCAGCATCTCCCTGCTTCTGACAATTGAGAAGGAAAATACAATCAGGCATGGAACACTGACAACCCGTGTTTCATGTCATTTTCTAAGCCATATAAAAAGGAAAAAAAAGGAGGCTCACACAAACTTAATTAACAAGAATCACTACTATTTTCTATGAGAGAACCAGAGGGTGTCCTTGCATATTTATCATACTTTAACACAAAGAAGAAGTAAATCATGCTACAACCTCTACATGTGTATGTTAAACTCTTACAACCTGGAATCTCAGCTTTCTTCTTTCACGTAATTGTGAAAGAAATCGTGCCTTTTCGGAAATGTAGGAATGAACTTTCAGAGTACATATCTTGCAAATAAGTCTCTCTAAGCATGAGAAACTCCTTTTTGATTATTTTCCAGTGTTTTCACCATTACTGTGTTGTTTTAAAGTATTGCAACTAGAAAACTATACAAGCTAGTTAATCTGAATCACAAAATATCTTGAGTTGGAAGGGACCCACGAGGATTGTCAAGTCCAGCTCCTGACTCTAAGCAGGGCAATCTAAAAGTTTAACCATATATCTAAGAGCATTGTCCAAATGCTTCGTAATCACCGACAGGCTTGGGGCCATGACCACCTCCCTGGGGCGCATGTTCCAGGGCTTAACCACCCTCTTACTGAAAAGCCCAAAACTGCATACAGTACTTGAGGTGAGGCTGCACCAATTCTGAGTATAGCTGGACAGTCACTTCTTTTGACCAGTCAGCTACACGGCGCTTAATGCACCCCAAGATACAGTTGGCCCTTTTGGCCACCAGGGCATATTGTTGCCTCGTATTGAGCTTATAATCAAGCAAACTCCCCAGATCCCTTTCTGCAGGGCTGCACGCCGGCCTCTTGTCCCCGAGTCTATACGTACATCCTAGATTACACCATTCCACGTGCAGACTCCGGCATTAGTCTTTGTTAGATTTCTTACAGTTGCTAATTCCCAGCACTCTAATCTATCACAATCTCTCTGTAAGGCCTCTTTGCCCTCAAGGAAATCAGCAGCTCCCCATATTTTAGTACCGTCAGCAAACTTACTTAGTGTGCACTCAGCTCCTGTGTCCAGGTCATTGATAAAAACATTAAAGAGAACTGGCCCTAAAACTGAGCTCTGGGGAACACCACTGGAAACTGGCCACCAGCCAGATGTTACCTCAATTACTACAACCCTTTGTGCCCAACCCTTCAGCCAATTGTTCACCCATCATATTTGTGTACATGTCCAGTTGTATGCTGGATATTTTGCCCATAAGGATACTGTGAGAGACAGTATCAAAAGCTGGAAAATTAAAATCTGAATACTCTTTTACTGCCACACGCAGTGATTGACTCTTTGGTGTTCTGTTCAAGTGTTGCTGTATTTGCTGTCCTAAACTCTACGTTGTCCAAATGCTTCTTAATCACCGACAGGCTTGGGGCCATGACCACCTTAACAAAGATATCTGAATTAAGGTAGCTTCTTTTTTGTTCCTCATTGGGATAGGTTGTCATGTGAATATATCAATATTAATGTACTACTTGTGTTCAACAAACAGAAAGAAATTCCTTGCATGTCCATATCTTCTCCATACGTCAACCCACAGTTTTAACACTAACACCAGTGTTCAATATAACCTACACAGACACACAAGTGAGTTTTTATTCTTCTATATTTCCTAGCCTGTACATTTGGTGTGGGTCACAGTTAAATAAAACCAAATCTATTTTATCATTTCTGTGAACTATGCCATAAGTTATTTCTCAGCAATCCTATGTAGATCAAAGAAAATATTACTTAAGCCTTTATTCAGATTGTCTACTTTTTGTAGCACAAATATCTGCATAAAGTGACTTGGAACACTTATTTCTTTGTTTATGAAAGTAACAAGTATTTATCTATCAAGGATTTTATTTTAAAATTTTGTACATGGCCACCTTTTTAACGTAACCAGATGTGTAAACAAAGTTATTTTTTAGGATTTATCTCTGTTCAGACATAAAAATTACATATATGATTACATTACTATTATTAAACACTCTTTAAAATATGTTTTCCAATTAAACTGATCCACTCACTATGTATTCTTGTGGTCTTAAAAATAGCCTTTTAAAACTAAGATTTAAGTAAGTGTAAACTAATTTCTCATTTTTTCAGTCTCCCGCTCTACTGTGGCACAATAAAGCATGGATCCTATAAAAGGAAATATGAAAACAGGATTGCAGCTGAAACTATCCTGTAATATAACATAACAGGTTACACAACTCAACTTTGATATTTCTTAGCTTTAGGCTGAGAAAAATAAAAATAAAACCCCAAATGTCTTTGGGTTTTAGCCAGAGGACTCATATGCTCTTTGTTTTTCCAACACACAAAAGGTAATTGAAGAATCTCATTATCAGCATGTGCTACCATTTTGATGAATCTGCTGATTTTTTGGAAATGTCCTCTGTTAGCTATTTCTTTAGAACCTTGCACCATGACATTCTCTCTTCTTTCTAAATTTCAGAACATACATACCCATTGTTGATATATCACACAAAACTCATTTCCTTCTATCATCGGTGTTTTTTCAGGAAAAAAATACATACCTTTCTATAATGTTTCAATTATTTGTTGCGTAAATAAAAATAAATCTTCTTCAGAGATGAAGTTTTGTTCAGAGATGAAAATAAGTTCCAAATGTCAGAATTTTTTGTTAAATAGATTTCCTGTTATCTACCCACTTTCCCAGGACTGATAAAATGAAATCCTTCCCTTTCTGTTGCTAAAATATTTACAGAATCACAGAATAACAGAATCACAGAATCATTAAGGTTGGAAAAGACTTTTAAGATCATCAGGTCCAGCCATCAACCCAACACAATCATGGCCACTAAACCATGTCCCAAAGTGCCATGTTTTTTGAAAACCTCCAGTGATGGTGACTCCACCACTTCCCTGGGCAGTCTGTTCCAATGCTTCACCACTCTCTCAGTAAAGAAATTTTTCCTAATATCCAATCTAAACCTCCCCTGGCGAAACTTGAGGCCATTTCCTCTCGTTCTATCACTAGTTACATGGGAGAAGAGACCAACACCCACCTCACCACAATCCCCTTTCAGGTAGTTGTAGAGAGCGATAAGGTCTCCCCTCAGCCTCCTCTTCTCTGAACAACCCCAGTTCCCTCAGCCACTCCTCATAAGGCTTGTTCTCCGGACCCCTCACCAGCTTCATTGCCCTTCTCTGGACACGCTCCAGCAAGTTAACGTCCTTCTTATAGTGAGTGTATTGAAGCACCTCACTTTATTCAAAAGAAGCAAAACAACAACAGCAAAACTGAGATTGTTTCCAACAAAGTTAAATACCTGTAAAAAATTTTAGTGTTGCTATGGATGCATGAGGGGTTAACTTTAGCCTTTTGATAAATGTGGTTCAGAAGAGCACCTAGAAAATTAGGTGCTGATCTAACAGCTGAACCAGCTGAACTGGCTGAAAATGTCAACAGACCAGTCCTCCTCACAGAGTTCAGGACTTCTGTTTCCATAAAGATCTGAAGGTTATGTTGAAAAAAAAAATCCTGTCATATTTTTTTTAACTCAGTAAAGGATTTGATTTTGGACTGGCTGAAAAGATATAATTCATGTTTCAAATGAAGTTGAAGGTTTATTGGGGGGAGAAGGGAGAGGCTCTGAATTTAACCAAAACTGACTCACCTTCAAGTTTCTTGTGGATTTTCCAGTCCAATGGAAATGGTTAGTCCTTGAAACTAATTCCAGCTCCTGAAGCAATACACACCAGAAGTGAGGGGACTATTGCTTACTATAAAAAGAAGTGTCTTCGGGTTGTACAAAGGTATTCAAATACTAGTTTCTAAATTCTGAGGGATCAGACTATGCAGATACTTATGCAAACATCATTTTTAAATAGATTTGATCAAAACAGAAAATCAGGCACCATAGAATCATAGAATCCTTTAGGTTGGAAAAGATCTTCAAGTCCAACTGGTAACCTAACACTTCTAAGTCCACCACCATGTCCCTAAGTGCCTCATCCACCTGTCTTTTAAAAACCTGCAGGGATGGTGACTCAACCACCTCCCTGGGCAGCTTATTCCAATGTCTCACAACTCTTTTAGTGAAGAAATTTTTCCTAATATCCAGTCTAAACTGCCCTTGACACAAGTTGTGGCCATTTCCTCTTGTACTATCACTTGTCACTTGGGAGAAGAGACCAACACCCACCTCTCTACAACCTCCTTTCAGGTAGTCGTAGAGAGCGATGAGGTCTCCCCTCAGCCTCCTCTTCTCCAGGCTAAACAACCCCAGCTCCCTCAGCCGCTCCTCATCAGGCTTGTGCTCCAGACCCCTCACCAGCTTTGTCGCCCTTCTCTGGACACGCTCCAGCACCTCAATATCTTTCTTGTAGTGAGGGGCCCAAAACTGAACACAGTATTCGAGGTGCGGCCTCACCAGTGCCAAGTACAGGGGGACGATCAACTACCTAATCCTGCTGGCCACACTGTTTCTGATACAAGCCAGGATGCCATTGGCCTTCTTGGCCACCTGGGCACACTGCTGGCTCATATTCAGCTGGCTGTCAATCAACACCCCCAGGTCCTTTTCCGCTGGACAGCTTTCCAATCACTTGTCCCCAAGCCTGTAGTGTTGCATGGGGTTGTTGTGACCCAAGTACAGTTCCCGGCACTTGGCCTTGTTGAACCTCATACACTTGGCCTTGGCCCATGGATCCAGCCTGTCCAGATCCCTCTGCAGAGCCTTCCTACCCTCAAGCAGATCAACACTCCGACCCAACTTGGTGTCATCTGCGGACTTACTGAGGGTGCTCTTGATCCCCCTGGCCAGATCATTGATAAAGTTATTAAACAAGACCGGCCCAAATACTGAGCCCTGGGGAACACCACTTGTGACCGGCCGCCAATTGGATTTAACTCCATTCACCACAACCCTTTGGGCCAGGCCAAGCAGCCAGTTTTTTACTAGCATATGGTTATTTAGATTATCAGAATCGAGTGCAGTCTTTGGGGCTATGTTGCACAGCCAATACTAACCTTGTGTTTCAGGAATGTTTGTCTTATGAGCACAACTTAGTCTGAATAAAAATCAAATTCCTCTGCAACTTCTTTCTTGGAAATCAGGAAACATTGCACTATGTGTACAAACAATAAGCGTTGCTATATTTTCTAATTTATTTTTAATTTAAAGGAGTCAGATAACCTCTAAGTTATTTCCTTCCAAAGTCTATGATACTTCTGGTTTCCTATATACTGAATATTATGGTAGATTAAATTATACTCCAGATATTAAAGCATGTGGGTTCAATTTAATTATAGTGACTTGCCATATTGTATGTGAAGTAATACAATACAACAGAGCAAGAATGCAAGGAAACTACTACAGCTTGTGCTTGTACTTCTCTCGGGCAGTGCTGAGGCTAAATATAAGAAATGGGACACTTCATGTATGTTTGGTTAATTTTCTGTAATTCATAACCCATTGTTTATAACTATTGGTCTCTTACTGTTCTGTGTCATTTGACATTATTTATGTCAAATCACCAGTGTCTGACATGTCATTTTGTAGTCTAACATGAATATATAATGAAATAATGAAATGTTAAAGTATTTTTGTCTTGGCAACCTAGAGCCACTTCAAACATAGATAACATCTAAGCATTGTCCAAGAATAATGTTGTATGGAAAATTCTTTAACCCTTTTTTTTCTTTTGTGGCAGTTCAGAAATGTGTTAAGACTCAATCTGAGTGAACTGCAATCACACTAAATTATTGACAGTTCTTTGCCCTCCCTCCTGCTGAAATCCTCCACCTGAAACTTAGGCGTGCTGTCACAAATCATACTAGACAAGTTGAATGTCCATTATGTTTTGAAATCTCTGCATAATTCCATTATGCAATTAATATGTAGCTCTAAATTGACAGCAGAAACGTCAAACATCGTTAAGTGTAGCAAATTTTTTCTACAATCAGAAACTTTTGGCACAAGTAATTCAGTGTATTCAAAACAGAGTATTTGAAGTTTCTTCAGGCTGGAGATTGCATACTTGTGAACTGAGGAAGATAAAATAGTTTTGAATACACAGACGGCTTTATTTTAAAATACACACCTTGGGTAACTTCTCAAGAGGAAAACTGGCTTGGTAAAAAGGTTTTGTAAAAGATATCCTTTTTAATTGGCATATTATAGCAATTTCAGAGTAATGCTTCTACGTAAACTAATGTGAAATCAAAGACTGCTTTTACTGAAATGAGTGCATTACTGTGTTTAGTTCAAGTGAAAGAAAAGTGCATATTCTTATTATACAAATATAGAAATTGTATCTATTGCTATGCTAAAATGTATATAGTAATTGTGTTAGTGACTATTGCATAAAGTTTACATGCTGGTTTAAATTTTAGCCTTCAATTTCAATAACTGAACTTTTGAAAAACTTCAGTCCTTCAGTTTCAGCTTGTTTCAAAATCTACTATTTTCAGTAGAAGTCTATCTATATTCAACGGAACTTTTGGAGAATTTAATGGACTTGAGGTCAGCCCATTGAAAAAAATCATACTTTTAATTTAATCCTTATTTTATTTAACCCTTATTTATATTCATGGAATTTACACCTTACTGAAAAACTACCTTTTTGGGGAACAATCATTAAATAAATATATTCATTCTCACCTGCTCATCTTCACTTCTTATATTACATGGCAGGACATTGAAGATACAGAAGAAAAGGCCAAGTTCTCTTCTGTCTCCTACATCATTAGCAACTGCTGAATGTATATATTCCTACATAATCTTTATTCAAGATAATATGTAATTCAAGAGCAAAAAACCCGACGTTAGTTAATAATATATAATTGACCTGAAAGAACTGATTAGTTAATTTAGATATTATGTATTATAAATAGAAATTTGCCTTGATTTACTCTCTTGGAAGATAATTTATTCTGTGATGGCCAGCTGTGCCAGAGTGCCTGGGCCACCTTCCACAGTCCCAGCAGTCATCAGAGCATTGCCTCACATACCTCAGCTAAGCCATCAGGGCTTCAATTATCGCAGGCCATCAACTGAGAAAAGAAATTAACAACCTCATTGTCCTCGTGTTTGATGGAATATGGGTGAATTATTCGAGGCATTCCTTCACTCAAAGCTGTAGTCAGGGCTTTACGTCTCTCCGGATCCATGCACAGTTCTTCAGCAGACAGACAGAGGAGTCCAACTTTGCTGGAAGCTCCAAGTTGCCACCTTGGAGTTATCCTACAAGCTGCCACACAGACAGAGAGCTATACTGAAAATAGCAGCAGTGACTAACTTGAGTTGATATTTTTCGCTTTTAATGAAAGCACTGAAACCTGACAGATACTCAGAATCTTTGCTATGGACTGATACCTATGTGCAGATATTGATAAAAAAATACTTCCTATTTCTGAAGGAAAAAAGTTAAATAAGATTTTTTTTGTCTCAATTTGTATCTAATCAAATTTCTAGTAGTTGCAATGTCTCATGAACTTGAAGCAGTATGTTTTAAATCTATTATCAGCTTCTTGATGTCTTCAAGTCTGGAACACTTTTCTAAAAAATACATTTCATTTCAGTCAGATGTTTGAGATTTTTTCAGAAATTATTTGCTGAGGGTCCTTGTATTCAGCTGTATATCTAGCTGATGATAACAGTTCTTTCTGAGCTGGAAATCTAGGAAGCTTTTCACAAAAGAAATGAGTCAGGCAATTTCAGAAATTTTATAACAATAATCTCACTATTTGTCCAATGAGTACGTTTAATGTGAAAGCAGTGTGTTTGTTATTCCTTCAGGGTGGGACTGTTTTGGAATGCATAAGTGTTACTTACTTTGGTACAAACTGATGAACTAAAATGGTCCTGAATAAAAGCACCCATTATAACTATAATGAACTAGTATTCAAATTCATTTCAGTTTGTCAAAGTCTTGAACATGACCAGACCCAATTAATGACAATATTATTGCCAGGAGTAAAGTGTGCTTGCTGATCACATCATTAAAACAGTGCAATGCCTTCAGTTAGGGTACTAAACATTTTATACATGTTGTTGCATGAAAAGTTAGCTTCTCATACTTTTTTTTTTCCTAAAACTGAATATCAAGAAGTATGCATTTCCAGATAAAATAACATAATCATCTTCACCTTTAGAACAAACCAGACTTCTTGTATTATTGGTCATTTTAAGTGACTAATATTTCTTGCCCTTGTTACATAATTCTCCGGGTTACTTCTTGATCAAAAATACATATAAACTTCATAAGGAAAAGGAAATTGACTCCCCAGATTGCTAGCTTTGAAATGACTGAAATAAATTTTTTGTGAAAAAGCACAAATCTGTTATGATTTGTCTCACCTGCTTCCAGATCTCCCACAACTTCTTTGATTTTTCTCCTACATGCCTCTTCCTGCCTGCCTGAAGAGGCTGTTGCTTAAATATCATAATGATTATAGGATACCTTAATGGAGCCTACCATCTGCAGCTCATGTTGGTAAAGCACATGCATATCATATATCTAGATTAAAAATTGAAATATTAGCATCTGTAAATGCTAGTCCTTGTTATTTTGGAGTATAACATTTTTATAAAATTCCCTGTGTATGTTACTTTGATTCCAGAAAGACTTGTAAAAGCACTTGGCTAATGCGTGTACTTTATATACACTGTTCAAGTAATTTCAAGAGTTTCAATGTAAACAAAAGCACATTGTGCAGTATAGTATCTATGACAAACTCTTTGGACATCTTTCCACATCTTTAGACAGCTTGTTAGATAAACCTTTAGCCAAGTTCTAGGAGTTTACTCTGTTCCAGCTGGATCTGCAGTTTCCTCCTGAGATGTGTTTGTGTTTTTCAAGAGGGATAACACCCTTAACACATTGTCCTTTGCACAGTAGCCTTAACAGACAGGCAAAGTTGACAAGCAGCAAAAGTCCTTCTTTGTCTGTTGGGTAACCAGCAAAAATTTCACAATCAGAAAACAGTCCCTGTGTTGAGGAGATAGCAGAGATTGTCCATATTAATCTTAGGTTTCCTTTCCTTCCTTTCCAGTGATTAAAGTGGTTTTTTGGGATAAAAAAAGAAAAGAAAAGAAAAAAGTAAAGAAAAGGCAGGGGGGAAGCAAAGTAGTCTTTACAGAGATAAGAGGTTTCTAAATATGGGAAATATCAGTAGAACAAAACTTGATCTGAAATGCAAATGTGGTACATAATGTTCAATAAATGTTGCAAACCATCGTGTAATATTTGTTAATAGCCAATAGAAAACCTGCTTCCTTCTCCTGACAGCAAAATCTCACAATAATCTGCAAAATCCTGTTTTCTCAAAGACCTAGAGAATACAGTTTATAAGATAATTTTTTAAAAACTGAGTGATGGAAAACTCACTTCCTCTTTGAAAACCAGCTCTTTTTACAAACATTTTGTGAACTATTCTCTGTAATTTACTGTAGACTTCAGCTTTTATGTCAGTTGGACATATTTGTTAAAAAGTGTGATTTCCAAAAGCAAGAAAATCCCAGCATTTAGAATTCAATATTCAATCTATGTTTCTTTATGGAACTCTATTTCTTACCTTATTCTTGTTCCAGTAATACTGCCCAATTCTTCTACAGAATATTTCTGTTTGTTTTCCTTTTGTTGGATTACACATAGCCCTTTCTCTTAAAACAAGAAAAATTGCAGATGCTGCTGTCTCCATCCACTGCCATTACATGCATTGGCACATCCACTAATTCTTGATTACACAAATGATAAACCCTCTCCGTGAGCTACTGAGCAAGCCTGCAGACTTCCTTACTGTTCTCCCAAGTGCATGCCTCCTTAGGTGCATGCTTCAAAGGGATTACTTTTTTGCAAGGCCAGAATCTGAAAATTAGAATTTTAGACCGTGACATTTAATGATTTGTGTTAATTTAATCCTCCTTGCATCAAAATTTTTCTATAAATATAGACTTGATTTTGATAATTAGCGATGGTTGGTTGGGGTTTTTTTTTTGTTTCTTTATATTGTAGGATGACTGTAGGTATAGTGGAAAACAAAAAGACTGTCAAACTTTATTTTGGAAGAAAACTGTGTGTTTTCTTTTTCTGAATGAAACCCAGATGTTATTTGAACTATTTAAAACTGAGTTCTTCTAAGAGCCCAACAACTTGATGCTATGTTTGTTTTAGAAGTGTGATACAAAACTTAAATATTACCTGTATTTTCTACTTACTCCAGATACTACATGCGTTGTCTTCAATTAACCAGTATTCCCCTTTTTAAACTTAATGTGGTAATAATATCTAAAATTGGGTTTAAAATTTCACCTACTAAGCTCAAATAAAAGGAAAATTTATCTTTCAGTGAAATGTAAAAAATTGCTTATGTCAATCCAAAGGTTGTTTTGAAAAAATTAAAATATTTCACTTGCAAGAATTTGCAATTAACATTTTTATTATCTAAACTACTGTCCTCAATTTATAATCAAAGCTAACTTTTAATCAAAGCTGAATTGAATTTCGATTGCAAAGTTCTTTTCTCACTAAAACTGTATTATTTAGTAGCTGAAAACAGTCTTTTCTAGTTCTGAGCTAAACCAAGACTTGGTTTATGTAGCTTTGTTACCTGAGGGCGAGAAATAAAACTTTTATGTATTGCATTGTTCATTTGACTAGTTCTGTTAGTATTCCGTTCAAAATCAAATATCTAATTAAGCATAGAGGGCACAACCATGCAAAACCATGCATGGGTTTCAGTGCGAGAAAGCAGAAAACTGTAGCTTGTGGGATCCAGTCCAAAATGCATAACTTTATTTTTGAATTTGCTTGGTTTTGCTCTTAACTAAAAAATCTTGATTGTGCCTTTTTGATCTGCCTAGACTAGCTTTGAGTTGAAGCAAACCAAGATGAAATCTCTATAGCCAAAGATACATGTCCCCTCCTATTTCAGTGATTTGCATTTATGCAACATGCAAACTGTAACTTTTAATCATATCCATTTTCTTGAACTAGAAAATTAATAGGTTTCCCTCAGAGTAAGCAAGGTAGTATTCGCTTACTTACTGAATTCAGTGGAGTCTGACTTTTACCCACAGTTGGCCTGTGAATTGCAAGAAAAGTACTTCCTGGTTTTGGCTAGCCTCATATGTACAGTGAAGGATAGAGGGGTGTGACCCCTCCTGTTAGCACCATCTAGAGCAGCAATATGTCCTGTAGTATTTAAGCAAGTAAGAAATATATGGCTTTATACAGCTCTCTCACTGTTTCTCTCCCCTTCTTCCTTCTCACCCTAAACAGATAAGGGCTACATCCATCCTGACTTGTGCTACTGTTCTCAATGTAACTATCTTGAATCATGTACAATACAGACTAATCTCTTTTCACTTATACTACTGGTGAACCAGGTATGGATAGGAGGAAAGTTAGTGACTGCAAAAGCTATGACAACACATCTGCATACTTAAAAGACCAGCTGGAATTAGAAGAAATGTTTTTAAGCTTATGAAGCTACTGACTTTTAAAGATTAGTTTACTTGTCAAGGAATCCACAAGGAGTTTGCTTGTATTTACGTTTTTGTCATCTACAATAATTATAATAGATTGGCTTCTTTTTGTGGCAGTTCGCAGCACTACCTGAGTTTACAAAAATGAAGACTATGACCTACATCACCTCCAAAAGTTCTGGGGAAAAAAAAAAAAAGAAATTTTCTTAGTTAACTGAGTTTTCAATTGTCAAGTTCCCAGACCATTACTCCCTCAGATGTTAGATACCTAGCATCATCACAGTTCAGAAGTAGTGTCTAGGTAGAGACCACACCTTGATGAATCGGCTATGCTTGCATTATATGCACTTCTTCTATTACAAAAGGAAAATATATTCCTGATTAGAAACCGATGATGCAAAACTAACATTAACATCTGAGACATTTTCATTATGACGATTGCTTCTTCTTAATTCTGTTCTTGAAAGTCACTTAGAAGTTATGCTGAACTTGAATCTGCAAACAGAATACCTTATACACTATATAGTTTTGCTGGGTTAAAGGCTCACTCAACATCTGCATATATTTCTACTAACAATTTTTCCTTGTTTAATTTAAGTCATTTTCTAGAAAGACGATGAGTAAAAGGTAGCTTGGGAGTCCCATAGGACAGTCAATCCCTAGGATATCATCACTCATGTTAAAGAGTTAATGTGTTTTTTTAATCACCTTCTGAATTACAAGAACATTATTCAAGGCTGGAACATTTTATACTTTGAACTGCAAGACATTTATATGCTGTACAAATTCTCACTTTTAAATTGACTCTAAAAGAATAACGTCTGAAAAGCATCTGTTGTTTACTTTTCAAAAGAAATCTAACATTGTGTTTACCCACAGATGGGATGGATTGAACACCATTTTCTACTGCAGCTCTGTTACTGCCTTTCAACAGTGAAAACATTTATCTTTGGGGGCTAAATTCTTTCCAGGAAACTAAGCAAGAGGAAACATTGTCAGGAGGATGCCTGCTTCAGCCTTGCATGGTTTATGTGCCTTGTAAGGCCCAGCATGATAAAGATGTTGGAATCTCTTTTTACAGAAGTGAACAATCAGAGATGGGAATGAATCCAAACCATGGTGTTATAAAAACAATAATGTTATTGTTCAACTTGATCTTCTAAACAAAACTGAAACAACAACAACAAAATAATTGGAGGCAGTCCTTATATTTTAATCTTCGTTTTTCTCAGAAAGCAGAGTACCTTCAGCAGTGCATTTGATGCACATTGAAAGGCTCTGATCCACTGATTTCAACAAGTGATAGACTACATAATAAGCCTTCAGTGCATGCTGAAGCAGAGGATTTTTAAGCTTTTTTTTCAGATCAGTGCAAATTTTTTTCAGATTCTTCATCACATTCGGTTCTCTAAAACTGAGGTACCTATTACTCAGTTTCAAACATGAATCACAAAGGTGATAGAGCACTTTTTCCTATACTCATTTTCCTACCTTGGCCAAATCCAGGGGTTGGAGCCAAAGTCAGACCTGGGTCTCAGAAGAGTAAAACCAGGGTTTTTCTGATGTGACTGGATCACCTCTGGTTCATAAACAAGGTTATTTAAAGGTACCTTAAGCAGCTCTGCATAACAAAGCAGTCAGGAAGGACTAGCTCTGATCTTGAGGTCTGGCCACCCAGTATTGCACATAGAGATGAAACATTTTCTGTGGCTTTGCTGAGTTTCCAGAACCCCACAGTGCAGATGGCTGCTTCAGACTGCTGAAGTACAAGTCAGGATTGCATTTATGTCAGCCCGGAACTGCTGTGTGCCTAGGGAATTTCTTAGCTGCCCCCAGCTGTGCAAATGGATCCAAATGAAAGTGAGAACTTGGCCAACTAAATTGTCATAAAATTGCCATTAAAGAATTACACAATTCATTAAATCCTTGACTTCCTATTCATAATTAGAGATCTGTGGGTAAGTAGAATAATTCGAGCATTTGCAACTAAGTTACTCCAGGTGTTATTAAACTAATATGATGTAACTGACATGTAGCATATTGCTTATTGTCCCCTAGGACCTGTATGAAGAAAACATGTTGTATCTCCTGAGGCCAATAAGATGGAGAAAACTTTTTAATGAGAAAACAGAACAGTTTTAAGTAGCATTTTAACACCATAATCCAAACCAAACTTTTGTATTTTATAAACAAAATCACTTCCTTGGTGTGAAACAGAAAATATAATTAGAATATTTGAACCGTGGAGGTTTTGTCAAATACCAAAATATAAAATAATGCAGATGAATGGGCACCTGAATGAAAGGAATACAGAGAAATACTCATAACATGGAACAGTCAGCCTGTTCACAAAGAGCCTGCCAATGCACACTCCATAGATTCACTTCACTTATTAAGAAGAACAGGTTTGAAACTAGGTGGAACTAACTGAACTACTGAATGCTTTGTGCTTGCACGGAGGGATGGTGACAAACAAAGGAAATACTGTGCATGACCTCAAGGAAGCTGTAGTAGCTGCAAAGCAGCACTGCTGGTGTTCCATCCTTGAAGAAAAGCATTAAATTTTGAATCTCTACTACTATCAAAGTGCAAGAATTATTATTTAGTCTGTTTCATAGAAATAATCTCTGACCCAAGGCTGGGTAAAGTTTCTTTGAGGGGCTCTGGACAAACTGTAGAAAGAGACGCACTTGTATTAAGGAAAAAAGAAAAACCAGCCCAAGGGATTGAACCTGAAAAATCTCCTGCCACAAGTCATTGTAATTGCCACATATACCAGTTCCCAAAGCGTAATTATATTGACATACTTCTCAATTTCCCACAGGAGTATTTTGGATTTTCATCATTAATGTTAATTGAAATATTACCATACTACTTTGTAAACATAAGAAACTACCATGGTTCTTTGAACAGGGTCCTAAGTTCATGTTCCTTCTATGCCTTCCAAAAGAACAATAGTGATTTGCTGGTGACAAACATGTACTGCACACACCTCTGCATCCACATGCATACGTTTTTTTTCTGAGAAGAAAGACATAAGAAACTTCATGAATCAGCAAAGGTCTGCAAAAAGGTTTCCTGTCATTCTAATTCAGCAGCAGTGATAGTAAAAAGCAGACTAGCCAAATTACACAAGTCTCACATATGCGCTGGAAGATATGTCAGACTCCTGACCAGTGCTCCATCTTTTCTGAACAGAGTAAGTTTCTCCTGAGAAGCTGATGCTAACAATAAATTGAATATGAGACAAGCTTCTGTTTCTGTGGTGAGTACTGTCATGATCACAGACTGAGGTCTGTATTTCAAACCAAAAAATATAAAGTAAAAACTATCTTTTACTTCTTTGAACTTAGGAATCACATGTTCAGAATAAGAACAGTACAAATTATAGCCTTTACGGATTCAGCATAATTAGTTACACGATTGTTTAAACACTGCCACGAACTTCCATGATTAAAATATCACCAATTCCAGTCACGCGTTGATAAATCATTACATGCCAACCTACTGTAAGGATTTTAGTGTAAAATAGACCACTTAGCAATAAATCCAGACTTCCTTTATTCCATTTACAGAGTATATAAATAAATTAAGGTATCTGCTGTAAAGCTGGTCAAAACAGTTATGGATGAGACATGTTGTAACTTCAAACTAGCGAAAGTTTGGGAAATGTGTCAGTTTCTATTAAAATGTCAATGGCAAGCCTGGGAATTCAGAGAAGAAAAACACAAACCAAAACAAAACAAAAACTGCAAGACTTCTGAAGGCAGCATTTATACACAGGAGAAATAAATAACATGAATCCATGTTCCTACTTTCAGTCAAACAGAATAAGAACTAATTCAGTCCCTGAGTCCCATATAAATACCAATGTCATCAGTCTATTAGTTATTGTAGGACTTACTTCTCTCCTTCTTAAAAAAAAAAAAAAAAGAAAGATAAGTAAATAAACAGAAAAGGTAGACTCTTCTGTGCAAATTGGCAGGTTATGAAATCTCATTTTTTGACACAAAGGAATTTCTAAAACAAAAGACCCTAATCTTTTACCTCTTTTCTTCAAGCCTGTACAACATAACTGCAGAAGACAGGGAAGGGGTGAAAATCAACAGCTAGTGCTTCGAAGTAGAGCTCTTATACTACTTAGCCCAGCATGCATTCCTACACAGTGCACATAACCGCGTGATCTTTGTTGTGACTTTTTGCCACTTGTATCCAAGTCTTTACATTCTGGTTTTTGGCTGTTTTTTTTTTCCTTTTGGTCATACAAATAAGTATATGAGTCACCTGTTTCAAAACAGATTCTGACTTGTTTGGAACACAGATAACTTACTTTCTTGCTTTTATACAAGGCCACAATGTTCTTAGCCTGATTTGTGCTTTTGTGAAATGCTGTGGTGCAAATAAATAACAAAAACTTAGAGCAAGACCTTACTGGTAGTTTTCCCATGCAAATCAGTTGTAAACCTGTTGCAAGAAATACAAACCACTTGCCATTTCCCAATACCCCTTCCTAGATTATTATTTGTGTATTTATTTATTTATTTTAAATTAAAGCAAAGAAGATCCTTTGGATCCTTTGGATCTTCTTTGGACACTCCACGGAGGATTTATCAATCAGCTTTATGGCCCTTCAGCTTAGATTTTCAGGGAAACAAAGAGATGACTACTAGGGCACTAAAAATGAATTTTTTCTTTTCACTGCTGTTGTTTCCCTTGTTATACTTCATCTCAGTGGTTCCCAGTCAAAAAGCAAGGCATCACCTCTGTGGTTCAAGCACTCTAAAAGTAAGGCAGAGCCTTGAGCTTAAGATAATAGACACTGAAATATCTGTAATGGGTTTCTGAAATTTAAAGAAGTATGGAGCATCGCCAGCTTCATCAGGTAAAGCTAAGCCACAAAAAGGTTGTGAACACCTGATCTGCACCAATTTCCAAATGCAATCTCTTTCTTTCTTTCTTTCTTTTTTTTTATTCCTAGAGATCATGTTTCCTGCTCTCTATGTTTTCAATTTTGCTGCCTGAATTTTGCTGCCTGGTAGTGAGAACTCCTTTTCGGAACAGAGTGGTATGATTTTATTTTCATTATGCCAGCAAGATGACTCTCTAGTTCCATTTGCAACACACAATCTCCATTTTATTGTTATCATGTAATTAAACATTTCTAATTGAGAAAAAAAGTTGTACGGTAATGTTTTGATTCAAACATATAAACTGCTCTGTAGCCAAGACGTTACTGTGAATCTCAACAGACATTCAAACTATTCATTGTTCTTTATTTTTATTGTAGTATAATTTGCCAAAGTATTTTTAATAGTAGCATTCTGGTGCCTTTCCAAATATAATCTACAACATCTCAAATATTTGCCATCACATTAAAAATTGCTAATAGTTTTTCATGCATTTAAAAAGAAATCTCTTCAAGAAATTTTTTGTGTTGAAGTTTCTGTATGTTGTCAGTGCTCCAGGAAAGTCTGTATTTTCTTACAATGATAAATGCAAAATATTTCCTGTGCTTAGAGATCACATTCTGCATTATTTAATATTTAATACGTTCCTAAGCATGTAAAAAAATAAAACTTATTGTCCCTGCTCCAAAACAATTACAGTATGTTAACTTCAAGTACAAAACATCAATTTTATAAAATGGCTTTAATGGAGAATCAGATTCAATAAGTATTGGCTTGCAACTTAAATTATTAACTCCAACCGTGATTTTAAAGATTTCTGTTTAGTTGCTCACTACTTTGCTGCCTTCCTGAGACCCACAATCAGGGTTACTACATTTTTTGTGAAAGTCACAACTGCAATTTTGAAACCATGCAGGTGAACAGGAGATAGGAACTTCAGTCTCCCCCATCCCTTATGAAAAGTCTATAAGCAACAGAATATTGTATAAAAGACAGAAACAGAAAAAACATCTCATTTCACCTGGGTACGTTTTCTAAATAAATGACTGACTCCAACTTAATGTTTGAAAAGTAAACCAGACGGCTATGTCCCAAAGGGGTTTATATGCAACATGTGTCTGATAAGTGAAAAGGCCACCACTGTCTGTTGTCCCCTATTCACTAGCTTCCCATATTTCTTTTCAGTCAAGGGAACTATCATCTGAAAATTTAGCACAAAGACCAAGAAACATTCTCAGTAGTTTCACAAACATAACTAAGAGGCCTGAGCTCAAACTGTGCTACTCCATTACCAACTTGGATCTGAACTGTCCTCAAGAAGTACCTCTCTCTCTGCATGGAGTCCATAGGAGCATTACAGTGAAGGTTCTCCCACATTAGTGCTCATTTTGGTGCATTGATTAGGATGTATACCACTGGATCCATCTCCAGGATCTCACAAATGGCTTGTTATCAACTGAGAACATCAGCTAGAATAGACGTGTTGAGTCTGCACCAATGAATCTTAATTCTCAATACCTGGAGAACAAGTATTAAAATGACAAAAAAAAAGTTAAGTTCTCGCCTACCACAAAGTCAACCCAGATCTGGCACATACATGACATGCTTGATTTTACTATGATGAGAAGGTCCCTTGAATGGGTCAATATTAGTAATAAAACATTCTTTGGAAAGAAAAGCCTCAATTTGTACAACAACCTATCAGCACAAGCAAACTCTGACTTCTATAAACCACATCCACCTATGAAAATTTCCTTCCCCAGCCTGAATCGTAGACCCCAGCCCACACCAAAAGAGCCTGAACTAACATCCTTGAAGATTTCAGTTTTCGTAAATATTCTGCTCACTCACCCTCTAAAAGTGGGAATCATTTAAGATTCATATAAATTTTATACACGAAAAATAAGTCACTCCAATGTTTTAGCCAAAGAACAGAAAACAAAGATGCCACCTCTAATACCTCCTAACATTAGTACCATCATATTCATAATGCAGGCAAGATAATGAAACATAGATGCTACAGGATGTTAGAACAGCTAATGTTCAGACAAAATAAAAATCTGCACTTCTTCTACTGACCACAAGACCTGGCTGATTCTGTTTATCTTTGAACTTCAATTCCTTTTCCTATTGCATCACACATGGGTTTATAACAGGTTATTCATTTGCTTCCAGATAAATAGGGAACCAGAAAATTTTCCCTTCCAAATTTTGGCCACATTTCTGAGTATTATCATCCATTATGTACATAGATCACCCTAATTACCATCTTTCACTTGATAAATACATTCCTAATGCAGTGAATAATGTATTTGTTGGCAAAATAGCTACACTCTGAATCTTCTATTTTATGAGGATTTTAGGTATATTATTTTGTGATTACGAACCCACCTCTGTCATTTAAACTACTATTCCTCTTTTGTTGTCAGTGGAATGCTGTGAAACAAAGAGAGAAAAGAGAGGAAGACAGATTCATCTTTAAACCCTATGTTAGGATGAAATGTCAGTTTTTAAAGATGTTATGTTGGAAGAGGAAAAGAGTTACAATTTATATAGATATTATGGCAAAGGGTAATATTAAAAGCATGTATGCATTTACACACACACAGATCCATATATTTAATATACTTTTTATCACGTACACACAGGGAAGAAGAATATGAAAATATTACTATTTTTCAGTTGTATACAGTCCTTCTGCTGTATCTTGTTTCATTGTAAACTTTAAAAGTATGAGATGGACAAAGAGATGTTAAGTTTCTGAGAGGCTTTTTTTCACAGGAGAGAGATTATCACAGTAAAGGTATATAAATAGTTGCAAGTGTCCCTCAACACATCTATCCGATGTTGATGTAAGTAGGAAATGTACTAGTTTACTTCACATAAACACATAATTTTACCTCCTTTTCTTTCCCTTGCCATCCTCTTTTTTTTTTCCTTTTTCTTTCCTTTTCTTCCTGGTTGTGTGTGTAGGAGGATTTTCTTTCTGTGTGTTGTACCTCACTATTTCTTTGACAAGGGCTCAGGACTACATTTTTCTGGGCTTCAGTAACTCAAGGAAACATGGTTCATTCTGCTAAGATTTCCCAAGTGAATTCAAAAGACTTATATAAACCCCACTGTTTCAATCCAAAACTTAGCATGTGAAAAAAGTGCTGAAAAGCTATCAGATAGTACTATTGGCTTCATTCATTTGCTAAATTAAAGAAAATAAAGAAATGGTAAGCAAACTATGGATGGTGTAATAAATGCCTGCCACATGACATTCTGGAGTTGCTTATCTTTTCAACATTTTAATTTTACCTATAATTTTCTTTCCTTGTATTTTGTTTGTTACTCCTATTTGGTTTTTTAAAAGTGTAAGCCCTACAAAATCCCAATTTGTTGAATCACAGAGACTCCCACTAAATGCTTGGGCCAGTCACCAGTAAGTCTACAGGCATCTGCCATGTTGGCTGGTTAAATGCTATCAACAGTGCATTGCCATGCTCCTTCTGTTTGGCTGCTTTGTGGCTCTGAAGCTGCATGGGATTCAGGTTCATGAGCCATCCAAGTGATACTCTTATGACAGAGGTTTATCACATGAGGAGCACTTCTCTGCTGAAAAATCCAAAGCTGTAACTGTGAAGAAGTAGCAGATGATGTGGAAGAAAAAATAGAGGTTTCTAAGGTCAATACCACAAAATTGCCCTGTATCTCATATGATTGTCTAGCCCACTCCCATCCCATAGCGGACTGTGAGCCACCGAAGAGCTGTTTTCATCTCTGTCCCAGTACTGCCCAATTCTTTACCATGGACATCAGGGTGATGGACCACTCCTGATCTATTGTTCTGTGGTTTTTTTGAGATACAGAAGAACAAGTTACCTTTTGTTGACAGATTGAACTATTTGAGAACAACAAAACAGAAACTGAAATTATTATTTTGAATCCATATCCTGAATAGAAATGTGCCTAAAGAGCAGGTGCATTTCTGTCCTTTTGCTTAGAGCTCCTCTGATCATGATTTCTCTCTGTCTCCTGTGCCAATCTGATTGCTGCTGTAACCCCCTTTCTCTACCAGCTCATCTCAATTTTTTTTATCATGCCTCCTCTTGATGACACAAATTCTGTCTTCCCATGCTCCACCCAGCAAGCACCTCACTGATTAATAAGGCAGACAGCCCTCTGCACAGGAGTAACCAGACAGAGCAACCCCGATCAAATCCCAGTTTAAGTTTCCCCTCTTTCAGTATTATACTGCCCAGCATCTCCTGGCAACCTAGAGGAAAAATTACAGAAAAGGCCTTGCTTGTGTCCTCAACAGAAAATGCCTGCTTAACCCAGCCCATGATAGTCTGTGGAAATTCAACATGCTCACCCAACCAGCGTTGCAAAAGAATTTAGCAGTCAATCTCTGATAAGTTTTTCTGATGTTGTATGAGCTGCAATTTCAGATAGTTATACTTTGCTAAATCTGGACAATGTTTCTTACAATCTCAAAGGACATTTCCTCTATACTCAGTAGCTTGAATATTAGCAAATGCCACCCTTTTTTGCAAACCAGCATCTGAAATGGCATAACCACATGGAGTTTATTCTCTTACACTTTTATACAAAGGCATGCAACCAGCATGAAAATTCTATCCAAAATTGTTAAAGCTGGGCAAGCTTGTAAGCTGAGGTCAAGGGTCCCATAATAGAGACCATTACCAAATTAACATTAGGTACCATTGCCAGTGCCATCTGTTGCTTAAAGCACTTTCAGGAAGAAAAATTTGTACTTTGCTGATGCAGCATTATGTTTTAGATGAAAATAAATCATGACAGAAATGACAAGTAAGAATAAAAAGTTTGGGTGTTTTGGCTTTTTTTTTTTTTTTTTCTTATTCTATGGAAACATCATACTTTGTCTGTACATCTGTACATCTGCCTCAGGAACTAAATCATTAAGTTCTCTGCTGCCTGCCACTGCACTCTTGCACAACCCTAACAGTATACTCCTCTGCTAGAGATGGCACTTAAAGATAGAAACTTAAGTTTTCTGATCTCTGCAACTTCAGTTTCACATGGACATCAGACTTTACCCATCAGCTCCAAACTCCAAACACAGTGTGTCACTTCAGTGTCATCTAGTGCTGGACTTTGCATGAGCCAAGCAGATCTAATTTACTTGTTTTTTTCTGTTTGGTAACTAAAAATGACTCAATTACAGCTGAGTAAATCAAAGGCTTAGAAACTTGGAAATCCAGTGAGAAAAAACTTGGAATTATTTCTTCATTTTCTTGCAATTTTATAATTTTGCTTGCCATTTCAAACTGTTTTTACTGCCATTATGAACTAATTGTTACACTTTAAAGATACACAACATACACATAACAAAAGCCACCAGAAAATATGCCATTAATGGAAGGAGGTGATGGTTAGCAGTGTAACTGCCTAATGCTTGTTAGGACTGTTATCACTAGCCCCATTTCTGCTTTTTCCCAGAAAGTCTAAATGATCCTATAGAGAACAGAGAGTTAACATTACAGAAATAAATGGCCCAGTTGCTTCTACCTGACATCCTTATTAACCATATGAGTCTAATAAAATACAGAAGATTCTTGTAAATGAACTAGCACAGACTAACCTGGGGTCTTGTTTTAATATTGCAGACATAATGATTAGCAGCTGCCTGGAGCCTCTAGAAAGAAAACTGCAAGAAACTGAAACCTTTCTTTAATTCTGCATTTTTGTTGTGAAAATTAAGGTAACATGCTTTTATCTTTCTGTATCTAATCAAATACAGATGGAGAGGAGCCAAAGGGGGAAAAATGAAAGCAAAAGAGATACTATAGTTCTAGTGTTTGTTGGGGATGTAAGTCAGTCTCATAAACTAACAGACACTAGGTCACTGGGTTTTCATAAACTGTTGCATTGTCAAATTAAAAAATATTAAGGTTTTATATTACTCCCCGTTGTCTTTTAAAATAATCCCATACACAAGGACATAGTTAATGTCATATGTCTGTAGAAAGGCTGTTAGTAAAATAGCTTAGGTTACTCTGGTTAATTTCTGAATGACACCTACTCTGTATTTTTAAAAAATATTATTAAAATTATGGATTTTTTTTTCTGGAAAATTAAAGGTCTTGTTTTAATTGGAACCAAACATATTTCAATGTATTTATTGAGAATAAGAACTAATTTTACATAGTATGTACAATAAAATAACAAAAACAAAAGCCAACAAAAATTTATGAATGCAAAAATGACTATTTGTTTCATTGCAGTGAACATCCTACCAGTTCTCTTATATTTTACAGAAGTTCTGTACAATTATAGGTTTTGCAACCAGTGAGACACTTATTATGTCTTTAATTTATGAAATGGGAATTCTTCCCACCTCCGTTGTACAGGTACATGTTCTGTCTCAGTCCAGTCTTCATATGAATACAAAACCCAGACATAACCATCCTTCTACTTAGCCAAGCCTGCTTCTTAGGGTAAAAGAAAAAAAAAATGTGGGAACACAGACTGGAAAAAAGCAATGCTCATTCAAATCAGTGGATGAGAGGATGGACACCTGGCCTATAGGCAAGATCGTCTTACATGTGACACATCTAATGCAGTTCCACCCCCTTAACCTCTGATTAAGAGGATTCTCAATCATAGGTAGTCATTGTTGTACTCAGTCTAAGTTCTAAATGCCTCTCTATCATTCAAAATCCTCACTCCCAAGTCGGACACACTGGCTCCAGATCTGAGCAGAACTGGACTTTGATGGACTAAAATATCTAAAAGACTTTGATGTCTAAAAACACAGTTACAGGAGATTAAATATCTAGCCTGTAGGAGACAGTAGCCATTTTTTATATTTAAATTCCTATTAGTATGTTTCCACCACAATTACTGTAACCAAAATTACTGTAACAAAAAAAAATATTAGGTGTCAGGCCAGATGGTGCTTCAAAGTGCCTTCTTTCTTTATGATTATCTATGAAGTAGAGCACTTAATATAGCCAGTGACATGCATTCGCAGTAGATGAGGCTATGTTTCATCTCTGGATTGCAAAAAAGGTTAGGCAACAGATAAATCCCTAAGTCCCCAGAACTGGACATTTCAGTCAAAGAATTTCTACAAAAGAACTTTGAAGTCCTAACACAGGGCACCCTATGAGTTTTGGACACAGGGAGTGTCAGGCAGCCACTGGGACACAGCTTCCATATGGAAGCTCCGTCTGAAAATAACTATGCATCCAGGATCACAGTTTAAAATGAGCAGAATTACAGTGTAGAAGTCTTGCATGTTAGGCAGTCATGAGCCAAATTCATAGTGCAAAAACCCCCAAAAGAGTAAGCAGTTTAGAAAACTGTGCAAGTCATGGGCATAATATACACAGATTGTGTACTCTTGAGCCTACATACAAATAAAACTCCTGATCAAAGATGTACGTTGGGAAAAGGAATAAAGATGTTCAAAATAAATTTCCAGGATCACAGCATGCTTAAGAGAGGTCTGAGAATTTATCTGCTTCCTCTGTGACGTTTCTATCATAGAAAGTATTTCTTTCCTTAGGAAGGATAAGTACCACCACTCCAGTGGCAGAACAAAACCCAGTTTTCTCATAGCAGTTAAATTCTTGCAAGACAAATTTACAGCTGATTTAAGTAGGTCCAGCTCTGTTTAACAAAGTTGTGCAAGTTTGATTTTAGACTTTTTCGTCCTCGTGAAATAGTTACTCTGTGTCACCTAAAATGAAAAGTGTTTTTTCTTCTAAGTTCCTCCCAGTGAGAAAGCGAGCATTAGGTTCTGAATCAAGAGATGCAGCATGTTCAGTGTGAACTCTGACTCCTCACTTCCTACGCTCCACTGGGACTCGCACCTTTCATCCAAAGAAGTAAAATATATGTTCTATTTTTGTAAACACTTCCCCACACCACCAGAAAGCCTTTGAAAAAAGAAATACATATCAGGGCCTGTTGCTGAGTTGAATTTGTTTAGAAGGGTACATTAAAAGGACTCTAAGCTATAAATGTAAAGGGAGAGAGAAAGAGAAGAACCTGAGCATGAAGAGAAACTTAGCTGCTGAAGAGCCAAAAGTTAGGTGTGGTAAGAGAAAAAAAAGGGGCTCTGGAGGAAAGATTTGCAAAGCTTACAGTAACAAAAGTGTTCGGATGGCATTTCTTCAACCACTAATGAAAGCAGCATGTAGTTAAAATGTAAATATTTCTGCCCCAAAGGCCAATGTATTATGCTACTGCATTACAATGCCTGCATGTATAACACGTATTTGTATAAATAAGACACAGCAGAGAACCTAAAGGGCTCAATTCTTCGTTCCTTAAGGCTGATGTCAATGGTAACTCTCTCTGACTATAACAAAGCAGGCTCAGGCTTCCAGTGAGCTGCGCTCATAAATCGATTTATGTTAGCTGTGATAAGCTAGGGGAAATACTGGGATGGTACCATACAACACACTGAGCAAGCTGGAGCTAAATTTTAGACACCTAACTTCTCAAAAATTTTCCAACATTCTACCTTTCAGAAAATCTATGTATCTACTTTTGTAGTCTCTTCTCATTTTTGTTTACAAAAATGCATTCCCTGATTTCATAATAAATTAGACATATTTTGTATTTAAATGCTGTGAAGTAAACTTATTCCCATTCAGCTGTATTTTTTTTGGCAGTGCTAATGTTTTATTAATGTTAATCTCAGTTACTGTCTAATTTGATTGTACTGATTTATGATCTTATTTATCAGCAAACAAGTCTTTACACAGTGTAAAGAATCCTTGGCTGCCAAATGAAGTGTTATGAAAGAGAGGAAATTTGGTAGAAAACAGTGCGTTCAAACTGTATTTTTAAAAATCAGTAAGGAGTATTGTATAAGACATATTTTCCCTTTTTCTATTCTTTCTAAATATTTGTGTTTTCAGAATTTATACAACTGAAAATAACTGCCCTGGACCTTGGCTCATAGTGTCTAATACAGTGACAAAAGAAAATTAGTTTGATGCAATTTGCATGGCTTTTTCTTTCTTGCAGTTATACTGAATACATACACGGATGAATACATTTTCTCTCTGACTACAGTTTCACTTCCTCCTTTGTCTCAGGGCTATTTTCACATACCAAGTGTAATGCATATGAAAACAAAAGTATCATGTACTTGCTGTTTCAGTAGGACAAAAGAAGCTAGAGAAACTGAGATATTTATTAGTCTTTCCTGTTCTTTACACAATGGATATAAGAGAGTAATTCATTGGTGTGTGTTTTGCCATCAAAAAAACCCTCAATATCTTTACTAAAATAAATCTACATTTTTTTCTGTGATTTCAAGAAGCAGTTCAGGCTAAGGTTTTTCTATTGCTCTTTATTCAGTGTTCACCTTAGCAATCTGTATTTAATATATACAGTCTTGGATTTTTTTCCATCACTAGGAGAACTTAGATGATCAAGGAATTTACTTAACTAGCAAGAGAATTAGTATATAGGAGTAAATCCATCTGAGTTCTGTGTTAATCATTTATTCTTCTTTTCCTGCCAGCACTAGCTCCTTTTTTAATAAGGATATTAATTTTCTTGAAAAGCCAGTATAAATAATTCCAGTATGCTCACTTAGAAAAATTAAAACATTGTAAGCATATTAAAACAGCTTTCCTTTTTAAGCTGTGCTTTACAAGTAAAGACAAACATGTCACACTTTGATACCAGTCTTTCAGCACCTGACCAAAAGGTGTATTCCATGAGAAGTCATAAGTAACCGTACAGAAAGTAGGTGAAGTACAGGTCTTGAATGTCATTACAGAGAATCTGTACTGTGGAAAACAATGAAAGAAAAATGCAGATGGCGTGAATCATAGCAGAGATTTCAAATGAAGTTTTAGCCTGTTCTTCATTAAGTGTTAATAACACACTATGTAATTGAATTCATTTTAGATCTCTTGTTTCTTCAACATCTAGGCACTACCTGCCCTCTCAAAAGAAGTGACTACAAGATCCCGAAGTTGTGCAGGAACCAAGGTTACAATTTTGGAGAGCTTTTAAAGACGTCAGAAAGTCATATGTTTTCAAATGAATGAAAAATTGAGCCATCAAAATTTACCATATACAAAGCCTTTAAAAAAATAGTTTCAGGTCATTTTGCTTGTCCTCTTTTGAAAAAAAAAAACCCACAAAACATTTATTGCTATTTTATTCAAATTATTCACTTTGCATATATTGATATGATTATGATTAAGTTGAATTAAAATATATTTCAAAATTGGAATGTTCTGTTCTAAAAAAGGAAACTTATTGAAGACTTCCACTTTTTGTAAAAACAATTTTTTCATCAAAGGTAACTGATTTCTGTGAAGCCTGTTGCTACCAACAAATTGTCATTTACTGAAAGAATACTCCAATGGGAACTTCCAGTCAGTTCCACTACAAATTTACATCACCATTAAGTAATTTGTGTTGACACAATCCAGGTGAAAAAAAAAAAAAAAAAAAGGAAAAAAAAAAAAGGGACAAGTTCTTGAACATACAATAAGTATTTTTACTTTCCATGTTTTCTGTCTTAGGTAAAGGACAAAGTAAACCCAACTGGGATTAAAATATAACTCAGGTTAAAGCATATATTTAGAAATGTTTGAATTCGAAGGATAAAACTTATGTTTCTTTGTGAGACTGTGAACATCACTCTTGTAAGATCAAATATTTCCAAAAGTTCCTGACAGCTAAAGTTCTAGAAAGAGTAACCACCTTTGCAAAATTGGAAAATATCCAAATTAGACAAAAAAAAGTTAAATGTTCCCAACCATAGAGCTCAGCTTGGAAATAGTTTCAAATCCAGAGAAACCAATCCATGTCTCTACTTCTAATACGAAAAGTTGAGAATTGCACTTATGTATGCCATTTAAGACCCGAATCACTATAATAATGGTAGTAAAACGTCCTTATTGCAATTTTAAAGCTCATAAAATGGAGTCAAAGAGCTGTTGAATGGTGGACTTGTTCATTGTTTTATCCTGAAAATGTGATGCTGTCTTTTTCCTTTCTTCAAAGTTCTGAAGGTACAAATTTTAATATAGAACTCCTTTGGCTTTGAGCCTTTCAGTCTCAGCTTTTCCTTTGCATGAAAACAGATTTTTGCATTCAGTATTCTTTTAAGAAAAAGTTTGTAACTGAGCACAAGACTCATGGTGCATAGTGAAATGACTAATTAAGATGACTATTACTACTTCATAATTTAAAACTTCTTTTTTTGTGACCTATTCTTTACAGCATTGACACAGGTAAGTCGATTTCTGAAGAACTAAACCATTAAGTCTATCATATCTTCTTTTAACATTGCATTACTTTAAAAAGATACTTTAATATTTGAATGAATGGGCTTAATGTTCAAAATATTCCTGAGAAGAAAGAACAGATTTAAGGCTAATAACTCCTATAGTGCTGTGTTTATTTCATTAGATCCAAATAGTGATGCCATATCTATCAGTTTCCCTGGCTTTAAACACACTGTTAGTGAACGAGCTTCTGCACTTTAACTGTGGCTACATAACTCCTACAGTAGGAACATTATGAGTAATAGAATGGATTTGAGCATGGCTTGGCTCCAGATGCCTTGCAGGAATAGTTCTGATAATTCGGAAACGTGGCAAAGAGAAAGCAGTAAGAATTATTTCTGTGTGGGTTTCACCAGAGCTTAATAGTTACCTGGTACAAGATGAAAAGGTCAAATAACAGCCTCCACATTTCTGTAATATTTTACCTCTCCACCCCCTGGTCATCACAAATAGCTGAGTGTGATTTTTATTAAACAAAACCCTAAAATGTTTGAGACTGGAGATGTGTTGAGATTGGATTTATTCCTGATGGGTCAGTCTAGATCATATTATTGTCATCTGTTAGTTCATGAAGTCCACTGGAGACTTTAAACACAGAAAAACCATCAGTATATGATCATGCATAGTTTAGGATATCATTTTGTCCTACAATCAATGTTCCTTTGGTCTCCAGTGGTCAATCTTCTTTGTTCAAACTACAGTGAAATCAGGTATCCTTACCTATGCACACTGAGGTTGTTCAACTATGTTTACATGTGGAAGACAAAAAAAGTAGGCATTGCTGGGCTCTAATTTCTTCCTTGCAGTGATTTTGATATACACTTAGCACAAATCCTAAAATAATAACATGACAAACAGAGACACGGACCTGGTCTTCAACCAGCTAAACCTTGGTGTGTTCTAGCAGTAAAAAAAATGTTGTTCATGCCTACATGGTTCAAGATTGTGACCACAGTAGTGAAATTATGGGCCACCTAATTCAGTTTCTTTGCTGCTTGCAAAAACAAAGAATCAACTTTTAGGACAAGACTTATGAAGAGAACTCCATGCATTTCAAACGTATTGTCCTGTCTTTCCAAAAAGATTTTAGAACATTACATTTACTGGAAATACAATTCATTCAATTTGAGTTTCCAAAACAGGAGATTTCACTTCAGCCTGGCTGATAAGCAACTCTTCCAGTGTCCTTTTGTTTTGTAGTATTTTTATTAATAGTACTAAAGGTTGAAGTGCAAAGAAAAAGAACAGGTTTCATATGTTATCACCTTATCTACATTCCAACCAGAGCTGTTTCTTACCTCAATTTACCTCTGTCTCTCTGACTTTCCTTCCCATTTTCAGTATGCTAAAAAGGACAGTCTACATAGACAGCTTCATCTAGTCTGACTATTCTAGTACTGTGAGCTGATTCTTCCCTGCTCCAGCTTGAATATTTTATATCATGTGCCTCTTTTGGCTCATTCTAGAGAGGGGCTTGGTGTAACAGCAGAAGATGCTCTCCTAGCAGTACCTGATGTTATTCCATATTGTAGAAAGCTTCCAACAGATTTCGAAGGCAAATTGCGATTTTAATGAGAAATCGCTGTTCATTAGAACTGAAGAATATGCAGAAATGATCTGACTTATGCTGCACAATAAATATTATTGAGCTGTGAGGAGAGAGAGAGACACACAATGCCTTTTCTGGAACAGGAGACACTTCATATTTCTTCATATTATAGTCAAAACATAGAATAGCCTTAGAGACTTTTTGATATATCTGGCAATCTCCAAGTTTAAAAGATCTACAGAAGACATCTAAAAAAGATCAGGTATACAAATTACAGACTTCATGGAAAATGGAAAACATAGGATTAATTTGGGCACATCCCAGATGAGGATCCCTTCATAACTATCATAAACGTCCTCTCATGTTTTACATAAATTCTATGCACACATAAAATTTAATTCCTTTTGAAAGTGACTGATCTCTTCATAATAATACCCAGAATATTTTCAGGACCAAGAAGAAAATTGAGTGCTTCTTAATAATTGTAATATTTTAAAAGCACTTGATCAGGTGATGGGTTCTGACTACAACTAGAAAATGTATCTTATTTTAAAGAGTTCAACAGAAATATCTTTTGTTTTCTATAAAAATCTAGGAAAAATTAACGCAAGCGATCTTTTTAAATGGCAAGTTGGTGATAAAAATAAAAGCTGAGGTTGTAAAACTCAAGGGCCACTTGCATGAAATTGTAAAATGAAAGAAGTTTAACAATAGTTAAACAATATCCTAGGGAATACTTATGCATGTTATGTAAAAATACATAAATTTGAAAGTTCGTTCTGTACTTACAATTAGAGCAATTGTAATTACATGGTTGTTACATTTTGTTAACACTAATCACACAAGTTTTATACTTCTGGAAAGCCATTGCACTAATTCATGTAAAGTCTGTGTTCTGGTTATTATCCTTATATGAGCATGCTTCCTACTTTTGAATTAAAGCACATTTCTGCCACTTCATCAGTTTCACCAGTAAGTTTGTAGCTTTTATAGATAACACAGCAGGTTTCCATTCTGTAAGGGTAAAGAAATGTGGAGCATTATCCATCTTCCATAGGCTTTAGGTCAATGTCAGGTCTTCCTCTCTAGAGATGGAAACATGGCACAATGGAGTGGGTAGTCCAAGCCAGTTTGAACAGCATCAGATCATACATCCCCACAATTACAATGTCTCACTGGCCCGCTCCTCCCTTCTGTTATTTCCCCACAGAGATATCTCCAGGTCTCTTCCTCCCCATTACCAGAATGCCCTCAGGTGTACCCAGTGGCTACACCCTCCACCGTAGCATTCCTCTCCCACCAGTGGGCCCACATCTTTATGAAACCATTTCTTCCATCTTTCCTTTCTTTCCAACACAGCAATATCTATACCTTTGTCCCACTTTAAAAACCCAGTTTCTGCCACGTCATCCTTTACCTTTTATTACATACCCAGACTCCCTACCATTGCGAGTACCTCACAGTGTACCACCACAGTGCCTCTACTTCTTCAGTTTCACCATCATATTCCAAAACTACCCATCTCCCCAGTGTACAATAAACTTTCCTATTTCCCCATCTTCTCCAACTTCTCACTCCTAAAAGTACAATACCCTAAAATTCTCTTGCTGCTTTCTTGTTTGACCAACCACAGATGAGATACATGCATGCTGACTGATGGGCTGCAGGATGAGAAAACACTATTGTCTCTCACTGTGTACCACACAAACCTTTACAAGCCACACATGGCTAACAGGTTATATACATTATAGAACCAGGAATACCTGTGAGTTAAGAATATCACAGAAGCTGAAAAAGCAGGCACATGGTCAAAATAGAACTATTCAAAAAGTCTCAGGCATTTATGCTCTTCTAAAGTTTTTGGGAGATGTTTACATGTCATTACCTGCATCAAAAATAAAATCATATTAGACTCACAATTGTTTTTGTGGATTCAGCTCAGTAGATGGAATGTGAGAATATTTACTGGACTGGAACCAGCATATAAAACTGATAGAAAAATTCTAGTTTCTGAATTCCTATGGGACTGAAGACTAGCGTCAAAGTTCCACACTGATGCACAAATCAAGCCAATTCTGGACATGGTCTGAAGTAGAAATCTAAGTATTATGGTATTGTAGGTGTCTCCAGCGTTAAGTAGTAAATCAATGGGGGTTCTGGGAAACAAAAAGTCTTATAGGATGTAAATCAGTTAGGAGCAATCTAGACATGACTCTAGCAACCTAGCAAAATTCAGTCCACATAAAATACAGGCATTTTTCAACAGAATTTGGATAAATCTAGATGGCTGTCTTAGACTGATTAAAAAAAATATCTGCAAGACATTATTATTCCTGCAAGCTCTTCCTGTTACAGCAGCAGTAATGTGACTGTGATAATTAATTGTCTTCATACCTATAAACTTTTTCAATGAATATGCTTAAATATTTCACTAATTCCTAAGTCCAGATATCATTTCTATGAGAGAGTTTCATGTGGAGATTCCAAGTTCAAATCCCAGGATTGGTTTCAACTTCCTATGCCAGCAGAAACTGGAAGCAATGTTCTGGGAATGTGCCGTGTTTCATTTTTGCAGTTCTCTTTGGCTTAGAGAAACGTTATCTGTAAAGATTAAGTGTAGTCTTTCATAAAGTTGTGAGGCTATATTTTCCTAAGTTCCGCTCTCTGGTTGGCTGATGACTGTTATAACTAGTTGGTAGCAATTGTAAAGCAGTACATCCCACTTCACATTATGTAGCAGATTACACAGCATATTTATCCCAGTTTATACAAATAAGGAAGCTGATGCATAATGACAACAAGCAACTTGCCCAATGTCACAAAATTAGTCAGGCTAACTGTTCTAAACAGAGGTCCTATATCAATTTAAGCCATTAAATGACACTGACTGCAGCCCCTTCTATAGTTGGAGGTCTCAATGGTTTGTTCCAGACCTTCCAAAAAGTATCGTGTTGCCATCTTTTAGTTCAGTTCACTATCATTACATGTTATTGTTTGCTTAAAAATTATGTTTCAGTGATATTGAAGACAGCTTCATTAGTGACTTCTGCAAAGAGGAGGAGGAGATATAAGGCAACCTTCTAGCTCATCCTCAAAGCATCTAGCAATGTTACATCAAGGGAGGAAAACAACCTCCTGAAACATACATCAGAGAGACATGACTATTAGAGGGAAGGAGAAGACCCTGGAATGGTGAGGTGCCATTTTTGGAACAGGCCATGAATGTTGTTTCCATGCCAGCTGGAGTAACGTCCTGTCATGTACTAAACATCTCTTCACAGTTACTGGGTGATACTCAAAAGATAAGACTGTCTAATATGGAAAAACCTTGTATATCTCACTTCATTGCTGTTAAGAGTGCATGGTTGGATTTTTCTCACACGCTGAATGGGAAAGTATAAGATGAATGGAATAACTAATGGTACTTACTTCCAGGTAGGAAGGAGGAAGACAGGTAGAAGGAGGAGTATATCTCTATATGTCTATATAGATACACTTACCTATGCAGAGAGAAGGAGGAACACAAGAATACAGTAACAGGAGGAATACGGATAGCAAAATGTTACTGTTATTGTTCATTGAACTTGAGACTCCTGTGCCAGTCTAACGTAACACTCTAGAAAGAGGAAAGGATACTAGTCTGTACCTGCTACTTACTGGTGGAAAAGCAAGCCAGCTCTTTTATCTATTTGGAAAGAAGTTAGGCTATAGCCTAATGTCTTTCTGTTAATAGCGCTTCCTAAAATTCTCTAGAGAATTTCAGCAGTATTAGGATGAGAACAGAACAAAAGTAACCTCTGCAGTTACACAACAGATTGCCCTAGCACCTCATAAAAAAAGCAGGAGGGATGCTATTTTGCAAAGCACAGTCATGGTACCATTTCTGGGTTGAATTTGAAAGGCAGCAGATCTGCCCACATCAAAGACTGTGTCAGCTTCATTTGGCAAATGGTTCTGCAACCCGCAAATAGGTGCTACAGTCCCAAGTGGGTGGGACCTGGCACATCCAGTGTCACACAGGAATGCCTGATCTTTAGCTCCAATTGCAGATACCGCCCTGTCCCAATACGTCCCTCCAGGCCCATCAGCCAGATGTTAAGGCACAGAGAGAAATGCAACAGATTTGGAAGACATGAACCGACTCAAGCATCTGCATAAAGCATTTCACTCTGCTTTAGTGGGAGGCTAATGGTTTCTGCAATGTGCAATCAACCACAGAAATGTCAGTGTGATTTCAGAACACGAATGGGTCAGGATACTGGCCATCCTACAGAAGATTTTTGCTAGGCGACCTCACAGGGCCACCTGGGACCCATGGGACAGCAGCCAACACAGCAGAGAACCAGGCCCAGGGGGACCACAGGACAGGTCTCCCTCAACACTTACCTGAGCATGCCAACCATATGGTCCCAATGAATCCACCCCAGACCACTTGATGTGGCAGGCGCAGTAAGACTGCATACAGTAAGGCATGGGAGCACTGGTTCTCCCTGACAGATCTCACCACATTGCCAATGACAGTCAACTGGACACAACACTTAGTGCCCTATTTTATGCCACTGGACCAACTGCAGTTATAAGGAGGAACAGCGGTGGTTTTGTATGCCTGGAACCCTCCTTTACAGGCAAGATGCTGTCCCAACTGCACTCTGCACTCCACTTCAAGCCTTCCAAGCCCATTGACAGGGCAATAGCAACTATAAGTCATCATAATCACTGCTGGGACAGCTGTGCACTTGGTTTGTGTGGCAGGGGTATCCAGCAGGCCAATAAAGTATGCCTCAGTTTTATTAAGCAATCCATCTGGGACCAATCCAGTTATTTAATCAATTAAAGTAATTTCTTTTCTTGAAATCCATCTTCTCTGATACAAGATGGCCTTTAGTTTCCCCTTATGATCCCAGTATCCTCAATGTAGTCTCTCCCAGTGCAAGGATTAGGGGGTTTTCGGTTTAGGTGTTTAGATAGCTCAGCTTTATTTGGTATTGCCATTACCAAACAATTTTTCCTGTTTGACTCCTAGCTTATCAGAGAAATACAATAGTCCTTCTATTCATTAGCTGCAAGGCAAGAACTTTTAAGGTTTTGTAGTGATTTGACCTTGGCCAGCAGCTAAGCACCATGCAGCCACTTGTTCACTCCTCTCCCGTCCAATGGGACAGGGGAGAATAGGAAGAGCAAAAGTGAGAAAACTTGAGGGTCAAGATAAAGTCAGTTTAATAAGCGAAGGAAAGAGGAAGAAAAAACCCAAAAATGTTATGCAAAGGCAATCACTCATCACCTCCCGCAAGAAGACCAAAGGCCAGCCAGTCTCTGAGCAATGGTTACCTCCTCAAACTCCCTTCCCCTCAGTTTTCATTTCTGAGCACAATGTTATGTGGCAGGGAATATGCATTTTGTCAGTCTGGGTCGATTGTGCAAGTTGTGTCTACTCCCAACTTTTTTGCCCACTCCCAGCCAATCCCTCAGGGAGTGCAGAGCAGGAAAAAGAGAAAGCCTTGACACTATGCAAGCACTGTTCAGCAATAACCAGAATTTTGGTGTGTTAACAACACTGTTTTAGTCACAAGTCCAAAACATAACACCATGCGTGCCACTATGAAGAAAATTGACTCCATCCCAGCCAGAGCCAGTACAGTCTTACAAGGTTTCCAGCAGCTGTTGGGCTTATGCAGGACTTCAATGGCCAGCCAGTCCTACTCAGGCATATTGCTCTCCTTCGTGGCCATGAGGAAAGAGAGTTTTAAAACTATAGTTCTCCAAGTAATACAAAGTAGAAGAAACCACAAGGCATATCCTCAGTGAAGTCAAAATGCCTTTCTCTTCCCCTGGCTCAGACATATGTCCCCACCTGTAAGGATAAAGAATAATATTGTGTCTAGTTTCTATGTTCAGTGATACCCAGAATAAGGACATTTTGACCTAATCAACCGCTGTTCTCATCAGTGACAGTGCCTGTAGCATTGCCATTCCTATGGAGTGTCTAATGACTTTTGGCACAGTCCCCAGTCAACAAGCCTTTCTTTCTTGGCTGAAAATTTGAAATCCACAAGTGCTCTCCCTCAAGTGACAATATTTTTATCTTGACAGTAGTAGTACAGAACTTTCCTGGCTCTGAAACATAGAGTGTATGCTGACTTACAGACAGAAACCATATGACTACATCATGTTAAAAGAGCTCAATATTTTTGCGCAGCCAAAACTGTTCTTACAACATGTAGTTGGAAGTTCCAAATATGTGACTAATGAAACTCTTTTTATTAATATTTACTTTCTACAAAATTGTGTAGGCCAGCCCAGCCATATCTACCTGAGGCTCAGCTGGCAGATGCCAAGACTTCCAGAATATCTCTTAGCACTAGAATTAATATAGATACTTCAGAGGAAGGAAAATAGTGTGAGAGAAAAAACAATCTAAGATTTAAAGCTTTCCAAAAGTGTCTTTACATCTCCATCTATTCTCGTGTAATCTGGGAAAAGAGAATGCTGGGAGCCCAGCATTTGATCTGCGCTTACAAGCTGTATAAACTAACACATCTAAAATTTAGACATACCTACTCCCACACATATATAGGTACTCAGTGTATATATAAGATGTATATTATTACCTTACACAAAGGTTACTTACACACCTTTATTAAAATATAAAATGTATGAGAGATCTGCAACCATTTTTCATCACAATTAAAGTTTCAATGGGACTATACACATGGCAAAATGAAAAAGAGTTAAAAAATTTACTCCCAAGTAGTTACTCCAAATGGTGTGTACATAACCCAAACTGAGGTTGGAAAAGAGTCTTCTATCTACTGAGAAGCATTCATGGAAATTTTTCATACTTCTTCAGCTGTTGAACACCTTCATCAACAACCTGAATGATAGGAGAGAATGCACCCTCACCAGTTCTTGGATGACAACAAGAAGGAACAGTCAAAGCCCCAGAGGGAAAGGTTGCCAGTTCAGAGGACTTCAGTAAATTGGAGGAATGGGCTGACAGAAGCCTCATGAAACAAAGCCAAAGAGATGTCCTGTACCTAGGATGCACCAACTCCATGCAGCTGGGGAACAAATGTCTAGGGCGATTCTTTGCAAGAAAGGACCCTGTGATCCTGGTGGACTATTAGCTCAACAGGAGATGCAGTGCTACCTTACAACAGCGAAGACTAACCACAAGCTGGGCTGCATTAGCAGATCATGAACAGCAGCTTAAGGAAAGTGATTACTCCCCTCTAATCAGCACTGGAGAGGCCACATTTAGCATACTGCCATGAGTTCCCCGCTGTAACAAACGAGAGAATTCAGTAGATGGCTGCTAGGATGGTTAGAGAGCTGGAGCACAGTACACTTGAGAAGAGACAGAGGAAACACTTCTGACTATTCATCCTGGAGAAGATGTTCAAGGGAGATCCTGTTGCTGCCTTCAGCTACTTAAGGGGAGTTATAGAGAAGACAGAGTCAGATGCTTCTCAGGAATGCAGAGAGAGGATAAAAGGCAACAGTAACAAGTCAAAACATGTGAAATTCCAACAAGGTGGAAACAAAACAACATTTTATACTGAGAGTGGTCAAGCACATATCTCCCAAAAAGGGTGTAAAATATCTATCTTCAGAGATCTTTAAAAATAGCTGGACTACATGCTGAGCAACCTGATCAATCTTTGAAGTTACTTCTGCTTGGAGCAGAACTAGGAATTAAATGTCCTCCAGAGGTCCCTTCCAGACTGGTTTATTCTATGATTCTCTGTTTTGTCTGGAAGGAAAATTGTATTATTAGGAAGGAAAATTCACAGAAAAATCAGTTCTATGTTACCATACACTCTGTAATGAAGAGCTTTATAGGCTTTAACAGTTAAACCAGGCAGCCTTACACTCTTGTGTTTCTTGTTATATTTTTCATTTTTAAATAAATTATGCAGATACCAAGACCACACAGCCTGAAAGCATTTCTCATCCAAATCAAAGCAAAGAGAGATATAATGGGATAACCTTAGGCAAGGGTAGAGATATTGCTCAATTAATCAAACCTAGGATATAAGCTAGTATATAACCAAAATAAGCTTCAAGATCAATGGTAACCATTGCCTTTCCAATGCTTCCCCCTCAAAGGGTGAACATGATTTGCTACAGGGTATTGCACTTCTTTGTCTCCTGCAGTGCCACTTTCTGTATCTTGAAGAATGGAAGGAGGGCTTTCATCATTGCCTTGGGAGGCAGAATGTTACCAGCCAGTCCTTACCTCCCCGGGTACGAAAAAGCTGGAAAACCTAAACCCAGCTCTCCTGGGAATGCAAATGCAGCTGCATATGGACAAACTGTCCCATAATGCCATTTACAAAGCAAAGCCAACATATATTTAGCAGTGAAAGAATGGATTCACTATTCCAGATTAATGGCAATGTTTAAGGCAGCTTGGTAATACATAAGGTAATATAATCATGGTGTGAAGAATTTTCACATATTGTTATTGAACATCCCTTAATACACTCCAGTTGAAATGCATTCCAGTGAAAGTTCATTAGAGAAATTGTGACAAGGTAAAGCTCTGGAATGCATATGTTTACATGACCTCAAAATCAGCACTTTTTTATATTCATAAGTGCAAGTAAAAATTAACAAAATATATAGCACTGCATTTCATCAGTCACATTCTTATTGGAATTAGGATTTAGGAACTGAGAAAAAACAGGAATTTACAAACATTGACAGGTGATCTTCATTAAATATACTGACACAATAAAAACCTAAAAGCAATTGGTTTTACCAGCGGTGATTTTTTCTTCTATTGTTTCTTTCTTCTTTCACTATTTCTTCTTTTCTTTTTTCCCATTCTGTCTTTTCCATTTCCCAGCAACATTTTGCCTGAAAGAACTATTACAAGTGATTAAAGAAAGAGAAAAGACTTAGATGGACATGTGACCACAATATAAACATACGACATGCAGTTTAATCCACTGCAGAATGAGATATTTATACCTAAATTTTACCCTTCTTACTTGGACATTTAAATATGCCTAACAAAAATATCCTTAAATCCTTATATAGCTCTTCCCTTTTCATGCAGGCTTCATTTTGGATGCTAGTAGATATTCAGTGAGTTTTTTTTTTTAAAAAAAGAAGTTTTCAAACTGTTCAGCACTTACTATGTTAGAGACTGATTAACACTCTGGTTTTCTCTTCAAGAAGAAGAAATACTACTGGGACAGAAAAATTTTATTGGCTGCCCTTTGCTGAATGATTAGTCAGAATTTGGTGAGTTTTCTGTACTTGAAATACTTTATAATTAACAAGTTTAAAACCTTTTCCATGATGGAAACAAAGATAACATACAAAATTCATAACTAGAGGTTGTAACAAAGATTCTTTTTTCAGAATTCTAAAGGAAGAGAGGAAACAACAACTTAATAAGATTTGAAAGACAATCGTAAAAGTGCTAACTGTAGAAAGTTAAGATCTGTATTTCATATGCTTTTTCATTTGGAAGTATTCAAAGTTGAAATACTTCAGTGAAATTATCTCCTGTTTTTATTATCTTTACATGTGTAAAAGCTGGAAATAAATCAGTAACTCATCTATATATAAGAAAAAAAAAAGCAGCAGATTTTTCAGCAAGTGTGAATTGGCAAAGCTTCTGTGAACTATAGCAACTTATAGACTGGATATTAGGAAAAATTTCTTTACTGAGAGAGTGGTCAAACATTGGACCAGGCTGTCCAGAGAGGTGGTGGAGTCACCGTCACTGGAGGTGTTCAAAAAACTTGTAGATGTGTCACTGTGGGACATGGTTTAGTGGGCATGGTGGTGTTGGGTTGATGGTTGGACTTGATGATCTTAAAGGTCTTTTCCAACCTTAATGTTTCTGTGATTCTGTGATTATACCAACTCAAGATCTGATCCAAGCAGTGAAATTAGAAACTATTTCAAACCTGCATGTGTGAAATGAAATGCAAAAATGCTTTTGTCCTCTAGTAGGAAAAAATGGTACAATGTTTGGAGAGATTACCAACCGCATATATTGGTAAACCCTTTACCTATTTCACGCAAGGATATTACAATGAAAGTCAAAGCAGAAAAAAAAGAACATTCACTAACTGAATCTGAAGAATACTTTCAATACTACCAGCATAAAAGGTTAAAAAGTAAGTCGTGAAATCATAGAACTCTACAGAAGTTTAGTGAGTCACTGCATTATTGATGGTAGCATTCTAAATTGGATAATAAATTGGCTTAGTGGTGTTGCTGATGGCCAGAGGAAAGTGGTAAATGGATACAGATGGAGCAGAATGGTGACAAGTGGATTGTCGGTGGGATCTGTGCTATGCCTAATCTTGTTCCTACAGTACTGTATATCACTAACCTTCAAAGTAATTTTTCATCAGCTTAGCGATTGCCAGATAAGTTGAATCCATTTTGTTTTTTTCATAAGTCAGGGGAAGTATCTATGAAAATCTGAAACTTGAAATATTTAATAAGCCTACTTTTTAATTTTCTGCCTCTCTGGAGCTACAAAAAAGTTATGAAAATAAACAGTCAAGAGAATTGTTGGATTAAAAGTTTGCAATTTATATGAAACCATTTTCATGATTTCAAGAGTATGTGATAACATGATTACAAAAACACTTTCCCCATGTACTTTCTCAAACATAAAAATCTGGAAAGCACGAAGCTAAATTTGGCATCTATACCACAGTTCTCATCTAATGATAGTGTTGAAATAAACTGGTATATTAGGTCATTCCTTGTGATCTGTTGTCTTCATCCAAACTAATATGAAGGCAATGCCAGTATGAGCGTACATCTGCCTGAACACAGTACTATTTGAACAGAAGGCAGTATCTCTCTGCTCAACGTAAAAACCTTTTTCTTGCATTTGATCGAAGACATTCACGTTTGTTATGCCTCAGTTCACTACTTGAATCAGATCCTGAGATGGTATTAAGTTGGTAGCTCAACGGTTACAGCTTTGCCAATTGTATCAGATAAGAATCAACCAGAAGAGAGTTCTATCATCACCTAAGTACAGTAAAAAGGGAGTCATATGCTCAGGTTACAGTGTCCAGCCTTGGGAGAGCGTTAGTAAGTACACTGGAGTGTGGACAGTAGCCCAGGAACTGCGTTAGAGGGAGTTACAGGAGGACACATATTAATTGGCAGTCAGGACAGCTGCAGGAAATCCACCTATGGCCAGAGGCAGGACAGTTGTCTGAGGGAACAAGTACTGCAATAAAGCTTTTGTCATGTGATCCTTGTACTAAACTTATTTGGACGGACAGGGGCAATCTGGAAACTATGAGGCTGATGTCTGATAAGATTATTTAATCCATGTCTTTTATAGCTGAACTTCCAGGAACAGTAGGCTATTGAAAATGGGTGACTGATTTTTGGAGAGTCAAAACATCTAGAGTCTCCAGCAGTCAGAGTATCTATGCCACTTGTGTTTGAATAATTGTTCATTTATTACCAACTGATACTACCTTGGTTGTACTGTCTTGTACCTAATAACACAGCAGAAGATCCTGTTTGGTCAATCATTTGCGTTATGCAAGAACCAGATCTATTAGAGAGGTGTCAAGAAGAGAAATACAGGGCAGCAAAAGACAGTTGATGAGTTAGATATTCCCAAAGATTAGAGTTTCCTACCTCAGCAGAAATAGCCAAAAAGTTTAAGGTGACCAGATGGGCACATCTGTAAGACTTACATTAGTCTGCAGTTACCAGTGATAGAAGAAAGTAAATTCTCCCTCTCCAGGATCTCTTCTCCTCTTCCTTCTCCGCTTATAGAGTGCAGCTTAATCTCTTCTCTAATAGTAGCAGGTATCACAGTCAAGCCAGCCATGTTCCTACTTTTTGTCTTTTCTCCATGTATTCAAAACAGTAGTAACAATGCATGTGTAAGGAGACTCACAGAGGCCTTGTTCTAGCCTTCGTGATTATCATTACCATGCAAACTACAATCCATTCCAAGCTTATAGCATGTTCCTTTACATTTCTTAAGAGACCACTGCAATTTCTTTCAATGTATGTCAGAGTTCAGCTTCATATGTACAATACGGAAGCACATATTTGAAAGCTATGCATATTACAGGAAAATTCTAGATACATTTGTAAAATCCAGTTTTATTACCCACTTAGAATGAAATTGTGTCCTTGTCTGTAAACTAGTGCTAATTCTGCATCTACAAACTATCTGATGGTAAATACATTTTTAATGATCACAGCCATCCCTCAGAACAGATGTTTCCGGAACAGTTTTGCACTTGGTTTTCTGGTGCTAGACCTCTTAAATAAGTTGGCAACAATTTGTTCAGTTTTAAAAGAGGATCAGCCACTGGTGCCAATTTTGTATTGACATAAACCTTTCATCTACTTGGCCCTTAGTTTCTCCCACATGGAAGAGAAGTCGCCTTTCTTATGGCTTTTATTGTTTCATTCATCCATAATTTATGTGCAGATGGAAGATTCATTCCTTGATTCACTCATTCTATATTAATAACTAACTAATGCTAGTACACCCCTAGAGTTGTATAGCCCTCCAGGGTTAATTTCAGAGGCAAAATAGCTCAGTTCCCAAGCAATTCTGTGGGAAAGATAACTGCTGTGGATCATTTGTGTGGTTATAAAAGCAGATCACAGATGGATCATTTGCACAGTTATTGCTACTGTGACTCTTACTTACAACAAAGTTGCAGAAATGAGAGTAATATCTGTTCCTGCATAATTCTATAAATGCAGGACAAAAATTGTAAATAACGAGAAACACAGAAGCATCCGCTTGATGTTCAAGTCCCTGTCACAGAGTCTGAAAATTAATTTCTCTTAACAGGAATCATGACCGAAATTTAAGTTCTGATTAAAAATAAAATATTTCTAGTCTTCAAGACTATGCCTGTAACTTTGTAAGGCTGATACTGTTTAACAACTTTTTCTGCAATCTAAAACTGACCAAAATTCATCATTGTGTTAGAGGAGATTCTGAAAGCCACAGATAAACTTAATCCCATCATTAACTGATTTGTTCATGAGAAAACTAGCAGAAATTTTACAAATAATATCTACCTCCAAATTCCATGCTGTATCCCAAAGTCTTTTGGGGCCTAAGCCTCAGACAGAAAAACTAACTATTCATATTCTGTCAGTAGTAAATGTAATCACATACTAAAACCAGGACACATGAGCACCACATTAAAGAATTTGTATTTAAATTGAAAAGAAAATCAAACAAAAAGTTTCTAGAACTATGTACGCTTTTTATATTTTCACTTTATGTTGCTTTTCTTTTCAAACTGAAGGGCAGATAAAATGCAGAATCTTGTAGAGTTTAGGGTTTCCAATAGACTGTTTAAGTGTACTTTACTATTAAATGTGTAATTTGGTATTGCTTTCCTTGGTCAACATTGCAAAACTATTAACTCCTTTCTCTCCTTTTTTTTCTGGAAATTCACCAAGATGGTTTTTCTGGAGGAGAAGAGAAGGGAGTTGGAACCTGTATCTGTCTGGACAAGTCTCTGAAAATTATTTAAACAAAAAAAGTTGAAAAATAACTGTGGGCCCGAAGGGTTGTGGTAAATGGAGTTAAATCCAGTTGGTGGCCAGTTACAAGTGGTGTTCCCCAGGGCTCAGTATTTGGGCCGGTCTTGTTTAATAACTTTATCAATGATCTGGCCAGGGGGATTGAGTGCACCCTCAGTAAGTTTGCTGAATATGAGCCAGCAGTGTGCCCAGGTGGCCAAGAAGGCCTATGGCATCCTGGCCTGTATCAGAAATAGTGTGGCCAGCAGGAGTAGGGAAGTGATCGTCCCCCTGTACTTGGCACTGGTGAGGCCGCACCTCGAATCCTGTGTTCAGTTTTGGGCCCTTCACTACAAGAAGGACGTTGAGGTGCTGCAGTGTGTCCAGAGAAGGGCGACGAAGCTGGTGAGGGGTCTGGAGCACAAGTCTGATGAGGAGCGGCTGAGGGAACTGGGGTTGTTCAGTCTGGAGAAGAGGAGGCTGAGGGGAGACCTCATCACTCTCTACAATTACCTGAAAGGGGGTTGCAGAGAGGTGGGTGCTGATCTCTTCTCCCAAGCAACAAGTGATAGTACAAGAGGAAATGGCCTCAAGTTGTGCCAGGGAAGGTTTAGACTGGATATTAGACAAAACTTCTTCACTGAAAGTGTTGTCAGGTATTGAAATGGGCTGCCTGGGGAGGTGATTGAGTCTCCATCCCTGGCAATTTTTGAAAGACGTGGATGAGGCGCTTAGGGACATGGCTTAGTGGCGGACTTAGCAGTGTTAGGTTTACGATTGGACTTGATGATCTTAATGGACTTTTCCAACCTTAACAATTCTATGATTCTATGATTTTATGCCTTAAGTATTTTCATACAACCCTGGAAACTATAATATCTGCTTAAAAATAATAATGAAAAATCATTGTATCTTGGACATGTAGAGCTAGAAGGAATTTCAACTGATCACCTAAAACATTGGCTGAAATGGATTTGGAATCGAGTGCACAAGGACCACCCTTGGCAGTTGTTTGCCTAATCTGCTCTTTAAAGGCCCTGGAGAAGAGAATTCCATAATCTAATCTACAAGGGCAACCTGTTCTAAAGATTTGCCACAATAACTGGGTTTTGTGGGTTTGTGGGTTTTTTTTCTAACATGTAAGGTAAATCTCCTTTGGTGTTAACTAAGCCTGTTTATTCTTATCCTTCTCCAAGCAAAGTGAATGCCCATTTGCATTATCATATCAGCACACAGCCATGTCCTTCTTTAGTCTTTTTTTTTGGACTAAAAAAAGGCAGTTCTTTCAATCTTTCCTTGTAAATCATATTCTCAAAATCTCTGACTATTTTTTCTTTCCTCTGGCTTGATACTCTCAAATTTATCATGAAATGTATTTCTAGCTAGCCAGAGTACAGAAAGCAAAAATCTCACAAAAGGTCACACAAATTGAATAATCACCTCCAGGTCTTTCATATGACTTTGCTGTTAATACATTCCAGAATCACATTTGCGTTTTTTTAAAAATCAGTGTTAGAGTTCAGGGTTCCTCAGATCTTTTTTCTGAAGTTCTGCTGTGCTCACTCATTTTTTCCCCATTATAAAATGTGCTTTGTGTACTACTTTCCGTTTGCCTTTATTGAATTTCTTGTTGATTTTAGGTGGTTTCTTCAAATCACAAAGATCATTTTAATTTTAATATTATCCTCTGAGCTTGACATCACAGTTAGGTTTTATAAACATGCTCTACAATCCATCAAGAAAATCATTAATGAACATAACGATTTTCATTATCTATTGAGTATATATTTTCTTCCTACCTGAAGCTTTGTGACATGATCATTTCCACAGCAACCAGTTTTGATATCAGAAACAAAATTATGGCCTCATAGAGGTACAGCTGGAATAAACGAGCTTTTAGGAGCCAGATTTCCTGCATATGTACATAGTTAAGCAGTGAAGTGTCAGAGATAAATATAGCATTCATACAATGTATAAACAGCAGCCAATAATTTTTGCTCATACAGAATTCCTGCTTGAGCAACAGCAGCATAATTAGCCCATACAGTTAAAGAGTCTGTTTCAGTATGGCTTTTTAAAATGAAACTTCTTCTTTATGTGTTAAAATTCTCAGCAATTAGGAGTTGTAAAAGTTTACCATATGGGATCAAAAGCAAAAACATTAAATTAACACCAATGTGAAAGTACTGCAGTGCATTTTATGCACCACTGACATTTCACTAAAAATTCATCTGAAGGTGTGAAAGACACATGCTAATCTCTTGGCACAACATTTAGCTCTAGAAGATAAGAAGCAGTAGGGTATCCAGTCAAATGAAGGAAACCCTCATGAGCATAGGTGGGAGAAGCTTTCCTTACCTAGTTCCAACAATATTAACATGGTGCACAGAGCCAAAGCAATTAACACTGACCATAAATATTCCAGTGAAAACCTGTTCTACAGAAAAACACACATTTAGCAGAATTTAAATATTGCACATGTAAACTAGAAGCAGAAAGGAAGAAAGGCTATGGAGCTCCTGGAATTGAAGCTGCATCCTTGAGCAGTTGTCTGACCATGCTGCCCAAATCTCCAGTACACCATCTGCTTGGGAAAGCAGGCTTCCTGGGAAATGAGACAATCAGGAAATAACATCCCAACTTCAAAACAAAAAAACAAAAAACAAAAAAAAAAACATAAATCAAAGAGTTACAGATCTTTGTTTCAACCCCCCTGTTTGAGGCACTTTCTTCCCACTAAAAAAGTGACATTTCCCTTGTGAGGTGAATTCCCTTTTTAGCCACAGCTCCTAAAAAACACTAGCATTTAACAGAGCTGCTCTGTACATTGCCTTGTAGTATATCAGATCATAAGGAATAAACTTCTTCTAGGAGCCTTATTGTTCCTTTCACTCCTTTCAGACACAGCTACTCTTATGAAATGCCATTATTCATCTGTAACTTCCGTGTTATACAATTCTCTCAGAGGTCTTACACAGGACGTAAATATAGGAAAGGAGGGTAATTTTATGGATATATCAAAATGCCTGGTTAAGTGTTGCTCTGTTTTCCTGACTGTGTAGACCTTATTTCAGGTATGCAGCCACTTCTTTATCTGTGCTTTTCTGTCAAAACTGGTGCCTGGATTATGCCCCATTTTACCTACACAATACAGTTACAGCAGTGAAAAATACACAGTGACCTTAACAGGTCAGCTGGTGTTCCCCAGGAACTCCCCTGAGTTGTAAGTCTGTTGTAATTTGCACTTCTCTGTTGAACAGAATATTACCTAAAGATTAAGGAAGAAACAATTCATGATGATCTACACTTTCCTGTAACAGTATCTCTCTCATGACTAAAGACTCATTACCCTTCATAATTTTAGTGTTCTTATCCAACATTATAAAGTTTGTGGTATAATTGCTTTTATCATTGTGACCATTTATTAAACCTCTCAACACATGTGACAAATGATGTATTTGCTAACTGAGAGCTATTTTAATTAAGTTTTGTGGAGCTGACACTTAGAAGTGCTTTGAATGTTCTTGCAGTTCTTTGTTTAATCTTTCTTCTGTGGTTGCTTTTTCTTACCTATCTTTAAAGTTTTAATAAACAGACTTAGGGTCATCTGTTACCATGGATTTTCCTTCCTTGCTGTATAAAAACAACTCTTGACAACTCCCTAAAGCATCTTCTCCTTCCTTGTCTGCATATCCTTTTGGAACTATGAGAAGGTAAATAGATTATATGGGATGAACCAGTGTGACTTTATACAACCTCTTGTTTTTAAGTACCCTATTTCCTGACAAAATAAACAGAATTCTGTGTTGTTTTGCTGTAAATATCTCACTAATATGAAGCAAGGATTATATTATGAGCCTTAAAATTTGTACAACCATCTGCTTATAAGCAAAATTCTTGTGCATGAATATTGCAGATACCTCTGATATGCTTAAGGTTTTGTCTGTATATCAGGAATAGAAATAAATCAGGAATATCTCAAAATGAAGTGACTAGGGTTATGAAATGCCAAAATTCTGGAAGCTGATCAAGTATTACAGGAAAATCCAGTAAATATCAATCCAGTAAATACTTGCCATAAGTATTTCCCTTTACGCATATTAGCAGTTGCATGGAAAAGAAAAAGATTGCTTGCTGATGTCATGACTTAACCTGTTTTATGGCATATATGATCAAAAATATTATTTACTTTACTTTCTTTAAAATAGTCACATTAATATCTGTAATGGATTATCTTTTTAATGTGTTTTAGTGTTAGGAACAGAATTTCATTAACCCTCAAATAAATACCTACAAATTCTAATTACATGTCCTAATTATTTAATTAAAGTTATTATTGTACATGAAATGACATAATTAGAACATGTAATTAGGTAGGAGTTACAATTTATAATTAGCTAACAGAATGTGCAGTAAATGTGTTTAATTTACAAGGTATATGAAAGTTGATTAACTATGTATTGCACTGCCATTGTGGATCAGATTTAAAATTATACTTGGCTATTCCAAAAAACTTTTTTGTCAAACTGTCAATTCATTAGCTTTTTTTGAAAAGTCTCAGATATTTTCCTTAGATATTTTCAAATCAGAGAAGAGCTGCTTCTCCATTTTTTTTTTAGGTGTAGATCAGAACAAATAAGGCAAGTAACCGTTTAGGTTTCTGAAAAGGTAATAAAATTCTAGGTAGGAGAAAGTTTACTAAATCCTTTTGAGGAAATACTTTATCTACTATATCAAACATCCATCTAACAAAGCTATCATCATACACTTCTAGGTTAGCCCACATGTAAGCTGCCTTGCCAGAATTGTAATTGAAATTGAAAAATTTACTGGTGGCTAATTCTCCATCAAACATGTCATTCTTTACAAATTTCTTAATCTCAGAGATAATATGACCACACAATTTATGGATGTCTTCTTTGTTCACTTCAGTAACAGAAGTGTACTATGTTGATGCTCCCAGACACAAGAAAACCACCAAAAAAGATTATCTGAGGGATTTCTTCTGTCGGATTCTTTCTATCTTTCAACATAAGGCAGTTATAAAAATATATTTGTTGACATGATGAAATTTTTCATTCTTTCCTATAATATAATTTAACCTTCGGTTCGTATTTTACCATATTTCTAACCTCCTTCTAATTAGTTCATTTTCTGAAGATCTTATGATACATTTCTTGTAATTTAAGAGTTTTGGGAAATTAGAAAAATATGTAAGAAGCTACATGCATCTTGGACTACTGAATCTGGAAAGCATTCATATGAAAAGAGAAATAGATTGGATTTGTTACTTTTTCTCCATTAACAGTTATTAACTAACAGTTATTGCCAACTTTAAGTTCATTTTTATTCCTATGATAACTGTTCCATAAAGAAGTGTGTAAATTACTAATGCAAAGAATTCTCTGTAGAAACCTGGGATCCAGATTTTCTATGTTAAAAAGTTTAATTGAAGTTTTATTTCTGACTATTAATATTTAAATCTTAGAGAATACAGTATTTAAGATTAACTTTGAAATGTTACTTTATGTCATTTAATCTTAACTTACATTTTTATTTGGCCTTAAGAGACTGTGTCTTCTACAAGTTTATTCAGAGTTCAACCTTTTTCTTTTGTCCATTTGCAGTTACCTCCTTTTAACAGTAGCTCAGTCACAGTTTTTACTTACATTATTGGCTTAGAAGTACCATATGAATCAGCCCAGACTATAATAGTTTTCACAGATGTAATGTACAACAATGACCACTTTTCGTATATGTAAAAATGAAGGCAGATTTAACACTGACCTCAGCTTTGAAACACAGAAAACACTGTTGTATATGCCACATCCTGTGGTGGTACTGAACTCACCTACCTAAAGAAAAGCAACTGTGTAAGCAAAAGACAATGAGCAGGTTTAGAAGCTGGGGGATGAGAAGAAAAAGCAAATGAAAGAAGAAGAAAGAAAAGAAAAACATGAAACAAACAAACAAACAAACAAACTGACCTCCTTGCTATGTTATGAAAAAGTATTTATTTTTTACCTGTCAGTGAAAGATTGGTTCAAGATGCATTCCAGCTGTGCAAAATGGACATGGAACTCTAATCCCACATTTTTAAAAATCACAAGGTAATGTTTATAGCAGCAAGGTTTTAACAGAAAGACTGTTTTCTGTAAATTAGTTAGGGAGTCCTTAACTTGAGTAGGTCTTCTGCTTATGTTGCTCTATTGTTCTATAGCCTACTGGATAAAGTCCTCCAAAAACCTCATTTTGTGGTGCTAAAGAGAGCTAATTGTTTCCTATGAGAACACATCAGACTAACAGATCATGCCTATATAATGTTTTTTAATCCTTCCCAGCATCTGGTTAAACCTATCCCCACTAAGAAGCCTGATGATCATTGCAATGCACGTTCTCCCCACAGAATACAAAAAAATCAAAGAGAAGAGATGGCCAGCCACACTTCAGACATTTTTTTTCAGCTGAGAAACAACCACGTGAAGCATATGAATTCTATACAATGGCCTTCCTTCCTGGTTCCCAGGAGCTGCAATATAAGTAACCTCCTCTTGGTCTTTCCAGCAATGGGTTTGGTGAGCCCACAGAGGAACCCTCTGATACCACCACCTGAAATTGAGAGCATGTAAACCACCCTCAGGGTTTAAACTATTTCACAATTCCTTCCAAACCTCAAAGAGAAGTTTCTCAAGACAATGTTAAAACATGATACTTCCATATCAAATAATTTTAAAATTCTTCTACTTTACATATCTCTCAAACAGCTTGCCGGGTGTTTCTTGAAAATATCTACTCTGACATCCTGTGTATACCAATGTGAAACTAATTTTATCTGATAAAGTTAAAAAGCAAACAGTCTATGGAATAATACATTTGTATGAAGTGTTGCAAGTAATACATATTGTACATTTAATAAAAATTCTAATTAACAGTATTGTGATTCTATAGCTCACACAAGTTAAAATTTCTATTGCATATGTAAAACATTAACTCGTTTAGTACCTGACAGTTGAAAATATGCCAGCTGTTTCAAACACTGCAATGGCATCTTATTATATTGCTAGTCAGCTGAAAAACACTCCAATACAAAAAAAAATTCACTGTCCCATTACATGCTTCTAAGTAGTTCTGCTGGTTTAAGTGTAGATACGAGTGTGACAACAATGAATTAAACATTTAAGTTTTCTGAAAACCACCCTTTGTAGATATCATTAGCTTGTGCTGCAGAACTATGTCTAACTCAACCATGTTTGAACAATTTGGTTTTATAACAAAGACCATTTTTTTATGCATAACTTCATATAAGCTCACAGTTGAGCTACCCAAATACTGTAGGCAGCAGTATCTCTTTCACACATTATGTCTTCCACATTTACCATAAGGGTTTTTTGGAAGTGAAGTTCACCTCCACTGTCCAGGTTTTTACACAAAAAAAATGTGCAACATTGAGAAGAACTCATCAATAGAATAACTCTAAACATGGTGAAAACTGCTCCTCTCTTTTTATTCTTCTGTGTATTTTTGATCTTCAAGTGACTGTGAATTGAATACATCCCTTATTTATTCATTCATTCATTCATTTCTTAATTACTAATCAATTGAGTACTGCAGTTGCTAAAAACTCTTCAGATTACTTCAGTGCAATCATTTTCAATGACACAGATGCATAAGCAAGTCCCTCTACAGTGAATGATAAAATTTGTATTGGCTTCAGTGAGATGGGTAATCGTCCAGCAAGTGCAAAGAGGATATTGTAAATATTTGCAGTTCATTCCCCTGATGAAGACTAGCCTCGGCTTCTGTTTAGGCTGTAGGACATGAGAACGATTGCCAGCATTGTCTCTGCAGAGACCATAGTGCCAGTGGAGAACTCCCACCTCAGGCAGCTGTTGTAATATTTAAGCATCTCTCTGTACTGTGGAGATTGTGTTTAAATGCAAAACACTGGAATAACATTCCCAAATATTTTCCTAAGAACACTTCTTTCTAATGTGTTGGAACTGGGCTAGAATGACAGACATTAACAGAAAAAGAATTTTGTCTCATCATGACTGCACTTAGCAGTAAACAAAGGAGAAAAGTAAAAACTCAAATTGGTTTTGCTCATATCAGAAATGTCTTCATCCAAAACATCTCTGTACTTAAGTGCTCAGAATATCTCAAAACTATTCTTTAAATTTACTTAATTTTTTCCATTGTATTCAGATCTCATGTTTTACCCTGTAAACATTCTTTCTGATACTTTATAAATTAGCAATTGGTGTTTCTACAAACCACCCTCCCTAACACATACAAAAAACCACTTCATTACACATCATCACTCTGCATCCCCTCAGAAAAATACTGCAATAGGAATCTTGTAATCCTAACTAGATATTCACAGTGGACCATTTTTTTCCAAATCCATAAACTGACTGAATTACAGTATCTGAGCAAGACGTCAGCATTTTTGTTGTATATGTAAATTGAGTGAGCAGTAATCTCAACATTGACTGAGGATTAAGTAGATGGTGAGAAAATGGAGATCCACTTGTACCCAGCAGTCCTTATAACTGCTGATTTACTACATGATGCTAATTAAATGAGGCTGGCTTCATAATGGAAATATATGGTGCCTGAGTAGAAAAGCTGTTAACATAATTATATCTGTTACACAAGGGGTGTAGCAGATTGCAATTATTAGAAGACTGAGTTTAAGGCTACCTTGTGTACTCTAACATTGGGAGTGGCTTTTAGATGCCTTCACTTCCCAAATAGCACTCAAACTCAGAGTTAAAACTTCTTTTTTCTCCTTACAGTATCAAAGACATGCTTTATAAAAATTAGCTTACTCCCCTAAGTACTCAGTTTCCAAATGCAGTTCATTTTTAACAGTTAAGGCAATTGTGGATATGCCTGGGCATCTTGTCAAAACATTACTACAGCCCTCCTTTGAATGAATGGTTATGTAAAAACTCCGTCTCAAGCCGTGTACAGAAAGCTGGCCTGCGAGAACAAAAAACCCCAGCTCTGCTCTGTACCAGTGCCTGTAGCCCCCTTGTCGCTTTCTTAGGGGTTCATGGAAGAGTGTCTATAGAGTTTGAGTTTTCTCAAAGTCAAAGATTTTCTAAAGCAAGTCTGCATTATCTAACTTTATTAGGGGGTTACATTTCCCAGAATCCCCATTTTCGCAAGCTATAAAATATTCCATATTTCATGATCAGGGGACTCTCAAAAACACATTTCAAAATAGCAAAACATGATGTTAAGAGCAGGCATATCAGTGTTTCAAATTCAATTCAGCACTTCAAGAAAAAATAATTACAGGATAATGTTCACCGTGGAGGAGTATTCAGGCTTTAAAAAGCTTTTGTGGATGATTAAAAAAAGAGAAGGGATGCCAAGGCATTTAATAACCACAAAAGCTGTTTACTGTGAACGTTTTCCAGTACCATGAACACTGTGTCTATTAGACAAAGAAAGAGGAAAAAAAACTAAAACCCAACAATCCTCAAAGTCAATAAACAGAAACATAAAAATGGCTAACATTGTTTTTCTCAACTTCTGAACGCTTAAAACTTCTCTGCTGTCTGCTGTTACAAGTGCATTTTAAAGGGTAATGACCCCCTAACCTTCCTTTAGGAAACGTGCATTTGAGAACCCCTGTTTCAGTCACTAATATCCAAATCGTATTTACTTTTAGCCAACTATCCTTTCATTCCCAGAAGTGGAGATCCAGGGATGTCACAGAAATACCGCAAAATACTGGGGAAGAAAGGTATGAATGAACACTTAACTAGCTTCACAGCAGTGTTCTTATCTGTTCCTTTTTCTCTTAAAGCATAAACACAGTAACTGAATGCCTAATGAAATCTTCAACATAATATAAAGACTTCTTTCTTCAATACCTTTTTTTCTTATTTTCTTCCCACTTGCTTGTTATTCTTTCATGTCTTTTTCTAATCCTGCATTTCAGATTCTTGCTTGTACTTTTTACATCCATCTTCTTTCCGCTCTTGTCCACAGTCTTAGACCCTCCCCAGTATCTGTTATTTTCTCAGAGCCTTTGGCACTCATTTTCCTTGCTCAGATCATTGCTTCAGTCTCCTGAACTCCCACATAGAACTCGAATGCAGAAAGTGTTTTGCCACAGGTTTGAAAAACAAAGTGGTGTCTGCCATCTACCCCTTCATTGCATGTCCCTGCATTATACATGCGTCTTTTCCTAACTCTCAGAATGAGAGAGGTTAAGATGTAAGAGGGGAGGTATGAAAGTATCAGCAGCTCAGGAGTGAGAAGGAACCAGGAGCCCGTGACTTCTCTTAACTTGGGGGAAATCATTGCTTGATGAAGAACAACTTGCCAAGACTAGTTCCAAGTTGTTCTTTTCTAAGTCTTCAAAGGTTGTCAGTCTGATGTTACTTAGGAGATCTAGCTGACTAAAACAGAGACATGAGGGAAGGTCTTAATATTTTATAAGAATCAGCATCATATTTACAAAGAAACAGTATGTGTGCAACTTTATGCAATCAAAGTATCAGGTTCACTTTGCAGCCAGTCTACTTTCTCGAAGTCCCTAATTTGTTTAACTATACTGTATTACTGGTGTGTCACTCAGATTAAGTGAGAGTAAGCATTTGTCCTCAGATTGATCATGCCTAGTTCAATGCCTAAGCTTTAACTAAAGCTCACCAATGCACCTGAATTTCAATTCTTAAGCCAGTTTTGGACTACGTCTCTAATTTCACTATGACGAAGTCATAAAGAAGATTAATGAGAACTCTTTCTGTACCAAAAAAAGCAAAAGGGTATTTTAGTGTTTGACCATGAGCTGGAGAAGTCTGAAGTGTGAAGGTTGCTGGAAGACAATGCTACAGAAAACAAATCCCCAGATGACGAGGTGGTGAGAAATGTATGAGCATTAAAAAAAAGGTTTCTGAATGATAGGCTAATACATGTCTCAGTCATCAGTGTTGAGTGACCTATTTGCGACAGTTCACCTTGTCTGATGTGACCATGAGCAACTGTTTTGCCACAGGTAAATGGTGTAACATAAAAGCTAAGGAGGCAAAGGAAGTTCAAGTCATTTATGGTCTACCAGTCCCATAAAAAGCTCTGCTTTACTCTGTTAGCAACAAAGCAGGAACTGCAATACCAGTGAAGTACTGGAAAAAGCCAAGACGACTTCATTAAATTTGCAAGATTTTCCATATGACAACCATCTTACATGTGCCTGATGAATTCTTCTGTTGTGCAGGCTCTTATGCTGTGTCATTCTTTGAGTACAAATAATTACTATAATTACTACAATAAATTAATAACAATTGTAGTAATTGTATCATGACCTCTGGTGATTGGACTATGGCCATCTAACTGCTTGTCAGTGTTCAGGGGCCCAGATCTACAGCTGTGACTGATCATTATGGATCAGGGAAAGCACTGTGCAAGCATATTCACCTGTGAGAGAGTTCAGTTTCATAGAGTACAGTTTAGAACAAATTTTTGGTAGCTATGATTTCTGGGAGGTGGAGGAAAAGTGAAGCTGCAATACAACATGTGGCAAGGAGCAAAAGCCTTCCCTGTGTTGCCTCATTACACTCATCTAACTCTTCTCAGTACATGCATGCTGGGTTTAGGACCAAAATTCACACCAAGCAGGACCCACTACACTCAAAAATTTAATTGATTCTCCTGCAGCAAGGAAACATTTTCTCCAGTTTTGTACAGCACTGAGCACGCTGAAGGCATTCAATAATTCATCAACCACTTACATTAGCTAAGGACAGAATCCAAAGTTTACAACCCCTACAGTTATAAAAACAATCTGAAAATTCTTAGAAATTCTTAGAATTCTTACTTCTTCTAAGTATGATGTTTTAATTTCTTAATGCATGCAGTGAATTTTTAAACAATTATGCAATCTTTCTGATGTGAAACCTGTACATTTTAAAAGCAGTTATTAGAATCTGTTTGAGAAGTAGTCATACACTGAACAAAACAATTGTATACAACAAAGACAATGAGCAAGGATTTTCTCACAGGACAACAGGAACAAGTCTATAAAAATAGTTTATTTTACTGGTACAGACAAGAAGTACCTCAGAGGCCCTGGGGATTAACACATTTCTTGAAAAGGGGAAAAAATGTCCAGATAACTGAGTACAAAAGTAACTCATTAGCACTTCTAGCCAAACAAAAGAAACTCCTTCCTCTAAGACAGGCAAACAGACTGTCAGACCCACACAGAAAGTCATGAAGTGTCTAGAATATCATCAGCTCACAAAATATTCTGGTATTATCATCATGAGGCCTGCTCATTCACCCTACCCCAAATTACTGTACCTGTATCTAAAAACAGCACCTTCTAAAAGCATATTAACAGGATGATATGCCTCTCTTGCAACAATGACAGTGCTAGTAAAATTTATGAGAAGCCTGAATTTTTCTGCCTTCTACCAGTACACAGCTAGAATACTGATTGCCTTTTCCTAATCCTCAGCAGATTTCCCTGTTCCCTGCCCTCCTTCTCAAGGATCCTGACACTGTCGGACAACGCTGTTGTCTAGATGATTTGCTCCTTCAGTGTGTGCAATGGGGAGAAACCAGCAGACCCTTCAATCTGAAGGAAGCTTGAGTGTCCAGGGGGATCACACTATTGGGTTCTGCAGATGGTATTTGATAAACAGATTACAGATGATTTTAAAGAGATTCAATTTTCTCACAGTAGACAGAAGATCAGGTTCACCCAAACCCTGTGCAATGCAAATCCCAGAGTAGTGAAGAGATGATGTTTGTGAGATACTTTTCCACTCCACTGATCCCCTGACTCACTGGTTTCCAATGTGAAAGCATGCTCTAAGTTATGTTTCAGATGTGTTACAGTGATAGCAGTGGTCCCCCAACATCATCTGCACCCCCTAAAGAGACTGACCTCTCAAAAACCACCCTGTTCCTCTCAGATAATTTCCTCTCTCCAACAGTGGCAGAACCATAGCACAAAACCAGTCATAGACAGTATGTAGAGAAAAAAAAGCTGTTGTTTCTGTTTGTAATTTGTACTAGTAGTATAGTCACACCTAGCAGGTGAAGGTCAGCCTAGAAACTACTAGATTTTTTATTAAACTTCTGTTTTGATGCAACTGCATTCACATGCAGTGAATGTATACCAAACTCTCCTGTTAGCTCAAGTCTAGCATTTTTTTTCTCGTTACAAATACATATTTTAAAATTATTGGAGCATTTATTCAAGCAACATCTAGACATTCTTAAAAGTGTTACAAACTACTTGGTCTTTCATTCCTTCATAATAATTTTCAAAAGTGTCTTGCTCAGAAAAGATATTTACAAGGACAACAAACTGAAGACCAAGAAAAGTTAATCAATACCAAGTTAATAATAGATTGTTCCATTTAATTTGGAGCTTTCTAAGACAAAGTACTGGGTTTGGATTGTAGTAGTTCAGCTGGTTATCTAAGCCTAGATTACCCATATCTGATCTATTCTCTATTATTTACACTTACACCATCCTAGTAGCATCAGGTAGGGAATATTCTCCAAAAGATTCTCACAACAGGAAATCATTTCCTGGACTGATTGCCAAGGACTATTACTGCAGTCCTATTAGAGCAGTACAAACCTTTAGCACTTAGTGGGTTGAAAAGAATAAAACACAACCCTCACCTATTCTCCACTCTGTGGCTGAAGGTGTAAGAAAAGCAGGCACAGAACTGATACTTAAGAATACCAGCTTACCTGGGGAAGATAGGAAGGGGAGAGAGTCAGTATATAATGCTGTTTTTCCCTTGTTCCTGCTTTTTGCATTGGTAAAATCACAAACTGAACAACATACATTGGCAAATCCCATGTCTTGTCTTTTCTAAATAGGATTTTATATATCACATGCACATATAACAGGTATAAAGATTTACACCTGTACACAGGGAGATTATGGAACTCCTGTCTCTTAAGTTGTTAATATTTTCTTTTTAAAAAACAGAAGAGAGAGAAAATCTTTCGCTAGCAAAACATATAAACAGGGAAAAAAAAAAAACTAGCGCAGCATGAGATGCTCTTTTGGTGTCTAACGTTAGCACTAAACCTCACATGAAGAGTATTTATTTTTGCTATAAAAATATACTTATAAAAAGTCTGCTTTGGGGAATGAATATCAGGCACTAAACACAAATACACTAAGAGCCAAATTGTCAATGTCTTAAAATTCCCTCCTAGAAGGGAGGGAATTGCACTGTCTTTTGCATTCTCAGAACCGATGTTTGGATAAGAAGACTGGGTATTCAAGCAGGAAGCTGTCAATATTTGCACAAAAGTACCCATCTGCGCATGCAAAGCTAATTTTGGGTTCATCTGTGTACTGGGGATATTCACCTGAACCCAAATACTCTTTTATAATATTTGTCAATTTTTGAAATCTTAGCCTTCACTACAAAGCCGCAAGGAGTCTGCTTCACTTTGTCAGAGCCTATCTAATTTGCTACCCTGCTTCAGGAGTAGGAAGCATATTGCGCCCCAGCTAAAGCAAAGAAGCATTCCTGCACCTCGAATACTGTGTTCAGTTTTGGGCCCCTCACTACAAGAAAGATATTGAGGTGCTGGAGCGTGTCCAGAGAAGGGCGACGAAGCTGGTGAGGGGTCTGGAGCACAAGTATTATGAGGAGTGGCTGAGGGAACTGGGGTTGTTCAGTCTGGAGAAGAGGAGGCTGAGGAGAGACCTTATCACTCTCTACAACTACCTGAAAGGGGGTTGCAGAGAGGTGGGTGTTGGCCTCTTCTCCCAAGTGATGAGTGACAGGACAAGAGGAAATGGCCTCAGGTTGCACCAGGGGAGGTTCAGGCTGGATATTAGGAAAAATTTCTTTACTGAGAGTGTGGAAATGCAATGGAATAGGCTGCCCAGGGAGGTGGTGGAGTCACCCTCCCTGGAGGTATTCAAGGAGCGTGTGGACATGGCATTGTGGGACGTGGCTTGATAAGCATGGTGTTGTGTGGTGTGGTGTGTTGGTTTTTGTTTGTTTGTTTGGGGGGGGGGTTGTTGTTTTTTTTTGTAATGGTTGGACTTGATGATCTTACAGGTCTTTTCCAACCTTAGCGATTCTGTGATTCTGTGATTCCCTCTTCTTTGAGACAACTGAGACAGCAATGTGGGTCTTTTGCAGATATGTACCCAGAAAGGGGCAGTTTCCCATCCTGGCATGCATTTATAGTTAATTTAAAAGTCAGATAGCACTACAGTGTCTGTTCCTGGGAGAGCACAGCTATGGCACACAGCACTTTTCTTGCCCCCAACTTTAGCCTTCAAACAATCTTGCATGCACTGCTGAGCATGAGGCTAAAGGCTGGGAATCCTTTTTTGACTTTCTAACAACCAATTAATCTGTCATACCATTGTATAATATTCAGCTGACCTAATTGCCTTAGCCAGCCTTCCTGCAAATGTTGGTTTTCCTCAGACTGGTACTGAAGTCCTTTTAAAATCCACCATGTATGCAAAGTGATGTGTGTTTGTGCTAGTGAAGGTTTGGGTTGTCTAAATACTGCAAAAAGCAGAATTTCTCCAAAATATACCACAGTCTATTATCACCCACTTATTTCTTACCTATTGAAAAGATAGAGGCAATAAGACATTTTAAATGAATTAAAGTACAACACATTCGTACCATGAATATAATGCTTTTAAAATAGTATTTGTTTTCTTCAGCCTCACCGGGGAGACATTTTAATTCTGTATGGCTGAAGAAAAAAAGAAGAAAAAACTGCAGAAGGATTCTTGCTGCTGCAAAAGTGCATAAGAACATTTACCTTTCCATCATATGTAAAGGTAGAAAATTATTTAAACAGACTGTGGCTTCCAAAGCTCATCTATGTCACTTCAAGACATCTCTGCCAAAATCTTATTTTTTTATCATAATTACGTTCCAAGGTTTTGAACTCAGCTAAAACTTCTCACTGCAAGTTTTGGTGAATTACCTTAGACTCAGTCTATGTGTACTAATATTCAAATAACAGATGCAAGATAAAAGTATCTCTCATATGTTGTATATCATGTGTTTTTCCACACTGTGGGATCCTTTGGACACTGTCTCAGTGACTATTTCAATGCATGTTCATTATTATTTCACTGGCAGGTACTGAACTCATCTTTGTTGAAGACACTTACTGTCTTAATTATATCACATAGTCAAGTATTTCATGTTCCTTTGCAGACACTGTTACTTGGGCTGTAATTGGATTGCTGGCACACAGCTACAAACCCAATAAAGAATGCTCTTTTGGTGCTGCCTACAGTGTTCTCCTATTTCATATGTGAGCTCCTCACATGGCCTGTTTATCTCAGTTTTTTCAGAGTAAGCGGAGGGGAAAGGTTTATTTGGGGTAGATTTTGATCTAAGCTGAACTCAGTGCAAATTTTCGTGAAAATGAGCATATTGGTTCATTAAAGACTTTCGCTGTCTCGTATTTTGTTGAAATTTAATCAGCTGAACTGTGCATGCATTGAAAGTTTTCAGAAACATGCTATCTCATACACATGTAAGTGCAGCATGCTAGCTGTGTATCTACACTTATGAAAGGTGCTTTGTGCATATCTTTTTTTCTTTTTTTTTTCCAAACATACTGAAGTTTGTCCTTTAAATTTCTTTAGTATTACAGCATGTGTACCATATTTTGCTACAGTTGCTATAGGAACTGTATATTACTGAATAGCAGACAGCATCTGGTAAACAGGATATAAAAGAACACAAATTGGCAGTCTCCTCAGCTAGGCTTTGGATATATTTGGACTTTTGTGAAGTACCCTTTGTGAAAAATAAATCTAATCCTGTTGTTCCTTATATGGAAGCTCTTCAATTTCATCTGTGGTCTTTCTTCACAAACTCCCTTGTTGTAACTATATAGCATTGTCGACTAGAAGAGAAGTTAATGAACCAAATAAAAATGCCTATTATTTGGAAGGATACTGCACAGGACCCTCCCAGAAGTGGATTAACTACAGGGGAAGAAAACTTGCACTTGTGAGTATTTTTATAAATCCAGCCCAGCAGTCATGGCATAATATTGAAATTACTTTCCTTTTTCTCCTTCCCTCTCTCAAATATTAAGCTACCCTTTCTCAGTCTCATTTTTTCCCTAGCCCATTTTAAAGAAAATATAAATTCATTAAAGATATTATGGCAAGCTACATGCATTTAATTTGTAAAACTGGCAAGACTACATTAGAGATAGTGTAAGTGTTTTCTTATCCATGAAGTTTGCTACCTAGGGAAAAAACACCTTAAATAACCATCTCAACACACTTGTCATGTACACTCACGTTATGAGATTCAATGTAGCTTTTGTAAATGTAAGTGTTCTTGACTAAGTAATGAGTAAGGGACTGAAGTCAGCAATACGTACAACAGTACCAATGTGTTATGTTCCATACATAATTATTAGGCAATGTGCTACATTACTAAAGGAGAATAATTTTGTTTAAAAACTAAGAAGTTTTTAAAAATACAGCCTAGGTCATTTACAAAGCCACAGTCACTCAGATGAAGCACTGCTAGTTCTGTATCTAGCACCATGAATTCAAAACCTCTGACTGAAAGAGGTCTTGTGCGACTGAAAGAGGTCTTGTGCTGGTAATGTAAGTTACCTGTTTCACCCCCGCTACATCTCTGACCTTTGTTCTTTCACCTTTTCTCTAACCCCGTCATCAGCTTGGCCCACTGCAGACAAACATAACATTGCTCTGCCTATACTTCATGCTGACATGGCACAAGCTGGCTCTGATTCAAAAGAGGCAAGGATGTTTCTATGCTGGTCCCCAAATGGAAGAGGTTTACCAGTGGGAGAGGAATAGAGCTTAATCTATTTTCTATTAATTCAGGGCAGCCTTGATCCCCTAAGCTCAGGGAAGCCCTAAGGTTATGGCAACTTGTATGAAAGTCTCAATAGGCTTCCAGGTATTTTGAGAATGCATCAAATAAAAAGTCAGCTTGAAACAGGCAATACTCTTCCATGCCTCTTCCTGCATCTGAGGGTAGAAGAGAAGAACTGAGAAGGAGCTTTGCTCAGGAATGCAGGTGTTTTACTGACTGGTCTTCTGTACTTTGGCTTGTTCTCATGTAAGTATGAGGACAATAGGGTAATAGGTTCTTGGTATTTTTTGTGCCATTAAACAAATGTGATTTGAAATAAAATAAAATTTAACCCCACATAATTACACTGCATGTAAGTAAGTGACATAATGGATATCTCAAGGCATGAGATTTCATTGAGTTGATAGTCTTTCATCCCTCTTTCTCCCCTATATTCCTGTCTTTTTCTGTTATCACAAACCAACCCATTATCTATCCCCTTCAATGAATGAAGGATAAAGTGACTTACCAAAATGTCTCTTGCTATCAATCAGTAGGCTTTTCTTCCATTTTCTTTGATTTAGATATAAAACCCTTGTTTTGAAGAGACCTTATCATTCTATGTTAGGCCTAAAATGTTCTTTTTACCTATAGTTAGTGAAAAGCTTGGTTTTGTTTTTCATGTCTCAGATATTTTTATGTTCCAGGCTACTACCTACTATTCTAATTTTCTCTTTTGTGAAAATAAGGGTGTAGAAGCAAGAGTGTAACAGACAATAAAGTGACTGAAGACTGTGAAAGTAAAGTTATACATAGAAAGTGGAGCTTTTTAAACCAGTATAATAACCTCCAAATTGTGGTTTTCACAAGAGAATAATTTCATTGTGGAATCCTGGTGTCCAGGTTCAAAACTAAAAAGCCAGAAGGCAAAAAGAAGGAAGGAAAGAGTGTATGAAGAGCGCTGACAGTAAGAAGCTGGCATTTTGTAGCATTCAAATACACAAGATATCATGTTTAAATAGTAAGGATAACAATGCCCCCATGCACAACTTGTCAACAATAGCAAGTCAGGAAGAAGTGTTGTCTTAGCGTGGCACACCTGTGTTTAAAACATTGCCTTCCACCTTTTGTGACTATCAAGTTGAGCACATAAAAAGATTTGTTGCTCAGAAACCTCTGAAAGCTTCTGATTGGAAATTGTAAGTTGAAGTCATTGAGGATTTGGTCCATTTTTCATATAGAAATTCAGGCCTAATAAGTCATCAGAGTGCCTCTCAGATGCTTCTGATTTGCAGGATATTTTCATGCTCTATGCAATTTCATTCATTTTTCTCTGCAGTTCTCACATCTTAAGCAAGAAGTTACATTAGTACTTAATGCTGCTAGATTCTGAAATCTTCCTTTTGAGCTGATCTCAGCACACCTCCATGTCCTCTTAGCTCTACAAATTTTAAAAAGTTACTCTTCTGCTGTGCATTGTAACCTTATTTGAGAACCACCATCAATTATTTTACATTGATTATTGTATAATTTGGCTGATTCTGACATCTCATCTGATGCTATATGCCAATAACTTTTAAAAGTCTCCTCTGTTAATACACAGTTAATGGATAAGAGACAACTGTAGACAGGATGTCTGAAGTCCGTTTATCACACAAAAACATTGATTAAGCAGGTTGAATTTGAATGCACTGAAATGAAGATTAATCTGTCATAATAACAGCACAATTTTCAACCTCAGGAAGCAGGGGTAGGAGTGAATTAAGTGATAATCCAGATGGCTTCAGTAACAAAGTGACCTTTTTGCATTTTACAGTAGTTATTTACAGCTTTGGTCATCACTATATTTTTCTATTGAAAGCACACCCAGGCAGATCATCAATAGCTCCATTTAGAAGAAAGGGAAGCAAAATGCCCACTTTCTGGTGTCAATAAACTGCTAAAATAGAATTCAAATATCAAAAGAGTAGTTTTTTACTCTGTGCCTTAAAAGCAGATATGTGGTCTGTCACTGCAGAATTGGAGATGTTTTCTTAAATAAATCTTTGCTCACCGCTTAATATAGATACCTGCACAATCTGTTATTATGCAAAGGAGTGATAAAAATAAAACAGCACCAAAATATCTTTATATTCCTGATCAAAATGGTCAGCAGAGTGAGTTTTCACATATCAAGTTACAGCTGATATTACAATCTACACAACACCTTTTTCAGCACTGTTTTTCACAGTTCATTTTCAGTACTCCTAACTTGTTTGCAATCTCCCTGCTGCTATAGCTTGGATGACAACTATCACTAGGCTTACATAAGTATATATACTATAGATATACTAGTAGATTAACACATTACCATAAATTAGCAATTATATATTAATCATATATTATCAGGTATTATAGATATATACAATATATAATATAATATAGATATATTAGATATATGCCATAACTGGATATATATTAGAATTAAAACTAGGATGACTGTGTGTTCTTGCATTCTTTTTTTTTTTTCCTTTTGTTCTAAAGAGAAGTCAAAATAAGTTGAGGAAGGAAAAGCATTTCTATTCAGTCTCAGAGGTTTTTTACTACCTAGAATCATAGAATCATGGAATCACAGAATATCTCAAGTTGGAAGGGACCCAAAAGGATCATTGGAGTCCAACTCCCTGCTCCTCACAGGACTACCTAAAACTAAACCATATAACTAAAAGCATCGTCTAGATGCTCCTTGAACTCTGCCAGGCTTGGTGCCATGACCGCTTCCCTGCAGAGCCTGTTCCAGTGACAGACCACCCTCTCAGTGAAGAATCTTTTCCTTACGTCCAATCTGAACTTCTCCTGATGCACTTTCATTCTATTTTCTCATGTCTTGTTGCTGGTCACCGGAGAGAGATCAGCACCTCCTCCTCCACTGCCTCCTTTGAGGAAGCTGTAGGCTATTTCTTTAGATGAGTCATGTCTCCCTGAGATTTAGTCTAGCTCAAAAAACTCCACACAGACACACACACCAAAAAAAAAAAAAAAAAGGTAGTTTTTTATTTTAGTATTTTAGCTCAGTAGGGTGAATTCAGAGATTATTTTCCTACTACTTCTCCCCTAAATGAAAACTGAACAAAAATGGATCAACACCTTAAGGAAACAGCCGGGGTCTTCAAGTGTAACCAACAGAAGGTGAAAGACAGGCAGGTAAGCTGGTGAAATGGACACGCTCTTGGGAAATGACAGAAAAGTTTAATCTTGGGACTCCAGAAGGAAAAGCACAAGCCATTGCTGAAGTAGGTAGCAACACATATCTTCTGTGGGTCATCACAGAAGGTGGCCTTTAACAAATACTTAGCAATAGATCCAGAGGACAGGCCAAAAAGGTCAGTATTTATGTTAATCCAGTGATCATTACATACCACACATACAGCACAAAGGAGCTGAAAGTGCCTCAGCTGATAGTGACAGCAGTCTTATAAAAGGCCTTGCACAGTGTAGCCTGTCACATCAAGGTCAGAATTTTACCTTCTCAGAGCCTCAGCTACATACAAATTTGTCACTTGTGTAACGTGGAGCTTTACTGAGCTTAAATATTGTGAATTGCATCCTAAGGACATAAAATAAAGCTTTCTGCAACTCTCCCTCCACTCACTCTATACAAAAAAGAGAAATACAATTCAGCCTTGGTTCACTGAGCAAACATATAGATATACATACCTTAAGCTGAAACATCCTTTGATGCAGAACGTCATCCACTGCAGCATGAATGGGTGCTCTTACAATTCTCATGCAGTGGATCCCTTACTGGAATAAGCATCCACATCAAAACCTGTTTGGAAAAACATTATTATGCAGATTCAGAGGATCTGATGCAAACACTACCTCAGGAGTAATTCCTGAATAAAAGAGAAAAGAGGACCTTTCTTGATATCATTTTATGTACCATAATGTCATGCTTCTTCATATTCAACAGAATTCACTACAAAGGAGAGGAGAATGTGTTGAAATACCTGCCTTCAGCGCAAACTGATTTAGACCCTTTTAAAAGAGTGAGTATAGATTCACCATTAGGGCAGGAGGGACAACTATAGGAACCCTGCACAGCATAATTTGAACCCCGTCCCAGTAGAAAGTATATCACCATTAATAATAGCTCCACTGCTCCAATACTACTCAGGCATTGCCTACTTTAATTGTATTTCAGAAGGGCAAAGAGTCAGCTACATTTCCTTTTCATTATTATATTATACCTCATTGAGAAACTCTGAGCCATCTAAAAAGAAAGATTAATTTCCCATCTCATTTACCAAATCTCAAGGGACAAATTGCCCCTGAAGTTTAAGGATTAAAGTAATTCAACTTATGAACAAAAATAGGAAATAAAATGGAAATCTGCATCAGGTCATTGTTTGCTAATATTTATATATGCATATACCTTGTCACCTTTGTCATCTATACTGAGTGCAATGACAAATACGGAGTTGGGTGTCTCTTTAGTCCTTATTTAAACAGACAGAGTATTTATGCAGGACAGGTCAACAAAGTCAGCTGTCGGACCCTTCACAGAAATACTTTATGTATGCAAATAAACCTGCATAGTGTTTACACATTATACCAGACACTACTCCAACATCCCTTATACATTTTCTAAACTGGTGTTACGCCCTTGGCTTCAGAGAAATTGCTCCTAATTTAGTTATGTATAAGTGATTCTAGAATCAGGTCTACTCTGTTTCTTCAGATAGAAATACCCTTTTAGTCCTCCAATTAATCCATGGGGTGAGCAGTTCACTTTTACAGTTTCCCACAAATAATAAAGGGGGACTACTATGCAGTGATAGAGCTTTCTGTGAAAATCTGTCTTCAGTTGACTCAAGAATCTTGAGTTAAAGGGCTAGAAATTGTACCTGCATTATTTCGTAATTGTCCTACTTTCAAAGGAATACATTTACTTGGAAATAATTTACGTATTTGTCTCAATTCCTGTGAAGGTACTACTTCCTTAGTACATTTATGAGGATTATCTAACACGCTATCAGAAGTAAATCCCACATAAAACAAAATGTATGTTTACGTAACCTCATGATGAAAGCTATAATAACATCCGTTCCTCCTAAATCTTTCATTTTACCTCTTTCTTGCATGTTGGTAAAATTAAGATAGGCTTTGTACAACTCTCTGAGGTAACCAAGTACCAAATCACTTAGGAATTACACCACCAGCAGAAAACGTAGCCCTAGAGTTTTATAGGTTAAATAAACCCTCCAACTAGAAACTAACAAGCTGCTAGTGCAGCACACACACTGACTGATTACAATTAGCATGAAACTGCACTGGAAAAGTGGATATCCCTATTCTGAAACAGCTTCAATTTCCAGTTGGGAAGGCGTGCGGGGAGGGCACAGTCCTCCCTTCCTGGCTCTAGAGGCTCTTTTGACGAGTGGTCATCACCCTCCCAGAAGAGGCCCAGCTATGGTCTCCACTCGGCTGAAAGCCATCGCCAGAAGGAATGTGGTGACCCAGACGGAGCTCCCACCCAGGCATGCAGCTGTCCAGGTCTCTGGCTGCAGGGAGTGCCTGAGCCTGTCACTTGTGCCAGAGGCAGGGAGAGACAACGCCTGTGTGCGGTGCGACCAGGTGAACGATCTGCTCAGCCTGGTGGCAGAGCTGAAAGAGGAAGTGGAGAGGCTGAGGAGTATCAGGGAGTGCGAGAGGGAGATAGACTGGTGGAGCCACACCCTACCGTCCCTGAGGGAAAGGCAGAGGATGGAGGCTCCACCAGAAGCAGAGGCCCCCTTACCCTCTTGCTGCCGGGCAGAAGGAGGGGACCTAAGAGACGAAGGGGAATGGAAAAAGGTCCCTGCTCGGGGCCTCAGGCAAATCCCCTCCCGGCCTCCCTCACCTTCTCAGCTGTCCCTACACAACAAATATGGGGCTCTGGAACTTGAGGGCCAGGATAACGAGGATATGGATGAAAGTCCATCCACGGGGTTGCCTAGGGTGAGCCAGTCTGCCCCAACCATTACAACTACCTCTATTAAGACAAAAAGGAGGGTAATTGTTGTAGGCGATTCCCTCCTGAGGGGAACAGAGGGCGCAATGTGCCGACCAGACCCAAGCCACAGGTAAGTCTGCTGCCTCCCTGGGGCCCGGGTGAGAGAGGTCACCAGGAAACTCCCTGGTCTGGTACAGCCCACTGATTACTACCCACTGTTGGTTTTGCAGGTTGGCAGCGATGAGGTTGCGCAAAGAAGCCTAAAATTGATCAAGAGGGACTTCAGAGCACTGGGGAGACTGGTTGAGGGATCGGGAGCACAGGGAGTGTTTTCCTCAATCCCTTCATTGGCAGGAAGGAGCGCTGATAGGAACAGGAAAACACACCTGGTTAACACATGGCTCAGAGGCTGGTGCCATCAGGGGAATTTTGGGTTTTTTGACCACAGGGCGGTTTACACGGCACCGGGCCTGCTGGCAGCAGATGGAGTTTAACTATCCTCAAGGGGGAAAAGGGTTCTCACTTATAAGTTGGCAGGCCTCATCGAGAGGGCTTTAAACTAGATTTGAAGGGGGAAGGGGATGAAGCCAGGGTACCTAGAGATGACCCTAGGTGTGGCGTGCCGATGCTGGGGGTGAAATCAATAGCCCAGCTCAAGTGCATCTATTCCAATGCACGCAGCATAGGCAGCAAACAGAAAGAGCTGGAAGCCATCGTGCAGCAGGACAACTATGACATAGTTGCCATCACAGAAGCATGGTGGGACGACTCACGTGACTGGAGTGCTGCAATGGAGGGCTATAAGCTCTTCAGGAGGGATAGGCAAGGAAGGAGAGGTGGCGGGGTTGCTCTGTAGGTTAAGGAGTGTTCTGATTGTATAGAGCTCAACGATTGTGACAACAAGGTTGAGTGCTTATGGGTAACATGAGGGGGAAGGCAAACAAGGCAGATATCCTGCTGGGGGTCTGTTATAGACCACCCAACCAGGACAAAGAAGCTGACGAAGCATTCTACAAGCAACTGGCAGAAGTCTCACAGTCGCAAGCCCTTGTTCTTGTGGGGGACTCCAACTTACCAGATGTCTGCTGGAAATATAACACAGCAGCGAGGAAACAGTCCTGAAGGTTCCTGGAGTGTGTGTAAGATAACTTCCTGACACAGCTGGTAAGGGAGCCTACCAGGGGAGGTGCCCTGCTTGACCTGCTGTTTACAAACAGAGAGGGCCTGGTGGGATAATTGATGGTCAGAGGCTGTCTTGGGCTTAGCAACCATGAAATGATAGAGTTCTCAATTCTTGGTGAAGTAAGGAGGGGAGTCAGCAAAACCACTACCATGGACTTCCGGAGGGCAGACTTTGGCCTGTTCAGGACACTGGTTGAGAGGGTCCCTTGGGAGATGGTTCTGAAGGGCAAAGGGGCCCAGAAAGGCTGGACCTTCTTCAAGAAGGAAATCTTGAAGGCACCGGTGGGGAAGACGACCGGCCTGGCTGAAAAAGGAGCTTTTGCTGGGACTCAGGAAAAAAAGGAGAGTTTATCACCTTTGGAAGAAGGGGCAGGCAACTGAAGAAGAGTACAAGGATCTTGTTAGGTCATGCAGAGAGGGAATTAGAAAGGCGAAAGCCCAGCTAGAGCTCAACCTGGCCACAGTCGTAAGGGATAATAAAAAATGCTTCTATAAATACATTAACAACAAAAAAAGAGCCAAGAAGAAACTCCATCCTCCACTGGATGTGGGAGGGAACATCGTCACCAAGGATGAGGAAAAGGCTGAGGAACTTAATACTTTCTTTGCCTCAGCCTCTAATAGCCAGACCAGGTACCCCCAGGGTATTCAGCTCCCTGAGCTGGAAGACAGGGATGGAGAGCAAAATAAACTCCCCATGAACCAGGAGGAAGCAGTTAACGACCTGCTATGCCACCTGGACACTCACAAGTCTATGGGGCCTGATGGGATCCACCCAAGGATACTGAGGGAGCTGGCGGAGGAGCTTGCCAAACCACTCTTCATCATTTATCAACAGTCCTGGTTAAAAGGGGAGGTCCTGGATGACTGGAGGATTGCCAGTGTGACACTCATCTACAAGAAGGGCCAGAAGGAGGATCCAGGGAACTCCAGGGCTGTCAGCCTGACCTCGGTGCCAGGGAAGATTATGGAGAGGTTCATCTTGAGGACGCTCACAGGCACGTGCAGGACAACCAAGGGATCAGGCCCAGCCAGCACGGGTTCATGAAAGGCAGGTGCTGCTTGACCAACCTGATCTCCTTCTATGACCAGGTGACCCGCCAAGTGGATGAGGGAAAGGCTGTTGTCGTTGTCTACCTGGACTTTAGTGAAGCCTTCGACACTCTCTCCCACAGTATTCTCCTGGAGAAGCTAGTGAATCATGGCTTAGACAGGTGTACTCTTCGCTGGGTTAAAATCTGGCTGGATGGCCAAGCCCAGAGAGTCATGGTGAATGGAATGAAATCCAGTTGGCAGCCAGTCACAATCGGAGTCTCTCGGGGCTCAGTTTTGGGGCCGGCCTTGTTTAATATATTTATCGATGATCTGGCCAGAGGGATTGAGTCCTCCCTCAGCAAGTTTGCAGACAACACAAAGTTGGGTGGGAGTGTTGATCTGCCTGAGGGTAGGAAGGCTCTGCAGAGGGATCTGGACAGGCTGGATCGATGGGCTGAGGCCAATTGTATGCGGTTCAACAAGGCCAAGTGCCGGGAACTGTACTTGGGTCACAACAACCCCATGCAACACTACAGGCTTGGGGAAGAGTGGCTGGAAAGCTGTCTGGCAGAAAAGGTCCTGAGGGTGTGGATTGACAGCCGGCTGAATATGAGCCAGCAGTGTGCCCAGGTGGCCAAGAAGGCCAATGGCATCCTGGCTTGTATCAGAAACAGTGTGGCCAGCAGGAGTAGGGAGGTGATCGCGCTCCTGTACTCAGTGCTGGTGAGGCCGCACCTCGAATCCTGTGTTCAGTTTTGGGCCCCTCACTAGAAGAAGGACATTGAGGTGCTGGAATGTGTCCAGAGAAGGGCAACAAAGCTGGTGAGGGGTCTGGTGAACAAGTCCTACTGAGGATTGGCTGAGGAAACTGGGGTTGTTTAGCCTGGAGAAGAGGAGGCTGGGCGGAGACCTTCTCGGTCTCTACAATTACCTGAAAGGAGGTTGCAGAGAGGTGGGTGTTGGTCTCTTCTCCCAAGTGACAAGTGACAGTACAAGAGGAAATGGCTTCAAGTTGCGCCAGGGCAGGTTCAGGCTGGATATAAGGAAAAATTTCTTTACTGAGAGAGTAGTAAAACACTGGAATAAGCTGCCCAGGGAAGTGGTGGAGTCACCCTCACTGGAGGTGCTCAAGGAACGTGTGGACGAGGCATTGCGGGACATGGTTTAATGGGCATGGTGGTGTTAGTTGACGGTTGGACTTGATGATCTTACAAGTCTTTTCCAACCTTAGTGATTCTGTGATTCTGTGATTCTGTGATTCTGTGATTAGGATGTAGCCTCGAGTGTTGCAAATTACATGACTGTGGTCTTTGGACCCAATCCTCAGTTGACACTGAGTCTCATAGCTAGGATATTGCTCTTTACATTTAAGTAGTGTTTAAATGAGGCCAAATCTTACCTTAAAGGTAAGATTCCTTAAAGGAATATTAACCTTTGAAGTTGTTTCTGCTTGCTACTGACTCATATGGGAAAAAGCATGGTGGCAGAATCTCCCAGACAATTCTTCCTATAATGCATGTACAGAGACATAGAGAGATAACGTAGTTCAAGTACTATGTACTTATATTCACCACCTGTAACATCATGCAAAGTTCTTATACAGTGCCAGAAAAAGTAGCACCGGATTCACTGCTGAGAGGACTCTGTATTTCATATGTCTCACAATATGAAGTGTCTTCCTGCTGTTTTCTCGTGTTACTGCCTCAGAGTCCAGAAATGCCATAGAAACGTTGTTTAAAGGAATTTCAGGAGGTGGGTGGGTGGAAAGAACATAATAAACACATTGCTGGGGATGTCTCATGATACAAACACATAAAATGAGTATAGAGAATCTGAAAGTGAAAGCATGGAAAGAACTCCACAGAGATCTACAGGAGGACCAGGTCAGCTTCAGCTGCTGCAGGTGGCTCTGGAAGTCATCTTTAGCAATAGGCACTATGAAGATGTACCTGTAAGGACTCACCAAGGCTCATTAGATATTACAAAGCCAACTAAGACACAAAGACAACTAGGAAAAATTCTTATGGGTAAGTACAGTCTTACTAAAGGGTCTTGTAGTTCAATCTTCTTGCTAATCACTGCCATGTTATATACAGCTTCAAGTAGCCTTCTTTTTTAATCTGTCTGACTTGATCTGTAAGAAAAATGAATAATCTAACAGGCATCCCATTCCTTTGTGGTCACTGGGGTGTTCAGCTGCTCTTGCAATACCCTGCACCACAGTTCACTTTTCTAGGGTATGCAGGAAGCTGCTTGGGACCTGGTAGTGAGAAGTGTGTGGGAAAAGCATCTTGCACTGACAAGCCTTAACAAAGAAAGATTCCTGGCATGCTGTTATGCTGTGGGAAAAGTGCCTAAACCCTCAGAGTTTGTGCATGACCTTGAAACCACACAGGTCATGCCCACATACTGAATTCTGTAGTTTCTTATCATATGCAGAGCAATAGCTCCACATATAATCAGTACTTACGTTCTTCAAAGCTTAACTTCAGCAGACCTGAATATTTATTTCCTGATTTAAATAGAACGCTATGGCTTACAGTCATACCAGAGAATCCATAGCCAAATCTGCCCTAAACCCCAGCAGCCTGGCATTTTGCTTCACCCTGTCTGTACTTCCCTGAAGGACTGCATTATTCTGTATTATATTGGCGGCTCCAGGTTTAATGAGCAGGATGACTCATCCAGTGTATAAGCTATTACAGTATCAAATTTTAGGAGCCAGAAGCAAAAATTTATTTCTAACTTGCACACTCTAAAGACAATTTTCTATCATAGGTAGATGGCATTTCTTCACTTTTTATGGTAGTTATGCAAACCCATAAAGGAGAGGTACATAGGCCTCAAAAAGATCACAGGCAGCCTGAGAGCTCCAACTTGGTAATGTATGTAGCTAATTGTTATCTTTGTTACTACAAGCAAACTACTTACTACTGCCTGTAATACAGAAAATTAAAGGCTATATATAAAAAGAGGATACACAAAAGCTACTCATACAGCAATAAAGGAAATGCGATTAATCACTGCATGAGCTGTGAAAGAAAGATTTTCTTGTGGTAATTACAGAAAAATATAACCTTCCATTGGCAGAAAGGAGAGTAAAAAAATGAGAATAAAAATAAGTTGCAGAGCACAGCAGACACAGGAATACAATTGCTAAGCCTTTAATAAGTTATCGAAGTGCCCTCCCTGGCTGCTTACGCCAATCATTGCTAATCAGTTGGGGGGTTTTATTTATTTATTTCCTTCCATCTGGAACAATAGTTGCCATCAAGGACAGCAGGCCCAGCAGAAAACCTTTTGTAAATAATAAATACACTTCCACCTTGACTGTAGTCCTCTCAAAAAATAAAAAAATTGAATTGTTGACTGATGAACATGTATTTAGCCACGCTTTGTTTTTCTCCCTTTCCAGCTTTCTGTCCCTGGCTTTGATTTGCTTGTTTTTGCCTCTTAACACTTTTTTCTGCACTCATAAGAAAACAAGCCTGACCATTGTTCTCCTGTTTGAGTGAGCCGTGTATGGACAGTACTAGGTGGGAAGAAGGCTGTTCAATTTTTAATGCGTTTAAATGCTTTTGATACTCAGTTTGGTTTCAATTTTCTACTTAGGGACATATTCTCCCTGTTCCTAGCATGAAAACAAATAATAGTACATACCCTTTCTTCAGTTTGCTGTATTTCTATGTTAAATAGAGGGCTGAGGTGATCGAAGCACTTACTCCACATTAAAATTAAAGTTCAGGTTAATGTCCACCAAAAGGAGAGCAGGGTATAAGGAGGTCCTTCACTCCCCTACATCATAAACTTGCACAGGTAGGGAAGACAGAAACACCTCCAGGCAGATACTCCTAGTTAACTGCAGGTAAAGGGAGAGTGGTCACTTTGAAAATGCAAATACATTGTCAAATTTGAGAGTCCACTTTTGGTTGTATGATAAGCACTGTAGCCAGTCAGTGTTTTTTATATCCACAGTGTCCCACCCCTTCTCAGCAGCAAAAAGTGAAGCTAAAGCCAGCAAACAAGAAAAATCAAGTCTCTGATCTCAAACTGAATGAATATATGCATTTGAATTATGACATGAAAACATATAAGCCCAGGTACTGTTTTAAAATTGGTTTTAAAAAGATTCCCCCCAGATAATTAATTCAAATGGTTCATTGAACACATGTCTCAAGTCAGGGATCTAATGCAACACTTCTTGCTAATCACTGCTGTGTTATCTACGGTTTCAGGTAGCCTTCTTTTTTAATCTGTCTTCGATGTTTGAAAGATGGCCACAAGAGTTACAGAGGACTGCGAGCCTCAGAGGAAGCCATCTGATCATAGCAGAACTTGGCAAGCCTCATGTCTGAGTAACATTAGATATGGTGGCAAATTCTTGGTGATAAATAAAGAATTCAGCACAATGGATACTCAATATGAAGAGATTCAGGATCACAATTAAAGCCTCTTATGGGGAAAGCAAGGTCACCCTGTGGCTGCAGTGACCATCTGTGTGGCTGCAGAGGCTGAGCCCCAGGACAGAGCAGCCTAATCCCAGCAGTGTTTTTTTTTCCTGAACTCAGATATCAGGCTGCATGTGGAGATTCGCCCCAAAGACTTCACTTTGTCTTTCTACACAACTATTCTTATTTCCCCATTGTTAACTTTCTTTTCTGGTGTTTCATCCTGCTTCTCTGTAATGACAAGAGTGCAGTGCAGACTGATATACTAGTTTCTACACTCAAATAGTATGCAGTCTGAGACTGTCATGGGTGGCAAAACAGATTAGTTGTGAATTAAAACCTGCACTTTATGCAGAAAGTTTCCACAGAGCAGCACTCCAAGCTCCATTTCCTGAACACTACTTATGCAGTATGACCAACAAAAATTTTAAAAAGGAACAGCTTCATTTTATTACAAGCTTTTAGATAGCTGTCTCAGACAGCTTAATAAAATTCAGAGGTTACTTTAAAAAAAAAAAAAAAAAGCCTGGAAGGGTATTTTGAAATCTAGACCCAGCACAGGTAAATGATGATTTGACAAGAGGCCACACACCTGTGTCACTGCTTTGTCCTAAAGGTAAAACTAGCAAGCTTCATATAAAGGGAAAGAAAACCAAACCAAACCAAAACAATCTCTTCAGCAGATAAGAGCTGTCAGTAGAAACTTGATAGCACAGAAATAAAGAACATGAAAGCTCCAAAGAGTAGCAAATAGCTAAATTACCTGTAGGAATCTGTCATTATGCTTCTGGAACATTATGGTAGTTAAAAAAGGCTCTATTAATAATGCTTAGTGGTTCAAAATCTTTAGGAAGGTTCGTCTAGCCTGTTCCCTTATAGCTACTACTTTTAATACAGCTTCCAAGCATCCTTTCTTTGGGTGACTTACATTTCGAACTCATACTCTTGTGGAAAGTGGGAAAGACATTGAAAAACCTTTAAAAATGTCTTCTAAATATATATATATGTATGTATACACATGTAAGAGGAAATCCTTATAGAATAATTATTTACATCAATGATAGTTTACTTTTTCAGTCTCCCATCATTACTTGGGTGTATTTTGTGTCATAGGAAAAGCCTCAGTCTACACATGTAAAAAGGTAAATATAGAACAATTAATTGATTTGCTTAAAAACAGTCTTTGCCAGAAGTAAGACAAAACTTTCTGAGGCAATGTTTTATGCATAACATTCATCTTTTCTTTCCTTCCTATTCTAAGTTATTTACAATTTTTAACCTCTTGTTGCTACTCATTTAGACAAACTTTCTATGATGAAGTGGAAAGAAACACTACATATCTACAGTGGACTGATTATGCTTTCCAATAGGTGTTTTAGAATTTTGACTGTGACCATTAAGGAGGGAATTGTAAGGTACAGTGGAATTACTATTTTCTTTGTACAAAACAAAACAAAACAAAAAACCAAAAAAAAGGTAAATCACACAATAAATCAAAAAGCAAACAATAGGAGTATTTTAGCTGCAAAGATGCTATACATCTTCAGAAAGCCTGTCTTATTACATTATTTCTCTGCAGACTTCATAATAATAATTTATCTGAATTTGTTACAATGTTATCTCTTAATTTCCAGTCATCTGATTTTGTATTTTAAGACTCCTGCCCTGAAAGGCTTCACAAGAACATTAAATCAATAAATGTCAACACCTCATACAAAATAGAGACGATTTATTTCTCTGCTTGGTCTGAAAAGATAATTGCATGGAAATCTGATGGGTACAAATAACATCTCAAGGTAACTTGATGAGTCAGTAACAATTTTATATACAGTTCAAAAGGTAAAGAAAAAAGCCAAAGGCACAAATTTTATAGCTGGTCCTTGATAAAAAAAATGGTTTGTATATATGATTTGTATTTGTTGATATGGTCCTAGAGGTGTAGTTAATAATTTCTCATAAAGCAGAAATTATTCTGGAAACCTAACTGGATTGAAAAGGTGCTTTCTTTTGTTTGTTTTTCTAGCTGCCTACAGTTTGTGCTGAGATTTTACAGTTGTGGATCCAGTCCATAACCTGTACTTCCTATACGTTCATGTAGTTATTTGAAAGGGTGCGTAGCCTAATTTATACTAATAATTACTGCTGTATCTGAATGCCCTATAGAAATCACAGAAAGCCAAGTCTAGGATAAAACAGATATAGTTCATATCTTTACTTGTTTTTCTTGCACAAATTTTTGTAGAAATCTCTCTACAGCTTGCATTTTTTTTTCTCTTTACTCTGCTTTTGCATCTGTCATCACTTAACTACTGCTCCTAGAAATAGCAATTAGTGTAGAAGAGTGCTATGTAGAGGTAATGTTTACATTTCTTCCTGAGCATTTTTCATATAAAAAAAAAATGTTTTTCAGCCTTTAAAATCTTTAAAACACAAAATAAACCTTCTCTTATACTTCTGTATAAGAATCTGAGAACGCAATTGTTAGTGCTGTGGTACCATGAATACAGCTCTTCCAAGGCTGGTGAGCTTTTACTTGAACTTTTTACATACTTTTTGCTATACAGGGTTTGGCTCCAAGGCTAGCCAATACATGTTTCACTTTAAAAAAAAAAAAAAAAAAAAAAGACGACTGATAAGGTAGGAACTTGGAAAAAACTTTCAAGAAAGCATTGGAAATATGGTAAAAATGTATATAAAACCAAGGGTATTTTTATAGTGTTGTTTCTTTTGAAAAACTATTCCTAGATTTTCATACAGTACCAAAGCAAGCCTGGGATACAGTTGAAGTCTATAAGTAAAAAGTAAAGTATAGTTAGGGATTCAGCATGAAATAATAGAATTCCTTTCTCATGCAGTGCTAAATGAAAAAATTAGTGAAGTGTGACAAATGAATCATCACACACTCAGATTTGGCACTTACAGTAGGTGTTTATGAACAGAACCAGCAGAAAGACTTTGGAGCATTAAATCACACAGATCATTAAATGCTTTCAATACTGCTATCATTTACTACAACCTCCAGATGAAAAGTTAAGGAGGAAGAAGGCAAAGTTGTCTAGTTAGAGAAGATTGTGGTTTACTTTTTGAACACTGAAATTGTTCAGCTGTCTTACCTTATAATCTTCCTATGACAATATTATATCAGCCTTTCTCTTCAGAATATTTTCATTCTGTGGTACTAATGCAGATTTCAGTCAGGAATTACTCAGAGAAACTCTGAATAAAATAGGACTTGGCTACTTACAAACAAGAACCTTATATTTTGTTCAGGCTGGTCCAAACCACTTTCTCTGTAGGAAAACTGTCTCATTTACCAAATATTCTGCTTCTGTTTTTCTTTTTCCTTAAATAATTTTTAATGTTCCAGCATACCCTTTTACTCAGTGCAGCCTTTTCAGAACCTTCCACAAGCTCTGAACTTTGTAGTCTTTAAGGGCTATTCCTGCACAATCATTCTTCGGAGTCTTAGGACTCCCTTCATGAGTCACCAGAAAAGTTAAATATCAGAGAACTGGGTTTAAGACTGTAACCTACTAACATGCAGAGACAGCTAGACAGATAAGGGAATATGAAACACTTCTGCAGGTCCCAGTGGAATACAAAGGAGAAATCCCATGTTAATGCTGACTGAAACAAGCAAGCTAGGACATCCACACGGGCACAACACAGTAGCACAGCTAGATGTACCAATTCACATCTGGAAGCAATATAGCTGCAGCATATAGACCATTTAAGAGCTCCTGCTATATTGAAATCTTCTTGGACACACAGCTAACACATTAGGTGTTTGAGTACAAAACCAGATAAAAAATGTCTGTGTTTGGAACACCTGAAGTCCCAGGCCCTCAGTATAGATTTGTATAGCACTGAAACACTTGAGCTGCTCAGCATGTATCTCAAGCCTAAACTCCAGAAGGATTTCACAGCTTCCATACTTTGTGTAATTCCAAATACCTCCCAAAATCCTTTTTGGTTCAGTGGACCAAACAAATAGGTGTCTTCAGAATAACTTGCTTGATTCAGGCTTTTGAAAAGTAAATGGGACACCTAGTTACAACACAAGAGAGGAAGGACAGGAAATACAGGTAAATGGAGATGGCTGTCACAGGTGAGCAAGAGACAGGCTGTTCAGGAAGGCAGAATACAGATTAGAAACCAGAGGATGGCAGTGTAGCTGAGCAGTGATTAAGCTTGCTGGATGGTCATGTGTTAGAGATGCAGATGAAGTTCAGGGAAGGTAGAGAAACAAATAGCCTTTGAAATCATTTAACAGGAGTCTGGAAAGCAGAAAGACAGACAGTCTTAATGAAGTGAAAGCAGTAAAGAGAAAAAGAACAATGTCTTTATTTATCAACACACTGAAGTCTTAACAGAAGAAAATAGGAGGGGAAATCCATCCATTTATAACTTTATAATCCCACGGAATCTCTGAAGTGATATTAGAGAGAATTTGTGTCCTTTCTCTAGCAAAATGCAAATTTCTTCAGTAGTCTCTACCTATCTGTCATGAATGTGAAATTCCTTACTAAGCCCCAGAAACTTCCATAAATTACGCTTGCATGGCACAGCAACACAAGTCAGAAAATCTCTCCCTGAAGACTAAGGCATATGGAAAATGGTGAAGAGAAAGATTAAAAACAAAAACGTAAAAGAAGGAAGAAGAGGAATATATGCCACTAACTGTAAGGACTTACAGCACTCTGAGAGCAGGTGTTCCCAACAAGGCCTACAAAGGGAAAACTAAAACCATCTTTTGCGCAAGTGCCTTATCCTAAGGAAAGGTGTCCTAAGCCAGCTTGGCTGTGCAGAAGTGTAATGAAAAATCTTTTGGTCTTGACTGCTAACCGCTTGGTAAAGTATAGCAGCATTTTTCCTATTCAAGTCAGTAAAGTTTCTAACTCAAATTCATGCCCACACTTTTTTATGAATAATATATTGGAAGACAAATCTGTATGTGGAGAATAGCTGAACTGATTGCATGACAGCCTTTTTGATATAATTTTGGATTCTTCCTAAATACTTTTAAATATACTCTGTTGAAGTTACTGAAGTGCAGAATTGAAGTATCTACATCATCGTCGTATTTTATGGCTTTCTGAATACTCAGTTCCTAAAATACAAGGATACCTAGATGGTGAAAGTTTTTGTCAAAAAGGCTACAACACAGTTCATACAACTCTGGCAAAGGCAAAGAATTTACAAAATTATAGGGCATAGTTTGGTATAGGACTAATTATTAGGAATTTTAACCAATATTTAGGAGCTCAATTTTAGACTTTTCTTTAAATCTTGGTCAGACTGGAACCGAAAAACAGGTAGCCTATTGCTTATCAGTTTGACAGTCATCTGTAGTGGTAAAAAACAAATTGCTGTAGTCCTGGTGTTCAACCTTACTGGAATCAGCTTTGTACTAAGAACCAAGGGCTTGAGCCCCTGCAGCTTCCTTTGTGTCCTTAGTTTGAAGCACTGAGAGCACAAGAGGCAATGGGTGGCTTTTCCAGGCTTCTAAGAAATGGGAGCACTAACAATAAGTAGAGTGCACTAAAACATATGTATTATCTACTTTCTAGGAATTAAAGCACCTCAGTGCTTCATTAAGGTGAAGGCTGTCACCTTTCCAGTATGTTCAGCAGAAAACCTACTCCTAGGAGGTGTCCTATTATCATATTTGGTGAGAACACCAAGGATCCTGGCTGCCATATTCAAAGTTCAAAATATTTTCTGTGTTTGCCTAGATGTCTCACTACTGTAGCTATGGTGCCAACAAAAGCCTGAATGCCACACAATATACATACTCATTGAACTCCACAAAGGATCAGTGGGAAAAACAAGATATATACTTGTAAGTACTTGAGATCACAATAGGACCAAAATCTTTGAAAAGCAGCTACAGTATTCTTGTGTTGACACGTGGTCAAGCTGAAGGTGAAAAATAACCTTAATGGTCACAAAAAACATTTATTTTCTTGCCACTGTTGATTTGAATAGTTTTAAGTTATTTCTGCTTAAGACAATTCTGCGAAAAAGTTAGCCTAAGAAGTTCATTGTCTAATTTTCTTTAAGTAAAAGGTCTGTTTAGAGCCATGTCATACTAAAAAAAACCACAATAAAGCCTCTTTGTAGTGAAATGGAACTGAGAGAAAGTGGACACAATGTCATAACCATGTATTATGTATCATTATGAGGCAAACGGGATTTAAACAGGTTTAGGCTGCTTATCCAAAATAGTTTTATACAACTGCATAATGGTTTGAGGTTTGTACAGAAAGCAAACATTTGAACTCAAAAAGAATGAGAGTGCTGTTTATAGAAATGTCACAAAAATGAAAAATAAAAAATGGGGAAGAGCAAAAGATCAATTCAGCAAACAGTTAGTTTATTCAGCTGCACTCCCTTGGCAATCAGAGAACTTTTTAAAAGTTTTCTAACTTACTCCTTTTTTCCTCTCACATTGTTTCTCTGTCCTGTCCTGCTCCATATGCATCGTTTAAATAGCACAGAGGAGGGGCTAGTGATCATTTTGCCCTCAAACAACCCAGGCTGTCTCCAGAAGGCATCCGCTAGAATGCTATTACCTATAATTCTTGGTGCAGGCCATATGCAGACAGCTGAAAGAATTGGGGAAAAGAAAAGACAGAGAATTCACTCTGTGTCATTATAATGCCATTGGAACAGGTTCCTTCCACTGCCTCTAGAAGCAATTAAATTGAAACAGATCTGTTTCTGTCACTGTGTACGCTCCCAAATGCACACCTATAGTTGCACTGCAAAGCATGTGATAAGGACGGAAAGACAGCATTGGGCTGCTTCATTTCCATACACAAGGTGAGGACATGGCAGCTTCTTTCTGATGGAGAACAAAGCATGAACATAGGCAGCTATATGTCTTTCTCTCTTCTCGTGTCCTTACACGAAGGATGGGGCAGACTCTAGCATTAAATAAATAAATAATGAACTGTCTGAAATGTTTTTAAACATGGGAATTGACAAAAGCTGGGGAAAACTATTAGGATATTTTTTCCTAGCCTAACAGTAATATGTACAAAAAATTAAACTGTTGTACCTTGACCTATTGTCGGAGTGGCAAGCATGAAATTTTCATATATGTGTTTGTGTATATAAATGTATGTGTGTGTGTGTACACAGTACATGTTCATAAGAGTATATTAATGAGAAAGGATGATTCTGGAAGTGACAGAATTACTAAGTAGTGATTTCCTTTGTGATTCACATATGTCTAAACTGTGATTCCTTTGTTTTGACAAGTTCTATAGGGATGTTTCTTGGACTCTTCCTCCAGGAATATTTCTCTTTCAGTAGCTGGCTTTCTGCCTCCTCCACTCCTAGCAACCTCTAGCTACAACCTCAGACCTATCACAAACAGGAGACTGGGTCACATGGCTGAAAACTAGACCTGCCTGGCCCTAACAAAGAGGATTTAAGTTGGCTGTCCTGCCATAGGAAGTCTAGCTGTGAAGCTTCCATTCTGCCCATGTCAGAGTTCACTTCTGTTTGAACAGGCGTGACTTAATAACTGTGCTTTGGAAGTCCTGCTGTGTGCATTTTTCTTGTGAACTTCTGTGGAATTTTGGATTAAATTAGAATTTATACTGGATCTCTTAGTGGCCAGTATTCCTGATATAGCTGAACAAGTAAAATTATTCAGCAGCTGTTATTCAAGAAATATCCCATTTTAACACACATTCTTCAAACAGAAACACTGAACAAACTGCGCTGTATGAAACAGAGCAAGCATTTTTTGTTCATTAGATGAAAATTTTAGACTTGATTGAATGCCTGAACTTTGAACAGGGCACTGTAATATGCAGAGAAAAGGAAAAAAAAAAAAAAAGAAAAAATAATAAAACAGAAGTGTAGTAATCATTTAATTGGGGCATCAATTCTAGCATCTTACATCCTAGAGTCATGTGAAAACAGAAAAATTGTTGGTTTCTGTGAAAGTCAAGACTAACTCCAACTGAAAGAGTGATTCCTACTGACATCGGAAGAGAGCCTGAAAAACCACTTTCAAGGAGAAAACCAGGCACAATAAATTTCACATTCTTCCAGCCACAGTCTTTTCTCTGATGGGGAACCGAGGTGCCTGTTGCCAGTTTTAGTATTTCCTCCTCTCCTACACACATTGCCATAGGAAATATGAAGATGATTGTTCCATGCTCTTTCCTGTAAGGTTCCTCTGAGAGTTCATGGTAGAGATAGAAACTCAAAGGACAGGGACATGTGCCATGTTAGTGTGCTTAAGAATGCAGTCACTATTATCCACATGAGACTATAATATAAAGCTTTCATGTAATCTTGTAAATTAAAGCTGACTGCTTCACAGATAAGTAGACTATTTTGATAAAATATATTGCAGTGAAAACAACAGCTATGCACATGGGGCATACAGGTATGGAGATTTGGATTCCAAAGACCTTATTTACATTGTTTTCCCAACATACATTTCCAATTATTCTAATAAAGTTCCTGATTTACACTGTCACTCCTAGGAATATTATCCACCCTGAAAAGACTACGTGTTTGAGTAGAAGATATACTGATTTATTATGTGATAGTATTTTCATTTAGTAGTAGTATTTTACATAGTTTAGAGAGAATAAATCTCATGGAATTTGGGGTTTTGTGAGCTAAACAAATCTGATAAAACATTTTGTGTGAGAAATCCACCTGGATTTGCAAAATTATTCTTTAGTCACTTTTCATTTTATTTTCAAAAGAGTATCGATCAATTATTTTTATAGTGAAGGGGTATCTATCGAAAGAAAGGAAAAAAAATCACAGAAGGACATTGTTCTATACCATTGTTGAGCACTCAAAGCACAAGATGCCCACAAGAAGCCCAAAAGTCCCGGACTATGGATCAAAACCTGACTGTTCATCCAGGCCTTCAAGACACTGTATCATAAACACTCTTTATATAATTCTTCATCTCTTTTCATATTCTCCTCTAGACCTTATGCTCCACCAAGGGTGATAATTCTATGAAATTAATACTTCATGCATTTCCCACACAGACACTGATTTCACAGTTTCTTTCATGATTCTCCTATGTCTTTTGTATTGTGACTAAGCTTGTTCGTCACTGTTTTTGCCTTCTCCAAATCCACTCTAAAATCTCATTTATGCTTTGTTGCTCATAAGAACAGAAAGAAAAATTAATTAGGCCCATTGATAAATAAGCAGTAATTAAACCTTTACAGTGTGCATATGCCTCAGCTAGCAGGGAGGTAATACTGCTGTCATAATTTTCCTCTGTATTCTTTTCCTCTTTCTCCTTTGGTGAGGTGATAAATAATAAACTGAGTTTTGCAGTGAACAGTCTTTCAGGAGGTTTTTCTTTTTTTTGACATCTGAAATAGTTGATTGTACTGAATACAAACTTGAATTATGTAAATTCTTTCTATGTTGTTTCAAGAGAGGTTAGAGTTTAGTTGTCCCGAACTCACATTCTTTTTTGCTGATCAATACACTCTGAAAATTTGTCTTCTCTAGAATACCATGACCACAACCTTCCTTTGATGCACTCTTTTTTCTTATCACACAGAATGGCTGATGTACGTAATTGACATTACAGTCAAACAGGCTGTCATAGAGCAATAAGCATGACAATAAGACCTGCTTTTAAACACCTTGTTTATCTATTTATGTCCTTTGTTCATTATTTAATGACAGATCTATATTTTATATTTTTTGTATTGCAGATTAATTTGGCTTCTCTGTGGTAGAACATTTTAAGCTTACAGATATTCATAAATTCTGGTAATAGACTGAGCAGTACAATGCAAGAAAATCTAAAGTGTAACTCACAGAGTATATTGCAAACTGAAGAAAATTATGGATTCAATATCATAATGGAACTTACCCGACTAAAACCAGCAGCAGATACACTAACTCATTGTTACCACAATAGCATTTTGCTAATCCACATATTGCTGTTAACTAAGTACTTCTAAAAACCCCCTCTTTCCTTCATTATTATTGCTGCTTTTACAATGGATCTAGGATGGTCCAAAGCTGCAGTAAATATCAAACCCCAATTGTGGAAGGTGTTATTATGAGAACTGGTTAAAACTGATTATTAAATTCAATGTACATCTCCTTTTGTTTAACAAATACTGTTTGGTTGTTCAAAACAAAGATGAAAATTTCAAAATCTGGACATCATAAAAACTCTTTTTCAATGTGACCCTTCAATTTTAATAAAAATTAAAAAAATAAGCAACATTAGTGCTTAACCTAATGTAACAACGAGAGACTGTTGGCTAATCCAACCCATAAAATTATAATAGGCTAAAACATAGTAAATTGAGCACCAAATAGGGCAAAGATGGAAGAGAAGGCCTAAGTTTCTAATTGCTGCCATACAGTCAAATATACCTTGGTCACCTTCTGATTTATAGGACAGCAACAAAGCAATTTCATAACTATATGCATATTTCTAATTCATTCTTGGCAAGTTCACTTTCATATCCGCCAGATGCTCTGCATTTTGCAGTAGCAATCTGAATCTCTTGTCTGTTATAATATTTCCTGCCATGCTAAACATATCCATTCCGGCTAAACATCTATATGCTTGTTGTGCAAGTGAGCAATCCAACAGGATAAACTGGCAAGACCAGACCAGTGGAAAGTTTTTATTACAGATTTTCAGATGGACAGTTTCCGATTTCTCTAAGTAGCTCATCAAGGTAGAAATGCACCACTGCAGAGAGAAATTGCTTTGCCTTTAGCTGAATTGGTGCAACAGTGTTTTGTGCCAGATTTCTCCAGAGGTTCATGCTTTGGAAAGCTTGAGTCACAGTACTTCTGCCATTGCCACTGCTGGGAAAAGCTAAGCAGAGCAAGAAGTGGAAATTGTTGGAGCAGCTGCCACCTGTGCTGTATATGATTGAGCAGAAGCTGCTGTCATGTCAATTTACTGTGCTTTTATATGCCAGGAAACCCACAGTAACCCAGCCCATCATATAGTGTTTTCAATGTCACACAGGACCTGAGGCCCCTGGGCCTTTGTTAGTGTTCCACAGTCCCTGTGTGAGAAGATCTTTATATTCCAGTAAAAATTTGCAGTAATAGTAGCTTTCACTGTAGTTTTCTGAACAGAAGGAAAAAGCTGGAAAGCAGAAAAGTTAGAAAAACCTGACTGAGCCAGGTTTTTTAGTATTACAGATCACATCTTTGCCTGAAGTTATTTAGGAAGGCTTAGCAGTGTCCATTCATGAATGGTGACAGTTAGACCTTTCAAGAGAACTGAAGAATCTTTCCAAAAATTGTATCTTATGCAGACCATCTGCCATTACTTCCAAACTCTTGAAATATCTTAAAATATATTGTTTTGCAACGTATTAAAAGAGCTGCTCACAGACAGCTTGTGTTCAAAAACGTTATCATGTCATTTAACTAGCAGCTGAGGTAGCTAACTTTAAGCAATCCCACTTGAAAATCTTGACCTATTGGGGGCTGATTCCTGCTGCAGACAGTGAACCACGAGAGGAATTTTCTGCTTCCTGATTCATATTGACACTTGACTGTAGTTTTTATATCAATCTGGATGGAGTCAGACGAAAGCCCTGATGAACTTCATATGTGCCCGAAAAGATCTTATTTTCCAGATTTCTGCTAAATGTAAGCAATTATGTACTTGATACCTGCCCATAGCAATGTTTGGCTAAATAACAATTGCAATGTGTATTTCATTGTCGTCTCCAGAAAGGACACAAACTAACCTCCTAATGGAGAACAAATACAAAGGCAGGAATAGAATGCAACTCAAGTGAGGATGACTGCTAGAAAAACAGCTTAAATATGAAAGAAAACATGCCAAACTGCTGGATTCTGATAGTCTAGCTGGTATGAAACACACATCAGAATGTGAAGGCTTCTCTTTGTATATGGGAGCTAGGTTTCCTGCACTTTCACAGTGTTAGTGGATGTATAGTAAAAAATAGTGTGGCAATATTTTTTTAAAAATCACAGATTTTATCATAATTCAGAAGATCATAAGGGACTAGGAGGATGAACTGAAATAAAAATTCTCCTTAAAAATTGTTTGGTGTGAAAGAATAACAGAAAGGAAATTTTAAAGCCATATTGGAGTCACTGTTTTCTGTGAAGAAAGCAATATTAAGACAATCATCAAATCAAGATATTCTTCATCAAATTATTTCATTTAATATTCTGTCTCTTGTTATTGATAGAGAACACACTTTTGTCTTTTAAGTTTTCAGTTTTAAGTTTTCAGATTTAAGTTTTCAGTTTTCTACTATTAGCATGATACAACTCTATAATCACAACAACAAATATTATTATGTATGTGCCATGCTGGGATACGGTCATTTCTCAGCTGGTTGAAGCAATATCCCAGCAAGGCACATAGAATATCTTATTTCTTAGTGTTACAAGTACTTTTTATTTGCCATTAGGAGACAATTCCATATTTTGTTGATATGAACATTAATGGCTGATGCTAACTTTTGGCCAGAACACTTGTATGAATGCCAACTTTTTTTGTGGGTGGTTATTTTTTTCCTTCTCTCAGATTTTGACAATTTATTTTCTTCTTACTCAGGAATTTAATTCACCTGGAATACACATAGAATTTTTACACCAAGAGAAATTAATTTTTGTGAACATACGAAGCTGAAATTTTTGGGAACCTCATCAAGGTGCTGACACTGACTTTTGGTCTAGCTTTGAAAGTAGTCTTCCTTACACTTTATGTCACTTATTGCCAAAACTTGTCCAAGACACAAGGTTGAGTTTAGAACCTTGAAGGACAAGATCACATTCTCCAGGTCCTTCAAGGAAAAGCCAAGATACAGGAATTCAAAGAAGACAGAGCTCTTTTGTCTGTCAGGTCTTTTGGCATTACCTCAAGACACCTGTACATTTCCAGTGTTGCACGTGTACAAATTCAGTTTTCCTGACAATATATGTAAATAATCTTATAGCAAAAATGTCCGCCTGGCACAAGACTAAGGAAAATAAACCCTAACTTTTTTGACCTTCAAGAGAATCTACAGGCTTTTTGACTTTTATACGATCTATTGTGTTTGGGCAGTTGGAGGACATACCTAAACCACTAAAACGTATTTTCACAAGTGCCAGTCAGACAGGTTCGTACTCTCATGTTGTAGCATTTAAGATCTGGTTAGACACTATGTACAGTTTTATCAAATACTTGCATTATTACTAGAGGTCTTTTATACTTTCTTTTACTCAGCTGACATGGACTAGCTGTTTTCCTCTTCATATAAAAATTCTATTTTCCTGCCTTAACTGTGTTGTTGATAACATTATTCAGCAAAACATCTTACAGAACACTGACTTGAGCACTGCTGCTTGGCAAGCGGTAAACAGTTTGTAGGAGCAAAAATCTTACTTTTCAAGGACTGAACAATTTGAGAAGCATTAGCACATATGAATAAAAATGAAAGGCTATTTAATAAACATTAATACTTTACTTTTTAAAACTCTCTCACAAAGGCCTCTGTTTAAGGTTTATTTTCTTAAAAAGAAAAAAAAAGTAAATGTGTTTTTAGCCAGTTATTTTACTGCACTGTAAATTAGAAAAACAGCCCTCTTTCATGGAACTCAGAACTCTTCAGCCCTTCCAGGCAGTAAATAACAGTTTGTATTGTGTTATCTGGAAAAATAAAATATTATGCTTTCAGATTTTTGTATTCAGCTGCAGATTTGCACTGGGTTTAATGCCTCTTTATTTTCCATGTAAATGGATTTTCAAAATTGTTTCTGTGGAAGAGTGAAGGCATTTTTTTTCTATTTTTCCACTTAGTGTCATTGAGCTGGCATTTGAGTGAATTATGAAAAATCAAGAACCTGAAAGCTATGGCCCTGCTGAAGTCCATTGTATAGTCAGAAGCAATTTATGCAGAACAATGAGAGAAAATCCAATAGGTCTGGAAATGCGCACAGAGAAAGCAGCAGTACTTTGTTATATTAATAATTTAGTTCTCATTTTCATCTTAATTCTTCATATTTTGTTGGATTTTGCCTTCTTACAGAAGCAGCCACAGCATGAAAAATACTCATTAGCAATAACATTTTCAGAGAGTTTCCACAATACTTATACCTGAGTTTCCTGGAGTTTGTTACAACATAAAGTTCGAGCTGTTTTCTCATGCTCAATTTTTAGAATGGCAGTGACTAAACGTGTCTTTTGCTATTAAGAGAAAACAAGAGAAACAACAGGTGCAGTTCAGCCAAAGTATTCAGCTCCTAATTCTTACTTATGACTCTGATTTCGACTGAAATCCATGATAGCTTGGCATGGAAATATCTTTGTGAACTGGGGCCTTTAGTGCCTTATTTACATAAGCAGACATGGCTACCATAGACTTTGTAGCAAAAAGGTTGTGGCTATTAGAATCCGCCTCTTGAAAGATCTCAGTGTTAACTGATTTTGTGTTAACTCATTTTGTGTCATGTATATTACAATATAGGAAAGACCTGAAGAAAAAGAACAATTAAAGTGTTACTAGCAACCAAATGTCAATCACTTGATTTCTGCTGGAGAAAAAGTTCTATTTTCTTAATTGTCTGTATATAAAGTAAGTCATACATATTGATTATTTTTGGATTTGATATTTTTAAAAATGGAAGCAAAATTTTCTTTCTGAATTGCAAGCATGATGAGTTAAATGTATGTCTATGGCACTGGGTTTCCATATGAACCAAAATCACCTATAATCACATCAAACAGAAAAAGAGGAAAACCTAGAGCATTCCTCAGCCACTTGGATACTTGCAATTTCTGCAAACAACAGGCTGTCTTCTCCTGTTGGAGTGCTTCAAAAGTGTCTCAGTCCAGGCAATGCCAAAGACTGTTGGACTATGCAGTGTCAGAATGAGACTGCTGGAGGCTAACAGGGAAACACACAACTAAGGCAAGAGTCAAGTTTCAAGATTTCTAACCCATGTTCCGGTGGAATCTGTCACTGCCAACTTTGCAGTGCCTGCTCTGTCATACAATTCATTTCATTTCACAACTCACAACAAAGTCCCAGAGGCTGTTTAGCTTTATTGTGGACATATGTCTGGTGGAGTGAGGAGAAGAGAACATTGGTCATGTACAAGTTCTCATTTGGATATTTCTTTCCCGTATGACAACTGAAAGTGTGTGTATAGTTTCATCTTGAAGGTGACAGTAGGACCAGAATGTTTGGGCACCTGCAGGGAGACTGCCATTTTCAGTCACCAGAAACTCATTCCAAATTTATTTATTTATGCTCGTCTCTGTGGATTTTGTTCTACAACTTTGAAAGCCTGCAGTCATCCACAAGTCATCTGGTAAAATAATTCCAGTGTCTTCAGAATATCTTTTATTCCCTGTGGCAATGAGTGTGGCTGAAGAAAAGAAAGAATTTGCAAATACTGCAAGTGGCAAAGCAAGGACTGAATGTACCACCAGGAAAATCAAACAGAGTAGTTAAGAAAGCTTCTGGAACGTTGGAAATGACCATCAAAATCTTTTAAAAGTGCTCTAAAGTATCATACCAGGAATACAAAGGGAAAAAATGGTTAAGCTTAGCCCATGCAAATCCTGACTATCCTCTTGGTTCTTTCAAGACTCAGCATTGTACCATCTCAGCACTGTGCTAATTAAAACTTCCTGCACTTTTACAAACAGCCAGACACTGGTTTGTCACATTTTCTTAAAAATTCCTCTGGAGTGACAGTTTTAATCTCTGAAGAACAAATGAGGACCTTGCAGAGTTCTTAGAGGAAAAGCTTTGGTAATTCTACTCTTTTGGCTTGAAGGATAGTCTGAGAACAGTGTATTTTAGGAAGCATGATGAGTGTCCCTACCTCAGTATCCAGCAGTTAGAGCAGTAATAAAGTTTCTTTCATAGCTAGAAACTTTAAAGGAATCTCTCAAAGAGCTGAGCACAAAGAACTTCGGAGGAGTGCTTCTCATCATTGTCTGTCTCAATTTCAGATCAGCAAACAGGTGTCTCCAGCTAGTGGCTATGATCTCATTAGAATACAGCATGAAAAATGGCCTCAGAAATAGGTAACTCAAGAAATTATTAGCCTCTGTCTTGTAGAAGAAATATTATACATCATGTAATACTCATGACACTCTTTGCAAACATTCCCAGTTATTAGGGATGTTTTTCTGTAAAGACAAATGGAATCAAAGTAAAGATTCCCAGGTCTTTTCAACTAAAGGAGACAGAAAAGAACAAAGAAAGAATGTCATGTTTGTAAACCCTGTCAGAGAACAACAATTATTAAAATACATTTCTGTGATATTCTCTTCTGTTCCTGGTTCGGAAACGCAGGCTGGCACAGAAAGCAGAGTCTGCCCGTGGCTGCTTTCAGTTATGCTAGCTGCAACCCAAGGATTGTCTACAATTCATAAAGGATGGCCATTGTTCTTCAGGGTTAATTTCAGGTACTGGTATCTGAGATGCTGTGTACACAGACTCTGATATGTTGCAGTGACTAAGGTAAGTCAGTGTAATGTACCTTCAGGGAAAATAAATAAATGAAAATTTTGTTTTTAATTATTTGAGTTTTGCCTTCTAAAAGTCCTCCACTGCTATCTTATTTAGAAAGAAGAAAATAGGAACAAAGTCTAATAAAATACAACAATAACAAAAGACAACTTCCAAATAGTTCATTGTAATCTCATATTCTGTTCAGTTCTATGGTGTATTACAGACAATACTGCAAGTTTTGTACAAATATTTATACATTATATTAATTAGTGGTGTAGAAAGTGACAAGCTATGTCAAGTGCCTCTAAAAAGTGAGATGATTTATAGTGGCTAGCTATGCAAGGAATTGCTAGATACCTATCCTCAATTATGCACTGTTAACTGTATTTTGAACCAGAAAGGGAGCCCCCTGCCATATTTTTTTTTTTCTTTTAATGAATTCTAGGCTGTCCAAGACTGGGTTTTTATGTTCTGCTGAAAGTCAGATCATCTTGACTTTAAAGCAAAGCAATAATTAACAGCAAGCAACTAATAATCCCCTGAAACTTGGGTTTGGTTCTTATCAGATCTCCTAACAGAAGGTTTATGAGCTGAAAAATGAAATGCCTTTTGCAGACAACATAAAAGCTACACTAGCTCATAAATCCCATGAAGGTAAGCACTGCTGGAGTAATGTGCTGTACACAGCCACTGGACATCCATCACAAACACCTATGAAGCACAGCAATCAGAAAATGGATCCAAAAAACCTGCTGTCAATATGGCTGTGTGGACATGCCTAGTATTTTCTCGAGGGAATGAGTTCATGCTGCTCTTGCCTGTGTCTCAGTCAGTAAGATAGAACTCAGACCATAACTTTTAAGTCAGACTAAATTCTCAGTTATTATGGTATTCAAAGTTTTTCACTCATACAGTTGTCTGTATTTCATGAAATAAAACATTCAAACAGTATACTCAGACAATTTCATAGCAGGAATGTAAATGCGTCCAGAAGATCAAAAGTCTTGATATTTTGACATTTAAATAGCTCTTTAAGACATACTTTTAATGTGGAAACGCCTCTGTAATTTATTGTTAGAACTCTACTTGCTTCCAAAACATTATCATTTTTTCTTCCGTTGATACTCACTCATGTGCTGGTTTTCACTGGGGTAGAGTTAATTTTCTTCATAGTAGCTACTATGGGGCTGTGTTTTGGATTTGTGCTGAAAACAGTGTTGATACACGGGGATGTTTTAGTTACTGCTGAGCAGGGCTTACACAGAGTCAAGGCCTTTTCTGCTTCTCACACCACCCCACCAGCGAGTAGGCTGGGGGTGCACAAGAAGTTGGGAGGGGACACGGCTGGGACAGCCGACCCCAACTGACCAAAGGGATGTTCCATACCATATGATGTCATGCTCAGCATATAAAAGCTGGGGGAGGAAGGGAGTGGTGGACATTCGGAGTACTGGCATTTGTCTTCCCAAGTAACCGTTAAGCAGGATGGAGCCCTGCTTTCCTTGAGATGGCTGAACACCTGCCTGCCAACGGGAAGTGGTGAATGAATTCCTTGTTTCGCTTTGCTTGCCTGCACGGCTTTTGCTTTACCTTTTAAACTGTCTTTATCTCAACCCATGAGCTTTCTCACTTTTACTCTTCTGATTCCCTCCCCTATCCCACCTGGGGGGAGTGAGTGAGCAACTGTGTGGTGCTTAGTTGCCAGCTGGGCTTAAACAACGACAACTCATGATCATAATCTTGCAGAAAAATTGAGACCTGAATCCCGTTTTGTTTTGCTGACACACCCTTGATGGATTCTACTAGAGTTAAGAAAACATGTATTTAGTGGTTTAGGGAAAAATCTGGAAAACAAGGTTTATTATTAGTGTTACTAGCTCTTTTTCATCAGGCATATTCTTGTTACATACATATAGGGCAAGAAAGTTCATTTAACAGGCTTTTATTACCAGATCGGCACTACAAAGCACTGAAGTAGTTTTACAACAATCTGCTACCTCAGAATTAAATCATCAGTGTCTGATTTCCGGGACAAATTGGGGTTTCTGGCAAAGCAGTTGAAGAAAAGACTTCCCAGACAGAAATGGAAAAGAAAATTCATTAAAAAAGAATACCACAAAGGGTTCCATGGCATAGTTTTCTAAATCTAGTGGATTTAAAACAAAAAAGGGAAGGGAAGGGAAGGGAAGGGAAGGGAAGGGAAGGGAAGGGAAGGGAAGGGAAGGGAAGGGAAGGGAAGGGAAGGGAAGGGAAGGGAAGGGAAGGAAAAAGGAAAATGGAAAAAAAGTGTTTATTCTTGGAAATCTTTTAAGAATATAATTTACAAGGCTGTATTTCTCATGGCAAAGAACGTTCTCACCATATGACTCTTGAAAGTGTTTAAGAGTACTGTATCCTGAGGACAGAAGGACATCAGTAAGTAATACGGCTATCTCCTTCCCTCCCATCCATTTGTATAAACAGCCATATGGCGCAGATCCAGACTCTAGCAGAGTCAGGAGGAGCCCTTCCACAGGCCAAAAAAGGCTTTGAATCATAGGTGTTATCTCACTAAATCGGAAGTGAGATAGCACTCAGCAAATGAAAGAAAGTATATGAATCACCTAGTAGATAGATGTTGAAAGGTTTTCAACCATTAGATCTATGTCAATTTCTAAGAAGTAAAAATAAAGCCCTAAACATGAAATTCCTTCTTAATTAAACACAATAATCATCTTACTACAATAATCCTCAGTATGCTTGTCACTAGCATAAATGTAATTCTCTTCCTAAATATTGAGAGCTAACAAATATCTGAAATTTAACCACAGTGTCACCACGTTGTGGTGTCCCCTTTTATCACTTCCGAATTTGCAAACTGTTGTTTTCAACAAAACTATTCACCTAATTAGTCATGTCAATTTACGCTTGCTGCCCCTTCCTACCCTTTCCAAGTTCTATCACTATATCAACAAAGTCTACATATTCATTTTTCTTTGTCACAGCTTCCCCTTGCAACTCTTCTTTTGATGGCCTTGGTACAGCTAACATTCTAGAGGCTTTGGTTGTCCGTAGTTGTATTGTTTTCCTCTCAGTTGTATGCTATTTTTCAATGGTATAACCAGTGCTGCAATCCAAATTATATTCTCAGCTTTTATTGATGTCATACAAGAATAATTACTTACGACCTTCTCTGATTGATCTAAAGTCTGATATCAAACATTCTGCAGTTTTCTGTTAAATAGTTCTGTTCTAGATTCTCTGCTGATGGACATTTTTAATGTATTACCACAGGAAAATGCTTTGTTGTGGGTTTGGGGTTTTTTTTAATTTATATTCTAATAGTGTTGAACTGAAAAATTTCCTCCTTATCTATTCATTCCTCCAGTTCATGTGAATCATCATAATATGTAACTTCAGCTTTCTTCACAAACCAGATCTGGTTGAAAAACAAAGTCCCGTATTCCTTCCTACAGGTCACTGATCTACAGAGTGAGCAAAGCTAGTCTACTAATGATTCCCACAGCCCTACTTTTCACCTCAGCTGATATCCCTTCCACCAATTTCAAGTCTCCTGTTTTTTTCTGATGGTACTAGTAAATTTCTTTTACCTCAGTCACGCATTTAGAGACCTTGGAAGTCGCCAAAATTAATTTCAAAATCCAGGATTGTTTTTCTGTTTGGCTGAATATTCAATTGTCTTTAAAATATTCAGAGAAGCCCATTTGTGTATTTGCTAAGTGTTATCTATTTCTGGTGAACTGATGCTTCTGATTAGAAGCCAAATTTTCTTTTTGATTTTTACCTTGCCTCTTTCCCTACTTAGACAGTCAAGTTTAGAGATTTACCATACCCTAGGTCTTTGCCAGACTGCCTCTCAAAGGCATTGTACAAACATTGTTTTACCATTTCTCATGTATTCAAAGATTATAGCCTCATTTGGCTTTTCATTGTGTCTTAAAGGGTTTTTTCCTATGATTTGCTAAGGTTCTGTTGCATTTTCTAGAATTATATACATATTGCTTCTTCAATGTCCTACTCATTTTTTCTATTATTTCTGGTGAGATACCAATTGCACAATATGTCTTTATTTCATAGGTGATACAGTTTATGAAAAATAAATATTTCCTTCTGACTTTTGATCTTTCCTCACCTTTGTCTCCCTATGGCAAACACTGTCTTAAGAATTTATTATTTTCAGATCTATTGCTTCTGTTGGTAAGTTTTGCTGGTAGTCTCTCTTTACAGATAAAGCCATTATTATCTTAGCTATACTTTAAACTCTCGATTCATTTTAATATTTTTAATATTCTTTTCTGTGATTTTTCTCTCCAGTCCAAGTTCCTGAAGGATGTGTCATAAAAAGCTGAAAAATATTTAAACTAGAAATTTTAAGCATGCAAGTGCCTCTGAAATCAGTACGGTTGTAGGTGTCAGCACAGTATCTAAATGCATTAATGGGTCTGACTTTCAGTTTTGGCTTGGTTTTACAAATATGTTACTGTTTTATGATTACATCTTTATTATCTTCAGAAGTGTAACACTTTGAATCATATTATTGTTTCTTCAGAATACTTGAAATCTGTGGAGTTATCAGGTTTCTCCATCACAAGCTCCTAGAGAAAGGCATCAATCTATTAAACACTAATAACAGTTAAAACCTTCTTAATTGTATACTCCTCAAGAAATCTATTTCTGCTACAGCATAAGTTATTCTGTCACTATTTGCATCTGTCAGTGCAAATTTGTACCTGAATTAAATTGGATTAATTTGACTGGTCTGGGTATCATACCCATTTAAATACCTAAAAACTGATATAGGAATGCTTAGAACTAGTTTTGCATCTAAATGGATTCACTCATCAGCCCACTTGATTAGAAATAGCACACAGCATTTCACAAGAAACAGATAACATCCAACAAACACAGATTCTTGGTGTTATGGCCTAAGTTAACTGTGCCTGCAATGAGATGCAGAGAGCAGAGTGATACACAAAAATCAGAATTTGTAAGTAAAACTCAGAAAAAACAAAGATTGGACTGAAAATAAAAGAGATCAAATCTTTAAGTGAACCTTTCTAATTCAACACATCTGGAGCTATGTTCTCCAAGTATATTGAAACAGGCATTCTCTTTATTCAATCACCATACAAAAGTATGGATATGTATTTCGTCTATTGTTAAAACTGCAGTGTAAGTTTCTCCAGGGCAAAGGCTGAATCATTTAATATTTTCTTAGTAGCTAAAGAACACATTTATTTGTATTCCCAGGGAGCTTACTGTGGGTTGTTTTGGTTTTGTTTTTCCAGTTTAGTCACAGTCAAAAACTTTCATCAGAAAGTTGGTCTTCACACACAGAAAAACATTATCTAAGTCCCAGATCCTCAAAGATGACAGAATGAAAAAATGAAAACAATGGTCATTAGATTAATAAAATCAGTCAGGTTAGGATCTGAGTCACAATGTATAATACTTCAGTATCTTACTGTAGCTTACATGCTAAGGGTATTTTTATATTTACATTTTTGTTCTGTTTTGCCTGTTGCCATCACCTACTTTTTATTTCATCAACCAATAAAGCTCAAAAAGATTTCCTAATTACTGCACCCCATATAATTGCTTCTGCTGCATTATTGGCCCTTGTCGCTATTTTCCTCCTTCTGGGAACTGTGATTATTACATTAAACTGTCACACCAAAAATCTGTTTTCAAGTCTCTGGTCTCTCACAGTACCTAGCAGGTATTTAGGGGGAGAATACAGGAAACAGTGACAACAGCTCTTCTACCTCCAATAACTAGAGATGCAGGAATTCCTGGCCCAAGGATTACACCCAGGACTGTCATGTTAGAGGTCACTAATAAAGCTAACTCTTTTGTAAAACAGTTATATTTGGTCACAACAGTATTCTGGGGCAATGAATAATCATACATTACTGTGGTAAAGCATTTCTTTCTGCCTCGTAGACAGTTGTTAGTTGATAGTAACTCTTTTATTATGATAAATCATAAAGTTATTCCCTACAAACTTTTTCATAGATTTTATATTTCTTATTCATACCCTCTTTTTAATTCATATCTCTTTTGAAAGGTCAGAAGCCTCAGTCAATGTACTCTGGTTTTCAGTTAACACTAACTCAAGAAAAGCTCAAAAATTGTAGCTTGCCTCACTTGCAACATCCAGACTTTCCTGCTTTCCACATGTCTAAACTTTCCTATCTGGAATCCATTCCAGGGGAAAGAAAGGGGAAAAAAAGGGAAAAAAAAGCAATGTGAAAACAAAAAAACTAAACTACTCCTGTACTTGTTTTCCAACAAAACAGATTAAACCAGTTATTATCAAAACTTTAATTCCAGAGTCTCAGGGACTCCTTTCTCTATAAACGTACAAGCAATTTATTAAACTATGATGTATACAGCTTTATGAGATAACAAATCCATGCAAGCAATGTGTGAATGATAATAAAAGACAAAGGAAAATATTTCCTGTGAGAAGTTTGTTTAAGTAACTTACTTATACAGCAGCATTCACGTGAAACAAATTAACCAGGCAGATGCTAAAAACGAAGGGTACTTACAAGTGAGACAATACAAAATGCACTGTCACGGATATTGCAGCATAAGTGCCACCTTTTTTCATGGTTTTTACAGCATGATTGAAACTAAGTTTACATATAGCCATCAATTTGACAATCTAGATCAATTTTCATTTGTGTAAATAGGCTCCAAGTAACCAAGAGCTAAATGCAAACAGTAGTATTATCTGTAGTTTATCCTGTGATAAATAGAAAAATGCTTTAATAGCAAAGGCCATAATTATCCACAGCTCTCAGTTTACAATTAGTTTTCTTTGACAGTTAAAGTCATAAATGCCAGCTTTAATCATGTGTTCAGGTTGAATTAGGCGCTGCCAATGCTGCGAGAGATCTAATCCTCTTTCTTTCCTTCTCATAATGAAATAATAATGCAAATTCACCACATTGATGGGACGACCCATGTGAATTTATTATAGGCTTGGAGAAGTCTCTTGAAAGGGATAAATTCTTTCTGGGTACAGACTTAAGGTAATTCAAACCAGACAAGAAAAAAAATGGAGCTGTCATCAGAGGCCAGGATATGGAATGGATTTAATTTGTATGAATAGCCCTTTTAATAAGTATAACAGGGCTAAGCTCCAGCTTTACTAAGGGAGTATTCCTGCTGTCATTTTCGAAATCTGGATGCACTAACTTTATTTGTGGGATGAAGATCAGCTCCAAATCTCATTTCTTGTTATACTGCAGCTTGCAGTGGACAAAAAGATACTGCACAGTGGGCAGACCTAGTGACCAGGTCTTCTAATTATTTGAGTTAAGACAAATGTAACAATTAGCTCCTCGTAAAACCATTTGTGGTACTCAGTGACACGTACCAACCTTTCCTGTAGAACAAACTCTACCTTTTAGTTAATGCTCAGATTTTTATCAGGTAAGGCTTGTTGTCAATATGATAGAATACTTAATTATTTTAACTTCCAAGGGCCATTTCAGCTAGTGAGAATATATAACGCTACCTAAAAGGGTAATTGTTCTCAGTAAATAAACAGATCACGAACATAGACATTGAAACTAAAAATGACACAACACAGATGTAAGTTTTAACCATGTATTCCATCACCATAAAATACAGCCCAATTAGTGAAATAAAAAGATTTCCAAACAAAAAAGAAAGTCCAAATTTCGTTAAGCAAGTGTCAGAAGTTTCAAGTTATCTCCATGGGGTTCACAGATATCATTACTGCTACCCTGTTTTATGAAACTACTATTCTGGCCACAGCAGGCTGCCTGCATTAGTAACTGGATTTCCAGTGAAAAGACTAGGCAAGAACAATAGTACAGATTTAAAGAGACATGATAAAATGAACGCCTTTCTTTTTACTTACTTATTTGTATGAATTATCCAAAACATGTTTTCAAGTTTCTCAAAGAGAAGAACCAATTTTCTCTGCAAAGATAATGAAACCAGTCTTTCTCACATCTTGCATACAAACAACTCTTCTGCACAAAAATCAACTTTGCTCACAGTCTTGCCAAAACTTTTAGTTACCTGGTTTAACAGCTATAAACATGGCCTTGTCAGATGATCAAAATGAATCCCAATGGCAAATGCTCTGTTATCTTTCTGTGCAAAGTAATATAATATTTTACTCCATATAATCTTTTTAATTTCATCTCTGTTCAGTCTAGCATGCCTAAAAGTTTTCTCTTAATTTTGGTGGAATAAGAATGTATAGCATTTCTGCTATACGGCGTCAGGCTCTTCAGATATTATTGATGACTAGGTAAAGCTTTTTTGCTTTACCATTTAATGTCTTCAGCATCTTAAAATTTGAGATTAAATACAGAAATGCAGAAATCAGACCCTTTCTACATTCATGATTAAATTATTATAATTTAATTAAAACAAAGTAAATGATCATTTAAATTCAAAGCGAGGGATACAGAGGGATGCAAAGCAAGTTGTACATTTGGAACAAATAATAACTTTCCACTTAGCTCCACTCCTACAAACCTTTAGTTATGTGAAGAATTTCATCTGTTGCATCTACTTACTTTCATTTTAGTCCCAAAATTGTTTTGATGCATAAGGATTTGCAGGAGAAAGATTAAGTATAATTGTAAAGTAATAAAGCCTGTTGAAAACTGATTGGTTCTGTTTCAAGATCTACACTCTCAGTCTGCACTGCTGTACCTGAACATATGCATGCATGATGCCATGTTGATAAAACATATGTTTAAATTAGGAAAAAAAGGTTATTGGACACTGTTATTTAAAGAAACCATTGCATGATTATCTGAAAATGGCATATTTAATCATAATAGGAGTGGGTAATTCACAACATAAATACACTGGCTCTGTGAATTCCACTACTGAACCATCACTTTGTACAGTATCTAGTACCCTACATGAACACTAAGTTCAACTAGATTGAATGTTATGATCATACAGATGATACTGTAATTGATTAAATGAGACCTTGAAGCTGACAGCAGAGAAAACAATCTGACTGGTCACTTTGTAAATAACCTGAGGAACATCAAGTAAAATTAATTACATTTATTCATATTTTACACTAGTATTTACAGGCATGTCACTCGCTTTTTAAAGAAAAAAAACCTTTGAGTGTTACAAGATTTTCTTCCTACAGAAAGGTATACTTCATATTATGGTGAATCAATCTATGTTCTTTCACATCTACTGTACTGCATTTTGTAAAAAATAATTTTTAAAAAGCTTTCTACATTAATATAATTTTACCCTAAGGTTTCTTACACTTAGGGTTTGATATATAATTTGGTTTCACACTATTAATCTTTATTTAATCTTTGTTTATAAATCTCTATTTAATCACTATTAAACTTTTTTTAAGTTCTATCTGGTATTTTCTTTAAAAATATCACTTGTCCTTTCTATTCTTGCTTTTTCAAATTTCATCTTCTACTGATATCGTTTAAATGCACCTCAACCTGTTAAGCCTTACCAATGTCATCCTCTGAGACAGCAGTGGTCTCTGACTCAACTGGAAGGGACTGTATTCTTTTATGGAATATGTGGTCCCCTCATATTTTACCAGAGGGGTCCACATTAATATCACTTGAAGGTGAGGGGTTACAGCGTCTGTGTAACAGAGATAGGGAAACAAAAAGTCTGTATTTCTAAAGGGGAGATTGAGAGCTAGACTTGTAACTTTTCCAAACATCTGCCAATTTTCTCATACTACGTTTGAGTAGCCAGCACTGCAGTGCACATGGAGGACTTCAGAAACTGAAATCTGTCTGGTAGGAGCTTGGCATCAGGAAAACCCAAAAGGTTCTAATCATTTTTTCCAGGTCCCAGATCCAGGTTAGGGAAAGATTTTGGTTAGTTCTGGAATAATCAGTGCATTTGTTATTGTAGCAATAACTATTACAGCTCTAATGTTTTCTAGAGAGAATATTAAAATGAAAACATTATGTAGTCTTTGTTTTGTTTCTGGCTTTCACATGCTCTTTTTTTCTTGCAGCTTTTTTATGGTTTTCTGTATATGACTTTATCATATTTGGATACCTGTATCTGGATATTTGTCTGCTTTTGTTTAGGTTTCCATTAAATTCTCTAGCCATCTCTCACTATTTCATATTGTTTTCACTCTTTTTTACAACAAAGATTTAGGTTCTTTTCATTTTTATTATTCTCTCTTAATTAATATTTACATTTTATTTTTCCTAATTTATCTCATCTTCCTGCCTTCTAAATTTTCTTTGGACTTTCCACCCAATTCTCTCACCTCTTTTTCAATCTCTTTCCATAAATGCAACCTTCCATTGAACTACTGCATAAACAATGGCAAGATCAAAAATAATCCTCTTTTAAGAATAAAAGACAGCCTTCAGAAATCAGCCACTGCATGTACTCATTTATCAGAGTGAAATATGCTTTTGTTTCCAAGAATGCTATAATGAAACCATTGTACAAATAGGCACCTTTTTGTTGTTTTAAAAATTACAGCTCTTTTTCAACTATTAAAGGGCAAAAAAACATGACTGGAGGAAAGCTTGATTTCCCCTCAGTGATTCCCCCATCTTTGCTCCCACTCTCACCCTTCTACTCCAAATGTCACTATATTTCATTTTAATTGTGAACAACAAATGTTTTCCTGAAGCAATTTTTCTTTTATAGCTAAGTTAGAAACCTTTAAAAAATAAAAGTGCTAACACAACCTTTAACTGCATGTGAAAATGCTGCTACCACAACATTTGTATTTTTCTCCAGGTAAATGAAACTGGTAATGTTGAAACAGTACAAAAAGGTGTTTCTAGTTAGGAGAGAGATCAATTGACTTAGTATCTTAAACTTAGCCTCAACTTATGTAAAATTGCCTACAGCATGAGATTTTCAAAGAATATTCCTTTCTACAGCTGTGAAGAGGCCATCTAAGTGTGAGGTCCTACCAGAGGAAATAAGACAAAGCCTGTTGTACACTGGGTTCTGATTTTTTTTCCCCATGTATGAAGACAAATTAGATTTTGGAACATTTCGAAGTAATTAATATGCCGCACAAGCAAGCAAAGGGCATAAAAGGTGAAGATGTTTTATTTATATATGAGAAAGGTACTGTACGTGGATACTCAACACAAGTTTTCCCACTATGCAGAGGAAAAGAAGGTAATATTCTAAGAATGTGAGGATAGGAAGGTTTCTGATGTCCTTTGTCTGAATGCAAGCTAGAATATTTGAAATATTAAAATGATGTTTGCTAACAGACTACTTAATAAGTGTGTGTTTTATACCAACATAGTATTTCAAAGACCACAAGGGCTTTGTGCATGCTAGCACTTCTTCCTATCCCTGAAAAGAAACCACAAAGGTTGTTGTTACAATGTGAAGCTGGGCTGTAGATGGGACTTGTACAGTGGAATAATGCAGGACATAGGCCTTTGAGGAAGATTTCTGAGGTTCAGTGGCATGAAAGGTGCCAGACTAGATTCCACTCCACTTTTCTGTGTTTCCATTGTATCACAGCAGATTCAGTTCCACCCTGTGCACACTCATTTGTTGGAGCTCATCAGAGGTTAATATATCTCCTATCATTACCCACATGCAAACAGGAGGTGACCAGCTTGACGAAGGAAAAATATACTATGCAGAGAAAAGTTTGCAGTGAATCACGTCCCTGATCAGGAAAATACTTTCATTGCTTAAGCGTGTTTTCTTGCATATTGCTGGAATCTTCAAATGCATTAATACACATATGGCATATCGGTCAAGCAGGAGAGAGATCGTACATGGATCACATGGCATGTGGAATAATAGCAGCAGCAAGACTCATAAATAAAATGCTTGCTTGTATTCTATCCTCCTCCCATCCCCCATTCCTCACCCAATAGAGTTGCTTTGTACTACTACAAAGAGGCTCTCCATGGTGACCAAAGGAGAGGCTGAATTTGTGCTTACAAAAGACAATGCAAGTAGTGCTTTTACAATTACATACTGCAAATGTACATTAGTCATTACAGGAATATTTATCTGAGAATAAAAGATCTTTTTCTAGTATAAAGAGTATAAATACGTTAGCTACTTTGACCTCTGTGCAAACCATGTTTACCCTTTAAAGGTAATCTGTCACTTTTCACGTGCCACTGTTGCTGAAAAAAACCCAGCTGTGTTCATCTCAATGCTGAATTATCCATTTCTTCCTACAAAGGAGCAAAATTCCTTGATTGTTCTGTGTGCTAGTTTTCCCCTTCCAGGTAAAATGCTAGAGCTGAATCATGACTCCCTTGGTGCAGGCCATTTTTGTCAAAATGAAATGCATAATCAACAGTTAAAACAATTGAGTTGTTTTGCTAATCTCTTGTTTCATAGACCTAAGATTAACTCCACAAGCCGTCTTTCATTATAAATCAGATAATCAGCACTGCTGTATTGTTTCTCAGCCTACAGTTATATAGTGTTGAATATCCATCAGATCTTCTTTAGTATTAACACCTTTTTATACTAACATTTTATTGAATTTTCAAACAATAATTAGACAATAAAGGATTAAACCAACCAAATCCCATACTGCTGCTGAGCAACAATCAAATGCTTAATTGCTGATAATCAACACATATATCAAGCAGCTTTCTAAGTATGACTTATTTATAACAACTACAATGGCCTCATTTATATGGGGAAGATGGAAAATAAAAATGCAATGCACGTGCAAGTGTAGACATTCACACATAAGACACAAATAACAACAAACCATGGAGAAATCTCAAGGACAGTATTTTCGGTTATTATAGTATGTGGACATGAACGTATCTGACAGCCAAAGGACAAAAATTCCTGCTGTTCTCACACTGAATCAGATTTAGAGGAAGAAACCATATGCTCTCTGACAACCTACATCCCTTCTGTGTGGAAGGAGTTCCCTGTCTTCCTGGAAAGCTTTCAAAGACTGGGTTTAACATCATCTTAGCTGGGAATATCAGCTTTTCCTGTTTAACTGCTTAGTTGAAACACATGAAAGACTTGGTAATGTATAATCTGGACCAGCCACTAGTGAAAGACAGTCATACTCATCCACTACTTTTGCAAGGGCAGGACAGACATTAGAAAGTATTTACCAGAAATTCTGTGAGTGGAAACACTACTAGGGAGTCACTACAAATTGCATTCAAATTGCATTCTCTACATCCTACAATAAGGTATTAAATTGGGGGAGTGGGGAGGATAGCAGAGGAAGGGAGGTTGGGAAATGAAGAACAAATCATTTTGCTGAGAGATTTTGTTTTGCAACAGAATATTGCAATATAAGCTTCTTCGTAGATATTGGTATGGAATTTAATAGCATTGTTGGCATAATTATCATTAGAGGTTATTTTCTGAAGTTCCAGCAAATCTTTTTATAGCCTTACGCACTTTGTCAATACTACAAAAACACCTCTAGACTCACCTACAGGAATACTATAAATTTTCCAGGATATGTATGGAAATTTTCTTCCCAAGACAACTAAGATTGCTAAAGGGCAGGCATGTCTATTACCACAAACCAAGGTGCAGGACTGTAAAGTTGTCTGTTAATTCACATGGTGACTGATAGTTCTCTTAACATACCATTATCCCCTGCCTGCCTTTGGTTCTCCATTTTAGGCACATTTTGCATGTCAGTTTTGATCCTTGAATCCTCCACTGACTGGCTACCTGAAGTCTCTAGAAATATAAGCTTCCCCAAAAAGGATCCCTACAACTAACTGTTTGCTTCTATGCCCACAGTGTTGGAATCATTTCAGTGTTTAGTAACTAGGTGTCTAGCTCATGACTGAATGTATTACATTGTATGTGCTAAGTATTTCTCCATCAACATCTCCATCTCCATCAACAGCAAGGCATTCCCAGAGAGCATTGAGGAAACTGGAGTGTGTTCAAAACACAGCAGAAGAAAAATCATTGATAATTATTGTGTGTTATATAGTTGGGTAATTGTTATACCACTCAAACATAATATGCAAGACCCACTCTTTTGCCAGAAGTCATTTCCATCCATAATTATTTAAATACTTTATATCAAACGTAATATTCGTGTGTGCAGGGAGGGAAACCTAATTCTCCTCCTTTTCCTCTCTAAAATAAAGACCATATTCAGTTTCAGGGAGATCTTGCAAAATCATTGAGGAAGATACAACTAAGTGAGCATTTGTTTGACACAGAGGCAAAAGTCGAATGTAAGAATCCCTTTTGCCCCACTACTGAAGAAACCCAGGATGCTCTACACAGACACAGCATTGTTCTCTAAGTATGATCAGTCTTGTTTGGTGTAAGTAGGAGCCTTGCCAAATTCAAAGCCAGATTTGCACTCTTCTCCTCTTGATTTGAACACAGACTTTTCCTAAATTTCAGTTATTACTTGACTGTATTTTGAAAGTGGGAGTGTAACATAAATTTCAGGGCCTTTCTGCTCATAATCAGAGTATCCTCCTTCTTCTACACTGTCTTAGAAAAACAGTTTTTTTCTTTTTTCCTAGTTGACTAATACCACTCCTTGGAGCACTGGAGTAATTCCTGATCTAGGACATGATAGACACCCTGGCAGAAGAAGCATGTGCTTTGGTTGTTTATTTCTGAGTAACTTTTCTAACACCATAATCTATTTCTACATGTAGTGCTGTCATACCAGAAAAGTCATAGCTTAAACAAGTTACCTGCCGTATTTTTTTATTTAAGTGAAAATAAAATATGCATTTAAAACCTATCTTTCTTTCAGTTCATCAGCAGTAAAATCTGTTTCATATTTAAATGAGTATATAAATGTTACCCTCAGCATTTTAATTTCTTAAGAATTATAGTATTCATACCATGTATAGCACCAAAAATACCAGAGGCTTCAGTCTAGTCAGGAACTGTTTTAGTGAACTGAAAAATATTTCTTCTTAAGCACAGAAAATCTGATAAAGTTCCAAAAAAAGGTTCCACTAAAATGAGGAATAAAGAAACAGTTAACAAAGAATATAAATAACGATAATTACAGTAAGATTACCTTTTGCCTATTAAACACAGGGAAAAAAAATCTCCTAGCTAAGCAGACTGGTAAACAATAACAGAATCAAAGCATAACATTAAATCTATTTCATATCTATAGTTGCAAATTGAAGGCTAATAAATAATAAGAAAAAACCTTATAAAAGCAAGCATTCTGAAGCCTCTCCTTTTTTTTTTTTTTTTTTTTTGAATCCACAGTTAAAACCAGTCCAAATATATACACTTTTTGCCAAAATTCTGGAAAGTCAGTAAGCTGGCAGAAACATACATGAAAGTAATAATTGTTAGAAGTTTTGAGAGATAACCTTATAAATACAACTATTTGCATTAGAAAAGTATTTTCAAACCTGATGTCTGTTGAGGGAACAGAAAGAATAACTTATGGGAATATGTCAAGCTGATACTAACTATCATCGCTTGATTTTGTAATTTTCTTTCTGATTATTACAAAATATATACAGAACAAATATGATTGTTGAAACTTTTAAGAAAATAATACCTAGTTATAAACCAATTCAAAAAAAGTGTAAACTGTCTAAGAACAATATACAAAGGGGGACACACACACACACACACTAGCTCTGTCAAAGAGATCTAATCAATTAATCAATATAAACACATTTATCTATTATCTAGCTATTATTATCAAAGTTGATGCAGTGTGATTGATTCTCTGCTCTGCACTTCCAGCCTTCGTACTTCAAAACTCAAAGGGTCTCCCAAAAGAATACAGATGCGTGCTTTGCTTAATAGTCTTTTTATCACGTAGTGTCGTGGTTTAATCCCAGCCAGCAATTTAGCAACACACAGCTGCTCGGTCACTCCCTGCCCAGCCCCGGTGGGATGGGGGAGACAATCGGAAGAATAAAAGTGAGAAAACTGGTGTGTTGAGATAAAGGCAGTTTAAAAGGTAAAGCAAAAGCTGCTCAAGCAAGCAAAGAAAAACAAGGAATTAATTCACTCCTTCCCATTGTCAGGCAGGTGTTCGGCCACCTCCAGAAGAGCAGGGCTCCATCACATGTAACGGTTACTTGGGCAGACAAATGCCATCACTCCAAATGTCCACCGCTCCCTTCTTCTTCCCCCAGCTTTATACACTGAGCACGACATCATATGGTATGGAATATCCCTTTGGTCAGCTGGAGTCAGCTGTCCTAGCTGTGTCTCCTCCCAACTTCCCGTGCACCCCCAGCCTACTCGCTGGTGGGGCGATGTGAGAAGCAGAAAACGTCTTGGCCCTGTGTAAGGACAGCTCAGCAATAACTAAAACATCCTTGTATTATCAACAGTGTTTCACACACAAATCCAAAACACAGCCTCATACTAGCTACTCTGAAGAATATTAACTCTACCCCAGCCAAAACCAGCACACACAGAAAAAGAGTTTGTCTATATTGTGTAACAAATATGTTGTTCCAGTTCACTTGACAATGGCAAAGATATGCAAGAGTGAATTTTTCCTGTTCATGTTTCATGTTTTCCTCAAAAGCATGGACTCTTCCTATGAGCCATTGCTTTCATCACATCTGGAGGAACTAATATTCTGTTCTCATGAAACAGTACCACTCTTGTGTCTTACAAAACGAGTACTTCAGAAAACAAATTTTCTCAGAAGAGTCAGTAGTAAGAAATATTATCCTGTACTGAGAATGAAGGACATTCAGCAGAATAATCTGTACACAACAGTCTTGTAAGAAAGGATTTGGATTAATACTTTCCTAATTTTCATGTTTTTAGCTTGCTCTTTGTGCTGATCAGAATTTTAAGTCAAGAGATTTTTCTCAGAAGAATAACATCATCTTTTTATTTCACTGCTCTTAGGAAAATAGCCTATATAGTTTACAATATCTTCTGAACAGTGATTTACATTTTTAAACTCTTTTTTTTATACTCGTTTTTATACTGTGTGGGTCACAGTAAGCCCAAATCCTGGCTGAGGTATTGGCAATTCCTTCATCACAAGATTGGTTGGTGGTAATAGCAAAGTGACAATCACTTTTTGCCCATCCTAAATAATTTACTTTAAAAAGAAATTAATCAATCCAACAAAAGATTGATTTTTTTTTTTTTAAATGAATATTGTTAGCGTGTCTGCGATGCAAACAGGAGGCATGTTTTTCTGTCATGTATCTAAGGTTCGGTTTACTTTCTCAAGCTCACCAAAATTCTTCAAGTAACAATTCTAGATCTGATGTACTACTCTGTCCTTAATTTCTGCTTGAGACATAAGCATGGCAAAATTTCAGGTGTCTCAGGAGAATTGCTAGAGGCCAAACTTTTTATAAAAAATAGGGACCCTCAAGAGCAAACTATAAATGAACACAAACATGACAAAATCACAAAGGTAGAAAGTATCTAATTAAGAAATGCAATAACACCATATGTACTAGGTATCTATACAGTCAGAAATTTTTCCGTGCACACATGTATTGTACAGGGTGCGGAACTACTCTACATTGAGCCTTCTCTGAATGCTCCTGCAACCATCTCTCTCGCCACAAGGGAATCCCAACCTTAACATCATTTGTCACACTATGAAGCATGATATTAGTCCCTTTGGTCTCAGGGTGTATCAGTGATACAAATAGCTTAGATATAATGCCACATTTATTTTCTTTAGAGTGCAGTAGAAAAATGTGATTTTCTTTTCAGGTTTTCATAAAACTTATCTTCTCTAAAAGCAAACTCCAGTAAGCACAGATTCTTACACACCACACCCCTGAAAAATCAAACAGAGAGCATCTACACAAAAACTGCAACAAAGGATACTGTGCACAGCTGGTAGCAATCAAAGGCCCAATATACCCTATCACCAGAGGGACCGCTTGTCACGGCTGCCCTATGACAAATGGCATAGGGGGAAAACAACGTATTTTTTTCCTTAGGAATTAGACCATATAGAAAATAACTTGACACAGAAAAATAAGCAATAAAGAAAGTAGTTTTATTATTTTAAAATGTATTAAACTGTCAGCTCAGGATTTCGGTCCCTGGTTCAGTATCATGTTTTTCTATGTAATGTAACATGCACTTTGTCAATAAATAGTGATAAAATGACTAAAATATTGAGATGAGTAATACAAGAACAGTCTGAGTTAATAGCTCTGAAACTTGTTAGGGTGAGTATTTACATTTTTAGCTCTGAATTGATAGAGTACAAAAAGGTACAAGAAACTACATTTAAAAGTATGATGCAAAAGCATTGTCTAGATAATCATGTCTCTTGCAAGTATAAATGTGTAGGAGAATAGGAGTTATTGGCTACTGTAACCAGTAGGCCTACAACTTCTTAAGGTGCAATAGCTATAAAAATGAGAGAAGCTAGAAAACTCAATAGTGGGAACAGCATAGGAAACTGAGTTCTTTCCTATTCTGCCAAGAGACTTACAGCTAAATTCACAGTCTTATCTAGGTGCTGAACACAAGCACTGAGATGCCATTGAGATTATTTAAGTACTGCTCAAGTGACATCTAAATCTGCAAAAGCATGCAGTCCTGCAGTGTGTGAACTTCCATATTACTTAAGTTTCTGAAAGGGACCTCTGACAAAAAGTCCCTAAATGTTAATGCTCTGCAGCCCTGTCTTCCATTTCTGTCCCTGGAGGATGGTTAAATCAGGTATCACTTGGATTTCAGGGCTCTGCTTGGTAAATAGTGTCACAGCACATCTGCTTGAATTGTTTATTGTGTATATCCCCTCCTGTACACGATTTACAAACCTGGTCTGTTCTTCTGAATGCTCTGATGGTTGCATTATTCAGTCTGAGATGGAAGAGACATCCTTTAGATTTGGATCAAAAGATGAACCTAGCTTTCCCACCTACCAGGAAAATAGTCAAACTCTGTTTCAAATCAGAGGAGATTAGAACTCATTACTTAAAGCCATTCTAATTGCACTCCTGGGTAAAACAGGTGATGCATCTTCTTTGCTACTGTATTATGCTGGAGATTCTGACAGGGCTTGGAGAATGGAGTTAGCTCAAATTTCTGTTGCTCAGCAGTGGTCTGACCTCATACATGTCAGCAGTAGAAATTTTATTTCTGGCGTTGAAACATAAGCATTCAGCTTAAATGAAAGGTTGGAATAACTGGTTCCTCGAAAGGAGGTTTAAGTGCCTCCCTTTCAGCTCTCTCACAGATTTGTCCTTCTGAATTTCAGCTGTCTGCCTATAAAATGGGTATAATAGTCCTTCCTTATACACAAAATATTCTCTGAAAAAAAAATATTAAACATTATGAAGATCTCAAATGTTTTAGAGTTTTGTGTTATCCATCTACTGGAGCCAGAGAGGGTGCTTAGTCTGGATCTGCACTCTCAATCTAACAGAAAAACTGCAGTGGCTGATTTCTCACCTTTCTGTTCATATTTAGCCTATTTTGAGTAAACAAGAAACCATATTGGCGCTTTACAAAATTCACGGTGCTCAGAGAGAAAAGTCTCATAAACATGAGGATTCATAACCACACCAGTTTGCAGTCACTGACCGGACTGGACTTTGACATCACTGGAACATGACCCCGTATTGAAGCAACTGTAAAGCAACACTGAAAAGCTCAGAGCTCACTGACAATAGATATTGTAATTGGGTGCTGCTGCAGCATTTTCACAATCATCCTGAGCAATAAATAAAATATAAACTAAGGCAATTTCTTCCAAAATAAAAGATCAGTATCCTCAGAGAGGGAAATATGAAGCAGCAATATTGTGCCCAGCTGTTCTTCTAGTTACTTAAGGTCAATAAGGCCAGCAATAATGTATCTGAGAATAGGGAAGGTCTTTAAAAACATGCAATTCCTCTCTTTCACCACACTAACAGATAAAAATATAAAAACAACATAGGCAATTTAATGTAAAGTCTGTGTGACAAAATAAACTCTCAGTGCTGTTGCCAAGGTTGTGAATTTGTTAAGAAAAATTTAGGAGAAAAATAAACTTGCAATTAAATGCAAAGGATTATGCCTAAGACTTCTCCTAGCAGCAACCATACTTGCACGTTGATTCTCTAGGGAGGTGAGTGACTTGCAAGAGCATCATTAACCATTATATTCTGCTGTCATTGACATATGTTAGAGTTAGCAGGAACTGAAACTTAAATCTCTTACCGTGTAGTTTTGTGTATTTAACCTCAAACCTGATCTAAATCTGATTACAGATAACAGAACATGTACTGAACAAAGGATTTTTTTATTCAATCTGGAGACTAAACTAATTCAATATTCTCATTCACTGAAAAATTAAAAAAAAAAATTCCACATGTCTGAAGAGTTTTCAGAAACAGGAAAGAACTGAAGTTTATTTACAATATAGCAGAAAACCAAGAACAGAGTTAGAGTAAAATTATATCACAAAAGAATAATAAGTAAGAGACCTGCAACATTTAGCTCTACTTTAAAAAGTAAAATTTAAATAATAAATCTTTGCATTGTGTTTGATTTAGTGAACATCAGGACTCCCAATAAAACCTATTCATGTTCATAAGCATAACATTTTCTGTCAAGGATACAGTCTGTCGAAACATATACATGCACAAGCTACTAGCATCCTTTAAAACTTATGTTGTATTTATATTGTACGTATGTAGTAATTATAAAAATAAAGTCAAATCCATTGTTTTATATAGTTCCCAGGCTAAACAGGACATGAGAGAAAATTTATATCAGTCAAAAATATTTCTGTATTCTTTAAAAGTTAAATTTAAAGTGGAGAGCATAGACTTAACTGAGCTGTTTCTGTTCGGTTATTTCTCGAACCCTAGACTTCAGAAGAGATTTCACTCTATTGACCTGCTAACACTCACTGGACAAACTTTTCCTCAATGTCTTCACAGAGAAGCTATTGTACTGAATTATTCTAGTCCAAAGTCCATCTTTATTTAACAATTTAAAGAAACGCACTCCAATTAACAAAGTTAAAAAAACCGTACCAACCACAGGATTAGACTCTTCGCTGTATAAATGTGGCTGACATAGTTGCTTCCAGAAATAAAAGAAAGAGAAAATATCAGCTGTGAAATACCTCATGCTGCCTAATCAATATTTGGTAGTTTAAACTCCAAAGCAAGAATATACCTACTTTCCTGATGATCAGCCACCCTGAAAAAAAAAAAGACCTGGTTGGGGATATTGCCAAAAGAAAACAGGGAAAAGGGCTTCAAATTTCTCTTAATTTTACATGGCAAACCTTGCTCAGGAAAACACTCAGACTTAAATTGTATAGATGGTAAAATATTTATAACGGAGATATTAAAATATTTAATATATGATAAAAAAAGGAAAAAGTGTTGTAGTATTATTCCCACGACACTTAATTTAGCATAATACCACCATATAACCCTCATTTAGAGATATGATGTATTCAATTTGAACCATATCTTCCATTTTCCTTTCATGAGTTTTTCGCTTTGAATGGTGAATACCGATAATATACATTTTCAAATATGGTATTTGCAAACAATAAGATTGGAGCATATAAACTATTCTTCTTGTTCACACATAAAGGCTACCTAGAGAGGGAGTGGATCTAATGAGAAAGCATTTTAAGAATTTGCTCAAAAGAAAGTCAGATGAGATCAGATTTCTTCTCTCAATGCATAATCCAAAACTGAAAGGCCAGCTTGTCAGCAAATCTTTAACTGCAATGAAATTCATGCTTGCCTACAATACACTAATTGGATATTTCAGTATAGTTTAAATATGGGAAATTCAACATGGTAATCCTATAGCAGCCTTACACTAAATGGTGGTCTGAATACAATTAATAATCTCTGGATATTCAGTGTCAAGCTCCTAGGAAGATTCTCCTGTCGTTGAGGCAAAAGGAACTTGAAGTTTTGAAGTGGTTCAGAAAATATGGTGCTGATAAACAAATACTTGTTAGGCCTGTAAAAAAAAGGGGGGGAAACTAATACCACAAAGCAGAATGCAACATGAAGTGAATTACCTTCATGAAAATTTAATGCAAATGACATCGAAGCAAAGCTAAGTTTTATGTGGTGTTGTTCAAAGGAAGCTGGTAAAATGACAATTTATAGAGCATTTCTCTTTCATGTTTGCCAGAGAATATAGTAGTAAAAGGAAGGAAAGGTTTTTCTGCATTATTATTTTTGCAGAATATTTATATGTTTACAACTTGAGCATGGTTTTTCATAATAGAGTTTTCTTGGTTTTAAGACCATACTTATTTTCTTCCTTACCTTCCGATTTCCTTCTTCAGGTGCTCTATAGCAGAAATCAATATTCCAAATCCTTCTCTACTACAAACCAATACCTGTAACACTTCTTAGAGTCTAATCTGCATTCATTAAGTATGGTTGGTTATTTAGACCCTCGGTCAACATGTCTCTTTAAGTGGAGCAATAATAGCTAACTTACTCTCCTTTTGCTTGAAGACTTTGAAGATCCCACTTGACAATAAAACTGCTGTGTTGTACTATAGAGGGACAGGTTACGAACAAGAACCTGCTCTGAAATGTAGTGTGAAAGACTAAGTCTACTTCATCACGAGGAACTGTCTTGGGAAGTTTCAAAGCTATGTTTAACATGATGACCCAGTTGCTGCATCCACTTTCATCCCATCACAGACAGACTTGGATTAAATGTCTGTCCACAGATGTGGTGGGTTTAACTTGGCTAGCCATCAGGTGCCCATCAAGCCACTCTATCACTCTCCCTCTTTGACTGGAAAAGGGAGAGAAAATATGATGAAAGGCTTGAGGGTCGAGATAAGGACAGGGAGATCACTCACCAATTAGTGTCACTGGCAAAACAGACTCAATTAATGGATATCAATTTAATTTAATGCCAATAAAAAGTCAGAGTAGGATAATGAGAAATAAAAAACAAATCTTAAAACACCTTCTCCCTCCATCCCTCCCATCTTCCCGGGTTCAACTTCACTCCTGACTCTTCTACCTCCTCCCCCCGAGTGGTGCAGGGGGACAAGGAATGGGGGTTGTGGTCAGTTCATCACACGTTGTCTCTGCTGCTCCTTCCTCCTCACACTATTACCCTGCTCCAGCGTGCTGTCCCTCTCACAGGCTACAGTTCTTCATGAACTGCTCTAGCACGTGTCCTTTCCATGGGGTGCAGTCCTTCAGGAACAGACTGTTCCAGCGTGGGTCCCCCGCTGGGTCACAATTCCTGCCAGCAAACCTGCTCCAGCGTGGGCTCCTCTCCCTCCACGGGTCCACAGGTCCTGGCAGAGGCCTGCTCCAGTGCAGGCTTCCCATGGGGTCACAGCCTCCTTCAGGCATCCACCCGCTCTGGTTTGGGGTCCTCCATGGGCTGCAGGTGTGTATCTGCTCCACCATGGACCTCCATGGGCTGCATGGGCACAGCCTGCCTCACCATGGTCTGCACCACGGGCTGCAGGGGAACTTCTGCTCTGGCACCTGGAGCACCTCCTCCCTCTCCTTCTTCACTGACCTTGGGGTCTGCAGAGCTATTTCACTCAAAGATTCTCACTTCTCCAGCTGCTGTTGCACAGTTGTTTTTCACCTTTCTTAAATATGTTACCACAGAGGCACTACCACTGTCATTGATTGGCTCAGCCTTGGCCAGCAGTGGGTCTGTTTCGGAGCCAGCTGGCACTGGCACTGCTGGACAGGGAAGAAGCTTCTAGCATCTTCTCACAGAAGTCACCCCCGTAGCCACACACACCACTACCCTGCCCCCCCCCAACTACCAAAACCTTGCCACATAAACCCAATACAACATATTATATCACCTGAACCACATGAAGACGGCACAATTGCTACCTTACTTATTCTTGTCTCCTAATGTGACAGAAAGTATGTGGGGTGTATATCATGTCTTAGGAGGCCTTGCATATGCTTGTAAATTAACCCATCCCCCATTTCTGAACACTTCAAAAGGCAGAACAGTGACTCATTTATTGCAAAAGCTGGAAAATGTGCAGTTAATAAACTGGGGAACTGAAGGAAGAGAAAGTATTTCTCATGGTTAAAATCAGTGGAACATGCTTCCTCACTCCTCCGCCCTCCTCAGCCTCAAAATGTCTTCCAGCCTCTGTAACAACATTAACAGATATGGCCAAGAGCTTAAGAAACAAGAAGATAGTTCAGAAAGAGATCAAGAAAAACTGTGGTCATGCCTGTCTTCTAATTTGCAATGATAAGGAGTTTGTCAGATGAAATAGTCTATATGCCATTCTGTAGAAACCAAAGTTTAGTGTTTCAATACTCTGGTAGTCTGAAATTTCTGCCTCTTTTCAGCCTGAAAGCGTCTCTGTTCTTCTGAGGAGTATCCCCCATGGGACCCTCATAACTGAGGCTATGGCTCATTTGGAGAAACGGTTTCACATATTGAGAAATACCTTAAAAAAGTCACAACAAATATATAGAAAAAGAGCAGAAATTTAAACAGTAGATACGGAAAATTGATGCTTTGTTGACAATTATTAAGCTGTTTTTCATTAATCAGGAGAGAAATGCCTTCAGATAGCTGTGTAGTATGAAACGAGTTTATTTACATTTGGCTTTTGTGTGCATTACAATGCTTGGGTTTATTTATTCTGAATATATCAAGATATTGTTTTGCTTCTTTACTTATTAAACATTACTACTCCCTTGCTGCCCAGACTTTCATCTCTTTAATAGAGCCTCCAAAGACTCTTTAGTGAATGTATATTTGAGGTATCATTCTACTTACAATGAACTGTGTTGAAACATATCATCAAGGCTTTAGCATAGAAATAAATTAATCTGGTGATGTTAAATTGCCTGTGGTCTCACAGGGGTAGTCTCATTTGTTAAAAATTTCAAGCCATACAAATGAAATATCCTTTCCCTTTGTAGAGAACTTCATGTGGAACTCATGTGTAGGACACTTCAAATACTATTGTTTTCCAGGCTGCCAATTATATGAACAATGAAAAATAATGTTATTTTGTATATACTAGCTAAATAGCTAGCTTATGTATCTTTTAGAAGAAAATGAATAATCTATCTAAATTATTTAATCAAGATTTAGGGTTGTTTTTTTTTCTGAAGATGCCTATCAGCATCTGTGGGAATTATCATAGTTTCCACAGCTCACCTAGTTACCTAAAACTTTCAAATAAATTGTTTCCAGGGTTTTGTTTTCTTAAGTTTTCTTTCTTGTCTGTTTTGGGCCATCATACAATGCTTGTTCACAACATATTGGTCATATTCTAAACTCCAAATTTACAGTCTGAGCTTCTACTTATATTTTCAGATCCAGGAGGTAAGCTTCAAATCGCCTAAAAAGAAGGTGGCATTTAAAAAAAAAAAAAGAAGAAAAGAAAAAATAAAGTTTTAAACACCTGAGGCATCTTTCTGAGATAAAAATAGATTAATTAACAAGATTTGGTTCCAGCAAGTACAACATAAGACACAATATAGTAATTCTTCTATGAAATAACCATAAAACTTTCTAACTCAGCAGACTGAATTCTTGAATAATGTCAACCTTATAAAAAATCCTCTCTGCAGCTTAGTCCTTCTTTGCACATATTCTGATTTATAGTCTATTAATTTTCCTGACAAATAAGGAAAATTTTGTACAATTTTTTTTCTTTTTGAGCATTGTTGAACCCTCAATGGGAAGGCAAGATGAAGTCTGTTCTACTCTCAAAAGGGCTACTAATTATCCTTCAGCTATAGTTATCATCAGTTAAATTTACTTAACCTCTACAAAGTTTAAGGGCATGTCTAGCTATGCAAGGCTTCGTAGTTCAGAGAAATGCAAGACTTCACTGAGCAAGTTCAGTTATAAGAAGCAGTCTAGCCATTTGGCATTGAGCTTCTCCAGGAGTGATTTGCCCCACTGGATGATTTACTGTGTCATTTGGTTTAATTAGTTCATTATCTTTACAAAACATCAGAGCAAACCATTATACTCATTCCATGGGAGTCAGCCACAGGTTACCAGTGGCTGTGATCAAAGACACCACCTTCACTGGTTCTCACAAAAGGACAAGTACTTATTTGCCTCCTTCTTTTCTTCTTTCATGTGGAAGGAACCAAGGCCTGAGGGACAGGATCCAGTCTGCCTAAACACAGGTATCTACTAGCATTTGAGATGCTCTACGTAACCAAAACATCTGCACAGGATGGGCAGAGGTGATAGGAGCACACACATCTGGAGCAGGATTGGAGCTGGCTGGAACGCCCCACTGCCTCAAAGATGATTACCAGCATATGTCCAGGAAACCAACCCGCCTCCCTGGTCCCAGGCAATGTGATCTATTCAAGGGTGTGGAGATCCTTTCTTCTGTGTGAAGTTCTCGGCAGAGCTCTGGCTTTGCTTGCTTCAGCACCTGCTCAGGCCTAAATCCTTGTTCTTGTTTGTGACTTCAATCTTCTCAGCACTAATTCATACCTCCCATTTCAGCTTCTGTTCCTACTCCACTACTGTACCTGTCCTACAGCATCAGAGGTGTTTTCTTGGTTACACTGTACAGGTGAGTCATAACTTTAAGAGCATGGACTTATGACTCATGTCAGTGAACCCTGAATTTAGGATTTTTTTCTGTATGAAAGTCATACTCAGATCTGACAGATAATTCTCTGTGCTGACAAACATAAAGGTATGTATTTTTTTAATTAGCATATTTTATGCAGAATGACTGTCTAAAAATGGTTAAGAAATCGTTTTCTTGTGATTCATTAATGAATGTGGTTCATTAAAGAAATTACCGCTTTTAACCAAGTTACTTTTGAGACAAGAACTCTGCTTCAATCATGCATACCATAAATAGGCATAGAACTAGTACCTTACCCTACATCCCAATATGGAAAAAAATGATTGAGTTAGTTCAATGGCTAAAGGACAAAGCCAACGTATTTTCAGATATCCTGTATAATAACCTTACATAAATACTGAAGTGAAGAAGCCTAATCCTGGTCTCTTTGTTCAGGCATAGTTCTCTTCTAGTTTTATTGCCCTGGTTTAGGCCTGAAATAAGCATATGAAAAATAGTTTTATTGTGCAATAAGATGAAAGCAAAATACACTAAATGCTGGTATAGCCTATGATTTGATTCAAAATCAGGAATTTCATTTAGCCAAGACCTCTGCTGGGGATCCTGAGAACAAACTCTCCAAAGATTATGCCCCATATTCCTTCCTATTTCTTGTTTTTCACAGTCCCCTAAGGAAATCTGGCCCCAGAATCAGAGAGCTGCAGGCATCAAACAAGCCTCATGTATTTGTTGTCTCAGCTTAGAGGTTTGCGTACATCATATCTGCTGTGGAAACGAGCCACACTCTTCCACACTGACTAATAAAATCTCCTGATGAAGTCCTCAAATTCATTGAAAGCATGGCCATGTTAGAAGGAAAGTTAAGGATTTGTGGAATTTACAGAGTTGGACATTAACTCAGGTGTAATGATTTACCAACTAAGTGTCTAACAAAATAGAAGAGAGAAACTGGGTAACCTAGGAGTTATCAGCACATGATAATGTCACTTTCTTAGTTTATCTCATGACAGCAAAGGGAAAATTTGTAGCAGTAAGTCAGCCGAGGGTTTGAAGTGGATTTTTTTTCATGCGAACAATGTCTTCATTGTGCAGACAGAAATCTATCAATAAAAATTAGAAACAGGAGGCAAAGGGAAAACAAAAGAGAGGAAAACCACTTAAAAAGTTTAAGCAAGAGGTTAGTTTCTTTGTCAATTATATCCAACTTAGTATGGTTTTCATTATCTAGGCAATAAAATATTTAGAATAAGGGAGTGGTTGTCATGAATTGGAATACTCTGAGTCCATGACATCCAGGACTGTGACTGTTTTATGATAACCACATATCCTAGAATAACCTTTTTTGCCATTGCAATGAAATAAGGAATCTTTATAGTGTGAGCCAAGTACGTATTTTCCTTGTTTGTAAAATTTAAACTGACAGTTCAGAATGTTTAACAGCAGTTCCAGCTGAGACTTGAGGTTCATGTGGATTAAACTCCCCACTCACTATGACAATGAAGCAACCAGTCCAAACTATGCTTCAACCTAAGTGTTTTTTTCAGTCTGTTGTACTGAACCCCAGATCAAAATTCATATGCCAGTCTGCAAACTCAAAATGACACTAGTTCATTACTCCTTTCTGTATGTATATGTATATATGTATACATGCACAGGCACATTTGCTTACCAGGTCAGCAAGCATGTAAGAATGATGGACTCATTCCTTCCTTTGCATTAAGATTTTTATGTACTTTGCATCCAAAGAAATAATAGCATAAAATTACACTGGAAAAATTCAAATGTTGTTCTATAAACCTATTAAGTTCCCTAGTCATACAAATGAAAACTGAATTTCAGCTCCTTAAACTAAAATAACTTGTCTGCTTTAAGAGCAAACATTTCCAGAAGTTGGCTTTTTGCTAAACCAATGTAATTAAAAAGCTCAACTTTTGAGCTTTAAAAACCTTATTACCTGTAATTGTGGTAGGTTATGGCTTAACAGTTCTAAATTATTAGCTATGAAAAATTCTTTCTAATGCTATACAAAAGTCATCATTTTTAGGAGAAACATAAATATAATTATAAGGAGATCAAGAACCAAGGAATATGAGATGCAAGCATTAGAGGTATTGAGAGACCATAAATAATTCAATGTTTAAAATCTTGATTTAATATTTTTTAAGGGAGAAAGAGATTTCATTAAACTTCCCATCAATTTATCCTCTAATCTCCACCATTTTCTAAAAGGCTATGATTTACCCACAAAAAAAACATGTTTCCAAGAGATCAAGTCATGGGAAAAAGAATATAACAATGATTTTTTTTTTTTTTTTTTTTTGGGGGGGGGGGGTGTCTTAATCTCAGACCTGCCTAATTTGCCTAATTTTTCTGCCTTGTCCCAGGAAGTGGAAGAGGTTACTACATTCACAATTGTAAATTTTTAGTTAAGTCCTGGGATACTTCAAACATAAAGGTAGATGCAAAAATTGTGCAACTTCCCTGTAGGAAGTAGAATTCTAAACTAGGACAACAGGAATCTAAATTTGAATGTTATTAAATTTCCTTGATTATATAAATCTCAAGACCATTAGCAGATCTTTCTGGAGAGACTGAGAAGACCAGAAAGGTTTAAAAAAAAAAAATTAGCATTGTTTAGAGGCAAGTCTCCTTATTAAAAGCTGCTTACTTGAATAAGATTTAACTTTTTACATTTCATTTTTGAAGTTGCATGTTGTTATTTTTCATTTGTATGTAAGTGCTAACTCAGCTGGTGAGAATTTGGGTACCCAGCCAAGGGATGCAAAAGTCAAACATAAGGAAAAATTTATGAGGAATTTTCATAATTTATGAATTTTCATAATTTATGAAAAATATTGATCCATAAACAGCAAAATAAAAGAAGCTTCAGAAATGTCTTTGACATTGACTATCAAGCAAGTAGGAAAAATTGTTTGTTTTCTTCCCACATATTGCTAAAAAATGCACTGGTACTTAAGAGTTAGCAACTGAATTGTGTATTTACTTCTATAATACTTCTAATTGCTGTCAAGGCCACACAGAGCCCTAAGTAAATACATTTAGTTAATATTTCAGGCAACAACATGTGAAATATCCACAGAAATCTTTTAGTTGATGATCAATTTGGGGATAAAGGATTGTTGAAAGCTTCATCATTTTGAAAGATTCTTCTTCTACTTGGTATAACAGAAACTCTGTTTTAAAATCAAGGCACATTTAATCTATCTTTCAAACCTTTTTGTACCAGTAACTGACAGCATGGACATATCATCAATCCAGTATTGCATTACTGTTTGTATACAGACTATACCAGCTCATTTAGGCACCCCTCATGTTTTTGTGTATGGCCCATACTTCTGACATCTGGGATGACGCATATTCTTGTGAACAATGTAATTAGTGGTTAGAACTGGAGAAACCTTCCATTCTCTGCAAAACAGTGCAGACCTCTGCTAAGTACTGGGAATGCGCATGAAGTTCCATGGAAATTAGCTTGCAAAGAGATTAAATTGAAAAAAGCCTTTTTGGTCTGGTTCTGAGAGAGAGAGTGGTTGACTAAGGAAATATTAGAGTTCAGAAAGTAGTATATTGATGTTCACCAGAAGTGTAACAGGAAGAGAATTTGAAGGAAGTACAGCAAACTCACAGCAATAGCACCTAAAACCACAATAATTGTGAAAGAAATCCACCAAGCCTAGTTATTTATTATGTGTGAACAGCATCAGCATGAGCAAAGAAATTTGTGTTGAAAGACATGCCCAGGGTTTCTCCTTATTTCAACAGTATCACACGGTTATGAATGAAAACTTTCTGCAGCAGTACAGTGAAGGATGATACTTTGCATTTTTTCCATGTAATAATAAAGGCACCATGTCACATCCTCATTACCACAAAGATGTGACAGATATCTCCTATTTAATCATAAGAGAAAACTTAAATAATCTCAGTTGCTCTGATGTGGCAGTTGCTGGCAAATATTGAATTGCTGCTGGTAAGCCATAGAATCATTACTGTAAACATGAAAGCAAATATTCTGGAGGAAACAGGTAAAATCTATTATTGTGGATGTGCTTTCTATCACAGATTATCTCATGATCCATTATAGAAATGAAAACTTCTGTCATATGGTAGTCAGTATCATTGCTGTCTTCTGAGATTTTTATTTTTATCTTTTCTTTACCTTTTTTATTCTTTCTTTTCACCCTTTATTCAGTAAAAAAGGACTCCAGAAGAAGCCTGTGAAAAGCTCATGGCAGATAATGTTAAAGGGAATTGCCTTCTCTGTTCAAGAAATCTGATTGTCCATCCCAAGATAAAACACCAGAGATTCATGAAAAGCCATGCAGATAGAAAATGGATCGTAGAAGCTGGAAATATTAATTACTATGGAAACAAACTCATTTATAACTGTGAAAGAGTTCAGATGAGGCATACTAAAGTAATAATTGAAACTCCTTCTCTAATGTTACTGACATTCTCATGCAAACTTATTTTTATTCTATCAAGTTCTGTTGAGCAAAATATTTTTGGTTAAATTTTTATTTCTACAGTAGGGAAAAAGAAACACCATCTATTAAATACGACATATAACTTGAAGAATAAACCTGTTTATGAGGCTTCAGGTATGTTAATTATCATATGTGTTATAACACAGTTTTTGTCTCTAATTTCCTGAAACCTTTCTTCAACTCTTTATTAATTTTAAAAAACTCTGTAATAGTGCTAATGTAAAATGAAAGTGTTAGTGACAGGTTCTCTTATGAGTTAGTATATGCTCTGCAATAAAATGTAGTGTGAGCCTGCTCCAATTTAAAAGAATAATTCAGTAGCCTTTTATAATGGCTTGGACTGTATCTAACAGCTTTTTTCAATGAGCTTTTCAATAATATAGCAAGCTGCAATGCATTGGCCTTTGGCAATATTTCACTAAATGTATGTGGTGGAAAGTGAATTTATAGCATTGTATTGAACCAGGAGAAGGGTGAATTTTACAGGGTTTGCTTTATTAGTAACAATTTTCATCTAGGTTCACTGGCCACATGGGAATCCATCTGCTGAAATCAGTCTTCGAAGGGTAAAGCCATAGCCCAACCTGTTTAGCTGTATTAAGGTAACAGACTGCAATAAGGGCTGGAGCAAGACATTTCCACTTCAGGGCTGGTAAACAGTAAAAGAATGTGTCTGATGTTGACAGTGTCAATCCGTTGCTTGACATGTCGTATAAAGTCTATACAGCAAAATGAATGTGTCACTGTAGCAGAGCATTGCTGGTTCAGCACAGTGACGGGCTGTGATGTGTTTCTGCATGTACTGGTATTCAGAAAACTAATTCCTCCAGGATCCCTGGCTCCATACTCTGCTTGAAGGTGCATAGTGACACCTTGCTGATTACTCTCCAGTTTAGTTGGTGTTTCTGCTAGCTAGAGAAAGCTGGCACAAACACACTGCTCACACCTTCCTATTGCTAGTAAGGAAGTTGCCCAGGACCTCTGAGGGCCTTAGCTTCATGTAAAGGTTTACTTAATCCTACTTGTATTTCTTTCTGAGGCCTCAGAAGAGGAAAGTCCTTAAATCTGTGCTTCAGACTGTCAACTATGTAAAACTTAAAATGCATTAAGACTTTAAATGTCAATGAGTCATATTTTTTGCACAGTGTTCTCTTTTTCTTTCACAATATAGAGGACAGGTCTCACTGCATCAATTTCATCAATACAAGTAAGTATTTGTACAGCACATCCTGTAAATATATCTCCTGAAAATGCTACAAGTCTTTATTTAGTGTCACTACATTTATTATGGACTTAAAAGTGACCCTAATGCTCCGGGAAGTACTGGTGAGATTGCTCTGTATTATCTGTAGAGCTCCAGTACAATGCAAAGAAAAGAGAAACATTCCTAAAATAAGCCAAAACAAAAACAAAAGTAAAATCAAAGAAAGGTAACTGAGAAGACACCAGAAAAATAAAGGCATATGTTCACAAAATTAATACATTATATTTTAAGGTTTGCACATCCAAACAGAGCTAGAAAATGCAGACAGGAACTGTGAGCCAAATTCACCACGTCAGTGAAGCTGTGATGAATTCTTCCCAGCCTTTACAACTGCATTACTCTGTTAAGAGCCCTCAAGTAAGAAAAATTAAATATATATAGATGGAGGAACTCATCCACCCCCACAGGAATTCATCCTTAATAATCCACTGAAACTCATAAAACATAAACCACATCAATCCCCCTCAGTATACAACTAGTTATTAAATGCAAACCCCAATATACCATAAAACTCAAAAGAAAATGGGAAAATGACACTAGCAATGTACTGCGAATTTGAATGTTGTAACATATGGAGGACAAGTTTATAAAACAGCAAGACATGCAGATCTAAAATTAACACTCTTCAAGCTCCTGTGGAGATTATACTGGACTTCAGAAAAGGGTTACTAATTATGTTTAAGAGACTCTTACGAATCTTGAGGACATAAAAAATAAACAATGCGTCTCTGCAGTGCACTTAAAGGCCCTGATATCAGTGACACTGCAGTTTAAATTCAGTGTAAAATGTCTGCTTTCCCTGCTATTCCTATCTCTTTGTTGCTTTTGCTACTTTGGGAGGAGCTCTCTATCCCATGTTGAGAAGACGACTCCCTTGGAGACGTGTTCCCCAGCATGAGAGAACTATTCCAATAATAGTCTCCTCCTCTGCATTGACTTAACAGATGTATGAAAAGAATAAGATTAATATGTTCATGTACAGAGGATTTTAATCCGTCTTGGTTGGCAGAAGCTGCTGTTCCCTTGCAGTGATGAATGGAAAGAATACTTTGTAACCATAGCATATGATCTATAACATACATAATGTTACAACTCACATTCATGTACAAATGTATATGGCTACTCAAAAGAAAAAAAGAAAACTTAAGAAATAAGAGAGGCCATCCTGATTAATACTTGTCCAGGGAATCTGCAACTTTTTCTGAAATTTTGAACGACCTTTTGTTGCAGTTGGCAGAAAGCCCCATTCTAATAATGAGTTTACAGAGGAAAGCTCAGACAGTTTGGAGACTGCTTCTGAAGTTTGAACTGAGCTGTCCAGAGATGTTCTTTGGCTGTTCTCATAAAATTACTGTTGCAGTTGACAGAGATGTACCTACTGCATTCCCTAAATTGAGCGACTTGTTTCATAAAAGTACACTTAACTTTCATAGCTGCATGGGGTGTTACTTGTAACTTTTACAAAAATGACAACTCCCACACCAAAACTTTTCATGAATTTTAATGAAGCAGACACTTTCACAAGTATTACAGCTGCTGAAAATAACACCATTTGTCCTACAGTTCAAGTATGTAGCTGTTAGACTGTGCACAGATTTTCTTAGCCATATAATGAATGTCAGCAAAGTAACTAATGCACATGATAGATTTTAGCCACAGTTGGTTTGTCGTGCTGCCATGCTCCTGTTTCCTTCATTATTTTTCTGAGCTGCATGAGTGAGCTGTTTGGAGCAACACCCAAACACCCTGAACACCAGATGATCAAAGGAGCTAACCAGAGGTGGACATTTTATTCTCACGTTTGCAGACAGGCAAAGAGCAAGAGCATGAGGCCTTACCACATCTCCTTGTTTGCAACAGGACTTGTTCGCAAATGTTGAAACAACACTGGTGTCAGCACAGTTTCCTTCTTGCTGCACACTGAGCTTCCCCTGTACTCCAGGATGGAGATCACTGGGGTGGTCCCATGCTGTTTCCTCTCTCATTGCTGCTTAGTTTAGCTTCTAATTAGTCCTTCATGCTGCCAAGCAGCTGTTGTCCACCTTGTGTACTGAAATTTGTACCTTCAGTACATTTTTGCTAAGGTCAATCAGGATTTCATTTCCGGGTAATTATCATTTCAGAAATTCATTTTCAGAAATTTCAATAACTGAAGGAACATTGGTTTTTCTAATGAGTTTGTATGGGTTAAAATTTACTGAAATATGGAAAGAAACATTTTTTGCAAGTTCCTCTGCAAAAAAATTACGCTCTTGGTTGACCTGACATTTAGGGTGTTATAAATAAGAGCTAAAGTCAGTGATATTTTAATCCAGGAAAAAAAATTGCTCACTAGTTTAAACCATTCATATCATCACTTTCAAAATTATTTTGGTAGGAGAAGGTTGATTATAATCTCAGGGAGACTGAGCATCCCTTGAAAAGATCACTGTGCTTTCAATAAATTCACTTGGATGAAAGTTAGGGTGCTCTCCCTGAATTGACTATACAGTTATTGATTTTAAGAGTGGCACTTCATTTTCTTATTTTTAGAAATGTTCCCAGACAAAAAGAAATGTTTATTTCAACCAAACATGATGATTTTCTTCAGCTAAAATTTCTCAATAAATTAAATATTTTTATCTAAAATTATTTTATTTCTTCAGCCAAGTGGAAAATCAATGATTCAAGTAGGATCTCTCTAATTTAGCTGAAGGGGACTGAATAGCACCCACTCACCAAAAATATGAATTACATATTTTTAATCCCCTAAATTGTTGCTAATGTACTGGCACTCATTGTTTAAAATAAAAGCCAGCTTCCTTGATTCCCCAGTGTTAAAAATTTCTCCTATATATTTTGTCAATTTTTTTTCTAATAGTACAAACTAACTAAAATAATACATGAGAAAAATCTGAACAGCACTCTTATCTAAGTGGTGCATTCACTGTTATAGCTGTGAGTTTCTGGTACAGCTGATGTTGTAGTGCAGGTTTGAGATTATTCCACAATAATGTTTTAATAGAATTACATTGTCTGTTACTTCCTCAGTATAAAGCTAAGGTGGTCTGTCAAGATGCCAATTTGAAAACTTAAAATGAAGACGAAAGATAATCCAAAAACAATGTAAGTACTTGGAGAAAAAATATCCCCCATGTTCCAACTCCATAAACAACAGACCAGTAACAGGACTGAATAAAAAACATGGTTGTTTTGACATCTACATGTGATAGTCTCCCCACTTTGCCTTTAAATTCCCATTTACAGAATAGAACTGGCTCATAATGAGCTGGTAGGTGTTGGTGATCATTTGATACTAATACAGTCTGGTTGTTTCTGAGTTGCAATACCTCTCCGATCTGATCCTGAGGAGGAGCCATTAAGGACCACTACTTTCTCAGACCTGTGCCTACAATCCCTTAGAATAACCCCAGTTGTCTACAGAACAGAAATTAACTGATCTTTATACAGCTTCATACTCTTATCAGTTAGTATACATTTTATCAAATGATCAAAATACAGCTCAAAAGTAGTCCTTCTTTATGAGCCAAGATATTTTTATCCTGCTTTGCTGTCAATAACAATACAGCTTAGCAGAATCAAGCCCCAGATAAGAGCTTGCAATCCAAATAAATTTTCAGCCTTCCTTTACGGAAGTAAAAAATCACCTCCAGATTATACATGCTGATTTGCAATGGCTGGGACTTACTTTACTGAATCAAGCTTATCATTATGGAGACAAAGTCATCCATGTGGCATATGTGCAGGAAAGGAACTTTAATACCTAGTGAAGTGCTGTAACAATCATAACCAAGGACATCTCACTTACTCCAGAATCATTTGCATTTGGTAGCGGAACCAAGGACAAATAATGAAGTCCTGAATCCTTCAACAAAGGCAAATGTAACAAACGATCCAGAGCAACTGCTGTTAAAAATCAAGGAACTGTTTAACTCATAATGGGTCTGATTCCCCTTATGTAGGGTCTCAACTCTATCAGCTTCAAAGTTACACACATACAAAATACATTTGCTAGTATATAACCATGTATTTAGAAATTACGTGCTAGCATACATGATGCCAATGGAACTTGCTTTGTTACTCAGCTCATATGGAAGTAGGTGCTCTTCAATAAGGAAAAGCTCCATCTGTACATATACAACAGTATATATAGGAGCTCCCCACACACTAAATTATCAAATTCTGGAGTATTCCCCATTTCTGTCTTTATATTTCTCTGAGGCAAGAAGACATCACTAGCTCCATTTTACATGAATAGAGGTGTATTTCCTACATCACCTTGGTCAGCTTTATCTGAGTATGGTTCAGTCAGCTGCCCTAACATATCTGTAGGATGTTATTTTGAGTTCTGTTACTTTTTGTCCTGCTCTATTTGTTTTTTTCTGCAAACCCCAGTTTTCTGCCTGGAACTAACCTCTTGCAAACTAGAGCTAGAATACACCTAATAGCAGGAAGCAGGGAACATTAGGGAAATGATGCTTGAGACATAGGCTAAAACCTGAGCCAGCAGGATAGGACAGATGCCTAGAGAGAAAACATCCGGAAAGAGATATAGGTACAGCAATCTTTCAAATCACAACGTCTTACTTTTAGGTAGTGGACTTTTGGTCCAAACCTAGGTTTTAGAAATAAGAGAGATTGACACCTCAAAATTGCATCACAGAGAAAAGAGCTGTTTGAATACTTTTTGTTATAAGATCTTAATCAAGACCTTTAGGAAGGAAAGTTGATAGCCTGTATTCTTTCAGTGAATTTGGGTTCATTCCTTGTACTTCCAAGTGAACCTGTCTTTCTAATCTGTTTCCTTCAAACAACACCGGTAAAACTAGTGCTGTGACCACTTTTATGAAAGAGTTGTATTTATATGAAAGATCCTACCTCCTGCCTGATTTAGAATGTATGTGGAACAACCACTAGGATTTGCATAGGGCTGCCAGGGTGGCTAAACTTTTCCATAGCAGCCTCTTAGGTTGGATGTATGAGGTAGAAAAAGACTTACTACTTTAAAACTTGATCAGACTTAGGTTCACACTGGGTGCTGGGAAGGCCAGCCATGAAAAGATGCTGACTTAGGAAGGAATAAATTATTCTGATAGTTTGCTGCAGAAACCTCAGTTGGTTTAAGGGTTACATGGGAGTCTTACAATCATTCTCTTAGACTGATTCCAGCATCCTTTTCTAGACCTAGCCTAAGTGCTTTTACTCAAAGTCATGTGGAGTTTATATTGTGGGTTGATATTTACAAAGTTTAAAGCTATTACTATAAACGCTTTCATTGTTCCTGTTTAAAGGTAAAAGGCCCAATTGCTCATAGTTGAGCCCAAAATTGTGGAATGGAAGAAGCCCTGCAGACAGACTAAACAGGTTATGTCCTTACTAGTTCTTTCACAACACACTCTTGCAAAGAACATACATATTCATTTTTTTATTACAGCTACTTCATCCACACTTAGAGACTGCTTCTGTCAAGCTGTGCTTTGTTACAAGAAGAAATGCTGAGAGAAGAAAGACGGCATCGGGGTTTATTTCCCTTTGCATACAACTCTTCTGCAATGACAGAACACAAAGGCAGTCATGGAGTCCTGCGAAGTCAAGGGAGGATTGGCAGCTAACACCACTGCAGCCACATTTTGAGGAGCCATGGCACCACTTCTAACACACACCAACTAGCACAGAAGTGGGTAGCCTGCCTGACACCTTAAGGAAATACAGCAGAAGATCCCTCACCCTTCTTTCTTCATTTGCCACAAATCTCTGCTCACCTCTATGCTGACCTGTGGGTTGTGGCTGCATATGTAAGGTTTCCTTCCCTGCACGTGGGAATGGAAAGTGATCTTACAGCAGGAGAAACTGATACAGTCATGCATAAAGTCAGGCATCATGACCTTATGTGATTTTAGCTGTTCAGCAAAGACTGGCAGCTGCAGTATGAAGCAAACACAGTAGGTATAATGTACATTTCTGGAATATGTTTTTTTAGGGATGCACTTCAGCAAGTGTCTGCAGCATCTTGCAATATGACCAAAGAATTTCTAGCTGAGATCTGAATGCAGCACTATATGTAATGCATTATCAGGATTAGAGCCTTAGTATTCTCTTCATGACCAAGCAGTCTCTAAGAAGTTAAATAAAATCAAAAGCAAACACTTTTCAAAGCAGTCTACTAGTAATTTTAGCATTTATAGCTCCATAGAGCAGTTTAAGCCCTCATGGCACCCCAAATATTATTTAAGATTATTTGAAAGCTTATGCCATTTTGAAAAATCTGAGGTGGTTTAGGTGATTATGGCACCAGAGGACTTAATGTGCCTTAAAACCATACACCACTCTGAGGATTTTAGTCAATTTAAGCACTTATGCCATCATAAAGCAGTTTAAGTGCTCAGACTATCTTGAATGTTTAAGGTGGTCTAAAAGTTCATGCTACATCATCTAGGATGGCTTGAACAGTCAATTCTTTGTCAGAATACTGTGTTGGCATATTTTGTAAATTATCTAAAAATTTTCTAAGTGGAACAGTACCTAATATCCAGATAAAACTCCACAGCAATTACAAAAACTTTTTACATTATTATTATTACAAAGTTAGTTCAAGCCAACATTAGCACACTACCACCCCGATCAGCACTGTTCTCTAAAAAGAGAACACACAGTTTAATTTCTAAACACAACAAGATTTCTGAAATCAGGGACTCAGCTGCTAGCAGACTTATTTTAATTGTGACTCACCTAAAGTTTTCAGCACTGGTTGTAAAAGTCATCAAATAAAACATGCTAACTACTTTTATACACATTAAAATGATGCAGTCTGTAACACCTAGATCTTCTAAAATATTTCCACCTCTGATTGCAATGAAAATGTAGAATTTCTAGCACACAAATAAAGTTTGGGGTTTTTTTGTGAAAACAATATATGCTTCAAAAATCATGCATGTCCAGTGTTCTGAGAAGAGTCAGTGTGATACATACCAGTCACATACCAGTCAGTTTCTATCACTGTTGCCATCAGACTAATGAAGTGTCATGCAAAAAGGTTATTTAAAAACACAGGATAACTTTATATGTAGATGCTGCAGATACAAAAATTGCCATAATTAATACTTTTGTCTGTGTGTGCCTTCTGGATATTCAATGTGATTTCACTGCTTTCTGCTGCAGATGTGCAGGAAACACCGTAAAATTTGAACGATTTTCTACTCAGCTCCCACTAGACAAGCAACAACTTCAAATAAAAGCATAAGATCTTGACACTGTTTGTCAGCCTTATTGGCCACATCATGGTGGGATACAAAAATGAACTTGATGAAGAGAGCATATCTTTCTCTCAGCTGTGCTAGTACCTCTACGTGGTAGGAATGGCAAATACTAAAACAGTACAGCAAGCTTGCAACATTTCAGCAGTTGACTGAAATCAACCAAGAATATTGGGGGATTAGTTGGTTAGAATTTGCAAACATAGAGTACTTCAGTCCCATATCCTACTCACCTATTTCCAAAGTCCCTAAAGTAGGCATTTTCTTTCACCTTTATATGCACAATTCTTTTGTGTTGCCAGCATCTAAATAAAAGTAAGAATAATATCCTGATACTTGTTTAGGCACTAGTCCTTTTTTGAAGGCTAGTGCCTAAAAATCTCCTTAGATTTAGAAAGCAAAGTACTAAACCATGCTGGGAAAATTAGCTTCACTGAAGCTCCCATCACAAACAGGAATCTCATAGTGCTTCCAACCTTGATGATTCTGTGGTTCTGTGTGATTCTGTACACAGCTCTCATTCATTGGTCTTTTCTCACCATCTCCCACCAACTGCCAGATGCCTATAATAGTATTTCTGTACACACACATTAAGCAATGATTTATTTTTTATTTATGCTAATGAAGCAAAATTACTCTAGCAAAGAACAGAATATTTCATATTCTCATGGCTAAACAACATCTGTGGCAATCCTTGTCAGTCAGGATCCTGAACAAGCCTCTAAGTCTTACTGGCAAAAGTGCATTCATACACACAGAGAAATACCTGACCAGATTATCAATTCTGACCCTATTAAAATCATATGGCATGTACTCTGAGCAGACTTAATTGGTATTGATATGGGAGAAGTATCAGTGTAACACCCCACAATTAGTGGTGCAGATCTGTTCAGTCTCCTTTACAAGTGCAACTCTGTGAATAGCTTCAGCAAGTTAAACCTTAAAAACCATTCAGATGGGATTCAGGCATTATTCTTTAATTATTATTAAAACTGAAGTCTATAGTGGGAGAAAAAAGCAATGCTGAGCTAATCACACTCTTATTCTAGTCTCATAGGGAGACTTCATTTGTGAGTTTCCCAAAAAGGATGACATAGCTGTCATGGGTTCATGATTCCCACAATGCATTTCTTTTTCTCTTCATTAATCTGTCACTAATTCAATCTGTAAAGGCTGTGTCATAATCATATCTTACATTTCTCCCCATTACTGTGGAACAAATTACAATATTTTTCATTTCAGAAAGACTCCACTATTATTTCTGCTGTTGATAACAAGTTCATAAGGTAGAGCTCTCAGTCCTTCCAGCCCCTGCCCCCTACTTAAACCATTTCCTGAAAACATAGAAAAAATTTACACAGAAAATAATAAGGACATTATATCATCCCTCATCACAGCTATTAGAAGGATGCTAGTTCTTGAATTTAGGAAAATAATCTATCTTTTTCATGACACTGTTTCTTTCATAGTTTTACTTCAACCTGTTTTCTAAAAAAAAAAGACCATTCATAATGAAAATTAAAAGCTGAAAATGTATATGACCTAAGCTAACAAATATACAGATCTCTAGCTTAGTGCAGAACTATTACTGTTGAAGGGAAAATGAAGCCACTTCTGAGACTAGATTACTCAAAAGATTAATAATATCAGACAGTTTAGCACACAGAAATCTTTTCATATTCATTGGAGGTTGTCAAAATTGTTACCATCTGGTGACTGCTTCCCATCTGAAATAAAATATTTTAGGATTTGGTGCTCTCAGTCCTCTTTTCAGGACACCCTAATCCACTTCACAAAACATAACTGCATTTGACACAGGATGACAAAAGGGCCAAATCCTAAATATTTAAACAGCCAAATTAACTTCTCACCCCTAAAATTACCAAATTCAGGCATGTGTTGCCCATTGGAAGCTCACAGAATTGCTCACTAAACTGAGGCTTTTGGTGGTGAAAACAGTCTTTTGTTTTCCAGGACCACTACTCTAAAACTGAAATACTACCTAAAACGTGATAGTGAATTTATCATAGAGTAATAAGGTTTATGTCTTCTATAAAATAATGTTGCTGACATTTTAAATATATTCTTCAGACACTCACTGAGACTTGACTCTATCCGTATATTTCTGATCTGTGATCTTCAAATTCATTTTGCAATTACAAGGAGCAAATCTGCCCATCCTAGACATATAGTCTCAAATACCAGAATACTTGGGATGTTATTGATGGCAGAAATTTTAACTGTACCTCAGTCTACAGTCCATTTCATTGCCTAGAACTGTGCTGAGTAATCCTGGGGTATGGCTATATTATCTGTACATTAATTCAGTGAAACAGGAGCTGATCAGTAAGTTGAAGCAGCTGGTGCCTGGCTCCCACAACTACGTTATTTGCAGCTCAGGGCCTTTTCTTCAGACACGTTTAGTCTGGTATCCTGGTATAGCACACCATGTAAGTGTAGCAATGTTGTCCAAAAAAAACCCAAACCCTCAAATTCCAGTGAAAAATTGGAATACATCTGGTGCACACCTGGAGTCAAGTTTGCAGTGCCATTTTTTTTAAAAGAAAACTATATCACACACACCAAAGCTCTGTGAATTGAACCAACTCTCAGTAACTGGAAATGATTGAGAGATTCGCTTCAGACTGCACTACTGCTCCAAATCAAAATGCTAACTTTGAGGGAACTAACATTGATTCCTTTCATGTTCCCAAAGCGGATACTGATAGATCTAAGCAGTTCAATAAATGGAGTCAGAAAACCAGCAAAACCAAAAATAAAGTAGCTTCACGCATTCTGAAGCTGTAGCACAAAAGTTGTTTTCACCTTCTGCTTTAAGCAGTCAGCTATCACAAGAAAAATTCCATACATCTGTTCACTATTAGCTTGGGTAGCTGCTTTATCCCCAAACACTTCCTCACAGGGTATACAACCAATCATTAATGTAATACTTTCCTTTTGAACAGGATGTAGATGTTCTGAAGAGCTGTGTTTTTTCTATTACTCTAAAATCTCTCACTGTAACAGTGCCTCTAGGGTAAATGTCTCCTTTCCTGTGCTGCTTTTGTTTTCAGTGTGCAAATCTACAGAGGAAACTGTACCTTGAGCTTAGTTTAAAAAAATCATACACAAACAAAATTTGCCTTTTATTTGGCATTGCAGCCAGGTGAAGATTCATTTCTGAAAATGAAGCCCTAGAGCTGTAATTAACTATTAGTAGGTCATGCTGTTCAGAATGGCTTTGTTCTGAAAGATGATTAAGCAAACATGAAATATTCTTATTCAAGATAATTTATGAACTTGATATGATTTCTACCTTGGTAAAGCTGGTATGATAACATGAATACAATTTTTTTATCCTGATTTAGTCATTGCATTTATTTCTTTTAATTTCAGAAATAAAGTCAACTCTTCCACAGCAAAATACTAGCAAAGTCCTATATCCACTGTGTGTCATCATCAATAGATATTTTTCAGTAAACACCATTTCATTGCTATCACTGCAATTTCACAGTAGTCTATTTCTGACCTGTAATTTTAGATAGGTAGCCCTGATGGATCATGTTTTGCATTACTGTGCCTTATCTATTTATATAATGGATAAGTAAATACATATCTCTTAGACTTCTTGACACATTCGTAGCTGTTGGTTGATGTTTTATTAAAGACAGAAATATTGGTCTATAAATTTTAATAAATAACAAACCTTTATGTATCCATACATATCTCCACATCCACAGCCACAACATGCAAGTAGAAATGCTACAAGAAGCCTTTAGCATGAACAGCTGAAAAAGAATAAGATAAACAAGACTTCTCCAAACAACAAATTCATTAGGGACCATAGATTACTGATGGTAGCGTCAGCAGCAGAAGGCAATTCCAGAACTTGACCTGCTTGCTACCTGTGGAGCTCCAGCATAGAAGGGGAACAGCTTCATGACTGAAAAAGGGGGAACGATGTTGTGATTATTGCTGCATCCTGCTTTCTTACCTGACACTGTCTCAGAGAGGCACCTGGAGTTAATTTCCCTACTGCCTTGCCCTTCCTGTTGCATAGATGACCAACATGACCTTCTAAAGAACCCAAAAAAATCCCTCGCTGCATTTAAGGTTGCTGTTCTGTACCAAAAACATGGCTGTCAATTTCAGACGTTACTTTTGTTTACATCTGCCCTTCCCACAAAAAAAAAGTTCGTTCTTTCTAAATCTTTCTCCTCTGTTTTTCTGTTTTGAGAATGCATTTTTGTCTGATTTCCTGTTGGTTTACTTACTGTAACTATCCTGGTACTGGCAGCTTCTGTTATTGATAGGTTAATAATTGGAATTGCAGAAACACTGAATAAATACGGGATCGTTTTGACTTCTTTTAATTAAACAACTTCCCATGCATTTGATTTTTCATTGGATTTAATAAAAATAAGCGCTATAATTTTGATCTCCAAGAAAGACCACCATCCTGCAAGCCTGCATATGTTTATGTAAGCATCCTGTCCATTGACGTTAATATATGTACTTAAACTGAAATCTTGACATAAAACACATCAGTGTTCTCTAGACCAAGATCGGTGTTTTCCATTCTCTGCTTCTCTGCCTCTTTTCAATGACCTAATGACTAATGCTAAAGTAGGTGAACAGTGCAAAGCTTGGGATGCCTTCACTTCCAGAAGTGCAGGCCTTTAACAGAGGCTTTGTGAAGACCTCACTGAACAACAAAAAGCCAAACTATTCCAACTAGACACCTCTGTTTTGCATTGACAAATAGAAACTCTCCATTGACACAGAGACGATATGACAGGCACTGCATCTTGCTGTTCCTCTTCACTAGATCACTTGCCCTGTTTCTGGTGAATCACAGCTGCATGACAGTCCTCCAAAGTATGCTGACTCTTTTCTGCAAACTTGTGTCCACATCAAACAGCATTGGACCGACAGGTCGTTCACAGGATGAAAGAGGATGAAAATACATGAGGATCACAGAATCACAGAATCACTAAGGTTGGAAAAGACCTGTAAGATCATCAAGTCCAACCATCGACTAACACCACCATGCCCATTAAACCATGTCCCACAATGCCACGTCCACACGTTCCTTGAACACCTCCAGTGATAGTGAATCCACCACCTCCCTGGGCAGCCTGTTCCAATGCTTCACCACTCTCTCAGGAAAGACATTTTTCCTAATATCCAGTCTAAACCTCCCCTGGAGCAGTCTGAGACCATTTCCTCTTGTCCTGTCGCTAGTCACTTGGGAGAAGAGACCAACACCCACCTCTCTGCAACCTCCTTTCAGGTAGTTGTAGAGAGCGATGAGGTCTCCCCTCAGCCTCCTCTTCTCCAGGCTAAACAACCCCAGCTCCCTCAGCCGCTCCTCATAAGACTTGTGTTCCAGACCCCTCACCAGCTTTGTCGCCCTTCATCTCCAAGCCTGTAGCGTTGCATGAGGTTGTTGTGGCCAAAGTGCAGGACCCAGCACTTGGCCTTGTTGAACGTCATACAGTTGGCCTCGGCCCATGGATCCAGCCTGTCCAGATCCCTCTGCAGAGCTTTCCGACCCTCCAGTAGATCAACACTGCCACCCAACTTGGTGTCATCTGCAAACTTGCTGAGGGTGCACTCAATCCCCTCATCCAGATCATTGATAAATATATTAAACAAGACTGGCCCCAAAACTGAGCCCTGGGGGACTCCGCTTGTGACTGGCTGCTAACTGGATTTCGCTCCATTCACCACGACAATCTGGGCTCGGCCATCCAGCCAGTTTTTTACTCAGCAAAGAGTGCACCTGTCTAAGCCATGATTTGCCAGCTTCTCCAGGGTATAAGACAAATCTCAGCTCTATTTTGTCTACAAAACTGCATGGAAATTATGATATAAAGCTATGGCAAGCAGAGGATCTGCAACACCACAGTGTCAATCATTTTGTGCATTTCCTGCTATATGCAGCAGTACATGGTTATGTACTGTTATTTGCAATATAGTATTATCAAGGAAATTAATTATGCTATGGATTTTTTGTGCAGAATCTAGTTGTATTGGCTTGCCTCTTGTTCTTGACTGTAACTAGTGCTGCAGATGTATTCCAATTCAGAAACTGTTTGCAACAGGAACTTGCAAACTGAGCCCAAGGGTAGGAACAGTAAACTGTTAATTGCTTTTCTAAATGAAATACAATAAGGAGGAATTTTTTTTTCTTTTTTGCTACAATAAAATAAAACACTCCTTGCAACTAAAGAGTTGTTAACCCAGTATTAAAATAGTTCTTGTTTAACGAAAGGATTCTTTGTTCATTGTCTTCTCCTTCCATATGCCATTGTAAAAATCTGTGTTTCAATACAGGTCTGACAGACCTCTTTGTACTGTACCCTATCTGTCATTCCAGCTGTCTTTAAGAGACAAAAAACACTAGGGAAGATTAATTTATTAACCTACAGATGAAAAAAGTAATAGTGTTCAAAATAAGGTCTAGGCAATTCTTTTTTTCAGAAACTGAAATATGCTGTAATAAAAACTATTGGACATTGGAAAGAAATTGTCTTCATTTTTTTCTATTTTTATTATTATTTACAAAATTTCATATAGCAATCCAATACAAAGTAATGAGAAAATGAGACTCATTAACCTGAATTACTTGCTTTATACACAACTGTAGCATTGTTGAACTAGTCCTTTTTATGCTCTGGTGATCATTTACAGGTAATCATCGCTCCTATGGAAAGCTTGAGTAAAAAATGCCTTAGGAATTAAAGCTAAATATAAAGCACACTGTGTTGGTAGGGACTGCACTTCACAGAGCAATTCTCTGTACATTGAACTGTAAAGATAAAAGGTAGTTTCCAACTACTTGTCATTGTAATTGCACTATCAGATATTTTTAGAGAACATACCATGGCTAAGTGTCCAAAATGTAATGGATAATAGGCAGCAAATTAATCAGTTATCTGCCTTTTCAATCACAAGGGAAGTCCTGTTCTTCATGCTATCTTTTCTGACACACTAACCGTATATTTGTTGTACCACTTTGGGCCATGCTACTGCAAGTATCAGGACAGGCACACAAGATGACAATTTGATAGGTTATCTTGATACCTCCCTTCTTTTGTTACAAAACAAACCATTCCTTAAGGGGCAAATCTGGGGATAGAAATAACTGGGGTAGCCTTATTGTGAATTTCCCAGCATCAAATCTATTAAAAAAATCAGTCTCTACACTCCTAAACCAATTATCCTCTGAGTCAGCTGCAGTTTGTAGGAGCATGTAAATAGAATTCACATATGCATACACCACAGCCAAACATAAAAGAGTTTTAAACCTTTCCCTGGCAGATTAATTCAGTGACAGTGTCTGGTATTTCATTGAATGATATTTACTAATGCTCATACTTACAGTTCTAATAACAACAACATAAAAATCTACTCTAGCTTGTTTGTGACCCCACCTTTTTCCAAACTGTTCCAAGTTTTCCACCCAGTATGTCTCATCATTAGTCAGTATTTTATAAGAAAAATAAATGAGTTTGGAAGGGAGAAAATGGAAAGGACAGCTAACAATGCCTTTTTTTTTTTATCCTAACAATGCTTTGGGGGGTTTTGTTTTTTGATTTTGATAGAGTTTTTTTGCTGAGGAGTTAAGTATTTAAGTCCATCTTCTCCTGTTATTTATACCCACCTGAAATCCTTACCTCTGATTACCTCAGAAAAATATAGTAATGTCACAACTAAAAGATGACTCCAAGTGGGAAATAGCAACAGACGATGAACACTTATGGGAATAACATGCCCTTTAATTCTGGGATTCCTATTAATAAAGATGTGAAGGAATAGTACCTAAGATATGACACTTAAGCACAGAAACTCATTGAACTTTTCCAAATATGTAGCATTTTGACTGTATTCCCCACTAAAATTTTGGACATCAACAGAAGAAAGGAATTGATTTTTCATTATTATTTTTCAAAGTGTAATACCCCAAGTAAGAGAAAATTTTATCTAAATAACTGCCAGACATAGGCAACTCTAATAATAATTGTCTTTAATAGAACATGACTAGAGGTTTTCATGTGCACTAGATTTTTCCTCATGAAAAATAAATTACAGTGCTTCAACATTTATTCCCACTTAATGGAAAATTAGTCTGGATACATTGACATGTACACTACCTAATGCACTTTCTTTTATCAGAGCACTGGAAGGCCTCTTGAAAGTGTCCACTTCTGGAGCTTGGCAGAGGGCTTTTCTCAGAGGTAACTAAGGAGTTGTTCTCAGGAGAACACTCTCTGGCCTGCCCTGGCTGGGATGTTGAATGTTAAACACCTACAGTCCTATATGGAGCAGATGAAGTTACCAGCAAGAGAAAGACATTTTGCCTCTATAATCCTACTACAAATTCCCCTGAGTTTACTTCCTCCTTTTTTTTTCAAGGTACGTATTGGCCACCCTTACTCCCACCTCTTACTCCCACCCTTTAGGAGGAACCACTCATAACGGCTCAGCCTAGGGTTAAGTTGTCTCCTACTACCTTTATACACCATTGTGAGGATAAGCAATCATATCATAAGGACTTCAGCAACTGACATAGAAAATGCTGGAGAACTACAATCAAAGTTGTAAGTCATTTTCTCCTAATAAGGAGAAATTGTAAGGCAATTTTCAAAATAATGTAACATAAATAATGATCCATTGATTTTCACAGAAATGTAAGCAGAATCACTATCTATTGGTGGTGTATATGTATAGAGGATTGCTGATTAGAACTAATTCTAGAAAAACAGATTCTCTTTTGATTTCTTGGTGTCACAGAGTATGGTATGGTAGACAATATACCCAAATGAAGAAATTGGCTTACATAAGAAACAGTGCTTGATTGAAACCTTGCCTGTTTCAGTGTTGTTTTGACTAGGCCTTACATATTGACAAGACAGGAAAAAAACTTCATGAACACAATTTATGGAGAAACAAATTCATTCTTAATATACCTACAGCAATTTGTACAGGTTGTGTTTTCCTATAGCCTCATCATTACCATAGAGAAAACAATCAAGGAATGCACTATCCCTAAATATAGACTTTGCAAACATAACAACATTTGGTTCTAGGCTGGACTTTCAGATCAGCTTATTCTACCACCTGCACAAAAGCTCCTCTTCATTCTCCATTTTAATGGATTGCATCTCAGATCACTGATTGTCAACATTTTGTCCCTCAAGGTCTGCCTTCTTGAGATACAGAGCAAGTCAACCAGTACATCACATAAATGCTTCATTCTGAAAACTTCATGTGTGACCTTCTCCTTTTCACCTATGTATTTGAAATCAATCCCACATGAGAGTTCAGGGATTAACTTCATTGGACATAGGAGTTCAATTTAGAGACATACATAAACAACTCACTAAAAGACAATAGACTAAGTATACCAGTGAGTTTTTAACTCAAGAAGTCTGACTCCTATCTATAAAAAGACAAAGAAACAAACAAACAAAAATATCAATATTCAGATCCACCAAGATAAGACTAACTGCATACTGAAATCAAAGAATGGATGTCCAGATTTTTTTCTTACCTGCTCTTTCACCCTCCCACCTTGACTCTCCCTTTTTATTTCTTTCTTGGGCATTGTTTTATGAACATGTTACTTAGAACACTTGTAAGCTGATGTTGAATAATTTGTAAATTAGTGGGTTTTGAAGGCAAGGATGAAATTTCTACCAGGAAGCCTACACTAAAATGCTAGTTCCAGAAGGATTTATTACGATCTTGAGGTCCTGAACATCAAATACCATTCGAAGGCTTTTTGGTTAACTGACCACAAAGACCTGGAGTGCCAGTCTCAAGTAACATGAAGGAAAAACTTTTCTGGAAGCATAATAACTATCTCAACACATCCGAGAAAACAGTGGGGGTATGAAGAAGTAGGGAAATAATTTCATAGAGAAGCCTTTCCATTATTGTGACAATTGGTGAAATGACATAGAAGATGCATCACTGAAAGAGTAGGATCAATCTGAATTGGGATATGTCTGCAGTAGCAAGGAAATAAAATGTTGCTTGTGGCTTCTTTTACACAGTCATGCTGAGTCCACTTTTCTGTAATGTCCCACATTTCCCATAAGCAACCAGAAGTTACATTTTAGATAACAGATGTCTGAGATTCATTACTCTTCCTCCTAGGTCAGTCAACCACTCTAGAGGACAGGCTGAAGCAACTGTTATCTAGTAGTGGATTTTTCCTCCCTCTTCACCATCCAACCTCTAGAAGCCACACCTAAAATATGACCATGAAAATATCAACTAGAATTTGCTATTATTTTCTCTACTTCCCGCACTAAGCTAATGGCATAGAAACACAATAAATATTTACTTCCTCACCTCTGTTGCACACAGGTCATAGATAGAAAATATTCTAAGCTTGTTTTCCCAGTGCAAGTCAAGTCACACTTACCAGGTGAGTGAAGATGGCTGGAATCATCTTCCAAAGAACCTGTTTTTTACTCATGTTTTACAATCTGAATATTCCCTTGGGTGTGCCTATGGCACAGTGACACAGGATCAAATCAGAGATGACGCATCTAAACTCAAGAGAGAAGACATACATACCTAGAAAAATGTACTGCCCGTGACCAATGCTAGATCAGGCCTTGGAGACAGTTTAGCTTCAATGTGACAGCATTGCATTTGAATATACCTCTCCCAATTCTGGCTTGCATTGTCATTTCTATATTGTTTCTGAATGTGTAATCCTTCTGCATTAAAATCAGTCCTGGTTTTTTGAAGATAAAGCTCTCTTTAGATACTGAGATGTTGTCAGGGATAAAAAGCGATCTATTCCCTGACTTTGTCATCTTTCTGTCACTTCATTACTATTGGTTATCCTGCATTAGAAGGCTTATAGAAAAATTTCATGTAGTTGGATAACCTCATATTTTATCCTTTTCTAGACTAATCAACATGCATTCATGTTAATTTTAACCTCATCAAATTACAAGGTAAGTAATTTTCCTTTTGCTCCTGCCATTACAAAAGCCAGCCTTTCTGCATTTGCAAAAAGCTGTATGACATACTGACACTTTATAGATGCAGCAGAAAGACATCCAGACCATGACTTTTAGGCTGTCCTTCACATTAAGGGGGTGAATGAACAGTTCTGTCTTTGCTCAGCAAACACAGCAATTTCATTATACCTCTATGTCTCCAGTTCCTTTGGATGACAGTGCAAGCGCAAATGACACAGGAGAGCAACTATAAACTTCTAATGACAACATTAGCTCATTCCAGGTAGGAAAGATTTATCCCCCACACCAGTTTAATACACATTTGTCCTTCATTTTAAAGAAAAAAAAGAGAAGCAAGAAGAAAGAAGGCGAAATCACAGCATCAACATGAATGTTAGCCACCGAAAAAATTAATCTAACAATTTATCACATATGCATGTCCATTTCCAGCATTCATCTTTACAAGGATCTGCTAAAGGAGGAAGAGTAAACTGATTTGATTATTAGTTATGATTTTGTTTCTAGTAATCCTTCTGGTGAGCTCAGTGTTTTCCAAGTGTATACAAAACCAAGAAAAAAAAAGATTCGCAAATCTGATTTGTAAGCTACATTGATTTTATTTTCAGGTGTACAATTTAAGAAACTTTAAACAAGCCCATTTTTGCAGACTAAACATTGAACACCGAATTTCTTCTCCCTTCAAGACGTGTTAAATTGTGTTCCCAAAAAAGCAAGGCATTCAGAATCACTGACTGATTTTGAGAACCCATTTCATTGTTACATCAGAGTACTGATATACCAAGGAGTAAAAGTGATCTGACACAAACATTGAAAAACAAAACAAATGAGCTAGAAAAATGATAACTACAGTTTTTATGCTAATAATCATATTCAAATTTGTTTACCTACACAAATGTGACAGTATGTAACCCCTAAATGGATTTACTTTGGTGTAAGCAAAGTCTAGGATAAGCTCTAAAACTCTTCATTTTTGCACTGAGTTACAATATTTAAAACCTGGACTGACAACTTTGACATTGAATATCTCAACTTAATTACATTTTTCTTTTTCTGTTTTTCTTACATTATAAATACCTGTGCAATAATAGTAATATTGCCTAGCAAATCATCATATAGAAAACTTTTCCACTAGCTGGAATGTTCTGTAGAGAAATACATTTGTCAGTCAGTTCTATTACTATTTGTAAATTGCTTTCCATGAAACAAAGTCACAAGCAGCTGAGTCATATATTTTTAAAAGAAATGTTCCTTGGTTTATTGCCTAAAAAGGCTAAAGGAGAAAATAAGCCACAGGCAGGGTCATTAGAAAAATAAAATAGCCCAGGACTGCTTCTATGTAAACTACATTACTAACTTTAAAAGGTTTCATCTTGAATGCTAAGAAAAAGTCATAAATAATGGGCACTTTGAGTGTGTGCCTTTTTCTGGAGCAATTATGTATCTATGAAACTTAATGCAAACAATGACTAGAAACTGGTTTTTAATGAACAGCAGGAATTCAAGAGAAGAAAAACAAGCAAAAAAACTGAGAGGCCAACTGAAAGCTTCCTGCCTTCCAGCAACACTTTTCTCTTTTGGCTAGAATTCAGGTGGTCTGCTAACTGATATTTTCCCCTGTTTCGAACTAGAGCCTCATAAATGACATTTTCTCCTTGTCCTACAAAAAAGGAGTTAGATTTATGAAGAAAATCTTTCTCATGTAGTTTTACCAGGTTCAGTTTGACTTATGTGGTTCTACGTCTTCACTGATTCATAATTACACTGAAGTTTAGGCAACTACAAAAGTCTTGCAGAAGTCTTGATTGTAGGAGTAAGAAATTTCTACTAATGCATATTTATTGTGAGTTTTATTTGGAATCTAATGTCTTGTATTTGGGAAATACTGGTTCATCCCTCTAACTATTGTAGCTTAAGGCAACACTTGCATGTTTATAAACAGTGCTAAACATCTGTTTGTACACTCTTCCTTTCACAAGACGATTTCACATTACATTTCTATTAGCAACAGCTCTTCTGTGGAGGAGATTAGTACCTTTTGGGATCCTATTTGGAGAGGGGTTTTTCAATCTTTCTTTCCCTTTCTTTTGCTTGCAGCTAGACATAAGGGCATCCTGGATGCTAAAGTCAGAGGTGCCTCCTCTCATCCTTTCTCATACTTAGAAAGAAAGAAACACAGAGCTGTAACTTTGTGTAATATGTACTTTGTTGGTAAAATGGGGATCAGAGGCCAGCAACACAGTATCCTGGAAAATGTAGTTTTTCAGGAGGTTATGAGTCTCCAGTTCTTAAACCATTAGATACTGAGAGTGTCATGCAGATGGCACATTCAGTCCCTGTGGAGTGATGTTGCTGTCAGAAACACTGTAGCAGATGTACAACTAAGGAACACCAGCACTCGTGGCTCGAATGAAAATTCTGGGAGGCAGGGAGAAGTGGAAATGCACACAAATGGATCAAACTTAATTGGTTATTGTGAGAGTCCTTCCATAATTATGGTAAACAAATTTAATGAAAATGAGTCTCTGCCATCTAAAATCATAAATATAAATTCATCAAATGTATGAAAGTCTACATATTAAGCAACGAGGTCTTACCAGTAGTTTTTTTATGTGTGTCTATCAATCTGCCCTTTGTTAAATTAAACATTGGACTACAGAAGCTTAGTGCTACTGTCTTTGGGAAATTTAACATACAGGTGACTTTCTGAAACTTCCGATAATACATCTATAAATATCATTTCAGTTAGCATAAATAAATCAAAATTATGTTTTTCCCCATTGTGAACAACAGATTAGTTCTCCATCAGTATAATTTATAATGCTTGCTAAAGAGTTTGGTAGCAATCAGTATCTGAAAATTCTGTTACTCACCACTCTAATAAGTTTTTCATACAATTCTTTCACAAAAGATTTTACAAGCTTGATAGATCTATCCATTTCCAACCACTGCTCATCTGCATCGACTACTCAAGAGTTTATTTATTCCCAGTAAATCTTTCTTTACTTATCTTCTTCCTCCTGACTTTAATCACATTGGGAAAGGCTCACTATTACAATATTAATTCACAGTCTCCTTCACTTGACATTTTCAAATAGATTAAATTCCCTTTCAGGGCAAGACTTTTTTTGCTAGTCTTCTGTGTTTTCTCTCTTTTCTCCATGTTTTCCTGCCTTCCAAGTTGCACTTGGTGGAAGATCTTAACTGAAAAAGATGTTCATTTAGTACTGAAATCACGGCACTGAGGGATGTTTATGACTTCTCTGACATGCATATTTAGGGTGCCAATTCTCCTGTGGGGATCTTTTTCTTGAAGGCTACAGACTAAATCCAATCAAGATATACTTATCACAAGAGTATTCACTGGAAAAGTATGACGTAGGCAAAATAAATCATACCATCTAAATGCATGACATAAGAAAAGAAAAGTATGGTAAATAATATGCTAATATTAGCACCACCTACAATCTTGAGTTTAATTTATTTCAGAAGCACTATTTCAGTATCTCTACACAACTTGGTATAGTATGGGAATACGCTTAACTACACTGTAGAAATACTAGACATGAATATCAGGCCTAATTAACACATTTTTGTAAGGCAAAAGTGGCCTTTCTCCCACCCGTAAAACCTTGTTTGAAAGGCAGCTCCCTAATGAGAGTTAGCATTAGTTTAAAATGTAAAAAATCTAAAAAGTCACACTTACAGAATAGAACTACATCTAAATCAGCTCTCTTTGCTTGTACTGTACAACCTGTACTGATATTGCATTGTGGAAAAATTTCCTGACTCACTGTAAACTTGTTTTCATTGAAATGATAAAAATGTTTATTTTAAAAATGTACCACTGAAATATTTTTAATTTATCAACAAGCTGTTTTTATCTGATCTGGAACTGAGCAGGTTTTGAAACTATTTTTCCATTGTAAATTTCTGGGTTATGGCCCTAGCTTTGATCTTAAAAAATCTGAACAGTTGTATCTCTGGTTTTGAAACAACTTTTTTTTTTCCTTTTTCCCTTCTGCAATTGACTCTAAATTCTGGATCTTGAAGAAGCAGCCAGTCGGCCAGTTGAGATAATAAAGATTCACTGTAATATTGTGAGAATAGGCAACATTTTAGTATCAAAGAGTGCTTTTCTGAGTGGTACTTCTTGAACTTCCAGAGTAAAGATAGAATTCCCAGGCACTCAATAATCTTTATCTACTTCCTGTTTATGTTTGGACTGGAAGTAATACAAGACTGCACTTCCTCACACCTGCACCAGCAGCTGGACTCAGACAGTACGCAAGCGGTTAAAAAAACCCCAAGAAATAATTGTGGCACTTTTAAATTTCAGAAAGAATTTAAGACAAGGTAAGTGTTGGCTCCAGCTTTAGGAGAACATATTTTATATTTCTGCTAGAAGCTTCTCCTATGTCTGATAGAGCCAATGCCAGCCGACTCCAAGACGGATCTGCCACTGGCTAAGGCTGAGCTAATCAGCAGCAGTGGTAGCGCCTCTGTGATAACATATTTAAGAAGGGGGGAAAAACCGGGAAGCGGCAGCCGGAGAAGAGAGGAGTGAGAATATGTGAGAGAAACAACTCTGCAGACACCAAGGTCAGTGAAGAAGGAGGGGGAGGAGAGGCTCCAGGCGCCGGAGCAGAGATTCCCCTGCAGCCCGTGGTGAAGACCATGGTGAGGCAGGCTGTCCCCATGCAGCCCATGGAGGTCCACGGTGGAGCAGATATCTACCTGCAGCCCGTGGAGGACCCCACGCTGGAGCAGGTGGATGCCTGAAGGAGGCTGTGGTCCTGTGGGAAGCCCATGCTGGAGCAGGCTCCTGGCAGGACCTGTGGAGCCGTGGAGAGAGGAGCCCACGCTGGAGCAGGTTTGCTGGCAGGACTTGCGATCCCGTGGGGGACCCACATTGGAGCAGTCTGTTCCTGAAGGACTGCACCCCGTGGAACGGACCCATGCTGGAGCAGTTCGTGAAGAACTGCAGCCCGTGGGAAGAACCCACACTGGAGAAGTTCGTGGAGAACTGTCTCCTGTGGGAGGGACGCCACGCTGGAGCAGGGGAAGAGTGTGAGGAGGAAGGAGTGGCAGAAACAACGTGTGATGAACAGACCGCAACCCCCATTCCCCGTCCCCCTGCGCCGCTCGGGGGGGGAAGAGGTTCGGGAGTGAAGTTGAGCCCGGGAAGAAGGGAGGGGTGGGGGGAAAGTGTTGTTTTTTTAAGATTTGGTTTTACTTCTCATTATCCTACTCTGATTTTGATTGGTAATAAATTAAACTAATTTCCCCAAGTCAAGTCTGTTTTGCCCATGATGGTAACCGGTGAGTGATCTCCCTATGTCCTTATCTTGACCTACGAGCCTTTTCCTTATATTTTCTGTCTCCTCTCCAGCTGAGGAAGGGGAGTGAGTGAGCAGCTGTGTGGTGATTAGTCCGGCTGGGCTTAAACCACGACACCTGCATAGATACTGAGACATACTTGACATCATGCATTGTGTCCTTCCCTCTTGTGTTTCATTTTGGTCTTACTGTCAATAACTAACTTCCAATCTTTAGAGAGTTCCTGATTTTTGTCAACACTTATCCACTGCTGACTTTCCTTTCTTTCAAAAAAATTCAACTAAGGTAAGAAAACTGAAAAAAAAATTTATTTCTTCCATTCAGTGTATATTTTGCAGGGGCGGGGGGACTGTTTGTTGATGGCTTGGTTGGTTTTATTTTATAAATAATCCATTTTACCTATATAACAAAAAAGTAACAAAGTACCAACTTGCACTTTAAGCCAGAAAGCTCATTTTCTTCTTTCTTATGGTAATGTAATTAAATGAAAGCAACAACAACAAAAAGAAATTCTATAGCTTTACAAAGATGCTGAAGAATATGGATACTAGAGACTCAACATAAGTTGATTCAGAATTGTTTGACATTTAACAACTGTCTCCATGAAAATAAGACATATCTGCAAGCTACAGCTGAATAGATCTTCCTAATTGAATCTCTTAATTAGCAAAACAGTTTCCAGTTCCTATAATCTAGCATAACTAATATTTTACCAGCTAATCAAACTGAGTTGTTTAAACTGGAGCAACACTGCAGAATCTGAACAGTCTTTCTTTGCACATGCATTTCTGTGCAGATTCTTCATTCCTGCACTTTTCTTTTAACAGTAAATTGGATGTGCTTTGGGAGCAAGAAATTTAAATCTTAGCATAGATCTTAAATGATCTGTACAAATAATGATCAATACTTTATCATAATAGACACTCCAAGTCAAAAAAAGACTCTGTTATAGCAATTGCACTACAGATGGTAGGCAAGGTTTACTATTTGTGTACTGGAGACATTTGTTCTGATTTGGAAAGAATTCTGATCAGCATGATTACTGCATTTTGCTATTAACATCAAGGACTTCCAGATCATTTAAAAGTGCAATAGGTAAAAGGATACTGCAAGAGAAAGATTATCATCTGTAAAATAGATGAATATTATAGTACATCATCTTGTATCTCCTTGTATTTAAAAACATGGACGACCGACTGACATGTAATTCACATGCCCAATATGAAATTTACATAATTTATGAAAACTTAATGTTATGGTAATACAATGAGTCTTTGAGGATATAATTGTTTTATCACTCATGCAGTTCAAATCCCACTCTTTAAATTGACCCTTACCACTCATTCTGGAAGTCAGTAGCAAACAATAATTTTACTGACAATGAAAGTGTCAGCCAGAAAAAGGACATTTGTGAATGTGGTTGACATCTTAAACCTACAGATTATAGACCCACTTAAAAAACATATTAGCAACTGGAGCTACAATAGCCAAGAAACGTAAAGTAACTTGTACCTAATTAGAAAAGAGAATATAATGGATTTGTTGGGACATGTCAGGATTTTAACCAATAGGAAACCAAAGGAAGAAACTATGGTCATAGAGTAAAATTGTTATCATTAAAAACAAATGTTCTCATCTTCATAAAGAACATTCTCACTGGATTTTCTTTTGTAGGTACAAACCACTCTAATGCCATCGTATTTCTGCACATCTAGCATATTATCTGACTTTGGTGGCCTCCCAAACTAGGTGATTTCATTCAATTTTCCTGTTGGGAATTGTCCCTGCCTCACACTACTTCCTGAATGATGCCTGCAAATTGTTTGAAAAAGTACTGTTTATAAACCATGCCAATGACGATGCTAACAGTGCCCCAGTACCCAGGAACATTCTATGGCACTGTTTAATTTAATAGTATAGGTATAGCCAAAGACACTACAGCAACGAACTCATATAGCTATAATTATCTCCCAATTTAAGCAACCAGAAGAAAAAAGGTACAGTACAAGATTCAAATGTTCACAGTCAAAAGAACTGTTAACTGTAAAAATCTGTTAAATTAACATGTCTAGAAGACAGGTGCTCTGGAACTTTCTTGGCTGTGTTGTATAGGTGAAGGAGAAAATCCCATGAAGACTGGAAGCCAGAGACTCAAAGCCTCCTAGTCTCCAGATGGTGCAACTCTGCAAGAGTTAATGAATTTTAACCTATCTCCAGCGTTCTAAAATGTCTGTCTGTTTGAGACATGCAACATAAATAAGCCTGAAGGCTATTCTAAATTGCATCAGCCAGATTAGTGACTCCGATACTCATTTATAATTGAGTACCCCTAGTTAGATTCTCTTTTATTTAACCAATAACAACCCTATTCTACAGTGGAAAAAGAAGCACAAAAAAGTCTAATTTTATAATTAACTACGAATGACTCAATTAAAGTTCGTTTGATAATTGCCAAACTAGTGGTGATGGTTGTTTGCAGCGGTGGCAACTAATTGCCACAGCTCACCTGTTGACAAGTCCAGGAAATTTTTAAAGCATTAACACTTTACTTCAACAAAACCCCAAACTAACAAACAAATCATATTACACAAGCTTCAGAAACTTTAAGGAGAGAAATGCATCTAAATACTTTTTGAAGTATCCATGCTGTGGTGACCTTCAAAATGAAATACAAGTCTGTTTAATTCAGCACCAGGTGACATGCCCAGTCCTTGTCAGTTTGCCAGGAATTCTTCAACCATCTACATACAAGATACAGAGAATGTAAATTATTATAAGAGCCAATCTTTTCATAGGAGAGCAAACAGACAAAAGGTAAAGACACAGATTAAAGCTCTCAGAAGCAGGTACAGTATCAGTTTCCCAGAGTCAAGGATCTTCTGAAATTCCATATGTTAAATATTACCTGGACTTTTGGTACTGCTTGTAAAGTTACATTATAACCATTAGTAGGCTACATATATATACAGTGATGAGGATTCATTGTGGAAATAATGTAAATATTGAAGGAAAGATTCTTTCATCTTTACTTAGATAAAACTCCCAATTACATTAGTAGGAAAGAACATACAGGTTTAGTTAAGCACTGAGGATAAAGATTATCAGTCCAGATGGCTGGGAAACTTTCTTTCAGCAGGACTCATGTTCAAAGAGAAAGCAATCAAGAAGAAAAGATCTGATTAAAAGAGAAAACTTCATCTAGTCACAACAAAAAGTAGCACCTTTGGTAAAGCAAGACAGTTTGTTAAAGTGCCACCCAATACCAAAAAAAAGGGTGGGAAAGTGACAGATCTGCAAGCCAAACAGAATCTCAGTTAGTTGCAAGAATGCATCCAGGCTGTCATACATACTTTAGCTTTAGACAATAAAGTTAACATAGGTTCTCCTATGTTAACTTCCCTATTCTGATTTAACTGGGAAGCAAATATTCAGGATGGAGTAAAACTAGAGGAAAACAAAGCTGCCAGCTGAAATATGAGCAGGCAGAGTATAGCTCACTTGGAAACCAATAACATAACAGAAGAATTAATAAGATTCTGTCAGAATAAAAGGGTTTTCATGATTGGCATAAAGTGTACTTACTTAATTCATACAGTCCTCCAATCTGCTGTGAAATATTTACTAAAAGTACATACTGAGAAATACAAAACTTGTTGTGATAAGTGACACCTTGGAGAGGCTAAAAATCAAACTGTCCAAAACTGAGGGTTCATGTTATCAGAGATATAATTTACAAAACCCATTTGATAGGTGGAAAGAAAATACTAGTTCTCAATTGCCTACTTGATTCACAACCCTTTACCCTAATACACTTGAGTGCTCCGTAGTGCTGTAGTGCTTCTGCAATCCTGCCCTGGAACCTACAAAGAATATCAAAGAAGCCCTGATCTTTGTCAGAAGTTTGTTTAAAAATCTTATTTTAATGCACGTAGGTTTCATTCTTTTGAATTCCCATTTCTTCAACTGTAATACCTCACTCACTTAGGAACCAAAACACCCCTATTTATTGAAAAAGACTTATGGAATGCCTCATTAATTGAAAGATTGAATTGATTGGTCATTCTTAGGAGTTGCATAATTAGATAAAATGATTATTGTACACTGTAGGGAACAACACTTTACTACCCCCTGAAGGACAGACTAGGTGACCTAATTGGTCTTTTCCATTTCTCTTTTCTCTGTTTTAATGTAGCTCTGCAAGACTACAAAATCTAATAAAATGCATGTGAAATAAACAGAGATTAAAATTTGTTCTACAGTCTTTCAATAGATCACATCTGTTTATTAAAGGAATATTTCTGTCTTTGATAAGCTTGAAAGTATGTGGCTTTTTCCCATGCAAGATGCAAAAAATAAGACCACATTTATCTGTTCAAACAGTCCAGAAATTCAATGCACTGCAGGATCTCCTCACTTTACTCTACAAAAGAGAAATCACAGCAGTGTTTGTCAGAAACTGCTGATGATGTTTATGCACACTTTATCCCCTCAGCTAATGTAGACTAGTCAAAGTAATGAGATAAAAAGTAAGTTGGAGATTAAATTTAAAAAAAAAAAAAATAGTACAGTCTTTTCCAATAACAGCATCCCTTCTCATTTGTGGTCAGTTTCTTCAGTCTTCAGTCAGCCCATAAAAGGTCATTTCAAAATTACAAAGATACAACGGTTCTCAAGACAGGGTAAACATTAAGCATGTTATGGAAAGGCAGATATAAATATCCCAGACTGGAGAAAAAAAAAAAGACAGCAAATGAACAGGTAGAAGAGAAAGTTAAGGACAATTTTTCATGACAGTACGAAGAAGGTAGAGCATGAAATAGTTCAGTGCAAGGGAAAAACTATCCCAGATTAAAGCTTTTCTGAATTTCCTCCAAAAAAGTCAAAGTCTTGTCATTATTTATCAAAAATTGCCAAGTTTCAGTAAAAATGGCTTAGTGTGAAAAGAGACATTAACATCTTACAGTTACATAAAGAATACATCAGGTTCTTTTTTAAAAAAAATAAAATGTCTCTAAAAAACCTATGAAGCAATGTTTTTTTTCTTAATGTGAAAAATGCCTTTTCAGAAAATTTTTCAATCAGTATTCATTAAGAGAATAGGCCACAGATGGATGACCAGGCTTTTTCTACCACAGCAAAAAGGATAAAAGTGATTCCTTTCTTGTTATCTCTATATTGGTATTCACTGCTTGTCTCACCCTAAAGCATATAAAACTGATTAGCTATGTTTATTGACATAATAGTTGCAGATCAGGACACATGTTGAGAAACATTATATGTCTTATTAATAGGAATTATTATTCGTGGACTGCCAGAAGCGCTCATGAAGTAAAAGCTTCACAACTTGCGTTTCCATTATTTCAGCAGTACAAGAAATGTCACATTTGTAAACTGGTATCTGCTTCCCCAGAAGCTTTTAGAACATGTAAACAGTACTAATAGCATCTAGTTTTTTTCCTCTGTTCTGGTAAACAACAGAATAAAGAAAAATATAACTGCTGTGAGACAAATGCATCCTATTTCAAATTAAGCTTTGAGCTTAACTAAGAAAAGGCAGATATTTGGGTTTAGCTTTGATTAATATAATAAATAAGGAGAAAGATGAGTAGTTATCTACCTAGGAAACTTTATATTATTCACTATTCCTATAAGCTCTTGCTGCTACCAAGTTACTGATTTCTCATCTATAATGCAATTCCACAAAAATAAAGAGCTTTTCAAGACCTAAAGTTCATTCAGTAAACTTCTTGTTCCCAGGTTATGTTATCCTGATACCTATGGTCCATATAGATGTACAACCTGTATAAACCCCCAAATCAAAATTATAAAATTACAAAATTAACAGTATTGGTGAAATTTAAGTTGTTTAAAGGAAATATAGTAAGAGTTCAAGAAAAAAAAAAACAGCCAACCAACCCAGAATTCTAAAATTTTTATTGCAGAATGGTTAATTTTCACTCTATCACCTTACTTGAAAGAAAGAAGGTTTATCTTCCATTTCTATTTTAAAGCTTTTTTCCAAAGAAGTTTGCAACAATACCTTGACTGTCACCTTTCCAAGTATACCTGAAGCATGCATGCCATTATCTTAATTTTATACACACAAAAAACTCCAACCAACCAAACAAAAATATTAAAATGCACTTGACAAAATGGACTGTGACTATAGAGCTGTATGTCTCTGCATATCCATATAGAATCAACATATGCAATCTTGATAATTGAATAAAAATTTTTGGCATATCATAGAAAATACTCATTTCTCAGAACACAGACTCATTTGTGCGAGATCCAAGAAACCAAACACTTTTCATCCTGAAATAGGCCCTACATCCCCTTGTAAGAATATTTTTTGGTTGATGCCAGCTTTATTCATCTAAAAAACAAAAGCCCATGGCTTTGTGCAATTCATCTGACCACAGTAAAATTCTGAAGGTTGGTTTAGCCAAAAGAAACTGGCTTGTTGAAAGAAATGGTGAAAGAGAAGACTAGAGACACTATCGTGATAGATATTCAGTCCAGACCACATCCAGAGCGTGTAGTTGAATGACAGATTTTAAACTACCCCGTTTAAAAGAGGCTTTCTGGATAGTCTATCTAAAAGAGTCTTAGAAAATATCTTTATTTTGTGTTTCAGTCTTTCTGATTTTACTTTTGTGTTTATCCTCCATAATCTGACCCAAACTCTACTTTTTGTACTTTTCTCTATTTAGCCAAGTTTAGTCATGCTGTTCCTTAATACACTTTTTCAAATTTCTACATTCTGGGATAATTTAACTTCTTGTCCTTAGCATTGCTTTTTTATAAGAAAGCAACCTTTTCCTTAACTCCTTTTTTCCTGAGGAAATTTTTCTACTTGTGTAACTTTACCTACTGATTTTCTGACCTTACTTATATTTGCATTCTTGATGTCCACTATTTTTATTTTTCTGTTCCTTCTCCTTTCTTTCCAATGGGTTGTGAACCTTTACCTAAGTTGCCTTGCATTCTCACAGTCTCAAGCAGTTTTCCTCTGAAGGTTAGAAACAAATCCAGAATAGTTTTCCCTCCAGCTTCAAACCTTGAAATTCTCCTTCTTCTGTATCAAAAACTCCTCGCTACTTTTATAAAATTTGCTGTGACAAGAAGATGGAAGGGGCTGCAAGTAAATTGTAAGACATGATCAGAGTTCAAAACTGTCCTATCAAATTGGAAAACTGATAAATCAAAAAGAATTTAATTCAGTGGGGATAATTGCAATGACTAAGACGAACTTGCAGGTAGCTGCTTTAAATAAAAGGAATTTAGGGGTGTAGTGAATCACAACACAATACCTCAGTAAAGTAATTTCTTTGCAAAAAGGCAAATAAGTAAGGTCTATATATAAGCTTGCAGAATTACGAAGTAATCTTTCAGATATAATTCTGTGTCCTGTCTGAAAGGATGCCTTTAAAGAAAGACAGCAGACTAGTGGACACCAAAAAGAACACTCAGGCTTTCTTGTCTTGTGATGAAAAACTGAGAATTAAGATTTGCTTATCCTCAAGAAGAAAATGGTGACAGTGGAAAAGGAGCAGACGGACACAAAGAAGAAAGGAACAAGCTTGTTCTCTATGTTCATGGAGGTACTAGTGGTAATTTCACAATGAAAATTCAGGCTGGCCATTATCAAACACTTTCTGTCACCAAGACCTGCAAAGTACTTTCTCATATTGCCTAAAAGAGAGCAGTCCTCACTTTCGGATTTCTTTATCAAAAAATTAAAGAAAACATGTCTCGTATATCCAGCTGGCAATATTCATCTTGCTCCAGGAAAGAAGAACAGATTAGGCAGTTCTTGAGGACCCTGACAGCCTGTTTTTATTTATCTTCATCATCCCTGGTACAGGGTGATCAGCAGATGGCCAAAGAGCTATACACAGAGCTCCAAAACAATTTATTAGCTTTCTCCCTCTAGATTTTTCCCAAGTCACCTTAGGATCAAGTCCACTCTCATTTGCACTGTTTTCAGAAAAATGTCACGACTTACTTTTTGTTATATAATGTGTTCATGAAGGAGGAATGGTTAAGGGAAGATAGCAACTTGATCAATAAAAACATCAACCTTTTTCCTTCATGGGTCTGAGTAGATTATGATGGCCTTTGTGAATTACTGTCAAGCTGGCAATGCTCTTTCCCCTACCCCTTTTCCCAGACACTCCTCAGGCACAGACAAGGAACAGGATGAGAGCAAAAACATAGCAATGTGCTGCTGCTTCCCCATGTCAGCCTGAAAGCATATTGAATCCAGCTTCTGATGGGAAGGGCAGAGTATTCTGCCTTCTCCCAGCCTGGAGCCTGCTTTCGCCTCCCAGAAAGCAGCCTGCCCAGCAGGAAAGCTCTGGCCCTGCGGACAAACATGCCATCAATAAATATACTAGATGCAGTTTCTAATGTAGCACAGGGTAACTTAGCATTAAAAATATGAGGCCACATCCACAGCTGATGTAGCTCAGTAGTCTCATTGTTTTAAACTGTCCTGATTTATGCCAGCTGAGTGTCTGATTCACACAACATTGGTTCTTTTAATCTTTGGATACTTGCAGCATTACTAAGGCTGGAGTTCTGAAGCAAAATGGAATTTCTGAAGCTGTTATTTTCACGTCTTTACCAAAAACTTTTCCAGCTTAGAACATGTTCATAAACATGCCAGTTTCACAGGTCTAAACTTACACCCTACTGTGCATGTTATTAGCCTGTGAAACTTTCCTCTTTAAATTGCCTTTTTTATGAGTTTGCTTCCCCAAATCTTTATCTTATTTAAACCTTTCTTCTTTTAAAATGTAACCTCCTTTTGATCTTGTACATATAGTATACCAACAGATATCTCAAAGCATTAATTCTGTCTTTGTGTAGAGTTGGCTGTTTATCATTTGAAATTACTAGTTTAAATTAGATCTGAAGGAAGGAGAAAAAGTAAGCTTTAAGCAAATTTACTTTGACCAAGAAAAGTTGAAAAAAGTGTCATCTTTCCAGGCATTTAATTTTGACGGATATAAAGTTGAAGATAAGAGAAAATTGCACTTCTGACTACTACTTACCTAAAAAATGCAAGTAATGCACATTAGCAGGATTGGCTTTTGACACAATGAACTGGAAACTAAATCGGCATCAGTGTCTGAGAAAAATAGGAAGCATACTCATAATACTCATAAATACTAAACACAGAAAGACTTTGCTAGATCAGAAATATTCCTAGGTGAATGCCCACTGATACAGCCTAATTAAAGAACATGAATGTTGTGAAAATCACTGCAGGAGCTGGAAGGAGTAAAAACAGCTTTACAAGCATTCATTCCCAGTCATGAGGGTTACGTAGAAGGAGAAACAACACAGTGCTCTAAAGAGTTCATGAATCTCAATGTTTTCTTCTTGTTGCAACGAGATCCTAATTTAGGATCTCTTGATTACAGTCATTCCTAGGGCAAAAATAGTGGTTGTGTCAGTGTTATGGCGTGTAAGTTTTCAGAGACTCTTAGAAATGCACTCACATTCCAAAGCAGTGGATGAGAAAGTACCCAAAAAATGAAAGCCTTTATAGAGCAATTTTCAAGAACAAGTCTCAGATTTTCACAGAGGTGAATCCTTCTAACATTCCAAATGCTGCATGTGATTTTAATGGCAAGTGACTGCACCTCAGGAAGCAGGAGTGTCAGTTGTATGCCAGTGACAGCAGCACACATGCAGACAGACTGGTTGGTGAGACATGGCATCAGGAGCAACAGATCGCTCTCTTGAGAGCAGAAAATGAGTGTGCTTCTGGCCTGTTCAGAAATCTTGACAAATACAGCATTGTTTCCTCCCATTGTTTAGTTAAAAATAGAAAAATAGTTGGCTGGAGTTACAAAACAGAAACCCAGCCTGCTTCACTGGCAAAGTCACTTTACTAGAACAGCTCCCACTCTATTAGAAACCGTTATTTGTGCAGTCTTGTACCTCACAACCTGTCAATACTCCACATCGATTCTCATATCTTAGATGGTTCCCATTTTTCCATGCAGTTGATGTTTAAAGGAGAACACAAATTCACACAGCTATCAGATAAACTAAGAGGTAATGAGTACTGGATGAGATGAAACTTCTTTCCAAGTCTGACTGAAGATGGCAAGAAACGATGAACTTCCTTGTGGAATGCACCAAGAAGCAAGTTAGCAGCAAATACTAGCTTGCTTTGTATTGTAACCCTTTTTTTCTCTCTATTAAAACCAAAACTTTCCCAAGTATTTAAGGATCATGAACATCATCTATCTACCTTCATTAATGTATTAGGGCAGTTTCTAAAGGAGTTATAATTATTCCAATTAGCTTAAAAGGAGTATAAATGTCTTTTCCGAAAAGATAGGAGGCAATTGATAGATCTGTCTTCTAAGCAATACTTGACATCCCTAAGAGGTATGCGGATTTTCCTGCAAATGATAGGTTTTTTGATGCCAGTATCATAGTTATTTTTGAAACATTTGTTGTGGTGTGCCCTATCCATCAGACATGATTCATGAATACAACCCTTTTAAAACCATCCATTCCTTTAGCCATGTGCCAATCATATGCCCAGCTTGACTTCAACAATGACAACTCATGCACCTGCATTTCCTGGCCGATGACAGTAGATATTAGGACTACACATCAGAAATTGATTTACTTCTCTGGCCCAAGTGAAGTATGACTTATTCCTGGTTATTTAGCTCTTGCAACACACACAGGACCTATTTCAGTAACTGCTCAGGATGTTGAGTATGCAAGAAGAATAAGAATACTCATGATGTAATCTTCTATGGTGGTCAAAGAGAATTTAGCTGCAAAGAAACCTGAAACTTCGAGTTTTTGAAAATAGCAGGTATGCAAATTTACCTTCCATACTTAAAACTCCACTGCAGTATGGATACACTGCAAGAGAAAGCAGCAAGAAAAAGTGACTAATATTGCAGAAACATTGAGAGATTATTCGATTGAATGATTCAGAGGAATATTCAGATGGGTACCAAAATGGGACAAATCCCAATGAACATTACAAGATGTGTATGAATTAAAGGACAGATTGTGCACTTACATAGACTCACCCTTGGGCTCAAGAGCTCTTAGGGACATGTGCCGTGAGCATACATGACGTATAAATGTTGGCTGTTCCTATATGCTGGCTATCCACTTGTGAAGTGGTGAAGAGCACAAAACAATTCCTGAACCATTTTCTTTTCAAGCCCTTTTTGCACTCTGAAGCACTTGCCGGAAAGATAAGGAATATGGTATTTTCTTCCCAGGGGAAGGACAAAAGAAGGTGCTTTGAACAAACCTGAGCACTTGAAAGGGAAAGTGGGTTGGGATAGCTGGGATGTTACTTCATAGCTGGGATGCTATGAAATAGTCATTAGCGTCCACAGAATATCAGTTGGAGGGCTATTTTATAAACATGCAATATTCAGAGATGGCAAAAACAGAGGAAGATTCCTGTAAGGTTTCTCCTGACAAGCCAGTCACCAGATAATTGATCAACATTTCTAAAAAAATGAGTTCCGCATTCACTCAGCTCATTTGTTTGCTGTTTTTTGAGGCTGTGCTGTGTTATCCTTTATTTTTCTGCAAAACCTTAACTTTCTAATCATACTGCTGGTGACAGAAGTGCTTTGTGAATATTGGAGTTTCTATAGGGCAGCACTGGCAAGGTAATTTGTGGTTACTACTGTGTTTAACAGGTGTTAATAAATGAAGGATGGTAAGGCAATAGCTCATTCTGCACTATGCAGTGTCTGGTGCTCTAAGAGCAAGCAGTACTGCATAGCTTGTACTCATAGACAGCTCTTCAAATGAACACCACCTGTAACACCATAATTAACATCCATTACTATGACCATTTTCATTCATAAAAAATCTTACATTTATAAACATGAAAATTATAGAAGGTGTGTAAGTATGTCATAACACCAGCAAAAGGCTGTCCACCTTAAGTATTTTTCCACATATCTCTGTAGTCATTGTGTTTTTAATGCCAACAAAATGTTTCTCATCCTAAAAGTTATTCTATTTACGGATTTGCACCAAAACAGGTAACCATTACAATGGGCCATAATCAGCCAGGCAGGATCCTTTTGTGTAACTAGTCACTCAGCCCAGCAGAGAATCCTATATACAATTTATAAAGTTGGTTTCAGTCTTCACAGTCGGGCTTCATGGAAAAGAAGCAGGACAGCCAGAAAGTTCATTAGGACTAATTTCACCTTAAGGTCTTGATTCTGCAAAGAGATAAACTCATGCTTAATTTTAACTTCATTGATTTCTACAAAACTCAGCTGATTTACAGAGCTGAGTACCTTCTATGTGTTTTATCATCTAGCTCCTATATCAATTCTTTATAGATGTGTGAAAATAAGCAGAAAATATTTCTCACTAAAACAACAGTTCTCAACTGAAAAATTCAATTTCCAAATATTACTGAACAGCAAGTTTTGCCTGTGTACAGAATACTATTATGAATTATAAGCAGTAATGTTTCTATTTGGCAAATTAAGAAATTCAATGTCGTGATTTAAGTCCAGCTGGCAACTAAGCACCACACAGCCGCTCGCTCACTCCCCCCCTGCCCCAGTGGGATGGGGGAGAGAATCAGAAAAGTAAAAGTGAGAAAGCTCATGGGTTGAGATAAGAACAGTTTAATAAGTGAAATGAAATAAAATAGAATAATAATAATGATGATGATAATAATAAAAATTGTAATGAAAAGGAAAACAACAACAACAAACAAAAAAGGCAAGTGATGCAAATGCACCCGAGCTTCCAGTCTCCAGGTAGGTTGACCATCCCACTTCCTCATGGCCTCCCCCTGGTCACGCAGGAAGAACCACAGGGTTGCACGTGGTGTGCGCCACCGGTACCCTTTCCCTTGAACAGGAAGAGGCTGACTCTTAATAGCTGAGGCCTTGGTTGGAGTGCATGAGGAAAACCTACCCTCCTCAGCTTGCTCGAACATGTTTTGGGTTCGTCTGTGTTTGTCCACAGCTGCGACACAGGCACACATGGAGGGAGCAAGATTATCTTCGCATTCTTGGAGTTGCCTGGTCAGTTCATCTATAGTTGGTGCCTCAGTGTCTGTCCAGCTCATTATTGCCAGGGTGTGAGTATATGACGTCGGTGAATTTCGTACAAACTTCCGCCACATGGACCATGTGCACCAGATTTCACCCGGGTCTTTGCATGACTGGTCATTATAGATCACCTCCAACACGGCTAATTCCCTCAGATACTGGATGCCCCCTCAATGTTGGTCCATTTCCTTTGAGAATTTGCAAGTTCTTCCTTGAAGGGATACCTGTCCTTCACACTTGACAGGAGTTTCTGCCAAAGACTGAGGACTCCTGCCTTTTTTCCAATCCCTTTGTCAATGGCCTTATCCTTAGCAAGGGATCCCAGCTGCCGGGCTTCCTTACCCTCTAATTCCTGACTTCTGGCCCCAATATCCCAGCATCGAAGCAACCAGCTGAGAATTAGCTCACCTGGTTGACAGCTAAAATCTTTTTGCATATCTCGCAGCTCACTTAGGGATAGGGATCAGGTGGTTTCTGTCTCATTGGTTATCTCAGTCTCTTCCTCCTCCTGTTCTTGTGACTGCTGTGCCATAGAACAGGCTGCCTCTTCTGATTCTTTCTCCTGCTGCCTCTTAGGAGAAGCTTCTTCATCCCTTACTAAACGAGCTGACTTCAGCTTACATTGTTTCTTTTTAGTTATAGGGGCGGCTGATACAGTGCCTGGCTTAGCCACAGTGTCTGTGGGTTTGTTTTCCCTCTCTTATCCCTGAGGGTGCTGCATGATATCGAGCAGTGTTTGGTAGGTACTGGCCAGGGCCCAGCACAGTGCAGTAAGACGTGCCTCTCTGGAATAGCCATGGCATTTTTTTTTTCAATCTCTTACTTCATCAGGATGCTGTAGTTGTTCGGGAGTGAAGTTCCAGACCACTGGAGGTGAGAAATTCTCTAGATAGCTGCCCATATTCTCCTACATGCCGTGCCACCCATGACCATACTCTCGCGAAGCCTGGGTCATATTCCTAAATTTCTTGAAAACCTTAGACAAAAACCGAACCATATTTCTAAGAAATACCAATAGAAGTATTTGAACTACCCAAAGATGTTCAAGATACTGAGAAGTTATTGTAACAAGGGAGACAACGTCACAAAAGAAAATAGCAAGGGTGCTGTTCTGTATTTCCTACGCAAGAAACCTCTCAGAGGAAGAAGTATAATTGTTAATTGTCTCCATGAGATGGTACCTGAAGTACAGTAATGGCTTCAGTACAGAGACCAAATACCAGATTAAGATCAAGGTCAGGGTTTTGATAACAAATCTCCCAGGCAAAACATCTCTAATCACTACAGGGCACAGCAAACTGAAAAAGCCAACACCAATCTTTAATAGGTACAGCAAAAAAAAGAGAGCATGGTGCAGATTAAATAAACTAATGTCAAGAACAGATGAATTAATATTGTGACCTGTAACTTTTAACAGATAGAAATCCCTTCTAATATGTTCTGTTGAATGTGTTATTATCTCAAACCCTTTGAGCCCCACCTTGGGTGCCAAAAAGGACTGTTGTGATTTAAACCCATCTGGCAACTAAGCACCACAGAGCCACTTGCTCACTCCCGCCCTGCCCCAGTGGGATGGGGGAGAGAATCGGAAAAGTAAAAGTGAGAAAGCTGGTACGTTGAGATAAGAACAGTTTAATACGTGAAATGAAATAAAATAAAATAATAATTATAATTATGATAATAATAAAAATTGTAATGAAAACAACAACAACAACAAACAAAAAAGGCAAGTAATGCAAATGAAAACAATTGCTCACCACCAAACAACCAATGCCCAGCCCAAGCAGCAGTCCCCCGGCCAGCTTTCCCCCTAGTTTATATGCTGAGCATGACATCATATGGTATGGAATATCCCTTTGGTCAGTTGGGGTCAGCTGTCCCGGCTGTGTCCCCTCCCAACTTCTTGTGCACCCCCAGCCTACTCACTGGTGGGGTGGTGTGAGAAGCAGAAAAGGCCTTGACTCTGTGTAAGCACTGCTCAGCAATAACTAAAATACCCCTGTGTTATCAACACTGTTTTCAGCACAAATCCAAAACAGGGCCCCATACAAACTCCTATGAAGAAAATTAAGTCCATCCCAGCCAAAACCAGCACACTGAAGTACTGGTGGATATGTGACCAAATTTCTATTTTTAACTCAGCTTTATTTTTCTACCCTTAATTAATGGTCATAATTTCTCACCACGTCTTTAAACACCTGAAAACAATTACTGACACAAAAAGATGCTTATTACAGGGCAAATTGAAAATCTGTTGCTAAATTGTTTCCCCACAGTCAATAATCTATTGGGTGAGTCCAGAAGACAGCCTGCGTCCTAAATCTATGATTTTTGTTCTGAATGGGAGGTCGTGTTACTAAATTATGGAAGCAAAGCTATATAGCACTCTTGGCTCCCTGACTTTTTACACTTCTCCTTTTCACCCTCATATACTTCAGGACAGAGTGCTGGCTTTATGATGCATCTTCAGACAATGTGCTTGTTTGGTTGTTTATTGTGTACTATTTCTATTCTCTACTTTTCATTCTTCTTGTCACGCAGCTTATGTTGGTATTTTCCTACATATTTTACCTTGTGGACTAATCTCTTCAAATCCATTTCTAGTATAATACTAATCTTTAAGATGCCTACTAACCCCCTGTTTTACTGCCATTTGTAAATTTAATCAAGAAAGAAAAAGAAAAGGAAAGGAGGGCCCATAGGATTATATTTGAGCCAATGATCTATCTGAATGAAGTCATCAGATCTCAGTGTAACCAATGCTCCCAGAAAAAAAGAAATGTCCAGTTTCTGGAGCCCTTTGACTTTTCTGACCTACCTAAGACCTCGCAGCTATTCTTTCTAATAGAAAACAATGGTCTATATTTTCTACTTTCAGCTTTGCTGCCACTACCACTATTTCAACACTATATGCACATGACAACACTAGTTCTACTGTAATCCTCTTCCACCAAGGTACCAGATATGGGGGATCCAGAGTACTTTGGATAGTCTCCCTGGTCTGTGGCATAGTTCTTCTAATATCCATAATAGAATCTGTTCTGTCCTCTTTTGTTAAAGCTAAACATCATTTTCCATCAGAGTCCATCAAAGTGGCCAGAGACCTACAGCATATCTTGTATACTTCTTACACCTTTTCTTAAGCAAATCACAATAATACACTGTCATGTTTTGCATACCAGTATACAAATTCTATACTAATAGAAGTCAGAAGTGAAATGATGGATAAACATTATAGTTAATGTAAGTAATGCAAATCAGGGCTGGCTTTTCTTCTTCAATCCAACAGGAAGAAGAGCCATTTTTCATAGCTTTATAGCCTTAGGCCTTACATGTATATGAACTTGAGTATTCTCATGTCAGCATCATTAATGTCAGGATAATATGTAAATGTCTGAGGTACCACGAACAATTAAGTTGGAGATTGGGTTTTTTGTCAGAGAATTCCAGCATTTTAGCCATAAGGTAAAAACAGTCTAAAGCACTAGTAGATTTTTATCTTTCTCTACATAGATTCAGAGGTCTCATTAATCAATCTAAACCAATCAATCCATCAATTTCATTCTAACTGTAGATGTAACACAAGCTGAGTCATACGGACTTGTTTAATTACCCCCACTGGAAGGGTAAAAAAAAAATGCAAGCACTTAAGTTCTGGTCCTCAAAGAAAAAAATCTTCAATGAGCTAGAAACAAATAAAACTCAATTGTAAGAGATATTTTAGTGTGTTTTTTACCCCCAGTCAAGGGAACATGACCATTCACCCAGCATCAGTCAGACCAAATAACACTGGATGCTGTATCCCTGCCTTTGCTATGATTATAGCAAAAAGAGTAAAGACTGCACACATTTCCAGCTTTTGATTTACATTCAGAAGAGAGACACTGTGCACACAAGCAGAAAGGTAACACTTGTTACACACTTGTAGAAGAAATACAAAACTCCTGTGTTTTCTGTTTTAGGGCCTAAGGCATCAAATGGGAAAGCACAAGTACAGGAGTGTGGGAGTGATGAGAGAGCAAGACAGTGCTAAACACTTACCCTCATTTTCTTCCCTATTGGGTTAGAGCTCAGTGAACCATATTACCTGAATATCCCTTTCTTTTGCTTCCATTGTCTTTTTATTTTCTCTTCCTTAACATTTTAAATGACATTAACTCCTCTACACTGTTCTCTATTTCCTTCCCACAGCTACAATGTCAGACTTGTGTTTTCATCCTGTTGGATTGTTTGTTTATGGAGCTATAATGAATTTTTGCCACCATTCCAAACTGGCAAGGTCTTGCAGTCTTCTCCCACTTTATCTGCAGTTTTAGGAAGTTTTCATACATGCTGAAAGCCATAGTCCTGGGAACTTTAATGGTGGGAAAGGTAAGACTGTGAGCTAGATGGTAATTGTACGTCATGTTCAGCGAATGACTGAGGCCAGCTCTGAGGTTTTTACCTACAGAAGCATCTCAACAGTTTTGTGAACTCAGACTCCTCCAGTAATGTCACTCTCCATACACACATGAGTAAAAAAGAATTCATAAATGTGCCAAGTATGTAGCAAATATTTGCACGGAGCTGTTGGTTGTATAGTAGTATGCCTTAGCATACTTTGAAGCCAGTGAAACAACTAGCAATGGGAAAGTAAAGGTGAGTGTGGAGAACCGTTCTGCATTTTTTATTTAGAAGATGACTTTCTGCCACTTAAAACCCCCTACATGTCCTTATTTTCAGCCATGTGTCCTGAACAATGAAACTGTTATGAATGTTGAACTGTAAAGACAAGAGGGGGGAAAATAAACCCTGAAACTTGGAGATATTACTGGTATCTTTCTGTTGTACTCATACAGAATATGTTTTGCAGAGAAGGAATATGACAAATTATGAATTTTAACTGGAAATAGGTAGAATATAGAAAAAATCTTCATCATGCTTCAGAGTAACTCTGCTTGGCTAAGGCTGCCATTAAGCACAGGTTTGCTAAAGACAACAGCCCCAGATACACTCTTTCATCTATAATTATTCTAGAGAACAACCTTGTTTTTCAATAAAGAGTAACAGAATGATATTGCAGTCTGGTTGGATGAGAAAAAAGGGAATTGCACTAAGTGACAGCTGGACTGTTGCTCTAGATTAAGATTCTCAAAGGGAATGGGAAAATGATTCCACCTTATTAAAGAAAACCAAATTACATCATACTGGACAGCAAAGCAGTTTCTGATTGGCCAGTGAACATCTTGTCACTTGGCAATGGCGAAAAGCCTGTCATTCAGAATACACTTGAAGCACTCATTACACTAATTTGTATAAACAGATGAAGGGATACATCTCTAATACATTTCTCTTTGCAGACAGGTGTGACAATAGGAAACCTGATCAGGCAAGTGGTATGGCTTTAGAGCACAGTTTTCTGAAGGGAGAGAAAAGCATTAAGATAGGCAAAATGGTAATTTGAGTGGTAATTCTATTTTGGGAATTCCACATGACTTGAAAGGCTACACACAAAATGTTGATGAGTGTCCACAAGAAGACTGAAAGGATGAGTGGTCAGAGTGGAGCCTCCTGCCTGTTTCTGTCTGTCTTTGTCTTTTATTCTTGCAAACTCAAATGCATTCAGTCAGGGAGGGATACAAGTACATTGAAAAGTAATTTAAATGTTCTATTGCTGTCTTTGTGTTAACGTTGTCAACCTTAATATGTCATTCTCTTACATGCAGCAGTCTAAGCAATCTTTGTAGCTAGAATCAAGTTTCCTTATTCTTTCTGGAATATCATACAATTTTCATGAAGATGAAGAGTGGATCATTTTGAAAGAGAAAGGCATGGGATAATGCAGAGGGATTTCAGTGGGAGGGTGGGGGGATGGCAGGGAAAAACTCACTTTTTAATACATTGAAAGGTAGCCCTGTGAATACATTCTGTGTCTGGAAAGAAAGAGAGAGAGTAGTAAGGGGGGTGGGGAAGACCACCACATGAGAGGGGAGGAATATTAATTTTTTTAATTCAACAAACAGGTAACAGAAGTTATATGAGGAAATGTATCCTCCCCCTTTAACCATTGTCAAGTTAACATAGTATCCTTTACTGTTCTCTGAGTTACATCTTTGTAACACTAGTTATATCATTTTATTGTAATTAATTGACTAAAATTTGCTAGATGACCATTAATAATAATCTTAAAATACAACCATAAAAACGTTTTAATTTTTTATCATATCAACTATTAAAGTGAATAATCTGTATCTGTTACGAACCTAGCAAGGAAAGTGGATCTCAAATATTGCTCATATGTTGCTACAGCTGTTCAGTTAAGGATACATCTGCACATGGACTTAGCTGTTGCTTCAGTTACATCCCATATCAAACAGCTCTTGATTGTTCAGATTCTAGGCGCATCAGTCTGCCAAACTAACCAGGTCCTGCTGCTGCCAGCCTCATCACAAGCTAATCTTGAGCTTAAACACAGTTGTGATTCTCAGACTAGGCACTGTACCTGCTATTTGTCTTGACTGCAGTGTCCAATGGGCTCAGCTCAACCCCCAAGGCTCTTCTCTACGGTTAGTAGAGACGACACCAAGTTGGGAGGGAGTGTTGATCTGCTTGAGGGTAGGAAGGCTCTGCAGAGGGATCTGGACAGGCTGGATCGATGGGCTGAGGCCAACCGGATGAAGTTCAATAAGGCCAAGTGCCGGGTTCTACACTTTGGCCACAACAACCCCAGGCAACGCTACAGGCTTGGGGATGAGTGGCTGGAAAGCTCCCCCGCAGAAAAGGACCTGGGGGTGTTGATTGACAGCCGGCTGAATATGAGCCGGCAGTGTGCCCAGGTGGCCAAGAAGGCCAACGGCATCCTGGCCTGTATCAGAAACAGTGTGGCCAGCAGGAGTAGGGAGGTGATCATGCCTCTGTACTCGGCTCTGGTGAGGCCACACCTCGAATCCTGTGTTCAGCTTTGGGCCCCTCACTACAAGAAGGACATTGAGGTGCTGGAGTGTGTCCAGAGAAGGGCGACGAAGCTGGTGAGGGGTCTGGAGCACAAGTCTTATGAGGAGCGGCTGAGGGAGCTGGGGTTGTTTAGCCTGGAGAAGAGGAGGCTGAGGGGAGACCTTATCGCTCTCTGCAACTACCTGAAATGGGGTTGCAGAGAGGTGGGTGTTGGTCTCTTCTCCCAAGTGACTAGCGACAGGACTAGAGGAAATGGCCTCAAGTTGCGCCAGGGGAGGTTCAGGCTAGATATTAGGAAAAAGTTCTTTCCTGAGAGAGTAGTGAAACATTGGAATAGGCTGCCCCCAGGGAGGTGGTAGAGTCACCCTCCCTGGAGGTATTCAAGGAGCGTGTGGATGTGGCATTGTGGGATGTAGCTTGATGGGCATGGTGCTGTGTGGTGTTGGGTGGGTTGGTTTTTGGTGTGTTGTGGTTTGTTGTTGTTGTGTGGTGGGGTTTTTTTGTTTGTTTTTTTTTTTGTTGTTGTGTTTTTTTTTTAGGTTGGACTTGATGATCTTACAGGTCTTTTCCAACCTTAGTGATTCTGTGATTCTGTGATTCTGTAGTACCACCCTCTTTAGACACATTTCTTTTTCAGCTTCATGAACTCTACAAATCCTATTGTCAGGGGCCAAGCTTTCCTTGTGTGTTGCGTAATTCGGTGTTAAGGGTAACAAAACACTGCAGGGACTATGGACTGACATGCCAAAGTCCATCTATGGCTTACAGCTTAACTTATCACCTGTGCATAGTCCTATCAAGCCCTGGGGGATAATCACACAATTAGTGTACTGTAAAGTTTTCCTACCTCTTAGGACTTGGCTAAACTTAAATGCTATGCATTCATAGAAGTCATTGTTCATGGGCTATATTTCTTAGTAGAATTACAGAACCATATAAGTTGGAAGTGGCCTCTAGAAGTTCTCTAGTTCAACTCTTGCTCAAAATGGGTCCAGTCAGAGCAGGTTGCTCAGGGCAATGTTCAGTCAAGCTTTGACAATCTGCAAGAGATCCTACACCTCTCTGAGCAACGTGTCCCAGCTTTTAACTGTGTTCATGGTAAATTTCTTATGGTAAAGAAAATAAGCAGAATAATGAATGCTCTTAGTTAAAAGTTTTTTAGCTTCTCTTCACAAGAAAAGCAAGTTCATTGCATCTGAAGTGGATGTGTACTAATATTCATTTGGACATATCTGTATTGTGCGTATTTTTTGACAGTCCTCAACTTAGTATCCCCCACTGCTTAGCATCCTATCAGAATGGACTCTTCTACTTACCTCTGTGCTTTTTCTAGTATTGGGTCACATTGCCAGCCTGTTACAACAATGATGAACTGGCCTGGATTAGTTTGTTGGAAGCTGGGCATTTCTGAATATTACTGTAGTGTGTTTCAGCTGATGTGACCATATAGCACTACATTCTATACTCTCTTTCCATGCAGTTGATCATTATACCAAAGGGAAAAAAAAAACCAAGAAATGCATACTGCTTAAACACTTCAGCTCTGCTTTCTACTTTTTGATACTTATCTTCATCCTCTGCTTCATACTTTTCCTGCTTGTCCTGTTTGAGAGGAGTTGATGGGAAAACAAGAGCTATCACAGCTCTTCACCTCAGCAGCCATGACTGCTGCCACACTGCACCAATAAGCAAAAAAAGCCAGTCACCAGAGTCTTCTCTAGCTTTGTCTTAATCCATCTTTTTCCTGCTTTTTGTAACAGAAGGCATCCTGAACTGGACCATTCTTACATGTTCAGCAACAGCTGAATAGGACTTACTGTTGTGAGAAAGGCTGGTGGAGAGGGTTTCATAGCAGAGTTGTTTTCAGCGGTGGGGGGGTGGGAATCTGTTTGCAGTCACAGTGTTGCTATGTACATTTAGAAGTTTTAGCCAAATAGTAACTCTCCCATTTGTCATTCCCATTTTTCTTTTCAGGCTACCTCTCCTATCCTACCATAGCAACATCCTTCATTATTTAGCATGCACAGCAGAGAAACTCTTTCTCATTCAGATACTAGACTTGACAAAGAAAAATCAGATCTTATGTATGTAATTACTGAGTGCAAGGCACAGAAGATACTTTATTAGTTCCTATACCCGTCCTAGTGTTTTCACCCATACCTGTGGTTTTTTTCCCATCCTTTGCTGAAAGTTTAGTTCTCTTAACTTTTTATAAAGTACATTTCAAAGCATGTAACACTGAGTATATTCCAGATAACTTCAAGGGACAAACAGAGGCATTTCAACTGCAGTAATTTCTAGGGCACTTTTCAAATTAATTCTACTTAAGAAATATGTAAAAATTCTTGGCAATCATCAAGGTCAAAAAGGTGCAAGATATGGTTAACCCCAGATGGGCCAAATGGCGTTCAGAAAATTCCATTTACTTTGCCACACACTTTGAGTGTATCTAAGCTGTGGAGACCATGCATTTTTATGGCTCAGACACTGGAAGGAGGAAGTGGTCTGCTGCTCATTCCAAGATCAGTGATATTGCCCTGTCAGACATGCAGAATGCCAGCTGGGACCATTCAGCTGAGTAATATCAACGAACATCTTGCAGGATTCCCTTTATCCTTTCTAAATATGCATGCTATCTGCTTTTATCAGTGTCGGGTGACTTGGAGGGGAAAGGCAGGAAAAAGAAAAAGAACAAGAAAAAAAAAAGTTTATGAAACATTAGACAAAGGTGTCACCACCACTCATATTCAGGGTTACTTTTACTTCAAAAACTAAGACTTTTTGGGTTATCTTATTTGAATTTTAATGAAAAATATTATTCTAATCAACTGTGATGAACAGTACTCATAGCTTACAATTTTCATGGTTAATACCAGCAATAACATAACCATATTCCATGTGGTATAAGTATGAAAGTTTAGTCCAAAGAAACAGCATTTTTGACAAAAAAAATTATGGAAAGCATAACTAAATCTTATTGCATATAGAGGACTTACACTGGGAGTATTCATACTAATTCATGGAGTAATTTGTTATATTTCCAGGAAGTATACAAAAATATTACATACAACACAAGGAAAATTACATGTCCACTGAATTTTGGCTGCGAAATTAAAAAAAATAATAATAGTTCTATCTTTATCACAGGAACTCAAGACTTCCTACATCATACCATCATTTTGAAGAAGATACCTCAGCTAGCCAGGATGCCTCTATAATGCACAGAGTACGGGGTTCTGGTGTATGGTCCTGAGATATTCTAATTTCACATCTCCTAACCTTTCATGACACTCCCCTTTTCTGTTACACAAACTGCATAGCAGGCAACCCACAGCTTTTATTCGAGGAAGGTATTGTCCAAGCTGTAGTCTAATCATGGCGCATCTCTCCCTTTGACTCCTTCTGTGTCCCCAAACCTCCTTCCATTGCTACGCAAAGTCAAATAATACCTTTCTGTGGCATGCGACTTGTTAGCCAGGGTAATATCTAAAAACCTGTGTCTCAGGATATCACAGGAGAGGTTGTCACCATTAAATTCTCCTGCTGTAGTAGTGGAGCAAAACTTTTATTATGTATTACCTTTTGTTTCATAAATATGCATGTATATATATATACAAGCTCTCATGACCCCTTCCACATGAACCTCCACCAATATTAATAATCTAGTCACAGCATCTGAAGCCCAACAGAGAAATATCTCATTCTGATTTTGAAACCAGAAGCTTGGTATAAAGCAAAGAAGAACAATACAGATTTTATCAGTTGTCCCATTCGGGTAGTGTCATTAATAATCTCTTAAATCTATCAGGCTTTGAAACACACAGCAACAACCTTTCCTTAATAAACTATGCAACAGCCTCCACCACAACCACCCCAACAATTTATCTGCCCACAACAAATGAGCTATCTATTGAGTGGCTGCAATGGAAGATGACAGATTTCACAAGACAACATTTGTGAGGTTAAGTCTTTCAGTCTAATACGTTCACATGCACTAGAACACTGGAAGAATTAATGCAAAATCCTCAAAAAATGTTCTGTTAACAATCCTGAAATGTTGTACATACTGCTGGTTTATAGCACAGCCCTTTGCCCTGTTCAATACTTGTTTTGTGAGCCCATAAACATTTCTGCACCAAGAGAAACCAATCCAAGAAACTGATCTAAGCAAGCTGGTCAGTGTCCTTCTCGTCCTCCTCACTGTTCTCCCACTTCACCTGTAGGCATTTATCTACTGGTGGTGTTGCCAAAACTTCTGCAAAAGCTGCTTGGTGGTCTGTTATTGGCTTGCAAGACTGAGGCTGATTGTCAGTAAAATGTCAAGTAAGACTCCACAAGCTGCAGCTCATTTGAAATGACCACCATCACCGACCTTGAAAATGGTGAAGGCTAACTGATAAAAGATAGATCACAGGGATTTGTGTGCCCCAGGATTTTTAGATTTATATCTGCTTCTGCCCAGTTTCTGGGGGAAAGTAGCACAGAAGAGTCACCAAGAGCATAACATAATAGGATCATTTCAGGTGAAAAAAGATACCCATAATGCACTGGCTGCAGAGATACAGCTACATTGTAGCAGCATATCATAAGCAATATTCAGCTCAGCATCAACTAGATATGCCAAATATAAGTAGGGGCTAAATGCTTGAAGGATTGCAACACAAAAAAATATCTGCATTTCTTCCAAGTACTTTGTGTTTTTACACAGCTTTCAGGTCACTTAAATGTTTAAGTGTCATGACCAAATGGACCTCAAATGCGAAACACCTCCTTACATCACCATTTGGCTTTTAGGTTCATATTCCCATCCTCTTCAAACATCTCTCCACCAGTCTCCCAATACCCATTGTAGTGCATGTCCCATTATAGCTAACTGCCAGCCCAGTTACACTTCTGTCTTAAGACTTACACCCATAACAGAGCAGATTTGACCAAGGCTTGACTAAGAAATAGTTTCTTTTAAAATCTATAAACTACTCATAACTATTCTTTATACCAATCTTGGTCAACTCTGAGAAAAGCCAATATTCTAGCTAAGCTAAACATTGCTCCATGAGGCAATGACACCATCCTAAATGAAAATCTGTTAAAAGAATGTGACTGCTAGAGGGAATTACCACTCTCTGTCAATAAGGCTTTGCATTTAACAGGTTACTATGTCTTTAGTCTAAATATCTAGAGGCTCTAGCCTTTAATTTAATGTATAAATTGATTCTACTCTGTCTCACCACACCTAATGAGCATACTTGGTTCTTTGTCAATAAAAGCTAATGATTAAATGAAGAAAGTTAATCAGATTGAAATAAAGATAGGAGATATTTCTTTTATACCACACTGGAATGCAGTTAGTCACTGCTTTTATTTGTGGAAGAAAAGTTACATCCAGTCTCTTGCATCTTGTTTGATACCAACAGTCAAGGCCTTCAGGCAAGGATTATTTCGAAGGCTATGCAAAGGTATTCACAGATGTACTACTCAATTTGTGAGACAAGGCAGTGGTTCTACTTTGTGTACAAATCCTCATTATACATTAGGGAAAACAATCATATCCTGCCCTTCTTTCTGCAAATGATAACTATTTTTAGTGTTAATAGAAAATCTTTGAGAAATACACTGCAACAGGACAGAGTGAGTTTTACCCACTTTAGCAGAGCTTTAAGGTGTATCTTCAAAAAGTGTATGGAAGCATTAATTCCTTTGGAATATGAATGAAAGACAGAAACTTTAGATGTCTTTATTAGGAATCAGTAAGCATACTAAAGGAATGCAGCAATAGGAATCATTACTTTTTTTCCCTTTTTATGACTGAGAAAGTTGTATAGCAGACATGAATCCCACCAAGGATTGTGACTACACTACAGAATTTTGTGTAAAAACTGAACTGCTCTGTGATCTAATATCTCTTAATTAAAAACAAAAAATGCCGTGCAACTTGCTTTACCAGAGAACAATCATAAAAGAAATGGAGTGTGTACATACATTAGACAAAGACAGGAAAGAATTTGATTTTTTTTTTTAGCAAAGAATTATTATTATATTCTGCTTTCCATCCAGTTATCAGTACAAACTATTTATATAAAGAAAAAATATATATTCACTGTAAATAGTGTGGATTAAATTTACAGAAGCAAATTGCTGGATTTTTTTCCCTCTTATTTCAGAGCTAAGTGACTATTGTACCTTTACTCTTAAGCACAATGAAAGTTTGTTGAATATTTAATAGTTTGGATTGCATATCAATTTAGTGGAAATCATTAATTACACAGTAAAATCAAAAGTATGTGAAAGAAAATTATGCAGAAGAAGGAATTCAATCACAGCGACAGTTTTAACTCTTAAGACAGCAGTTGTAAAGTGTGCCTGTACTGCTTTTCAGTGAATCTCAAGTGGTAATTTTTCAAAAACTCCGTCCAGTTTGGGTTTTTTTTAAAAAAAACCATAATATGCAGACACAAAATTTGCACCTCCACTGCTGATCTCCACTTACACTTTGGGCTGAAGTCTGAAACTGTAATCACTCAACAGGAATGCAAGTCTTAGAATTATCTTGGCAATGTCTTCAGGTTGGGAATTACTATCACTTTATGGATCCATTTGTTCTGTACCTGGTCCTTTAAATTGATCTGTCTCATGGCTAGCCCTCATGGATTCCAAAATCCCAAGGTTAATCACATATGTTTTCTTGATTCCCTAGAAATGTGCCAGCCTACTTATCTTCACCAGAACTTCATTCTCAGGATACCAAAGTGAGAAATTTTCAGCCTAGATGTACAGCTTAATATTTTTCTCAGAGGGAATTTTGGAACTACTAACAAGAGTTATGAACCATGCCTGCAAATCACAGGCATGTTGCCAGCAACCTGTTATATTTTCCCCAGTGAGTATTATCTCTGCTGGTAGCCCAGGTAATGACAGTCATAAGAATAAATAATGTGTTTGTATCTTAAACTTACCTGACCTTGGTCAGCCTTGCTGTAGCCAACAATTGTCTTACTCTATTACTTGCATGACCCTCTTGAAAGTGGAAGAGTCGCTACAAGTTTGAATGATTTTACCATTCCAGTGGAAAACAATCATGTTTGTGGAGTGTATGCTCCAAGCTATGTATTTTCACACCCTCTTTTCCCATCAGACAAGACTCAGCATCAATATACTCTGTCATCTCATTGTTAACTCTGATCATCCCATGATGGAAATCTTAACCTTACTTGTGATCTAGTACTCAAAAAGTCCTAGATCTCATCTCTCTCTGCAGCATCAAAGGAATGTGATATACAGAAGGATGTACCTCATGGTGGCATGGAAAACCACCATGGACCCTACAGTTTACAGAGGGTCCACAGATTTGCTGGAGGGCATTTCATTTCTTTCAGCTGCTGACTACATTTTCATTCATATCTGGAGTGAAACTGTAACAGAAACCAGTTCATCTTTAATTTCTCACTAGCAAAACAGCAGTGCTTTAAAAACCTGGGTAGTTACCTCTTAAGGGGCCCTATCTTTGAAAAGAATTAATTTAGTCATTTTTCTAATAACACAGATCAGAATTAATCCATTTGTTTTCCACATTTCCATAAAGTTTTCCAGTATTTTATCATTAGTTTGTGGACACTCAAAATTAAGGGTAGCATCTACTTCTATCCTTATTTAGATAATTGTTTATTTTATTCATTTGCTACATGAACGGCTGCTCATGGCTTGAAAGGGCATACTCCTCACTGGGTCAAAAAATGGCTGGATGGCCGGGACCAAAGAATTGTGTTGAATGGGGTTAAATCCAGTTGGCAGCCACTCACAAATGGCGTTCCCCAGGGCTCAGTATTGGGGGCAGTTCTGTTTAATATCTTTATCAGTGATCTGGACCCTCAGTAAGTTTGCAGATGGGCACCAAGCTGGGCAGGAGTGTTGATCTGCTCAAGGGTCGGAAGGCTCTGCAGAGGGATCTGGACAGGCTGGATCCATGGGCCAAGGCAAATTGTATGAGGTTCAACAAGGCCAAGTGCCGAGTGCTGCATTTGGGTCACAACAACTACATGCAACACTACAGGCTTGAGAAGTGGAGTGGAAGGAGTGGCTGGAAGGCTGTCTGTCAGAAGAAAAGGACCTGGGGTGTTGGTGAACAGCTGGCTGAATATAAGCCAGCAATGCGCCCAGGTGGCTTTCTTGGGCAATAGGTTGTATCAGAAATAGTGTAGCCAGCAGGACTAGGGAAGTGATCATCCCTTTGTACTCAGCACTGGTGAGTCTGCACCTCAAACACTGTGTTCAGTTTTGGCCCCCTCACTACAAGAAAGACATTGAGGTTCTGGAGCACATCCAAAGAAGGGCAAAGAAGCTGGTGAAGGATCTAGAGAACAAGTCCTACTGAAGAGTAGCTGAGGGAACTGGGGTTGTTTAGCCTGGAGAAAAGGAGGCTGAAAGGAGACCTTATCACTCTCTACAACTACCTGAAAGGAGGTTGTAGCGAGGTCAGTGTCAGTCTCTTCTCCCAGGTGACAAATGGTAAGACAAGAGGAAATGGCCTCAAGTTGCACCAGAGAAGGTTTAGATTGGATATTAGGAAAAATTTCTTCACTAAAAGGGTTATCAAGCACTGGAACAGGCTGCCTAGGGAAGTGGTGGAGTCACCATCCCTGCACGTATCTAAAAGATGTGTAGATGTAGCCCTTAGGGACATGTTTTAGTTGTGGACTTGGCAGTGTTAGGTTAACGGTTGGACTCAGAGAACTTAAGGATCTTTTCCAACCTAAATGATTCTATGATTCTGATATATATTAGTTACTGAAAATAGCATTCTAAAACACATTTTATAAAACAGATGTCATCATCTGGCTTACAGTTCAGCTCATTTTAAGATGTCCTTTAATTAACATGACTCCAATGTCACAGAATGGCAGTTACCCATAATAAAAGTTCTTTTACGTTGTCTAACGTAAGACACTAAGGAAAGCTACTGAATTTCTTAAATGTCTATCACTGGATAAAAACAGTTTTTCCCCATATCAGAAATGAGGACATTTGAAATATGGAAAGTATGAAGCCTGCAAAAATACGTGCAAGGCTGCCACCTCTTACTTATTATATGGGCCAGTAAAGATATAAAAACTTATGGGAATGTCTTGAAACAAACAAAGTAATAAAAAACAAATTGAAAAACTATAAGCATATGTTTGATATATTTGAAGCACATATTTAGATATTCTAAATATATGAATAAAATATACAGATGGATTGGCCGTATGGTTTCGCTAGGGCCAACATAGACAAACTGTCCAAGTAAAAGCATAATTCTTAGACACGGTTTTCTGAGGACAATAGTTTGATACAGATAAAAAATGCCTAAGGGTTAAGGGACACTGCAGATATACAGGGGTATACCAGCTGTAAAACCAGTGACCTCAGTGGTGTAACAGCAGGTAAGGATCTATCCTACATGTTCACAAACTCTGCTAATATCATAGAACACATAATCTGAAAAAAGTAAATTATTACTCATCCATGCCTAAAGATCAGTCTGGAACCAAGACAGCAGAGACAGCACAAAATAGTCCCAAAATATAACTGCAGACAGAGTCCAGCTCAGTATGACTGGCAAAGCTATGAAATAACACATGATTTCAGCAAATCCCATCACCCAAAATAAGCATTTGTGTATCGCATCAATTTGGGACCAACAGATCAGTCTTTTTGCAATACATCCAATGCAATCTTCCAACCCATCAAAAAAATAAAAAGATTCACAAGACTGGCAGAAGTGAGTGAGAAAGGGTCAGTGAGATAAGAAAAGAATCAATCAAGGCAAATATTTCTTACCTAGAAGGTAGACTCCAGCAGAAGCACCATGCGTCATAGATACATAATTAGATAAGAGAATTCTTCTCAATTTCTAAAATTATTTCCTGCATTTGGAGCTTTGGTAACATACATTGCTTTATGACTGTACAAAGACCAGCCTGGTGAATTATATTTTATAGTGGAAGGTGTACAGAGGCTAAAAAGAGGTGGTAGATCTCAAAGTTCAGTGTTTCAGGCAACTTTCATTGAGGAATATGTTATTTTTTCTTTAATACCTTTTGTTTGTTTCTTTGACTTTTTCAAGATATTTTCCAAGATTTCAGATAACAACTGAATAGTTTTGTCCTATTTATCAGCCAGATCACCCGTGCAATTACTCTAGCGTCATGTTTAAATAAGCTCACTCTTGGTGGGCAAAGCAATGTTGTTGCTGACATATGAGAGACAGAAAATGAACATTGATTTTTGTAAATAACTCTTCTAAGAGGCAGGTTATTTTTATTTCATAGCATCCATAGCCAGTGTTTAACATGCCAATATCTTAGCCCTGATTCAGTAGATCACAGAGGCAACTGCTGAATTTTGATAATGGGTTTAAACCTTCATTATTTCTCAAATCATATGTTTATGTTTTGTTCCATTAAGGAAACAGAATTAAGAAAGTGTTTATACTGTCTGTTGAACATGACCAACACAACATGCTGGTCAAGTCTGTGTGTGCAAATGTATATACTCATAGCTGTCAACTTAGGCAAGAAATGTTCTCATCTGCTTCATCACCTCTGGGTTAAGTACCTTTTTATTAGAATAACCTATTTCAAGCACAAATTCTTTCAGGAATAAAATGTACCTGAAGAATTTTTATTTGATTCTCTAGTTCCTAGGAATGTTAGAATACTTAAACTTGCAAGCATAGATTTCCACTTCAGCTGAACAAACCCTGTGATGTTGAAGAACTCACAGAATCACAGAATCACTAAGGTTGGAAAAGACCTGTAAGATCATTGAGTCCAACCATCAACCAAAAAAACACCACCATGCCCATTAAACCATGTCCCACAATGCCACATCCACGCGTTCCTTGAATACCTCCAGGGATGGTGACTCCACCACTTCCCTGGGCAGCTTATTCCAGTGTCTCACCACTCTCTCAGAAAAGATATTTTTCCTAATATCCAGTCTAAACCTTCCGTGGAGCAACTTGAGGCCATTTCCTCTTGTCCTATCACTTGTCACTTGGGAGAAGAGACCAACACCCACCTCTCTGCAACCCCCTTTCAGGTAGTTGTAGAGAGCAATAAGGTCTCCCCTCAGCCTCCTCTCCTCCAGACTAAACAACCCCAGCTCCCTCAGCCGCTCCTCATAAGACTTGTGCTCCAGACCCCTCACCAGGGGGTTAACAAAATTAACAAAAGTCACAGTATTTGCAATGGGAGCAAGGAAAAAAAGCAAAAGCTCCCATTGTGGTTTTTGAAATTAGAGAAACTGTCAGACAATCAGTGGAACTAGGATTAACATTAGCAAACAACTGTTTTGAGTTGGCATTTCCATCCCTGATGACACTAAAACATTAATTAAGTTTAGCAGCTGACTGACAAGTTGTATACAAGCTGTTGGGACTATATCACAATTGATGAAGATCCAGGCTAAGCTCCTGAAAAGATATTCTAATCTTTGCAGCTTTTCTCCACAGAGAAGAGTTAATATGAACAACAATAACTGAGGATATCTGTCCCGCCAAAGCCTTGGAACAGTGAAGATGAGAAGTGTTTGGAAAAAATTTTCATCTATTACAGCATTTCTCCTGCAAAATCTGTCAGACTGGTCAAAAGCAGGTGAGACACGAAATCATGAAGAAGCTGAGCTGATGCTGTGAGCAAAATTTCCTCAGAATAGTAAAAAATAAGGACTCTCTTTATTCAGCCAGGCCTGAATCCAAGGCCTGCAAGCATCCAAGCAAATAGGGTATGAGAGTGATATGATACTTCAGGTTTCAAAACTGCTAAATAATATTTATACATGCCTTAAAAATTTTAAAATAATCTCTTGTCTGATGTTAAAACAACCAGTACAGTCATCATGTTGCATAGTAGGCTCCATTGGTTGTAAGGTAGTACCTGGGACTTGCATAGTGTTTTTGGAACAAAATCAGTTCTGATGTAAACATTTGCCAATTTCTTTACTCAATATTCATGTACTTTCAGAATGCAATTTCCCAATAATTTTCAGAGCATTTTATAGATGTGAACTAGTTAATCTTCACAGTATTATTATAAATAACTCATAGAATTATTTGTATTCTGCAGTTCAAAAAACACCAGGCACATGCCCTTGCTGGTTCTTGTGTCTAGTCTTTTAACAAATGCAAATGTCAGAAAATGAATCGGTGTTTCTGCTCAGAGAATAATTTGTTTCTTATTCTATATATTCAAATTGGTTTTAATCATCAACACTTCATATATAACACATCCTTTATCCCTCCCCACTGCACACACACTCTAAATTTAATTAAAATAACTCAAATGAAACTACAGATAATTTGTTTTTTAAATAGACTGCCACATGCTCCATTTACATAAAACCCATTAGTTTGCATTAAATACAAATTAGCTGCTGATATGAATTAAATCGCGTATAAATAGTTCAGAATAGCCTCAAAACCACGCATTTTAATTAATATAACACTTAACCAGATTTATCTGTAGGGTAATCAAGACTCTCATTCATTTTTCAGCACAATGACCAGAGAACGAAGGGCTGTCCTGTAATACTGTTATTTTAACAGTGAAATAAAGGCATAGAGAAGGCAGGAGCAATGCTTCGATTCAGGCATTTGTAACAAATTATATTTTTTTAAAATGATTCTACAACTACCAAACCAGAGGTCATATGAACAAGATCTACTTTGTGGGGAGGAAATGAAGATGCCGAAAATCTTTTGAATCTTTGAAGTCTAGTTAGTTGTTGCAGAAAATCAGGAGTCTCATAAAGCAATTGTGAAGCTACTCTTTTTTCCTAGCCATTCTAAACATAAATGTAAAATATAATATGACAAAAGGAGTTTTTAAAACACTTCTTAGTAATTGCCATATGATGAAAACAGTCATTCAAAACTCAAGACTCTCTGTAACTCTCTCTGCAAGAGCTACAAATATGAAAAAAATAGTGTCGTTCCTAAGTAATCATTTCCTCATCTTCAAAAATGAGTACAATACTACTTTCTTTATGTGGGAATTCTACACTTAGTGAGCGTATCAAAAGAGAGTAAAACACTGCCAAAAGCTCATCTTAATGAGTCTTTGTTAGTAAAAGTTTTCTAAGCTTGTAGCTACACTACAGCTACACTAGAGGAAATGGCCTCAAGTTGCGCCAGGGGAGGTTCAGGCTAGATATTAGGAAAAAGTTCTTTACCGAGAGAGTAGTGAAACATTGGAATAGGCTGCCCAGGGAGGTGGTAGAGTCACCCTCCCTGGAGGTATTCAAGGAGCGTGTGGATGTGGCATTGTGGGATGTAGCTTGATGGACATGGTGCTGTGTGGTGTTGGGTGGGTTGGTTTTTGGTGTGTTGTGCCTTGTTGTTGTTGTGTGGTGGTTGGCTTGCGTGGGTTGTTTGTGGGGGGGTTTTTTTGTTTTTTTGGTTTTTTTTGGTTGTTTTTTGTTGTTTTTTTGTGGGTGGTTTCCCCCCCCCCCCCCCCCCCCCCCCCCCCCCCCCCCACGTTGGACTTGATGATCTTACAGGTCTTTTCCAACCGTAGTGATTCTGTGATTCTGTGTGATTCTGTGATACACAGGACCATAAACCATACATTTTGGCATACATTTTAGGAACTTTGAGTGGAGGCTACCTCCAAATTGTTATATATTTTGATAGAGCTTGTATCTAACAGCAACAGAAATGGCAATCCTGAGCTCCTCATAGCAATTCAAAATTTGCAAGATTAGAGGGATCTTTAAACCGTAATGTTTAACAAATCAAGGAAACAGCATCCTGTGGAAAGCAACACATGACAAATTCACTTGCACGGTAGCTAAAGGAGAAATTGGATACAAAAAAATGTGAGTAAAGTAGCCAGGCTATATAAATTCTTTGGCAGACTAGAGAGCAATTGAAGTGACAGTAATGCAGAAATTGTACAACCATTACAGGTTTTTAACAAGTTAGACTGTCAACGTTCCAGATGTTGCAAATGATTCACATGATTTTGCTGTTGCTGCTGTGGCTATGGGACATAATAGAACCAGATGGGGTACACAGTGGCAGAGGCAATAGTGAAAAACTGTGGATCCAGTTTAACATCACCTGTAAGATGAGCCACCTCATCATCATATGAATAAGCCAGGTCTGAGTGACTCATCAGCTTGAAAGATCAAGCCCTATTTGTGGAAAAGTTGGGTTGGACTTTGTCTCACATCCAGCCAGTGGAAAAGGTACTCCTGAATGAATGTGGTAGCATCTAATTACTCTTTGGGTTGCTTAATGTTTGCAGGATATGGCCCTTACATTTTTAAAAAAGTAAATATACATTTTTCTTAATAATGCTTTCAGCTGAAGGTGTATCCAATACATTGGAGTTTGGCACTGAAGTGCCTCGACTGATTGCAGAATTCAACACAGCGTATAAGTAACAGAATTTGATCTGATGTCTCTACAATACAGATTCAATCTCTAGGACAAATTTGGCATGCATATATACTCAAAGTAATTCTATTCTGTTCAGTCAGGAAGAACAGAGCATAATTAGCAAAGAATTAGTCATCCTAGATTTATTGATTCATCTTGGTTGTGTTTTACATAAAGCATTAATATACAGTGCATAATATGCTATGTGTCTTAATTTTTAAATTATTTAGGAATATTAAATGCAGAGTAATGTTCTCTAAGGTAGTATGATTGACACTAATATCCCAAGGAGATGTACAAACAGTACAATCAAAACCATGATGGCATCTTAGAAAAGAAAGAGTAAAACTCTGTATTCATATTAAAACAAAAAGATATTTTAGCACTGTTACAGAACACCTCGAAACACAAGGTCAAAAATAAATGAAAAAGAATGGAAAGAATGTAAAGAAGATATGTTGTAATGAATGCACCTGGTATTTAGACATATTAAAGATAAAAACTGTCTCCACTAACTTTCCACTAACAATAAAAATCAACACAAGGATGAATTCTAGAAAAATAGAATAGAGTGCCAAAACAGTATCCTAATGTTGACCTGCCTCATTATAATCTCATTATAATGTGAAAATCACTCCTCCTAGCTAGAAAACACCCCCAACCCAAATAAGCCCCGTACTCTCTGGGCATGCGTAGTGAATTAAAAGAGAACTGTATCTTTAAGACGAAGTGAGAAAGGTACTAACCAATAGTTAATTAAGGGGTAGCACCAGTAGGCGTAAGGAACTTTGTTAGCTGTTTTAAATACCTGTCATTATTTTAACCTGGTGTGCATGCTAGGAGAAATCCTCCATGTACCCGGTGCTGCAATAAACCAATGTTGGCTTTCTAAACTCTCATTTGGTTTGGAGAGTTTTCTTGGTTACGATTTTTGGTAACAGCACAACATCTGCTTAACACCGATGTTCATTCATGCATTTTGCTACCCATAGCAATGGAACAGTCCTAGTTCCATTGGCATTACTCCAGAGAGGTAACTACCCATAAAGACTGAGTAATTTTACCTAGTGAGTATCAGTGAAATAAACAGAGGCAAGACATCTATTTTGCTTCTTAAAAGACAGTTTTTGAGGTAAATTATGTGTTGCAAGAAACAGCAGGATGGGCTATGTCGGTTACATCAGTGTCATATTGTATTATGATCTGTCCCAAGATATGACTGGCAGACTAAAACAGATACAATGTGTCACAACAAAAGTTAAAGCAAAACCAGATAAGTAGCCCCCAAAATATCAAAAAAAAATTCATAAGCCCAGCTACTCAATACAAGAAACCTAAATGAAGCAAAACCTAACCTTTTTTTCAAAAATGAAATGACTAACTAAAGTTCCAAGCCTTGAGAACCTATAAGTACAACCAATCAGAAAAGATTTATGAGTGCATCATTACTCAGGATTAAGACCAAGTTAATTGAAAAACATGCTTTCGACTGTTATGCTCTATTTTGGCAAATAAATTTGTTCTTGAACTCTAAAAGCCTGTGGTAGGAGTGCTTAGATAGAATTGTTCCAGATCAATTATTTTCTATAATCTAAGGTTATACCTTCCAGGAAAATCCTTGAAAGAACTTGTTTCCTGTAACACTGAACTGTCCTGTAATCACACAATAATTGCACTGATATCTTTTAAAAAAATGGATTCAGAGTAAAGTCTTAACATTCCAAATTAACTTCTGAAAGTAGGAGATTTTGACAATGTGGAACTTCTAATATTTATTACTTTCTTCCATCTTCAGAATCCTCTTACATCACTTCATTGATTTTCTAAAATACGCCAAGACAGGGGCTTCTCAAAGACAATGGAATGCGACACAGAAGTTACTTTAAATTAGCACTAATTCAAGGCCCTGCTAGCTATACAGGCAGCTTTGGAGTTACATTTGAGGCATATCTAGCTGCATTAAATGACATTGTAGATACACTTTGCTTGGTTTTGAAAAGCAGTTGCAGTGTAAATAGTGCCACTTAATGGAAAAATGTAAATGAGGGACATATTGCTATTAATCAACATCCAATATAAAGCCAGCTGCTGTAATAATGGGAGCAATTATTGACTGATGAACTGTTCAGCCTAGAAACTGACCCTAACTAAATCCTGTCTTTAAAAAGGAGCAGATAGTCAGAGACTTCAAAATAACTTTGGTTTTAACACTCCTATGACATAGATCCAGTTCAGGTAGTATAAAATGTAAGGCATGACATTTTCAAATAAAGAACAAAAGCATATAAGAATATTGGGACCTGAAAATACACGTCAATAGTCTGCTTTCAACCACAGTCGCAAGATTTACCCTCTACTAGTCACAAAGCCTTGTGACAAACAGTGAGAACTTATCAAGGGTGTGTGGGTGACCCCTACCAATGCAAAAGTTTTTAGGTCTTCTCTCTAGGAACTAAAGAGATCTTAATGAATTATAACTTTGCACAGGTAATTATGGAGGAGTTAAAGCCAATTAAAAGTTGTTGGGATTCTCACAATTCTGATGTGATCATCTTCTCAACATTTGATGGTCTTTGAGACATGTACATAGTACGAGACAAACTATTAGCGCCTGTCAATTCTGGAAACAAAACAATAAAAAAAAAAGATTTTAAAAAAAAAGAAAAGTGTTTTCCCACCTGGATTTCCTGAAAAAAACTATGTGACATACTGGTTGGCTTTGAATAACATCCCCTCCCAAGATTTTAATTCTGAACTGACAGTTTCCTCTATTACTTCTGACTTGATCAGGAGGATCTAAAAACAGAATTCAAGTAGAAATTCAGTCTTTCATTTAAGTCTTATGGCTGTTGCAGAAGACTAGAAATGCTACAGAATCCACAGCTGCCTTCACAAGTACCAGGGATACATGCACGACTTCAGAAGGAAAGCAAACTACAGGAAAAACTTTGTAGTAGTAAGCACTGTAATGGAAATAATCAAAATCAATGAACTCAAGATTATGTTGTGAAAGATATTGTCATTATTAAAGCAGATAATACAGGAAAGTATCTTTGCCCTTCTACAACTTTGAAGAAAGAGCTTAAAGCCAAGTATATTTAGGGAGTAAAGTATCCCATTTTATCTCAGTGATCAGGATTATTGTATAAAAAAATTTGGATTTTCAGACTATTAATGTCTGCGGTGAGATTATTAAAAATATTGGGGTTTAGACTATGATAATTAGATGTCTGCTTTGCCTTCCCACTAAGCTGCATTGGTTAAGTCCTATGTTCCTAGCATACATGCTGATTTGTAGAGACATGATGTAACAGTTCACATTTTGAAAATTTATTATTTCTATTCCTCTCCTTCCAGCCCCAAAAATAAGGGCAAGAATGTATTGTTTGAAAACTAAAGAATATATCCTAGCACACAATTCCCTAGCAGGAGATTAATAAAGGCTAAACTCATTATCTGAGCTTGTGGTTTCATGGTCAACTGAAATCTATCCACAATCTATCTAAATTTATGCTCTCTGTTTATCCCTGCCCACAGCTGAGCAGAGGTTTCAGGATGTTCTTCAGATCATTGTGTAGGGTTTGTGATGTTGATTCATGGCTGTGTTTGAAGTTTTAGGGGAGATTTTTTAAACAAATAAGCAATTACTAGGGTTGACAAACAGAGATTATCTCTAAGGGTTTCTATGAGAATAGAAAAACAAACCCTGGACTATTGTCAAAAAACTAAAAGTATTTTCAGGCAGCAAAGTTTTTTGCTACATAGTGCCTCAGTTACAAATATGAAATGATATGACATTTATATATGCAATCTACTGAATTATGGTCTCCTCTGGTTATATATTCTGTTTCAAAATTACAGCTACAGTTAGACGTTCTAGGCTGGATTGACAGATCTTGCACATATTCACATATACTGCTGGTTCATGCATTAGACTTGGGATGAAAAATGAACTTGCATGTTGACAAGAGGGCTATTTATATTTACAGATTTATTTATTTTACTTGACACAGAACCAGTGGAAGAGAATGAGATCACAAAGGAGACAGTATCCAAGAGATCTTTTAGGATTTCACAGCAGAAATAGAGTTTGTGTAGACTTCTGTTTCATTTAATTTTCTTTCATGCTATGCAGACTTCTCTGTTTGAGGAGGTTTTAAAAAGAGCTGTATTTACTCTATGGTATTTGAAGAAAGGACTGATTTTTCCCTTGAGCCTTTTTACAATCCGCTTTTACATTCCTCTACAATAAAAACTGGGATGGAAAGAGGATGTTTGAAAATTAATTTGCATTCACACTTGTTTCAGACATTTTGAAACTTGATCTAATAGTATTTATTGGCCTGGAAAATACAAACCTTTCCTTTACGAGAGACTATGATTGAATGACTTCTCCCTCCACAGCAATCTTGGGGACTATGTTAGTGACTTTGGTTTGTTATGGATTCACCCTGAACCTCCATATATTCATATAAAATAGTTACGCACTAACAGTCCTATAAGTACTAAACACGTCACTAAGGTATCAGATTGGACAAAGCCAGCAAACTATGGCCTGGAGGAAATGCAGAGCTACGCTGCCTTTCCAGAGCCCCAGGGCACTCTGCCCAGGGCAGGCACTGCACCGTTGAGCCCAGCTGGGGCATCCTGCATTAAAAGCTACCCTAAAAACCTTGAAAAATTATCCTTAGATTTGGGGCAAAGCTAAAAACCTCACACTGCAGTAACATTAACCCATTACAGTCCTGGTTATCAACTGAAAAATGGAAAAGGAAGTGAAAATTTTTCCCTATTTAAATGAGTAACAAAATTCTCATTACCTGGTTGCTATAATTTTTATCCAAAGCAGTTTACAGAGAATGCAGCTATCCCCTTGATGTTGCTTCTTTCAGATACCCACACATTCAGCTCATGCAACTCAGGCAGCATTTAGCTTGTTCAGGCAAGGACAAGTTCTTTCTTCCACTGTGCTATGCCGCTACGTGGACAAGGTGAGTAGAGGAATAAAGGCTGTTAAGTTAAAGAGACCACTAGAACCAACTGAAGATTAGAAGAAATAACCAAGATAATAAGCTCGGAACAGTGAAAATAAACACAGAAAATCTATTTAAATAATAGCAATTTAAAAAAAAAAAAAAAAGAGAGAGAAGGAGAAACAACAGCTTAGCTTCAAAAATCAAGAACTTTGAGGGAAGGCCTATTTAATGGCCTCACTGAATAATGTGGAATGTTTTCCTCCCCCTATTTATAAAATGCAGTAGTTGATTAATATATCACATGAACCAAGCAAAGGATATGTGCCCTGAGAATGGCAGGAACTGTTCTGTGAATTTCTCAATTAAGTCAGATGGGCATATCCTTTAACTGACCCTACATGTGAACAGCAACTCACAGTATAAATGCTTAACAGGTTAGATGAATACCTTAATTATTTTTCAAGTTCATTCTACTGCTATTTAGTAACTGATACACCAGATAAGTAAATTTACAGACTTCTGACTAGAATACTGCAGTGCAGTCCCTTAAAATCAAAATTCAGATTGTTCCTTCACTGCAGTTTTGATCAACAATGCACATTTATATATGACCTCTGTCATGAGATATACCAAAAGAGAGCATTCTAGGTAACAGTTAATGAGATATGTGCCTCCTTAATTATAACAATAATTCCATTCCTAATGCAGTCTTTAGACTTGCTATAGGCTTTTATATTTAACTAAAGATATTTCTAAAGCCTTTTCTCCTTTTTTGAATGTATTTTTGCTGAAATTACTTGGAGTTCATAAAGGTAACAACTACTTGTTCACTACATTTTAAAATTGTCTTTTGCATTTTAATTGAAACTTTTTTTATAATTTGTATTTCTCATCTAGTTTTCTAGTGAAACCTAAAACTATATGGTTTATAAAATATACAACTTGCAAAGTGATGCTGTTTTAGCTAATTCATCTTTTTTACCTTTTTTTCCTTTTTACAAGGAACCACACAAAACAAGTACATCGGTCTCATATGACATGGTACACAAAAGTAAACTTGATTGGTTTTGGTTTTTGAGATCACAACATGGATTTTTGTGAAGAAATAAAATGCCATTCAAATGAAGGCACACAAGGTCTGATTCTTATTTCACGCTGCCGTAAATGAGGAGTAATGCTAACGAACGGACTACTAACAGCCCCACAAATGTGTTGTGATATAATAGAATTTACTATTTTTATGCTCTCTGTTGTACATCTATAAATATTCACATTCTTAACTTGCTAGACACATTCTACTCCCATCAACTTCTTTCACAGTATCACAATATAAAGTTATGTGAAAGACCTTCTTTGCCAGAAAATACGTATATCAAAACCTAAAAATTCAACCATAAATTCAGGAGGTAGATACGTGTGTTCAACAAAATTATGCATGGCTGAATAGAAAATATTTCCTTATAGAAGTTTTTCAGCATTTTCTTACCACAGATAATGAATGAAAGGCTTAAAAATATGAGTGTCTACAATGCAATAAATGTCTGCTTGAGTCAGAGCGATCCTATGTGATTTAGAATTAATGTTTTCTTCTGTTCTTTAAATTATAAAAGTTTATCTGACAAGACATGGTTCAAAAATATAAGTAAAGCCAAAATCTTTAAGCTGTAGCCATGGAGAATCATCTAGCCTATTCTTCTCTAAATGTTCCTATATTCCATACCAAAGCAAGATAGAAAATCTTTACTGAAATTGCACCTACCTAGGATGAATAGGAATTTTTCCACTGGATAACTCCCTGTTCTTACAATGTGCATTTTGGTGCAGCAGCTAAATGTTCTTTACTTCTCCAGTAAGCAAGCCTAAAGGGTACAATGTTACGTATTTTATTATTATTTTTTTAATCCCCATCTTTTAAACAATATGTTATCTCTACCTCCATGTTTAGGCTTTGATTTCAACAGCTCCAATTTTTCTTTTAGCCATCCAAAAGTATAAATATGCAAGTTCCAGAACCCAAAGCATTCCCAGGCACTGTTTAACAGTGTACACACGGCCACAATGACTAAAGATTGTCAGTCCATTAATAAATTGAAATACCTCTGTGATCTGAAATCAGGTCCATACTGACATCTCTTCTCTAGTTCAAGCACAATTGTTTTTTGTATTTGGTCAGATACTGCTAATGAGGAAGTTTATTACACTTTACCACAATTTTACTGCACAACTACTTCCAGTTTATAATATTTTGGTGAATAAAATATATTTTGTCTCAAAGAAACTGCTTGGTTTTTATAATTTACATTTTTCTGAACAACTGTATGGAATATTACCTATTTCTTATCAGATGATTCATTTCAGAGATTCCCCTTGGTTGATACAAAGACTGCTGAAGCTGTAAGCAATTTTTGTCTGTTTTGGTTTTTTGACATCAGTGAGGCTGACATCTGATTTAAATGGATTGATCAAGAATTTTTCTTAGTGTTACCATCACACAAACATTTTGAAAGATGTCGGACATGACCAAGTATAGACAAAGAAAATGCCCCATCTTTCTCATGCTAGAGAATAACAGGATGCTCAAGCAGGTGATTGCAGCTTCTTACTTGCACAAGTCAGTTGTGTGTTTCTCAGGGCATCAGAGCAGTAACTATTACTGAGGGAGGGGTTGGCCCTTTTCTTTGGGGCCAAGAAATTTGCACCTTCACTTTTGAAAGGCAGCAGGAACTGCAGGCCTTGTCCTCTCATTCCTTCACTGGTTTTCCTACCTGCTCTGTCTATTTCCCCAGCAAATGTGCCAGAACTTTCCCTCCTCATTACAGAAGCCTCAGTGGAACCCTGATTTGCATATTTCATTTTGCTAACACTTGACTTGGCAAACCCTTAAAAAAGTTTGATAGGTTATTCCTTCTTCTATCGGCAAAAAGTACAAAGCTCCTCTCCTCTCTTTGTCAAAATACGTTGGGCTTGTCCACCAAATGACCTGTGTAATTATAGCCTGACATCCGATAAAATAGACCTTGTAAGTTTAGACTGAATGATATGATAATCATAACTCCTGTCCGGACTTTTCAAAGAATCTGCCATAGCTGAGGTATTAAGCATAAAACTTCAACACATTTCAGAATATTTCAGCAGGAACTGGTTCCCTTTTATTCAATACTGACAAAGTTTTAACAGAAACTGCAATGCTAATTTTTTATAGGAGCTGTAAAACCAAACTTTTAGTTACTGATGATGTTGCATTTGTTTTATCCCTAATGGCTAGCCTAAATTTCAATTGCACAACATTCATCTAAATTTCATTTTGCTGTCAGTTTAGCTCCCTAATTGTAGTGTGAAGTATTTAAGCACACATCTTCTTTAAATTGGTATGAAATCCCCGGCATTTCTTCGACAATCTTTACTTGCTGCCTGGAACTGGTTGTTATGCCATGGTCTTCTACCTGCCTGATGACAACCAACAAAATCTCCTGTGACAGAGGAACTGTCTATATAAGGCTTACAGAAAATTGTATTTTAACAGATACATAGGTATTAATATTACTATAATATTGATATTGAAGTTAGAATCATAGAACAGTTTAGGATGGAAGGGACCTTTCGAGGTCTTTAGCTCTAACCCCCCGCCCACAACAAAGCTAAACTTTTTGGCCATTTTGTTAGAGATACTTTATTTTACATTTTTTCTTTAATATTTATTTATATGTTTTACAGCTGTCTTTTAGTTTCCAAGTGAATTTACCGCTCAGATATGGAGGGATGAACAACACTGACCAAGTGGATAGGTATGTGGTAGTCTTCTTTAATCATGCCGAAGCCTTCTAGCTAGTTCCCTAACATATTGCTAAAGTCCCAGTTCAAAGAGCTCTGTTGCCCATGGGACGCTGCCTGCCACCTTATACTATGCCAGAGCAGTATTATTAAAGAGACAAAAAGGGAAAATAGTATTTCAAAATTTACATTTCTGACTTTTCATCATATCTTGATAAAAGTTTGTGAAACAAAGCTACCCTCATTCCTTACGTCCCCTAATCGTAAGGAGAAAAAAAAAAAAAAAGGGAAAAAAAACCATCAGTGGCCTGGATCCCAAGAAATGACTGGGAAGCTAAAGAAACTTTAAGCAACTGCTCAGTAAGGGTAAGGACTTTGGATTTAGGGCTCACACCCAGCCAATTACAGAGCCATCAAAGCTGTGAGGCACTTCACTGCTTACCCTCCTACTTCCCAAGGCATTTGCACCTTCACAGAGCTATATTGTGACCCTGGGGCAAGGCACTGTGGGCTGTCCTGAGGAAGCCCAACTATCTACAGAGGCCAGGCAGAAAAGCGACCACCTCCTCCAAGAGGACCACTCTGTTGAGCAGTTTCATATCACACTTAGCATGTAGCACATGGAGCAGATGTCTTGAAGCACCAGGTGAAGAAAAGAAGTTATTACCCTGACAATTAGAGCACTTTCCTGGGAAACAGGAGTTGGACAGTCAACATGACCTGGAGCATGAAGGTATGCACCTAGCCTCCCTGTTTCCCTGTCAAGGTCCACAAGACTTTGAAAATGTTCCTGTAGGGGTTTTTTGTGCTGCTGCACAGAAATCAAAGCAAAATTCATAAAGCCTGAAAGACAGCAGAAGAGGCTATGCAATTACAGAATCACAGAATCATAGAATCATTTAGTTTAGAAAAGACCTTTAAAATCATCAAGTCCAACTGTAAACCTAACACTGCCAAGTCCACCACTAAACCATGTCCCTAAGTGATTCATCGACACATCTTTTAAATACCTCCAGGGATGGTGACTCAACCACCTCTCTGGGCAGCCAGTTCCAATGTCTGACAACCCTTTCAGTGAAGAAGTTTTTCCTAATATCCAGTCTAAACCTCCCCTGATGCAGCTTGAGGCCATTTCCTCTTGTCTTATCATTTGTCACCTGGGAGAAGAGAAAAGTACCCACCTCTCTACAACCTCCTTTCAGGAAGTTGTAGAGAGCAAGAAGGTCTCCCCTCAGCCTCCTCCAGACTGAACAACCCCAGTTCCCTCAGCTGCTCCTCATAAGACTTGTGCTCCAGACCCCTCACCAGCTTTGTTGCCCTTCTCTGGACACGCTCCAGCACCTCAATGTCTTTCTTGTGGTGAGGGGCCCAAAACTGAATACAGTATTCGAGGTGCGGCCTCACCAGAGCCAAGTACAGGGGCACGATCACCTCCCTACTCCTGCTGGCCACACTGTTTCTGATACAGGCCAGGATGCCATTGGCCTTCTTGGCCACCTGGGCACACTGCTGGCTCATATTCAGCCGGCTGTCAATCAACACCCCCAGGTCCTTTTCTGCCAGACAGCTTTCCAGCCACTCATCTCCAAGACTGCAGTGTTGCATGGGGTTGTTGCGACCCCAGTGTAGGACTCTGCACTTGGCCTTGTTGAACGTCATCCAATTGGCCTTGGCCCATGGATCCAGCCTGTCCAGATCCCTCTGCAGAGCCTTCCTACCCTCAAGCAGATCGACACTCCCACCCAATTTGGTGTCATCTGCAAACTTACTGAGGGAGCACTGAATCCCCTCATCCAGATCATTGATAAAGATATTTATTGTGTGCTGAGGAGTCACAGATGGATTAGAAAAAAAGACAAGCAAGAAACAAATCTGGAAATATGGAACAAAATTCATGGCCTGTCCTTTTCCGTTAGGTATCTTCACAGCCAGAGTGATAAGTAAAAGACCACTAAGCACATTCACCACAGCCACCACTGTATGCCTGGGTGGAAAAAAGCCTGTTTGGACAGCTTTCCGCACACACACTGAGCTAGTCTGCACGCTTCTGGAGTACACACCAGCCTTCCTACATCAGTCAATAACAAAACCAGAGATACAACTGAGCTCTTTGGAGGAAGTAATCTCACCTCATGGTCTACCCTGAGCAGAGACCTGACAGATCTAGCTCATTACTAGATAGCTACATGCCTTTTGCCCTCAGTCAGGCACCTCATCAGTAGAAGTTAATTCTCCTGCCACCTAGCTTTAGTGCCTTTTGTCAGTGTAGGGGGGGTTTATTGGTTTGTTTCTAAACAAGCACTCTGAGGAATTTCATTCCCTCCTCACAGGGGACACAAAGGGAATTCCACCAGGGAACCAGCCTTGAGTGGCCCGGCACTGATGCATCTCTGTTGCTGTGATATTTGGCGCTTTTAGTGGATCTTCCCTTGGTCCTCAAGATTTAGAGTGCCATCATAGGAGACATTGACTTCAACAGCAGAGCAACATTTGTCATAACTCTTTACCTACCTACGTTAAGATCTTTGAGAAGGACCACACTTACACCTGGACAGTTACATTTACTTACATTACATTACTGCTGCAACCAGCTTCTTATTTCTGCCTTATGCAGAATACTAAATAAACATCATCCAGTTATTTCTGTTCACATGCCTGCCTGGATTTTACATACCTCTGAATATATGCTTCAGACATCTTTTCTACAAGTTGTACTTCGTTTAGTCTTCTGTGGAAAACATTCCATACCTCTGATTATCCTTGCTGTCCTCACCCTCTCCTCCTTTCTGAGTTAATGGGATCAGTACTGCGTGTTGTAATCAATATGGAAGAATATATATCAGAAAGACAATTACCTAACATTTCACTCCAAGTGAGCATTACACTTACATTTTGTCCAAAATTACTCCAGGATCTGCTTCTGGAATAATAACTATTTTCACTGAATGATAAGGGCCCACATTTTGTATGTATCATTACAGATATTTCCCCATCCCACAATTTACAGTTTTACATTTAAAAATACTAATTAAAAGTTGCCCTTTAATCATCTACTCACCCATTGTCACAAGAAATCACCTACAGTTAGCTTTGCATTTATTTTCATTAATATTTTTGTAGCATTAATAAACTTTCATTTGTGGTTTTGTAGCATTAATAAACTTTGTCATTCACCACATACGCACTTTCAATGTTTTATCTGGGTATGTCTATCCACAATGGTGCAAGCACATATTCTTGCATAACCCAGTCATACTTCCCATCCGTTTTCAATCCTCACTATGTACCAACATATAACACATTTCCTAAATTTTAGCTAGGTATTTAAATTAGAAGAGCATTGGCCTTCTTTTTCAACTCCTTTTTAGTGGAGCTTTTGTTACGGGACCATTTAAGAAGCTTTTTAGAAAGTTTATTGTATCAGCTAGATCACTTTTTCTGCATGTTCACTGACTCCTCCAAAGACTGGGCATGACTTCCCTGTGAAACAGCTGTACTTATTCTTCCCCATTACTTTCATCCATATGTCTACTAATGGTATTCTTCGTCATAATTTTTTACTAATTTCTCTGGTACAACATGCAGACTCGATGATCTGGTTTTTTCTATATTTTGCAGGAAGCAGGTTGGGGGGGGGGGTTGTTTGCTTTCAAACACAATGTATTTGTCATTTTTTCTAGTGCTGATAGCTCTGATAGACTACACTCTGATTTCACAGATTTTAATGGACTCATATCTGATTCCATGACAAGTTTTAGATAAATATTGTAAGACACCAGTTTGTTACTCTTCATTCTAATGTTTTGTCCTAACTCCTCTTCTACTGACGCTTCGCACAAAATTCTTTCCGACTCACTCCCTATAATAAAATGCTCCAGCATGGGAATCCCCTAAATCTCCTTCATACTAAGCAGTGAAGCAAAGAATTCTCTTAACTTTATGGTAATAAATTACATTGGCCATATACACTTACCATATTCTTTGGCAGGCTTCTTGCTTCTACTGTGTTCAAAAGGATTTCATCACAAGTCTTCATCGTTTATGAAGTTGTTCCTCAATTTTTTTAATTATCATTTTGTCTAATCATATTTTAACATTTAACTTGCCAAAGTGTATGCCCTATTTTCTGTTTGGAAATTACTACCACTTTTTGAAGATTTATTTTTATTTCTAATAATAGTTTTTGCTATATTGCTTAATCATGATTCCTTTGAGGTGGAATCTTTTTTTGATAGATATAATCCCTATGGTCTGTAACCTCTAATACGACGTCTTCAGCACTTACAAGTAATTAATTCATTTGGTTGTACCTTTTAATTTCTTTTAATAAGCTTCTCCTTTTTTATGGAACTCTTTTTTCACAACTCAACATTACACGCATGGGTCTTTTTAGAGAGAATTTTTTCACTGATATATCTTTAATTTGATCATATAGTGGGGGCACTTCTAGAACACCTCTTCATTTGTAATATTTTGAGATGAGTCATGTACATTTCTCACAACCAATGGACTAAGTCAATAACAGCTTCTTCTCTTTTGAGGTTTCTGCCTATTTAGTCCAAGATGTTAAAATATGTGCATTATGTTTTATTAATAGGCTCTGCTTATTTGTCTAACTGTGGTAACTGAATCATCCTACTACTCCTATGGTAGGCTTCACAGACTTTTTCATCTCACACTGTAATTAGTTTCTGAGGACCATTTGCTGCCTTCAATATATATATATATTAAATAGTGCTAGTCCTCCCCTTGATTCTGCCTACATTTTTACTTGTTGTACTTGTATCTCCTGATTCTTATTTTTTTATTTTTTAATTAAAACCAAGTTGGATGAAAGAAGGCACAGTTCTATTTGTGCTTCTTTTGTCTCATCTTTATAAGGAGTAAATCATGCCACTTTTGTCTGGGATTTCCTTCATCTGAGAACAAATCATTAGAACTGAATAAGTAAAAGATGAATAAAATAAAAAACTTTGTTATTTCAAATATAAGTTAATGTCTTTGAATTATTCAGTTACATAGTCCTATAGCTATTAACCAAGGACTTTTTGCTGACAGTTGACATGCCTTAGAACATAGCCAAGGCGACCTTACTAAGAATAACATCTGAACTTTTTCATTGTTTGCTGAGTGACGGAATTCAGAGACTGTTGAGTCAGAGTTGCAGTACGTTATTCTTTAATCCCTCTGTATTTAAAAAAAGCTGTTTGAGAATACAGTGAAGTGGCCTCTTGTTCTCTTAAACAGAGATTCTCATCCTCCTTCAAAAGACCTGTTGTTTAATTTGGTATTTTCCTTTTTCCTAATTTTTTTCAAAGGGCCAACACTGAATAAAGCATTTGGGGTCATTTTTTTCCCTTCTTCTCATGTTTAAATGATCCCTTTGATAACAGATGACATGGGAAATCAATTTACCTTCCTCTAATGAACAGTGACAGTGTAAACAGTCTTCTGCTATGGGTAGAAACATAAGATAAAAGGGAATTAACAATATTTAAAAAAAAAAAAATAGTAAAAGAACAATGAAGGCAAAATTGAAATATTTTAAGTTCAGGACTTTATATCCTAGATTTGTAACCAAATACACTGTTGCCATTATGTATTTCACCCTTATTACTGCTATTCTTCCACTGCAATACCAAAATTAGGAAAGAATAAATAGAGAGTTCCATACTCCCTTGGCCATTTTGCCAATTATTTTTGTATACTTGTAATTAAAGCCATTCTGAGTTTTCATATCAACCTTAACTTGCCAAGTTTAATACCATAGTTTAACAACAGAGAAGATGATCTGTGTTTTTAGTAGATTTTTTGCATATTTGTACAAATAAGATTAAATGTAGTATGCAGAGCAAGCTTTAAGTACAGGACATTTTCCCAATAAGCTTTTTTCATTATTTTGAGGCATACGTAAAACTCCTGCCACATTAAATCTTCTAACTCTGTCCCATATGTCATTTAGGATTTGAAGTCTGCCAGTACCCAACCTACCTGCCAAGAACCATAACTTCTGTTACAAAGCACTTTATGTTTGCATACTATCCATTTAACCACACAAAATACCCAAGTTTAAACCCATCATGAACAAATAAATCCTTTGAAACTTGTGTATACTCAGGAGAAAAACATTCACTGACTTTTGTCTCCTTGAACAAGAACAGGCAGATTGGGTCAGATATGATCAGGTAGATACTTGTATTTGCACCTGTACACAACTCCACATTCAATCTTTCAAATCACACTTAAGATTTTTAATATATAGTAGGAATATTTACTGCTCTGAAGACCCACAAAAGATTTAGATTTATGAAAATGGAACGATACAAATCAATTACAGTCTTGCCATTAACATCAACAGCGACTTTAAACACTTGTTTACAAACAAGAGCTTTATCAGCATAGATGTACAACTATTTGTCCAGGTCGGGGGCATCTTTTCCTTAATGGGGGAAAGGTACTTTTATTTCACAATAAGGATGCCTTAATGAGAAACTGTTTGAGGATAACTACCACAGTACAATTATACTAATATGATCATAGTATATTTCCATGTGCAAACAGTTCCTTAGGCACTCCCTTATTACAAATGAAACTTCATAGAATGATTGTTTCTTTTCTCTTTTTTTTTAACTTTCTAGAAATTTCCAAAATATTGCTTTATGTGACATAAGTAAAACTTTATGAGTTGGGAAAGTATATCGGTATGGTTAAAACAGTCCAGGATGCACTCTTTTACATGTGTACAACTCCCAACACAATATACTACTTAGGCAAGGAGCCCAGTAGGATTCAGAAGATTGCACGTCTGTACATTTATTAATGACAAAAAATCTACATTTATGTTAGGTACATTTAAAAAAAAAATGTGTGAGGGCTAATAAACCTCAGGGTTCAAGCCGATCATGAGCCACTAGAAAAAAAGTTAAATTCATTCTATGGTTATCTGTTATAATAAAATAATTTCTGCTCTGAAGTTGTTAGTACTTATTTAAGTCAAGATGTTTGACTATGTGTGCAAATGATTTGATCCAACATAATCTGACATACTGATCTGTGTGTTTCTACAGAACTCTAAGTATCATACTACGTTTTCTTATCCTTTCTGAACCATTGAAGAAATTTACTCAGTGATGTGGAAAAAGTAGAAAGTTAACTGCAAAATACTTTAGTAACAGATACAAAATTCAAAAAAAATCAGTAATTTGTCCAATTATCCCTTTGTGTGCGATTAATTGCATAGAAGTTAAACAGTTTATGATGAAAATTAGCAATGGATTCTGAAGTTCATAATATAATTTTAGGTGTTTGTAACAGATACATAAGAGTAAATGCAGCTTTTCTGCATTTGCTATTCAGATGATGATGCAGAACCTAAAACTCAATTTTCCAGGATGAAGGAACATGCTCATTCATTTGGAGAAACAGGAAGCCATTGCAAAACATTTTTTTGTTTGTTTTCCAGTTAAATAGGAACTGAAAAACCTTTCTGTTTTGGTGCATTCTTTCTTTCATTGGCAACAGACTATAATAATATCATAATTTCATTTTACGATGGACCCAGCAGTTTCTCTCCTTAATAGCCTTCTCACACTTTCAGTATCATTGTAATGATTGCAAGACATGAATGCCTCCTGCAGTGTTTAAAGTGGCTTCATTGTATAACATAACACATTTTTATAAGCAAGTGACTCTTCCTTGTGTTTTCAGTTCTCCAAAATAATTTAGAATGTACATTACGAGTTCAAATAAATGTGTTAACTAGTAAGACTGCAGTACTGCAAAGAAATAGTTTATTTTTTTCTCCTATGAGATTCTTTGTTAAACTTCCGTTGCATGTCATTGGAGTGTTCAAAGAAACTAATAAAATGTGATGAGATATGAAAAAGCATATGAGAAAATGGCTTCAGATATTGGAGGTTTCTTCTCAATTGAAAACAGACATTTAAAAAAAAAACCAAACAGGAATGTTGCTTTTCCACTTAAAGAGGGCTTCATGTTTTTAATCTTGAGATTCTATACTGAAATGCCAATCCTTTCCTAGCTAGAATGTTTTTAAACCATGGCTCGTCTAATTTCGAAATTACAGTTCAATACTGAACTATGGTTCTGCTTAATCATGACTATAGAGGAAACAGTTAAGTTTCCCCAGGTTGATAGCTGCTCACTTCTTTCAATCCAAGAAAACAATAATGCGGTGTAATTGGTCTGGCTGTGGCCATCCACTTTCACAAGGGAAGTGCTGTCTTCTGTTTATGGAAGCATATATTGTCCATCGTCCATTCCTGGGAGCCAACATATCCATATTTTATGGACTGCAGTGAAAAACAGAAAAGCAAAATATCCAGCTCTGATAATCTGACATGTTAAATAATTGCAGATTTAGGGGGGTTTCTACTGCAAAGGGCAACAGAGTTGTTAAGTCAAGTTCCTAATGGTTCAGGTAGGGCCTAATAAAAAATGAAGACTAGTTTTCTGATGTCTTCGAATCCAACGGAATATAAGCAAGTTTCATCCCAAGAATCTTTCTGAGGTGAAAAAAGAAAGGGCAGGGCAGGGCAGGGCAGGGCAGGACAGGGCAGGGCAGGGAAGGGAAGGGAAGGGAAGGGAACGCATTTGCATACTGTTAACTCCTGAGCTATGGAGTTTTGCCTCATTTTTCTGTGTATGAGAAAGTTCAGTCAAGTTTACCATTGAGTTATGAGACTACACCCACTAAAAACATATTCTAAACTTAAAATTAATTGTATCAGCTAATCAGGACTCAATGGTGCTGCACAGTGACCAGCTGACAACTAATTCATTTCTCAGTTATTTAAGTCCCTGAATGCTTTCAGCCAGTCACTACTATCATTAATTACTACTCAGTAATGACATCTCTATATATTAGTTCTTGTGCTGTGACAGATTACTGTTCTTCATATATCCCAAACATACAGCTTGGAGTTTTCAGATATTTCCATGGTGTGTTCTCAGACATCTTAAACTTCAGATATTTAATTCAGAATTATATTTTTATTTCAAAAGGAATTATTACTTGAAGAAAAAACAAGAAATACCAAAAAGTTAAATAATGTGATGGGGAAGAAAATAGCCATATTGTTACGGGCACCTGAATGAAGTATTTTAGAGCACGAAGGCAGTTAAAGAAGAGTGAAGTACAGTAATTTAGGTAAAGAAAAAAAAGATGACAAGGGCATGCATTGAGCTGTAGTCATTACCCACTGGGTTGATGATTTACATCTATTCCCATTGTCTGAGATGCAGTATCATTATAAGATAAACTGTAACACAAATGAAAAAGAACCAGAACGTGAATATGTTCCATCTATAAGGATATGGCCATCAAACATGTAATGACTTTTAGTTGTCCTTACTTAACAGCAGTCTCTTTAGGGTTTTGCAAGTGGGTAATGGAGAACTAAATGTTCAGGAGGGACAGGCAGGACAGTCCTAAGTCCAAACTGCAGTAGACAATAAGTGTTAAGAGTCTTTATAGTGATGATAAAAGAGAAGAATAAGGGCATTTTAGAGTGATGTCTGCTGCAGGCCACCAAACAAGGAAAAGTTAATTATTAGTTCTTTTTAAAAATAAAAGCCAGCTAACTATGAAAAACATCAAAAGCATAGTGACCAGAGTTAAAAATGAGCCTTATTTACACATTTGTTGGGAAACACAGATGTGGATAGGACCGCAAGATTTTTATATATGTTCTCTGGAGAAAAAGAAAGATGGAGAGAAAGGCTTAGGGAAGACTTCCTCCAGGTGTGATTCTTCCCAGTAGTTATTAACTCAAAAGCAAGAAGTGAGACTAGATTAACTCATGAAAAATATACTTTAAAACAGGAGAACCTGTAGGAAGGACCTCAGGAGAAGTGAATCTAAGGAAAAAAAAAAGCACTAATTCCTTAAAAGAGGTTGGCCTTAAAAAAAGCCTTGTATGCTCAGTATTAAATGCAAATTTTCCTAAGCCAAAGAAGACAGAAAGTGTAGCAAATGTTCCTCCTGAAACTCAAGAAGGAAACACCAAGAGAGTAATGAAAAAGGCAAATGTTTAAGGACAAGCAGAAAAAAAAATCAGAGGCACATAGGCCCAAAATTAGAAAGGTCAAGCCTCAAAATGAGATACAATAGCAGGGAATACAAAGGGCAACAACAAACCATTCTACAATCAGATTAGGAGGAAACCCAAGCAAAGTATAGTCCATGCCACTGGAGGCTAATGACAAATGATGTCAAGAAGTCTGACATGTTTAATGCCCTCTTTTGTTTCACTTTTCACTGGAAAGGTTAACTTTAATCAGATAATTAAATATCAGTGACAGAAGGCAGTAAAAAGGATAACAGACCCGGAAAGAGTTTTGTTGTTCTCCACCTACCTGTGTCTGACAAAATTAATCCCAAATTATGTGAAATACTGCCTGGGGCAACTTCTGACTACCTTTGAGAACTCTTGGAGTTTGGCTAAGAATCTGGGAGATGGGAAAAGGCAATATAGTGTAACAAGGTAGAGGAAAATAAGGGAAAAAAAGAATGTTCACGCATAAATTAACTTCAGTTAACTAATTTAAGTGGACCAAGGCTTCTGCAGGATATAATGTCCCTCTCCACTGATGAGAAAAGGAAGATAGTTCTGTCTAAACATACTTAACTTATAAAGTAGATGAGATGAATACTACATATCTTAAAAAAAAAAGTTAAAGTGGATGATTAATTATAGACCACTGATCTTAATTCTATTTCTGAGAAACTCTGGACCAAATATCTGTAAGAGGATGAGAATATGACTGGCAGCAAGCATGGACTAGTCAAGAGCAAATCATAGCAAACCACCTAGCATTTTTCTGTAGCAGGCCTTTTAGATTAAGGAGAAGTAGCTGATATAATATATTCTTTCATTAATAGGGTTTTTTATGGTCTCACATGTTTTTCTGGAAGTTGAGAAAGCATATTCTAGAGAAGGGTACAAAACTGAATAACAGTTGTCTGTGTAACTGTAATTAAAATTTCAATATCAACAAGGAAGGACTAACAAACTCTTTGCAGCAGTCAAAGCAAAGTCTAGCTCTGTTTAAGGGTTTCATTAGTAACTACAATGACAAAATATAAATTGTAGTGTAAGATAAGTGCAAAACTAGATTAAAAAACCCTATCTTTTTAATTTTTTTTAAACTGGAAGGCTAAATGGAGGAAGGACTCTGTAGGGATCTGTTCTCAGTCCAGGCCTATTTGAATTTTTTGTTTACAAAACAGGTGACAAACTGTGGTATTCCTGTATTACATTTGCAGACATACTGAAGCTATGCTGGATGCAGCTACTTGCAGAATGAACTAGTTTTAAAATCACCTTGAAAAAAATTTGAAGAAGTCATCTGAAATAACTACAGATGTATAATGATATGAGCAAAAATGAAATTAATTGAACAACAACCAGGTAGCATGATTTTGACACAGTTCTACAAAAATTGGTCTGGGAGTTAGAGGGCATCATAGCCTGAACATGAACCAAAGCCATCCAACAGTTTAAGGAAAATAAATAACTAACTTCATACTGCAATATGAAAACAGAAAAAAATGACATGAAACATGTGAAGTAATGTTTGGATTCTAACTGTGTGTAGTAAGGGCTCATTTGGTTTATACATCTTGATTTGGCATTACACTTCAGGTTAGATGTGAATCAGTCAGAAGGAGATGAGTAAGAATGAGAAGTATAAACACCACCACTGAAGGGCAAATTGCAAACAAAATAATTCGAGTGGAGGGAGGCCAGGACATCCTAGGAAACAGTAGAGAAAGAGAAGGCTGAAAGATGATGTGGCATTCCTTTGCTTGTATTTTCCGTGTTAAAGTTGAACCCAGTATCAGCATTTACAACCAGCTCTGGTTTGGTTTCTGCTCTCTGTTTTTCTTATAGCTCTAGACGTATGAAGCACTCTTCAAGAAGATTACTTTAAGAGTTTTAGAATACGGGAAAAACCTTTGACTGAACAAGTGTGCTGCAACAGTTAAAAGAGTTTCCAATTTGCAAAAATAAAAAAATAGGATTCAACATATCCCTTCCTAAATCATTAGTTGGGATAAGAATGTTCTATATCCTTTTTCCTTATATCAAAGTGGTCCATCCTGTCACCAGTTTACTCCCAGGTACAATTTCTTATCTTCTATATGATACCCAACATAGCAAGAGCCGATGTTGATTACAGCATGGCAAGAGCAAGATGGCAGTTTTTTACCTGCATAATAGTAGTGCTTCTGTTTTTTCCTTATTTTGTCACTTGCAATACTTTGGGTTATTAGGGCATAGAAGCAGAAACTTCTGGTTAGTCACCTCCTTGAGAATTTTTTATTTTTATTTATAGTGTGTTTCTATAGGCAATTTCCTGACTTCCACAGAAAATGTAAGGTTTATGAACCACAGTAAAAGAGAGGCCTTATGCAAGGCAACTTCAAGGTGAACTCCTCTTGAAGTAAAGAGGTTCCATAATTTTCAAACTTGTTTTTTAAAAATTTTTTTAAATTATTTAGAAATAGTTAAATTGACACCAGAAAGTCTGAGCAAAGACATTTCTTTAATTTGTGCAGATAATGAATACTTAATGCTAAAATATATTTTGCCCTGCCAGTGAGCAACGAATTACCTTATTTAAGTTGCTATGATTTAATGACATCATGAAGCACTAGAATTGTTTTTGGAAAGTTTCATTTCCATTTTTCTGAAAATACTAGATATATTCCCTGCCCTTTTGGGTAATGTACCTTAGCCCAAAATGAAATATAGTGCAAGAAGTAATAACTTGCTTTGGTCCTATTATCTGAGTCATTTCACATTTATTTTTCTTTCTTTTTGACAGTTGCTTACAGGAAGACAGTACAGAGCATGCTTCTGTATATAGTCCAAAATCAGTCCATGAGAACTCCTTTACATACACTGTTGCAGATTTGTGCTGTTTAAAAGTGCCTGCAGTGAAGAGAACAAACCCTCTATCCGACAGAGATTTGATCCATGCTATTCTTCTGAAAGTGGCAGTAGCTGAGTTTTCAATATAAATTTTGTGTGGTTCCATATGGGATATCATGCCTTCTGTGACACTAGGAAAAGTATAATGTTGGTATAATTTAAAGACAAAAACGCATCAAGCAAGTTTCCATATGGTGTCTCCCTGAGGAGAATTCATTTTAATACTAATAATATACAAGATGTATATATAACCTACAGAAATCAATTTGCTTGCAATTTATGAAAGCAAAAGAAACCAAAGAGTAAACAGGGAGACCTATTTACCTTGATGCATATTTGTCCATATTTCACTCAGACTGCTTTGTTAACATAAAACAAACTTTAATGTTTACAAATATTTTTATTTGCAGGCTTCCGCAGTCAAATGATATGAAATCATTAGTGAACCCAAAGACTGCTTCAAAGCTTTGTGAGAATGTTGGCCACTAGAGAACTTAATGTCTGGCAGATGCTCAAGACTAATGATATGCTCCCCCCTACAATTAGATTCTAACATCCTCAAAACTAACAGTGGGCACAAATTATATTCTAATGGGTGCCAGCTACAAAAATAGCTCAAACAACAAATGCAAAACATTTTGTATGGTTTAGTTCATGATTTTAAAGCATTGTATAGACTATTTGGTTCCAGGCTGCAACTTGCATTTCCTGGTTCAGGAACATGTAGGTAGTGGTGGCTTTATCCAACCAAAATGGTTGTCTTTGAAACTGCATGAACTTCTAGTTGCATAGCTCTTCAGAATAGTGAAGAGAATGTAAACAGAATTATTCCAGAAAGAAAACACAAGATCAAGAAGTTTTGCAATATAAGAAAGGTGAAGTAAGAACTTCCACTAAATGTCTTTAACTGAATTCTGGAATCTTATCTGCATTTACAAGCCATACCCAATGAATGCAAGTACATCATCCACCATTTTATCCTGGAATATGTTCACTGCTGCCAAAGAACACTGGGACTAAGTCAAAGGCGGTAAGGAATGACAAGAGAACATTGCACAGAACAGAGACAGAAGTCATTTTGTTGTACATTTTGCATATAGTATGTATGTCATGTAGCTAATGAATAGAAAATAATAATTTGCATAATCCATTTGGACCCAGGTCTACTCCTAAGGCATTCCTCATTCACAGCTGCTACACAAACAAATCAAGTCTCATTTATGTTTATCCCCAGTCCAACAGCTTTCATTTTTTAACAAATATGCCAGGTTTTCTGCATTTTTGACAGTCACAGCAAACTGACTGTGTTAAATTTGTCAACAATTAGAATTGTTGATTCTGAGCTCGTCCTGGAGACATTTTCTATGCATCAGGGAAAATGCAGACCTAGCTTTCCTGTGCCCACTTTAGCCTACCACCTTTTAGATCTGACCTGTGATCTCAACCAGATACAAACTTGTAATAAATTACTACACTTGAAAGCTGAGTCATACTTTATTTGAAAAAGGAACCATTTCAGGCTATGAAATTTTAAATCAACCTATAACCTTCCTGTCACTGTAATTTGCCAATGTAAATGTGTGACTGGGCTGTTTTCAACTGCACTTGGAGCATGAATTTCTAGAACACCTAAGAATATATGTAGGAATGGATGTCAAAGTTTTTGCAGATGGCTATTTTAGATTCATTCGGTAATACGCCGCATGTAGAAACTTAATATTTAGCTAACATAATCTACCTATATCTGATTCTTAATTATGTACTAGACAAATTTTTTCTGAGTTTACACTTCTCTCACATACATACAGTTATACAGACGAGACATTTAAAGTAAACCAGTTTATGTATGTGAAACTGTTTTTATAGAGAAAGAAATACCTATTGGAACTTATTTTTGTTTTTTTCACAACTCTTTTTACACCAAAAATAAGGCAAGATGCAAATACTTTTCATACAGAACTTAGTACCTTCAGTAGTGATTTGCTGACAAAGTTATGCATTTTGATATCAATTCAAATACTAAAATGTAGACTATAGAAGACAATGCATGCAGCAATCAAGTATTTAAAGACAAGTGATAAGTATTTCCCTCCACCCTAACAAAATGCATTAATAAAAGGATATATAAAATGCAAGGTGAATTGCTCTAAGATACATAATCCTTCCATACACATGCAGAGTAAACTTTGGAGTTTGATGTGTCTTACTTGTCTGTGGCAGCAGATTTATGGGTGTGTGAGAGCTGGAAACATGTAAGAAGATCCATATTCACTAGCATACTCCAGCCACATGTCAACTGCACTGGTAAACTGTGAAAAGGTAAGTTAATTCCTTGCTTCTATTCCAAGGAAAACATAAGGTAAGTGAGAAGGAAAAAAAAAACCAAAAGCAAAACAAAACCCCAACATCAAATATACATTCCCCTTGCAGGTCTCCTCACTCTTACACCAAACTAAAGCAAAATGCCCAAGAACAAATCTATGCCATCCTATGAATGAAAACCCTCTCTATTTTGAGTAGGTCTAGTAGACACTGTACAACTTGCATGCAAATTTTTTTCCTGGTAGTCCTAATGAGCAGAGTGATGATGCAACTTTCTGTTCAGCTATGCATGCAGACTGCATAATGCCAGCCACAATACATGACTACTGCATGTATCACATAGAATCTGAGCAACCCACACTAATATAATTACTAACCAACATATTGTGAGGGTTTATAATGTTTCCTGAGTAAAAGCAATGAAAATAATGTTGATAAATAGTAAGATTAACATTCATACAAGTGTCACGAACCTTCTGATAAAGCACGTATAAAGTGTTAAATAAATGCTTGTAGGAAAAAATTATTGGATACACATTTAAAATAGTGTTCAATAAAGCAGAACATTGTGAATTAGAATTATTCAGTTTATTTGAATCACAACAGTTACAGTATTAGATCATTACAGGAATCCAATACTGTGTACTGAAATTCATATTTCAATAATATGCATTATAAGAAGAGATATATTGGCACTGCCATTTAGAGCAAGGCTTGACCTCTTAAGACTTAAGTACCCTTGATTATTTTAAGACAACAATAATGTAAAATGAAACTATTTTTAAATCTATAAAAGCATGAAGAATTTATTCAGAATATCTAGGTCAAGAAAGTTGAGAACATATGGTAATAAGGTTAGTTTTGTGATTAAACAGTTCCACAAGGATTTGAAGAGAGATTGCCTACACAGCCTGTACAAAGGGAGCCTTTGTTAAAATATACATGCTCACATACCCATATCACCTTTTGATTGGAGCATGTATAAATTATTTTTCTCTCCAGTGAAACATTTCCTCCCTACCACTTGTTATGATTTTCTATTTATGCCATCACATAAGCTTTCTCTTGTGTTCTCACTTTCACTCTCTTCTTCTGACAAGAAGTTCACAAGTGTGTGGAGAATTGGCAGTCTTCTGCTTGTGGCCATGACAAGATTCAGTTCAGGCAATGTGAAACTCAAAAAACCAGTTGCTTCAAGAATTGCTACAGCTTTCCCAGGAAAACATACATTAGTTAAAGTATTTGCATACATAATATCAATCTACAGATCTAAGTCTGAATGGAAACGAGAGACCTAAACCACACTGACTAGATCTTCTACCTAAGTGTAGAAAAGTGGGTAGCTGACATTATCGTTTAAAGCTTCATCTCCAAAACAAGACCAAAAATTACTATGATGCCTAAATTTTGCTTAAGTTCTATCTTAAACATTGCAGTGGATTGACACTAGACAGCAGCCAAACACATGCCTTTCCTTTCACTCACTCCCCTCTCCCGGGAGATGGGGAGAAAAATAGAAGGAAAACAAAAAGACCCATGGATCAAAATAATGACAGTTTGATAAGGAAGATGAAAGCCATGCATGCAAGTAGAGCTAAAGAGGAATTCATTCACTACTTCCCATTGGCAGGCAGGTGTCCAGCTAATTCCAGGAAAGCAGGGCCTCAGCACACTAAACATCTGCCTGGGAAGGCAAATGCCATAACCACCAATATCGCCCTTTCCTCTCACTTTTCCTGACCTTTTATTGGTTGAGCATGATGCCATATGGTATGGAATCTGCCTTTGGTGAACTTGTGTCAACTGTCCTGACTGTGTCCCCTCTCAGCCTCTTGCTCACATCCAGCCTATTCCTATTTGGGCTGGGCAGTGAAAAGAGAGAAAACCTTGACACTAAGCACTGTTCAGCAGCAGCCAAAACACTGGCATGTTATCAACACTGGTTTAGCCACAAATGCAAAATACAGCACCATATGAGCTGCCATGAAGAATCATAGAATCATTTAGGTTGCAAAAGACCTTTAAGATCATCAAGTCCAACCATAAACCTAACACTGCCAAGTCCACCACTAAACCATGTCCCCAAGTGCTTCATCCACACATCTTTTAAATACCTCCAGAGATGGTGACTCAACCATTTCCCTGGGCAGCCGGTTCCAATGCCTGACAACCCTTTCAGTGAAGAAGTCTTTCCCAATATCCAAACTAAACCTCCCTTGGTGCAACTTGTGGCCATTTCCTCTTGTCTTACCATTTGTCACCTGGGAGAAGAGACCAGCACCCACCTCTCTACAACCTCCTTTCAGGTAATTGTAGAGAGCGAGAAGGTCTCTCCTCAGCCTCCTCTTCTCCAGACTGAACAACCCCAGTTCCCTCAGCTGCTCCTCATAAGACTTATGCTCCAGACCCCTCACCAGCTTTGTTGCCCTTCTCTGGACACACTCCCACACCTCATTGTCCTTCTTGTGGTGAGGGGCCCAAAACGGAACACAGTATTTGAGGTGCGGCCTCACCAGCACTGAGTACAGGGGCACGATCACCTCCCTACTCCTGCTGGCCACACTGTTTCTGATACAGGCCAGCATGCCATTGGCCTTCTTGGCCACCTGGGCATGCTGCTGGCTCATATTCAGCCAGCTGTCCATCAACACCCCCAGGTCCTTTTCCGCTCTGCAGCTTACCAGCCATTCTTCCCCCAGCCTGTAGCATTGCATGGGGTTGTTGTGACCCAAGTGTAGGACTCAAGTTGCTGAAACTCATACAATTGGCCTAGGCCCATGGATCCAGCCTGTCCAAATCCCTCTGCAGACCCTTTCTACCTTCAAGCAGATCAACACTCCCACCCAACTTGGTGTCATCTGCAAACTTCCTGAGGGTGCACTCGTTCCCCTCATCCAGATCATTGATAAAGATATTAAACAAGACTGGTCCCAATACTGAGACCTGGGGAACACCACTGGTGACTGGCTGCCAACTGGATTTAAGCCATTCACCACAACCCTTTGGGCCCAGCCACCCAGCCAGTTTTTAACCCAGTGAAGAGTGCGCCCATCCAAGACATGAGCAGTCAGTTTTTCCAGGAGAATGTTTTGGGAAAAGGTGTCAAAGCCTTTACTGAAGTCTAGGTAGACTATACATAAAACCTTTCCCTCATCCACTAAGCATGTCACTTTGTCATACAAGTATATAAGGTTAGTCAAGCAGGAGCTGCCTTTCATAAACCCATGCTGACTGGGCCTGATCACCGGGTTGTACTGTACATGCCGCATGATGGCACTCAAGTCGATCTGCGCCATAATCTTCCCCAACACCAAGATCAGGCTGACAGGCCTGTAGTTCCTTGGATCCTCTTCCAACTCTTCATGTAGATAGGCATCACATTTGTTAACCTTCAGTCCACTGGGACCTCCCCAGTTTGACAGGAGTGCTGATAAATGATTGAAAGTGTCTTGGTGAGCATTTTCACCAGCTCCCTCAGTATCCTTGGGTGGATCCTATCTGGTCCCATAGGCTTGTGCGTGTCTAAGTGGTGTAGCAGGTCATTAAGAATTTCCCCTTGGATTGTGGGGGTTTCATTCTGCTCCCTGGCCCTGTCTTCCAGCTCAGGGGGCTGGCTATCCATAGAACAATTGGTCTTACTATTAGAGACTGAGGCAAAGAAGGCATTAAGTACCTCAGCCTTTTCCTTATCTTTCGTCACTATGTTTCCCCCCTCATCCAGTAAAGGACGAAGATTCTCTTTAGCCTTCCTTTTGTTACTAATGTATTTATAGAAACATTTTTTGTTGCCTTTTACGGCAGTGGCCAGGTTATGTTCTAGTTGGGCTTTGGCCCTTCTAATTTCCTCCCTGCAAAACCTCAGAGCATCCTTGCAGTCCTCCTGAGTTGCCTGCCCCTTCTGCCAAAGGTCATAAACTCACTGTTTTTTTCCTGAGTTCCATCCAAAGCTGTCTTTTCAGCCAGGCTGGTCTTCTTCCCCGCTGGCTCGTCTTTCAGCACATGGGGATGGCCTGCTCTTGCGCCTTTAAGACTTCCTTCTTGAAGAGTGTCCAGCCTTCCTTTCAGGATTGCATTCCAAGGGACTCTGTCAACCAGGCTGCTAAACAGGTCAAAGTCAGTGTGGAATAATTGCTGGAGGTAATTTAGGAATTAAATTTATATTAAAGGTACAGCATTGAAGAAATCTTCAGGGTGGAGTGTGGCGAATACGCAAGGAATCCATCCCACAGAAGTTCCCTAGGCAACCTTAGATGTTGGCAGCACCAGGGGAGCTTGGTGCGTTGACTCTAAGAGAAACCACATGGACAGTGGAGCGGAGTGGAGACACCGCAGCCAGGCTCTGTGATAAGACGGGAACTGGAAGTTACTATGGAACTGACAAGCTGCATATTTACTACCCTGAGCTGCGTATTTACCACTCTGAGCCAACAGTCTGTCATTTTTTGACAAAATACTATCCTTTGTGTGAACTTTGCTCATTATAATCTCATTATAATACCAGAAAACACACCTCCATCCCAAAGCTACCCACCTCCAAGGTGCGACCACCCCTCACTGAGCTTGCGCTCTGGATTTCTCTTAGTCTATACCTTTAAAAGTAAACAAGAAACTTTTACACCAATTACAATAGAGGTATGTATGACTAGAGTCACTCAAGCTCCACTTGTAAGGACAAATAATATAAAAACGGCTTAAGAGAGGAAGGATGCCAGGGAAGATACCATCGCAGACCACCTTTGACACCTGGGATCAGTCAACGGGCTGAGCCTCTCTTCCCCCCAACAGGGACGCCTTTGGGTAAGATTCAAACACTTGGTTATACCGAGTGCTTCCCCGGGAAACTTAGAAATCTCTATAGAGTTGCAGCCTTTGCAGCCAGGCTATATTACTCATATTCTTGGTATTTGCACATGCTTTGCAAGCAGTGATTTTATCACCGGCAATCCAAAAGAACTTGTGTATCTGTTGCTTCAATAAACTGCACTATTCACTAATCTAGACGTGAGAGTTCTCATTGAACGCCACCAAATCCCTTAAGTGTGGCCGTGCTAGTTCATGGAACGCGACTATGCTGAAAGTGTACAGTGTTACGAGTGTATCCGTAATCGTGAGAGTTCAATACATTGAACGTGACCGGACTTGTAACACAGAAAAATTGGGCATCAGTCAGAATCTAAGCCTAGCCGCCCCCAGCCCCTCTGATATCTGAGGACAAGCTGGAACGCAAGGGGGTGTATTTTCTGCCAAACTGCCTTGCTCTTTAACGCGACAGAAAAAATTGGCATCACTGACAGGATTGCCATGGATGAATTACTGCAAAAATATAAATGTGCCCCTTCCCAAGCTGGGAAGGAGTGGGCTCAAAAGTTTTGGAAGGATGAAGAGAAAGTGGTAGAACGCACTGGCTCACTCACCAGCTGTGTCAGGAAGTTATCTTCCACACACTCCAGGAACCTTCTAAACCGTCTCTTCTCTGCCATATTGTATTTCCAGCAGACATCTGGTAAGTTGAAGTCCCCCACGAGAACAAGGGCGAGCAATCATGAAACTTCTCCCAGCTGCTTATAGACTATTTTGTCTGTCTCCTCATCCTGATTGGGTGGTCTATAACAGACTCCCACCATGATATCTGCCTTGTTGCCCTTCCCCCTGATTCTTACCCACAGACACTCAACCCTATCATCACCATCATTAACCTCTAGACAATCAAAACACTCCTTGACATACAGGGCTACCCCACTGCCTCTCCTGCCTTGCCTGTCCCTTCTGAAGAGTTTGTAGCCATCCAGTGGAGCACTCCAGTTGTGCAAGTCATCCCCACCATGTTCCTTCCTGGCCAATGGCTTCCAGCTCCTCCTGTTTGTTGCCCATGCTGTGTGCATTAGTGTAGATGCACTTTAGCTGGGCTAAGATCCTGCCACCTTTTTGGGAGGAGAAGCCCTAATTCCTATGTGACTGATCTCAGGTGCTTCCCTGGTTTCTAGCACATCAACAGCCCCTACATCTGCTGCCACATGGGTCCCCATTCCCTACCTCTGCTGAGATGGCAGTCCAGAAGTCCTGGCCAGCACACTGCCCCTCAAACGCTGGCGTGCCACCCCCAGACTTATCTTCAGCAAGCCTGTTTTTATCCCTACCTAACTTCATAGCTTCATCCCAGACAGACCCAGTACGATCATTAAAGCTGAAAAATTGAAAAAATGAAGTCGTCTACAGTTGGCAAATGCTTAGCACAAGAAACACCTGCATGCCATACCCAGCTCAATTTAACCCTTTCCTAAGTTTTATTTTGTCAGTTTTGCCAATTCAGGACCTAGAAAGAAGGTGCTGCCAGCCCCTCTTCTTTGAAGTGCTTCATCTAGGAAATATTCACAAAACATGCTGGATAGAAGAACACAGATCACGATGGAATTTGCAGTCACTGGATTCAGTCTCCTCCTATCACAGCCAAACACTAATCTCCATCATAAAACACTGACATCACATCATGTTGCTCTTCTTGGAAAGCTTTCCCAAAAGCTCTAGTTTACCATGGCTAGACAGAAAATTAGGTCTGTTATACCTGTAGGCCAGTGTATACTTACAGAAGAAATTCTTAACAGTCCCTGAAAGCTTCACACAGATTTGAGCAAAGGGTCAGCAGATTATTTTAGAGGAGGCAGCAAAAGATGGTGGTAATTCTGCCCCATGCAAGAGCTAAGAGGATAGGACTAGCTCACTCAGGAGAGGTGCAAACCTATCCTACAACTTCATGTTCCCTCTATTCTCTCTCACACCCAGTGAACTTTGTATTCCTTTCTTTACAGAGGCACATTTTCACATGACTGAAAAAGGAACCTGAGAGGGATTTTAAGTGCCCCTTGTAATCAGCAATGCTTATTTGTGAGCTGTGGGTAGGATAAGTATCTGCTAAGGTACTGGTCAGGTGGGTCCAACTCTATATTTACATGTTCCCCTGTGCTCAAGGGCTCATTCTTTAATCTTATTTTGCAGTTAAACCAAGAGGCAGAGCTTGAGAAGAGGAGGGACAGAAGACATGATGAAATTCCAGAAGACAGTTTTTTTGTGGAATAGGAATTAGTGGCACTGCCAACAACAATGAAAATAGTCACAAATGTTAACTTGAAGTCAAATGTTGGAAGTAAAATGTTTGAGGTGAAGTTTTCTACTTGAGACAACTATCTGATCTTACTGTTTTGAAAACCGATACTTTTTGTATTGATTCGGATACAAGCTGCTATAGACCACACACAGCAGGTGAACTAAAAGAACAACCAGCAAGACTCAGGAGAGATGCCTTATAAGAAGCCACATTGAACTGATGATTAGAAAAGGATTTAAAGAAGATCTGAAAAGGCCTCAAAGGGCAAACTTAGACCCATTAATCAGTTTTGGAAACAGTCTGGGAAGGAAACAGGTAGAGTGGACAGAGTTGGAGAAAGTTCTTTGAAAAATAAACACTGAGACTGAGAAAAACAAAAAAGGTAGTCCAGGGACATACGTGCTCCCTTTTTCTGTGATTACCTTCCATTGGAATCCAGAACAAGTAGCACAAATAAAACTATCCTTCCTCAAATTTTCAGAACTGCAAGTGAAGTTACTGGGAACTATGGAGTGCTGGGTAATACTGAATATGACAATACTGAGAAAAAAAAAAAAAAACCAAACCTCTGACTCCTTTAAAATTCTCTGAAGTTAGCCAATAATATTTTTCTTAATGTGTCTGTGCCTCTGCTCCCCGTATATAAATGGAAATATCTTTCAGAAGAAATACCAGCCTAAGTTCACAAACATACCTGTGAAGTCTTCAGCTACTTTAGTAATGAGCACAGTAGAAGTGAGGGGAGTAAAAACTATGTCTTCAAATCAGAATTTGGAGAACAAGTAGTAAGTAAATCACAGTTTTGCATAACACATGTAGATAAAAAGTTGAACAGCTGGCTATTGAATGATATCATTCACCATTGGCACAGAACAAATCTGGGATGAGACAGTAGTATTTAACATAACAAGAAACCATGTGCTACAGTGTTACTATTTTCATGCCTTTCGTAGTTTTTCAGCATTTGACTTTGCAACCTTAACAATGTTCTTTTAATGTGATTTTCCCATGGAAAAATATGTTTATGTCAAGTTATTTAATCAGAGTAGCTACAGGCAAAGAAATATATCTCAGCCTCCCTATATGCTTTATCTACATAGACTTTGCTTAATCTCGGTGAGAGCTCAGTTTCAAATACGTATTACAAATCTGCCTTCATGAATGGATGTGTTAATAATAATACAGCCGTTTGTATTCAAACTCCAGCTGTCTCACCTTTAGGGACCCTTTGTCTCAGAGACTTGATTCATTATTAGTATAGCTAACAATGTTCCAGTTTCTCAATATCAGTCTCCTATTTATTTCTAATTTGTAATATCACAACCTTTGCTTAACCTCAGCTGCAGAGAAGTCTTCCTGATTCTATTCTAGACAGCAAAGTTGCATTAATTCCTCAATGCAGATATGGATCAATGAAAATATGATGTTAAAAAGTCTTTTTCATCCAAAGAATTTTATATGTTCTTAGTACCAGCATCTCAGTATGTCCCCAGGATACAAAAAAATCCCAGTCGTTCATCTCTTTGCTCCAAGTAAAAGGATGCTTATACTTGAAAGATTTCATATGCAAACCTGTATCATGAACGTTTCCAGCTTTTTCCAACAGCTCTTTCTTCAGCAAATGTACAGCTGATGTCTGAGAAATAAAGGAGAATATCTCAAGCTCAGGATATACTCTATAGTTTTAATGAACTAAAATGCTGTTTTCCCAGTCACATTTATCCTATTGTATCATCATAGCTCATCAACTCATTTTGTTAGGGTAATTTATGAAGACATGCAAGACTGTGAAACAATCTATCATTTCTAAGAGTCATTCAGGTTGTAATTCAGGTACTGAATTATTTCATTACAGGGCAAAGTAGTCATAAAGCTAGCTTTTTTTTTTTCAGATGTGACAAGATTTAAGACAGTTTTTCATTTAGTGAAACAGGATAATCTAGATGTACTAACAGAGGAAAATTTACAATTTTCCTACATTTGAAACCAATAAAATAAATGAGAAATGTTTAGATTGTATATGTATTCTTCACACACTGATTACCACCACTGCTCAGTGTTGGAGAGCTATTTAGAATCTTTGGGCCTAAACTTCATGTGACTTCCTAGTATTGCTAATAATAAATATTCCACCAGATCCTCTCTCTTTAGATAGCATAGACTCATATTTACCTGCACAAACATACAAAATCTTTGGCTCATTTATTAAAGTTCAGTAACTTAAGTTCATGCCAAGTTAAAAAAAGACTGTTAACAGAATACGCTAAAATATATTCCCCAGTAAACAGCCAGGACCACTTCCTGGTTGCTTTAGTGACTCAAGAGAAATTATAAAATAACTATATCTTCCTTTCTTACATTTGGCCCAGCTGCTTCCAAACATGCCTTCCTAGATCTAGAGTGAAAAATTTTTGCACATTTGGTTGACATATAAACGGTAAGTACAAAAATTCAGTCAAGAACTTCCAGTGCTTCTCTTACAGAAGAACCTCAGCAGAAAAGGGAATGTCATTCTTTGGTGCTGAAACTCCAGGTTCATGGGCTGAACAGACATCCTAACTCCAAGCATCTCATCTGTACAAAGATGAACAATGACCAGCTTTAAGGTTTATAGCAGATCATTCAGACAAAATGCCAGACAGAATCTTCCAGTTATACAACTTAGAGAATAAAGTCAATGTCACAAGATGGAGTTATCAGACACATCTGACTGTTTCTTTATGTGGTACCAAATGTTCAATTTTGGGAAGAAATTCATTTTTCGTAGTACAGGCTTCTGGACAGAGGGACTTTTTGGTCTCTGACTAAAGTCAATGCCTACAACAGAGCCAGAGCTTAGAGGCAGACATTAGCATTGAGCTGAAAGGTCTTTAAGAAGTTTTAACTTTGTTTCAGGGCTGTCACATACAAAAACCAATGGAGTATTTCAGACATTTTTATAGAAATATGATTGCTGAATTATGTAAAAAGACAGTCATCATGATCAACGATACTGTAGAAAGTTTCCTACCTCGCTTTCCATGCTACTATAAGTTGTAAACTCACACGTTTATAACCATATCTTAAGAATCCCTGTATTAAGAAGACCATCTACCATCTAGCGTTTGGTACTTTGGCAAGATGATCTAAAATGTTATCCTAACTTTGGTGACTGCCTGAGAGCATCTATTATATAATATTTTTGAAATTATGCATATTTTTTCACTAAAATGACCCAGTTTCCAGTGTTGATTCCTCTCTCCTGTTATTAAAGCCTATGCAATAACAGAACCATAAACATATATGCAGAGCTGCACTATTTAGAAAACTATTTTAGAGGGGCAGAGACTAAACTATTAAGTAGAAAAAGTAAAGCAAAGGTGTATATCCAAAGTGATTGGAACTAGAAACACCTGAATTCATAAAGCAGGTATACCTAGATGATGAAGAAGAGCTCTTGTGTTGTTTTCTGGCTTTCAGGTAGATTTATAGATAGTATAACAGTTTTCATTTACATACATTTCCACATTGTACTCTTTAAACAAAACAAAAAAAAAATCTTTTGGCTCAGAAAAATACAGAGATACTAACTCGAAGCAGGAAAAAATCACCAATCACACAAAACAAATCTGAAGTGAAGCTTCCAAGGTTTTAAGACCTCAGTGGAGATTCAGAGAATTCTATTTAATCTGACCTAGTCCCTGCATCTTAAGCCTTTATGATTTTCAATAGATCTATGGGTTGTGCTATAAGAGCAAATGACATACCATCAGCTGCATTTTTCCAACTATACCTGTCTGTCTTTGCTTCTTTGCCATTTGTCTGCAACAATTTTGTGAATAATTTCATTCTTTATCTTCAGAAGTTTCATTAACAAATCAAATAAACAAGGGCAGTTTTCAATGCTTAAAAGATGCATCAGACCTATTCCAATTGTTCATAATGAGTTATAAAAGAATTTACATGTAAAAAGAAAGTGTTTCTGAGACTGTCATTGAACCCTCTTCACATTCTTTCTTAATGATACAAATGTCAGAAATACATGGGAAAAAACAGCTTTAATTTTTCAAAGAATCACATATTCATTTAGCCATATAAAATCCCCCTTACATAAAATATAAAGAACACAACTAGATTCTGAGTAATTTTGCATAAATGTAAGCGTGATTTTCCTTCTCCTGCAATCCTTTTTTTCCCTCCAGATTTTTGACTTCTTTCTTTTGGTATGGATGCTTTCAAATTATCTAGGTTACCTACCATCAAAGATTAACTATCACCCACATCACAATCATCAATAGATACTAATTGTTTGTATTTTTCTGCCTCCAGGCCCTTAGATATCTAACTGGGCTGAATGTAATGTCCCAGTGCTAGAAATAAAGAAGGAGCTGGAAATAACATATCTACATAAAAAAGAGCCCCTTACACAATCTGTTCTTTTTTTAATAGTAAATATAATATGCACTCTGATGTAGAAGTAACCACCAGCTCACAGATTATTACATTGTTAACACTACTCTACTACTGCTACACCAATGGAGTGTCTCCATGCTCTTCAGTATTTCTCACAATAATAAAAAGTGGAAAAGCAATGTTTTCAAAGAAAAAACAATCAATTCAATGGATTTTTTCCTGGGATGTGAAGAAGGTGTAGGTAGTATCACTTATATATTGGAAGACTTCTATCAATTCTTGGAGCTGTCACTCCCCCTTTCCTACCTCCATCAACAAAATTCATTGCTTTACTGTTTGTTTCCAAAAGGCGTGGAAAAAATTTGTTCAAAATGTCTTTTAAACAGTCTAGATGTAAGCATTTACATCATTAATTTCTGTAAAATGCTCTTGTTGTTATATGGAGTCTTCGGTGTCTAGGGAAGACACAGTGAAAGTTGCAATTAAAGTTATTTCATTAAACATATTCAGCCCATTAAGTTGTCCAATTTTGCATTAAAATCGTTAGTATTGCAAATGTAGCAAGAAAGATATGTGGCAAGTGGTGACAGTTGTAAGCATAAAATAGACATAGGTCTTTCTTTACCAAAAATAAATATGCATATGCACATATCAAATATATAAATTTGCATGTGGAAAGCTACTCCTTTTCCTTATACATTTTACTGTTATAAAATATTTCCCCAAGTTTCCAACTTTATGGAAAATTACTGCAGCAGATTATGTTTAATGATTGCATCTTTTCACTATAGTGCTATCACAGTTTGAGGTTTGGCCTAGGTCTAGTAGCTTGCCTTCCAAAGGTACTCAAAATTAATCATGTTAAAATTAGACAAATGCTGCTTCGACTCCAGTTTGAATCTGCTTACACCTAAGAACTGTTACTGGTGATTACGACAGGATCTAAATATCATTGCCAACTATGGAAGGAGGGAGTTTCACGTGCTTTCACTACTGCTGTTACTTAGCAGCTAAACAGCCTCCACTGTAAATCCAAAATCTGATTGTGTTATGTATTTCTCAAGCACATAACAAAAACTGGTCTCAAACTTATTTACGTGATCAACTGAAATACATTACTTGCCTATTAAAAAGAAAATGTGATCTCTAAAAATGCTCTTCTACCATGAAAAATTGTAGCAATTGTACAAAGAATGAACCAGCTATAAACAGGACTGGAAATATATATTGTTCTCCTGTGAGCTCTTTAAATTCCCTGTCCAATCAAACACCATACAATTAAATGGCAAGCAATTTATTTTTACATTAATTTAGTCAATCGAGACCTACAGAGAATTACAAAGAAATATTACAGACCAAGTTCTCCATATTCTCATTGAGCAGGAGACTAGCATTATTCTATTAGCTTCAGTGAAGCTACACCAGACAAGACCTAGCATCAGAATGAAACCCAAAGCTTTTGAACACTAATAGAAATTGTACTACAACATTTTTAATTTATATTGTAATTTCTTTAGAAATGATGCAGTGCAGGAATTATTTCATCAGACATGGACCCCTTGATCTTGTTCTGCCCCCAGATACAAATTCACAACTTTGGCATTGGACCCAATGCTTCACACCTTTCTCAAGCAAAGTGTCAGAGGAATTCTTCACAGCAAGAGGTGAGGCTGGTTTGCTTACAAAGAGAGTTTCTAAAACAGCTAATTCTCATCCTTTTTTTTATTTGTTTGTTTATTACTTTTATAAAAAGGTATAAGTATACAGTACTTGAAATTAAAAGTAAAATGTTGAACACTGCTTTTTTCACCAAAGAAAAATGCCACTAAGAAAACTGCTTGAAGATGTACAAATGCAGGATCTGTACAAATATTTTTTAAACAGAATCAATACCAGCTGGGTTGTCTACATAGTCAGGAGAGTATGTACACACAGTTCAACTAGGAAATCAGGGCCAAAGGATGTACCTAGGGATGACATCACAGTTTGGAAAAGGTCAACATATCATACAAACAGCAGGAACTTTGAGAGGTCACTTGTTCCACCTCTTTGCTCTCAGGCACTATATCTAGATGATCCTGACAGACTCTCAACTATCATACCATCACATTTTCTTCAACAAAGAGAAATATGCATTATTCATTACACAGTAATATAAGAAGGTACCATCTCCACCCAGTGAATTCTCATCAAATTCTGTTTCTTTACATTCAACACTTCTTCAATGCAACCCATTAGTTGTCTGCCTTTTTTGACACACTTGAGCTTTTTGTGCTGATGGATTACTCTCATGATCTAATTTGTAATTCAGAAGCTCACTTTGCTCCATTTATGCATGTTAAATACAAGTACTGAAGTTTGTTTTTAATTGGATTCTTTATTAACCAACATCCAGACCCAAAACTCCCTGTAGTCAGTCAATGGGAGTTCTTCAGACTTTACCTCAGTAGTCTTCCTTCTTTGCCACATTACCGTGTAACCTCAAGTCCTTTCTAAGCACACCCATCAATGAGTTTTCCTTCTAAGGATGAACATGAATAGAGTTTGTCAAAGATTTTCAGCAAACAATGAGAAGTGTCTCAAAAATGAGCACACGTCAAAACCATTTTGAAATAAATAGTAACATATTCTAAGTGACGGGATAGTTTTGTCAACAAAAGGAATATACATCAGAGCTAAATCCACACAATAAAAAGCAGAGTATTCCCTTCAACAGTGTCTAGGGGTATAGCATATCTCATTCTGTGGGACTTCAAAGTCTGTATCTCTGCCCTAACAGGTACAGAAAGTAAAAGAGTTCATTGGTCAAGTGCAGATAGTTGAAAAGATTAAGCACAGTCTGGAAGTGTCTGCTTCCCTTCATAGAGTATAGATGGACATGTAGAGTGAGTACTTCAAATGTATGTATCCTCATCTACTAGTGCCTATTAGCTTGGTTATATGAATCCAATCCTAACTAATTTTGGTTGCCACCTCTAAGGGATTTTTCAACCACAGGAGAAGAGAATAGCCAAAGCAGTTTTATTTTGCATAAAAGGCAAAGGTAAGGGAAGATTAATTCCTATCCTGGTCTAAGACTCTTTCTGCTGTAAAATGGAGCACTCATGAGTTAGTGGCTCTGCAGGCTGTTGACTTGTTTATACAAAGCAGATCAATGTTAGCAGGGTGTTTCCTGTCCTCTAAAAGTGTGTTGCCTGGTGGTTAAGGAAATGTTTCTAAGGTGGAAATATAAGTTCAAAAGCCTTTCAGACAAGGAAAATACTGATTTCTGAGATCTTTGGTCAGTGCTGAGCTATGTCATACAGGACCACATCACCATCTATTTTGCCTACCTTAGACTACAATTATATGAATCAACAACACTCATCAGACTAAATAGAATTTCTTATGCTGGATGAAAAGTAAGTGGTTTTAGCTTACAAAAAGTTGAGGAGAAGGAAGGAAAGGAAGTGGAAAAGGGAAGGAGGAAAGGAAAAGGGCATTAAGCTGTGTAGGTTTTCCCTGAAAAAAACAAAAAGGAAATGTTGGATAACACTCAACTAGGAAAAAAAAAAAAAAACCCACAGAACTTTCTAAAATAAGCTCTTGTAAAAATTGGACATAGGAACTACTTTTTTTTTCAGGCAAACAACAAGGACATATAATACAAAAATACATACTGGGAATAATATAAATGACAGCATATAAATAGAACAACAGCATGCATTTAAAAACTAGATTGGGAAATAGGCAATTGGCTAAACCACCCAGGGGAGTCCCAGTCTCATCACCTCAGTATAAACATTTCTCAAAAGATGCAGGTGCAAAGTTACCTGATAGAACAGATCTTCAGAAAGAAATGTTCAAGCATGTCACTAAGGGTTCCTGAATGCTTCTCAGTTTCATAATTGCCCTTACTGGGAATACCTAGCCTTCCTGCATTTCATTGCCGCTGAAAAAAATAATTGTATTCCTTATTTTTCACTGACAGAAGGATTAGTTTGCTGAAAATCCAAAAGAAAAAAAATCCCATTGAGTTTGCTGGTATAAGAACCCCTGTGAGATGAGCCATGTTACAAGTCAGAAAGATTTGGTAACAAAACGTCACCAGGCAAAGCAGCAAATAGATGAGATTGTTTTCCTGCTTTGAATCTGTCTGATGTCACTTTATAAACCAGATACATGATGGGGCATGGGGATAAAATACTCTGAAAATTTTGCCTGCTTGAACTTTAAGTAAACTGTTGACGAACTTTACAAAAGCTTTGTTAGCTTTACAGTGAGAAATTGACAGAGATAATGAAGGTGTTTCCTATGTGAAATGGTATTAAATTATTTTCTTGTAAATATTTTTCAACATATAAAGCACAGATCTCATACTGGCTTATGATTGAAATACTTAACACCTTCATGTGTGTAATGATACTACTTGTTAGAGCACTTCACAGGCCCTACATGCAACAACCAGTTTAATCATACTGAAGTGAAACTACTTCTGGTGAGAATAGCATAGCTGCTCTTTTTAGGAAATTTAACAGTGGTTGATAGGTCTCAAAGAGCAGAAGGTGTGCAGGGAAAATACAGATGAAAAAAAGGCATATTGGAGCCTGATCAAGATAGCTGTGCTGACATTTCACATCACCTTGGAAACTCAAGTAGCCAGAGATTATGAACTGCTTCTACTTTGAAAAATGACTACCTGAAATGAGTATTTTCATACCAAACATACTTTTCACATGTCTTCAGAGCCCTACTTTTCTCACTTTTATTGAACGAAGAACAAACCAAAAAAACATTTCTCTATTTACTCCCTCCATGCCCCAGAAGCAGGCAGATTCTGTGTATTCTGACCACTCCTCTGTCCACAGCTCAGCTGAGGGCATGGCTTCCTCTGGGTGACCTTATACAAGGCAAGAACTGACCATGTCTTTCAGCTGGCAGGTGGGCTGTCATACTGAAAATACATAATGCCATTGCTGTTGTTCATGTCTCACCCAAGGTTTCGCAGAAAGATTCACATCCCAGAAGGATACCTGATAACCAGACCTTGCTGTGTTTAATTGGCATAGGCCTCAATAAAGCCAAAAAACAGTTTACACCTGCTGAGTCTGACTTGAATACAACTAACACTAAATGTAACAAAATTTTTTGTTAAATATAAAATCAGATGTCCTCGGATGACCCCCCAAATTCTCTTCAGTTTTCTTGCCTGATGCTTTACTACTATTTTTTGTGTTAACCTTTCAACTTAAAGCTGAGTCACACATGACTATTCTACATCAGAGGGTGGTACTATGTTACTTGTTTCTACTCAGGAAGCATTCCTTCCTGCAACTTTCTCTTTCTGGGGAGAAAAATGAAGAAAAGGGCACCAAAACAAAGTGATAAAATCTTTTTTACTATCCTTATCTGGGGATACAGTGTTTTGAAATATTATCACATTTTGCTATTGTTTACGACATGGAAAATATTCCTATCATTTCGCACCATTAATGGCAAGAAGTTTTAGTCACATATGATCCCAATCTTGTTACTCTTCCAATCCTCTTTATCTTGCTATGTAGTTCTGATGTCTCCCTTGTCCTGCGGGTGTGAAATTTGCACTATTATTAGCTCATTAGGTCTTCTAGCCCCTGGCTCAGTGAAGAATGATTCACTATACTTCTTAACCATTGACAGTTTCAATTCCTTAACCTCTAAATTTCCCTTGATATATAACTATGTCTTGCCTGTTCTTATTTCAGACTTCCAGAATATCCCTTGGCACTATGTTCTTAAGTCAGCCCCATCATCCCATACATAGCAAAACTAAGTAAGTATAATTTTCCTCTGCCAGTCAAGCTTTTAATTCCACCAATTTGTTCTTAATTCATTATAAATTCAACTAACTGACTGAATTGGTTATTTAATATTTCCTCATACAATGAATAAGAGATCTTCCTATGGTTCTGCTTCCATTTTTCAGTTTTGATTTCTGGATTTAGATACACCACTCCTGTTTAAAAAGCTCATAAACAGTTTTAAAAACAGACATAAGAAAATATTGACTTCTTCACCAAGCTAAATGCTTTCTAATATGCCAACTGCTTAAGATCTCACAAGTTAAAATTTCCTAATTAATTTCAAGCATTTTTTCAGATTATGCCTAAAATCTGTTCAGGACAAAATTAAAAGCCTGAGCTAATTTCCCCTAATTCAATTGAAAGACTACATTTAACTTTAGTGAGATGGAGACCAAGGTCGCTGGCTATGTCTTTCCTTATAAAGCTGATAATATTGTTCACTGCATACCCTCAAAGTTTATCTCTCTAGTTGCCATAGAAATGGGCTCTTATGTGAAAGATCATTTGGTTAATTTGGGTGCCAATTACTGCACTATTAAAGTCTATTCTAGCTCAGTCATACAAATTCAGAAAAGTCTGCTTTCTCAATCACAAAATTATTTGCATAAAAAATGTATATTTGCATTAAAAATTGATATTTTCTTCGAACATTCAGAGGTAGACATTGAATGCCTCTGCTGCTTTTTTTTGGCAAGGTTAAGTATTTTTCCATTATCAGATATGTATTCTCTAGGTGCCTGTAGGCTAGTCTTTTCTCAATTAAGCTAAGTAGATTGATAATCCATAGCTTATCACTGATAGAATAGTCTCCCACTTTTTACAGTGAATCTTCTGGAATCTGGCATCAGGAATGGACACAGAATTTTATTCATATTCTTACAAATGTCATATTCAGAGGTATTATTCTTTCTTACTCAATATTTTGCTTTTACACTCACAGTTTGTTCTCTGAGCTTTGTAATAGGACTTCAGTTAGTGAACCTGTCTTTAATTCTACCTCTATTTCATGATCACAGTAGTCCAGGATGGTGTTGCCCACCTTGTAACACGAGTCTTTTTTTCTTGGAGAAAAGAACCCCAGATCTTTGTTTGAGTCTACATGTAGCTGTAGTAAAATGAAATTTATTTAAGAAAACTTGTGTTGTCAAGCAATTCTATCCTTCTTATTTACTTTTTGAAATATTAACACCTTTCTCCACTTTCCTGGAACCTTTTCAGTGTTGCCTAGATTGCCTATAACCCCATTGCCACAACTCTGAATATTCAGAGTTCCTCATCTGACTCTTTTACCACTTTTCTGTTCAAATTGCACAGTTTTGCTAATGCATAGTGATTAATAAGTCTTTATAACTTTTAAATTTGGAAAAAAACCTTATCATAGACAGATCATGTAGTGTAACAATACACTACAAACAAAAAGCAGCAACTTTAAAGTGACTCTATATCCAGCCAAACAATTTTATGCAGTATCTGGTCTATGCTGGTAACAAGATAAGAGAGAGGTGGGGAGGAAAGAGGGATGAAATAATTTATATGGAGCTTGGTGTCATTAGATGGCCCAGAGTATCTTTCCACCGCTAACTCTGCTATTCCCAGGCACAAGTCCAGCACGGCATTCCCTTCTATCCTCTTTGGACCCAGCCAGTCACTTCCCTAGGATTTCCATATTAACCATTGCTCAGGATTGGGAACAAGACAAACTAGGGAAAACAGAATGTCTTGATTCTCCAATGCCCAAAACATCTCTCAATGGTACTGAGATACATAAAAAGAGATACATTTCTCTGTGCCCTCTTTTTTTTTTTAATCCTGCAGAATCTATAGACTACCTTGGATTAGCAGTCCAAAAGCCATTGATCTCCTATGACCTACAGCTCAAGGCATCTTTGTACATTTTTCAGATATTCATTAAAAAAAAATCCATAAAGTGTTAGATATGATAGGATCCCTTCAAATATGTACAAGAATAAAGGAAGCAGATTTTTGTTCTGTTACATATAATATGTGATTTATTTTACAGTGCAACATATCCTAACACCTAAGAGTTTATCTTAACTCTGTACATCCTGCACTTGATTAAAAAGCTTTCCTAAAAACTACTTCCCCTCAAATCCTTTGTCAATCCACCTAGAAACTCAAGAAATAGTAAAGTTACATTTGGAGTGATATTTGACTGTTATCAGTTTACCCACAGTCTTTGAAGTGGTCTATATATTCATCTCACAGACTGTATCATTGAATAGATTTCCTCAAATCTTCCCATAAGAAGAATTCATTATTAAGCTTAACCTGAAACATCTTCTCAGGCATCTATCTCGTGCTTCTTGGCTTGTGTATTATTGTAAACGGTTTTTAATATTAGCTTGTGAGAGCAATTCAGTCACAAAAGATAATTCACAAACTTCCCTATCACATTTCCCTTATTCCCTTTGTTATTAAAAGAATCAATCCTAATTTACTGAACTGGGTTTTTTCCTGAGACATCAACTTGCTCGTCACAACAGATGAAGTAGGATTCATGACTATCTGGAGTTAGTTACCTGTCTTTCATACACTGTCAGTGTATTACTAATTTCAACAAAATTATAAAAATTCACAGGGCCTGGGAGTTACAGTTCGTGTCTGCTTCATAAATTAAAATTCCACGGGAAAACGCTATACCTCTTAAGATATCAGACACACCTTCAGAGCTGATGCACTCCTTATAATGCAGAATTATTGCAGAAATGTCAGGCATTGTATCATATTCACCTATTTCATATACAAAGTTAATTCTGGAGACAGAATAATTTTGCTTGAATTTCTTTTATCATGTATACGTTTAAGTTTGGAACAGAGAAACAAACCTATATCCCAGATGAGAAGGTTCACGTATAGCAGACCTGAGTAAGTATCAGACAACAGTTAACCTACATTTACATTTTGGAATCAGGCTTTGCTCATTGCATCAGTCAGAAACTTTACAACTTAGAAACTTCTTTCTTCCAGAGAACAAAGAAAGTGGTCAGAAAAAATAAATTCCCTGGAGTTTGTCAAGTGAATACTTCTGCTAAATTCAAATTTTTATCTCTGTGGTGAAGATCTCTTTTATGACTCGGTCTTGCTCTCTTGTTACATCTTGTTACATCAATATCAAATGGATTTCATATGTGCAAAAATAGATGTCCTCCCTCTGAGGTATTTGCCAATGTAGTGTCACTGCAATGTGTGCTGTATTAGTGATTAAGTTGTTAGCAGGAGAGGGAAATTAAAATTGAGAAAAGTACAATTAGAACAAGATTCTGTGACTTTGCTGTTTCATGTGGCTTGAAATTTTACTTTTCTCATTTCTGAGTTCACAATGTGAAATATGCACATTCATACATACAGAGTCCTTATTGTCTAATAAGAGTACAGTGGAACATCTTCCAAAATTAAAATCTTAAAAATCCTTTCAGTGAAAACATGTTAAGGCAGAACTAGTAAGTAAAAAAAATTGTACAAAGATAAATCCGAATAAATCCATAATGATCTGTGATACTAAGTACATAACATACAGTATATTTCAGCTCATTAAAAGTTAAGCCTTTCTATGGGTTTTGTGGCCTTGAACTTTTAAGATTTTATTTTAAATGTGCTAGAGAAAACCTGAGTTACCTCACACATTAATATTCATTACTGTGACAGCTTAGTCAAAACCAAACATACGTAAGAGTATGGGATCTAAAGGAGAATCTAGGAATGAAGATGTCTTCAGACAGAGCTCTGCAGAGAAAGTCTTCTGGACCCACAGAAAGCATTATAGTTCTGCTTTAGATTTACTGCTTGCATTATTAAAATGCAGGATGCTATCAATATCACAAAACAAATTTTGTGAGCACAGATGAAGCAAAGAACATTTTAGCCCCTTTCCTGAATCCTTGTTCCCTAAGGTTGCGCAGTTAGATTTAGATATTTCTGGTAGGTCTTTGATGCAGTACATAGTTAAATAAGTATAAAAATCTCACATGGAAAACCCTCAGGAAAAATTTGCTGAGGAATTGATTGGATCCTTCTCTTTTAGTGCTTTAGACCAGTTAGTAACAGTGTTATTCCCCGCTTTTATTCTGCCTGAATCCTGTTGATAGGCGAAGACTTCAGCAGTACAAGCTGGATTGTACATCTTAAAGATACCATGATGAACCATTAATCTTTTCTACTTCAAAATAAAAGTTAAAGACTTCCAATTGGTCTATCACTATCCAATACATGCTGTGCTTTTGTTAATCAGAGTAGCTGTTAATTTTGTCCTTGGGAGTCAAGAGCTTGGTTACACAGATAGCTCTAAAGAAAGAATTTAAAGAAAATCTTTACATTCTAACTACAATAAACCTGTTTTGCAGTGTATTTATATATGTTTGTTCTCAAGTTATTTCAGGACACTCCATAAAAAGCCAATGCTAAAGTGACTGTACAAATGGATTACACCTTCAGCAATTGTTCATAATGTTAGAAGCTGTTTAACACAAAAACAAAACATGAAGGTTATTCTATACAGTTTAAGGTGGTTGTACAGGAGATAAAAAATCCTCTTATCCTTTATCTTAAGGGTATTGTAAAGCTTAATTAAATAAGGCTTAGAAGTACTTTGAGCCACTCAAGTCATGAGTTGAATATATGCAAGATTCCATTCTATTTTTAATATTAAAGACAGCAATCATCTAGTTATATTTAGCACTGTATAAGTAACAGCAGATAGGAGCCTGACTTCTGCTCTGACCCTTACTTGTACAGGTTTCTGAACCACAGACCTAAATCTACCAGCTGAATATTCTTGAATAAAATACTGTAGCAATTTTCTCAAAAAACTGCCTGAGTCGTATACGTTCTGAGATACAATAAAGTTTACTTTTGATTTTGTGGGTTTTGGTTGTTGTTAAGAATGAACAAAATTATTATAATAGAAGAGTTTCTAGCACGTGAAAACATCAAATAAGAAATTTAGACTATATGACTAAATTACTATACCTCATGTGATGCATGTAACATGGGAGTTCATTTATACTGGTAAGGATCTATCACTATCACTTTTTTCACTGAAAATGTGGAAATTAAAACTCTCAGTTTTCACAAAATTGCAAATGTGGATTTTCTGAGGGCAGTGGGTGGCCTCTAGCCACCTCCCCACCCATTAGCACCAGCTGCTATGGCTCATGCATCTGAGTCAAGCAATGTGATCACAGCAGTGCTCCTGCCCAAGGGGCCTCAGGGCTTCATCTACCTTTTTCCGAAAGCCCATGCTTAAAGACATCAGAATACCTCATAGCAACAGATTCTGTCAGCAAGTGCCTACATATGGAACAAGGTGTTTCCTGAAATCAGGGTCTAAAACTGTTAAAAGCAAGACTACTTACAGGAAACAGAAAGCTATCCTGCCCAAAATGATGCTTTTTCTACAGCCTTTCTTGTGGTATAGTCACTGGCAAAACTGGAATACCTCCTCTAGTACAGGAATAAATAACTGAAAATGAAGGATGCCTCCTCATCACCAGCCAAATACACCAGCTTAGCTGGCGGGTTATCCTTCTGAGGGGCAGGACAGGGCATCTTTCAAGGGATCCAAAGGCTGTGATTATGCCCAGGTCAGAAGTGAGAACAGACAAGAGGACCCTCTTTCATATTGCGATCATCTGCTAGAAACTATTGTGGTCCTTATCAAATATTTACCAAAATGTCATAAAAATAGACTGTCTTTATGTCAAGGAAGTTTGTTGATTATTATGGTTATGAATTCATGTAGTCTCTATCTTTATTGATCACAGCCATACTATTTAGGCAAGGCTGTAATAATAAAATATACATATGTATAAAAATTATAGTCATTACCTATAAAAATACTGTGTATTTAAAACACCAAACAAACACAGAAAAAAAATAATCTGTGCAATCTGAACACTTCAGTTTTAGTTATACTGCCTTTCTCCTTCCCTTTTCTTGACTGATCAATTAATTCCCTGATTAAAAGTCCAATAATAGATCTTCTTGCATATTGACTTCTCTAGAACATTTATGCCACTAGCTTTATACAAGAGAGCAGTCAGACTAACAGCTCCATGGGGCAGGGTTCTTTTCTGGTCTAGCTAGTGAGGCAGTTTCCAACAAAGCCTATAGTATTTTATTAAAAATAATGTTGTCATGTAAATACAGCAGAAACAAACAGAAGAGTTGCTTGTTGGTAGGAATAGGAATTCAGTCTACCTAAACGCCCTGCAGTTTATAAGCAGCACAAATAGAAAGCACAGAGACCTGTTGAGACAGGATGCATCGGTGTGTCAGACAATCTCTCTTGGCTTGAATGGGTGGACCAAAATTTGGAAATACTTTTCTATCAGGACTTTTCATCACTCCTCTTTGGAATCTAAAAAGAATTCAAAGAGAAACAAAATGAGTTGTAGAAAGCTGGCTTTGATTCTTTATCATATACCCACACAGCAATCACATACAACTCTTCTGATAAAGCACTTCTGGGATTTTTCTTACAGCTGATGTTTGTCATGGACTCTCTTCAGTGTAATTTGGTACCTATCTGCAAATTTTGCCAAAAATAAGACTGAGGCCCTCTCACTAACTTGTACCGACAGAATTTTATTTTCATTAAAGCAATAAAACCTTAAATATTCCTATGAGGAACAAAGCTGCAATGTCACCTAGTTAGCCATAACACATTCACTGGGAGACCACAATTTCACCAGCTGGGAAGAAGACAAAGGCCAGTTTCCAGAACTGCAACCTCGCCTCAGAGCCCCACATGCAAATCCATTTAGAAAAAGAGAACAAGAAGCTTTAGTGAGTACATCCAGTACCCACAGATTTTATGACTGATGATCAATTTTCACACAGAACCAACCCTATGGCATAAACAGCTGTTTTGGCAGAACACACAGTCTCCCCTCTAGCACATACTGTTGGCATACGTATGCCAATTAAGTGCATATTTGCCTCTCATAAAGCTTCTGTGTACTTGAAAGCAAAAAGACTCCACCAAACACCTTTTGGGGTACGCAGCTTCCCCAAAAAGTACAGCTGCAAAGTGAAGGGCTGGGACTTGGCTTTAGAGTAATTTATTTCCAGAATCTCTGTTGTCATTAAATTCAAGAGATTGTTATTGGGAATTTTCTGCACACTTTTTTTCACATTCTGTCTCTGAGGTCTTGATCTCAATTTAATTCAGACAATGAAGTATGACTAGCAAGAAAACAACTGATGTTACCTTTGCTAGGTGTGTTGTTCCTTTGCTATCTAATTTGCAGAACTGGCATCAATGTGACAAAAAACTGCACTGATGACTTCCAAAAACCCACAAAGTAGCTAGTGTTGCATAATGCCCTTCACCACAATCACAGTCCCTGGAGAACAAGCCACACTAGTCTTGCTGTAAAAATCCTGACTTTGTGTTTCCATTCATCCATCATGCCTGCAACTGCCTTCATGGGACTGTGAGAGTTGCTGGAAACAATTTTTGCCTGTACACCATGTCTACTGTTGCTCCTTTGGTGGGAAAGCGAAGCAAGTGAGCTCAGAAAGTATCAGCAAAAAACGGTACTCTTCTCACCTAGAGGTGAGTCAATGCAAAGTCAGAGGGAGATCAAAAAAGCCTTGTGGGGTCCCTAGGAACAGTTGCAAACAGGGGACTGAGCAAAGTAAGAACAAGGACTAGAGAAAAATGCACTGATCATGGGAATGAAAGTGCTGCTACTGCAGAAAACCATCATCAGCGCGGGACAAGAGACTGCTCTGGCTTGCACAACTAGGCAACACTGGGGAACATTTTGATCCTGTAATGAGGCTCCAACTTTGGGAGCTGTGTTTCCAGAAACTGAAGGACTTCCTGCCACACCAAAGTTCATTTTAACACTGCGCAGTGAAAGATAGATACCCATAAAACAGACTGGTGTGTCATTTGGGACAACAAGGAGCTTTAAGCATTTTACATAGATTGTCTTGCTTAAAGAAACTCAGTTTTAATCTGTCTTCCTAGCAAAAAATACACACTTTATAGATTGCAAGAATCCAATAAGTATTCAGATTTAAAGGATTTAGTAATCATGTCACTTTTAGAATTCAAAGCTTCAGTCATTCCTGGTTTTATTTGAGCAATATTTTTTACTGATAAATTAAGAGTGTTTTTTAAAGTCAATATCTGCCTTGAGAAAAGAGAGGTCTGTGTGAACCGTTATCTCACCCTGTGTACGGAGATCCGTGAAGAACAACACCACATGACCTCTTTCTCACTAATGTATTTCTTTGATTTAAGACAAAGTTTTAATTGTAGCAGCACCTAAACCTACAGTAATTATTGCAAATATTTTTTTTAAGTCCCTTTATATGTAATTGTCATATTCACAGGGAGATGCACAGCAGCATTAACAGCTGTCTAAAATTCAGCATAATTAACTTTGAAAGTATTATGTGCTGGTTCTTATCCAGGTTTCAAGTTCCACTAATCAACTCCACACTTCCTTACTTTGACTTGCTTGCACACAGTGGTTTTTACTGTTGGTTGTGCCCTCCAGAACAGAAGACTCCTTTTGGACCTAGCCAAACAATAGTTTTTCACTTCAGGTGCTTTTTAATTGTTGAATATAAAATTTAAAATGGCAGAGACTTGTGAGACTCATATCTAAGAGCATGACTGTGATGGCACCAAAAACTACTTAGAAATTAGCCTTAGAAAAAATGCTCAGACCCTGTTAAAAAGGTCACGTAAAACTTGAAGAGGAAAGGAGTGCAAAGAGAGGGGAAAATCAGTTAATAGAAAATCCAGGGAGCACTTCTTAAAAGGTTCAAACACAAAAATCCTGTGTGCTATTGTTATATGAAACTTTAGTGATTCAATGCAATAACTGGAGATGCAGGAGTCTCTTTTTATTATGAAAGATGTTTATGTGAAAGGCAAAATAGAGAAAGCAACAGCTAAAGAATACTTGATGGGCACTTTAATCTTCTATTAATATGCAAATTTTGTTCTTTAGGACCCTAGAAAAAGATATGTTTTTTTCATAAGCTATTTGAAAAGTGTCTTATTCTCCCAGAGGTCCTTCTTGTATGAATCCAAGTGAAACGCTGTATTTATGCTAATTCCCCAGATACTCCTGTATGCACTATTTTCTTTCTGAAATTATACGGAGTTTATTGAACCACATTTGTAAAACATTCCACAGCTGATTTCATTCTAAAGATCTCCTTTAATAGAGCTGAATCCCCTGTTGATCTGTGTCACGTGAGGATGTTAAGAAAATCATCTTCAACCACATGGGAAGAAATGAAAAAGTCTGTATGAAAATTTGGATATGAGCTTCTGACCAAAAATGGATAATTTTATCTTCATTATCAACCTTAGTCTTATATGTGCCTCTGTAAATACATAAAAATATTTGAAATAGTAATATTTTCTTTAGTAAATGCCACTCTTCAGAGCAAAAGCAGCTTTACTGCAGGAATAACAACTTTATTGGTATATATTCAAAAATGCATTTCTTGATTTCCTTTATACCTAGTCATAAGCACTACTTTCATGGTGAAAAATAAAAATAAAAACAGTAAAATCTTGTTTGGTACAGTCAAAAGGAAAACTAGGAATTTTTTGTTTGAATCTTTTTCTGTATTTGTATACTTGGGGTCCTTCCACCTATTCAGCCTCCAGCAAGTTAATTATGTTGTCTCCCTATTTTCTGTATAGAAATTACAGAACAAGATTATGAGTTAAAGTCTGCTTCTCTTGCAAGACTTCCTCACCTTCTGTGGGTTTATTCATGATTAAGGAAAACAGGTTTAGCTCTAAAAAGTGTCTGTGAAATTAGGAATCATCATGAGGTTTGAAGCCTTTTTGTCTTATTATTTGAAAGGCTGTAACAATTTGATCTGACTTTTCACTGCAAATCCTCTTTGTAACTGTTCCCACATGAATACCTTCCTGCTCATATCCCTCATGGAATGACAGCTTCAGCTGTGGATCTCTTTTGGCTTTTTGAATTGGGGATAACTCCATCCCTGTGAAATGTAATACTTTTGTACAGCTATAAAACTGGTGAGGGAGGGAGACTTATGCACTGGAATTCCATCAGCACATCCCATTAAAAGAAAGTCTTACAATACTTTTTATCTGCAGGCACAATATGGAAAGCTAAACAGGGCTCCAAAACATGACCATGAAAAAAGTGGTCTTTTCTAGGACTACAGACAAGTGTTAGAGATTAATTTGATTTTTGTTTTTTTAACATGTTCCTCTAATATTTATTATTTGCTATTCTAGAGAGGACACAAATCTTATACCTCTTATTGTGCTGACACAATGACATGTTTGATGTCATTATTCAATTTAAGGACAATGCAAGAGAATTCAAATAAAAAAGAAACATAGATTTTTCCCTCTGGAAAACATATATTAATCAGATGCAGTCATTTTTCAGGTTCTACATGTATATGATAAGTAACAGTAAAGAGAGCAAAGTCATAAAAAACACAGAAATGTACTGCAGGAAGTAAGTATGTGTTTCTCAAGAGAGTTCATGTAGTGTGGTAACGCTGCACCTAGGATCAGGGAGAGCAACTTTCATCTGTGGTCAAAGCTTCCCAGAATTCCTTCTGCTTCAGCTACCCAAAGATGAGCTTGACACAGTTATAGACACTGTTCTGCCTTTGGAGAAAAGAAGTGGCAGGTTTTTGGCAAGAAGAGGAGGCAGAACAGGCAGGGTAAATGCAGGATTGTGCAAGCTAAAAGCCATAGATGGTGGAGAAAGACCTTAACAGTGACAGTAGCTGTTGGGATTCTTTTTGCCTAAAGACACAGTTTTAGCTAAAAAAAAAAAAAAAAAAAAAAAAAGACATTAAATGTGGCCACAATCAAAGAGTTTAGTTGGCATTAATTTTGTGAACAATTTAATCTGACCAGACATTAGTAAACACAGTGATTGCCATACCTTGCAGGGGAGGATTTAAATATAAAATACAGAAGTAGAGAATGAGAGGGGATGCAGTAGGTTAAGTGATCACAGCCAGTAAATACACTGACAACACGTTTTCCACAGTCAGCTCCACTCATTCATGAGCTCACTTTGGTTAGCATCCGGAGGTCACACCAGAAAGGCTTTCCTTGCCTTGCACCCTTACATTGTCATGGGGAAATTTTTTCGCCAGCCAGTCCTCCCTGCTGGCACTCAAGCTGGCAAAAATGATGCCATGTTTCTGTGTGTTTTTAAAACTGTTGCAGTGGGGATAACGCTCCCCAGCTGGATGGAGGCTGAAGTGACCTTAATGTTCTGTGTGAGAGTAACCCACCCTTGGCTAGAAAAAAGGATTTTTGTTCTGGTCCATTATCAGTATTCCTAGATGGGTAATTAATTGACTCATGCACACATGTAACACAATGGTCACATTCAGCCACAGTGTCTGTTGCTTTCCATCCAAGAGCTTCCTGCCCCCAAACAGGAGGAACTAAACTGCACATGGTCCATATCTCAAGCTGTCATTCTCTGGATTTGGTATATTTAGCTAACCTGGGCTCAGTTTCTGACTGAAACCACAAGGTTTTGTAAACTGTACCACTTAGGGACTGCTTTGGGATGGCAAACTGTGGGGAAATGAACAGGACAGACTGTTAGGTTATGTGATAAAAGCTGATCTGAATGCCCACAAAGGACCACAGAGACAATGGCAGGAGGGGGAGCTCAAGTAACAACCTGCCGGCTTAATCCCAGGCCCATCTGCACAGGAGCCATCAGTCCCTCAAAGGCCCATCTGCAGAAGCCCAGAGAAGTGCAGAGATGCAAAAGCAGGTGGGAACTCAAGGTTCTCAGAAGGAAGGACACCCTGTCCAAGCCCCTCCCAAGGCTGTTCCAGGAGAGGAACTCGCTGATGGGGGAAAGAGGGGAGTTCAGCCATCTTGGAGAAAGGCAGTGGGAAAGTAAGATGATCTGCATGAGCAACAAGAGTGGGCCTACTGCCTCAGGGCCGCATATGCCCAGGTGCCAGCAAGTGGGCATACTGGGATACAGGAGCAGCTAATGGAGGGATCCATGCTGTATCTATATATATTATCACCAAGGCACCTCTGTCCTGCTCAGCCAGAGACAGGAGCAGGATGCAGCCATCGCTGCTGTTTGAGTTCATGTGAGTGATCACTGTGTACATCTGTGATATGTGCGGCCAGACGTGTATATCTCTGTATGTGTGGTGTATACATCTGGTCTGTGTGCACACGTCTAGTGGCAAGACATTTTCAGCCTCGCTGCTGGTTCAACATAGGGGCATGGAGCTACGGCAGCCTCACTTCCTTTCTTTGGGCTCTTAGGTAAGGCACGAAATAATTTCACCTAATATAGACAAGTCGGAATGCTTCTTTGTACCTTAAAGTGCAAAATATGACCTACCATTGCACCACTAGCCAAACCCAGAATAAGAAACTACCCAATTCTCTGTTAAATCAGAGTTAGAGATTACAGACAATGAGAACAATTTAATTTCATAGGTGCTGCAAGTAGGCTGTGTTAGCACATCTTGTAGAGAACTGCACTAACACAGGTTGGCTTCACTATCCAGACAGCCAGTCTTATCTGGGCTATCTCCAGGTGCAGAGAAGGCCATGACTGATCCCTGTTCCTCAGCACCCTCCACAAGGCATGTCATATGAGAAGGGCAATGCTTCCAGGGGCACAAACATTAGTACAGAGAGATGCTTGTACTTCGCACGAGCCTTTTTGGGCTTGCTACCTGCAACCACAGGGGAGCAGAAGAGGCAAACTAGTCAAAAGTGTTCAAAATCACTCTATAACTCTGCAACATCTTCTAGATATCACTGGTTTATGTTGTAATAAAAAGAAACTATGATATCTCTGTTCACTGAAGCACACAGAGATGCTGTAGTGGGTGTAATCAAAGTACCTAAGGTTCACCAGCTTGACCTGATCTCTTTACTGCTCTGGGTAAACAATACCCACATTAGCTCATTCATAGACAGCTCAGGTAGGTCAGCATCCTTAAATACAAATACAATAGCACACACTGACACACACGACATGGTAGTAAATCAAGCTTTAGAAATAAGAGCTTACTTGAAAAAATCAGGAGAATGTCAAGGAAGACTCTAAATTCTGAAGAACTTTTTGTTAAATCATCAGGATCTGAATTGCCCAAGAAGTTTTATAGCAATGTTATACAGAGACGTTCTCTGCTGTATCTAAAGCTAGTGCTGTGTAAGACACACAACACACAAGTGTTGTGAGGAGCAGCTGAGGGAACTGGGGTTGCTTAGTCTGGAGAAGAGGAAGCTGAGGGGAGACCTTCTCACTCTCTACAATTACCTGAAAGGGAGTTGCAGAGAGGTGGGTGTTGGTCTCTTCTCCCAAGTGACTAGAGACAGGACAAAAGGAAATGGCCTCAAGTTGTGCCAGGGGAGGTGTAGGCTGGATATTAGGAAAAATGTCTTCTCTGAGAGAGTGGTGAGACACTGGAATAAGCTGCCCGGGGAAGTGGTGGAGTCACCATCACTGGAGGTGTTCAAGGAACGTGTGGACATGGCATTGTGGGACATGGTTTAATGGGCATGGTGGTGTTAGTTGATGGTTGGACTTGATCTTACAGGTCTTTTCCAACCTTAGTGATTCTGTGATTCTGTGATTTAAAATATTGTATGGAGAGGCATTTCTGTATTTTCTAAGTAGACAAAACAACTTGAGACACAAAGAGCTTTGCTCCTTGAAAAGGTGCATGAGCAGGCTCCTATGTTTTACAATACATGTGATGTCCCACATCAAAGACAAAATAACATTACATCAAAGCAATGCTGCTTTTACACTTGCTGGCATGAAACAGTCTATTATTGTTCCAAATGATGCCACAATCACAAGAAGGAAAAAAAGTTTTTTCTATTGGTTTATAGCTGATAGGATTGCTTTACTCTGACCATATATGTGGGAAATCAGTGCTGAAATGAGCTCTTTCAATTCATCTACGCTTGCCTACTCTCTGCTAACTCTCTAGGGAGTGCAAAAGATGTGATTAATCAAGATCAGATTAATCTGCATTATAGGAAGAGCATTTTAAGGCATCTAAAGCGCTTCTGCCTTCCAAGAGTATTTTTAAGAAAGTCTACTGTGATAATGGCTGAACATGACATTTACTTTTCAAAATAAAATGAGACTCAGTGATGCACTGAATCTTCAATCAAACTATCCCTTGAAAAAAATATGAGAGGCAATGGGAATTAATTAATCTCTGGGGTCATCAACTCCACTCCCCTATTATCACTTAATGCCTTTTCCAGGCTTACTGAACCTCATCTTAGAAGTTACTCATTGCCCCTGCTATTTTTATCAGAAAGCCATTCAAGGATCTTAATCCTCTAAAGTATGGATCTTTTCTATCCATTTCCAGCCCAAACTTACATAGAGCCAGTGTTCCCTTTTCTGTGTCAATACCGCCTATTAGCACAGCTAGTGTTGCTTCCATCACGATTACTCTCCCATCTCTTGCTTTCTGCACTTTCTCTTTCCCCTCCCCTTTCCAACTCTCCTTTCACCAATACACACACTGTCACTACACTGGAAAATCATAATTCGTCCGATTTGTTCTTGTGAGGTAGACTTTTCACATAGACTTGTAACTAATGGAAAGCAAGAAATACTCAGCAGTTGCAAACATACCCTTCTATTACCCAGGAAGAAGGAGCTGCAAGTGTGTAGCAGTGGACTGAGCAGAAGAGAACAGGTGTTGGGAACATAGCGTCCAGAGGTTGCAAAGAGTAAAGGAAGGCACTGCCCTCAGCACCAGCTTTTCCCCACATCTCTACCCACACCTGTCTTGATTGCACTATCTCATTTCCAAAGATAGTTTTCTAGTATATATGAAAATATCAAAGAACTACTCCAGCCTGAGCAATGGCTAGTGAAAGAAAATACTTATGGAAGATCATATTCACAAATACATGCCTTTATAGTCTTAGTGGTACTGCCATCATCAGGATAACTGTGTTTGCCCTAAGGAAATCTAGCTAAGTTCTACCCATAAGAAGACTACATAATGCTTTACTTTTGTTTTCAACAACATTGCTAATTCCCTAGTGGGTATGAAACTGAACAGCAAGAGTAGTTCTAGACTATATGCTTTCTAAATATCAGTTGATGGAAAGGAAAGAGTCAGGGAAAACCAAACTGTTATGAGTTTCATATAACTTTTGCTGAGACTTCACAGAATCAGAGAGTCATTAAGGTTGGAAAAGACCTGTAAGATCATCAAGTCCAGCCATAAACCCAACACCACCATGCCCACTCAACTATGTCCTGCAATGCCACATCCACATGATCCTTGGACACCTCCAGTGATGGTGACTCCACCACCTCCCTGGGCAGCCTGTTCCAATGCTTCACCACTCTCTCAGGAAAGACATTTTTCCTAATATCCAGCCTAAACCTCCCCTGGCGCAACTTGAGGCCATTTCCTCTTGTCCTGTTGCTGGTCACTTGGGAGAAGAGACCAACACCCACCTCTCTGCAACTCTGTAGAGAGTGAGAAGGTCTCCCCTCAGCTTCCTCTTCTCCAGACTAAACAACCCCAGTTCCCTCAGCTGCTCCTCACAAGACTTATGCTCTAGACCCCTCACCAGCTTTGTTGCCCTTCTCTGGACACACTCCAGCACCTCAATATCCTTCTTGTAGTGAGGATTCAAGGTGCAGCCTCACCAGTGGCAAGTACAGGGGCACGATCACTTCCCTACTCCTGCTGGCCACACTATTTCTGATACAGGCCAGGATGCCGTTGGCCTTCTTGGCCACCTGGGCACACTGCTGGCTCATCTTCAGCCAGCTGTCAGCCAGCACCCCCAGGTCCTTTTCTGCCAGACAGCTTTCCAGCCACTCGTCCCCAAGCCTGTAGCATTGCATAGGGTTGTTGTGTCCAAAGTGTAGGACTCTGCACTTGGCCTTGTTGAACCTCATCCAATTGGCCTGGGTCCGTCAATCCAGCCTGTCCAGATCCCTCTGCAGAGCCTTCCTACCCTCAAGCAGATCAACACTCCCACCCAACTTGGTATTGTCTGCAAACTTGCTGAGGGAGCACTCGATGCACTCATTCAGATCATCGATAAAGATATTAAACAAGACCAGACCCAAAACTGAGCTATGGGGGAACACAGCTTGTGACCGGCCACCAACTGGATTTCACTCCATTCACCACGACGATCTGGGCTCGGCCGTCCAGCCAGTTTTTTACCCAGTGAATAGTGCACCTGTCTAAGCCATGAGTCGACGGTTTCTCCAGGAGAATACTATGGGAGACAGTGTCAAAGGCTTTACTGAAGTTCAGGTAGACACCAGCCACAGTCTTTCCCTCATCCACTAGGCAGGTCACCTGGTCATAGAAGGAGATCAGGTTGGTCAAGCAGCACCTGCCTTTCATGAACCTGTGCTGGCTGGGCCCGATCCATTGGTTGTCCTGCACATGCCCTGTGAGCGCCCTCAAGTTTAACCTTTCCATATTTTTTCCCGGCACGGAGGTCAGGTTGACAGGCCTGTAGTTCCCCAGATCCTCCTTCCAGCCCTTCATGGGCATTACATTGGCAAGCCTCCCATAGTCCGGGACCTCCCCGTTTAACCAGGACTATTGATAAATGATGGAGTGTCTTGGCAAGCTCCTCCGCCATCTCCCTCAGTACCCTTGGATGGATCCCATCAGGCCCCATAGACTTGTGAGTGTCCAAGTGGCGTAGCAGGTTGTTAACTGCTTCCTCCTGGTTCATGGGGAGTTTATTTTGCTCTCCATCCCTCTCTTCCAGCTCAGGGAGCTGAAGACCCTGAGGATACCTGGTCTGGCTGTTAAAGACTGAGGCAAAGAAGGCATGAAGTACCTCAGCCTTTTCCTCATCCTTGGTGACAATGTTCCCCCCGGCATCCAGTAAAGGATGGAGATTCTCTTTGGCTCTCTTTTTGTTGTTAATGTATTTGTAAAAACATTTTTTATTATCCCTTACAACCATGGCCAGATTGAGCTCTAGCTGGGCTTTTGCCTTCCTAATTCCCTCTCTGCATGACCTAACGAGGTCCTTGTAGTCTTCTTCACTTGCCTGCCCCTTCTTCCAAAGGCGATAAACTCTCCTCTTTTTCCTGAGTCCCAGCAAAAGCTCCTTTTTCAGCCAGGCCAGTGGTCTTCCCCACCGGCTCTTCTTACGGCACATGGGGACTGCCTGCTCCTGCACCTTTAAGATGTCCTTCATGATGAACATCCAGCCTTCCTGGATCCCTTCGCCCTTCAGGACCGTCTCCCAAGGGACTCTATCAACCAGTATCCTGAACAGGCCAAAGTCTGCCCTCCAGAAGTCTATGTTAGTGTTTTTGTTGACTTGCAACCTTTTACAGAGAATCTAGTTTATTATAAAGACCTACTCTAAACAGGTAGTACTATACAGTTGTGTGTTCTTTCTGGATTTACCCACTAACAATGTTTCTTTTATGATGACTCTTCATTTGGAGAAAGCTATGTAAATTTTTATCATTTTAGTAATGCCTCAGAAAGCTGTGGTATAAGAAAGTCTCCACTCTCATTGTTTGAGGTCTTAAGTCTGGTGTGACTGATAACACTCGCTGGTTTTGTTCCATTAATAAAATAAATTACATGAAAAGATATTGTCAAATATTATAACCTATAATCGAAAAGCCATCAATTTATTTCTTTGTTCTGCTGTGCCTGAGAAAATTTTACTTTTTGCATGCTCTGAATCTCAGGATACTTTAGAAGACTGTTGTAAAACACCAAAACAAATCCAAACCTTGATAAGTATATGCCAGTTTTACTTACTTAAAATATCCAACACAGCATTAAACTAGCTGGTTTTAAGTACACACAGCTCCTTGAACAATTTGCATATGCCATTTTAATTTCGTATTTCAAAGAAAAATGTCATATCACTTAACTGAGTCTTCAGATATCTTTTGCATTTCAGTAATGTAAGACCTTCAAATCATAATGATAAGGTGTTCAAAATTGTAAATATCACAGTTCTTTGAGAGGATTGACAAAATGCAAAAGCATAGACTATAGAGTGAGTCTTTTCTCTAGAACCTGTACATTACTGCTGATAGGCAAAGGACATAGAAAACAGCTGGTCCTTCTAGCTAGACAACAGAATCATAGAATCATTTAGGTTGGAAAAGACCTATAAGATCATTAAGTCCAACCATAAGCCTAACACTGCCAAGTCCACCACTAAACCATGTCCCTAAGTGCTTCATCCACACATCTTTTAAATATCTCCAGGGATGGTGACTCAACCACCTCCCTGGGCAGCCAGTTCCAATGTCTGACAACCCTTTCAGTGAAGAAGTTTTTCCTAATATCCAATCTAAACCTCCCCTGATGCAACTTGCAGCCATTTCCTCTTGTTCTGTCAAGAGAGAAGAGACCAGCACCCACCTCTCTGCAACTTCCTTTCAGGTAACTGTAGAGAGCAACAAGGTCTCCCCTCAGCCTCCTCTTCTCCAGGCTAAACAATCCCAGCTCTCTCAACTGCAAACCAGGATGCTATTGGCCTTCTTGGCCACCTGGGCACAATGCTGGCTCATATTCAGCCAGCTGTCAACCAGCACCCCCAAGTCCTTTTCTGCCAGACAGCTTTCCAGCCACTTGTCTCCAAGCCTGTAGCATCTCATGAGGTTGTTGTGACCCAAGTGTAGGACTCTGCACTTGGCCTTGTTGAACCTCATACAATTGGCCTGGGTCCGTCGATCCAGCCTGTCCAGATCCCTCTGCAGAGCCTTCCTACCCTCGAGCAGATCAACACTCCCACCCAACTTGGTATTGTCTGCAAACTTGCTGAGGGTGCTCTTGATCCCCTCATCCAGATCATTAAGATATTAAACAAGACCAGCCCGAGTACCAAGTCCCGGGGAACACCAGCTGTGACCAGCCGCCAACTGGATTTCACTCCGTTTGCCATGACCCTTTGGGCCCAGCCATCCAGATAGTTTTTTACCCAGCAAAAAGTACATCTGTCCAAGCCATGACTTACAATGACTTATTTAGCGTTTTTTGATGTGTAATAATAGAATGCCTCAGATAGCCAGTGACTTAGTCTATCAAAACAAGAATAACTTGTATAATCTCAAGATGAAACAATCAAAAGTTTTCATTGTTCACCTTTGTTTGGTGTTCCAGACCTGAAAGTTTAACTCTCAGCTGAATATTCTGAAACCTCCAGCCACAGCATGTGTTTATGCGTACATAAATGTGTATATAATGTTTCTGCCCTTAGGGAAATTTTCTTCTAATAGCAGCTAAATTCAATTTTGGTGGCAACAATGTATGTTTTTAGCAGGAGAAGATAAAGTTTCTAGAGTCAGATAGTAATTCCCATGTAAGTTACTTGTTATTTGCTATACATGGTATCTTCTACCCTGCCCAGTGAAATGGTAATGACACAAGTTCTAAAGGACTAGAAAAATTGTTCTTTCTGAGGATCACCAAACAAATAAATGTGCATGATTATATGGAGAAGATGGATTTTGCTAACCTCAAAGAACTCCATTACTTTCCCATTTAATTCTTAAGATCACATTTTTATTTACATGGTTCTTAATTTACACAAAATCCAAAAAAATAACGGAACACAGAAAGACGGACTAAGATTTTTCTTCCCATGATTCATATTATAAATATGCTCTGTTCTTTTTTTAAACTGTACACCCAGTTCATACTGTATTGAACTTTTCTTCAATTCCTGTTGCTGTTACAAAATTTAAGCATTTATTAAACTGCTGTGTTAAGAATGGGAAGACATCAGCAGATAGAAGAGCTAGGGACAGTGTTACATGTGTAGTTGAAATGTTTCTCCTTCGACTCCAGAGTGCTGTCCAAGGTGAAATTCTCCAGTGCTGATGCTCGAAAAATCAAAACATAACTATTTTCTGTTCAAAGAATGACAACCCAGACTGATTATTTGGATTCTGACCCTTGTGAATTGGCTTTCCAAGATGCAACAAAAATATTCTTCTAGTACGGTATGAAAGGTGTAGAGAAGTTTTTTGTTGTCTATAGAGCTGTTTAAAAGTTCTGCAACAAGAAGCCACGCAAGTTCTTCAGGTTGTGGAACCTGTTCTGCTGCTCACACAGCACTCATCTTCCTGCCACCTCAAAAATGCAGTCCATGCACATTCATCAGATCACAGGCAAGTATGCTTCTTCAACATAGGTTTTCAGTCAAGTCTGTTTAGCTGGCAGCCCCTAGGAAATCCATGTACCTGTCACAGCCCCTGCTCCCTTGAAGGACCTAGCATTCTTTGTATAACCATCTAACTTCTGCTTCTTACGTACATAAATAAATATCATAGGAGTTTCTGCTATTCTCAGCTATCACAAGCAGCACCTAAATATGTTTGACTGACACTTGAATCACTCACTCTGCAAAAGTTAAAAAGTGTAGATAAAATAAATACGAGTGCTTGCTTGCTCAGTGGTAAGTCATACCACATAATTTCACCACAAACACTAGAAATGCCTAAAGCAGAAAAATGTTTCAATACTATGTAAGCCCTGGGAATTTTACATCCCGTATCGTATTTCCCAACTTTATCAAAAGAGTCTAGCATTTAGGCCAGTTTTCAATAAGTCAAACCACAATTTTCTGACTGTAGCACAGGCCTCACTGCTTTGTTTCTATGCAATACAAGCTGAGAAGAATGGAGACATTAGTGATCTAGTAGAAATAGGGTAATGGAATAATTAAGACTGAGAATCATTCTTTGAAGTATAGTGTAATTTCCATCTGGACAGCATTCTAGCCTTTAGAAAACGTGCTTTTACGAAAGTCTAATGATAGTGCCTCTATTTACAATTTTCTTACTATCAAAAATCAAAGCAATTTAGTAGAATATAGTGGCAAAATTTAACTATGACATTGTTAGTAAACAAATTTCATCTCTGCCAGAACGTGAAGTTTTCAAGTATGTAAACATTTTGACTTGTGTGATGTTAATCTATAAAGCATGTGAATGCTCTACATAGATAGGGAAAAAAGAGAAAGAGCTTATATAAAGACCCAGTAAAAGACAAGACAAAGTCAAGATCCAAAGCACACTCCAGAAGGCATCCATAGAATGGAGTAATCAAAATTTAATGTCACTAGTGGGGAAAACAAAACAAAATAAAACAAACAAAAAAAAACCCCGACCAAACAAACAAACCCCAAACAAAAATAGCACAACTCCCTAAGTTGTTTCTAGAATGTAATAATACCAACACAAATTCTTGTTATAAAGGTAACAAAGACATTGTGTTCTGTTTGCTATGTATGGTAAGAAAGAGGCAACAGGAAAGAAAAGAGACAATAGAAGTTTAGAAGTATACAGCAAATATCACAACTTCGGGAAAGCTCAGTTGCATATTTTTTATGTATATCTACGAATAAGTAATCAATTTAGTCTATTAATGTATTTTTCACATGTTCCTTCGGATAAATGAACAGCCATATGCATAGCATAGCTCTAACAGCGAAAGTGCTGATACACTCACAGGTGCTCTAGCTAGCTGTTTCTTCTCTTGTGTGTCTCCAAGGATTGACACATATGCAATAATAGAAGGTTTATCTCCATCCAGCTGAGAATAAGGTAAAGGTTAAAGGGAATTCAGAGGTGGTTCATTAAAGCAGTTACCTTAGCAACATCAAGCAACAGTAAACATTATGGTACTATACAATAACTAGCTGCTTATAGTTATCTATTTGTCTAGACATGCTCTATTTCTGTGAACTCATGCCCATTTTCAAGAATACAGTTATAAACCTTTCTCACATGCAATCCCAGATCCTTGCATAATTCCTTTGATTTCAGTGGAATTAACACCAGGTGGAGATCTGGGCCAAAGATTCAAAACTTCTAAAAGCCTCTTGTCACTAAATAGAGATTTCTCACAGCTTTGTCCTTTGTCTTTCTCAGCCTGGATCCCTGGCCCCTCAAGTTCTCCCAGAGCTTGCTGAAAATCCAGACCAGGGGAGCAAAAGTTTCCCTCATTAGGTCCTGCCACATTCCTTCCTTTGCTGTCCTTGGCACTTGCCTGCAAACACCTAATTTCATGCTGGGTTTTTTGGACTCTTCCACGAGCATCAACCTTCTCATCAAAGAGGATGTCACATCTGGCTTACCTCAAAAAAAACTGGCAAAAACTTTTTATGTCCAACTGCCAAATGAGTTGACAGGGAGTGGAAGCTGGTTTTAGGACTGCTCTAATATTTAATTCATCTTACCACTTCCACACACACAAAAAACCCCAAAACGTTTCACCCTTTCAAAGGACAGAAACCTGCTTTACACAGATAAAGGAATCCTTCACTGCCAGCCTAGTAAGTTGATGGATTTACAAGATTAGAAACGTTTCATGCAAGTACTGCTCCAACTATTGACTGCAAGCCAGTACTCACAGCAAGGACTTTTGGTGTTTTTAAAATTATCTGTGATACTATTCTCTAGTCTGACTCAGCTGTCTGCTTCAGACCTATTACAGAAATACAATTAATTGTGATAAAGTTTCATATCCAGGAAACACTTGAAGGAGGTCTCTGTGAAGAGTATACTTGAAAAACTATTGAAAACCCTTCTTCACATAGGGAATAAGCTTTGTAAATTTTCCAAACAGGAAGTGGGCTTGGGGTAAGTCTTCTGGAGTGTTGAAACCTTTACAGTGTTTTTTAGGTAGCTTTTCAACTAAGCATCTCATACTTTTTTGTTTCTCCGTAGTTTTTACTGAGTAATAGCACGCAGTTATTTGCCATGCATTTTTGTAGTACAGTATTCTCTACACTTGGACCTTGGATGTCTGTACTATTGCCATGTGGCACAAAGTTCAAAGGAGCTGAATTTTTTAATTAAAACAAACAGGATGCTTCTTTAATTACACTACAGACAATATGTTATTAGTCCAAAACAAATTTTTAAAAATACTCTCGCGCTACAAAGTGCAGGAGATATTAATTCACTATTCTCCCATGTTTTTAAATGAGTTATGCAGTGGTAAATACAAGTTCTTGGGTAGAAGGATGTACCAAGTTATAAAAAAGTTGTGGTTTTTCCTCCAGCTTTGTTCCTTCCGTTCTAATAGATTTTAACACACTATTTTTGCCAAAGTTTCATAGAATCATAGAATGGTTCAGGTTGGAAGGGACCTTAAATATCATCTGGTTCCAACCCCCCTGCCATGGGCAGGGACACCTTCCGCTAGACCAGGTTGCTCAAAGCCCCGTCCAACCTGGCCTTGAACATTTCCAGGGTTGGGGCATCCACAAATTCTCTGGACAACCTGGTCCAGTGCCTCACCACCCTCATGGTGAAGAATTTCTTCCTTGTATCTAATCTAAATCTACCCTCTTTCAGCTTAAAGCCATTACCCCTTGTCCTATCACGACATGCCCTTGTAAAAAGTCCCTCTCCAGCTTACTTGTAGGCCCCCTTCAGGTACTGGAAGGCTGCTACAAGGTCCCTCCGAAGCCACCTCTTCTCCAGGCTGAACAAACCCAACTCCCTCAGCCTGCCTTCATGGGAGAGGTTCTCCATCCCTCTGATCACCTCCGTAGCCCTCCTCTGGACTTGCTCCAACAGGTCCACATCCTTCTTATGTTGGGGGCCCCAGAGCTGAATGCAGTACTCCAGGTGGGGTCTCATGAGAGCAGAGTAGAGGGGGAGAATCCCCTCCCTCGACCTGCTGGTCACATTTCTTTTGATACAGCCCAGGATACGGTTGGCTTACTAGGCTGCAAGTATGCACTGCCGGCTCATGTTGAGCTTCTCGTGAACCAACACCCCCAAGTCCTTCTCCTCACGGCTGCTCTCAGCCCATTCTCCACCCAGCCTGTATTTGTGCTTGGGATTGCCCCAATCCACATGCAGGACCTTGCACTTTGCTTTGTTGAACTTTACGAGATTCTCATGGGCCCACCTCTCCAGCCTGTCAAGAACCTGTTTCTTTGAGTCTTTGTTTTTCATCATATAGCTACAGGTGCTGGTAGAGCAAAAGTATTACCCAAATATTAGGCTAGATGGGCTGTAACATTCTCATTATAACTGTCAAGCAAAAGAAAACTCAGAAAGGGGCAGCAGTCCTGATACTTACATTTTTTTAAAATATTTAGCATCTAAGTATTTAAACAACTAGTTCTAACAAAAGAAAAATTTAGGTTGCTTTTTCCTGAGTCCTTCTGACTGCATCTCCCATAGTGAGGGTTCACGCTTTAAAATGTTAGCCCAGGATAATCAATAAGATGCAAAGTTCTGTACAGAGACTTAATAACTCTATGGGGCAAGGGAATTCAGGAGTTCTGGGTTCCAGCCATGTCTTCTTGTTATAAGGCTACAACTAATACTGCTTCTTGCTTATAGTTCAGAAATACTGCACCCAAAATTACCACAATAGAATAAGAAACATTCTGAGAATGTTAAAGCTATCTCATTTAGTCATTTTCACAAGAAGTATGTGGTCCAACTGCAAGTGTAGAAGTGTCTTAGTCATTATATTAGCAAGAATACATCCCACTAGTACTTCCAGAGTTTGCTTTCATTCACATATATTCTAACCTTTAACCTACCCATCATGCTGTAATTACTTTGATCCTCCAGCCAAGAGGATTCTAAACCTTTTGGATGGAAAGGACATTTAAAAAAAAATTGCCTTCTACAGTGGAATCAAGTTCTATATCAATGGTTTCTTATGCCTTTTTGCTTAAAAACAGTTTGCACTGCCTGAAACATTTTATAAACACATCAAATTCAAGCCATACTAGTCAAAAAGAAAAAATTAAAACCACACTATTTTGATAGTTTAACTGTTTCTAAACTAATTTAAAGTTATTTGTTAAGAAAATTTTTTAAAAAACGCATAGCCTAAGAACATTAAAAATTACTAAGTTAAGAACCAAGTGTTCAAAGTGAGAATGAGGTAGACCCAAGGAACAGAAGCCACACACAAGCGCAGACTCCTAACAGTCCTGTTCTCCAATTAAGTGTTACTTAGAAAACAGCTCTCCTCACTGTCTTCATCAACATAGCCTTGCACCATGCTCCTACCTCCTCATCAGTCTCTATTTCTCCCCTTCAGTGGCTGAAGTGACTATCTCACTTCAATGAGAGAAGGAAGGACAGGTTGGAAGTGGAGAATGGTCAGGCCCGTCACTCTGTCTCTTGCCACAGCATGGTCAATCTGTCTCCTTACTAGAATCTACTCCTTACTAGACCTCCTCCTTAGTATTCACTTTCTTATTATAGACACCAAATAGCACTAAATGCTAGGCATCAGTCCTGAGTCTAATCTATCTGACACCCAGTAGCTAAGCCCTTTGTTCCTCAGTACTGCCTCTTCCAGATGATGAACTCGCTTTCAGATATCTTCTGCTGGGGATGTGGACTAACGCTGCAACAGGTTTTACTTAGTCTCAAACTTCACTCTAGCTAAGAATGACTTTTTTGAACTTTTTTCAGAAAACACAGAGCTCAGGACTAATCTTACCATGCAATCCCTGAGACAATTCAGATATGGAATTTTGTGACTATATTATGTCATCACAGACCTTCAAACTTCAGAAAATGTAATTTCTCAGGTACCTGGAGAGGAGGTGTTTGTCTATTTATTTTCAATATACCTTTCTACTTTTCTAAATTAACTTTGTGTTGTCTTGTATTCATGTCTTGCTGGCTTCCCTCCACTTCCAGGTTCCAGCCTTTTTCTCCCTGTTGCGGCAGAAGAAGCAAAGAGACTTTGTACCATCTTCCAATTCAAGAAATTTAAACATATTCAAGGAATTCCCTTTCTAAACTGGTCTCATTTCATTTTAAGGCTGATTCCTGCTAGAGTTTTAGCACAAAATTGGGAAACTAGAGTATCTATTTGATCTGTAGAGTTTAAAAAAAAAAACAGGAGAAAAAGCTTTCTCATATTATACTACAAACCTTGTCATGGGTAATGTAAATGTTACCTGTGTATTGTACTACCAGTTACATCTTGTGCCGTTTACCTTGTAGGTTCCTCCACACAAAAATCAAGTTTTCTTTTTTTGCTTTGCCTATGCCTCACATAACCTTGGGCAACGTCAACTCTCCTTGTATATATTACACTTAAAATGCAGTAGAACTGTGGTTTTGTTGGTTACAACACTGGTGTGAGTCAAGTTTGGTACCTTGGTTCAAAACAGTCTCGGTTCTCTAAATCTACACAGTCTTACTGGCCATAAATAACCATGATTCTCCAGCATAAGCACCTTCTACTTTATTACATGTAACCAAATCCACAGGTCAGATCCTTCATTCTAATTCCAAGCTAGAAGCCCTAGGCCTCATTTAAAAATCATTTAGATATTGATTAGATAGCTCACCTATCAGCTCATTTCATTTCAACCATCTGCTTTTCCAGGGTCTATTTCAGATGCAATTGATGGCTTCATAACTCTTTCAAGTCATCTCATCGCCTTTTTTATTCTGAGTGATTTATCTCTCATTTCAAAACTTAGTTACTCTGAGTCTTCCGAGAAGAGATTTAGGGAGATAAGAGGGATTTCCTGTTTTCATCTTTCTTGTCTGCTGTCCTCACTGGTTCTGACTTCTGCATTGCTGAGTTTCCTATCCTAATGTGATCTGTTCTCACCTTTTCCCTGCAGTTTCTCCAGCTTACTCTTGGCCCGGACATTCTACGTGCTCTGTTGCAACCAGCTACAGATGTTGCCACAGCCCAGTTGGCAGCATCAAACTTTGGGCAGGTTTCCTGAAATGTTTGCAGTCAGGGGATTATCTTATTTTCTCCCTAGATGAATTTCAATCGAAAGTTTGGTTACTGTAAAGATCCTTTAAAAGTCAATATTTTGACCAAACTCTAGGTCAGTTATTTGTTTCTTCTGAAAAACCTGATTAATTTACTGGTCCATCTTTTCAGTTTCTACTAGTTGTCAGTTGTACTGAGTACAATAGAGTTAAAACACTTCTCTCCAGCTAAGGAACTTCCCTATGTTCTTGTAAATGGGAAAATTTATCATTAGGTTCACCACAAAAAAGTAGAAATACTTTTTCCAGGAAGTATTAAACTACATGTCTTCTTCTCTGAGCAAGATCAAGAATAGCATCAGATCATTTTCTGTCCAAAAGTACCAGCTTGGTACCTGCATTAAACCACACTTCAGCTAGATTTCAATTTCATATCACAGTCTGTAGGTCAATATCTGCAGTAGCTTAATAAAGGTATTTGTGAGAAAGTTCACTACCTGCTTTTTTAAAATAATTTTTTAAAAGTTCAGTGCCATGGAAAAAAAGAGATTGCCACTGCTAGAACTTCAGGCACCCTTTTGAGCATGGTAGCAGGCCTAATTCCTATTACAAAGCTGTTTTCCTATTTGTATTAAATTTGTACAGTCTCTTCTGTACTTCATCAGAATAATATGTCGGTAACTCAACTTCCCAGATAGCTACGACTCTACTTCTTAAAACTCTCCCTTTTTGAATGGAAAAAATAGATGACAATCACAGTTCATCGAAATGCATCATATAGTATACATTTTGATCAAATGCGAAATAGACTGTGAAACTGAACCTGCTTTCTTTCCTTAAGCAGAAAGAATTCTAAGAGAGAAAAGACAAAAGACACATACAAGCAAGATCTTTGGGAAAAGGCAAAAGAAAGCTTTGAAGAGAAGGGATTACACAGAATCAAGAGAATGCATGAGAAATGATTGACAAGGTCACAGAATGCTATACACTGACATGGGAAAATTAATGAGTGCTCTGCAGCCTTTTGTGCAGTTGTGGGTCAATGCTGTAGATATGTATTACTCAATACAAATAAAGAGGAAGAACAACTTCTATTTTATATATTTTTCAAACACATTACTTCTTAGTGGGTTAAATTGCATTAGAGAATACAAGAAGGGGAAAAACAGTTTTAGCAAGCCTACCTGTAGGCACTTAGGTGCACTTAACAGCTGACTGCCAACTAAATGCAGAAGACTGTGCATGGACCTGGTACTGATTGGAAGAGAATTTCTCCTTGCAGATTGCAAAAATAGAATTTTCTCCCTGAAGAATAAAAGGGAAAGGAAAAAGGAATGAGAAAGTGAATGAAAATGGAAAGGAACAAAAGGTTAGCATAGAGAAGAGAGAGATATCCTTTTAAAAATATTCTTAGGATCATTAAATTATTCAGGGTTGGTGAAGCTGTGGAAGTCAGTTTAATGTAGAAAACAAAAAGTAGCCATGCACCACTAAAAGGATCCATCAAAAAAAATCTTCATTGCTTGCTTGTGAAGGGAGAACAAGTTTCAACATGATTTTTCAGGGTCTTCTTCCAGTCAGCCCAATACTTGCATTTGTATCATTTCCCTCATTATATACATGAAATAGCGTAAAAAGAAAAATATGTGCCAGAGCTAAACAGAATTTACCCAGACTTAAGAGGAGGTTTAAAGCTAATTTTAATCCTTTATCATGTAACTGAGTTACACTTCAGGGTCAATTTACCTTCAATGAAAACACATGTCCAGAAGTGTCTGAAAATTGCTGCACCAACAGGAAAACGCAACATTTATGCTGCCCAGAGTTCACAGAATCACAGAATCACTAAGGTCGGAAAAGACCTGTAAGATCATCAAGCCCAATCATCAGCTAACACCACCGTGCCCATTAATCCATGTCCCACAATGCCTCATCCACACGTTCCTTGAACACCTCCAGAGACGGTGACTCCACGACTTCCCAGGGCAGCCTGTTCCAATGCTTCACCACTCTCTCAGGAAAGACATTTTTCCTAATATCCAGTCTAAACCTCCCCTGGCACAACTTGAGGCCATTTCCTCTTGTCCTGTCGCTTGTCACATGGGAGAAGAGACCAACACCCACCTCACCACAACCCCCTTTCAGGTAATTGTAGAGAGTGATGAGGTCTCCCCTCAGCCTCCTCTTCTCCAGACTGAACAACCCCAGCTCCCTCAGCCGCTCCTCATCAGACTTGTGCTCCAGATCCCTCACCAGCTTTGTTGCCCTTCTCTGGACACACTCCAGCACCTCAATATCCTTCTTGTAGTGACGGGCCCAAAATTGAACACAGTATTCAAGGTGCAGCCTCACCAGTGGCAAGTACAGGGGCACGATCACTTCCCTACTCCTGCTGGCCACACTATTTCTGATACAGGTCAAGATGCTGCTGGATTTCTTGGCCACCTGGGCACACTGCTGGTTCATATTCAGCCAGCTGTTAACCAACACCCCCAAGTCCTTTTCTGCCAGACAGCTTTCCAGCCACTCTTCCCCAAGCCTGCATGGGGTTGTTGTGGCCAAAGTGCAGGACCCGGCACTTGGCCTTATTGAACCTCATCCAATTGGCCTGGGTCCGTCGATCCAGCCTGTCCAGATCCCTCTGCAGAGCCTTCCGACCCTCCAGCAGATCAACACTCCCACCCAACTTGGTGTTGTCTGCAAACTTGCTGAGGGAGCACTCGATCCCCTCATCCAGATCATCAATAAGGATATTAAACAAGACCGGCCCCAAAACTGAGCCCTGGGGGACTCCGCTTGTGACCGGCCGCCAACTGGATTTCACTCCATTCACCACAACTCTCTGGGCTCGGCCACCCAGCCAGTTTTTAACCCAGCGAAAAGTGCACCTGTCTAAGCCACTATTCGCCAGCTTCGCCAGGAGAATACTATGGGAGACAGTGTCAAAGGCGTTACTAAAGTCCAGGTAGATAACGTCCACAGCTTGTCCCTCACCCACTAGGCGGGTCACCTGCTCATAGAAGGAGATCAGGTTGGTCAAGCAGCACCTGCCTTTCATGAACCCGTGCTGGCTGGGCCAGCAGTTCTGGCATAATTCCTGCTCTCTGGTACTGTAAAAAGCTGGGATGTAACATCACATTAAAGCAAAGATGCATGTCTGATGGGAATGGAAGAGAGGTAACTACTGTCATCCTTTTCCCATCTTACACCTTAATAATGGGAGGGAAAAAGTCACGTCACATGACAGAGGGTAGCATGTAGCAGAAGGCTGCAGAGATGACAACACTAGCAGTTCCCAGCTCTGATTTATCACACATTCCTTATTATGATGTCAAGGTGGTCTCTCAGAGAGACTGTGAGACAGTATGGAGAATCTGCAAAATTCCTGAGTGGAAGCAGAAGACACAAGTACTGCAAAACAACATGTGGTCTCCTCTGGCACCTAATAAGTCTTTACTTGATGTGGTAGAACAAGGTAATTATTTATTTTTCTTCTGAGTCAGTTAGGCACTAAAAAAATATTTTGGACATAACAATATCTTTGTAAATTCATCAACCTGTTCTAACTGAGAAAATGAAGTGAGCAGTGGAACTAGCATCCTGAAGAAAAAGCGGCACTGCCCCATTGACATAGTAACTCAGTGGTTTAGACCTTTGCCTGTGAGACGCTACCAAAATTCACTCCCCTCTTTGATCTGTGATGACCTGATCCAAGCTTCCTACTGTGCTGAATGGCACCTGAGCTGCCAGGGTAACCCTCAGCTCTCTTCTCCACTTGCTGAAGTGTGAGCCCTTCTCAGAACATAATTTACTGCTGGGAAAATGTCTCTTTCAGTCCCTTTCCTCCTTGTGCTTTTTCATTGGGGAACATATCACTTCAGAGAGAATTGTTGGTATCCCATGTGTTTATTGTTTATGCCAAAGAGAAAATCACCAACAGAAGAGATGGAGACTACCCTTGGCACAGACTATACAATGGCCTGACTGCTAGGACACTCTTTGGGGAGCTCAAGTCTGCACAGGCAGAGGCAACTTGGTTCTCCAGCAACTTGGCTAATAGGCCTAAAGACAGAGCCTTTCTCAGAAGACAGGATCCTGCATTTTCTAGGAGTATTTTAAATCTACCCTTTCATCTCTTTTTCTTTCCAAATGTCTGCAAATGAAATGTATACTTTCATACTGAATAGAACATTTTGATGAGACAAACCCAAATAATTTTGTTTTAATCCTTGGTTTGGTTGCCAAAATGCCAAACACATTAATTATTTACACAGCCTTACAATGCAGAAAATACCATTTATAAGTATTTTACAATATCAGCTTGAAGCTTTGCTTCTTTTCAAATGTACAGTGGTGTTACTGGAAGCAACAGTTTCACAGTCTCACAGAAGGGTTGGTGAAGCTTTTCCCTAGCTGTTGAAACTAGCCATAGCAGCAGATTGGAAGATTCAACATGTTCCATCAATAAACAAGTGATTCTCTAAATAGATTTTAAGCAGAAACCTGACAGATTTCAGCAGATTTTTCCATGCAGACAAGTCAGTATATCCAATTTTGTTATGCAGCTGCCTTTTACAAACTATAGTGAAATAATACTTTTCAAAAAAGTAGTATCTTGCACAGCCTTGTCTCCTATTGAGTGGCTGTCTGCACTGTTTTTTTTAGTTTATTTCCATTAAATCCCAATTATTGTTATTTTTATTTCCTGATCTCTTTTACCATGTTAGCAGAAAAAAGCAGAGTCCATGTTGACTTATTGGTGCTAATGTGGGTTTGAGAAATAGCACAGCCATTTTATGCATGCCACAGCATGGATTTTTGATTATCTTAATTTCTCTGTGATATTGACATCTTCTCCCTGACTTCTTTCATCAGCTTCCGAGAAACCCAAGGTTTTGGGTAGGTAATGTCACCTTTTTAGTAATTAGCAGTGAATATCTTCCGCCTAAGATGGGAAAATCACTACAGGAGCATGGATCAACTAGATTTTTTATCAAATGCTAGAATCTTACAGAGTTTTACTTTGCCTTTAGCCAAGTTGCATTCCAAGAGAAAAAGAACATGATTATTCAGCAAACCATGATCCACATCATTCACGGCATGAGAGGATCTCATGTGATATGACTTGACATAATTGCACATTTTGTGTAGCACTCATGCTTTCCTGCATATTTATGTCAATTGGCAATGACCCATCCCTCCCTAGAAATTAGTGGACATTATTAATTATCTTCACAGAGGAGCAAATCATATGGGAAGCAGGACACAATCTCATGTGTCCTAAGCCAACCAGCTGAAGTCAAGCTAAAACTTAGCGGCTCTACTAGCACAAACCTGCACAGCCTAAGTTTTACCTGATTCACAGCTCTTCATGGAACAAATTACACTGTACCGCAGAGATACTTCAAAGCAATCTGAAACTAAAAAAGGTATAAAATTTATAATTACAGCAGGTACTAGTTTCTTTGACACTGTTCACAAAAGCAAAAATATCACGTCAAGGGGCATACAGCTGAGGAAAATGTGTATCCGGATATAACCTGCATAGTTACATACTTCAAGAAGTCAAACAGGTCTATTTTCAGTATGTCCAGCAGCACAAACAATTCAAGTATTATAACTGAAGAGAAGAATTGATTCAACTGTCTATAAATTCTGAAATGGAAATTACCTTTTACAGTAAGTAGGTAGTTCAGTGTATTTACCATGTCTGTGAACTTACTAAGCACTCACTTTCAGGTATCTACAAGGTTAAACAAAAGAAATCAAGTTTCACGTTAGAATATTTCATTTCTTTCACAAATTAGTTCTTCTGGAAGATAATGGTCAATAGTTATCCATGTAATACTTTCATTATAGCAGAATGGAAAATAACTGCATTAGGCGCAAAAGAGATATGAACTGTAAAGGTCACTTTCCAGATAATGGGATTCATCAAGGAGACTGAGAAGATACTGGGCAAGATTCACAAAAAGCATCAATGTCTTTGTTTACTTTAATTTTGGTGGAGAGAAGAAAGTCAGATTCACAAATTCAAAGAGGTTTTCAGCTGGCAAAGTGATATTAGTCCATCACTGTAGCTGTTGAATAGGCCTTTAGTATAGCTATGAACAGATGGTAACCAGCAAGGCCTAAATGATGAAAGAAAACTCCCAGATTCTTTCGATTTCTGCTAATATACGCTCAATCCATTTTTTTTACAAGGAAAATCAAGTTCCCCACTTCTTTACACAAGGTTTTTTTCAATTTAAACCATGGCGATAATATTTTTCCTGTATTTTCATTTATACAGCATTTTTCATCTCAGAACACTTTAAACAGGTATTACATGCATTTTATACATGATTAAATTAAAATGCAGCCAGCCTAAAGGCCATTTTCTGTGTCATGTGCAAACCTGAACCATCCCAGAGAAGCAAAAATATTTCAGTTGAAGCAAGATTCTTCCCACATCACCCTTCCTTGCAGGCCAATGAAATTAGGGGAATAGGAAGATACACCAATTTTACCATTTCTTTTGTTGATCAGAATGAACCTGCATGAGAATGTCTTCTTTTGACATGGAGAACTGCAGACACAGTAGTCAACTCTCATTTGAGTGACACCCACATAATCGTTTCTACTCCACACTCCCTCTGCCAGTACAAAGTCCAGTCCCATCCTTGCTCAAAATAAACCAGATTTTCATCTGCAATAGGGATTTCTGCTGAGAACTAAGTAGGAAATCTTGGTGTCTGTACTTTGATTTATCCACTTTACCAGTCAAATGAAGAAGGCTGGGACACACTGGCAGTATTTCCTTACAGTCCCAGCTGGCCTGTTTTTCAACTTCTGTTCTCTATCTCAGCAGATCTTTGCAGGAGAGTAGATGACATGGCCACCTTGCCTAGTCCTTCCTACTGTGTAGCATTTTTTTGGCACAGTTTTCAACATATTAAAGAGGCATAAGAGTTCCTTCTTTTGTGGGGAATCTCTTGGGGAGATTCCCTCAAACCTCTGTCTTTTATTTTATTTCATTATTAAAACTTCAAAATACATTGGTCCAGAAGTACAGTAAATCTTGCATGCACCTGAGCAAAGGAGTTTGTCAATGCACCAGCTTTGACAGGAAAATGTGGAGTCCATTTCCAGATGCTCCTGTGCCTTACAGCAGGTGGAAGAGTAGTCCAGAACTGTTAATAGCACTAATCAAGCTCACAGGCTTTGAATACACAGTGAAAGCAAAGCCTTGAATAAGCCATCAGAACAATGTATTTTATAAGATGCTATTCCTACATACTAATCCCTACCCACTCTATCTCAGAAGAACAAACTTTCTCTAGTGTTATTATGTATGTTGTATTGTGATGCTGATGATTTACCATCTTGGTACAAATAAAAAAATATATGAAAAGAGATATTAAATGTTTCTAAGCACACGGATGATCCAGCACTAGCAAATATTGCAAATAATGACATTCACAAGCAATAGCAAGCTGTCAGAAGAGTCCTCCTTTAAAAATGTATCTTTTCTCAACTGCTTGTATTTCCACTTGGGGAAGATCATTTTCAAATAACTAGAAACCTGACTTAGCCACTGAATCATCAGAATATGGTAACATTAGCTTTTTTTTTTTTAATGGATGGCTAAATGCCACAAGGCAAATGAAATTGCCTTGGAGACACCTGACACCAAATGCTGAACAATTTTATGGCCACGTGCTGTTAAAAAATCCTTGGCTTATATGCCAAGCATCCAACTGCTCTCAGTTCTGAAACAGAATGGACCAAGGATCTGGCTCACATTTTTATTTCTGCACAAAGTGCATCCCAACATACCACAACAGGTGCCTTTGGCATTTCAACTTAATGCTGATTGACAGTTAACGGTCTTCTAAGAATCTCATGGAGAAGAGAGTTGGGTTTTTTAACTGGAATTGCTAACCCCTTGCACTTCCATTATCATCTTGCAGCATATACTGACTAGTCACATGGACTCTGAAGAAGAGGTTTGCACATGTCAAAGTTACTTTATTTTTCAGGAATCTTATTCATATATTCATTAAACACTATTCATGGCTAATTCAGCAGAGCTAGTGGTGCAGTCAAATATTTCAAATTAGTATGAAAACTGTTAAACTCTTCTAACCCCCCCAATCGAAACAAAACCTCTGAAAGCTTTCATTTCTACACAGTATTAGTGCAGGATTTTCACTAATTCAATCCATTGTTGGTGTTGGGCTTGGAGGACTCACTTTAGATTTAACTCCTCTTCAGACATTAGCTAATACAGTATTTGAATGCTTTGGTATGTTCAGAATAGCTTTATTATGGACACAAATCCACCTGGATTCTGCTTGAAATGGATAGTCAACTTAGTGGATTAGCTGAGAAGGTAAAGAAAACCTTTATCATCAGTAGTCAGTAGACTAACAGATCAGAGAGGGCTTTTTGATCCATCTCTAACTCATTAAAGCTACAGTAAATCCCACTGAACTCTACTACAGTTAGCTCTATGCAAACTTTAGTCAGTTAAAGAAAACTAGCAAAAAGTTTCCAGAAAGAGATACCTACCAAATGCTAATGCATCTTGTTTCCTTATTTTCCTAGAAGTGACAAAAAATGGAGGAAAAATGTCCCTTCATTTACCTGAACAGTGTGCCTAAGCATAGGCAGCTATTATGAAGACTGATATTTGAAAATAAGTCTGTAAAGAAATTTGGCTGAGCATTTATTCCTATATAAAACATGCATAACTATTTCTAAATACAGCCCAGGCTCTATTAGAAACAAAATCCATTGATCCAAAGCCCATTAAAATCAAAGGAATGGCTCCCATTAATATCAATAGCTATTAGTTAAGGCCACAAGCAGGGAAAATCCACACTGAAAACAGTGGGAATTCTGCCTGCATAAACTCCCCTTGGAAGCTGCTAGTATTTTTTCTTCTTTCATTTCTTCATAAATATTTTATAAACAAAACTCACTGAACTTAGAACTTGTACATACAACATTATGCAACACTTTTGTAAGGATCTTGCTGGTCTTAGCAGAGCTTTCTTGTACATATCGCTGCCACTTCAAGAGCAATCTGAAGATAGAATCTCCTTTGGGAAGCAAATGCCGTGATTTATCTTGACGTTGTCACTATATAGAAGGTATGGTAGACTAGAAACAGCTGCTAAATTTCAGAGTAACCTACGTGTTAAAATGTCAGGCTAAGTACATTTTACCTTGTTTCTGACAGAAGAAAGTAGTCTTTCTTTCAGAGCTTACTAAAATGAAAACTTCTCCTTGTTTCCATGTGTAAAACCATAATACACTAAAAGTACTATTCAGCTGAGTTTAGTAAATACACTGAGAGATTCTGTTAAATGTTATTTGAAATGTCTGCCCTAGAATGAGAATGGCTATATTGCTTCCCAGGGCTAATGTTGTAGCTTTCCACCAGCCATTGTTCAATTAATGGCACACAAAAATAAACTGATAAACAGGCTTTTGTCATTTCAAAGCAATTTTTCATGTCACAGACAGCCAAATGATAATTAGGGGTAAAGAGATGTTTTTAATTTGTTTATGAATTATGGATTTATAAAATATCACAGGAAGCATAAACCTCCCTCAAATGCATTTATTAGAACATACACCTGGGGATGTTTATGCTTTATACGGAAAGAATTAGCAAATGAAAGAAATTCTAGACATTACCTAGTTAATTGTCATTGGTTCCTGTGTAACCATTTCCTTTAAGTACATCATAGGAGATTTCTGCAAATAGTTTGAAATATGAGTTTCGCTGTTATGACAGTCCACTGCTTTTTTAATATAAATTTTCCACCTATTTTTAAGAAATACAGTGTTTAACAAACATGAGAAATAATGTCATACAAGAAAAAGTTGAAAAAAATTTAGAAAGCACATGAAAAAGCTAGAAAATATGTTAACTGAGCAGTAACAAAAGTGCAACATAATGCTACACAATGACAAGGAAGAATAAAATTATAATATCCAGACCTTTAGTATGCCTTCTCCCACCTCCCAGTTCTGCAAGCTCTGGCACTGATAACTTGTTGTGGGCAGGATGAAGTGAAAGGGGAATAATCTTTAGTATGTGATGCTGTAACTGTTTGAACTTGTGCCATAAGCTTCAGCCAACCTTCAGTTTTATAGATGAAAATTACACCAAAGCTATTGACTATCCCCACAGATCAGATTAGAGAATGTACAAGAGTCACTATGGGTAGCATTTTTTGCCAAAACACCCTAAAAAACTGTAGTGTGTTTGAGACAGAGAGATGAGCAACAGACTAACAAAAAAATACAAAAAACAAATGGCAAATGAATGACAGAGGAAAACAGGTGAGAAACAGCATATGGACCTTGTTCCATCTCTAGAGCAAATATTCATATTTCTGCATTTCAACTGCATTACATGCCTAAGATGATCTATAGGACAGCTGGGCTTAACTTCTCTAGACTGGTCATGCATAATGAAAAATAACACTCTAAATAAGAAAAATCAGCTTGAAAATTTACAATACCGCTCAGCACAGAAGAAAGCCTATGAAGTTTTGTCAGCTGTGCAAATATATAAATATACTACAATTACGCACATTTACAAAACTTTTTTTTCTTTCACGACAGGATCATTGCTGTTTTAAAGAAGAGCTTGTAAATAGGAGCTCCCCACATTTTTTTAAACTGAAGATGAACACTCAAGAACAATAGGGCTATATTCTAAACTCTTCACACCACTCTATTGCAACGAAGGCTGAAAAATGATGGTCTCAGCCCATCCAAGCATAAGCAGCTTACATGCAAGTCTCTTTGATATCTCCCACTCAGGACAAGATGGATTATGCCCAAAGCTTGATAGTGACAGCCATGTAAGCTACAGATTGCCAGATTTGTTCAGGTTTCAAGAACAATACAATTCCCCTTTTTCATTGTGTTTTTTTACCCACATAAAGTTTCTGGAAGGAGAAGGAGGAAACATGCCTAGGGTAAATCTGAATATAAGTAGTTTTAATTACACCAGCAAAATTTGGTTGCACTGGGGAATGTAATCTTCGACCTTATTTTTGTCCCTCCTTGTTCTATTGATTTAATGGACAAAGGTTGCTGGTATCATAATAAGGGTGTAACTTTCCACACAGATTATGTAAACTCATGTTTCAGACTTCAGATTCATCCCAAATGTAACTGCTCTGAATTATCTTACACTTTTAAAATTGAACAAGAATGTATTAAAAAAATTGAGTTCCAGCTAAGTTAGTGCCAGCTGCTTTGAGAGAAAGTGACAAACCTGGGCTCATGACAGAAAGAACGAAATTTATAAGCAACCATATTCACTCAGATAGGTCATACACAAACCTGATTAGACAAAGTTCATTGACAAAGCGTGAGTGATCACTCAAATCCTATCAATATAGCTACTACTGACATCTTTTGGTACTTGGAAATCATTTACGAACACTGTGACTGATTTATAGAGAAAGAAAGAATATTCATTGCAAACTCTGAATATTCCTCATTGTTCATGTTGTGTTTGATAACACACGTCTTCACACATATGAATATAGAATCTACACAGTAAGCAAAGCAACCATGCTGATTGTCAGGAGAATAAGCCTTGTACTGTAGCTTTTGGGTTATTAGAAAACGTGTCAGAAAGGTTAATCCAATTCCACACTATAGGATTCCCTCAAGACTCAAAAGCAAAACTTAAAAATGTATAATCTGGTCTCTCATGTCTGTTAATCCTTTGCAGTAATGATTAGTTCCTGTTTAGGTTAGCAAATAAAAAAAAAAAAAAAAGATTAAATGAAGGTTAAAGGTTCTCTAAGCCTGTTTCCTTTCTTTTTTTAATAAACCATTATGCTAACAAAACTTAAGTAGGGTTTTAGAGTAGCAACTGGAAATCTCCTTCTTATGATGAAATAATATGTTCCTTGGATACATAAAATGCATTAGGCACAGTCTCAAATAAAATCAAAGCTGGTGGGTTACAAGGGTCAAACAAATTAAGCTTTCTTTTAGATTTGCATCAGCATCTGAGCCCAATAACATGCTGCTTAATTGAATAGTAAGCACTGTCATTCAACCCCAGCCAAAGCAGCTCTGATTATGTAATGGCTTTCAATTGTGATTATTTCAGTCTAGCATACGGAATATTTCACATCACACTTTGCTAGCTTTGCTACTTCTGACATCTTAATCTGAAGTGGAGGCTGTTTAAAGTTCTATGATCTCTCAATTGTTCTAAAATATGAGCTATTTAAATCTGTATTTCCCAGCAATTAATGCCTATCAGTAACAATGGCCAAATGTTTTCTATACCATCTGCAAGTTTATGTAAAGTAGCTCTACTTAAGAGTTAAAGGGAAAGTCTGAAAATCCACTCCTGTATTTTTTTCCATGTTTCAGAGGTAGTATACTAAATTTCTGGTTCAATAGGTGAAATACTTTTGTTTTGAACATTTGTGGAGTGACCTCTCTAAGCCATTCATCTCTCAAAGCTCTAAAAGAGCTAAGGCACCTACAACAATATTTTTGTTATATGTATTGATCTGCCTACCTGTCCTTCTGCATAAATACAAAGTCAAAGCTACATGAAAATATATATACCAACTGACAAGGTGTAAAATGATGGTGTCATTACTGGGAGGTTGCCCTTTTAATTATGTGCTCCCTCCTCCCCCAGTCTTCATATTTCTTTTTGGGTGGAAGGAAAAAGTGTGTTTATGCTGCACAGAACCTGACACATTGTGAGCGATACAAGCAAATACAAGGTAATAAAGATTACAGTAGTAATTCCACTAGAAAAGAAAACAGCATGCCAGGTCTGCTGCATCAGTACATTATAGTTCCCAGCAGGAACAACGGGATAATTTCTCTCCCAAGAAAAAAGAAAATGAAAAAATACTGGCACAAGCTACAAACCAACACAAGATCTATTTTAATACTTTGATATTTGAATGTCATTTGACCAACACCTGATGTATGGCAGGTCCTACAAATCATCCATGAAGTGGAATAGGTAGAAGAGCATTTTAAATTATACAAACCATACATTTCTATTCATGCATCATTCCTTATTTTAGAAATAACTTATTGCTTCAGTGCAGTGTCATTTGGTTTTTTTTAAATGTTGACAGGTGATGCATCTGATAGAGAATGAAGCACTTGCCGCTCCACATAAAGGATTACTGAAATGATAAGCATATCTCTTTCTTAGTGATCTTTATAAAATCTAAACACTGCTGCACTTTTGTTTTCTATGGCTCTGTTTTTAAACTGTGCTATCTCTCACACGGCAGCAGGGAAGCAGGCCAAAGGCTCGACTGCACTGGAATGCTTTTGATGTAAACTCTACAGTCAAAATGCATGAACTCACAAGGAACCATGAGCTGATGAAAACAGGAACCACAATATATGAATATTGTTTACAGGTTTAGTCTACCTGTAATCTGTGGAGCTGGAAGCTGGCCTACTGCTCTTTCTAAGAGGGAGAAACAATACTATTCTCCCTGCAGCTTCCTCCCCTTAACTCATTCTAGCAGAGACTTTAAAGAAAAGCAATCTGTTAAGGTCATAATGTTCACAAATCAATCAAAAAAATCAGATACTGGTCTCATTTCATTCAACAAACTTTTTGCCAATGGCAGCAGGGTAAGAGTCAAACACTGTAAAATGCTAATCTGGCATGCAGTCTACTCCACCTTCTTGTGAAAAAACTGCTGTGTCCAAAAGGGATAAAACTATGGCTGGAAGGAATACAAAAAGCATATGACCATCATCTCAGTTTGCAAACAATACTCATTTGTGTATGTCATTGAAAGCAGTACAACTACTTGCCTTCTTACATGTGCAGAAGAACAACATAAAACCAAGAATCGAAACCAAAATGCTGATTTTACTTGCAAATTTCCTGCTTTTGTTACTAACAAAATTTAGTCTTAAGTTGCTAATTAAAAGAAAATCTCTGATTTGCTAGCAACAGTTAATATGCAACTTAATTGATTTCTTCCTGATCCACTGCTGAATATGCTCAGAGTCCAGATTTCCTTTTTTTACCTTAGCTCTAATGGTATGTAAGTCTTGGAAGCAAGCATGCAATTCCAATCTTTCAATCATTTTTCACTGAAAATACTATTTTTCATAAAGTGCATTTTCTATCCCAAAATTAGAACAGAACTCCAATCCTTTGTCTTTGCACTGCCAAAGCTGCAAAGTGCACCATTCTTTGCAACTGAGATTTTTGACTTACTTCATGCCCCCAGTATGTCAGCAAAATCTGTTTCTCCCCTGTGTGAAAGAACACTTGCACTTATGCAGAGATGTCTGTGTACAGTTTGAAAAAATCTCATCTGTTCACCCCTCAGGAAGCAATTTTCTTTATCAATGAGTAAACATAGTTAGTCAATATGGGGTTTTTTATTATTGTCATTAATTAATGGTAAATGTCAGGGAGGGATACTTATGCTCTGAGGTTGGTGCATTTCAATGTAAACCTGACATTTATTTCTGTACTGGGTGCAGGTGCCCAGGTGCTGGCAAGGTTGGCTGCAGGGGGTGACCTCTGTGAGGAGAGGTCGGGGCTGCCCTGTGCCGGACAGAGCAGATTCCAGCAGACTCCAACAGACCCACTGCAGGGCATAGCTGAGCCCCTCAGCCAAGGTGGTGCCACCTCTGTGTGTATTTAAGAAAGGGAAAAATGCTGCCTGGCAGCACATGAGAGGAGTGATGGAAAAAAGTGTGAGAAACAGCCCTGCAGACACTAAGGTCAAAGAAGGAGGACGTGAGGTGCTCCAGGCAGAGATTGCCCTGTAGTCCATTGAGAGGACCCACACTGGAGCAGGGAAACAGTGTGAGGAGGAAGGAGCAGCAGAGAGGAGCTGTTATGGACTAAGCCCACCCCCCATTCCCCAGCCCCCTGTACCCCTCGAAGGAGAGGAAGTGGAGGAGTTGGGAATGAAGGAGTGAAGGGGAGCCTTGGAAGAAGGAGAGGTGGGAGGAGGAAGGTGTTTTCTTATTTGTCTTTTTTTCTCACCATTCAAATCTCTTTTAATGAGCAATAAATTAAATTAATTTTCTCCAAGACAAGTCTGTTTTGCCCATGACAGTAATTGGTGAGTGCTCTCCCTGTCCTTATCTCGACACACAAGCTTTTCCATCTTACTGTCTCCCCACTGTCCTGTTGAGGAGGGAGAGTAAGAGAGCAGCTGGGTGGGGGCATCTGGTAGCCAGCCGAAGTCAACTCACCCCCATTATATATCAATAAAACTAGGTGTGACACAAATGAAGGCATCCAACCTGATCTTCAACTTGATTTTAATGTTTTTGTTCATTTCTCTGAGTTCAGAAAAAGAAAAAAAACTCCAAGTATCTGCCACTTAACCAGAACTACAAAATGGAATGGAAATTTCAAAAACCTCATTCTTTTTTCCCAAAAAAACCTTTGTAAAAGCAAAAATTAGGCAATCTTCAATTTTTCATCTTAGTTTTCTCTTTTCCAAAGCTATGTGAAGAGACCTACCTGTCTGCATACCCTGATATTAAACCCAGACTCTTTCACAGCAAAGATGGAGGGCATTAGGAAGTCCTGGGGCACTTACGGAGCTCTGCCAGCCACCTCTTGTTACTTATACTACTGGAAATTCAGCATCATTCTCTCTGATTGTGTCAAATACAGGAAGACAGGCAATTTACACACAGGCCCTCCCAGCCACCTGGTATCAGTGCAGGCCTCACAGCGCAGGTATTTTGTGCCCTTGGTGGATTTCCATGCTTAGTAGGGGCTGCAGCCACCTTTCATTTCCCAAATGAATTAAAGATGCAAGTCATGCAGAGCTGAGAGACAATCTAGCAACTACTACTGCCAAAGTTTTTGTGAGATGAGCTAATACCAGCTCACTGTAGAAAACTATGTTTATGCTTTTGGCTGCAAGACAGTTAAGGCAGACCTCATTGCATTTGAAAGTATTGCGGAATCCTACATACCACCTATTTGTATGACTAAAAAGTGCTTTAACGCACTTGAAAATAGATATGCCTACCTATATCATTCACGTTAACAACAATAGCACATGTTTTCACATTGGATCACACAAATTTCATAGCCCAGAGAACACTAATGAACAGTGTTACCTTTGCAACTAAACTGATTGCAAACATTTTTATTGTCATGCCCTTAAATTTCAAAGATAGAAATGCTTCTACGTTTTTCCAATCCATCATTTTGCAAACAAGATTTTGTTAACAACTAGCAGCCAATTGCTTATGTGGGACTTAACAATAATAAATATCTTCCTAACTGTGCAACGGAGGGGATCCCACATTAACAAACCCTGCTCTGCATGGAGCACTCTGATATTCAATCAGATAGATTAGTGGTTCAAAAAAGTTCACAAGAAAGACAGATGGTAGTCGGCTAAGATTGCCTTATCACAGTACAGCCTCACAGACCCGTCTGTTGCATTCTGCCTATGTATGGCTAGCTGCAGGATTTTGAATGAAACTCTCTTTTCAGCAAAAATTTCTTTCTAAAGCTTGCCTAGTAGATTTTGTATCGAATGGGAAAATATATAACAGAACCTGCCTTCATTTTTCCACATTTTTTTAATCATTTTCCCTTTTCTCCCCTCTTTTCTTCATGCTTTTAGTTACCATTTCCTCAGTCTGCTTTTTAACAGGGGAAAAATGAGTGGAGGTATTTCCAAAACAAAGTAGAGAGAAAAGGTGAAAAAGGCAGTGATAATCAAGGTATGTTTCCTTTTCAAACCTAAAGGGCAGAAATGAGTTATTTTAGCTGTTCATGAGTTATTTCCCCTCTTTTTTAAACCCACTGTTTTCAAGCCATTTCCTGGTTTCCTAAATCATCATTCAAGCCAATTCTCCATTTAATGTGTATTCAATCAATTGAATGTGACAACTACTAAACATTTATTAGACCAAGCAGATATTGTCAGTCAGATAGGAATAGTCAACTGCAGGAATAAGTCAGATAATGATTAGAGTTGAATTCAGTGTTTTCTCAATTGAATATATAGTATCAAAATATGCTTAGGTTTTGGGGGTTTTGGGATTTGGTTTTGTTTGGTTTGAGTGTTGTTTTTTTAGTTGAAAACGTAGTAGAACTACAGACAAGAAAAATATTTGAGGGGTTTAGATTTTGGAGAGATTAATTATTATTTTTGTATTTTAGTCTTAACTTTTATCTTAACTTTAAACTTTTAAAGGAATAAAATCATCAGCAGACAACACAGTGTTGCCCAAAAGCACCAAAGAGACATATTGTCCACAGCTGTACTGGAAAGCAGATTTACAGGAAGACAGAGAAAGACAGAGAGAAAGAAAAAGCACAAGCAAAAGCATAAACAAAAGGGGAGGAAGAAGGAAAGAGAGAGAGATGCCCTTCTGTCTTAGTACAAGGCTAAGAAAGCATTGCACTTCTACAAAGTGTTTATGACAAGCAAGGGAGTAGATAGGTTTAAATGTTTCATGTACACATTCTATCAAGCTCATTATTTGGGAGCATCTCAATGAAAAGATTAGACACACTGAGTAAAAGCAGAACATACAGATCCCATCTTCTTCCGTTTTTTAAACGAAGCAAACGTTCTCCTCATGTTCCAAAAGGAGTTTTTCTCATTTGTTGTTTCATGGACCTTTCCTCATACACATGTCCCAGACATTTTAATAGCCTCCCTCTTTTTCTATCCATGTAAATGGATATCCTTTTCTAATTGTTGTCATGGTTTAAGCCCAGCTGGCAACTAAGTACCACACAGCCGCTTGCTCACTGCCCTCCCTGCCCCAGTGGGATGGGGGAGAGAATCGGAAAAGTGAGAAAGCTCGTGGGTTGAGATAAGAACAGTTTAATAAGTGAAATGAAATAAAATAAAATAATAATAAAAATTGTAATGAAAAGGAAAATAACAGCAACAACAAGAAACAAGAAAGGCAAGTGATGCAAATGAAAACAATTGCTCACCACCAACCAACCGATGCCCAGCCCAAGCAGCGGTCCCCCAGCCAGCTTTCCCCCTAGTTTATATACTGAGCATGACATCATATGGTATGGAATCATATGGAATATCCCTTTGGTCAGTTGGGGTCAGCTGTACCAGCTGTGTCCCCTCCCAACTTCTTGTGCACCCCCAGCCTACTCACTGGTGGTGTGGTGTGAGAAGCAGAAAAGGCTTTGACTCTGTAAGCACTGCTCAGCAGTAACTAAAACATCCCTGTGTATCAACACTGTTTTCAGCACAAATCCAAAACAGGGCCCCATACAAGCTCCTATGAAGAAAATTAAGTCCATCCCAGCCAAAACCAGCACATTCTCCACCCATTATTCCATACCATTTATGTCATACTCAGGTAGCACACTACGCAATACATTCTCATTACTGACCATCACCCTTCCCATCCTTTGATATAGTAGACAGGCATCATTCCCTTTGTCTATGGATTACCCCTGTGGAATGTCTGTAAAGTGTCCATAAATATCCACAAATGTCCACAAAATGTCCATTGAGTTCATTTAATCCATGACTTTGGGCTCCATCTTTTATGGTGGTCACTCAGGACAGAAGAGATGTTGTATTGCATGGAGTTACAGAGCACCACAGCCAGCTCAGGTCAGGTCACTCCTGCACTTGCACTGTTTCTTGTAAGGCTTGTCCTCCACTGGTTCAGGTGGTTCCTGCTATAGTAATTCCTGTAACATGGGATTCAAATCATGGATTAGTTTCACCCAGAATTAAATCACCTTGAGGTAGGCACTGGAGTCCCCCATCCTTCTGCGTTACCCACCAACTGTACCCAGGTCCTTGAGCAAAAACAACCGCGCAAATAGGTTTATCTTTTCCTGAGGAAGGAATAACCCAGACTGTTTTTCCCAGTAAGTTCCTTATATGTACTATGGGGATCTTATCTCCTTCCACAGTGCGCAGGGGTTTTGATTGGGCAGGGCCAGGTCAACTGGCAGAGGCTCTAGTGTTAACTAGCCAAGTGGCTTCTGCTAAATGTGTATCCCAATGCTTGAATGTCCCAGCACCCATTGCTTTCAGTGTAGTTTTTAACAGTGCATTGTATCGTTCAGTTTTCCTGGAGGCTGGTGCATGGTAGGGGATGTGATACACCCAGTCAATAAGTTAATGAGATAGTTTCGGAAATGAGTCCCATTGTCTGACTCAATTCTTTCAGAGGTGCCGTGTTGCCATAAAACTTGCTTTTCAAGGCCCAAGATAGTGTTCCAGGCAGTGCCATGGGCCACGGGGTGTTTCCAACCATCCAGTAGTTTCTTCCACCATTGTAAGAACATGATGCTTCCTGTGGCGGGTTCGTGGTGGTGTGGTATAATCAACCTGCCAGGCTTCCCCGTATTGATACTTCAGCCATCATCCTCTATAACAAAAAGGCTTTAGCCGCTTAGCTTATTTGATTATGGCACATGTTTGACATTCCTGGATAACCTGTGCAATGGCATCAGTAGTCAAGTCCACCCCTCGATCACGAGCCCATTTGTATGTTGCATCCCTTCCTAAATGTCCTGATGTGTCATGGGCCCATCGAGCTATAAATAGCTCACCCTGATGTTCCCAACCCAGATCCACCTGAGCCACTTCAATTCTAGCAGCCTGGTCCACCTGCTCATTGTTTTGATGTTCTTCAGTGGCATGACTCTTGGGTATGTGAGCATCTATGTGACATACTTTGACAACCAGGTTCTCTACCCGAGCAGCAATATCTTGCCACAATTCAGCAGCTCAGATGGGCTTACCTCTGCGCTGCCAGTTGCTCTGCTTCCATTGCTGTAGCCACCCCCACAGAGCATTTGCCACCATCCATGAGTCAGTATGGAGATAAAGTACTGGCCATTTTCCTCATTCAGCAATAACTAAAGCCAGATGAATGGCTTTCACCTCTGCAAACTGACTCGATTCACCTTGTCCTTCAGCAGTTTCTGCAACTTGTCGCGTAGGACTCCACACAGCAGCTTTCCACCTTTGATGTTTTCCCACAGGATCCATCTGTAAACAGGGCATATTGCTTCTCAGTCTCTGATAATTTATTACACAGAGGGGCCTCTTCAGCACAAGTCACCTCCTCTGGCAACTCCGAGGTTTCGGCCCTCCAGCCAGTCCATGATCACTTCCAGGATTCCCGGGCGGTCGGGGTTTCCCATGTGAGCCCGTTGCGTTATCAGTGCAACCCACTTACTCCATTTGCATCAGTTGCATGATGCATAGAGGTGATCTTCCCTTTGAACATCCAGCCCAGCACAGGCAATCGAGGGGCCAAAAGGAGCTCTGCTTCAGTACCAACTGCTTCTGAAGCAGCTCGAATTCCTTCATATGCTGCTAATATTTCTTTTTCAGTTGGAGTGCTTCAGATCCCCTATATCCCCGGCTCCAAAACCCTGGAGGTCGACCTCGAGTCTCTCCAGCCGCTTTCTGCCAGAGGGTCCAGGTGGGGCCGTTATCCCCAGCTGAGGTGTAAAGCACCTTTTTCACATCTTGTCCTGTCCGGACTGGCCCAAGCGCTACTGCACAAACTATCTCCCGTTTAACTTGTTCAAAGGCTTGCTGCTGCTCAGGGCCCCATTCAAAGTCGTTCTTCTTCTGGGTCACTCAATAGAAAGGGCTTACGGTCAGACTGTAACCTGTAATATGCATTCTCCAGAAACCCACAACACCTAAGAAAGCTTGTGTTTCCTTTTTGTTAGTTGGTGGAGACAGAGCTGTTATTTTAATGACTACATCCATTGGGATATGACAATGCCCATCTTGCCATTTTATTCTTAAAATCTGAATTCCCTGTGCAGGCCCTTTGACCTTACTTTGTTCTATAGCAAAACCAGCTTTCAGGAGAACCTGGGTTATTCTTCTCCCCTTCTCAAACACTTCCTTCACTGTGTTGCCCCACACAATGATGTCATCAATATATTGCAGATGTTCGGGAGCTTCACCTTGTTCCACTGCAGTCTGTATCAGTCCATGACAAATGGTAGGACTATGTTTCCACCCCTGGGGCAGTCGATTCCAGGTATACTGGATACCCCTCCACGTGAAAGCAAACTGTGGCCTGCACTCTGCTGCCAGAGGGATCGAGAAAAACGCGTTGGTGGTATCTATTGTTGCACACCGTTTGGCAGCCTTTGACTCCAGTTCATACTGAAGTTCTGGCATGTCGGGTACGGCAGCACTCAGCGGCAGTGTGACTTCTTTCAGGCCTCGATAGTCCACTGTAGCCTCCACACTCCATTAGATATTTGCATGGGCCATATGGGACTATTAAAGGGTGAATGAAGCTTACTGATCACTCCTTGACTTCCCAGTTGACGGATCAACTTATGGATGGGAACCAGGGAGTCTCGACTGGTGTGATACTGTCGCCGGTGGACTGTCATGGCAGCGATTGGCACCTGCTGTTCTTTAACTTGCAGCAACCCCACCGCAGATGGATCCTCTGAGAGACCAGGCAAGCTAGACAGCTGTTTAATCTCCTCTGTACTAAGACAGCTATACCAAAAGCCCTTCTGGGTCTTTGAAGTACCCTCTCCTGAGACAGTCTATGCCAAGGATGCATGGAGCCTCTGGACCAGTCACAGTAGGGTGCTTTTGCCACTCATTCCCCGTTAGGCTTACTTCAGCCTCCAACACAGACAGTTCTTGGGATTCCCCTGTCACTCCAGAAATACAGACGGATTCTGCCCCCTTGTAATCTCATGGAATTAGAGTACACTGTGCACCGGTGACCACTCGAGCTTTGTACTCCCGTGGGGCTGATGTGCCAGGCCATCAAATCCACACAGTCCAGTAAACCCGATTGTCCCTTTCCTCCGCCTGACCAAAGGCAGGGCCCCTCTGCTCCTGGTCTGAGTCTTCATTACTTGGTTTTTGTAAGTGCAAAACAGAAGTCCCTTCATTGGGATCAAAAGTACAGTCAGTCCTTCTACTCTGCCCAACAGACACTGGAGCAGTAATTTTCCTGGATGGATGCTTTTTGGCTGTTGTTTTTCCCTGCAGTTCCTGCACCCGAGCTTCCAGTCTCCAGGTAGGTTGACCATCCCACTTCCTCATGGCCTCCCCCTGGTCATGCAGGAAGAACCACAGGGTTGCACATGGTGTGCGCCACCGGTACCCTTTCGCTTGAACAGGAAAAGGCTGACTCTTAATAGCTGAGGCCTTGGTTGGAGTGCATGAGGAAAACCTACCCTCCTCAGCTTGCTCGAACACGTTTTGGGTTAGTCTGTGTTTGTCCACAGCCGAGACACAAGCACACATGGAGGGAGCAAGATTATCTTCACATTCTCGGAGCTGCCTGGTCAGTTCATCTGTAGTTGGTGCCTCAGTGTCTGTCCAGCTCATTATTGCCAGGGTGTGGGTGTATGACATCAGTGAATTTCGTACAAACTTCCGCCACATGGACCATGTGCACCAGATTTCACCCGGGTCTTTGCATGACTGGTCATTATAGATCACCTCCAACACGGCTAATTCCCTCAGATACTGGATGCCCCCTCAATGTTGGTCCATTTCCTTCGAGAATTTGCAAGTTCTTCCTTGAAGGGATACCTGTCCTTCACACTTGACAGGAGTCGCTGCCAAAGACTGAGGACTCCTGCCTTTTTTCCAGTCCCTTTGTCAACGGTCTTATCCTTAGCAAGGGGTCCCAGCTGCTGGGCTTCCTTACCCTCTAATTCCTGACTTCTGGCCCCAATATCCCAGCACCAAGTAACCAGCTGAGAATTAGCTCACCTGGTTGATGGCTAAAATCTTTTTGCATATCTCGCAGCTCACTTAGGGATAGGGATTGGGTGGTTTCTGTCTCATTTATGATTTCAGTCTCTTCCTCCTCCTGTTCTTGTGACTGCTGTGCCATAGAACAGGCTGCCTCTTCTGATTCTTTCTCCTGCTGCCTCTTAGGAGAAGCTTCTTCATCCCTTACTAAACGAGCTGACTTCCGCTTACATTGTTTCTTTTTAGTTATAGGGGCCACTGATACGGTGCCTGGCTTAGCCACAGTGTCTGTGGGTTTGTTTTCTGTCTCTTATCCCTGAAGGTGCTGCATGATATCGAGCAGTGTTTGGTAGGTACTGGCCAGGGCCCAGCACACTGCAGTAAGTTGTGCCTCTTTGGAGTAGCCATGGCATTTTTTTTTTTTTTTTTCAAACATTCTATCACTTCATCAGGATGCTGTAGTTATTCGGGAGTGAAGTTCCATACCATTGGAGGTGAGAAGTTCTCTAGATACCTGCCCATATTCTCCCACATGCCGTGCCACCCGTGACCATACTCTCATGGAGCCTGGGTCACTGTTCTCTTGATACACTATGATGATAATGCTCGATGACACTGGAGTTGAACAACTGAAAATCTCACTGAAGAAACCTCCAGTTTACATCTAAACTACAGTTTATGGAACCTGTGATAGAGAAAGGAGGGGCTCATATCTACCCAATAAGGACAGCATGGGAAGCATGATGTCGGCATCAGCTAGATAATTACAATATTAAGGAAAAGAAATTCACACTATTCACACAGGGTTTCTTTGTTCTTTGGAGTTTTTGTTTGTTAGCTTTTTGGAGTGGGGTTTTGTTTGGTTTTGTTGCTGCTTTTTTTTTTTTCACAAGGAACAAATGGATTGCAGATACAGAGATTTTGTCCAATATTGTCACATCATTTTCTTTGATGGTGCAGGAACAATGGGATAGAAATTTATGGCTTCATGAACTACACTTTTCTGTATTACATGCCACATAGTAATTTATTGTTTATTGTACTCGTGTGAAATATTTTGCAATATATATATGTGTGTGTTTCCTATATGTTTCTGTATTTTTATATATACACACACACACAAAAACCCATATGAGTTTAAAACCAATCTGCTATTATTAAGAAAGTTAGTAGCAACCCCTCATTACTTTAAAAACCACCATATTATTGCAGTATTTATACAGTGTTTCTCTGATTTACGTACTTCAGAATAAGTCAGCTCTCCAGGGAACCAGGAGGATGTTGCAGACATATATTTCTTTTTTTTCCTCACAGATATAAAGTTATGAGTTTTACAGAGGCACATCTCTGGGTTTTTTTTTTCCTGAAAACACTCTGAATGTACTTATTTGATACAAATTGTATAGAATAATTGTCTTTACACTGTACTGAAAATATCTGGTGCAAGACACAACATTTTTTTCTACGGTAGTATGAGTTTCTACTAAAAAAACCCAAAAACACATTCAGACATCATAATTCCCATGCATTCCAGGCTATTACTAAGCGATTAACTTCTTATTTTTTTAGAAAAGAAGCTTCCTCTCTAAATAAATATTTTTGTAGTTTTTCACCCTGTAGTGTAAATAGCTCCCTGGCATACAGGATCTTGTACTCTCCACTAACAAAAATTAACATGATCCCAAAACAGTGGGAACTTAATCAACATGGTTAGTGGAATATTCCTATAATATTGCATTCAGCCCTAGTGTAAACTTACAAAGGAAGTACATTACCAGGCAGTACATATCACATATTAATTTTCTAAGGAAAATAGGGTTTTCTGAGGTATCCAATCTGAAAAAAATGGGCTAAAATACAGTAAGCTTTAAAAAAAAGTCAATATAAAAATATGCCCTTTTTTGCTGAAAAATTTCATGTTGGTAAGTTATAAATTTTAAGCCATGCTACCAACACTGCAACTAATATGGGAAAGTGCTAATTCCTTGATTAGGAATTATTCCACTTCATTGGTTTTAATTTGCTCATCTATCATACACAGAAAACGTATGGGCTTTTATTTTACCAACATGTAAGTTTGTATTTTCAAAGTGCTGCCTGCCCTCAGACAGTGGTCAGGAAAAGCCTGCATTTCCATGTCTAGCACAAGCTATAGGTCCCTGGCTCCTGTAGAAACTGAAGGGAGAAATGAGGAATAGGATTTATAGGTAGGCAACTCTATGGTGAGGCTAATAAATCCACACAGAGCAAGGATTATCTAGCCATAAAATTCATGATTCCATAATTGCCTCACCTACTTCTGCACCATCTTCCACTCTCATGCAATCATACCCCTGCTATGCCACAGCCTCACGGTTTTCATAGGACGATGGTGACAATTCACTTTTCAAACTGCCTTTGCTAGGTAAGCAGGCATGTGTTTTTCTTGGAGGTGTGCAGTATACCTCCAAGAAGAATGTCAGTCATCACGTCTTCAAAGACCGTTTTCCACATTGTCAAATCATCCACAGAAGATAGCTCAGTGCTGCTATGCAGTACATCTCTTGTTGTCTTTACCTTTGAGTTTGCAAGTCATCATACTGCAGCACCTGTGCACCTGAGCAGAGTAGCAAATTAAGAACTTGTTCCAGAGTTAACGATTTTTCAGTGATCACTGGAAAAATGCAAGGTAACACAGGTTCCAAAATCAGAGGCACTGCTTCTATGTCCAAAATATAAAATGCAGCAAGAAAAAAAATCAGTATGTATAAATGAGTCAATTACCTCTCCATACATCCTCCTTTTTACACAGCACACATGTGCATTCAAATGTTGTCCCATCAAAAGTCACTACTGTACTTTATTATACAGCTGGGTGTACACTCGTATGCTTCTTTTGCAATTTCCCTGGTTAAAAGAAGAAGATACACCAACAGTGTGACAGACAGCCTGAAGCACTGGGTAGCTGAGACTAGCAAGTAACGTGCGAAAGCCAACAAAATATTTTTTAAATATTCTAGTTCTGAGATTCTGATATTTAATTTGTACTGCCAAAGGCATGTAGTAGGGATCTGAAGTGAGAAATTGCATTCTACCTACACTCCATTGTCTAGTAACAGCAATGCCCAGTACAGCTTTGCAGTAGTGCTTTAAAAGGGATTAAAAAAATAATAATCTCAGTATACTATTCTTCTTCACTGTTTTTCTTCCCACAACTGTAGCTGTTCCTTGTAAAAACCCTGGAGCTAGAGTCAAAGGTCTTCATGTGCCACTAAGATTTTAGACCAAAACAAATAGTTTTCCATTAACATAAGAAATGAAGCCTAAAATAAGGTAAAAATAGATCCCTTTTAGATCATTCTGATAATTTTTTCCTCTTGTTTCTAGGCTAGATTATCTTCTCATATGTTTCCTTTCAACCAAAAGAAGCATATTTTCTCTTACCAAATGGTGAAATTCACCTATATGAAGAAACTAACCCCAGCCTATGAACCACTTTTTTGAACTATGCTATTTAAACTACAGTCGAGGGTAGTTCACATGAGGGTACAACTGAATCCCAATAAAAAAAATCTTCAAAACCTTTTTCATGCCATTTGCTGAACTAAATGAAATCTTATAGATATTTCAGCCATCTAGCTTCTTTTGAAAATGTCACATATGGACATATGTAGACACACGTCTCCATCTGGAATAATATTCCTTGCCTGATACACACATGAGAAATTGGAGTACAGCCCAAGGGAGATAAAATTGTGCATTACAAAAAAAAAAAACCACCAGTCACGTCTATTATCTCATTTAACGTAACTATTTATAACTATCTAAAAAATATGTATTCTTTCTGTATTAGTGTTACACACCACTTAAAAGAACTACCTGTATGATTACTAAAGGTGGTTGTTAAAATCAGGGATGCAGATACTAATGAAGCTTAGGGAACTGTAGTTTATACACTATATTTGCACTAAAACACACCAGGTCTTGAACAGAAAAAGTCAACTAGCAGAGAAGAAACCCCTTCTTTCAAAATACCCTAGCAGTAAGGAAATTAATCTATTTCAAGATTTGTCTTAGTTAGAAATTTTGAAGTGGGTAGGAAAATAAGTTAATGCTTTGTGCAGTAAGTTCTGCATAGAAACTCACCAAAAAAAGAAAAATAACACCTAAACAATTTTGATCTCTAAATGTGGAGAATTTTATAATTGTTCTATAGGTAAACAGGGGATGTACGATTACAATACTGGCAGTGTTAAGAAGTGTACAAAGCAGACTTTGACTTGTTTTAACTGAATTGAAGACAGAACCGTACTGCAAAATACACATTGTCAGTAGTGTCAGTGTCTCAGCTTCCAGCCTGAGCCAAGAATCTACTTCGGTTGTAGACACGCCATTTTCAGAGTTCATATTTCCCAAAGCCTCAAGTGTGAGAATCCAGAGGGGATTTCTGAAGCTGTCTTCCCCTAGTTGTAACGTAAAAGAAATGGTTCAGTTCTTCTGTTTCCGGCACCAGCTTGAAACAACAACAAAAAAATATTTCGTGCATCTGACTTGTTTAAAAATCAGCTGGTCAAAAACTCTGGCAAGGAAAGGCTTCTGAAGGCATTGTTTGTTTGTCTGAAAATGCTGAGTAGGCGGAATTGAAATGTCTACTGCCACTACCCTTTCACATACATCAGACTGCAGCGCAGAGCTGGTCGATCCTGGGGCACAGAGCTCCCCAGCTCCCTGCCCCCCGGCCACGTGCCTGGCTGGTCAGCCTGCTGCTCTCAGGTGCCTGCCCCACGCACACATCACCCACAGGCTTCCTCCAAAGGCAATGGTTCAGTACCATTGGGAAATTCTCTGTCTTCATGTTTCCTTTTGATGGAGAGTGAAGTGCAACACTGGCATGCCAGAGTTTCCCACAAAACTGAAATTCACTTCTTTATCAGCTGTGCTTAAAATCTCCTCTACAGCTTTAGTGAGAAAGGTGAGAAGGAATGATTTTTTTTCCTGCTGTGTTATCAGCAGACTTTCATTATTGTCATATTCCCTGGACAACTTTTACCTTAAGTACAGATAAGGTAAAGTAGAAAATCATGAAATGAGCTCATCAGGAATCTATTTTGAAGCATTATAATACAAATGCTGAAAAAAACAGGTCCTTAAAGTATCATCCTAATCTGTCTTGAACACAGCATCAAAACTATTCTAATGAAACAGGATAATAATTTTTCACAAAGGAATTTGGAGGTTCAGTAGATCAGTAATCCTAATATAAAAGGTCTTTCTAGATAATGCTATATACACAGTGTGACAATTCTACACTGAATAACATTCCAGCTGTTTTCTGCAGAAGAGTATTGAAAATCTTTATTTATGTTACTAAAGTTTGCACAACCAGAGCTCTACCTGATATATAAGGTTTTGTTTAGAATTTGGACCCATTCTTGCTGAAACTATGTATTGGTGGGCACTACAACCTGTCATTAGAGATGCTTACAGCGGGCAGTTGACAGTACAATCATAAGAAAAATATCTCCCATCAAGTTTCCTAAAATGCAGATGGGAAATCAATTTCTATATTCTCAGGAGAGGATTCCCAATGACTCCCAGTGAGAAACTCTCCTGCTGGGGTTTTGCATTGCCCCTTGCAAGAAGCAGGGGAATATTAAATGGACAAACTCACTCTATGGACTTCATTTCAGCTACTGGATGGGGCTTCTTAATCATCAGAACAAAAATTATTTTTAAAAAAATATGACTTAGATTTTCATTTTTTCCAAAGAAGCTTTGTCATCCACTTGAGTGAGACAACTGTAGTTTTCAGACACTCAATGAAGATATCAGAGTCTGGTGAGTGATCACATTTGGAGATGTCTATGTGGGACACATTTCTTTTTTCTGTTAAACCTCTTCACAGAAATGGTTTTGCTCTTACTGGTATAAACTAAAAAACCAAAATGTGATATAATCTGTAGAGTTTCAAAACTATTTTATTGTTATTGCACATATTTGCAAAGTTCCAATCAGCATAAATTCTGAGCATCTGCCAGAAGTGCTGGATGCCTACTCATTAAATATGCAGTGCCTAGTGAAGACCTTTAAAATTTTGCTCTATTCATATGACTATTGTATTTCTAACCCTAATAATGATTTGAGTTACCTCATCTGCAACTGTTTCTCCTCAGATTCAGATAATTCTTCATTCCTGTATCTTATTACTGTCTGCCTTTTCCCCTAAAGATAGACCACGTTTAATGGCAATCTTACGTAAAATACTGCCTGCCTTGAATTATTCTAGCTTTAGAAGGGCAGCATAATAGTGTTCCTCCAAATTTGTCTAGACATCAAATTCTCATTTTTTAAGATCCCCAAAGTTCTCCCAATAACTGCTTTGGTGGATTTTGAACTGTGTAATTTATTTTTATAGGAGTCTGGAGAAGTAAGGGTTGAATCAAGATAACATTTTAAAGAAGAAAAGCACTGTAATTTGGAAAAAGCTTTTTTTTTTTTTTAGGTAAGTAAGGTAAAAAGCCAAAGAAGTAGATGCATACTCAAATGTCAAATTTCCAATCTAGATTCTAGGCCCCAGCACAAGTCATTTTATACCTGATGGTTTAGCCTATCCAGCTTAGCACAGTACAACACAAAATCTGGAGTGCTCAGGCAAACACAAAATTTTGTCTAGTTTTTGAAAAGCTCTACTCTGCTGCAACAGATTGTCTTCAAATGAATGAATCATGACATGAGCCTGGGTACTTAGCTATGACATCTGTTATGTAGTAAATTGCATTGCATGCCACATGCATAATGAAGAGGAAAGAGGGATTTTAGCTCCTAAAACATGCCTCGTTATGTGATGGTGCACGAATGCAGGCAGTGACACCCAGGACAGATGGAAGGGCTGCAGTGTCATAAAATGTACAAATAATGTTGTTGTTTTTATCATTTGGAAAATGAAGATGTTAACTCTCATGAGGATAAATAAAAGGCAACTCTGCACTGAATAAAACAGTAAGAGGTGGCAGACACACTGATAATTAAGATCTTTCTTAAAAGTTGCTTACATGAATCCACTTGCAAGAAGCTTGAATATTCTGCATAAGGAATATGTTCTGTTTCTTTAATTCTCTCATTCCTTTCTTGGTGGCTTGCATTTCTAAAACAGAGTGCACATGTTACAGATAATCATAAATCATTTAAATATTGAAAACTTCACTGTAAGATGATTTAGAAGACCAAAGCATGTTTTCCAGACATGCAGATAATTTCCTACCATTATACAGTCAATTAGATTCATTAAACACAGATTAAACCACACAAAAACAAATTTGCAGGTGAAATTTTGAAACGCCACCTCCATTGCTAAGACAAATATGGTGCATACATAATGCTAGCACAGCCCACTTTATTAATACTGATTTCTGAATGATCTTCAAGGACAAGTCCCTAGAGTGTCATTTCTGAACTTGACATTAAAATGCAGCTGCCTATGTTTAGACATTTGGGCTGAGGCTCAATATTTAAATAACTGCTCTAGGCACACAGACCAATATACCTAATGTAAGACTCACAAGCTTGAAAAATGTGGCCAAAATCATGTGAGGAAAGAGTTATAACACTCGCTGAAAACAGTAAGTGATAAAGTGGGAGAGTCTGCTAAGAAAATATTTGGATAAGGTTAGGAATGTCTAACTAAGCCGGTTTTTATTGCTCAGGGATCAAGATGGATAGAATAGGACTAGGATATTTATAGTATTCCAAGAATGGAAACAAGTGAAAGGAAATTCTTAATTTAACACAGAAATATAGCAATTTCCAGGCTACGCTCAAGTAGAAAACATAAAACAGGTGTAACGAAGTGATTACAATGCAGATTAATGTAGATAATAATAATAATAATAAAAAAAAAATCTAGGTATAGAAAGTTCTTCTAATAAATCATCAATATCATGACAACAGAGAATGGAAAAAATGGCACTTCTTAAGACAGTTTTAAAAAATTGTAATTTTAATCATGACAGCAGAATAAAAAATTTCTTTCTTCCTTATCCATGAATTAGGTTCCTGTATTGACAGGCATTGTCTTTAAATGGTGTGAGAACATTATTCTCAGGACAGAAGAAAGGAATTTCATAAAAGCAGGTAATATTATTATTTAACTGGAAACATTTTAGGAAGTACTAATTTCCAGAAATGAAAAAATGAGGACATTAAAATATTTCTATATTAAAAATGTTATTATATCCAACTTTGCTTAATTATTTCCTTCCTTATTGTAGGAACATTGTAGGAACAGCTGCAAAGAATGGATAGATTTAAAAGTGATTTAACAGATGCTTTTTTTTTATTTTAGCTTTGTAATTTATACAGTCAAAAAAGCATAGTCTAAACAGTTATTTAAGCAACTTGGAGGTAGAATGATCCTGCTTTCTGCCCAAGTGTTATACTGTCAGACATTTATTGCTGCTAAGTTAATTGCATTTATAAATCATTGAAGGAGGCCACACATATATTTATGTGGCAAATAAGAAGAAATTTTGTGACATCTTGCAGGAACGACAGTATATTCAAGCACTGCACAGGTCTTGGAATTAGAAGTTAATTCCAGCCCAATTCCCCAACATTGCAAAAGTTTGGAGATATGGTTGGAAAGACCAGCAAATAAAACTGAGTTAGTTGCACTGTCCCTCATTGCCAGCTTAGTTCTTAGAGGGTGGACATAAGTGAGGTATCCCAGCAAACTGTAAATAGCATGACATGAAAGAAACTTAAAGCTATCTTTTACTTTACTTTCCCCACACTGATGATTTACTTCAAATACAACCAGAAGTACAGTGGTACAAGGAAAAAATTACCCTTTTTCTTCATTGAAGGAGACCATTTTTAAAAAATATTTTGTCAAATTAATTGTCCCAAACAGCTCTCAATCAGTTTATTTTTAAAAAAAAAATATGTACTATATATATACAGTTGGTCCTCTATAAGCATTGGCAGAAAAATTATAGTAGTAGTCAGTTCTGTACGATTTTAATCCACTTGCTTTTCCAGGAAGCCCAGGTAGTACAGGAAGTACCAGATGTTGCCTCACGTGCCTGGATTTACAGCAGGTGTTTGATTTATCTGGCAGGTGCAGAGCCGTGATCCACATGCTGCTCTGCCTTAGTGTGCAAGTGAGCAGCCGGTGCTGGCTGCAGCTGGGCACGTGCCCTGCAGATGCCCCAGTCCCCCTGCCCAGGCATCCTCCTCCCCACCCAGGAAGGGCAGGTCGACCTGACAGCAGCCTTTCAGGGAGGCAGTGGGCAGTCAGGAGCTGCCACATCCTTCCTTCGGCCCAGGAAAGCCAGGTTTCCAAGAGCCAGGGTTAAATTCATACAATTATTTTGTTTCTGAGACAATTGCATAGCAACTAGCACGGCCACTGGGAAGCAGAAAGACTGCAAGTAAAGAGGTAGCATGTCAGCGTTCAAATGTCTTGACCAGTTGCCACAGTGGCTGGATATTTCTGTAGTATCTGCATTGTTCAAGAGCTCATCTGAATTTGCAGACACAAGATTCCCTCAGAGCACCAAACAGCAAAGACCATGACCATAACCGCAGGCATTTAAGTGACTACATTTGTGAACTGAATGGGATTAAGAATAAGATCAAACAACACCTAAAAAGAAGGAAATAAGGGATATGAACAGATTTGTACTACCAGAAGACTGCATTTGCAGATTAAAATGATCATAAGAGTACAGACAGAGCAGGAGTACAAACTGATTTTGCCTGACAATGGGAAAAAAATCCAAAAGGAGAGACAAAGACTTTAATAACTCTGTGGGAAACTATTATGAGAATACAGTAAGAAATATCTATAAGGTATAAAATTAAAACAGGTGGTAAAAGCATTTTGTAACTCAGAATGAGTCTGTAGGAAAATATCAGCATTCTTTCCTACCTGCAAACAGGAAACACAACAGGAGTAGCTACCGTAGAAAATACATATAGCTGTGTATAAGCTGAAAAAATGTTACTATTCATGTATAATTTCTGCTTCCTAAACAGCTGATCATTACCTTGTAGATGAAGTTGTTAACACAAAGGCAACTAAACCAGAAATAATGTTTCCAAAAGTCAACAGCAGCTGAACTTTTCACAGAAACTATAAAAAAAGAAGGCAAGAAAAGAGAATACATTTTCTGCAACTTACGATTTTCTTATAATGTCATCTCTTAAACCTGGAGGACTCCAGAAACAAAGTGCTATCTGAAATCACTATTCATCATTACCTGAAAACTGCCACAGCTCTTCTGTTGGCAGAGGTGTTAGTCACCAATTGCTCATGGTTTTACTCTCACTAGCACCCGAGCCAGGGTGATGGTCTGGAAATGTCCCCAGTGACTGCAAGCACAGAACCCAAATGCTAACCTTGGAGAGCCAGCTAACTTCTGTGTTATTGCCCAGCATGCAGAATGACCAATATATGATATTAACTCTTTGCCATTCTGCAAACTGAAAACTGCAAGGTTTGTGGGAGAGGAAATGAATTCAGCTCTTGGGGCAGGGGAAAGTATCCCAAGGAATGATGGAAATATCTTGTCAGAAAAGGGCTCTCATCCTCTTCTCTGCCACTTACATCTTTAAAGAAGTGGAATATACCAGCAGCAAGACTGTAAGAGATTTCAAGATGGAGAATATTTGAGGTCAACGATTAGCATTTCATTTTTGTGGGAGTTTTTATAATTGCCCTTCATCTGCTTAATTTTTCTTTCATTTAAAATAAAAGTATTCTAGACTGAAAGTACATGTTTTCCTGGTGGTGTACAGAAAGCATAATGAGAAGTACAGGCTTCATTGTGTCACTTCACTAATTCCTGAGTGAAAAGACAGACTGCATTATGCTGTCTCATACTAAATACAGATCTTTTACACCTTTAAGAAAGCAACCTTATGGTTAACTGTCATTCTTAACACATGAACTGCTCAAGCTATGCCAAACCTGTATAAGCTCTTATGGGATTTTTTAGCACTTTTCCATATATTCTTTGCATTTATTCCCCCCTTGTCCTTTTAATATGCTGAATGTGTATGGCAGCAGCATCACACCAGCACTGCACAAGCTTAAGCACTACAAAAAAAGTGTTACACAAACTTCACAAAATCAGCCTCTTCTCTTGGATAAATACACTACTGCTTGTATTTCAGAGAGATTTTATTAAAATTAATACTATAGTCCAGTAGTGGTCTGCTGAGTACATCAGTGTCATCCTTCTCTAGCAGATGAGTGTGTATTTATGAATCATTTAGCTAAAAGACATTCTGAGCTGCAACATAACCATGTCTTTGGGTGTGTGCTAAAAATACTTACGAAAATTGTTTGAAAAAAATAAATTGGTCACTTTTCAAGTTTTTATTAGATATGACTTTAAATTTTGTTTGTAAAAATGTACTATATCAAAAGCAACCGTATGTTCAAACTGAAGCATTGATCTTAATGCCAAATGTTACTACATTAATCAACTGCCAAGAGGAGTGTGTGGAACAGTTTTCAACTTTATGCAAATCAAAAGACCCACAGGTTTTTCAGGAAGTCAGTAAAATTGCAGGAAAGATAAATCATGGCTACAAGATTACCAGCAAAACCAACAACAGCGGCAGCATCTTCACAAATAAGGAATTGGACCATGGTAAGCAGTTGGACACAGGTAAGGAATTGGACAATTAGACCTATTACACAGCGTTGGACTGAATTTCAGGAATGTTGCTTATGTGCTCAAGACTACTGGACTTTCCTCAAAAGACAACACCACCATTAATTAACATCAATGACTGATTTTTAAAGAGAGAGTGGCAATTCCACTGCTGGAAAGTAAGATTTGAAATGAGTACAACATACTCGTGCTGGCCACAGTGGTGCTGCCTTTCTGCAAGCTGCAAGCTTAGAAATGTTCTTCTAGTCTCTTTGAAAAACGTTTTTAAAATTTTTAGGTTTACAGAAGTTTGTTTACAATGCTGGGGTCTAGCTCAAATCATTCTGTTAAACACATTACTATGCACTTATTACGTATTCATGTATTTCATACTGGTCTGGTCCAGAGAAAAGAGTGCGACTGTTTTCTTTTTTGCACAATCCTAAAAACAAGGTAAAGAATAGTCAGCAGGAAAATATCCTACAAACATATAAACTTCTAATTCAAACAACCAGGCCAGAAAAAGAGAAAAGATAAAAAGAAAAAAACAAAAACAAAAACAAAAACAAAACAACAACAACAAAAAAAAAACCACTGGGTCACAGAAAACAAAGATTGGATCCACTGAATTGTTTTACAGCTATGAAAGCCTAAGTAACCTCAGTCTATTTTCAGCCTAAACTAAAAAGATGGTACATCTCAGGTTTTCTTTTCCTGTAGAATCTTTGTATGAACATTCAGTTTCTATCTGAATTATTTTCATTAAGGATGTTTTCTTTTCTTTTTTTAACTGTATCAACTCCCTGCTTTAACAAATAGCTTCCAGTTCAAAGAATTTTATCACAGGAATCCAAAGAATTTCTCTGGAGAGTTTCCTTGTTGTTCCGTTCATGACCTTTTTTAGTTATTGAGGGGACCTATAAACAGGCAGTGGCTCTGAAGAACAATTAAACATCTAAAAAGTAACAAAGCGGTGGGTGACAGAAACTCACCAAAAATTGAGAGTCCCCATGAAGTACCAGTGTTTCCTGGAGGAGTAAAAAGAGAGTGAAGAAAACAGTCAAAAACTCTTCAAGAGCAGTTCAACCTTATGAAGATCTGAAGCAGGAAATGTTGCCAAAGGCAGTCTCTGCAATCTGTCATATAAGCTGCAGTTAGGAATGTGCAGCTGCCTAGAAGCATCTTCAGGTTGCTCACTTGGCTTTTATGGGGGGAGAAAGAGTTTCATTCATAAATCTAACTTTTTATGTGTCTTTTGTTTTTTCTTATTTTCTCTACCATCTATCCCCAAAAAAAAGAAAAGAAAAAAAAAAACACAGAAAATTAGGCAGAATGTTTATTCTAAACAAACTATTCCATGAACAATGTTGTTTAAAGACTGTTTATGACACCTTTCATTAATGTGATCTTCAGAGTTCTCAAAATTATGCACACAGCAGGTGTGCAGGAGTAATTTGCATCTAGCCAATGTACGCTTAAAGCATAAATAGGATTTTTTTTTAATTACATAATTTTTTTTTCAATCTCATAGAATCAGAATCTATGCACTATGTGTCATAATGCACTAGGTAATAGTAATTCACTTCAGTAAACCACCAGATGCAGTTTTGCATAAAGCATCATTATAGATCAAAAAATATTATATATCAAAAAACATTATATATCAAAACTAGCAAAAGTCTGAAGTGATAACATATTAATCTTTATCTAATTAAAGTGAGATAAACTCATGTAGAACAAATCAATTCTGATATGCTGTATTACGATCACTTGCTCAGTACAATAATCCAATTTGAAGCAATTGATCCAAGAAGATCAGACCAGATTTGCTATCAAAGGATTTTAATTTAGATTTAGAACCAAAATATCTTTACTGAAGTTCTGTCAGAACTCAATACTAACCTACTAATAATATGTCAAATCTTCAAAGATAAAGCCGTCTGTTGTAAACACTGCTGAATTATCCAAAGATTTCAAAGACTTTCTCATGCCAGTCTTATTAGTGGCAATATTAAATTGAAATTGTTAAAAATTCTTAATCTGTAAAAGAGGTAGAGAACTTGTAGAGACACATGAAAATCTGTCAAAAAAACCAGGTCTTGGTTAAAATTACATTCATGAACTACCTGCCTGCTGCTCATTCAGGTTTCGTCCTAAACTAGGTATAGTGTTTTTGTCCACTATCAATACTTTTGAGATGGCACTTTCTCTGAGCCATATCTACAAGATCTTTGAAGCTTTCTTGTTTATTTTAAATCCCCCAGAATGCTTATTTGTGGCGATAAATATGGACTAGATCACCTCTGAATGGGTCATTCCAAATCTCAGCTTTGGACTTCACTGGCAAATTCAGGTTCTTTTAAATCTGCATCTATTTTTAGCTTCCAGAGCTAAAAAAATGCTCTTTCTCAGCTGTAATAGAAAGGAATTCAAAATTAGTTTGAATCAAATTTTGAAAAGTTTCTTTGAGGACAGAACTAAAATTCTACACATGGATTTCTTCTTTGTTTCTCCAATAGGCAAGGCCAGACATTATGTAAGTCTGCATCTTGACTCAAGCTACCCAGAAATTGACTTCTATGCATATTATACACTTCAGCATGCATATTATAGCATACATACTAGACATATGCTTGAATTAGGATCAAAACAAAACGTTTATTCCACTTTCATCATATCTCTTATTTTAACTAACAGCCTGACTATATGCTGCCCGTCACTTCCTAGAGTTGACATGAGTGATATTCTAGATAGGAAGTAATGAATACTGCCTAAAGGGTTTGAAATATATGCCAGATTAGCTCATTGTTCTTTCAAGCCTTGCATCCCTCCTCCAGCAGTGACCATATCTGAGGACTAACAGGAAGGCAGAACACTTCAAATGAGGTTATCAGGTTTGCCCCAGAAGTGTGAAAGCTGTTAGTCTTTCTCATTAAGTTACACAGCTTTATCTATTATAAGTAGTCATAAAATTGTTCATCCATTTTGTAAATCAAGCCAATAGCTTATTTGTTTTGTTAAGGTCCTGTAAAAAATGAATGTTGGTTTGAATAAACAATGCATATACAAATCATTTATTAGTTCTACTATCTGGGAAGAGCAACAAAGTAACTCAGAGCAGTGGGACTCCAGGACTTGTTTACTAACCTGTACTACTTTTCAACTGTTGGCATTTAGATTAATTTTCACAGCAAAGAAAAATGAATTTACATTCAAATCACAGTGAGGACGTGTTGGTTTGAAGATAGGAATCTGTGCTTCTTTACAGGGCCATTTAAAGGAAACCAGGATTAAATCAAAATTAATGACATTAATCCTTTGATTTAGCTAGATGGTCTTAGAGCAGGAGCCTTGAGGGCTGAGCTCCCCCAGCAGCCCTGGTGTCACCTTGAACAGAGTCTTGAGCACAGCTGGGACAGCCTGGGCGGACCCTGCCCCAGCCCCTGCCCCAGCCCCAGCCTCAGCCTCAGCCTCAGCCTTAGCCTCAGTCCCTGCCCTGAAACACAGCCCTGCTACAACACATCTCTGAAGGGACAGCTCTTACCAGGAACACTAGCAGAGGCACAAGTCCAAAGCCATGGGGTTTCTGAAGTGGCCTGACAAAACAGCCACTCAGCCAGCTGCTGGTACAGAAGACAACTAAAAAGTTTAATCCAATACTTTGGTCCCTCTGTTATCAGATACTGTGAGTACTGCACGAGGAATACTTAAAGCTCATAGGTAGAAAACATTATGTTGTACTGCAAGTATACCTATTTCAAGGCTTTTCATGCTGAAGCATGTGATCTGCTTAGAAACATCCCCTACCTCCCTTCCCCTCCCTTCCCCTCCAAAAAAAAGGCCTTAGACCCCCAGGACCATATAGAATGAAGCAATAGATGATTCATCTTGGCAAGAAGCAAGTCATTGAAAAGTTTACACTAAAGAAGGGCATTAAAAGAAGAGAACAAGGCAAAGCAAATGCTTACAGGCAGCTTTTCCTAATCATGATGGATACTTAGACAAGTAGAAGTAGAAAAAGCCATCCCAGCCAGGCTGGAATCTAGAGTCAGTATTCTGACAATTAATTGATGTGTGGTAAGGATAGGTCAGGAAAGCCTTTGAATGTTAAAACAGGCAGCTTAGGTTGGATACAGTAGATAACAAAGAACCAGATGGTATGCAAGGAACTCTGCAAATACAGGGAGTATTATGGTCAAAACAACAGACTGAAGTGATCACACAAAAATGTTCTTTTCATAAGCATTCAGGATGGATTAAAAGTGGGAGAGTGTTGTGTTACTTGATTCTAGAGAAAAGCATTTTGCAGGGATGAGAGCTTGGGTGAGACTTTCAGCTTTGTGGGTAGCTAAGGAGCTGATTCTTGATGCCATTAGGCAGAAAGAATCAATAAGATGTAGAAATAGCTCAGGGAGGATGCTTTAGACACTGCTCTGAATATAAAATGACACTCAAACTAACTGGCTGATTTAATCACAGAAATGACAGATTACCAAATCTTTAGATTAGATTCAAGGCTTCTGAAATAGAAGGGACTATGGCAGTAATTCCAAATGGAATGACAGTTCATCTCAGCAAAACATACAACATTAGTATTAACACTTCTAATAATAAAGAATTTAATAGAAATCTTGGTATGTTGTTTACTGCTACTTATTATTGAATATGGTTCCTTATTTCCAGAAGATATTAATCTGGATCTTTTCTAATACGTTAAAAAAGTGCTATAATCAAGTTTCCATTCGCCAGCATGTATTTACAAATTGATCCAGTCAACCTTCTTCTGTTAAAGCAAAAAAACAGTGACTTTTAGCCCTTTAAGTGTTTATCCAAAAGGTATTTTTTTCCAGTCCTTTAGCCCTTAGCAGTATAGTCTAATTGTAAGAGTTATTTCTGGACTGAGAAAACTGGAATAAATGGACGGCATCAGTGGCCAATAGGCAAGCATTGTACTTAAATACAGGGAAATCTTTTGACAGAACAACTTGTTGAAAAGTTCAAATGTTATCAAGAGAAACCTACATGTGAATTTTCCTGAAATTACGAAGATAGTTAAGAAATTGCAAACTGTTTTGAATTTTTTAAATAAATTTTAAAATTTCATTATCTGAACTTCAATTTCAAACTATGCTTCCTTAAATATAACTGAAGAAATTATTAAGGATTAGAAAAGATATTCAAGCTAAAACTGAGAATTACATTTAGTTTGACCAAAACACTTCAGCCCATCATTTTTTTTAATGAGTTAGTAAGTAAGAGGAGGGCCACTTGCCAGGAAAACCACACCAAAATAAGGTGTTACACCTCCCTAAATATATCCTCATTACTGACACAGGAGAACTGTTTCTCAACAGCAGGTCCTTTTCTATCTGATGAGCCAGTTTCAGTCCTTTTTCCAAGGAGATGACCACTCAGTTTTCTAAGTAGATGATCACACAGTTTGCCACCCCTGAAAAACTGCTGGTGATGATCTACTAAAGGATATTTTCTGCATCTTTACTTTCCTTTTACTTGTTTGCAGATATCAGAATATTAATGTCTTCTGCAGACTATATTAGCAAAGTTTCAGTAATCTTCCCAATCATTGACTGGGACACTTAATAGCTTTATATTAGCAATAGGTCTCTAAATCACACTTAGAGCTAGTTTCCAGTTTCAATCCATGCCATGTATAACATGTCGTTTTGTACCCTTCTTATTTCTCAATTAAAACATGCTATATCAAATCACACAGGAGTCTATCGCATCAACAATGTAACCTTTATCAACTAAATTTGTAATCTCACACATATGTACAATTATCAAAATCATCTGACAGGTTCTAGTTCCATAAAAATATATTGATTGTCATTAATTGTATTACAATTCTTAAATCCTTTGTTAATCAAGTCTCTAGAAGTTATTTCATTGTTTTACTTGGTGTTACATTGATTAAGAAAGGAAGGTTGAGGTTGAAGGGGAAAATAAGTGTACTGTACTAGAAAAAATGAGTTTTAAAAAAAAAGAGACCTGGTGCCATGAGAGGACATAAAATTAAAAGTTGGAATAATAGTAGGAAGAAGACTTTTTCTTTAAATTGTGAATAATTGAGTCTTATGTAGTGAAAGGAAACCAAAAAAATGTTTTAGAGTAGTAGAGTCTAGAAGACCAAAGTAGGTGCCAGTGAGACAAGGAACTTTCTCCACTGCAGAAATCAGGCATGTAATGGAAAACAAATGGAAGAAGAAGAGGATTTCAATCTAATTGCTGCTGCTGCTCTAACAAAACTTCACATCCTTGGTCACTGGCATTTTACCACATTAATGGTGAAAATCTTTGGTGAGACAGTGAAAATGTCTCCTTTGATTGCATAAAGCAAGCAAAATATGCTGCATGAGGCTTTCTTTCAACCTTCTTGTCAGAAAGAAAAGAAAGAGAGAACTTTCTTTCAGTATAAAATCTCAACATCATTTTAATCTGATGACGACTATAAAAAGTACGAAATTTGCATTTACCTTGATCTTTAGAGGTTGTGTTCAGAATTACCAGCCTTTTATTCTTTGGGATTTATTTTTCGCTTTTATTTAAAAAATCCCAATTCCTGGAGACATCTGAGGGATAATATCAACTTCTATTTTTAAGCCCTTGTAGCAGAAATTGCCTGGAAAATGTTACTGAGGTACATCCAAGACCCAGAAGCCAGTGACCAAATGAAACAGTCCCAAAAATTCTTTATTATTTTATCAGATATTTGGATGATTTGGACATTTTAATTTTTGAAAGCAACTAACCTGTCCTTTGAACTCCTACCATTAACTCTTCTCAGCACGATTTTACTGTTATGCCTGAGCAAGACATGGGTATGGGAAAGTAATTGCCTTTGGGTGGCTGTAGCATCTTCATTTGCCAAATATTCATGCAACTTTAACAACAAAATTCACTCAGGTGTTTTGGACTACAATGGCCCCGTTCAGGAGACTGCAGAGCAGGGAGGCAAAGTAGCCTCACCAGCCCGCCGCTCGCTCCCACTGCCCTTGGTCAGGCCACACAGCTGAGGCTGGCTCTGCAAGCTTCACACCCACATGGACCTCACACCCACCACAAGCAACCCTCTCCTCCTGGATTTTCACTGCAGTGCTCACCTTTTTGCTGGCCTGCCTTTCCCCTCACATCCATTGGCGCCCAACTACACCCTCATCCTGTATGTGGGAAACTTTTAGCCCCACACTGCTCCAGAGGCTCGTAATGCAGCTTACTAGAAACTTCTTCCAGAACTGCAGATAAATCACTTTTCCTTGCAACTGGAGAGAGCTCAAAACATCTGCACAGGCAGTTAATCGCAGTTACCATGGCTCCGCTGATGCACAGAAACGTATTAATCCTCTGCAACTCAGTTGTGTGCCTGAGCTGTAGATCTCCACTGTAAGTAAATTGACACACTTTACAGCTAATGATGCCAGCATTACAATGAAATACAAATGCAGTAATCAGGCATAATAACACAGGTTTTGCCTATTTTAATGAGAACTGCAGGCTGTTAGTTCTCTGAATAGCAGTGTATCAGACTGAAATCAGAATTCACTCAGAGATAGGGCAAGGTACTATTTCACTTTTGCCATATCACCTGAGTAGAGCTCACTCGCTGTCCATCGCAAGCACTTAGCCCCTTCACTTTATTCTGTGATTTACACTGCTAGCTAAAAAAACAGGAGGGCAATGACTGCCATATTCTGATAATTTTGGTAAAATTCATCCATAGCTTTAATAACCATAACTTTAATATTACATTCTCCTATTCTCCACAGAAATGAAACTGACCTGTAAGAATACTCAGCTGTATCCTTACAGCTTTGAGATGGCCATAGAACCGCTCATAAAGGACTGAGATGCAGGCTACAAAATGGAGAGGAAACACAGAAAAGTGAAGCACAGAGCACAAAATCTCCTATTGTCCATAAAATTTACTCCATTCAGAGACAATCAAGTAAAGCAATCTTGCAACAAATGCTAGGTGAATTTCTGTCCCTTACTAATTTGTATTCTTTTATATCATTTCAGACAGTTATGTCATTCCTTGATGATATAGTTATTCCTTGAAGATAATTTAATGAAAAAGACATATTTTGCACTTATATTTTCTTTAATATACATGCTTACTATCAAATACAAAATAATCCAAAATTATCAAATGTATTTTTTAATTAAGTAGCATGGCACAGATGACAATTTCAGAGCAGATTATTATTTTAAGTCAGGACTCCATTAGGGAGTCTATAATTGTAGTCTTGTGACATCCCATGTTATTACTACAAAATTACTTCTTAGACACATTGCTGGAAAACGCTGACTATAATATCTCTTGCTAGATCTTTTACATATCAGAACTAGGTATCTTTCAACTGGCTTGTGTTCAGTTGCGTGGCAAAGTTTTGAGGGCGGGGGGGGGGGAGTGCTACAGGGGTGGCTTCTGTGAGAAGCTGCTAGAAGGTTCTCCTGTGTCCAATAGAGCCAATGCCAGCCAGCTCCGTGAGGGACCCACTGCTGGCCAAGATCAAGCCAATCAACAATGGTGGTAGCACCTCTGGGATAACATATTTAAGAAAGGGGAAGAACAACTGCGCAATGGCAGCCAGAGAAAAGAGGAGCAATAATATGTGAGAAAAACAGCTCTGCAGACAACCCAAGGTCAGTGAACCAGGAGGGGGAAGAGGTGCTCCAGGAGACAGAACACGGATTCCCCTGCTGCCCATGGTGAAGAGCGTGGTGAGGCAGGCTGTCTCCCTGCAACCCGTGGAGGTCCATGGTGGAGCAGATATGCACCTGCAGCCCATGGAGGACTGCACGCCAGAGCTGGTGGATGCCTGAAGGAGGCTGTGATGCCATAGAAAGCCTTCACTGGAGCAGGCTCCTGGCAGGACCTGTGGACTCATGGAGGGAGGAGCCCATACTGGAGCAGGTTTGCTGGCAGGACTTGTGACCCCATGCTGGAGCAGTCTGTTCCTGAAGGACTGCATCCCTTGGAAGGGACCCACGCTGGAGCAGTTTGTGAAGAACTGTCTCCTGTGGGAGGAATGCCACGCTGGAGCAGGAGAAGAGTGTGAGGAGGAAGGAGTGGCAGAAACAACATTTGATGAACTGACCACAACCCCCATTGCCCATCCCCCTGCACCACTTGAGGGGAGGAGGTAGAGAAAATCGGGAGTGAAGTTGAGCCCAGGAAGAAGGAAGGGGTGGAGGGAAGGTGTTTTAAGAGTTATTTCTCATTATCCTACCCTAATTTTATTTGGTAATAAATTAATTTCCCCAAGTTTAGTCTGTTTTGCCCACGATGGTAATAGTGAGTGACTCCCTGTCGTTATCTTGACCCATGAGCCTTTTGTTATATTTTCTCTCCCCTGTCCAGCTAAGGAGGGGAGTGACAGAGTGGCTTTGGTGGGCACCTGATATCCAGCCAAGGTCAACCCACCACATGACTTCCCTAGGATTTGGATGGGCCTTATACAGTGTTTCTTATTAATCAAAGTATTACCTGCAGTCAGCTTAACATGTTCAAAACATAAATGCTGCTATACATGTACAACATTTAAAAACTATTACATCAGTTGCTTTAAAGAATGTGTGCAACAGAAATTCTTCCCATGATGTTTAGCTCATCCATAACACTAGCTGTGGAACTCAGGCAACCTAAACACGTGTAATGATATATTTTTACATATATGAACAATAAAAGGACATTTTCCCATTCCTACTTTGGGTTAAATCCAAGTTTTAGTAAGTGCAGATAATCTAATTCAACCTCACTAAAAAGGCCTGGAACCTATGAGACCCCCACAGGGCCAATAGATGATTAGTTAATAATGGAAAATCTGCCAGCTACTGAGATGAACGATAATTATAGTGAAGTACGATTATAGAATCCAAGTAAGTGGCCGAAATGATATTGAGAACGAACGATGGAAGGACCTCAGATCATCTGGCAAGAATACAAAGTACGCTCATGCTCTGAAGCCAACTTCTTCACAAAGCACGTTAAAACCTTGTCATCATTACTTTCTGCCAACGCCCCTTTCTCCAGAAGGCCTGTATGAAGCCAGTATTTCGCAGCCCTCTTCACTTTTGTTGCTACATGTTCTTGAAGGGGAAGTGACAAAGAACCACCTTTCTGCTAGTGTGCTTCTGTTTCATATTGAGTTTTCAGGTAGGAATTGTTCTCTGAAGGTGGTTCATTTCTCTGTGTTTGCTACAGGTTCAGCAGAAACCAGGAACTGTGAGCTGCACGTACTCTCTAGAGCCCTTAACAGTTTTAGAAGGCAAAACAATAGAACGTGTTGGATGTCATGGTTGCTTTCTTGATTGCTTGTAAAAGCCATTCTCCGTTGATGGTTAAAGTGCAGGGACTGCATCAGGAAATGAGGGCAATTAGTTGATGCAGATAACCTGATTTCTGTATCCGTACCCTTTCCTCACCCACACTTTATATACATGGGCATGGTGGGATTTTTTCATCTATTAAGTAAAAACCAGAAAGATATGTCTGATTAAAAAGAAAATATTTACTAACTGTATTGGGTTTGTGTGGCAAGGCTTTAGTAGAGAGCAGGGCCTACAGGGGTGGTTTCTGTGAGAAACTGCTAGAAGCTTCCCCCATATCCAATAAAGCCAGTGCCAGCCTGCTCAAAAACAGATCCACCACTGGCCAAAGATGAGCCCATCAGCAATGGTGGTAACGTCTCTGGGATAACATATTTAAGAAGGCGAAATAAACTGCTGCACAACAGCAGCTGGAAGAGAGGAATCACAGAATCACAGAATCACAGAGTCACTAAGGCTGGAAAAGATGTGTAAGATCAACTCCAGCCATCAACCCAACATCACCATGCCTGCTCAACCATGTCCCACAATGCCACATCCACATGTTCCTTGAACACCTCCAGTGATGGTGACTCCACCACTTCCCTGGGCAGCTTATTGCACTGTTTCACCACTCCCTCAGTAAAGACATTTTTCCTAATATCCAGTCTAAACCTCCCCTGGCGCAACTTGAGGCCATTTCCTCTTGTCCTGTCGCTAGTCACTTGGGAGAAGAGACCAGCACCCACCTCTCTGCAACCCCCTTCCAGGTAATTGTAGAGAGTGATGAGGTCTCCCCTCAGCCTCCTCTTCTCAATACTAAACAACCCCAGGAGTGATAATATGTGACAGAAACAACTCTGCAGACCCCAAGGCCAGTGAACCAGGAGGGGGAAGAGGTGCTCCAGGAGACAGAACACGGATTCCCCTGCTGCCCATGGTGAAGAGCGTGGTGAGGCAGGCTGTCTCCCTGCAACCCGTGGAGGTCCATGGTGGAGCAGATATGCACCTGCAGCCCATGGAGGACTGCACGCCAGAGCTGGTGGATGCCTGAAGGAGGCTGTGATGCCATAGAAAGCCTTCACTGGAGCAGGCTCCTGGCAGGACCTGTGGACTCATGGAGGGAGGAGCCCACACTGGAGCAGGTTTGCTGGCAGGACTTGTGACCCCATGCTGGAGCAGTCTGTTCCTGAAGGACTGCATCCCTTGGAAGGGACCCACGCTGGAGCAGTTTGTGAAGAACTGTCTCCTGTGGGAGGAATGCCACGCTGCAGCAGGAGAAGAGTGTGAGGAGGAAGGAGTGGCAGAAACAACATTTGATGAACTGACCACAACCCCCATTGCCCATCCCCCTGCACCACTTGAGGGGAGGAGGTAGAGAAAATCGGGGGTGAAGTTGAGCCCAGGAAGAAGGAAGGGGTGGAGGGAAGGTGTTTTAAGATTTATTTCTCATTATCCTACCCTAATTTTATTTGGTAATAAATTAATTTCCCCAAGTTTAGTCTGTTTTGCCCACGATGGTAATAGTGAGTGACTCCCTGTCATTGTCTTGACCCATGAGCCTTTTGTTATATTTTCTCTCCCCTGTCCAGCTAAGGAGGGGAGTGACAGAGTGGCTTTGGTGGGCACCTGATATCCAGCCAGGGTCAACCCATCACACCAACTGAAAATGAAATACTGCATATTGAGGGATTACACCAATCTACCTTCTTTTTACAGCATAAAAATAGGCAAAAAAAAGTTTATTAATACACATAAGAGACCTCAAAGGATGTTTGTTTCCAAATAGCAACTCTGTTTGCTAGGCAAAACTCATGTTCGCATCCTAATCCTGAGGTGTGTTAGGAACATTTAATATTAGTTGGCTCATTATATATATGACTCATCAACAACCCACACCAATCAGATCTGCAGTGCATTTAAGCAGGCAATGCTCCTCTTTTCTACATATCAGAAAATGAATACAACTTAAGAACCACAAATGCATCACTTATCCTCATGCCCCTATCACATCGTAATTCTGAAGACAAGACATTGTAAATGCAAACAGCAATAAAATTTTAGGCCAACATCACCAGTGGTATGTCCAGAGACAAGCAATTTGGGGTCCTGTAAGTATACAGTTAGTATAAAATTTCAGTGGGGTGGGTCCGATGTTTAACTGTAAGTGTTACTGAGTCCCACCTGGCTTCTTCTCTCCGAGAACTGCCAGGAACAGGTGCTTAAGTGTCATCCTCTGTGGTTTCCATCAGGATTTTGAGGAAGTCCTGGATGAGGCAGAAAAGCAGAGCTGGAAATATCTCTTTTATATGCGTGTTCTCCAGCAAGATCGGTAACACAATAAGTAAAAAAAAAATCTTTTGGGGACTAATTTAAGGGAAACTATTCATGCATTGGAGGGTGTGGAGTGCTTACAGGTCATAGATTTAAAAGGATGGTGCTCCTTTTTACAAACTTGAAATATAATTCAGCTCAAATTTCTGCATTTAAACACTGACAGTACTGGACAAAATTAATATTTCATTGGCAAATACAAGGATGTTGAAATTCATCTGGGAGAAAAGACAAAAGTTACATCAAGTCGGAACTACACTCCATAAGGTTTGACTCTGAATAAAGGCTCCAGCAAGTCCATAAATCTTATTAGCTTTCATTGACCCAAAGGAGTTTCTTTGGCTCATCAACAAGGGGTGTCCATACAGAAAGTAGTTCATTGCCTTTATTTCTAGAAGCATGAGGTCCCCATATACACAGCCCCTCATGGCCTAAAGCCGAAACTTAAACTCATGGCATGCCTGCAGTGTGTCATATTCCATCAGGAGCCAATGTGCAAATAACATATTTCCATTTTTAAAGTCTGAAAAATGTCACAAAAAGCTTCTGGCATTTACATGACTCAGACAATCACACTTACACCCTCTAATTCTCTCTGCAGATAATTTCTAATGTTCAGTATATAAGCACAGCAGGAAATCAGGAATAACTATTAAAGTAAAAACTAAAGTTCTGCAGCATAGTCATTAAAGTACCCCAGACTACAAAAAGAGAGTATTTAAAATGACACTGTTGACAGTTATTGCTTAAAAAGTGAAAATCAAAATGTAATGCACTTAAACAACGAATGGTCTTTATACACATAAGGGCTGACTTACCAAAATTCACCCCTGCAACTTGGTACAAATTAGTGCATCTGCATAAGTGAGATTTTCACCTGTGTCCTTATGAAAAAGAAATCCAACAGAAGTAGCTCTTTGTCCTTTTTCCACGTAGCATTTCTTTAACTACCATATCAAAAAGGTGTTAATAGTCTGTGTTTTCTTCCTTCAGTACTTTAAAAGAAACAAACTAACAATATCTGGACCTGTTATGAACACAGCATAGTACCCATACCTCTTCCGTAAGCCATGTTTTGAAGCGGGAGCCACAATGGCCAGCTGTATGAACTCACAGTGGCAATGCAAAATGAGATCCCAACAGCCTGAAATCTGTCCTGATGACAGAAAGGAAGCATAAAGGAGAGTTGTCATTAGCAGAAAGAAGAATGAGGGAAAAGGAGCTGCCATCAGAGCGCTAGCAGGAAACATTTACTTCTTACACGGGTGTGGTTCCGGGGTGGGATGGGAAAATACCAAATGAAACATAGTCGCTTACTCAGTTTGGGAAGAGTCTGTAGCTATCAGTGTTCTCACATCTTTCTAGGAAAAAAAGAAATTAGAAAAACAGGGAGATAGCTGAAGTGCGATTGCAAAATGAGGGTGGGGTACATGGTTTGGTGTGTGGGTGTAGGTATGTGGACGTATGTAGAAGGGGTGCACATGGCAGAAGGATGAGTATAAATTCACAGCTGTATTGCCATTACTGCCATTCACCAAGCAAAACACAACAGGCACACTTTAGAGAAAGCAGAGTCCAGTTTTCCAGTTGTCAGCCTGCTTCACCTATCTTCTGCAATTGCCCAATATGTTTCTGCTGTCACGTATTTTTCTGATAAAAATAGGATAAGGTCTATAAATTGCAAGTAAGTCTCACACTACTGTTTCGGATTTTTCTGTGAGAACTTAATGAGTATGCTTTTACTTTAAGACAGAAAAAGGCTTGAGAGAATTTTGAAAAGCTGAAGTTCAGTTTAGATGCCTGGCAAGCAGAGAATCTATTTATTTCTGAAAAGGAATGGCTCAGAGTTTTAGGTGAAGTGTACTTTAGGTATGTAAGAGATACAAGGCAGCAGTTACCTTTATAAAGGTTGAGCAATGTGGAAGAAGCAATAAAAGCATCAGGAAAAAATTTAATTCCCTCAGTGCTTATTCAGATCATTTTCTTTTAAGATTATGCGTAGACTAGTAACATGACTACTGTTAGCCACTGGCAACTGAATCTACATACAAAATAGAAAAGTAATTTGACTGCTTAACTTATGTAGGAATGATCATCACCGTCCTGAAAATGGAAGTAGAAGAGAAAAACTAGGTATAGGGCTAAAGTTTCCAAATGTCAAAATATTAAATGAACATCACTGATTTATTTGGCAGCCATTCTTTAGCATTCCCTAATTGCCTCAGCTTATTAGTAGTAACACTGTTTAATTCCCTGTTCTCTGTGAAGGACTTGCTCCAAATTTCGTAAACAGTATAGACAAAACTTGGAATGGAAGTTAGAGTGTTCCAATGGAATTTTGCGGTTTACTTGTCAAATCTTTTTCCACAACTCATGACATGAGTGTTTTCAACTCCTGTTTTAAATGGAAAAACATTCAGGAAGGAAAAAGCAGGTGCAAAGAAGGAAAAATGAGAAAGGGAAAAGGACAGAAACAGCTCAGCAACAAATATTAATTAGCAATTATAGTATGTAGGAAATGTACACAATGTTTCACAAGCACAGAAAAGCGAGACACCAGATAGATAGTCCTGGATCTGTATATTGCAGTCAATGTAGGCATTACTTCTCACTTTGACAATCAATGCAAACTCACTTGCCATCGTGATGGCAAGCTTCATCCTGAATATATGTAATGTGAACAACGAAGGCATAGACAAAGGCATTATGATTTTGGTTTAAACCAGAGACACTGAATTTGTAATTTCCTTTTGCATTTGGAGGACTCAAATCACACTTAAAAAAAAAAAAAACATTGTTTGCCGTTACACAGCAAATACCATAAAACCTAACCTTTTCATGTTTTGTGTTGTCTGTATGGTTGTTGGAAAAGCAGAAAAGCTGACACATTTGTGACTGGGAGACATACCTCAAAAAATAACACAGGTTAAGACAGAGATCTATCTAGCTTTATAAGACTATTGCTGTTCTTTACATGATAACTATCCCATGAAAACATTGACCATTCGAAAAGAAGCAAGAGGGTTGAAAGGCTTTAGAAACTAGGTTAAAAATACCAGGGTCCAGAGTATCATCTTACTCTTGTAAAAATGTGCTACATTGCCACTGTCATGAAGTTATGACTTTGTGGCCGGGACATCTACCACCTAAAGCATATTTGTTCTTATTCCCAGGAGACCAAAAATGAATAAGGCAAGACGCATTTTGTAACGCAAAGTGAAAATAATGAATTCAGTAATAAGCCTGCAAGATAGCTAAATATATGTGATTTCCTGAGTGTCAAAAAAGCTATGTATAAAAATAGGTCAGTTTCCAAGACAGCATAGAATCACAAGTTAGTAAATGTCACGAGAGGAAAAAGATACCGAAATTGACACTAGCTTGCAAACTACAGAAAATGTGCAACTGTGCAATATCAAGCTTAAAGGGTGTCAAAGGATGTGTGTTCATAAGAAGATTACTTTAGAGGAGAAAATAATGGTTTTGATATAATTCTTGCATAACCTTACTGTGTAATACCTGTCACAGACACTCCTCATAACACTTTTTATTGCTGGAACATTACCAGAGGTAAATTCAGAAACAATCCTAGAGTGAAAAGGACTGTATAAAGCTTATGGTAATTGTGACAAGAATCGATTAAATAAATTTTTGCACACAAGTGAGCATTCTGCCACTACTCATAATATGACATAACCCTAGATGCTTAGCTGATGTTAAGCCAGAAACACAAAACTGTTTTATTTTTTTTTATTGACAGTGGTAAGTTACAGAACTGTTTGTTCTTATAGTATGATATGAACATTTATTATGTAGTTATAGTAATTCCAAGTAATATAGAGCCCTGAAACAGCACAGCTCAAAGTCACAAAAGTCTAAACTGGTCAGTCACCCAGAATGATTTATAGCCAGGCTGGTAGAAATTTAAACGGAGAAAAACAAATCAATTGACCTACAATTTTTAAGCAAATAATTCCATGAATTTGAAGAAAACAGAGACAACACAGAGGACCTAAGGACTGTGTCAATTATATGAATCTTTCTACCAGGAGGCTTGATCCTTTAAAAACTTAAATACATGCATAATTTTACACACGTGACTATTTCTAGCCAAATGGAGCGCAAATTTAAGTCAGAAGAGTTGAACGGTAATCTAGGATGTTGGGAGCAGGTTTTTATAGATTCTGGATGTACTAGAGAAGAAAGGACCAAGAAGTGACATTTATAACACACAGCCATAAAGTTACAACTTCTTTAGCATTATTTTTTTAGGTGTTTGTATGCATATCTGTCTGCCACCCACTAACTTCAGACTGTAAATTCATCCAAACTCATCTGAGCAGTGAAAAATGGAAAGATAACAAAGGTCCTGAAGTCATATGGCACTGAGCACCTTGCTAGAGAAGAGTGAGGGACTGATATTCCAGCATTGCCAGGAATAAAGTGGTAGGGACTGAACCATTCTCTCCCTCAAGCATGGTTGTCCAGAAAATATACTCACATGACACCAGATATCCTCAGGAATATGGGAGGGAGGTGAGCAGTAATAACACTCAGAAACAGATTAAGCACAAACCCATACAAAACCAGATACCATTAGACCCAATTAAAAAAAGTGTATATAACTCCTCTTCCCTTCAAACTCAAGAACAAACTGTTCAAATCATGCCATTTGGACAGCTTAGCAAACTCAGATCTTTACCATTAATACAAGGGACTAAGTCTAAATACCAGTGACAAGGTCAGGGCTAGGTCAAGAATGAATCATGACTAACAAAATGCACAGAGTCACTGTCTTTGGCGTTTTTTGTTTGGTCCTTGTCTTTCTTTTAAACAAGCAGCAGGGTTATATGACAAAGTCGTCATTGACTGCAGGTTTTAAAATATGCCTTATCAAAGCAAAAACAATTTATTATTTTTCTGACATTATTTCATATGGGAAAAATTATAATTAGCTGTACCAAATTATCACCTGTCCCCGGATACCAATTTCAGCTGTTGTCAAGTACTTGTCTCAGTTGGTCTTCCTTTCCCACATTCTATGAGTGACAGTTTTTAAATTAATAGCAACTTTATATCATACATAAAAGACAACTGAAAAAATAAAAACCACACAAACATGTTGCTGGCTGTAGAGTTTGACCACATTGTCAGTCAAAAAAAGAGCAGTGTATAGCTTGCACGTCCTAAGGGCGTCCAGAAATATGCCATTTCTCTCCTCAAGACTGAGCAGTTATAACTCACAGCTTAAAGCAAGATACTCGCAGGCTTTCACACACGGTCTTTGGCATAACATGCTAAAATTATTGGGTTTGTCTATTTTTACTGTCAACTTGCTGAAGAATGAAATTCTTTTTACAACACAAAACTTAAGAGTTGACAATATATTTTTTGCTCTAGTTTGATGTCTTCAGCCTCTGACATTAGTTTTAATTTATTATAATGATTTCAAGGGGCTACATTTTTGCACTGAGTACCATAAGTTAACACTAGACACAGAAGCCTGCCAACTCTAATTCATTTTGAATGAAATGAGTGGTTTGTTCTTTATATTTTTCTGGTGTGAAGATGCATGTGTCCTTTAAAAAAAAATAACTCAAGATTTTGTGACTCTTAAGCAAGATTTTAATCAACAGACTTTTTTTGTCCAACATGCATCAGCTAGGGTTGGGTTGGAGTACGACAGCTTCAGGTTTAGTCCAACAGTTTGTAAAGGACTTTGCAAAAAATGAGCAGCCAGTGTGGTAAAAGCCATTTAAGGCAGTGAGTTAAGGAAAGAAAAGAAAATAAATGAGAAGACAAATCAAACAGAATGAAAGTAGATGGGAAACTTTCTAAGGCAATCTGAGTCTCTATGCAAAAACATCCATGGAATGCTCTAATTGGAAAAACTTCATTATAGAGCTGATTATTTTTTTCTGTTCTTCAGGACAGGAATGTGGTATGAAGAAGTACTGAAGTAAAAGCCCTGATGTGACTGAACTGCCTCCTGCAAAGAGACACTTCAGCTACTAAAATGATAAGAATTTTATTCCTATTTCCTCTCATCCCCAGTGTGGGTAGCCACAGCCTGCACAAAACAATGAAAGCATACATTGGCCAGTAGTGATTAAGAAAAGGTGCTGACAGGAGAAGTATCATTTATTCTGCTGTGACAAGAAAATGAAGCCTGAGTACCTAACCAGAATGACAGTTTAGAGTAACATCATGGCAGCAGTCCTTCTGGTAGAGAGTGTGGATGGCAAAATACTTTTAATGGATAGATTTTTGACTGTATCACTTATGTCTATAGCTCAATGGCTGAGGTGAAAGCCACTTCAGCCACTTTCTCCACTACACAGTAGGAATTTTTATATAAACATCAATCTGCGTTTTTATTTTAGCTCCTTTGTGACACAAAGATAGGTGAAGCAGCCACAATTAAGGAGAATAAACTAATATTAGTTGTGCAAATTATTCTACAGACAATTTCAATATGGGTCACATACTGTGTTGTGTTAGGAAGAGTGTAACCAGTGAGTGGAAGGATGTGACCTTTCTCCTCTGTTTGGCATGGATGAGGCCACATCTGGAGGGCTCTACACAGTTCTTCACTCCTCAGCACAAGAAGTACATTGACTTACTGGAGTTAGTCCAGTGGAGGGCCACAAAGATGTTTATGTAGCTGGATTGTCTGCTATAGGAAGAGAAGCTGAGAGAATTGGTTTTTTCAGCTTGGAGAGAAGTCTAAAGGGCACCTTATTGGTCTCTGGAACTACCCAATGGGAGGAGATAGAGAAGAAAAGAGCTAGGCACCTCTTGGAGATGTGCGTTGGAAGGATAGGAGGCAACAGCCACAGGCTGCAAAAAAGGAAATTCTGATTAGATATTAGAGGTGAGGCTAATTAACACTAATCACAGTGACGCTAATCAAACATGGAAGCAGGGGCCCAAAGAGGCTATGAAATCTTAGTCCTAGGAGCTATTCAAACTTGACTTTGCAAAGCCCAAGGCAGCTAGGTATAGTGGGCCCTGACTTGAGCAGGAGGTTGAACTAAATTTTTGGACATCCCTTCCAACAAAATATATTCTAGTATTTTACTCCGTGAATAAATGTGAAAAATATAAGCTGCATAGGGGCAATCAGCAAACAAAAGAGGCTTTGTCAATCAATTTAATCATACATAATTATTTGCCCAGCTGTGTGACAACCTCCCAGTTTAATATCACCCTAAATTAGTTTCAAGATGTGAATTCTAAATCAAATCAAGTCTCTGAATCTTCTCAGACTTGCCCCATGTTAAGTATACAGTGCTATGTTATTCATCAGACTGCCAAAGCCTGTAAATCTTGACAAGTCCACATATGATTTAAACATGGAGGGAGTTATGATCTCATCAAACACCATACATAGGACCTAATAATAAAGATATATTAATCATTTTAGAAATCAAGGTCCGGTTCACTAGTCTTGTGTTTTCTAGACACCATTGAGTTCCCATTGTGAGTTGTGTGAATCTAAACTTAACAAAGCTGTCTTCTTAACAGGCAGAAATAATGACACATGTCTGTTCCAGTTTCATGAAAGCAGATCCTTTGGCGTCAAGGCTGAAATATTTAATTAACAATAAATGCGCTACCACCATAGGCCTTTGAAAGAGAATCTTGTTTCTAGTTTAATTTCCCAGTTACTTCAGTTTGCCTGGTAGTTCAACAGACAGTCTTCCTCCTAAACTTGTTCTTACATTTTGTATCTACCACTATCCATCCATTCCTTTTATAATTATTGCCCAGGCTTTTATGAATGACTCATACAGAAGGAACATCAAATATATGCATTCATCTGTGCTGGTTTATGAAGAACCACTTTGTTGGTTGTTGACGTAAAACATTTGTGACAACCTGTTAGAAAATGAAATTTGCCCAAGAAAGTTTACAGAGAAGAGTCTATCAAAATAGCCATCAACAAGGATGAAAAAAAACCCCAAAACCCTTATGGAATTCTTTCATATATTTCAAGGGATAGGAAACTCTTTCAAGTTTGTAGGTCAAAGGCTACCTATAGGGAGCAGTGTCAGTCAAGCAGAGGAAATGGTGCAGAGATCCAGAGAAAGTTTCATGTTTCGCCTCACCTCACTGCTGATCCTTGGTTGCCTTTTTTGACAAAGGGATGTAATGGGAGACAGGTTTAACTGAGACACAGGGGGAAGGAACATAGTGGGAAGGCACAGCAACAAAAGAATCATGTGAAATAAGACCATGCCTGACAGAACAAAACAAAGGAAATGTTTCTCTACACCTCAGTAACCCAGCTATGACCATGCCAGAACAGTGCTTCGTCTACAACAGGTGGTTTTATGGCTTCACACAACTTTTTTGGACTTCCCCATAAAATCACAGAAGCCAAACCAGTCCTCAGCCTAAGTTATAGATGTGAACAGTTGCTGAACAAGCCTGAGGATGCTTTGACTCATGCAAGCACAGAGCACCTCTGACTGCATTGCAGTACCTGAGATACACAAGGAACAGAAAGGTATGGGTCCCTCAAGCCACATTCATTCCTGGAAAAGGAATGGAGCTTTAAATATTTTTCATATACAATGCAGCCTTTTCACATTTTCCCTCTTCTTCTATTCCTTATGCCTTCTTTCCCTCTTTGTCTCACCTTTTTCCTTATATTCTTCAGAATAATGTACAGTCTTACAGGGATGACGACAAGTAGATACCAAACTGTACATGCTTGCCAACTGCCAAAATTTTTTCCTAATCTTTCCTCTATTTTAGTTCATGGTAAATGTGAGCTTTCATGGTCACTTATGTCCACTTTCACGTCCACTTAAAGCAAAGCTTTAAAAAAGTGTTATACTCCAAAAAAATTTTCAACTGGCAGACTCCCACTAAGGTCAATTAATATCAGACTCCATGTACACAGCCCAGAAAAAAAGTTGCATGTTATTTTAGGCATGTTTTACCATATTTTGCTAGAATGGTTACTCAAAACCAACCATTAGGAAGGGAAAAAATGAGATTTTTCCCTTACATAGCTACATAGAACATGCTGGCATGTAACAACTTGGTAGACCACACCTGTCTGGTTCTGATATTTACTTTGATGCATTATAAAGAGCATAGAATGCACTTATTTACTCTCACATATTAGTTCAGACAGATATGTAATTGTCTTTCTATATAGTACTGATCTGTATCTACCAAGCTTCAGAAAATACACAAATCCAATCAGGCTGTATGTCAGTAGTTGGAAAATGCTATAGACCACTGCTACAGTGTCACATCAATACTGATATAATAAAGTTATAAAGTCATAGCAATACGAATACAGGTTTTTTTCTGAAATCACACAGATTACAGTATACTTAAGGACTCCAATAAATTGCGTTTCAGATTGTCTGAGTGAACTCCAATATCACAATCCTACTGGTCATGTATGCTGTTTTACAAATGTATTGAAATCAAAGTGGAAAAACTGTTTTTACCACATCATAAAACTGTGTCGTGGTTTAACCTTACCCAGTAACTAAGCACCACACAGCCACTCACTCACTCTCCCCCAGTGGGATGGGTGAGAGAATCAGAGAAAAAGTAAAATTTGTGGATTGAGATAAAAACTAATAGGACAGAAAAGGAAGAAAATAATAATAATAATAATAATTATAATACTGATAAAAGAATATACAGAACAAGTGATGCACAATGCAATTGCTCACCACCTCCTGACCGATGCCTAGCCAGTTTCAGAGCAGTGGTCACACCTGCCCTGGTCAACTCCCCCCAGGTTTTTTTGTTCAGTATGGAATATCCCTTTGGCCAGTCCTGGCTGTGTCCCCTCCCAGCTTCTTGTGCACCTGGCAGTGCAGTATGAAAAGCTGAAAAGTCCTTGACTGAGTGTAAGCACTGCTCAGCAACAGCTAAAACATCAGCATATTATCAACATTATTCTCATCCTAAATCCAAAATACAGTACTATACCAACTACTAGGAAGAAAGTTACCTCTACCCCAGCCGAAACCAGAACAAACTGTCATTCACTTTTTTCTGTTTGGTAGCCTTTTTTTCAAGAGAAGTCCACACATGAAATAAGCAAGAAATTTCAAAGTATTCTCAGGATGCTTTACAGTGGACCACGTAACATGGCTTAGTGTCTGCCATAGTTCTTACCTAAGTTGAATCAATTCTATTCATTTCCTCACTTACTTAAATGAGCAAATCACTTGTAAGTGTGAAGGGAAAGGGAAACTTTAAATGCAAGACTTAGGTCACCACTTCTGAAATGGCATTAATGTACACAGTGACACTTTCAAAGATAAGCAAAATGTATGTACATCAAACAACAAAACAATGTCAAGCAACAGCACATAAAAGGAAAGAACAGGTTTATGTTTTCTTTGATTTCTGACATGCATAAAACATCAGAGAAAAACCTGTGAAATCCAAAGATATGATGTAAAATCCTTATTAAGCAATGAATGGCTGATCTCTTCATAGAATCACTAAAGAATCTGAACATCTACATCGTAGTAACTAGCTCTTAAGAACTGATTTTCATTTTTCCTATTTCATGAACCAGAATTTACATTGTATTCCATGGTTATTTAATTGGTACCCACAAAACCCCTCCACACTTGCATTATTGCTATGTTTTCCCAGTGCAGTCCCAAACTTCTAAGACCTACTGCTAGTAAAACAACCCAGCTGGTAGAAGATACACTGTTTTTAAAATATCCAATGGAGAATTACAAAAAGAACCCTACCCTCCCCTAAAGTAAATTCAGTATCCCAGTATTATATGAAATATATAGTATAGGCCTGAATGTCTAAGGGAGTGTTTTTCAGTGTCTGTTTTAGGCCAAGAAATCTCTCATCTATCATGTCTGTATTTTAGGACATAGGAGGGAGCACAGAAACATGCATCCAGGTATAAAATATACTCCAAATAGTTAGGTTACTAGAGCTGTTCACATAATATACGTACTTGGAGGCAATATGAATATCACTAAAATAAACATGACTACTTGAGCTCTGACATAGAAGTGAACTGAATGGCTTTAGTCAGGGCTAGTAAACGAAAACCACCCAAAAAGAAACATTTCCTGCATACTTTTAGAAACAAAAGAAGCCAATACAAATTATGCAGCTCTGTGATTCATACACCTTGGGTTTATGCAAACCAAATCAAAGATTAGAACTTCCAAAACTCACAGCGTCAACCTGCAAATTAATGAGCAGTACACTGCTACTTAGTACAATTAAATCTCATGCAAGAAAAAGTAAAAAGAAAAAAAGTGAAAATAAACTGGCTTTAAATGTTTTAATGCATTCAGTATAAATTATTTTGCAGGTCAGTAAAGCTAAAATAAAATTTCTAAGCTGTTAAACATAAAGAAAACATTAGTATATTTCTCCACCTTTTCCAAATAATCATCATGTAAGCAACCAAAATTAGATTGTTGTTACTACAAGAATGGAAGGGACTTTGGAAATCTAATTACCACAGAGTTCACTTCTGGTTTGGTCTTAAGAAGTAAAATAAAACGTAATGTCCCTGTTGATAGGGTGCCAGAGATTTGCAGATAGAGGGTGAGAGATGTTTCAGAAATCCACCCCCCTCAGCACTGAAAAGAGCAAGACCAGAAAAAAAATGTTCTGCTGTCACTGCTTTGCCAGCTAAATATTCCAAGATGTAGAGGATTCTCCCGACCCATCACAGACAGGTTGTGCAGATTGAAAGTACACGCAACATAACTAGTCCTCAGAGCACAGATAGTCTCATTACACTAATGAAAAGCAAAGGTTGTGTTTAAGTGATAATGTAGAATATGAATATGGAGCAATAATTTCAAATAAAAACACTGTATTGAGAAACTCTCTTCCTGAGGAAGGGCTAGTGAACTTTAAATAGTTTTGCAGTTCCCATATTTGCTTTCTGTGAGATTAATCCCCAAAAGATTTTTGTGAAATAGCAAAAAAACCAAACCTGCTGCTTTGTTACATGTTGTGTGGTCAAGGATGCATGCGCAATCTTAATGCATCAGGTTTGCTGTACAGCTAAGAGTCATAGCTTAGTGTTCTGGCATGCACTGGTCATCTATCTATTGCTTAATCATGCAGAGGATGGTCTTCTTTCTCAAGACACTCATGATATTCACTGCTTGGGCTGAAAAAAAGGTATGGATTAAGACATTAGAACAGAGTGATCCTGGGTATAGTACCATTTGCATCACACTCAGTGAAACAACAGGAAATCATCATCAACATCACAATGATAATGTACTACATGGGAATCAGGAGGTTCTGCTGCCCCTACTTTTGGTTTCAGGCAAGGGATTTCACACAAAAAACAGAAGGACTGCAATGAGATATATCCGAGGGCTGTTAGCCTATTTTAAGGGCTAAGGAATGCATTAAAATGCTTTGTTCATCAAATCCTTAGGGGCCTACTAACAAAATACAGCTGGGAACATTACAAAGGTAATTTTGTGCAGTTTTAATCATATATTCGCTGCTGTGAGTGGCAGAAATATTTTTTTTCCCCTTCTTAAATATATACCTGGGCCCTACTACATTAGAGGAGAAGGTGTAGCACCTCTCTCGCTGGTTCTGAAAAACATTAATGCCTGAATTTTAAAACACTCTTGAGATACTTTCTGGGAAAAAAACTGCCAGAAAAGGAGTCGGTCCAGCAAGGGGACTCACTGTAACACCAATCGAGGTCAAATTCAGTCCCATGCAAAAGAACAGCAGAATTTCTGTGCATCTACCTATGAAGCAGCAGGTTTAGCTAAGCTACAGAAAGCATAAGCACCTTTCCAGCCTTTAAAAACAGATGCTTTCAGCCACCGTAAACTTCTGCAGCTTTTAATTCTTTAGTTTCATCATTAAGAAAAAAAATTGGACTAATCCATCTTTCCTAATTTGGGAAAATGGTCACAGAGTTGGGTCCCATTAAGTAGTAATTTTCACAATACAAATGTGAGAGAAGTCAAATATATTATTGCTGTTTTGCCACTGTTACCGAAAATCATAACCAAGAAAACTCTCCAAACCAAATGATAGTTTAGAAAGCCGACATTGGTTTATTGCAGCGTTGGGTGCATGGGGGATTTCTCCTCCTAGCATGCACACTCAGTTGAAATCATGACAAGTGTTCAAACAGGTAACAAAGTTAGTTATGCCTGCTGGTTCCACCCCTTAGCTAACTATTGGTTACTTCATCTTAAAGCTACAGTTCTCTTTTAATTCACTACGCATGCCCAGAGAGTAGGGGGCTTATTTGGGTTGGGGGCTTTTCTAGCTGGGAGGTGTGTGTTTTGACATTATAATGAGGTAGGTCAGCCTTAGGACACCCATTTGGGGCGTTTCACTGACTTTGCTGTTTAGTATGTAAACAATGCCAAGTCATTGCCAGCCGTTATCAGGAGACCCAGAGGCTCTGCCAAGGTGCTATATCTCAGTACATTGTTTATCTCCAGGTAAACAACGTCAACATAACCAATACAGCCAGTCACCACAGCCAGCCTTGTTTCCAGGAAAACTAATGCATATTTCAGTTTGTGTGACACAGTGTCTTCTTAACTCACCTGTACAAAGTTTGTACAAAGGGGTCTGTTCTTTGTATGCTAACTAAATTGTCTTTGGTATCACCACTGTATTTGTGGCAAAATTACTTCACTTATCAAAGTGAATGGGAATCGCTAGGTGATGCAGAGTCAGGGGCTATGTCACTATTCTACTTAGATACAGATGTATTATTCTTGTTCACCAAAGTGTTTCCTGGGATGAAATCTCGTTCTGGGTTCTCTGCTACATCTATTTTTTTGGAAATTCCTACCAGTAAGGGTGTGGAGATGTACTTAGTTGTCCTGAAAAACTACAACAATCTCCAAGGGACTAAAAAGATTTAACTTATTTTAATATTTTATCAAGTGCCAGTAGTACTAGAACAGTACAAAGAATGGAGATAGCAGGTTTGCCCTGCATGGATACCAAAGCACAGATAACGTCTTCTCTCCAGGTTGTATGGACTTGAGGAAATGATGGAGCAGTGATGATAATATTCACATTCACATACCCCAAGCGGACATACACCAGCTGTACCAGCTTCTCTGTGGCAAGCTCTTTTTCTTTTTTCTTTTGTTTTTCAGATAGTAGAGCTAAGCAAAGGAGATCTATAGCATCCTACACCTGAGGTGCAGAATTTCTACAGCAAACTAATATAAACCATAAAAAAATAATATGAAGAATTATATAGCATTTTTTTACTCAAGTAGATAGGGATCCTGGCAGTGAATGAGAAATTTTAGCGTCCTAGTCTCTCCGTAAACGCAGAGCAAAACAGAGTCCCTACCAAAAACAACTTACAGAAGAGAGCATGTAGATACCATCAAGCAGACTCCAGAGAGTACAAAGAAACACATAATAGAAACCTTCTTCAAAACATGTTTTGAATGTTTTAAGAACAGATGTGAGAATTCAGTGACCTTACTGGTTGCAATCACTCACATGAGTGTCAAAAGATATGGTAATGAAACTACCAGAAATTTTGCCTTTTTTTTTAAGCTGTGTTCAATTTCTCCTCCACTGTTGATCCTGTTCCCCCCTCAGGCTGGCCTTATAGTTCTGATAAAGTGGCTATTTCCATCATCATTCTCCTGACAGAGTTTTGTTATTAGTGGAAAATGGTAGGGAAGTAGAGAAGAAGGGAAGTGATTGTGCTCCTGTACTTGGCACTGGTGAGGCCGCACCTCGAATACTGTGTTCAGTTTTGGGCCCCTCACTACAAGAAGGACATTGAGGTGCTGGAGCGTGTCCAGAGAAGGGCGACGAAGCTGGTGAGGGGTCTGGAGCACAAGCCTTATGAGGAGTGGCTGAGGGAGCTGGGGTTGTTCAGCCTGGAGAAGAGGAGGCTGAGGGGAGACCTCATCGCTCTCTACAATTACCTGAAAGGGGGTTGCAGAGAGGTGGGTGTTGGTCTCTTCTCCCATGTGACTAGCAACAGGACAAGAGGAAATGGCCTCAAGTTGCGCCAGGGGAGGTTTAGGCTGGATATTAGGAAAAATGTCTTTCCTGAGAGAGTGGTGAAGCATTGGAACAGGGTGCCCAGGGAGGTGGTGGAGTCACCATCCCTGGAGGTGTTCAAGGAACATGTGGATGTGGCATTGCAGGACATAGTTGAGTGGGCATAGTGGTGTTGGGTTGATGGTTGGACTCAATGATCTTACAGGTCTTTTCCAATCTTAATGATTCTGTGATTCTGTGGTTGATGACCTCCAGCAGTTGTAACTGACCAATCTTGGTTTACATTACATGTTTACTTTTGAAAAGGCGTACAAATTCTGTATGCCTATAGTCTGGATTGTGTGGCAGATGCTGAAAACCCAAGTACTTCACTTGAAACAGTGAAGAGAACATGATAAAGATCTCTGCGTAGTACTACAGGGACTGGAGGGAGTGCGTTGGAGGTCACAGTGGCCCTCCCAATGCTTCCAAGTTTGCCAAGAGCCATCCTTTTCTCTGCCACCTGGGCATTACAGGAAGGACCTTGTAGAAAGGGCCCTGCTTTGGCTTAACCAGAGGGACCTGTCATCCAGGGCTTAGTATTAGATGACAGGAGCTTCCATACTGTCAAATATCATTTGGGAAAAATCACTGTCCAGCCCAATTTCCCATAGGGATGTCCTAAGGCACAGATGTTTCCATTTGCATTCTTTTTTTCTGTGACAGTCATAACTTCCTTTGCCGAATGAGTGGAAGTTAAGTTTTTTATATTTAAATATAGTTTGAGATGGTTAGAGTGAAAGTCAGGTAGCCCACGCTCAGCAGCAGTTTCCATTTATTTCATAGTGATGCATACCAGGCCTGATACCTTACTCTACAGCATGGCAATGGCTGCTATCAGAACCAAGTCACCAGAAAGAATGGATGATTAATTTGACAATTTTTATGTTTCTGCTTACCAAAAATGTAAAGTTGAAATCTTTCAGCATATTCTTTGTTCCACAAGCCTCCACAAGCCTTTTTTTCTAAGAGCTTCATCCTGTAGTCACTTCAGTGATACTGCAGCATTTCAGTGAATCAATCCTGATGAGCAAGAGCTTAAAGATTAGACTATGGTGGGGGAGAGAGACATTTTTTTAATTGTGCTGTGCAACACTGTAACTATCAAGCTGCTTTTGACCTATTATTTATTTTTTGCCTCTCTTTGCTTGTTAGCTTCCTTTCCATCTTTTTTCTTTCAAAGATTAAGACAATTTTATGTAGCCTTTTCTTCATCACTTGTTCAATTCAACAATTTTTCTTTCACTCCCTTTAAATCTTTAATTTGCATCTTTTTTCTGTTTTAATGTTTGATATTTTCCTTCCTTGTATAAAGCTTTTGAGCTGGACAGTTATTTTTAATAAAGTTGTGCTACTGTGACCAGTACAAGGGATAACATAACTGAGTGGAGCTATCCTTCAATTAATTGAATGTTTCCTTTTGCTTAATCAAATGTTGACATGCTCTTTCTCCCCCCACTCTTATAAACACAATACAATTACCAGAATAGCCTATATATTATTACAACACCTTACAAAAATCTATACCAAAATTTCTAGATCCATTTGGACTTTGATTTAGATACTTAGTCAGGGATTTTTTGTCTTTTTTATATAAGTATTACCGCAATTTAAAATGTCCTAAATAAATTTTACAACTATATCAGTGAAACAGCAGGATTTTTGAGAACAAGAAGTGTATTCATAGAATTCAATACTTTGCCCTGCATATTGCAAGTCTGTTAAGTTAGAATACCAGTGTTGTTCAATCTAGAAAGTACTCTAAAATGCAAAACTAAAATCCAAGCAGTTGAGATGGGGGAGACAAACAAAATTCAGCTGTGCTAGCAACTGAACCTGCGCTCTGCAGCTGCCTCTTCTATGCCAATTAGTGACAGAACATCATCCTTCAGATACCTCTGCTCTTTCCTCCTGTTAGTTAAACTTGATTGTGATACACTAATTGCCTGGCTACCAAGGACATCCACTGAGAGAGGGTACCCTACATACAGCACATTTCAGGCAGTGATAGACTTCACTAGCAGGAAGGAGAGCCTTGAGCCTTGCTTGTACTGCATTATATCTCATAATAAGTGGGAATATGTTTTCATTTCTCCATATCACACCAGAAACTGTAAAGATGACAACAGATAGGGCAGCACTCTTCATTTTTTTCCAACTAGTCATTGTATTGCTTCCTGAATACAGTCTTTGGGTTGTTCAGAGTCAAAGAGCATACTTACAAATGCTTCTAAAAGCACAAAATACAGACATATCACTCATACTAAAAACACTAGCAGGTATATGTTAGACAAGTTGATTTGATCTTTTGGAAAAGGTTTAGTATCTAAAATTTTGTATGCCATATATGAAGAAATAGTGTCAGCAGGATATTGAAAACCACAGGGAGCTCTGTAGGAAATATTAGGAAAGAACAGGGCAACTAAATAAATATCCAGGGAAAATAGATACGCTAAAATTGGATCCCTGCTGTATCAACCTTCATGGACGATATTGCCAATCTGGAAAACAGTAGATTTCAGGGGTTTTGGTAATCAGAAGTTATATGGAGTATTGCTTAAGTCTTTATTTTTGCGTTGGAAACTACAACACTTTCAAGTGTAATGGAAATAACTCTATCTTCCTAGTATCCAAAAAAATTGTTGTCTCAAACTGCAATATCTATTTGGATTCACAGTAAAACTGTTGAAAGGTGAAACAGTGCAGAAACCATCTGTCAGCTGAGACTGAGGATTAATTGACATAATTTTCTTAACATATTTTACATTTACACTTCATGTGATAAAACAGTGCATCTGTTACACTTATTTCCTTACAGAATAAAAGCAAGAGGGGATAAAAGCCACACAAATATAAATCAGAAGTGAGCTGCATGGGCAAAAATAACTATTGAGTTTTAGCTCTTCAGACTCTTTATGTACAACTTAAGATACTAAATAACATTCCATGATTGCTGAAAATCTAACTTTGACAAAGTTTTTCAGGACTCTTAAGCTGAAACTTCAAAATTTAAAAAGCTGAAATCATAAGCAATCCTTCAAAACTTTATCTTGATAATCCTTCTGAAGAAAGTCTCTTTGCTGAGGAATTTTCAAAAACGGTAACTGGAGAGAGCTTGCGGTTGGAAAAGTCCCTTTCTACTGTTAGTTTCAAGTTCCTGTAACAAATTAAAATGAGGACTCTTTAAACAACAATGTGAGAAGTTCACAATCTCCTTTCAAATGCTGGCTTCAAAGAAAAGGACAATTATTTAAAAGGACTTTTTTCCCCCTATTTTTAAAATGCCTTATTTTATCATGTTATTTAGTAAGCCTGTTGAGTAAGTAGTGTCCGTTCACCATCCTGTCTCTTAGGGACCTGTAATTCTAGGATAAGCTGCCACTTCATTTTACAGGAGGTTTCTTTTTGGTTTCAGAAATCGGCCCCAGCATGCTGATTGATTTGCACTCAGATGTAATTGTTCTGAAAAGCTATGAAACCTTGACTCTCACAGGATACAGACAAAAGCAGTTTCCAAAATATGCCTATGTGACATGACAGCCCTGAACTTCAACATGCATAGTAAAAGAAATATCATTTGCCCAAAATGTAAACTGCCGGGATACATTTACCAGGGTCAGAAAACTTGGGTGCTAATCAATTTGGATTAATGATGTACAAATAATGAGTTGCACTTAAAACAGCTATGTTGTCAAAACATTGCTCTTTTAATCCCTGATAAATTATGAGGTTTATAAAAGCAGATTTTTGCAGATAATTGAAGATTATTTAAACACATGTGGAAAGCAGATTAAGTGCAAATCCAGTGCTGCTAAAGTAAACTACATGTCTGTCATGACTCTTTGTACTTCACCGTTTCATAAATCCACAGCTAGTTGTATATATATTTTTACTATAATCCAACTTTATTTTATGTCTAGACTTTTCACGTTAAAAAATGCCATACATAAACTCAGTTTTAAGGTCCTTTCAGTGCATCAGATCAGAATGCATTAGGTTTTAAAACAAAACAAATACCTTCCAGATTGGATGACCTGTTTTCACCCCTCTCCACCTGTCTTAAATAGGACATACAGGAAGAACTTTCCTTAAGGATGTTTACATAGGTCCTTTGTTAGCATGGTTGTGCCTTATTTGTAGCTGAGTGATACATCTGCTTGATTTTACAAAAAAACAGTAGTACAATATACAATAGTACAAGCATCCTATGGCTTCGCTACAAAATCCATTTCCAAGTTAGAAGGAAACACAGAAATTTCTGATAATTGATTAAAAAAATCTGTATGTTATTTCCTTTTTTTTTAGATAGGTGAGTTTCTTCTTGTAGTTTATTGACAAAGTTTTGTGACATGAGGCCAACAGCATCTTTTAAACTACAAGTACACTAAATGTAATATTTCTAAACATCTATGAGGTTAAAGAAAATTAAATTAATAATTAAAACTGTAATTTAATATTACATGTTCTTTGGCTTGCTCTCCTCCTTCTGCCTTCCCCGCCACAAGCATATGCACTCCTTTTTCTCAGAAAGAACACCGTAGATCCTATTGTGATACTGTATTTTGTACTTGGAGAAACAGCAGCTGACAGCTACTGACATGCCTGAAAAGTTGTCTGCTGAACGCACCCAGCAGAGTGACTCCGTTCCTACTTAACTGATGTCAGCCAGACCCATGGGTAAGAGTAAATCAAAAGAAGAGAATGAGGAGTCTGTAATTAGTGATGCCCACAAAAACCATCAGTAAGAATCCTGGCAAACCAAAAGCAATAAAGTGCCAAAGAATGAAAGGATCATCTACAGGGCCAGCTACAAGATGACGTGCAGTGGCCATTTTAAATGCAAGTATACTAATTTCATATAACATTTGAGATTTTTGTAAATCAACACCCACAGGGCAAGCTCTGCTGCCTGCATTTCTCTACTGTTTCCCAGCTCTGCCTTTGCCAAAAGTCATGTTAATGATTCTTTACTCTTTGCTGCCAATAGTTTCCTAATAATGTCAACAAACCAGACATGAACAAAACAGCTTCCTAAATCTAGTAAAATTTAAAAAAAAAAAAAAAATTAGTCTTCCTGCAGCTCTGAAATGAAGAGGCTGACCTTAAACAGTAAAATATTCTATTCTTGGCATCTCTCCCTGTCAACTTTGTGGACTGCCAACTGCACTGCTCAGAGTTTGTTGCCTTCATTGGCAGATCAGCATCATATGAAATCTACTATATGCCAACCAATAAAAAAAGAATTTGTGTGAAGACAAACAGCCCTGTGCCTGCTTCTGAACAGTAATGACAAAGTTGTGGGTAATATGAAGGTGGCAATTGGCAGACTCAAGCTTTTTGTAATCCAAGATACAAGAAAAAGAAGACATGTTACTGCTGATGTATCTTTGAAGGTACAGAATGCAGGCACTATTCTGACCTGGCCAAAAAGATCTTCTCATTGTGGGTCTCAAATCAGATAGAGTAATGCATAGCTAAGGAAACAAAAGTAGTCCACTTCCTTCTTGCTGGGGGTTGGTTTTGTTTTCAAAGTAGTTTTAGCCAATGAGACATGTTATTTCCTTCAAAAATACAAAGTTGGCTGTACATTGAATACTCTCCTTTTTCAGTTTGCAAGACTTTATTTGGAATCCTTAGGAAAAAACCCAAAAGCATCTAGATCTGTGTAATAAGGTGACCAACCACTACTATTTCAGACAACAGCTACTATAATGTCCTCTGGGAATGAAAGTTGAATTGATTCACTAATTGGGAAAACTGTAGTTTCAGTCCTTACATTTCCATCATTTTGCTACATTTTGCATCTGCAGTTCTCACCATCAGAATACTTAGAGAGTAAGGGAAAGACCACAGCTGTGATCCGTATTCTCCATAGAATAGTCTAAATAATTTATCATTATGGGGTGGTGGAGTTACACCCCATAAACTCCTTGGATCTACAAAAGTCTGCACGTACCTTTGCTTATGGGACCATTTCCTGTGCTTGCATTTACATTCATAAATCCAGTCACTTGGGTCTGACGTTACCAAAATTGAGGGAGCACTTAAAAAACCCACAGAAATACTCACCTATGTGAAAATACGTTAAACGTCTTTGACCGTGTTCGTACTGCATTTTGATGCTCATTTTCTACAAATATTTAAACTAACAAACTGTCTGACAAAGTGTCACAAATTTTGATGAACACTTTTGAATAGTCTGCATTCTGTGCAAACTATCACCTCCAGGTTTTTACAAATTTCCAAAACCTGAGCAGTACCTAGTTTGACTGTCCTTTAGTGCCTCCCAGCATTTGGAACAGACACTTTCTTAGATTTAATTGAATCTCTTGTGCTTAACAGTCATTCCTCAGTTCCTCTCAGCAGAACTGTCCCGAGGTAGCTGCTTTCCCCAAGGTAGAGGGGAAATGCAATCTTGCAGCAGTAGCAGAGCAGTTGATTTCCTGTGGGGAGAGGAGACAGAGCAATAGGAACTGTTGGGCTGGACAATGAGGGGCCTGTGGGAAATTTTTGGAAGTTGCTTGAGTTTTCTCTCCTTTTAAGCTCTTTTTTTCCCCTTGGGCTCCCACTTTTTCACCTCACTAGCACAGCCCACTTCTTACCTTCCTTCTCCAGGTACAAATGAAGATTTCATCATTCTCCCCACACTTACCTATTTCTAGCCTACAAGAAGTAATAAAATTTCAGGGATATTTGTGTTTCACTTTTTTTAAGTCACAAAATCTTCTTTACACTAGCATACCCGCATCTGCATTAGGATATCTGCACTGATCTAACCTACTGCTGTAGCAAGACTGCCCCTTTCTTTTTCAGACAGGCAGGGAAGCCACAAAAACTGCAGTTATAAAATACACTTCCTGGACTTTGTGAGATTTTGAATATTGTGTCCACAGAGATGTTGTTAGAATTCATTTATATTTTCTTGCCTTCACTACTTGGGGTCAATTTATTTATTAAGGAGCTAGATAAGCTTCTTACAGGGAATGATATATTGATTATACAATATTAAAGGACATATGGGTAGTGTATCAAAGAAGATAGGAAGCCTGAAGCACCTCAGAGTTGTCTAAGATAGTAGGATCACAGATTACCAGCCTCTTCACAGTGATGTTGCTCTCAGACCTTATTGAAGAGCAACATCAAAAACTGTCCTCTCCAGTAAAGTAAAACTGAGCTTGTTTTCCCCAAATTCAAAAATCACAACGGGCTTGTTTGATATAGCAGCAAAATTATGCCAGCAGACAAAGTGTGATTGTGCTAAGATAAGCCAGAAGCTTCTCAAATTCTGCTCCGTAGTTAGTTAGATTACCTATTCCAACTGAAGTTCTCCAAGCCTGACAAATTTTCTACTTTTTACAAACATTTATTTGTAGACATGTAGCTTAAGTAGCCAGTTCATTTTTTTATTTGAATGCTCAGGTGTTTGTTAGCATGAAGTTTTTTTTCTTTTTTGAAAGTAATAAATTCTACTTGCATGATTTTTATTCTATCAGGCTTTCGATGCATACAAAACTTCTACTAGATAACTTGGAAGGTTTTTTTCAATGTTTAGACGGTCCCTTAGAAGATTCAGGGGAAGGGAGTGGTATCCTGTTGCCAGTATCTGCTCTTAATATATCTTCTAGCCACTTCAAAAACAATTACTTTGTTCTCAGCCCATGCATGATCCAATTTGACAGGTAGAGATGAAGAATAAAGTACCTGGTAGCACGAGGAAAGATGAGTAAGGTTATGCTTTCAGTGACAATAACCATGTTCTCCCCTTCCTTGCCTTTGATGCCTCTCACTCTGGTTGCATCTCAGCCACCCACAGCTCCTCGTGTTCTGTGCCCCACTCTCCAATGAGCCCTTCACCTGAGTAAAGTTATTAGCACTTTTACTCAGATTTCAGTATTACGTTTAAACATTCACTCAACCAGCAAGTAGAAACAGCAGCTCCATGTGTCTACAACAATTTCTTTCACCTTTTGGTGGGGTTGCCACAAATAATTTTTCGTTGATTGACTCCTCTCTCACTTCTTAATTTCTGAATCTCCTCCTGCCACCCAAAAAATGCACAGGCTACAGGTCCTGAATGTGCATTTATGCTCTTGATTCTCCCCACAAGCCAAGGATATCTTGGGTCTGTTCCTGACCTAGTCAGTATCAGGTGGTCTGCTGGACATTTTTATCTGTGTCCTTAACCACAACACAAGCTCTGCGTGTGTAATAAATGGAGATTCTTTAAAAAAGTGTGATCCTGTAAATATTAAACCCAAATATCTCCTCTTGCCTTGCATTTCCCTTTCCTCATTCCCTTACCTCACCTTCCCTGCTCTTTTTACACTCTGAGTCAGGAAGGACACCTTTTGAGGGGTCATATTAGCACAGTGTATTTCTGGCAAAGTCAGCAGCTATGTCTCCAGTTATTTAATTTTTTTTTTTAATAAAACATTTTTCATGCCAGCAACATAACCAGAAGGTGAAATGCTTTAATTTTAAAAAGCAGGGTCATATTCTGTGGCATAAATCTTAAACAATCATAAATACTCACATGTGAAGTACAGACGGGGGTTGGTTCTCCACAGGGTTTTGTCTCCACTTTACTTGGGTTTATAATTTACATGGGGGTGGAGAGACTTGGCTAACAGGGACTCCTGAGATTTTCTGAAAATAAACACATGAAAAAAACACACAATCATAGATATAATTGTGCCTCAGACATTTCCAAAACTGGTACTATGCAAAACAAGAGATTTCACATTCTAATAGAGAGCTAAATCATGAATGCATTATGGTTTCTCAGTCAGGATATGTCTATGTAACAAACTGCAGTGCCAGACTAGGTTATTCATGTTAGCTCTAAGGATGCTAGCTGGAAGCTGGCAATGAGCTGGCTGCATTAGCTGAGGTTTGCAGGGTCTAACGAGCTGCTTCCAGGGGCAGGCTCTACATGCCAAGGCAGGGCACTGCACTAACACAAGGCTATGGCTTCCAGACACCCAGTGAGTTCATTCAGGGTATTATTGTGGGGCACTGCACTACGCTATGTTGACATATCTAAGTGGTTCTGCTATATGGTCTCCTTATGTTTTGGAAGGGAAATAAAACATGAAAGGCAGACATAAATCATACAGTGAACTATAATGTGTCTGACACTCGGTTGACCAACCCAGTCCCACACTCCAGTCTGCACTGTGTGACAGAGACACAATTAAAAGGGCACAAGTGCACCAGCTACCACAGGGCTATCAGCATTTTACACTTACAGCACACTGTAAAGATTTGGTTATATGCGTTTGTACAAATAGAATAATCCAGTGATTAAAAAATCATGCTTGAGTCTTTACTGTCTTTTCTTCATGAAGAGGTCATTTGATTACAAACATTAATTAAGAATGCACATATGTTCAAATATATTGAAGGCATTCCAATCCTCTGCTATGGTATAAAGAAAAAAAAGAGATAATACAGGCCCCATCTTCCTTGCAATTAGGTAAGTAGTGCTGACACATTAATCCTTTCATTCATAGATGAATGAATAAGGGAGACTGCAAAATTTTGAGGGACCTATTCACCCAACAGAAAAAAACAATAGAAAAGGAGAGATAAAAGGGTAAAACATACTTGACAGACAGGAAGCTTTTATCAATGGGTGAGTTATGACACACCTATTCTATTATATGATATTATATTTTTAAGAGTTCTTATATTTGAAGAGTCATCAGAATTTTGAATACCTTCATTTGAAAATAAAATTGCCATTTTTTACTTCATTTTTGTTCTTTGATAAATCAGTATTTTTTCTTATAGGAAATATAAACTTTTAATCTATAATTTACAGTTAAAAGACACATAAAAAGAAATTCAAATATCCCTTTATAAATCACCAGCAGTATACTGTGTGGACTTAAGGAGCATTTTTACTCATCTTGACTCACATAGATAAGCATCTTCTCCCTGTGGCAAATTAAAGTTTAAAATCTCACATTTGCAGCTAATCACTGACTGTATGATGGAAAAAAAAACGAAGCATGGATTAAGAACACACAGAAAAATCATTATTCCTGCACCTCAGGACTAGCTCCTGTTTCAATGAATAACCCCAAACCATTGACGTTTCACTGGAAGAAGTAATAAACCTATGTGAACTTTGGTTAAAATCTGGTCTGGCTTTGTAATAAAATAATAAGCCAAGTGAGTTTGTTTTTCCTACTTTTATGAGCATTTCAGAGACCTAGAGTTCTTATCTAATTTTTCTGCTGGTGTAAAGCTGTGTTGTTCTTAAGCAACTAGGACTACAACATAGTCCAGATAAATGTCTTACTGAGGTACACTTCTGTTAGTTAGTCAATGTAAGTGTTCTATAATAAAGAAAAACTTGCTCAGGCAAAAGTGGTTGGGGACTCTTAGCTGTCATCTTTTGGCAGTGTTCAGAAAGCAGCAAGCATGCCTTCCAATAACATTATCTTTATCATTTTATTTGCATTACAGTCATGCCTGTAAGTGCTTCCTGGAAACTGCTGTAGACTAAATAAAGACTTAGGGTTTCACCTTTGTTATTTTTGCTGCTAATGCACTGAATTAAAAACAAAACCAAATATACTTCAAGAAATTATGTGAGATGTACTAAGCAATGCCAGCATCAAGTTACTTTTCCCAAAAATGTGTTTCATTTTTTAAACAGAGGCAAATCAAACCCAAAATATTACGTGGGAACAATTCAGTGCCAACTGGGGAGAAGGGTGCTGTAAATCACAGCCGGGTGCTCTCTTGCATACATTTGTCTCTAGTCAGATGAGTCAATGTGGAGAGACCTTCACTGGATCCCAGAGGCACTTTGCCACCTCACTCTACTTGAGGCTTGCTGGGAAGATTCCCATTGAGGCTGAAGTCCATGACAGCAGGAAATTCTACACAAGATGTTGAGAAATACAGACCCATATGTTGAGTTTCCCTGCTATTTTACAGAATTATTTTTAAACATGTATTTGCATATATATTATAATATATATATTGCTTTTGTTCCTCAGAGCAAGCTATAAAACCTATGAAAGAGTTACATAAAGTTCTGTGAGTTATAGTTAATTGACAGATGTGTTTGATTCCTTTTAACAGTGAAGATGAAAAGAAGCATCAAGGACAACATTATTCACTTTGTAATAATCATTAAATCTTCAACCACAGAAAAATTCCACAGATTAATCTTTTGTGTGGAAGGGGTTCCATTAGAAGAACAAGCTAACAGCATCTGATTCACATCTAACTGAATTATCCAATTATGCCATGAGCACCAAGGAAACGGAAAGGGCTAGGAGTTGAGGATAGTGTGGGCCATTGGATGCTCTAAAAGCATTTAAAATCAGTCATTTAAGAACTGTAAACACTGAGGAGAGATTTATTGTAGCATTCAGAAGAGCATGGCACCACTGTTTTTATAAGCAGCTATGAAGAGTTGGTCCATGCTCCAATTTCTGAATTGGAAATGGCAACATTCCTTCTAAATACAGGCAAAGAGGAGGGAGGGAAATAAACTTTGCTCTTTATGCCCTGCATGGCACAATATGCTTTTTAGTGGTGCTTTTTGGGGTTTTATATTTTCACAGTAAACACAAACAAAACAAAAAGAAGAAGACTGAAAAGCAATGCAATTGAATGAAATACTTGCCTGCAGGAAAGCACAAATCTTTTACAACTAAGGCCCTAGATCTGTAGTCCTCACAGAAGCACAGCTCATATTAAAGCAGACGAGTGTGCTGCCACTGTGAGAACGAAAGGACTGGAACTTAAAAAGGAAAAAAATCCCCACATTTTCATGCCATTTTGAATGCACAGATTAAAATCCTACCTACTACTATTTGAAGCTCACAAAGAGCAATGGGCAAATGCAAGATCCTGCAGCTGAGAACAAAACAGACCAAAATCTTTGCACCAATTTTGCGTCAAATACTCATCCAGTTTAGAATATTTCCGTGCCTCCAGCTACTCAGAGCATGCAGGGATGGCACCTGGATAATCACCATGCTCCTAACCTGGCAGCAAGGGAAGGGCAAACTCCCTGTGATTGACTGACACTTAGCCATGTCAGGGAGACTAATTTGATCACCATCCATATGTTCCCTGTGAGGAAAAGGAACAAAAGCAAAAATCTGATTCTGGCTGCAAATGACACGTAATTCTTACATTTAGCACTTCAGTTTAGCAATCTTTGCATCTACAATTGTATTAAGAAAGAGCAACTGTATTAGTTATGGTAATCTCATTCTACTATTTCAAGTGACGTGTTGTTTGTGTGGATGCTTGTAGCTCTGCATACTTGTATGCAAACAAATGGAAGAAAAGCCTGAATGCCTGCCAAATGAGAAAGGAAATAAACAGCAGGGAATGAAATTTTTTTTTCAGACTGCTAAGAAACAATTACAAGGAAGAAAGAGTAAAACCCAAAAGCACAAGAAAGCACTTACCAGTAACTGAGGCTCCTTGGGACCTGGATCATGTTAAAGGATCTGTTCAGGTGTATCCAACCTTAGTGTATTATTATAAATTCATAGATTTTTAAGGCCAGGAGGGATCATTAGTTATGATCATCCATTTTCATCTACCACAGGCTATAAAGAATTTCCCCCAATGAGGCCTGAATAAAACCTGACACTTAATGAAGCAGGAGAACACCTTTTAGGATACAGCCAACTTTCATGTAGCACCTTTGGTCCTGCTTATCTTGGGAAAACTGTGCCAGGTGTGTATCATCTTGTGCACATTTTAAGTATATTCAGAACAGGACTAGCAGGAGTAATTGTCTCCCTAGCAGAGTACCTGAAGAGGAAGCTTAGATGGGATTTCAGCAGTGGTCAGAGTCTCTTCAGTCTCTTCACCGGCATAAATATTATCCTGTGCCAGTGAATACTCACATTAAAAGCAGGAATCCACAGGGAAGTCAGTAAAGCCTTTCACTTGCTATTGCAGGATTTTGTTCACATCCAAGGGCAAGAAAATAAAACAAAACAAACAGAAAAATGTTCAACATGATACAACAGAAACAATTAATGCTCAACCTCATGGAAAGGACAAACCAGCAACTGGAGAAACACTGTAACGAGCAGCCCAGACAGTAGCACAATTTGGTGCTTCTGTTGCTGGGTGTCATATTCTCCTACCCATAGCATTTTTCCCCTGCGTGTCTTTTCTAGAGTCCCTGGTCTAGGTTGTCACCAAATTTGAAACCATCTGCTTTGTTCACCAGCCTCGTCTTTCATTAGCAGGAAAGCAGAGAGGGGATTATCACACTACCTGCTGGCCCTACTTGTGTGTTGCACTTATGTATAATAAATTACTTTATTCTAATAGCACAAATAATCAGTGAACTAACATCCAGAGATGTGAGAAATTTTATTTAGCTTGGATTAACAACAAGCATCAACGTCTTGTTTCTTTATTTCAACAACGAACCCCTTCCTTTCTCGACAAAAGGGTCTTCCATAATCTCCTTTAATGCAGAGAATAACCATCATAGATTGATCAAACCTACGATTCAGTTAGAGAAATTAAAAAGCCCAGTTGTAATGTATAACAGCTATAAGATAGCTCAAGGTAGACTGATGAATTAGACAATAGACAAGACCTGAAGTTTAGTCATAAGCAGGGATACAATCAAAAAATTTCATGTCTGCTGAGTCCTGCCTTCCTCCTGACCATGCAGAAAAATAGTAACCAGCATTACTCAGGCAACAGGGTACAATAATCCCTCTGAGGGGCTGCATAGCAATTGTTTCAAGAATTTGCATTTTACCTCAAAACCCCACACAGGGGTCTACCTCATGTTGACAGTAAGCACTCTGACTTTCTGTTCAAGGAAAGTATTTCACCTGGGAATACCAACCCCTACGTGAATGGTTTTTGTATACATGCATTATAGGCCAAATTTCTGTCTCCTATCTGAGAACAGATGTTATCCTGCTGTGACTAGAGGCAAAAAATGAGAGAGAAAAAAGAAGAAAAAAGGGACAAGAAGCCACAATAATTTTCCCCTAAATTGTGAAGGTTGTTCTTTCACCTTTGCAAATAGGCTGCTTTTTTGTTAGCCTATTATTACTACTCTGTGTTCTGCATGTATCACACTAGGATTTTAAATACCCAGTACTGTATTTTTGAAATGTTTTGAATTACATGAATATTTTCACTGAAAAGCGTGTCTAAAAACTGAGCTACCACTAAGCTAACCTTCTGAAGCTCAGCATGGGAAGACTTCAAAAATGCATTTATTCTGAAAGTAAAAAAAAAAAAAAAAAAAAAGAAAAATGAATTATCAGAATCTAAGCCCCAGATAATTCTGTTCTATTTTATCATGTATTTCATTATTGTTTTTTTCTTTCTGTCATTGTTGCCTGAAAGTTTTTCTCTGGTTATTTCTAGAAAAGACCCATCTTAATTTCCAGACACAAAAGCACATCAGGACTATACCCAGTTCAGAGCTAGTAAAACTTAGAATATAAAAATACAAACTCTCACAGTCTGTTAAAGCTCTTAATATTAGACTAAAGGTAAGTTTAATAAAGAGAAATTGCAAGCAGGTAAAATACTGCTTCTCTTTCTCATTAGGGTGCAGTGAAAATTAATTCCTATGCAGAAAGTGCTTTGAGATCTTTTCATGAAAGGCTTTACTTTGTTTAAAAGCAAACCAGTATTATTAAGTGTTATTAACATAAATTGGAGGCAGAGAACATCATAAATGTTTCCCTGTAGGTTAAATCTGAGAACTGATCTCTGTTGCACTGTAGCTGAAGTTTAACCTTTAGAGCACCGACATCATATGCATCTCATTTACACTGCAGAGTTAAGGCTCCCCTGGGCCTTCCAACCTCCCAGCCATGGCCTAAACAGCTAGTTGACAGCCAAAATACTGTAATTGCCAAAGAACTTTGTAAGGTAATTTTGGATTACAAAAGGGAGCAAATAATAATTTCATGTTTAAATTTGTTTTGTTTTAAGGATACACAATTGTAAATACACAACTGTGTCGATCAAGTGCAAACCTCTTAGTTTTGAAGGCCATAATTTTATATTATGACCCTCAAATTAGAGTCTACCCATAGAAAAATTCCAAGACTTGGAAGGTTTTGCTCAAAAGGAATGAATAAAAGGAGCATAACTACCATTTCTCTCTCTGATTCTTGCTGTTGGTTTTCATGCTTTAAGATGCTAACTAAAACTATTAAAATGCCAGTCCCGGAGACCAAGGTCCTCTATGTAATCACAAAACAAGCATATCACAAAGCAGCATGAGCGCATACTTGCTAAATCATCAGTAGTGCTCACATGCAGAGACCTGACAGGATTGTACTGTTCATGAATTTGCTGTTTCAAAAATCAGGCTGTATCTGGCCATAGGTGAACAATTTAAGTTACATTCAGTACCCTGATGTTCAACTGGATTGCGTGCTTTTAGGACTTAGGCTTATAAATACAAAGCAATAGTTATAAAGCCTGCTTAGAAAGGTATTAACTAAGAACAGGAGTAGAAAAGAGAATGTAGCTGAGAATAGCCAAGACAAGAATAATAGAGTAGACACTTCACCTGTTAACTCTGACATTTTTTGGTTTTGATTAAGATGTCAAAAGTGGGGAGAGATATATTTAGTTTATAAAATTGTTATTATTATCATATAAAGTTTTTAAATATTTAAAAACATGTAAAGTGGCCAATAAAAGAAAATTCATTTTGTATTGTTCTCATAAGGGTTATTTAGAAAGGTACCTTGGTGTAGGCAAAACTGTGTATCCTCTTGTGAACACCTGTGAACTCTTGAGTTTAATTGGGCAACAGCTGGTGCTGATTGTGGGTCTTCTTTCTGTATCTCATTACTGGTTTCCCCTTTGCTCTTTCGTGATTCAGTGTTACTGGTGTGTGCTGCTGAAAGGATCCTTGCAGGAATAGTTAAAGTTAGTCAAAGAAAATTATTGGAATTGTTTCTGTGTACATCTGTGTATGTTCAGCTTACTCAGACTACAGTAGATGTGTGCTGTACATGGGGGTTGGTCTGGGGATATCACATATTGGTTGACAGTCCTCACAATAGCTTTCATTCTCCATCCAGGCATCAAGTTTTTCTGCAGAGGTTAGGAGAAGCTGAGTTTTAAAGCTATTTATGGGCTAAAAAGTTCAAAAAAAGCACCCATAAAAACCTTGTCATTTTGCAGTGGAATATATTATCTGCTTCTCACTTCAATAAAATTATAAAGAAGTAATCATGTATGTCCTACTGCATTATCTTGCTAAGCATTCACAGGGCAAAGCTGCTGATCCTAAGAGCCAAACTACCATCTTTGTGATGTTTAGGAGAATTAGGAGTTCAGAGAGAAGACATTTTGAGTGCTGACCTTGCCAAAAGCAGAGAAACTCAGAGTACACAAAGTAGGAGAGTAAATGGCAGATGAAAAATGAGGTTTTCTGGAAAAGAGTAATGAAAGAAAGAGAAAGAAAAAGCCCTCTGCAGTGAAATTATCAGCCAGTTGTCTATTGCAAAATAAGAACATAATTCTGAGAAAAATCTGAAACTGATAACAGAAGAAAAACACTAAAAACATATTTGGAAGAAAAGTTACTTCCTGATGACTTGAGTGAGATCAGAACTAGACAGAGACTACACTCCTGAAAATCACAGAATCACAGAATCACTAAGGTTGGAAAAGACCTGTAAGGTCATCAAGTCCAACCGTCAACTAACACCACCATGCCCATTAATCCATGTCCCACAATGCCACGTCCACACGTTCCTTGAACACCTCCAGGGATGGTGACTCCACCACTTCCCTGGGCAGCTTATTCCAGTGTTTCACCACTCTCTCAGAAAAGAAATTTTTCCTAATATCCAGTCTAAACCTCCCCTGGCGCAACCTGAGGCCATTTCCTCTTGTCCTGTCGCTAGTCACTTGGGAGAAGAGACCAACACCCACCTCTCTGCAACCTCCTTTCAGGTAATTGTAGAGAGCGATGAGGTCTCCCCTCAGCCTCCTCTTCTGCAGACTGAACAGCCCCAGTTCCCTCAGCCGCTCCTCATCAGACTTGTGCTCCAGACCCTTCACCAGCTTCATAGCCCTTCTCTGGACACGCTCCAGCACCTCAATGTCCTTCTTGTAGTGAGGGGCCCAAAACTGAACACAGGATTCGAGGTGCGGCCTCACCAGTGCTGAGTACAGGGGCACGATCACCTCCCTACTCCTGCTGGCCACACTGTTTCTGATACAGGCCAGGATGCTGTTGGCCTTCTTGGCCACCTGGGCACATTGCTGGCTCATATTCAGCCAGCTGTCAATCAACACTCCCACCTATTTTCCTGATATATAAGTTCTTCTGCAGAGAGAAAATAGGATTAAAATCAGCCCTTCAGCTAGTGCTGTTTAAAAAAGACCCCGAATCATCAGATACAGCGTTCTGAAATCGCTATTAAGTGAGCACTCGCTTTAGTTTGAGCAGATAGTAAGTTTAAATATAGGTCAATGAAGCTGATTTTAATACTGCAAATATTCAACTGGTATTTGTAAACTAGATAACTTTCAATTTGTGTAACACTACAACATATTATGAATATATTACAAGCATTGATATTATCACCATACAATTTACAATAATCTACTACATTATAACCACATGAAACCATTAAATATTTTGTCTTTTTAATACTGTTTTGATTTCCAATGCCTTTAACATAAAGCTCCTTTTTCATTTTCATCTCTTTAAGAACAGGAAAAAGAAAAGCAGGCAACCAAGAAGACAGTAATGTTGTGTACAGCAAGTGAAAAAATATTTTAATAACATAAATAACACTTTGGGGTATAAGTATGCTTATATATATAAAGTATAAAGTCTGCTTTATCAGTAACTGTAGAGACATGACTTAATCTTTGCACACTGAGCTGATGTAATATCTCCTTAAGTGGCACAGGACAGACATATATTTGGACCTATTTTATCTTTGCATAAGGATAGAAGTATTGAATATATAAATATGCTCAGAAATACTTATACCTATGAGCGTACAGGACAATTATGAATGTTTATAATCCTGAATTGTGAAGAGTTGGAGTTGTATTAATTGCGGTACCATTGCTATTAATATATATTAATACAATTAATGCAATATATATTAATACAATATATTAATATAATACCGATTGGATTACTGTGTTACCATTGCTAGCTTTAGATTTACTGATGCGTGTTCTTATAAATCTCATTAATAAAGGTCCCCTTAGCAATGTGTTTTTACTAATGCTGCAGCTGTGGCAATAGAAAACATTAAGGTGTTTTCAGACAATTTTGAGAGTAGTGTCCCTGCATCTAGCGAGACATATTTATTGCAGCATTGTGTTTTATGTCTTTATCTTTATTAATGCCATATTAGCATTGTTATTACGCTCAGAAGAGAACTCTATATACACAGAATACCTAATAATGAAGAAATAATTTATTTACTGGTCCTTGTTAAGATAAGAAACGTATTTGTTGTGACTTGGCAGAAGAAACGCATTTTTACTTAAACATCACAGTCTTTGTGTTGAATCAGATAAACATTAATATCAAGCTTACTGTCAGTGTCATGTTTCTGGTAACTCCAAAGTTTGTAGCTCATTTAGACTATAATATTTTGTTACTAAAATTTGGTTTGTCTACTGGACTACTGGAGCTTCCACCTCAGCACGAGGTGGCAGCTAGGTTCTGTGTTTGGAAAAAAGAGCTCACTGATCACCTCCCTGCTTGTTAAGTGGCTGTTCCTAAAAGAAACCATGCACATATCTGTCCCATCTCTGTCAGACCCACCCATTTTCCTGAGTGAGATGCAATGATAGACCTATGACAACATCCCTCTGCTCTGCTAAATGGCTTCCTCATAATAGGAAATATGACAGGTCAGTTCACAAGGAGTTAAAGGGTTCTGGTTAAGATGAAAACAAATGCAAAGTTCACCAAGACTATGAAATTATTTCTTTTTAAACACCAGGTAAACGATTCTGCGACTGCAGCATTTAAAAAAAAAAATATATAAACTTCCTGAAATTCACCACAGTAAAATTAATATATCTTTCCTAAACTTGGTTGCAAATAAGAGACGTGCCCCTAAGCAGCTTATAGCAGTATCAAATAAAATCAGGTTATGGCAAGATACCTCAGTTTCATCATACGTTTACCTGCATCTTACAGGTGCAACTTATATTGGAACCAAAGCCGTATTTCCAAAGGCTATAGATTTTTACATCAAAGGCTTGATTCTTGGCAGAAACAACTAGCCATTTAGAGGAATAATGCTACAAATGCAGAAATACTAGTTAGTTATGTTCAGAGAAAGAAAGTAGGTTAATGACAGTAAAAGCTGCCAAAAACCTGACAAATGGCTTGCTCTTCCAAGACTAATCACACCATTTTTAGCCACTCAGATAGTCCTTGAACAGTTTTCTTTAGGCCTCTATGAGCCATTAGAAAATTCATTGACTGATTTCAGTATGAGATTCGTATAACACATGTACAGAATCACAGATTCACAGAGTGATTGAGGTTGGAAGGAATCTCTGGAGGTCTTCTGGTCCAAACCCCCTGCTCAAGCAGGGCCTGATTGAGCCAGTTGTCCAGGACCACATCCAGACAGCTATTGAATATCTCCAAGGAGGTAGACTTCATAACCTCTCTGGGCAACCTCTGCCAGTGCTCAGTCACCTTCACAGTGAAAAAGTGTTTCCTGATGTTCAGAAGGAACCTCCTGTGTTTCAGTGTGTGCCCATTGCCTCTGGTCTTATCACCAGGCACCACTGAAAAGAGTCTAGCTCTGTCTTCTCTGCACCGTTCCTTCAGGTGTTTATACATTGATGACAACCCCCCAAGCCTTCTCTTCTCCAGGTTGAACAGTCCCAGCTCTCTCAACCATTCCTCATAGGAGAGGTGCTCCAGTCCCTTAATAACCTTTGCGGTCCTTCATTGGACTCTCTTCAGTATGTCCATGTCTCTCATGAACTAGGGAGTCCACAACTGGACACAGTTCAGTCCAGGTGTAGCCTCATCAGGGCTGAGCAGAGAGGAAGGATCACCTCCCTTGAGCTGCTGGCAATGCTTTTCTTAATGCAGCCCAGAATACCATTAGCTGCCCTTGCTGCAAGGGAACATTGTTGGATCATGTTCAACTTGGTGTCCACCTGAACCTCCAAGCCCTTTTCTGCAAAGCTGCTTTCCAGCTGGGGCAACTCACTGTATTCATAACAATAAAAAGATGAAGAAGGAAATTACAATAGAAAAAGAAGCAAAGAAGCAAATAAATATTATCTATAACCATTATTCTGTATTCACATATAGCCAACAAGGTCTAAGAGCCATATTCAAATTTATGAAATCAAGGGAGCCTACATATCTGTCTAAAATGAAATCTGACCCAACTAGTTTTAGGTACATATTTGTTCCAGAAAGAGTCTATGTCTGGAAGGAATCGAAGCTTGTCCCCACGATAGGATAGATAAATTTAAAAACTGTGCCATTATTTTATAGCTATCTTCTTGCCTTGGGAATCTCCACCTCTGAGATAAGCAGAGGGTCTTTGAGTCTAATCCAGGTGGATCGGGTTCACAGAAGTCTGAAAGCTGAATCATCTCTTCCTGACAGGAGGAAATGCCATGAGGAGAGGTGATCACTGAACGAGCAAAGATAAGGACCTGAAACATGAATGTTTCTCATGCCCACACACCAACAAGTAGAAAATTACATGTAAAGGAGTTCAGGAACCTGTCAGGTTGGATGGGAGGACACCCATATATTTGAAGTTGTCAGCAGACATCTGCAGAGGCAGGTCACCGGGCCTACCAAAGACACCCTCTGAGGGCGTGATTCTGTAAAAACTACATGGTATCATGTCCAAACCCACCAGTCCTGCTGCTCAGCAGGTTTAATTACCATTAGTACAATGCTGCAATCATGGGGGTCTACACGGTTTCCAGATGTAGTCCTAATTTAATCATGTTTTCTCGGGTGTGACTGGACCAGGCTCCACTGTGAAATGCAGGTATGTCCCAAGCCTCTACAGATGCTTTGTAACTAAATCCAGTGGATCCAGGTATGATCAGTAGCTCAACAGACTCCTCAGTTTGAGAGATGAAAGCTGAAAGATATCTCTAAATCAGCAATCAAAGCCAATGTTTTGGAAAAAGTAAAAAAGGGCTACAATAAGACAGGATGATAAGGCCAACAGTGCTCATGAATTCGTCTCATAACTTACCATGCCTATGCCACTGTTACTGTGGCAGTAATACAGAAATGTGTCGGTAAGGAGAAAAATTATGAAGTATCCAACAATGAAAGGTGCCCTCAGTCTCTATCGATAAAGCTATAAATTGTAGCTTCTCAAGTAGCTAATCTGTTTTTACCAATCACTCTTTCGATTACCTGGGTGATTAAGGTGTTTACCCCTGAATCTGAAAGCAAGAGAAAAATAACTATAGAGCTATACACAATTTCCTATTTAGATTCTTATAAAATTGTCCATCCCAACTGTTAAAACATCTCACAACAAATTATCACTAAATTCACAGTAAACTACAATTGATACGTAATTCTATTCCTACTTCCCACAGGCAGCTGGGGACACAGTCAAGTTGTTTTCCCTTCTCTCCCTTGCTATTCCTTCTTTTTTCTTTCTCCTTTTGCCTTTGTCTCTTCCTGGGTATTTTTAGCAGCAGCTTTGGAAAAGTGAAGTTGAAAAAGTGAGCCTTAGACTTTGTTCTGAAGGCAGTGAGATTTGTGGCCTTTCTTATTTCCTGTAATAATGAGATCCAAACTGCTTGCCTTGGTGCCAAGGAAGCCCCATCTCCAGCTCCCTTCACCCTTGAGGCTGACAAGATCATAGTTTCTGAAGGAACATGGTTCTCAAAGGATGTCATCAATACAAAGAGAGAGGTCCTCTCAGGGAAATCTTGACTGGTGTTCATCAGTGGTCTTGAAGATTAATAATGGGACCTTTAGTCTGATCCAACATATTTATGATTTTGTAATAAATTTATTAAATACATTAGTTCTTTAATTTTGTTGTTTTGGTTATAGAACTGAGGAAGAAGAAGAAACCTAGTGACTGCCACTGCTTAACTCATTGGAGCATTATTATTTAGTTTCTACCTTCTCTCCAGTGCGGGCACCCCTTGTTCACCATCTTTCAGTTAATTGATGATTTCTCTATGAACAAACAGGAAAAAGCTAGGTATGATTTTTTTCTTTTCCATTTCACATCTGAGAGAACTGGCAGGCAAGTCTTGCCATAGGAACTGGATTTATATATTACCCTCCTCCAGCTGTTTGTCGTGCTCTTCTGCTGGAGTTACCAGAAGCAGGTATGAGTCAGACTCTCAGCAGCTGTGTCTTACAACTCAACATATCAACTTAAACTGAAGTTGAAGGTGGTTTAGACTAACACATCAGACTCCAAGAAGTACCAGCTGAGGAGTTTGGCACAGATTCACTCCTGCTGCCTCTCCCACAGGGGCAGTAACAACAGCAGAGGGAAGCAGCAGCCATGCACGCACCAACCACCAGGGCTTATCTGTCAACACCCTGAGTCACACATGGTGAGGCAAAACGAAGTCATGGCATATAAAACCAGGACTCTTCACATTGCATGTTGAAAGAAGGTTAACTTTTAACTCAGAGATGGCTGCTCATTTCTACACAGATAGTCTTCTTTCCCTTAAAGACAGGACTTTTTGTGGTCCAACTGCTTACAGCTCTCTAGCCTCCAACAACTGTAGCAATTTTCATTCTTTAAAATATTGCCAGTATCCATCTTAAATACTGATGTCTTGACTATTAGAGGCATTTTTATCTCACTTGATCATACAAAGCCCAGATTCCGAGCTCTCAGCTGCTTCTACCAAACAGGCCCTTGGTCTGACATTTATCCTTGTGCACTTTGGTGGACATCTTTAATTTGAACCTCCTGTTTCATTTTATCTGCTCTAATAAATGTGCATGATGTATAGATTTTATTTTATAATACTGATTGATGGTCTTAGCTCTGTTTATGGTAAATCTCACAAGACTGGTCACTAAAGTGAGTCAATGTTCAACCTTTACTACAATTTTTCATTATCCTTCTAACTGACATGGAAATTAAAAAATGTTGTTCTATCACTTTCTTGTAAAATAAAAGAAGCAATTCCACTTGGGGAAACGTCTTTCCAATTTATGCCTTCCTTATTTATTTTATCGCTTTACTACAAGTGTTTATTTCTTCCTGCTGTTTGGGCCCACAATAGAACTGCTCAGCTGCGTTTCCACATGGTCTTCTTATACTTGAACTCCTAACACATAATTTCAAAATAATGTATCAATTTATTCAAAAATTCCTTCCATGTTTTCATTTGAAAACACGTCTTTTCCAACCCACAGTGGAAAGCCTCCATTGCTTTCACTGACAGCTGCATACAGCCCAGCAGTGAGGTGGTATCAAGGAACTGGAAGGGAGGGAGAGTAGTGTGGAGGACCATTGAAGTGCCTTATTCCCAGCCTGGCAAGCAGCAGGAAGGTCTCTGGGACAATGCTGAGGCAGGAAGCCTGTCAGATACAATGGGTTTTGCTGACTCGCATGCTGGTACCAGTTCCTTCATGATTTCTTTAATTTGGCCTTTTCCTGTTCCTTTTTGTGGTGCTGTCGGCATTGCTGTTTCTCTCCCATTTGTCAGCTTTGATGTTTTTAAGGTGTACAAAGCCAATATGTCAGCAACGCCAAAGAAATAATAATAATAAATTCCATCTGATTATAATTAAACAAGAGCTTGTACCAACTTGACTGTCCTTTACCTTAAGGCTACCTGACAATACCATAAGACCAAATACAGAACTAATGTGTAGAGGAGCTACAGTTCAAAGGCTTTGAGGCTGGGCTGATTAACCACCCTGGAATGTCAGGGCAGTCTCCTGCCCCACAGCCCAAACAGGGATGAGCTCAGGTGGAACAGGTGACCATATTCGCCCTCCACTCCTTCAATACCCCTCCGGGGATGCAAGTGGGGGAGGCAGAGAAGACAGATGAGAAGAGCGTGTGCTGCTAGGCTGGAAGGGCAGTAGAGCCTCATGTGAGTACATCATATCAGCTTTACCAGCCTGATGATATCTGGCAATGTGAATGCTCTTAATGCCATATTATTCTCCTTTTAAGGCTTTTCTACAATGGAAGACTTCTGTTTAAGATTGGCAGATCTTACTGAGAGTTAAAGCCAAAGAAAATCCCAGGAAAGCTGCTCTGCCGAAGACCCCAAAAGCAGGAATCTAGAACCTAGATGGATTCTGGAACTGAACTGTGGATTATTATTCCTTCCCATTCAACTTCTGCAGGGGGTTATTTATATGGATCGTTTCTGAGTTCACTCAGCCCCTTTTTTTGTTTCGTTGTAGTTGCTCTTGTTGTTTTACAAAATAGACTATTTTCTTATAACCTCTCCAACTTCCTAAAGTCAGTCATAAAAAATTGCTTACACATAACCCCTGAACTTGAATTTATAGTATCTGTCCTCCAGCTACCCTGGTATGGATTGATGGCCATGCTGCTTATGTCCAATACACCCCACAGAAACCTCTGATCGTTTAATGAAAGGAAAAGGGAGGACTGCCTGCCAGTTTTGTGTAGATCAATATAACAATGTAGGAAGCATTAATGGAAAATGGACAGATTAGTATAATATTTGGTAAGATTGAAACTGAGATTTAGTTTATAGAAAAGAAAAAAAGCATATCGATAGGTTTTAGATTTCCACATTAATGGAGAGGCATGTCAACAGTGGTGGAAACCTCTCAGAGCAACCACCTCCAAACTGAGGTAAAAATTGAAGAAGGTTTTGGAAACTACGCACTTGCAAAACTTCTTCGGAAGAGTAAGACCTTTCCCTAATAAACTCTTATATAACTATATTGAAGAAACACTTGGTATCATCGAGGGTAACATAGCATTCCTCTCTTAGAAAAGTTAGTTTTCTGGTTTTTAAACAAGCTGCAAATTTTGACAAGCAGCCAATGAAGCAGTAAAAGGTATTAAGAGATATGGAAGCTTTCTCTGATTCAAAAGTCATTACAGGATAATTTGAAGAAGATTGCATGGAGTATATTTTCTGTTTCTCTCCTCTGAAGAATCCTATTGTTTAGCTCTGGAAGAAAGAGTACAGTAACTGGGAAGGTTTCTCAACAGAAGATGTCATAATTATAAAAAAATAATTTCTAGGACAGAACCTCGTTTCTGAAAGAGACACAAATAAAACAGTAGCGCCTTATCCTCAAAACAAATCAACCAGAAGTCATGTCTAGAATGCTGCCTTCCTCCTTATTTTGCCAGCATCAGAACAAAAAAGATTTTCTTGTGAAGCCAAAAGTTAGTGACTTCAGAATGGTTCCCTGTTCGCTGAATCCAGAGGTGGTCAATGAGATGCAAAAGGATGGCTTTAGGTGTAGCTAACACACATGATTATGTTAGTCAAATCTACCTGACATCTAACTGTCCTCACTGTAACAACTACTGGTGTGGCTTCTCCTCTGTCCAGTTGCCTTGCCCGTGTGGTACGTGCACCCCATAGGCATGAAGACTGAGATGCCAAGAGCCCTGCTTCAAACAACTGTGGAGGACTCCTCTCTAGGAGGAGTTGAATGAAAGGAAGCTCTATTCAGTTATTTTACCTGGATCACTGCTGCAAAGTGTTCAAGCTCCAGAGCTATACAACAGCTAGTCTAGCCAGGGCTGTCTCTAGCCATGGGCCAGGGCAGTCTCTGAGAAGCTGCTAGCAGACAGGATGTACAACAGGGTACAATAGGAGACAAAAAGTCATCTGTACAGAAATTATATGTCCTGTAGTAGAATTTCACTTTCCAAAAATAGCAAATCATGACAGAAACAGAATTTTGTTCCAGTAATTATTTAAGATAGGTGTTTGCTAATAGCTCTTTCAGGTCCTCATGCCGGGTATAAACGCAGAGAAAAAGGCTGTCGTAATGTCATTCTCTCAGAAGACCTACTACATAAATATATTAGTTGAAAAGAATGTATTTCCCTTTAAAACAGAAAATGCAGTCCAGTCTCGATCATGAGGGAGAGGCTACAGGCTGTATCACCTGGCAAGAGGAAGATGACACCAGAGTCCTCAGGCAAATCCCTCATGCAATACACCTGGCTCCAAACCAAAAATAACACCAAGTGTTTGTTCAGGAATGGTACATTAGTAAAAGAAACAAGAAGCATGTCAGAACGTAAATGTCTTGGAAAAAATAATGCTGGAAACTTCATCCAGAGGTTGAGGAAAAGCCAGGGCAGGGGGACAGAGTGGGACTGAGAGGGCACCCACTAAACAGGGTGCACAAGCAGTCAGAGAGAGGAGTGGAGGCTCTCAGCGCCCATGGTGAGGGCAGCCTAGGCATAGGCCAGCTACTTTGTGAACTGAGGAGCTCAGGCAGGGAGAATTCCCACAGTAAATGCTGTCCATGAAAAAAAAAAAAGAAAAAAAAAGAAAAAAAAGGAAAGGAAAGGTAGGAGCTGTTGCTGCAGAAGACTCATGGCACTGAACTGCAGCAGATTCTGTCACTTCCAAACAAACCTGTGAGGAGGATAAGGTAGGCTTTGGTCTACCCCACTCTACTAGCACCACTTCATGTGGCAACCCTCCCTTATCATCTGTGCAGGATAACTGATCCTGCCTTTTCTTGCTCTTCTCCCTAAATTGCATGCACAATACACCTCTCACCACCCACAGTTTATATAAATTGTAATTCTGTTCCTTTAAAAAGGCTGTGACTCTGCAGAATATTGAAACTGTAACAGATGTGTCATGTTTGGAGAAAAGTGCAGTTGAAATAAATAGTTAGATGATTCAACCAAGCTTACACAGAAAAGGAGAAAAAGGCAGGAAAAAGAAGGATGAAATTTATAGCTGTTTTTACTAGTGGCATAACTGTGGAGCTCACAATGACCAGTAAATTCCCTCCTACCTGTGCCAGCAGACCACAGAGGAATGGGCCCTTTTCCAGCAGAGACAGACCAATAAGTAGCATCGGGGGGGGGGGGGGGGCACAAAATAGACAAAATAGTCACAATAAGTGCATTAAGTAACCATGACAGCATAGTTGCTGGCTTCTGCTGCCCTCCTCGAAACCTTCCAAATACTGCTGCTCTTGAAAAGTAAGTGCTGATACACCCTGCGTATCCAAATTCGCAAAGAGAAAATGGCAGCATCATCCCTCCCCTATCCTCAAATCATATGATGTTGCAAGCGTAGGACAGGTTGGAGTGACTGAGCCTATGTGGCATTAAAAAAATTACCACACAAATAATGGCTAGTAAAATCTTCCCTACCAATCCCAAAAGTGGGGCTGTGGGGAAAGTGGCTATTAAAATGAACTTTGCCATCAAAGTACCCAGGAGAACTGTTTGGAAGGAAATTTAATTTTGTAAGTTGCTGTCTTGTAGCAATAATCAAAATGACAGCACTGCTGAGAGTTACTCATTTCCTGCAGACTACCTAATTTGGATTGTGGTAGCAATACGTTTCTAGAACCACAGTGAAGAATTAGCTAGGGTTTTTTTCCCCTTAATTTTGCCAAAGCAGAGAAGTAGGATTTTCCAGCCCGCCCCCCCCCCCCCCCTTTTCTATTCCTAAACATGCATCTTCACTCGGCAACCAAAATTAGACCCCTCTGCCCCATGCAATTACATTTCCATGACTCAAGCTGGGTGTTTGTGTTTTATCCTGTTGATTAATAGCATTCACATTTAAATGGTCACAACCAGCCTTTGAAGTCATTAACACCCCATTAAGATGAATGGGGTAACTTCACACCTTTTGTTTCACTCTCCTGACTGTGGAACCAACAAAACCACAGCATATTGATTTACAGAGTAAAGACTACTTTCACAGTCATTGAAGGAAAAAATATGGAGGTTTAAATACAGGACAATGCTTCAATATTTGCTGAATAACTCTGGATAATCCACTATCCTGAAATTTCAACACCTGGAGAGTCATTGCCACCTTAGTAATAGGGTAATGACATTTAAACTATTAATGAATCTAGCACAGTTTGCACCATGGTGCAAATAATTGTCAGCATGAAGTTTCCATTTAACATCTTCTTAGAGAAAATAAATAAGTATTTGCAGCATCTAACTTCTCTGTAGAGAAAACTTCTCCCTGGGTTTAAATATCTGCTGACGCTGGTATTTATTCTTACACATAAACGATAATGTAATCCCTATTGTATCTCTCTATTCAGAATGCAGCACTGATACACGAAAATCTAGTTAGAATCAAGTGTGTGTGTGGGGGGGTGTTCTTCACAATGAGTAATTGTAAATAAAACCATATTGTGTCTACAGTAATGTGCTTTGTCCTAGCTCAGCTACATTAGTCTTTCTCAGCAGAAATGTAATTTACATGGGCTTTTGGAACAATCTTTCTTACTAGGGTAATTTTGGGTTTTCTGCAGTAACAAAGAAGCTAAACTACATACTAGATAAAAAGTCAATACTCTTTGACCTGGTAAGCTGTGGAAGCTCTCCCATGATCACATTTAAATCAGAGTGCACTAAAAAGATAGCAAATAAGGAACAAAACAGGAAAAAGGACACCATTCAAATTCTGGCTTTGAGCCGTCTTTGGCTCATTAATTTCCTCATAGGAAAAGGTGCTCCAGCATTATTACAGAAGCAGAAACACAATTTTCATTTATTTCTACAATACTCTCTTTCCTTTACTCTAGAAAGTAGGAGGCAGGTATCCTCCATCCCTGTGAGAAGCTACCAGGTGGTTTATAAGAGATCATAGGGATCACTGATTTTTCAGTGCACTGCTCCAGGTTTGAATCAGGTAATGAATTGGGACTGTTGATATAGGAAGGATTGAGTCATGGCAACAGATTAATACAGCATTTAATTAATCTGCTTAACATTACTGAGGGACAGTTAGGCGTTGTTATTGCTATTCTAGAGAGGCACAAAGAGCAGCAGAGAGTCAGTGACTTGCCCAGGGCACCCAGCAAGTCAGTGGCAAAACTGTAATCAGGACTTGGAAACTCCTGTCCCCCTGCTGCCAAGACCAGACTGCCTCATGAACAGCAGTCTGCACTGGTTTGGTTTTATAAGGTTGTTCCTTACTCTACATCCCTTGTGTTGGGGTTTTCTCTCTGCCACAGTAGAGGAAAAACCAAATTAGCTTTATCATTGAGCATTTAAAATGCAGTGGACAAGTGGTTGCAAAGAATCTTAATTTTGCTTTCAATAAGAAGAACATGACCTGTTATACAGTGCCAAAAGCAGAAAGGCGGCTTTGATTTCCTCAGCACCAAAAGCAGAAAGGTGGCTCTGATTTCCCTAGCAGTGATCAAGTAACCTTGCTTAGGTGAAATATCTGACCTTCAGACTGGTAGTTAATCAATCCACTTGGGAATTGAAAATTGGACTATTCCCTAGTAAACCAGGAGATTCCTCTTATTGTCCCTTAAATACCTCCACAGTATGTTGTTCCAAATCCGTAAATAAATCTTCATTATTGACTGTTGCTTTAAAACTATCATCATGAAAAACATTCTGGTAGTTTTCTGAAAATTTTCGAGAAAGCAATCTGGTTAAATTCAGTTAGTTTTAAGTTTGCTGCTCTGGGATTCAGTGTGTTCTGGATGGAATTAACTTCATGTGAGTCAGATAGTTTTTGTGATTAGGGCTTGTGGTTTTTTTTCATTGCTATCAATCACACAGACATCCCACCAGAAGTGTATTTCAGGAGAGTGAAGATTTAAACATCATTACTTACCCTTCACATTAGGTTTAAATAAGGACAATATGAAACAAAAAGTTCCTATTTCCTGTCTGGTTTTAAACATTTTTTCCTCCATAAAACATGAAGACAATCAATATTTCACAGCAAATCTGTATAAAACACAAAAATGCTACAAGCTATGTGAAATATGGCTACATTTGGGCTAGAGTTTTGACATTATTTGGATAGAGAAATCTGGAGCATTTCATCTTGATTATAAAGCCCTAAGTAACGCCCTGGGTGTTTCACCACATGCTAGGGGAGATGATGGGAGAAAACTGGCAGAAGTTATCTCTTCCCACCCAGTTTAACTGATTCAGACAGGGCAATTTTGTTGGAAGAGTCTGCTGGCAATCAATATGTCTCAGCTTGCTCCTATATGCCTTGCTGAGAGAGAGCAAGCTGTTGGAAGAGAATCAAGACATGAAACTTTTTCTACTCTAGTTTAAAGCTTATGAAAGCAAATGATCTCCAGGGCACTAATCCTTTCACCTTGGTAAACATGCAAAGAATCTAAATGAAAGAAAACAGAAGGACTCCTCCCTCCTCCTCCTCCTTCTGCAGCAGCACTGGGTCTTACAGGCTGCACAGTGGTATCTGCCTTGCCAATCCACTGCAGTCATCCTGTAAACCTCAAATTTGTTAAAAAAAAGACTGAAGATAACAAAGAGAAAGGAACATATTCCCTGCCCATTTCTCAACATATGTTTTCAAACAAAAAGCCAATACCTTGCCCTACATGAATAAGTACAGGTTTGACAAAGGTGAATCAGTTCTGGCAGCCTCTTTGTTACTGCTAATGACAGGCACCCATTCTCCTAATCCGCTTGTCGTTCTCGGCACCAACTCCGGAAGCAAGTAAAACAGCCTGGCCTTGAAAAACAAACCATTAGAGATGTTACCTGTTCCTAAAGAGTTATTTAGCAGTGTTTACTTATTGACCAAGTATTTTCGTACATGATGTAAATAAACCTGGCTTACTGAGCTCAGAAGGCAATAAAGAATCCAGATTTTTACTTGAGGCATTTGCTTATTTACTTAACAATATTATAATGGATTGTCAGTAATTTAATCTTCCAACTCAGATAAAAGTATACCCCTCTGGAAATACAGGATTAGGTCAAAGAAGAAGACATACTCTTTGTTCCCTTGGAACAAACAGTGTCCCTAAAAATAGTATTTCGTGTATATCCTCTTAAGTTTAAAGTGAAGCAAAAGAGCAGTGAGATTTTCAAAAGCTCTGGTCAAGTATATTATACTTGGACTTCAATCAGTAACACTGCACCTTTCTTCATTGGAGGTGTATCAGTTAGCGAATCATCCCTACCTGTTTAAGAAATACTTTCCTAAAAGCTGCCGGTCCACTCTCCCCTGGCTTTTTCTAAACCTATTGATTTCTTAGGGAAGGTGATTCGGTATCAGTTGCTTGCTGGCTAAATGATACAGACCAAGAAGACCAGATGCTCTGGCTTAAATCACCATAGGCTGACTGTGATGGGAGGAAACTGAATATCAGGCCCAAAAGTTCATCACCACATGAATAGGAGATGAGATGGAGAGAGTCGGATTAGCTTGAAAGAAAAGAATAAGTCATTGTCCAGTATTTTACATGATAGCTGTTCTATCACATTTTTATTCTTGGTATTGGTTAGTGATGGACCATTGGCTGTCATGGCTTAAGACAAATTTCTCCACGCTTTAGCATTGTCCTTAAAAAATACGTATCTCTGAGGGGAAGAGAAATGTTCCAAACCTGCTAGAACTATATTTATCTGGTTCGTACTAAACTAGGTAGGTTACGTTGACGCAGCAGGCCAAATTCAGCAAAATCTGCCTAATGTGCAGGAAGGGGTGCTGCTGTGCACAAGACATATCCTGGTGAAAAGCTCTCTTCCTAATATTCTGCTGACAGGGAGCCTGCGAGGAAGCAGTAGGAGTTTCTGTTTTTCTGTCATGAGGCTCCGGTTAAGCACATTTTTAGATGCTCTCTCATGCTTCCCTTGCACCAGTCAATCCAATACAAGGATTTCATCATCCCACTGCTATGGCACTATGGCATGTAACACAAATAATGAAGAACAAATACATGGAGGCTTGGATAACTCACGCATAGGGTTATTGGGTAAAGGGCTTCCTCAGTCCCTACATATCTGACCTCTCACCTAGGCTGCAGTTAGACCTGCCTGCCGCATATTGCTTCCTCAGTGCTATTTCCGTGACTGGTAGTTTACTCCAGAGTTTCAGTCAAAAACGTAGCCTGCTTTTTGAGAAATGTGTATGCATTTTTCCCTTTGGATATTTAAAGAATTAAAAGTAGCTGGTGCAGAAAGTTAGTAGGAAGTTCTCTGTCTCATCTGATCTCCGTAACATGGGGTAAGGGCTAGGAGCAGGAATGACATTCTCCATTCATTTGCATTGCATATTTGGGTAGCTGGCACAGGTCAGTATCCGGTAGGGAAAACATATATAAGGAGATCAGCCATATGATTGTAGAACACAGTCACTAGGACTCTCCTCACAAGCAATATTTCAGGAGCCTGGGTGAACAAGGTTCATAGCACGATCCCAGCATCCATAGCCTGCTCTGAATTTTTTCTTCTGTGAGCCTTAATGCAGCACATCCATGCAAACCCTGCCGTTCTTTACCTACATTAAAACCAAACTAGCTACACTTAAGAAGACTACTCTGTGGGCAAAATGAAAAAAACCAAGCTATGGGTAGCTTTTACAGCTAATCACTCTATTTCAATGTGTACTTGAAAGTATTTTCCTTGTTATACAGGGGCATGAAACCACAACAAAGTTACTCAACATTTGCTTGTAAAGCATGTATACACACAAAGAGCCTGAGACTCCCTCCATGTAGTCTGAAATCTTGGAACCGTGCTTAATGCAATCTGCATGCTGTAATACCAAAGCATGCTTGGACTAGCTGAGAGAGGCAATTAGGAGTTTCCTCACTTTGTTGCTTCATCAAGCACTTTACAGGAATTTAGCATTCGTTTATTTTTTTTGCTTTGCTTTTTTTTTCCTACAGAATGAAAGTGTGAAATGCTCTCACTTCGAAAATGCTGACTAATTCCAGAATCCATTCACAAGAGTCATCCAATTACCTAGTTTTGAGGGAAAAAAAAAGGCAAAAAATCAGTTCCGGAACACATAGAAATTTGTCTACAGCTGATTGATAGGAAAATATTCTGTGACTATTACAGTAGAAAGAAGGGACTCCACCCATGATCTTACTTCAGGGCATGGCACTAGCACATAATTCTTTTGGCATAACAGTGACTAGTTGCAATGGCTAACCAAATAGTTTTATTTATCTCATTGTATTTGGGGGAAGAAAAAGGAAAAAAATGTTGTTCAAAAACTGCATAAAAGTGCATGTTTCTTGTATGTTGAAGATTTAACTGTTTGGATACAGCTGTATTTAAATAATCAAATTTTCATCTATCATATCAGAAGAATTTAGGAACTTTCACACAAAAAATAGAAATGTCATCTATCTACACCCATATTCTGTCTCCAGCAGTGGTCAACGTCAGAAGCTTCAGAAGTAGGCAGCTGCCAGGTTATCTCCCCCATGACAGAGTATCTTATTCACCTTCTCCTAGCAATCAAGATTGTATTCTAATCTTGATACTCAGAGATAAACTCTGAAGTATAAGATTTTCTGTTAATATTAAACTCCCTAGTTTTTGAATTGTATTTTATGTCCATATCAAATTAGCTTTTTAATCCCAAATTGTCTCTGAATTCTGGGTCTCAACAATATCCTGTGGTAATGAAAGCCAACTCTGCAAGACAGAAAAAAGTGTTTGTCTGTGCAGAATTTGCCATCTTTGGGGGACATCAAGTGGTTCCTCGGTCACAAGACCTTTACCAGGCCCTTTCAGACTCAGCAATTTCCCCTCTCATTTTACCCAAAGATTTCAGTGTCTGAATCAAATGACAGACTTAGTAGTATGGTTAATACTCAGGGGCCTAGTGAACTGCAAGAAAGAAAAAGAAAAACAGGAGCAGTGTTGCTACTCACTGCCTCACAAACAAGAGTTGGAAGACAACACAACTAAGATGTCACTAAATAATGGAGAATGAAACAAAGCAAAAGTGCAGGCAAAGCAAATTGTTTAGGCAGCATATTTCCAGCAGAGGCAAGATAACCCCAGTAAAGGCACAGGCTCTTGCCTGCATCACTTGTGCTGACAGAGGAGACAGGCATCAGAGGAAATGCAAGAGTTGTCCCTCAGCCTGGACTGCTACAACTCCACTAGAGTCAGCATGCAAGGTACCATCTATATCTGGAAGGAAAAAATCAGAAACCTCAAGGCCAGTTGGTTCGCCACCAGTGGACTCCAGGACCATGTGTTCTTCTAGCAGAGACTGACCCTTACACATTGTAACTTTCCAGCACGCAGATTTGCCCACATTCCACCAAACCTAGACTAACTTCTGCTTGTCAGCACTCCCATTTCAAGACTCTATGGGAAAATTGTAGTGATGGATTACATAGACTGCTCTAAATATATTATTGTGATTTCATTTTTGCACAGCAACATAAAAACCCTTTTAAGTATTAGAAACATGATTTATATAAAAAGAAAGGTAATGGCTACCCTGGAAGACTTATTATTTTTCTCATTTGCATTGAAAGCAACAGTCAAGCTTTCAATATATTACTCTTCCTCCAGTACTCACTACAATTTGAGCTAGTGTTCATCAATGCTTCTAAATTACTGGGAAAACTGTAGCTAATCATCCATTTCCTTATGTTTTCCAGCAGCCATGCCAAGATCATAAGTTGAAATAAGTCCCTCAAAACTACAAAACATGCTGCAACTAGTGGAAATTTTTCGGAAATGCGAGTTTAATTATCAGCTAAGAGATTGGCGTATGGAGTATGTGCCGAAAGGAAGCTTACATTTGAGTGCAACTGATGATGTGATGAAGGACAGCTGACAAATCTTCTCTGAGGAACAATTTCTCTTCTACTGAAGTCAGTTAGAGCACAGGAAGGCATTTGGAGAATCCATTTCTTTCTCGGTCCAGTTTTCTCTACGCAGTCACAAAACTGAAGTTCACACTGTAGTTTTGAAACTCAAAAACTGCAGTCCAGGCTTTAAGGGTGGGGTATACTGGTCTTTTCTGGACTCCCTTATGTAACTTTCAGAGTGCCAGGAATGGTTTTAGGCATAACTGCCCCACACAGAAAGGTGCTACTGCTGTCTGAAAGGAAGAGACAACACAGCAATCAGGAAGAGAGACTATTAAAGGGCATTTGCCCATAAAATCCTGGTAACAATACAATGTGCCCAAACCTGCCTTAAACAGAAAGCCCATATCACAGAAAAACTGTCTCAAACTGTGTTCTAACCATGATCCAGAAGGGATTTTCCCCACACTCCAATAAAAAATAGCTCAAATTCTGAATACAGTGAGAGAGCAAAGGCACAGCTCCCAGCACACCTGCTCAGTGCCAATTCCCTATGCCGGTTGGAGGCTCCAGCTGCAGACCCAGACCACTCATCCAGCCTGCTGTGACTCCACAACTGTGAGTCCAGCAGCAGGTCAGCATATATGCCTGTTTTTCCATGGCTCTCTACTCCATTAGCCTGCACAAATCTTTGCTATGTGTGAAAGTTTGCTTACAGATGATAGCTCACCCAGAGTGGGTGTCACTCGCAGGCAATGTCTTCCACTGTGTGGGAGGGCTTGCACTCCTCTTCTGAGCATACGTCCATCCTCTGGCAGCATCCCTTCTGTCCAGCATGGAGAAGGCATCTCACAGGCTTCTCTCTTGGTGAGACTATCCCAGCTCTGCTCGTCTTCACACCAGGAAGGGCACATGGCGAATAGGAGAAGCCCTTCTTATAATGGTATGTTGTAAAGGGCTACACAACCAACATTTTCAAAAAAAAGAGAGGTTAAAACTTAAATTTCCATAACTGTGTTTTGAATGAGACCTGTAGCTGGGTAAAAATATTCACAATATTTAGATTTTTGATGGTACAGATAGAGGTGGCGTGAGATTTTCAGATGCATATGGGTATTCAGTTCCCCTTAATATCACATGGGTATAAGCCGCAGAGTTCTACTGAAAACCTTACTACCTGTCTATCTGCATATTTAGCTGCTAAGTACCTTTAAATTTTGGTTCTTAAGAAATAAGGCTAAAATCCTAGCTCTGTTTGAATCTGCGATAAATTCCCATTGACTTCCACTGTCGCAGGATTTCATCTTAAATTTGTATTCAAGAACCTAAGTAAGTAGTCTGGTTTTCTCAGTATTTAAGTCCCTAACAGCTCCTATATTTAGGTAAATATGGGTCCTGAAGCCAAAGTGTAGACTTTGAAGTTTAACGTCAGACACGTATTTTTAGAAAACTTGTCCCTAATTGTACTTCTGATCCTTTTCATTATATTAGTCATTTTAAAGATATAGAATACCCAGATGTAGACTACCATCTTTTGAAAATTAAAATAGGCTCAAAATGCCATGTGTTGTACTCCTGGATATACCATTCTTTTGCAGGATAACGATGTGCTGCAGCAAACCTGCTTCTGCAGAGCCTTTTAAAGGTCCATTTTAGAGAGTTTCAAATTTGATCTGACTTCAATGTAGGATGTACAGGGAAGAAAAATAACAAGTCTGAGTGTGCAAGTATAAGAAACTTATCACTGGAATGACCTGGGTGTTACAGGCCAGATTTGAAAACACATTGGCAATATTGTGCCTAAATCTGGGGCAGCACAGGACAAGCTGGTTTTATAGCTCACATCACTTCTTTATTAAGACAGTACAACACTCCCACAATTAAAAAAAAAAAAAAAAAAAGAAAAAAAACAACAATGGAACACTTGAAAAAACCAAGCTACTCTAGTAAATGGATATTGGCATTCATAAATGAATGTCATTTTTTAACAATTGATTTAAAAAATTGCTCTTGGTCTGAGACCTCGGTTGCAGTTTCTGTCCAGATCAATTTTTACAGTTGAAATAATTCCTGAACTATAGAGCTTATAACAGGACCAGTGACAGATCCTAAACGATAGCCCTATTATCAGGCTCTAGTACAAAGGAGAGTATAAAACCCCTAGGATTACTGCATTTTCCTTTGTTTGTTTACAGTCCTATAGAAAACAAAACAAAAAAACCCCACTAAATTCCTGAGGAGTTGCTTTCCTCCTGCAGAGCATTAATAGGTTTTAGAAATGAAATTACTTTATTAATTTGATTAAGTCAAAGGAAAATCCAAGGTTCCCATGAATAATTCAGATTAATATCATACCTTCAAAAGTCATATGTAAAACATTGTTATACCTCAAAAGCCCCTCACAGTCTAACATACATTTAATTTTCAGTAATGTTGATTTATAGTTTTATATAGCAAAATAATAAATATAATAAATTACCCCTATATTTCCTGATCTCAGTCACTATAAAATAAGTGCTGTAGTTTTACATTTTCAGTGTGAAATATTAAATACATAAATCAAAACAAGATGATTTTTCATCTGGATGTGGAAACTGGTTTCTGAAACTGACAAATTCATTTTAGCTAAAATGAATGTTTTACGAAAGAGATCTTTACTGAGTCCATAACAGCTCTAAAAGAAACAAGAATTTTGCATTCTAATATCCTGCTTTTGTTGGTTTCCCTGTGACAGGTGTTGAATCTTGCAAATGCAATGGCTACAAGCAGCTCCAAGTTTCTCAAAGGCATTGTTCTCTTCCCCTTGCCCCTATTCTCCTCATTCTCTTTGCCTGCTCGAAGATCATTCTTTTCATGGTACACAGCCACATTGCTGTTAGGCCGACATTCTTCTTTCTTAGATGAAATTTTTGGTAGGACTTATTCACATACACAAATACATATATGTATGTATGTATGTAGGTATGGAATCAACCCTAAAAATAATTGTTCACCAAGAAGAATGTTAGGGAATAATAAGAACTATTCAACTGAGATGCAAAGTTTTTAACGTGTAAAAGCAGATTCAGTTGTTTTTACACACTTTCTGTCTTGACCAGAAGCTTCATTGAGAGCTAGAAATCCTGTTTTTATCCTGAATTAAAAAGAGTAAATTTAATTATAAGGAATCATTATAACATTTAAATACCTTTCAGTTCTTAGAGCGCTTTAAACATTCAACCACAAGAAGCTTTCAAAAGCAGTGATGATACATGAATACTAAAGAATTTCAGGGTGCATGAGTGAATAGGCAAGGAAGAAAATTAGAGTCTATCTGAGGCTGGACGTTAGACGATTCTGGAAATCAGAACCATACTGTCAGCTAAATGCTTTCCCCAGGGCCTTGCTTGAAACCTGGGACAGATCAAGTTTTGGCAGCTTTTTTTATGTGGAATTCTGTTTGTGGTCTACATTTATTGTTTTTTTCTTATTTGCATTTTAAGACAGTTTTATGTTTAGCAATAATATACTAAAATTACACCTCAACAACATTGTATGGAAGAAGCCCATCAAATAGTACCTTTTGGAGCTATGTGCTTACCTTTCCTTCCAAAGAGATAATACTGAATTTTCCTTGTCTGATATATTTAAGAAGCATTTGAACGAACACAAAGAATAAAAGTTCATAAAAGAAAATCTCTGGCATGGGACAGTTAGATGTTTCAGCTTGGACTGTCTGGTTGGTTTTTTATTTCAGCCTGATTTCTTTAATTTTAAGAACCAAGCAAAAAAATCTGAAGCTCATCATCTAACCTGTTGTGGAGACGTATATCACATACATGTGATAAGTTCATGAGGGCCTGTCCTGTAGCTGATGATTACCATGGCCTGGCTGCCTGAATAGGCTGGTTAATAGCTTACTACAGTACACACAGAGAAGTCTTTCAAGCACATTTTTTAATTTTCATTTACCACTGCTAAGATAGTGCTAGAAAAAAATTGATGAATAGAGAAGAAAAGAAAATTTTGCTATGGAGTTTGCTACTTGAGGAAGCACTACTATTGGCATTAACACAAATGTTTCTTCACAGTAGCCTTACTTTTGTTATTGCAGTTTATTTCCTCAGCCTTTATTTTGCAGGTGTATGTCAACAGTTCTGCTGCTGGCTTCATTCAAATTCTTAACTTAGTATTTCTCTTCACAATTGCAAATAGATCTTACAGGAAATTAAGTTATATTTGCAGCATTTTAGTATGGGGAGAGCAGCTTATTCTCTTCCAGTTTGAATCACTGGGAGACAGAGGCAACTGGATGTCACAAATTAATTAAATTCAGACAGCCAGGAACTTCATTAGTGGTACCTGTAATTCTCTGTGTTGATTCAGAGCCAAATCTTGAGATCTTTATGTGTCTCTCATTAAGACAAAAATCCACTCAAGTATCTATGAATTTTATTTGCTCAAGATCTAGGGAAGAGTTACAATTTGGCATGTTGTGGTTTCAGTCCTTCAGCCAAACCCTTACAGTCTGAAAAGGCAATGAATCTTGATACCATCCAGTTATTTGCAGACTAGTTTGATTTGACAAGAGAGGTGGTATGAAATCTGGACTAAAACATAAAAAGCAATGCATAATATATACTGGCTGAGAAGTCTCCTTTTTTATAAATATTCCACCACAAAGTTATTTTAAATTTTTTATTCTTCTGAAATCAAAGTGTTCAGTAAACCATGAGTAGCTTGCCTGCAGAAAATATTAAATGAACAACTGTAGAAAACTATGGCCAAATAGAGAAAAAAATGGCTATCAACTCTGGCAAGTGGCTATCAACTCTGGCAAGTCCATCTTAAGCTAACACGAAAAGACACAGCCATTAACTTCACTTATGCAGTCTTGGAGTCTTGCTGGATGCTTCAAGGGAGTCAGTGATACTGCAGTGACTGAAAAAAGCCAAGCATTCACTGCCAGGTAAGGCAGAGATGGGCCATGTAAATGACACAAGAATCCAGTCTCTCACTGTCTTGGGTTTCTCTATATGCCATAAACTGTGTCCCTTGCCTGTCATTTCCCAGTGGCCCAGCCCTAGAGGAAACATGAAACATTTTCTTTCCCTTTTCTTTTACAGAAAGAGGAAGTCTACCTTTACTAGTTAGCAGTTACATCATAGAAGCAGAAAGACAACAATTTAGAGGATCAAGTAAATGCATTGACAAAGGTGTCACCTTTGTCACACTTCTAGCATCCTAAAATAAGTTGTCTAGTTGTTTGCTTCTAAATTCCCTTGGGAGTTCTAGTTCAACTCAACCTTTATAAAATTTATCAGATCAGCAATTGTGTGAAAGGACTTTTAAAAGTACATTGAACACAGTAATTTATATGTATAGTTAAGCAATAGTCCTTGTTTTGTTCACCTCTAACCATTTGAAATTTAATGTTGTATGACTGCAGTGTACTGTGTGATTAGAAAAGTAGGTATATAGTATGCATATACACAGACTCATCATAAGCAACCACAAGAAAAAAATGTATTGCAGCATGCTGTCTAATCCAAATTTTTTAGAAACCTAAAGAAGTTGTCCAATTTTTTTTTCTTTTTTTTGCTTTGCTTTCAACCGCTACCTTCTGCTGACTTTAAAGAAGCAAAGGAAAACTGAACAGCAATTCTCTTCTGCATATATAAACAGTTATTTAGGTATCAGATCAACTCCACAGTGTAATTAACTTTATCAGGTTTAAGTTCAACAGTATGTGCTGTTTTTAAAAATCACTGTACTCCTGTAACTGTCACTCAAAATGTTTTCCTGCATATTTGCCAGTTTTTACTTTCCAACTTAATGGATACGTCTTCATATATTTAAAATACTGAGTTCTTACCAGTCCTCATGGTTAACTTTGAATTTCCCTGTCCTGTTGTTTTGAAAATTGCTTTCAAAGTAGGATGAAGCTGTCAAAGAAAAAACAACATTAAGTAAACATTAAACAATGAATATCTGTCAAGGTTACAAAACTCTGAGTCAAATTTAGTTTCTATCAAGCCCAAGAGACGATGCTTTACAAAAAGGTGAGGTGGAGATCAGATGTAAAGAACTTAGAGAAAATAGAAAAATTAGCATGCTGAGGCCTTGGAACATGCAGAACTATTGTAGGATTTTTTCTGCTGCAGCATGTCTATGTTGAAGTACGTATAGTGAGAAAAAGACTAATGGACTATATAGGAAAGAAAGGTTATGATAAATTGAAAATGAGGAATTGAATGAAGATAAGGACAATGAGTTAAGAGCAGCATATGAGGAGACGTAAATTAGGAGCTCATCACTTACCTAGAGAAAGAGAAGAGAAAACTGAGGCTGACTGCAAAAAAATTTCACAGTGGGAGAAATCCCAGTGGAGCAGCTCCAGAAGGTGTACTCTCTCCCAGAGCAGGCTGCCAACCTCAAACTCCGAAAGCCTTAACCTACCATGCAGAGGGTATTCTGTGTCTCTCACAATGGCCATATCTTGTTAGGCATGGTGGTCATAAAGCTAAAAACTTTGTTTAAACTGTCAGGGATCAAGCTGGTGTGGTTTACAGAAAGGCAGGTGCAACTCAGATGTAAGGAAGAAGGAGTCATTGCATCATAAGTAATGGTGCCATCTGCCTTGACAAGTGGCTTTGCTGGAGAGTTACCAAAACCCATTTACTCTCATGCACGTATATTTTATATATGTGAGTTAGACAGATAGGTAACACCAAGAAATCCATTACTAATATAAAAAACCCAAGGAAGAAAGTCTTACCTGAAGTGGACAGTTCACATGTTTCTGTGATTCCACTTTGCCTGATAATAAATCCTTTCTTGGGTTTGGTCTATAAGTAAGGCTCAAGGCTGATTGCTCGTTAGCTATCTCTTTACAGGTTTTTGCCTTCAAATTTTGACAGGGTCCATTGGGTTATTCAGCTGTGAGTTATGCTCTGTACAGGAATTGCCAACATCCAAGTAAGCTGCTTTCACTTCAAGAAGTATGGTCTGTGCAATGTCCTCAACAAAGTGCTTTGCCATACTGACCACCTTTAGTCTTAGGATGAAGTTTTTAAAAATAATGGTGTCCTGACTTCAACCATTAGATGAGTGAAAAATAACAGGCCTAAATGTGAAGAACAAGGGCATTTAGCTTCAGAAGGAGTGCCAAACTGAGTGAGACTATTTGAATGGACTCCAAGGCCCTGAGTCAGTTACCATCACTTAGATGTCTGGTGCCACGTCAGATGTGATGCTGTATCCCACTTGGCCTCCATCTGTCTCTCCAGAAGGCTGCAAGGCCTCCTCATGTATTCTATCTACCACTTCAGGCAGATGTCTTAGATACTTTAGGGTGTCTAAATACCTATGCTTACACAACACAAACAACCCCCAAATTTTCAGCTTCATTCACCTAAGAGGGCAATTTGGGTCCAAGACACAAAGTACACACAGCTAAATGTGAGCCATGGCTATGTAGAAGCCTCACTGTCCAAAATCTCATTACAGTCAATGAGAACCTAGTCAGCAGAGTCTAGAAAACCACACAAACACTTTAAAGTAGGCACCTACATTAGGTTTACTGTAGAAAAGCTACTGCAGATGCCTAAACTCAGATATTTAATCTGGATACTAATCCCATGCTACATATGCAAAGAAAAAGATGCAAAGACAGTAGAAGCTAATGTACAGTAACCTAGTCAGAAACGTATGAAACTCAGAAACTCTTAAGAACTCAGGGCCCAGAACAGAAGTAGAGTGTGTCCAAGACCAAATGAATATTTTTCAACCTGAAAATAGCTAAGTGTTCAAAATTACTGAAGTAAATAGAACAAACCATGTGCCACTGGAGAATGAGAGAACACAAGAACAAAAAGCTCAATCTGGTATAGATCAAGTTCTCACCATGTTTCTCAACCTTTTGCAGTTTGTGAACTTTAATGGTTTTGCATCTGTAAACCTATCAACTGCTTTGGTCTGCCTATAGATTGAGTCACACACTAACTATGTAGGATATGCAACAATATCATTTCCTAACCATGGCACAACATGAACCATTTTGTTAACTAGGAGTAATCTGACTACCAAATAATGCTCACGCCTATTTAGACAGAAACCTAAAACCTTAATGAGGTGGAATACTTTAAGCATTAAAAATGCAGATCTAAAGGGCTGTGAAGATTTTAAATTAGCAAATGAGCATCGCACTGGTCTAGGCAACACAATGAATCATTGTGAATCACCTGGCAGAAACGGCAACTCAACTTCAAAGCAAAAATTAGTGGCTTGGACCTCTGGGTGGAGGGAGCCATAAAACACTAACATCAGCTTTTGTATGTAGCAAGCTCATTATAGAAAGCTTACCCTGCCCAGTATCGTTTATTAGTAATCTAGGGACTCTTCTTGCAACTCACCTTCTTTTCCTATGCTCTCTTTCAATGTAAATGCAAATGCAACAGGTAATACCACTATAGTATGCAAACACAGTTTCTCTGTCTGCAGCAGTCTTTCCCTTTTTATTTGCTTTGCTTTCTGCAGCGGCTTTCTGCAAATTCCTGTTTTCAGGCACAGAACTCCCAGCGGAAGTTTCCAAAAGCATTCTCAAGTCATTTGACCAACCTTCTCTAGGATATTCCTCCCCTCCCTGCTCTGTTCAGTCCTCTCATCATTTTAAATTGTGAGCAACTGAACTGAGTTCAACAGATTCCCTGAGTTTGAGTCTGTGAGAAGTGTGCTTTTGGTGGAAAGCTGCAGGATCCATCCACCTCTCCTGCACTGCACTCTTCTACTCGCTCTGCAAAGGAGATGTAGAACAAGCTTTTCTTCCCCTAACTGTGTCTTTTTAGAGACCCAGTACTGAAACCAGACTGGAAACACACCACACCACCCAGAAGCAACACAAAAGATTTAAAAATTATTCTCCAAGTATCAGAGAGCCAAACTTTTGTCTATAACCAGGCCTTTTCCAGAACTCTGGCATGTGTAGGATGAATGCTAGGGATGGTCTTAACCAATTTACACTGTCAGAACAATGTATTCAACCCTTCAGTATAGATGAGAATCAGACCCAGGATCTCTCAGTCTTGTATAGCTCAGCTGTGGATATGTCTGTACACACTAAGACTTAACTAAGAGTGAAACTGGACTGAGAAGATACCTCCCCACTTAAAGAAAACTAATTAAAAAATGGAATGCAAAATAAATCAGCTAACTCATCTTAAAAGGCAGAGAAGCACAGCCCACGCAGGAGAAGCAGCCAAACTACTGCCATCCTCCCTCCAGGGCATAAAAGAGGACATCTGTGAAAAGTCCTCCCTTCAATTTCTCCAGAGTAGCAAGCATGGGAGTCGAGAAGACATTAATCACATTCCACCCTTTGTATCTGATGAAAAAAACCTCTGTGGGGAGAATAATGTGACTGAAAAAACCCCACCTACCTTTGGGATCAGATTTCATGAAGAAATATAACCACCTCTTTGTTGGAGAAGTTCTGAATCCCTGCATCTTTTTAAATGGGAAGTTAGCTGTGTGTCTCTATTTTACAGAGGGAATGACTCCTATCAAACCTCTCTGTCTCAGGATACCTTCCAGCAATGGAGTGGAAAATATGTACAGACTTCTTGCAGCCTGAGTATACTCTTAAGCTGTCCATTCAGACAGTATGTAAATTCAGAGCTTTGATGGTCAGTGCTGGTGCCACCAGCCAATTAGTGCCTGTGTTATTAGGGCTCTCAGATGTATGTGCTATGTAATAATTTCATTTTAATCTGATTAATGTTCTTTACTTTCTAGCTCAGGCTGTTTTCTTGTGTTGCTTTGCACAGTCAAAGAGTTGACAACCCAGTGGTGCTAAACTTCATATGGTAGGTGAAGTGATTCATGCTTATATATTATGTCTCTAAAAACACTTCAGAATCCTACAGGGTAAAAGATACATTTAGAAATGCAAGTCATCATTATCATCAATAAATTTGATGTTGGGGACACAAAAGCCGAATTCAGAAGCATGAATTTTTTTTTAGTTTCATTTATATCTAAAAATATGGGAGATATACACTGCAGTGCTCATGAAATTCTTCCAGCTGATTTTAGTAACAGTCATTATGTTAAAAAATGAAACTTCTCCTTGTGTCAAAGATGAACTGGGAAGAAACAAAGAAAGAGAAGTAACTCCTGCAGCACCTTTGTGCCCTTCTAGAATTGCTGTTCATCATTCTTTCTTTCAGCAGTTCCCTTGCTCCTTTTGTGCAAAAGGTACTACCATCTAATGAAACAATTAAGGCCTGACAGTTTAAATACGCTATTCTGTTCTTTTCAAGCATAAGTGCCAGCCATCAAGACAAACTATACCCACTACTTCACTATCAGCAGAGTCATTGTTATCCCAGAGAGAGTGCCCTAAAAATAAAAGCCATTCTGTACGTGCAGCTTCATCAAGTCAGGTCATGTCAGCCCCGCAGGGTAGACAGCACTGTACTAATTTTATTACTCTATTTTTAAACATGGCCTCTTTAGATCTTTTAGTGTGTCCCACATAACAAGGCAGAATTGACATATTGTACTCAAGTTCCTACTCCCAGCCACCCCCAATTTCTAAACATCCCACCAAGTCAGTATGTTTGTTGTCCAAAACAGTGATTAAGTGGTCACATTTGGCTTAATGTCACCTGTTGTGCATTGCTTGGCTGTTCAGGGGTCATGAGATCAAATCAAAATTAATACCTGCAAGATTGTTCAGTGTTAACATTTTGGTGCCCCAGGCACTGTATTTCACAGAGAGCTCCACCCCCAAAAGCTGAACTGAATTTTACAAGCCCATGAACACAGTTGCAGTGGGAAGGTTTCATCCTGAATTACCTCAGATACATTAATGGCTACAAGTCACCCTGAGTATGATAATCTCTCAGAGATTAAACAAAAATTCTCATCTCTTTTTGGTACCTGTGAGGAATTTGGTCCCTGATAGGTGTCATCCCTCAACACTGAGGTCACCCAAGCTATCGAAGAGTTACAGCGCTAGCACAAGACACAGAAAGAGAATTACCAATTGCCTTTAATTTTCAAGGCAAAATGAGGGAACACAATTGGCGCATAGATTTACACCAGGCTGTAGTTCTTAGATTACCTTTCATAATTGAATTTTTTACACCAGTTGACACTGAGCAGGTACATACATTGTAGGGCAGCCTTTTAAAACAAAGAGCTGAACAAGAAAGTACTTTTTCTTCCCTTACACCTACTCCTTACAGCAATAAAAGTAAAAAGCTGATTTCACGCAACCCCCAAACTTTTAAAAAATCCTACCTTACACCTGTAATTTGGGAATTAGCACTTATCCCAGTGTTGACTAGAAGCAGTTTCAAGGCAAATAAAAGATATTGCAACTGATGCCATGGAGGTGGTTTTAGAGCATAACAAGAATCCATACAGTGTTCAGTGTGTGCACAAAAAAAAGTTACACAACCATATGTGAGAGAAAGGTAAGGAAGAGGAGGTAGGCTGTTTTCAACACTTCGGCTTTGCAAGTTCCTTAGATGTTCAAATTGTCATTTTTATCATAAGCAATGTCATAGCCCCAAGGGTCAGACAGGCATGTCTTTTAGGAACTTTAGACTGCATCTGCAGACAGCAAACAGCCCTGAATACCCTGTCACAGTATGCCCTGAAATAGCTATACTCTTCCCTTGCAATATTGGCTGGTGTATTGGCTTTATGTGGCAAGGTGTTGGTAGTGGAGGGGAGGGCTACAGGGGTGACTTCTGTGAGAAGATGCTAGAAGCTTCCCCTACGTCCAATAGAGCCAATGCCAGCTGGCTCCAAGATGGACCCACCACTGGCTAAGGCTGAGCCCATCAGTGATGGTGGTAGCACCTCTGTGATAACATACTTAAGAAGGGGAAAAAAAACCTGCTACACAACAGCATCTGGGAGAGAGGGGTGAGAATATGTGAGATATCTGCAGACACCAAGGCCAGTGAAGAAGGAGGAGGAAGAGGTGCTCCAGGCACCGGAGCCGAGATTCCCCTGCAGCCCGTGGTGCAGACCATGGTGAGGCAGGCTGTGCCCCTGCAGCCCATGGAGGTCCACAGTGGAGCACATACCCACCTGCAGCCCGTGGAGGACCCGACGCTGGAGCAGGTGGATGCCTGAAGGAGACTGTGACCCCGTGGAGAGAGAAGCCCATGTTGGAGCCAGTTTGCTGGCAGGACTTGTGACCCCACAGGGGACCCACGCTGGAGCAGTCTATTCCTGAAGGACTGCATCCCATGGAAAGAACCCATGCTGGAGCAGTTTGCGAAGAACTGTATCCCATGGGAAGGACCCACGTTGGAGAAGTTCATGGAGAACTGTCTCCTGTGGGAGGGACCCCACGCTGGAGCAGGGGAAGAGTGTGAGGAGGAAGGAGCGGCAGAAACAATGTGTGATGAACTGACCGCAACCCCCATTCCCCTGTGCCAGTCAGGGGGAGGAGGTAGAGAAAGCAGGAGTGAAGTTGAGCCTGGGAAGAAGAGAGGGGTGGGGGGAAGGTGTTTTGAGATTTGGCTTTATTTCTCATTACCCTACTCTGATCTGATTGGTAATAAATTAAATTAATTTCCCCAAGTTTAGTATGTTTTGCCCACAATGGTAATTGGTGAGTAATCTCCCTGTGCTTGTCTCGACCCACAAGCCTTTTGTGGTATTTTTCTCCCCCTGTCCAGCTGAGGTGAGAGAGTGATAGAGTGGCTTGGTGGGCACCTGGCATCCAGCCAAGGTCAACTCACCACAGTGGGTAATTTAATCCCAAGGAAGTTTTGGACAAGATAACAGGATCATAGGAGACACCAGATTCTTAGAAAGGTCTGGTGCCTGCTGTACTATATTGCATTGGCTAGTCCCCAGCTGGGCTTCTTCAAACTTGTCAGGGTATTGCATAGGTGTTTTTTTTTCATTTTGCCCAATTATCTCTCGATATGTAAGGGCCTGGAGCTTGTTTTGTTTTGTTTCTTTTATTTGTTTATGTTTCAGCCAGAAAGGAAGGACATTGGCCCCATATTTGAATTGCACATTAAAATTACTTAATGTGTCTCCCCACATACCTCATTAGCTAAGAAAATAGTACTGAACCAGGACTTAGAGGTGGCTATCATCTCCTCCTCTGCTTGACGACTTCCACAAAAATGTATATACCTTAGTACATGTAAATGATCATCTAGCACAGTAGGATGATGACCTGCAAGTGACCTTGTTCATCTGGTTTCCAAAGGCTTTTCTGCCAGAACAAAACTGGCTTATTCCAAGAACAGCAGACTGTAGAGAACAAAGAGCATGTCTTCATAGAAATACAATGTTGTGAAAAAACATTGAAGCTAACTGTGAACAGGACGGTTTTAGGCACTAATATATCTGTGTTAACACAGCAGCCTGTCCAACACACTTGGCTCCCAAGACATCAGGAAGGTTTGCTCAGGTGATTTTTTTTGCTACTCTAGCACAGCTATGCTGTTGCCATTATCCCAGTCAGCCAGGTGGCACAGAGCCCAATATCATATCACATAAATACATCCAAGCGATCAGTGTTGATTGGTCAGATACTGAAATTCATATCTGACAAAATAGGTATGTCCTACCTATTTATTTCAGTTTGTTGGTTGTTCTGTCTGGTTTTATTTTGTATTCTCTATCTGTCCCTTGGATGATCAAGGTGACAGTGAACAAAGGAGGATGACAGACCCAAGGTCTCTGATCATCAGACAAAGTCTGAAAGACTTGCTGCCTCCTGAATGTTTTTCACCTTAGGAAGCAATCCTGATGCATACTCTTGCCATGGGGCAGATCAACCTGCCAGCTTCACACTTGTGGCACTAAAATTTTCTCCACTTTACTTCTCAGAAAAAGGGAGAAGACACTTACCAAAAACTTCTCAGAAACACTTTCACAGCTTCTCCTCTAAGACATTTTTGTAGGTAGGCAGAAGAATGCTGAAGAACAGCAAGCTATGGAGATGCTAATAAATATATTTGTTTGAAACATGTATTAAAAGCTGGGGTCATGCTGAACACATGGAACAGTGGAAGTTTCACACAAATCAAACAAATTAAAAGTTATTTTAATCTGTTTCACCAATATATGCTTATACTTCATGTCGTGACAAGCCTCCACACATGCCTCTGAGAAATTTTTTCTGGCAATTCCTGTCCTGCCACCTTTGCTGATGTAAGGTTCAAAACCATTGCTAAGTGTCAATTCCACTGGAAAGCAAAGACCTATCTGTGCTGTGAGAGCTTAAATCCCCCCAAAATACAAAATGAAGTTAAATGACCTTTTCTTCTGTTTGTTCTGTTGCAGCAGTGTGCTCATGTAGTGATTTTCAGGCCTTGTAGCTGACTATTTCTGCGGGACATTGGCATTCAGTGCCTTCTTTGTTTCTGGATGAATATATAAAAACAAAAGTGTCATGTTGTTTGAACAGATTTCTGGCCAGCCTTAATTTAGAACTGGAGTGTGTGCACACAGTTGGCTATTTCAAACTATCAGTCACTCCAAAAGCTTTGCTTTGTTTAGTTAAGAGGCGAAAAACAAGAGTTGGTGAGGCTAATTCTTGGGGGCTGGAATTATCATATCAAACAGTGCTCTAAACTTGCAACAACCCAATGTCTCTTCATCTGGTTTGCCCTTTTGGAACAAACAGTGCATGACTTAAACTCAGTTTTCATACACATCATAAACTCCAGCCAAAGGGAAAAATAAAAAGAAAACCCTAGATTATTATGACATGGCTATAAATACAGACAGTGGTTTGTAACAGTAAAATATGTTATGCAAATTACAGCTAATTTTAAAATAGCCCAATCTGACTGCCTACAGAGTGAGTGAAGAATTATATAGCATTGTTCAAACTCTTAGTTCATTTTTTATCCCTTTGAACCATTCCTATTACTCCAAGTTTTTAGTTTGAACAGCCATTGGAAAAGGATTTATATTGCCATGTAAAAATAGAAGTGGGCAGAACTGTAAAGCACTCTGAGTTACAGAATTTTTCTAATTAACATTTCTTATTTGCGTCAGGTGAGTAGCTAGTGATTGCTTCTCCTTGTGCACACAGAGCTTCTGGTGTCTGCTCCTTTTTATGACATTAGACAGAGAGATTTACAAAGATGCTATTTGGCAGAATATTTTAGAGAGATTTGTTTTAGGATGAATGTTTCTTGAGTGTGAGGCATCACAAGTGGTTTTAGCCTCCCAGCTGTGTTTCTCAGCAGATGGGCCTGGCAAAAGCTGCATGTGATGTGACAGCACAGAATTAAGTTTGAAACAACACTTAAAGAAAAGGTTTGAAGAAGAAAACAAGGTCACTATCCATCTGATGGAAATCACACTGGGTAAACAAATTTAGTGAGAGGTCAATGAATTCTGGTTAAGAAAAAACCTCCAGATCTTTGGACTGGCAAGAGACAGTGCCTAGGAGCCATTTAAAAAGACCGCACTACTTGTCACTGTCCTTTTCTAGCTGTGTCTGTCCTCTACTCCATGTAACATATGTCTCACAAGGAGAGCTTCCTGATTTGGGGAATATCTACCCGCCAGACAAAATGCTCCATCCTTCCCTTCACCCTCACAAAAGTCTGGCCAAGGCAAAGTTAATTACTATATATAAAGAGTTTCAAAGAAGCAGGGCTGGGTGGAGGAAGGGGAGAGAGCAGAAAAATTGTATATTAAAAAAACTTTTTGGGAACCAGCTAGGGAGCAATACCAACCTCTGATCTTAAAGCTAGAATATGTTTGTGTTAGGGGGCTTTCCTATCTTGCTGTTTCTGCGTGGAGGGCCATACAGGTTTCATAGGGAAAAATGTCAAGTTGGGATGAACTGGAAACTCAGCAGTCCCCAGAGTACCTCTTGCCTCTGTCCTCACCCTGCCAGCACGTCCCCAGTGGACCCATGGCCTGTTGCAGTTAACACTTTTGGGCACAGACTGACAATCTGTTTATAATGTTCCTTAGGGCCTGGAGCACTCTTAGCCATGAATATGTAGTTTGTCATAGTCATGGTGGCCTTCCCCTGTTAAAAATAGTATATCATATGAGTTTTTGCCTGTGCAAAGGCTTTTCTACCACATATATGTATCCACACCTAGCACTCTGCCCAAACAAGTTTGTCACAGCAACCCTCCTGGCCACCTGTCCTACAGTAATAGGTAATGAAGGGAATGCTTTCAAGTTTATTTACTAAGAAATGGCTGGCTGCTGGGGTTGGGCAAAAGGGAGAGAGTACACTGGCTCACAAGGAAGAGCCAATGTATTTCCTTAATTCTACTGTAGTTTCCTACATATTCGTGCTCCCAGTCCATTCAACAACTGTGTTTCAGAAGATTCAACTTCAGCCCCTAGGTTTTAATTTTAATGCCTAATGGTGGAGTTAACAATTTCCTGAAAAAAAATAGACAGGCAAATTACACAGCTGAATACATACAGAACAGTAGTGGAGTAGAAGGACTGTCAACAAGATACACTTTGTGTGATAATACAGTGTTTAAATTCTGTTCTTTCCAGCATGCCCTACAGACAGAATTGCTATTAGCTATGCTACCTTCTCTTCTAGTGTAGTTGGAGACAGACCAGAAATTAAAAGCCAGGATTCACAGCACAGCACAGCACCAGGTGCCCAATTCATAAAGTTCCTCTCTGTTTATATCTAGATTTTAAACGCTTGCAGTGTTTCTCACTTGCGCTTTTCATCTAACAGTGCATACTCTGAAGTGAGATGAGACATGGTGGTATCCAAGCTTGGTATCACCCACTCTATATATGCAATAAGCAGTGTATTGTGTTGGTGTAAACAGCTCCTAAATCTGGCGCGTTAATATTTCTTGCCTAATTTTTCCAAATTGAAACTGCTCGCCCAGTGAGTCACTGTGTGTTTTCTCCCTCCTTCAGAAGATTCTTCTCAGGAGTCTCCACGCCCTGCCGCTCTACCACAAGAATGGCTTTCTTTTTTTATTTCTCTGTAGCATGCCCAATTAGGACATTCTTACATTCTTTTGCTTCATTTCCACCCCCACCCCCCCACCCCCCCAAACTGCATTGCAAGACTGTATGTATTTTCTTTTTCCATTTCTGAGAACATCATGTTTTCCAATTCCTCAATCCCAGATTTATTGTCTGGGATATATATTCTGAGGACTTGTCCTGGGTTACATCTGTACCTGCTCCTGCAGATACAACAGGTGCTTCACATGGCAGAGGTGTGTGTTTTCATTCTGGTCTCTTCCACGGCAACTTCTTCAGACTTCACGATTTATTCAGCAGAGGAAGAGGGAAATGCAGAATTCTTGTAATGCACTCAGCCTCCTGAAGCACAAGGAGCTAGCAAGCTGCATTACATCTCAAAATAGAAGAGTTTTATTATTCTTCAGTGTATTAAACCACACATTTAAGACAGTTATCTGTTGCCTGAGAGAGCTGAAACTCAGGTAGTGGCTGCGATCTTTAATTTACTCCTTTGTGATTTTCTTGTTTTAATTATGTCTGAAACAAAGTAAATAGCTTTTGTCGTGGCTTCTGGGACAAGTTTTCACTGAAAGGATGCAAAAAGTGCAAACAGTTGAAAAGAATAGCGACAAGTCATCCAGAGAATACTGTCAGGGATAACTTTCACCGTGATACTGGTTGTGTGTCATGTATAAATGCACACAGAAAAAGATCTACTTGTTTTATAGTGAGCTTATTGTCCCTTGATGAAAGTTTTAAAAATAGTTTAAACAGTTGTTTAAAATCTGAAATAATTTTTCTTCTCCTTTCTTTGACATTTTTAGATACAACACCAAATAAACTTCCATATGGAGAAGATGGCAAGAAAGTAACATAAGATCTATGTTGATTTATTTTAGTCCGGACTAAAAGATCAAAAGTCTTCTTTTATTTCCCTGACTGTCCATCCATGCAAATTTAATAAATCTTTTTAAAAGCACGCAGCTGTGACTTCTTTCAAGTCACTGTTTTGTTTTAAATTTTATTTCCTTTTTTTTTTAAGAAAAGCAGTTTTACTATAATAATTTCCTTTATTTTGCCTCAAACGCATGTGACATTTTCTGTCTCTCTGACTCATATAGACCCCAGTGCCTAGCCCTAGGCAGCTCTTCCAGTCCATCTCTTACCTGAAGCATCTTTTAGGTCCTACTTTGAGAGCAAGACTGCTGCTAGTGGCCCAGTTTGAGGCCTGATCTTCATCAGATGTGTAGTGAACTGTGGCAGGCAACCTTGGAATTAGCAATGGAGCACAGGCCTGAACATCAGCCTTGAAGGGCAGGTTTGGCAAAAAAACTGTCAAAAACCTGTTTGATCAAAATTCGGGCAAATAGTTTTTGGTATCTCCAAGTGGGAAAAGTACGAAATGGACAGCAGTCACCCGGGATCCAAACCAACCCCTGAACTGAGCATTTTTACTGGGAGAGTGGCAGCAGGGATGGCAGCAAAGCAGCCTGGCAACAGGACAGCGCAGGGAGATGCTGGCTAAGAGAGAAAGGGTGAACATACAGGTCTTTTAAGTGGGTGTTTCTTTGCCTGTTTGACATCACTTACCTACGTTGCCTAACATCTGCTCCCACAGTTCCAGCACACCTAGGTATAGTAAACGTGTAGCAAACCCTTGCTCTGAAATTCATCAGAGGGTAAAATGCTCAGTGTTCTCTCCAAGCGTGCCATCATCATCACCTTACAGCATCTCACTTTCACACTAAAGAGATCAGGCTTTAGTAGTTGTGGCTACAGACAAGTACAAAGAGGGCTGTGGTCATCACCACCTTGCAGCCTCCCTGAACCTCACCAAATATGAGATGTTAAAGCTATCTCTCTTCAGCGTTGTTCAGATGGAGCAGGGAGGAGCAGGCACTGCTCTTCCCTGCCTCAGCTCATAAAAACCATGCTGCTTTGACTTACACCCCCCTAACCTTCGTATCTGGTAAACACTTGTCAGTCAGTTGCTCCCGAAGAGACAAAGTGGTAGTTCCAGAGTCAAATGCAAACACCGGTGGAGAGTATCTGAAGTAAACAAAGTGTTTAAAAGCTGAAGATCCTTTTTTAGTCAAAAACGTTGACCTTCCTCAAATGAAGCATGTAAGAGGTGGCTGTAGCACAAAGCATAGATAAAACTGCTTTCTGCAAAGCTATCTGGAAGATCTGCATGTCCCGTGACGCTAATTTTGGTGCTAGAGGAAGAGCAAGGGGAGGGAGGCATGGATTGTCTGCTGCTCTCAATGGAGTCCCTGCACTGAGAGGTTTCTATATTAACCACTTCACTCTTTTGTGCCAATCTCGTTATCTGTTCTTGTTAAAACCTTTATTATTCATGGATGCAAAAATCCCATCATTAAACCAGCATAAATATTCATACTGTGTGCATTTCATTTAGCCACTTGGCAAAACTTCTCTGGAGTACAAGAGTTGTGAGGAAATCTGGCTAATGAGACCAGAGCACAGGAAGTGTGCTCTGGTTTTCCTTTCTTTTTACCTGCAAATAAATGCAGAATAACTGATTAAATAAACAACAAAAGGGGCATGTATTCACTGGCAAGGATGATATGTGGATGAGGTGCTTAGGGATATAGTTTAGTTGTGGACTTCGCAGTCTCAGGTTAATGGTTGGACTTGATGATCTTAAAGATTTTTTTCAACCTAAACAATTCTCTCATTCTATGATTCTATGACATGCACACTTGTTTTGACTTCTGTGTCAAGGGGAACACAAGGTCTTTTGTACTGCACATATGTGCAAGAACCAGGATATTGTAAAACTAATGTAGAAAGCCTGATAAGCATCGCTGCATGGGTTCATCTGGCTTTGCCTCACATTTAATGTCTAACCACTAACATCCATGCATGATCCACCCTCTTGTTCAATCCCTTTTAAGGCAGAGCAGCCATCCTTCTCTTTGCAGTCGTCCTAAGTAGAAATGTAGCTGTATCCTGTCCCCTAAAGTCAGTTTATCTGTGCTCTGCACTCCCAATTCAGCCTCAGGACCTTTTTGATGGCAAAGATAAAACAACAACAACAACAAGTTACTCCCAAACCCAAGTTTAAAACCCACCATTAAAGTATTCACTACACAGAGTGCTCAGCAATGGGCGGAGACCTCTCACAAGGGCCTAATTCTTCAAAATCTTGAGCTGCCAGCTCCACATGCAACAGCTCCAGATACAGCCTCAAGGAGCCTTGCAGAGCGCAGCATGTCAAGTTTTTCCTGTTTTAGAATGGCAAGGTGAGGTGTATGTTTTTAAATCCTAGTGTTTTTTTCAAAACTGATGGATATTGGCCTGATTGAATGGTAAATCTTTCCCTGATTTCCATGAGCATAGTGCTTGACTAGAGAACAACTTCTAGAGAACACAATCTGGCACCATGCATGTTTTCTATTTAATGTTTTTATTAATGTCAACAAATAAGCAAGACTTTTACTCATGGACAGTTTACACCAGCAGCCATTTCCTTGGCTTAAAGTCTACTGCATACTTCCCACCGCTGCTTTACCGCCTGTGACTGAATGAGGTCTCTCTTTCCTTCCCCCCTGCTTCTCCATCCTCATTGTAGCAAACAGAAGCATTGGGATACACGCAGTGCTATGTAATGCACAGAATGCCAAGTTTCCACTGAAGCATTCACACCCAGCCAAGGGCCTGATTCTTCTGATCCTCCTCAGACAAGGACAGTTGTTGCAGGACCACAGCTTGCCATTTGCAATATGTAGTACTTCATTTATTCCCAATACCCAAGTATAAAAGGATCGGAACCTCAGTATCACATCAGGGTTGCGACTTCAGGCCTAAAGATGCTTTGCTTTTGTTGCATTCAGTTTATAGACTTCTTATTCCTTTGTTTTGCAATAGGTAAAGTGACAGTGAGAAGAAAAAAAAAAGTCTCCTAAACTTGGACTAGGTGGTCCGTGATTGGCTGAACCTTTAATTAAGATACTGCAAGTTACAGTACATGAGAACAAAAGGCACACTTGGTTCTCAGCAGTAGAAGGAACGGGCAATGCTTATACCTACAGTATCCTATCGATTTACTTGACCTTTCCTTTTACAAATACCATCGAGACAAAAACTTCAGTTTTGCCAACAGCAGTTTTGTCTGTGGATAAATAAATGTGTTTAAATGTTAAAATTAGTACTGGAAAATATATGTTGCTAAGCAGGCAAGTGTGTCCCACAAAATAGCACTTAGAGCATGCTTTGAACATAGGAACTGAAAGATAGCTGTGTGTAAGAATGCACTTAAGAGTGTATATACAGAAAGAGGTACCTTCGTTCCTTTGCTTCAGAGATACATTACAAGGTGGATAAGCATCCAGAAATCACTTTATACTCTTGACATTGAATGCAGTGTATGCTTTCATAAAGTTCTAGGCATAACAGAAAATTCTTCTTCTTTCCCTCCAATTAGACATATAGCCTGCTGCCCTCTCATTTCTCGTATTTATATTCCTCCTTCCGTAACCAAATGACTTGAGAACTTGCTTGAAGAACCACCATGGGAAAACTGAGTGTTCCAATATGTGCTGGTGGCTGCAAGCTATCTTGTGGTCTCAGTTCTTCTGAACTAAATACGACTGACAGTATCAGTCAGCTAACTAATTTATCTGGGGGGAGGGAACCAACAAAAAACCTGCTGAGCCCTTCAACATTTTTTGCAATATCACTTCCATTTTGAATTTTCTTTGAAGGATATTTTTGCATCTAACAAATACTTTGTTTTAAAAGCTTCTGTGTGGTCTAGAAGAAAATTTTAACAAATATTTTAACTTGGTCATACTTCAGCTTGCTTTGATTTGTAGCAGCAAATTGAAATGGTGCTGAAAGCAAATAAACGTAAATAGCCATCATCTCATACAAGAGTTGTCTGTACTGCAGCTTTTACAGTGAAGACTGAGTCTTGATCTGGGCTCTTAGGCATACACCTGTAATACAAAGTTAAATCATGTTTTAAACTAAACCTCCTAATAAGGGCAAATGCTAACAAAAAAAAAAAAAAAAAGAGCTATAAGGAAGGAGGCACTTTTCAATCCTGTGCTGTTAAAGCCTGTAAAAAATTTAAACATCCCAGTTGGTTACCACCTCTCTAACCTATATAAATCAAAGCTTTGTTTTGAATGAATAAAACCACTTTGGCACACAACCATATCACAGTGGTATGATGCATGCCTGAATATTCCTAAGAATGCCCTCAGAGGTACTCTGTGAGCAGAATTATTCTGCAGAAGGAAAGATGAGGCAGCACAAAAGCCCATTGTGCACGCTAATGCAGAAAAATGAAATCAAATACCATTCTCAGCAAAAGCAGAGTGTCTTCTAGGCAAAGGCTATTAAGTGTGTCAGACTGTAGGATATTTTCTGGACATGGCTATTATGTTAAGACATACTGAACATGTGTCACTTATTACCTGCCCTGGTTGTAACAGCTCCAGAGGAAAAAAGTCTGGTGCATCAATTCTTTGTATCATATACTCACACACACTTTTCCTCTCACCAATCTGTCACTTCTCATTTATAAAGAAGGTTAGAGTAAGTTATAATTAGTACTCGCTGCCCTGTCAACTAATTAAATGTAATAAAAAGCTTTCAGTGAGTTTAATGCTAACATGGTGTAATTACAGCTGTTTTGAATGCATGGTGCATATATTACAGGTTTCGGTATGTGCCCCCCACCTTCTATGACCTAAATTCTCAGGTTAAACCTATCGTATGATTAGTGAGTAGGCACTGCCAAAGACAACCATTTCAGACCTAAATACAAGTCAACCCCAATCCAGTCCTGTGCATTTTTAAGGGCACTACATCAGCTTCTGGGGCAGGGGTGGAAAGAAGGAGGAGGAGAGACAGCCAGCCAGTTGCTTGTTTCCCCTTTCTTCCTCTTACCTTCAGGAGTCACCCTTGCTCAAATTCTCCCATCCATGAGGCTCCCACTGCTCTAATGCCCTTTTCCTCCCTTTTGCAAAGAAAAACATGGCTGAGATTTCAAGGCCACTTCCAACCCTATCTCTTTGTCAGTCTGAGGGGCACCCTGGGTAGAGGAGCACTGTTTGCACACCTCTGGGACTGGCTCTATTATTCAAGAAGCTAGATTATACCATACAACCACCTGTTACCCAGGGGAGTAAGGAAGACTGCTCAGAGGCCCAGAGCAGTGCAAAAATGATGATGGAAACCATGTAATGCTCCAGAACTTGGCTGACGTAGTTCCTTACTCTCCTAATTATTTGGAAGAGCTATGAACACATAAAAAAAAGGTGAAGAGCAGAGCAGCCAGGCTTTAGAGCAGCCAGGATGTTCGTAGTTACAGCTCTAGATAGTCAGTCATTGCACCCCCTGCATTCTTCACACTTTCCCACTTATACTCCTCACTGCTTTTCATTGCCCACAAATATGTAAGGTGGCCCCCCACAAACAGCCCCCAAAATAAAGACGTAATTCATTGAACAAAAATGTAGCCTAAGAAAACCAATTAAAATGATGAAAATCTTTAATTTTATTTAAGTATAATTGTACGGACACGTGTATATACAAATACAGATCTTATGGGGCAGGGATTTTGGGTGTTTTTTTTTTTTAACATTTTCTTTTAAGTTCATATCATGTAAGCATTTCAAAAACAGCACTCAATGAATAAGTGCAAAGAAACTGCAAAGCAGGGCAGTACAAGCACAGGACCACACTGAGCTGGACTTTCATACCCAGATGCATACACAATGAGTGTCTTCAATGGGGTGTCAAGAGTAAGCATGGAAAGCGGATTTCGCAGACTCATGGGTAACCTCCAACATGCCAGCATCTATTAAACTGTACAGACAATGGCAGCAAGCCTATTGTAGGGAGATTTGTCTCACATCCGAGAAGCTCAAGGGCGAATGCATGGGAAAAACTCAGTGATGCCAGACCAGAAACAGATCTGCCCATTCACAGCTCCAAATTAAAAAAAGAGGAGGGTGGGAGAGGAGGAAGGGCAGGAAGAGGGAAGAGAAGTGTGGAGGGCTGCACATTAAAACTGGTGATTACAAAATCCAAGTGTAATGAAAGGAGGGGAAGAGTTAACACTCTAAGCCTCTGAAAGTGACTGAACCATTGCTCTCACAAGGCAATGGATTAAGTTCAGTTTTGAGGGTTAGGGCTGGGAATCAACAGGTACAAGTACCACCATTTTCCTTCCACAATTATATAGGAAAGGAAACAATCTACTCATCTACTACTCTCAGTACCTCCCAAATTTGTTTCTAGTTCTTTTGGAACCAAGTACATACATATATCACACATGACACTGGCAAGATCCTTTCTGGAAAAGACTATTCATGGAAACAAAACCAGGAGGAAAACAGGAGGAAAAAAAATAAAGAAAAAAGAAAAAAACAAAATAACAGAAGAGTTGTTATATCCCCAAAGCCTTTTTAGAAACAATCATGATACAAAAGAACAAAAACTAACGCAGAAAACACAGGGCTCCAACATCAGACCTTTAAACACTGAGGACAAAACATTGATCATCAAAAGTCATGTTGTTCCAGGTCTTGACATTGTGAAGTCTTGCAATAGATGAACGATTTTCAAAGATGAGTCCTGTATGCTGCAGTATCATGGCCACTTGTCTCTCAGTTCTCAGCCATGATCACACTTGATGCTTCAAAGCTCTGTCTTGTAATCAACATGTGATTTTAATATCCTGAAAGTCTATTGTTCTCACTTACAAAAGACATAAGAATCAAATTAATACTTTATTATCAAACACTATATACAACAGAGGTTGCTAATAATACAGAATTTAAAGAACATAGCTTTAAGTTTTACTTGTCTTTCCTTCGCCATCCACGTAAGTACAGTACAAAACAATATTCTAAACTAACACGAAATGTTACCTTGTCTATTAAAGGATACACAGTATCCACTGAACTGACCGATCCCTATTTTCCCTGCTTCACATCGCAATGCCCTTGGCAGCCAGGAGTGCAGGCCATGGGGGTTAAGTAAGCCACCGAGGCTTAGAGAGAACCAGTTCCTCAGACTTGAGCTGGGGCAGGTAAAGGGGAAGGGAGCAGAAATCTCCTTAATTTGCACCAACATCTGCATTTAAAGCATCCAGAGATCTGCAACGTAACACAAAGCTCATCAGCATTTATGTGCTGGGTATGACGGGGATTGCCTGATGCCATCAAGTATCAAACTGACAGTGTCTGGTATGCTTCCAGCCATGCCAGGCACTGCAGGGACCTGCCTTGCAGCTGCATCACTCATGTTGTTCCTCATCTACCTAGCAGGGCTCTGTGATAAAACGAAGGGGTGAATTTCCCCAGGAGTAACACTAGTAAAAATCCTTTGCTGCGGATAAACGTACATCGTGAACTCCAACATCATTCAGAGACAAAGGATGAAAAATGAAGTCACCGTTTCTACATCAAATTGGCGCTACTGGTATGACTGCCTGCAATTGCTATGAATCATTTTAATGTGGTTACCTATCATGCAATATTATCTGTACTCTGGTTAACAATCAATTTGATAAGGTGCATTTTGATTAAGCTCACCTCATCTGAAGCTTTTTAATTCCTACCTACAGGAAGTATTCGTGTGTGTACCAAGCACATCCACATTAAAGAGAGAAAAGTACCAGATAGCCTGTAATAAGATAATGACTGCCCTTACTAGTTTAGACTGTGTATCTTTATTGTGTGCACTTCACACTAGAGGAAATTTCCTATGTTCCACCTGTAAGCACAGGCCCTGCATTAATGACCATGTTGTACAACATCAGGCAAGCCGAGATCATAGTTTAGCATGCACAAACCTCCCTTTACATCTTAAATTTATTTCTGCCTTTCCTCCTTTTTTGAATAGTGGGCTGCTTCAACTTCTGGAAAGCTTTTCTTCATTAAAAAAAGGGCCCACAAAGTGCTGTCCTCTAATGGTATCACTCAATTTTGTTATGGCAGACTTTTTCTTCAGAATTAATCTAGAAAACCCTTGTTTTGCTTGAATGCGCTCCATGTTTTGTTTCACATTTAACACAATTATCACAGTTTTTGTTAGAAAACGTCTGTTTCAGTCTTGGTCTGATATTTGCCTGATTATGCTTAGCAGTCCAAATTTCATGGCAGCCTAGCCAAAAAATACCCCAAGGCTTGCACTTCCTGGCAAATGACTTTTTAAAGGTCTACATTAGCCAAGGCTCAGGTTCCTTAAACAGGGTCACTCCTAATTCCATCAAACAAGACAGTCCCATTTCCTAATTGCATCAAGGGTTACCACTTCTCTCACATGTTTAAATAGGACAAGCATATATACTCACTCTCAGCATAAAGTATATCTAAATAATGTATTTTCTATTCTAGTGGATTTTTAAAAAAATATTTTGTTAAGTCTTTGGGAGCCCATCTAGTTTATCTCCGGCTGATAAACATGTTTCCTCTACTCTTCAAACTGTGCTGGAAGGGGAAAAAGATAAAAATCAACACTTGAATTCATATTCCACACTTCTTTTCTTCCCCCCCACCAAACAATGCTACTAGACTGTCCTGGCTTCTTCTACATATGGTTTATTCCCATGATTGAGGAACTTGCAGGAGAGACAAATCAAGAGCACACTGGAGATCCTGTGTCCCAAACATGTTTCCTCTGGCCACTGATGTCCTCTCTTAGCATGTATTAACACCCAGAGCAGCATTCAAGGCTATCAGCTACTAAGTCAGCGCTGGGGAAGGTCACTTTATTCTCAAAAGTGCCTCTGCATTTCAAGAAAAAAATTGTAGCACCACGGTGATTTGTTTTAAAATAAAATAATCCGGTGTGCATTATCCCCTTAAAACGAAATAACAGAGGCACTCACACCCCCAGTGAAGTTTCCTAAATCTGACCTTGCCTGCTGTGTGCTAACATTCCTAAATACTATCTTCTTCCTCTCACCAAAGACAGTGTTTCTACTCATGAGCACAAATTTTACTGTCAAAGATGTTTCAAGACAATCCTATAAGAAACATCGTCTTTCCCTTTCAGAAGCCTGTTCATTTAGAAACTCCTGGAGGAAATGGTGTTATATTGTATCTATTCTTAATATTTCCCCTCCAGTCCTGACATGGTGACACGATGCCTTGCATGATCATCTTACAGTGCTGAATGACAAGGCATAAATATTTTATCAGAGAGAAAAACTCTCCCAGGCTTTCACTCACTTTCCTTATCCTTCACTGACTGCATCTGCCACTATTCCTCCTTGTCCACATACGGATGACACAGTGAGATAACAGAGGTGACTTCTTAAAGGAGAATGCAGAGGAAAATAAGAATCACTAGTGTCACTATTATAGTTTGGCATTTTCATTTGGAGTCCTTTTATTTATATGGAGGGGTTAAGAAAGTCACAGGGTAGGTAGGGACAGGTGCTGAAGCTAGTTATCCCCTTCAAATTTTTGCTGAGTTCAGGCTAAAAGGGAGAAGAAAAGGGAAAAGGGAAAAATAACAATTTGACATCTGCAAAAACAATAAAGTCCCTTTCCTGGGATGAGCAGTTAGGTGGATCTTTGCTGTTCCAAGACCCTGATATTTTCTGCGACAGGTTGCCGGAGCATACTGTGCTATAATATCAAAAGCATTGCCAGGAGGAACAATAGAGTTGCCAAAAGCCGGCTGGGTATCCTTGGTGTCTGTGCCGCGTTCTCACCACGGGATGGCTCGGCTGACTCATGTACGGTATCATCTGTTCAAACAGAAAGCATACATTCCAATGAGATTTTGCATCCTTAATAAACTCTCACTGAGCCGACAACTGTAAGTAGATTTCAGTGCCTTTATGAAATAGGGCAATGAACCTTGTGCTGTCATTGACTTTCACAAGCGTGTAATACCTCATTATGTAACCAACTTGGGGCCAAGTCCTGCATTTCTTACTGGCAAAACTCCCACTGAAGACCAGAGGAGCAGAAAGTAAGTCTGATTTCAGCAGATTGAGCACTGAAAGATTCCTCTTCTAATAAAACACTGTAGCTCTAGCTTTGGATGGCTCATTAGATAGCAATGTCAATAGGGAGGCAGCTAAATAAAAACACCTGATTTTCAAAAGGGCTTGAAGAAGAGTTGTACGTGCTCAGAATTAATTTTGCAGTTAACACCCTTACTGAGTTGCAGATTTTGGCTCCTGAGTTTGAAATGACAGCCTGTAAGCCCAAGTATATATTCCATTTCCATGCATAAAATTTCCACTGAAGTACACGACATCCGGGGATGCGCAGGGGCTATAAGACCAGTCTCCCTTTCTTGAAACAGAATTTTAAAGGCTAACACATGACAATCTCCGATTTTATAGAATATATACTCAATCTGGAAAACCTCATGGGTAACAGACTACCTTTTATGGAACACAAAATAAAGATTTACATATATGCTGCTAAAACTAATGAAAAAAAGAACCAGCTGAGTTGGGAAAACATGCTTATACGTTAGTGGCAGAAAAAAGCACAGTAGCAAATACTGAATTTATGATACCGAATAAAGCTCTGTTTAGTTTTTGTAAACTAAAGATCAGCCTTAAAGACACAACTTGTAACATAAAAAAAGGTAGGTGAAGTCAAATTCAACCTCAGTGTTGTTATAGGTGTTGTATTTTTCTCTGCAAAGCCCTCCATATCCACAGCTATCTAATTTGGCTATTTTAAAAGTAATCTGTCTGAGGCTTGCCATAAAAAGTCAGCTCTGGGTTTGAATTTTCTTAGTACTAAATGAACGAAAGAAGCTAAGCCTTTTTAGGAAGTGTGAAGTGGCCTCAAAATGTATTCATAAGTTATTTTAGAGTGCCTAAGTTTCCAGCAAAATTAATAGTATCTCACTACTTAGTGTAATAAGCTCCTCCATTTTATGAGAGATGTTGACATATCTATGATGTATCTGTCTCGTAGTTCCCATCTCAACAAATTGCACTGCCAGGATTACACTGGGTGAGAGCTCTGCAATTCCAATTAAAGGCACTAAGGGAAGCGGGAGTCAGGACACTGGGATCACCATGCCGCTTTGGCATGGAGCCTTTCACTTTACTTAGCTTTAGCTGGAAACAAGTTCCCTCCCCTTCATACCCTTGACACCTAGCACAAAAGCAGGTAGAGCACTTAGCATAATTTAGGTTTATAGGCTTTTCAGCCCCAGTTCGGTTACAGCAAGATGCACAGTAAACTGGATTAGCAATTTATCACAATTTTTTCCAGCATTAATTGACGCTACAACCACATCAGGCTTATCAACAGGCCTTCAGTGCTGCTCAAGGAAAAGTATGAAAAGCAAGCACTGATCAACTGTAAATAAATTCACGTACACCATCAGATTCAAGTCCCACTGATGTCAGTGGGAAGGGCTGGCTGGAATGACTTTGGTTACAGCTCCTCACCATGTACGGGAGGGAAACCCTCCCAGGCACTTCGACCCTGAATGAGGCCCTAATATTTTCCATCCAGAATTATTCTAAAGGAATCTAAAAATTTCAGTGAATGCTGGCTACTGAAAAGTGCCAGTTCTAGTGGTTGTCAGTACCAAAAGCTGTTTCACATTTCACTTCTGAGTTACACTCTTGTACTTTGGTGTAATGAGAATACAGTAATTCACAAGAGCAACTTCCCAATTAAATCATACTCTAAGAAGTTAGGGGTTAAAAATATCCCTGTTCTAACTGTCAGCTCTACCTCCTTTCATATATTCAGAGTCAGCTCTTCCCAATTTGGAAACATTTACTCACTGCTGATGAACTAAAACTACAGAGGAGAATGATGTGCATTACCTTCTACCTCTTGCATCATCAACAGAATTGCAAATAAATCTGAATTTGTAACATTGAATGTCAACAGTTTTGTCCTAATTACATCCATGAGTCAGCACTAAAACACAATAGGGCAGAACTAGTTCAGAGCAGTAATAAATCCTCATTCTCTTTGACTAGCAGATACTGCCATGATTGGAACATGGGCTATTGCTAAAAAAACTCAATGAAAAAGCCCTAAACTAAAAAGATTACTTCTCTTAAATAAAAAGTGTGGAGATCTTCTATGATGCCATTTTTATAAAGCCATTTTTCAGAGAAGAATTAATTTTCATGTAACATTAATGGGATCCTTTCAAGAAATCATCTGGGTTTTCTGTCAATGCAGGACCAAGGTTTCTGCACTCATATATTAGAGCACAAGATTCATCTGTGGTTCTCAAAATCACTTTACAAATATGATTTTCCTTGGAGGTGCAGAGTTATAACACTGTACAATCTTTAATGCTAGGGGAAGAGGCTTTGCTTTATTTTAAACACTGAAGGCAAGTTGATGAAGACCACAAAATTCCTGAGTAAAATCTGGAAGGTCACTGCTAAAGATTGGGATTGCCAGCAGTAATTAGAAAAAATTATTTTGACAGCCATGAATTTTCCAGATCACATAGCTTTACATCATATGCTTCAGGTATAATTTTTCCAGATATTCACAGCTGCAATTTTTGTTAGAGAACTTTTTATTTTTACTATTAAGGAGGAAGAGAAGGGGAGGGCAGGAATAGGGCCAATTACTTTCATCATTTCTGAAACAAGTCTGATCTCTATAGATCGGTTTCCTACAAATTGCTGAACAAAACCAGTGAAATTACAAGGGTTCAAAAATCATACGAATGGTGTTTTTTAAAAGAAAGGTGACAGTAAGTAATCTGCTGAACATGACCCTCCTGCCTCCCAATTCTTTTGTCTACTGTGGAAGAAGACAGTGGCAGGTTAGGGGAGAGCACAGAAGCAGAAGATGCACGTCAGAGGCAGGTAAATTAGTACACAACACAGATCACATGCAACGAGATCCACCAAGGCAGCAGAAGTCTAACAGCCTAATAACAGAAAAGTGTGACAGTAGTTGCCAACTCTGGGAATGCCTGATTATCTAATGGTGACTGGTCCAAATAATAATGCAAATATACGCTGACGTTGGGAGTGGGAACTTTTTGATATCAAACCTTCTCCTTAAAGCTATTGTTTCCTCCTGGTAACACAAACAGTATTTCATCTCAGACTGCAGGATGCTTTTCGTATGATTTTGGTTCCCTGGTTTGCCTGCTGCTTTCTAAGGATATACTTCTGTGATGGTGCTAGTTAAGTATAGCCATTCAATGGGAAGTGAGCAGCACTGCTGAAAAAAATTGCTCAGCAAGTTCACTAAAATCAGGCATTTATTACTCAGATGATCTCTTTTGCAAACCAGTAACAAGAGAAATACACATTAATTGGCCCATGTCAACCAAATCACAAAACGTAAAAAAGTGGATTGAGTTTCTAGATTCATAGGTTACCTAGAAATAGGGAAAGATCATCCTAATGCCTTCTGTAGCAGAATGCTGTTAGTAAATGTACAAATGTATCTAATGTAAATGTACTCTCCTTGCATCTAGATTTGCTTAGAGACCATTTCTGATTCTCAAAACCAAAATTTTTAGGAGAGTTCTGAAAATTCTCTTAAAGAAAAATAACAAAATCTATTGTGTATCCATAGGTAAATCATTCAAACTGGATAACTTGTGAAAGCTTTATTTATACTTCTCTATAAATAATTACTTTTAGTTAAAGGAACTGCAAATAACAAATAGTATGTTGCTTCATAGCAAAGGGGAAGTCTCTTTCAAATAGCATAAGAGAAAAAAAAATAAAATCTTGGTAATCTGCTCTTCAGGGTATGTACTAAATGGTATATGTGTAATTTTTTTCTGGTATAATTTGTTTATTTAACTGTGTATTTTAATTACTGAGGCTTGAACACAACAACGTGTGAGCAGTGTGTAGGTACATACAAACCAAACCGGTAATACTACTATTGCAAATACTTTTCCTACATACCCACCTAATTTTGATGTCATGAGCCATCCCATTGAAGTTGGTGGGATTACTCACACCCCTAGAACTAAACATGCTTCTATCTGTCATAAACCTGAGCCATACAAGCAATACACATGCACTTTCCACACAGAGACACATGAGCTTGATTGATGGTGGAAGTTAATGTAACTTTGCCCTGGGCAGATGAGGGGCTTTATCACAGCAAGCATTATTCTTATTCTTAAGGCAGTGTTTTGCAAAAAAAAGACAGAAAAGCCCCCCAAAACTGAAGTTTGCTTCAATAAAAACAGGATAGGAATTTATATATATCGGGGTGTGTGTGTGTGCATGTATGTAAAAATGATACTTTGCCTAACCAAATATACATACAAATGTATATAATTTTAAAGGACTAATTTCTTTCTTTAAACACTAACTCTGTCAGTTGCATGCCTGTGTCATGCACCAGCATTAAACAAGCAGTGGTTCTGTTTTTCTGAAAGTCTTCTGAAACCAGGTAATAGATGAAGTGTGCCCAATGACACTATTTCTAAAACTTTGGGCCCAGTTAATAAATAGTGTGTTTTGCCACCATGGTCTCTTCGATGAGCCAGTGACTTCAGGATACTGCTGAAAATTTTACACTGGCACACACCATATTTTATTAAACCATGTCACCCAAAAACCAAACAAAACAACGTTTTTCCTCCCCTGCATTAAAGAGAGGATACAGGAAATATACCATAAGCAATACTAGCACTGCTAGAAATGTGCAAAGCAGAGCAGTTGTACCATGCAAAGCATGCAGAGAGAAGAGGAAAAAAAGTACTGAAGCACCAGAGGGATACACGCATTTGTTAAAAGAGATTGTCTAAGCATACTAACCTGCTGGTTCTAATGAATTTTCTACTTTGTCGTTAACATCGAAAACACGATCATGAACACCTATAGTTTTCATACAGCTGTCTATAACAAAAATAGAGATAACAGCCAAATATGTTAGTGAGACACCCTTAAACTCCCCACTTTCCTCTTCTCCTCTCTTTTTTCTCTCTATTTACTATATATAATTAAGCATATTCATATTTTAAAGTCTGTGGCACTTGTCCAAATGCCAGTATAGTCTTCCATTTGTACAACAGTTGAAGAAACAACAAGTTAGCAATTGCCATGTAATTAAAACAAAGCTTTATAAAGAATGATAAGAAAATACGATGAAAATCATAACACAAATGTTGCTGTACAGAACATATACACAAGATTTAACAGTGGAAAAAAAATTTCCTGCTGTTTACTAGACCACACAGTAAACCATGCACTACAAAGCCACCCTCGAAAGCTTAATCTGAAGAACTTACTTGCTGGTCGCACAAAGACCTTAAGCTTTAGACAGGATCTCCTTCCATTATCTGGGATCGCAGAAGCTGTAAATGGGGAAGAAGGAAAGAGAAGTGGAAGAGTAAGAGAGTGAAAATGCAAATCATCTTTTGTGCTAAAATAAAATATTCTTTATCTTCCCTTCATCTGAAGGGTTGGACACATTTCAGCCCCTGCATGTAAGGACTTCAAGGGCACAAAGTAGCTTGATTATGCAAAAGCAGGGAAAGAACTGCAGATTTTATTCTAATCCCTTTTTTGATTGTTTTACATGGAAGAAGTGAAGCACATGGTATTTTCAATGTTTCATTATCTCGCCTTTCCACACCTTTTTCTCAAGAGGTTTTTTAATGTGGTTTCTGCTGTAATGCAGGTGTCTACTCTGAAAAATTACACTTCAGAATCATTAAGACCACTTAGAGAAAAGCTGGTCTTGAAACACTAGGCCATGGGCTTCAGCAACCCAAAAAAGGATGAAAAAACAAAATGACACTGAAGGTGACAATGCTAAAAATAGAACTATGTATATACTCCCACAAAAGTAGAAATACACACCATTAAATTCTACAACAAAGTCAGCCTCCATATGCTCCAACACAACTGCCTTTGTTGAGAAAATACTTATCTTGCGTCAGTCAAAATATGATTTGCTGTGTTATATAACTAACAAACCAAAACCAGCTTATTCCATCTTTCTGCCTTCCCTCATCATTTCCTACCCGAAGTATTTCATTTTAAGAGTACTTACTGTATTACGAGAAAAAGAGTAAGTGGAAACAACATGTCTGGCACTAATGCAAAAGGTCATACACATAAGACTAGTGTCAGCCTCAAAACACATGATCATAGGGAAATATGCCTGCCTGTCATCACACACTGGACTCCCTAGTGTATTGTCTGCCAATCTGAACACATTGGTAACTTTCATCAATGTCTGCAATTTTGAAATTGTACACTGGCCTGAAGTTCAACATGCACACTGGCAACCAAGCGACTTGACTTGGACATGCAGATTTTCACTTGTGAAAGACCATTCGCCTACACATTTTTTTGCCCTTGCAAAAACCCTCAAAAGCTATAGCTGAAAAATATTGCTGGAAGCCCTGCAAAGTATTTTTCATTTCATTGCATAGTCTCCCCCATCATTCAAAAAGCTATGTATTAGGGCAGAACAAGTGCCTTTTGCAGAAAATGGCAACTATTAGAAGCCATCTTGATTTAGAAAAGATGATTGGGCTGCCAAGATGTTAGTTTCTTCTGTTTATCACTGTTTCATCCATTTTTATTAATTTTCTCCCTGTTTGTGGCAAATACTAAAATGATTTATACACAGACATATGAATGCAGACTCTTCATCTTCATTCTAAGCTTACACTTGAAGGGCTCCTCAACTAACTTGAAATAAATTTCCTTAGTCTTTGATGATGTGCTTCCAAGGCAGGCATCAGCTTTTTCCTAAAAGAACTAACCAAGAAGAACTAGGAAATTCAGTACAAACACAAAAAAGGAGCAAAGTAAAGAGTCCAATACAGCTAATGCTGTGGTTCTGCACCTGTTGGGAAGTGCTTGAAAAATGGTTTTCCTCTTTTAATCAAAAGACAAAAGTGTGTACAAATGATGCTCCCCCCTTCACAATGACAAGCAGTTAAGTGTTAACAGCTGGCTTTGCTATAGGCTCTTACTAAATCAAAGTCAGTAAAACTCTCTACTGACATTTACAGTAACTGGTGTGTTATTTAGGGCACAATATTTCTACTCTATAGTTATATTCAGGAAATTGTGGCCTTTCTGTAGCCCTCATTGAATATATGCAACTGGCTAAATGCCTTGCTCAGACTAAACAGGCAGTTGTAGATTTCTCAAAAGATAAGAATCCTATAGTCATTACCACATTACTAGCATAAACGTTACTAGCATAACGTTGGAAATAACATTTCCAATGTTAGCCAAAATAGAGTCCCTACAGTAATTTTATCACTAACAGATTTTTTCTGCTCAGCAATTATTTCAGAAGTGCACCATGACACACATTTATTTAAAGGCAAGTTTTAGCTTTGGTGCTTATGTGCTGTTGTTTATGATCATAAAATAAGCATGTTTTGTTCACTGCTGTTTATTAGAATACTCTTGTTAGTCACTGACTAACTAGGATATCACTGACTAGCTACGATAGCTAAAAGCTAATAATACTGTATCTGGAAAAACAGAAAACTGCTTTGTACTTATAAAGTTTATATGTGTACATAATATTTGCACACATGTAAGAGCAAACAACAGCTAGTGATTGGCCATGTTCTTTTGAAGAAAAATATTAAAATCTGTTCCCTGCTTAAATATTTTTCTACCAGTCCTCACACAGGTTTGCAACTATAGACTTTATAATGAACTGCAGTCCTATTGCAACCATAGCAGTTGCATTTAAATCATCATCCCAGAAACTGATGCAGTGTTAGCAGTAAGCATTAAAAAGTGCTTTTTTCCTTTCCAGGGAAATTATGTACTGTCATTTTTTGCAGTAAACCCTGAAAGATTCCTCTTTAATCAGTGTTTTACTCCTTCAGAAGGAATAATAATGAATAAAAAAACAATAAACAAGTGACATATTTTTCTGCTCTCACATCTGCCTCAACAACCGAGACCAAGGTGATGAAGGGATACACTGCAACCTCTTCGGCCTGCCTGAGAAATTAAGAACTGTTTGCCAAGCTGGATGACCGCAATCAATTTTTTTTCTTCCTTTCTTCTTCTCCTTCGCTCTCCCTTCTCCTCTTCATCTTAAAAGAAGAAACACAGACCAGTTGCAGTTTTTGCCTTAAGACCAGATGTATCACCCACAGGGAAGAGTCAGGTTGGCTCATATCATCTGTACACCTCTCACACACATTGCAATAAGTTTGTCGGTATTGCTCTGTTCTCTTCTCTGTCTTATTTATTCTGCAGTATTTTCACCCGTATCCTATGAAAAAGCTGCCTGTTGAATTAAGATGTCCAGGACATGATGGCAACACCTGGGATTTTTTTTTCCCCCTCTTTCAGCAACAAGCTCAAGTTATTTTTTCTCTGAATGTTAGGCATATCACACTTGCCCTCTACTACAGAAAGCCAAGAGTCCTCATTAAATCTGCAGTCTGGTAAGTTAATGCCCCGAAGCCTGAACTCAAGTTGAAGATTGAAGTTCTATCCTTTTACATGAAAGTAGCTTTAATGGCAAACTCTTGCTGAAGAGGAGAAAACTCCAAATCAGGGTGACATGGTTGACAGCATTTGACTAACAGCTACAAAAAACTAGCAAATGACCAAAGCAGTGGAAAGGATAAATGACACATATTAACATTTACTAACAACAAATGTTAAATTTGCTTTTTCTGCAGCAGAAGCAATGCTGCAGCTAGGACCTAACAAAAGCTGAGGCTTACATGAAAAATTCTGGGATGAGTTTGAACCAAAAATCTCCTATCAAACTGACTGCAACTGGAAAGATTCAAGTCTTGACTTCAGGACCTAAGAGTAGGAAAGAGCAAAGTGTTAGCAGAAGAAAGTTCAGTGGTTCTAAGGTGTTTTACTTTCCAGGAAAGGTGGGTTTCCAATGCAGCAGAGTCTGGCAAACTTCCTGACACTCTCCTGCATGCTTGCTGAACTCTGGAAAGGAGAAAGAGAACTGCTCTTTGTCAGCTGGGATTTGTTGCATCCCAGGTAAATTATTCCTGTTGTGGCTACATTCCACTGAAATTAGCTATAGTAGAAAAGATGTCCTTTCTAGGTGGTGTAAAGAGAAATTTCATTCTGCTTTCTGCACAAAACCAGGTTAGCCCCTAAGGCTTTGGTATAAGGCTTTTCTATTCGCCCATTTTAAAGGTGATATTAGCTATAAAATAGAGGCCAGTTCTGAGAGCAGGAAGCCTCTGATGTTAACGGAACTTGTCCCAGGCAACACTTTCCATTTCAACAGCCGAAATTACCAAGGAAAAAAAAAAGGCAATTGAAACCTTGCTGCACAACAAAAAGAAACCTTTGGAAAAAAGATCCCTTATAAGGAGCAAAAAAGGTTATATCCTCTTTTTTCCATGAATGATATTAGAATAGAAAAGGTCTGACTGGTTTAGTTTGTGTCACGAAGAATCACAATGAAAAACAGAAAAGGAACTCGGCAGTGTGGCTTGTTCCTGTATTTCACTGCAATTCCTATGATACTTCACTCCTCCCCTGCCCTACCTTACCTTTACCAGCAACTTCATGACAATCTCCTAGGTCTCTCTTTTAAAGGACATGGTTTAGACTTCATGGTTACACAAAGACTTGGGGTTAGAAGGAAGTGCACACTAAAATCCCTCTGAAATCACAAGATATATGAAAACACCTCAATGATTATAAAAATAACTGGTTTGGGCTCTTAATGTTTTTTTTTTTATAGGAAAATTCCATGATTTAGAAGAAATTCAAGTAATGATCTCTGTATTCTTGAGACGAAAATTCCACCTCCATTAGCTGAACTAGAAAAAAAACTCCATGCAATTAACTACTGCACATAGGACTAGATCCAAGCTGAATCCAAAAATGGCCCATAAAGACAAATTAGCTGAGAAAATGTCTCTTCTCTGAACCACTTGTGGCTACCATTTTTATACCCCGTAAGGAAAGGAAAAAGAGTGAAGAAATTTATTCTCTCCTCATCTAGAGCCAAACCATAAATATTTCAGTATTTGCTAGCTATATTTAAATATTGAAAAAAAAAATCTGTCTCCCTTCATCCCACTCCTAAGCAGTTCTCTGCTAGAAAACACTTGGTATATTATTAATATATTAGATATAAATAACAGGTTAGGTCCTTCCTCAGCCTGATAAGGTTTAGCAGAGTTATGCAATGATAGCAGGAAGCCACAGATAGAAAAAAAAAAGTAACATAGACAGAAAACAATGTGGTTTTTTTTCCCCAACAGTTTTGCAGCTGAATTTGCTATGTTAAATACCAAAAACTCCTTAGAGGAGTCATCAAGATATGGTCCAATCAACCTACAAAGTAAGCTAATTAAAAAGTAAACGTACAGAAAAGAAAAGGTATTAAAATTTCGAAAGTAACTTGCTTATCAGGACCTGCTAGTCATGTGACAAAAGCTGTAATTAAGTATTTCCTTTCCTGAGACAGGCAGCAGTTTGGCTGGCAACTATCTGAGGCTCAGTTTCTAACCTAAGAGCAAGTTATTAGGATACCGCATATAAAAAGTGTCTCAGCCATCCTATTTACTGATATTCATATGTAATCAGTGGTTTCTTCTGCTTGCCTCCTCACTCATTCTTAGCTTTCTAATTATAGCGTTGCACCTTTTCCTAAAATGCAAGTCCTGATATAGGAAAAAAAAAAGAAATCATAAATGCAATTCAAATCCTCATTTAGCACTACAAATACATTAAATATTCAAGGCACAATCCACTATGAACCCTATTAGACAGCAAAACTGGAATCGTTCAGTGTACAAATAGTGTCTACATTTCTCTCAGTCACTCAGATGGTACCTTTGTTTTAGAACAGGGGGACACTGGTAAAGCAGCATCCTTTCCTTATGCAGAAACTCAGCACCCCCCACCATGTCTCTTCACAGCCCTGATGTAACATGCTGCAGATACTCTGCAGATGATAATTCTTACTGGTTTGTATTTCAAGTTTCTATTGCCAGTTCACTTGGAGTATTCTCTAAAGGATTATAAAGCAGCGTTCATGAAAGACTGTGGAGACAAGTCTGTTCTCGCTATTTTTTTGAAAACTGTGATGAATGTTTTCTTCTGCTCTCTGCTAAGATGTCCAGCAAACAGGGTGTCCTTGTAGAGAAGATCTGAGAAATCACACCGAGATCTCACTTCAGTTCATTGCAGATATACTACTACCAGCACCCTCTGTGTGCTACACAAATTCTGGCACTGGTGAAGTGCTTTTCCCAACCACAACCACTGAACAGAAGTATTGGTTCAGACTGAGAAGCCAACAGAGAATTAATTTTGAACTTCTCCCCAGCACACTAAATTGAGATGCCACATGCATATAGCTGGAATAACACCTAACACTTACTTCCCAGTCAAAAGGGTTGAACATGTAACTTCTGTAATCACCTGGAGAAACACCACAAAGAGAGAACCTGCAGCAACCCCATAGACAGGACACTGTGTGTTGTAAATCAGAAACTCATGTTTATGCAGTCCTTCCATTCTCTTAGTCCTGTAAGTTACAGACAATCTCTTCAGGAGAAAATATTTATAGTCGTGATTTGCCTCTAGCACTTTCAGGCACCACACCACTCCCATTAGTCAAATCCAATATCCAGGTAACCTTATACAACCTGCAAATCATAATTCCACCAACCTGAAGTGTTTTAGCATCCAATATCCTGCATCAGCTACGGAGTTTTAGAAAGTTTTATTTTTAAGAACAGTCATCTGCTTCTTTCTTTGTAAAGAAATGAGTATGTGTGAGAGCATTAAAAATGCAGTTTTCCATTATGTTTGCCACAGGCAATATTTCTCAATTTGTGCAAGTCAAAAGAAAAAATAGCCTATTAGTTGTTAGAAGAGCCGAGCCTTTCCCCTGTAGGTTTTCATGTGATTTACCATACAACACAAATGTATGCAAATTAGCCAGGTAAATGCAGAATTAGTTATTAATATTCATCTCACAGTTTTGATTGAAAAAAGTTACAAATTTGCATAAACGGTACAACTGAAAAAGTCAGCTAGGATTTAATGAATCAGTAAAACACTCATTCGTGTGCATACACGAAGTAAGACCCATATCTAAGGACAACAAAGGGGTCTTCAAAATTATTAATCTAAAAGGAAGCTACCTGAAAGGATTTACCAATCATTTTCTCCTCGTAACTGTTAAAATCAAAAATTAAAAATGGATAAATACTGGTCCTGTGGAAATCCCAGCTTTCACCAATACTTGAGTTTAATTTAAAAAAGAGTCTTTGCGTGTTTGCTCTTTCACTCCAACATTATCAGCAAAGATTTTGTTCCGGTAGCAAAAACACAACTCCATTCTGAGAAAATCAAAATACTGCCTGTCCATGACTTGCTCTTTTTTCAGACCTAATAATTAAGCACACTTCCTCAGTAAATTGTGTCTAAACTTATCTGTACCTTTGCTTTTGCTGAGTCTACCATCTCTCTGTATTTAGTGATCACCCAGATGAACTCACCAAAAAAAATTACCGAGCAAGTTGAAGACTCAGAAATCTCAAGCCAACATAGAGAAAATCTTGTCTGGAAAACCACCTTATCTAGGACTGCCAACAACACTTGAAAACTAAGAAAACTTACCTAACAAGGAAAAGAAATAACTAAATAAACAAACAAACAAACAGATGCAAGGTCACAGCTAATACTGCCGATGGCTTAATATAGGCAAAAGAACTATGGATACTAGCATTTCCAAATGAAGTTTTAGAATCCATAATATTAAAAGGGCACCTAATAAAAATGCGTATTTTGCTTTACTCCTGCATGCTCAACTACATCTATATGAAGTGAAGGTAAAAACAATCATATTGTATTTCTGTACTCATCTCTGTATGTGTGTACATACATGCCTACACACATACACAGACTTATATTCTGCACTTCATGCAAAATATAAATCACGAAGTGCACAGCAATGGAGAAAAAGACTTGATAAAAGCAGTGTGCACAACAACAAACATTGTAAAATATGACTTTTATTTCCTAATGTCTTATACCTAATTTGCACTGGCTTTGCACTGTGTAAAAACACTGGATTATTATGGCCTATCTCACCAGTGACTATATTTCTCAGACCCCCCTAAAAACAGCCTAGTAAATGGAAATGACTTGCCAGACAAATGCTATTTTAGTGAGAGTTCTTGGAAGAAAGTAATACGTAGTTACTGTTTCTGCATTAGCACTCAATGCTGAATTAACTGTCCCATTGCAAATGCTTGGCCAGGAAGAATAGTTTTTCTTGCAGTTTGTAATCCATTGCAGCTTATATATCTGGTTGAAAGCTGCATGGATTGAAAATAGGTTTCATAACGAAGTCATACAAAACAAAATCAAATCCTGTATGGTAAGAGATGTAAACCATAGACTTCTGGTTTAATTAAGCCATTTGTCCAGTATTTCCTCTTAGCATGGTCTAGCCCTGTATCCCTCAGGAAGGTCCCTCATCTGCTCTAGAGGGTGATTTAATGACAAGACTTCTCTGTTGTTGGCCTGGCTGGTGTACTGGAGTCAGACTTTTTTAGTGCAGAACATCAGAGCATCCCAAAGCCCAGTCATTCACAACGCTGGGCACCTCCAGTGGCGAGCAGTAGCTGAGGGCTCATATGAGGCAGACTTTGGATCCAGTCCAAAGGTTTCTTACAGTCATACTGTTATCATCTGTCCTCCCAGGTTGCCAAGTCCAGTTGAGTTCAGGAAAACACAAAAACACCTCAGTGCAGGGCAGCTGTACCCTTCACACTTTCAGGAGAACAACAAAGCAGACAATTCAGCTGCAGAAAAACCTAGCCTTGCCTAAGCTGTTCCTCTGAACCAAGCCCTGAACCAATATGAGAACCAAGCTCAGCTGTTCTTTGCAAAGACTTTTTTTTTTTTTTCCATAAAAGCAAGAACAGTTATGTTTGTTTATGAACCAGTGCAAAGCTGTCACCTAACTGCAGCCTGAGCTTCCCAGAAAATCAGCCTTGCCTCTGTGGTGTTTCTTCTCATTAAAAACCAAACAAAGCTCAGCTGGAAATAAATGAAAGGCATATCCTATTTTGAATGGACTTCTAGTTGCACATAAGCTCCTGTGAAATATAACGAGGTATAGATGAAGAATAGATCATATAGTTGCTCACACATGAAATACTTGCAGGCCTGTCTCTCATATAAGAAGGTTTCTCTTGCTTAAATGCAAACTGTATTACGTACCATAAAATAAGGGCTAACATTTCTGCACTAGCTCAATATAAATGACTAATGTCATACTTTTCTATTGCAACAAACCAACACTTATTAACTAGGATGAAATAAAAACCTCAGATCTCATTACTGTTTTCAGTGGCATTAACAAAACCAAATACAGTTATTGTACAACATTAAGACTGTATAAGAGTAAATTGCTAATAAAACAAGTTAATACTATCAAACAGAGCACTTACTTAGAGAAAAATATATCCTCCTCATGCTTTTCATAAGCACTTTTGTACTTTGATTTTCCCTTGGTATCACTAGAAATAAAATGTTTTTCTTCAGGCAGGCTATCCATTTTGCTAATTTCCATCTCTAAGAACTAGACATAAGTAAATCCTTTGAAGAGACATTATAGTCTTGTTAGTAATGACCTTCTCTTTTTGATCTTTAAAGCAACATGTTCACCCACATGGAATTTGTGGGTATTGTATCATGTTACTAAACCTCATATACTTTAATGGACTTCATATTATCCGTGTCTAGCCTTACCACTGCTCACACTATAATTAAAGCGGAGAGAAGCATTCCATTCTACTCCCATCTTCACGGGCTTGTCACTGTCTTGAAAATATTTAGAAACATTTCTAGCTTCCTATACTATGCTTGTAAATTCTGTCAGTTTATAAAAATACAGAAGTAATTATAAATGTTGTATTGTGCTAGGAGTGTGACATGTACATAGACATAAAAGTTACTTCTGCTGACTCACCTAAGCAAAGCAACAGAATATTTTATTTATGTCTTGTGGAGGAGTGAGAAGATGTAAAGGCAGGAAGAGATCTTCAAGAAGCTGCCTTAGGATCAGGGAAAATTTAGAGTACAGCACAGACTGCGAGTTGTATTTTGTTTTTATTTAAAATGAAGGTAAACAGTGAGAACAATGCAAGTTTGAATGTGTTTGAGTGCACATGCATGCCCAAAAGTTTGCAAACGCACTGCTTAAAGAGAATACCATTGCTCAGAAGATTTCTGAAGGGCTTTTTCTCTTGGCAAAGTTGTAATAACACCTTGGCACAGCCTTTACAAAAAATGCCTTTATGCACACAGTCGGCTTTTACACATATAAATGCGAATTTGTGCAGGATGGAAACCAGATATGAAATAGAAAAGGTAAAGTTTGTAAAACACACAATAGTCCACTGTAACTCAAGCTCTGATTCTAACAAGTAAAGATTCTCCGTGCAGAGACTTTCTGTTTTATTACACCTACTATGACAGGGTCCCAGGCCATAAATGAGTAGAGTACAAACACAATAACAGATACCAGCACTGCATTAATAACAGTACATCTTTATCAGGTGAATTCCCAGCTTGCTCAAGTGCTGCAGAGGGACTATTGAACTTTCAATCACTCCACCATACCAGGCAGAAATTTTTCTCCAGTTCTTAGACAGATTTCCTTAACCCTTCAATTTGTCACTTTTACCATGAAAAATTCTGGAACACATCAAGCTGAAGTTTTGTCTTTAACCAAAATGTGTCCCGTGTATCAGGCGATAGCAGTTTTATTTAAACTTCTAGATCCCTGCTTCTTTCTTTCACTTGTGTAGCTTATGCTTAGTGCCACAGGTCACACTCACGCTTTGAAATCCATATTTCAAAAAAGCCAACCTATGTGAGAATAGCCGCAGCCTCATCAAGGAGAACTGCTGCCTTGTCAGGAATTTGACATGTCTCACCTATGCCAGAAAAGGACTGTAGACGGTCATAACTATGACTGTGGGAAAGTCTAAAACACCCATGGGATAGCTAACCTTTCATTTCACTCTGCCACAAATTATTTCCTTCTGTGCTTATTTTTTTTTAGATTAATGTATACCACAGGATGTTTAGCCCTATTTCCAGTGATCATTCCCAGATGAACTCAAAATTAGATATATATGTGTACACTTTTCCATAACTGGGACTCAAAAGCCCTGGTGGCTTGGAAACCATTTCTTAAAACCAATGAATACCGCATCAAACTGTTGAAACATACAGGTAACTCTTGAGCTTTTGTCTTCCTGAATGCTGTAACAATTGTTCCCTCAGAACTGAAGCATTTCTCCACCTCTATTACAGAAAAGTCCCTGTTTCACACTAATAATCTCCCAAGCAGACTGGGAAATGTTCGTCTCTATTTTCCACCCACTACTTTCGGATCTGAGCAAGCACCTCCCCACTGCAAGCCTGCTCCTCTATTCTTTAGATATTAACCAGTTAAGGAACTCATGTAACCAAGTTGTGAGCAGCTTATAATGGTGCTTCCCACGTGTATCTAAGATCATATGTACGGAAAACAACATGGGATGATACAAAAACACTTGCTTGAAACCTCCTTGTTGACATATATTTCAATTCAAAAGAGATGGACAAAAACTCTGCCAAATTAACTTCTCTCAACACACAGTATCCATCACTGCTCGATTTAAGTGCTTCTAACCTAATGTGGTGTCTCCATTCCTCAGTAGGTGGAGACTTCAAGCCTTGTCATACTAGAGCAACCCTGTCAGTGAAGTGCATAATCTCTATCCCACACTCTGTAATCACGAAGATCTACTTACATTTGTATCTCAGTTCCTGGCTAGTCCCTATCAACGAAAATCTGCAGTGGGTATAGTTCTGGTAGCTGTGCAGAGCTGCATGACAGTGTGCATCAGATCCTTCTTTCCTCTCACATTTAAAAGAGGGTTCAGTGTACTGAGTTTTGCCAAAGAAGCCCGGATACACTCTCATTTACCTTAGTTAGGAAAAGAGTCACTTGAAATGCATGTATTTTCTCCTTGAGTTATTGCAGGAAAACATGTAGTGCTTAAAAAAATCTCCAAACCAACCAAACAAAAATCCCAGTCTGAGTTCAAATCTCTCACTTCAGGGTGGGGGGAAGCATCAGATCCGCAAATATGTGTACTGTTTGATCTAGCGTCTTAAACAACAAGGCTAGCGGATGCTTTCATACACATCTATGAATTATACAATATGGTATTGTTGGCTGGAAGGCCGAAAAAAACCCTGAGCATGCCTACACGGATGCTGCAGTAACAGCTAAGGCAGGCTATGCATGCCTGCTGCTTGCCCGTTCCACTCTCACTGCCGCCTCAGGCACCGACCGTCCTGGAGCATGGAGGCACACGGGTCCAGCACGCCCCAGCAGGACTTCCAGCTAGGACAATGGCAAATCTGGGTCTGTCTCGTGGCCTCTTTCAGAGACTGCATAGCCAGAACCAGTAACAGAGACGGGTTCTTCTCGTTCTGTGTACCTACTTAATTTTTAAGACCTCTGTAAACTTCCAGTTCACCTTTTAGAGGTCACTGAATACTTTGTTCTTTAGCCAAGTAAGAGTGCTTGTGGTACACGCCTGCATTTTTCTGTTCTTCCCTTGTGAAATATCCTGCAGAGACAAGAATATTTTTTTTTTCTTGGTTCAAGCTAGATTTTTTTTTTTTTTTTTTAAAGCCCACGAGGTGTGTAATCAAAGCTGGCACTGGAGCATCCTAATTACAAAACCCAGCAAGGAACTTTCGCACACATTTTGTGGACTTCAGACTTCTCGTTCACAGAATCTTCTTGCTGAGAAAGTAGCGATCATGAGAAAAGTTCAGGACACAGAACCCAGACTGGCAGTAAATCATTTTTCACTTCTGCCTTTAATACCAAGATCAAATAAAGAAAAAGTGACCCTGTATTTGTAACATGTCATTCCACTTTTGTTTGAGAAAACACCCTGAACTCCTCAGGAGGAGGACTGACATGGGGGGGGGGGGGGGGGGGGGCAGGAGGGATGAGCTCAAGGTTTATGGTTTTGTTTTGTTTTATTCAGAAAAAACATGCATCTTTAAACACAGCTGCAGAAAAATAGCAGGTCTGAAGCACTATCAGTGCTAGCTGCTTTCTGCTGAGCTGAAGTGACCATTTTCAGATCCTTTCAATCTGTGGTGAAAAGATCATTACCATACTACTCCCGGGAAGTCAGTCCTCCTGCAAGTGAGCTCCTTTGTTATGAATATGGAACAGATGGAACCAAATCTATCTGCTCCATAGGAACAAAAACACTTACAACCTAGCTCTCTCTATTAAAGACTCTACTTAGCTCCTTTATAGCACTGGCTTTCTGTGCACCGCTGTGAGGTTTTGACTTTATAGAAAAAGGCACTTCATAAAAGCAATAGTTCTTACTCTTAAACCAAAAGCAGCCTAAGAACTGCAGAAGATGAATGCAGAGTTTAACCCGCATGGCTCCTTGGAGATATGCAAATATTCAATTACTATTTTTTTTAAGCTAGAGAAAGAATTTTTTCTGAGGAGGAAAAATAGCCATATGTTGCAAAGACTGCGCATCAATGGCAGTGAAGTACATAAAGGATAATATGCTACTCACTCTAATAAAGGTTGAATCTAACTATGTTACTGCAAGATGGAACATGGACTTTTTTTGTACATATGTAAGTGTGGATCAAGATGACACTTCTGCAAAGAAATCTGCATCAGTCTTTCAAAAATTGACTTTTTTGGTAGGAGACAAAACCCTTGAAATTACCCCACCATGAAAACAAAAAAGATTTAATGCATCAATATATCTCCAAATATTGCATCTTATAGGGTCTATTTCCTAAGACTTTAACAGAAACTACATCAATATTACACCAATTAACTTTGCAAACTGAAAATACGCATAAACTCTAGCTGAAACCAATAGATTTACTTACTGACTCTGCACATTTGCAGCAGAGTTAAGCAGATACATGTAGAGTATCTGTCACTTCTCTTACTGTCAGAACCATAACGAATGTTTACTCCAAGCCACACATGCACACATACACACAGATATGGTTTGTATCAACTTCTCGCAAAAACCCATACACCAGAAGTCAGTGGCCTCCTTTACTCACTGTTTAATATGTTAATACATTTACCGTCTGACTGCTTTGTCAGAGGTAATTGAAAAAAAGGATTTCTGTGGCAGGATACTTTGATTCTGACTAAATCAAGTCTTCAGGCAAATCTCCCCCTGCCAGTGAAGGCACAGCTTGCCTGAAGTTGTAACCTTTGTTGGCGGAAGGGAACTGGCCTTGAAACAGATCATGAAGCAGATGTTTTATGCCAAATCGGGGTCTAGCGATGCACAGGCTACTGCAAATCAAACTCTTCTCCTGTCTGTTCAATCATTTTAATTCCCTGCAGTGTGAAATACGAACTTGCCAACAAATGGCCGGTGCACTATGCAGCACAGTAGGGAGAGCAAGTGCCACAGATGCACCAAGGGCTGGAAAGCTTCATTAGGTCTGCTTTTCAGCCCAAGCCTCAGCAGTGACATGTGAGAGCCACCTCCAATGCAAGGTGATGGCATTTGTAAAGACAAGTTTACATCAGCTCCAATTATAGAAATTGTGTTCAATTGCTTGGGGGAGAAGGAAGTTCATATGGCTGTATCCACAGATCACGGTCATTAGTGGCTCATGGCAAAGATGGGGTTTTAAAATTATTTTTCTTTAAAATTTTCCCATCTGAGACATGACTGTGATAAAATAGCCACCTATGGGCTCACAAAAAACCCCATCAGCTTAATGTCAGGGTTCTACTACAGAACTTATGACAGAAGCCCTACAGGAAATACCATTGTTGAGTAGTGGAGCACCTACCTACCAGGAGAGGGTACGAGCCCTGCTCCCACCACCTCTGAGGAGCATGGCAGGACTCTGTTGGCACCTGAGCAAAAGGCCAAGACAGCCCCATGCTCCAGCTCCCTCTGTCATTGGTCTCCCCATCTAGATGCTTCTGCCTGATTAAAGCTTTACCTGTCTAGAGACACACACTTGGTCTTGAGAGATAGCTGTTTAAAACACTAGTTAAACGTAAAAGAAACCTTGTTCTTTCAAGTCAGTTTCCATCCACATCAACACTACAATGACTCTTTCATGTGTTTCTAAGCTAACAGTTGCACTTTGTGTTAAAAGGATGGAACAGCTAACAATACTAGACTATCTTAGCCCTTGACTATGGGAGAGCAGAAATGGAGCTCAAGTTGCTAAGAATATTGTATTTGCACTTAAAAAAGAAACAAACAAAAAAAAATGGTAAAAAACAAACATACCATTCAGAAGAACCTACTGATGAGCTTTCAAGATGCTTACCATCGACAGTAGAGATCACATTTTCAGAACTCAGTGCTTCATGTGCAAAGCATTTTAGAAATCTGGCTCACTATTTGGATACCTAAGTGACAGCTAAGTACTTCTAAATTTATGACTCTAATTGGGAATGCTAAGCACTTCTGACATATGGCCTGTAATATGCAATCTATTTACTTTGCCTACTTTTGGACTGGGATCAAGGAGTAACAGGATTGAAGATGCGTATGTGCAATTTACATAGAGTAAATTACAGATACTGTATCTACCCCAGGTTTAGGTGGGTTGTTGGTTTTTTTTTCCTTTTTTGAAAGTTTGTGTGTTCAGGTGCATTTCAGATCATTCCTCTAAAGGCTACATAAAGATTCCCCTTAAATGTAGGTGCACCAAAATCAACATCATTTTCACTGAGGGTCAAGTCAAGAAAGACCACAATCAAGTAATCTGCGTGCACAGTTGTCAGAATTTTTTTTTCAGAAGTCCAGTTAAAGTGATTCAAATTAATAATTTTTAGCATTCAATGTACATACACAATGTCTATTTACTTTTCAAATTTGAAGCAAAACCATCAGTGGGAAATTTATGTCTATAAACAGAAAAAGCTGTTTCTTCATGAAATGGCACAGAAAAAAAACTTACTGGTACTTTCAGTCTTTTTTTCCCGCCTCCCCTCACATAAAGCTATTATTTCAGGGTCTTCTTTCTTAAGCCTAAAATACAGTTGCTGAAGAGCTAGGCCAACTCCGTGGGACTTTCTGTTGCTGTTTTATTTCTGTGGCTTTCATTGCTGACTTCTTTGTAGAATATACATGTGCTTATAATTTCATCCCATATTTATAAGGGTGGAGTGCAGATTTACATGTACATACTAGCACACAGAATACCACATGCTGTTCACAAGCACTCTGTAGAATGTCATACATCCTCGTGAAAATCCAGCTGTACACGCATAAGTACCAAAAGCGTAATTTTAATTTACACTTCTAATTTTCGCAATGTTCCCCACCCTCATAGTCAATACAGTTGAGAAAATTTTCTTTTCCTTCTCTGCCTACAATTTAGATGTGGCACCAGGTTCCTCATGAGATTTATTCCTGGTTTAAGATTATTTTTCACTCAAAATATTCTCTAGTTCACTAAAATGAAAAAGTCCTAGGCAAAAATATCTCTTCTCAGCTAGGTTGTTGTATTAAGAAATATTCTCCCTAGATAGTCCTTTGTAAGGGCTTTTCTGAGGCTAAATCTTAATGTACATCTTTTAGACCTGTTTAAAATCTAGAACAGATTATTGGATTTCCAAATTACTCCATAATTTGGTCAGAAGCAATGCTGTTGTTTCTGATGAGAACAAGCAGCTGGTGTGGCTGAGCAGAGAGCAGTTCAAGGGTCTGAGAGAGCACAGTGCCCTCAAATCGCCCCTCACAGCAAACACCGACTATTACATAGAATTAGGTGCCAGGTAACTGCAAAGCTACTGGAAAAGGCAGTTTCTCCCTCAATTAAGAAGGCAGCAATGGCACGGCATGACACATAGTTTGGAGAACTCCAGTGAAAAATGAACATTTTATATTTTGCATCCCAAGGATTTTGGTGGCAAACTTTCTGAAAAGTGGACATACTTCCTTATGGAAGCTGGAGCACATTTGTAGAGAATGGCTCCTTCTGCCTTTCAGTGGGAATGCTTCTCCTCTAATCCACATCCATTACCACATTAGTTACCAGGAAGAAGAGAAGGGGAACTAAGCACAGCAGGGAAGTAAAGCTAAAGAAACAATAGACCCTGAGAAGTATCACAAGCAGTCCCCGATCTAAACTAGGGCTGAATTTATTTTTAACTTCCTTTTCATTTTGGAAAGTGTAAGCAATGTGTAGTGATAATAGCACGGTTATGTCACATTAAGGACAAGAAAGAACAACTGGTGAGCTCAGCCCAGAGAGGTGAATGATAAACTAGTGAAAGTGTAATACAATGCCCAGGAGGCACTTCACTGGCATTTTATATTACAAACATCTTCTCTTTCAGTGGAGTTAAAATTACGTATATTTTTAGTTTGAAAAAATTAGCATTTTTATAATCACAGTAACCAAAGCCTTTAACACAAAAATATTAATTTTTATCAAAGATTTATCCGATATGTGACTTTTTTGTATTATTATTTTTTAGATATATATGTGTATATATATGCACATGTAAGAGCATACAATACACACACACATAGCTGCTAAAGAAATACATGATAAATACAGGAAAAAAGGTCAGTCAGTAGAGAAGAAAACGTTGTTACAAATATTTTGTCCTTTTTGAAAGAACAGTACCTCTAAGCCAACACTCAGTCTTAGGAAAAAAAATAGTAATAGATCCTTCACTAAATAGATTCACTGCAAGCTTAACACAAGCTTATATTAAGCAATGGATATGATCAAGTTCTCAGACCCCACTGAATTCATCAGTTGCCCCATACTAATTTTAGGGAAAAAGGGGGGTACGTTAACCATGTGTCACAGGAGTTCCAAAAGCTCCATGAAACAGAATCAGCCCTGTGGAAATCTCTTAAGTTTGATGCTGAACAGAAAGAAGCCTTCCGTATTACAGTTTGAGTGTTAGCCATAGTAAGTTTCTCAGGGGAATTAACACTACCTCTACTGATTTTATTGTGCCCTTTTCTTGTGAAATATTCGCTGAAAATAATTGGAACCTAATGATGCTTCAGAGGAGTCTCTATGCGAGGGTAAGAAATAATAGGAAGAAATGTTGTTTGAGACTATACTTTCTTTTCACAGGATCCTTAGACATCCAATGGGAACTGTCAGAGCCACCAATCAATTAATTTTCTAATCTCTCTGTAATGAGCTTTTTTCTCCTTCAACCCTTGTTTTCTCCTCTGTAGCAAACAGCTGATTTTTCACTTGTGTTTTGATTTCCTTCATTTTATACCATCCTAAAATGCAAAAGTGGAAGAAAAAAGGGAGCTAGCCGTAACAGAACAAAATATAGCATGTCTATTCTTTAATTCCTTGGAACATGATAAGCTCAAAAAGTAGTATGCTAGGAAATTGATTTTGTCTGTCCAAAACACATGAAAGTGTGAAGGTCATGTTGGCAGTCTGCCCTGCATTGGTGTTAAACCCTGCAATATTCATTTTGACCTCTTTCTTATCATTCTAGTAATTTCTTCACACCCTGTACTGAGTTCACAGACCACTTCTACAGTATTCCATAGAACTACTTGCAGATGCACAGAATATGAAGTGGTCACCTGTACTACTTCTTCCTGGAGATAGGGCACATGAAGCCATCTTGAGGAAAAAAAGGCATGATGGGGGCAAAGAAAGCAAGCATGAAGACAAAATGAACCAAAATGTGCTAAAACAGCAGTTAGATAGACATCTCACTTGTCCTATTGGAAATCTGGACTTGCCAGAAAATTAAGAAATGTGGATCTGGTTTGTTTTTTAACCTCATTTTGCTTTGTTGATTAACCTGTTTCTTCTGCTCTTAAAATGAATTACACCATCTTGTGTCTCCACTGTATAATTTTATCAAGGAGGCGACAAATCATGCTGGCAGTGACGGTCCGCAATGAAGTGGAATGTATAGTAAAATACAGTTTTCCTCAAATGAATTGCTGAAACCGTTAATCTTTATCTAAGTGCCCATAATAACTGTTTTGTTCTCTGTGGCAGTTGGGAGAAAAAAATGTCTTCCAGAAAGCATTTTGGCAGCCAATCTGCTTGTTAATAAAACCTGGAGAAACATTTGTGATTAATATAAATTACTAATTCCACTTTTAATGCCTAAACGTGACAGTAACTAATTTACACAGTTTCGCTTGAGCTGCCACTGAGTATTTCAAGTGGGACTGCAAACAAAAAATGCTGTTGCACTAGTGTATGTTTCTAAGCAAAGATACCACAGATGCAGTGCTACAGATGAGGAAACCTATCTCTGGAAATAATTTCTAACCATACTGGCTCATCGTTTTTCTCGGGCCCAGGGGCATAGGTCAGCAGTGAAAGCTACCTAACACCCTCCTATTTTAAGCTGGAAGTAGCACATTTTGTACAGATGTGAGAGCCAGTTACAATAAACTGTGAGGCTGTGAGGTGGCTATTGCTTCTGTTGTCTAGGCAGCAGCATTTTTTAGTGCTACAATGGGAGACAGCCAAACTCCTCCCAATTTAAGTTCAAAACTCAGTACTGCAGCAAAGCATGTGGGCTGGAATGGGGGTGCTTCGCAGCACACCACCGAACTGCTGTCAAGGAGATGCTTCATTCCTCAGAAGCAGTCTTGTGATCACACAGATTACTCCAGTGAGACCCAGGGAAGAGATACAGCACTATCAATGGCGAAAAATAAATAATATCCATATTTCAAGGCTTCAGACAACTGGTTCAACAACTAAAGACTTTTAATAAATGTACTTTCAATTTATTCTTACACATGATTATTGATTTGAAACTCCAGTAGCATTATAATTTGCCTGCTTATATATTCAACTGCTAATAAAATAATTTTAAAAGTCTTGTGAAATTTAAGAAAATTTGAGAAAAGAAATTGCTAAACAATAATGTACCCACGTCAGTTGCTCACGTCTGAACTACACAACACTGTCATCATCCTCATTGGAACATACCTTTATTTCTGAACAAACATACGCTTTGCCTCTGCACCTCTCTGAGAAAGAAACACATTTTCTACCTTGCTGATGTGCCTGTGGAGTTTTGACCATGCCATTCCTCCTTTCTACTTCTTGATGCTGTTTACAGAAAGGACCTAAGGAAGTCAGATCCCACCTCCATGAAGCACCAATGGGAACTGCACACATAACTCCATTCCCCTGAGGAAAAACAAGTTCTCAAGCAGAGGGGTGTTACTACTAAGCCCTGTTCAAGTGGAGAGGTTGCATTCTTTTACAGTCCCCAGGATGCTGAAGAAAGACACAAATCTTTTTCAGCCTAAGGCTACTTTACTTCTGCTCAAGATTTCTTGGGCAGAAAGAATACATTCACATCTGTACAGACAGCAAGCCCTGCTGCAGCTGCTGCTAGGGATCATGACTTCACTCCAATCCAGGGGTCTAGGCTGTAGGATAGTGCGTTCTTCAATGACTCACAGCTGAACGTCTTCTGCAAAACCCTATAATATTAGAGAGAAGTAGTCCACGTGCAGTTTTTAATGATGCAGGCATCAGGATACAGGAAGATGACCCGGTATTACTAAAAGCAGATGTGTCAAAAAACACCTAAGAAGAAATCCAAGCTCATATCTTCACAATATCCCCACCTACAACTCTTAAAACATAATGTATGTTAAGCCACTCTGGTGTATTTTTACCTGAATACATTTTGAACGCCACTACGACTGAATTGTCAGGGCTCTTTAAATTGATTAACATACTGCCATTCTGATTATCCTTCAAATAATTAAGATAATTTCACCCCCAGAAGATCAGCAACAGCAACGTTATTCCCCATATCCACCATCGGGAGCCTGGTTACTTTTGTGCATAGAGGTATGGCACGAGTGAGATTCTGATCCACCTTCAAGCCATTCTTAATTCCCTAAAGCAGTGCTGTATCTAGCTGGCTATACCACTTGATACTTTAAATATTAAATACCTGTGATGTAAAAGGCAAGCCAGAGAGATTTTAGAGGCAGTAAAAATCTCATTTGGCCAATAATGTAGATCTGAGGATGACCTACTGCTTTCCCAAGGGAAAGTGGAAACATTTGGAAGTCTGAAAAGATTCTTCTGTAATTTTTCAGAATAAAGCACTTCTATGCATTTCTGAATACTCTGTGAAAAATCTTACTCGATGTGATTTATATTGACTTGCCAAGAATCTTGGAGATAGGAGTATTAACTGCATGTGCCACTTTGAGCTCAGAGTCTTGGCCACCTTGTCTGAATAGTATGCATTACTGGGGAATAAAAAGAAAAAGTTATTGAGAATTCCTTAACATTCTCCTGTTTTACAGCCTCCTCTTATATCAGAGGGTTAGGTAGCTTAGAAAAAAATTTGCTTCTTTTAAATCCAAGTATTTATGAAAATATGGAGTTGAATGTTGAATATTAACCTATGAAACAAGATCATCAACCAATTGCTCAGCATGTGGAAGCCTCAAGTTGCATCAGGGGAAGTTTAGACCAGATATTAGGAAAATTTCTTCACTGAAAGGGTTGTCACCATCCCTGGCAGTTTTTAAAAGACACGTGGATAAGGCGCTTAGGGACATCATTTAGTGGTGGACTTAGCAGGGTTAGGTTTACGGTTGGACTTGACGATCTTACAGGTCTTTTCCAACTTAAATAATTCTAGGATTCTGTATTTTCATTGAGAGAGTTTGGTTTTGGTCTGTTGGTTGCAGGCATGCATACATACTCAGTTTGTATGACACACAGACAGTATCAGCAGAGAAAGCGCTGCCTTGATGAGTTAGCCTGAGGAATAGGGAGACTAACACCCTGATGACATAGAGGCAATGAAGTACAACACTGTTATTCCAAATGTCACTGCTACGTTATTTCCATTTCTGTTGGCATCTGCTCCATGTTACAAAACGCATACGTCCAATACAACAGCTCATTAAACAGGTTTCAGTTTGCTCAGAAATCAAATTAGAACACTGTTACAGAGTTATAAGTCCTCAGATAATTATTAATAATACTCTCCACTTCTATGAGTTCTTTCATCCGAGGAATCTACATGCTTCACCTTATTAATCTCATAACATCCCAGTGAAGTACCACTGCAAAAAGCCTCACCCACCACTGAAGTGCAGTCACCTCTGAGATGTCAAGTTGTAGCTGTTGAACACCAAAACTGATTTAAAGCAAGGAATGATGAATGGTCCATTGGGATTTAAAGGGCTCTGTGCAATGCATCCAATTGTACTTCCAGCAGAACACAGGAATTTAAATACTTGTTTTTAAGAAATCGCAATGGGACTTTTACAAGAATCACAAATGTTAAAAATTACAGTAATCCACAGCCACCAGTATGGAACATTTAGTCACCATTTCCCTTAAGGCAGGTGTGTCACATATAACCTTATCAAGTTCCTAATGCTCCTTGGAGGTTTTTTATCCAAGGTCCAACTGATGTATCTTTTTAATGTTCATGATTTGATGATCACATAAAAATATTGAATACATGCTTTATTTTCCTACAAAATGAACTGGGCTTCGTTCAGCATGTTAGATGAGGAAGAAAAGAAGACAGAGGAAAGAAAACCCTGTCCCTTACCCTTTCTGTCTGTGGGCACTCCCTCATTCTTCTAACACTCAAAATCAGTACTTCAGTAGAAAGCAACACAAGTCACTGGTCTTCCTACAGGGGTGAAGACCTTATACAATATACTCATGAGACAGCTTTCAAAGTTGCAGATATATAGTATATCCTCCCCTTTTGTATATTTCTGCTGCTATCAGGATCTTAATGGCACTTGAATTTTTGAAGCGGATGAATCCAAATCATCTTCTTTCAACTTGTTATCTGAAAGACATTCATTCCCTTTGAAAAACTCAAACAATAGAGACTAGCACTTCCATGGGTTCTCTCTTCATTTTCTTATATGGATTTCTCCCAAGTCCCAAATTATTCAACAGCTTTTAACGCTTCCTTTGAGGATTCTAAGAACACCACCAATGTCAAAATCTATTAGACACTGGTGATTGTTTCTGCTTTCTTTTTAGCAGGACCAGCACTTAATTCTTCTGATGCTTTCTAACAGAAACCAGTCCTTTAATCTACACACTAGGCTAAGCATCAATTCCCTTTTAAAGGTGATCTTCCTTGTCTGTCTGATGTTACCACACAAAAATATTTTTTAAAGCACACATTTATCAAACCCTTTCAATTGCTTTGATTTCATTCAGAACATCTCGAGTGATTCTGGTAAAGCAGCTATCAAAACAGGATTCATAGGAGAGTGGCATGTCTGAGCCCACTGCTGTCAAAGTAGCATCAGTGTTTATGCTGATCAGATCTTGATTGAAAGGTTAATGGGGGACCTGGCAATAAACAATGTTCCCCCAAAAGAAAAGTGCAATTAATACACTAAAAATATTTGCAATTTCCTCAGCATCCTTTAATAACGTTCTTTAGTTAACCTTCATTTTTTAGCTTTTGGTGTGAACCAGGATGTCCAGAGAGAAAGAGTTCCAGAAAGGATCTTCTGACTTTGTGTCTTCAAAAAGCAACAAGAAAACACAAACACCAGCAGGATCTGCATTAACTAACAACTGTCGAATCGAAGGCAGACGGCCTTTTTTCACTTGCTGAAAGACAAATTCAGTCTGCACTTTCAAAGCAAAATATCTGCTACTTCAGTTAACCATTTCCACAAGTAGAAACAATTTTTAATAAAAGTTTAGCCTACAGACTAAACACAGTGACTTGACTGCCCCCAGTATAAGCTGAGCATGGCATGACAAGACTTACCATCAATCTGCTCTACTAATTTCTCCAGGGTTCATACAACTCTCTAAAGCTAAAGTCCAAACTTTGCCCCAAGCCTAATCTTTGACTTTAAGTCCCAGTATTGACAGATTCAAAGGGGGAAAATATCCAAACCAGGCCTTTTACAGCATTTAAGTTACTGATATGAGGGAAAAATCCCACCCAAATGGTGCTTTTGCTGAAAGATTTTCTCACATAATTGCAGACTGTGCTCAGTGGAAAAAGCAAAATAATCTAGTTTCATGTATGGATAGTCTTATTTTGTCTGACAGAGAAAGGTACCATGGATATTGGTCACGAAGCCAAACAGAGATTAAGCCAAGGACTTTGTGAGACAAGTAGCATTAGAAGTGTACAAAATGACCAACTGCCTGAACAAGCAGATACTAAAGGTACACAACGGGTGATTGCAAGAGATGTTCAGTCTTTACAGTAACTACAAAAGGAAGAACAGAAATTCCCAGAAATACAGAGTACAGCCATTAAAATGGAAGCTAATTTCTTCCCCACAACTGTAAGGATGCTCTGAAGAAGAATCAGTATTAGGTGCATTGATGAACATCAAGGAGCAATTCTCCTTTACATAAAGACAACTTCAAAATCAGACTTACAGTGTCTTTACATTTACATTGGTAAATGCATAGATAAAACATCAAATTTCTTTGAATTTTGAAGATGGTATAATTTGCCACTTGTGCCAAGATCAGTTTGCTAGTTAAGAGATTTGTTTTTACCAGTATGACTGCTTACAGAGAAACCATATATTCTAACTGTTGGATGAAGGAAAAAAAAAAAAGTGTTTCTAGAGTATTACTAGTTAAATATTACTGTGTTACCCCAGCTGGGATACAATTACAAAAGTAACAGCTGAATTCCTCAAGAAAAAGTAAGTAACCCAACCATTAGCTGAACTGTCTGCAGTAAGCCTTGATTGATTCTAATACTCTCCAGGATGCAACTGAGTAGTCACACTGGTTTCTTTACATTGTCTCCTTTTCCAGCAGGAATTTCTTCAAGTAAGTCAGACTCACAACCTGAGAAATACTATACTTATTCCCTCAGATAGCACCTCCTACCAGCAGACCTACAGTCAGCGGTATAAACTGCTGTGCTGACAACACCAACTTGTTCTGAGAAAGCAGGATTTCCAGGTCTACAACAGGATGAAAGACGAGAGAGAAGTGTAGTTTTTTCGTGGGGACTCACATTTAGCTTTTCTGATAGGTCAAGATTATAGTTCACAGTCTTTCTGTTTTTACATCAAACTAAACCTCTGGCAAACATGTGGAGATCCCTAAATCAAATAATCACCTTACAGTGAGTTGTGTCTGTTCAAGCAAACATTGATATCCACTAATATTAAGCTGGTGCTCAAGCAAGAGCAATGAGATCTATGCAGCTGTTTAATAACATTCTATCAGCACATGAAAAATACCAAGTAACTGTTAATAAACTACAGTGTAAAGATTTCTCAGTAGTTTTCTCCCATACGGTATCACAGGCTATTCAACCTTGCCTTTACGAAGTCCCCTTTCTTAGTTCTTGCTATACCAAAACCAATACTGAAAGATAAATAGCCAAGCTGGCAACCTGGGAAGCTATTCCAGGTTCTTAGTCATGGAAAGCTTTTGTTAGGTCTGTGTTATTTTCCATAAAAATTGGACAGTGCCGTTCTGATGCCAACTGCTGATTTGTATAGGGACATGTACAGTTCCTCCCTGTGAGTTAGACTTCTAAACTCTGTCAATAATTCTTCATTAATAACCAAAAATACTGACCACGTCCACCACCACCACCAAGCAGTGGTGGTTTCGTGTCCTCCCCTATCTCCCGAAATTCAGTGGCTAGGCTACCTGGAGAAAGCACTTCAGGAAAGGTTCTACCACAAGCATTTCAGCTGGAAAGGAGGGAACAGGAACGAGGCAACTTGATGATAACGATTTTAAAACATGCTTACAGCTTTGAGACAAAAAGCCAGTAGCCTTCCCAAAAGTTAATCTGGTCATGAAACACAGAATTGCACAGGACAAAGAAACTGCTAGAGGATTGTAGGAGAGACTAAAGAAAACTAATAGCACAAAGAAACTACACTTAAGCACACACTCAGAAAACATGACAGAAGGGAGAAGAGAGAGTAAGTTCAGCTTAACTGTCAACAGAGACTGTTACTGCCTCAACAAGAGTTCAAGCAGAGACCTTAGTAATAAAAGATAAGCTAATTACCTAATTAATAGGCAAAAAGAAGACAAAAAGAAGTGGAGGTGTCAAAAACACTTTTTTCTACTACTGTTTTTTCCTTAAGATGTTTTGAATCAGAGAAGCCTCCAGAGGTGTGCAGATGGTTGCAGAGAGATGGTCCAACCACCTGGCAGCTGTTAGAGAAAGACGACAGCAGGATTCAAACAGTTCCACAGTTTTTGGAACATGGTGAGGACAACTTCCAGTCACAGGGATGGAACAAGCTAACAGAATAGAGACAATTTTGTGTTCAAAATTATGAAAATCACAAGTTCTCCTATAGAAGCAGCAGCTAAGACTGTCAGGGTGGAATGTCATTTGAATAAAAGCCCTCAGGAGATAAGAGTCAGAAATTTCAGGAAAAGAAGGAATTAGTGCAGAGAAACAAGAATGATGGGGAACAAAGACAAACATTAAGAAAATCAAGGGAATAGGTAACAGCAGATTCCCTGGGAATATATGAGGAAAAGAAGTACAGGAGGGCTGGATGTTATTAAGAAGTGTACGTACAACTGTAAGTACTTCACAAATTCAGTTTCTTAATTTAATCACAAATCTAATAATGATTAAAAAATATGATTTATAACCATAATTACATTCAAATCTTAAAAGCATACCATCACAGTGTGGTCAGGAGCAATATGGTTACAACAAAAGTTAGTCCTGAATTGGCAATCAGGAGCTTCACGCAAATAAATGATGACAACAAAGATACAGTGATAATGACACATCATTAAAGGTGTTACAAAGAAACAGCATAACAATTTTGAAATAAAATCAGAAAGACACATAAACTAGATAAAACAGATAAAACTAGAAAGAAGCAGTAACAAAAAAGGTTACACAAATAAACCACAGGTAAGACAAAAATGGAAGGAGCTCTTTTCTCAATAAGAATGGAGAAAGAACCACTTAAGTTATGTTTAGATACATTACAGGTAAAGCCTGCTAACTGCTAGCAAAAACTTTCAAGATCTAGTGGAGAACAGGAGAGCAGCAAGAGGACTGTGAAGAAGAGCAAACCTACCTGGTCTTTCTAGGAAAAGGGTAGAAGCATATATAAATTACAATATTCACAGTGATCAAATTACTAAATAAACAATACATATAAGATCTTGGAAGACACGATGATTAAAACAGCATAGATTTCTTAAGGATAAATCATGTCAAATACCAAATTCTTTGGTGGAATAACCAGACTGATTGCTCAGAGAAAAGCATATGCTACAGCTTAATAGTAGTCCAACTTCTGATGCTACACCAATGACACATTGCTTTCAAGAAAAGAGCAAAGTGGTCTAGCTTAAATCGACACAGAAGCCTGTTTTGGAAACTGCTGTCAGGATTCTGCAGTAATCTGTACCAGTCCGGTTCTAGTTGTGCCTTCACTTTTTATTTCAACAGCTCTGATGTATATTTGCCAAGTTGTTACTGGTATTTTATTCAATACTTATCACATTAATAAAAATGAAAGACCCGTAATTAAGTTAAAGTAATGAAAATTACACCCTCATTTTGAGTTATACAATTATATAACATCGTACATTTTAGCATCTTTTTTCCCCCCTTCCTTGCTTTTATGTTCATCTCCCCTTGCACAGTACCCCACCTTAATCAGCATACACAAACTTATGTTCCCTTCTGAAGGACATTAAAATCATTGTTATATCACTAACGATTTAGTTTCTGCTTTCCTTATATTTCATTTGCTTCTATTTCAGTAGTAATACTATTTTGTCTGTTTTCAGGCTAATACACACTAACCTGAGGTGAGCACCTGCTAAGAACTAAGTAAAAAATTAAGCCTTCAGGTTATGATCTATTATTTACTTTCCCCAGCCCCCCACTGTGCACTCCCTAACTAAACAAAAGTTAATTTCTTTATAAATATTTAATAACCTTTTCTTCTTTCAAAAGTAAACTCAATCAGTACTTGTTGATTGCATGTCTGCAATGTTGAATTCACTTCTTCAATGTAAATGTGATATCAGAGATTTTTTTTCCTTGTATTTTCCTAGAATGAACATGCAAAGAAAGGAGATCCAAGTTCATCTGAGCAATATTTGAAGGCAATGGCATAACAAAGAAAAGTGGCATTTCCAAAACCAACAGTTCAGAAAAAGAGACAGTGGTTGTTCTCAAATTACTTCATTTTCTGAAAATAATGGAAGCAAGAGAGGCAAGTCACATCCTTAAAAAGTAAACTGCGAAGATTTTCAAAAAAGCACGAGACAGTAATTAAGCTAACTACCTAACCAACCACTTGATATTTCTGTCTTTCCAGAGGTCTAGACTAGACGGCATATTTTGTAACCCTTAAATAGAATATACCAGACTCATGCTACTTAGCCAGCCTTCCCCCCCCTCCTGCAGAGAGGGCAAAGGTTTCAGATCTGCTGAGGAAAGGAAACTTTCCCTGGCGAAGCAGTAATTTCTTTAACGTGCAGGTACAGAAAGGTAACAAAGGCAGTCTCCGTAGCCTGGACTAGAGCCTGCGTACAATTTTGATGAGGAAACAAGGAACTATGTTTCACCATTTTGTTTCTTCAGCACAAACTAAGAGAGAAACATTCCAGGATGGACAACTCTCCCCTGAGAAGGTTTGCATTTCATTGTTAACTTAGGGTACAGTGCTTCCCTGCAACCGCTGCAATGCCAACCTTGTTACTGTCCTCAGTAGAGTGAAGGATGAAGGCAAAAAATACTTAAAAGTACAGAAAAGGAGGAAAAATGCTTTTGTGTCTCTAAAACATGCCTAAAAATCTAATTTCAGTGAATACCAGGCCAATAAGCTACTAGTAAATGAACATCTCGTTCCTGCTAATTTTTTTATTATTACCTTTCATTTAAAAAAAATAATTCCATCTAAATACAGTTGAATATCATAAAGCTCTTCATATTTCAAAGCACTTTGGAACAATTATTTTGAAGGGAGCCCTTGACATTTGAATGACTCAGTTAAATGAATGTTATAGAAGATACATTATGATTTTTAGTGAAATAGTGAATTTAACCACAAATGAGGAAAACCAGGCATAAGCAACCTGGGTGTATTTGAATAATAATGTCTTGCTTGACAGTTCAATGGATTTAGTATGTTCTAACAATGAAGCTATTAGCTAGACAGACCAAGCTGAGTTTTCCCGTATTTTTTTCCTTCAGTTTCCTGTTTGGTTTTCACCTTTATTAAACATTTTCTTTCTTTTTTAAAATTTAGAAAACTAATTTTTTGGTTTTGTTATGGTTTGGGTTTTTTTATGCTTGCAGCTACTGATGCCATCCCTGTGCTACATCTTATTGTGATCGTGTAATGTAAAGACTGCATTCCTTAGCTTAAGTATTCCTGCTTGTTTTACTGACAATGCTCAGGAACTAAATAAAAAAAAACAAACCACAAACAAACAAACAAAAAGAACAAAAAACCCCACCCAAAAATCCAGTATTCTCAGGGAGCCTGATATCGGAATTCTGAATGACACAAAACTCCTGCTGAAGTTAATGGGAAGCTTTTGTGAATGACACAAGTAGGACTGGGTCTAGAGAGTACAAATCTATTTTTTGTAGAACATTATCCACTTAACTCTGGTATCTTCACATGATTTCTCATGACCGTATTAAAAAACAGTTTTAAGTAACATTACAGTTTGCTTTTCTAAATTATTTTTAGTAGTAGTAGTATTCTGCTTCAGCACAAGAACAAGGCACTGTTCTTCTGATGCTGAACCACCACTCATTAGAGGTTTTTATTTGCTGGAAGAAAAAGAAATGAATGGAAAACTATCCACTAGGAATGTATTTCCCTGTAGGTTTAGAAAGGGAAAAGAAAAATCTCAATGCTGAGGAAATGAGGCTGAAAAACAGGGATCATAAGTATTCAGTTTCTCTGGTGAAACAAGGTGGAATGACTGTTTCACGGTAGAAAGGCCAGCTACACATATGAAGGCAGTATTTATTGGGATCTAGTCTGACTAAAGCTTTCAACTCTCTAGTCTAACACTAAACACTTTAGGAAAAAAAATACTGCTGGAGCAGTCAAAACTTGTTAGGAGTGGAAGATTCAGGTACAAAACAAATTGATGAAATAAGATCTTTGATGGAGAATTAAACAAATGGGACAGCTGCAGCAGTATCAACTGCACAGTGGGGTCAGGGAACCAGTTTGCTTAACCCACTGGTTTTTAACCTTCTGATGTTTTCACTTCCTTAGCTCTAGATGTTATCCTGCATGTCCTCTGTGTGCCCAGAGCAGCCCCAAATGCAGGCCTCTGTGGAGGAGAGCGCAGAGCTCTGGGAGGGTGCTCCCCACCACTTTGGGGAGCAGGCATGAAGGCTTGTGAGCCCATTCACACTGCCCTGCTTACCGCCTGCTCCCAAGGCACCCCACATCACCCATGCTGACAGAAACAGCTCATCCAAGGAAAAGGGGGGGAAAAAACGAAGAAAGGAAAAAGGAGCCACTTGGCTTGATGCTAGGAGTATTTACCCTAAGAAACTACAACTTTAAATACCACTGGACTACTGACGTCAGCAGCCATGCCACTTAAAAAATACACAGACCTCACTTTCCTTGGGAGATAAATATTACAGAGACAAGAGTATTTCATCTGAGCAAATAAGAAAATCCAGGAATTCCACCTGCAAAATTGATTATTTTTCCTCATATTGGGGGTCAGCTTCCATCCTACCCTTCTTGCCCGCTTCTCCTCCACCTCAGAGTGCTGGAATAAACATAATAGTGCATTTTGCTTTAAAAGTCAGCCACGGTTCAATGAACAGGCTGACATGCTATTTCATGGGAGAAAAGAAGCTGTGATTTAATCTCATTTTCACGAGCTAGATTTCTAGCTAATGTATCTGGGAATAGTTAAGCCTGCATTCACTATAAGACATCTGCATTATATACCATTTGGCCCTCTGTATTTCCACAGAGCATAGGTGAAAAATTAGCTGAGTTTCTTGCACCTGCTGTGCAACAGTGATAAATCTCTATATACTCACAGATGTAGAAATATTCCCGGCCTGGCCTGAACTCAAATCCTAGCGAGAAGGGTGTGAAGAGCTGGAACTTTTCTGAGAACTTCAATGGTCCATTCGGAGAATGCGGCCGATTACACTCCCACCTCTTGAACCCTTTGGAGGTGTGATCGCAGGAGCTGTAGCCATCAAAGTTCACCATGTACAGAACATAGCGTTCGGTCTTATCTTCCGGCACTGAGTCTTCATAGTGAGGGCAGAAGACATCCAAGTAGTCATTGATGCAGACATCAATGTGGTAGTCGCCCCGCTGGAATCTGAAATCACAGGAATAGTTCAAATGTAAGCACAGTTAACTCAGGATGACCTTATTGCAGGGTAACGTTCTTATAAAAGGGGCATCACTAACAGCACTTCATTCCACTCCAGCCATGCACATTCACGCTCAGAAATAACCCTTACAATTCACCAGAGCTATCAGAGACTGCTTATGCAGGACTATGATCATACGACCTTCTGGATAAAGGGTTTGCTCTCTTCTCTTACAAAATGAGTCTGTTGCTAACGCAAACCAAGTTATAGGCTATCTTTCCCTATGGGTTACTGAATAAACAAAAAAAGTGCCGGCTTTATTTTGTTGTGTTGTTTTTTTTTTTTTAATTGGAGAAAGAAGAAGATGCAAGGAAGCCAAAACTGTATCAGCCTCCCCAAATCAGTGCCTATATAAACATCTACATATGCATGCAAATAAATAACCCAAACATATCCCCTTCTCTGAATCAGGCAGTAATCACCCCTGTGCTGAAAGCTGATTTGACTGCAAGTACTTATAGTTACAAGAGCACAAACAGGTTTACTCTTTCTTCATGATTAGCAGCAGTTTGTCAAGATGCAAAGAAAAGCCTGTATTGCTTTTTAAAGGTATTTGAAAAGCAGTGCATCTCCTTTGCCAAAAATACACAGTGGAGACATTGCTCTGTTCACATAAAAGGATTCTGAGATACAAATTATCAGCATTCAGCCTAATGTGACAGTTCTGAATGACTGCCAGCTGAGAAATGTAGTGCAAGGCACCAGCCCAGATGCACTTTATTATTACTATTATTATTACTGAGGACTCCTTAGAGATGTGGGATTCTTGTTTTGTTGGGGGTGGGGAGGGTGTCCTTTTTTCTCCCCTCCACATTTCACTTAAATTACTTCTCTAATGCCTACCACAGTATCTGGAAGAAACTATAGGAACAAATTCACTGCCTCCATGGGAATTTCTACCATGATGGATTTAATGATTCCATAAACCAGGTCTGTACGTCTATCAAACTCCCTGGGGCAGCCAAAGAAACCAACCACTGACCTACTCCACTTCAGCATGACTGGGCTACTTGTAGCTTCTCTCTTTCAGGGCTGCAGTTGTCAAGCGTACCACAGAGCAATAAAAAGGCCATGACAGATTTAACTATAATACTTCTTTCTAGCTGAGGGGCATATTTTAAACACCTGATGGGCTTGAAATCTGCCATCTGGATCCTTCTATCTAATTTCAGAGAAAAAGCAATGATCTGCTGGCCCTCCAAGGATAAATTCAGAGCAAACTACACCTTTTCATACCCCTACAATAATTTAACTTCAATAAAATAGCTTTTTAAAGGGGAAAAACTGAACACGCATCAAAGCATGATATATCTGTGCAATTTCAGCCAGTGCACAGCCTCACGGTTCCATTCTGTAACATGGAAAAGCCTCTCTGAACCACAGTTCTTCCAGGAGAATTTACATTTATCTAAGTCATTAGTTAAATATATATTTTCGTACTCCAGCGCTTTCAACACCTGTCACCTGAACAGATACTGTCTTAACACATTTGCGAAAATGTATTGTTTTCAAATTGGCGTCTGTTCTCTCTATCAGTTAACATTATGCCATTTCTTACAGGTAATGAAAAAGAGTATCTTGTAAGTTATAAATAGGAAAGCCACGTTCTGGCAATGATATCTCTATTTTTCTTTTTAATTACAGTTTTAGTAAGTAAAAATGAATATGTATTTATGTATGTGTGTGTTTGTGTGTGCGCACTTTTTTTTAACCATGCAGGTGACAGACAATGCAGTTTTCTCAAGGGATTCTCAAGACTACCTCTTGTATCAGCCTGTGCCTTCACAATAATACCCAATTATGGTTTTGTGACAGAAACTATATGCTTTCAGAACTACACTGACGTAATTATAGACATTCAGGATCAGTGTGGTCTCCTTAACATTAGACGTTTATAACACAAATAACCTTATGTGAACTGTTTCTCCACATTCTCTTTTAAGTCTGTGGAGAGAAATAGGAACTTCTCGAGTCCAATTCATCTGGTCTGTTTAGGCCCAAGGTACACGGGAATGAGATGGGTCACACTCCAGAAGCAGCTATTTCTCTCCTTTAACCAAAAGGAGAGTCTAGACAGACATTTCCCAGACAGAGTCTGTATTGTCAATAGCTGAATTTGAAGGGAAGAATCCGAGCACACAGTCTATGATAACAGAGATGATACATACAAAGAGACAGACAACTAGATTTGTGATCCCACCCTAAATCCGTGTTAGCAATTAAATCAAACTTGTAATCTGCACCAGCGAGCTGTTCTACCCAATACTGCACACAAAGAGCTCATCTGACTCCCTTTTGGCAAAGTCCCCTACTGTGTTCTTGCTAAACAAACAAAACCACAACACAACTATCCTCTTTGATCACTGGTATTTTAGTAGATTCATTCTTAGCTCTGCTTCCTTAAGTGCTGAAGCAGCAGAGTGTCTTCAGTCGCCCCAGCACACCCTTGCCTGTCCAATACATGAAAAGTAAGAAGCAAGCGCTGCCTGCAAACCAGGTCTGAGGGTGAAGCACACAACCAAATCCTTTTTATCCCAGTGTCCTTCCCTTCCTGCTCCCCTGCTTTCTCAGTATTTTCATTCCACTGTCATTCGCCATATCCAGAAAGAGTTTACATTTACGCATCTGAAAAAGGAAGAAGGTGGTGCATATTTTAAGTGATCTAAACTGGCCTTTAGCCAATATTGTTGGCACAGCAGTTAACCTGCTCCAAGGAAAAGATGTACCAAGGTATTTTGTCAAGCAGCTCTGAGTGAAGTCTCTTCACTCCATATAGTAACAGCAATATTGAAAAGAAGTTATTAGCCAACTAGGAAGCAGAAAGCAGGTATCTATTTCCCCTCTTGTAATATTTTAAAGAAGTCAGTAAGCAAAACCTCAGCATGTGTACTGAAGAGATGTAGAACTGATTTTGTTTTTCCAAAACAGGTTACCACATCTCCAGCATGCCTCATGGAGTGAACTGAGACTGTTCTCGTTTCTCCAGCTACAAGGCTGGTGTGTTGTATTTACCTTCTCGAAGAGGAAACACAAAGGCATCTAACCTCAACAGAAAAGGCAAGGGATGGCCATGAGTAACTCACAAAAAAATTCATCAGCTCAGACTCCTCTCCAAGAATTTTAAACCACATCCGAGAGGAAAACACGTAACATTTACAGGCTGAAAACTTCTTATTAGTAGTGTAATGTCAGGTACTAGAGTGAAAGAAAAGTTCCACCTCAAATGGAAGCATTTATGAACATTTAGCCACCTACATATGTTGATGAGCTCAACATGTAAAGGGAAGGTGGAATCTGTTAACAGATGTAATTGTAGAGATGACAAGAATAGCAGATCTCCTGTTGACTGCACTTAAGGTTTAATAAGTTTGTCCTTTTTTCCAGTCCCTTTCAGAATAGCTTGCTTTCCTACAGTCTCTAGTAATGCTACTGATGTACTTTTCCTTTTCTCAGTTAGGTCTTCATCCTGATTTGGCAGATCCTCAGCTGGACTCCCATGCCCTTCTGGAACCATCTGGTAATCAGGATCTTTATATAAATCCCACTACAAGGGAGAAACCAGTCCTATCTAGATTTTGCATAACAGAACATTGTGTTGTGGTAGAAACCAACTAAAAAGGCTTCTCCAAAACTCTGACAGGATCTACAAACCTTGCAAATAATGTCATTTGTCTCCATGCACTCTGGCTCACACACAGCAAAACACAGCTGTTCTTCAAACGTAATTACCCTTTGTTTTGTGTCAGGTGCCATTCAAACAGCGTCTTGGAAACCTGCATACTACAAAGCTAGCTATTAGGTGGTAGGGCTATAAAAGCGATTTTGAAGACAGAGACAGATAGTTAAGTAGCTTCTAAACCTAAGCATTTTCATAACCAACAAACATCAGATTGCTACACAAAACTTGCATACTGCTTCCAGCAAAGACAGTCACATGAATGTTTCTGTGCTCAAGTGCTACTGAAGAAATGTCCAGGTATTCAGGGTGCAGAGGAAGAACAACATGGTAATTTTAACCACAAAAACACAAGACTAGCAAAACATTTTCAAAGTAATTAATGCCTTCTGCATTCTGTTTAACACAAGTGAAAGTACACAGCCTGTGTGCATGCTTCTCTTCATAATTTTAAGTTCTGAAGTGTATGTGGCTGATCTTGAATTTAATGACTTTGCTGGTCACTGAAACAAGTGACAATTTATTTAAATAGATATTTAGAATGCAACAACAGTTTTGTTTGGGGTTTTTTTGCTTCTTTCTTCCTTTCTTTCTTGGAATAAACACTATAAAATCCAGTTTAAGAACAGCACAAATAACACTAATTGCCCATTATCATTTAGATAGATAAAAAATTGTAATAGCTTCTGCTTGTTGCTTCCCATACAAATCTTATTAGTTATATTCTATCACCCTTCCTGTAAAATCGACACACCAGATGCTCTACCTAAAGATAAGCGTACTGGAAAATTTTCCTTTAACTATGTCAACCTTTCTTTATTTGGAGTCTGTTCAAGTCAAATGCACGTGGGAAGGCTTCATTGTGAACCAGAAAAGACTTCACATAACTGCTCTAACAATGAACTATGAAATTCTGGTCTTCAGTCTGGCATCAGAAGGGATCACATGCAAACGGCCCCAATTCTGCTGCCTGGAGCCTGCACAGCCTGTAACGTCAATGCGCAGAGAACACTGCCACTGCTAAATGCCTTACACCAGTTGCCGTGCTCTCAAATGATAATCTGAAATGCAAAGCAACATCAACAAAATTCACTGAATTGATTTATTCTTCGGGTAAATACAAACCATAATTACCCATTGTTCTTCAGAAACAGCATAGCAAAAAGTTACTTGTTCTGTTTTGTAAAGAAAAAAGGCTTCTGTGAGCAGCACATGTGCATACCCCTGTAACTGCTGGTCACTCAGCTCCTCCTTTTTACTTTCACGGCCACTAAGCCAGTTTTAACTAAATTTAGTGGAGACAGGTCTCAGAGAAGTCCATTCCTACAAGTATCATGAAAAAAGCAGCCAGGTGAGAAGATCCCATAAGTATCCCAACAAAGGCTGAATCACCAGTAGATTAAATGTTATTAGACAATAGAAACATCTCTTGCAAATGCTCTAGACACAGGAAAAGCTTCAACTGGAAAAATACAGAAATACACTGAAAATTAAGTTTATTTCTGTTAGCTAGTTATGAAACTATTTGCTTAATTATTAATAACAGAGAGATGAGGAAAGGCTGAGGGACTTGGGTCGTTTTAGTCTGGAGAAGAGAAGGCTGAGGGGGGATCTTATTAATGCTTATAAACACTTAAGGGGTGGGTGCCAGGAGGATGGGGCCAGTCTTTTTCCAGTGGTGCCCAGTGACAGGACAAGAGGTAACGGGCACAAACTTGATGGTAGGAAGTTCCATCTAAACATGAGGAGGAACTTCTTTCCTTTGAGGGTGGCAGAGCACTGGGACAGGCTGCCCAGAGAGGTTGTGGAGTGTCCTTCTCTGGAGATAGTCAAAACTCACCTGGACGCATTCCTGTGCAGTCTGCTCTAGGTGAACCTGCTCTGGCAGGGGGGTTGGACTAGATGATCTCCAGAGGTCCCTTCCAACCCCATCATTCTGTGATTCTGTGATACTATGAGTATAAAGTAGGCATTTGTATATGCAATAATATACAAAACTCAAACACTTTCTGGACAACATTTTAATTGCTCTTAGAATGTGATGATGTCAGTTATTTACCATTCCACACTACTGAGCTTGCTCACAGTTTTTGCCTGTGTTTAGGTGGCAATTGTAGTGCATTAGACCATCCCAAGCTCTACTCACACGCTGTGACTGGAACACAGCAGGGTAACCTGTGGAGTCTTGCTCTTTTAGACAGTCCAAGCCCCCTCATTTCAACTAACTTAAAGCTGTTATGTGTGATAGGGGAAATCTTGTGGTTGTTAATTATCTGAGGGGTTGTGGGATTAAGTGTACCATTTTACTGCAGATAATTTTAAAGATGCTATTTCTGTGCTATGCAAAAATAACCTCTTTAAGGCTTTTCTGCTCTTTTTACTGGCTTTGTCACAACATTTAATAAACTCTGTTCCCATAGCTCTGCTGACATCAACGATGATTCTGATGCACAAACAATGAAGTAATCAAAGAGCTATTTTAATTTTAGCGCTATTCAAACCAAAAGAAAATTCAACATTTTCCAGATGCTAAGAGAAGTGGGTTTGCTAACAGTAGCAAGCCAGTGACATTTTAGATCTCTAGCAGGATATTGCTACCCTGAGCAAGCAAACAAAAATCCCCCGTAATATAAAGAAGCTGTCTATGACCTTGTAGTCCTTAGGTTACAGTTTCACAAGTTAAGACAAGTTCAAAACACCATGAGAAAACACTATGTAGGAAGCAAAATACTGACTGACAAAACAAAAGAGGAAGAACTAATCAAGGCTGTTGTTCAAAAAAACAGTATTCAAAAATTATGCCTAGAAAAGACTGCAAGTTAAGTACACAATGCAGAAGGAAACGTATTCTCTTGTCATTAAGTCCTCTATTCAATTACCATTTATTGGAGTAATTAAACACTGGGAAAGGATGCCAGGCTAATTGTTAGATTATGATAATTACACAGCTTTGCTGTGCTACAGCTGATCAAAATAAGATGTGGTCACACGCACTCAGCTAAAGCTTCTCTGCAGTCATCGGGCTTCCATGGGAATCTTACTACTATAGTAAGGCCACTTATTACTAGTTCATTATCAATCAGGCAGAGAAACTTATTATTTGTAACCTTCGTTTTACTCTCCCACCCACTCTGCCGGAACAAGCCTCCCAAAAGGCTGCGCCCAGGTTTCTGCCTTCGGCTGGCTCCCTTCCATCACAATTACACAGCTGAGCAGAATCAGGCTCCTGCACTTGAAAGAGTTCATCAGACTTCAAATTACTGTTTCACAAGTGGCTGCAAGAGCCTATCACATTTCTCGAAAGAGCTGAGTGATCTCCCTGTATTTCACTTCACATGCATCTCTCAGAGATCTACCTTCCCTTTTTATTCCTGCTGTGTCCCTCTTGTCTGGGAGGTTTTTCACACTACTTGGGTGGATCCAAAAGCAAAAACCCCAAACAAATGAAAATCAGAAAGAACAGTGCTGCAGTAAGCTGGACTTCATGAGAAAAAGCGTCAGTTTTATGTGGCTTGTCTCCCTCGAGAATCTAATGTCTTTACCCCTTCTTATCAGCAACCAGTATGGAAGAGACATTGTGCCTTCCTGTTTGGAGGGCTGGGTTTTTTCTTGTTAAGTACAGGATTCTGATCAGCTACCATTGTATCTGGTACTTCATACTGCTTATTTGAGTGAGACAAGTGATCTACTATAGGGACTAGAAGCATGGGAAGAAATGTGAAACACATCAGTTTGAGCTAGCATTTAGGTTTTTACAGAAAAGCGCCGAGTAGCTCTGAAGAGTCAAAGAATTGTTTGGCCAGAACAGAAGAAATTCACCAAAAAATACCAAACTTATAATAATTATTCTGTGCTGATACAAAAACTAGACCTTTTGAAATGTCAGAAGCACCTACCCCTGCACAGGCAATTGATCTGGAAACTGTCCTTACATAGAACAGGCCAAGGTTTACAATACTGGTAAAGTAACTGCTCAAGCTTCACTTTCTCGAACTTCATTTTTCTCATGCTAGCAAAGTTTAGAGATACCCTGCAGGTGACCACTTTCAATCTTTTAATTCTCTTAACTTCCAGAACCACGAAACCTCCTCAAAACCAGTCTGGTAGAAGTCTTTAACTTTCTGGAAAAGAAAAAAAAAAAACAATTTCCACTTTTGGTTTTTTGTTGTTGAAAACTTCCTAATGTGCCTTGACTGAAACACATCCTTTACAAAATAAGAAAGCCTACATCCAGAAGGAGGAGGATTCTATTAGCAGAATCATGGCAAAAAAGACTGCAAAGCACATGAGAAAAGGAGTAGGTTTAAATGGGAAAGGGATATATCCTATTTAAAATGTAAAGGTTCTTTGAATGACATATGTTGTGTTAATTCCATTAACCTGAGAGACCTGAAATATCTTTTTTTCTGATTCTATTGCTGAACAAAAATTTCAGTTGCACCATAACAGTTAACAATGACATTGAATTTAAAGTATAGACACATCTTTTATTAATTTTTATGCTTTAAAAGTGCTTTAAGAAATAAATTCTGCAAAAATTTGTTTACTCCACTCACTGTTAATAATTTCCTCCTTAGACTCATAACTGTGTTTATTTGTACAGCTGGGTCCTGTATTGACTTTTTATAGCTGGCACTACAGAAAGATGTATGTTCAATGATACTGCAAGCATTAAAACATGGAAACTAATTGCTCTTCCCTGCGTAGATATGAAGGGGGGATGGAATAAACAAATGAACATTTATTTCCCACCTATAAATCTGAGTACTCCAGAGATTCTCAAATACTGCAACGCCCTCACCCACTTAACTTCCCATCATTCTGCATCTCCTAATCGATGAGCTGGACATTTTTCATTCTGTTTATTTGAACTGTTTCCTCAGACTCTGCATTTGTAACATTTGTTCAAAGCTGGCACACATAATTTTCACCTGATCTCTCAGAATTTCTCTTTTGCTGCAACTTCTGAAGCGAAGCACCTGTTGCATCTCGGGGGCTTCAGCAACACAGTCATGCTATGGATGATCAGGGTGATAAAGAGGTACAACATGTCACAACATTGCTCCCGAAGAGAACAGGCTTTCCTTCTCAGCTGTCCCAGCTCTAATAGCTTTAATCCCCATGACTACAGACTCTACCTGGCTATTGATTTTCCATTGCTGTGGGCATTTAACTTGCAGAGACGGATGAAGAGAGGAGGGAGGGGAAGGTAAAGGAAGAGTTACTATTCTGTCAAAGGCATCACTTAGACTCATAGGACAAAAACATGAGTGCTGAAGACCCTAGTAACATTATCTGAAAGGTACCACACTCAACCAGATACTAAAGGCAGCCTGAGATTTGTGTTTGGAACCTCTATCCACACTCTGAATCCAAAATGTCTGGGCTGAAGCCAGGCTCTTTGTTAAGTTGATTTATGGACACAAGCTGATTACTTGTGTTCACATTAGTACCACTCTGGAGTTCACCAGCAACATTTATCCCACTTTATCTGAGGTGGAATGAGGAGATTGGTAATTACTACTCAGGTATTTTTAAACACGGCCATCAATACCACCCACGCATGACTCTCCATTTGTCTACTTTAGACACTAACACCACACAGGATGTCAGCTTCATCTTTTATTCCACACTTTTGCTTGAAAATACAAAACTTACCTCAGCTACCTCCGGCCTATACCAGAAAAACTGCAGTTTGCCGATTCATTAGCCTATCTACCTTTCTTAAAAAAGCAAGAAAGTCTTACCTGATCTCTGCTGTACTAACACACACGTTACTATGAATCAGACACATCTGGGAGAAAATAACCTATTCAGAGTTTAAATTCTTAAAAACCCAAACAAAATAACAATAAAAAGCGCCACAGGTAGGAGTACTACTAAAGAGTCTGAACTGGACTCTTAACAACATGTGTTGACCATGTGTCTAACCCAGAAGACACAGTCTATCAGCCTTGATGGAATGTGATTCTGTGACTGGTATTTGCTAACCCTGCCAGAGGCATGTGCTGACATCTGTTAATGGATATGGAGAACAATGCCCTATCTGCAGATAAGTCTTGCTTCTCACACTCACAAAATGAAAGAAAAGAACACTTCCGCAACAAGAACGTTGACCTGCACGCTGAATAACGGAGATAAACTGCAGTCTGCTTCTACAAGGAGCTGTACATAATGCAAGTCAGCTTTGCAGGTTTATTTTCCCTCTAATATATTAAAAGCAGAGTGATGGCTAACTTGTACAAACTGAAATCTCCATCTCTTCCGTACTCCTAGGGAAAAAATGCTACATCAATTTGCACCAGTAAATACATAGGCAGTATTAGAGAAGAAACATACATTTTGATAAAAGTGCCTATCTGTTGCATATACACCTACATTTGCTGATGCATTAGAAATGCTTTTCTCTGACATTAAGCTATAGCTGTTTATTACTAATCTCTCAATCTGTCAACAAGCTTAATTTAAAATATTTTGTGATCAAATTAGAATTTGGAGACTGAGGCACCCTAATAACTTGTAACTGGTAAAAACTACCCCTTAATTTCCCAATATGTAAGTGTATAAAATGACACTAATCCTCAAGTAGTTCCTCAGTATTTTTATGTTTAATAAACTGTGTATGTTTTAATAAGCTATGGTTATAGTCCACATACTCCAGATAAAAGCAATGAACCCACATGTAATACAAAATAGGCTGAGCAAATGTAGAGGGAAAAAACCCAGCAATCACAGACCCACACAAACAGACCCAGAAACATAGCAAGAAATCCCAGTATCAAACCACAACTTGCTTGCATTAACATGAATAACCTATATATTCAAACACATTCTCAAAAGCTATTTGAACTTGTTCATGTAAAAACAAAGAATAGCTAATACATAAATATATTTGCAGACAAATTGCTATCAGGAAAAGTGGGCTTCAATCAATGAATTTGTTTCTCGCTACACAACTGCCTTGTGTTTATTTAAGAGACCCGTAGGAAAAATATTTCCTTTCCTGACATGGAAACAGCATTTTAGAGGAAGTTCTATGGAGAAATCTAATAATTTAATCTTGTTCCTGTTACCCTTCTGTATCAGTCTCTCTCTTATGCTAGGCAAACTAGCAAAAGAAGAACAACCCGAGTTTTAGATTACAGACTGCAGCAGCACCAAGTAGCACAGCTATTATTAACGTTAGAAATTTTTTCTTTTCATTCCTGTAATTTCTTCTAAAGACTTATAGGACATAGACTATTAAATCTTCCATCAGGTTTAATCTTGATACACATGGCCTCTGAAGAATAGGACTTAAAATGTTTTTTCACCTAGAGAAATTTGTCTTAAGCTTTGTATATCATACGAACGAGATAGGTCCCAATCCAAATCAGTTTCTCTGTTTACAAATATGATCTGAAAAGCTTTGCCTGTAAAACACCTAAGACGTTACAATCTGATGGGCAACAATTTTTTTTTTAACTGAATGAGGTTGACAAATGGTAGAATTCAATGCAGCTTTTATATTACTCCCCCCTGCCCCTTTTCAAATTATGAACCTCCCATAATATGGTTCCTATTATGGGGTTTTGGAATTCTTATTTCTTCAAGAGTGACAGAAACAGTTTTTCAATATGTATAAATAAAATTTGAATTGGAAAAAACTGCAAAACCTGATTATTTACTTTTATATGCATGTGTGAAATATTCGTTTAGGAGAAAATTAGGGAGATAAAAAATGCATTGCTCTCAGATCAATCAAAAATTTCAGAGAGGTAAAACTGAAACTATTCTCTTAATTTCCCTATTGCATTTTTCTTAAGTGTTTCCAAATTAATCTTAAATTAATTCTAATCTTCAACCTGTACTGAAATTGTTTCATTCACAACTGAATGATGATCTTGTCTTCATAAAGCATAGTAACTATTTTTAAAAGTACAGACACTAGGGTTTAAGGCATGAAGTAGAGAATACCACAGACGAATTAAACCAAAGATTTTGTCCCCTGCCCTCCCTTCTTTTTCCTACTTATTATAAAGACACCAGAAGGCAGGTGTGAGGAAGGGACTGCATAGGTCTGGCAAGAACCATGATTGTCTATTGGGAAGCCTTTGCATTGTTCCTTAGATGTTAAAATGAATTATTGAGCACACACAACATTTCTTCCTTTCATTCTTACTCTTAAGTGCTAGTTTAGCAATAAAGAAACAAAACAAACCCTAAAACTCAAGAATGAAGTGTTCATAGCTTAAGCAGATAGTTCGGGCATAAACACATAATCTGAGGCTGAAGAGACAGCACATACAACTTAGATCAATTGTGTGGGCAAAATCCCAGTCACAGAGCATGAATGTGAAAAGCAACAAGAGCAGTCATCCTGGGCCAGAGCAAATCCCCATCAAGGCCAACAAAATACTCCCAACAATTTTTCACCTTTTCTACCTGTAACTGTCAGAAGCAAGGGTGCACCTCCTCAACACCTCAGAGACAAGATTCTTTTCTGGAGACAAATTTACGCGTTGGGAGAAAAATTAAATCTTGATTTCTGTTACCCCAGTTTGTAATTTTAATCAAAATAAACACTTATGTAAAAGAATATATTAAAATCTCTGTTCAAATGCATCTCACCAGCTCTCCAAGGAGGCTGCCACATAAACAAGCCTAGACAAATGAAGACTGCCTAGTTTTCTACTGTCTGCAATACAAGTTTAGCTAAGGATTGACTGAAACAGAATACAGACCTCAAGATTTGCCTTTTCATTTTGTACTTTCTGACTCATAACAAAAATAACACAACTGAAAAGTCTTTTATTGCACGTCAAAGATATCTTAGACTTTTGTATTGCTTAGCTTGTCCTGTGCTTTTAGGGATGCACACTTGATAATCAGATGGTCATTTCTCTAGGAACACTCCTCTACTGCTCAAGCTTGCTCTCTAAGGTTGTTGAGAGGTCACCTATGCCAAAAGATGTGTTGCAAGAATTTTTGCAGTGAAGCAAACTTAATCCAACTTGGTTTACACCTGCTTTTTCCTACCACATGGCAAGAAACACCTGTAGAGACCTCCACTTCCTTCCTTCAAATGAAAAATATTGTCCTAAATTATGCCTTCCAAGCTTCCAGGAGCAAAACGCAATTTAAGGCTTTGGTGTTCACCAAACTTGCAGGCAACATGCTGAACAGCTAGAGGTCATTTGCTTTGTTTCCCTAACTTTTCCTTCATCAATGAAGTGAAAAACCCCCCTGAATTATTTTGTATGTTAAATATCAAATGAAATACAAATAATGGTTTTAAATATATTATCAGTAAGTTTTGATTTATTAGGACACTAATTTAAGAATAGTAATGTATCTCTCTACTTTAGCTTTTACATCAAATAAACAAAGCAGCCTGAACCTTCCAAATCCTTTAACAAACGTTAACAGTTCCTTGGATTACAGAAAGAAATAGGCCGACAGAAAATGACTGCCTTTTGCTAAGCTATTAGACTGTTTTTGCTGAGTTGCTGCATCAAGCTGGTTAAATGTTTTTTTTTTTCTATTTCATCAGTTATTTTGCTTTTGTTTATGAACTAGTTCTGTTAATGATCAAGCATCTTCAGCTTTTTAGCGCGTTCTCCCCCTTAGTCACACCTTGACATGTTTTAAGTCAGGCATTTAAATGCATTTAAATATATGCTGAGATCTTTTGTTAGATTACAGAATGGTCTGAGTAACAGCGCATGAATATTTATTCTTTATTTAAACCAGAGCTATGACTGATGTAAAAAATACATCCTGACACAGTAGCTCCAAAGTTCCCAAAAGGTTACAGATATGTGACTATTAAGGTTCTCTGTTCTAATAAGCAGCTCTGTTCAAGACAGCAATTAAGCTGGTGCTTTAGAATTAACCACATAATAAGCCGAAGGATTTAGGTAAATGGTTAAATGCTTTCCTGAATTGAGGGCTAACTGTGCAGAAAGCATTCAACAAAGCAGTGAATCTACATGGACTACATAGTGGTGTAAAATTATTCATTATTATGCTGATGTCAGAGGAAAACTATCTCAGCTAAAGAAGAATGTGTGAACACAGCATTTATGATATGAAACATGATAACGAATAACTTCATACTGAGAACCATTCATTACCAGTATTATTACAGTAATTCCTCTTATGACTTTCATTTAATTATTCTATCTCCGGGAAACTGAACTACGGGTATCTGAGTGGTCAATACTTGACTCTTAATCCACAGAGAGAAAGGGTTAAAAAGCTTTTACTTTAATGAGAGGGCACCTTTTATAGCACAAAAGAAAAAATTCTTACCAGGATTAACATTTTAAATATGGTCCTTGGGTCCATTAGAAGGTCATAACATCACCACCACTATCCCCATGCTAAGCAAGATAAAAAACGACCTGAGGCTTTATCAATACGCTACCATTGATCTTACCAGTAATCTGAACGTAGGTGGCAGCACATAATTCCTATGTGTTCAAACATTAAAGCTTAATTCACTTCACCCATGCAATTTTCTTGCTTTTATGTGCTGAGATGGTGCTCTTGATTAAACACCCAGACATCAAGAGACTAAATCGGCTCCATTGGTTAATATCAGTTATGTATGTGCGTGTTGCATAGAAACCCACAGTCTGTTCAAATGTGTGCGCTCATAACACATGGGGTATGGAATATATACTCTCATTAATGCATTACAAATGAGTAAACTTGCATTAAGGCTAATTGAAACCTGTTCTTCCTTTCAAAATCAATTATTTTAAACTTCTCAACCTGAAACACAGAGATCATTTTCCAGTGCAGCACAATAGAGAAGATGACTTCTTAATACGTTGGGGTTGATTGGCTAAACATTGTTTCACTCATTTCTATACCCTTAAAATTAGATTTTTTTGCCTGCTGAACATTGTTATTTAAATTCTTCAAAGTAGATAAAACTCAAGAATCTCCATACTGCTGTCTAACACTACAAAAAACAGCTCCTGTTCCCAAAATTTTGTTCAGTCGCAGTGGTAGCAAGGTCACATAGCTAAAAACCCAGGCACTTAGCAAGCTGAGTTCTTCCATCAACAAATACAGAAAAAGAATAATCTTGACATGGATAATTACTTTTAAGAATGGATTAAATTTGGTGTAAAACTCCCAGATTGTCCCAAGATGCAATTCTTATATTCAATGATAACTGAAGGAATCCATATTCTGAAAAAAAATCTGAAAATGTTTTCATCATTCCATACTATTTTTTTTGCTAGAGAAATGTTAAGGTAGAGAAATTTACATTAATAATACCAACAAGCTTCAGAGAGTCATGGCAGGTGTTGAGGGGAATTGCCGGTTTAGTCACCTTCTGTGCTCTACTTCTTTTGCCTATGTTAGGTATAGGCTAAACACACCTTTTGTATTTTAAATACATTAGGCTTATTTCATTTTTTTAACAATAGTAAACCACACGCTATAAAAAGGAGACTGGAAGCTGAAGGAAGAAAAGCGTTATTGAGTCATTAAGGGTTTTTAAGAATACAGCAGAGAAAGGGGATGATGAAGTTAATCTGACAGCTTGCAATTCACTTCAGTTACACACTATGTCCACCCCACAACAGCTACTGGATCAAGTTTCACCTTCTGTTGCAATAAGGCAAAACAGGGAGCAACTCTCTGGTTTCAGCACATAAATACATGGGATGAATAGGATAAAAACAGGCCTACTAACTATAATATACTAACTATAATATTTAGTTCATTTAGACATCAAGTAGACCACTTGGGTAGATAAACTCCAGCTAAGCAGAACAGCATCGGCTGTGTGCAAAAATAATAGGGGAAAACCAGAATTAATGACTGAAGCAGGCTGCTGGCAAAAGGAGCATGTTGCCATTTATAAACACAAAGGTTCACCACATGACACACCCAAGTTGTATATTCGATTACATAGCTGACTGTTTAAATGTATGTGTTTATGCATGAAAATAAATGTTACTGATTTCGTACAGAATTAGGTACGCACTCACTGACACACACGGTATATCAAAATAATGTCTACGATTTTATACTACACACTAGAAACTTAAACTCTGTGTTTAGTGTCTAGGCTAGTAAGCTTTCTCTTTCGAAGGACAGCTAATGCTTTCTGGTATCAGTGTAATACAAATAAGCATGCACACAACCAAGCACTTCAACAGAAGAGGGTCTTAATGACAACAGGTGGAGCAAAACAGGTATTACTCAAATACTTGTTGATAGGATTCAAGAGTGCTCAAGGCCATCTGATGCTTAGGGCCACAGGAGAAATCAGCAGACACCTAACCTAGCTAATTGTCTCCCTTGATTGTGATGGTTCTGATTAGAAGAATAATCAGCTTTCAGCAGCCCTTAGGCAAAAATGCCAACCAAGGACTTTTTTTTTTTTGTTTGTTTGATGATGATGCACTGCAGAATGAATGCCAGATCACATCATTAAACCACTCTTTCAAATAGTAAAGGAGTTCCTATACAAACAAAGCCAATAATTCCCTTCGTAATTAGCTTGAACATTCTCCCTCTGTCATTTTGAGATTGCATTCATATAGACTAACAAAATGCTGATCTCCAGTTCTTCTTGGATATGGAGAACCAGTGACACTTTGTGACTGAAAAACAAGAGCTGTGAAGTTCCACCAGTCCCTGGATCAGCAAAAGGTTATCTAATGTTAAATTAAATTACTAAGAGCTGGCTGCATACGACACATAGTAATTTGAATTCTTTTTTAGCGGTGTTTTGACTGATTATATCTAAGTATGTTCATCCACAATGAAACATTAATTTTCCTTTCTGTAATTGACTACATCATCTCTCCCAGTTTTTTCAGTATGTGGTTTATATTCCCAGTCACCAGGAAAACTTCAGGTCAGACATACTCAAAACAGATTTCATACTATGTTTTCTCAGTAGTACTCTCTTCTCTATTCTGAGACTTTTGGTTTCCAACTACAATAATTTCATCCTTCCATTAGTTGCTTGCCGCTTTAAAATATGTGAGTATTCATTTGAATACAGAGTAGTATTGTATGTATTGACAATTACATTCCCAGGCTAGTAATTTTAAGAAGCAAATCTTGCCACCGTTTTTGCACCACAGTAGATTAGCTGATTTAGTAACGTCCAAAAAATATCACACATAAAAAGCTTAAAAGCAAAGGAACAAAGGAGCTCAAAACAGTTTTTCATAATTATCTAGCTATCATACACACAGAAGCAAAGGCTTAAGAGCAGCTTTAAGTTATGCAAGATCTAGGCATCCTTCCACACGGCTGACTGAAAAAGCAGACCAAAAGCATGTCTTCAAAAGAATTATCTACAATGTGATACCAGCCGTTTCATAAGGGAAAGCGAAGTCTGAAACAACTGATCTTTCACGTCCTCCCGTTAAGAATGTCCACGTTAATAAAATTAAATACCTCACTGACAACAAGGTATAAATGTCTAAACAGCAAAAAAAATTAAAATCAATAGTCACTAAGTACACTTGACACCTGAAGGTAATTACATGTATGGGAATCCTGACAGGAACGATTTCTCCCGTGTCCATTTTGAGCTATTTATCTTCCAGAAAGTTCACCGAAAGAATGTGTCAAACTGCCTATTAAAGGGACAACCAAAATATGCAATAAACACATCCATATTTTAGCCTCTGACCCTTGAAAGCTGGCACATTTTTTACATTCTTCATGTCAGGATAAGCAGGAATCAGCTAGCTGTGCGTATCTGCACCCAGACCCACTCACACTGCTACCGGGTCTTGTCCGGGGAGAGATGTGCAGGACCCTTACATTTACAGCTGTCAAGTGTGTTGCTGGAAATCATTTAATCAAAGAAGGAATGAGTGAATGTGTGAAAGAGCTTACTGCAGACCTAGTTTATAGACCCTCTACATGTCAGGAGACCATATGCCTTTGCCAAATAGAAATTTTCTTCCCCTGCTCTCAGAATGCTGTGCAAGTACTGGAAGAGAAAATACTTTTTTACCAACTCCCTCCATTCAAACAAATGTCAACTGACAAAAGATCAGCTGTCTCTCCTCAACATTGAGGCTGGGGCTCAGAGTATTCTAGAAACAGAAGCTTTTTCAGATGGCTCAGTGTGAGCTGCTCGTTTCACCACGACTGCTAATGAACTGTAAAACCAACATTTTGGTTCAGTTAACATCGGCATCCCAGCTCACATAGATGACCACACTGACTGACTGAATCAGAACCTCCAGATTTGACTCTTCAGTGTGTAGATTTCACCTGCATCATTTTGTTTTGCTAGCAGGATTTTCAGTCCGTTTTTAATGCATATACATGCGAGCACCTCTTATACCTTACTTTGGTAAATGTACATATATATTACTCCAACTACTCTTCTGATATGAAATCCAGTAAGGCACTGAACAATACCATAATTAGAACCAATATCTAATTAAATCAGCTTTTGATTGCACTGATTTTTTTCATTTATTACCTTTGTTGATGCCTGCTGGTTTACATTGATGTGATTTGATTGATAGCAGTAGACAAGGGTACTTACTGTCTATGCTCCTACAAAGCCTGGCCGCTGCCAGAATCTGAGCCAGCTCAGGATCTTGCTTCTCTGTCTATCACCTGGTTCCCAGCCTCCACAGAGATGCTGGTGGACCTCTTCTGCAAAAGTGTTTGTAGCCTTCTCCTCAACTCCAGAAGCTGGTCTCTGGGCTAAAGGCTTCCCCCACCCACCAAAACCAGTGTACAGTAGTAGGACTACACAGCAACACTACAGACAGAAGAAGAGCCAGCTGCTCTCAGAACTGCCATGTAGCCAAGAAGGGTTCATCTGAACATCTGAAGTTAGTTCAACTACTTTCAAGGTTTGTAACAGTAGTAGCATGCGACCAATGTCTGCTTCAGCTAAAAGACTTGTCCCAGGCGTTTCAGTACCCATTAAGACTGCAAGAAAATTTAAACATCCTCTTGGAACAAACAGTAAAAATCTCAGTGTAAACGAATTTTCTTATAAGCTCAACCAAACCACCGATGACTCAAAAGCAGTCTCACATGAGGGTCAGTGCAGAAGACTTGCCTTTGTTGCTGACTTATTACAACATCAGGAAATAACTTAAGTTTCTGCACTGCAAAACCCCGCTGTCAGTAAGCCTTAGATTTACACCACCAATAAATGTTCTGCAGAGATGGTATGGATTGGGCCAGCAGGGTTACATCCAGCATCTAGAAAACTGGTCTCATATTTGTTTCCAGCCCGCTCTGAAGGATTTTGCAGGTCAGCATCAAACATTTTCACACTCAGTCAGCAGAATACCTGTGTAGAGTCCTACTATTTTATTGGTTGCGGCTCGGGGCTGTAAGATACTGTGTTGTAATCTTAAGATGGAGACAATAGTTCCACACTTTTCTCTGTTTTGGTTTAAGACTTTGACAGCTCAATGCTGTATTATTTTCCATCCAGATGGCATTCTCCAGAGCAGAGCTCATTTGACTTAAACAGAGCTCCCAGCAGGAAAGGTAAGTGACAGAAGACAGCTTTTAAGGCTCTGCCCCTCTAATTTACCAACTGACAAAGCACAAAGAAGCCTTTCCCCCCCACCTACAGACTTCTTACCAGGAACTTGAATGCACTGAGGGCTGCACCTCCCACCCACTTAGCACGTGACTACATATTACTCTGAGACCCATCAGCTGATGGGTCACAGCACCATGATGAGATTGTTACCACAGGGGCTCCCCGTTACCCTGTGTTCTCCTGCAAAGAAGTGAATTTCTGCACAATTTTAACATAAAGAAGGAGGAGCTCATCAAGGCATGAGACACCGGAAGAGTGGGATGCATCAATAAATACAGAAGTTAGACTCTACTATGACTATGCATATTACTTCCTTAATATTACTTATTCTTGTCCACTATGGCCTGCAACAAAGAAGTGGGTAGATAGCCTCCATGCGAGAAAACAAGGCACAGAGCAGTAGATTAGGGACCTGAACAACATGGTCCAGTGTTGGCCTAATAACAGATTTCCTCTATGCTGCCCTACCTTAGGTTTTCCGTGGTAAAAACAGCAGTATTTCACTGCTGTGGGAAAATAACCACTGATGACTGAGTCATTTGGATACTATGAGGCCACATAAATATCTAATTAGGAAGATGAGATGAGCAGTACATCCAACTTTCAGGTTTATCTGCTATTCCTGCAATTTCAACACCCAGTTTTGTTTTCTGCAATAAATTTTGAGCAGCTGCACAGGCAGGAGACCTGCCAACACCAGGAGTAGCTTCTGTCACCTGAACTTCACCCAAATCTCTTCATACAGTCGGTAGATACAGGGACTCACACAAGACCATTTCCTCACTGAAGCAGTCACCACAGGAATCAGTTGGAAGGAACTAGCTGTAGTGTGTAGGATGAATAAACATGTAAGTATTACTGCTGTGCAAATAACTTTTGGTTCTGGGACACGGGAAAAGCTTAACTCTTACCATTTAATTAACACTTTTTAAAAATTAAGTTTTCTTTTTAAATGCTGAAATGACTGTTTCACTGTTTGCAACTGTTTTCCCCAAAACCACTCAATGAATTGAACATGAATGTACGAATAGCTTTAGTCCACCTGAATGTGACTGTTTTAATGATTATTTTCATGCAAAGAAAACCAGCTGAAAAACAGAACTCAGTGAAATGCACAATTTGATTTTCTTCCTCTCAGTAAATTCTAAACAGATGCTTAGGAGCCAAACATAACAGAAGTCAGCTCCTTTCACAGCAGGCAGAACTCCTCTCACACAAGTGGAGAACGTGGGTGAGAATTTAATAGGAGAAATAACAAAAAAATATTCAGGATCCGTATTAGTGGGTGATCATAATACTTAAAAGGAGCAAAAAGAAGCTGGAGCATACGATTATGTTAATAGCGGACTAGAACTTGCGGTGACAGAGACCAGTGTCAGCTGGGCAAGGGCTCAATGGTCAAAAGGACGCCAAAGCAACCTCCTCCTCTTTCCCTGTACCTGCTTCTGCACTGTGTGTCACTCCAGAAGCAATACCTGGGGCTAACCTCCACTCCAGCGGCCTTCCTGCTTCATGGATAGGGACCCCTCCAGAGCGCAGCAGCGTGCGTCCCTCTTCTACTCCCTCTGCACCCCGGCTGTGGCTTTAGCACGACGGCTGGGATCCAGCGGGGAGAACAGCGCCGCTTGGCGGGCGGGATGAACCGCGGGGGAACCCTTGCTGCCCCCCCGCCGGCTGCCATCAGGACTCCAGGACGTGACTGCCAGATGCATGTCGCCGGGGATATCAGCACTTGGCAGTTCTGCCTAGAAACCTGGCTGGAAGTGTTTGTCTCCCTTTTAACCTGTTTTTTTTTTACCATTATTTTATTTTGTTTCTAATAACTGCATAATGTTTTGTTCAGGCGCTTTACAGCCTTGCTGCAACACTGTAAAGTCTCAAGTGTGCACAGTCATGAAATGCCTCAGGGAGCTAGTCTGCAGAACATGAGGTTCCCAGCTTTGTAATTTAATTCCCAGTTCATTTAGCACAGCTGAGAATTAGAAATAAAATCAAACTAAGTTTCAGAGAGCAAGTTTCATCAAGCAGTGATAGAAGAAAAGAAAAAACTTTTTGTCTTTTTAATGAGGCGGAGTGAAGCCCACTCCAGAGAAGGAATGCATTAGCTCCAAGCATCAGAGAGGTGGGTGACAACTGGCAGTGAAGGACTATACTGGAATTTGCACTCAGTGGATACATTTATAGCATGAGCTGCCAAAGGTCAATGAGTGTGCCTGTGTACTTTACAAGGAACACAAACAAGGGACAAGGCAGAGAGGAACAGTAACTGCACTGCATCCAACTGCACTCACATTAACTGCAGAAGTCGTTCTGACTTCCTTTTCTGAGTTCATATCCTGTCCTTTCAGGTTGCCACCTTACTTCCAACTTGGGAAAAAAACATTTCTGAGATAAATTAGGGAACAGAACTGGACAGTAAGACTATGAAATTATCACAGAGCAAGCATTCTCCAATTCCTAAACACGTGCAATACACCAGCAAGTGATACCTTCTAGATTCCTTTTTCTCCTTGTTTACTAAGCTTGTAACAACATGTTGCTCCTTCATTCATGCTATGAACTGCATCTCAGCAACACAAGAAGTACCCTGTACTTTGTTTTACACTACCCCGGGCTCTGGCAAGACTGGCCTGCCAAGTCAATGCCTTTGAACAAGAATTACATCCAATAAGGAATTACAGCTAGGCATGGCCCTTTTCTGCCAATCAGACAAGATAGAGACCTTTCCATACCCTCATTTAACTTTCTGCCTGTTACAATGTGAAAGGATTTATTTATAAAGAACTAAGAGTGTATGTGCTTTTTGACTTAGCATCTGCTTTGTATGTGTTGATGAGATGAAGAAAAAAACTGAAAGTGGATAAAAGAAGGACCTACTTGCCACAAAGAAAGAGGCTGTGGACTCCATCCATTTTTTGCTCTGTCTTCTATGACTGCCAGCTGACTATTTCTGCTCATAAGAGAGCGCGAACTATCCGTAAGTGCAAAATGGATACAGCACAAATTGATTTGATAACATCGCACTGACATATTGTTGAAAAGTCGACTGAGTAACATAAAATTCACCGAAGGAAAAATATAAAAAGTAACATATAGTCTTGATACAACTTTCCTTTGCATTTTCAAGAAATTGTTTCCTAGGAAGAATAGAATTTAAAGTTACTCTGAATCATATTCCCCTTACAATTAACTCTGATAACTTTAAATGAAAAACTGAGACCATCTTGCCCAGGTAATCTTTATTACCAGCTAAACTCAAGTTCTTCTGAAAGAGTTTGTTCAACGGTGTGAAACACTCCAGAAAAAGCAGCAGCTGCATCTGCATCTCTTCAGACTTTAAATTCCAGTTATCTAGATCCTTCACAGCTATTTCTAAACTCAGACAAGGTCATTACTCAAAGTGAGAACGGTAAGCAAAATTTATTTCATCTTGACCAATTCACAGGCTATGCACACTGGACACCAATTTATTCTTAGTCAAGAATGTAGTCCTTTTACATACTCACGGACAGTGTTTTCCTCTGACTAACCATTCAAGCTGTCCGGTATAATTGGGCGACTACTGCCATCTCTGAATTACCTAAGGTAAGAGGCAAGCGAATACTGTGGGTAATAGAAAAGCCTGGGTAATGTACCACAGGATATTTTACTTAAATATATTCACTTGGGTTCATAAAGTTCCACTAGCTATGCATTAGCACAGCTTTGTCAGCCCTACACTGGCTCCAGGGGCACTCAGCAGACGTATCAATCTGTTAGGTCTTAGACATATTAGATAGACTTGAATGCAGAACAAGTGTCTTTTTGCTAGCTTTCTGCCCTAGAAATACTGTCCCCTTGGTAGCTCATGCTTGGAAGTACTGCCTGGCCTCTCTCCCTCCCCAGCCCAGAAGGAAACCCCCAACGCAATGGGGTGACAGAGGCCCAGGGCAGCACAGCTCCTGATCAGCCTGCTCACCCTGCAACCCGGCACAGCTCTCCCGCTGCCATGCACAGCTCATGGTATTGCCCTGGGTAACTGGCCTGACTGTCACCCACCCACCTTCAACACCAGGAGAGCAGCTTCCCCCATTCACCCCTTGCACCGGTTGGAGCCTCCCAGAAAGGACGGGACATCCCAGGACAATGCCAGTTACTTGCTGCTCGGCTAGGTGGCCATGCCTGCACCCAGGCAATCCACACTGACCCCTCACTCAGCATCCCATTGTATTAGCTGCCACTTCAGCTGGAAAGTGTAGCACCACCGGAAAGTGTAGTAAGTGACAATGGAATCGAGGCTGCCTTCTTGCACAGAAGACCGCAGTAACAATTAATTTAAAGCACAACAGACATTAAACAAATACAGCAATAAGCTGATTAACCGATTTAATCAAGCTGATTTGTAAACAAGTCAGTTACCTAATACAGGCAATACCTTTAAATAACCATCTGTAACTTACCCAATGGGTCCTGCAATATTGTAGACTCAAAGAAAGCTAAACCGAGTCCTGAGTTCCTCGACAAAATACTTTTAGAGGTTTGCAAAAAGGCTTGAAAGGACGAAGGAACTTTTTGCTTCGGGCTACACAAATTCCAGCGTGTTCCACATACTGTAAACTCTTGATCAATTATTTCCTGCAACTTTTCAAAATGTTCTTTTTTTTAGGTTTGCCTTGATATGCCTTGGGTATATCAGGTGATCAATGAAACTACAATAATTGTACTTCATGCTGAAGATCTTAACTGCGTGCAGTTATTTGACACACTAAGACACAAGCATTTTAGATGCATGTAATAAGCTTTTGGCCAAAGCACCAAGGCTTGCATTGAAGAATGTAGCAAATAAACAGAAAATAAAACATCTGCTCTACTGCCGAGTTGGTGTTAGTACTGTAAATTCAATTCCAAACTTTGTTTCAAGCAAGCCACCCACAATGTTGCATAAGAGACAACAATTTAATACAGAAGGTCTGAACCTGTTTCCATTAATGTCATGGCAATTCTACCACTATCTTAAATAAGATTCCACAAAACCTCTGCTTTTTGGCTGCAGATTAAAAAAAAAAAAAAAAAAAAAATTAATCAGCACCTGGGTGGCTAGAATTTTACTTGTAATTTTCTGATGAGTCTCACGTGTACTTTTAAAGCTGTCTTTTCTTGCATGTTTAGAGTAGCCTCTGGTCACTTTACAAAATGGAAAAACTTTTATCTTTCCACTGAGGCAGCCTGAAGAAAAGGAAAACAGAAAACCGACATAACCCAAGAAGTTCATTCAAAACAGCTGCACACTAACACTGTGCCTACAAAAAAAGTATTTTTTTTTTTAACAAATACAAGGAAGTATTCACATTGAATTGCTTCCTTAAGGAGTGATCCTCTTTCTGTATCTCTGAGACTTATTGTTGCTTTTAACTGTATGACCTTTCTCTGAACAATCCCAAAAGCCTTTTCCCAGCCAAAAATTAGAGAAATGGATCGAATACCTCTTTAAATCACTATGTAGCAATGAAATAGATTAAGATAAAAATATGTTTTCTAAAACAGCATTCAGAAATCAAATCACTGGGACTTAACACTGCAGACAGTGTAAGAAATGTAATACTGATATAAAATGGAACTGTAACCAATGGAATGACTAGATCTAGAGTATATGGTTGAGAAAACTACCAGAACTGATCTATGAATGATATGGCTGGATATGTTTCCCCACACAACAGATGAGTATTACGCTTTACATAGCTTCAAATCAATCCACAAACCTCCCCACATCCCATTTTCTCTTTCCTTTTGAGGAAGGGGGAGGGAAGCAATATGGAGAGGAAAGGGAGTGAGAGACTTTCATCTGAAAATGCTAAAATTGTACATGAGTCATGATCTGTTTTAAAGGTATGAGGATGCATTTATTGAGCTATATATCTGGGAATGAAGTGTTTAGCTGGCAAACCTCTTCTAAGCACAGCAGTAATTTTCTTATGCAGGGTCCACTTTCAGTAAGGCTGGAAGCAGGAGGGGATTTAAGTGTGAAGGAAAGCTACTCAAAGCAATACATAAAATTTAAAGACCACTGAAGAACTTAAAGTACGAAAAGCTTTTAAAATACAGTAAAAGCAATTACTTGCTGCTACTGCATCAGTAGGAAATTTACTACATGTAATTTCTCTGAGAGACAAATAAGAGGCACTCTTGCACTGGAGCGAGTTACCACAAAGTATTTTGGCCCTGGCTTTGCCCCTAAAATGTTGTAGCTTTCCATTCCCTGCCTGGCACGTAATTCCACTTTTTGACTAAAGTATTACAGCGAGCCGATACAACTTCCACCACGCTCTCAGCTGTCCTAAATTCGGAAAGAAAGTTGCTGCAGGATGCATCTCCTCAACCAAAGTGAAACAAACTTCAGCTGAAATAAACTTCCTTCCTCAATTTTTCAATTATTACTTGCTTCAGCAGAACCTGGGATTAAATCAAATACTTTACATGGCAGGTAATTGTCTCACACATAAAAGAAGGAATGTATACCCAAGAGATAAACATCTGGAGAACAGTTTGCTGCTTCTCATTCCAAGCGCTTTTGTTGAACAGGGATGGGATGGCATTTCATGGACGTAACAGGGATGTGCTCCTGTGACTGAGGGATGATATCTGCTGGGAACGTAAAACTCTCTTGTTTTGTCCTTGGTGTCAGTTCATGGAGCTGGGGGCAAAACAGCACCAAAAGATTTCTACCTGTGACCCAAACATAACCAACCCATGTTTTCTTCAGTGACCATTTTATAATATACATTTTTATTTTCCAGCAGGCTGGTATTTTCGCAGGACAAGCAGGTGACTACATGTGTCCCCTGAACACAGGAATATTGCTGAGCCTGTTGCTTTTAAAAAAATACAGCTCTTTCTTCTGCAGACCACATTGCTTCTATAGGCTAGCGTAGTCTTTCATTGGCTTAAGAATTACACAGCAATGAACTGGTACTTCCCTCTATGCCTCTTTCTATTCCCCTGAAAACTTCTTCAGCTTCTCTCTCCTCTTTAAAAAGAGAGAGCGAAACGCAACATATTTAAGATTCTCTTACAATAGCTATTTAAAACTGAAAACAAACCTCTGGCAAAGGAAAATCATTGAAGTATTCTTTTTGCAAACATGGCTTAACACGTTGGCCAAGGCAGACTGTTAGCCATCGTGTCATAGTAACTACAGAAAGAATTCAGACCACTCCAGCTGAAAGCACATGAAGCAGATAATCAAAATACTTACTAGACTTTGCTCCTAAGTAAATTCATCATAGGTTGCAGAAAAAATTCACTGAACACTTAATCATGGAGAGTTCCCATCAATTTCTATTCCTAGTTTTCTAAGGGGATTTCCACTTAACAAAATGAGTTTGTCCAAACCCATCAGCCTCACAGCTTGGGGACAGCAAAGAATGTCGAGAAAAACCAGACCAAGGTCACAGCAAAACAGTCCTCCCAGATTCCCGGGAAGGGAATGCATAGCCATGCTCTTTACACCCCTTGCCTCCTACACCATCCGCTGGAGAAAGTTGCACAGATTACATCGTATATCTTGTGACTATAATAACACTTATGAAACTGTAGCTGGGGCCCAGAAAAAGAAGAACTTGAGAGTGAGTCAATAAGCAACCATATGTATATGCATACATTCTATGGTAGAAAATCTTGGGTCAGACTCCCTGTAGTTGTTAAGAGAGTTCATACATATCTTGTCACGGGCCATGAATAAGCCTAAGCACAGCCCAAGTAAAACTCAACATCCCACTTAGACCTGTTAATTCAAATATGGAAAGTCAAAATGTGTATGTACTGATCTTTACTTTTGTGTATTTCTTAGTGGGGATTACTTCTCTTTTATGTTGGTTAGGAAATACTGCGCTCACATGCACACACACAGACACACAGAGCATGTGTCATCTAGCACTTGCTGTGAGATTCACCTGCACAATCATGAAGCCAGCACAAATTACAATTTGCATGGATGTTAGAAAAGAGTGTTCCAGCAGATGCAACAGTAGAGCACATATCATAGAGAATTAGGAGGAATAGAAATAAATGCCTGTTCTACAGCAACAGATTTTTTCCAGACTGCACATACTAGAGTAGAAAAGCACATATTACTCAAGGACTGAAGCTAGAAACATGTATGGTGCCTGTTACTTAAATTCTCATTTCATATCTCATGTGGTTAGCATCTATTTCTCAGCTTCTTTCACATTTATTTTGTAAGAAACAAGTTTACCAGGTTGTTGATATGGGATTATTTGCCTTGCCTGGCATTTTTGATGAGAAGGATGTATTTCACTATTTCTCTTTTGGTCTCTGCAGAATTCCAGTTGTGTTTGCCTTGAAACAGAAAACTAATATGCATGTCAGATGCACAGCTAGTATAGATTAGATGGAACAAATATATCTACATAAAATCTGTCTTGAATGATATTTAAAGGAACATTAAAACACAGATGCTTATTTATTTATTTAAGTAGGAGAACTCTTGGAAATGTTTTTTCTCCCAAAGCCTGAAAGTTGAAATCCACTTTATCACCAAATAAAATGGGATTATAACACAGATTTAAACAGGCAAGACCCATATCATAAAAAAAATGAAGATTTAATTTTAAACAATCTTCCTCAGGCAAAGAAGAAAAAATTTGCTTTTAATGACAATATTTTTCACATTTACTTTCAAGAAGGGGGGGGGGGGGAAGAAGATGTTTATGAGGAAAGAAACTAATGATTGTATTATTATGAGACCAGAAGAAAACAAATTTTATAGTTTCTCACTTGTGAGCAAACTACTTCATAAGATATCAGCTCAGGCTAGAAGCGATCCTTTCACAGACATTCCTGAATCATAATTGAGCCAATCAACATTATTTAGAGGCTCACTTACCAAAGGTGTTTTTGAAATACTCCAGTATTCAGCTATCACACTCCTACAATACAAGGTGTACCCTGGGGTCCTACAATAAAACCTTTCCTCCTCCTCCTCCCTTTTACACACACATGTATTTTGTTTTTAGGAACCAACTTTGAATCAGCAGCTCCGACAGATCTAAGAACTGAAATTGTATGCTAAAATCCATATGACTGAAGATTAACCATTTGTACTCCAACAAAAGAGAACACAGCTGCAATGTGCTTTAGTGATTTAATAAAAATGGACCTAAAGCGAATTGTTGAAATATAACTGAACAGTAGTATGCATAGCATAACAGAGCGTTGGCTCTAGACAGCCGGTGGACAAATATTTTTTTAATATGAAGTTAATATCCTCACAGTATGATGTCAGCTAATCTCCAGTTCACAATGGAAGGAAGTTAATAGAAGCAAGTAAGACAAAGACGGTTTTCCCCTCTCCCCTGTTTTCCCTTTCTTTTTTGTTCTCCCCTGCCCTGGAAAGCTCTGCTCCTTTTGCAGTTTTCCCATCTCAGACAGTTATGGGCGAACCTCCTAGTGAAGGAAGTCTGAAGAAGCAGCACAACAGAAGGGCATCCTTTTCAGGGAACCTCTCCAGCCAGTAGGTAAGGAAACTTGAATGGGAAGAAAGGAGTTTTTTCCAGTCAAGAAATCTCCTATCAGTCTTTCTTTCCACTTACCTCCAGCTTCCTATGGCCCTCTGTGATGCTAGAGAGAAAGCCTCAAACTATATTTTTGACAAATTTTCTTTTGAAACAGTGACTAGAAGAGGGGAACACCTGGTAAGCTGTCACCCATTTGTACTCAGTACTAGTTTGGCACAGATCTTCCACCCTAGTTGGCCCAAACAACAGCAATGCACAGTCCACAGACAGGCACAAAAACATGAGGAGTATGTTGCTCTACTGCCATCTTCATGAATATTCTCTCTACTGTATTTAGGAAGTGGACTGTATTAATGTGACCATCTTTAAGGTTGATGAGATGATCTTACTACTTTGAACTGCTTTAATGACTGAAGATAGCAATCCATCAATGCTTTCAAGGCAAGTATTTGCTTGTTTTGATGAAGTAAAGAGACATTTCGACTATGCCCTGTGTTTCTACAGTACACCTGAATATTTAAATGTTGGTGCTCACCGGACAGTCAAATCCATGCCTAAGGGTTGTTTTTATAAAGAACTTGAGTCTGGTACAAAGGAACAAGTTGCAGTCATCTGGAAGGGAAAAACTGCAGACCACCACTGTCAGCCTGACCTTGCCCCTGTGTAATTTTTCCATCCTTACTAATGTGTCTTTCAGCACAAGACAGAATGTACAAATGAGATAAAGAAAGCCACTGCCCTCCTCTGCCAGTGAACACCATTATAGTATTTATACTATGCAGGAATTCCTGTTTCTGTACAACAAACAATTTTGTGAGTGCAATTTATCCTCTAAAATAAGTTTGACTACCCAAAAGACAACAGAAACAGATTTCAAGAAAATAAAGATATATTATCTAAATTATACCTCCCCAGCTAAAGATATGTCATCTGTAGCCTTTCCTTATTCAGTGATTCCAAATGCTCTTCCAAGGTAAGAACGTTCTCTGGTGATGAAATATGAAAAGGTGACTATTTCCTCAAATTAGGAGGACATTAACAATTAAGTGTTAATTTGAACATTGTTACAGTAAGGCAATTATAACTGTATTCCACGAAGAGCAATAGGAAATAATTACTCTTATTCTCAAGTGATAGATCTAAGAGAATGAGATTCCCAATCTTAAGTTCATTAGACGGGGCAGCTCTCATTTCCTAGTCTGAGAAAGAACCAGTCTTTCTTTATTGGACAGTTATCTCCTATCTTTCATTACTGAAGTGTGCATGCACCTTCACTTCTGTTTGATAATATCAAGCAGTAAGCTAAAGACATTTTCAGGATATCCATCTATCTCCAGGTGCAGGTGCAATATCTTCCTCACGAACACTTCACCTCTTCCAGATGCCTCTAAATGCAAAGTTCACCCAGCACCAAGGAACACTCATGCTCATTTAGCACAACAGATTCCTCATGTGTATGCAAGTACTCTCCAATTGATGGTTCTCTGACCCAGTAAATTTGCAATACTAAGAAGTTGGCCCATAGTAACTTGCATGCCAATGGTTGGCTGCCAACTATCTTTACAATCTAAATCTTCCAAGCAAAAAGACTGTATCAATCACAGTCCTTCCTGTGGGTTATTAAGCTTTGATAAATTACTGGGGGGCGTGGGGGGGGGATCTCATTTGTGACTTTAAACAGCAAAGAAAGCCTAAGTGCATTTTTTGTGCAAAGCAAAACAGAATGTAGAAAAAAATGGAATCAGGCATAATGGCAGCACCTATGCCTCTAACCACAAAACAGATACTGCAACCCTTCAGTCCTCAGAAGCCTGCATTCTTTGCTGACTTCTAGACACTATCACTTCGCACTCTCCATATTAAACACAGAAGTACTGGTTGGCTGTAATAATTAGGAAAGCTTGCCAAAAAGATGTTAGCACAAGGAATGCGTCAGGTGACAGAACAGTGCCTTCAAGGACTCTGGGACCTGTCAACCTCTGTAACTATATCCTCCTGGCCTGTCACAGTAGAGTTAATTAGAAACATCTGTAGTATAGAGATCAAGCAGAGGCAGTAGCGGCAGCTTATTTGCACAAGAAAGGTACAACTCACGTGGGAGGTAAAGAGGGTAGAATCACAAACAGATACAGATCAGTTACATGAACCTGATCAGTTATCTGAGCTATATGCCCTTCTGAAATAAAACCACCTAAGTAACGCGTATGGAAGACTGATGAAAAGCCTTAACTGTAACATTGGCAAACTGACTTACTGCAATCTTTACAGTGTGAACAAGTCTCCAATGACACGGAAAACGCCATTCATCTGTTCAGACATCATGGCGTAGGCGGCTCCACGTGTTCCTCTGAAAACCAAACTATGTTGCCTTCACCTTATATTTTTGCTAAGGACCTTAGGACAAGCTAAAAATACTCATTTGTTTAACCACAGTTTCTGCTGCTGCAGTTTATGGCAGGCAAATCCTTTTAACTGTGAATTCCCTCCTCCCTCCCCAAACAAGAGGTACTTTGGGAAAGGTCTCTGTTACAGATGGAACTAGAATTTTTATTTCTCCCATTCCCAAAGCACAAATAATGTGCTACAGTTTGGGGCTGAATGATTGAATATTATACACCAAACAGAATTCAAGAAATTGAAATGGTAAAATAACTTTATGGCTGCAAGAGAACTTGGCAGAGTTGTGCACATGCACAAATACATCTCAGAGAACTTCGTATTCCTACAACTCTGTCCTCCTACATCACCATTAGAAACCAACAGCTTTCAATAAATTAATACAGGATAGCGGCAGACTTTTAGGCTGATCCCTCCCCTTTTCAGCCACACAGAGCGCTACCATGCCTGGGCACATCAAAACTTGTCAGAGAAAAGAAACGAAGTGAAAAAAAGAAGAATCAATTTTGTTTAATCTGTAAAATACATGATTAAAGAAAAGCAGGATGCAGAGTCCTCAAACTGAGCATGAAGAACTGCATAAGCAAATCACGTGATTGAAATATAAATCTGTAAACAATTTTTGGCAGGCATTTTCTGAAGCACTCATTCGCTACTTAATTTTAATTTGCTACTTTGCTGACCCTTGGGCCCCCAGCACATATTCCCCAAGCAAAGAGTTGCAGCTCTTTACATGACTGTCACCCCAGCACACCTCAGCCCTCACAAGCTGCCTGTTACCATGCGAGTGGTGGCATACGGAAACACTTGCCAATGAACAGAAGGTCCCCACTTTGGGCATGCTTGTTGATAATCTTAGCACAAGCAGATTTCACGGGCTGCCTAACAAGGTAAGCCACAGTCCCAGAACATGAACACCTTCTGCCACCTCCACTGCTGCACCAGGGTTGGCCGCAAGGTATGATGGCCAGCTGCGGGCAGCAAGACCTCAAATCATCAAAGCTACATTTGTTGAAGGTAATTTGTTAGAAATACTAATTACCCTAAGGATTTTTGTGAAAAGAAGATCACCCCCAAACTTCCAGAGGAATGCCTGTTTGCTGATTGTAGTCCTCCTCCCTCCCTCTCGTGTCCAGCAGCCCCTCTTCAGAGAGTCTTCTCTTTCAAACCTCAAGAACTCCCAGCTCTTCTTTAGTCCATTTGTACTTACTGCTCACACTGCTTTTTTTTTTTTCTTTCAATTCCAATTTCTTCTGCTCAATCACTTGGAAATTTAGAAAGGTTTGTATTACCACATTGCCAAGGAAGAATTTATAGTCATGGTACTTAAACAACTAATTATCAGATTTTGACATGTATACATTTTTTAAAAAGAGCTTTTTTTTAAATAAAAGAAAAACTCTCAGCACTTAAAAGCAATATACAGAGCTGCATGAAATAACAGCTGGAAGTAACCACATTAGTGCTTGGTAAAGCTGGGGAGCTAATAACTCAAGACTGCAAAGATTTACTCACTTTGGTTACTGATAACTCCAAGTGTGAATGTTACTGAATTCTGTAGCACAGCCTGCAGCAATGCAAAACTGCAGAGTGGTTGAGCAGAATGCAAAGATTATGGTTTTCAGTGTTTCATTTTCATCCAAAAAATGCCATCAACAGTTTTGTATGGGTAAAATCTCACCATTTTATTCAAATTTGGAGTGTGTGGCCCTAAAATCCCTGGCAGAAAGTCAAGAAGGACCTTAGTATTGGGACACTCCTTTAATATTCTATTACATGTAAGGCACATCCTGGAAGAAATCCAACAGCCTGTGCTGAAATGGAATAATGCTTTCTTTTTCCAGATCACTTTTGCTGATCTGAAATGCCTGCATCATATACCACGGCAGAAATACTTAAACCAACAAGGCTATCAGTGTGTGAATTAATAAGGTACCTGAACAAGACACCTGCTGATATGCAGGCTACTTAAAGCAAAGGTATGCAGAAGTAGGAACTGATTTTTCAGGAGTTTGTTTTTGGGGGTTTTTTTGGTATCACCATTCTGCAAAAAAAGTGTTCCCTATAGAAGAAAAATGTCTTTACTTTCACACGACCAGAGACTGCTGGCTGTTTCAACTGCTTGCAAAGCCAAGTGTCTGCAAGCACAAAAGAAGAACTGTTGTTAATGTGTTTCTTCTTTAACAGTCATTAGAAAATAGGCATATATAACATCTTCAAAACACGCAGGTACAGGATGCATGCCTGACCAAAAGAGGAATTAAAAATGTGTTAGGTGTTCAATTACTCAAATTTCTAATTACAAAAAAAATACCTAGATGTAGCTATGCTGCCTAAACCTTTCCAAATCCATATTCTCTGTGTCAAGTTACGGCTGTGTCCACACAGTGTAGGCTGAGCTCCCCATGGCTTCCTAACTCAGTTTAACAAGCCATCAATTAAAGGCAGATATTTAGAGGAAGCAAAACTGATTGGTTGCAGAGGGATTTCTGGATATTTTAACTGATACCCACTGAAAATACATGAGAAAGATTTCAAACTCAGAAAAAATTGACTGCCAAAAGCCCTGACAGATATATAATGCCATGATAGAAATACTACATATTATGTCATATCTAATAACCCACTTGTGCCACATTACACAGCTGTTTTTGTTATGCTGCAGTGCCAAATACAGTCCCTTCTCTCTTTCCCTCTTCCTCACTCTAAATTAACAAAGAACAAAATTAAACTAGCAGTTTTGTGGACATCACCTCTATGCAGAACACAAGTTTTACCCTAAACTGAAGTCACAAAGATGAGGTAAGTAATTTTCTTGAGAGTGAATGAAATTTTTAGTTGCTTTCCCAAACTCATTAAGAAAGGGCCTGATTCCCACAGGTTTACTCAGAATAATTAGCAGCAACAAACACTGGTAGGATTTCAGTGTGTAGGTCAGCCTATGGGATTAGTCACAAAGGTTTTGTAAATTTCAGAAGAGATCTACACAGATGTCTGGGGGGAAAAAAAAAGGGCTATATAATGGATGCAGCCAGAACCATTAAGTAGTTTAGAATTTCTAAGACTCCCACAACCAATAAATTTTATGGAAAAAGTCATGAAAGTCAGATGGTAAAAAAATATATAGTATAAAAGTTGCAAACTTCTAAGTATCTTGTAAAACAGTGGTAATGCAAGAGGGAAATGGTAAACACACTAACAAGAGTTCATCAGTCTTAATAAATAGGACAGGGTCACACAGGTTTACTTCTGGAACCCATAAAGGTCCCTAAGTATCTAATTATTTCTGAAAAAAAGTCTGAGGTTTTATTCCCTTCTATTCCTCAACAGATTAGCTCATTCTTCATCAGATACCATTTTAAACTGAAATACACTCCTTTTAAGAAGCTAAGGTTTGCTTCTTATTGACATGATAGAATACTATGTACCATATGTTCTTCCAAGGGAGTATTACTAAGCAATATTAAACACTACATCCTCATGGAAGTAACACAAAATGTGTTTCTTAGGAGAAGTACATAACAAAATCGGTCATGGCATCAGGCCATATAGTAGCTCCAGATTTTGAAAAAAATGTTGGATTAAGAGCTTTCTTCTAAATTTCTACTTTACTGAAGACTACAAAGACATCTTTTCCATCACCTTGCCAGGGGAAAGATGGGGCTATATTGTCACCTTTACAAGGAGGCAATCATCCTCCTCACTAGGCAGATTTTTAGTTCATTGGGCCTGACATAAAATCGACAAGCGCTGCTTGTTCATGTTTTTGTGAACAATGATTTTATAGCATTGGTCAGGTTGTTAACATCATAAATCGTATGTAACAAATGCCACCTTTTTGACCAACAAAAACAAATAATGAATAACGCATCTGTAACTGCAGGGTACATATGTAAACAAATGCATTGTAATGGGTAATAAAAACAGCACTTTGTTCTGACTGTGGTGCTAATTAGAATCTGATTTGCCTATTTAAAAGCTGTAATTGAGTAGAATCCATGCTACCAAGACTCTCAGGCTGGTTTCACTTTTTAGGAACTAATGTACTGACCTCAACTGCTGAAAAACAAAAAACCTAGTGGAGCAAGAGGTCTGTAAACGTACCCCCCTGCTGTCTGGTTCTTTGGACAAATAATGATTTGTGTTCAAGTGAGGAGCTTTTTTGCTGAAGATGCCACTGCAGAACTGGTTAGGTACCCCTGCTGCCAAACAGGGCATTACCAGGGAGCTTTAGAAAGTAGGACGTGACACAGTAATTGATTTTGAGTGCCTTCCCCTCCTCCCTTCCTTTCCCTGGTTCCTTTTTTCCCTTTCTGAACCCATTGCTTTGGTTTTTTGAGCTACAAACCTATATTCCATAGTAGCATACTTAAGAAATTCAACCTCAAACATAGCAGATGATTACTACCTAAGACATAACATTCGCAAAAAGGTTTGTGTTCATTAAAAACATAACAAAACAAGCTAAACAGACAGACCTTTCGTAAGTAAATACCAACAACTCCCAAGTTCTGCACTGGTTATGTACAACAGAATGTCACGTGTGTCCCATGGAAAGCAAAAACCATTACGAAACCCAGAGGAAAAATCAAATTTCCTTCTCCCCTCACCTCCAGAAAGCAACTGGTGAAGCTTCAGTGAAATGATGTATCCACTATGCCCTTATTACGTTATCTCAGATATATATTCAGTGTCCCTCAGATATTACTTAAAAACCCTTGGGCTATTGTCTAAATTGAAATGTTCACTATCCTCAGTATTTCAGTACTATTAAAAATACAACCTGAAGTCATAATGGGATTTCTCCCTCCCCATTTCCTCTAAGCAAAACTATTCTTATACTTGTGCAGGCACCCCTAAGCCCTACTCTCTGACATTCTCATCTGATGTGAAAGTTGATGTAGGGTTCCATACGGTCGTATCCCATATACTGCTATATATATTTAAAAGAAGAAAAAGTCAAAAAAGAGGAATCTATATTGCTATATTTCTGTAGAGTGGCAAAATCCTGGGTGTTCTGTCCAATATCAAGAAATAGGAATATCTTCTCACAAACATGACAATACTGGACATATCAGACCAAGTGTTTAGGTACGGTGAAGAACAAAAAGAATAATTTATCAAACTAAATATAATTTATCAAGTTCTATTTATCAAATTATAATGATAAATAATTACATTTATTAAAACTACTGGCTTTCTAAAGGAAAGCCACTTCAGTACATAGACAAATGTGTGTTCTAGAGAGTATCTGGAACATGGGCGCGATTTGGCCTGTTACCCAATTCATGTGTCAACTGACAGAGAAAGACAAAAATCCAAAGCTGCTGAAACATTTACCATGCCTAACACCTGTCATTTCTATTCCCCCGTCCAGCCAACCTCCTGCAACGCACAGAGTCAAGGCCCGAGCAGTGTCCCAATCACCCCGATGCTGGGTGAGCTAGTTAGTGACTTCTCAGCTTGCTTGTGCATAGCTTAGCATGGAGCTGGGCACAGGGCAACAACGGCAATCCCTTTGGGCCTCGTCACAACATCACTTGGGCAGTGTAGCCTGTGATAGCAGAAAATGAAGCTGGTATTTATTTATACATGGGCATTAAAAAGGGGGCCCTCCCATATTGGGCTTAAGATGACAAAATGTCAGCTTCAATCATCTGACAGGCTTTGGTCTCTCTCTGTAACCTCTTTCCTTTTGGCTGCTCTTTTTTTTATAAACACATATGACACTAACAGAAAAATAAATTGAAAAGAGCACTGAGGCAGAGTGTATTTCACGCACTGGTGCCAATGTTTCATATCTCATGAACCTCGGGAAAACAATTCGTCGAACTAATTAGTTTACAGTGTTTAAGCAGCTTGTTTCCCGTCTTTAATCTTCTTTATGTAATACTGTGAACAAAGCCATATTATCTTCTGATTTTTTTCCTATACAGTTTAACAAATATAATCTTATTTTTTCCTGGAGATTACTTCATTTAGACATCAAACCACCCTACCCTCCCTTACTTTTTTTCTTGTCAGGGAGAACAATATAAACAGTACCGATTCATTTGTTTTTCAAAGATCTTCAAGACTATGCTATACTTTTTCTCCCCCCCCCCCCTTTTTTTATCTTATCCAGTTCATTTAATTTCTCATTTTTAGCTATCCCTCAGAAAGCGACTATGTTTGCCTTCCTCTGAAAATAAAATGACTGCTCTTCTCCATCATGGGTCCCAGTAATTGAAGAATATCCCTAGCTTACAATCTTTGTTCAACTTGTTTTAAAAAGTACTGGAAAAGCTAATAATAACTAGTTAAAAATAAACCAAACAAACCTTTAAATCTTAAACAGGTTAGTCTTTTTGCGTTCATCAGCAATGATTGGCTTGCATTAGAAGAAAACATATAAATAAAAAAACCAAATAACCCCTATTCAGGATCCTGGAAGCGTGCATATTTCCTAATTCCCTTAGAAGTGCCTTTGGTGATGTCCAGGACTGTGAGCGTGTCTGGAGCTGGCTCAATCACAGCAGCTGACTACCACTCTCCCTATGTCACGCTGGGGTCCAACAACATTAGCAAGTCCTTTGAAAGGCTTCACCCAGTAGGGAGGGACACAGCACTAAACCTGCAGGAGGCCAAGACATTACTGTCCCCACCTGGTCATACTGCCTCTTGTCATTACCATGTGATAAGCAAAATCAGCAAAAAACAGCCAGGTGCATCCACGTCAAGGCAGCCAGGCTAACTTCAACCAGCACTGAAGCTCGGTTAAGTAAACCCATACTGAAAGATTATGTTTTCTCAGAGCACTAGTTAGATTTTCAAGTCAAAACATATGCCTAAGTGTATTAACAGACGGCTGGGGACAGCAGCTTTTTAAGTGACTCCATCCAGAGTCATGGGAGGATTGTCTTTTATGCCCAACATGCACAACCAGGATGGGACATTTTTCACACAAAGTCAAAGTCACTGTCTTTTTAAAGTATGGAAAGGGAGATTGCAGTACATGCCTTTTATCCAGTAGTTTAGCAGCATGTTCTACCAGTAACGTACATATTACTGGTATAATTCCTACCTTTGGTATTATTCCTGGTTTTATACAAAGGCTGCTGGATGTAAAATGCACAAACCATCCTGGAAACGGGAAACCAATACTCCAGCCACAAGGTGAGAGAGAAAAAACTACTCTTCTCTGCTTTCTAACAGCTTTTAACTCTAAGCAAGATGTCAGACATCTCAGTGTTTAGCTAGTAAGTGCCTAAACCTTTTCCTTGATACCACTCTCTCACAAGGAAGCGTTGTTTGTGAACCGTGACCAAGTCCTCTACTTGGACATTTATTTCAAGCAGATTGTTGAAGTCCATGCGGTCAACATTATTTTCCCTTCTGATTCTTTGCTTGCTTTAGAACTGTCTGCTGTCCTCCCATGCTCCTCCACATTAAAGTTCATGCTGTCCTTAGTTGTCAGATTCCCAGTAACTCTTAATTAGTACAGAGAGGTGACACCGCTGTGGCTTCATGAGTGCAAGTACAACAGCGAGAGCTCCGTTCCATTGTGCTCAGGGGACTTCTCCCTTCTCCCCCAAGGTTAATTCCTGTAACTCCTCTGGGAGCTAGCAGCTACATAGGCTGCTTAATTGAAGATACCCAAAATCACCCAGCTACTCGGGGATTTAGCAGTGACTGCAGACAGCTTGCATTATTTCTGAATGCGTGGAAGGTTATAGGAACAAACTTTGTAAATGAATGAAAAGCGTGAAAAATACTAATGCTATATTAACTTCCATTAACCTTCAATTTGCATCCTAAACTACTGGATTAAAACTTTATGGGTTGAAGTTTTGCTTAAAAATTTTCTCTTTAAGAATACATACAATCCCAGAACTGTCAATATATGCAATATAACGTCAAATATATGCTGGCTTTTCTATTCAACACAGACTGGTACCAGTAAACAGGCTCGGAAGAATGAAAGATGAGAAATGACAAAGCTGCGTAAGCACATAAATCTTTAACCCTTTATTCACAGGAGGATTTTGCAAGTTTCTTAACTTCTCACCTCATTTTATGGTTTAGTTTTGGACTAATTTAATGAGGATAGGAGAGGGATGATAGATGTCTGATTGTTCCCACTTCCTTTGTCTCATTTAAAGCAAAAAGCATTTATTTTTTCAACTTATGTCCCAACATCCTCGAGAAAGTTCTGCCTGTTAGTTCACAAGGAAAGAGAAGAGTTTTCTTCCTAGAAAAAACAGTGTTAGTGATTCATGGGAGCTAATGAAAAAGGCAAAGTTTCGATGTTTGCAATACTTCTTGAGAATTAACTGTATCAGCTAAGACTGGATAAGACCAGTTTGGCAAGATTTTTTTTTTTCTGGTCAGCAGGAAAACTCATTCTGCAGCAGAAAAGTCAAGTCTCTGTAGGCTCATCTTCACAGATGAGTCTTTTAGCTTATTTTTTTCTGTTTTTTCTGAACCTATTACTGTGATTGACAAAATATTATGAAGTGTCATATTAAATGTATTCAAGTGGATGAAATGTTCTTGTACAGTATTTCATGTTTTATGTCTCATCTTTATCTTGTCACATTCCTGATAAGTTTTTCTTTTTTTTATTTAGGAGTAAACAGCTACATGATTTACTGTGGCTGGAAAACATCTATGCATATCTAGAACAGCCCACATGTTCTTCCTTCTCTTCAGCTAAAGTCTACAAACAAGACTTCTCATTAAATGGCCATGTGACAAAAATCCATCAAACGCTGTTCCTACTAAATGCAACCCCTCAATCTACCTACTTCGCAATCAACCAAAATACCACTCAATCAGCATCTAGCTCACTTCCACGATTTTTTATTTCTTTTTTAAATCACTAGCCAAACCCTGGCTAGATTCCACGTGTGTGATGTCCCACTATCTTTTCTCAGAGTTTTTTTTTCTACCTTCTGGTTTTTGGGTTTTCTTACAAAGCACAAATTGTGCTTTGTAACTGATTACTGCTTGCGGTGACTGCACCTGCTATCGTAATTTAAATCAGTACATGCACTACACCTGGAAGTTTCCTGGGCCAGCAGTAGCCACTGCTAACATCTCCATTCCTTGACTGACAGTGGTCTGCTTCCAGACTGACTGAAGTAAGAATTGCTAACAGAGATCTACAAATACAGACTAAGCCCAGAAATTATATTCCAAAGAGAGCTGTTATTATAAAACATGTATCCACCCACAGCTATTGTACCTACTCTTATCCAACAAAGTTAGGAAATACAACATAAACTGAATGATGTAGAGCACAATTACTGATAGGAAGGATTTCAGCCTTGATTACATTTGAAAAAAAACCCACCAGTTTTTTCGCCAAGAAATCCTTTACACAGTTCTGTGTTACAGATGTTGTGTTATAGCTGCTCCTTCCCAAAGGGATTCTCACTCTCTCTTCACACGCAGATGTACACACACCTCTGCCTGAAAGGGTGAATGCTACAAGCTCTGCTTGCCCATCACTGGAGAAAGTCTCCCCCCAGCACTGCAGGACTGTTGCATTCTGCACATCAGTAGCAGAGGCTCCTGCCACCAATTTCAGCTCTAAATGGTTTCTTACACAACTCCAGTTTTATGCACACATCAGTAAATCCCTAGTCACTAGTGGTACAGGGAACTAAATGCAGCTCCTCAGGTACATTATTAAAAAAATAAGAAAGGTAAATGAGAAGTAATTGAGAAAGACTACAAGGAACTGTTACTTGTCCTCTCCTGCTGCAGTTTTGTCACAAAGCAAGACCACTGGGGTTTGCACTCTGTTTATGGGCATCAGATTGTTAATTACTAATCAAGGTGGTTCACAAGTATTAGTCAAAGGTGCTTGTTGAACACTAATAAAAATCTCACACTCATAACAGTCCTTAGCTTATGAGAGTTTTACCCACAAGAAAAAATAGATGCCACACACTTTCCCCAAAGGATTATGGAAGTAAAAGGTGTTACCAGATGATTTAAAATAATCTTACTTAATTTGAACACTCAACTTACCTCATTTCAGCTTTTCACTTTGTATTTGAAAACTATTTGCTTTTTACCAATAGAAGAACAGCACTCTTACAGTAAGGCTTCCTTCTCAAAGCTGTATTTTCATCTTTAAAAACATTACCCAGTCCATCCCCCCCGCATTATCAGCAACATACCGTCTTCTCTTTTCCATGAAGTCCCTCTGTTGAAAACCATTACCATAAAGAAAAAGTGCAGGACTTTATTCAGATGTGTACAAGTCCTCTTCAAAGCTGAGAGCCCAAAAGACAATAAATTAGACTGAAGCTGCTGCTGTGAATTGTGTTTCTGGCTGAGTTGATGCTCTGAGATTTTTCACACTATTCCAGCTAAGTGATGGCTGGTACTCTTCCTACCTTGGTAAAAAGAAAACTGTTAGGTCATAAAACCAGTGGTGGCTAATGTAGGATTTAATGCATGAACCTGATTACTTTTACCAACTCATGTAGTAATTACTGTAGCTAAAAAGACATTATAGATCTCAGAAATAAAGGGAACATAAGCTAAAAATGTTAAGAGACATAAAGAAGGTTTATCTAAAAAAACATTAAGCAATTACATGTCAAACACCCTCACATTTGTATGCATGTGAATAAGAACAGTCTTAAAAATATTTAAGAACTACGTGAATGGAAACAGAAAATAAATAGGCATTTTCTTTACTTGAAATGCTTGACAGCATGAGTTTAATGAGCCTAGTGTAGTAACAATATGTCATAATTCCTTATTTTGCCAGTGAGTAAGTCACAAAAACAATTATATTCCTACTAGCCGTTGTCTGTGTCTTTGGTCAATGATAAAAATGATAAAAAACAGTATTTCTACCTTAACAACCTATGAAGTATAACTCATAATAATCCAGTATGTATTTAGATATAGATACACTTTTAGTGCTTCTTTGTACTGAACCCCCTCTTTTTATTGTAAAAAAAAAGTAAAATACATTTTGTTGCTAATTCAGTGTGTAAGTGTTTGATCAGAAAAATTCTGAAGTAGTAATTCTGCAAATTTATTTTGTAATACGTAGACTATCAACTACAGACTCTTCTCTGTTTTTTCCTCTCTGTTTTTTCCCCTTCTTGTTTGAGAACATTCAGAAAAGAAAAAAAATATTTATCAGTATATGAACCTGCTGTTCCCTTGTTATTATGGATCCTTTTGATTTAATGGAATATTCTAATCTTTCACCTTCTTTATGTCACAATATGAATTGGAAGGACTCAGCTTGACTCCAATATTCTGTCTCTCTTGGTATTTCATATGATTGAATCTGAACCATATCTCATACATACGATAGACAGCTGACAAAGAATTTCATCTTTTGAAAGTACCCAATAAGCATGTTCTGCTTAGAATAATTTAGAACACTCGCAATCCAATTTCATTTCCAAGTTACCTTTCCAATTATCTGGACCATCTCACTCAGAGACATTCATTCTAATGATACACAAAAAATATTTTGGCTTAGTATGTGAGTCAGCGTTAAGGTAGCTTTGAAAAATTCCAATTTTGTCTTTTTTTATGTGTTTCAATGTCTTTCAGAGAAAACTTGAGCAGCATGCATACTGAACAGGTATTTCTTCTAGAAGCCAGCCCTGTATTTAGAAGGGAAGAGGTGATCCTTATATCTCAGCCATCATCAGTAGCAAGAAATAGCTGGGTGAATGAAAATTTAGCCATAGAAACACTTGCACGTTTTTACTGTCAAGGCACAGGTGCTTTTGACAGCAGAAACTGGCTGTGAAATAATTTTTTAAACTTTGTTACCTTTGATAAATGACAAAAATAAATCAGCTCTTCTCTGGTCCTGCCTGTGTTTGCAAAAGTAAAGGTTGGGAGAGCGGATGCACTTAAGTGGACTGCAATATCAAAGATGTGCTTTTCTTTCTAACTGCAGCTGCACTTCTTACATAAGCACAACTTATAAAACTATGCAAAGAGGCAACAAGAGAGATGAAAAATGGTAAAGAAGCAGCCACCACATGCAAAACAGTGGGTGAAAAGGGCCACCTGGCTGGCTTACACTTATGAATCCGTATTGTCTTTCTAGAACCTAACTATACCAACAGCTCTGCAAAAGAAAAAAATACCTCAACTCTCCAAGAGTACAGAGAGTACAGAGTTTTCTCTATGTGGTAAATTAATAAATTTCCTAACTGCTTGTTAATTACATCCTTCCACCACTCATCTTCCTAAGTACCCCTACACTATCACAAGCATCATCTCATGTGAAAAAGGAAGATTACATGATCACTATAATCATTATTTTCCAACAACAATGACAAGAAAAGCTAGGTAAGTACTCTTATTTGAAGCCATGAATGTGCAGAGAATCATAATTAATCTCTATGTAGTATTGCAATTTCTCCTCAGCTACTTAAGCATCATCATAATTGCAGGTCCAAAACAGGAACCTCTTGGCTTTGCTTAATGATTCTCTCATACGCCCTTCTCCCAAGACAAGGCTCTGATCTGAGAGCCAAGTTGTGAACAAAATGAATACAAATGAGAGCAAGAACAGCACAGGTCCTGATGTCTTGCCCTGAGCAGAAAACCTTAAGTTAAGCGGTTAACCTTAAGTAGCTGTTCATTGGACTGCTAGAGATGAAGACAACCACGGTGACAAGGAGCAGAGAAAGGATAGGGCCAGAGACCAAAGAAAGGCAAACACATTTCAGTCTGTATTTGCCCTCATTTGGACACTTGTTTGTTTACTATGGACAGAATAGTTTTGGGGTTTTTTAAACGTTTACAGTAAAATGCTCTTTAGAATAAGCTGCTAAAGGCCGGTAAAACCTCTGTGTCCTCCCCCTTTCTCCTCCTTGCAGATCAACTTTATCTGCAGAACTCTTATCTTAAGTGAGTAACTGATAAGAAAAATTAAAGGGCTCAGCAGTAGAATGTGTTAAGTAATTGGGCCCCAGCTCCCATACCTCTTTGTCTCTCTACTAAATCTCCTGTCTCTCTGCTAAACCAATCCACTCTGAATATCAATCACAGCTGAGGTTGGAAATCACTGTTGGACAAAAGAAGTAATAATAATAAAACTAAAAAAAAAAAAAACAAAAAAAAAAACCCAACCACCAACCAACCAACCAAAAACATCCCAAGAAAATCTACACCAAATCTGCAAGCATAGTCTTCTCTGATTTCAACCACTGCTTTGTTCCTTCACAGATTTATTAAAACATTCTGATGCACCGTAGTTCCCCCAAAAGCCCAAATTTGCTTTGTGTCAACTTAGAGGTAAGCACCTAAAGACAACCTCTAATAAGCATCTCTCTGGCAAGACAGCCTACTGCTATAAAAGGAGTTATTTATCCAGCAAGATTATTACATTCACATTTAACTATCTGAGGAAATCAAATCATACTACTACACCAGAATAATCACAGAACTATGGCTCTATCGCAAGAAATTCCTGCACAAAGAGGTTCAGAATAGAAATGCATGAATATTTTGGGGTTTGTTTTTCTGGTATGGCTTACACTGCTTCCAGACAACATGAACTAAAAGAGCAATGAAATTAATCTGTTTCAGTGTGTAGTAAAAATGTGCGCTGGTGAGCCAAAACCCTGTAGTCACTTTCACAGCTGAGCCAACAGAATGGAAAGTGTGAGTCCTTCTCCTGCAAAGTCAGCGAAGTTTTCTTGAATGGCCTAAATTCAGGGGGTTTTATATCAGTAAAATTTCTTGCACAAACTCTAGCAATGTCAACTGATCTTTTTCTAAATCCCGTATGTCAAACTGATAGGCATTCTAAATAAGAGGGGCTTATCTCACAACTACTCTGAATCCTCCAGAACACTTGTTAAAATCATATACCAGCTGCTTAACAGCCTACAAGAAATGCAAAATGGACCAACTATAAAACTGTTAATATTTAGCAGGATATCATACTGATTTTAGATATGATTTTTTTTTAAGCAATCCAAAGCAAGTTTCCACAACATGGAAGACTCTTCCACAAACCAAAGGCCCTGAAACCTACTCCATAATCTTCAGATAAAATTCTCACTGAATTTCTCTATAAAAGAACTGGGTACATCTTACCTATCCCAGCTTGTCAAATGAGGGAGAGAGATCTAGGAGGGAAAAAGAGAATGCTCAGGTTCATAAAAAGCTCTGTTTTGGATGATTATATTTGGAGCTTATGAGTCCTTCGCTGGTCTGCACCTGGATCAATACTTGTGAAGTGTCTGTCCTGCATGAAGAATTCTGCAATCAAAGAAATATCTTCCTAATCGCATGGGCAAACTGAGCAGCTGCTTCTGTCTTCCTTCAGTCTTGTCTACATGGAAAAATTATTCCCAAATACAACAAGCAATTAATTTGAAGTGCAATAGCTGTTCCAAAATAGCCACCCATAGGACACAGTTACTGCAATCTAAAAGCATTCATCAGGGGTGCTTTTTTTTTTTTTTGGGTGGGGGGAGGGAAAAAAGTTACATTCAGAAAGGCTTTATACTGATTATTCATATCCACTTCTGAGTGGCCCCAGTGAGAAGCTTTCTCAAGATAAGGAGTGTCACAATGTTTCTTTTCTGAAGTCCAGGTCTACTCAGCTAGACTGCCTTAATCAAGTGTTAGAAGGTAAAGCAGCCCTTGCAATGGAAGATGATACTTCCTAATATATGCCAAAAAGACAGCATAGGGACTAAAATATAATTTCCAGTTTCATTGTCACAGAGCAGACCTAGAAACAGTGACAATTACAATAGAAATATGGCACTTTTCTAACGGCATATTCTTTGCCCCTCTGTTCTTCAGGGTGTTCTGTTTGGAGGAGAAAAACCTTTCATTTTTTTTCTGCTGGCATATATGAATTATGTTACCACTGTAAAAATCATGCATAAGAGGCCTAATGTTCAGTCTTGCCAGTTGCTCCACAAAATAATTACAACAGCCGTTCTAGTTTTGTAACATTTTCTCCAGGTTATGACTTCAGCTTGCAGGCTCTTTAGTAACAGTTTAATGCCTGGGTCTACTTTAAATAAATAATCATACAGGTTATACTTCAGAATACCTGCTTACCCAAAATCCTACGCAGCCAGGCCTCCTGTAAATCCCATGACAAAAACCACATGCTGTTAGCGTTGAAGAACTTTGTTTCTCACCCACCATCTACTACTCACTTACAGGGTCAAGGAGGATGCCATTTGGGAGCACTCAGCAGTATCCAGGTTAATTCATACTAAAAAGACACAGTCTATCTGCCACCAGCAGTTTAAATTTAGCAAGCAAACGTAATACTCTTTGCTTATTTTCTACCAGTACTTGTTTGTACTTCTCTTATTCGGAGGCATTTTCTCCACATGTTCACATCACCCTTGCTTTATGCCTTTTGTGGCATAAAAATCCTGACATGTTTTCACCCTGAAGCTGTGATCATCATCTTTTGAAACTAACAGGCACAGACAACGACGAAAAAGTCCATAAACCATAACACTTGAAGCAAATGCCTGGCAAAAGTTTTAGCCCAGATGTATGCTAAATATAGAGGTATCAACTAATGACTACACCAGAATAAACGATTTTTTCTGTTTTTAATTAAAGCTGCCATAACAGGGAGTTTATTTCTTCCACACTCACTCTTTCCCTGTCAGTGTAAGCCATTTTATCGCAATGCTTTATTTCAACATGGGAGAAAAGACATGAATGCCCTAAGGTGGAAGTATTACCAACACAGATGGATCTTCCAAGCACAGAATGACACACAGATCACAGAGCAGGTAAACCAGAGTATCTGGAGAAAGCTAAATAAACAAAAACAGGTCAGTGACTCAGTTCTGTGGTGTTCTACAGCCATTCTGGTAGAGATAATTTGCCTGGTGAAATCGTGCTGATCAGTAGCTCCAAGGCAGCTGTGACTTGGCTCTCTGTCAGTCTATTGACTATAGCCTCTTTTTTTTCTTAATCTAAATGCCATACTTTTGCAGCCTGACCCAAGCTGCAAGGTCCCATCAGCAGATGTTGACATTATCTCCTCCTGATTGTAACAGTTCATCATAAACAAGTAGTCTGCTTTTTGGGCTTTGTTTTGCTTGGGTTCTTTGAAAAAAGGCCACATAGGGGAATAGAGGGGAGCAGAAAGATTATCATTTATAACCTGGTACACAATGCATGTTGGCACTTCTATCATGTGTTTCCATTATAATGAAAACAGCAGGATGTCATTAATGTGTATCTTCCTACCTGACCAGGTGCTGTTATGTTCTATTGCATGTTGCCATTTCATTCAACAGACCACCTTAAGAAATGTCCAAAAAAATGGGTTTGTGCTGCTGTTGTCTAGTTACATTTCTAAAAGTATCTCTTTTCTCTTTTGTATCATACTGCCAGGCATAAAAGCTGAACTCAGATATGCTAGGCCTTCACCCATGCTCAAGGTCAATGACACATGCATTGTTTGTTTACTGTTTTACACTGTGTTGAACAGTCAAGAATTTGCGAAGCAGTCCTGTGTTACAACCATGATCTTTAAATATGTCAAGCTAAGGGCCATGCTGCACCATGTAACCTTGACACTACCATATCAGAAATGAAGGTTCTGTTCCTCGTACATCACCAAACCAGATGCAGCAGAAGAACTGAGTGCTACTGAAACTCCCTCATGAACAGCCAGCTGCCATGACCTGGAAAAAACCAATTCCTTTTGATGCAGCTAAGAGACTTTTCAAGCATGGCCTGGTGCACAAATTTATTCAGATGTTTTTAAAATTTAGGCTATTGCCTATGGAAGCCTTCAAGGAAGCTACTGAGCACCATTTCATGAGGATCATTAGCTAGAACTGACCTGAAATGCCACAGTTAAATCTACAAAGAGCTCAAGACCTGCTCCATCCAAAAATCGGAGGGTTTTTTTATGTTGACGTCAATGAAAGCAGAGTGGCATTAGTGGGGAAATACGAACCCAGCTAACAGTCACACCTACAAATGCCTTGGTTTGGAGTCAGCGAGCAGTTGTACAGCCAAAGTCTAGTACCCAAAATGAGTAAGGTTCTACTACAGAGATTTTGGTTATTTCTCTATTTCCTTGAGGTACAACCTGATAGGAAAGGCACGTAATCTAGCAAACTGGCCAGTAGATTCAGCATAGTCATCTATCTCCAAATCCCAGTTTGATCAGTAACATGCTCTATGACCCTGGATAACATGTCCCTTTATACCTGTGTTTCTCCGCTTTGTCTTATGCCTCTCCTGCACACTGCCCAGCCCTCACTTCAATGCAGCACACTCACCACAAATTAATCCAGTTTATGATTCCAAAGGATATTTTTACATAAATAATTCCTGTAATTTGTAGAAACAGTTGAAGTTTGACATTTGGTTTTGGAACCACTGGCTACCATACGTAAATGTAAGATTTGACTTCATTTAGAAAAAATCAAAAAGCTATCGAAGAATCAGCTCCAGTCCACACATTTAACTCTTGTCTCACTTGTTTTGTGCACTCTATACACTTGTGCAGTTTCTGGGTGGAATTACACCTTGTACTGTGGTGCTGTGTTAGAAATTGTGCTCATTCACCGGAATAGCGCAATCATCACTGAAGATTAAATCTTGCATGTTAAATTCCAGCATTATAAACAGAGCCGTCTCAGGCTATTCAGAAACTCCAAGTACTTTCACTTCTTATCGCACTTCAAGAAGGGAAAATACTCAATACTGGGCTACTGACAGGTGATACTGAATACAGATCAGCAATCTTAACTCCTTAGCCACCCATTTTATATTAAATACACAGTCATAACATTTTGTCATAAAACTAAATCAAATACACAAATTTAATGAATGTTTATTTATTCAGGATTCCAGGAACTTCTGGCAGCAGCATAAAATTCAGTGACTCTCACTACCTACCTTTTCCTTGAAGCAGGAAACGTGGATTTTAAATGTATGCAGTGGGTATGACACAGGAAGATTTCTGATGGATGTACAATTTCTTTCTTGTATCTTTCCCCTGCCTTTCCTGCTTCACAAAAGCTGAGAGCTAATGGAAGTGCCCAGATTGTATGGTTCATCAACAGAAACTGTAGATCAAGTGGAGCCTCCACAGCACACCCTGTTATCTGAGCAGGATTAACACTATCTGGACTGGTAAATTCTCTTTCCACCCTTGCTGACTCAGAAAGGAGATTTAAATGAAGCTGCTAACTCTAATGAGCAGCACACTGCTGGTTGTCTGAAGTGAGCTAACCACCACTTACAATCAAACTGTAAACCAGTCATTTCACTTCACTGATCTTGTTCAGGCTTCCCAGAGTTTAACAGACAACTCATTATCCAGTCCATCACACTGCCTGTCTACCTCTCCTCTCCAATTGTTTCAAGACACAGGATGAAGCAACTCATGCTATCTTTTACAACCTGTTTTCTGAGTCTCCCTGCAAAAGAAAGCTGCTGCTCACACTGGAGTGAAGGGAAAAAAGCTCCAAAACAAACCAAAAAACCTCACACCAGCAGCAGACTTACTCACAGCACCTTCAACAGTGCCATCATAAGCAACAAGCAGTTATAAAATTAGGGATTTCCTAAACATGATCCCCTGAAAGGGTGTATTTCATCTGGCATCTTTTTCAACCGAAGTAAATTAACTAGCAGGCACCTCAGTAGTAGAAATGGTATTAAAACAACCTAACCCTGACACTTCGGGGTTTACTCATTTTGGTGTGAACAGCAGCTGTATCCTGTTATTTGTGACAGGAGTCTTCTGACAGCCTGCTGCAGTAAAGGTCACGCACAATTTTGGGAACAGCACAGAAGAATCAGGCCTTTTCTTCTGTTCCCATACAAAACTGTGCCTTCAGAACTCCCCTCCATCAAACCCCAGCAGAACTACTTGATGAATGGTCCCTGAGAGAGCGCTTCTCCTTGCCTTTGGCTGCAATGGCTTGCAGGCATACGACACTCCATCAATACCGAGAGCTGGCAGCTTGAAAGGCGGGAAGGACGTTCACTGATAGAACGCATCTGCTTACTAACAGCATCGGTGCTCCACTTCTTTTCCCACTCATTGCCTGCAGGAACGACTCCATTGAGAGACTCACCATCAACAGATGGTCCCAGGCTAAGGTGTAATCAGGAGCAGCTTGCTAAATTTACCCCAAACAAATAGAATTACAGGCTTTTGCTGAAGCTGAACTGAATTGGGAACCTGGGTGGTACAGAGAGTGTTAACACGAGTACATCCCAAAACGATGATCTAAAGTTGTCAGCAAAAATCAGCCTGCCCTGAAGTTGCATATTTATACTCATGCTGCTTATTGTCTCAGCTTATACAATAGATGCTTATTTTGAGAGAATTTTTAGCTGCGTCCTAATTAAGTCATTTACCTCCTACAGTCCTCTTTTCCCCTCAGGATATACTCTGCTAAAAATGTTTTAATGCAAAATCTACACTTTCATCACCTTCAACTCGTAAGTATTTCAATACGTCAACTTTTTACTCCATTAAGAAAACAAAAACTACTATTAAAATTGAAAAAGCCTTTACTAAGACAGAAAACTATGTTATAACATAGAATTGGATGTGTATATGCCTTGAAAGCATCATTACCGTGAAGTTATTTGCTATTTTGTTGAATGCAACATTCAAGTTTGGAATCATGCCCTGTTACAATTTACTAATAGCAATTCCAAGCAGAAGCAAGGAAAAAAAAATTAATTTCAAATGCAAGTTCTGTATCGATATTTAATATTTGACTTTATATTCATTCTGCAGAAAAAAAATGTTTTCTTTTTAAAGAAAAGTCTATACAACATCACCTTATTGGACAACATATCTTACTGCTGGAGATGTTAAGATCTATCTGCTGACTCTAATAACAAAAATAGTATTTTAAATATGCTAACTTCTTGTAGTCACACTGCGTATAAAAAGATTTAATAAAAACAACAGCCTCATCTGCCTCGAGAGAATCCTTTAGCAAATTGTACCAGAGAAAAAAACAGTTCTCTTCTACAGACTGGCATGCACACATAAAATAATACCTAGCGTGCAAGTAGGCTGCACTAGTGTAACTGCGGATCTAACAGTAATTGCATGCAAAATAATGTGCATTTGTGTGTCAGTGATTGCAGAAATTTCATTTGTAGCAAAACTGACCACCGTTTTATATATTAATTTGATCCTCTTGTCCTATCGCTTGTCACTTGGGAGAAGAGACCAGCACGCACCTCTCTACCACCCCCTTTCAGGTAGTTGTAGAGAGCGATGAGGTCTCCCCTCAGCCTCCTCTTCTCCAGACTGAACAACCCCAGCTCCCTCAGCCGCTCCTCATCAGACTTGTGCTCCAGACCCCTCACCAGCTTCGTCGCCCTTCTCTGGACACACTCCAGCACCTCAATGTCCTTCTTGGAGTGAGGGGCCCAAATCTGAACACAGTATTCGAGGTGCGGCCTCACCAGTGCCGAGTACAGGGGCAATATTTGGCTGACAGTAAATGTTTATCAGTTTATAATGGAAAGTCTGGCAAACACTTAAGTACTGTGACAGAAAAGGTGAGCTGCATGCCAAATCCCGCACAGCCTGTGGTCCTTCACGAATACCAGAGGCACGCCCAATACCTCCTAGTAAGCTATGGAAAAGGAGATGCTTCCAGGAGTAGTCCCCAGATGGGCAACAACTACCATCTCCAGTCACCGCTGTAGCTTCACTGAGGGCTAAAGCTGCATTACCCTGGATTGGAAGCCAGACTTGAACCATTCAAAAGGTGCAAACTAGTTGTCCACTAACTACAACACATGGCTAAATACAATTGCAGCTTTGGATAATACAAGCCTCTGCGTAAAAGCAAAAAGTTTTCCACTCGTTTCACTAAAATTATTAATAGTTACCACAATGTTAATAGCCCATGACAAAGACAGCCCAACTGAATGAAAAGGAACCAGAAAAGAGGTACTGTAGGAATGCTACAGTAATGCTTTTCAAAATAGAACCGATATATTCCAGAATAATAAAAAATAAGGCTATGAAGTACACCTTCCCTGAGAAATAGCTGTTTCAGATTTGGAACTATATGCATTATTGTATAAATTTTCCTGCATTTATTACATGTATTTGGTAACTAGTATTAATGTCCTGGTTTTAGACCAAAATTCATTTTGGATAAAGAGAACTGGTGAATACTTAGACTTGAAGAAGACTCTGCAAGCTGATGTCTGCCTCTGTGGCACCAGCATTATCATATAAATTTAATGGAGTTGAGTAAAAAGACCAAGCTATAAGTCTTACCACTTACTTGGAAAAAAGGTAATAAAGTAATAACTTCAAGACTGCATAGAGCAGCCTGAGATGTATTGTGTGTAAATTGCAGATCATGTACAAAATCCACCTAAGGAATGTGTAATTTGTAAATGCAAAACTTACCATCCATCTCTCTGATTACAAAATCTAGATAATAGAGCTGTTTCACAAATGAGTCCTAGGTGGATTTTTCTGTAACTTGTGCTGTTTTTCTGTTCCTAAGTCAAAAAAGGAAATGAAAGTGTCCTTTGTGGTATTTATTAAATTTGGCATTGAATAATTTTCTCTCTTTTAACTTTGTAAATCTGTAAGGTTAGCAAGCCTGTGTAACCATTAGCAATAGTTTTTACTGTTTGACTAAAGTGTGTGCCAATATATAGAGGCTCGAAAAACTGCACAAAGCGACTTATTCAAAAGCCTTCTATCTGAGAAAGTTATTAAAGAAGCAGGCCTCTTCTCTGGGAAGTATGGCTTGCCTTTGTAGCCTTAGATGAGGAGACTCCTCAACTTGAGGTGCTCTGCTACGCTGCTGATCATAGAAAATCTGCCCATTGGAAGTAAAAGGACAATTATTTCCAGTGTGTTATTAAATTCCTGGTAGGTGGATCTGCCAGCAACACACGCAGCCTCTGGCAAGTTCAAAAGGACATTTGCAGTGTTAAGGGTGCAGAGGTTTTCCTTTGCCCATTCTGAAGTCTGTGATAGCTGGTATTTAGGCAGATAAGGAATTGCCTAATGAGACCCCAGCCTTTGTTTCTTTAGTTGTGGGACGGGTGAAGAATTTTTCAGCGATGCCGATCTCTCCTAGCTTGCGCTCCCTGAGGTCTCACACGTAACCGGATCCACAAAAAGGCATGCAGGAGCACAGCAGAGCTGCTTCTTTCTACCACTCTCCTGCCTCACCTCGGTCCCCCAGCTTGGCCCCTTTCTTTTGCACGCCCCAAAACCAGGCTGCTTCATAAAAATGCAGTATATGAAGTGCCTGTGTGGGGCCTTAGAGGGCACCTCTGGCTCTGGCCATGTCGGCGGTGCTTTGCAGAGTAGGAAAGGGGAGGTTGCTGGGTGGGAGGAGACGTCCTCCCTGGAGCCCTCCGCCGCAGGAGGGCTTCCCTTGGCGGCCGCCTTGCTTCTGCTGAGACTTCGAAGCCTCCCAGCCGCAACAGCGCAGCGCAGCAGCCATCTTGCTTCAGCACACCTCCGGCTTCACGCAGCAAGCCTCAGGCAGAGGCTTTACTTTTTGTTCTTTATTATCCTGACGTCAGTGTAAAACAAAGGTAATTTGGGCTGAGGTTATGAGCAATATAAAGACAGAAGGAGGAAGCTGGCAACAGCTGCCTGACTTCAGACTTCAGAAAGTCTGTGAGAGCCTGCCAAAACACAATCTTAGGTAGAAGCATTAGCACACCTGAGACACCCCCCCCCCCCCCCGATGCCTAAAACCAAAAAAGAAACAAAAACAAGAAACAAACCCGAAAATGCTCTCTAGCAATGCCACTGCCTCCACCTCCGGGGTGGGGGGGGAGCGGGGTGGCACGGGGAGCAGAGCCTATGCACGAGTTTTGGCTGAGAATCTAGGAGAGACCAGTAACTACTTCCCCAATGAAACTGTGTATGACAAGTTCAGCCTGCAGCAAGTTTGTGCAGCCAAGTTATAAATCCCTCAAATAGGGTCTCATAATGAAAATGTGAACACTGTCTTAATAGATGGCACCTTGACCTGACAGAAATGTGGCCTCCATTCCTCTGCCAAAGCAGCCTTGAGACACAGAAACGAGCAGTCGCTCCCCCACCGAGGACGTGTGGGGAGGGAGGAGGGGGTTGACGGATGGTTTTGTGGACAAAAGAGAGAGGGATGAGGAATAAACTGCAAATTGATCTGTGCAGCAGAATAAAAGCAGGATGTGCCAAGGCAGACCTAGGTCAGTGTCACACAGGTGCAAGCCTTGGAATTAGTTTCCTGAACATCTGCAGCAAACATAAAAAACAACTGCCAGTATCAAGGAGGGAGAAAAAAATAACAAGTTGCATAGAGCAAACCAACCAACGAAACAACACAAAAGCAAAAAAAAAAAAGTTTTTTCTGTGACCATGGCATTCACTGCTGCTGTTCCTAATTTCCTGGTTTAAGCTGCGCGTTTTGCCACATCATTAAAGAAAATAATAATCCTTCTGCTTTCCCTGAAACTGTTTGGAAACATTGCCCTGTTGAGACCTTAACAGAATCAGTCTTCCAGACCTAAACAAAGGAAGACCGCTGCACAGGGCTTCCATGACCCTCCCCAGCCCCCCACCGCCGAGTACTTCAGACTAAATACAAACTGGAATCTCCTCCTAGGAATCCACAAAGATCCATCTTAACAAAATGTCCAAGTACGTGATAGGCAAGGAGTCATTTGTGTGTTTTTCTTTGCCTATGAGAACGTCTGGGAGAAGAAGAAAAAGGTTACTGTTTTGCCCGTAATTATTTCTCCTCCCCCTTTCATCCTTCCTATTCCCAGGGTAAGCAGACGAAACAGCATACCAGCTCCCCAAACCGAATTCATTGACAAAGCTTTAATTTTTCACTTAGCTGCATACAAAGCAAAGGTGCTGCCGAATGACTGTTCACATGTGAAGGGCTAAATTAATTTGCCCAAGAATGTGAGTGTCCTCAGCGCTCACAGAGATAGCTCAAACAAGAGCGAGTCTCTTACCTTGTCAGGAAAACAAACTCCTTGCTCAAAAAAAGGAAACAAAAAAAGTACATACCCTAAAAATTCTTCAAACCTGTTTATTGCACTTGATGTTTTCCAAGTGATTGACTGCTTTTTAATGGTCAGAACATTTTTGTGGACTCTTTGGGCTTAAAAATTTGACTTTTTAGGCTCTATTCTGACAAAATGAAAGGATTACCACAAAAGCATGCTTTCAAAACACAGATCTGGCTTAGCTTTCTGACAGAAGCTGGTAGAAAAATGTGTACGTTATCTGCTATAAAACAAAAAAAGGATGAAAGAAGGAAGCACTAGGAATAAAATAACTATATTGTGGGAGTAGATCAAGAGGAAGTTACCTAGTGGTTTGGGGTTTGGGTTTTGTCCCTTGAGACAAAATCCTGGGCACTAAACAACTTGGAACAGCTCACAGTTGCCCCTGAACACGAGTCTCTCTATGAGGAGTATGGAAAATGTCAGGGAAAGAACATTAAAAAATAACAAATCCTGCTACACTTATCTCTTGACGGATGACCTCAAGGATGCAGCAAGGGCTACTGTTTTTCTACAGGCACATTTCCTCCACAAACAGTAGCATAGTTTGAAGGGTCCATCTCCCCAGCTTGGTACAAGTCTCCTCCCCACCATCTGCCTGACCACAGTCTGTAACTACAGCACCCCTAAAGCGCATAGGAAGTTCTTCAAACACCTCCCCTCTTCCTACAGCAGCTGTAAACTTGTACACGCATGCAAAAATACCTGTGCTGGAGGCAGCCACAGGTAACACACTAGCTAATTTGATGAATACCACAGCATATTTGCCCAATTTTGACAAGGGCCAGAGAGTCCTTTTTCCTTGCTGTAAGAAATCCAGCACTGCTGGCATACTGTGGAGAGTTTTCTCTCTCTTCTGCAACTGACAATGTGACACTGGTACTACTGGTGGCAAAGTATCATACAGAGAAAGCTGTGCTAGCTCAAACAGTGCAGTATGTCTGAGCAGAGCAGTTCAGGTGGACAGGCATCTCTTCCTTTCTGCAGCAAGAGCTGGCTCAGACATCTTACTGTATCACACAGACCAACCGAACAGGGAAAACAGGGAAGGTTGCTTTGGAAAGAGGCAACAGGAGCTTCACTTCTTCACACAAACCTTGCCCTGTTGTGCCTCCTGCTTCCCTTCTAAAATCCTGTCTTGGATAAAAGGCATTTATTTAATAACAGTGACAGAGCTGTGCAGAAAGGGTTTGTAGTTCCAGTCTGGAGTAAGGATAGGAGGAAGACTGGAGATGGCGGGGGACTTTTGCATCCTACCTCTTAGTGAATGAAGCCAGGGGATACTTCGTGCTGAATTCAAGCCTGGGAAAGAGTTATCTATGGCTAGAATTTGTCTTGAATTTCTTTTTGTGTTTTTTTTTTAGTTTTCAGGAGAAGGGGACTAGATGGGTGTTTTTATTTAATAAAATTAACTAAACAGAATGCAAGAAATGTGTACAATCTGGATAAAGGACTTTTTAATGAAGGCACTGCAAATGACATTTTTCCTCTACTTTAGAATGCTGTAAATAGCAAATTAGCATACCTCAGAGTGGAATTTCTGCTACAGGAGAGATGAAAGGTTAACTGTCTAAAGAGTAAAGAATATGTTTGACATCTATTTAGAAAAGAAAGAGTCTCCTAATAAAAGCAGAGGCCCCACTTGATGCTCCTAATTCTCCTTCAGTGTTTGCATACACTTTCAAATAATTAGAGAAACCCACTCCAAAAAGCCTGACTGAAAAATAATAAAAAAACCCACTGCAGACCTCAATGCCTTGTTTGCTGGGCTTGTAGAGGGCTCTGGAGGTCACAGTGATTGACAAGCCTTTGGTGCCTGTAGGAGGGCTGCTAATGCATACACATTGCTTGAGAGGCGAGCTCCGAGTATTGACCATGCCTAATAAGCAAAGGGCAGCCAGTAGGCTGAACAATGTAGCATGCAAACCCTCATGAAGTAAGGGTGGCTGAAAGATTGCACGTTACATTCTCCATCAATTAGTACCAATTAGAAAGCAGGAGGGTATGGTATATCATGTAAATAAAGATCTCCCCCCACTCCAAGGCATTTTCATAAAGCTGCCTTTGTTGCCACTTCTTAGCATGCACCTTAGTGCTGCACACACATGCCTGGGCTCCCATCAGGGAATTTGCTGTACGTGTTACTAGAGCAGTAAAGTTGTTTAGAAAAGAAATTTTAGCCAGGGCACACAGGCTTGAATTTCTACATCCTACCATAACCTAAGTGCTAATACTGGGGTTTCATAAGGTGTGACAGAGACAGGAAACCGCGGCCTCAAGCCAGACAAGGCTCCTACCAAATAGATCCCACCCTGAGGCCTCACTGCAGCCTTGCACAAACACCACCCAGCGCATCGCGGGACAGCCAGCAGCTCTCAGTGGCTCCTGGTTCGGTACCTAGTCTTCAGCAGGGCAGCACGAAGGAGGAGAAACACCACTGGGGAAGCAGATGATCACTCTCCTTTTTTCTAACTCTTTCCAAACTAGGTCTTGCAGAGTTCGTGTGTTTCTTCTACATATGGTTAAAGATAGCAAACTGCTTCCACAGGCATGCTTGTAATGGTGGTTTATGATATGACTCCACAGATTTGTCCTCCTCTGTATGTGCGTGTCTACTTCTGCAGCTGTTTGAACTTTTCCATGCTGTTTTGAAACTCATTAGGTTACACCTCAAGTTGCATCTAACTTCAGCTAGCATTTTAAAGACAGCTGGGTCTGTTTAGCAAAGGAAAAACAGCCCTATTCAGTGCTTAAACGTATACGAACAGAACTATTGACTAATAATATTGACTACGCTTTTCAAGCTTTACTGAATCTCTACATAGGCTAGAGGAATAATAATATAAATGTGATGACACTTTCAACAACAGTAGGTGGCAAGAAAAAAAGAATGAGTGTTATTTTATGTTACTGAAGTCACCTAAGGCACCACACTTGTAATAAGAATAATACTTTGATCTTGGCACTTTTTACTAGTAAAACTCAATAGTAATTTACAAAGGAAGTCCGCATCGCCATTTACATACAGGGTACCATTACTGCACAAAGAACTACTGTTCATTTCTTTTCTCATGCACTTTTTCAAGTGCTATTGTGACAAATTGAAACTGTGCCTTGGCACAGTTATCTTTCAAAGACCTGCGGGGCCCTCATCTTTTTCCCATTCACCAACAACTGGCTTTTTCTGTCCAGAAAGGATCTGGGGCTTGGTCCAGTACTGGAGACAATAGGAGCACCGCTGTTGTGCTACTGAGCTCAGTGGGTAGGACTGGGCTCTTCATCTATTTCATTTCACCTATTGTTGTGAAAGCGTAGCGTGCAGTTCAAGTGTGATATGGAAACAAGTCGGAGATAAGTGCAGCAGCAAAGTTCCACGGAAAAAATAATACATTTGGCACTACGAGAAAATTGATGCCAGAGCCAGCAAAGTCTATTCTTTTTTATACTTTTTTTAAAAAAAGATAGTTAGAAGCCTTGGCCAGGTAATTATTTTTGGCAAAACACAGGCATTCCTGGAAAAGTATGTAACGCAAAAAAAAGAATAAAATACGGGTGTACGTCTTAAAAGTGAAATTAAGATCTTAAGTAAGTGCCACAGTTATTTCACAGACTTGCTAAAAATGCTTGGGGTTAAAGAAAAATGGAGTCTTGCTTAAACTGCTTCATTTGGATGTTTTCTTTGAAAGCAAAAACAAACAAAAAAAGGCCATGCACACATTTGAGAAGCATTTTAATATTTCAGCAGCTCTGGAACTGAAACTAAACGACATCAGAGTAAGGAATGTTTTTCTCCTTTGAACTGCAAGTACTTCTCAGCTTGTGTCAGGTGTGATAAAATGAGTGCAACTGTGACAAAGCACAGTGACTCACTTTCCCACTCTCTCCCAGTTTTTCATTCATAGCTTGGTTTTTCCTACTTGGAAAGAAAGAGAGGCCTTCCATTCATTTCCAACAGGGGCACACAAGTATCTCAGGAGTTAGAGGGACAGGATGTCGCCAGAACAACACAAGTAAGCACAAAAGACAGATACAAAGAACAGACATCTTCAGTGGCATGTTTATTGGATGTTTCATAAATCACAGTGTCACCATATTACAACAATAACCTCTCTCTTGTACCATACTCTGGGTTATCCATCTCTGTATGGGTTAGTTGATATAGTTTGCAAATACCACAGCTGGCTTGTCACTAACTATTACAAATGGAATAAACCAAGAGATTGTTCCTCAGTTCTTGATATGCTCTGTTAGGAACAGCTTTCACAGACACAGACCACATGAGGTATTACCAGCCCTGACTACCAGCTTCAAAATAACGTCGCAGATGGCAAGACCCTCAAGAGGGTACAAAGGCCTGTTTCATCAGCACGCTCCACACCACAGTAACTGTCGTGGACCTGCTCCACTGCGCTACCATGAGCACTCCCGCTAAGGTCGCCACCTGAGTCTGTTCCGTTGTATCTTTCCCTAAATTTCAAGTATTTGAGTAGCTTCAAACTACCAGAGAAATTTGTCTTCATTTCCAAATATGAAAAAAATCCATTCCAAAGTACTCTAGTGTTGAGCCCAACATAATTTTGTCCTGCAAAAGTGACAGATTTAAAGGTCTGATTTCTTGTAACCCTTTGCAGCCAGAAATGTCTATGGCATGGGAAAAACATCACTTTCTAATCCCTGGATAGTTTAAAGATAAGGGCCCTTTTTGTTTTTCCCGATGTAGAGAACCCATTTTAGATTTTTTTTTTTTTTTTATTTTCCGTTATCACAAATCCAATTATGGTAAGCTCATGAGAAACCATTAAAGCCTCTAAAATTGTGTAACATTTCTTTCATGTAACTAAAAGCTACATGACTTTGCCCATTTTCTGAAGCTTCCCCATAGCCACAACATTATTTAATTCTGGTAGCAGTGTGGCTGGCAGACATGACAAAAATATTTATAGAATATATGTATACTTAAGCATACCTGTTTAAAATTAAATAAACATAGATACATTAAAGGACAAATGAGGCAGTCAAACTGAATTAGAATGTTTCACATTCTTCTAACATTACGAAATGACTCCTGCCTTAATGTACGAAGTGTATTCAGATATTGTTTTATCCTATTTCTACACTTACTAACATTTGCACATGTATTTTATCAGGTATTTAAATCAGGTGGACTGGCTGAAGTAGAATATAAACATATCATCTATGAAGATGACTTATCAGTGCTCTTGTGAAAAATAGAGACGGCAAAGCCACATAATCGTTCTAGGAATCTGCTCAGATCACTTAACAGATGTTGGTCTGAGAACCTAAAAATAACAGCAACTGACAAACAGGCTGTCATCATTTTCAAACTGAACAAATACTCTTAACACAACAGGATTTATACACATATATTTTTAGGGAATGTGTTAAATGTCTAAATTAACGTTGAAATAGCTCTAAACTTGTGTGATACACTTCCATTGAACATCTTTTTGTAAAACTCTAACAGTCCTTCCTTTTCTTACCCCCTTTGGCTAACTTCTGTACCAACAAGCTTAGTATTAGCTCCTGTATGGCCTTTACCCAAGCACAACACCTCAGAAGATGCCATCCATTTTGCAAACACAAAATGCTAAAGCCAGATCACCCCTTCACAAATGCAACATTGTGGTTTTTTTCCTTCCACAATCGGAAATAAAAAATTACTTTCTATGCAGGGGGGGTGCAAAGGCAAGAAAGCTTGATTTTTTAAATTCTTCTTGGAGCTTTAAATCTAGATTTTTGGAGCTATGCTCATCCTACCATAACCAAGTGAGTGACGGGAAAGGCTCCTTGCACAGGCCAATCGCAGTACGTCTGGTTTTGGCAAGGTAGAGGAAGTGACTTATGTCAGCTCAGCTACTATGTTTCTGAGACTATGATGAAGAGTCACAAAAGGCAGCGTGACTTTCCCTTTTTCGTAAGGATCAAGCCATCAGATGTTTTGATCAGTCACTTAAATCTGCCTACTACATTAGAGATCTCTGCAATGAAGAAATCTCCTCCAAGTCCCATACCGAGACACAAAACAAAACAAAACAAGCGGAAGTGCTCCCATGTATTTGTGTGAATGTAAAATACACGCCATGGATTATGTCACTGGAAGGAGCATGTCCTTGTTTTTAAAGGTAAGCAGAAGGAAATCTCAGTAGTGCACCTGCAGACCAGGCTTTCTGCAAGGATTGATGCTTCCAGAGATGCATGAAAGGAGACCACAGGCCAGGCCACATGGTATTTTCTCAGCAAGGCTAATAAAGAAGGCAAAGCTTATCATGCTTGGTGCCCATATTCTACAAGCTTGCTGTAACTCTCAAAGGGCTTAAGTGCCCTTATCTGCCAGCCCCCTGCTTCCATTTCTTCATTGAAATAAATCCCTTTGTAATAACAAACGAGACTTGCTACTTAGCCTGTATGCAGATGAGGAGGGACAGAGCTGCTTTTACATCTGGCTGGTAAAAGACAATCCATGCAGGTAGCGTGAACTATTTAGGGATTACAGACAAAATTAACTAAATGGATCTCCCTGTTTCCCTCCTTCCCCCATTAAGTTCTTTAACCCTTCGTATTTTAAGAGAGTAATTCCAATGCACAGTGACTTAAAGTTACAGCTTTCTACCTCATTTTGGCAACAGTCGTTTTATTTAAATTATTTTTAAATTAGTGATTTTTAAGAACACATTCCTGGACTCAGAGTGGATAGAAACAAGGAATGAAGGGAGTGGTTTCAGATTATTTATACAGGGCCAATTCCTGCAGTCCTGCCATAGGCTTTCAAAGGCATAAGTCACTTACAGAGTTCAGGATACCCTACAGTTCACCAGCTTAGGAATGCTTTTAAAAATTGGCTGTGAAGAGGAATACAGATGTTCATTGTAGTTATTAGAAATAAAAGGAAGGGGGGGGAGGACCAAAAGCTTATTATAGAAAAAGGATTTCCTGAATGTATTTCCATATTCCTTAGGTGACAATTTATAAATTACGTTTTTTTTCAGTAAACATAGAAACTAGAAAGTTACAAAAAACCTATTGGAATGATTTTGAAGTATTTTAAAAGCCACAGAAACAGCCTGAGATTTCATTCGGCAAGGGCACAGAGGTCATGACTGCATCTGTGATTTCTATCATGTGGGGCTTGAAGACAAAGAGGACATTCACATGAGTAAAGATGATAAAGGATTAGTTCCAAAATGCTGAATTGTCCATTATAAAACATATTACACAAGTTTCCTCTGCAATTTAAAAGCCCTAATGTTTTACACACCAACAACTCAAAATTAGTACGTCACTCTGCACAGTCTATGCATGCTCAGAATTAAATAACCTCAAAAGCACCGTAACTAAGAAAAAAATAAACAAACTGATGACATAAACATGGCTTTACTTTCCTTCTCTTGAGCATTTAGTAAATACTTAAACAAAGTCTTAAAAATTTAAACGTAGATCCATACACAGAAATCATAAAGGGCTCAATAAAGGCTCCAGGCCATAAGTACCTTTGAAATTTTCTAAAAACTGAAACAAAACACCCCACCCTTTATGTTGATTCTAATACCCTAATGTTATTCTTACAATATACATTGCCTACAGAATTTAAAAATAAATTAGGTTTTTATACAAGTTTGTGTTTTGGAATTTCTTTCCACCCCTTCCTTCTCCTACAACAGCACTCTTATTTATTACCATATTTATGTGAAATAAAACCACAACATTTTTAGCTTATTCTCCATGCTTTCTTAGTAGTCTTCCTAATCTGTCCCTTCAGTGCATGGCCTGTGTAACAACCTTCTTCCCTGCAGGAGATCATAAGCGCTAAAAATATTTTTAAGATTTTTTTTCCTTCTTTTATGCCACCATTGGAAGAAACTTCACTTTCTACGTCATTTTCGGCTTTTTTATGTCTACTTGCAAGGCTGTTGATTAATTACAGTGATTGCAGAGACTGATGCAAACACCCTGCAGTCAAGAACTCTCCAGTTTCTGGAGAACAGAACTGGACAGGTGGAGAAGTGGGATTCAGGACTAATTTCTGAAAGAAACTGCTGTTCCTCTTCACATATCAGTATCACTGAAACCAGTACTTATCAATCCACAAAAACTAAGCATTTTAATTAAACTTTAAGATACCTTTTCATATATTCTACCATAACATGGAAACAAAGTAAATTTAATTCATAAAACACCCGAACATTTTTTTTATTTGGTAAGGGACTATGTAATCAAATTGGGTTTTGTCAGCTTAACATGGATACTCCTAACATAAAAGATGCAGTCTGGTTCAATAACGGGCTACAGTGCCTGTACATTTTCTCTCAGTTAAAACAGCATATAAAATCTTATGAACAGTTTACAAAACCAACCAGCATACAGAAACATATTGACAGCAAGACTGACAGCATATATTCCTTCATGTTTAATTGACCACCTATAACACCTTTGAGGGAGTTTTAGGGATTCTCAAGTGATGAACAACTAAAGAAAGTAATAACCAATTTAAAAGTTCCTGAATTGTGTATTTCCAGTGCCCTGAACTCACACAGTTTTGCTGCATATGACAGATACCCACTGCTCTTAGTTTCTAAACATGCTATCAACAAGATACATAGAAAAGTTTATTTCTCTCTCCAAACAATGTTCGGAGAAACACTGAAAGTATTCTTTAATTTTGTAAAAGGAAAAGAAAGCATATGCAAGCAGAAGAACTACAGTTGTGTCGCTGAATCACCAGAGAGTTTGATACATTTCTTCTTACCTGAAAATCATCATTAAAAGGGCTGACTTTAAGAAATGCTACGACAGGTAATTCTTTAGTCCTACCTGTATATGGTCTTCTTTCATATGACTAAATTGGAGCTGCATTAGTGTTTCAGTAATACTGTTGTGGTGAATAGACGATGTGAATGATGAGAAGTTGAAGCTCAGACAGATAAAGACGACATTTCACTCAGTCCCCACTTCCAGCTCTCTGCCACAGGAGACCTTCTCCTCCAGCCTTCTAGCATAAACCAATGTGTAGCCAGCCCTTAATTCCTCATTATCACCTGGCTTACTTTATACACTTAGCAGCATCTTAAAAAATAGACAGAACCAGGTTGGAGCATAGCCATACATGCAGTAATGTTAGCAGCACAATTAGAAGCATTAGCCCCTTTAACCTCAACCAGGTGTAGTTGGAACAGCACATCTAACCTACCTTCCATAGATGCTATCTAGAGTTTAATGCATTAATGTATTTCCTTCCTTCCGTACACCTGTGATTCCTGAAAAAGTTCTGGTCAATCACATTTTATATTCTCTATTTTGACATCTGCACTTACAGATAACAACTGGACTGTTTGAATACTGAGGACACTGCATCTGGAAAGGGTTTAGAGAATTACATTGGTGATCACTTCCCTCTATGATCAACATAAATTATGATTTGATTAAAATACTCATATGCATAATTATTTAACACCCAGCACAGCTTCAAAACTTTCCAAAAAATGCAAACATTTTTCCTAGCTTACAGATCATTATCAGACAGAAAGTCCAAGGTCTAGGTGTTAGGCATATTCTGGTATCTTATCAAGATGTAGAGTATGCAAGTAATATACGATTGCCCTTAGCATCAGTATTTTGATAGATGCATCCAACACGTGCCCCCTTCTCTACATCCATTTCTTCATCTTGCAAGAAACATAAAAAGCATTCTCTCCAGAATGAAATGGTTGATATATACAGACTAACTGCAAAAATATTCCTAGCCATCTTCACCAGAACAAAATACTGTTCCGTACCAATAACATTGATCGCTCAAAAATAAACCAAACACTGTGGACTAAAATATCGGTGAATCTGCTACGATTACTCAAATCAGATATTTGGCATTGCATTTTTTCCTAATTATTTTTTTAATAAATGTTTACCTGTTCAGCATTTACAGTCTGTAGGGTGATACCCATCTAAGAAAGGTACATTACTGTGAATTGCCTCAATTACAGTATTCTAATGCACAGATTTAGTAACACGTCTGAGAATTTGACTCATTGTCTTCAATCAAACTCAGATTGTTCATGTTGTAAGAACTCATATGTTTATAGAGCAGGTGAATTAGGCCCATAGCCATTAGTCTAAAAGTAACAGACAGATCATTTTTTATGGTAAAGAGTGCATTTTAAAAAGCTATTATATGCTTCTAGACTAGAAACATCTCATTAGAATGTGATGTTTGGGGCTGTCCTAGAAATTTAGTGTGTAAGAGCTCAGACATGAAAGCAATCAAGCCTGTGCTGCTATATAATAGGTTTTCACTGTGAATATTAACAGACTCTGAACTGTGACACAAACTAGTAACGTGTATTTTAAAGCTGAACTCTGATGAAATTTCTCAGTACAGCAAACTTACTGGAGGGCTGAAGGATGTGATTGAAGCTGTAAAGCCAGTGCAGCCTGGACTCCCTGCCTCCCAGCAGGGGTGGTGGAAGGGCACGGGAACGCTTCTGCTTCACAGTGAATCAAGGAGCTCTTTCTGGCCCCCTGAAATATCACCACCATCCTCCTCTTCCTGAAAGCTGCAAATGCAAGTGCTTGGGAGCCTCCTTCTCATCTTAGAATGCAAAGGTTCATAGTGTGTATTGCAGAGACTGGAGAAAAAAATCTTTTGAATCGACAGGCTTGCCTTTCTAATGGCATCTTCTTCTCCCTTTACGCAGCAGGCCTTATAATTTAATTGTATCATCACTGAGATGAATGGGTCAGTTCACAACTCTCAACTACAGACTTCAGCAAACACCACTGCATTGACACTTATACTCAGGCAAACCTTTTTTCACTGTCATGAGGGGCAAATGTAAACATAGGATGCCAGAAGCTGAGACCCTCAGAATACATCTGCTCTGCTTATGCCTTAGTCCAGCCTAAAATAAACCTCATGAAGTTAAGAAAAGGATGTTAGCAGACATATTAAAAAAAAAATCAAAAAACCCAACACCACTACCCCCAAAAAACCCACAGAGGCTGAAATTTCCACGAGCTTAGTAAGTACTGGCAAAATCAATATTTAATCTGCACATGATGCTGGGGGCACAGGTGGCAATAGGTAGGCTCTCTGTTTTGACAGACCTGCAGACGTCTAAAAGCCTCGGACCCATTTTTGCTCAGTTTATGATCCTTTACCATATAAATAGCAAGTCCAAAATTCTCTGTACATTTTTCTGTCCTCCTGTAGCTAGCTGTGTTCTTACAGCATTGGAGCTTTTGTCACCTCCCCTTATGCAACACTGCTCTCAGCTATAGCATACCTATTGTTAAAGCCTTACTACTGCTTTTGTTTTTTTCACCGTGTTGTGCAATGCATTCAGAAGATACAAATCAGTAGCACGTGACATACATAGAAGTTAAACCCTAAAGTTAGCACATGCAACTGCTAGGTCACATATGTTAAACTGGAACTCCTAAGAACAACACTTGGAAAAGTCATTAATCATTAAGCATGTCTGGCACAAAACAGAGTAAATGCTTGTCACATTCTGGAGGAAACCCTGCTCACCTCCATCAGCATGAGTATCATCTTTCCAACAACAGCAAAAATCTTCTACTCCAGCAAGTGACCTCCTGTGTTATCAGAACAGCCTAGGCTTCACAGTCACTAGTGGGATTAAGTTCCCTAAAACATATCCAATGTTGAGACTGATGACACCTTCAGAATAGTTTTTTGGGTCGTGTTTCCCAGATTTTTCTTTTTTCTCCTCTATCAAAATTTGATTCCACAGAACAGCCCATACTATGCTAAATATGTGAGGACAGTCCTTTACAATTGTTTTCTTTTAAGACTAAAAATTACAATTAAAAGTCCAAATAAGGTAAATGGAACAGCATTATTTCTCAAGAGAACAGGATTGAATGGGGAAAGCATGGAGGGAATAAAATACTGGAATTAAAACGGGATTTCTTAAAGTATTTATTAACCTGTGAAAGGTGTGTACACTCAAGGATCATGATCAGAGCTACTTTATTCTATTCTGGAACATAGTCTTATAAGCAAATAAAGCTGGCTGACTCAAAGCTGCTACTGTCACCCAATATAATGTCAAATCATCACTACAGGGAGACTGCTTTGAAAAAGGGTAACATGAAGTTTTTCATAGGAAAGTCCTGAATTTTAAACAGAGTCTTTCCTTCCTATGGGAAGTTATGGATAAACAGAAAAATAGATAGCTGCAGCATTACATAAATTACAGAATGCATTGATCAGTGTGGCAAGGCAAAAATACCGACGTCATAATATTCATACTATATGCTGCATGGAGCAAGTGTGTTCTGCAAGGTAAACAAAAAACTTTGTTTTTTTCATTTTGCACTGCAGTCATCATTAAGTGGATTTACCTGCAGCCTGTTCTAAGTGCACTTGCAGAAGAACATCACACAAATGCTAGGAAAGCTCGCCTTCAAAATGCTTTGCTGTAATAAAACTATAATAATGGTTTTATTTTGCAGCTGAGCTAAGAAAAGTTGGAATGCAGGCTTATAAATCTAAATTGAATTTTTAAATACTTGTATTTAGTATTCCTTTGGAAACTCACAATGAAAACGTAAGCCTGAATTCCCAATATGGAGATTTCATGCTTTTATTAGTCATATTTTTGTTTCATCTTCTGCCATAAATTTGTTTTTACCTATATAAATAGATCCTAATAACACAAGTGGGCTTCCATTTAAACTTGTTAATTCTCTTTTAGAAAATAAATTCTGTACTATATACAGGGATCAGTAATAGTTCCCATCGTAATATAAAAAAAAGTTGTTTAATATTTGAAAGAAACACCTTTCCTGTATGCTTCAAATAGCACACAAGACAGTATTACACACAATAATTTAAACATACCTATATACTGTTGACATGTAAAATCCTGGTTACATACTTGGATTTATTACTTGTAGGCTTCTTTGTTTTCCAGATTACAATGTATTTGCATGCTGAAGACTTTTTTTAATGTACAACTTCTATCAGATGCATTTATAAGAGCAGTACTGCAGAAGTAGGTGTATATTAACCGGAAAACAGTAATGCACTCAGCTGAAAAAGATACTGTAGTTCAGCTGAAAAACAGGCGAAATCCACATAGACAAATATCTCACTTTTATTACTCTTTCTTTATACTCCACTGAATCCACATGCTTATCCATAAGGAAAGGCAGTTTTTACTGGATATCGTATGTTTTTAATGAGGAAAGTCAATGCAAGGATTCTAGTGTGTCTTTAGCACCATTCTTCTTTTCATTATAAAATCATGGCAGAGGGTCTAACTCCAAGACAAGTTTAGCCTAAAACTTACTTTCTCCATTTTTTTTACAAGTGGAAGTGTTTGGATTTTACTAGCCAAGTCTGAGATACCTGTTTTGGGGTTTTGGGCAAAGGGTGTGTGTTTGTCTGTGGTGTTTGTTTGTTTTTGGTTTTAGATCAAGACATTTTGTAATTTAAAATTCAAAAGCTCTGGTTCAGAACTGCAGAATACTGCTTACTGCTGTGGGAAAGGGATGCTGTTTTGCTGGGACTGTCTCTTCAGGATCTCACTATTTAAGATCATCTGTGTGTCTGCAAAGCTCCAGTGCCATACTTAGCACTCAGTTACCACAAGCATCTAATAAACTGTCCTACCCTATTGCCGGAGGAAAAAAAGGAATTAAAATCACTTCTATTTTACCAGACAGAGAATCGAGGAACAGAAAAAGTAAGTGGTTTATCCAAGGTTATGCAGCAAGTCTGCTACAGCATACAAAGCAAAACAAATTATTTTCAACACTGTTCTAGCCACAGGACCCACAACACGATCCTTCTGTTACCTTTTGAGTGTAAACAGTTTTAAAAATGAGAGTGTAATATGCACCATCCATATCAAGTGTACAAAACTGCGTGCTGCAGCAAAAGCAACAGAAAGCACAGTCAGCAATAGAAAAAATCACAATAAGGTTTTTGTTTCAGAGTGTACTTTGACATAATCCCTGGACCTTAAGGGCACACCAGAGGAAAGATGTCCGAGAGTTCTTAAGGTTTAAAACATCCGTACATAACCTAGATTTGTTATGCTAGGAAACCTACTTTGTTCATATCATTCTTTTCCTTTTTTTTTTTTTTTAAAGTGTGTCAGCAATGAGTAAGTGTCAACCATATGAGCAAGGCAACAGCACATTTGTATGAGGTGAGTAACAAGGGGGAGTGACACTCCTCAAGCTAAGGGACTGCTAAGAAATACACTGATGGCAAACAGGTAGTCCTTAGACAAAACAAGTATGTATATCAATTAGGCTCAGGACATGGAGGTTAATGGAGTATGGGGACAGGTTTTTTTTATGGGTCCTGCTGAAGATAAATGATTGTAGAGAGGAGCATAAGGAATTCTCTACTGTTTAGAAGGTAAGCTTAAAAGACAAAGCAACTGAGTGTGAATGCTGCATGGGACAATTACTGGTGAAGATCCCCAGCTGAAAGTGAGCAGCCTGTTGGGATATGTAGGACATTTGATAGCTAAAATCACTTGCCATTTGCATCGTGACCTCAACAGCAGTCAAACAGCAGTGCTGAAAATTAATGACCTGCATCTGACTGCCCAGTGAAAATCTACTCTTCACAACAATGCTTACATTTGAGAATGGATTTAGCAGGTAGCAGGTACTGTAGACTATTTAACTGATTTTAACTAGAAAGCATTAAAGCAGAAGAAATAAAAATTACATTCTGTGTACTCCATAACTTGTAAGGCAGAAGATGGAAGGATCTGGATGGAGATGCAAGTGTAAAGCTCATGTAAGCTCTTTTAGACGCAGCTCCTCAGTGCAGGACACAGAAAACCACGTATGATGTTCAATGGCTCATACACTGACGCACACCAGCTAATCCGTAAACAGCAATCCAGAGGCCTTTACAGCATCTCAATGATAAAATACACGCATACTGGACACTTTACATCAAAATGTATCAGAAAGCATGAGGAAAATGAGAACAATGTATTATATTAAACACAAAAATACTAACCGCATCTTTTTGGCATTATGCTGACACCAAACTATTTCAACTGCTTAACATTCAAGGGTACTACATAATTATTAACCTACAGGTAAGCATTTTTTATGTAATCATAAAGTTAATTCATTCAGATAAAGTATGATTTAAAGTGATGAAATAAACACATAATCAGTATAGTAGAATTATTTTCCACTAACCATACCCTGTGTACTCAGACTACTAACCTACCTTTGCTTGAATTGATCCCTCTACCCTGGATTTTCCAGCTAATGAATAGCACCAGAAATGTCCTCAAACAAAAAGTTTCTAGTTGAATCAGTTGATGCAGAAAAATGAGAGAAAGGGAAAAACAGATAGAGGTAGGAAAAAACTTGATAAAAATAAAATAAATCTAATTTTTCGACTATTTTCTCTGACTCAAACTAAAACTTTATTCCATTGAATTCAATTAGGGAAACACAGAAGTTTAGCCTCTAAGCTTCAAAAAGGAGTCAGAACATCTCAGTCCTTTCCCTTGCTCCTTTTCCCTCCCTTTTTTCCTAATTTGTACCAACATCATATTTGTGACGTGAGAGTGCCACCTCTGTCTCTGGGGTAATTTCTGAAACAGTTTCTTATATATGAACACAGTAGTCTGGGGCTACCTGTGGCTGTATGAGACAAAGATGGGATGATAACAGTGAAGGATGATAGATGAGAAGAAATAGGAAATAAAAGAAGTGAGGAAAAGAAAAGAAGGTACAACAAAGGTTCTAGCTAAAGCACAGTTTTGCTTCTTCACTGTTACACAGCCCATTTTATTCTACCTCCTTCTCCATTTATGATCTGAGGATTAAACAACAACATCCTAAAAATAGGGTGTACCCTGAAAGCTAAGTAATAACCTCCTAACAAAACCTTACTGTTTTGGCCTTGGAGCTTACTTCAGAGAAAGAGTTGAACTTGAGAGAATAATCAGCACAGAAGACAATTACCACATGCAACAAGAAGCCTCTCCAATATGGCATGACAGCATGTAGTAACATGAATCCAAATCCACTCCCACTGAAATTAAATGCTAAAATTATTTCCTTTATAAATATAGGCATATTTAAACTTTTACCTACATGTTTTAGCCCCCTTTGCTTTCAGATTTTCTCAGAACTTATTTTTCTCACATGCTACAGGAACCTTTCTTGGCAGATCTTTTGGACTGTTGTAGATTTGCCACCAAATTTAGAAAAAACAAGTCACATCCTGGTGTCCTAATTTCTGAAGTGGGAGGGAATTCTTCCATTTGCTCTGCTTAGTAAGATCTGGAAAGAATATTATTCCTGGTTCTTGCCTTCCTTATTGTGGAAGGGCAATTACTGGAAAGCCATTGATGGAATATATTGACCTGAGAAATGAACAATGACAGAGGGGAGAAGCAGTAGCATGTTGAATGGAAACATAGGGGACATAGAGGAAAGGATCAAACCACAGTAGTATTGCATTCTGAAGGAGAAGGGGAGTAAAGGAAAGCAAATGACAGGAGAGGTCCTACTAAACATGAGAGCTCCTACTAGCTTGATGTAGTAAAGGCACATGTGAAAGACTAAAAAGCATGTAAAAAGGAGCAGACAGTGAAAGGATCCCATCATACAAAACTCCGAAAAAGTAACCCAGGATGGAGAGATACAGAGGTGTCTTCTCACCCAGAAGTCTCAGCTGTCTGCCAGGGAAATCCTTCTCCTACAAGATCTTCATGAGCTGAGCTAACCATACTGGAGCACAAGCTTTTAGAAGATCTCCCAGAGACAGGGAGCGTCAGGCCAGAAGAACTATGTTATTCAGCCTTCTGCCTGGAGCTTGTGCAATCCAAAGGGGCCATGGAGAGTGCAGTTCCAGAAAATCTGGCCATTCATGGACAGGGACGGATTTATGTGATGATCATCAGAAAGGACTCATTCTAGAGCCAATCTCGATGTCATTGGCTTATGTACTTCACAAAGGTGGTGATGAAAGCCCAATTGGCAAAACTTGGTACGAATGCAGCCACCTTCAGACACAAGGGGACTCCTGAACAATCACTAGAATCTATCATACAAGTTACTCACAACTGCTCTGAGAAAGTAAAGCTATTTATATTTTCTTAAAGAAAACTATTACTTTCTTAGGTTACAGGGGAACTGGAGAGCTACCGCTTCTATTGAACAACACAAGCACGATGATCTCCATAACGTGTATGTGAATATATCTTTTCCTTCAAGAAAAGAAGTGCTGTGTCCAAGCAAAGGATGGTTTAAAATAAAAACCAAAAACCTCATAAATTTAGCAAATGAGTGCTTCTAGCATCTCAAAGACAGAGCTCCTGAGATTTACCTCTATATATTAGGGGTGTAGAGTAATGGTTCTTGTATTGGATGGTTTACGGTTTGTAGATCTATGGGGACCCATCTCAGCTGAATTCTTTAACAGCTGATATGACAGAGATGTCCATTACCCAAATGGACAGCACTCTGTATTGATCAGTGCTCCACTTAGCAATCCCATTTGTCATTCTTTTGTCTCTGCCTTCATCTGCACTAGACAAAAAGAAGGAAATTAATCAGGCTCTACAATAGTTAATCCACCTGTAAGGCACAATGAGCAATTAAAACACCTACAGCACAGAACCCTCAGCATTATCTACCTCAAAACCAGACATACTGAGTTTCTTTGTACCTTCCATACCACAGGCAGGGAGAACTGAGAAACAGCGTTAGTATCAAAAAGGATCTAAAGAAATGCCACAGTCACCGCAAACTCTACTTATGTCAAGTGTCATGTTCCCTTCACAGCTTCTTTATGAAATGTTTTTGTTTCTCTCAACATATAGTAGGAAAAAAAGCCAAAACGCCAACAAAATAACAGAACGACTATCTAATCAACAGGTGAATCACCCGGGGAGATGCAACTGCAATTAACTGGATTTATGCAGTTAGACTGCAATCATCCAGTATACCCATACACATAGTATGTTTTTTACATAGTTCTCATATGAAAGATGAAATTAGCCATGAGAAAAGCAATACCGAAACATTTAACATTCTCTCTCATATTACACATAAGCACTCATGTCACGGAGACAGAAGCTTTTTTATTCCTTCACTGAACGCAGGAACAGATATAATTAAACATCTTCCAGACCTGAACTGCATAGCCATTAGCCAACAGTCAATGATTTGAACTGCCACTAGAGCTTGAACTGCACTTTGCCCAGGCTTTTCAACCCATTTCCATTCGGAAAGCCTTCCATATCCAGATTTCCCCCGAGAAATGTTTTATGATGCTATAAAGACTGTCAACCAGAGATGAGAGCTCCTCAGCACCTGAGCCACAGACAGAACTACCAAATAACACTTAATTGCTGGATGACACTGGGTGGCTCGGCTCGAATTCTGATCTCCAAATATTATCCATGTAACTGTCTGCAGAGATAAGACTGTTATGATAGCAGCAGATAAAACCAATTAAAATAGGCAACAGTGAGCATATCAAGACCCTGATTTTCATCATAAATACAGTTTAACACACGTAAGTGGCAAGATGTAATGTGCTCTCTGCTACATCAAGAACACAGCCTAGGACCTAACTCCTCTTCTGCACTGGAAGGAGGCATATGCATAGCTGAGGGAATAGCATAGTGTGAGTGAAGAAAAACATTGCATATTCAGGACTAAACACAGCAGCTGTTAATGACTTTTAGAAATACTGCTGGATTGCAAATGCTGATATCAATAGCAGAGATGAGTTCATTTTAAATTTAGGAAGATGTTTACAGCTTCAGCCACCAGCATGAATATTCCAGGAGAACTACAGGGCATGTATTTTTCTTTTGCCTCACATCTGAGCAACTTCTGCTTTCCAGTTCATGCAATGCCACTAGCATCTCTGTCTGGTATTGTTCATACTCTAATCTACTTCATGATTTACCTCTCAGTGTTGCTGCCAAAACCCTCCGAATAAGGCCATAAGCTCTAAATTTTAACACACTCACCAACTAAGGAATACAGCGAAGGTGTTGCACATAAAAGGCACAGTGAATAAGAATTTCTTAGTAAGCATATCAAATTTTGTTCATTGGGCAGGAAAAGGCAGGAATGCAGGAAGAGAGCAAAATGGGAGGGTTGATATCGAATCTAACTAACTAATGGATCCCACAGGGCAAAACCGTAATTGACTGCTGGGAACGAGTGTTAATAAGGAGAACCTGTTTAAATGAATCATGGACATTAGGAAATAAAACTTCATCTTTAACCAAAGAAAGGCTAAACAGCACCACGCAACACAGTGTTGCTTAGAACACCTTCCCCCGCCGCCCAGCTTCTCTCAAAATTCAGTTAGATCTTTATAATTGGGAAGCCATTAGAAAAGGTGTTCATCTCATCTGAGTTGAACAGTGACAAAAAACTTTAAAATCTATCCATACATTATTTTTTAGTGTTACTAGTCTCTATTTAACTGTGAGCTCTCCATATAAAAATGGACTAACAGTACCAGAATTAAAAGTAGAACAGAGTCCTGACTCCCATTTTCTTTTCTTTCTCATTCTTTCCTTTTTTTAATACTGTATTGCTGTGATGTTATTTAACCATTTAATAATGTTATTTAAACCTTGCGACTCCAGGTGACATTATATAGACAATCTTTTACATACTGTTTCAGTCAATTTCAGATGAAGCTTGCTCACATTAGAAAGCAAGAATATGCACTTTTTCTCCCCCTTCACAACCACCGTTGCAAATACTCAACCTAAACAGCTAAATAAAAGCAAAAAATCCCCAACCCCAAAAAACCCTGATCTTTTTTCTACAGCTAAAGATTTTGTTTGTGCAAGCCTACCTACATGGACATCTGCTGCATCCTTCATATTCTGTCTCCCTGCCTCTTGCCTTGTGAGCGTAACTCACTAGGAGAACAGAAAGGGGAAAAAAAAGTGTTGAGCATGTTATAACTGGCCTTAAAAATACAAATGGGAATGTTTTTAAAACTGATGACGTCATTGCTTAAAGATCATTCCTAAAATCCCAGTCATGTCTTCTTACAACTTCTTTTTAGCCTTCAAGGAGCACCGTGCCCTAACTTCCATTATCTGCATTCTCACTGAGCCCACAGAAATCAAAACACAGATGAGAAATGAACAAGAGCTTAACAGGACTACAACTCTGTTATTTGCAAATGCATGTCACATTTGAGCTACAATTTTACTATTTACTATAGCTGATTTAAAATGTTTTCAGGTATTTTTAGTCCTTAAGCACCTCCTTAAGCATCTTAATAAAAATAATAGCATTATTTATGTATTGGTATAATTTCTGTATCACTATGCTTTGCTCTTTTGGTCTGTTTTGATCCTCTGGTTTGCTTCATTTGAATCAGTGAAGTAATTCTTGGATCACTACCCCTTTTCCCAAAAATATGGCCAGCAGAAAGGCTTAGTGGCCCATTCCAACTACTTATTTTACGATTCCAGTTTTGCTCATTTAAGTACAAAAATATGCCTGGTACCAGATACATGCAGTGCAACCCTATGAGCAACACACTATTTCAGATATGTATACTGCATCTCTTCAGCATTCAAACCATTGCTCTGCATCTTATTGAGATCAATGACTTGCTCTTCTTCACCTCTTCAGAGAGAATTAAATACTCACTTCAGAGCAAAACATGTTTCAGGAATGAAGACAGTTGGACTGTTAGTGCTTCCATATTACTGTCTTATGGGGGGGGGGGGCAGGCAACAACTTCATTTGTCTATACAGAGTTTTACTCCCCTACAACATAATTGCAGTTTTTGCACATTTTCTGTTTATGTTCACTTTGAAGCTTTCTCCCTTCAGCCTTCTCCCCACTCTGCCCTCTTCTCACTTGTTTTGATAGGGCTTGCACATTTCCTGCTATTACAATTAACAATGCACGTACAGAAACAATAGCCACTGTCACAACATTCACAGCTTCAAAGCTTGCTCCAACTTGCAAGACATAATACACAGAGAGGACACTAATGAAAAGGCTGAATTTAAAAATCCCATTTATCCTGAAAAGGTCATGCCACATTGAGATGTCCTTGGGAGATTGCTGGGAGACACTGGGCTGTTTGAATGTTGTCTTGATCATTTGCTCACCAAGATAACTATGCTTTACATGTCTGGACTGTTTAAGGGCGCAACACATGCTAATTTAATTTATGTTTTTAGGGGAGCTGAAGCTTTTACGGAGAAAATGCAAGGGGCTGTAGTTTGCACTGCATGCACAAGGGATTATGCCCATCTTTCAGGAGCTAATGGCAGAGCTGCAAGAGGCAGCAATGAACATCAGCTCAGTTTCCTGGGAGTGTTCTTAATTCACAATCACTGTCTTGCAAAGAAACTACTCCCATACACAAAAGGCATTTAAGAAAAATCCTCCTGGGCTTTATAAAGATCTTGAAAAGATTTGGACCATTTATACTCTAAATAATTAGACAAAGCCACACTGAGTACGGATATATTACTACAGGCAACGGCTATGCTACTGCTGTTCTGCTATTTGAACAGCTTCATGCCATGAGTGTTCAAAACAACCTTTAAAAAAAAAATTAGTCTGTAACTTTAGTCGTTTAGTACACTTAGGTGTACCAGCCACAGTTATTACACAGCATTTCACACTAAAAGACTCATTAGCTATCTTATGGCCATGACTATTTGTTCCAGACTATTTTAGGAAGCTTAGGAAATTCTGTGCACTGAGACAGATGGCCTGACAGAGTGAGATGAAACAAGAGAAACAAGGAAATTTCAAAGAACAAAAAAATTCTAACCACTTACACTATGATATATTGCCTATGCTGAAATACAATTCCTATGCATGTGGATATAAGAAGAACTACAATCACACACTATCAATGAACTACTCTTTTCAGTTACAAGCCCTGAATTCACAGGTGGTATAACCATATGAGGATAATAAATCCCTTCAAGCCACATCTTCAAACAGAAGACTTATTTGAGAGATTCAGGATCTTCTTGAAGTTTCATTCATTTACTATTACTATGTTCCTAAGTTTGAAGAAAACAATGTTGTACATCCCAGTTCAAGGTAAGTCTGAGGGCTATTCTCTTTGAGGTTTTCATTACACAAATCTCAGTACAATATTGGGCATGGGAAGACTGGTGTAAATGATATCCAGTAATAAGGACTATGAGTTAACGTGACTTCACCACACTCAACGTTAAACTTTCCACTTTTGTTAACAATCCTCGTTGTCCTCCACTATTCTGTCAATATCTTTACACAGGTTATGGCCTCAACTAGATATTAGTCAGAGGCCCTGGACTACAACTCATCACTGAAAGGGTGAAAGAAGAATGAAGAAACACAGTAGGAGAGTGTATTTTATCTTCCATTTTCTTAACCATATCCTTCTGAAAGAGCAGTTTTGTCTCTGTTTTTGTTTTATGACTGGAAGAGACTTGTAAGAAGCAATGACAAAGGGCCTCAGGAAGTAAGTAAAAAATACATTGACAAAATAATATCATGGTACTGATGAAGAGAACTGAATGTAACACATTCTTTTTTATGTAGTCCTTTAGGCACGTCAAGAGCGTGCTGGGCAGAGGACCAGGAGTCCCCGCGTCCAAAGGAGAGGGAAAAAAAATGGAAGATGCAGATTCCAGGACCTGGTCCAGTGAAGACAGGAATGCTAAACTCAAACATATGTAAAAAGCTTACACCATGCAGGCATATAGAAAAAGACATGCCTTCTCTACTAGTAGCAAACAGCCTTTATGTGTGCTTGACCAAGGAAACAGAATCCAAGCCTGTGCTTGTTTGATTACCAGACAGCGTGATTCAAAAAGACTTGACTTATTAATGCAGCAAGACTCAGAAACATAGTGCAGCACCTTAGAAAATACCTAAGATACCCATTTCTCAATTTCATGTCATTAATGGATTTTTTTGATCTAATTCAAGTATGTATCATTTCCCCCTAAGAGGAGCAAGACAGTATTCTTTACTGTCAATGTTCAGGACTGAAGAGATGAATTCAAATTGTCTTCCTTACTCTCTTCACTTTTTCTCCCTCACTCAGATCCCACAAACACAAAAGCTTGTGAGTTTGTTCATCTAAGAAGCTTCAGCAGAACTCATTTGGAAAACCAAGTCAGTCAAGCTCACACATAAACATTGGAGGGACGGAGGCTTAAGACAATGAGAAGGAATACTAATGGACAAATTTAATTCTTCATTGGTGTACCTCATGCCAAATAAAAAAAAAAAAAAGAAAAAAGCTTAAAGCAAGCTGACATCTGGCAGTTTCTTCTCAGGAGAGGTCCACGATGAAAATAGCTGGGGCTCTGAAGAGCAGAATCAGCGTGCACTGGCAAAGGTGTCTCTTCAACACAGGTGTTCTCCCTCTCTCGCTTTCATGAGTACAAAACTAACTTGCACATATAAAAATAGAAAACAGGAAAAAAACCAATCACTCCCACCCTTGAATCTCTTGCAAGTAGCATTAGCAACTCTGTAATTTATTTTAATGTGTCCCCCTTCTATTAGAAAAAATTATAGTGCTATTCTGCACCTTATCTTTGCATCTGAATGTTGGTAGGGAGGGGGAAGAATGAGATTTTAAACAGCTACATTAAGGACTTTGTTTGGAAAATGTACATGGTCTCCAGGTATATTAATTGCTATGGATTCTGCCTATTTTTTCAAATTTAGGACCATATATATTTAAGCATAGTCTTCTCAGTAATTCAAGCTGCAAAACAACAAGATAAATAACATGGGCAATACATCTGCTTCCACAATGGGAGGTCAGCCACTATTCTGCAGATGGGAGCGTGACATCTGGGATATTTGTTCATTTCCGTATTGATTTGTTCCTTATTATTACTACAATCCTGGTACCAGGACTGAACAATAACATACAGAACTAACTACTGCAACTGAGAAATACATCAGGTCTTTCAGCAAAGACATTTACATAGAAGGTAACACTGGAGGCAACATCTACGAAGATAATCTAGTGTTCCCATTTATAAAACCCAATTTTTCATATTGTTTTTATTTTGCCCAACTTTCCACATTTCTGTTGGGTATTTTAAACAGGAAGAAAGACTGACACGGGATAGTGCAGATGAGAAGGCAGAAGGAAGGACAGCAGAATCTGTGCCCATTAGAAAATGCTTCCCTGTAGAGCCTGGCATGGAGATTTCCAACACCCACCACTACCCTGCTGTCAGAAGGTATCAAAGCCCATCGGGAAATCCCTCCCTGCACAGTGCTACTATGCAAAAGATGACAACCTGCTGCTATTACCATTTATTCAGTTAGCTCAAATAGCAGAGAACTATGGAGTGAATTACAAATTCCAGTATTCCCAATGATCCCTGACAGTTTGATTAGTTACGAAAAAAGATGCACTTGTACACTTCAGATGAGTGTTAAAAACATTTGTCAGGTTGCAAAATCAACCTTTACAAAGTTACGAAATGCTGAAAAGTTGGCATTTTACCTTGGTCTCAGTTTGCACCTACTACAACAGAGTCCATAACTACGTGATAATAATACTATTTGTTCTATGGAACACCTGCCTCATTCAGAGTGAGAAGAGTCTATTCAAGGAACAGTTAATTTTTTTCAGTAGAAAACATTTCAGTTAACAGAACTGAGGGGTTTTTTTCCCTATTTAAAAAAGTCTTGCAGCAAAAAATGTCAGAAGCTTCTCATTGCTTCTTACGCCAGCATTTACTTAGGTTGCAAATACGAACAAACCTTACATTCTAACACTTCTGTCAACTGAAGGTTATTATTAACTGTTCTGTGCAGAGATGGAATTGAGGCAGAAAAAGGTTAATGCCAAGAGTAACCAACAATTTGGGCCCCCCAATTTGCAGTGGTTCAGGGTGTTTAGTACTTTGTTACTCATGTTCAAAGTATAGTTCCCATTGACTACAATCCTACCTGTACGAGTTCAGCACTTTTGCAGATCAGATCCCATAGTTTCAACCCAAGTCACCCAGAAAATGAGGAACACCCAGTTAGTAATCATCTGTGAAAAGTCTAGGTTAAGCCATTTGCCTAAAACCACACAGAAACTCTTTTTAGAATGTTTAGTTCACTCAATAAATCATATTCTTCCTGTGCCCTGTTCATTCTGAGCACTAGGTAAGAATTAGGCCCTGGGGATAAAACAGCTTATTACTATATAATAAACTGTACCACCTTCTGTCCAAGAAGATGCCACTGCAACTAGTTCTACTTCATAAAGGAAATCAATAAAATAATAAACCACTCAACAACAAGATTTCTAACCGAAGCAGCATTTTTACTTTGAAAGAGAAGGACCCAAGAATCCTTCAGATAACCCCAAGCACTTGGCTATGACTATTAATCTTTTGTGAAAAGTCCTTACATAGTAAAAGTGAATAAGAACAGTAAAAAAGGTGTAAGAAAGCTATGACATATGGGAAGGAACGCACAGAGAGAATTTGGTTAGATGACTACTTTCTCTTCTCTTTAACCAGGTCAAACTAACTAACGAAAGGTGAGAAGCAGAGTTAAAAAAAATCAGCAACAGCAAGAACTCCTTTCAGCATTTATATGGCCCTTCACATGTGTAAACTACTTTTAAAAATTAACTAATTAATCCTCACAACCCCATATTCCCATCTGATGCAGTCAAGTATTACAAACCTTCATTTTACAAGATGAAACTAGGGCACAGAGATTAAAAGCTCTGTTTCCAAACTGTCCATTAATTCTGTGCATCAGTCTGGAGTGCCCAACTTGAGGCAATTAAAAAGAGGCCGTAAGATATTCTGAAGACCCTCAGCTCCTGAGAAAGACAGCACCAGTCACAAAAAAGGCATCAGAGAAAAATATCTTAAGTTTGGCACAGTGATAAAAACATAAAAACATTAGAATGTAGAAACATTTTTTGAGGGGATTGCTATTGATACACACGAGTCAGAGACAGAGATGGGCCTGATATTAATTTAAAATTGAATGCAAGACACTGAATTTAATATTCGTTCATTTAAGGAAAGGCAGCTAGCAAGAAACCTCTGAATGAAGCTTCTATGCTAGGCAACTAAAACAATTTAGGGAACAGAGGAAGAGGTCCTTGGAGAAATGGAGAGTGCTAAGTCATGGCCAGTCGGCACAGTTCAGCCAATGCAGACTGAATCTGGTATTTGTTGAGTTAGAAAGGCAAGCAAGGGAGAAAACAGCAGTGCTTGTACATACAAGAGGCCTTTCTGCCTCTAAAGAGTGTAGCAATAAGCAGTACACAGCTTGTGAAATCCGGCATCCACGGCAGTGTCCTGGATCCCCCAGTGCTGGTCAGACCGCAGACAAGCTGCTTCCTCTGTGACCTGCGTGGGTACCAAAGCACATCCACCCCTCTCGCCACGTGAAAAAGCACGCTCCTCAGAGACTCTTGTGACTGCTTGCAGAACTCCAGGTTTTAAAGCAGGCACAGGAAGTGCTTGGAAAAAAGCAAATACTGGATTTTTGTGAACGTCGCAAGTAATTCTTTTTAACCTTCTAAAAACTGGACTGCATGAATAAACCTTTTGAAGGACCCTGTTTGCCTGTGGACAGACACAATTCTTAAAAGTCACGGCTAAAAAGTGATAATCTTCTCCTAATTTTTAAACTGTGGCTTCACACAGGCCTTCCTATGATATTTACTATTTGCAGTCAATGCACTTCAATACAGTGGTAACAAACATAGCTGACAGTGTGCAGCAACCCCGAGCTGAACAACATGCTTGGAACATATATTCTTCTCTGTTGTCTAAATCCTTTCTTCACTTCCCAGTAAATGAGGAAATAAAAACTATGCATTGACCCTCTCACGTTTCTCAATGCATCAAAACCACATCTTTCACAAAAATTACCTGTCTATCAAGACATCAGCCCTTGGCATGACAAACGGTGCATGCATTTTGTGATCTCGGCTGCTAGCTATATATATTTACTCCGTCAGCTGCTGTATCAAAAGCCTTATGATTATGCATCTTCATTAGAACATGAAACATTACGGATATCAAAGAGGTTAAGCAGTCCTCCTTTTTTTGGCATAAATGAAGAAAACCATTATGAAATAAAAAAACCCCATACTGCAGAAAACATTCAGACCTGTATAAAATACACAACTATGTATGGGATTTCCAGTTTCTAAAGGGAAAATATTATACTTTTTCTAAGCACGTTTCCTATACCAGTCTTATTTGTAGAGCACTCGACACAATGTGCTCCCTCATCCACCATTCTGACCAGGACATTTCACAATAACCCCTCTCCCCGCCACCCCAATCCATTTACAAAGGTTACAAAGAACTCCATTTCTGCTCTCAGCTCTAAATAAAAAAGAATGTCTGCTTCCAAACCTTCCCATTTTTTGAAGAAGGACAGGTATTTTTTCTCAGCAATTCTTACTGAGTACTGCATCATTCCAGAGGCTGTTGTTAATTACTTAAGGCTGGGGTCAGAAACCTGTGGTTTGAAAGCCACATGTAGCTCTTCAGCAGCATGTGTTCAGCTCTTCAATCCTCTGGCACCAGCCCACAACTTTCAGCAGAACACAAGCGCAAAAGGAGGGGTATTTTTGGCAAGAAAGGTCCTTAATGGCAGTGTAATTAACACAGCTCCGGCAGTTCTTTTCTGTATCTGCTAAGAGCAAATCAAACTTTTGAAAGTCAATTTTGACAAGAAACATGTTATGTCTCGCTTCCCATCTGATACCTATGCAAGACAAACAACAATTAAAGCAAATCATCATAGCAACATACTTCCTAAAGAGTTATAATTCTGCATTTTGCATGCTAGCGATTTTGTTTTGTTTTGTTAAAAAAAGACCAGCAATACTAAACGTTGTCTTCCCTGACAACATTATAAATTGGTCTGCAGCAGAGACATTTCAGTACAGACTCAGTCTTTGCCTTCTTTTTGTCTTACACAGGCACACACGCATGCACATGCATGCACACACACGTGCGTGCACACATGCGCATGCGTGCACACATACACACACGAATGAGGCTTTTCTTTTCTCCTGTAACTTTCTGTAGGACAGTTAATGACTGAAAATAAGAAGAGAATGGAGGGGCCAGAACAGGAGAGGGAGACAGTTTGTAAAGGCTGCCCTCCACCATTGGTACCGCTGTTCAGCTCACCCTTGTGATCAATTTGGTTGTCTCCAGAACATCTGCTCACAAGCTGACAAATGATGAATCCCATCTCAGAATCCATAAGCAGAAAAACTGCAGACTGATAAACAGCTAACAGAAGAAATATATGCACCTTTCATAAGGCAGACAAATCACTCATTCTCACTAAGTGCTTCCAACAGGAACACTAATTCTGTGTCTCTTCGCAGAGCATATGTACTGTGTCCGAAGCAGCGCATTAAAAAAGATCTCCGCCAGCCAATTGGTTTGATTACATTACTCTTCTCCAGTGTAACAACAGCTCTGAAACAATAATAATAAAAAAGCCTCTATAGAAAGAAAACCCTCTGGCAACATTTTGTGGGGTTTAATTTTTTTGTTCTTGCTTTGGGGGGTGTGTGTGAGAGGAGTATTATTTTGAACATTTTTCTCCAAGAAATATCCACGAAGTATCAGTGTCACCCAACAAAGGCTTTCATGCATTTTCCCTTCAATGCAGTAGTTATTTTTATTAATAACTCCAAGAATATATTGCAGGATTCTCTTTGTTTTAGATCCGGTCATGTGATTTTCCTGACACCAGGGGACACTGGGTAAATTGTAATGCTCTTCCAAGCCAAAGAATGGTCTTTTTTAAAGCTAGGATGTTGATGAATTGTTATTTGCCAAGGCCTAAGCAAGCACAGAACACTATATCTATTCCTCCTTCTGTGCTCTCAGGGATGATGGATGGAAAAATGAGGCAGGAAAAGAGTTGGAGACCAGCCTGAGCTGACAACCTAGCAGATACAAGCAGGATTGTTCTAATCAGACTGTGAGAAAAAGCAGCTCTTTGTATTATTCCTCTTATTGCAAACATAGCACATGGGAAATACTGCACAGCATTTCTCTGTCTGAAAATTGTAACACGTTGAAAATAACACAAATGGTCACCCCCCACACCGAGACACAAAAAAAGACTCTTGTAACAAAGGCAGCTTCACGTAAACCCTGACTTACGAGTTATGACCTGCTTGTAATGCCAACAAAGATGCTGGGGTACACATGGATTCATTAGTTTGTAAGGGCAAAGTAGTATTTACCTCTCCTAGAGTAGCTGGATAACTTATACCCTACCGTCTAGTGTCTACGCCATGCATATTCCACACCATAACAATATTTACTCACAGACTGTGGGTAACAGAAAGCAATTATCAGATATGCAAGTTTTCATGAATTTAACAGGAATATCTAATAAATCCAATTTGCTGTTTCCAAGGAGATGGATTGCACTGTCCACTGAACGTATGCACCCCTCTAATTCTAATGGGGATTCAGACAGACAGGCTTAGAGACAGGTTCGGGATGGCGTTCAGAGGGACCTGGACAGGCTCGAGAAGTGGGCCCATGTGAATGAACTTCATGAGGTTCAACAAGGCCAATTGCAAGGTCCTGCACCTGGGTCGGGACAACCCCAGTATAAATACTGGCTGGGGGATGAAGGGATTGAGAGCAGCCCTGCAGAGAAGGACTTGCAGATACTGGTGGATGGAAAACTGGACATGAGCTGGCAATGTCTGCTTGCAGCCCAAAAAGCAAACCATATCCTGGGCTGCATCAAAAGAATCGTGGCCAAGCAGGTTGAGGGAGGTGATTCTGCCCCTCTACTCCACTCTTGTGAGACCCCACCTGGAGTACTGTGTCCAACTCTGGACTCAGCACAGGAAAGACATGGACCTGTTGGAGCAGGTCCAGAGGAGGGGCACAAAAATGATCAGAGGGGTGGAACACCTCTCCTCTGAAGACGGGCTGAGACAGCTGGGGTTGTTTAGCCTGGAGAAGAGAAGGCTCCAGGGAGACTTTATTGTGGCCTTTCAATACTTAAAGGGGGCTTATAAGAAAGATGGGGACAGACTTCAGTATGGCCTGTAGCGATAGGACAAGGGGCAATGGTTTTAAACTAAAAGAGGGTTGATTCAGACTAGATGTAAGGAAGACATTTTTTACGATGAAGGTAGTGAAAGCCTGGAACAGGTTGCCCAGAGAGGTTGTAGATGCCCCATCCCTGGAAACATTCAAGATCAGGCTGGACGGTGTGTTGAGCAACCTGATCTAGTTGAAGATGTCCCTGCTCACTGCAGGGAGTTGGACTAGATGACCTTTAAAGGTCCCTTCCAACCCAAACCATTCTATGATAGCGGAGAGATCGCTGTTTAGCAGTCTGGTGACACTGCATAGCTGGCAGGCAGTCTCTGGGAGGGCAATGATCTGCCTTGATCCAGTGTCTGCTTCAGAGAGGATAAAATCGTGCTAGCACCTCTTGGTTCATGCTGGACGGGCAAGTTTCTGCTGTGGTTAGAAGTGCTCTCTCAAACACACGCACCCAGCACGGAGGAGCAGAAGATGCAAATTTTGTGTGACCAGAATCAAGAACTGTACTTCTTTTTGTGTCTTCACTGAAGTAATAGAGTTGCTATACAGTAATGGCATGACCTCCAGGGCAAAACCACGAGTCTTGCCACCAGTGTTAGCAGAGTTTTCCGAGGGAGGAGGAAGGTCCAAAAAGGAGGCTCAGAGCTGGAGAAGGGAAGCTGTGTTAGCTGCCACCAAGGCATTTCTGTGGTATTTAATTACTGCCTTTAGCTTCCTGCATTCACTGATACTTGTAATCAGTGCAATCCAAGCATATCTAGCCAAAATTTTCTTTGACAGTGAGACAAATCCACTTTGCTCCTGAGAAGAGGTGGAACACATGGAGTAAGAACACAGTTAATGGGGTGCAGGAGGGCTCAGAGATGGAGTTATCTCTAGGCACCCGTTCTCAGTACAGTCATGGTTGCTGCTAACCAAATGAAATATGGCTAGAAATACAGGCTACTGATCTATACGAAATTCATCAGTGATTTCAGTCCTATTCCTACTGGCAGGAAACTGAATGCATGGCACAGAAAGAAACCAATCAACCAGGCACAGAAAAAAAACAATCAAGCAGTGGCGTTAATTGGTACATTTATAAGACAACTTTGCCAAGCAACAGAAAACAGAACGAACCTACAAGCTGAGCTTTCTTCCCTGCCTGAGTAACTTGTACTTCCTGAACCCTGTGCTGCACAGAGGGCCTGGGATGGCATCCTGCAACAGCAGCTGCAGACCATGGACCGGAATGAGTGAGAGATACAGCATACTGCAGCAGTGTGTTTCACAAGCCAGGCAGAGAGCCATCACACATATAAGCACGGCATCATCTCCAGGGCTATTAATCCTGTTTATACTTGTCTACTGCACGTGCCTGTAAATAGATATGAAGAAGAAATAAATAAAATGAATGAGTACTTCTTTCAGAGGTTCTTCTTGGGCAAAGGGACTTAGCACTGGTAATGCCCAGGTATGGTGTAAGTACATTCTTCCCATAAAGGTAAAGCGATTTTTTTTTTAGCCTTGACATATCTTGAAACATGGGACTATGGAAAAATCAAACATCTGAGCTGCTGTAACAGCTCAGAAGTGATACAGAAGTGCTTAGAAGCAACACAGAATTACTTCAGGAAGTTCCTCAAGCACAGTGACAAAACACATACGGTCTCCTATCAGCCGACATACCTTAGTAACTCTAAGAAGTAAGTTGATGGTCCTCATCCCTGCAGACAGGTACCAATGCACAGCAGCTACCATTACTTCTGAAGTAGTCATAAGTTGTTGCTAATAGTCTTCTGCAAAGAAGTCAAGGCACGAATAAACTTATCTCCCACTTCCCTCATTCAAATAAGTGCTTTAAAACCCAGACAGGAAAGCTGTTCAGTGAGCTGAACCTTTTATCCCTTATTTGGGATAAATGTAGTCTGTGGATAAAAGGTAGAATTCAAGAAGGTCTCTTGCAGTTTCATCTAAACCCATCAGCCCACTTCAGAGGGACTTCTAGAAACATGCTAACTGTTAACTTTTAACAAACTTGGCTGTACAAACAATCTACATGAGCATACAAATAGTAAACAACTTTTTCTTGTTCTGACAGAAGTCACGGCTACAAGTTGGGCATAAAATTTTATATAATTGAGTTCCAAAATTCTAACTGAGAAGTGGGGTTTAGATGGCAGAGCAATTAGATGCATTTAAAAAGATAGCTCAGCACACAAGGAAAACACAAAATTCTTTACAGTCTGCCTATGTATTTTAGCATTGATCAGTGCCAACCACATAGTTCAGTGCTCTTCCACAGCAATCTGAACACGACTTACTGAAATAAGTTAATTCAAAGTTATTAAAACAGATGTGTGTAGTGCTGCATAGTTACAGAGTTCTCTCTAATTACAATTACAACTGGAATTTCCATTACACAGATGATGCTTTGCTAAGATGGCATTTTTACTTTGTTTTTCTTCCCAACCCAACCTCCTGCTTATTCTTGGTTTAAAGAAAACATAAAATGTTTTCAGGTTTGTTTTGGTTTTTCCCTAGCATGAGGTTAATACGGATTTTCCTCAGAGAATTTCTTGCACACAAATAAATTTCTCAAAATTAAAAAAAATACTGTGGAGGGAAAATAGGACTTTTACAGAACAACTCAATAATAAAAAGGTTTGAGAATCCCTGGACTATCTGAAACTGTTTTTCTTTCTTTTCAAAAACAGGGAAGTTAAGTGGTTTTTTTTAAAAGACAGGTTTAAGGAATCACTATTCATTTTAGTGAAGAACAACAAAAGGACAGAGATATTATCTGGACTTTGGCTGTGCGTAAAATACAAAGAAAGAGCAACGCAGACAGTATTTTGCCTTTCTCCTACTTCACTACATTTGTTACCATATTTCACTATGGTGGGATTCTGTTCCCGTGATCACTGTGCCACAAAGGCGCCTGAAGTCATTACTCACTCTGTTAATCACTAATATGCATGGGGAAGAAGGGCCAGAACCTTTTCACATTACAGTCTCATATTGCTCAGGAGGAAATAAATGATCCAGGTGTTGAAAGAGGATGAAATATAAAATGCCCTCCTTATAAACTTAACTTAAAGGTAAAGCTGCCACTTGTTTCTAAACCTTAGCTACCCTTGCAGGCTACATTATCCATGGTCCATTATACTTCTGTAGCACTCATGACTAATTATTTCCACTGTTTTCCAAGGCCTGTAGATATGAGATACTTAAATACAATTCTAAGTGTCAAATTTAAGCACTGTGGTTTCCCTGAGTTTAGCATCGTTGCTCATGCAAGTCAGAGGAGTAAAATTTGACCTTAAGAGACCAATTCAGTTAGAAGTACAGAATGTACTTATTTTCTACATGCTGTAGCAATGCAAAGAGCTTCTTCCTCTTTGTCTTCCAAATAAACAAGCTAAAGGAAAACACTGCAATGCTAAAAACACTGAGGTAAAAATACCCACATCGCCAGTCCATACACTTACAGCACTGTTTTTGCCTGCTTTGCAGCCCAGGAATTCTGGTTTCATCTCTTCCACTGGGCAATGTAAAAACCATTTTGTAGGTCAGTATGCCTGTTTCAGTGACAAAGTTTTCACAGCTGTCCAGGAGGCAAGAAACTGACATTTCTTCCACAGTTAAGGAAGCTCATACATTGCATCAATTTCACTGAGGAGAACTGAAAATAGATCCCCATGTTCTTGCAGGACAAGACTAACACCCATGCCCACTACCCTTCAGAATAAACACACCAAACTGATCTATAAAACTACAGCTTAAACCATGCTGCTCACACATGCAGAGCCTCAAGTTCCTGCCAGGCAATACTGCCGTCACTTTTCACTACAACTAACAGGAACCCTTATTGTTACTAGCAATGTTTTCCTCTTTTTATTGTGTAGCCAGAAGTTGCTCCTTCAGTACAAATTAATAACACACTTGGGAAAGGAAGGCCTTTAAGAGACCGTTACTAAATTTCCACACTATTTGTGTCGTCACCGTGTGGCGCCTCTTTTACAAAAGGGTAGGGCAGCAGGTTGTGCAGTGTGCTTGCAAGACCGTAATGCTGGAGATTTTGTTTGTATATCCAGATAGAGGAAACACTTGCCTTTACTGGCTTTAAAAAGGTCAGTGCTTGATTTAATAAATTCCCTGCCAAGAAAGCAGACTCCATTCTCAAAGGTTTAATACTAGCACTCACTGGGTGGCTGGGTGTCTCAGAGCATTGCTAGCAGGCTACAAAGACTTTTACATCTGTGGATTTCCCCAGTTTGAAACCAGCCCAATTCAGCCACTTCTATACTTAGCAACCTCTCTAAACACATGAGAGATGAGTTAGGCAAGCCTCTGTTCCAGCTCTGCATTACAACTCATCGCAACATCCTGTAAATTCAGAGATTAAAAAACAATCTATGGGGAAATGCACATATTATATTAAAGTTAATAAACCTATTTTCCTTGTCTCTGTAAAGCACACTGCAGTTCTGCTGCTTAAGTTACATGTGCCCAAACCTTTGCCTGTACAAGCAGTCCTGTTGACTTACTTCAGAGGAACAACTCATACGAGTTCAGTCATACACGTGCTTAGACATTTGCATGATTAGGCTAAAATGAGTAAATGTGAAGCAGACTGTCAAAATAATAATTTAAAACTCAAGTGCGTAAACGCCACATGCAACTGAATATAAATTTGAAAGGAAAACCTTATACTCTCAAGGAAAATTGATTTAATAAATACTATAGCAATAATAACAATGATAATAGCTATATTAACATACTAGCTGCTAACTTCAGAACATCATAGTAACAACAAATCATAGACATCAGAGACAGCATCTATGTAGGGTAGGTATTTGTTCCTAAGTCCATTTAATGGAAGGGTCACAGCGTGTCATTTTTTTCCAACTTTTCTGGGTAGATAAATGGCCCTTAATCATGTATTCAAATTATGCACAGATGCTACCCTTTTGTCCCTGCCCTTACGAATTTTGAAAAGAAATAATTAATAAATAATGCATGCATTACATTTGCAGTGTTGTATTCAGTCAGATCCATTTAAAGACAGCAACAAAACTCAGAACCAAGTATGTGTGCTGATTCTACTTCCATGAATGTTTTTTTCAAATGTTATTTCCTCAGTAATACTTTGTGTCCTAAGGATGATTCGTCCAAAAAGGAAACAGTAAAAATCAAGATAGATTTTACTTAGGACAAATAACAACACTCTGTATGTGCTCAAATATCATTGAACTGATGCAATATTTTAACACTGCTGTTTGTGCCACATCTGTTTTGAGACCTGGCTCCTGGTTGTCCTACCAGACAGGCTATCACCAGCATGCAAGATTGGGAACATGACAGAATTTGTGCTCCCTCTGTTGGCTACCTTGCTCTTTGGTAGGAAAAACATCAGCCATTTCACATAAAAAGAAAAACATCTTACCAGGAGGGAACACTATTTTAATTTTTCTGATAGGATGTGAAAAATTATTTCCTATGCAATGGAGAATGAATTTAGGAAGAGAGCAAACACACAAGCAATTAAAAGTCTGAACTCCAACTGGGACTTGATCAGGCCTTAAATTTTGCAAGCATAAATATCTGGTCTCAGTTTTCTCTGTGTAACGAATCAGTGACACATATTACTAAAACCATCAGGCTTAGGCATGTGAACAAGTATTTAGATGTCAAAGTACTGGCATATCGAAGCACAAAAAACACTATAAAAACTGTGCAGCTGCTTGTAAATGCCAACATTTAGCCACAAAAGCAGATCTGGAAAAATACGGGACTATGTATGCATATTCATAGTATGTCGTACCAAGAAACCTAAATCAAAGTTTCAAATTTGGATAGTAAGAAATCTCCTTTTAAAAGGCTTTAAAAGAATTCCTACTTCACAGAAATGAGTGCCAACAGCTATTTGGTTCAGTAACACAAATCAAGCAATTATATTGCCTTAGTAATTACCAAGTCTCAAAGCGGTGATACTGGTCATAATACTGCCTCCCCTTTCTAGATAGGTAATTAACTTGTATGATGTCAACAGTTCAGACTTCCTTACTCAGTAACACCATTAAACAACTGTATTGCAAGCACACCAGAAATGCAGGTGCATCTCCTGCACAGAGCCTTCGCACGCAAGCTTCTGAACCCAGCAGAGCTCTGAGGCAGGGAAAAAAAGAAGAAAACAGGGAGAGACTACAATGTAAACAGGGCTCTGGAGCAAGGCCCCAAGTTGTTAAACAAAAATACAGTAGGTAAAGACAAGGCTTCGCAATCCACTGACTTACTAGTCAACATATGGGTGCAGGGCTGGCTGGAATTCCCAAATAAGACTGTCTGCCAGACAGTCAATTCCATTACCCTGCTCCGATAAAACCTGCAAAACCTTCAGACAGCAATCCTCCCCCATCATCCAGCAGGACATCCAGCAAGCAGATCTTTGTGGTCCCAGGAGCGGGGCTCTATTCTCTCTTAGCTTTCTAGCTGTTTTTATTGTGACTTATTCCCTTGTCTCTCCCACCCACAAAAAACTGAACTTCAGCCTGCAGAGCTGCAGCAGTTTACCAGGTGATATCCTTGCCACAAAAACAAAGGTGCTGCTTGGAGCATTCTTGTGACATTGTATTTAAAGTCAGTATCAACAGCTTAAAGGCTTTCTACCTCATTTTATCAGGCTCAGTCACCTTAACATATTTTGGCTGCTAAGTATTGTACAAGTTGCAAGGAAATCGAGCTATAGTTTTTGGCTGCTGAGGAAGTGGATGTGAAATATGAACATGTATAGATATTACGTGTTTTTCTCTTGACAGATGAAAAGTGAAGATACCCTGGACTTTATATTGCAGACAAAATGTTACTAGATCCCAGCTAAGACGAATAGTTAGAAAAGCTTGTCCTCATTCTGTAACGTGCAGAGATGAAAATCACGCATGCCCTTGACACTAATCAAGTTAACACATTCCCTCACCTTCTTTTTTTTTGAGGAAAGAAGAAAAAAATAAGCACCATATTCTATTATAACCTGATTATTCCTATATGAATATTCCTCTGCCTCCAGCAGGACTAAGAAAACAATAGCTGCATCATTTCTGCTCAGTGGGGTGCATGCCTTTGATTGCTGGGTAAAATCCTCATATCAATTCACACTCTACATACCAACAGGGATGAGAGTCTAAAGCAGACCTTGCAGTACACACTACTCTGGCAGAGGGTATACCTCAAGAGCAATAGAGAGCACCTCTATAACTCCTTTTTGAAAAGTGTTCTGCCTGTGGCACTGAGGAACCTTACAGGAATCTAGGCTGAGGGCAGGGATTGGACATCAGTCCCACATGAAAAGATTTTGGGAAATGATGGCAGAAGGCTAGAAAAACCCCAAAACCCTGGAACTAGGATGACAAATAGCTTGTAACTGCCCTTTACTTCTACTGACTGCTCAGCTCTGAGTTTTGCATTTGCATGTTTCTTGAGGAAACACAAGCACAGTATTAATATGAATACTGAGCATTTTAGACAGCAGATACAGAAAAAAAAACCTCAAAGCCATCTAGATGTCCACTCATGCTATATGCCATACAGAGTTGGTCTTACCTACAAAGATAGAAAAGATCTCAAATAGTTCGCCAGCTAAGACAGGCCATCACATACACAGAAACCTAGGATACCAATATCATGTGTAACAGTCATTTTGAATCTGGGAAGCCATGTTATTAGCCAGTGAATAACACCCCCCCCCAAACAACAACTCCCTTCTTTTATTAAGGAAATTAAATAATATAGTAACATTATTTTCAAAAGGGAAAAAAATTAGGGTATTTAGAGGATATGAGAAGGTCAAATGAGCTGTGTGTGGGTTCTGCTCCATAGAGTTTTAATAAGGAGAACCAATGTGCTTGTTTCCAAAGATTTATGAAACCAAATGTGACTAAGTAGGTATTTCCCTATACAACCACTGCTTAAAGGATATTTAAAAATAAAGGTAGAAACACAATTCCAGTGCCATCTGTCCTTTTCAGAAAACACATATAGAGTGAATTCTTCAACTCCTGAGTGAAAAACCTAGTAATAATCTGTGGCGCTGCTGATCCATCTGTGACTAAATGCAGAGTGACTCTCTCTCAAGGATTTCATCAGCATGTACATTGAGTTAAATAACATAAAGAGTTGAAAGAATATTTTCTCTCAAAGCAGGGGAAATAAATTATGGAAAAGAAGTTTTTTTTAAAGCAGCTCTCTGTCTTGCTTTAGAGGGAGGCTTCTATAGTGATCTCTGTAGTATAATGAGTGGAATTACTGAGAGAATGTCAGTCGCATTATAGCTCTAACATAAACAGCAAAGATATTTCCTGATACATCTGGAAAGCCCATTATCCTTTAGGAAAGAAACTTATTTAGATTTGCAATTTCAAAATAGAAAAATCCAGGATGCTTTAAACTGAAATGCACATATATATAGCTTACCTCAACATACATTTTTAAATTGACAAGAGAAATAGACTAGCTTTTGATACAATGTATTCAGATTGGTTTCAGCCAGTAACCAATTATTGTGAAGTACTCTGAGATACAAAAAAATCTGATAGATGCTATATAAAATTTACTTTAAATTCCTTAGATTCCTACCACTGAGGTTTAAGTTCCTTGCACTAAACTTCTTTTTTTAAAAAAGATTTTTCTTACACTGTGAAATGAATTACAGTACAAATCTACCTATTCATAATACAGCACTGACATAAGAAGTATTTGCATAATGGGCAACAGAAGAGAATCAGGTAGTCAGCTCACATACTGTATAAGTCCCTGTAATACAGGCCTGCTTTAATACAGCATCAGGGAGAAGTCTTACTGCTGAACAGCATTCCACTGAGTTTGAGAGCACACCTGTGAAGATCTGTACTACCTCAGGATCTAGGTAATCTACAAGAGGCAAACATACTTTTGTAAAGGCTAGAATCATTGACTGTTAACCAAAATAAAATGTATAACTAAATACAACTGCACAAATGCAAGTAGTTGTAAAAGGGCATTTAACTACATTAAAAAAAATTAAACACAGCAATAGAACACCCCTCAGGCTGTAAAAACTACTTTGTCCTCTGACAGCTGTGCAGTGATTACTTATCTGATACATTTTTCCTAACCATACTTTAAAAAAACCAACAAAAAACCCCCAAAAAACCAAACAAGCAACATGAACAAAAAAACCCTAAACAAATCTTTCTCAGTAAGTGAACAAAATTCTGAACTTTAGACAAGGGGTTTTTGAAATAATAAACATTCTTCTTTTCCTGCCTTTGAGACCATGCTGGACTATTTCAGTAGCTATTTACACCTTTACTACAGAGACAGCTTGACTTATGATATGGGTTCACAATCCCTTTGAACTGCCATAGGTCCACAATGCTGCAAACAGATGTTTCTGCTGACACAAAGAAAGAGATAATGAGAAGGGAAAAGACAGGGGAAGAAAAGATAGCCTTTTGCAGTAAAACCACCACTTTATAGTGAACATTTTACTATGGAACTACGTTACCATGTACTCTACTTTGCCAGACTATGCCAAATTCTTGATAAGATACTGCATGAACTATTTAGCAAGTGACAATCTTCCAGATTCTTCTTTTCACAGGTATCCTAAAAGTCCAGACACTGGATACTGCTCTGACATGTCAACAACATTTTTGACCTCTCAAGGATTCCTTCAGATTGCTGCAAATGGAATTGGGACCAGTTTCCGGATTTGTTTATTAGTCTACTTAGGCAACAGGAATTACAGTTTGTCAGTAATGAAGATAGTATTTCATGCCTTTAGAGCACCATCAGGGTTTCCACATGGTTTTCTGAATACTATGGTTCATAAGGAGTGATAAGGAAACTAGTAAGAGCTTGTGATAATGTGAGTGGTCCAGAATAATTTATGAATAGAAAGCAAGCATCAGCTGTCAACAGCCCTGAAGATGCACGCAGTGCAGAACTTGTTCTGGTGACAGGAGTATCTAATAGCAGTTGTTATCGTACTGCTAACTCCACCTCAGTCAGTGACAAAATTGTCCTTTCCCCGCTTTGACTCATATATTCCTTCTTAAAATGACACTGCATTTGAATTTGGGGTAAAAATTCTGTACCTACAAAGGTGGTGGTTCAGGGCTGACCTGGTTTCAGAAATCTATGTCTTTCAGTTAGTTCTGGGGTACCTGCAAGGCATGCTTTTGTAGCATTTTCAGCGTTTCAGACAACGGTGCTGCTCACGCTGTTATACAGGAGTTTCCACAAGCTATTTTCAGACAGTGTTGAAAAAAGGATACACAGACAAATTTCTAAATAACATCTGTGAGTAACAAACCACCAAGTCTCTGCAATTCTTCTATGTCCTCCTTTTTCATAACTTCCTAAAGGGTGCTTCCTGAATATCAAGTTATGAATATGGTAGGGACAGCAAGTAATGTGAGCCAGCCATTTGTTTAACGGGGCTAAACCCAAGCCACTAGTGCTTGCACAAACTGTTAAGCTCTCTCATTATACCAGAGCTTCCCAGAGGCCAAGTGCAGAAGGGTCATCTCTTTAAGAAACTGTATACCCTTTACTTCATGTTTTACTCTCTGGGGTCAGCTGTAATGTGACCTTCAGCATGACTTGAGACTTGGGGTTGGAAAAGTACAGATGCTGCAGCAGATCTGAAGGGCAGCAGTGGTGTGAGAGCAGTTCCGAGGCAAAACCACGAAGAAAGTCCATCACGGGACTAAATGATGCTGCACAGGAGATGTGTGGCTCCTCACCCCCTGTCGCAGGTTCTGTGTGCTTTCTGTGCACAGAAAAGGAAAGAAGGAAGGAAAGTACACATGATGCAGAAAACAAGCCTTCTGAAAATTTAAGAAACAAAATAATACAAAGCCTGCAGCCCAAGAACTCTGACTACATACTAGAAATTACTTCCAATTTAGCTAGGATGTTCAGGTGATCAGAAAAAACAGAAAAAGCATGCACGCTTGATGCTTTGTATTTATTATAATATTTATGTAAATGTCATGGCATCTTTTATTTTCTTAGCTAATACAATTTCTGGCCGTCCACAGTGAAGTTTGTGTTTGTCAAAAGTACACTTTTTCTGTTAGACAAGATTTTTTAGCATCTCAGGGTAAATGTTTAAACAAAAGACTAGGGAAAACAGCATTCAACTGCAGTTTTTTGATGAGGCAAACACCACACTTTTAACACACCATTTAAAAAGTTGTCCTTTAGTTACCATTTCAGTTCATGTTCAGCCCTGTTATCACAAACTATAAATATAATAATTACGTGTATCTTCTGACAGTGGCTGGTATGTGTCTCCTTTCATGCATGCACCTAAATAGAAACTGTTTCTGTTCCAAAGAATTTATACTCCAAGAATCCCGTGAAACAAAGGGGCTCAAAAGCTCTCCATCTATCATCCCTTCATGTCCAAGGGACTTGAGGAGAAGGGAGGGAAAGGACATCAATACCCTTCTCTTCAGGCTCAGCATTACAAGCATGACCCAAAGAAATATAGTAATTATTCTTGCCCGTACTCCTGATTTGGTTGTTGGGTTTTCTTTCCCCCTCCTAAATTACCAGAAGAGAACAATTCAAAATCACCTCAGTTTTCAGATAGGAAACATAAAAGAGAAAAAGACAAGACCAGAATGCGTAATGCTTGCCATTCACGGATACTGTTTAAGGAATTCTTATGCACAAATGGGTATGGAGAAAAAAGGTTAATTATAAATGACAGTGTATAATTCCTATCTAAGAATCCTGAGGTTTGCAAAAGGAAAGGTTACCCGAAAGTCTAATAAAACATTATGCCTGAATGTCCCTTTCTCACACACCAAAGGGTACTGCTATTGTTTCCCAGCAAGGCAGACAGCTGGCACTGCGCTCTGAGCGCCAACCCGGCCGCAGCCAGCAGCTCATTTACGACCCCAGCATCAGTCAGTGAAAGCAGATCATTTAGCAGAAAACCTCCCAGGCTGGTCGTCTTCCCATCCCTCACTCCCCCACATGGTAGCAGGCAGGTCCAGTCAGGCTGCACAATTCCCCGGCCTTCAAAAGCCCAACATTTTTCATGTTCGTTTGAGAGGTTCTTTCCCTCGGATTCAAAGCTGCTTTCACAAACGTGTTAGTGGGTGAGAGCTTTCTATTCTCACGCTAGATGTGATTAATTTGTGGCATTCACGTGGCTAGTTCTGCACAGACAATGGGAATGGACTGGCTCACACCGCATCTACAAGCAATTTATGCCACAGAAGTTCAGACTTCAAGAAAAAAGACTTTGACAGTAGCAAGTTTCCCGTTTGTTATGGATGGCGCTGAGTGAACTGCAATCAAATATTTCTGTGAAAAGATAGCACTATTACCATTAGCACCAATTATTATTAAAACAGACCTGATTGATAGAGACAGAAGAGCATTTTCCTCATAGCTGCACAGATGACAACAAAACACATCATTAAAAAAAGCAAAACTTGATTCTTACATTTTCTTTCGTTCATCCAGCAAACAATACACACTAAAGAAGTAGGGACATCAAACTCAAATAGAAATATCTGCTTTAACTCAGATACTCAGACCTCCCTCTTCCATTCACAACTACAGTTGCAGAAGTGTAAAGTTAATAAATAGCAAGAGGATATTTGTTGAATTATCTTCTCTCGATACATTATTCTATATTATATCAATCTTATCTTACCTTTGATGGACTAAGATAGTAAAAACTCAAAAGCATCTGCAATCATCTCCATCAAAGAATACTCAAACTTTCTTTATTCCAGTTTGCCTTCTGTACAGGCAAGCGTTGAAGATCACCTCTCAGCCCTCCTAAATAAGCTCACTTGTACCATATATCAGAAAGACATGCTGACTCAAATTTATACATAGATACATAGACAGGAGAATGCACTAGACTGAGATTTTATCTCATATATATACACATTTGCTGGCCTAACAAAACACATAAAGTGCACTATCAGATGCATATGGTAAACATGCACACATTCTAATCTGCATCAAAAAAGCAGCCCTCAGTGTTATTCACAAAACAGGCTTTTGCAATTCTTCTGAATGTCTAACATAAGCTAATGACATTCTACACAGCAGTCTCAGAGCACGCTGCCTATCATTATTTGAAGTATTTCATTGTTTGCTGCCTCTCTGGTAGGGTGTAAGAGAAAATTAAAAGGTACACAACAGGAAAGCAAAAAATAGGCAAAGTCTAATGGATGTCTACTTAACTATATACTGGCAGACGTTTAAAACTAACTGGACCAAATTGCAAAGAAGGAGCCACTGTAGTGAGCTGGTATTCTGAAATGCAATGTCAGTAAATGGAAGGTCCTCTTAATTTCTATCAATTAACCCAGTACCTTAAAGTCAGTCATTACAGACAGAAGCATGCCCTGCACTGGCCTTGAATTTGTTTCATAGCCAATGCGTATAATTAGTCCTGATTAATATCCCACGTTGCACATCAACAGTATCAGCAAACCCAAATGATCTACACTGCTGCTGCCACAGGAAGGCTCAGCGGTCTGATTGGTGCCTTTATCAAAGCACTCTGCCCAAATGGGATCGAGGGCTGATTTGGCACCCACACTGCCTGATTTATTAAGAGAGAAACTGCACTGCCTTCCACATAATCATCTTAATCACTTGCATCAACTAATTAAACACAGGGAAAGCTTTTACTTACGTGTGAGCAATTACAAGAAGTTCCTGGTTGGTGTCCAAATGGATTCACGACATTAATTTGTGAACAATAAAACCTCGTGTATTAGGGAATTTTAACAGGTGACTTGACGTACAGTATACACATTTTCATTAATTGTGAGCACATTAGGGAGCAATAGGTGTGAACCTTACCCAGACTTAATAGTGTTCACAATACTATTTCCAAAGGGAAACAATTAAAAATTAAAGCAAAAGAAATTTACAACAACAATATACACAAAAACCGACAAAAAACCCCACTGTGAGAGTAATAAACTGTCTGCAGCATGTAATTTCAACTGCTCTGCCAGTATGTACATTTTGTTAACATCACCTTCTTGGATTAGATTTGTCTGTAAGTGAAACTGAGTGACTAATAGTAGAACTGGTAGCAGCTGTTATTGGGGATCATTCCCAGTTAAAGAGAAAGTGGTCTGTGCAAAAAGCTTCATCAAAAGCTGTGTAACCTGCTGAGTGGCTTCTGTTCTTCTGGTTTGCCTCAGTTAGAATGGGAAGCGCTCCAGCATCAGGGATGCGCATAATCCGACATGGGGGATAGTGCATGGGAACCCACTGGGTCGGTCATTCAAGCCAAGGCACTCTGTGATAAAGCAACACACTGTGGTTACAAGCTCGAAGAGCAAAACCAGTGAACTTTTCACTGTGCAGATGGCTTGCTGTCTGGGTACAGCATAACACACCTAACGCCAGTAAAAGGGATCTTTGTTTTTACTTTTTTTATTTTGTTTTATTTTTTAAGTGTTACTCACGTTTGGGGAGGGGGGTGATGCTAAATTATGCCACTCACCTTACAAACTGCAGTGGAAGATATCTACATCTGCCAATTAAAATGCAACAGCAAACAAATCTATGTCAGCACTTTGCTTTCTGAATAAAATCATACCACAGCTAATAACATACGTTCCCCTCCAGGCTACAGGAAAAAATTCACTGGGATTCTCCTGCTAGAATTTCTAGCATGTTTCAAATGCAAGGGCAGTGAATGGTTCTTATACTGACAAGGGAGTGTACATACACCCTTGTATGTGGAGGAAAACACAGCAGAGGAACAAGCCTCCCTTACTCCAGAGAAATGAAAGGCTTCACATATTTTAGCAACTACATAACGTAACTTGGGAATATTACTGTCTGAAAAGTAACAGTTATTCCCTAAAGATGGTGTTTATTATTCATAGATAGCAATTTCCTTACAGCCCAGAAAAATCTCTGCGAGAGCAGTACGATAGAGAACCTGTGTACTGAAATTCATTTTGAACAGACAGAGGGTACTATATATTATAAAGAATGCACAGTTCTCTGACTTCTGTCAAGAACAAAACAGTGCCACTGGGTTTGGAGCAGCGGGGGCAGGGTGAAGGGGTAGGAAATATGGGGAAAAAATCTCAAACTGCTTCAGTGCTGACTGATTTAGTAAAAGGAGAGAAATTTAAATTGATTGTGTGAACTCCTCCTCTCTCTGCTGATCCGGTACCCTTCCCACAGCTGTCTTTAATTGCCCAGGGCACCTCCTGCTGTCTTCCTCAACATGGGCACTCTCCTTTGCCAGAGAGATCCTTAACCTGATCAGCTGTATCCTGACCAACTGTGCCACTGCAAGATCTTACCAAGGGATAAAAGAAAAGAAAATGGCTCGGTAGATTAACAAACCTAAAGCCACAATATTCTTCCCAGTCCCAGCTCCCTTCAAAGCCAAAGCAACCCACGCTGGCACCAGCAAGCGGCTGGCAGCCCTATGGCTCCGCACCCTGGCAGCAGAGCCACAGCATTTAGAGAAACACACACGTTTCCTTCACTGAGAACCAGGAAGTCAATCAAATGCTGAAGTTTTATAAGCAAATATTTATGAGGGGCAGTCATAAAACAATTTTACATCCTGCCAGTCAACACCAGGGTACAATATTTGGAGTTAATTGTAATACAAACTAAGAGCTCTGTATAGCAACTGAATGTAAGAGTTTTGTATCTCTCGCCCTTCCATCACGCTCCTATTCTTCCTCCCACCTTCACACTTAATTCAACCCTCCCTTTTCACATTGTTTTGTGACTGGGATTTTACAAAGATACTTTGTAGCAACAGTTTTCTGTACCACCAGAGTGGGGCCCTTTTTATCAACGCCCCTGTAGCACCTCAGGGTTTTGACAGAAAATCCTGTGTAACACAGGCAGCAAGCTTGTCCACCAGCACATTCCCACCGTCATCAATTGGAAACGCTTACTTAAGAAAATCTGCCGGTCTGTTCCACTCAGCTCTGCCCGCTCCGACGGCAACGCCGCTGCTGGTTAAACGAGCACCAAGCAACTTACTGTGAGGGCTGCCACTGCCATCCCTGACAGTTTCACCTCTCTTAACTACCCTACTTGAGATGTGCCATCCCAGGGTAAAAAAATCCCCACCTGTTCGCCACCTGCGGGAGAACCACCTGCCCCGGGGTGAGGATGGGCTGGCTGCCCTGGGGACCTCTGCCCTGCTCCTGCTCCCGTCTCTCTCCTCCAAACATCCCACAGAGAAGGGGGAATCCATCTGCCAAGCATCCCAAAGAGAAGGGGGGATCCATCTGCCAAGCATCCCAAAGAGAAGGGGGTATCTACGAGTGAGCAGAGACAAAATGGCTGAAACAAATCAGCAGTCGTAACAACCTTTAGCTTGTCTAGCCTTGTTTTACAGCAGGTCAAACACTAATCACGTGGGAAGGGGGAAAGGGAAGAAGAAAGTACTAGCAAAAGCAAGTATGCTGCTCTCTCCAACACACGTCTTACCTTCTGGCAAAATATTCTGGGTACAAAGTGTCTGGCAATAAAACATTATGGTTTCCTTCTATTGGCCATTATTCTCAGCATGCAACATTAAAGTCTGGTTTCTGCAATAACAAGTCTTTGAGGGTTTCACTGGTGCAATGTTTTAGCCTATTAAAAGGTCTAAAACAGAGTTCATGGTTTCTCTTTTATTTGGGGATGGGAGGGAAGCTGTGAAAAATTTCAGAAAAGAAAAAAAATAATCAATACGTACCAACTTTGGTAACAGCAGCTGTTGGCAAGTGTTCCTTCTTTGAATAAAGCTGTCAATATAGCTAAGAGCTCAAGGGCCAATTTCCAGAGAGAGTTACCTTTCCCGACTAAAAAATTCATGATTATAAGCATTCTTTCTTTGTTTCTGCCCCATCTCCACACTTTTTGTTTTCCTGTGGTAATCAGCAGAGGCAAGCTGTCACTTTTATGTGCATGTTGTGAGCACAAAGAAGGGGAGTGTGATGTGATGGCAACCCTACTCCCCCCAGCCTCCCTGCTCCTAAAACAAACAAACAAACAAACAAAAAGCAACAACAAACGCCATGCTAAATCCTTCAGGGGAGGGGAAAGAAAACCCTTAATTTGATTGATTGTGCTTAAAGCTGTGGAGGAGTTGTCCACAGATAACTACCACACTGGATCCTGGCATGCATCCAGAAATTTGAAGCACTAGAATTATATATGGTGGCATGTGTCAGGCCATCTCACTGCACCTAACAGTTGTCTCCAGCTTCATTTCAAGCTAATTTAGCTGCAAAAGTCATGGGGATTTCACATAAAGGGCTCTAAAACACATCATCACCTACTAGAGAACTAAGAAACTAGGAAAGACTAGAAAATTCTTTAGTAAACAAAGACGACCTACATTTATCAAAAATCAGTCAATGCTATCAGGTACTAATAGGACAGAATCAAAATTTAAAAAAAAAAAGAAAAAAGAAAAAAAGAAATCAATAAATTAGCTCTGGCCAGTGACAAACCTCATGGGTTTAACTTGATATGCCATTAATATGAAAAGAATTTGACAGTTTACATAAGGGATGTGACCTAGTGCCAACAACCTCTGGCTTCTACATTTTCCAGATGGCAAGAGATTAGGCTAAAGTCTTTATCCTCATAAGAAGATTTTTTTTCCTCCATGGAAAAACTATAAAGGACAATTCTGTTCCAAACTTCAAGTCTCCTTCACAAATGCCTACTCAATTCCAGGCCTTAACTAATGTCTATTAAAAGAAGTCTTTGGGCCTAAAGCTGTGAAGAAGAAAAAGTATAAAAAAAGAATAAAGAAAAGAAAGACTAAGGCAAACCTAAGTTTAATGCTTGCCTTTAAAAGATATCTTGACAAAAGCAGTGGGAAGAGTTTGGACTATCATTAACGTAAAGGAAACGGTTGGCAAGTTTCAATTGTGGATGTGAACGCCTGCTCAAGTTTGATCTTGATGAGCTTAAGACAGGGAAAAAGTTAAGCCTACTTAGATATTAAAAAATGCAGTTATGTTAAATTTGGTATGTACCATTCTTCTTGTTTTGATTTATACCCATCATTGACAAAGACTTTGAAGGTCATTCCTGTTTAATATGGTAAAGAGCCTCAGCACAGGGCACTGTCTCTGCTTTGCAAACGTTAGTACTAAAAATCGTCCCTTGACAAAGCATGACACTATTTCCCATTAATCCCTGAAATACAGCAAAGAGGGAAACCGGACTCTTTCATTGCTTCTCAGCCAGGGGAAGACATGGATGATTAATCAAAGTGGACTATAAGGTGAAAATATACTGTGTAAAATGTAACTCTTGCAGATAGAAATTCATAACTAACTAATCAGATTAAACATTAAAAAAACCCCAAGGCATATTCTTTATTGCCCAAAGCATCAAAAAATGTCATCTGTGAGAGTTGTTCACTTCTCCCTCCAACCATCACAAAGTATTACCTCATTTCTTGCTTTCCTGGCATCACCATAGTAACCTTTCCCCTGCAAGAAATATTCCCAAGGGACCACGACCCCCTCCAGCACATGCCTTCAACACCTCGTATGCTGTGCCGTATAAATTGACTCGTCTCTGAAGACTCACAGTAAATCCAAGCTTCAACATACACCGGACCTCAGCCATTAAAGGATCATCTCCAAATGTAAGCTTAATAAGTGCTCTACACAGAACAGATTTTAAAGTGATCAACATTTTGGCTCAGTCCAAGATGTAGAGAAACAGAGCAACTATTACCATGGCATTGTTTCCTTAACTAACTCCCTCTTCCCCCCGGCCTTTGGTAAGTTGTTTTATACATGATCATCTTTCATTCTCAAACATATAAACTGGTAAAGATAAATTTATAGTACTTTCCACGTAACAATTGTGTCACTCAGACTCACACACTAGAATCACAGAATCACAGAATCAGTACGGTTGGAAAAGACCTGTAAGATCATCGAGTCCAACCTGGGGAAAAAAAAAAAAAAAAAAAAAAAAAAAAGAAAAAAAAAACCCACACAACATCAAAAAACCCACAAAAGAAAACAGTCCTGCAATCACATAACTTCAGAATGTTATTTAAGGAAGTGAGCTAAGAGGATTATATCATAGTGACAGGTTTTCCTTGACTGTCCAAAAAGAAAAAAGAAAAAAAAAAAAAGACAATTTGGATAATACACCAAGTGATCATTTTATAGAATTCCCTTTGGAAGGAGTAAAATTTGCAGTATTGTTTGTAAAATAATTTGGGGAATGGTCAAATACTAGAATTAGCAGCAGGGCTCCGGGATGTAAAGATATTTGCCATAAAGTGGTCTCTTACAAAAGACAGGAGGTTTTTTTTCCAGGCAAGGTATTTTACCATTTTGCATCAATGCTGTAATATTCTGTGATTATCGAATTAGAAAAACACACACACTCCTAAACGACATTTCTTTTCAGTCCCGCCCTTGGCCAGTCTCAGGCTACATTGATCCCATCCCGCAGGTGAGGACAGTAAATCCTCCCAAACTCCTCTTCCCACCTCCTCACTAGCAGAGGACTGCTCCGCGCCAAGTAAGAGGGGTTAAATCAGTTTCATGATGATTCAGAAACAAACTCTCTCAAACTCTTTGCCCACTTTGCCCATGCTGCTGCTCCAGGTGACAGCCCCTCTGCTACTCCCACCCTACCCACGCCACCCCAGCTGCTTCCGCAGTACAGCCTGGTATGGTCCCAGTAAGTCAGGGCAGGTTTGTACACTTTTACTGGTAGGATTTTGCTTTATACCCAGACTATTATAACCAAAGCATGAGCATTTATTATGAAAACTCTGGGGCAGCAGTACCTTCTGTAAAAGCATCGAAGTGGTGAAAAGCAACTAGGGGAGTAATCTCTTCAGCTTGCTGAGCTTTAGCTAAAAACAAACCATGAAGTTTCTGATATTTCCCAAATGCTCAGACAGGATTTGATTTGTTTAGCAAATACGGAAAATTTACAAGAAGGTTAATTCAGCACGGTAGAGGATGGAAGAAAGCCATATAGCCTTTTAATGTTCAACTTACTTATGTCGGCAGCTTCTTTTTCTGCTTTCAACAATATATCATCTGCCCAGTATTTCTGACTGCCTTTTGAAAAGACAAATTTCTTCAGATCCTTGTGAAGGCTCTGCTTAAGTGTGTTTTAAGCTCTTCCTCTTTTCCTTCTCATATATCCTTCAGTTTCTATATATCCAGTTTTGTTTTCTCTTTAATTACATTGTACTGCATTTCTGCTCTGTTCTCTAATTCATAATTGTTTGTTTCATGCTTTCCAGGCATACTCAGTAGAGAAGTAAAAAAACAGAAGAAAAGGAGAGGTTAAATTACTCCATGTCTGTAACGAATTTTATAGGGAGAAAAGAACTGGTGTTTGACTGCTGTTGAGGGAGGATGAGATTCTAGAAATGAGTGGGACAGCTGGAAATGCCTTGGATATATTTTGCCTTCCAGTTCCAAAAAGCCAGTCTCTTTTAGGTTTAAATTAGAAGGTTCTTTCTTGACAGGGAGAGCTATAGATCTGTTTGTCAAAAAAACTAAACAAAAAAACAAAGTGCTACAAAAAACAATGGTGTTATAGGATAGTCTAACAAAGGAACCCTGATAACTCAGTTTATCCAATTAAATAATACATACTTTGATGCAGGATTCAAATATGATCCCTATGCAATCTAGACAGTAGTTCACACATTATCGATAACGACTAACTAAAAATAAGTAATATTAACAGCAGCAAACCTCAATTTTTCTTTGCTAGCTTGTAGTGTTCCTTTTAAAAAAAGCAGCTTTACAAGTATCTAAAACAAGCTTCTGTTGTTTTTTGGAAGGAGGAAGTTGAGGGCAAGGCGACAGGAGGCATCTTTAAAGCCCTGGTAATAGATTGTAATAGGGATATGATTAAATATATCCTTGTAATCTAGTATCCCGTGGCTGGGATAGCTGTGCATTGTACCTTGCAGATGTACAATTCTCATCCTTTAATCAAAATGAGACTGAACAGATTCAAGAGCAACAGAAATTAAAGTACATTTGGACACTGCTCTTGGTTTGTCTACTTCCTCTCTGTGCCAGTAGAAGACATTTTCCCCATATGGCATGCTAAATTGTGTTCACAGATCAAAAAGACCACAGGCCAATCAAACAGGTTTTCACCTTTCATTGCCAGCACTTCTTTTCAGGTCACAAAACCTAAGCCAAGATCCTCACTTTTAAAGCAGCAAACAGCATTCTCATTTCTTGTGTCCTTCAGAGTTCATCTGAAGCCATCATTCATATTTGGTTATTGTTTTCTTGAACAAATGAATCACAAATATATGAACAGTAAGCCCCTGGGATTCTGGTAAAGGGTTTGTTTGTGCATTTTTACACAGATGCTGCTTATACAGCAGTGTTTTCAGTACAGGGAGAAAGCACATCTGCCTTTGTCTCAAGGATGGTGACCCCTACCTGTTAAACCCCCAAGAGATAATGTTGACAGAACCAGAGTTGCAATTTGTCTCGTAGCACCTGGAAATTAGAGCAGCTCTTTGCAACAGTGGCTTGTTTCTACAATGCACCTAACATTCCAGATGGACTGCATCCAAAATGCACTTGTCCAACACAGAACAAGAAAGAATATCATTACAAAATATAAAGAGAGATCAGCTTGGCCTCTCCCTACTTAGAAGAAATCTGGGCACAGTGTTTTGCCAAGTTTTGGAAAGGCAAAGATGATTTTATTTTAAATTGCTGAGCTCCACAAAGAGCTGCTTTTGTAGAGACCTAAAAAGAGAGATTAGCTGGGTGATCTTTAAATGTAAAATGTGTCCCTCAGTAGCTTCAGCCACAGAGCTCGTCTCTCCTTCCTGAACAAAGCCATACACCTTGCCAAAAGTTAAATTATATCATCGATGGAAATCACAGATCTTGTTTGCCATCCAAAAGCTGAGAAAAATCTCAGCATGCGGGAGCTTAAAATAACCTAAGGGCCCCATTTCAAACCTACAGGCTATGCTTTTCAATTGGGATTTGGCTGGAGTGGAGGGTGGGGACACCCTCTTCTAACTGCAGATTTTCAGCACGCCTTTGATTAGAAAAGCGTTGTTCTCTTTGTACATACAAAGACTTTGTTTTTAAAGGAAAAAATGGACTGCACTACTCCATCCTGCTTAGCAGAAATCTGCGCGACACATTTTGTAAAACTTTGGTCAGGCAAAAGACAATCTTCAAACTGGGAAGAGGCAAGCAAATTCATTTTGCACAAACCTGTACACACACTGGAGCGGAGTGCTTAGTACACCAGCTTTACAGCTAATCTGAGAGGAAGCTAAGGTTCTCACTTCAATGGGTGAGCTGCCTGGCAGAAAGGAACAGGCAGCCTTCCTACCTTCAATGATAACCAAAGCAAAATGTTTTGTTCAAGGTCAGCTCATTTTCAAGCCTTCTCTGTGCTCAAATGGCTCAGCTGCTCCCATGCATATCTTGGAAAGATCCCTGCAGTGAGCTGCAAAAGTCCTTCAAATCCTCACCAGACTAAAACTGGAAACTCAGGATGAGGGGAAATTGAAAAGGAGCAACAGCAAGCCCCAGGAGGCTATTGGAGCACCAGACACACTCTACCTATCTGTTTTAAATGACATAGTTTGTGATCTCTTACGTCGCATGTAAGACTGTAATAAGCTGTAATTCTGTTGCTGCTTTGCTCAATAATTTTATATGATGGTTGTTTTCAGTATTCCCTGCTTATAGGAACTGTAATACGTTGCCAATTAAACAACACAGAATGCTCACTCTTAAAGTCTTTGTTAATAAATCTTTCATGAGTTTGAAGTATATAATTGACTATATGGAACATAAAAACTGATCTTACGTGCTCTGGACAAGGAGTGCAGCAATATCTCGGCCCTGTCATAAAGACAACATATTAGTCAGCTACGTAATCACATTCTTGAAGCTGCGATAAAGCATATTCAGCAACACAGACATCCATGCAACAGCTTCTGACAGCCACACAGCAGCCGGAGTACTCCTTACTACTGAAGGTCCATGAATTCAAAAATAAAAAATAAAAAATTACCCCTATATATACCTTGCAAGTGTATTCATCTCTCAGTCAACTTTGTACTGAAGTTCTATTCCCCAGCTGTTTTAATTTCACAATGACATTCATAAAATTAACATTTTAAATATTTAATCTGCTTCCACTACTTTTTCTCTACTTTTTGAATGGTGTCAAGATCTTTCTTTAGTTTCAGAAATCTTATTGCCACCAAAATATCAGAATCTGTCTACTAACTGGCTTTGGGATGAAGGTATTTTCAAATAGTCTAGCATGTTTTCCGCGATCAAAACACACTTTGGTGAGGTGAACAATTCATATCCCTACTCCTAAAGAAAATGAGATACACGAAATAATTTGCAGAAGACTCTGCATACATGCAGCAAAGCACATAGGAAGACTAGTCAAATTTTTCACTAGAGCCCTAGCAGTTTTTCCTTCTGTTTGTTAACTCCTTACAACCTATGGCCAACTAGAAGAATGATTTTGTGCAGTTTTAGGCCATCAGAAGTGTTCCCCACACAAAGAAGAAACCCAGCGTCTGTTCAAAATCACAAGAAGTTAAAATGCTTCCAAATCTCATTCTTATCCAATATTTTAACTGAATCTCCATTTCAAATATTTTTTTTTCTTATTCTAAGTCGCCAACTGCCGAAAGTCAGGCTAGTACACCAAGGAAATGTATTGATTTACATTTGCAACATTTTTCTAAACTTTTTTAGAAGCCTTCAGTATTGTTACTACCAAAATCAAACACCTGATTCTGTACAAGACAGAGCCAATACTGCTGCTCTTATTATCTAAACTAATCTGTGCATACCGAAAGTAAAAAAAAAATAATTATTCTTTGTGAAAGCATTGACAGCGTTTCTTCCATAGTTACAAACAGATGCTTAATGATTCCTTCCTTGCAAGTTTATAAAACTTACAAAGCAATTGCAGTAATGCCAGGTGCGTAAGTACAGACCAAAATTAGCAACAGAAGCAAGCAAGCTGTTGTTCCCAATTTTGCATAACACCACAATAGCTAGAACAGAACTAGGCTCCTCTGAGCTCCTTTCAGAGACCTCAGTGATATCAGGCAACTTGAAAATAACCCTTCCAGCACAATGTTTTCCCTACGTTTACCAACAGTCATGCTCAGGGACTTAAATGAGACAGCTTGCTCCATGGCTCAGTTCAAAGAGATTGTTCACTACTGAATGGGAAATTTTATTGCTTATTGTGCATGCACTCGATTCTAAAATGACAACAAGCTTAACTGCTCGAGAGATTCTGTTCTGAAAAAAATAATTCCTGTAATATCACTGCTTCTTTGCTTCCATATTACAACAGAGAATTACTTTACAGACACAGTTTGCGGTATTAAAAACGTATGAGAGACACAAAACAAAACAAAGCTCGTAAACCACCATCCAGTCATTTTAAACAACAGACAAGGAGAATTTTGGCTTTTTGGACAAACAGCTTAAATAACTTACAGTGAGGATTCCTTTTATGGTTTCAAAGAACAAGAGGAGTCCCCATGCTGTATCTACCCCACCATAGGAAAGTAGTTGGGTACTTCCTGAGGTGCAGCGTAGTTATTTCATATTTTATACATCCCTAAAATACTTCAGTGAAGGAAATGAGGTGCAGAAAAGAGTTTATCATGCTCTTTTCACAGCTTTTCATTATTTGAGTAAACATATCACATTTTAGAAAATAAAATGGAAACAACAGCTGAACCACAACTTTTCAGCTTGCCAAGTTCTACAATGTGTGACAGAAGATTAAAATAAAATAGTGTTAGTAAAGTTGGAAGCATATCCAAAATATTACAGCAAAATGCCTCATTTCTTGGTTTGCATATATTTTTATAGGAGGAAAAAAAAAAAAGAAACTTTTTGGGATGATATACATTTGCAAAGAGGGGCAAAATGAAAGCTGAGGGGACTGAAAGCAACTGTTAAAAGGAATTGTTCTTTCTCAGAAATCTCTGCAGATTCAAATATGTGGATGCTGTTGGCTGAACCTGCTTAAAAAATGTTGCCAATCAACATGCAGCTCCTCAGCAAAAAGAAGCCTTCTTCCAGAAATGTTTCATCCCAAGAGAAACTCACTCCACAGTACAACCCTGGAGAAACTATGTACTAACAATCAGTAGGAAATGGAATCTGGAAACACACCACTTTGGATAGGAAGGATGACATTAGTCAGGTAATAAATCAGCATAAGATCCCACTTAATATGAAACACATTTATGCTATCCTAAATTGCATAGTTTAGGAGCAAGCTGATCCAGTAATATATTTTATGCCTTTCAAGCTGCTGCAAGTTGGGACAACCACATCATTACTTCAATACTCCTACAAAAAGCTTTGCCTCTTGCTAATCTTTTGTTCCTGAAGGCAAAACCCCAGCTATCACTCCCAACATGGAAATCACAATGAAATTTCTGTAGGTTTATTTTTCTTCATCATTTCAGATGTGCAAGCCCTCAGCTTTTTACAGCTTCATTCTCAGATAATTTTAGCAGGCCATTTCAAAAAATTCACATCTGAGAGAAGTACTAAGAGTGAGTAAGCTCTTTGTAAACCCCATAAAATAAGATTTCCAAGGTAAATTGAACTTTTTACTGTTTTCATGGATAAAGATAATTTGGAAGAGGAAAATATTCAGACACACTATATACTTGACAGAATAAAAAGGCCCTGCTAAACCAGCATCGCACATCAAACCTGCAGCAGAAACCCATTTAACCACACAGCATGTCCTAGATTACCATAATGCAGGTGGAAAGGGTAAGACAAAAGTTAGCACTGACATGAGCTCCAGGCTGCTCAGCCAGGTTCTCAAGGGTAAATTTGCAACACAAACAAGTTTTTATATAATTCACTGCTGCAAGTTGAGCAGCAGCTCCTGGGACCTCTCCCAAGAGCCAAAAAGGTGCACTTGCAGTCCAAACACAGCATTCCCAGTGAAAGGTTATTTACAGGATGGACTCCTAAGAAAAAAGGTCTCTGCAGTTGGCCAGATATCCCAGGCTTAAGGACTCTCTGCCAATGCAGCTGGCACAAATCTCTCAAAATATGTTACCCTACAAGGCCTTTTTTCTTTAAAATATATCTTCCTCAGCCTGGACACCAACACGCTTAAAACAAAAACCCCACATTCGTCAAAAACAGGAGAGCAAACAGAGGTAGTGCCTGGGACGAGCACCAGGAACAGAAACCTGGTTGATTTGGACCTGCAGTCTTGCAGATCAGGACAAGACGGCAGCCAGTGTTACGCTCTGCTCGCCTGTGCAGGAGACCAGCCCTCCCTTCAGTTTTTTGTCCTGTTGTGTTGACCTACCCTTCAAGCACAAAAGGCTCATGACACAGGACAAAAAGATTTTGGAGTTGGGAGGACTGAAGAAAGGAAACAATCCCATGCAGTTTTTCTTTTTAACAAGTGACGCTTCATATTCATACTTTCCTTAACCTGTTTTCACTGTGCCGACACTAATCTGCCTTGAAATTGGCTGATTCTGCCCAAGCCATGTTTACACGGAAGCAAGTTTCATCTGGTTGTCCTCATTCAGAAACCAGCTTCTGCTCTGTGGCAGGAGAGATTATTAAAAACCATATATTACAAGCACATGTTTTAAAGTGACTCAGCTTGGAAAGATAACTGTATTATACCAGCCTTCCACTCCCTAGGTCACAGAGAGGGAGAGGTAGCAGTAAAAATCTCAAATGGAAATTGCTTCCTAAATATATTATCCTCCATAAAAGCCATTTAGCAACTGCTAGTACCCACAAGACAAAGGAAAAAGATAAAAAGTACATGTGACGGGACAGAATAGGGAGGGGTATGGAGGACTCATTTGCATTATCACACTGAACATTAACCACAAGAAGAAAAAAAACAAATGCTCCCTGTTTTGCACAAACATCAATTACATCTAGTAATTTCACTGATCGCTCTTTTGGAGCAGGTGCACAAATGCATACACCATTCTGCCTTTCACAGCACAGGCAGTGTTTCATTGACCAGCTCTGCATCAGAACTCCCCTTAGTCTGGGGGAGAAGGGGAAAAATTTTTATCTTCTCCTACTATCATCAACATGTGCAGTCTCACATCAGCCTTAGGCAATGCACAGTACCTAAACCTGCTAGCATATTTTATGGCAGAGAACACATGATAATTTTGTACAAGCACACTTCTGTGCAACACAAACACGCTTTTCCACATAGGTTTTGCGTAACACTTTCCCGCTTTACAAGAACTCCAGCAGAAAGAAGGAGGGGCATTTCTTCCATTTGTTGGGCAAGGAGGTAAGTCCTTTGCTGCTGTTTCCTCATTTTCGTTCTAAAACTTTCAGAAATTATCAGCCTTTAACTCCTTGTTTATTCATCGCTTCAGCAACTGCTACTAATCAATCCCAAGACAACAGGATTTCTTTCTGAATGCCACCAGTCACCTTTGTTGGGGGTCATGCCACAAGTCCTCCAGTAAGTAAGCCAAAAATTATGTTAGTCTTTCCCAGTAGCTAATTCCTAATTTTCTAGACCCTTGAGCCATGGTTTTCCTTCCATCCATTCATCTTACACAAAAAAAGGAAAGACACCAGCCACACAAGAGGGGGTGTTAATCTACACTTTCTTGTGTGTTGTATTTCAAGTAAGATCTAAATTGTTATAATTTTCAATTCCAAATAAAAGGTATCCAAATAAAAAAAATAAATATATATTCCTGTATGAGTTCAACAGCTTTCAGCCTCCTAAGCTATGGAGCTGATAATTCTATGCAAAAAAAACATCTGTAGTTGCTACAGCAGCATCTTGAATTCAAAAAGAAATACAAAGCCATCAGCGGCCTACATACACATGCACTGAACCCCTGTCCAGACTTGCTCAGTTCAGTAACATGGACAAAGCTAAAGTAGATCCTCACCAAATTCCGGAATAATAACCACAAACTAGAGACGGAAAACGCAGCAAAATCCAATCCTGAGAATAACTGAAACTGAGGTGACGTAGGGAGGCAGAGGTACTTCCTATTTAATCCCCATCCCCCAAGAGATATTTCCTAAAATTACTGCAATTCCAGGAGGTCCTTAAAGACCACAAGAGACAATGGAGATAGGGATGAATGCAGCAAATTGCCAAGAGGTCAGCAACAGACACTTTTGACTAATCTGTAAATGGGATCCAAATATACTCTGTCCCCTGAGGACAGAAGGAGAAGCAGATATTACCCACCCACAAAAGGCCTTAGGGAAAAAATATATTTGGCAATAACCACGTATTTCATCAAGCTTAAAAAAATAATCAGACAGAAACTGCAGAGTGTTACCAATCCCTAAATATATATTTGAGCTTCACAAATGCAAACAGAATTTGACCCTTCTCCTGGGATGCATTTCTTCTCCAAATTCTTAAATTCTAAGGGCAACATTGGGAAGGATGGGATTCTTCAAGTGCTTGAAGAAATACATTCAAATGCCTGTTAGAGAAAGGAAATTTATAGCTCAGTGTCAAATATCCATGTCCCAGGGCTCTCTTTGCAAGTGTGAGTACAATTTATGCTACACAAACAGATCTACTGAGGAAATGCCCACAGCTCCTTTACCATTAGCAACAGACTCAAAGAAACCCCTATCACCAAAAGCTGAAATTAAATGTGGTCTCATTTTCAGCTCCCATAATATATTGCTACTTTCTGAAGTAGATGTCAGTATGTAAATTACACAGTTGGGCACGCTTTCCCCGCTACATCAAGAGTTAATTAAATGGCAACTCAGCTAAAATTATTTCTCCAGTACCTCAATACTTGAATGGACTGTCACTTCTAGTATACAAACTGACTCAGTCTGCACACCACATGCACACAGTTCATACTGGTTTTCAGTCCACAGACAGCAATGACAAGTATATTGCTGCCTGTCTCTGTCAAGAAGATGGCAGGCAGCATGGTAGGGAACCAACTGAGATGTAAAGTAGAGAGGAATCAAGTGTGCATCATTTTCAACTGCAAAAGAATATTAACAGTGATTAACAAACATTTAACCCACTTTGCTCCAGAGCTCCCTGGCCATTCTCAAATAACATGAAGACAAAAACCTCTGAAATAGATCCAAACAAGAACACAGGCAGGGGTTGAGCACTGTAATTCACCACTGCAGGCAGGCAAAAAATTACCACCTTTGTAACAAAGGACTGAGGGCACTGACAGATGTCTCTGGCAAACCATGCTGGGACGGCTGAATACCAGCTGCCCACCTGCCCCTCCATCACTGAGCAACCTCTCAGCCGTCTTCACCCACAGTCTTCAGTGCACTTGCTCTCCTCAGCAGCTCAGACTAATGCACTGACCTGTGAAGGGGGAAGAGGCACATGTTCCCTCTTAGCACTGAGGTACAAAGCTGGTAACCTCTGGCAGAGGGTTAAGTAAATACATCACATTGAACAGGCAGTAATTTTGAGTGAAGGGGTGAAGCAGGTTGCCGGGGGAAGTAAGCTATTAAAATTGACCAGAGAAGAATTGTTAGATCTCAACTCTCAGACCCCCAAATCTCCGGTTTGCAGGAATTGCCTGATACTCATGCCGAAGATCATCTGTCATGCTGCATGTTCATTCAGATCGTCCTAGGAGCACAGCGTATGGCACTGGACTGCAGCCTGCGAGGGGAAAGAGAAGCTGGGGCAGAAACAAAGACAACCACGCACTGGATGAGGAGAGGAATCACCCACAAGGCAAGATGAGGAAATCCATTTCTAAAAGCTGATTTCGGACAGTGACCATACTATTTAGCTACCAGAGGAACAACCAGGTATTCCTTAAAGAAAGCGATTATGTCACACAAGCAATCCAGAGATGTCTTTCTTTTTTTTTCTTCTTGTAAACATGCTACCATTTAAAAGATAACCAGTGTAAGCCCACTTCAGAAGGAATGGATGGTTGGGACACAAAGAAAAGTAAGCTTTACCTTCACAGGTACGTGCTGTGGACTAAGTAAGAACACAGGGGAGAAAAGTAGAGAAAAGGTATGTACATGTAGGGTGACAGAGAAGGAAAATGTAACCTTGTGCCAAACGCTGCAATGTGATTATCTTGTAGCTGCAGATCTTGTACCTGAAGTGACATGCATATTAAGATCAGATCCTGAGTGCCCTTCGCCCCTCATGGAAAAATAAATCATCACTTGACCCCCACATAGTATTCACCTTGGTCTATCAGGCTTTCTTTTCAGATTTCTTGAGACAGAAAACCAAGGCTGCCTGTTCATGCCACATCCACTCTCAACTAAAAGCCAGCATATATTCTTAGGCATTCAATTTCTAATAGCGAGCAACAAGATACTGAGCACTACGGATTTAGAGGAAGCCAGAATATTAAAAAGATTTTAATCCAAGAGCTATGGATATTTGGGCATTTTGTTTGGAAGCTCTAGTTTGTATGAGTTTTATTGAAATACAGACATACTTCTCTTGGCAAGGTGGCATGTTTCTGCTATAGGACAACAGAAAAGCATTCACAGGACTTGCCCCACATGATGAGTTTCCCTGTCGCTGATGGCAAAACGTACACTGGATGAGGCGTAATAAAGGAACTTGGCTTTAAAATTGTTGTTAAAGTTCTCTTACACAGTTGGGCGATTTTATGAATATGGTAATAATGATAACCTTTAGAATTCAAGACAGGAAAAGCAGATGGAACCTAATTAAGAGAGAAAAATTATTTCATCTTCATAAGGAGTGGGAAAGGCAGCAGCTCTTTGCAAAAGGAGGTCCTCTGTGTCATTTAATAAATGCGGAAACAACTAACTAGACCAGGGACTTGTTGAGAAAATAGATACACCTCACACAGGAGGCCAAGATCTATTAATTGCAGCTTAAGACAATAGACACGAAACAAGAGTAACAGCGAACAGTGGCAGTTTCTTTCACCATACATGACTGCTGTGGTCTGACTGCATCCTCAGCTTTAGCATACACAGAAAGTCCATGCAGAAAATTGTATTTCTTTCAAGCTGTTTCAGTTATCTTTGACTTCATGAAAATCTCTGAAGAACTTGCATTACTCTGTCCTAACAAATACGGCACGGCAGTAGACACATATCTTCACCATTGGACTGACTTCCCCTCATACGGCTTAGGCTACAAGACAGAGTAGGAGGCAGGCGGAGGCTTTTTAAGAACTTGGGAAGGAGGGGCACTTTTGCTCTTTCCACTGGAGGGAAAGATTGGGGATGGGGGGAGTAGACGGGGTGGGGGGGCATAAATACCATCTTAGAAAAATCTAAAGAACAAATCCAAAGCAATGGTATCAGCAAATACTCTGTTTTCTTATTAAGCTTCTGCAGTGTCAAGAATGGAACCCAGACTATGTTTTATTTGTAAAAACGTTAAGATAGTTCAAGGGGAAAAAAAATGAGTAACAGAGCAAAAGATCTCATTCCCAACTAGGTGCTTCACATTCAAAAATCAGCTGGCAGTATCTGTACCTGATCCTTTTCTCTTTTCCCACACTTTAGCATAGAACTCAGCAAATATGCAGATATGGCTGATTTATTCCTCTTACTCCAGCAGTGCTGGGTTTACTTCTAAGGCAGCTCAAGAGAAGGTAATGATGCAGCTGAAGTAAAAGCATGTAAAAACAGGTGAGAGATGACAGCCACACAAGGCCTTTCCTCCATTCCAGGCAACGTTTTTCTAATTGCTGTTTCACCAAGTGAGAGAGAGAGACTAAGAACAGTGAAGCTTAATACATACACATACACACAGACACAAACCACGCAGCTTCTGCTTCTGTTTACGCAGTCCTTATCCAGGCCCATTAAACAGCATTAGCTGGAGATGAAAGGAATGTTTTGCAGGAGACAAGCATGTGTTACTATATCCAGTTGGGCAAATAGTGGTGCCAGCAATAAAAATCCCATAAACTGTGCATTGTTGATACTTGTTTCATCAACACCTACCCCTGTCATAGTAGCATAAATATACACCACCCCTTCACAACAGCATAAATATACACATTTGCGTACACGCATTTTGTTCGCATGTGGTGTGTGCACTGCTTTCTCTCTCTGGCACAAAGTACTCGTTCATGTCTGCCTCCTTATTTCTACTCCAGCTCCCAGCTCCTGCAGAGCACACCTCTTCTCCTTCCCAGCCCCTTCGCCAGTTCTGGCCTCCTCCCTCTCACACACATTTCCTTTAGCTCTTTAGCAACAACTGTAACTAGGAAAATTAACGTATAGTTCACAACATAACTTGCTCACTTTGACATAAACCTCCAACAGAAATACTTCTTCAACTTTGTGATGTGATTACTGGAAGTTCTTTCTAACTCCTGTTTTCTGGGATTTTTCCCCAGAACTGAGCTCTTCTTGGTGTTATGTGCTGATAGGCTCACTGAAACAATATGCCATATCCTCTCTTCAAAGCACAAAATCAAATCAGAGCATACACAGACACTCAGTTTTGACAATAAAATGGCAGAAATGAAAAACAGTCCAGCATTTAGGTTAAGTGAAAGTGATAAAATGAAACCAAAACCTCTGGGAGAGCAACTCTGGCCCTAAAGCTCCCTTGTTGCTTGTCCATGAGATACACATCAGGCATAACAAAATCCATTTCAATTAATGTTAAACAAGAAATTTTCTATGGGATAAGGAGACATATATGTACTTTATTTTTACAACTAAAAAGCAGCACAAAACTGGAGATTCCTGCTTCTGATAAGGTATGGACTGAGTTCACGCCTCAACAGTATTTTAAAAATAAGAATAATCAGAATGTGTGTATATACACAGAGCTCCCTAGTATGAAACTGCACAGGGACTGCTCTTTCATTTACATAATTTTGGGAAGAGGGAAAAAAGTAACCCTACTGCTGTACTTTACCAAAACTCCACTGCTCTACTTTACCAAAACAAACACTGAGACCGTTGCAAAATATCAGGAGGGCAGGGAGGAATTTCAGGTATTTTTACTTAGATAAAAATTTACACAGATAGATGTCATGGCAACATGGTAAGAGAAACACAGCAAATGCTATGAAATGTGTCAGCTTTACCAGTCACTACAAATAGAAAAAGCCCAAATTCCTTTTTTAAAAAAGTAGAGTAAAATTAAAAACTGGTACCATTAACAGTGAGCAGCATACAGATAGCACACCTACTGTCTATACTGAACTATAAAGCTCAATACCTCAGCTGCCCCCACCCCAGAAGACACCTATATTTGCCCCTAAGCTCAGCCTCCCACTGGCATCCCAGCAGCAGTCATCACACGCACAGACCTCTATGTTTCTCTGACATTTCACTTGGCAGCCCAGCAATTTCATGAAAAAACACATATGAGGCACCTTATGCCACCTACAGGCTCTACTGCTTTCTTTCTCTGAAATTCAGTGTTCATTTAAGCTTGCCTCTGTCTATCTGTTCACAACCTTGGCTGTGGCCACGCTCCAACCCTCCCTCCAAAAGTCTTCCCAGAGGTGTCCTGACCTTAAGCTCCCTCAGGAGCCTAAGTTTCCCTTGGATCCCACTTCTCCCTGAAGTTCAGATGAAGCCAACAGGACTACTTGCTTGAGAAAGAATTAGGGGTTCAAAGCCAATTGCATTATTCTTTATCATTAGAGAATTACTTTGGTATTAGTTATTTCAACATAATGGAACACGATGACAGCAAAATTAAGAAACACAGCTCACTTTCTTCTAATGGATCACTTTTTTTGAGAAAGTGGGAGAACCTGCAGAACACTGCACTAAGCCTCGAGAGCTGCATTACACAAATGCGCCACATATCATTATAGCAGGAATTATCTTTCTGAAAATCGTTCTCATACAAACTGTAGACAAGATGGAAAAAATCTTAACTAGTCCTCCTTCCCCTTCTCCACTCAACCCTTATCCCCTGTCCCCCCCCAAAAAAACCCCAAGCCACCAAAGCTAGGAAATGACAGGAAGAGAGTCTATGTAGATATTACCTCCAGATTTCAGTGGAAGCAGAGCGTCAACAATAGAGCGATATGTTTGCACCAACAGACCTAGATAGCTGGCAAGATAGGTTTTACTCTAATACGGTAAGGCGGAGCCAATAACTATCTGCAAGCAACTAGCTGCAATGCCATGTATTTTGGAGACCTCAATATGAAGTTTATTATTTTGGCATTAATTCTTGTTTTGGGTTGGGTTTTTTTTTAAGGAAATGCCATGGGAATCCTGTAAATCCTTGCTAAACATAGACTAGAGAAGTTTTCAAATGACGTGATAAATGACTTTTTGTTGAGTTTTACAGGCATGATAAGCAATTTGTAGTTAGAAGAGATTCACCTAACTGGACATGCAGGAGAAAGCTGCTCTGACATGCTCTATACATCTCTAAGAGAAAGGTGGGTTATCTTCCCTGCTCCTAGACACTCCTTTACATAAAAGGAAAGATACATTCAGACTTTGTACGAAACCTCATCTTAAAAATCAGCAAACAAATGCAGCATCACCATATTTGGCAGCTGCAATGTTTGCATACTCCAACAGCTTACTGTGAAAAGAGTCTCGAGATCTCATGAATTACTAGTAAATTGTTGTGATTTTTTTCCCTTGAGTCATGCACCCCATGTATTTTTAATCTAAAAGGCTTTTTACATGAAGAGGTTTGTACATGTATTAACCAAACAAAATCAGCAGTCCCAAAATTTATCTCCTGGACAAACTGTGATCACAGTCTTAAGCCGACTTGACCTGGAAGTACTTTTCTGGTCCACACAGGCATCAGGTTTCAGTCCCGTTTTCCCTTCTTACCTTCAAAATAATATGCCCTCTTCTTCCTGTCCAAGACACCTGAAAGCTGATGGTCCATTGACAGCTGCCTGAATTCGTTTATTCTTTGTTAACTGTTTATGTTGGATCAAATGAAAGCAAAAAGGAAACGGAAAACAGCCCCACTGGGAGAAGACTCATGTGGGACAAATTAGGAGCCACTGTAAGATTTAAAAGTCTGGGGGAAAAACAGGTCTAACAGGAGGCAGCTGTCAGGATGTGGTTTTTCTGTTTATATTCTTCTCCTTCCCTCCCTTAACCCCCTTTTGGATATTAAAAGAGAAAGTAAGCATGTGTATGTCTGCGTGAACAAGCAAGAGCAAGTGAACAAGCATGCAACACTGACCCCTTTTCTCCATACAGAATGCATGAGAATATAATGTAATCTGTATGAGAGAGGCAACCTGGTCACAGACATGAAAACAACTGGTAGAGCCTCTGATTTAAGAAAAAAATAACTTTTTTGTTATCCAAGTATCATAACATGCTGTAAAATTGCAATTTTAGAACATCAGTTTTAATTATTAAGTGAGCTGCAACCCGGAACTGGAGACCTAATGCTCAACTTTGGTTTTGTGAATGGCAGTCTTGTTGCTGGATCAAACTTTCCTTGTACTCCCTCATCCACCTCCCCCTCTAAATACCAAAACACCAACTGTTAACAAGGCACATCACCATGTACAGAAGGTGTTGCTTATTCAGGGGCCGGGGGGGGGGGCGTGGAATCTCAGTAGTTTGAGTTTTAACTTTAACATACAGTAAGTAATGCATACATGGTACCAAAAATACAGAAGATAAAAAAAGAAAATTTCATCCCCTGGAGGAATTCTTCCCTCTCATATCTTCTCAGGACTACCTCCCCACTTACTACTGTAATAGTCCACATAATGCACTCAAGGAGAACAAGTTCAATAGCTATTGTCAACTAACAGCTAAACCAGTAGTCCTGGGGATATCAGCGCTGCATCCCTTCCCACAATCTTCACCTTCGTGTCATATCAGCTTAGGTCATTTTAGTGTGGGATGAACACCAAAATCACAGATAATAGAAGAAGAGACAGAAGGAATGAATGAACGGGACACAGCACAGGCTGCTTGTTCCAAACCACTGAACAGCTGACAATCGCCAGGTCCTCCAAAGATAGTTCTGCCTCTTTCCATTTTTATTCTCCACCTTTCCTCTGCTTCTTGTTTCTCTCCCCATGCTTATTCCACCTATCAAGCCGTAAGTGAAATGGCAAATATCTGGATTTCAAACTTCTAGGCAAATCAAAATTGCATAGAAATTAAATTATACAAGAGCCAAAGAAGTCCCCTTCACTCTTTCTGTTCCTCTTAAGAAGGAATACATCCGAAAAGCTCATCTGACTCCACAGGTGATCAACATATTTAGAGGCAAAAAACCCAAAAAGTTTTAAGCGCAATCACAGAAAAACAAAACACAAGTGCCTGGCCAAAGCTGACAGATGCAATCAAGAATGATTTTCCTTTAACTGTTCAAACCGTTTGACTTTCCCTGCTGGGCGGATGAATCAGAGATAGCTTAGTAGAAGGCATGTACCTTTCACAGTCCACATTTTCTACGTAATTATGTGCTTTGGTCCTAGTTTGCCAGTGTATTATTGCGTTAAGTGCCTCAACAGGTGATGCTAACAAAGACAATGCTATAACAATATGCTTTTCTGCAGTCTAGCAGTCACCTAAAAGGAGGCTCTCAGTTTGCTGTAAGCATGTCCACAAGTCAGATGAACAAGAAAAAGATGAGGTTTTGTGCTTCAGTGACACTGGCAAAAAGTTCTAAATCCAATATACCCAACAGCAAGCTACCTGGGACCCCAGTCAGAGGCTGTTCTTCTGTTTGTTACTGTCTGTGATTAAACATATTCTCATTTCTTTTGAAACAAATGATCATGCCTTTCAGTTCAGTCCTGGAAAACAAAATTTTAAAGTAAAAAACACAGAAGACAAAAAGCATCTAGTTTATGAAGGGTGAAAAAGGAAGGTTAGATTTTTTTCCTGAATGTTTTGCTTTCATGTCCTTTGCAATAAACAACAGAAAACATACCCAGAGCTAATGATTGCATTTTATTCACCTAGCTTCTGATTTCTTGAGAAAGTTAACTAACTCACGATCCCACCATAACACCCTTAATGGCTTTAGGCAGGAAAGGTATTTCTCCTTACTAAGAATACAGATAACAGAAAAGACTTTTCCACACCAAATTACGGGTTTTTCTTGCAGTAACTACCATTCCTACTGTTATTTTTATGACACATGAGTAATTCTAAAAGATCTAAATGTGTTTGTTGAACTACCACTCTAAGGTGACACATAACAACCTCTGGGAAGAGGGAGCAGCATTTTCTACATACTCATACAGGAAAACACCATGCCCTAAAAGTGAACCTATTCACCATCACAGTGTGCAATGTTCAACAAAGCACTCTGCCACACATTTAATTAAGACTTGATTGACAGAGTCCAAAAAACTAGGATGAGAGCTAAGCCACTGAGCTATCCCTATCACCCTCAAGGAGAAAAAAAAAAAAACAAAAACCTAAGAAGAAAAAAAAAACACTCTCACACAACAAAACAACAAAAAACCCACAGCTGTCTTAGCATTGTTGTCACATGTATTTATTCTCCCAGATGTTCACAGGCAGCTGAGGCTGTAGATGCTGCAATCTGAAAAGGTCTTGTCTTGTGGCAAAGCAAATAGAATTTTTTCTAGACAGCTATGCCCATTTGTTGTTACAGTAAAGGCATCAAATATTCCTTGTCTGCATGAGATTAATCGAAAAGGAAGAAATACTGGCTAGTGTCACTGAAGGAAGGTGCAAGGGAGTAAGAGAAACAAAAATTTTTCATGTGCATATGAATGGCCTTTAAATGGCAGTAACCTAGAGCAGGCTTGACCTCCTAAACATTTCCTGCATTGCTTCCCCTCCTGTAAAGAACCAAAGCAGACCTACTGGGAGGACTGAGAGTTCCCGTAATCTTTGATCCTGTATTCCTCAGATACTTCCCTGTTTGGAAGGGAAGGGAGAAATGGAGGAAGGGGAAAGAGAAGATGGGCAGGAATAAAACAAAAACTCCTAAGTAAGTAACTCCAGAAATGGCGCAGGAAAGAGCAGCAGAGAAGCCAAGGCAGACATTAGCACTAACTTTCTTAACTGAACAAAGTATCCGGTGTGTTTGCCACTGTGGTTGGCAAACACTGCTCATTGTCTGACAAGTTACATCTACAGTACAGATGCAGTGGATCAGACACTTAAAATTAAACACTCAGGTTTTTTATTACTGAAGTGTCATTCAGTAAATCTGTTAGGCTGCTCACCAAAAGTTAATCTGGCAAGAGCCCAAGACTCAAGAATCAAAAATGGCTCACTCCACACAGACTGTGTCCAAGCACGCTCGCTCCCTCCTGAACAGACTTCTTGCAAGGTAGATTTCTGACCCACGGCTTAGCCGTCTCATGCACTACACAGCACCAGGCTCTCCTCCCTCAGCATGCACCACTCGCCACATGATGCCTTTCAGTCCCAGGCTCCGAAATTTGACTTTCAACGCCACTCTTACCCAGACAGACTCCCAAATATGGTGCTCATGGTTAAATTCACATCTACATGGTTAATTCAGAAGCACATTACTTTATTTAAAATCCATTTATTTCCATAATGATTTTATCAGTCAACACTTTGCCACAGTATGGGAGGAAGTTCCATAGCACATCAATCCCCACCCCAGACAAAAGCTGTAAGGATGCGTCTACTGGCTGCTTATTGGGGGGGGGGGGGGGGGGGGGGGGGGGGGGGGGCGCGTGCAGGGAAGAAAAGCCAACCCTGCTTGCGAGTGAAATAAAGTTGCAATGTTCTGCTTTGCTGCCATGCTGTGGAAAACACAGTACAGCATCCAAGCCAGGCTTCTTTTTCCACAGCGTGGCAGTAAAGAGAAGCAGCACAACTCCAACTCACCTTGGGATGCAGAATGACTGAAGAAGGGCAACGACTGGACTACTTTTACTACTACTCAAGCAACAAAGCCACAGTTTAAAAAAGGAAACTGATCATGTCACTTTCTGGACAGAAGAGAAGGCCTGCTAATTAAACAAGGCTCCCCATCTTCTTCCAAAGGATGCAGCTCTTCCTCCTTACCATCTGTCTGTTTCTGGTTTTGGCTCCGACCAAAACATTCACGCCACTGAAAATGTAGACTGCAGACCAATGCACAACAGCATCTGGGACAAATCATTGCAAAAACGAGTACCTTTCTTTGTTTGGTGTTAATCTAAAACAGTTATTGAAACAGTCTTGGCTAAAACCTTGCTCCTCCCCAGCACGTCCTTCAAGCACTTGGTACATACATGACAAACAGGCCTGCCTCTTTGGTAGTTTCTGTGGACTCAGCCCTGTGACAACTCATGGTGTTCAGCATGGCACCTACTAGCCTGAGTCCTCCTGTTCACCAGCAGCCTTGCTCATACTGTTTTCAGGATTGGGATAGGGCTCCAAGTCTGCATACAAAAAACTATTATTCTTAACCCGTCATGATTTATCATTGAGAATACTTACTTAATTCACACAATTTCCATTACTGAAGCTTTCCTATAGATTAAAGAAATAATAATCCTAACAATTAAAATTAATTGCCTTTTGTGCCAATGAGGACTGCCCTACTTCCCTCTTCCTGGGGCTCTGACTCCTTTGATCTGTCCATCTCTGTTACAAATATGAGCTGCAGGAGTGGCAGGTTCAAGTAGGAATGAAGCGAATAATTCCTGAGTGGAATGAAGCCGAAACTGGCAAGCAGCCGAGATGCCAGCCTGAACTGTTGAGAAAAAATAACAGTAATAACAATAACAATTTTTGTAGTTACCACTCCAAATAATCCCAACAAGAAGTGTGGCTTGGAGATTCAGCATCATGCTGAATCACTAGCAAAACAGCTTTCTCTTAGCATACAGCTGATCTTGAACTATCACAAGAAGCATCCTTTCTTTAAAAAATTGTTTTATATTTATTACTTTTGCACGCAACTTTCTAGACAGCAAAATATGTTTGTGAAACTAGCCTGTATTCTACTTTTCCCTTATTTCCACGCTCAACAGCTAATTAAAAAAAGATGACCAAGTTGAACATCTCAGGAGATTACAGTAACAAATCCAATTTATTATTGCCAAAAGAAAAAAAATAAAGTGAAAAAACATGAATAAGAGCAAAATAACAAAAAAAAAAGTGTGACCAGTAAGGACAGTGAGATTAAAGGCTAGGTAATGCCTAAAAGGATGGCAACATAAAAGAAAAAAAACCCCTTCGGTTCAAAACAGGGGCTTAAATTATACTCTGTTTTATTTCTAAGCTTAAATAGACAGATTGATAAGGGTACGAAACACCACACAGCACTGTAATTTTTTATAGAGGGAAACAACATGCTTAGACAATTTTCGCTTGGGGAAAAAAATTATAGCGCTTTGTGCCAACTATACAGACTTTCAGAGAGTTTTTTTTTGTTTCATTACAATAGAGTCTCCCATTTCTGAACATACAAAGACAATATAATATACAGAGAATTTCTGCTGAGCTCAATAGTTTTAGGAAGTATGACCTATTTTTTTCTTAAAGGTTCAGAGGTTAAAATACCCATTTCAGACAGGCTAGTAAACACTGCATCATTGGCATTTCCATATTTTCCAATAAATGAGGCTTTGAAAGCCTTAACAGTGTAACAAATGCATGAACTGGCTTTGCTATTCAAAGACAGTCTTTGTAACAAAGTCATACTAACAAATCTAGGTAGAAAGCAAAACAACCCCTGGAACTGCTGAGCTATTGCCTTTTACACCTTATCATGAAAAAATGCTCAAACAGTCCCTTTCCTCATTGCTTCATGGGTGCTTCTTTCCCAGTGTTTTGGGTTTTACTTTGCTGAGAGTTGGACAGAGGATAAAAAGCATGCACGGCTGTCGGAGAGCTATGCTCTTACTGAGAGTTTCACAAAAAAGGCTAGCTGCTGTTTTCAATGCAGCACACAGGTTTCGGGCATCAAATCTTAAGACTATTAAAACCCAACTGCAACGAAACACCATTACGTGACTGACCACTGCTGTCACCCGTATTTTATCACTGTGTCAGCTGGTACTTTTACAGTGACACCGACGCTGTCACCCGCGGGTGTTCCCCCTCCCCTGGAGGGAGGAGGGCTTGGCTTTGGAGAGAAATTTCTGGAAGGGCGTATTTGGGCCGGCGCTGCCTCTGCTGCGCTCCCCAGAGCATTGCGTGCCAGGAACAGCAGAGGAACATGAGGGAGGTGCTGGCGGTGGGTGATGCACCAAGCGGTCACAGGGCTGCAGCACCAAGTCTGGCGCCCACTCCCCACTCTGTCTCCAATCATTTCCATACCCAGAGAAGCATGAAAGAGGGGCAGTGACAGACACGAAAGAGGGGCAGTGACAGACACGAAACCTTGCGGAGGAGCTCCTGTCTAGTATTCATTGGAAATTAACTCCTTACTGACTTATGTGACGTTCAAACAAAGCAAAAAAAGGGGGAAGAAGGGAGAACCGATGATGGGGCGTGAGCCGTAAATCAGACTCGCAAACCAGCGTGGGGTGATTGGAATTGACCTGCACCCAAAAAAGGTGGGGGAAAAAAGAATAATCTCTTCTTCAGTTGTATACTGAAATGAAATTATCTCCACTCAGTGGCTCACTCCTCCCAAGTCAAGCTTTTGTTCAGGATACCATCTCGCTACCAGTGGAAAGAAACAAAACACCTGCTCATTCAAGAAGTGCCATCCTCCCTCTTCTGCACAAAATGTTTTCTCTGGATTTTGGCTACAATGAAAGGTGGAGGAAAATCAAAATAAGGAGCATTAAACAGAGTGTGGTTTCAGCTCTTCCACTTCCTCCCTCTGAAATGCTGCCATTTAAGCAGTGAAAATTAATTATCATGTTTTACAAATAATTTGTATATTTATATACAAATGACATTTATTTAAATTCAATGTCATTGCCATGTTAGAAAAAACAACTGTTTTCATTTGGGTTTTTTGGAAAGACTATATACAGATACACACAGATCAGAAGAGTCACGTACACACACACACTCAGACAGACATATATACAAATATATATTTATGTGTACAATGTACAGATCATAAAACTGTGTTATTAGCCATGAAGTCCAGAAAGTAAATAAGTTAGATGTACATTGATTTTAAAAAATAAAGAAAATACATAACCTAATTGAAAAAAACTCAAATATTTTGCTGTGTATTAATATTTTTAATTATTTAAACTTTACTAAGATAGTTTATATGTATTTTTGTTCTGCTCACATTCATGTTGTCTTCTCATTTCGTATTTACTCAGATTTAACTGCCACTTGGTTAATAACTGTGTCATATAATGAATGCAAATGACGGTATAACCAAAAAAATGGGAGAAAAAGCCACCTGGCATCATGCAAAATATCCTCTCATAAAATAAAATAAAAGGATTAGACATCTTCAGTATCACATGTTACTGAACAATCCTTAGATCACCTTTCCAAATTATCTGGTCTGTTCCCAGAGGGTTTGTTGAGATTAGGAGAAGGTTTCTTGTTACTCGAAAGTGTGTATTACAGGGCAGTGATCTCAATAAGCATAAGAAAAGCATAAGAAAAGCATAAGAAAAGCATAAGAAAAGCATAAGAAAAGCGGAAGGGAAGGGAAGGGAAGGGAAGGGAAGGGAAGGGAAGGGAAGGGAAGGGAAGGGAAGGGAAGGGAAGGGAAGGGAAGGGAAGGGAAGGGAAGGGAAGGGAAGGGAAGGGAAGGGAAGGGAAGGGAAGGGAAGGGAAGGGAAGGGAAGGGAAGGGAAGGGAAGGGAAGGGAAGGGAAGGGAAGGGAAGGGAAGGGAAGGGAAAAATGCCACCAAAAATCCAAAAACAATGTAAGGGAAAGAAGATGGGGGCAGAGAAATTATAATTTCAAGAATGAAAATCTAAAAATTTCTGCAGCTGCAGAGAAGAAAAGCTGCCAACAGTACGGCAAAGCACAACACTGTACAGAACTGACTGACTGGGGTACCTTACATGGAACTGCAAGTCCTGGTGTTTGTATCAGTCACAGTATTAATACAAAGGAGTAACTGCTGAAGGAAAAGAGCTCCTAAGAAACTTTCTATTTACTATCCTGTAGCATCTACACTACGCTGCCAGAATCCTCTTAGAGGGAAAGCTGCTGAAAAAACGAACCTTCAAGCACACACCATCAGGCAAAAGACAATGAAGAACCAATCACACAGATGAAACCACTAAAAAGACGCATTTTCCTTGTTCACAAGCTGCAAAACAAGCCTCATTTTCTTCATCAAGTCATAAAAGAACATAAAACTGGTAAAAAAAAATCTCCATGCCTAAGACTAAATAACCCTAACAATTTTCTTTTGCAATAAAAAAACCCTTAAATAGTAATAATGGAAAAACTTGGGAAATGTAGAGATTTTATTAGTTTTATTAACTCAGCAATATAAACTTGAATTATCTCAGTTTGTTTATTTGCTAGTTACTCATTTCAAAGTGCCTCTCAGTGCTAATGAAAATAAAATCTCAAGTGCTTTATAAAAGCAACGGGGTTGGCTGAAATGACTACAGATTTTTATTTTATTTATGTTAAGATGTTTTCTCCTCATTTAGAAACTAAATTGTTAATTTAGGAAGCGGTAGTTACATTTTTGTATCTCCTGTATTAGTAATGCCATCAAAATAATCAAAGCCAAACAATCAAAAAACCCAAGTATTAAAGCAAATATTATTTGGGCAATTACTTTTTATTTATTGTCACTAGCTATTTATTAATACCAGGACGCTAGAAAGGGATATACTTAACCTTTTCGCCCCATCTCTAAATTCTTTAACTGTATGGCACAGTGTGACTATTTATGCTTAATCTCTTTTCTCCTTCTCCCTCTACTTGTTTTCCTGCCAGTTTCCGCTCCCAGCCTGAACTAAATTAAAAAACTATTTTCAACCGATTTGGAGCTATTTAAACTTATTACTCCTTCAAGGATATTTTTACTTGAAGCACTTCAGGAGTTAAATTGCTAAGTTAAAATCAAAGTAATGACCCCAAGCAGAGATTGCTGAGTTTCAGAGTAAATTCATATAAATAAAATTGGACTGAAAGGCATTTCCAGCTGAATGATAGTGTCTCGATTAAATCTTGTACTGGCACTAAGCATGCCTTGTGGTTCTAACAGCCCATCACTTGCATTAAGACTATCACAAAGTGAATGAATACCAAACAAACCCAATCAGAACTTTGCCCTCAGAGCTGTGAAAGCCTCCAATTTCCTAATTTTTCCAGACGACTTGAATGACTGCCTCACAAAACATAAGGATAATTAAACTGGCATGAAACAACTGCCCTGTTTAAATCCTAGGGGCAGTTTGTCTAACCTTCTGATCCTAGGGGAACCCACAGCCACTCAAGCACCTGTCTGTGGTCATTATCGGAAAACCTTCACAAAAATACTGTTCCCGGTGTATGGGACCCTCTACCTCATGCACTAACATGATCCATATTTTACTCTCATTTATGACATCCAGCAAATGCAAATCTTACTCTCATCTGCAAATGTAAAACAATTTTGTTATGGCTGAATGCTCCCTCAGCATCCTCTACCTATAAGAAAACGAAATACTCCAACCAAGTCAAAACATTTCATATCTCTTCATAAATCACCTCACTTCTAAATTATTAAAACTCACAGCAACAATAATCGCCAAAGCAAAAATTGAGCGTGTGTGACTTGCCTTAAAAAAAAAAGGGGGGGGAGAAAAACACGCCTGGGATTATTAGAGGTTAAATCAATTTTTGTTCTCAGAAAGATGATCCTCCTCATTTTACTTAAAGCAATGGCAGTTTTTTCCACTGACTTCAATGAGATCATCATTTGGACTTAAAAATTGCAAAATAACACATCTTGTAATTTATTATCCACACTTGCTGCCAATTTTCTCCCTTAAAAAGAAAACAAAAAAAATTGTCATTGTTAGGCCTCGTAAATGATTCACTTTGCCAATTCTGTTCTTAATTGTGGTTACCAATTTCAAATACATTCACATGTTTTATAAAAGCCAATTTCCTTCTGTCATCTTGGATACTGCACAACATACAGATTTGCAGGGACAAAACCCATTTTGTTTACCATTAAACTGTAAAATAATAGAACAAGAAATTGCTCAATCTAGAAGGAGCTCCATCAGTATCCTAAAAACCTCAGCCTCCACCTGCATTGTGAGATAAAATAAAAACTACAAAGTCAAATGTCTGAAGGATGGGGGGAAAAACCAACTCCAATACCTGTAAAAAGAGAATCTGCAAGCAGAACTACTTTTCCCTTATTTAAAAAAAGATAAACAAAACCCAAACAAAAAAAACTTTTTTTTGCATGCTTTTCCTGAAAATAAAGTAATTTACTTTTTGACTATTGCAGTGTCATGATCTCTATCATGATCTCTAATTCCTTTCAATTTAGGACCAACTGACAAGCTCCTTCTCAGGAGTTTCTGTCATTATGGAAAAAACAAGACCACTCATCTGTCTAAGATCTTCTCGTCTGAGAAGAGGTTTGGCAAGACTGTAGTGTGCATCTTCCAAACATTGATAACATTTGCGTATAGACCCATTTTATTCTAAAAAGAATTTCTTTTGTTAGCTCATTTATAGGTATCTTTCTGAAACTTCAAAATGACTTGGCAATCTCAGAAAGGATTTCAAAGGGTCACTTGGTTTTCCTCTCATAGTACATTTGCAATATTAACTGCACTTAGAATAACACCATCAGGGGCCTCAGTTTTATTATTTTTATGCACCCTCCAGGGCTTCCATTTTCATCCTCAGAGCTCGATCACAGTTTTTCACACACTGCTTCTGCCCAAGGATAGAACAGTGCTTATGTGTTTTTTTCCTTTTAAGCTATATGTTCAGATGAATGTCAAGTGCTGATTGAGAACACATTCCATGATGATCCCTATTTTCAGTTAAAATACATACTTACAGTCTGAGATTTAACTCTGCCTTTTCAGTCAGAGTCATTTAGTTGGAGTCAATCAAGCATGTGATTAGAAATAATAACTCACAAGCAATGAATTCAAAAAGATTAGATCTTCGCCAAACTGTGTAAGTGTGGTAAACTGCTACCTCTCCTCTCATACTTTTAAAGAAGATACTAAAAACATACCTCAATAGATACAATTCTTGGACCTTAAACACTGCACTTGTGACTTACAACACTCAACATTTAAATTCTTGCTTTCCATAAGGTGCAATCGATACAGGTATGGCTTCCCTTGGGTGGATATCTCCTATTAACAACATTCTTGAAATAACCATGACCAGAAACAAAAAATGTGGGGAGACATTCAGACACTTTTTTAAAAAATGAAACTATCCACAAGGCAGAAAATTGATTGTTTTCAAGTAAAAATCTACTGCCAATGATCTAAAATATAAAACTGTATGTCAATGACATTAATGATATCTTAGTTAGTCTTCAGTTACCCTCTTTCAGAAATGACTGATTGCTGCAAAGTATAGTTGTCAAAAATGGCAGAGCAGAACTTCAGAAAATGGCATCTTTAAGACGGAGAAAATACAGTTAACTCTCTCCTTAGGTTCTCTCCCTCCAAAACCAAAGGTCAAAAAATGGTCTTTTTTTTGTTGTTTTACTTGACTAAATGAAGAGCCAAATTCCAGTGTCTAGTGTGCACATTTCAGAATATTCAGATATTACTGAACCTGGTTTGTATTAACAGCCTCCAAAGAATTACCTGCCTTTAGAAAAATCTACCATGCTCGGATTAGCCTTAATGGGTCTCTGGCTTCACCCATCTCCTTTACCATCTATTTCCCACTCTTTTACCAATACCAGAACACAAATACAGGATTTTAAAATCATTATTTGGCAGCAGCTCTCAAGAATTGTATAAAGCCCTGCTTTTAATGTCAGTTTTTACAATTGAGATTCCTGGCAGAGAGAAGTTCAAGTGACTTGCAATAGTTTACTCAGCAAGCTATTCATCAAAACATCTGGAGGTGCTCACAGTTCAACGACCTTACTAACTTGCCAAAAATCCTAATATATTGACCTACAAATACTTCTAAATATTGTCCTTTCTGAGGTTTCCTCTGGTACATGTTAAGTGTCCTTTTCAGTTTCCAAAGACAGGTATCATACAACTTGGCATACAGGCCTGCTCTCCAGCTGCTATTCTACGTCAGCAATAGCAATACCTGTTTGTCTCAGGCCAATTGACCGAGCAATCAAAAGAAGCAAATCTCAGGTTGAGTAAACTTTGAAATACATCTGAAATACATCTCATATCTCAGTGTCAAAACTTGAGATGAACACCGGATACAAAGGATTCGCCACTAATTAAAAAACCAGTACTTTACCTAATTAAAAAACCAGTACTTTTAAAGGGAAAACTGAAGCATTTTGCTGCATTTCCCATATAAAATCTCTAGAACAGTCCTTTAAATCATAAACGGCACTCATAACATCTCATTCAAATGAAGGAGGATTAACCATACATGGGATATCTTTCAAATCAGTTTTTTTTTTAGTAAGTTGCTGTGCTTTTTTGCTTTTTTTCTCTTAAGACTCTCCTGAAGACAATAAACATTATTTCCTTGAGAAAAGAATAATAAGGGAATCTATGTTCTTGTTATATATAATATAAAATGGTTTTAAAAATGTTCTGAGGACAACAATCGGAAAACTCTTCAATTTAATTATGAATACATGTAAAGGTCAGTACTGTTCTTCTATAACCCAATTCCTTTTGTAAGACCCCACTAATAATTTCAGCAAATAATCTATGACCAGTGAAACATTTATCTCCCACATGATTTCTTTATAGGAGTTTACATCTGTCTGTAACTTTTATTGTCTTCACAGGAGGTACAGATAGGATCATGAGCATAAATTTAACTTATACCTAGAAATAGCACCACAATTTTAATATTCATCCAATTAAAAAAAAGAAAATTACGTTAACAACTCTCCAGCTCTCACATTTTATAATATATAACATATTCCCACAAAGTCCTACTGTCCTACAAAAAGGACACTTAGCATTATTTTTAAAAAGTCCTCATAGGCACACTGGGCTCGCCTCAAAAGCACTTAACTACAACAATCTTCCCCCTCCACAAAATCTCAGTCATGCAAAACTACAGAGCTATCACTCATTTTCAGATATATATTTATAGAAAAATAATCAAGAAAAGAATTTTTGAAAAAGTATCTTATTTAAAATACTGTTAGGAAAGCACATTTATTACTCCTTAAGTGAGCTGTTCATACATAGTTATCAATAAGTACCATTTTTAGTTGTAATCTATTACCCACAGCTTTTGCATTTATTAAAGCAAGTGCAATGAAAGATTATTTTTAGGGGATGAAGGGAGGACAACATGACATGTTCAAGATAGAAAGTAATCAAAACAGCCAGATTTCTTTATCTAAAACTCAACTGAAATCCAAGAATATAAGAAGGAGAACAATCCATTCAAGAGCTTGAAAGCTATTTTATACAAATTTGGAAAATAATCAGGAGAAAAGAAATGGAATTATTTCATCTGCTGCCCAACCTGTCCCCTTCACAGATTAAAAAAATAATCTGTTTCAAAAAGGTACAAACTTCATTTGCCCTTCAGTTATATATACAAAGCAAATGATTTTTGGGCCCAACTCCAAAACCCATAGACTAGTTAAAATAATCCTTTTTCACTTAAAAAAGTATCAGTGAAGTCAAAGAAAAAAGGCTACTTGATTACACAGATCAATTTCATGACTAAGCCTTAAGTTTGGTTAGTATGTTCTATTGTTAGAAGCAACATTCAATAATATTTAAGAATGAAAAATATGATCTGACTTCCTTTTGTAAGTGAAAAAGTATTTCTATCCGATTTAATTATTATGTCATATTATTAACTGCAGCAATTATCATACTCCTGTTTGTTGTCCACGAGTTAATAAACATACACACACTCTTCTGCTCATTTCTTATGACAAAAACAAATAGAAAAAAATCAAAACACCAAAAAGTAGTTAAACCTTAATGCAGAAGTAAGAATCATCACAGATGGTGGGCATATCCTGCTGCACCATTTGTGGGCCTCCAGTTTGGGAAAAAAAAAAAAGAAGAAAAGACTGTGACATTAAGTAAATCATGTGAAATATATGGCAATGTTCTCTTTCTACCAATCTTTATTGGTAATTTATAGCTGCAGGACATTTGTAAATTTAACAGCCCATCAAAGTATTTGAGAGGACGCAGTCCTAAGTACTTATTAAGTGAAATTAAACGTAACTTTCCATAAAGTACTATGCAGTATGAAGGGTGGGCAAGCTTGTGAGCAGCTACCACTATAATAATTTATAGTTTGTAATCCTGTCTTATTACTTCCAAAAACATTTAAAAAAGCACTTGGCAGCTACAAAAAATACTTAGTCCATGCTGTAAATTACTCTGGCAGAAAAATCTTTTATGTCCCTGAAGGATGCACTAATTCTTCCTTCTCCAGTGGAAAAAGATAAGCTAAATACAGAAATACACCACCTCCCTTTATCTGCAGGATAGTATTCCCTGCATGTTCTTCTCCCCAGCTATTTATGTTCTCTCCACAAGCACAAGTCATAAATAAGGCCAGTAAGAATTCAGGTAAATGCCATGGAGCTATCCGAACCATCCAGATATGCAATTCCCTAGAAACAGTCTATACACTTTAATAAGTATGTCCTCCCCCTAAAGACACCTCTCTCTCTCTCTAAAATCAAGCACAGAACTATATTGTTGGACACAAAAAGAAAAAATACAAGGACCAGGAAAGGAAGAGAGGAAAACCACACGTGACAGAAGGTACCTATTCAAACACACATCTTAGACACAAGTTCCTGAGATAACTAGTATAATTTTAAAAGCATCCAAGAAGGCAACTGGCAGCTTCTGCAATTTAGCCTGGCTCTGGAAATATTTTTCTCCATTTAAATTTTTTTTTTGACTAGGAAGCACACCAAAGAAAAAGCACAGACACTCACACAAAAAAAAACAAAACAAGAGCAACTTTTGGTACCAAAGACATTTTGAGATCTACACCTGAGAGTGGATTACACCAAGCAGTATGGGAGGTAGTATGTGAAAAATTCGTAAAAGAGACCTGGAACTACCCTAAGGATTAAAATAAAAAATGTTTGACTTTACTTAAGGAGAGCAGAACATTTTAGAAGCCTCCACCTGCTGCAGGGTGAGCTGACTAATTGCCGGACTGGCAGTGCCGGGTTAGTTTCCTTCTGGTGTGCCAGCGACAGCACGCAGCGGGCAAGCCCTGCGCTCACGGAAGATCTGATGCTCGAATGAGCCTGAGCAGTCGAGATGGCAGTCGGGAGGCAGAGACGCCATCTTAGAAGTAAACCCTCGGCCCCTCCTGATTCAATGCAATAGATGAGTGGTTTGGACACCCTGCACAGACCCCTCTGGGCACAGCACTATAAGGTCGTGTGGTTTATGTACACTACGTGCAGTTCTCTCATGTATGACCAGATAGACTGGAGTGAGTTGAGCTGGAGGCCGCAGAGACCATCATGGCTGCAGCACAGGCCCTGCAAAGAGAGGCCAAGGGGGCTGGGCCTGCCCACCAGAAGCAGGGATGGTTTCAGGGGCACCTGGCAGCACTAGAGACCTCCTGAGGACCCTTCCAGCCTGGATTGTCCTGTGGTCCGAGATTGAGCTGTCATCCTTTTGACAGAAAGCTCATTAGCCATCTACCACCACATCCCAGGCCAGACTCTCACCAAAGCACACCTCTCCCTTCAAACCAAAAATGGCAGATTTCACAACATTCCCCAGTGTTAACCCCACTCATAAATATTGGCTACTATTTACTAAGTAGTAAACATGATGAACAGTTTAATTTTGGATCAATAAGAAACGTAGTTCTAGAAGACAGATTCACTATAACTTAGTGCTAATTAACAATTACAACAAAGTATTAAAGGATCAGAGCCTTCTCCTTACAGTCTAACAAGGAACACAGCTGGACAGATTTGAGAAAACAGAGCCCATCTCTATTTCTGGCTAGTAGAAAGGAGACTCTTTAATTTCATATCCTTACACATTTATAGCTACTAAATATATAGCTATCTTACAAATGTACATTACATATACACATATATACACATTTATATTACAAATAATAGATATAGAGCTATATTACAAAACGTGATGCAGAAACAGAAGGCAACTCAAAAACAAGATACAAAACCTTGGAGTGCTGACGTCCTGGGATGTAAATGATGCATTAAGAAACCCACACATATTAGTAGCCTGTACCTGACGATGTTTCACAGGTTGATATAACCTATTTTAAGAACTTGTTGATCGACTACCTTACTTCCTAAATTGCAACTACTTATATTTGCTGACTCACTAAGCTGTATAATAAACAAGAAATGGTAACAGCACTTTGAGTTATAAAGCAGACTACACATCTGAATTTTTAAAGTGCTGGCATGTGAGAACTTCCCTGACACAACCCTTAAAACTCAGCCTGTCACCACTGCCATCACACCTCTGCAGCTATGAATTTCTGCCAGTGCTAAATCCTTCACTCACCTAGAGGAGTACTAATCTTTTTCTTTAAAGTAGATGTTTTGAGTAACGAATTAAAAGATGGAAGCCAAGGAAGAACACACCCCGATTCATACCATGAAGTCTTTTCTTCCTCCCTCTTTTCCGAAGCCAAAGGTAGGTTAGAGTCTTGATTTAGACACTGAAATTCATATACTTGTGGTACAGAAAAAGCCTACAAGAATGTGAGTTTGTATAGCAATTATATACAGACAAATACATGATCATGTATCTGTACAAACAGATATAAACATATAAATGGTATGTACCTATCTGAAAACACTGACTTCCTTGCTCTGGAACACAAAAGTAACTTCCAGTGTGCAAATAACTTCGACAAAATAAAATTCTTGAAAATGTTTTCTAATTGAAAAAATGTGCTTAATATCATATCCTTAGAGTTGCTGTTTAACGCAGTGCCAGTCAAAAAGACTGCTTAAGGATTTTTCTTCCTCAGTGTCTAATTACTTTTCTCTCTGTTTTTGCCTCCCTCATGTTGTTTCACAGGACTTGGCTAGAGTCATTATTTTCAACAGGACACAGGGTCCCTTCTTTATAGCTTATTAAGGTATTCTACAGCACCATCATCAAAGAAGCTGTAAGGATTTGGGTTGCTTCATTACATGTTACAAGGCTGAATTTTCTATATGAAATGTAATTTTGTGCATTTTTGGTCATTTTTATTGTCATAATTATCTTTGCAAGACAATTGTTTCTTTTCTTGCTGTTTGTTTGGGTCTTTTTGGCAGAATTAATATAGGAAATATTAATGAGACAAGCTTATTAAAGCATAGGGATGAAGTGATTTGGGATCGCTGCACTATTCTAAACAACGAATGGGGATGAAACATTCATTTTCTCTGCTTAGAAATAATAATAATAAAAGTTATTAGCCACATTATCACCTGAAGAATTGTCACAGGGTGAGCACTTGGCATGCAAATGCCAGCATTAGCACTACCTCTGTATGAAGGTAATATAAGCAGAGGTTTAGCTGAATAGTGCATGGTCATTTGTAACACGCACACAAGAAAGTGTGTTACTTAGAATAAACATATATAATCAGTTCAAGTGCATTAAAACACTGTGTTTGTGTCAAGGGCTTCAGCTATCACAGAATCACAGAATCACATAGAATCACTAAGGTTGGAAAAGACCTGTAAGATCAGGTCCAGCCATCAACCCAACACTATCATGGCCACTAAACCATGTCCCACAATGCCTCGTCCACACGTTCCTTGAACACCGCCAGCGATGATGACTCCACCACTTCCCTGGGCAGCCTGTTCCAATGCTTCACCACTCTCTCAGGAAAGACATTTTTCCTAGTATCCAATCTAAACCTCCCCTGGTGCAACTTGAGGCCATTTCCTCTTGTCCTGTCGCTAGTCACCTGGAAGAAGAGAAGAGACCAACACCCACCTCTCTGCAACCCCCTTTCAGGTAATTGTAGAGAGCAATGAGGTCTCCCCTCAGCCTCCTCTTCTCCAGACTGAACAACCCCAGTTCCCTCAGCCGCTCCTCATCAGACTTGTGCTCCAGACCCCTCACCAGCTTCGTCACCCTTCTCTGGACACGCTCCAGCACCTCAATGTCCTTCTTGTAGTGAGGGGCCCAAAACTGAACACAGTATTCGAGGTGCGGCCTCACCAGTGCCAAGTACAGGGGCACGATCACCTCCCTACTCCTGCTGGCCACACCATTTCTGATACAGGCCAGGATGCCGTTGGCCTTCTTGGCCACCTGGGCACACTGCTGGCTCATATTCAGCCGGCTGTCAATCGACACCCCCAGGTCCTTTTCTGCAGGGCAGCTTTCCAGCCACTCGTCCCCCAGCCTGTAAGGCATCACTTTCTATCAAAATAAAAGTGAGGTGCACAAATGTTTCATTATTTCAGCCATGCATCCCTTGTCACAATATGTCCATTTCAGCTACACCAGTACTGTTTACACAAGCCGCAGTCCTTGTTTTCACAAGAGTGGAGAAAGTTCTGCTCATTAGCACCATTCATTGCCAGTTACACAAGAGGTCTACTTGCAACTACACCACGTGGCTAAACACTAGTTGCCTCAAAGACAAATACTGCTACAAAAAAACTTCAGTGTACCTAGAGATCAATAATACAAACCACAATAACTTCCTGAGTAACTTATGTTGTTACTCTGACCATCTTCCTTGTTTCTGTAGTGAAATATCCTTTTTTATCCTGATAACAACCAAGAAATGCTGGGGTTTTTAGTGATTAGGACATTCATCTAGAAAAACTACCAACAAAGGAGTTGCTGCTGTTCCAAAATAATTTAGTACTAAACTTTTACAGACTTTATTAGATACAGGCCAAAGCCCAAAACAACAATCACTATTGTTTAATAAAAAGGTTATTTCTTTTCATATTGAATAAGCAATCATTCCTCTTCTGTCATATCATGGTGTGAGGTGCATCACCATACAAAACACATAGAGCATGCAAGAGAGAAAAATAAAATTACTGACTTGAAATAAAAGAAAGCCCAACAAGGGGAGGGGAGGGCAGAAATGAACCTTTAAAATGAACTCACATTTGTAAATCACATACATTCTTTGCAAACTATTTCAATATTTATGTCAGAAATGAGATATTAAGTTGTTTTATAAATTAGCAGAAGCTTCTGGAAATAGGTAATTGATATTTTCAAATAATCGGGTGTATTCTATGTCGTACTACTTTGCATACAAGATAGCCAGAATATTACAAAAGTCTTTCCAAAATAGGGCAGTCTTTGGATTATTTTTGTGTGTGAGAGATTCCTGCGTATGACAAAATGGTCAGAATTTCTGAATGTCTGTGGTCTTTATAAAATAAGCAATTCTCTGTACTAGAATGACTAGGGCATTACAACCCTTTTGCCATCCACTGATACCTGTCATCGCACCATCCAAAATCATGCAGGATTCACAGTAAACTACCCCTTTGTGAGACAGAGACTTGTAATTCCTCTGAAAGCTTTACAGAAGTGGTTTGCAACAAACTACTAAAGCCTTCAAGTCCTTGCTAGTCACACGGCTCGGCTGAAGAAATCCTTTCCCCCTCAAATGCCAAATCAAGCCCTTGACACGATGCCCGGTCCCGGCCCGTTACCCTGCCTTCTCCAGGCAGCCACGCAGGCGGCTCAGCCCAGGCAGGCTGAGCCAGCTGGAGGTGCCTCACTCAACTTTCGCATCGCATTACTTCCGCTTTTCTAACTTTTCCACTACTGAGCACCATCAATTATGCACTAGAATAACAGAGGCTTGGCTCAGCAATGTAACATAAAGGCCGATTATGAGTGTAAATAATTTAAACACCTGCGTGCCATGTTTCTTTTAGCAGTGATACGTGGCTGGCAGATGCAATGCACTCATAGGGAAAGCTCAGCCTTTTAATGTACTGACAGCTCCCCCGTTCAGATGATGGGGAGGGCCTGCTGCAATGCTGCTGTTGGTCTAACAACAGAGAGGGTTAAAAAGGAGTTTCTTAATTAGAAAAGAGAATCACTGGAAGTCACACATGCAAGAAGATGCAAGTTTCAAAGTCTATGGTCCAGAGAACTTGGCAAACTATGTTTACATCTCTGGTACACAGAGTCCCTCACCTCTCACTCAAAGGAAAGGTTAAAAATGAGGTTTGAGGCAGGGAATGCAATATTAAAGTTACAAAAGGCAGCTATAGAACAACCTTAGGCTACTTAAGAGTGGAAGAGAAACCTGCCTGTTTAAGGAACAGCCTATTAGAAAAATGATTTTGTACTATTAGAAAGTCCATTTTCCCCTGCTAGGCTGTTCAGTACGTTGGTGCTGCCACTTAGACACTCATACCAAATTTTACAACTCCTATTCCAGAGAGTTTAATTTTGCTCCTAGCATGCAACTCAGAGCTATCTCGCAAACAGCCAAAGATCAAGCACCTGATATCTCCTTTAAAATGCATAGGTAAAGGTCAAAATGGGGCCCTCCTCAGATAAAAATGGCTAAGGAACAAGTTTGCAATATCTGGATTAGTTGCTCCAAGTTTTTTATAACATCCTTTGCATGATTCAGCATTTCTGTCACCGGCCTTAGTGGTAATAAGATGTGGGACAGCTCTAACACACGCTATTTTAAAACAACCAGGGGACTATTAAAAAACCCTGCAGCTGAGAGAGATGGCTTTAAATTACATTTTTTGTTTGCTTTGAAAATCCACTAATACTTCGACATTGTAATGTAGGATATATGGAATGTTTCTACTTCAAAAACATAGTCCACACTCCAGTTAAATGAGTTTTGAACCAAAAGCACACATACAATAACACAGTTCATAGTTTCCCATCTGAGCTGAGGGTCATGCTACACAGAAGAACTCCAAAATATAAAGGGTGGGTATGGCCAAGGGGACAGAATTAAGAAATATGAAACCACTACATATATAACTGAAATACACAATCTTTCAAACTGTGGTTTCAAAACTGTGTTGGGATTTGACCATGTCAGCTGAAGGGAAGGGGTGAAGGGGGGCAGTGGGTGTTGTTGCTTAAAACAGCAAACCCTAATAGCATCCATATGATTTAGCAGATCGATGTGGCCAAAGTCAATAAATAATCATGCAGTTATTTTCTGAAACAATTTCATTACTTGCTTTGAGCTAACGATTGGTAATTGAGGAAAAATGTTTTCCTATTTCCTTCTGTTAGATGCATCTTTCTTAAGTTCCCTTCAAATACAGAGGAGGATTTGCACCTTTATTGTTCTATGAATATTTCAAATCAACTTCTTTGGAAGGTTACTAGGTTCTTACTGCATATTTTTTCCAGTATTGATCGACAGCAAATAGCCTTGCTTAACTCCTTGTGCACCATTTTCTCCCAGGGCCAGGATGTTTATTTGTAACAGACTAGAGTGGCACACCAGACTGTAGGAGTGTCACTAAGTTCCTCTGTGGTGAAGACTGCATGCATCAAATTGCTGCTGCACCACTGCCAGACAACTTGGAAATCTCCTTCATCAAAAAAATGTGCAAATGAAACCAAGTATAATGTCTATTTATTTATATTTTACCGAGGAGTTTTAGTTTATGCTGACTGGTATGCAGCACACAATCTTCACACAGCAGTTCTTTGCAGCCAAGCATTTTATGTGCCATAATGACAGGCATTTTACAGACACAGTAATTATCATGGATTTTAGGGCTTAGGTAGCTGAGAGCCTCATAGTGGGAGACTACCCTACACTTAAGACAAAGTTCCTCATTAAGTAATATAGATACATTTCAGTTCGGTTCCACACAGGCAGGCTGACAGATAAGGCCAAACTTGTAAAACCAGCCATCCACGGGATGAAAGGTCTCAGCAGTGAGACAATGTGTAAGGTAATTTTAATCAAGAAGGATTGCCATGGACAACATCTCTCTATAGGACAATTACCATTTGTGTAGTATTATACAGTATTAAGAACATTAGTCAATGCTATAGAAATCCTTCTGTGCCCATCTTGCTATATATATAATGACAGTATGCTACTATGCAAGCGTGTATACAAAGTATACGTATTTACAAAAAAATGAGAAAAAAAGATGGATGATACGCTAAACCCTTTACATTTTAACCACCCCACAGTATCCCAAAGTATTTTACTTTTCCAGTTGGACTCTATCATTTATTGCTTTCCTTCCCAACTGTAATTAAACTGTTCTACTGATGAAAAGGAGAGCAGTATATCCACACCCTCTCATTTGCAGGAGCATGTCTTACAGGTTCCACGGTTTCAGGAATGCTAGATTGGGAGAGTTCATTACAATTAGTGATGTTTACTGTGTTTATGAAATAGTTCAAGTAGCCACAGTCAATGGAAGGATTAACAAGTACATACGGTCCAGACATGCTTACAAAAATAATTAAACGTAGTCATTCAGAACCATATGGGTGAAGTGTCCTTGCATGTGGGAGGGAAATACTACTAGCAGCCATGAACAAATCTCCTACGTTCGGGAATCTATGCATGCCTCTGCCTCAGTCTGCCCCCCCCTTCCATGTGCGTGCGAAAGTTTGCCTGCCCTACTCATCTGTGAGATCACAAACAGCCTTTAATATTTCATTCAGCCCAAAGCACAAAGCGTGCTCAAATTCAATACAAGGAAATGCTTTATCTCTTCCTTCACAGACTAATAATCCGACAACACCAGAAACGCCAGGGAGTCATGGCAAGTTCTGAGGAAATGACATGCAGACACTTCTGAACACTTTTATTCCTGTTTACTGTTTGGGACACTTCAAGTGAATAAACACCAATTAAGTGCCTTTTGTTCACTGATGCATAAAACCAGACCCAATATCAAGGGCCCAACTGGTTATCAGAGTACTTTTACTCTGATGAATTCTTTGAAACATTTTTCCCCCCTAGCTTTGTACATGTCATTAATAATTATTTACCTCATTTTTTTCATGAGGAAATGGGTTTAATTCCCAAAATGGAAAAAACACTGCTACTTTAACAAATCCACCCTAACATACAAATGGGAAACTATATCCACAGAACACTTCAAAAAAGATTACTATAGACTGCCAAATTTGACTATATCTTTAGGATTGCCTTAATTTTCCCACATACTGAGACTAACACTATCATCTCATTTCACTAAAGGACACCTAAAAATATTGGCCATTTACAGTGTATCAGATTGTGTTGCAGGACAGCACTTTGAACAGTGTGGTCTGGATGTGCTCACGGAGACGTTTAGATAGCAACACCCTTCTCTGTTAACAAAAATCTACAAACACAGGCCTCATTAAAGACATGAGACAGAAGTCCAAAATTTTAGAAGTTCTGAAGTGAAATTACTTAATATTTTATCACTTACAGAATGTGATTCTGTAGTTAACAGAACAACAGTTCACAGAAATACATGTTAATAAATTCATTTATATTTTAATATTAAACTATTACTTCCACTAGAAGGAGATTCAAAATCGCTGGTTAGTTTATAAACAATACCTACAGATTATGGTAATGGCCTATCAACAACCTTTTAAGTGTTTTTATTTTATCCAGCTGATCTAAGCTTATTAGAAGTATTTCCACAGTGATTTCTGCAACTATTCAGGAACGCAAAACACACAGAAAGATGGTCAACATTGTTGATAATTGAAAGGAAAACAATTTTTTACACACCTGCCTTTAAAATACTAGGAATCAGTAATTATTCCATGGCATATGTTATTAAATAGGAAAAATGCATAAATTCTAATTAAGGGTTGTACCTTTTTTAAAACAAAAACTGGAGAAAATCCATTCAGGCTGTAGGAGCCCTTAGCTAAATGCCCATGACATTTAGAATGACAAGCACTATAATGCTGTTCCATGACTCCATCAGGCTTCTAGACGTGGCAGCACTAGACACTGTCAGGTAAATTACCGTGCATACACTGTCTGCTGACACTGAAATAAAAAAATGTGAAAAGGCTAAAATCAGACACGTCATGCTGGAAGATGGAGGAAACGGAACAAAAATATTCCAGTGCTATATTCTTTTATATATTACAAATAGGCCTTCAAAGACGCTGTTTTTCAAGTCCTGTCTTTGAATGTATCTATCTCTAGCATTCTTTGCTATTAACAAAGAATTCTGATAGAAGACAGCGTGTGAGAAATTCATCTCTTAATGGTATCAAAAATTAGATGCATCCTAGATTTGGGAAAAAATAAGAGATCAAAAAAAATTTGGCAAGACCTTGATCATTGAGAAGGAACCTAGATGTTGAACATGGTCTGAGGAATCATAGGTCTTATATAGGAAATATCACATAGGAGCTTAAATATTTATTTTGAACAATATTTGGAGGTGGCAGCAATGCTCAGAGGTGAGGGGATAGACATGGCACTAACTTACAGACCAGAAGTCCTTCTGAAAATACACCATTCCTGACATAAAACACACATATCAGAAACCAGAAATTTCTTGAAATGATCCAAAATTATAATCAAAACCAAGAGCAACTTCAACGTTACAGTGACACATAGAAACACCGTACCATTAGTCTAAATAGTTCTGCACATCTTAGCTGAAGTTTTAGCCTCATTCATCATGACACTGTTAGTCCAGTCTTATATTCACCCAATCCTAGGACAATCAGTGAATCACCTGAAGAGCACAACTGCTATTATATGTAACATTACATGTGTATCTATTATCAAAATAAAAGCCTAGATGTTCCAGCATGAAACTACACACCCTGCAACCCATAGCTGAAATGCAGCAGTACATACGCTAGATTTCTCAGAAGTGTCAGACCATATACCAGACTGTTTGAAGCACTCTTTAGATATACACAAGTAAACTCTAGCTGAAGTTTTCCAGTCTTACCAATTCAAATTGAACAGAAGACTCAAGCTTCAATGTTAAATAAACTGTTCTAATTTATAATGCTGTCTCTCATGCAAATTTAATCTAAAGACTCAAAAGATAATATGTAAAACGGTATTATTTCTTAAAACTGCACAAATTTTACTCACCTTATCAACTTTAATGATTATTTCAATGAGTCTACTCATCAAAGCATGGCAAGCAGATTTGTTTCAATACCTGTAACACTTAGAAACTGCTGCAAGCGTTGAACTGTCTGGGTCACTTTGCCATTCATACCAGAGTTGTTAACATGTCAGCAACCTGCACCCATTACTAAAGTCAAGTCCTCTCTGGTTTACGAATGTTTTCTTTCCTTTTAATTTTGTTATCCTAGTAACACTTAAGTGCGGAGCTAAAAAGGGTCTGATGGGACTGCAGGAGAGAAACAAAGCTGATCATTCAGTTTCATAATGGGAGTATATCCAAACTATCATGCTTATAAGGGATTAATGAAACATCATCTCCAGCTGAACTGTCTTCCTGTATTACTATTTGTTACGAATGATTTCTTAACCACAGAGGTATCCCTCAACACAGCTACGCTACTTCAGAAGTCTGAATATTCAGAGGAAGGAGGAAGAGTTTGGTAGCATTGAAACAAACAGGAAGACCTATCTCTGTGCCCTAGCCATCAGCACACGTTCTAGAGTAAAAATCATCATCCTACTTCAATTTGGTGTAATTCTTTGAAATCAACCATTTATGGAGAGCAATCAAATACTCTTTTTAAAGTTTGAATTGGAGTTTCAGCAATTCCACAAATTAACTTGCTACAGCTTACTGGGGTAAGGGAGAAGAAGAAAACTCAAGATCAATAACTACAGAATTAGTCCCATTCATCCAAACTATTCAGCCATAAGACTGTCGAGCTGTATGCTTTTTATTTAAGGCAATTTCTCTCTTTCATGACATGATGCATTTTATTTTCTTATTAAATATGATTTAAAAGAATGAAGTGTTCATTGTAGAAGTCAAAAGCAAATGGGCAGCAACTGAGCTCTGTATCACAAATATTAACTTTAATGTGAAGAGGCACAAATTGGGTTTTCTGCCATCAGGGGGTCCAAGGATTAAAAAATTAATGTCTGTCCATCCAGACAGAGAACAGCTGTTCAGCTAATAAGCCACATTTCCCACATTTTGCACAAGACTGAAAGACCAAAAAGCTCTGGCTATATGAAATTAGTGTTGCAAGCACTTAAGTCACTAAGGAGTGCTCCTTGTAAAATAACCCCAAAACCCTGCACCTCCCTTATTTCAGTGGCTAAAACTTCATCCAAGGAAAAAGTCCACCACTTCATTTCCATGTAGAAGACATGCCATACTGCAGGTAAAAGCAAACCTAAATGAGCAATTCCTTCTGGCTAAACGTTTGCCCTCTGTTAAGCAGCTGTATTTTCCAGACTTTCCAGAGTGTCCCAGGCATCCACCGCTACTAATTAGCTCTGCCTGCAATTTTTGTCCTCTGTTCACAGTACTAAAGTAAGAAGAGATCTTGTTCTAGCCCTTTGCAGGTTATTTCTTCTTGTGGGGGCAGCTAAGAAATACTCCTCATAATCAGGGGTATTGTGTTTTCAAATTACAAAGTGCAGCTGCCTTACAGTGAATAGGGATATGTAACCTCAAACTGCAGTTCTTAAGAGGTCACAGTTTAAATCCAGTTATGTATAGGAGGATGAGCAAACTTAGCTTTGATAAGCTGCAAAGTGATAGAACCCCCTTATTCACTTCCTTTTCCCCCCTCTCCCCACTCCTCATCCTAACCAACGACCAAAAAAAAAAAAAAAAAGCTCTCTCTTTGCTCCAGTGATCTGTTGTTTGGGGAATGCCTCTGCCCATGCGCAGCCCCTTGGCCATCTGGGCCATGAAGGGCCCTCAATCCCAGCCCTGAATGGTAATTGTCTCAGCGAGCACCCTCACAGGCATTTCAGGCAGTGGGGCTTATTAAAATCCTGAAGGGCAGTAATCCCTGAATGCCACTAAAAAGATCTCCAGCTGCTACCGTTTATGAAGTGGGCTTGACAAGAGAGAGAAAAGGAGAGGGAGCTGGGGGGAGGGAGGGAAGGAGAAAGAAGAATTTAGAAGTGGCAAGTTATCCAAACAGGGCCCCCATCAGAAGAGTCACATTTTATCAGCTTAGGCTTTCTTCCCTCCATTCCCAAAGGTATCTCCACTCTAAACCCACGCTAAGTCTTCCTTTTACTTGTTCCTGAAGGGGTGGGGAAGGGGGGGAACACCTCATGAACATATGCTTAAGGAAGATCTAAAATTGGGTAGGAAAGCGAAACAAGGAAGGCAGGTGAGGGAGCCAGAAGCAGAACTGATGTCTGCCTTTTCCCAGCTGGTATGAAGAAAATTTCTAGGTGTGAAAGCATTCAAAAACAGTTTTCTCTGTATGTGCATCTCTCTTCCCCTGTAATTCTGAAAAGTTCTTTTCATCTCATTAGTTTAAGCTGATTAATAAAAATTCATCAGTTTGCCCATTGCTTCTTCAGAAGTGGTGATGCAAGTTGAAAGATGGAGGCGGAAGGTTTTTGTGTTGGAGACAGTAAGTGGGATGACTTCTTAAATCCTTCATTGTCATCCTCCATTGGAGATAAATAGACACCTTGGCTCAAATTCTTCAAACAAACACTACATTGCTACAATTCTTTATTTTCTACTAACCTTCATGAAAAGCTTTAACCCCTCCAAAGTGCAGGGATTTTTGTGTGTGTGTTTTAAAATTCACCAAGTAAGTGAAAGCTTTCTCTCATTTCAGCATTTATTTATACAAGCTGTTGAAAAGGCATTATTGAACACCAATCTGGAAAACTGAGGCTGCGGAAAATGAAGACTATGAGGTAGTCAATTGCTATATTTTAGTACAAAAATGCACTCAAAACTGAAGTTGAATGTGCAATTTGCGTATCTTCAGAAACTGCTATAACTTAAACAGGGTTTTAAAAATATTCTAGAGGCCAGAATTTACAAATTCTGCATTAATGAAGTTGAAAGCCATTACATGTATTTGTTTTTTTAAATACTATGAGTGAACGTAATTCATCATCTAAAGCACTAAGAATAAAACAGATACATCTGTTCTCCGGCTGAAAATTATAAATTTTGTATTGTGAGGTATTATATTTGCAAAATCCATTTCTGAAAATAAATATTTTTTCCCAGTATGTCAGAAATTGACTGCTCAAGTAAAAGATCAGGTTCAAAAATCACTTCTGCCTGTTTCCTGACTACTCATGACAGAATCTATTATAAGTTTCTTTAAACTATTTTAAGCCCAAACATCACAGTATCTTAATTAATACAAATAAAACCTCCTTCCACAATTTCGTACTTTTCTAAAATGCTACAATGCCCCTGTACTTTAGAGAGGTGCCTGATCAGACAGGCACTTATATGACATGTTTGAAGTATTTTTACAGATACTAGACCAGAATTTCAGGACTTTTTTTTAAAAATGTGACCAAAAAGAGTAACTGTCATGCATAAATACACATATATGAGTCTGTACCATTGTCTTTATTCTCCATTAAGGCAGAGTGCTAGACCAAATATCATTAATCTTATCTGCTCAAACTTGCACAGATCATTGTAAAATATGCGCTGATTTTTATATTCCATGAGGCAGAGTTACTGCAGCTTTCAGCAAGAGTCCTTGTGTCAAACCAGTCAGTATTGTCTCTAGGCATTTGCTTTTTAAGGACGATTTGGGCTTGTATCTAACATCCACAGAGATTAAATAAGCATTTTCATGTTCTGTTTATAAAAATGACATGAAACTATGTTGTTCTGAACTTTTAGTTCAGGTAAGATACTATAAACTACAATGGAGACTTTCAGGAACCTGTTGGGTTCATACTTTGTTATGCCCTGTTTGGTAGAGCCATTCTAATACTTTGCAATAGGGTAAGTAATTGTGCAAAAGAAAAAGCCCCTGCGTGTTGTGGACTCTATACTATACAGAAGCAAATTTTAATGCTTCAAAAAGAACTTTCATTGATGCATCCTGAATCTTCCTGGCTGTACAATGCCAATCATAACATTAAAACTATTATGTTAGATGAAATAAACATACAGGATATATACACATATCCTCAGTGTGGGCAAAAGCAGCAATTCCAGTAATCCTTCCCAAGAATAATTGAAATGTATCATAATAAAAACATACACCTGTATATTGTCCTGAATTTCATGCCCTAAGTTATGCTCTCATTGCAATTAAAATATAGCAATGAAACCCAGTATTGGATTGTCATGAAATAAAATTATGTTGCCCAATTACAGTACTATTGTTTGCTATTGTTTCTGACTTACCAAACCAAGTTAAGTTTAGTTCTGCTAAACTTCAATTTTACATTTCCCGTTAGTCACAAATTAACAAGTCAATGCAGAATCTGGTTAACAGACAAATATAGAACACAAAATTCAACTTTCTGAACCTGAAACACAGAGGCAAAGACACACAAACTGTGTTCCGTTAGGAGGTTGTGTACATCCCTGATTAATCTACCTAAAGCAACAGACTGACTGGGCACAAACCCCATGCTCTAGCTTTATCATGTTTTGTGATTCCAATTAATGAATCGAAAGGGCACACTGCCATAGGAAACTGTACCTATCAAACCACAAAACTGATTACGGTGAAGCTGAACTGAAAATCAGTACCTGCATGGATGACAAGGGTTTTTCTTCCCTTTGTTCTCAAGCAGGTCTTTTTCAATGTGAAAGGTGTAAACGGTTAGCAGTACACTAGGCAATGGAACGCTATGTTGCCGCCTGCCCCCGCATCTATTGCTTCAGTCTTCATGGAGACACGCCTAGCACGTCTTCGTATGATTTTGTTCTGTTCTTTGCAGACTCCTACTCTAAAATAAAACACTCTTCTTGAGAGGAGTGTTGGGGAAATTCAACTCCTCCCAGCTCTTACAACATTTTAGTTCTTTAAGTTCTTTTAAGAAAACACTGGTAGAATAAGATTTTAAAAAATATATTAAAAAAAGATTGCAATAAACCCATTCAATTTTGTGATAGTATTTGTCCACCATAACACTTTGTTACTATAAAACAGAAAAGATAAATTCAGAACTTTCAAGAGAAACAGTGGGCATGACTGCATATGAAGGAGAGTATTTTACATTAATACTGTACAGTTACTGTACTCATTTGACATTCACATAAATGTTTACAGAAAAAAAAGAATAAAAATGTTTGAAGAAAACAGATGCAACTCTGCACAGTGATAAGTACCAACAACTACCGTTTTTTCAAACTGACTTCTGCTAAAATGGGAAAACAGCTGGTTAGAGCATACAAAATAAAGCTGCATTATGGAGCTGTCAGGCAAATGTAGCATTACAGAGACAAAAAAAAGTAAGACCATATTTCTACCCAGACTGATAAGCTTTCTGAAAACCTCATGGTTACAGTTGAAATACCAGCTACAGTAGTGAAGGAACACAATTTTGGGGGTTTTTTAGCATGACACTGAAGAAAAAGAGCACATAAATACATTACAATTTTGATCAGTCATTCTTTTTTAATAAAAGCCAGTCAATTCACAAATGAGTGTAATTTAGAACAGTTGATTTGGCAAGTACAAAGAAACAACTTTACACCAAATTTTAAAAGTAGAAGAGGGATAATTTGTACAACAATATGTTGTTTTCCAGTCTGAACAATAAACCCTTCCAAAATGTACAGGCATTTTACACTATCTCATATACACATGCTTTAAGGTTAAAATAAAAATCTTATGGCTCATGTAACAGAAAAGTGTTCCAATTGTTGCAAAAGCAGTAACTCTGAATTTTCCTGTCTGTAAAATATCAACCATAATATTAAAATCATTGTGTTAGGTGAGGAAGGAGGAAGGGAAGCATACACACAAATAAGGATATTAAAAAATGAAAGAAAAGAAAAGTGGCCTAGACAAGAGTCTGGTTACTTGTTTCCTTATACTGACTTTATAGAAAGTCACTTTTCATTTGATGCATACACAAAATCTCTTTCTAACGGTGTTTAACTTTTTTAAGCTGGTATTTGTGATGCAGTGGTTTTCACTAAAATATATTTTCCAGCTGTTTGTTTAAACTTCAAGACAGAAGAAAACACAAGTAATAGTTAAAAATGTAAATCTATTATGTGTTTAAAATACTAGCTCAAAGGAAAACAGATTCACTGCAGAGAAAAAAAATCATAAACCTTCCTCTTCTGTATCAGAACTACAAATACTTCAACTACGCATTTTTGTCTTCAAAACAGATAAAGGAACTAGAACAGGATCTGATGATGAGCATACAATATTTACATAGAGTATTCTTCTCATTAGGGAAAAAAAAGAAAAAAAAACATCTGGGGAGGGGAATCTATGTGAACATAACAGTTTTTATACTCCTAAGTATTCTACACACCAAATCAGCTGATCTCTAGTGAAATGAAAATCCCGGTTAACTATAAATTCAATCATATTGCTCCACAGCAATTGATAATAATGTGTTACTTACTTATCAAGTGTTTTTTTCTGGTTTTGAAATAGTACTGCTCTCTATAAGCTTGAAAAACAATGCTTTTCTACCTTTAAGGCACAGTACTTGAAGTTTCTTATCAGCAATATGTTCATATTTCAGATAATTCCCATCCTTGTTTCAACTTCTACCCCACCCTTGAAGACTGGGTTTCTTCCTGCTATAATGCTGCTAGAGGGTACAAGCAAAGCACAGTGCAAACTCATTGTTATTAGCTCGGTGTCAAGCACTTCTCCTTCCTAGATAAAGGACCAGTGCAGTAACAAGACAATCCTATTCCCATCTGAGGAAAGTAAACAGAATTTGCTTTTATACAGCTCCTTTCATATTCAAAATACCCCAATATACTTTACAATAATGAGATAGATACACTGTCATTTCCATAATCTTAAACGCAGAGGGCAAGGCTTTGTCTTGCGAGTAGGAAGAAAACTAGCGAGTCCATGGGTCCTTTGAAGTTTCATTACATCATCTAGACTGAAGGACAGGAGGGAATGGAGAAATGGAGACCATAACTGAGACAAAATAGAGAGGAAGACAGCTGACCATTGTGAAATATTTGAGACACATCTCTCACGACATTCAAGGAGCACCTATCTAGAAGCAAAAATGAATCAGCAGGGAAGATTTTTTTTTTTTAAGACTGGCAGCAGGTACAATGCTAATCATATTTTTCTTTGAAGACTTTTCTTGGGTGTGAAGGGAGGAAGGGAGCTAGGAAGCCTGGTGAGATGAATTTCACTTTCATCACAGCAAGCCAGGGATCTATATGCATACAGAGATTCGGTTCAGGTGAAAGTAATATAGTAGGCTGTATTACCCATCCAGTCAACACAAGTACTCATCCTATAAAGAGATGAAATATCCTGTCAAACGAGAATGTGAAAGGAACTTAGGAAAAAACACTCCTAAAAAAACCAGAAAGATGACAGGACGGTACAAACTGATGAGACAGCTCACCATCCTGCCTTAGAGCAAGGGTCCATCACCTGCCTGGCACTGCCTGGCAGAAGCTTCTCCAATGACAGTGGACTGGCCAAGGAAAGCAAAAGAATCTGCAGTCTGTGTTTTACTGCCAAGCTGTGTTCCCACATGAATTAATAAAAAGTGGTGGCCTAATTAAACTACATCGTATGCATCTTGCCTTCCTTCTGCACAGCCAAGACAACAGCTACATGGAACAGAACAGCAGTGATTAAACTCTCTAAAATACTTCATCCATTGCTGCTCAAACAGTGAGGGAGGGAGACTTGCCCAAGAATCCACCCTCATTGCCTAGCTGTTCACAAAGGATTGCAGAATCTTTGGCAGGAACCAGCCCCTGAAGGAAGAAGTTGGTACCCCTTCTCCACATCCTACCTAAATCATGCTAAGGCTATGTTAGTCTAGCACCTCACACAGACAGGGGATGGAAGGTGTTGAACACTCCACTTCTGCAAAGCTTTATGCAACCCACAGTGAGTCCTTGCCCCTTGTTTGTTGGAGGCTTCCCTTTCCTCTGCACTGAGCAGTTATGCCTTCAGCTGTGTTCCCTGTTTCATTTCCCCCACTGCCTTTCTTCTTCTCCTAACACATGCATACTTTAGCCTTGGCTATGGCGTGCTGACTGAGAAGGAACAATAGGAGCCTTTCAAGTGTTCAGAGTGAGCTTTAAGCAAGGCTCAGCTCAGAGACCCAGTCAATATTTACGGTAGTTTGAAGCCACTGGTTCATGGCTCCTTCCAAGCGGAACACACTAGTCCGGAACCCCGAGACCTTACTTGATTTTATCCGAACAAGGTAAAAATAAGGGGATAAACAGATTACAACCAAAAATACTTTTTCTTGAAAATACTCATGGTCACAGAACAAAAAGAAAAAAGGAAAAGCAAAGGGGGACAGGAAAGGTGTAGAGGACACTGAACAATACTACACAATACCACAACTTACGTTTGAAGAGTAACCAGCCACTTATAATTAGCAAAGTAATCTTTCCCCTAAAGCTGATTAGCAAATTTTGAAAATCACACATCAGAAAGCTACTATATGCAAATCCATTTAAAGTGACCCAAGCAAACAAAGTACGCAAAGAAACCCACCTCATCAACTACCTAAAGCTCTCATTCTCTTTGCAACACCTAGGTCACAGCAAGACCACAGGTTATAGCATGACCATAGATTACAGCAATGCACCTTTTCATACAGATACAATGTTCTGATGTTTAAAAACCGTAAGTAAAAAACCACACTTTTAGCTTGCCGAGAGAACATAGATAGAAAAAGGGTTAAGAATTGACATTTTTCACATTAAGGACCTAAGTCGTATGCAAGGTATAATTACTTGCCCCAAAAAAGAGATGACTTCACACATAATGGAAGTACAATTAAATGTTTTTAAATAAACATTTTTCTAATTAAAATATCAGGTTTTATTTTTCTTTTTCCATTGCAATAATGCTTCTGTAGAAGTGTTCATCTGTTTCCAGAAGCTTGCAGAATTGTAGCAAAACCGACAAAATCAAAAGAAGCGTCCTGGCGGAAAACTGAGGTTGTCATTTGTAGAATCTCCCTGCTTCTTCTTCAGCTTCTTCCCTTGCTCCCCATAACCATCCACATTATACAAAAAAAACCCTCCCAAAACCATGTTTCTGACAGTGAAATACAACTGGATTGACAATCATAATTTACCTGTTCAAACTGAAAGGCAGCTGTATGATTTTTTGTTCAGAGTGGTTGGAGTCCTGTCTGAACATGCTTTCTCATGTTAGACTCCACTGAAAGTTTTGAGTCAAAGAGTCTGACAAGCCACTGTTAAAATAGGAAAAATTACAGCTTTAGCTTCAGATGTGTCACGTTCTTTGCAAAAAACACATTTTATGCCAGCCCTAGAGTCAAAGGGCATACAACAGCAGAACAGATGCACCTTTCCGCCTCGCATGTTCGATTTTCAAATGCATGGAGTTTTGATTGTTTGAGTTGCTTTATTTAAGAATGTTGCATTATTGTCATTGATTTTTAAAATTTGATAACATCAAATGGGATTCCCAATTGCCTTCCATTCCACTCCTCTCACTTTAAGGGAGTGCAGGAACGCTTATAAGCACCAAAAGATAGGTAGAAAGAACCAGTACAATTAAAGGAAGACACAAACACATCTGCAACAGAGGTAAGACTCCTGAGTAACTGAGAAATGCTTGTTTCCAAAACAGAGTTCAAAAGAATGAAGTTATGAGGCTACCCAGTCCTAAGGAAATAAGTACAGGCTCCTTTATAGCAAAATCAGTTGGTAACAAATTTCTCTTACCCATCTTTTATATTACTTTCTCTTAACGCCATATGCAGGGTGAAAATTTTAATCGATATACAGATAAATAAGCTTTAATATAAACAAAATAAATATGTAGCTGTGCCCGAAACAGTAACTAAGATGGAGCCAAAGTTTTGAAAAGGAAAAAACATTCAGTAAACAACAAACAAAATAGAAAGTAAAATGGGTTTTGCAGAAGTGGTAAATGAAAACACACGGTAAACCTTTTCAGAGACATTAACTCACGTTCTATTTTTTAAAATAGCTTAGCATTACTAATAACGTTTTTGAAATTTGGAGATGAATAAAAGAGAATGAGGCACAGTGAAGTACTGTCGACTGAATAGTTGATACTTCATTCTCTTCTATTACTGCAACTTAAAAAACAAAGTAACATCCTCAATGATTCAGTAAACTCAATGGGAATTTCATGCAAATATAGCACAGCATCTGATCAGAGTATGTTAACACACTATTTCTTTTACTTTCCATTCATTAGATAAATATTGCAGAATACTACTTACAGTCTATTCCCGATCACTTATTATGGAATACTGCAGAAAAAAGTAATTAGTAATCCTGTATTATCACAAATCAGGATATTCTGTATTAATCAGATAACTTCTCAACTGACAAGCCATATTTGTGTAAACATTATTCTTGCTTCTGATATATTATTTAAATAAGAACATTACCGCAGCAATGTGGACCACAATAAGAGAGTGCAGGAAAGGTTCTCTCTAAAACCTATGCATTTATCTTAAAAATAGAAAAATAAAAAATCTTTTTTTCTCAAAGGTGGGAATGTTTCTCAGACCAAACCATCATGCATACTATCCCTTACAGGAATCACAGGTAACAGTACTAGCACATTTAATTGAAAACCACAGAACTTTTTTCACCTGGGTACATCACCATACTTTTGGGTCTCAGATGCTACCAAGACTTGCTTTCTCTCTGACATTTTCATTACAGTGTGGAAAGCAGAGGACATTTTGTCTTGAGAGTAGGGCTGAATATGAAAGAAAACAGGTAATTCAAGAAGATTGGGTTAAACCTACCTGATACCAATGCTAATCTAAAAATCAATTCTTGTCTGCATCCCCTGTACTAGTTTTATGAAGAAAATAACCACACAAACACAAAGAAGATGCAATCATTCCTCTGTCGTACATTAGAAGAAAACAGCGGAAATCCTAATTGGGCACTGCAACGGTCTGATTTGCTCACAGAAGTTACAAAGGCATAATTGCTTTCATCAGTAATAATATATTAGCTCCAAACTCTACACCTAAAATAAAGTGCTTATTAAACTCTTCCAAATGCTTTGTTCTGAAGAAGGCCATTATATCAGCACTAAATCAAGACAGCTAGTATGAAAAATGGAAAATGGAGATTTCTTTTTACAGTAAGCTATAAAATGTAGTTCAGTCAGAGACAGGGTCTGAAAAAGTAATATTAAAGTGATGCTGTAAATCACTAAAAAAACTTTTTTTTTTTAAAGCTAACGATTGTACTTTGGACTAGACACAGTGAATATGGCGATTTTCTTCACAAAGTGTTCTTCGCAAGTAAGTTTTATATAATTGAGATATAGAGAAAGGGTTTGCTTGGAATTTGAATGCAGTGAATAGCCATGATATAACAAGAAACAAGTATGATCTACCTCTCTAATTAATTTTCCTTCTTCACCCACAGTTACTTGTTATGATAGTGTGAATATTAACCTTAATAAGGAATTTCATACCACCTTCATTAAAGATACTGCAAATAACAATGCTATTTTTATTTTGTTTTTATTTTAATGAAGAATCTCTTTATACTCTCAAACCCCTCAATAAATGTATGGAACTTCTGTAAGTGAAGTTCCTATCTACAATACAACTTTGGAGAGACTGATTTATATTTCATGTTTTTAAGTGAGGATTATGCTGTTAAGCATGTTACAAAATTATCATGTTCTCTGCAGGAAGCATTCCTAGTATTTTTTGTAAAGGTAGTTTGTCTGAAGACTGTTTTAAGACGTAAGTCTTAAAATTGTGTATGCATTCCTTTACAACGTTTGTGAACTCAACAAGCTATTAAACATTCACAGGACATTTTTGAAATATGTTTTAAAAAATCAGCTTCACAGAAAATTTTCAAGGATTTCTGGGAACGTTGCAGGCAACTCGCTACAAATACATACAAGTAACATTAAACTGGCCCAATGTCTTAAAACTGGATGTACCAACACAGGGACTACAAAACATGATCAAATTTCAAATGTATGCACAATGGATAGTTTAAGAATTAGAACTTGATTTTTCTGTGAGACTAGATTTTACAAAAAAGACATTTATTTCATCAACATCTGTCTTCTCAAACTAAACATGTGCTGCATTTCCTGAAAGATGTGTCTTCCTCTCATTACGTATCTCATAGCCACTAGACATCAGCAAGTCCACTGGAAATCAAGAAAAATGTAATGCTTGGTACTCCATTAATGAAATTGCTTCAGGAAAAATTGCTTTCTCATTCTACCAGCAGTCTCAAAATACAATGCCCTGCCACAAGACAAGAATCCCTGCTCACCATTTTGGAAAACAGGTAATAAATAAAATGAGTTTATATATTAAAGAGCTTACATTTGCAAGGAGAAGTAGCATTATCCAGCAAAATAGGGACTTCTGTTTTGTAGAAGACTATTTTTCTATTTTCTAGAAAACAGAGATTTCTTTCCTGAATACAGTGTTTTAATTATTTCAGTGAGGAAACAAATCTATCCTATTTGGACATTAACAAGATCCAATTGGTCTTCAAAGAATATCTTATCTAAAAGAGAGCAGTATATTGCATATAGTGCTTTGGAAAGTACATAACCTGTATGCCAGTGGTGTATTACTATATCTGATTAATTTTACCTTCATGATCTTAAATTAAAGATTTTTTTTTGGCACATACAGAATTGTCCTCCTCTGTATAAAGCATCCAATACCTCAGAGTTGCACTAATGCCTATCTGCTAATCACTTACAATAAGCCAGTTCTCACTTTTGAAACTGCTGACGGCAAAGCAAATACTCATTCCACCAGGTTCAGTTTTATCCCCTTCAGCCCCCCAAAGGTGGAGGTCCTAACCCTGCAAAAACAGTTCAAAGAAATCTCAGTTCAGAACTTATTTGGACGCAATCAGACAAATACCAACAACGATATATAATCCCATGTTGCTGTGCCCTCTCACTAGATTTGATTCACGCAGATTGCACAGCCTCACAAAAATTGACAAGCCTAGCTACTGAAACTCTTACTCATGAACTACACCATAAGATCATCAATACAGGACCTAAATCAACTCCCATCCAAAGCAGTGGGAGAATCTTTTTACTTCCGTAGAGTTGGATCTGAACGCTGCCGAAAATACTGCAACAAAAAAGCAGCAAAAAAAGGTATATTAAAAAAACCCCAAAGACCAACATTAGACCACATAGTATCTACCAAGGTATACAATTCAAATAAATAGACAGACTTCCATTCCTCATTAGTACCCATCAGCTCCTACCGACTTCAGCAACTTTTAAAAACTAGGATATTTATTTAAACTACTTTCCTTAATCAGCTTTACGGACCATTTTTTGAAAAGTATTTAAGAACCCAGGAGTGTAAAAAAGCAGAAATAAAATCTAAGACAGTTAAGCACCAAGCAGTCTCAAAAATCTCACATGGCTTCTATCTGCAATTCTAGGTACCTAAATATATTCAAAATTCTATTCAAGATTCTATTAAATCAGTGGGCTAAAAAATCTGATTAAATAAATTACTGATTTTACAGGCTACAAAAAAGTTTTAGTAAATATTAGTGTGAAGGCACAACTTCACTCCTTCAATGTCTTGAAGGACAGCATTCAAGATAATTCACTCTGCTGTTATGCACTTAAGCTTACATTTGGAAATAGTTGCACATTGTTAAATAGAACTAGCACAAATTTCACCAAAGCCGCTACTGCGGTACTCCAAAAATCTTAACCTCATTTCACTGAAGATGACCTGCACACCAAGGGCTGAAAACAGAAAAAAGGTGAACGTGCAAAGTAACTGCTTTCATTTAGTGCTTTTTTTCATCCAGTTTACTATGCAGGACACAAGCAAAAGCATACAAAGGATAAGATGACTTGCACCCACTTAATAAATGCAGGCAAATACCAGCTTTGATCCCAGCAATTTTATTGGAAAGCTCAGTTCACCAGAAAGTGTGCAAAACAGAAAGAAAGAAAGGCGAAAGTGACTGAAATGCAAAGGGAAAAGTGTACGCAACTTAGGCGTAAGTGAAGGGAAAAATAAAACCCTAGAATTAAGACCTTTTGAATGCAGGAATAATAAATTTCCAAGTAAATGTCACTTCACTATGACTGAGTTTCCCCAATTGGGTATTGTATACATATAATTTTATATATATAATTATTAGGCACACACTTTCCGTGTTCTTTCCCCCCAAAAGCAGAGCTGACAATCGTGACAGCGGAGTGTGTAATTAGTTTTTATTGTTCCCCTGACAGCCATAGCTCTGCAAGGACCCCTTGCCTTTTCCATTGTAAATGTTATGGAAAAATACACTAATGACAGGCATTTAATTATGGGCACAGCAACCATGATGGGAGCTGTGCCAATAGTGACTGGCAGCTTTGGATACCAGATATTCACAGCAATGGTTCTTTTTCTCCCATACCTTGTAACCCAAATTACTGAAGATATGATTTTTTTAAAATATCTTTTCTAAAGCTTTGCTTATTGTTTATAGATATTATTATTAATAACCACCACCTTAAAAACAGACAGAAAAAATAAACAGACAAAATGGTAATTTTTTTTGTTCAAAAGTAGCATGAGTTTTTTTGAAAGAGGTCTATCCACTGACAATGCCATCAACATAAAAGAAATCCCCACTAACTCTGGCACATAGTTGACTTTTTTTTTAATTATACATAGCTACAAACAAAAAGATACTATGCCCCCTTAACATATCTTTATTCAATATTTACAATAAACTCTCCCACATTCAACTGTAGTTGATGAGGTGCTTTTTCGCCTGATTAATTAGCAATTGGGAGACACACTTTTTGGCAGCTTTTGTATCCCTATTATTTCTTCTGGTTTGGCACAAAAACTCCCTTTTGGGAGCACCAGTATTTGTACTGTACCCCGCTTAGTGATGGATCACTAATTTTTAATAAACCAAGCCCCAAGAGAACTGCAAAAAGTGTCTAAGTGTATTGGAGCAATAACTGTAAACAAAAAAAAAAGGGGGGGGAGGGGGGCAGAGGGAAGAGCTGTTGCACTATGTAAAATATTAGGTCTTCCAGACTATGCATGGAGAGTCTATCCAAGAGATCACACGTAGTCTGAAGACAGGGGTCTGAATTGGCTTTTAACTACTTGATCTCTGCCTTTATCTTTAAAAAGCTTTAAAAAAGCGACTAGCTAATGTGGATGCACATTTTTCCTTGAAGAATGCTATATCTGAATGTCCCTTCACTGTTTCTCATCCCTCCCCCACCACCAGATGAATGAAATTACTCTGTGAAGCAGATCTCTATGAAGAATGACCACACAATTCTGGACCAAACGGTTCTAAGTCTATGTAGCAGTCACAAATCCCTGGCTAAGCCGAACAAAGCAACATTATTCCTAAGTGGTAAGTTTGGGAATATAAAAGTGAAGCTGTCTGGCTCTAAAGTGGTAACTTGCAAATAGCTGCAGAATCAATGTTGGCTGTCCATCCCCCATCCAGCTGGCTCCCATATCAGTAACTTCAAAAATGCAGTTTGCCATTATGGTGGCTTAAGGCACTTTATGTGCCACTGCAATGACCATGCTGTGTGTGCATGTCAGAAGGTCATACTTCCAAATTCCAGAGTCGCTCTTTATTTCCTTCTTTTCTGGAAACAATAGGAAAGAGAGCAGGATTGATAGCTCCTACTTTGTTAACTCCTGCTCACCAAATGCCCTGCCTGTATGAATACAAAACTATTTTTTTAAAACCTGATTAGACATCAACTAAAGAGCAAAACAAAAAACAATGCAGCTGTTTTCCCTGCTCATTAACAACATTAATTAGCAAATTTCTTTGCAACAACTTTCAAGAATTCCAGGGAACCCAACATCGTGCTGGTAGTCCATACCTAACGCTGATGAACTAGCATCGCAGACTGAATACTGTGCTACGAAGATCATCATCAAATCTACCAGTAAGTAAAATAGAACACCTACTTTTTTCTGTCTCCTCACAAAAAATACATCTCTATGTTATTTATATAGTGCTACCAAAACCAGAAAGTATTCGACATTGAGAGATTTGGTATTTTTGTTTGGTTTTGATGAAAAGATTTAGAACGTATTCAGCTCCAGTTTCAAAGGCACAGACTGAGATAAGATACTGAAATTTATTTAGAAAAGTAAACCAATTGTAAAGGAAAAATTAAAATAAAAAATACTAAGTACAGTACTAGTATTATAATAAAAATGTATATATATTTCTTAGCAATTCCCTGTATGATAACGATAATGTGATTTGAATGTCTGTAGAGAGAAGGAAGTTCTTCTGAACTGTAATATACATAAGAAAATACTACTTTGAATTCCACAAAAGCAAAAAGGTAGTGCTTCATTGCTACCCCCTAGGGAAAGGCTGCAGTGCTCAACTACTGTTGATGCACAATTCACACAATGTGAATATGCCCGCCACTGGCAAGCATCCACCCCCAAGCAAAAAAAGAAAAAATTTTGGGGAGTTAAAATTATATTATTTTAACAAATAAAGAATGCCAGTGCTACACAGCAAACATTAATTATGGCATAAAATAAATTCTGTCAAAATATGCATCCTTTTAAATGTCACAAGGACAAATTTTATCTTTAAGAATGGAACAAAAACGTATTTTAGCAGAGGGCGATCAAAGTCAAAATGAACATATCTCCTACTCCAGTTTTTTGCCTCACCAGATGATTCACAAGCAAATCATTCCTTCTCTGCACTCCAGCACCATTTCATTACTGTCATCAAAAACTAAAAATGGTGCCTATCAAATAAGGTGGTTCTTCAGGAGTCCGATGAAAACAAACAAAAAATGTAAAGTTACTCAGTGATAAACATGAAGTAAAATTTTTTATTGCGGGTATTATTATTGAACAGTTCGTCATTAGAGTAATATGCTGATTTAATGATGAAAAGAAAATTAACAAAGTGAAAATTAACTAATACTGTACTTACAGGTTTTGCAGTCTATGATCCTTTTTTTCCATGCCGTATATCAGCATGGATAGGTAACAATTATTCCACTAGAATATAATGCAAGTGACAACAAGAATTGTAATTTTCAAGTAAAAATTGCCAAACCTGAAGAATTTGCTATAAATTGGTATTAGCAATTCGTGCAGATCTTGCTAATTAACAGGACTCTTGTGTATCTATCTTCTCGTTAGCTGATTTTTCTTTTGGCAGCATTTTTACTGTTCGTGTATTTAAACAGAAAAATGGCCATAAAACTCCTAGCATACCAGTGAACAGAACCTGGGCATCAAACAATTTCTATACATTTTGCAACAGTCAAAAATAAACAAACTCTTTTTTTTTCATAAAACTAGGATCTAACAATGTATTTTCATCAACCTGTCAACAGTAAAATATGAAGGATGTTTCCTCAGATAAAAAAAAGTCAAAAATATATATATATGGCATGGGGTATTTCTTTTATTGGAAACCTCAGAGTTTTACAGGAGAGAAATACAATCTCAATCCTCACGGAACAGCATCCTTTTTTATATATTTTCAAATACTTGATTTTAACATAAATTATTTTTAATAATGTGTAGGAGTGGGAATTTGTGGTTTTGTAATGTAACAATCTATGCTCAGTTTCTTAAAAAAGAGGATTTCAGACGTCTATACGTGTTTGCACACTATAAATTAATACCCACCATTTTAAAAGAATTCAACTATAATCTAGCTTGTAGAGACTACAATGAATAGGGAGAATGCAAAAATGTAAGGAAGACTTCTAATGTGTGAAGGATTCTATTCTTCCATTCAGCAGTGCTGAAGTACATTACAGTAGGGCTTACTCACAATAACAGTAATACCACCAGAAAGCAATTTCAATAATGTGTCTGTTTATTTTAAAGCAAACATTTTCATTTCATTATGTTGGTGTGCTGCTGAATGACAAAATTTTAAGCACAAGAGCAACAAAAACTTAAATAAAACAGGGCCCTTTATTCTCAACAGTGAATTACACCATTGAGAAACATTGGAAGATTATATTAATCATGAAACTAAAGACATTTTTTAAAAAAACAATGATCAGAACTGGATAGCAGAGCAAAGAGCGATTATTGGAAGAAAATATCAGTTCCAAAATACTTCTAATTGCATTTAAAAAATTGAAAAAAAAAAATGGTGAGCCAAATCAAGAGAGGTACATCTCACAGCTATGGACAAATTACTGTCTACTCATGTTTTTTCCAGGAAAGATTGCGTCGTTGTTAGCATCTTCTCTAAGGTGATCCAAATGACCAGCCTTCTTTACGCGCTTTCTTAAAGTCTAATATTTCAACAATGCAGTACTCTGCCCAGCGACAGATGGGTTTAGGAAGAAGCAGTAACAAGGTACTCTAATAAGGCCAGAGAATTCTCAAAACATATCCTTGTAATCTTCTCTGTTTCATTTTACATCTGTGTGCCTGAGTGCTTGCTTATCTACCTGCCCACCTACTGACCTGAGGACTACCAGCATGCGAAGAAACAGCACAATGGGAAGATGGCCAAGTACTAAAACACAGATTCTACAAATAACTTTTTTGTTATGATTTTTAATTTTAAAACAAAAGACCTTAGCTGGAAGATGTGACCTGGGAATCAGTTTGTAAAGCTATTAATTTTCTAAACATTTAAGAGTTAATCAATTGAAAAAAATTCGTTTTCAGAGATTTTTTTTCTCACACAACGTTCATGATTTACTCTGCACCACATCACCTTCTAACGACACACTTCAATGCATACATACATATGTATACATATGCACGGATATATACCTAAGTATACATATACCTACACTGAAATGCATATATATTTGCATACAAATGTATATATATTACATATGCCTCTCCATATGAATGCAAAGACCATGACTCCTGAAGGACTAATTGCATTCATTCATTTTCTCAGCCCAGCATGAAGCTGGTAGATTTCTGGGATCATAGCAACAGGGGAGAGAAAGGAAGGCTCATCTTTATCTGTCCCCTCTCCAAAAGGATATAGGGCTAGCAAAAAGAATGCAGTGAAGTGTCCTCACTATGTGCATTTGGAAAAGATTTAATAAGACGCATTTCATGAAGACCATGTACCACTTAATAAGGTGCCTTTCATACAAAGGTGGAAGTCAGCGAAGCTATTGTTCTTTGTGTAGTTTTTCCAAAGAATGTTTCAAACTGTTTCAAAACCCCGCTTTTAAAATAAATGTCAATATTCTTTTGGAGACACAAGGTGTTAGTGAAACTATTAAAAGCACAGAAAGTCGGTGTAAAGAATTCAAGGCTCTACTACTGATCTTGAAATTGTAAGAAATCAGAGATTTCTTCAGCTCTCAGAGCAAACTGCTGGATAAAATGCTCTCAAAATACAAGCTATGCTGTTTCAAAATAGTTTTTTATACACACACACACACACATATATGTGTGTGTATATATGCCAAGTACTTTAGTTCTTACGCTTCCCTTGGTGTATAAAAATTATATGGAATACCAAAACCAAAGCAAATGCCTTGATTTTGCCCCTCTTCATCCCCAACTTCTTAGCTGTTAACACACGTAACTGCCTTCTTCCTATTCCAACCATTTCTGCATGGTTTCCCTAATGTTTGTACATAGGCAGAACTATTTCTAGATGGAAAACAAACAAGATAAATCAAACAAAAAAACAGCCACATGACCTCAGCATATACAACAAACATACCATGGTGAAATCTGCAAACACATGTAAATGGATGTTAGCATACTTAGACGTCCAGCCAGCCAGCCAGCCTACTCTCGAGAAATGCATGAGCAACCATGGCCACAGCTTCTCAAAATTAAGTCTATGCATTTGGCTGGTTCAGGGAGGCACTTAAGTACACATCCATTCATCCACACAACTGCAACAGAACTTAAGTGTGTCAGTATGCACTTCAGGGAAGTCACACACTTGCCTAAATCAGCGCCTAAATACTCAGCTACAAAATTCGCCTAAGTTTAGACATCCAGGTTGTGAAATTCTGGTCTATGCACAGGATTTTCAGAAGCATCCGCTCATTTTTCTGTTCACTGCTCCGAAGTATCTATCTTAAAAAAACCTCTAGCAATATTGACCAAATTGTGGTATCCAGCTTAATTATGGGAACTCACCAGTTGAAGTTGAAATGATTTTTCAGTATCTAAATTCTCTAATTACCATCTGATCTCTTGATTTTATTATGCACATAAATACACAAACAGAAAATATATCAGCAGCCTATGTCTTTATAATAATTCTCTTGTGGATGTAACTTTATACACAATTTTCTTGTGTAAGATACAGCCAAATACAATAATACTCCTAATAAAAAATACTTGCTTTTGTGAGACTACAAGGTTTGGCCTCTATATGTGACCAGAAACAAGACTTGAAATGCAAGTATTTTTAACCACCTTGAAACTAGTAAAAACTTATGAAGTTACATAACCTGTCACTGAAAAAACTTACAGGGAAATACCTAAATGTAAACCACAATCTTGAAGCACAATCCTGCAAGCACAATCCTGCAAGCAGAAAAATGTAGCAATAATTACAACAAGTAGTTCAGCTTGAACTCTGACAAGATTAAAAGCAGTAGCAAGCACTAAACAAGCAGACCGCTTCAAAAATTGGCCCAGGTACATGACATTTTGGCTAAATTCTAATTACAAGGACACTAGTAATCAGGATTAAATGAATATGCTCCATTACAAAACAAACTTCCAAAACTATTTTAAGTGTTAGATTCAGAATAATATTCTTTGGCAATATTATTTTGCTGTCCCATATAAGTACACATATGCAAACAGTGCTGAAAGACTAATGTACTTTAAGGTGATAATTAGAATTTATGTACACTTAATTCTAAGCCCACATAAATAACAAAACCATTAAAACACATTTTCAAGCTTACTTGAGGATTATTAATTTTTGAATCCACAAAAAAAGGATCAAAAAAACTTATTATATTTCAAAATCCTAATACTTAAACATATTCTCATCTGGAATTGGACTACAGCATTTATGGTACTTCATGTACATTGACAATTAAATACATAACAAAAATTAGGCACAGGAATACTTAAAACATTTCTAAGAACAGACTTAGGCTCTGTAAGAATGTACAACTTAGTTACTCATACATGCTAACAATAATGATCATAGAACATTTTTTAATTGTTCTAGCAGAACTTTGGCAACTAACCAAGAAATGTAATATGAATTTTGCTAACAGACTCTTAGGATTTTTTATTTACCAAATACTGTTCACACCAGGAGCACTTCTCAATTGGGACACTCATCAATTTACTGATGTGTCTTTTAATAAGGATATGATCTTTATGTATTTCAATAAACCACTGGAGTTATATATTAAAAACCTAAACATCATCGTATCTGAGGGAAGTACAATCATTATTAAATTCTTCAAAGATTTGATGAAACCTTAATTTAGAGTTCCTTTAATTATATCAAAATGATAAAAAAAATCATTTTTAAAGTGAATTAATTAGGTCTACAGCAGTTTGTTAATTCTGAATAAATACAATAAAGAAGTAAGCTAAAGCACAATGGTGGCATTTGTGTTTAAAAAATGACAGTGTATTTTGGCTTCTAATTTCAAATGGTTATCACCAAGTAAGCATCCCTACTTACTTCTACGTGTATAAAAACCAAATTGTTCATCTCCTGAGTCTGTCTCTGGAAGCATACAAATCACTGAGAAGTTATTCCTGCAACATAGTTAACTGCTCTGAAAATTTTGATAACCAAAGTGAATTTTGCCTTCAGCTTAGATTCTGATAAAACGAATTAAAACCAGAAGTGCTTTCTTTTCTTCGGATCTCTTACACCTACCATTCAGTTGTTTGCCTGTTATTCTGTAATGATCATGTAACTTGGAAAGCACACAAAAACTGGCACACTGTATAAAACAAAGGAGAAATACACCTGCACCCTGCTCTTTCTCATATTTTTAACTCACGGATAAACATGACATGTTCAAATAGATACTTCCATTGTGAAAGCGCAGTGAGTATTTCAAGACCAGAAGAAATTTTTGTTTTTAAAAGCGAAGGTTTAGAAACATCTTACAATTAACTCTTCCTCTAGTGTTTGGAAGAATAACAAAACTAAGTTTTCTTTAAAGTCTGCTGATGTTTAATGGTGGACTAAGAAGAGAATTCATTAAGAGTAATAAAATACAATTAAACTTACTAGAATCCTTACAAATGCCTTCAATGCGTAATACCTACCGACTAGGTAAACATTGTTTGTACCTTCAACTATCTTTACCTATGTGTAGTTACCGTGTGAGCTCATCACACGCAAGACAGCAGAAGTGAAAAATCTTCAATGTAAGGTTATTTTTGAAGTATTTTAGCTGTTATGCCAGCAACGTGTGGATTTAGTCAAACCTATTTATTTCAACAATCCTTCTGCCCAGTGAGATTTGTGAATATTACTTTATTTTTTCTCCAGCAGGTACATTTCATTTTGCCTAACAACAACAGAAAAAACTCTGGTTTTGAGAGAAAAGCGATTTTTTGGGACATACGTTCTCTGATGTGTGATGTGAGATGTAACTTTTTGTCTGTCTTACTCTGTGCAACTTTTCTTCAAGTGATACATGTAAAAAGAGGAAAATGTAGAGACAGGCATTTAAAATTATAGTTGCTAATCATTCCCAAGCATGATTGTTACTTTGGATAAATCCTCTTTGTCTCAAGCTTTTTGTGGCAACTATTTATTGCTGAGGCATTGTTACCAGGAACACAGTATTAAAGTGGTGGGCAGACTAGCTAACTCTGGGCACTTGAAAATTCTGCCCGTTAACTTCTGCATCACCTATTTTGAAGCCACTCTGGAATACCGAGTAGAGGAGTTTTCTGCAGGCAACACGGATCTATTAAAAAACATGACCTGTGACAAAAATCAATGTGCTAATCTCAAACCAAACAGCAGTATCAGAAGCATAAAAAAGAGATAACCTAAGATAAAATGTCCCCAAATTTACTTAGACCAGCTTGACAGATTTAAAAAAAAAAAAAGTAAGCCTGCCCACACACACTTTAACAAGGCAAAAATTTAATACCCAGGTGACTTTTTACCCAAACACATGGATACCATGTGGAGGAGGACTGAAATTTTCTGACGCTAAACGTGAGGGAAAACTCCAGAAAAATTGAATTAAACCTCCCTTTCCAGTGTGAGGCTCGCTGAACTGCATGCAGAAACCCTCTGGCACGCCTCGGCGCGACGGGAGCGGGGAGGCTGCGTCAGCACCGCTCAGCCCCGCCGCGGACACCGGCGATGCGCCGTCCTGTCCCCGGCGGCACCGGCATCCCCCTGGCCCGGGACGGCGTACCCACCTCGCTTCCTCACGGCTACCTCTCGCCTGCCCCGGAGAGCCCCCCGCCGGGCGGGCAGGGCAGGGCAGGGCAGGGGTAAAGCCACCCCTCCGCCGCGGCTGCCGCCCCTGACACCGACCCCGCCCGGCGCTGGCGCGAAGCCGGGACCGACGGCCCCGCTCCGTCCCGCCGGGGAGGGAGACTCCGCCCGGGGACGGCTCCCCGCTACCGGCGGGCGGCTGGGGGCCGCGCCCCTTCTGCCGCAGGAGCCCGCCGGGACACAAGAGTGGGGCCAGTACCTGCGGCCCCTCATCCCACCCGAACTCTTGGAACAGGCTCGGCCGCAGGCGCGGGCTGCCCCGCGGGGAGAGGCGCCCACGCCGCACCGGGGGCGCATCCGCCCGGCGCCCGCGGACCGGCGGCGGCCGAGCCCGGGGAAGCGGCTAGCCTGGTGCAGCGCTGGGGTGAGGGGGCAAGGGGAGAAAAATACCACCACCACCCGCCCCACCGTGGCTGCCTGTAGCCTTAGCCCTCCGAAAAGGAAAGTTTTCTACCCCATCTTGTAGCCGGGGTAGTGTCTGCAGGCGCTGGGCAACAGCCGCCAGCGCTGGGGCGCCGCTCCCCGCCGGCCTCCGCCCCCCCGCGCCGACCCCCCCCCCGTCCTGCGCCCGGTGCGCGCCCGCGGCCGCCCCGCGTACCTGGGGTTGGTGCTGTTCCAGTAGACGGCGTAGCGGTCGGCCACCGCCTTGGCGCCGGGCTCCTGCCCGCGCACGCACACCCACAGCGCCGCGGCCGCCAGCAGCAGCATCTCCACGTGCGGCATCGCGCCCGGCCGGCGGCGCGGCGAGACGGGATGCGGAAAAAATTAAGAAAGGGGGAAGAAAAAAAAAAAGCGGGGGGAGGGGGGGAGCAGACGGGACCGAGCCGGGGCGCGGGGCGATAAATAAAAGCGAGGCGCAGAGACGGGTGCGCTCCGCGGCGTGCCGCGCCGCAGCGAGCGGAGGACGCCTGCCGCCGCAGACGGGCAGCCGGCAGGGAGGCGCGATCCGCGGCCCCTCAGGGAGCCTCACCCCGGCAGGGGGAGGTGGGGGCCGAGGCGGGCGGCGGCGGCAAGCGACGGGCGGTGCTCATTCACCGGGAGTCCCGTACGCAGCCCGCGGTACGGCATACACCGGCACGGCGGGCGGGCGGGCGAGGGGCGCCGCTCCTCCGCCCCCTGCGAGCGGCCCCGGCGGCGCGGCCCCGCGGCTCGGGGACGGCGGGGGGACGCGGGGTTGGAGGGAGCGAGCGGGAGAGGGGTGAGAAGAGCGGGTAAGAGGGGAAGGAGATCTTCCCCCACCCACCCACCCCGGGAAACCCACTGGGGGGTCCTGGCAGTATATTAAAGGCCGCCGGCTGGGAGAGGGGCGAGAACTACCATCAGCTCTTAAAGTACAAAGTTTGTGTCTTCCTTCCCGGCCCTCCGCCGCCCGCAAATGAAAAACAAACAAAAAAAGAAAAAAAAAAAAAAGAGAAAAAAAAAGGGGGGGGGGGGGGAGCAAAAGCCCTGAGGAGTTTGTTTGCTGCGCTGATGGAGTTGGGGAGCCTGTTCTGCAGCACTAAGTGTCTTGAAGGAGACTTTGTGGAGTGGTTTTCTTGTCCTTCCTGTTCCTGGGCGGTGGATGCACCAAGGACTGAGCAACAGCAAAGGCGGAAAAAAAAAAAAAAAAAAGGCAAGGAAAAAAAAGGGGGGGGGCAGAAAAAAAAGAACGGGCAATCCAAGAAATATTGCGGCGTGGAAACCAAGGAGATGGAAATGAAAAACTGTCTTATGAGAGGGCGTGGAAAAAAGCAAAACCTCGGAGAAGTGGAAAATCAAGCCCGCAAACTCCTCTGGTGATGCTGGTCTTGGCTGGCCTCTCCGGCTCGGGGGACGAACGGAGCGATACGGCGAGGTGCGGAAATCTCCAGCTTCAGCCTGCCGGAGCCTCTCTGTGATAAAGCAGCGTCCAGTCCCGGGAACATCAACTTCTGCGGAAGGACAAAACAGTTTGAAAGAGCAGGGAGGGGGTGAGAGAAAAAGAATCCACCCCTCAGATGCCTACATAAGGAGATCGAAAAAAAAACCACCCTGTTCTTCTCAGTCCTGCCCAACAGCTGCTCCCCTTTTCCCTCTGAAGCAGCAGCAAAAGCAGCAAGGAAAAATATACCACGCCAGCAGGCAAATAAATAAACTTGAATGCAGCGGCAGGCAGGGAGGGATCGTAAAGAGCGACGAGGATTGGAGGGGCAAAAGTCAGTTTTGAAAAAAAAAAGAAAAGAAAAAATTGCTTTATGGGAGGAAAAAAAAAAATCTTTAAACAGTCACGCCCCCTTTTGCAATGACCGGTCCCTTCACTGCGTGTAAATCCGACATCAGCAGCCTGGAAAAGCTAGGAGCCTGGCGTGCTGGGTTGCCTGTGTGCATGCGTGTGTGAGACAGGCAGCCGCAGAGATACATACGCGGTATATAGAGGTACACACGCATACATACATGCACACGCGGGTGTCCGAGGCGGGATCTGGCGCCGGTGTGCGTGAGGGATGAAGGCGAGGAGGCGGCGCAGGCAGCCAGCTCGGAGCACGGCCGCTGCTGCTTGATCATGTGGGATTTTTGCATGCAGTTTACTTGGGAAAGGGGGGGGATTTGCCGGCGCAGCCATTCAGGGCACAGCCTGCTGTTTGCTTACAGATTGCCTTTTTTTTTTTTTTTTTAACACCTCGACCTGATTGGCTTGCAACACGAGAAAGGAGGCGTCGTCCCAGGCCTCTCCTCCTCTGTGCCAAAAAGATACCCAACCCCACCTTCTGGAAACCTGGCTAATTGAATTACTAAGACATCGGAGTGGTTCCTGTGCAGCCTTACTGCTACGGGTAACCATTTCAGCACCGGGCGCTATGATAGGTTTTACGCGAGCTGCGTGCGGATGAGATTCCGTCTGTCACGGCGAACAGCATGCCGAGAAATTCAGTCGCAAAAGAAAATTCCTTCCCCACTTTCCCCCGCGGCGGGGCTCGGCTCGCACGCCCCGGGCCATGCGCCGCACCGGCTGCGCGGCGGGACCTGCCGCATCGCTTTGCACACCGCGACTGTACGCTCAGGCACTGCATGAGCCAGCGGAACCCGGGCGGCTGTTGGGCAGCCGGGAAGGAGGCTCCGCGCTGCTCTGCTTCGCCCGTCATCCCCTTCTGCAGGAACCGCTCTGGCGGCGGCCGCCACCACCCGCACCCCTGCCGCCGACGGCAGGCTAAGGCGGCTGGTGGGCACCGGGGCCGGCGCTTCGCCGCCAACCACCGTTCGCTCCGAGGAGGAGGCGGCGGTGAGGCGCCGCCCGCCCTCACCCCAGCGCCGCCGGCAGCCGCGGGGCCGCGCGGCGCGCGCAGGTGAGCGGCTCCCGCGGGAGGGGCGGGGCGGGGCGGGGCGGGCTGGCGGCCAGGGCCTCCTCCGGGGGGGGGGAGGGCGCTCCCGCCCCGCCGGCGTTGCCGGGGTGACGGCGGCCTGCCCGGCGTCCCGCCGCCGGGGCCCGCGGAGCTGGGCAGGGGCGCGCCGCGCGCCTCGCCGCCCTTCGGAAGCGCCCCGACGCCCCCCAGCGGCGGAGGCCGGCGCCGCCGGGAGGCGGGGGGCGCCCGTCGCGGCCCGCGGGCAGAGCGGGACGGGCACCCGCGTCCCTGGCGTCGGCGGGCTCGAGCCCCTGGGGACCGGGGTGTCCCGGCTTCCCTTCGATTTTCTACTAACTTCTTCTGCTATGGCTTTTCTCAGCGCGGGAAGAGCTTCCAGGTTAACCTTCGCCGGCCGCACCGCCTCATCTGTCCGGCCCGTCGCCGCAGGACAGCGGGGTTTCTGCTCGTTGCCCTCCGCTCGGACGTGATTGGAGCGAGGGACCACGGACTCAAAAGAAACCCTCGAATCCCCTGATAGTTTTAATTTTTTCAGCAAAGGATCTGTAAAATTTTCAAGTGTTTATTATCAAAGGCCTAAAAACTTGACTGAATTTTGTCTCCTTATGGTCTCCTTCAGCCTTCTTTTTCGTATGTTGACAGCTATAGATTACACTTAGTAGGATGTGAAGTACATCAGCCGAATACCCCAAGTATAACAGGCACCATAAACCCAAACTTTTTTCACTCCTTTTCATTTAAAAAAAAACCCAGCATTTCCATTTTTTTTGCTATCTTCGATCTAAGTTCTTTGAATAGGAATGGGCACATCCTCAGTCTTTTTTTCTCCAGCACAGACAGACATGTTGAAATCACAACTGTTACAGGAAGCAGAATAAATAACACTTTTTTCCCGAAGAATCTCCTCAGCCACATTTGTAAGGAAAGCTTAATGATTTTTTTCTCTCTTTGTTCACGCCTTGTGACAAGCATCACAGGGAAGGAGTGAGGGGTTGGTTTGTACGACTTAAAACACCTTTTAATAGCAGAATCAGAGCTTAATCTAGTATATGAAATATCCTTGCAGGACTATATTACTTGGGTTTTTCTTTAACACATACAAAACTGTGAAAAGGAGTCAAACTATTGGAAAAAAAGCCTCCAAAAAAGACTAACTATAGCAGGAAGATATCTTTTCTTCCCTGCTTTCCTTAGCAAGCAAGCTGTGGGTGGCTGTATCTTATTAATTTATGAACAATACAAAGACATAAATCCTTTGGACTCAAGATAAGAAGAAAATTAATTGTGCAAGTAAAAAAAGAATAATGAACAGAAAGTGAGCTTTTTGTTACATCATAACCAATTTATATGAACCCATCAAATACCCAATACCCAGAATCATGCCAACTTCTAGTCCACTCTCCATTTTCGCAATTACATGATTAAATAATTATTTATATTATAGTTGTAAACTGCTTCTATATACCAATGGCCTCTGGCACTAGCTTTCAGAAAGGTAAAGACTGTTAACAAGTGATTCAACATCAGTTTAACTATTTTGAATACAGTGTTTAGAAAAAATAGTATGTATGCACACTAAGTGTTTGAAACTGCCTCTCACAAGCCTCTGTAGCTGCCCCTGGATCTCCAGCTTCACAGCATAAATGAGTCTTTAACATACACTGTACAGCATATACTTACTTGGTAGTTGCACAGAATTTCAATGTATTGATATGCTGTGCTGCAGTTACTGTGCTAACTGATCCTGTGCCTCAAACTAATTAAACTAAGCACAGCTTAAGGCTTTGTCTCAGGGAAAAGTGAAAAATACGTAGATTTTGTTTCTTTGCTGATTTCCCTTTAAAATACACATAGTATTTCTATCATTGTTCAGCACACTTAGTATCTTAAACAGATACAAATGACTTCTGGCTTTACAATGTAGGTAGTATCGTTAAAATAATTTCAGTAATTTGCTTTGCCATTCAAAGAGACTTTAGCACCCATGAAACACAGAAAATAACAAAGCTATCGCTACATTTTTCCTATTGCTTGTGTGCTATAAAAGATTTTTATCTTTTATAAATTTGAGTAGTGCTTCAGAAGTAAAACTAACTAATAGGGCCCAATCCAGCTTTTTCTGATGTTAATTCCAGTGACTTTAAGTGAGTTAAACACATAAACCCCATGTGTTTTTTCCTTTTGTTAAAACCCAGAGAATTAAGGAAAGACCTTTCTGGAAAAATGGATGCGTACTGCAAATCACTGAACAATATAGCTGCATTTCAAAACTTTTTTTGTCTGAATTTTGTGAAAATGTGTACTTTTAAATTGTGTGTTAACATTTCAGTAGAATTTGATTAAAGGTAGCCGGGCAGAAAAATACATAATCCTCTGTTTGGTGCGTGTTTAAATCATCTTTGATGTTTTGTTAAAAGGACTCTACAAAAATACAGCTTTTTTGTTTATTGGTAGTACCCCTAGAAATGTTTTTTTCAGGACCTGAAAGCATCATGCTTTCTTACATTTTTAACGACTTTCTGATCCCATAAATACGTTGCTGAAAAATGACTTAGATGCAATCTCAGCTTCAAGTTTTGCAAACAGAACAGAATGGTTAATCATTACAAATTCTCTCAACTTTTACTGTAATCCCTGATACTGTAAGCTGCCAAAGAGTAATACAGAACAAAATCTTAGACTAATTTCCATATGAGAGGAGTAGGTACCAAAGGCATGAATAGTACTGTTAGAGAGAATCACTGAATTCTTTATAGAGAAGTGTATTCATCGTTTGATTGCAAATATTCTCGAGTAAGATAAGAGCTTTCTTTCTAGGTGATTTCTCTAACTTAAAGGTATTTTTTCCCTCTCAGATACATTTACCTGTGAGAGACTCTGTGTGTGTACTGCACTCATGGATTTTTTTTCTTCCCTGTTTTTTTTTTCCTAGGAGGAAGAAATAATCTTATGGAAGAGAACAGAATGAAATGGCTGCCAACGAACCTGACCCAGTATTTACTTTTGTGTGTGAGTATTTTCGGCTGGCTAGAACAGAGGAATTAAACGAAGATTCTTGATATGCTTTTTATTAAACTGTCTGGCAACTCCCTCGCTTCTCTAACCCTCATTTTCCACTCTACCAACCAGAGATAACATATATGCTTACTTTACTGTGATGTACTGCGGCTCAGTAACTTCATGTTTTTAGATGTTCAAACGAGTAACTTTGAGATCCTTGTATAAAAACAGAAAATGCCGTAACACAAAATACAGCAATGAATTCTAGGCAAGTTTTGGGGAGATATTGTCCAGAGACATTTTCAGGCCTGTTATTGTGTCCAGAAATCATACATATTTCTTTTTGCATATGGTTCTTAAGAATTTGCTATTATTTTTAATGAAAATTATCTACAGTTATCAGCTTTGCTTCCATTGCAATTTGTCAGTTCAAAATCTGTGTGTCTGGCCGAGCAGTCAAGAGAGCTTCAGCTCACAAGTTAGGCAAGACCTCTTCAGCACATAACTATTTGGATATTAGTCTGGAAACAGAAGTTTAATACATTGAGGAAAACTTTGAGAAGAAAACAAAAGATTTCCTGGCTTCATATTGACATTCTATGGTTTGTTTTTCAAAGTTTGCAATAAAAAGAATTACAAGGTAGGGGATTTTCAAAAACACAAATGGAAGCAGGGTACTTATCTCCCCTTTGACACAATAGAAAAATCCACTTTGAAGTTCAGTGTAACGTTCCCTCCAAATATATGGGTAATAACTTAGATATAGTGTGTTGCCATTCAAGTTCGCGTTTGTTTGCCTTTACAAATACTTTTGTTCATGTTTGCTAAATATCTAATTATGAGGAATTTGTTTGTTGACACACTTTAAAGAGCACTAAATTTATGTCTATGTGAAGTTAAAATATTCTTAATACTGTCATTTTGAAAGGCCAAATAAAAGCATTTGTTTCTACCCAGTCAAGATCCTATGTACAGTTTCTGGCTTTACAAAAAGTAAAGCCCATTGCACTGATTTGTCATTAATATTGAGTCAATATGAATAACTGAAATAGCCCAGGGATAAAAACAAAGCAAGAGAATCTGTGGCCCTAGGATAAATGTATAGCTTTCCTTTTTGCCATCCACTTCAGTTCTTCCACAATCTCCAAATTAAAGACATTAATTTAAAGATCTTTTAAAAAGACTTTTGAAAGCTATTGGTCAATCTTAATTTATTACAGAGCCAGTATCTTACAAAACCTCCAATTTTGGTATTATCACTGTAGAAACAAGTACTTAAAGCTCATAGATGCAAGAAAGATTAAGTACTATAGTGTAAAAGTAAAGTATAAGACCAAAAAAGGCAATCAGATCCAGTGAACAGTATGAAAATATCTATCCCAAAGATTCCTGTTCACTCCTGCAAAAAGCTCTGTATTGTGCAGATACACTACACACACTGTACAGATTATGTTACATGAGCCGGCTCTCATTTCAGCATCTGTGCATCTCCTATGATGACATGGCAGGATTGAAACCAGTTAAGGTAAATAATAGTTCTGTTTAACCTTGTGATATTTTTAAGTTATATTTTGTGTTGCTTGCTGTTCAAATGCCCATGCTGAGACTGCATTTTTCCAAAGTCCTCTTGATGAAAGTTAGCTTTTCAGGATGCTTTCTCTGCACTGAGTAACTGCAGCTGGTGGTCTAAGAACATCAGTGTTTGCTTACAAACCCTGTTTTTAAGCAGTCTTTTCAAAATAGACAGAAGGAGATTAAAAAAGCAACAGACAAACAAAAAAACCAGAAAACCAGGAGAAGTACAACTTCAGGTAAAACTGAATACTGAATTCAAAATAATATATGAGAAGAAATAGGTGTTTGCAGATATATGTGGTTCTCTTTTTTGTAATTATACATTGATTAGTGGACAAATCATTGATCTTGTTTATGGGCATGCTGTCTTTTGTTTGTTGCTTGTTTAAGTCTTCTTGTGTGGGATGGACACCTAGCAGGGTTTTTTTTCTGTCTATGGTCAGATAAGTGAAGGAAAACAAGTTAGAAGATCAAGGCAGGGGTGGACTACTGTCATAATCTGGAAACATGATGGAAATCCTGTACTTGATTGCCTTGGAGCCCTATGTAGTAAACATGTTTATTAATTTCTATTATGAATAACACACTTTACAAGAATAAAAAAATGCCCAAGATAGCCTTTAACACTTTTCAGAATTTAATCAACATTCATGATAATTTTCAATTTAAGTTGCAAAACTGCAACCATTATTCTTGCTGCTCATTTCGCATATGAATCATAAGCCATAAAATCATAAACAGTTCCTATCTGTTGCAAAACCCTGTGCTTGCTTATGCATATCTTCCAGTGCATAGCAAAGTCTTAGACTTTGACACCGTTCCCTCCTCACACAGCACCACCCATCAACTAACATTACTCACATTATTGAAAATGAATCGACTAAAAAAAAAACCCACAACACAGAGCTGCGAGGTAGGTTATTACAGATCATGCTACAACTCTGCTCTGTTAGCACTGGAGGCACTTGCCTTGATACGTAGCACAAGTAATAGGTAGAGTTTTGTATTCTCAAGACAGCTCTAAGAAGTTTGTATGCAAAGCTCACTAAATGGCACAAGATAGTCCTTCCATTTAGGAAATTTCAGAGCGCCTTTGCTAATGCAATCTTTGTGTACATTACATGCTGGAGAGTCATTTGCAGAGGAGCTGCTTTCTTAACAGAAGGAACAAACTTGACAGTGAGTTGTTATGTGCCACGGATAGCACATGCTCTATGCAGATGGTGGTCTTCAAGACGGCTGTCGGCATGGTGTAAAGGTTGTTACCTCAGTGGGTACTGGGTGTAGCTTCTCACCAGTGCTGTTTACTTTGTAGAACAACAGTTCCACTGGCAGTGCAGCAATGGAACAAGGTCCTTTGTGTTGTGGAGAAAATCTTATCTCGTTAAAAGAACAAACAGACACAAGACTGATATATATTATTACAATTAATTAGCAAGCAAATTCTGGAGAAGTCTGTGTGCAGCTATGCACCTGAGAAGGTCTTAGTTAGATGAAAGAAAACTCAGGTTTCAGTGATGAAATACTGTAGACGCATTTACTTTAGGCAATGTGAAAGACACTTGCAGTGTCTTTAGCTATAATGTTTGTACTACAACAGTGTTTTTCATGAAAAAGCCAGTTCTTAGAATCACGTGACTAAGAGAAAATCCACTCTTTCATTTAAAAAGTACATTTCTGCACAGTTTGCAGAGTAGAGTGTGAAGAGTGAACCCTAAATGTTTTTTAAATAGCAGATCTCACATTACAGAATCACAGAATGATGGGGGTTGGAAGGGACCTCTGCAGATCATCTAGTCCAACCCCCCTGCCAGAGCAGGTTCACCTAGAGCAGATTGCACAGGAATGCGTCCAGGTGAGTTTTGAGTATCTCCAGAGGAGGACACTCTACAACCTCTCTGGGCAGCCTGTCCCAGTGCTCTGCCGCCCTCAAAGGAAAGAAGTTCCTCCTCATGTTTAGATGGAACTTCCTATGACCAAGTTTGTGCCTGTTACCTCTTGTCCTGTCACTGGGCACCACTAGAAGAAGACTGGCCCCCTCCTCCTGGCACCCACCCCTTAAGTGTTTATAAGCATTGATAAGATCCCCCCTCAGTCTTCTCTTCTCCAGACTAAAAAGACCCAAGTCCCTCAGCCTTTCCTCATAAGAAAGATGTTCCAGTCCCCTAACCATCTTTGTAGCCCTTTGCTGTACCCTCTCCAGCCATTTCCAGTCCTTCTTGAACCGAGGAGCTCAGAACTGGGCACAGTTCTCCAGATGTGGCCTCACCAGGGCAGAGTAGAGGGGGAGGGTAACCTCCCTCAACCTGCTGGCCACACTCTTCTTGATGCACTCCAGGATGCCATTGGCCTTCATGGCCACAAGGGCACATTCATGACTGGATACCTGGCATTTGCAGTCTTGTGTTTGTGTCAATTCCAATACACAATAGAAAGAGGAGAGTTACCAAAGACTTTTTGGAAAGCAACTAAACCACAACTTTCAACACAAGGGCATGAGAGAAGGGACTAGGAGAACATTTTCTTAACCCTCTTTATTTCTAAATCAGAGAAGTCCACTAACATAGCACTTCTGTTGTAGATTTTGTATGCAGCCTTCACCATTGCATACAGTATATGGAGTCTGGCTGACTCTTGAATTGCAATAGGTTAGACTGAGACAAAAAACCAAAGCAGAATTAGTTGCCGTGTGTGATCTATGTCAACAAAACAGACATCAGGTTGACAAATGCCAGTCTGACAATCATCATGGAAAGCCAAAAGCAGAAAAGGAATAAGGTTAAAATTTTTTAAGCCTGCTTAGCAAGACTTTGATTATAGTCTCATTGTCAGTTGAACTGCTGTGGATGTAGTGGAGAATGAATTTATGAAAACATCGCAAAAGTTTGAACGACATCGTCTGCTTTATGCCAGTTCTAAGTGAATATTATTCTCCTTATCATCAGCCATGCCATAGCCTTGCAAAGCATTGTACTGTTAGAGAAAATAATATGAGAATTTCATTTTCTTAGACCATAATGTTAAAAACTTAGATGAGAGAAAGTACTCTTTTGGCACTCATGATCCCTCTTGTTTCATCATGATTTTTTTTTACGTGTTCTATCTCAGCTTAGCTTTTGTACAGACTTTGCACTGCTTGATGAAAATTGTTCATGAAAATATTACTTTTTGAAATTGAAGTTACAGAAGACTTGTACAGTTAAGAAATTAATTTAACATCTTTCTGGCAATAGTTTGCTTTTACTGTCCTTAATTTTGAACCTTTGCCATATGCACTCCAAAGACACGCATCTTCTATTTGACGTTGGAAAGGTGTTTTCAGAACTAATTATATCAAACTTCCATTTCAAAGTGAAGAAACCAGAGGAGATGATAGTGGAATCCAGCTAACAGATGACTAAAGAACAGTTCTGAAGTGTAAGACTATCTTACAATTGTGGAGGGGAAATGCTAAGTCAAGAACTGAGCAATTACTGGTAAATCATAGAAGGGTAGAAATATGATCATGAAAATAATTCATAAGCAGATTTCTTAATTAGAAGGGATTATTAATATCTTGTAAAATCCACTGTGTATTCTTTGCATTAGAGCATTTAGCATTTCTGCATAAACAAAAGAAAACAAATGGTAATTGTTTTAGACTTCTGAAACCCTTTGTCAACAGGCATATGGCAGAAACAGAGTGGAAAATCATGTTACTCTAAAGGTTGCTGATGAAATCAACAGATCTGCTATAACTTATGACAGTAAAAAGATTTTCATTTTGAGTGACAATTGATGTGTTCTGCTGCGCAAATGTCGCTGCATCTTATCTGAGCAAAGAAATAGGGGTAACAATTAATTTTGTGTAACTATTAAAACTTACTTCAGAGGGCAAAAAAAAGAAAAAAAGGAAAAGGAAAAAACCCGGAGAAATGAAACCAGAATGTGACACTTGACCTCTGAGGTCAACAATCACAGTGGGGTTTTTTTATTACTAAGTTACATAGGATTTGACCAGTTTGACATTCCTTTAACATATATTAGAATATCAGAACTTTATGAGAAGGAATTTGTCACTCAATTTTTTGTCAGATCTTCCCATTTAACAGATCCCTGAAGTTAAACTCCACATTTGTCTAGATGACCTAATAAGCATCAGAATGGATGTTCTTTATTCAAACACAGTGCACCACTAACATTGCGACTGCTGTATAGTAGTAGTGCTCAGTTAAACTTCTGCTCCTGGAAGGCACTGAGTGAGAGTGTCACACACAGAGCATATTCATTTCTCGGTGCAGTAAAAGATGCCTAGAATTTTACGGGACTGAATTCAACAGGATTAGGCCTACAGCACCTAAACCTTCCACAGTTACCGTAAAAGAAAATTACGTAACTGATGTGCCCAGAATCCATGCAAATTGTCAGAAAGAGTGGCTTGCACGTCACTTATGATAAAAGCTATTGCAACACACTTAACACAGTCCTGCCAATATCATGCAGACCTGCCACAGCAGGGTTTCTCTTGCATGGCTTGTACCTGTAAGATCATGCTTCACTGCATGGGCTTTAGGACTTAAGAGATTCTTCTATCTGTAGTGTAAATTTAAATATGTGATAGACAAGAAATCAAGATTAATGAAATGTATGATAAGTTTTCATTAATAATTGAAAAGCTTATGTGAAAAAATCAAAGAATATTCAACTGAGTTTAAGTTTTACCTGCAAACTTATGCTTGCCAACAAAAATACTGTGCATTGGAGATCAAGAAAGTGTAGTACATGGTATTTAGTGTAACTGGGCAAAACAGCAAAGGATATTATTATAGCACGATAAATAATCGTATAGTATAAAGCCTGATATGACTGTTTATATTGGTACGCTAAATATGGAACTCTAAAGCTTTTTTGCAACAAAGTCCCTTTTTATACATATATATCTGGAAGAAAGCATATTTTTTCTGAAAATCTTGAAAGGTTATAATCATGGTTTAAAATAAGTAACTCTCAATTTTTCCTTTGTGGTCATCAATTCAACTTTTCTGAAGAACCTCATAAACACAATGGGCCCAATGCCAAAACAAAAATTAAATGCTTGTGTGATCCCCAAGGGAAGACATACTTTAACTATGAAGTATTCTCACAAGAAACCTTGTAAACCTTACATGAAAGTGAATGATCTAGAGTTTGTGGCATTCACATTTGTTGCTTTGACAGCACTGTTTATCAAAATAACTACAATTTTCAAAGAAAGACTACTTAATTTTCACTATATTGCTTTTCTGTTGGAAAGGACCTATAAATAATAAGTTCACTTAGTTTTTGGGTTAGTTTGCAGTTCATCTAGTTTGTTCTGCAGCAGTCAGTTAATCCCTTCAAAGTGTCATCTACTCGTCAGTTCATTATTTTCTGTAAGCATAGATGGAATATATTAAAACTATTTGGAAGCATTTAAAAAGAAAAAAGGTTGGAAAAGAACAGTACCCTGCATGTCAGTCCTTTAGAGAACTGAAAAAAACAGATGCTTTGTTGTACTGTTTTCCCAAGATCCTTCTGTCCATTCCCCTTTTCCTCATCTACTGTATTTATCTGTTTATCTTATACTCATTTAAGCAACTGCACTTAAACAGCAAGTCAGGTTACATTTCACAGTTACAGTTGCACTTGTATTACCCTGATATTCTCTAGCTTCTCTTTGCTTTTGTTACTGATTTATAAGAACTAGCTGTAATTTGGTAGCATGCATTTTAAAAGAAGTGGCAGTTTAACACCAAAATATACAGATACAGTAAAGGTCTCAAGACTTGCACAAAGTTTCCACATACACAGTATACTATTGTTTGTACTGCATATGCATAACAATTGTTTGAAAGTATTCAGCCTTGCTTCCCAATAACTTCTCAGTCATGTGTATGGGCCTAGACCTTTTACAGCTGGAGTTTTTTATTTTATCTGTTCAGAAAGATAGAGGCAAAATTCCTTCTGGACTTCAGTGAGATCTGGATTTCACTCACAGTGAGTAAGTAACCTAACAGCACCAAAAAGAATATCTGCAGTATGCAACTGAATGGTGTTAAGTCTCAGAATACTGTGCCAGATCTCCTAACATAATTGCGTTTTATTTGCAGCTAACAGGAAAAAAAAAAAAAAGGTGTATATTTTAATGGATTTCAGAAGCTTGAAATTTTCACTCCAAAGTATAAAAGAAGATTCTCTTATTTTTTGCATTCTGCAGGTATAAAGATAGATCTTGCTCAGTCAAGGAGCATGCAGGAGAATATATGGAAAATATAGTTGGTTGTAAACAAGGGAAAATATATGAGGCTTAATGTGGGTTGAAATGAAATAATGCATTACACTCAGTCTTATATTAGCATTTTTACTTGATATTATATGCAAACAGGAGATGATTCAAGCAGACACAGAAGTCATAACAATCTAGCAGTGATGAACTAGCCCATAGTTATTCAAACAGTAATGTGAAGCAAGGTTGCCTACTGTAGCAAGGCATTGAATTAGTGGTCTCAGTCCTAGGAGATCCTTTCCTCTGTTGTATTCTTGTGTTTCTAAGAATCACCACTGGACACTGGTAGTCCATCCTGTTCCTGTAGGCAGGAGTGGCCTACAGGAACAAAAATTACAAAGTGCCACATTTAGGTACTCAGCAATTTAAATATATTTTACAAAGGAAGATGGAGAAGAGGTTTGTCTTCTGGTTTTTTTTGCTGGGAGGTCCGAGGCATTTGAGTTTGTTACTTTTCTAGGAGCATCTGCTTCAAGTCTGCAGCTGTGACTTTTCTGTAGGTCCCTGAAGTTAGGAATGGCTGTAGATTACAGATGACTGCTAGCTCAGCAGGTTGTCACCCACAGATACAACATTATGATACTGTAGTTCTGAAACCCACGGTTCCTTTTTGTGTGCTTTCCTCAGCTGTTCTTGAAGAGTCAACAGGAAGACTTGTCTAATGTTATCATGGTTTCTGTAGGAGCCAGCCCATAAAGAAACCATAACCGTGGAATACTGCTGTACTGGCTTCATTCTCCAGCGGTACCCAAAATACCCTTCTCTCAGGAACTGCACTAGGACCAAGCTCCTCAACTCAGGTAGTATGCTGCAGAGAAAACACTGCGGAAGGCATGCCTTAGAGCTTTCATTCCATTTTCACAGGTTCTCCATGGGCCAGTTTAATAGGATGCTGCAAACAAGAGGGAGAAATTACTCCCCAGGCAAGCATAAGGGGAGAAATAAAATTTAATAGCAGTGAAAACTCTAATTTAGACTGAGCGACACAAATTAAAAGACTGAAGTCTTGTAGAGTTTTACTACTGACTTCAGTGAAATCAGAAATTTGCCCAGTTTAATGTAGCATAATCCAGGCCAGGATTTATGAACACCCTGCATGCTGATACCAGGCAGCACCAAGCTGTATTTAATCAGATAGGGAGTGGAAAGTCAGGGCATGCTGTCTGTGGTGAGTGCCTTTTAAAGTCTTTACAAATATGTTCCACCATCTTTTTTAGACAAAGAAAAAGCACTGCACCCCAAAATTAATTAATATCACCAGCTGTTTTTTGTTTTGTTAAATAAACTGTATTCTCTCATTGGTGTCTTTTCACTAACCTCTCAGCTTCACAGATCAGCACTCCAGTCCCTCACCTCCTCTGTTCAGATCTGTTTCTTTACCATTACAAATACTTAGTTAACGCCACCTGACTGCTAAGAAATTAAAAGATCAACATTGTTCTATCCAGAATAAAATACAGTTATCATAGTTATAACAGTACTCACAACCTAGGTTTTCAAGCAGTCCAGATCTGATATTTGCTTGTTGCACAGTTTGACAAATCATTTAACCTATCTGATCCACAGCTTACACATCTGCAAAGCAGATTTAGTAATAGTTACCAACTTTTCACAAGTGTTGAGGGGATTAACTAATTAGTGTTTGTTAAGCACTTAAAATCCCTTGCATGAAAGGCACTAAATTAAAAAAAAAAACCTACTTTTAGACTCAGAAGTTCAAATGCCAGAAATGACTATTGTAATAATTCATCTGATCTTAAATATTAGAGTCGCTATAAATTCAATGCATTTGGCCTATGTGATTGCTGAAGAGTCTCTCTCCTCAAATAATGTCTAGTCTTCGATTTATAAAGTTTGAGGGATGGACAATCTGATATCCCTGTACAGCTGTAACCTGGTAATAGTATAAAACTAGTTGTTACACAACTGGATCCAATTTGCCGAGCTACAGCTTTTATCCGTTTTGATTTCATCCAGCCTTTGTCTGCTATATAAAAGAAGTGCTCTGTTATCTTCCTGTATCTTCTGTCCTAGTAGAAACTTTTGTTTCCCTTTGACTGAAACATCTCTTTGATAAACTGGACCAACTGAGTGACTCTAGGAGCTCAATACTAACATGCTTTTCAGTTTTCAATTAACTTCTGTAGTTCTTCACAGAACAATTACATAATTTTCAGCATTTTTTGATGTGGATAACAGAACTGCATGCAAATGGACTCAGCAAGCCACATAAAGGTAACAGATCCTCTTGCTTCTCACAGATAAGTATTTCTCTACCTACACCTCTGACTGTTGCATTATCTCTATGAGTAAAGTTGAATCCAATAAATAAAGAGGGCCATAAGCACTTGATTGTTCACCCTAAAGGGAAAAGCAGTGGCTTTTAAAGAAACCTTTTAGCCTATTGGTCTGCCAAAATGACCAACATTTTCTCTATTCCTTTGCTTGTGCATTAAATCAGAGTTGCATAAATGACCATTCAGGCATTATACATAGGAATATCGTATCAGACCATTCACAGAAATAGCATGTAAAAATCTATGTGTTCCCATATTGCAGGGATACATTTTGAATTTTTGGAAGACTAAAGTCAGTAGCCTTTCTATGCACCATATTTTTGTAGTTTTACATGCTTTAGCACTTCTGTGATACCCAGGCAATAACTGCATCTTCCAAGAATTTCTTTCACAGAACCTTTTTTTTGCTTCCCCACATTTCTTTCCTCTGCTGCTGTCACAGTTTAACCCCAGCTGGCAACTAAGGATGACACAGCCACTTGCTCACTCCACCCCCCAGCACGATGCGGAGAAGAGAATTGGAAGGGTAAAATTGAGAATAATTGTGGGTTGAGGTTAGAACAGTTTAATAATTGAAATAAAATATAAAATTATTATTATTATTAATAATAATAGTAATGAAAAGGAAAATAACAAAAAGAGAGAACTAAAACCCAAGAAAGACAAGTGATACAAATCAAAACAATTGCTCACCACCAACCGACCAATGCCCACCCAGTCCCCAAGGAATGGCACCCCGGCCAACCTTCCCCCTAGTTTATTGCCGAGCATGATGCCATATGGTATGGAATACCCCTTTGTCCAGTTGAGGTCAGCTGTCCTAGCTGTGTCTCCTCCTAACTTTTTGTGCACCCCCAGCCTGCTCACTGGCAGGACGGTATGAGAAGCAGAAAAGGCCTTGACTCTGTGTAAGCACGGCTCAGCAATAACTAAAACAACCCTGAATTATCAACAGTGTTTCCAGCACAAATTCAAAATATAGCCCCATACTAGCTACTATGAAAAAAATTAACTTTACCCCAGCCAAAACCAGCACATTCTGTATCCCTTATTCCTTACCATTTATGTCACACTCAGGTCCCACACTATCCAATACATCGTCATTAACCACCACACCTTTTCCCATCCTTTGATAAAACAGACAAATATCATTCCCTTAGCCTATGGACCACCCCTGTGAAATGTCTGTAAAATGTCCACAAATGTCCACAAAATGTCCACAAAATGTCCATTGAGTTCATTTAATCCATGACTTTGGGCTCCATCTGTTATGGTGGTCACTCAGGACAGAAGAGGTGTTGTATTGCATGGAGTTACAGAGCACCACAGCCAGCTCAGGTCGGGTCACTGCTGCACTTGCACTGCTTCCTGTAAGGCTTGTCCTCCACTGGTTCAGGTGGTTCCTGCTACAGTAATTCCTGTAACATGGGACTCAAATCATGGATTAGTTTCACCCAGAATTAAATCACCTTGAGGTACACACTGGACTCCCCCATCCTCTGCATTACCCACCAACTGCACCCAGGTCCTTGAGCAAAAACAACCCCGTGAATAGATTTACCCTTTCCTGAGGAAGGAATAACCCAGACTGTTTTCCCAAACAAGTTCCTTATATGTACTGTGGGGATCTTATCTCCTTCCACAGTGCACAGGGATTTTGATTGGGCAGGGCCAGGTCCAGATCGACAGGCAGAGCCTCTAGTGTTAACTAGCCAAGTGGCTTCTGCTAAATGTCTATCCCAGTGCCTGAATATCTCAGCACCCATTGCTCTCAGTCCGTTGTACCATTCAGTTTTCCCAGAGGCTGGTGCATGGTAGGGGATGTGATACACCCAGTCAATGCCATGCTCCTTGGCCCAGGTATTAATGAGATTGTTTTGGAAATGAGTCCCTTTGTCGGATTCAATTCTTTCAGGGGTGCCGTGTCACCATAAAACTTGCTTTTCAAGGCCCAAGATAGTGTTCCAGGCAGTGCCATGGGCCACGCGGTATGTTTCCAACCATCCAGTAGTTTCTTCCACCATTGTAAGCACATGCTGCTTCCTGTGGCGGGTTCGTGGTGGTGTGGTATGATCAGCCTGCCAGGCTTCCCCATATTGATATTTCAGCCATCGTCCTCTATACCAAAAAGGCTTTAGCTGCTTAGCTTGTTTGATTATGGCACATGCTTGACATTCCTGGATAACCTGTGCAATGGCATCAGTAGTCAAGTCCACCCTTTGGTCACGAGCCCATTTGTATGTTGCATCCCTTCCTAAATGTCCTGATGTGTCATGGGCCCATCGAGCTATAAATAGCTCACTCTTATGTTCCCAGTCCAGATCCACCTGAGCCACTTCAATTCTAGCAGCCTGGTCCACCTGCTCATTGTTTTGATGTTCTTCAGTGGCATGACTCTTGGGTATGTGAGCATCTACGTGACGTACTTTTACAACCAGGTTCTCTACCCGAGCAGCAATATCTTGCCATAATTCAGCAGCCCAGATGGGCTTACCTCTGCGCTGCCAGTTGCTCCGCTTCCATTGCTGTAGCCACCCCCACAGGGCATTTGCCACCATCCATGAGTCCCTATAGAGATAAAGTACTGGCCATTTCCCTCGTTCAGCAATAACTAAAGCCAGCTGAATGGCTTTCACCTCTGCAAACTGACTTGATTCACCTTGTCCTTCAGCAGTTTCTGCAACTTGTCGCGTAGGACTCCACACAGCAGCTTTCCACCTTCGATGTTTTCCCACAATACGACAGGATCCATCTGTAAACAGGGCATATTGCTTCTCAGTCTCTGATACTTTATTATACAGAGGGGCCTCTTCAGCACAAGTCACCTCCTCTGGCGACACTCCAAAGTTTCAGCCCTCTGGCCAGTCCATGATCACTTCCAGAATTCCTGGGCAGTCGAGGTTTCCCATGCAAGCCCCTTGCGTTATCAGTGTGACCCACTTACTCCATGTAGCATCAGTTGCATTGATGCATAGAGGGGACCTTCCCTTTGAACATCCAGCCCAGCACAGGCAATCGAGGGGCCAAAAGGAGCTCTGCTTCAGTACCAACTGCTTCTGAAGCAGCTCGAATTCCTTCATATGCTGCTAATACTTCTTTTTCAGTTGGAGCGTAATGGGCTTCAGATCCCCTATATCCCCGGCTCCAAAACCCTGGAGGTCAACCTCGAGTCTCTCCAGGTGCTTTCTGCCAGAGGCTCCAGGTGGGGCCGTTATCCCCGGCTGAGGTGTAAAACACCTTTTTCACATCTTGTCCTGTCCGGACAGGCCCAAGCGCTACTGCACAAACTATCTCCCGTTTAACTTGTTCAAAGGCTTGCTGCTGCTCAGGGCCCCATTCAAAGTTGTTCTTCTTCTGGGTCACTCAATAGAAAGGGCTTACGGTCAGACTGTAACCTGTAATATGCATCCTCCAGAAACCCACAACACCTAAGAAGGCTTGTGTTTCCTTTTTGTTAGTTGGGGGAGACATAGGTGTTACTTTATTGATCACATCCATTGGGATATGACAATGCCCATCTTGCCATTTTATTCCTAAAATCTGAATTTCTTGTGCAGGCCCTTTGACCTTACTTTGTTTTATAGCAAAACCAGCTTTCAGGAGAATCTGGATTATTCTTCTCCCCTTCTCAAACACTTCCTCCACTGTGTTGCCCCACACAATGGTGTCATCAATATACTGCAGATGTTCGGGAGCTTCACCTTGTTCCACTGCAGTCTGTATCAACCCATGACAAATGGTAGGACTATGTTTCCACCCCTGGGGCAGTCGATTCCAGGTGTACTGGATACCCCTCCATGTGAAAGCAAATTGTGGCCTGCACTCTGCTGCCAGAGGGATCGAGCCAAAATGCGTTGGCGATATCTGTTGTTGCACACCGTTTGGCAGCCTTTGACTCCAGTTCATACTGAAGTTCTGGCATGTCGGGTACGGCAGCACTCAGCAGCGGTGTGACTTCGTTCAGGCCTCGATAGTCCACTGTTAACCGCCACCCTCCGTTACATTTTTGCACTGGCCACATGGGACTATTAAAAGGTGAATGAGTCTTATGATCACTCCTTGACTCTGCAGTCACCAGATGAACTTATGGATGGGAACCACGGAGTCTCGATTGGTGCGATATTGTCGCCGGTGGACTGTCATGGTAGCAATTGGCACCTGCTGTTCTTTAACTTGCAGCAGCCCCACCGCAGATGGATCCTCTGAGAGACCAGGCAAGCTAGACAGCTGTTTAACCTCGTCCGTACTAAGACAGCTATACCAAAAGCCCTCCGGGACCCTTTTGGGTCTTTGAAGTACCCTCTCCTGAGACAGTCTATGCCAAGGATGCATGGAGCCTCTGGACCAGTCACAGTAGGGTGCTTTTGCCACTCATTCCCCGTTAGGCTTACTTCAGCCTCCAACACAGACAGTTCTTGGGATCCCCCTGTCACTCCAGAAATACAGATGGATTCTGCCCCCTTGTAATCTGATGGAATTAGTGTACACCGTGCACCAGTGTCCACTAGAGTTTCATGCTCCCATGGGGCTGATGTGCCAGGCCATCCAATCCACACAGTCCAGTAAACCCGATTGTCCCTTTCCTCCGCCTGACCGAAGGCAGGGCCCCTCTGCTCCTGGTCTGAGTCTTCATTACTTGGTTTTTGTAAGTGCAAAACGGAAGTCCCTTCATCAGCGTGAAAAATACAGTCAGTCCTTCTACTCTGCCCAACAGACACTGGAGCAGTCATTTTCTTTGTATTCTCGGAGTTGCCTGGCCAGTTCATCTATAGTTGGTGCCTCAGTGTCTGTCCAGCTCATTATTGCCAGGGTGTGGGTGTATGACGTCAGTCAATTTTGTACAAACTTCCGCCACATGGACCATGTGCACCAGATTTCACCCGGGTCTTTGCATGCCTGGTCATTACAGGTCACCTCCAACACGGCTAATTCCCTCAGATACTGGATGCCCCCTCAATGTTGGTCCATTTCCTTTGAGAATTTACAAGTTCTTCCTTGAAGGGATACCTGTCCTTCACACTTGACAGGAGTCGCCGCCAAAGACTGAGGACTCCTGCCTTTTTTCCAGTCCCTTTGTCAATGGCCTTATCCTTAGCAAGGGGTCCCAGCTGCCGGGCTTCCTTACCCTCTAATTCCTGACTTCTGGCCCCAATATCCCAGCATTGAAGCAACCAGCTGAGAATTAGCTCACCTGGTTGACAACTAAAATCTTTTTGCGTATCTCGCAGCTCACTTAGGGATAGGGATCAGGTGGTTTCTGTCTCATTTATGATTTCAGTCTCTTCCTCCTCCTGTTCATGTGGCTGCTGTGCCACAAAACAGGCTGCCTCTTATGATTCTTTCTCCTGCTGCCTCTTAGGAGAAGCTTCTTCATCCCTTACTAAATGAGCTGACTTCCACTACCACTGTTTCGTTTTAGTTATAGGGGCCACTGATACAGTGCCTGGCTTAGCCGCAGTGTCTGTGGGTTTGTTTTCCGTCTCTTATCCCTGAAGGTGCTGCATGATATCGAGCAGTGTTTGGTAGGTACTGGCCAGGGCCCAGCACACTGCAGTAAGTTGTGCCTCTCTGGAATAGCCATGGCATTTTTTTTTTTCATCTCTCACTTCATCAGGATGCTGTAGTTGTTCGGGAGTGAAGTTCCAGACCACTGGAGGTGAGAAGTTCTCTAGATACCTGCCCATATTCTCCCACATGCCATGCCACCCATGACCATACTCTCGCGGAGCCTGGGTCATATTCCTAAATTGCTTGATAACCTTAGACAAAACCGAAGCAATATTTCTAAGAAATACCGATAGAAGTATTTTAACTACCCGAGGATGTTCAAGATACTGAGAAGTTATTGTAATGAGGGAGACAACGTCACAGAATAAGGTAGCAAGGGTGCCATTCTGTATTTCCTACACAAAAAACCTCTCAGAGGAAGAAGTATAATTGTTAATTGTCTCCATGAGATGGTACCTGAAGTACAGTAATGGCTTCAGTACAGAGACCAAATACCAGATTACACTCAAGGTCAGTGTTTTAAAAACGAATCTCCCGGGTAAAACATCACTAATCACTACAGAGCACAGCAAACTGAAAAAGCCAACACCAATCTTTAACAGGTACAGCAAAAAAGAGAGCATTGTGCAGATCAAATAAACTAATATCAAGAACAGATAAATCAATATCATGACCCGTAACTGTTAACAGATATAAATCCCCTCTGATACGCTCTGGTCAATCTGTTATTATTTTAAAACCTTCGAGCCCCACGCTGGGCACCAAAAAGGACTTTTGCGGTTTAACCCCACACAGCCGCTGACTCACTTCCCGTCCAGTGGGATGGGGGGAAGAGAATTGGAAGGGTAAAAGTAAGAAAATCTGTGGATTGATATAAAAACAGTTTAATAATTGAAATATAATAATAATAATAACAACAACTACAATAACAGTAGCAGTAAAAAATTGTGATGAAAAAGGAAATAACAGAGAGAGAGGACTAAAACCCAAGAAGGACAAGTGATGCAAATGAGAACAATTGCTCACCACCAACTGACTGATGCCCAGCTAGTCCCCAAGCAGCGGCCCCCAGCCAACCTTCCCCCTAGTTTATATGCTGAACATGACATCGTATGTTATGGAATATCCCTTTGGTCAGTTGGGGTCAGCTATCCCAGCTGTGTCTCCTCCCAACTTTTTGTGCACCCCCAGCCTACTCACCGGGAGGGCGGTGTGAAGAGCAGAGAAGGCCTTGACTCCATGTGAGCACTGCTCAGCAGTAACAAAAACTTCCCTGAATTATCATGTTTCCAGCACAAATCCAAAACATAGCCTCATACTAGCTACTATGAAGAAAATTAACTTTACCCCATCCAAAACCAGCACACCTCCTTTCTTGCATTTTGCTTTCTTTCAAACTGACTAGAACAATCCTTAAGAACACTGTCTCCTTGCTCTGTTCCTCCGGGACCTCCATCTTTATACTTACCTGAAAAAGGAGTAAACTGCATTTTATTCAGTTCTTTTTATTCTGCGTTAGTTAGATCACTGTAGCCTGATTTTTCCACCTGAAAATACATGTATTTCCCATTTAATAACATAAATTATACTCTTGACTTTCTTTGTCCTGTTTTTAAGGTAATGGTAAAAACATCAGTGACCAGAAAACCAAAGACTCTTACTAGAGTTAGAAAGAAGCAGTATCGTAAGCATATACAGTAGGTTTAAAATAAATTACATGCTATAGAAAACAGAGGTGGACAAACTTCCTCCGGTGTAGTCCCTAGTGATTTTGCCAGTGGAGTTTCAAATGCCAAGTGTTGAATCTTCACCTTCTCTTCAGAAGCTATTCCATAATGTTGCAGATCTAACCATAAAGATTTTTATTCTGACATGCAAACTACATTTCCTCATACTTTAATCTTATGCCATCCTTGCTAGCTGTATCCATAAACAATTGCTCTTCCTTCATGGGATTTACAACCTTGCAATGCATGTACTTGAATTTAAGTAGAAGACGTTTCAAATCAAAATGATAAAAATTAGTTTTGCCTCTGTCTTATTGGACTAGGTTGATGTTGGAGTCCAACACTGTCTGACCAGGTTCTTTTAGATATTCTGCACAAGGACAGTTTTCATGTTTTAATACCAAATTTACTTATGTTAAGATATTTGATGTTACATGGGATTTTGATTCATTGGAGTGATACAGCAATATACTGAAATCACAACACAAGGATAATAAAGCAATTGCACTGTACAGTCAAATAACAATAAAAATGTGATTCTCATCACCAGTCTCTATGTGCTTACCATCACAGTGCTGGGCATCCCCAGTCGCTGGGAAGAAATACATGGGTTGAAGCCAGCTCAAGCCTGCTGCTCTCTTCAAAGTTCATTTTATTGGTTGCTCAGTTTTTATACTCTATGTTGAGCTGAGCCACTTGTACATTTCCCCCATGCTGGCTTAGGAAGACATCCACACATTGTTGATTAACTCAGGGAAGGCCATTTACATAGCTAGTTGATCCACTCAGCTGATAGAGCCATTGATCTAAACCAAAGGCCACCCTTATGTCCCCTTTGTGTTGGGGTAAGTTCAGCTTTCTTTACAACAGCTGTGGTCACTCCTTGTGCTCTTCCCAGAGCTTCATGAGCACATGCCTTTGCCCATCTCCTCTGAGCCTTCCTCCATTGTGGGGGTTCATTGATCAGTTACAGCTGATGTGACCTGACCCTTAGTGATTTTGCAGTTATTTCCAGAGAGAGAGGAAAACAATTATGTTAAGATACATGCACTTTAGCTAATGCACTTGTGAGGTAATCAGGAATGAAAACAGCAGAGATGGCACAGGCTATTATACACGTATCACACCATTCTGAAGAAGCTGATAGCATAAAAAGAATACAGTTGAGATCTATACATTAGACTAAGTACTTATAGCAGTGAAGTTGGAGTTCATTTGCCATCCAGGATTTTCTTATGTTTATCCTTTCCTGATGCTTTTTTTTCTAAGTGTCCCTGATGACACTTTCATAGCAGGACACTGAACATGACAAACCTTTGGTCTGACCTGGTGCAGCTGTTCTTATGTTCTTAATGTAACAGAAAAATCACCAGGGCCACTAACCAATGTCAGTCAAACTTGAGAAGTGTTTCAGTCCAAAAACCTTTTGAAAGAAATACATTCCTTAAACAGATTATGGCCCTTTTTCTTAAATTACCTTAACGAGCAGAGATGAACAAACCAAGACTGATATGCTTAAAGCCCAGCTAAGGTTTGTTTTAACTCCTTTTAGGCAAAGATCTCAAAGTAAATGCCTATCTAAGACCACAGTATTCCTCTGGGAAGTATGCTTGACCCTGAGTTATTCTAATAGCTTTACAAATGCATGAGTAGGCTAAATGAATTATTCCACCAAACTCTGACATAATACTGTTATTACATTTGACTTGAAGACCTGAGCAGGCCACACACATGTAATGCCTGAGTGAATTAGTGGTACACAAACACAGCTAGGCACAGTTGCTACCGCAGCAAGGTTATAACCTTGTTATTATAAAGTGAATATGTCAATATATGTATTTATGCATCTACATTTAAATGAATATATGCTAAAAAGCTGTATTCTTGGACACAGAATAGGTCATAGATGAACACAAAAATACAAGAATCCTCACAAGAAAAAAAAGACACTCCCTTTCTAGTGCTGCTTACCATCCTCCTCCTGTAGCACAGTGTGTATGTTCTCTCCAGTTCCCAGCTGTACACACCAGATGCGGGAGTCAGGTGGTATTTGATGGGTGGAAAGTGTAGCCACTCTTCATGATTTAAACCATGTCACAGGTCTTTACTTCTTCCCCCATTCCTCACATGCAGTACAGTTTTAGAGAAGGCTGTCCCATCACTCCTACTCCGTCTCACACTTCTGCCTATAGGCTTCCCATTTCTGAGGATTTATTGCAAGATGAAACTTCCATTCTGAAACATCCTACTAGTTTCTTAAGAGGTGGAGTACTCACTGGAAACTCATGGTGTCAGTCAAGCCCAAAACCCAATGAAAAATAGTTTAGCTGAAATGATAAAACCAGGCCAATAATTTCAAGTTTCTTCCAAATTAATGAGCTGTGCATGAAAACTAATTGTTCAGCACATTGTAATTCACTATTTGAGGGACAGATAGGAAGATAAGCAAATGCTCCATCTGCATCATAACTAACATTTCATATACAATTACATACATTTCATTAATAGTCAAGTGCATTTGTGAAATAAGCAAACTGGTATATATAAATGTGAGGTCTGGTTTATAAACCATAGTTAGCAGACAGGCATGCAAGTGGGCAGGAGACTTCCAGTAGCAGTGGACCTTGGTGATAATACCCTCAAATGATTTCCTGCTGGCTACAGTTGACTGTAAGTCTTTTCACAAGTTTATGGATCCAGAATTCTCCAGCGAACAACTCAAATTTCTAAAATACAGTATGATATCTGAGGGCTTAATTTATCTGGTGGCTATGCATTGTATTCTCCCCAAAGAAGACCTATGTAAAAAGCAATGTAGGCATTACTAGCTTTCTGAGTCGAGTCCCTCATCTGAAAATAAATTACAGCAGTTGGTAAATACCAAAATTATTTTTTTTAAATTTTGTAAGATACCATTATTTCTGCTGGTAGCCTAAAATTTTTTTAATGTGTTTTGCTAATTCTAGCCATTTTTGTCACACCATGTGCTCTTGGGGAATCTCCTACCAGAAATACAATGAGTTCTGCGGTCTGAGTGACAGCGTTAGATTAACAGGTCAACAATATTGTAAAAAGGTCATTGGCAACTCCTCTGACAGACAGATTGCTTTGAGTTTTAAGAGCTTCCGTGTACATCTGCCAGAAGGACTGGGCGCTACACAAGATAAAACTTTCTAATAAATCTTGAGGAGACTAAAGAATGAAATGGAACAGTCGAGTAAGTGGAATGAAGTGGAATAAGCCCAATCTTCATGGCGTGTTGCCACTGTGTTCCCAAATGCCTGCAAAATGAAAGAAGGAGAGAATGCATGATCATCATGGAGCAACACAAGCAGCCAGAGAGAAGGAATTAAAGGCAAAACATTTTGAGGCTGTAAGGCAAACCAAATCAAAAGGGCCAAATTCATATCACATCATCACTGGCTGCTAAGGCTTTAGCAGATTATTATGTATGACAGATAGCTTTGAGAATAGGCAAATTACTTTTTTTTCCTTTAGGTCTGTTGCCTCATTGCCAGCTGTGGCAGCTAGGTAATGGAGATCACTTCACGCCCAAGTGGGAATGAATAGGCTACTGGATACAAGTCTGTTGGGAAGAAGAATATTTTGGTTATCTTCAGCTCAGAGCAGGGTATTTTTGCAGACAGTTCAAAGCAGAGTCATTAGGTTGCAGTGAACAGGGTGATAGAGTAAATAAGAAAATAACAGGCAGTTTGGGTAACCTTAAAAATAGTGTCAATTTGAGTTAATTTATTAGCCTTCTAGAAATTTCACATTTGACTGCTTCTCTTCCACCTGTGGCCAGTCAATGGCAGTCTCTGCTGCCTTGAGATTAAAAAAAGAAACACTAGCTTTCCTGGGGATAGCTGTGGGTACTGAGACCAAGACCGTTTAGTGTTCTTAGTAGGCAGCATCTTACTTCGTGAAGTTCCCACTTCACAAATGTCATGACAACCTTCTGCCACCGAGCACTGCAAAACAAATTCCTACACTTCTGTTTCAGGACAGGTTAGACAGATGCGACACTGTCAGAGTAAGACACTAATATGTTCCTTTGTCCCTGCTGCAGTGTCATGCTAGGTCAGGAACTGGCCCTGGACAGTGAAAAACGGAAGAGTTTGAGAACTGAGGCTTGGCTAAAAGTGTGATGAAAACCAATTTAGCTGTATTCTGGCAGCTGTAAATTTAACTGTGATGGCAGAATATCTATAATTGGACTGGACAGGCAGGCAGATGGTATAGAAATAGCAAAAAAGCTTGCAAGCTTTTGGTGAAGTTTTCTGACTATGATGGACGATTCTGAAACTGAAAGAAAATTATATTAATGAAGACGGCCCAATTATTTTTATAGTGTGTGTTTTGTATATCAGGGACCAAAACCCTCAGATATGATAGTTTTATCACGTCAAAAAATTTAAACAAATGGACAATTAGTGAGGCTAGCAAAAGTACTTTCCAAACCAGAAGATGGTAGCATTAAGTCAATATGGCGTATTATTTGCTTTCAGATGAAACTGCTTGATGATCAATAAGTGCACTTGCTGTGCGTGTGAAAGGAAAAGACTGGCATGAACCCTGCAGAAATGCTCAGCAACAGGTCATTAACAATTCTAAGAACTATATAAAGTAAACCATAACAAAAGAAAGAAGCCTTGGGATTTATCTGAGCTTTCCCCCATTAAGAGATGTGGCAGTTTACACTTTGCTTATGCTGTCTGAACAAGTGAGAAACTCAGTCCAGCGCTCCAGGCAATGCTATATTAAATATTGATGGGAATTCACTGTATAGTAGATTCTTCCTTCCAAGGAACTGATAAATAGTTAATGAGGAGTTAGGCAGCTGAGTCCATCCTGAATGGGTAATTCCTTCAGTAACAACAATTTGTTTGCCCCTTGAGGGTTCATTTTTTTCTCTCTCGTACAACAAAATATAATTTAACTTAGGTTTATTATTTTGTAACCTAAAAACATACATGCGTATTGATTGCTGGACTCTAAATTATCTGAACACCTTTGGAAATCTTTCCCTGCTCATAAATAATGAACAAGTAGCTAGTCAGCATCTGTCTGATGAATTACAGTGTTTGAAGCATCACAGTCAATGTGATCTAGTCAATAATAAACAGCAGCAAAAAAGATACCAGCCTACCAGGCACAAAATGAGTCTCTCTGTTACTTTTACTCATTTCTTCCTAGCCACAGTGAATAAATATACCCTTGCACATTCTAAACCTATGCTATTACTGTGGCAAGAGTCTCAGTACACTGAGCCAGCTGTTTGCCCACTGTGTGTTTTTCAACTATCAGCTAACTGCTTTTTTGTTAAAAAAGAAAAAAAAAAAGTACTTTCTTTCCTGAGGGTTTTGTGCTTAAAGAAGGTGGCAGCTGGAGCTGGGACCCCTTCATGTATCTACAGAGGAATACAGAGGTAGGAAATGTTTTCCTCCACACCACACTACTAATATCTTTCAGTCAGGCAGTGTCAGAAGACAGTGCTGCAAATCCTCAGGAACATCCAAGGCTGGGAAAGTGTGAGTTGTTTCTTTTCAGAAACTGACCCCAGTTGAGTTTTGACTTGTAGCTTGCATTAGAATAGAGAAGGTGAATGCTCACAGGCAATGGTCACCAGCTCACATCAAATCCAAGTATGTCTTCAGCTGCACCAGCTGTTCAGTAACATATGCAGACATCTTGATTCAGGTAGACCAGACAAAAAGAAGTGCATAGAGACTGTTGGAAACTTATGCAGGCTTTCCAGGTCACCTGTTATGAGCATGTTCAACTTTTCACAGTTCCTCTATCTGTTCAATAGCTGTTCCTGTTCAGTTCAGTAGATAAACATAGGTCATTGGGTTGTTGATCTATATTTCTTAAATCCAGTAAGCATTTCACAGGTATTTTAACAGAAAATATAGCAAAGATTATTAAGCTTTTGTAGTTGTAGGGGCGGTGTTAAGATGCAAAAACATAGTAGTTTTTGTACAGGTATTTAAACATTTTGCTAGAATCGGTAGGCATGGTCAGCTCAGTGCATGAAACAATAGTATTGCTAACAATGCAACATACCATGTGATAGACTACCTTGTAGCAGGTAAACTGAAGGCTTTTATAGTTGGGCCACCTTCACCCCACATTACCCTAAGCCATGATAAATCATGAGCTGCTCCATTGTACAAACAATGCTCGCTATTTCTGCTATGAAAGGACAATCCTGAACACAGTACAAAAACCAAGTAGACTTTGCAATATGCATTAGAGAGATCCATAGGGGAGGACTGTCAGGACATAAACATTTCATAAAGCAATAAATCAGTATTGTATTAAATAAGAAAACCTGAGGATCAACAGACACCTCTCAAGTTAATGGAGGAAGAAATTGTTTGTCTTGCACTTTTATGTTTTACAAGTAGTCCTAATTTCCCAAGACAGTATATCTCAGTATTAAGGAAAAGAATTTGTCTGAATACAATAGAATACTATACCTGAAGTATAGTCTTCTGATCAGTTAGTTCCAAAACCTTACTACCACAAAATAAGAAGCAATACTGACTATATCAACACAACAGGTGCAGGGAAATATAAAGAATTCATATTTTAAGCCAAACAGACCCTCTATCCCTAGGGGAGTTTATCTGAATGGAGGAAGTTTGTGTTTGTTGCTAGCAGTCCACAGGAGTTTGGGTTGTCGCTACAGCTATTGATCATGCTGACAGCACCCTTTTACCAAAAGGCACTACTTTTCAGCCTCTTCCCCAGCTCCCCCCATATCTATGGACAGAAGAACAATGTATGCCATTTTCTGTCACTGCAGCCACTCTCCCCTGTTCTGCAGCTTTTCTCCTACTGTTCCTTAGTCATCTTTAACACAGACAGGAGTAAATTCGGCTTCTCATTTGCAGATTTTTTTTTCCTCATAAAATCATAATTCTACAGAGAGCAACCTGATTACCTAGGAAGTAGAGCACAACTCAGTAGGTTGCAAGCAGCTGCCCGCGGTAAATCAGAGTGTATGTAGCAGACAGGACCCTTGCATTACCCTTTTAGGCTCTACTTTGAGTCATGAAGGCAAGAACGTAAGAAGATGAAATTAGTCCCGCTAGATCAGGCCAAACCATCTAGCACCATGTCTTGTCTCTGTTAATAACCAAAAGCAGATGGTAAGGGAAGTTACTTATAAACATAGTGTAAGCTTGTGAGTGGTCATTGCCCCCCCAGAAGAGGCCCAGCTATGGTCTCCACTCGGCCGAAAGCCATTGCCAGAAGGAATGTGGCGACCCAGACGGAGCTCCCACCCAGGCACGCGGCTGTCCAGGTCTCTGGCTGCAGGGAGTGCCTGAGCCTGTTGCTGGCACCGGAGGACCAGAGAGACAACGCCTGTGTGTGGTGCGACCAGGTGAACGATCTTCTCAGTCTGGTGGCAGAGCTGAAAGAGGAAGTGGAGAGGCTGAGGAGTATCAGGGAGTGCGAGAGGGAGATAGGCTGGTGGAGCCATGCCCTACCGTCCCTGAGGGAAAGGCAGAGGACGGAGGCTCCACGAGAAGCAGAGGCCCCCTTACCCTCTTGCCACCAGGCAGAAGGAGGGGACCTAGGAGGCGAAGGGGAATGGAAAAAGGTCCCTGCTCGGGGCCGCAGGCAAATCCCCTCCTGGCCTCCCTCACCTTCCCAGCTGTCCCTACACAACAGATATGGGGCTCTGGAACTTGAGGGCCAGGCTAACGAGGATATGGATGAAAGTCCATCTGCGGGGCTGCCTAAGGCGAGACAGCCTGCCCCACGCATCACAACCACCTCTACCAAGGCAAAAAGGAGGGTAATTGTTGTAGGTGATTCCCTCCTGAGGGGAACAGAGGGCGCGATATGCCGGCCTGACCCGACCCACAGGTAAGTCTGCTGCCTCCCTGGGGCCCGGGTGAGAGAGGTCACCAGGAAACTCCCTGGTCTGGTACGGCCCAACGATTACTACCCACTGGTAGTTTTGCAGGTTGGCAGCGAGGAGATAGAGCAAAGAAGCGTGAAAGGGATGAAGAAGGACTTTAAGGCGCTGGGGAGACTGGTTGACGGATCGGGTGCACAGGTGGTGTTTTCTGCAATCCCTTCAGTGGCGGGGAGGAACACTGAAAGGAATAAGAAAGCAAACATGATCAACGCGTGGCTCAGAGACTGGTGCCACCAGAGGAATTTTGGATTCTTTGACCATGGGGTGGTCTCCATGGCACCGGGCCTGCTGAGTGCAGACGGTGTTCAGCTGTCCCCAAGGGGGAAAAGGATCCTTGCCCGTAAGTTGGCAAACCTCATCAGAAGGGCTTTAAACTAGACTTGAAGGGGGAAGGGGATGAAGCCAGGCTACTCAGAGGTGAGCCTAGGGGTGACATGCCATTGTCGGGGGCAAGACCGATAGCCCGGCTCAAGTGCACCTATTCCAATGCACGGAGCATGGGCGGCAAACAGGAGGAGCTGGAAGCCATCGTGCGGCAGGGCAGCTATGACGTGGTCGCCATCACAGAAACATGGTGGGACGACTCGCATGGCTGGAGTGCTGCGATGGAGGGCTATAAGCTCTTCAGGAGGGATAGGCAAGGAAGGAGAGGCGGTGGGGTGACTCTGTTCGTCAAGGAGTGCTTTGATTGTATAGAGCTCGATGATTGTCATGACGGGGTTGAATGCTTATGGGCAAGGATGAGGGGGAAGGCCAACAAGCCAGATATCCTGCTGGGGGTCTGTTATAGACCACCCGACCAGGGCGTAGAGGCCGATGAAGCGTTCTACAAGTGACTGGCAGAAGTCTCACAGTCGCAAGCCCTTGCTCTTGTGGGGGACTTCAACTTACTGGATGTCTGCTGGAAGTACAACAGAGCTAAGAGGAAACAGTCCCAGAGGTTCCTCGAGTGTGTGGAAGATAACTTCCTCACGCAGCTAGTAAGGGAGCCTACCAGGGAAGGTGCCCTGCTTGACCTGCTGTTTACAAACAGAGAGGGTCTGGTGGGAGAAGTGAAGGTCGGAGGCCGTCTTGGGCTTAGCGACCATGAAATGATAGAGTTTTCAATTTTTAGCCAAGTAAGGAGGCAGGTCAGCAATACCGCTACCATGGACTTCCGAAGGGCAGACTTTGGCCTGTTCAGGACTCTGGTTGAGAGGGTTCCTTGGGAGACGGTCCTGAAGGGCAAAGGGGCCCAGGAAGGCTGGACCTTCTTCAAGAAGGAAATCTTGAAGGCGCAGGAGCAGGCAGTCCCCATGTGCCGTAAGAAGAGCCGGCGGGGAAGACGACCGGCCTGGCTGAACAAGGAGCTTATGCTGAGGCTCAGGGAAAAAAAGAGAACTTACCACCTCTGGAAGAAGGGGCAGGCAAGTGAAGAAGAATACAAGGACCTCGTTAGGTCATGCAGGGAGGGAATTAGGAAGGCGAAAGCCCAGCTAGAGCTCAACCTGGCCACGGTCGTGAGGGACAACAAAAAAAGCTTCTATAAATACATTAACAACAAAAAGAGAGCCAAGGAGGATCGCATCCTCTACTGGATGCGGCGGGGAACATTGTCACGAAGGACGAGGAAAAGGCTGAGGTACTTAATGCCTTCTTTGCCTCAGTCTTTAACAGCCACACCAGGTATCCTCAGGGTATTCAGCTCCCTGAGCGGGATGACAGGGATGGAGAGCAAAATAGGCTCCCCATGATCCAGGAGGAAGCAGTTAACGACCTGCTATGCCACCTGGACACTCATAAGTCTATGGAGCCTGATGGCATCCACCCAAGGGTGCTGAGGGAGCTGGCGGAGGAGCTTGCCAAGCCGCTCTCCATCATTTATCAACAGTCCTGGTCAACGGGGGAGGTCCCGGATGACTGGAGGCTTGCTAACGTGACGCCCATCTACAAGAAGGGTTGGAAGGAGGATCCGGGGAACTACAGGCCTGTCAGCCTGACCTCTGTGCCGGGGAAGGTTATGGAGAGGCTCATCTTGAGGGCGCTCACGGGACACGTGCAGGATAACCAAGGGATCAGGCCCAGCCAGCACGGGTTCATGAAAGGCAGGTCCTGCTTGACCAACCTGATCTCCTTCTATGACCAGGTGACCCGCCAAGTGGATGAGGGGAAGGCTGTTGATGTTGTCTACCTGGACTTCAGCAAAGCCTTTGACACTGTTCCCCACAGTATTCTCCTGGAGAAGGTGGCGGCCTGTGGTTTAGACAGGTACACTCTTCGCTGGGTAAAAAACTGGCTGGATGGCTGAGCCCAGAGAGCTGTAGTGAATGGGGTGAAATCCAGCTGGCGGCCAGTCACAAGCGGAGTCCCCCAGGGCTCAGTTTTGGGACCGGTCTTGTTTAATGTCTTTATTGATGATCTGGATGAGGGGATAGAGTGCTCCCTCAGCAAGTTTGCAGACGACACCAAGTTGGGAGGGAGTGTTGATCTGCTTGAGGGTAGGAGGGCTCTGCAGAGGGATCTGGACAGGCTGGATCGATGGGCTGAGGCCAACCGGATGAAGTTCAATAAGGCCAAGTGCCGGGTTCTACACTTTGGCCACAACAACCCCAAGCAACGCTACAGGCTTGGGGAAGAGTGGCTGGAAAGCTCCCCCGCAGAAAAGGACCTGGGGGTGTTGGTTGACAGCCGGCTGAATATGAGCCAGCAGTGTGCCCAGGTGGCCAAGAAGGCCAACGGCATCCTGGCTTGTATCAGAAATGGTGTGGCCAGCAGGAGCAGGGAGGTGATCATGCCTCTGTACTCGGCGCTGGTGAGGCCGCACCTCGAATACTGTGTTCAGTTTTGGGCCCCTCACTACAAGAAAGACATTGAAGTGCTGGAGCATGTCCAGAGAAGGGCGACGAAGCTGGTGAGGGGTCTGGAGCACAAGTCTTATGAGGAGCGGCTGAGGGAGCTGGGGTTGTTTAGCCTGGAGAAGAGGAGGCTGAGGGGAGACCTTATCGCTCTCTACAACTACCTGAAAGGAGGTTGCAGAGAGGTGGGTGTTGGCCTCTTCTCCCAAGTGACGAGTGACAGGACTAGAGGAAATGGCCTCAAGTTGCGCCAGGGGAGGTTCAGGTTGGATATTAGGAAAAAGTTCTTTACTGAGAGAGTAGTGAAACATTGGAATAGGCTGCCCAGGGAGGTCGTAGAGTCACCCTCCCTGGAGGTATTCAAGGAGCGTGTGGATGTGGCATTGTGGGATGTAGCTTGATGGGCATGGTGCTGTGTGGTGTTGGGTGGGTTGGTTTTTGGTGTGTTGTGGTTTGTTGTTGTTTTTTTTGTTTGGGTTTTTTTTTTTTTTTTTTTTTTCAGGTTGGACTTGATGATCTTACAGGTCTTTTCCAACCTTAGTGATTCTGTGATTCTGATTCTGTGACTTTCTCCATGTTGGTACATTGTGATGCACCATGCAATGTGACAGAAGCTGAAGCTGTCTTCTCAACCTAATGTAGAGGAATTGATGCTAGAGAAAGATGAGGTTTGTGTACTTTTATCAGACTTCCCATTAAAAAGAAATAATTCATCTAAGTACCACCGAGGATTGCCTGATGAAAATAAGGTGATAATGCTCTTGTGCTTACAACTTCATACAATTTAGAAAGGAACATCAATAGTCCATGAATAGCAGGTAAATCAGTCTGCAAACCACAGCAGTGATGACAACAGCTCTTGAAGATACTACTTCAAGGATTTGTTTGCTTGTATAAATGGACATGTTTCTAGTAAGTCTTCACCAATCCTTACTTAAGTTGGGCGGGGTGATCACCTTTGAATAGGTGCCAACAACTGTTTGGAGTAAGGCAAACTTTCATTTATATCTTTTGTGGGATGAAAACCACAAGCCACCGGACCCCAGCTACAGTTACATTTACAGAATATGTGGCTAAAAAGCAGCTATTCTGAGCAATTTGTCTGAGAAGAAGGAGTAATGCTTGTAGAGGTTGTTCTTCTTTACCATGTGCGTGGTGAATTGGGCTGAAGTGAATAGGTTAATAATTATGAAACTGTTGTTAGAGAGTCTGTCCAAGACAGCATAGACCAGAGCAAACCTCACCCATCCTGACAGATTTTGTGAAGACACTGGAGGGCTACAGAGATAGGCTATCATGGAGAATACTGTGGCTACAATGACATGCTGGAATAGAGCACTATCAGTGCAACAGATGGCCAAAAGAGTTATGGAGAAAAAAGAGGGACTCAGATAGATTTTGGTGAGTAATGGCCTTGGCAGACAAGTAGGCAAATACTTGTGTGTGATGGACATATTGCTACAGTGAATCCTAGGGAGCAGCTCCTGTAATTAGAGTACAGCGAATCACATGGCTCAGATAAAACTCATTCTAGAGTACCAAAGGAAATAGAAGTGTGAAATAGTAGGAACATCAATGAGTAAGCTGAATATAATGGCCAGCAAACATAGAGCAAAAAAAAAAAGCAGCAACCCCTTTACACTCTGTATATTCTACTTGTAGAAACCATTGTCAGAGTGGGGTTACTGAATGAAACCCAGACAGAAGGTAGGGCTGGTTCATGCTGGGACTTAAAGAAAACTCTATGATTATCCAAGTGATAGGCAGTCTGCTCTCCAGCGCTGGCACAGAGAGACTTAAGGGGGAAGGGAAGGATGCTAGAAAAGAGTGTCCCATACCTCAGCCACCTGTAGTACTAGTGGTGGGCACATTATAAAATTTGCCATCTCTGTAGGGTCAAGACTGGCCATTACCCAGGGCCAATGACTATTTCTGAATTATCGGAGTTGTCTGTTAAAAACAGATCGTTGTTTCTCCTTCAGTATGTTTCTCTATCAAGCCTCCAATCTTTGATGAGCTTCTTGACTAGCTTTGCCACAGCTAGTGTATTTCTGTGACAGAGTCTGCTGGCCAGTGCATCAAGTCTGTGCTGAGAGGCAATTGTATTCTCAGACCTACCTCTAGTGTCTCTACATTAGTGTATGGAGCTTGAGCAACAGTCAGGAAGAGTTGCAAGGTCATGACTGGTTGCAGGGCTACAACGTGAGCACAGTCACAGAGACCGAGTTGGACAGCATGTGTACCATGGACACAGGCTTCTTTGGGGAGAGAAGAACAGGGAGGATTGCATCCTGTATAAAGGAGCTTCTTGATGGTACAGCTCTAGTATGAAATCAGAGGCTTGTCTTTTGGTGGTCTTTGGATTAAGACCAATGAACCTTGGGGATATTATGGGGACATAACGGGGAAAACAGTTTAGAAAAAATACGTCACATGCCTCAGCCACCTGTAGTAACTGGGTAAAATATAAGATTTGTTTGCTAAAGTACTTAGGGAGAATGCCAAAGCTCAGGTGGAATAAACATAGGTCTAGACTTAGAGGATAATGTAACTTTAGTAAGTATGCTAGTAGTGAAAGGAAGTTTGGAGAAAACATGGGCCTGTTGTTGAACGAGGAAGACAACCTAATTAGTAGTAATCAATATCTTGGTATCTGGTTGGCAGCTAGGAACAAATGGAGTAGAGGCCTATATGCCTCAATATTTTAATCAGTGACTTGAATGCTAAGAAAGCAATTGTGAATGATAGTAAATAAGGGGAAGATATTATTAAGCTGGAAAGTAAAACCTCAGTCCTAATGGACCTCAAGAAACTTGAAGATTGGTCAACAGACGTCTTATGCAGTTCAAGAAGTGTAAATTCTACACATGGGCATAAAAGCCTAATTCATGCACAAATACAGGCTGGAACTGACTAGCTAAGTAGCGGCACTGATGTAAATGCCTGGAAGTGGCAGTGAATACCAAGCAAAATATAAGCCAGCACTGCAATCACATCACAAATAAGGGAAAGTACACACTGCCTATTAAGAGAAGGCAGGCCAGCAGATCAAGGGGAGTTAGTATACATCTTTTCTCAGCCCCTGTAAAGCTGCACCTAAAATGCTGTGTCCAGCCTTGGGTTCCAGATCAAGAGCGGTAAGGAGGAAGAGTGTCAAACAGAAGCCACCAAGGTAGTTAGAAGCCTAAAGCACACGACTTTCAAGGAGAAGTTGAGAGAGATAGGCTTGTTCAGTGTGATGCAAAAGTTGTCTGATAACAGCCTACAACTGCTGGAAGGGAATTTATGCTTTCATGGAGCCAAACTCTTTCCATTAGAAGAAAATAACATCAAAAGGAGCAATGAACACTTACTGCAGCTGGGAGGTTCAGATTAAATATTTGGGGAAATTCCTAAAAAAGATCATAAGTGCAGTACTGGAATGGTGAGAGGTTATAGGATCTCCACCCTTAGAAGTTTTCATGACTTGACTAGGCAGAGTCATGCCTTACCTGACCTACAGCTGGTGGTAATTTTGCTTCAGAGGAGAGGCTGAACTAGATGACTTCCAGAGAACCCTTCCAAACAAACATTCCTTGAATCAATGACTACCTCAAGGTTAAGTATATAATTTTTTTCACACACTGCATCAAAATGGACTAGTTTAGATGAAGCTCAGAATCTACTCTCAGAATGTTCTTTTAAATCCCCTTTGCCTTAAAGGAAAGACTAGCAAGGGAATTCTGCTTCTGTAAGTTGGCAGAAGACCTGTAGCTTAGGATAAAACCTATTTTCATGTTGGTTTGTCCTGTATCACCTTTGCCAGGAAGGACTGCGTATTTTGCTTTGTATTGTCACTTCATTTGAGAGAATAGTCTTGAGTTAGTAGCAGCAGCGAAGGTCAGGAGATTAGGAAGAAAAACTAATTGCATGCTATAAACAATCCAAATATACTTCATTCTGCACCAGGGCTTTTATCAGCTCTTGTTTTATCAGAAATCAATCCATCCCTTCACAGTTTGCTTGTTCATAGGATAAAAAATTAGATCTTGCAGTAGTAAATATGGAAACTATAGCTATAATTCATCAGTTCTTTTATCTCTGATAAGCTTGCATTATTCACAATAGAAGCTCCATGTATCTCTCATTTTACCAGGCAATGTGACATTCATTTCTATAAAACATTTATACAGATAAACTCACAAAACTGAGTCCACAGACATACCTGGAATAACTTCCCAGTGCAGTTATACTGAAAAGACTTTATTGGTCATTTATAGCTTGCATAGCTTCATCTAGCTCAGAAACAAACCTTAGCTAGCTGGAAGCCCCTTTCTTTTCAGGTGTTATAATGTAACAATCCTTAGGGCTATATTGTTTCTGTCTGAAAATGTATAATGGCCTTTGTCTTCAGTATATGATTTCCTTGAGCCTCAATTAGAAAGCCAGGCATAGCTAGAACACAGACTTTTAACAGCAGTCTTCTGTTTTCTTTCACAGTCATCTATGCTCAGAACTCAGGAGGGAGTATGTGATTAACGCAAAAAAAACCCCACCAAGATTCCAGCCATCCTCCACACTCCACAAAGGGACTTTTCCAAAGACTGTTGTTTACCCGGCATCATAGGAAGTGTCTGGTGCTCCAGAAATGTGGGGAAAAGATCATCATTCTGTAAGAAACATACAGAAAAAGAAAAGAAGAAGAAAGAGCAAATAGAACAGAGGGACGAAGACAGAGAAAGGCACAAACATTCAAAGAGAGATCTCTCTGGGACTAAGCTTTGCTTGGTGTAGTGGCAGGGGTTAAGGCCTGGTGGTACAGGTGCTGCCTCCCCTGCTGACAGCACTGATCAAGCGGGATACCCAGACTTTCCTTTCTGGGGCATAGGCTCTCCTGGACCCACAGGCAAAGCACAGCCGCTTGCCATGACATGGGGCAGAGGAGAAGGAGCACTCAAGAAAGTGCACAGCTACCTCCCCTGCCACTCCCTCTGGCCCCCAGCTTGGTCCAAGTCCCACTGGACCCAGGCGAGAGGGATGCACCAGGAGCAGGGGAGAGTGCTGGCTGCAAGTGGTCTTGTTGCTAAGTGTGGCGAGGAGAGAGAAAGAGAGAGAGAGGGAGGACGTGTCTCTGAAAACCTGCTATGCCTGTTACTATTCTTTTCTCACCTGTCTCTGGCTGCCAATTTCTTTTTTACTTCTTTCTGTCTCATTTGATGCCTGCTGCTGGCTCTTTCTTTTTTCTGTCTCAATATCTTTTCTTTTCTGTTTGGAGGTTATTAAAATTTAGTCCTTTCTTTCAGAGTGTAGCCCTCCTTGTCCTGTCATGAAATAAAATCATATTGAACAGAAAGAGCTCAGACAGGAATTAAACACACCAGTTTTAACAAGACATACATAAACATTCCCAGACTTCTTGTTCTGTCAGCGTCAGCTTCCTTATTCAAGTTAAGATATTGACAATCTATTTTCAAGGTAGAATACATACTGCTTTGCAACTTTCATGTGTGAAATGTTTTCCAGCACGGTAAGTACCTCTCAAAGACAGCATCACATCTAGTCCTCTTACGGTCCTCACTATCTAACCACCTACTTTTCCTTGCAGTTAATGCATCTAAATAAATGCCTTAAACTGCATTAAATATGTATTATTTATGTACAGTTACAAGGGAGCAGAAGAAAAGCCCTAACTTTGTCAGTGTGCTGCTGCAGATCTAATCAGTGTATGTGTGCAAACCAGTAAAGCACACACAGTATTTCCCTTCTGCCCCTGCTTGTTCTCCACGTCTGTTGACAACGTGGATAATACTGGAGCTGCTAATTCTCTGCTTGTAGTGCTTCACGCTCTTGCCAGAGCACTCATTACTAGAAAGAGGCTGAGGAACAAACTCATCCCAAGAGTAATCCAGCGTAGCACTGACTGAAGTCAACAAGAGTTGTGCCTCCCTGTGCTAGGGTTGTATTTATCACTGAAACCATCTCCAACACAAAGATGTCTTGCTATGTTTATTCTGTCCAACCATGTCCTGTATAATCAGGAGAGAATAAGAGACAAAAGGTTTACACTGTTGTTTTAACGTCTGCCAATAACAAGGTTGGAGATTCACAGCATCTGAAACCAATCAGTTCAGTAAAGTGCTCTGCAGCTGCACCAAGCACTCCATCTTAGCATTACGTCCAGTTGTGCATTACAGGGGGATCTTTCAATATGCTCTTCTAGGCTGTGCTAGCAAACTTAGTAATGTGCACTCTTGCCTTACTTGCTGACTTGCTTAAAAAAAGAAAATTAAATACATTTCTCATATGGCTATATTGTGGAATTTTTCCACACCATTAAATAAAATGTTGCTCTGGTTTATTGGCATTTTCTGAGAGAAAACATTTCTTAAGTTAAACTAACTGAGTTGTTTGGGACATTCTGCTTCTGCACACCATATTTTTTCTCCAACACATCTAATATTTCTGCTATTGTGCCAGCAACTCATCTAAGGTAGAAAATCAGCAGCCTCTTCATCTCTCACCAGAATAAATCAAGAGTAATTCTTCTGAAGTCAATGGAGTTAGACCAGCGTACAGGAAGAGAAAATCATGTTCTGCCTGATCAGCTCTGTAAAAGAAAACAAGATACAACCTTTATTATGAACAACCAAATTACAGAAACTTCCTCCTTACTATGCTTTTTAATGTAGTTTGAGTGACAGAGAGTGGGACACATAGTATCACTAACTTTTCTGGAGTAATTAAGAAAAATAGTTGCATGTGATGTGCATTTTTTCTCAGCAACAACCATGAGGAAGAAATTCTTTGAAACAATAGTATTTCTTTGTTCATGTATTATGCACACACCTGTGCATTCACATAGGTTAACGGCAGGGCAAAAGGAGCCTTACTGCAAATGTGATAGCCAGAGTGAAGCAAATACAAAGGAAAGTTATACTGACAGACAGACAGAAAGGTTTAATCTTAGCCATTGGAGCTACTGGAACTGATACTTTGAGCTAGGGTTTCTTAACATCAAGGCTTCTTTCTCTGTCTTCCTGAAAAGCCTATTACATAAGTCTGGTTATTGGGTTAGACTCATTTAAAATCCAGTCTTGTGTCACCTATTAAGCTAAGAGATGTAGATCCATAGGTGGATGAATTACTACTACCTTCAAAGAAAGATGCTTGGCTCAAGTAAAGGGATTGAGGTGCTGTATGATGCTTGGGATTTTTTATTTTCCCATTGCCTTATCCACATGAGATATACTTTGCTAGGCACTAACTTGCTTGGCCTTTTTGTCTCAGTCAGAAATTTTCTATTAAAAATAAAAAATGATGCTAACAGAGAGATACCAAACATCCATCGTTTAATCTCTGGGGTCCTTCAACCAATTTGAAAGTCAACATTGGAGGAAGTAATTTTTTTCTGTTTGTTTCAGTCTGATCTCCTACAGTTGTTTAAATTGGACCTGCACACAGGAGTTTTAAATTAACTGAATAGTAAAATAAATCTATTGCGTGTAGCTTTTATAACATTTGTACATGAAAATATGGCTGTGTAAAAAAAAATAAAAAAAAAAAAGATTAAAAAATTATATGGGCTATAGGAAGGTGTCCTTACCACACAATAATACAGAGATACATATTATACAACAAAAAAAATTCCCTCTTTGTGAATTCTGGCTTCAACAGGTCTCAATCTCAACTCTTCTAGAGGTTGTTAACATATTCTTGGTGAAAGATCTACTTTTGGTCTTGTGCAACCCTGTTTGAGATACAGGTAAATCACGCACATCTATGCAGACCAAGTTGCCTGTATGCATGTGCACAATAACATCTGTGCACATACTGAGATCTGCACGTACTGTAATGTAGTATAGTGTGTGACAGGCCACTCAGAAAGATAACACAGAACAATCTGCTCTTAAAGAAGTTTTATTAAATTGTTATAATGAGTTGCTAGGGTTTTGGCACTGATCTCTGACCAAAATAAAGTCTCCAACACAGTCCTTACTCATTTTGGAAAAAAAAAAAAAACAAACAAAAAACAGTCTGCTGAGTGGACATTTATTGTTTTAAAATCAAAATTTCTTATTGTTCTTCAAGGGAAGGCAGAACTCCAAATTATTTCATCAGTATTTAGAAATACCCAGGGGACAATGTTAGAGTTACAGGGCATCCCAGAGAAACAAGGCCAGTGAGACTGTGTTGCAGCATACATCAACATAAAACTCATTTGCTCGATGCTGCTGTTGTTATTCATTCGGAGTTTGATAAAGAAACCACCAGATAGTTCAGCTTTATATTTTGTTTAGGATTAAAGTAACCTAAAATCACTCCGATAGCCTGTTATAATGACATGTGTTCCATTCATTTTAGAATATTAAAATCTCTGGGCTGCAGACATTTGCATGAATGTAGCCAACTGCAGGGGAACCACATGGTAACATGAGGTCTTGTCATCGCTATAAAATGTTAAGTCCTGTAAAACTAACTAAATATTGACGATGAGTTCATAAAAACTATAAGCATGCTAAAATATTGACATTCAGTGCATTAAAGATCACCCCAAGTGAAGAACAGTGCAAGACTGCTGTTCAGTGAAAGCAGTGGTGTTACAGAATAAAAAGGTATTTTCCCTATTCCAAAGTGCAGGTTCAGCTGGGCCCTCTATGAAGTGACGGATTTCACCTTCACAGAAACACAACCTGCCAAACAATTTGCTAGGTAGATGTACCGAGATTCCCAGGTTCCAGCCTCTCTAGAAACTGTAAAACAGCAACACCAGGAAACAGTCAGAAGGGGGAGGCTTAATTGGGTCCCCTGGATTTAGTAATCTCAGTAGTCTTTGAAGCAAGAAAACAACAAACAGGCCCAGCTTTCTGCAAACTGGAACAGGCGCTGTGTGGCGGGATTCTTCCTTGGACACCTGGTGAAAAAAAATATGGTTAGAAATTGCATTTCAAACTGTTGAGTTGTGACATAGCAACTTCCTCATTTTTGTCCTTTGCTTTTGATTTTCACTTTCAGAAAGGAAAATTAAGAGTCATCTGTTGTGTATTAAATATTAATTTCTAGATAGTCAGTACTGTCTGTTTTAGTGTTTGTCAGATTTTAAGAAAAGAGAAATTATTCATCTTTTGCATGTCCTAGAGAGGATTTTGGAGGCTTCCTCAGCACTGGAGCTTTGTAAAGAACTCTGTGGTAAAAATTAAGAGATGTTGAGTAAGGACAAGATTTGGCATTAAACATTTGTTGATCCAGTGTTCCTATCAAGCAAGTCCTTCTGGAGTTTTAAGAGAGGAATTTCAATACAGAGAAAATGGCATGTGTAATCTTGGGGTAGCCTGGATTCGCTATGCTAGCTCCTCTGTTTCCTTTAGTTTCTGAAGACAGTAAATCTTAGTTAATAATATTGTTTCCCTCTTGCGTGGTTACAAAGAATCTCCTGAGATGACCTGATGTTTCACAGCAATGAAGTGTAAGTTCACGTAAGTTCGAGTTCAAGTAGTGTAAGTTTGAGTTCAAGTAGTTCATCAAAATCCGTTTTCTTCTCCTTCTTTCTTTTTTTTTTTTTTAATAGAAACAAATAACTCCTACAAAGGGGAACTGAAAGGAGGAAGACCTGAGACCTCCAAGAATGTCCTAAAATGTTTAGGCACCAAACACTTCTGACTGGTTGGCAATAGGAGACCTCCAGCAGAGTTGTACCAGACCCCAGGAACTGTTCCTGCCCCGGGTCCTCATGCACCAGGCAAACACGGGGCTCGCTCCAGTGTTCTCAGTATGCAGAAGGCATTTAAGCTTGTTGGGTGGATTCACTGCCAAGACTTCAGCTAAAAGAGCTGATTATTTGGGAACTGTGGCCAAAGTCCTTTTAAAATATTATTTCTGATTTCCCTGACTGCACTTAATGTTGAACACACACTGGCTGTAGGAATTTCATTTTTGGGAATTTTAGCTCGTGTCAATTTTTGTCCAATTAAGTTTGGCAATTTCTCTTTAAAATGATATTCCCTTCCTTTCCCAACAATTGCTCTACATACTTGGAAGTCCTCAGACTAGTCAAAAAAAGAAAAAAAGAAAAAGAAAAAAAAAAAAAAAAAAAAAGAAAAGAAAAAAAGGAATAAAGCCCCCAGTAAAGGAACACAAGGCACATCTATGGCAGAAAACTCTTGTTAGTGATTTCTAAACCACTTTTGTCACTGAAATTTAAAGCAAGAATAACAAAACCCTACTATAAAGGAGGAATGAAACATTGTTTCTCCCTTTTACCTCTTTGTATTATCATGTCACTCTGATTCAACTAAAGCTGCACAGAGGGAGGAAACCACAGTCTCAATCCCTCTGATTTTTGTAGCAGACCTAATTTTAGAATCTGTTGTGTCAAGTTTTTCTAAACCTGTCGGTTTAATTTGGCAGATGCGGGTTAATGGAGACCTACTGAAAGCAGGGTGAAAATCTATCGGGGTAGATGAACATAATTCATGACTTTCACAGTGCAGCAGTGAAGTAATAGATAAATGTCTCTTCCTTGAAGTTGTAGCAGGAAGCTGTAGACAAAGGTGCCTTTTTAAGGAAAAAAAAAAGGGCACTAAAAAAGAAAAAACGTTAATGGCCATGGAAAGAAAAAAAAAAAAAGCTGCTATGTTAGATGGCCCCTTATCTTCAAATCCTGAAGTGGCAGCTGCAAAAAGATCAAGACAGGTAGGGCAGCAGAAGGCAGAGGCTTAGGCACAAAAAGCTTTAAATGGAAGCAGAGCACTTCAGGCACCATGATACAAATCAGCAGTGGCAGAAGAAACCTTTCAAGAAAATAATTTAATATTTGTTAAATAATTTGTAAGAATTATTACAATATTACTTAGCTCACTTCAGCCCCAGACTGCCAGTGAGTCAGGAGACCGGAAAATGCTGTCCTGACTGGACGCTGGTCCATTTTGGTAACTTAATACGTAAATCTAATGTAGAGAGCTGAGGGATATTCAACTTTCTGATTACATTGCATTAGTTCTATAGCGATTTTCATTCTGGTAAAAAAATTCACGAATGAAAGTTCACAGCAAGAGACCCCAGGATAGCAAAACCTACAAACCTTGGGTCCCATTGGGACAGTTCGATTTCCACCTGTCTCTCTAGGATCTTGGGGGGAACCTCCCCTCAGGGCTTCACGCAGGTCCTCTGAATTACTCCTTGGAGACTGTCAGAGGGTCCTAGCACTTCCCATTGCCTCTCACAAGGAACTAGGCAGAATTTAAAGACACAAATTCTGAAGAGACCAACTTTCCAAGAGCTCCCCTCTTTAAAACAGGGCATACAGAACAGTACTGGAAGGATATTTGTGCAGGCAGGTAAAGAAAATACATAGGCTTCTTACTTCCTTGTGAAAATGTGAGGAAGTGGGCTATTCTTCAGTTTTTGATGGTGCACTCTGTAAGTCCACCTGGAAAAGAAAGCGTGGAGAGCTACAGAGGAGTTACCTTGTATACACCCAGGACTTGGCAGAAGCAGCCACAATCCACTCCAGAGTGAGCAATCACAGCCATGACCTATATCTGACAGCCACCTACAGCAGGGCAGTGAAGAAGGGAAGGGAGGAACCTCCCTCCTACATTAGTGCCATGCCAGACTGCACCACTAAATACTGTAAAAGTCAGGCCCTTCAATTTTCCTAAGAGTGAAGAAAAAACACTTATAAGTATAACCTTGTAATTATTAGATAAATAAGGAAGAAGTTCTTCACTATGAGGGTGGTGAGGCACTGGAACAGGTTGCCCAGAGAAGCTGTGGATGCCCCATCTCTGGAACTGTTCCAGGCCAGGTTGGACAGGGCTTTGAGCAACCTGGTCTAGTGGAAGGTGTCCCTGCCCATGACCAGGTGGTCGGAACTAGATGACCTTTAAGGTCCCTTCCAACCCAAACCATTCTATGATCCTCTAAAACTTCTTCCTGACTAGATTTTTGCTTACGGAAGATCATTTGCAGGACATGCTGAAAGCCAGCAGGGAAGCAAAGGTGACCAGCACAGCATCCCTCTGGAGACTTGAATCAGTAGGCCCTAGCTATGTGTTTATCAATGTTGTCCCTGTGTAGCTTTCCTTTATCACAAAAGGGCATCTCAGTTATAAATGTTGTTCCCCATATACCCCAAACTGAGGGCCTCTAGAGCACCGTAACAAAAAAACCCCAAACCTGCAGAAGAGAAGTGAAAAGCAGGCTTACCAATCTTACTGCTTTTGGCACTTGGCTGACCTCCACCCATATTAAATCATTCTCCATCTGGCCTCCCCATACCTGGAAAACTCCAGAAATCCTGGACAAACCCTGGGGCAGGGTGGTTGCATGTAATGTGGTAATAGGCAATATGTATGAAACAGTTTAATCAGACCTATGACTTTTGGACCATTATTCATCTGCTTATCATGAAAGACTCTGTTTAGAGTTCAGAGAATTCTCAACAACTTTATTTTTTCAGTGCCCTGGGTGTGAAGTAGCCCTGCCACGCACAGAATCAGCACCTGCTGTGTGAGATGCTTCTAGCATATCGAGTGACAAAACCAATCAGTGAAAGAAACTTGGTTCGTTAATAGAAGTTACATGCTAATGAAAATGTTTGGGCAATATTTTTGGTATGTAAGTCATATTCATCCTATGTTTGGCTCAAAATTCATTGGAATATCTCTAGTTGACAGTCTGAATCATAGTATTATAAGAAAAAGGGCTGGAGGGTCCTCAGGAGGTCATCTTTCCACCCCCCATGCCCTAAGGCTGAAACCCCAGGGGTGCTAAGCCTTCAGGAGTGATTATCTCCGATTCTGTGAGAAGTTTGCCTTTCAGACATGCTGAAGGGCAAAGGGCACTAAGAACAGCTCTGATCCGTTGTACCATGCTTGAGATATTCACTGTTGTGGGCTAAGGGTCAGGGCCTATCCAGATTATTTTCCATTGTTGCCTAAAAAGGAAAGGCCTCTCTGAATACCCAGCAATCGTTTTAAAGCCTTGATTTAACAGCACAGGATTTGCTATGCTGGATCATGGCATCGGTTCCACTGAGAGTGGTTTCCCTCCTCATTGCACAACCCACACCAGAGCCTTCAGAAGGAGTTCCATGCACCTGTGTGCAAGCAGGGGAGATACCCCAAGTGCATTGAACATAAGAGAGAGCGTCTTCTGGCTCGCAGAGCTTCTATACTGTGCTTATTGCTGTTCTAATTTGCAAACCCATAAATATTGTGAGCTGTCGTAAGTTTATAAAGATCTTTCAAATATCCAGAGTAGTTAACTCAAGCACCTGGCACATCAGTGAACTCCATAGGCTGGCTGCTCCCCAGGAGAATCAAGATTTCCTTGTTTGTGTTCTGAGTGTGCTTGTACTTCCTTGTAATCTCTGATGCTGCAGGACAAAGGTAAAGAAAGGAATTTCCGGTTTTAACATTAATTTGCATAAGTGCCTTGCAGTTATTTGAAAAACTTCACATTTTCACTATCATTTCTTCGTGCTTAGTTAAACAATCTTATTCTATGCAATTTCCTCTCTTGTCTTACCATCCCTTCAACAGTTTTTGTTGTCTGTCTCAGGTTTTATGCAACTCCTGTTATTGCTCTCTTTTGTAATAGGTTTTACTAGCATCTGTGGGCCAGATGCAGCACAGCTTTAACCAGTTCAATAAGCACTGGTGTCCATTCTGGAGTCAGAACTGCACATTTCCTCCAAAAACGCTCAGCTTCCAAATTATAAGTAGGAGTTAAAACAAGGGAGAAATTTAACCAAAGAGTGATCCTAAGCCATGAAAATTGTCAATAGCTACACTTGCTCTTTAAAAATTAATTAGGACAGCACATGGGGTTACTTAAGTCCCTGAAATTAGTGTGACTCTTCAGGGTCCTTGAGCAGAGTTGGCACAAACTACCAGTCCTAGTTCCTTACACAAGCTCTAGTTCCCAGAAGGTGATTAATCCCTCTGAGAATACCTGCGGTAAGATACATGCTCCACAGCTAGGCAAAGGTGAAAATTAACCTTTTCTGCACACAGATGTAGTATTTGTAATGCTAGTTTCCATCTCTTTCAGAGACACTAGTGTCTTGATTGCCACTGGTTGCTACTGTCCTAGCAATGACATCTCAACCGTGACTGCATACTGTCTTTCAAATTCAAGGCTCATCAGCAGAAATCACAGGTTAAAGTTACCTTGATAAGGTTACCTTACCAGATCCTTAGAGGATAGATCCACAGGAGAGACTGGGGCACATATATCAACAATCAGTCTTTCAGAACCTTATCCCAGTTATTTTCTTCAGTTAAATCCTCTCTTGCAAGCTTGAATTAAGTGCAAGAGAAGAATTAGGCACCTGAGAATGGGATCTAAAACTCTGAGAAAGATTTGCTTAAGTGAAACAGGAAATGCTGAGGAAGATTGCAGGGACCTGGATCCATTTAAGATTCACCCTGAAGTCTCTTTCGAAGTGTCCTAGAGTGGTCCACACATCCTGATAAAATACGATTAGAGCCACGTGGATTAGACAGTCTGAATTTCAAGGTTCCCAGATTTTGAATCTTTGTATCAAATTCTTTAAACTTATTTGAAAGTAAGTTGTATTAATTGAAGAGATGAAATTGCTCCTTCATAAATTTATGGCATATTAAGATATATTTGCCATTTTTTATTAAAAAAACCTACCCACTAAACTGAACCTTATTCTTTTTCTATTTTCTGGAATATATGTTAACTAAAATAATATGTAATTTTATTTCCTAATTAATTTTCTTCAGAAAAATGCATTGTTCAATACATCATATCTAAATTGTATTTTTTTTGCTTTAAAACACTTTACCACCATTAGCAAATTAATTTTTATTGCCCTTTCATAAATGGCAGAGTTCCACTGAACAAAAAACATCATCATCCCCTTGTTATTTTCTGAACATTCAGAGCCATGGTGTCCAGCATTGCTAGTTTCAATATGTAAGTCATCCCTATGGTCAATTAATGGGAAGAGCTTTCTTAATAGAGGACCTGATCCAACTCCAATAGAAATCAGTAAACCTGTACTTCTTCACTGTATACATTATGACTGGAAGAATTAAAAAAGATATTGAGCTGATAAAAACAATAATTAGGTCTGGGGAAAATCTGCTGTTACGTGAACTGGACTTGTTGAACCACCAGCAATTTGGCATCCTGAAATGTTGTTTCATCTTGCAGTGCTGCTTAGGAGAATTGACACTCAAAGATGTCTAGTCTGAGTAATAGGAGAGCTCTGCAGTGAAGAATGCGATCCTGATCTCCTAATTGTCCAGCTCCATTTCAGCTTCCTCCAGAATACAAGGCATAGGAAGGGCACACAGTACAGAAGGTTCCTGAGTTTCTCTGCCCAAGAGTTGTCCCATTTCATGCAGGAAAGCACTTAGGACCAATTGTATCTCTTCCCATCCTGAACACCACCAGAGTTACAGCTTCTCTAGACTAGCAGCCCAATATCCATGGTCCCATTGGAGAGTGTACAAATTAAGCTTCAGACTCACTTGAACTCACTAGTTCATTAAACTGTCCTAGGTAATAGATGGTATAGCAGGATCCACTCCTGATAAGAGTGCCTGGGTTGTTCCAGAGGAGCAGAACAGTAACAAGTAACAGCTACAGTATTTTAAACAGTTGTCATAATGACAAAACATCAAAGTATTGCAGTTAGATGTCTACAAGCTAGACTATTTTCTCCCAAGTCTGGCTGATTTCGGTAGGAAAAAAAAAGAACCAAACCAAAACCAAAACCCCTCCATAAAGCTATTAAAGAACTGAAAGATAGTAACACTGCAATCATAATAATTCTTCAGAATCTCAAAACTTGGGATCAGTAAATATTTATAAATTTACCTTCAGAAGATGTTTTCAGAGTGTAAGTTATTATTGCTGATATGCAAACCCATGCAGAGAGAGCTCTCAGAATTTACACAACAAGTCAGTGGAAATTCTGGGGAAAAAGCTCAAGTCGTTGGAAATTCTGGGGGAAAACATGAAGATATTTTGATGTGTAATGGCTCTTCTCAAAGTACAGAACTGTATTTCAGTCATTTTGACATTTTGTAGGTTCACTGCCGCCTTCTCTCCAAGCTAATATTCTATAAAAGTCATCCCTTTGTTCCCCTGCACTGCCTTTTCAGTGTTGTAACCCTCCTTAAAATATGAATTGCAGATTTTTCTCAGTTTTTGTACTTTACTCTCATTCAGTATCTGATCTGTGGAAGGCAAAATGTATATTTATATTTTTATAACAAGCTTTCAGTTTATCATCAGACTAATTTTCTTCTTCCCTCCACCTCTTCTGTATTAAGGATGTTTGCATGATAACAATTAATAGAAGCAAAATTTTTTATGATAGTGCCTACGATCAAGTTTTCAGCTTTTAAAATTCTGACTATATACATACAGATCATATTACCTTTGGGAAAGCTTTTATTAATCTCAACGTCAGAGCTGTTTCAACAAATCTACTGTAATAATGAAAAGACATCTTATCACATTTTGCTCTCAGTAAATTTAGCATTCTTTTTGATAAGGTTTCAAACAACTGGGAAGTAATTGATCTGTAATTAGTGTGGCAACTGCACAAGACAGACTGCACTGCGATTTTATCATTTATCTGCCCAGTGCTGTGCATCCTGCTCTGTAATATTAAATTATTTAGCTTCTCTCTTCAAATACAAATGGTTTTATGCACCCTCCATTATTTTAGGAACTCTCTGAAGATGAGAATAACATTTAAATTTCTGATTATCTGGCACTGGTGGAATTGTTGCCAGAGAGATCATTTTTCACATATGCCTTGCCATGTCCTTACTTAGCAAGCCATTGTCTGCTCATGCCTGTGAATGAACACTACAAAAGACCCTTTGATCTGCACCCAATGTGCCCTATTTATCACTTGGCTGCACTAAGCCTCCTGAGATACGTGATTGCCATAGCTGAATTCTTCAAGAGCTGTGGTAACTAAAGGGCACAAGTTTAGAACACTGTGGTGCAGCATCACCACCATGATCTACCTCGCAGTTTCCAACTACTCAGGCTCTGTGTGCCACCCTTTCCAAGACTACGCTGCAGGCCATCACATGAGTCTACAGTGGAAACAGTGACTTTCTGACAGTTTTTTATAGCGTGACTTTTTAATGTTGTAGGGTCATATGAAGCATATGATTTTTTTTCAGTGCTGTGTTCCTTCTTAACTGTGAAGACTGGAGAGAAGGAGGTAGCCTGGGCGTTCACTGACCTGGGAAAAGAAGTGGCCATAGTTTAATTTATGTAATTGAAGATGTAATTTCTTCCATAGATGAGGAAGAGAGAGATGGCATTACCCTTTTGTCGCTCAGCTTAATTTTCTTTTCATTAATAGTTACATTAGTCAGTTCACCAAGAAGTCGAAAGGAGAGCCTGTCACTTGAACTCAGAAGTGTCAGGACAGTTACATATTAGTTCATATCTAACCTCTGAATTTTTATTAATTTCTGCTGTATAACTGACACAGGAAAATGAGCAAAGCAGAATACCAAGTGAAGGTTCTTCAGTACTGCTGTACATAGTAACACAATAAAATTTTAGATATTAGTTTCTATGCCATTTCTTATGGATTCTAAGCCTGGCTTTTTCTCCACAGCTGTATAACCAAATAGAGGTTTTTCATGAGCTGATCAGACTGATGCTCTGTGTTGTTATTGTAAAATATAATGAATTCTCCCAGTATATATTTTCCACCAGCTAATTTCATTTCTTCATTGCCTTAGCTTTGTCATGCCCTCTGAAGTGTCTCACAGTGCCATCCATACCAGTGAAAATGCCTTGGTATTCTTGATTATTCTTTTATTGTTGATCACTAGTATATTTAAACCACCAGTCCTGCCTCAGCACTTTGAACAGTGTGTTGGTAACAGTCCATTTCTATTATATGCATGCTTTACTTTTCATGCTTGCAGTATTTAGCAACCCCCTTGAGATTCACCTCTTTTTCCATATTACAGTTGGAGAGTGGCTAGCTGAGCAATAGAACATGGGCAGTGTTTTCTCCTGCCTTCCCCTGGTAGCATATGTTTTGATGGTTTGCAGGTTTCCCCACAGCCTGTTTGCTAGTAAAAATTACACATGTGATGAGAAATAGACATCTTCCCAAGTGCCTCACCAGATCTCTGTCGTGCAGAGTTTCACAGATGGTGCTCAGCCTGGTGCCAGGTTTTCTGTGAATGGAAGTGGGTAAGCAGGCCTTGAGTACAAAATGTCTGCAAACTGCTCCTAATCTCCTGCAGTACTGAAGTACATTTTCCAGCAGTTGTTATTGGACCCCCTGAACTGTTAACAGGGATTTTGACTGGGAAGTATTCTTGACATATGTTAAATTAAGTAAAGCCCTAAACTCTAAATACATTCATTTATGTATTCTACTTACTCAAATATTTAACATTTTCTCTGCCCATAATACCTGCAAATCTCCCTCGTTCTGATCCTAATCTTCCTTTTTAATCTCTTAGCTAAGCAGGAATTACAGATTGCAAATTCATGCATTGGTTTGCTCACTTGAACTGCACTATAAAGCAGGAAGCAAGAATTGTAGCCATAGGAGCCAGATGTTTTTTACTTGCCAAGATTTATTGTGTTATGAGTTGTGGGTGGTGTGTTGTATCCTGGAGAACAGTGTTCCCATGACTTTTCACTCACCTGAACTCACTGTGAAATGGGAAGGTGACAAGTTAGAGCTTTTTGAGCAAGTCTCCCTACATAGAGCATTACAGTGGAGGTGCTTTGGGGGCCTCAGAGTTAGTGAGATTTAACTTGACATTAACTTGAAATCTATTAGTGAAAAAGAAAAAAGGAAATTAAAAGAAGCTTTAATGATATACACTGTAAATCTCTTTGTAGGTCCAAGATGCTTAGAGCATGGAATTAGAGGCAGGAGGAAGAAAAGCACTAAGGCCTGACCAGTTTAAGCTGTTTTACTCTTTGCTGTCCCCTCTAGGTTTAGTTGAGCTCAGCCATACTTCAGATCTGGTTGCGTAAAGCATCTGCCCTTATTTGACTTCTCCTAGGCTCTGCTGCTCAGACTCATTGTGGAAATCAAACAGAAGCTGAACCTCATTACGATACACTCATGGGGAATCGTCAAAAGGCCTCTGAACACACAACTAAATGGCAAGGGTGGTGTACCGCAGGCAAGCAAATGGGAGTGTGCTACGATCCTGGGCCCTAAGATGAATATTTTGCATGGGCTTTGCGGGTGGCTGTTAAGGTAGCCCTCATGCTCACTCACTCCCCTTGGCTCACATGGGCGCTGCTGAGGAGCTGCATCCTCTGCCCTACACTTCTTTTCTCAGCAGTGAAAGCTCGTCGATAGAATTTATTCATGTATTTGCCACGGGGTTTCCAAAGCATGTGCATAAGCCAGCAAGTACAGTTTAAAGCTGTCAGGCCTGATCTCAGATCTGTTCCAAGAGGTGGGTGTTGGTATATAAAAAAAAGTCCTCTGTGTATTTTTTCAGAACTATGATAAGAAAAAAACAGGTGTATAAATATGCAAAGATTAGCAGTTGGCTCAGGAGGTTGGTAGTGACAATTAGTTTACTGATTTAAATCCAGTCTGTTCAAATGACCCAGATTAACTACCAAGTGACTGACCGATGGGCTGAGTGACATGGGTTTGGTGCCCATGGTCCAGAACAAAAGAGGCAAGTGTTCTGCCCCCAAAATCCCACTGCTGACACTGCGGGCTGGCAGAACGAGACTCTCACAGAGGCTCTAGATGATTTCCCACATAGCACTTTTGGCACTGGGCTTGCTAAGTAAGCCCGTGGGGTGTGCATGTGTGCGCCTGTGCGTGCCTCCAAGGCGCTGCAGAGCGCATGCCGAAGCTATGGAGCCACAGCAGGACAGGCAGGACAGTGTGGCCCTGCAGCCCAGGCAGGAGAGGATATCTCTCCTGGGGGGGGGGCGAGGGGCAAGGGGGCACCGCCAACTCGAAGCCAGAAAAGGGGCACCCTGAGCTATCCTCAATCATTAAGTAAGAGCAAATTTGATGAAAGACTGAAAGCAAAGTGAAACACAAATTATTTCCATAAACAAAAGTGAATGGAAATGGGCTGAATCCTGATGAATCCACATAACGGGTACGTAGTGGAATGGAAAAACATGAAAGCCCCACACATGCACACATATGTATAGTCTGCCAAAACAAGATATGATCAAAGCGAAAAGAAGCAAGTACGTGGACAAATTTTTAGCAAGAGAAGAGCATAGCCAAGTTCACTGACCTTTGATTTAATTTTCTTTAGTTCTCAGCCTTATGAGGAGTGCAGGAAATGGCATGTGCTAATCCCAGCTGGTACAATCTCCAAGAAAGGTGCAAAATCTCCCCAAACTAGAGAAAATTGAATGCAATCAGAAGCCTGTTTAATCTGCCCCCCCTCAGCGTCCTTCCGAATAAAGCTCTCCTGATGCTCTGTCAGGGGCCACCAAATGAGTCAACAAGGAACTTGCAGTGTGGCAGAGAGCTTGTTTTTTAAAATATATTAATACATCTCATAGAAAGATGACTTCAATGAGATGAGAATTTATGTGAAACACTGGGGGATATTTTTTCACCTGGCAATGCAGAGATCCTGATTTTTTTTTTGCTGTTGCTCCATTTCCAGTGCCTCTGTTTATGTTCATATCATTTGATAGCACCCAGCAGAGCAATAGGGGAATATTGCTAGGGAATGCACTGGCTGGGGGTTTAAACTGACTTCTGGAGGTCTATATTTGTTTTTTATCTTATGGTGTTTTCAGCCTGCTGCTACACAAATATGAATACTGAGGGTCGAATTCAAAATTTTCACATGATTATTATTACTTTGCATTTACAGAACCATTTTCATCCCAAAGTATGAATTTAAGGCAGTGAAGATCCTTGTGAACACATAGACAATTTTACACCTATTTTACGAATGGACTATAGCAGCAAGATAGACAAAACCCAAGCCAATGACATGACGTAGACTTGCCAGCATCTCATTCCCAGGTCCAGTCAGTACAGTAAGAGTATAAACTTTGGCCTTCCATCACAGAAGGCATAACCTAATCCCCTCCCTACTCATGCTGGTGGGAGTTTTACCACTGACTTTTGTGGGGCTAGGATTTCATCCATGGTTAGTGAGAAGCAAGGCTGCCAAATTGACTATTAACTTGGGTTGACAGTAGTGAAATGCTGTACCTGTGCCACCTGCCAGCCCCAAAGCTGACTCATGGATGTGCGTACTGTGCTTGAAATAGTCTCCTAATGAACACCTGGTTATTTAACCTTTCTCTGTTTTCCTAATATTCCTGAAGACAAGCCTTTTCTTTCAAGGGCCCATCAAAGCTAAAGGCCTGCACTGTGTAGTGGGATATCGAGATGTGTTTTGTTTTGTTTTGTCCTGACTTGCCCCACACAGAGATTACCCAGTGGAGTTTACAAAGTGCAGTGATGAACCCTGTACAAACCCCGAGGATACACATACATTAGACTGTCTGAATCTTGAGCTTGTGTCTTAAATTACAGTGCAAGTTCTGTAATATGATAAGTCTCTGATTTGACAATTATGTGACTGCCTATAGAAATTTTTGTCTAAATAAATTTTTAAAGCAATAAAACATTTCAAGAATTTATGATGTGGCACTTTATTAGACTATACAATAAGCTTTCCTTTGATTTTTCTTGAAGGTCATGCAGACCCACAGGTACCCACTTATAATATGGGTGACGGAGCATCACCATACCAGTATATTCCAAATGGGTTATGGTTTTAACTGACCACCAAACCTTTGATCAGCACCTACAGTAGGGACACAGAAATAGGTGCATGATTGAAAATCTAGGTATTAGTGACTGGAATAAGAGGTTTTAGTAGGAAAGATCAAAGGTTTTCAACCAAATCTTCTCTTCATGCTAGAACTCTTTTTTTAAGAGATGGTTTTATTTTGGTTTATAAATGTCATTGTTCATTTTTATCTAGGGACTTTGGAAAAATTTGGGAACACTATTTTTGTACTATTACAAAACAAACCCAAAATTTGTATTTATTGTCTTTTTTTCCTCTGTTGCCTCTCTATAAAATAAAGCATGTTTTTTCATTTTTGTTTTTATCTCCTCATTCCTTTCTACTCAGCCAGCTTTCAACTATTCTGCAGTGTTTTCAAGTTGTAGAGTAAAAATTCTGCAGTATCTCCATTCTTTTGTCACTCTGTAACCTTTCCAAGCATGAAAATGTATGGAATATGGAAAGGTGGAGAAAAGTAAAAGTACAAATGGAAATATTAAAAAGTAGCCAGCCTAGGCATAGGCAAAAAAGGAAAAAACGTGAGAAGGAGAAAAAGAATTTAAAATGGCAATATCTAAAGCTTTTCTGCCAAAAAATAAAAGAGGAGTTTCATAGGAAATGTTTGAATTTAAACGTTAGATAGGAGAACTCTACCATACACTCTTTTCTCTTTCTAAGTTGCAGTTGAGAAGGCAAAAAAACCAGCTTCAACTTATGTAAAGTGGCATGCTGAGAGGGTATGATGGCAATATAATGCTGCACACTGTATCACTGCCAGACATTCTGGAGCTGCTTTTTTACTGTTTCTGTCCCAGTCCTCCCTTTAACCTGTCTTTTACTTGGTATGTTGGTGCAAAATTTTGTGAAGTAATATTTAGGGACAGCCAATCTATTTCTTGTCGCCTCTGACCCACATTATACAAGCAAAAAATTAAAACCAAACCAAAATTGTTTAGGAAATTATCTAAACAAGTTTAAGTAATATGCAGTTTTGCAAAGAAGAAAATATTCAGAGTAATGAACATATATTTTTCAAGGTCCTGCTTTAGTAGATAAGTCCATTAGCAAATTTAGAGAGGCTCATAAACCTTGCAATATCTCCCTGTAATGAATGAAAGAAATAGAAACGAAATATATCAGTAGGACAGAGCTGCAAAAAAAGCTGTTCTTTCGTACATATTTTCAGGTACATCAGGCTGAATTTGTAATGATTTTCATTTTGCATACGATCACATTCATCCACTGGCGTAGATATCCAGTGGCCACATTTGCATGGGCCAATGAGTAACTGTACAATTAATATTATCTGATCTAGGCTCAGAAATACAGTAACTGTGTGTTGAAAGGTCTACTCTCTCTAAAAAGTATGCCTTTTGAAAATGTGACAGTGAACATTCTGTGTTCACTGACCACAGAAACCCCCCTAGCTTTAGTAATTTTGATAAATGCGGGAAGCCTTACCATTAAATTAATCACAGCCTTCTCTCCTGGGTTTAAAGAGAGAGGATGCAAGACAAGCATCATGTAAATTGCATTGTCAGGGCTGACACACACCTCTACATGCATTTGCTACAGTTGTTGAAGCTTTAAACATAAAGAAGGAAAAGCAAATTTGAATGAATACCCAAAGGTTTATTTAATAAGGTAATAATTTTCCTGGTTAAAACACAGATTTCTAGAAATGGCTCCCAGAGCTAATAAAGCCATGTTCTTAATCTGTATTTCTTTTCCTGGAGAGGCCCAAAATAGGCTGTTTTCCCTTTAATTCCTTTCCCTTTAGGTGATAAAGGAAAACACATGTTGGCAACCTTAGCCTGAAGGCATGTGCAAGAGAAACCGAGAACCCTCCTGTTTTAGCAGTCTCTCATTCCAGTATCTACCACAGTCCTGCTCTGGGTATAGTATTATGAATCTACCAGTCCATCTGGTTTTTACCTACTCTCAGCTTTGGACGTAGAGGTCATTATCCCCCTGTTGTACTCTGAGCTTATCAAACTGCAGCAGGGATCAGCCCAAAAGGCCTGTGCATTGCATGCAAACCCTTCAGATCTGAGCGATGAATCGTCCTTGTGCCTGCCTCCTGCTGAAGTGCACCTACGACCTGTTCTTTACAGCAGGAACATTCTGTCCTTTTACAACTCACCCAGCAGAGCTATTTCACCCCATCTGAGGTACTCTTCTCCCTGCTCTTTCCTCTGTTCATCCATGTGTGAATACTGTGAGACCTGACTTGATTTTCTAGCATTTATACTCTCAAATTTCCTGGTTTATGATGACTCATTAATGAGTTTTACAGCTAAGATGTTTGTTCAACCTCTCCTTGCATGCTGTTAAAACTGTGCTGTTTTAATAGCTGTAAGCCCACAAGATCTGATCTCTGCTCAAGAATATTTATATGTGTGGTAAGAGTATTCAATTTGCCAACAAATGAGGTTACAGTGCCTTGTAAGTCATTCATTTTGATGTTTATTTCCTCTGGAATTGCTCTCATGGGTAGATATTCCTTCCTGTCAAATGGCTCCACATTCACTTCTCACCAGCTGTTCTTCTGTATCCCTGAATGTTTCCTGGACTGAAAGAAATGCATATGCCCTGATTTGCTTGATTACAACCTGTGACAAAGAAAACAGAGCCCAGCCTATTGTTTTAATCAAATGCTATGGGAGGAAAGGGATGAATGCTGGGAGAAATAGATTAACAGGTTTTTTTTCTACTGCTTCACCTTTTCCCAGTATAAAAATGTAATCTCTGGGTGCAGGTTGAGCAGAAGGTCCTAACTGGCCTCTTGGTCTGGACCCAAGAGTAATTTTGATCATTTAGTTCAAAGGATGTCACCATGAAGAACTGTGCTATGCTATATCAGATATTCCCTTTCCTTCACCTCATCTCCCCTAAGCAGGCCATTTCTGTTCACAAGAAGACTTAAACAAACACCCCCGTAAAGATTGCAGCCCTCACTGACAGGACAAATAAAATCCCTCCAAGCGTAGCAGTGAGGAAAACTCAATCAACTGAGCCAGGGCTGCATGTCACATACTGGCTGTCTAATGTAAATCTGATTAACATACTCATGTGTTGGAACTAAGTCCTGGGTGCAGGCTAATTCTTCGTTAAAAAAAACTAAAAGTAAATGAGGACAACAGGCCTCTTGCAATGCAAGTGCTGTTGTAGAAGCTCTGAGTTCCAGTTCCAATGATTTTGTGCTGCTCCATTTTTTTCTTTTTTTTTTTTTTTTAATTTTTTTCTATGTGGCCTTTTACCACTAATGAAAACAGAAGTTGCAAAGCATGCATGTCTTGATATCTTAATAGGTTTTCTAGTCTACTGGGACACCTTAGCATCTTGAAAGTTTTAAGTTGATATACAGTGTAACAGTAAAAAATTAATTATTATTAAGGGTTAACCAAGGACCTGAGTGCTAGAAACCAATCCAGTTGTGTATAATTAGATAGTAGCTACCTTGTAATATTGAAGCTGTAAATAGCCCCAGTGGGGGCCCTGACAGAAGGCTGAGGTGTTTACAAGGCACAAGAGATGCTGCCTCAAACTACATAATTCCTGTTGCCATAACTATTGCTGATATAATGGATGTGTTCATTAAAACCAGAAGATTATTTGTTTATCTATCTTCTTCTATCACAGGCCCTTCCTCAGAGGAGGGGGGACAGCATCCTTTCAATACAAATTTATAGTACACAATCCTTTTTTGCCCAGTCAGAGGCATATTAAAGGATTGCTTTATTGATTGCTAAACAGAGGTCTGCTCCCCGCTGGGAAAACCTACTTCTCCGAACCACTTGCAAACAGCCCTGCAGAACCCAGAAGGGAAGGAAATGTGCACACATCCATTTTTAGGCTCCTGTTGGGTCTTGGAAATGCTGGCACTTACTAAGTCTTTGTCTGCAAGGCATGCGCTGCTTTCCCCGGCCAGACCATTATGCAGCCTCCTTATGTACTCAGGTGGGCTGGTGGAAAACGCAGCCTGGGCCTGTCTCATGTCAGAGAGAAAGTAAGAAAGTTACCTGAGGAGGAAGGATCAGCAGAGAGGAGCTGTCACGGACTGACCACAACACCCATTCCTTATCCCCCTGCGCCGCTTGCAGGGACGGGGTGAAGGAGTCGGTAACGAGGGAGAGATGTTGAGCCTGGGTGAAGGGGTGGGGGGAGGGAAGTGTTTTAGTTTTTGCCTTCCGTTCTCATTTTCCAAACTTATTTTAATTAGCATTAAATTAAATTCTTTTTCTCCAAGTTGCGTCTGTTTTGTCTCTGACAGTAACTGGTGAGTGCTCTCCCTGTCTTTATCTCGACCCATACAAGCTTTTCCATCTTACTGTCTCCGCCCTGTCCTGTTGAGGAGGGGGAGCGAGAGAGCGGCTGGGTGGGCACTGGCAGCAGCCAAGGTCAGCCCACCACAGCCCCACAGCCACCTGACCCCACAGTCAGCCCTGCAGACCTCAATGTGTGGTTTCAGAGCTGCAGCCCTACGCCACTGAACAAATATGGTTTACTCTATCTGTGCACTACTCCTTGACTTCCACCATGTGAGCATGTACAGCAATATGATGAAAGACACTAGGACTACAACAGTAGCAATATTAGGTAACTAATAATAACCAAGCAGATACATGTCTTCATGGGGTCTTCATAGCTTGTTTCCAAATGGTGAGACTACAAGTGGCTGGGGAAGGCTGCCAATAAGATGACATCTTCACAGGCTATGCTAAAGGTTTTGTCACACCTCCATGCTCCAGAAACAGGCAAGGGACTGTTTTTCACAGACTGGTATTTCTGGGTGGGCTTTACATGTCAGTTAAACCTATTTCTTTCCCCTATTAATACTACCTGAGCTGTGAGATCATGACTTGGGTTTAATACATACTGTGCATTAAGCTCTAGAAGATGCTGCTCCGGGTGTCCTCAGCCTGGTATTCTGCCATTGCTAGCGTGCTGGAATGAATCACCTGCTAATTTTGAAGCAAATGTGAAGAATCAGCTTGGGTTTCAGAAGGTGGAGAGCCAGTGTCAGGCTACTGAGAGCAAGCATGCTTATGTGCATACTGCAAGCATGGTATGAAAAGTAAGTCAGTTACATGTGCTGTTCCTGCAATGCCAACTTCAAAATGAACTGTCCTGCTTGGGAAAGAGTAACTGCCCTACAGACATCCATAAAATATATCACTTTTAAACTGTATGTGATCAGAGTTTCCATGCACAACTGTAGCTGAGAAAAGATTAATTTATTAAGAGAAGCCAGCTATTGCCCATAAGAAATAAGGACAGTGTTTTTCTCCTAAAATTACCTGTAGTCTCAATATTTTGCCTCTCAATTTTTGCAGTTGCAGTCTAGATTTTAGCAAAGGCTCAAAGCCTTTCAGTCTGCTTCGGTATCTCTGCTTGTGCTGTGGCTAACCTGCCACACTGGCTGCACAGCCCAGACTCTGACAAAACCCAAGCAAGCCAAACGTATACATTATGTTTTCCTGGCTGCTGATAGCATCAGAAAGGCAAAAAAAATCCCAAACCTAAGTAGGTTCTGGCCAGTTTTGTTGCTTAGAGGAAAATGTGTTCGAGAATCCTCCACTGTCACCAGCGTCTAGCTGCTGAGGATGGGTCTGGAAGTCAAGGCTTGTAAGCCCATTCACAGCTAAACATTTTGCCAAAGGTTTACCTCTCCAGGTGGTTCAAAGTCACAATTGGTAACAATCTCTTCAGATTTTACTGAGGCTCATGAGGGGAAAACAGCTCTGTAGAGAGCTGAATAATAAGATGATAAGAAAATGTTTCAAAGGAAGTTAGAACTGTGTTCTTAAACAGTATGGAGATGCTATTGCAAACCATCTCCTAGCCAAGTGTTAAGCATTTGCGCTTAATTTGAAGTATTGATTTCATGATTAAGCACTATCCACAGTATTGACATATGTCCCTGAATCAGGGCCTTAAAATGTGCAGTTCTTCGAGAATCAGCTCCCAGAGGAGACTGGCTCTTCTAATTAGCTACTTCTGCCATTTCTCCATAACCTCTTCATTTTATATGATTGGAGTTTTGCTTGCTTATGAAAGAAAATAAAAGCGTTCCATAAGAAAGCAGGAAACAGTGAATCAATTCAGTCCTTTCTCATGAGACGTTTGATCCTGGGATATGCTGAACATTGACAGTGCTTACAGAAGTGACCACAGAGGCCATCGTATTACTTAACGCAGCTTGTCATTAAAGCAAAGCATAAGCATTTCTGGTTATTTGTGTTTTCACATACCAACAAAAATCTGAAAGCATAAAAGAGCAACATTCTTATTTAAAGGGGTCTGGAGAGACTGGAGCTTTTAGTATTCAGCAATGAATGCACAGGACACACACTTTTGGTACTAGCCAACTCTCCTGCAGTATTTTTTAAAAGATGACAGCACTAAGACACAAAGTCTGAAGAGATGCATTGCTGAGTACATTTGCACTGGGAAGTATGGAGTTTTAGCAAGCATAGCTCTTGCTAATTTTCAGAGAGGTTTTAGTTCTGCCACTGAACAGAAAAGTGTTAAATTCAGCACCCCATTCCGTCCCAAAGATAGATGAAAAAGCTCATTATAGTTTGATTGCATTTGTACAATTACAGTGACCAGAAACCAGTGTCATGAATTTGCTTATAAATCATCCTGCAATTCCACCCATAAAAATACATGAATACAATTTAGAGGTTACCTTTTTGGTATTGATACAGTATTGCTACCTACAAATAACTAAACTTTGTCAGATTAGAAAGTATAGTAACCTTCATGTAACAGAGTGGGAAAGCAATTAGCTCAAGGTCACTTACAGATCAGACTTGTTCAGGAGAATAGTTTGGTCCTGAGCTGCTGACCAGGGCAATGAGATTTCTGTATCTGTGTTTGTAGATAATATGATATTTGTTTAACATGTCTGTCTGGTTAATATTTGCACTGAACAAGCAGGAAAGGAAGGATGAAAGAGCCAAATGTCAGCTATTTTATGTTTATGTGTACAACAAAAGGGAGAGTTTACAAATGTCAGCAACTTGTTTTTGTGTTCCACTCCCTCAAAACATCTTGCCACTAAAAATTGGATGTGACAAGAAATTAATCCACATTGTGATCTAATTATTGTTGGAATTATGGGAAAAATGTAAGATGTCTCAAATATTTAATTGTGAGAAGTGTCTATTAAGCTAACTTTTCAGTGAAGTTATCGTAAGATTTTTAAACACTCGTGCCAGGTTTGAAATGCCTAAATAACCAGAAGACTGTGATTTTCTCTTTCTGGCATACACATGGAGTCCACAAAAAAAACCTTCTCTGGTCCTTACAATCCAGCCCAGGGCCTGGGCATGGTGTCTTCTTATTGCCGTTGCATGGGCATGGGGAAGGGGCTTTTTCCCTTCCGCAAAGGTGACCAGGGAGGTGGGAGAAGGGAGGTGGGCTGGGGTGCCCAACCCCAGGGGAGGGCTGGCAGACCTGGGGCCGCCCTGACAAGCCCCATCCTCCTGCCATCCTGGCTGCAGTGGAAGCAGTTCCTCATTCACATTGCGAAGGCTCAGCTTTGGGGAAGTGTTTACATGGAGAGGGATAACAGCTGAAAAAAAACTGCCTTTCTATTTTAAAGCTTATTAAACTATTATCTCACTTCATCTCACTAAACTATCTCTGGGACAGATTACCATTTCAGGCAGTGTTGTTAGGGGCATCTACACTGTGGTCAAAAGAATGTAAATACTTGTTTGCATTCCTTTCTACTAATACAGTCTGCTGTTTTGTAGTTTCGTATTAAGCTGTAACAAGGCAACACGGCAGTTTGCCTGTTCTCTTTGTAAATCCAGGCAGAAAGGAAGTGCTCACCCAGCTGACTCTCCAGAGGGTTTGCCAAAAAATAATATGCGCTAAGCTGATCTGTGCAAACCAAACTGACCTGTCACAAACACGACCATTGGCACAACAAAGTCATCCCTCATTATGGTCGAGTAACTCACATACAATGTGGAAATGAAGGAGTTTTGCTCAGGTCTTTTTTTTTGGGTACCTACTAGCTGTAACCAAAGAATGTAAAATAGAACTAGAGAAAGATCAATTTTGGGACAAAAAAAAAGGTATCTATTAGATATCCCTTTCTTTCTGCTATTTGCAATATTCAGCACAGGTTTTTAAGGTTAACTTATTAAACACATTTCTGTCTCTGGCAAGTCAATTCCACAATAGCATCTGGGACTGCACAGGTTGTGGAGAGAGTAACAACTCTCCTAGGAAAAGCACCCTTGGATCTTTACTGTCCACTAAAGGTTAAACAAGGAAGGAAGGAGGGAAGGAGGGAGGAAAAGCAGAACCACTCAGCCCCCCACTCTTCCCCAGGCCCTCACATCCTCAATGTGACCCTAGCTCCTGACTACCTTGGTCTCCCCACCACCATGCCCCATGGACTGACCTCAAGGGCATCTCCCCATCCTGCCCCAGCCTTCCCCCATGCAGCACCTCTCCCCCCAGGTGGTGGCCAGGTCTCCAGCACCTCTTCCAGTGTGAGGGCAGGAGGCAGTCTAGTGTGGCTCCAACTGCAGGGCTCCCTGGGGCTTTCCTGGGTTACCCACCTCTTTCCTTACACCTTGAGTAACCAGCATGGCCACAGGCACACCTGCTCCAAGGAATGACTTTTGACAAGGGACAGTATCTCTCATGGCAGGTGCTCAGTGATGGGTGGATACCCAGTGGTTCTTCATGGGCTGGAAGTGCCCCACGAGCCACTGTTTCAACAGCCCCAATCTTCAGGTTTGCTTTGCTTTCTAACCATGTTGATGGCAAAAATCATCACTACAAGTTTTGTTTTGTTTTCATATTTTTCACATGGATTTCTAAAATTTTTACAAATATTTTAAAACAGTGATGAATTGCTTATAACCAAATGATTTGGTAACTTTTCACATTGTCTTTGATTACTTAATCAGGTCAAGTATATCACATTTCAGAGAACAAAATAACACACCTTATTCGCATTTGTATTAAAACTTTTACATTGTACAAGACTCCAAAAGAAGGGATGATGAGTTTCTCCATATTATGAGCAGAATGATGTAACTAGCACCAAGGAAAGTAGGAATCAGGCTCATTGCTTTGTACTTGACAGAGATACTGATGCTTGTGAGACATTCTTACAAACAGTATGACAGTGATTATGGCTTTGATGATTAACTACAGCCAGTTTTCACAAATGAAAATGACTACCAAAGCTGCAGGCAAGAGAAAACGTGGGGTTTGGGGTCTCCTATGATTTTACCCTCATACCACTGATATAAATGGCAGTCTTCTTCCAACAAGAGGTCATTAGGTCAACCAAGTGGTTAAGTTCCAAGTAGCTTAATTTGAGTCAAGGGGACTGCATGGTTGTACAACCATATGAGAATATCATCAGGTCCCACAGGCTTGCAGACAAATTTTGCTCCTGTTTAACTTGAGTAGAGTAAGAGTAGATTCTTGTCATTAGTGCAATTAATCCAAATATATACCATTATAATCTTCAGCAGCATTCACCTACTCAGAAGCATGCTCTGTCTTTATTTTGTGCACATAACTTCCCTTGACATTAACAGGAGGGGATAATAGACATGGAAATGTAAAGAGAGGTTAATACTCTTCCCCGTGACCTTCCCAGAGACATCATATTTTCTCAAGCTGACCCCTCATTATGCTGAAAACTGCAAGGAAAAAAACCCTACGGTTTCTGTTGCTTTTTTTGTTCACTTCAGAGAGTACAGACATCTGCCCTAAGTACATTCTGTTAATAATTATTTTGAATGTGTTCTAAAAATCCACATCATTCCCAAAGAGGGGAAAAATACAAAAGAAACCCCAGTTGGTGAGGGAGGACAATGTGTGACATTATAAGCAGAGCTGGAGCTGCCTGCCGTGATTGCCACTCAGAGATAAAAATCATTCCTCACACTTTGAGACAAAAGTAAATGGCAGTTTGCAATGTTAAGAACCCCTGTGGAAATAAGATGAAATGAGACGAGGCTTCCAGACCTGTGAGAAAAATCAATCTGATGGAAAATTGACAAACTTGTTTAACGTGTCGGCACAAGATCCGAGAGTTGACCCGTAGAGACCTCCAGTTAGGCATACCGTGAAGTTACTGTCAGTTCTCTTAATCTGTTCAATTACACAACAGGATCTCAAAGGGGACTTTTTACCAAACATCACTTTAAATTAACTTTTCTCCTTCGTGTTTTAAACTTCCAGCCCTTCCCCCCCTCTTTGAGGCAACATGGGTAAATTATCAAAAAGCACACTGTCTTTTCAATGTAAATGCTATAGAAAGATGTTTCAAATTTTGATTGGAAAGAGTCAAGGTTTGTGCAGTTAAAAAGAGAAAAATGCTCATCTCGTTACATGTGGCCAAATTAATCTCCACCATAATTTCTCTGAGGCAAAGTTCTCTTGTTTTTCTGTTTTGGGGGATGCAGAAATAGTAGTAAAAAGCAGCACATGATCATTTTTATTCCATTAGGAACATGAAACTGTGCCCCTTTTCACAGCCACAGGCCACAAAGTGAAATAGAGAAGGGTTTGAAATGGAAGAAATACTACTGTACTGACCTGACCCTAAAAGTCTGGTGTTTTAACTTGAGGAAGTGGAGCAGGAGTAGGATAGGAGGGAAGATGCTAAAGAATCCAAGGGACGAAACAAATTTAACTTTGAAGATAGAGCAGACTTTAAGAGGGGGAGATTGAATTCCAGATGGCCAGAGAAGAGAACTTGGGCTCTTCCTTCTTCATTATTACATTAAATGCAGCTTTGCAAGAAAAGATTAATATGCCCAAAATCTGTTATATTTGAAGTCTGAAGTGAAGGACTCTGTAACTGAGCAGATAGAGCAACAGGAATGCAGCCTATCAATTAAACTCAAGTGCCAAGACTCATTTAGATTGATAGGTGTTACACAGAGCAAGTGCCCAGCAATATTATTTAATAGGTTCATTCTCAGTAAATGCATGAGTACCATCAGTAACATAGCTTTCTGTTAACCAGCAAACTCATAGAGAATGTCCCAGTAGCCACAGTAGTCTGTCCCCTATTGATTTGGAGTGGATCATGTGATGGATCTTGCTGATGAATTCCTCGTCTTGTTGATTGCAGTGCAATCAGGCTTTATACCACATTCTTTTCTGTTTGTTTGTTTTATAGTTTGTTTTTTCTATTGAACAGATCAAAGCTGAGAAATATTAATTTTAAAATAGTAAGAAAATAAGAATGGAATACTGAGATGAATGATAGTAAATTTTTTTCAAAAAAAAAGTCCATGGAGCATGAACATTGAGAAGAGATTGCATCTAGGAAGGGGGCAGAAGCAAACTGCTGGGGTTGTTTTCTCATTCAGAAGGGATTAGGTGATTTTCTGCTGTACTTGTTAGAATAACTTGAAGGAAGAAGACTTACTTCTATAACCACTTAAAATACAAAAAAGCATTACATTTAGAAGGCCTCTTGTTAGTTTTGTTAGAAGTATTAATATCACTGTAGTGTCAACAGCTCTTGATAGAACAAAATACACTGAACTGCTTAAATAGATAGCACTTAAAAATTCTGTTCCGATTAATAGTATGTTCTTGGTCTGAAGACTTAAGGTAAAGGTTAACCGTAATTTATATTACATACCTACTCTATTACTGTGTCTTGCACTGCTACCAGAGATAGCTTTATTTTAGGAGTGAAAATAATTTCTAAATGTTTTCTCTTGTATAAGCCACTGTTAAGTCTCATTGGAAACTTGTTACAAAGCAGTATTAACTCTTTTCTCACTTCCTGACTAACCTGACGAAGACCTTGTTGCTCTTTTCAGCACCAAGCACTTGACAAAAGCTATGCTTCTCAATAAGAAAATGTTATTTATTCTCTCCAGTAGCTTTTGCATAAGCTGCAAAAACTTCAGCCTCTTCAGAGTCTGCAGAAATTGACAGAACTCAAGTTAGACTGAAGAGTAGACACCCTTATGTCTGTGGATTTTTAATGCTCTTTGGCACTCTGTAGGGCCTCAGTTCAGACTATGTACACTTAAAGAAAAAAATTCTGACCTAGGGCAGTAAGGAGGTAAATTCCAACGTGGGGTGACTATTAAGACTGTAATGGAGGTTAAAGGGGACCAAATTCATGATAACTCCGTTTTGAAGGATTGTCAAACGGTTAGCCCTCAACCTTCAAGCCTGATCCATTAATCCAAGTGCAGAGGTGGCACATTACTGGCTAGTGATTCCAGCTGCTAGCTCCTGTATGTTACTGGGAAACTACAATAGACACCACAATTTTTAGGTATATCCAATGTGTCTAATGGTGTTTTTATTTAAAAGACTAAGGTCAAAGTTTGCTCAAAATTAGAAGGGTAGCAGCTCTACTCTTCCATGTAAGCTTTTGGTGGATCTTAACGCTTTGTGACTTCACCTATAAAGAAGATGATTCAGTATTACTGAGTATTAGCACTAATACTAATGCTAGTACAAATGCTAATGCTGCGTACTTAGTACTTAACACTAAGTATTTTCTAAGCAAAATGTCAAGAACAAGGTGTAACTAAGATGATAAATCTCATTAACACATATATAAGTACATAGATTAACATAATGACAATGAAGTGTCCTTCATATTATGTTTTAGCTAACCTATATGAAAATGTTAACATAGTAACAACAGCTTTAGGAGTGGGTTTAACTGAGCCTTAAACAATAAAGACTGTGGTTAACAAAATACTTTAGGGGTGACTCTAGGCAAGTCAATAAATTAAAGAACAGTCTTTGCAATGTAGCTGCCAGCAAGTTAGGCTGACTGTTTTGCAGACACCTTAAAAGGAATCACAATCTACATATCACTTGTTTCTTATTTATTTTACTTCTGCTTTCTGGAAGGGGAAAAGAATCATCCCTTTATTAGACATCATCATACGAGGGGAGGGAGGAGCAGATGTGCACACAGCAAGGAAGCTTTTATTGATGCAGGCTTGACTTACAAAGAGAAAGAGCAAGACAGAAATTTCTATCACCCTTATCATAATAGTATATGGGCATCTTCTGTTAGATTTCCAAAATGTGTCAAGGACTTAGTCACCTAAGTCAGTCATGCAGAGACCTTTGAAATTCTTGCCCTTTGTCTAATACCAGCAGTAATCTGTGATTCTTGTCTGTTACACTCTGATGATGCAAAAAGTTGCCATTTATGGTCATTAGCTGTCCTGAGGTTTTTTTTTTTTGCTTTCCAATTAATGTATTTCTCTTATCCCCACATGTTCACACTGCTGAAATACACCTTTCTCCTCTCCCAGGTATACTGGGCAACTTCCTACACTAGAAACAAACAGATGGCCTGATCTTACGGAGAATTTCTCTTCCTTGAATGTTGCCCTTGCCACTTCCCAGACGTATTCTGTCATGTTGGCAAAGATCTTACAGAAGGCATCTTTGTTTCTGCAAAGTACCAAATCTTATCCTTATGTCATGGTATATTAAACTGTAGATTATTTAAGAAAGTTAGATGGCTTTATTTGTTTTTTTTTAATGGATTCAGATGTAATATTTCTCTCAAGTTTTCAAGAATGTCAACAAAACTTCATTCAAAAAATGATGGGTAAACACACTCACAAACATACAAAGGTCAGAAAAATAAGTATTCAAGGGCTGGTAATAACTTCAGTATTTAACAGCTGCCTGTATTTGCTCAGCTCTACCTCTGCTGAAGAGGCTTCCACCCATTGAAGATTTAGCCAAGATCTTTATTTTTCAGAGGCAGATTTTTCACAGGCAAATTTCTTGAGCTTAATTTACTGCACATCCTTGCTGGAATAGTTCTCAAGCCTTTGCAGATGCAAAGTCACAGGAAACTGCCTGGCTATACATGATTTTACGTCCCTTGCAGATAGCTCAGATATGCAATTGCAAAATCTAGCACTCACGGTCAGCTGGGAATTTGTGACAGTCCCTGAAGGACTTTGCAACCATAAACCAAAGACTGGATTACAGTGATCCATAAATGCATTTTTCTCCTGTCTCTGACTAACGCAATACAAATAGTCTTCCTACTGTTAACTGTTTCTGAAGCCACACACAAGACAACATAAAGGAAATGGCATATGTTCAAACAGAAAGGCCATCAGGTCATTTGCTTTTTATGCTAGCAAAAAACTTCAATAGCTGTACTGTTGCAGGAAGCACTAAGTACAGAAATTTCCCTTAATTTACGTTCTGCTTTCAGAAAACTTTGCTAAAATGTAGTGATTCATTCAGATCATAGAGGGAATTGGTGACAACTTCTGCTCTAGAGCAGGAAAGCTCAACTCATGAACAAGCTGTGGGGATCAGGCTTCAATTTACCAGCAGTTTCCTCCTCTGCAAGAATCCCGGAGCCCTCATGATGATGCCACCTCCTCATCAGCGTACTTTGTGTCAGCTTGCCTTAGGACCTTCACTGCCTTGTCCCGTCCCACAGTTATCCTCGCTTGACTGACGAGCAGCTGGGGAGAGAGGCAGGATGGACGGCTGGTCTGTGGTTACCCGTGTGCCAAGGGTGCAGCGGGGCCCTGGCACCTGGCCTGGCGAGGGGCTCTCCCTGGCCTCTCCACTGGTGTCCGGGAACGGGTTGCTGCCCTGCGGTGGAGTGAGTGAAACCCACTGCAGCAGGCTGATGCTCTGGGGCACGGTGCTGGACAGGACCAGGGTTGTGCCTTGGGACCTGTGACACAGAGAAGCAGCTTCTGATAGATAACCATGACCTGCAAATAACAGGTGAGCCATGCAGGCTATGTCTGTATGAGTAAATTGAACTTGCCCAGGAAAGCCCTCTGGTGCTGAGGCTGATGGGTACAGGACAATGCACGCCTGTGCCATTAAACCTTCCTGCCCTCAGGAAGCAGTGGCTGCATCCAGGGAGCCTATGAAGATGGCTACTGGGCATCGGTAACAGCGAACTTGTTTGGAAGAGAGTCAGTAGTCATGGGCCAAGAGCGTGTCAGGGTTTTCAGGCCCATTTTATACTCCAGTTCAGCCTTAACGCCATAAACTACATTGGTCTGAACACTCCACAGTTTCCCTAGGCTGTCATGACTTCTATTGCTTCAAAGATATTGTATTAATCTTTATTCATTGCTGGGCCCCTATTTTTATTTAATAAAAAAGTGTAAAATTTGAAGACTTGTAATAAACAAACCCTTCCCTTTTTCTTCTGTTGGGAAGATCATGAAGGCATTTGGACTGTGGAATTCTCTTCAGACTTCTGCAGAGTCATTAAAAAGTAATTTTTCTTTAGCTGCAACCTTTCTGGTTGCCATTAAAGATTTCCAGGTGCATTTGCTCCCTAATCAGAAATGTTCCTTTGCAGCAAGTTTCTCTTAAAGAAAAATATTTTTTTCTATTTTCTAGCTTGCTCATTCACCTCAGTATTTGAGCATCTTTTAAGCAAGGTGATTAACATTCGCTACATTTTTTAATCTTCTGCCTCCAAGGAAAGAAGGATATGAAGCATTTTGTTTTGTACATAAATATTATTTTGCTGCCTATTTCAGAGAAAAAGAAAGACCCAATCCCTTAAAGCAAGTAATTATTTAGTTTATATTGGTTCAGAGACTATGCTTCACATAACATGCTTTACTGTGGACCAGAGAGGTGACCACAGACTGAAAACAACAGCATGAAGACAATCCAAAGGTAAGGACTGAGATGTTGATCTTGATTCAAGAAGAAGCCGGAGCAAGATACCCAGAACAAGTTAACTGTGCTCACTGGGAGTTAGTGTCGCTAAGAAATTTCTTGCTGCTTTCTCTAACAGCTGGTATTTTGAAAACACCAAAGGCTGTAGCACTTTGCCATAGGGTACGTGGTGAAAGCATAAGATCATGAAATTTTTAGCCCAGAAGCCTTTATAACTTCATAGCAGCTGGAAATGCCCAATAATCCTGGGTGCAAAATTTTTCACTTTAAGACTTCTAAAGCTTATTTACACATAAACACTTTTCATAAGCTATATATAGAGAGACCTGCCTGAACACAGAAGTGGAAACAGTTCAACTTGCTGTTATTGTTGATTTTTTCCCAGAAATAAATTTGAAACATAATCCCATTAGTAAAATTTCACAGAAGCCGGAACACTTGGATTTACCTTACATAATCCTGACAGCCTTTACAAAAAAACCCCAAAACCTAAATAAAGAATTTTTGGCCCGAGTTTCTTTCTAGCAACTGTAGAGATGCAGCTGTTACACAAACCTTTATTTCAGTGCTACTTTATTCCAGCTTGTGAAAGTGTCTCCAGTCAAACAACCACAGCTGCAGTGGTGGGACTTAGCCTATTTATTCGTGTTAATCTCAGCCTAATGCCGACAAAGATCCAGAGGAACAGCTGAGATATTTGACTGTTCTTCAGCAACTCAGATCATCTACAGTGATTCCACCTGTGGACAATATGTGCAAGAAGCCAAGCGCAGGGAGGTAAGGAATCTCAAATCATTTAGTGCCCTCAGTTTTGTGTAAAACAGGACTTGGAAATATAAAAACACCCATAAAATAATGAGCTGTCTGCTAAAAGCAGGGCAGACATTCATGGTATAAACATTATTTAATTAACAGCCAGTGAATTATTGTAATTAACATTAATACTGTCCCCATTTTCTATTCTTCTCTCTCCACTGAAAGTAGAAACAGCCCATTTCATTTGTATGAGAAGTTTGGACGAGGTATTTCATGCTGTAATATGAAATGCTGGGGTTCTCTGATTTAACTGCTGTGTAACGTCTCATCCATGCAACGGCTCTGTTTCCTTAATCATTTTGTCCTTCGGTCCCCTTTTTGACCTGCAGCATTACAGCAGCGTATCAAGCAAAGCAGAAGTGCTCAAGAATAGGATATTATATTATGTTTTTAAATTCCTGAAAGAGTATAAGCAAAAAGAACATCACAGAAATACAATAGCAAATTAATAATTACATTTATTTGAAGTGTGGCTATCTGACATATGTATAAGTTTCTTACCCTGAGGTTACTGATGCCTGTAGTTTAGTTGAAGATATTTAGTGGACTAAGTCAGTTTGACCAAAATTTCTTGGCTGTAGACTAAACAACTTAGAAGTGAAATTTCAGAAATTCTTCTCATTACCTAATCATCCTGATCTGTAGTTATGAAACAGTATTTTATTTTATTCTTGCGTGAATTTAGCCCTGCAAGCATGAGATAATATATAAAATACTTTACAGATATCTAAAAAAACCTCCAAACTAATTTTTTAATCTTTATTTTATGACATGGAATTAGAGTATTTTTACTTGCTTTGGACTTGATGTCCAGCATTAAATATTTCTGCTTTTCTGTCTCTTTCTCAAAAAAAAAAAAAAAAAGAAAGAAAGAAAAAGAAATTGTGTGCAGTTGTCTGATCAATAAGCAGCTGTCTGTAAAGCTCAATCTTTTGCTCTGGATACACACACTTGTCAGCTCAATGCTACTTTCCAGGGTGAGACTGACTAGAAGCAGAGAAAAGATCATACAGTAGCTCAAGAACAGTTGAAGCATCAGAGATTTCAGGGATTTGGGAGCTTAAACAAATATTTACCAGTAAGTCCTTAGCTTAATTTTGATAGACTTTTGCAGTTAAATGTCTATTTCTTTTCCTCAGCAGAACTACAGACAATTTAACGAGTGGAGCTGTTTATAATGTGTCAAGCAAAACTAGGAAAACACCACACAATTCAACTAATAACAGTTCTATTTCTAACCTGAGAGTAGACCCCAGTTTTTTTAGCTTGCAAACCTGATCCAAGATTTGGGCAAACATGAGCTCTTTCCAATTCTTCTCCTTTGATCTGAAAACCAATTAAATGCACAGTTTTCACATGTTTCTCAATGAAAAATAAATGTCTTGTGATCAATGTCTACACAAACTAAAAAAAGAAAATAGTACTTGAACCTTCTACCCCTTATCAAAAAAATTTTCAAAACCAGAAAGCCCCTATTTTTAACAACTTGCATCATATTCTGTAGTCTCAAGATCAAGCACAGTACTGATACAAGATAACTTCAGATATACTTTTGTACAAAGAAATCATGTTACCAACAGGTATATGGTAATCCAACAGCTAATGCTACTTTTCTTCATCAGATGACTCAATTGTAGTTTTAAGGGTCAGCAGACTTCTGTAAACAGTGAAATTGAAGGAAAAAAGTACATGTTTGTAAATGTCTAAATATATTATAATCTTATTTAACACTATCATATATGGGAACTGCCACATGAATTCATCAACTCATCATTTTTATGTAAGACAGCCATAATATGCTTATTCTGCATTCCCCTACATGATAACCACAGGAAAAAAAGACAAAGAAATTACAAGTAAAAAAAAGGCAGGGTCAGAAGAGGGGAGAAGAAAAGTCTTCAGTCAATGAATATCTGTTCTACAGGTTTTCAGAAAAAAATCTTGAACCCAAACAACAAAAACAAGTCACAAAAATTCACCAAATACCCACCCTGTTTAGATTGGCAAAATACAGCTACTTTCACAAAGCATTTTTTGTTTTTTAAGTGGTGCCAATCCATGGGTGATTGCACGCTCAAGCCTGGAGCATCTCCCAGGGTGTCTGTGGTAACTCTGCTTCTAAATTTAACAGAACTTCAAATGAAATCTCGGTCACCTATACTGCTGATATAGCAGGTCACTCATGGAGAAGGCTGGGAGAAAAACAACTACAGGATGAAAAAAGTAACATAGTTTTAAATAATTATATTTTAATGGACTCTTTAAATGGATCTGCTTTAAAGTCACTCTCTGTTAATATGGAGTTTCATAAATGAGCAGCATAAATTTTCACCTAATTTAAAATATAAATCTGAGTATTTACAAGATCAGACATTATCATGGTCTTTTTACATATGCTTTTACAATTGGTATTTTGCAATGCATTCTTTTATTAGGAAGCATTTCTTTACTGAGGGCGGTCAAACACTGGAACAGGCTTCCTAGAGAGGTAGTCAATGCCCCAAGCCTGTCAGTGTTTAAGAGGCATTTGGACAATGCCTTTCATAACATGCTTGAACATTTGGTGAGCCCTGAAGTGGTCGGGCAGTTGGACTACATGATTGTTGTAGGTCCCTTCCAATTCAAATATCCTAGCCTATCCTATCCTATCCTATCCTATCCTATCCTATCCTATCCTATCCTATTACTTATCAGATGTAAAAGTCCTTTTCCTTTTCTTGTTCAAGACCACATCACCTGAAGCCCTGTCAGCCTCCTAAAAAGCTTGCTTTGTGCCTCTGTTTTCATGCAACCATTGTGTAAGTGACCTGCTGCCTTTCTTGATTTTGTTCCTGCCAATGCCACGGTTTATTAAGCACCAACAAAGCCACAACTATTTCCTGAGAATCTGGGTGGACATCAGTGAGCTCACATGGAAGCCAGCTGAGAGCCTGAAAAAATTAACTGTTTGTTAATTATTCTTATTAGGGATATTTTCTCATTCAAAAAGGCTTACAACTTGTTTTATCAAATACTGTTTTTGAAAACCCAGATTAGTAAGTTTACTAGTTCTAGGAAACTATCAAGGATGACTCAAACTCTTTTGCAGGACCTACCAGGGGAAGAAATGTTTTCTGTGAATGAACCCAGTGGGGTTCTGGGGCCATGGCTGAGTTTTGAAGATTAAGCAGAGTCACTTACTGTAGGAGTAGCCTGGAAGACCTCCGGGTTTTGAGAATGCTGGAAGTCACTCCCAGTAGACTGCTGTGGCTGTCCTGGGATCAGTTTATCCTCATCTATGATATTTTTCAGAGAAATTCACTTTGTCCATGCTCAAAGATGACTAGAAGCTGCCCAGTGCTACACAGAGCACTTGCTGAGAAGGGGGGTATGCCAGCCTGGATTTGACAATTCACTGAACTTCCCACTAGTCTGGGGTCCTGGACAGTGAATTTGAATCTGCATGTGAAACACTGTGGTAGCAATTTCCCCTGCGGGGATGAATTGCCTGAGGACATTCCCTCCACATCACCTTTAAGTGGTGAAAGATGGGTAGATCCACCACCAAGTGAACTATTTGAGTGGCATGAAAATAGAATTATACCTGGATTTAGAAGAATGAATGACTGAAAATAAAAGTTATGTGTCTTTTTTCTGTGACCACCTATTAAGTGGTGCTTAGTTAAGAAAGCACTTAGAGCTTCCCTTTGCCTCCTGTTCTACAAGTTGAGCAAGCCCAGCTCCTCTGGTCTAGAAATGTCTCTGATAAGACAAATGCTGAGCCACAGGTGACCTACCTTAACAGCAGGTTCCCACGAAGATCTTGAAGGAACAAAGACATTTTGTCAGTAAAGTAGGCCTGTTGGAACCTAGGAAATCCTGCATGTAAGCTGCCTGTGAGTTTTTGAATGCACTGTAAGTTTTGAGTAAGAGAAAACAGGGATAATTTTTCTTTTTACAAGAGGCAATAGCTTTTCTCTTTCTCCTAAATGGTATTTCCCCTAAATGACATTTCAAAAATTAAAGACTGTGCAAGATTGTTATTTATTCCTGTTAAACTACTTAGGAAACATTGCTTTATTATAAGGAAATTAAAGAGCTATCTGTGACAACACTGCAGTTAGAAGAACATATTTCCGTCTAGAATTCTTATATCACATAAACTTCCAAATTATGTAAATGCCAAGATCCATGGAAATTAATTAGTCACACTGAGATCTATAAAGACTAATATGTTCAGAAAAATAAGAGAGAGATGAATAGCCACTAAAAGGCAAAACTGCTGGAAGTGACTTAATGGCAGAAGTGAAAAGAAATGAACAACTAGATCTGTAATATATAAAAAAACCCTTAGCATTTCAGAGTATTCTAGATTGAAAAAGATCTCTGGAGGTCATCTAGTCAAACTCTGTCACTCACAATGGGGCCAGCTTTGATCAGTTTGCTCAGGACCATGTCCAGATGAGTTCCGCAAATTCAAGGATGGAGATTTCAGTCTTTCTGTTAGCATAGTCTAAGTAAAGTTAGCAGCACAGATAAACAGAAGACACCACATCTTTCTTCTTTCTTTTATTAGAACCCATTGCAAGATCAAAGGTTTCACGAAAAAATAGAAACTTACAAATTGTTTGAATACTTTTAATGCACTCATAAAAAGACATTAAATGAAAAATGAGTAAGATTTTGTACTATACCTGCAATATAATCCATTGGCTTTATTCTGAAAATATTGTTACCATTTTTGAGTAAATAAAAAGCCTAGCATTACACGTGTTCACATGTATTTACCACTTACTTAAAGCAAAAACTTTACTATATATTTTTTCCAGAGAAATTAGTTCATCCCCATTTTCAAAAGTCTAATAAGAAAACATTCAACACCCTCACTGGAATTACTGTGAGCTGATGTTTCTGTTGTAAAAAATTATGCTATGGAAATCAACAAACAGTTTTACAGAGAGTTATACAGCCATACTAAACAAGCTTCTAGGTTATGCTGCATTAGACCTTCCGGATTAGCTAAACATTTTGACAATAATGGCAACTCTTCAGCTGAAGCTTAAGCGTTTCATACTTTGGATTAAAATGCTGTAACCTTTGAAAAACAAATATCCAGTGTTACACACCTGAAAACATTCTTAAACAAATGGTAATACTCTAAAGGTTAATGCAACTTCAAATTGAAGCTGCAATGGCTGTATTTTCACTATCCCCTGGTCAAATTTAACTCCTTAGAACACAATGTGACACACAGAAAATTCATCATTTTATGTATGTACTCTGGGTATTTTCTTGCATACACTGTATTACGAAGCATCTGAGTCTACAAAATAATACCCACAATAGGACTCATATTTAGATGACCTTCTCGAGGTAAGCACTCTTTACATTGTAAGATCTGTTGTAAAATAACAACCACACAGGTAATGACAGAAATCCTGTTATTGGCTTATACCCATTTATCTGAATTTCCCAATTCAGCAACATAACAGCATAGTCAGAGGAGACAAGTTCACTTAAAAAAAGAGTAATTTTCAAAATCAGATATTTAAACATTGTCTGTTAACTTATTTCTGATAGTTGGTGTATTCAATTACTGTTTGACTTTACGAAGTGGGAACTGGTTATCAGTGTAGGTTAAGCACTGTTAACTCACTTATTATAAAAACGCCAAGGTGGAAACATTTGGAAATCTCTATAGCATCTCCTATTTTAAAGAAAACAAAATGAAAGAAGATATCAATTCTGTTGAGTGATAGAAAGAAAAGAAGTAAGATTGTCCATTAAATATCCATTCTGTCATTGTAATCTTTTACTAAAATAATGATTTGTATAATTGTCAAAATGTTTATAAGAAAATCACAATTGTAGATTTTCTTACTACTGTGCATCTTAAAACGCCTGGGGTAGCTTTAGTAAATAATAAGCATCAAGTTTCGCTCCGAGTTTCAACACAGGCCTCTGTTGATCAACTGCACTGGTGCTAGCACTGAGTTACCATTTACATATCAAAGGAAACACACATGACCAAGGCAAAGTAAAGTAAACAGAGGAAAACAAGCTTAACATCTTCTATAACTCAAACTATCCAGAGAACTAGTAGGAATCCACTTCAAGAAATCTGCCAAAGGCTTTTATATCTTTTATGCAAACAAAAACACGATGCATTTCTAAAGTTTTGCTTCAATATTAGTATTTAGTTGTACAGTACATTAAGGTCAGTGTACAGCTTTTGCCATTTTACTGTAACCTCTGTAAACTCACAATTATATTGCATCATATGAAAGGTTGTGAACCCTCTGCAATCCCCATTAGATCTACCGAATGCAGCGGAGTGGAACCGTCATGTTGGTATAGGAGGTTAAGAGGAAGTAGACATATTGGGTGTCCAGCCCATTTGATAAGCCCGTTCCAACGTCCTCTTGCAATCCTGTAGTACAGTACTGAAGGTTATATGTGGATACTGCTGCACTAGCTGCTCCACTGTGGCTTCATTCACCTGCAATCAAAGAAAAGAATCTGTTATGTGCAAAAAGTGAATAAAAAGGGCAACATTATGCAAGCTAAATGAATGATCGAACTTTGGACTCCTGGGAGTACTTGCAGGATTGGGCTCTTCACTGATACTATAGGTTTGGGTGCATTTATCACAAAACAAATATTCAGAATGTAATATTCTGTTAGAGAATAAAAAAACCAACTACCACCTCCATTTTATCGTAAAGGGAGAAGTTTTATATAGCATTCTAGTAAATACTGTTTGATTATTTGTGATAGAAAGCAAACAGGAAAGACAAATAGGCTCCATTTGAAAACAGCTTTGTTTAGAAAACTGCAACAATGTTTAACAATCTATTAAACTATTTCCATTCTATGCTGGACTATGCTGCACACTCATATAGCCCCAAACCTAATTATTCAAACAAAAGCCACCCTGTTTAACAAAGTGCTGCCCAGAGTAACAGATTTCTATCTTGAAATAGAAGCATATTTATTCAAACTCACTCAAGCAGACATGCTTGAAATGCAAGATTTTCTTGGCTTTGGAAAATGAAAATTGATTACATTTAGTAATTAATCTATGGCACAGTTATGATACTTTTACACATACTAAATAGTAACTCCACAATTAACCTTACTGAAATGAACTTGCACTGTATGGTAGCTATCAATGTGGTTGCAATGAAAAATAAGAGGTAACATGACTAAACATGGGGAAAAGAATGCAAACTATTCTATATCGCAGGTAGATCAATTTACCAATTTACTAATATACGTGAACTTTTCCAAAGGTTAAAAGTCCTGCATGTCTTCACACACATCACCGGTGGAAGTTTTTATTTTAGCCTTTCGGTGTGAGGCTAACACTGCACAAAGGGTTTTGTCGGCAGAAATGGTGGGATCAATAATTAAAACATACAAACTTGTCGGGTATGGGATGTCCCTCCTAAATCTTAGACATCGAAGGTAGCACCTTTATTCTTGATTAGACAAGGCAATCCGAAAAGCCTAGCTAAACCTAACACCTTTACAACTGCAGTGCTATGAGGGGATTAATTTGTCAATTATTTTTAAGATTATTACAGTTCATATCACAGAAGTAGACAGCTTTCTTCAGCCTTTACATAAATAAAAGATTAGTTTAAGAACCATAACTTCTAGGTAGCTCCGTTTGAAATCTTTGCTGAACACGTGGGCATTTTAAAATGCATCAATACTACATTTAAATACTGAACAACCTAGATCAGTAGGATGTACAACTGATACAATTGTTTGCATTTTTCCCCATGGTGTTCCACATTCAAGGCCAAAAGTAAAAAACTAGACTAAAATGTTTACTACCATTACAAAGATCCATCTTGGGAATAATATTTTAAAGCACAGTGACCACAGTATCTAATAATATTTTTGTCCTTAAAAGATAACAAGGAGAGCACCCTTCTGAACAGTGATTGCATCCAATGACAAGGATAAATTAAAGGTTTAATATCCAGTTCTTCTACTTTGATAATAGAAACACTCAATCTTCATTGCAAGTTTCATCTAGCTGAGACTGACTTGGATAGAAAACTGGTTTAACTTCCCTTCATAGCACAAACTGTAGTCTTTTGGCAAATTACTACATTACAGTAACATTTTCCAGTGCTGAAAAACAAGAAGTGACTTTTAATAAATCAAAATGAAATCAGCGATAGCACAAGTCCTCCAAAATATTTGATATTTATGGCTGAATACATACTTTCAAACTGTCAGCAACACTTCATAGAAATACTGCTTGAAAGGGAAGAATCCCCTAAAGTAGCAGTATTTGCTACTTCTTGCCTATTCAAAAATAGTCAAAAGCCTCTTTTTTTTAGATTTGTGGTGCAGAGAGCCATGGCAGAATCTATCATACTACCAGAAACTTCTCTTAATGGTTAACTCAGCCGTAACAAAGATGCTTACCACAGACAGCTGCTCATTCTGCTTTCTTAATGGGAAACTTAAAAGAAGAGATATTGTTTATCTACTAGATATCTGCAAATATTACTAGTAAATAGAAGTTGTTATGATTTGACACATACCTGTTGGGTTTTATTTGTTAGAATAGCATGGATATTACGGCTTTAAAGCCAATATCATAAGCAGATTTTCTGTTACAGGAAACAAATAATAAGGTAAAATTGTTACAAAGATGATGTTCAAACACAGAAAGTTAGGTAATGATCTCCATATACCGGTGTCTTTAACTCAGGACGGAACACACTTACAGAAGCTACAGTCTAGCTAGATATAAGCTAATGTATTTCCTACGAGGCTAACTTAAGCGAAATAGCATGGCACATGATACTCAGGAACACATCTGTGGTAAACCATATAGCACTAGCCATTTGTCGTAAGTTTTTTCTGATACAATTATTACTGGATAAAATAATATTTAATACAATTGTTACTAACTGCTATTACTACTTTACTCAACAGGAGAAGGAAACTTTTGGTATCGAGTGCCAAATACAGTTACAAAATAAACATGAGCGTGCAGAAGGCAGGTAAAACCATTGCAGAAGTGACACAGAAAAAATCAGCTATTTTACGACCAAAGCCTGAATAGTAGAAGCTTTTCTGCATTTTTGCGGGAGTGTTAACTGAACATTTTAAATTATTAGTTTGATTCTAGACAATAACTTGAGTGGTATTAAACAGCAAAGTAATGACAAATCCTATGCACACATTCGGAACCTTAACAGTTACAGAAAGAAATTGCTATGAGTTTAGAGGAAAAAATTATCCTACCAAACTTCATGATAAATGATCAAATATATGTAACTTTTAGTTAAGTGTAAATATTTTTAATCCTAAGAAAGTAACAGCAAATAGTTAAAAATTATGCTGGACAAAATAAATCCAGTGTAAGATTACACAACAGAAGAGGGAGAAAAAGGACCCTATTTTGGCAGTGAGACAACCTACATGGATCACAGGACAGTTAAGCCACAAATGATCCCTTATCAGAAGATTTTGAAAGCTTTTCTTTTACCATGAGAAAAGTCAGGTCAAACACTAAAACAGTGTAAAATTTTTAGTATTTTAAACTTTCTGTAGTATTGGACTAAAACTGCACTGTCTAAAAGGTAGGAAAACAGAGAAATCAAAATTTTGTTCTTTGTTAATGAATGAGATAAATAATACCTAAATCAACTCCTTAAGTATCCTTGTCATCAGTTCCCCTAATGGTAGGATTAAGATGAAAAGAAGTCTTATGCCTTTAGAACACAAGCTTCTGCCTCTTTGTTAAGATGCAGTCTGGCTGGTGATAAAACAAAAGTACTGAATGCCATTCCCAAAATAAATTCATTACACAAACAGAGCAATTTTCCCTTATGAGCTTGAATAGTCTTGTTCAACGAATGAAAACTAAGAATCTTCACATCTTAATATGCTTTAAAATGTTTTATTTTTCTTCCACAGAACTTTCATTAATCTTCATCTTTTGAGTTGTCAAAAGGAAGACTACTGTCTGAAGATAAACTAGTTAAATTATCTAATACATAATAATTCATTTGAATTTGAATAGCCCTTCAATTATGTTTTAACACGTAATGAAAGAATGCAGTCCTTATCATTGAGAGTCAAAGTAATAGGTTTGTGTGAATCCTGGTCATCAAACAGAAAAAAGAAAACAACAACAAAGATTGGTTTGAAACTTATTTTTTCTTGCTCAAATAAAAATTTATTCCAGGCTAAAGAATAGATTTAAAAAAACAAAGGAGAAGATGGGTTACAGAAACTGGCAGGACCAAGTGATATCACCTCCTTTTAACTCAATTAGAGCATTTACCTAGAAGTCACAATTTTGAATTCTTTTTGCTTAAAGACATCTGAACTCATATTGCCTATTTCCTAGGAGAATATACTTGACTTTGTGGCAAATGTTATCTGGGGTGGGACCTCCTTAATTTCTTCTGATGATGATAGTGTGGTTCTGCATTATAGAAAGAGAATACTTCCTCATGTGATAATTAGGAATTCGTCTGGGAAAGAAACCCACGAATACCCATCTAGTCCATGTGAAGTGGAAGAACATTCACAAAAGGGTTTTGGGAGTGCCTCTTTGGAGGACTTTAATCTCACTCTGCTAGGTATACATATAATGTGGGTGAAATATTGAGAAAAATGGGAAATCAGTGCTCAAAACTCTTTCACTTCTTTAGGTAAAATGATTTACCCACAACAGAAAACTTGAAAAACCCATCCAGTCTAAATGTTTTTCCCAGAATAAACTAACTGGCATTTATGGGCTGATTTTTCAGGTTCAGGATAAACTGAAACTACAGTTTTCAATTAATAAGCTACTCACAGAAAAATATTCAGTCACATTTTTGATCTGGTATGTTAGACTCACTCATCCAGTTTGATTGCCAGTATTTACTGATATGTCACACCACTTATATCTGCTGTGGATCACCATTAGTAATTTATTTTATTCCACCTTCCACAAGTCCTCATGGAAGATTCAAACTGCAAGCGTGAATAGTTACTAGATAATTTTTAGGTTTTGTTTCTAAATGTGCCATGTCATGTGACAGAATTCTAGTGATAATTTCAGCACTGTTTTTTTTCATTTCTAGATTCTAAAATCAGGAATTTGTAAAGATACCAAATGACTCCAAAGGACTAGGATCTATGTTTTTTTACCTTTTGCTTCCAGTATGTTCCTAGGACAGAGTTTATTAAATTAAAGAGAGTAAAGTTTTCCTAATCCTGTTAAAATAAATGAGAGATTACAATTGAAACCATCAGTCAAACTACACATTTCTTTTTAATGAGACTGGTATCTTCATTCACAAGTCAGGAACAGGAACACAGGTTTACGGACTTTTCCTAAATAGGACTTTCCTACTTACTTTTAGTTAACTTGCCTTTAGTTGATATCACATCCAGGAGATCTTCTCTTGGATTGGAATACCAAACAGCACATAAAAGGGCTTTAAAAAGCTTTGGTTTTAACTGAGACAACTCCTTTACTATACTTCTAAGATGAACTGTAAGATTGCCTACTGATCTCAGAAACTCCTCCTACAGGTATGTCAAGGGCAGTCTTAGAAAGCAGTTCTGATTCTAAAGCTACTAACATGTCCCAGGAATGTCTGTGTTGTGTCATTTAGAACAATACTGAGAAAGGAGAGTAGCATCATCAGCTGACCTGCAAGCTTTATGCTGCTTTACACAGTGAAGAAGTATTCACTGTTAATCTAAAAGGTTTCCTATGTAAGGAAAAGCTTCAGGGTAACATCCAATTCACTTGATAATTGAAAAGAAAAAGTTATCTCCATTCCAAGTTAATAACTGAAATCAATAAGCAGCCATATAATTAAAAAAACCCAAGCCCCCCAAACCTAGACTTACATGCAAAAACACCAGACTTGCAAAACGGGATTAGTATTAGAACAGTATTAGAACTTCTTAGGAAAACTTGCCTATGCTCCTCAGTGGTTCATAACATCATACAGGGACGGACTGCTAAAATAATTTTTGCACAGTATATAATCTAGCCCTTGGAATAGGCATGTGGCTAGCTGATTTTGGGGAGTGCTGACGTCATGGGCACTCTCCTTCTGAGGACAATACAGGTAGGTATCCTCAGTTATATAACTTTATAGGCCAGTCATTAATTAAAAAAACCAGACCAAGTTATAATACGGTTAGTCTGCAATATCTGTGCAGAAATGCATTAATAAATGTATAGAACTGCTAGCTTAATTTCAGAAATCTAGTATTTGTCAAGAATTTTAGGGAAATGTTAGCAGGTGAGAAGCAACATTCAGACCAAAGGATTTTGAGGGCTGCTGTACAGATGATGTTTGATAACAAAGGTTAATAGGGTGCAAGTGTTATCAATACATTTCAACATATAAAGAATCACAAAACCAACTTTACACAAAAGAAATGCAAATTGATTTGTTCCAAAAGGACTTTCTTATCACATTATTGACAACTTTGCTTATGGAGTGGTACTGCAGCATTAGGGGTACTGAAATTTGTGTGCATTTCTGTCTCATTGTACATAGAGTAGTATTACATGAAAGCCAGATTTCTATGTAAGGGACAAAGAAATTACTCTATAGTCATTGTGTGTATCCATAATGATGGATTTCAGACACATTTTATGTTCCAATTTCTCTAATGTTTTAACAATAAAATCCAAAATGCACACACTTGGAGTTAAGAAACACATTTTTGTACACACTTCCTCTTCTCTAAGCTGGAGTTTGCTTCCGCAAGTCAGTGTCTTACAAAAAGTGCACTTTGTTTGATTTTTTTCCTGCTAATAGTTGAATGAATTATATTCTCAGGTGGCCCAATTATAACTGTTGCCTGTAGCCATAACAAAATTAAAGATTTCTGGAAACGTTTTGTGTGAACTGCACTTGATCAGCTAAGGCAGACATATTCCACAGAGTTTCAGTGACTGCCCTCATGCCCAGGGGCAGAACCTTTGTTTAGGACTTTAATAAAATAACAGCACTACCAATATTAGCACAATATCCTATAGCCCAAATAAAGTCCCTTATGATTTCAGCAAAAAATGTATTTTAACTTAATGGATGCTGTTATTAAAAAAAACCCAAAACAAAACACACAGACACACACATAGAAACACTGTGTTTGTGGACTCATAAATAATGAAATTGACAAGTACAGTCTGATCTACTATTATTATCATGACATTTGACAACTTAATTGTGTTAAATATTAGCAACTAATTTCCCACTTATATTTGGAAAGGGGAAGGAGTGGGCAAACAGAAATATCTGTAATGTTTTCTGCTGTGTGAAGTGAAATAAATGGCATACACAAACCTCCTAATATTCAATGGTAGCACTTTGGAAGGATTTCAGAAAATGTAGCAAGGTTGCTTGTGGATTATAGCTCCTTTACAGTTCTTTGCTTAAATCTCGGCAGAAAGGTAGAGTCCTAGAGGGATAAAATTCATTGTGGTGGTTGTTTACAGAGGTGAATGCTGTTGCCTCAAACTGCCAGTCCCTGCGCAATTGCTGCAGTCACTGCATTACTGCAAACTAATCCATTTCATGTCTCTGTGAGTTTGCATAGTTTTCTAGCAGAGACATCATTTCAGGGCTTACTGTCCTATTCATTACTGCCAACACAATACTGAATATTAAAGTTGTATAAGTGATAAAGTTTTATTTCTCAATTCTCATTGCTTATTGTGAGGGTTTACTTTTCTATTAAATCAGAGAAACCATTCTAAAGGAGCCTTTTAGTTTGGCTGGTTGGTTGGTTTGCTAATTCTGTTCATTTCAATCAGATGAACTTCTAGACTCCACCTATATAAGATTTCAACGTTAAAATATTATCAGTATCATAAATATTTCACATCTATGACAAAACTCTGTGTGTTTCTTTGTTCTTACTTACAAAATTTGCAGTTATTAAAGACCCATATACAGTGAAATGACAGTGTTTATTTATATAGTGATAAATATTCTTTTAGATCACTTTCTGCGTGTTGAATTAAAAGCATTGAATATTTTCCTTCCTATTCTGCTACATTAACAATAATGTGAGCACATTATTGTAATACTTGTAAAAATGATGGCCTTTAAAACTAACAGAGAAATCATTCTCAAAAGTTGCCAGCTGGAAAAAATGACTGGAAGTTCCCGGGGACAATGCTTCTAAAAAATATCTCTCTCTTTTTTTTTTTATCATAAAAATACTGACTACTTCACATTGCATTTTTCCTTAATAGTTGGCCTTATCTTGATTTTGACCCATTGATCAGTACCTGAGGACCCATCTTTCTGTTACAGTATGACATGGTCAGGTGGTTGCTTTTTAAAAAGAAGGACAGACTCATTAACTCAGGAAGATCTTCAGCCTAGTGCCATGGATTTGTTGCTGAACTATCAGCCTGGAAGATAAAAATCCTTTGGAAAAGAAGCAGTTAAACTAGAAATACAGAAAGTTCAATTTGTATGAAGAATCCTTTTTTATATTTTAGCAGATGCTTTCGCTCACACACGTAATGGATCTATTATCCTAGTTAGCTAGGGGAAAAAAAAAAGTATTGTTCAGTCTTTTAAAATTGTTGTATTGAAAACCAAAGTGAAATAAATGCTATTTTTCTTTTGTTGTGGGTTAGCAAGGATAACTGTAGTTTCCTTCTAATGGGATTCACAGACCTTATGAATGTAACATTTTCATTATTCATAGAGAGATATATCAATGGCAGCTCCTACATTATACATATAAAACTTTTAAAAAAACAGTGTATCCTTTTTAATATGCAGCAATGTTACTTGAACAAATTATAGTGATTTAAGAGAAAATAAGTGCTATAGAATTTTTCTTAAAGGGAAGGACTGGATATTTTCAGTCCTCTTCAATATCACAAAACCATAATTTCAAATCTCAAAATGAACCCCTTAAAACATGAAAGAAGAAATGGTAGCAATTTGTCAGGTTTTTTGATCAGACTAACGAGAGTTATAATTTTCTGAAGGTGAAAGGCAAATTGCTGTGTGATTGTACTAAAACAAACCATGGTTCTGTACTCTTGCTGTTCTACTGTTGATTAAGAACAGTTTAGCTCAAAAATGTATTTGAAATTTAAAGTCCTAGCCCTAGAACCTAAGATCTTACCTCTTTTTCACTTACTTAACTTCAGTTACAGACTATCTATGTAAGTTAAAAGTTTGTGGTTGAAAGGTAAAAACGTTTCTAGTCATGCTTACTAATCTCTCTCTCTCTTTCTCTGTATTAAATGGAAAAGACTTTTTGCCCTGAGTTGGTAAGTTTTTTCACAAGCTGACATTTCCTCATAGACAACAGGAGCTGCATCCCAGTTAGGCTAATGATTTGCACAGGATATATTTACAAATATTTCTAAAACAGATTTTATAGAAAGATAAAGTGATAAAATATTTTTAGAATCTACTGATTTTCTAAAAATCCTATTGTTTCTTAAGATGCAAATGATTCCTTAATGGACTGTTTTTATTTTAGGGGTCATCTATCTTTCTTTTTCTCTTTGGTAATATGAAAGAGTTTGTGTTTTTGTCAGTTGTAGTGACCATCATTTTCTGTGCTCTAACATCTCAGTAATTCATCTGAGAAAGTCATCAGGAATAAGCTACAGGCTTTCAGAAGTATTTTCATGAAAAGCAACCTGAATTCCCCTCCCCCCGCCGTCCCTCCCCCAGCCCAAAAAAGAAGAAAAGAAGAAAAAAACAAGGAATAAAGGCCATGATGATTTATCAACTGAAGCTGTGTATCCCTTCACAGCCAACTTTGTCAGACTCACTTCGTTTCATTCACACATAGCTGTGAATGTTGAATTTTGCAGCCTCTGTTTTTCAGTGTCATTTTTCTGCATATTTTCCCAAGAAATATCTCCTGCGTTTATGTGGTAGCACTGCTGATAACCATTGCAAATAGCACCACAGCTATAGGAAATGGATCTTGAAATATGAAAATCTGTGTGAGAAAAGTTGCGAACTCCATAGAAAGATTATTCTGACACATTGTTCAACCAGTCAAACTCTCAGCCAGAAAAACAGATCAAGTTTCTAGCCACTATTTCCTAGATGATACCCAGCCTTTTTCCACAAAGGTGAAGGTTTCAAACTGCCATTATTTAAAGCTGTTTGGGTAGTTGTGAAAGTACCATGAAGAAGTGCTGCAAAGACATCTTTAAAATGAGTTCTAGCAATAAATAGCATAGAGAACATTGCCGCCTCTCTGATTTATTTTGGAAGTACGAAATACAAAACGTTTAGAAATAATTAAGTAACTACAATAAGTAAATATGATCTAGATCAGTTTAGGGGTAGGAATGTATAGAATTGTGTTCAGAAAAAGAACCTTGAAATGTGTGGATTTGAATCTGTGAATCTGATGTAGGCATCATTTTATGCCCTTAGGATGCAAGTATGGCTCTTAGGAATCCTGATGTCAGTGTTTGTGGGAGAAAAGAAAGTACCCCATAACTGCCCACACCTCTCTCAAAGTATTTAAAGTATTTAAAGGAAAGGGAGAATTACACTTTAAAATATATACTTTTCTAAGCTGTGATAAAAAAATACAGAGCTACAATTAAAATTTGGTTTGAAGAACAGATAGTCGTGTTCCTTTTCTGCTGTGGGTGGTCAGAACTGAGGTGAATTGAATATAATCCCTGGTTCTGGAGACAACTCTGTTCCTTTCTCAGCATTTACTGAGGTGACAAATCAGAGCTTCAGTGTACCCTGGCAGTTCACAAACCAGCTATGTGTTCCCACACGCCCATGTTGAGAACCAAAACACAACCTTGAGCAGTCCACAACAGCACAGCACTCCTCTATGCAGAGAAACTGGGAGTTTGTGGTTTCACTGTGCTGCAAGAGCATCGGGAAGAGGCAACATGTGGGAATGAAGCCTGGCTCACTGCCCCTGGGAGTGGGGCACAGCACGAGCATAGGCGGTAACACCAGAATGCAAAACAGAAATACTATATCTTTGATGCCTTTTCCAATTACAAACATCTAAAATGTCCTGCTTAGGCCTTAAATAACTACTGATTTTATCTCTTACTGCTTTTAAAAGAAATGGAGACTCAGAATGGCAACATTTCCTTTTTATGAAATGCATGAATTGCGCAGTCCCAAGTGCTGTCAGGTGCCTGTACAGACCCACACATACATACGCTCACAAATACATACTTGCACACAGTTGATACCCTGTATCATGAGAGAGATCAGAAGGGAGAAGTGTCCTAGCTGCTTTGGAGTATATGTTGATGTTTGTATGCAGGCAACTGGGGAACTTCATTGTCTGAAATACAGGTACTTAAAAATATTTAAGGTCTACTTTCTGAATGCCTAAATACTATTGGAGGTCTGGATCATAGTCTCTCAGAAGCCTATCTGATACAGAAAACTAATGTTTTGTGTCTCACTGTAGCTATGCTGTGCAGTGTCTCACTGTAGCTATGCTGTGCAATGCAGGGCCCTGTAGAGATCAAGCTAGCATTTCCTGAGCTACTCATGGAAATGGAAGCAATAAGTTATACTACCACATCTATATGACAGTATCTCATAAGCCTTGCTGAGCGGTACTTTTCCTGGACAAGGTGCTGTACTTTGGCAGCTAAGCTGCTATAAGGACTTAGCCTGGGTATCCACACTGCCCTGCACCTTTCCAGTAGTACCAGTTTGCTCAGAGGTCTCTCCAGGCCTCATGCACCATTGCTGTGTAGTGCAGGGAAAATCAAATTTGCCTAAGTGGTGCTAGGGAAAATTAGAAAAAAAAGAACAGGCATTTGCTCAGTAACCTTGCCTCTAATATTTTTACACTGAAAAGAATATTTAGATTTTGTATATCTAAGCATAAACATGTCTTCTAAACTGAAATTCTACTATGCATAGTTCTGAAAGACTTTCAGCATTTAATAATCTTTGTCTTTTTTCTGTATGTGATTTGTAAATAGTGATTACATTGCTATTTAGCAACACTTAGATAGTGAAAAAATAGTGTTTAAATGCTTGTTAGAAAACTCCCAACTTACATATATGCCCTCATTAAGATGATCTCATGGTAAAGTCAGCATTTTTATGAGACTTCTCAACACAATGACATTTCTTTTAAGGCAAAGACCATATTGCTCCTGTGGTGTGCATGTTAGATGGTAGGAAACATGATAAAAAGAAAGGTCATGGCAACAGCAGTTTGATGAGAAATGAATAATTTGATTATTTTCATGGTGTGGATCAATAATGCTCTGCATCTACTGAAGCACATTGCCTGGAGGCACTCAGATAATCAATGGCATAAAACAGAGCCTGCCTTTACCCAGGCTTGCAGCCTCTCTGATCTTTCTTGGGAGGACCCTTGACGCCTCTAATTTATGTCAACTGCATATCAAAGAAATTCCAAAGAGCCTGGGTCATAAAGAGTATTTTAGTGGCAACCATTTGAAGTCCACTTATATATGTTCCTTATGTAACTGTGTTTAAGTACTTCCCCTTCAATGCCTAAGAATTCCTAGAAAGGCATAAATGCTACCTGGTACTAGCATTAACAGTCAGTACCTTAGAAAAGGAAGGCTGGTTAGAGGGGGCAAATCTTCTAACCCTCTCCTCACTGTAAGCTGACAATAGTCCAAAGACAAGAATTTCAGTCAACGGGGCATGTAAATAAACCCTTCTGCACCACCCAAGAATTCTCTTTAATGATGTGCCGGACACTGACATTTTTAATTTAATAGAGCAGCCACTGGAAAAAATTAGTTCTGCATGATATTGGGGAGAGACATTTGAAGACATGATTTTGTTCAGTAATTTCTCTGTTCATTTCCAGTGGAAAAAAGGAGCTGGCATCTTCTAGCTGCCAAAAACTCTTAAGACAAGGATACTTACTTCATTCTGTCTGTGGAGCTATTTTTCCCATCAAGCCCTTGCATCAAGAAAATAATTCCCAGTGGTAGTCCTACTACTACAGTGTTTGCTGCAACAGCATTTACTCATTTCTTAAGTTTTAGCTACCATACTTTGAATGTTTGTATACATGCACACAAGGACACATGCACACACCCAAACACAGGCACATATGCACACACATACTCTTGCAGACACGCAGTCAACATTGCTTGTGTCTCTTCCGTGAAGCTTTCTCAAAAAATATTTTTTTCTTTTAGCAGTTGACTTTCATAACACAAAAGATGGCGCATAATCCTTTGTAAAGAACTAGGAAAGCATTAACCAGCAATTAGAGGAATACAGACGGTAGTACATATAGTTTAACTGATGAGGTAGTAAAACTTGTTTTCAGCATCAAGATCATTGATTTTCTATAGCAGCTGAAGACAGAGTAAAATTATTGCACTTATTAGATCCTTGTTGACTGTTCAACATTAGCTAAATCCACAAAATAAATATATGTGTAAAATTGATCAGGTAATTCAGGGTCAGATCTAATTCCCAAGGTCAAGTAACACTTTGAACATTCTCTAAGTACATAATCTTAGCAAAATCCATCAAAGAGACTCACATGCTCTTTTTGTCTATTGGCTCTTATAAAACACTAATGTTTAGGAGATTAAGTGGAGTCAGCTTTAATAGACAGAGCAATTCTTCCAAAGTGCTCAACCTCTCCTCAAACTGGAAACTGTCTAAGGCTGGGTTTGCAAAATGCTATTTCTAACTTTACAACTGACCTGGAAATTACTATTCCTTGCCTGTTTAAATACTGGGTTTTGTACCTGTCTTCTATAAAGCACTGCAAGGGATGCAAGGTAATGGTTTTGAGCATGATGTTTCTTAGACTAAAAACCTGTGTTTCCACAGGCTGTATCCAATCAGAAAATCACAAGCTTGAGAGACATGCTTATAATGGGCATCACAAGCTAGACATTTCGTTCATGATGGCTGGAAAAGAAACGATCCCTGCAGGTATATTTGAAGATTTGGGATCAGAGACTCTGAACCTCCAATGACTTTTGGCTGTTTCTGCTGTGTTCCCAGGCCTCTTGATCTTGCTTCTCTCAACAAATACATGATTCCTGAAGGCTATATACAGTGTGAGGTGGAGCTGGACTGCCTTGTCCTCTTTTCTTCTAATCATAAAGTGCTAAAACTTATAGACATTCTTAATATATTTCAAGAAGAAAAGCTATATAATAAGAAATTCAGTATTTTTTTTCTTTTTCTAGCATTATGGTTTTATCCAAATCCTTGTCCTTGTGTTTTCAAAATCATTATATAGGAGCAAGAACACAGATGCATAGAAGATCACTCTGGAAGTAACACTGAAGTATTTTTATTATTCTTCAGTTTCTTTTCTTCTTTCTTTTTAAAAAACAAAGTTGTCTGTCATAGTAATGACATGACATACCAATCATTTGTAGCCAAAAATATTCAGAGGCCACATTTTACATAAAACTTCTGTGAGCACCTTAGGCTGTGTGTGTAGCCTGTGGGTGTATTTTGAAAATCCATGTCAGCAAAAATTTATAATGCTATTTTTAGTTCTCTAGACACTTTTCTAGCTAAATATGTGAACACGGTACACTGAAAGAGTTACCACAGTAGTGAATACCAAACCTGTTTGCACAGAAAAACACAAATATTCCTATCTCTCTCCCTCACTTATACATACACACGTGAACACCCACTCTCACACGCACTCAGAAGCAGGCACCAGTTCACGTAAATGCTCCTTACCTGATCGCATCTCATCAGCCCTAAATATCTGAGAGACTTGCTGCTTTGTGCAATTTGGGTGGCTCCATGGTCCGTGATTTCTTTGCACCATCCAACATCCACTGTCTCTATTGTCATGCTGTACTGTCCAATGGCTATCAGAGCTGTAAAGATATTAAAGGTATGAACTATATAGCTCATGGAGATGGTAAGCTGAGTTCTATGTATACACTAAATGATGCTGAAATTAAATTTTGAGAAGCAGTTGTCATGTACCTTGCACAAGATCTTGTATTTCAGCATTTTTAACTATGAAATAGCTGTCTTTTCAATTAGGAATACACAGATGTTCAAATACACACAAACACATAGATAAACAGATCTTTGATATATTTTTCCTATATTTTTTCTTATTTTTAATATTTTTTTAAGATTTTAAAAGATCTTAAATGTATTTTATATATTTTATATACTTTTCTATCTATCAATCAAGATAAACAGACCAGTTAGCAGAGGTATTCTCTACAAATTCTTTTAATTACTTTTTTCGGTAGGATCAAGGATCAATTAATTGAAATTGGAATAACTATAGAATAAAAACAATTCTACCTCACTCTTCAAAGAAAATAACTGATTTTATACTATTAACACTTTTTTGTCAGCAAAATAATATTGCAAAGACGGCACAGAGAATAACAGGACATTTTCTGTGTCAATAAAACAAATGGTTTTAGAAAACCCTGCAGGTATCTTATGTCATACATTTTATAACTATATTCTAAAATTGCATTTGTTTCCCATTTTTCATACTGATGATGTAACAACAACGGTATGTCTCACTTTTATGTTTTCTTCACGAACACTTTTCCAATAAAATAAAATAAAAAAAAAATTAAAAAGGCCAGGAGGAATTAAAACAAAAACTTGAACCTTTACAAAAGGAAAGGAAAGAGGATCTGGAAGATCTGAAAGGACTGAAAAATGGTAGGTAGCAGAGACCATGAGGTATCTGAACAGGCTGTGAAGGCTTTGTCATGACATGGCTAGTCTGGAATAACAGGAAGGATACAAATCACTAGCACCCTGGTCATCAGGGACTCGAACACTTTTCAGGAAATACAGGCTTGGAAACTGTTAAGTTGGGATTTACTAACAGAAATGAGCAACACCCTTCTGCAGCTAAAAATCTCAGCCTAAGAAAAAAGTCCCAGGTTTCTGATGCAGAAGTCAGCTGTCTGGATGTAGCCAAGGGACAGGATGTTTACAGTTTTTAACTCTAGTTATAATGCAGTTACTGAAAAGGAAGATGAATGGATGACTTAGTCAAGTAATGCAAGTATCTTTAAAGGGATGATTTTTTAGCAGCTGTGGGCGAGTTCTGTTCATGCTACAGAACCTACTGTCAGGAAAAAAAAAGGAGTTATGAAGAGCTGGTAGCTCTTGATGCCATATGTCAATCTCAGCTAATCAGGGTGTAACTGAGATCTAGAAGCAGCGAGAAAGAACCCACCCAACCTTGCAGTGGTTCTGCAGAGACCTGTACTGATGGTAGACAGCAGCAAGGATAATTTGATAATTTATAAATATTTAAGTGGACTTGATTTGCAAACAAAATCAGGCAAAAGAGGCCAAATACATTGTCAGAAACTGTGGAAGGTGCAGTAGTACATAATTTTTTTTCTTGCAGCAGTTCACCAAAAAGGGCAATGTTAACTGAATTTTGTAACTGACATAATGAACTTACGATACAATCATCTATGTAGTTTCATTATGGCTTCATTGATTTTTGTAGGACAATACCAACTTCCTGTTCTCTTCCTAGTACACCCCTAGAAAACAAGTCCTAATTTTGCAAATACGTAACTACAGGTACAGCAGAACATAAATTTTGTACTTTTTTTTATGGAGTCCTTTTAAAATATCACTTTAATAAAAATTATACAAGGGAAGTCAGAAACTTTCTGCAAATATTTTGCAATAACAAAAACTATAACAATTACACATTATTGTAACTCCACACAAAATGTTATTGCTTGAAGCAGTGCAGGAATATGGGAAGCCTACCATTACATTAGAATATTGTCAGTTAAACAAAATTGCAAATACTGTTTGTATTTGAATATTTTTGCTAGTTTTTGTAAAGTTACAATCATATTCTGTCATTTTCGATGCTTCACGTAGAACTCATAAAGAGAAGAAAATCAAGAGAATACTTTTATGGGAGCGACATAAAAGATAATCATCTCACTGTCGAAGACTTCTCCTAGTTAAAGGCATTAAAAGAAGTTAGAGATATAATTTGTGGGAGTTCCCTCACAAGACTTAGAGTAGAGAGAAAGCAGGGGATGATGCTGTTGAAAGACCAAAAAAGGGTGTTATACTGTGTGCAGATTGCCCAAGACTAAAATATAACCTGAGCATCGTTAGTCCAAGAAGCTGCTCTGAATGTGGCAAAAAGATGGCTTAAAGCATGAAATTTCATGCAGTTATCTTCACATGCACATATTATACACATTGGAAGAATAAAAAATTCTCTTATTCATATAGACCATTTTGTAACAGAATATTAATAGAAAACCACTGTATAACAAACATAAGTTAAAATATGTTAATTCATCATTTGCTATGTTACTCTTTGTATTTTGGCATGTTGGGGAGTAAAACATTTAATTTCTAGACCTTAGTAATCCTTAGTAGGACCTTAATTAAATCTCAGTTAACTTTTATGGATTTTTTACATAGTCATAAGGGATAACAAAAAAAGCTTCTATAAATACATCAACAATGAAAAGAGAGCCGAGGAGAATCTCCATCCTTTACCGGATGCGGGGGGAACATTGTCACGAAGGATGAGGAAAAGGCTGAGGTACTTAATACCTTCTTTGCCTCGGTCTTTAACAGCCACATCAGGTATCCTCAGGGTATTCAGCTCCTTGAGCTGGAAGACAAGGATGGAGAGCAAAATAAACTCCCCATGATCCAGGAGGAAGCAGTTAACGACCTGCTATGCCACCTGGACACTCACAAGCCTATGGGGCCTGATGGGATCCACCCAAGGGTGCTGAGGGAGCTGGTGGAGGAGCTTGCCAAGCCACTCTCCATCATTTATCAACAGTCCTGGTTAACGGGGGAGGTCCCAGATGACTGGAGGCTTGCCAAGGTGACACTCATCTACAACAAGGGCCGGAAGGAGGATCCGGGGAACTACAGGCCTGTCAGCCCGACCTCGGTGCTTGGGAAGATTATGGAGAGGTTCACCTTGAGGGCGCTCACAGGGCACGTGCAGGACAACCAAGGGATCAGGCCCAGCCAGCACGGGTTCATGAAGGGCAGGTCCTGCTTGACCAACCTGATCTCCTTCTATGACCAGGTGACCCACCTAGTGGGTGAGGGAAAGGCTGTGGAAGTTGTCTACCTGGACTTTAGTAAAGCCTTCGACACTGTCTCCCAGAGCATTCTCCTGGAGAAGCTGGCGAATCGTGCCTCAGACAGGTGCACTTTTCGCTGGGTAAAAAACTGGCTGGATGGCCGAGGCCAGAGAGTTGTGGTGAATGGAGTGAAATCCAGTTGGCTGCCGGTCACAAGCGGAGTCCCCCAGGGCTCAGTTTTGGCGACAGTCTTGTTTAATATCTTTATCGATGATCTGGATGAGGGGATTGAGTGCTCCCGCAGCAAGATTGCAGACGACACCAAGTTGGGAGGGAGTGTTGATCTGCTTGAGGGTCAGAAGGCTCTGCAGAGGGATCTGGACAGGCTGGATCCATGGGCCAAGGGCAATTGTATGAGGTTCAACAAGGCCAAGTGCCAGGTCCTGCACTTGGGTCACAACAACCCCATGCAACGCTACAGGCTTGGGGAAGAGTGGCTGGAAAGCTGCCCCGCAGAAAAGGACCTGGGGGTGTTGGTTGACAGCCGGCTGAAGATGAGCCAGCAGTGTGCCCAGGTGGCCAAGAAGGCCAACGGTATCCTGGCCTGTATCAGAAATAGTGTGGCCAGCAGGAGCAGGGAGGTGATCGTGCCCCTGTACTCGGCGCTGGTGAGGCCGCACCTCGAATACTGTGTTCAGTTTTGGGCCTCTCACTACAAGAAGGACATTGAGGTGCTGGAACGTGTCCAGAGAAGGGCAACGAAGCTGGTGAGGGGTCTGGAGCACAAGTCTGATGAGGAGCAGCTAAGGGAATTGGGGTTGTTCAGTCTGGAGAAGAGGAGGCTGAGGGGAGACCTCATTGCTCTCTACAATTACCTGAAAGGGGGTTGCAGAGAGGTGGGTGTTGGCCTCTTCTCCCAAGTGACGAGTGACAGGACAAGAGGAAATGGCCTCAAGTGGCGCCAGGGGAGGTTCAGGCTGTATATTAGGAAAAATTTCTTTCCTGAGAGAGTGGTGAAGCATTGGAACAGGCTGCCCAGGGAAGTGGTGGAGTCACCATCACTGGAGGTGTTCAAGGAACGTGTGGATGAGGCATTGTGGGACATGGTTTAATGGGCATGGTAGTGTTGGGTTGATGTTTGGACTTGATGATCTTACAGGTCTTTTCCAACCTTAGTGATTCTGTGATTTCACATAATGGAAAAAGGACTTGATAATTATTTCAATAATTACAAAATAAATATCAAATAACAGATCATGAAGCCTCTTTGCAAAACTGGTCTTTACTTTACTGCTCGTCTTCTGAACATCTATTCTTTAACTAGCCAACTGTTACTAGTGTTACTTCTCTGAAGTATTAAAAGAATGAAAAAGATCATCCCTGGGATTTGGAAAGCATAAGTAAATTTCTATAATTTAAAGTGTATATGCATGATTTTTGGACTACATTGTCATTACTATATTCTGTCAATTATCAGTAAAACCAGAACACAACTTTAATGATACCATGAGACAACCACCATATTTTTTTGGTGCAAGTAACAATACCTACAAGAACAATAGAAAATGGAATAAAAAAACCTCAGGATATTACATATCAGTAAGATACATAAAAAATGGAATGGAAACCAAAAAATTCCAACTGTTACATTTGGGGAGCAGGGCTTTCTAAGGGAACACATTTTGCAGTTCAGAAGTTCCAGACTGATTTTCAGACAACTGTTAATCTATTGTCTTCACCTGTGTTCCACATTTGTGTATATGCAAATAACCGAATGAAATTTCATGCTTCAATCAATCTGTGTGTCTAATCTGTGCATCAGTCTTAGGCTAACCATGGCTGGGGTATACTTTAGATTAGGGGCTGCTGAATGGATAGTATTTTTGTCTGGCTAGTCTTTCCCTTGCAGCATTCCTCACCACTGTCTCAACCCTAACCATTCTTACAGAGCCTCCAGATGTCATATGCACATATTTGATTTTCTCTTCAGCAGTATTAAATAGCTGAGTATTCTTTAATACATAAGAACAATCGACAACATTTTTCTAAGTTAATTACAAATGACAGTAGAAATCAATTACTGCATTACAGATGGCTGAAGACTTATAATATTCTGTCGTATGCTAATAGAAAGTAACATATTTATTTTGTACTTTGCAACTCTCTGTCCCCAGATTAGCAGACATCTTCCTGGAAAACCAAATATTTTGACAAGACTGTACAACATTACACTGTAGTCATATATTGCAACAGTTCACCTATCAAATGCATAGAAGGTATGCCATTTTAAAACACCAATGACCACATTTTCAGAAAATTTCCATGTGTGCAACTGCACCCTCACAAGAACACTCTGGTTCTGAGAAAAGATACACTATTTCTTTCTGAGTTTCTATCAGCACTCAACAACAGGAGATAAAGAAAGGCCATGAGAACAGGTGAAAATGTAACAATACTTTCCCAGAACACTTTCCTCACATGAAAAAAATTGTGGTCAAGGGCTTTCTGAACTAGGGTTTATGCCTCTCTACTTCTATAAGTTCATCTAATCAGCCTTGTAATCCCAAAAATATTTTAGGCTCCACAATGTCTTGTGGCAGGGAGTCCCTCAGTTCAGCTACCTTCTCTTTCGAAAACCACCTTCCCTTGTTTGTTTTGAACCTATCCTAAAACTTGATCCAGGACCTCCCCTTTTATGACTGCTTAGTTCCTTTGCAAATGCTTTCTGGAAATCCCAACAGACTGTATCAACCAGATCTTCCTTATTCCTTCCGGACTTTTCAAAGTACTCTGTCTGATATGATTGTGAAGCAAAACCTCTCTTAACAAAATCTGTGTCAAGTCTTCCTGGATATGTCATATTTATTCATGTGTTCACTAATTGTATTTCATATTATTACTAATTTACCTTATACAGACATCAGGTTTATCAGGTAATATTTTTCTGACCTTCCCTGAAATTTTTTTTGAAATACCTCTGCCAAGCAATCCTGTGGTAGTCAAGCAGGTTTAAGCGAAGGATTACACAGTGCAATCAGGAGCTCAGCTATTTCATCCTTGAGTTCTTTTAGAAGTCTTGAGTACACACAGTTCTTCTGCTTGTACGAGCAAAAGCGACAAGTTTCAGCTAAAAAAATGTTTGCATTGCTCAACAGCTTTTCTTCCTCTCTGCATTTGCCCACAATAATCAGAATACATTACTATTCTCAGAAAGCCTGGCAGTAATTTAACAAGGAAACATACAGTAAAAGCCCTACAAACTAAGTTTGGATTCTGTGACTTAGGAACCTGTAGCACAGTCAGCAGTAAAGAACAGTCAAAGGTGTCTTTCAATACTAATGACAACCGGCATTAAAAACATAGTGAGTGACCAAACAGAAGAACACAATACAATGAAAGTAAGGAGAGGCGGGTACACAAAAATCCACCATGTAGTTTAAAGATGCTGGCTTTGACATATGAACGCCTCTCTATCTGAATATTTAACAATGCATCCAATTCTTTTCTCTCCTTTTTTATACTCCCATTTATTTTGGCAACAGCAAGATTTCACTTTTCTTTTTCCAGTGCTAGGTTGGTGGAACGGAAATCAACAGATGTACATCTCCTACATAGCAGAAGATAAAGTGTAATGTCTCTAACTGGAATTTGAAAATCACCCCTGCAGCCTTGAGGTGTATTAAGCAAAAATGTTTTCCAGTTGTAATGGTACTTTGTTGCAGCTGAGAAGGTGAAAGGACATATTGAGGACCAGGTTTGCAAGCAGAGGTAGCATCTTTTAGACGGCCAGCTGGAATAGTTGGAAAAATAAGACAAATTTTGTCCTTAGTGCACCACCATTAAAACTAAATACTAATTTAACGTCATTTTATTTTAAACTGATTAAGTTAACCTGACATAGCTAAATGCATCTGCTACTACAGGCAGACATGATTGCCTTAGTCATAGAGGAAAGGTCTCCATTTAACTGTATGTAAACTGTGAAACCAATGGTTGCAATGTGAATGTTGTCATGGTTAAACTACTTCTGGACCTGACCTAGGCAGGCACTGAGCTCTCGCAGCTAACAAAATTGGGGGGGATGAGACTACTGTATTTATTCTGCAGGATTGTTTTGGGAAACTATAGTTGGCAGTGTATCGTCTTGAGGCTTTCCTCCTCAATTTTGTATATGTACTAAAAAAATCAGGAACAGACACTACACTAGTATGTTAAAAAACCCCAGTAATCTAACATTTAGTCATGAATATTGTCAAGTTTAAGGACACTATAACAGAGCAAATAACATACATATCTTTGGTATGAACAACGGATATTTGGCCCACTCTTTATTGAATTTTAATGTATTTTTAAATCCAGGTTTTGCATAATTTTTCCAAATAAAATTGTTTGGAAATCTAGTGTATTAAGCAGAATTACATCCAATTAAACGTATTTTTACTGACATGCCCCTACTACACAATAGAGTACTTTGCTAATCAATAAATTCTAGTTCAATTTAACTGAAAATAAACCTCTGTGAGGTTTTACTGTGTTGCTGTTTTTCTCCTATCATCACCTAATGTACTGCATATGTAAAAGGAACTGCATCGGGTCAACCTTCAGTGAGGACTGGATAGAAATGTTTTTAAAAATTGATTATGATTGACATCACCCTGACACCAGGGCATTATACATATATATGTATTCATGCAAAAAACATTCTAGCATTTGTTTATTAAGTTCTTTTTATCATTAATGTCAAAAGCATTTAAATGTGCAAGAATTAGAATTTAAGATTTCCAACCTCTCTAAGGGTTTTACACTGAGTAGAAATCAATCTGTCAGCCAAGTATTACCAAGTAATAGTCGTCTTATGGAACTTTCCATTATCTTTTATTTATTATATAGCCAAAAGCTATTAAGATGGCTTTGATAGCCATCTACTAGCTCCTGAAGAGCCTAATGTACAAAAAAATGTGGAGGAAGTTTATGAGAGTTAAAATTGCAATAAGCAGATGTAACAAAAATAAAATTAGCAAAGAAAACTATACATTTAGATGTTAAGAAAATGGTGTAACAGTTCAGCTTAGTGAACTGTGAAATATTTTCCTTCTGTTGGTGGAGTTATGGAGTTACTCTCCTCTGCTTGAGTTATTTAAAATATGAGTGGACAAAGCTCTAGAGAGGCTACAAAGAAAACGTTGTACAAGACAGACTGAACAAGCCAATTTAAATGGTCTTTTCTATCTTTCATTTACATTATTCTATTACATTAGAAACACAAGAGAAAGATGTAAATGATGCGGATAAATTATAAGCATTTGAATGCATTGAGGCTTTACCAGCCACCAAAATTAGTTTGATATTCCATTTCTAGTTGTTTGTGGAAAAGCATTTATAAATTAGCCTGCAATTAGACACAAACAATTTTCAACTGTAAAATACAGTTGAGTATATAGACAATATACTGCCAACTAATTTTAATATATTATTAAATTTACAAAGTAAAACATTAACTTACATATGTTAATAATATCCTCTACAGTATACAACAGATTACGTATTGAATATTTAGTTAAAATAAATATTTCTTATCCATAGAAAAGGCTCTTCTTTACAAGTGCATATCTATAAAAACTTCTTTTCACAAAATTATTCAGTGATTTCAGTTTTTTTCCCGGAGTTGAGGTAACAAAATTTGATTCTTCAGAGCAAAACTTCTTGCCATAAGCAAAAGCTTGATAATTTTGTCCACATGATACTAACAGACAGAATTTGTGTTTACCCCCTGCATCGATGAGGTTGATGGTTACTTGCCATGCAAATTACATGAGGTCTTGAAATTTAGCTAATCTATTATGTGCAGAGACAGAGTCCATGCCTAATCCCCTTTACATGTGTCAAAAGATGTTTTGCTGCTCTAACTACAGACAGTGGTTGAAGAAATCACTGCTTGAGTTAGTTCTCTGCTACTTTGCTCACCCAGCAGAGGAATAATAGCTCACAATTCGCATTGCTTCTGCCTTAAATGAAAAACATTTGTATAAAACTCATTGCATGATACAGCTTTTTTCACAATTCATCTACTCCTGTTTTAAATTTTTAAGAGTATTTTGATGACTAAACAAATGTTTATTCATCATATACTGATATAAAATATGAATTAAGCACTGTAGTTCATCTGCTACCAAATAAAGGCTACCATGGGTATATCACTCCAAAACTTCAGTTTGTGCTGGTTTCCCAGACAAAAGTCTAACCCTGCTCAGGCTTTTGCACGTGCAGCTGACAGGTAGTATGACATGGATTTTTTTATTTTATAATCATGACCTCACATAACAGTTACATTTCAGTGCCATCATGAAATAGCAAAGCAAGAGAGACAGAATTTGTAGAAGAACCGGCTTTCTACTAGGGATTTCAGCCAATACTATTTATAAGCAAGCACTTAAATACATTCCTGGTTTTAACTGTATGAGCAGGTCCCTTGAAATAAAAGTAAATACATAAATAGAGGAGGTAACCATGAACTTCACTGTTCTCATAATCAAATGTCAGTCTTAATTTCCTAACTAGTTTCCCTTAAAGTATGTACATCCACGTAATAAGCAAACAGGGAAGCAATTAAGTCCATTTCCTCACAGCATGGCAGTGATGCAAAAGGGATATTGGTCAGTGGTATCGTTTTTAGTATTTTACACTAGTGGTGTTTTAATATTTATAGCAAGTGCTCACAGAACACAGTAACCAGAAAGGTATGTAAATAGGTAAAGACTTAAGCTTTTGTAAATCCTATAGAAGGTTAGGAAAAAAGTTGCCCAGCCTCAAAAAACTTTCCCGATGGAATGCCATATCATCTCTCTGGATGGTAAGCCTGCATTTTAACATACTAGGTGTATTTTGTTTTTTTCTGTCGTCTTCATCTGCCTCAGGTCTCCTGTGATAATTTTATTGTTATACCTTTGTGCATATGTGGCTACGGGCAACATTTCTTGAGAATGATGTGTGGGACTGCAATAAAATGCAGAAAGATATAGGGCCATGACCACACTGGGAAACCAATCTAATAAGATGTCTCAAGGAAATGAAAAGGAGACAGACTGCATCCCTTGAGCAAACTTGTTTTCTCCAAGAGTTAAATCCCTTGTCTCTGGATGAATATTTTGACCTTTATTTGGAAGTATGGTGGCAAACCACTCAACTAGCGATACCACTGTAATTTTGACTAAAAATCTGTTTGAAAGATGTGACACATACATTTTAAAACAATGTATTTCTGGTTTCCCTTTTGAAAATAAAATCTCATTATTTAAAGTATTGGTTTCCTAAAGAAGCCTAAAGAAAATTCCTGGAGGCAAGAGAAGTCCCAAGGAATTGAAAAGACCTAATGCCTGTGACAGGAAAGATTGTAGAGGCTGCTTTTATGCAGGAAAAGTATTTTATTTTATATATTTTTATATAAAATATATTTGATACAGGTAGATATTTTATTTTTTCTGTAAGAGACATAGAAGTAATTGGTATACAGTTACCCAACTATGGTCTGGTTGTGGTACATGGTTACCATTAAGTTAGTACAGTATACACTGCTGTACTCAATACCAACTTTATTAGATGGTTGAAAAAGGGCAAGTGCTAAATCAGCTTTTATCCTGCAGTTTAAACCCCTAGGAACATGGGGCAATTAGAGGGCTATGATACCCCAGGCAGAATTGATCTTAATGCCTGTTTTACATCTTTATCTTGCATATTTGGCCAGACTAAAACCATACACAAAATTGTACATTTGTACAAAGGTTATTAAAAAAACTACCTTTTGTCCTACAATGTAAGCAAAACTCTGCCATAAACTAGAAATTAAATTGAAAAAGCAGAAAAGAGTGATCTTTCAAAATCATCTTTAACATAACAAGTTAAACAGCTGTTTCCCCAGAAGTCCACGCTAAGAACAAGGCTAAGCTATGGACAAAATCATACAAAATGGTTTGTTGTATTTTATACAGGATCTTAAGAAGAAATTTCAACATTGACAACAATGAATTAAACCTAATTACATCTGTATTCTAAATGAACTCTATCAATGCAGAAGAAAGGCTCCATGACATTTTAGCCACTGCAACATCATTTGTTACTTAATGCACACGAACAGCAAAAAACAAATCAAAAGAAAGAAAACCCCAAAATCTTCAATACAAGGATGCAAAAAGATACTAGTACTAGAAACTGAAAGACATGCAGCATATTTGGTTCTGTCCTGACTGTAGACCTCGCATAAAAATACTAAAAAATATCAATTTCAGAGATGGATTGTGAAAGTCGTAGTGGCTGCTCGTTTTAACCGCATGGTCTTAAGGCAAACTAGCCCCTGTAGACCAAGCTGTTAAAAACAGCTATATTTTCACTTGCCTGAGGACAGTAAACATAACTTGTTTTCTTTGCATTATTTTGTATAGGTCTAATGTCTATCATTGCCACAGACATAGTCTGATTACAAATGGAAAACAGTAAGACTGACTTCAATCCCCGAGAAAATCATGAAGCCAATTTTCCTGGAAGACACATATGAAGGACACAACGATGACTGGGAACAGCCAGCACAGATCTACCAAGTGCAAACCAAGCCTGGTCAACCTGATTGCCTTTCTGCGATGAGATGACTGACACTGCGGACAAGGGATATTTAATTTTTTTTTTTTTTTTTTTTTTTTTGCGTCAGGAGAGTATTGAGAAGAAGTGATAGACTCTTAAAGATGACTGCTTCCTTTGTCAGTCCAAAGACGGAAGCATTTTTGTGTCAGGGTAACAAAGACACCAAAAATTACCTGAACCCCTTAAAACAGGAACAAGAGATACACAAGGAAATTTCAATACAATCTTTTCAAAACAGATAATGGGGTTTGAGCTTATTTAAACAACTTGTACTTAACCTATGAAAGCCATTACTCCAAGTTGCTATTGTATGCAGGAGCTTAGTAGCATTCAGAGATGACAGTCGCTAGTGATGATAGTGAAAACCCTGATCTAGACAGCATTAAAAATAAAGGCTGTAATGCTGAATGATGTGAGGTACATGCAATGCATTAACCTAGAGAGGTAGGAAAGAAACAATCTTTTTTGAAATCTGGCATCGTTTGGAGAACTGGTGTATGCGCTGCTTATGAACTGTGAATGCTTTGAAAAAGCTGGATCTTGGAGCACTTCAGGGGCTATAGAAACAGTCACAGAATGCAGAATATCACATACAGACCAGATGTAAAGTTCACTTAATGTTTTGCTGGAGCAGCTTGAGACAACAAACTGGCAGAAGCTAGAAAACTCACTTTATATCACTTATTAAATATATTATTATTAATATACATTTATTAGCTATTAGATAATAATGCATGTATAATTGTACATAAGGTGGGTTTGGCAAACCCAAATTTCACAGAAGAAATAAAAATCAGGATGTTGAGATGCTGATTGTCAAAAAGCAAAATTTTAGTTCTTAGTCACATGGGATTGTAAGAGGCGGGGTAGAGACAGAAGAAGATGTTTTCAGAACGAGGGAATTTAACTGTTTAGCCTGTTCAGCTGTGGGATCAGCCAAGATAGAGAGTGCCTCTTTGGAGAATGACAGAAAGTAATCCTAAATGATACGGGAACATACCCTTCTGCAAGTTTAGCTTTGCCCTTCTTGATTAAGGACTCTAGCTACTATATTCTTCTGATTAATAAATACTGACTTTGAAAAGGCTGCTCACTGGTCTGCAAATACTTGCTGAGACAAAGCATGATATCTGTGACAGAGGTTTATACTCATTCTGCCAGAGGGAAAATGTTGAAAACAGAGGTCCTAAGCTGAACAACAATAGAATCGTGGATTTTGCCCTTTCAAAAAGGAGGAGTCACAAATTTATCAATTTGAAAGACTGCACATCAAAAAGACTAGAAGACTGAAGGAGGGAGAACATCTAATAAATGCATGAAAACATGTTAATTCTGTCATGCACTAAAGAATTTCATACTGTTTGATGGTGAGAAGAGAACAATGACTACTTAAAACATGATTCAGTACCATGATTCAGTATAACAACTCTTAAAAGTTTCTATGAACCTAGCAGCAAATAGAATACAATAGATACATTTTTAGTACATAAAATTGAATAGAATGAGACAAAGGAGCCAAATAAATACTTAGTAGAAGATAAAAACTGCTTACAAAACCAAAATTTTAGGTATACATTCAGATACCTTAACTTTATTTTGAATGTCTATCTTACTTAGCTGGAGAAAAGCAACTTTGTACACTAGTTTTAACTTCTTTCATCCACAACAAATTTTTATTTATGGAACTAACATTAATATGGTTATTATAATTGGGAAGTTTCTCTAAAGACCTAGAGCTGTTGAGACCAACCTTGAATACTGTGATCAGTTTTGGGCTTTTCACTACAAGAAAGATACTGAGGTGCTGGAGTGCATCCGAAGAAGAGCAATGAAGCTGGTGAAGGGTCTAGAGAACAAGTCTTACGTAGAGCAGTTGAGAGAGCTGGGGTTGTTTAGCTTGGAGAAAAGGAGGCTGAGGGGAGACCTTATTGCCCTCTGCAACTACCTGAACGGAGGTTGTAGCAAAGTGGGTGTTGGTCTCTTCTCCCAAGTAGCAAGTGATAGGACGAGAGGAAACAGCCTGAAGTTGCACCAGGGGAGGTTTAGATTGGATATGAGAAAAATTTCTTCATGGAAAGGGTTGTCAAGCATTGGAACAGGTTGCCCAAGGAACTGTTTGAGTTACCATCCCTGGAGGTATTTAAAAGACGTATGGATGAGGAGCTTAGGGACATGTTTTAGTGGTGGACTCACAACAGTGTTAGGTTTACGGTTGTACTCAATGATCTAAAGGGTCTTTTCCGACGTAAATGATTCCATGATTCTGTGATTCAAAAGCATTTGGACAACTATAGCCATGGGACAACACAGTTCTTCCCAAACTGAATCTGACCACCAGCAACATTTTTCTGAAGACAGTTATTGGCCAATGTGATTACACAGGAGTAATACATATAGTGCAAGTATAGTGGTAAAAATGTTGTTCCTATTTCCACTGCTGATGGGGGAAAAACCAAGTAGGACAGGAGAGGGTATGAAGCTAGGATATGGCAGGATGATACGAATATAGGCAGTGATAGTATCTATTTTACAATCTTAAGCTTATGCAGACTTCTTATCTAATTATGCCTGAGTACATTTGTACATGCGTGTTCAAGACAGCTCTGGGAATACCATTTGCTGTTAAAGGCTTTGCAGCGATCAGCAGAAATACAAACACTGTGTTTTGTCAAGAAAAGCTGAATCTTCACAAACAGAGGAGACTGGACACCCATGGAAGAAGGTGTGAGGAGGGTTCATGCAACTAATTCAAGGTCCAGATTAACCTTCCAGATGTGCAGTAATACATAACAGAACCACATGTATATTTGCCAAAATATATTTTAAGCCATTGTCAAGATGTAACTCTATGTCATTTTTTTATTAAAAATAAAATAAGATTGAAATACATGCTTTTACACATAATCTATACGTCTTTATTTTACTTTGATGAACCCCGGAATTGATATAATACTTTTCTTCAAACTGCTGAGTTGAAGTATATTACTGAAAGTATCTTTTAGATCTTTAAAGATATCCAAAAAAGACAATAAAATTTGATGCAGTGGCTGACAAACTGCTGTAACTGTTTCCTGTTGTGCTGACTGTTGCTTAGGGCTCAAATCACAGCATGAAGTTGCATATTGCATGTACTGCAAAAATCTATACAATCATGGAAGGACAGACCGTCAGCCTTAGTTTTGCATTTTTCTGTTTTTGTCAGCATGTATCACTCCACAGATCAATATAAATTAACTTTAATACAAGATTTTTTGTCTGTTAACATAACATTTAATACATTTCAATGCAGTTATATTGTTCTGCTTTGGAAAACACAGAGAAAACTGATGTAACTTGCCATTAATTCCATTATGACTAATGAAATTGAGGTTGTTCATATAAATTAATACAGCTGTATGCTGAGAGTGAATACAACTCACAGGGAGAAACGAACATAATTTAAAAAGGTTCCACACTGTAAATCATCACAAGTAAGTTTGAAAAATAATGAAGGAACTACTTTTAAGGAACTCATTTTGAAGATACTCCCTATTAAATATCCGAAATGCGTTGTGAATATTCTAGTATGACAGCTAGAGCTGAGTTTCCATGAAAAAAAAGCATTTATCTGTAATTTCTTAAAGAATATTTCAGTGCAGTCATCAAACTGCCTTCAAATAATGACACCTACAGTACATATGCAAGATGTTTGTAGCTGAACGGTTAGACAATCTTCCTTAGAATAATAACATTTCCAGCATTAATTAGCTGTCCTGTATAATGAATAGAATAAAACTTCATAAAATTAGCTGAGTGTAATCACCTAAGGAACTCTTTAAACAATAATTAGCATGATGAAAAGCAAACAAAAAATGTTAGTTCCTAAGGGCTTGAAAAATACTTGTTTTATGAAGTATTTCCCCAGTGTACTTCACATTCAGGCATCTAAACTATTCCCTTAATAATAAAGGCCATTTTCTTGGTAACTATACAGGAAAGCAGTTTAGCACAGTAGAACCTTTTCTCTTTGACAAAATCTGGAATTTTTATCTTACCAGATGAGAAAATACAGAAGAGTTTATGCCAATCAGATAATTTCTGGTTATTAGTACTATGCATTAATAAAATTCCAAATTTACAACATAAATATGGTTTCAGCAAAATAAAAATGTACAGCCATGCTGCTTGCTAAAGTGACTGCTTATCTAAGTTGCTTAGTTGGCATTAATTTTCTTTTTGTCTGCTTAATATAAGCAAGGAAGTTTTTGATTTTATATTGTTATGTAAGAACGCAATAGCTTACCTAACATCTTCATTTAGCACACCTTGTTCAAAAGAAACTAAAAACTGAATTAAAAATCAGGTTTTTAATGAAATAAAAACTTTTTTAAATTGGCTAGATAAAGAATTGGCATGCACACAGACAACACTAGTTTAGAACATAAAAATTTCTCCAACTTCATATCAGGTACTAATTTTTCACAAAAGTAGAATGCCTTAATACTGAAAAAGACACTCTTTGTTTGCAAATTGTGATATAACCAGTGGCCCAAGTATAAGATCAACGAAAGCTGTATTCTGGGAGCTATTTGTGTGTCAGCTATTTCTTTTCTTTACAGTTTGTGCTGTCATGGCAATAACAATTTTTGATACATGAAGTATTAAATGTTCTTTATGCAGGTCTGAAAATCCTACTAAATACATTTTTGCCATAAATGATAGGCAATGTCTATGAGTATTACCTGTGATAAAGCCTGGGACGAAGAAAAAGGTCCCTGATAAATTGTGAATATGACATTACTCAATAATGTTCAAAAGTTTTTAATGACACTGCATGTGTTCATTGATATACAGATATACACTTAAATTAATAAACTACTGAATGTAAGCTTCAGTGAAAGTCATCTTAGTGGTAACAGTGACAGTCACATAGAAACACATCTTAAGTCGGACAAACACTGGAAGTTTCAGGTTCTGGTATCTTTACTCATTAATAAAGTCTAAAAATTGCAGTCTAAAAATGGTCCTATGGAAAATCTATTGGATCTACATTTGATTTTTTCAGAAAACACTTTTGTTTCACTTTGTCACAGGAAAAGTCCTTCCCTGCAATAGTGGTATCATTCAGACAAACGAGTACAAAATCTTGCCTTGTCTTCTGTAAGAATAATCTTTCTAGGAATGTCAAAGCAGTCTGTTTTGTCATCAGGTAGAATTCTTAAAAAAAAAGGAAATTTTAGCTCATGGGAAGGGTCCAAACATTCAAACATTATCCAAATGAAGAGTGGTATACATGGAATCTTGTTGGAGAGTGGCAAGCATTTATCTGTAGCACATCTGCAGCAGATTTGGTCTTTTCTTGATGTATAAGCAGTCACATAGGCTGAAGAAACAGCTTTCTGCTGGCTGCATAATTCCTTTCAATATTATTTATACTTTTGAGCATGAATTTTAGACTTTTATGAGGAAGAACATGGTGAATCATTCGCTGTTTTGTAATCCAGAAGGGTAAGCAGTTGTAGTGTTAGCCTAACAGTGACCATGAAGGTGAAAGCCAAACTGCTAGTAACTGTAATTCCCTGACACATGATCTCAGCAGATAAATTTACCCTTCTTTGGCTTGTCCGTACTGCTCTACGTTCCATTACAGACCACTTGGTGTACAGGTGACAGGGCCTCAGTGCTAGCTAAATATTCTGGGCCAAGAAATTCCAGGTGTATGCAAATATAAAGGCAATTTTCTTGTGGGAGATAGGTTGGTAACTTATTTCCAAACTTATATCTAATTTGCGTGCTACTGAAATTCTGAAATTCCAAAACTATTACTATTTAGTTGAACTGTATGTTCACAAAAACTACTGACTAGGCATGAAGGAGACAAAAAGAAAAGGTCAATATAATGACATTTGAACTCAAATCCATAGCTCCTCTTTTCTTCAACAGTAAGAGGAAAAAAAGCAAGACAAACTTTTGTCAAGGAGTTAAAGAAGTATTTTTTCTCTCTCTCTGCTACCCATAACTTTCCATGAACATTACTCAGAAATATCAACAGTGCTGCTACAGATAATTTTCAACACTGAACACACCTTTGTGCATGTAGTGTAAAAAAATAATTTTGATCCTTGCAGTAGATCAATATCTCTGTTTTTCTCAGCTGTGAGCATTGCTTTTATTCTGGATGTCTTTTGTTCTACTATATTGCAGACAATACGTCCCTAAACCTGAAATAGATTTCCATCACATTTTGTTGTTATTGTTTTTTACCTCATTATCTCTGTCTTCAATCATATTAACAGTAATTGTATCCAAAAAAAGTTTAAACTTCTTTTCATTCAAAACAGTACTTGTGCCAGAACTCTGTGCTTACTGCTGTAAACCTCTACTCCTTGCACTTAAAGTTTTTAGTTGTTCAAAAAACATGATGCTGCATATAACCTACCTTGTAAAATCCACTATTAGGTAGGATGTCAGTCAGGACACTATTAGATAACAGTATCTTCTGATAAGTCTACATGTGATAGCTATTCTTCCAGCCTTCTGAAGCCAGCCATTTCAAATATTTTCTGTCATTTCTGTCTCTTACTCTGTTTTTTCTTTCAGACCTTTTGTTTCTCAACATTGAACTCAAGAACATCATAGCTCCTACCATATTAAGTAATTATGAAAAAAAAGTGCTTCATCTGTAAATTGAACAGCAAAAATTCAACATGGAATCAAAACCAAAAGAATACCGCAACCCAAAGGAACAATGAGCATATACTATTAACTACTGATTTATTTCCAATGCAAGGGACACTAAAATTAGGATAATTAGAAATCATCCACACACCTACTTTTTAATTTACTTTGGCAAACAAATTATGTCCACAAATTTGTTAAGTTGCAGAATCACACAGGAAATGAGTAAGTTGTCATTGAGAGGCTAGCACCATATATATTTCAGAGCTGTATGGAGTACTTATCTTTTAAGAACGGTAAACTGAACAGAAGCCATAATCCTCTTTCACTGCACTCAACAACATAGCCACATTAAAAATTTAGGAAACTGAAGTTGCTTCACTAAAGCAAGTCTTATCTTGGAGGGAAAAAAAAAAAAAAATTATTCACATACAGAAAAAGTTTCATACATGTACAGCAGCTATAACTTTCACTAGTGGTGGGAGACACAAACTCCATTATGGTTGATGATCTTCATTTACCCACTAATCTTTTTTGCCACCAAACTGCTCTAAGCAGAAGAAATCTGTGGACTTTTTTCTCCCTTGCTATTGGCCTATTACCATTCAAAGGATGACAGTTCCATGACAAAGAAGGTAAGAAAAAAAGAAAAGAATAAAGCTAGCTGGAGGTTTGGAGATGTCAAAATTTCTCCATTCTTCTACTTTCCACGTTCCACAGACTTTATGCCAAAGTGACTCCCAAAGCCTCTAAGAAGACTGAAAATTCCAACAAACTAATTCCCCAAACTGCAAGACCTCTTCTTCAGTATTCTAAACTTTAGTGCAAGTGATGAAGAAGACACTTAACTTTCACATAACAGTTTCAGTGAAAAAAGCCCCAGCTCACTCATCTCCTTGTTTTCTTTGAAATGGAGTGCGTTTCTGACTGATTATATTGGAGAATGGCATTATCACATACCATTAATAAAACTTACATTCCTTTACTGAAAACCTTTCATTAAGATGACAAGTCAGAAATTTAGTCTTGAATTGTAATTACAGGTACATCACTAAGTCATGGTCCCTTTTTGTCTAAGAATTCATTTGATTTTCCATGCAAATCAAATTGTTTTAAGTAAATATTCCCTTTCTGGGATGTCTTGTAAATAGAAAGTAACCTTTCCTCCTATTCCTACCTCAAAAAGCTAAACAAACCAATATTGATTCTGTTTTCTTGGCAAAAATTACACTGAAAGTTTTAAGAATGGTAGATAAATTAAAAGGAGACAAGTCATAACTATGTCATAAACAGATGGCCCTTCTAAGGGTTGATAAATTGTACAGTAAGCAACAGACTGTTGCTTAATTAATCCAGTCACGTTCAAGTATATCTTGTTGCATATCAAGTTATGTCTTGGTTGCAATTTTAAACTCAGTAAAGGAGAAGCAGAATTCTGTATTATACTAGGTACAAATTCCCGTTATCTTTCTAATAGCCAGAGGTAACAGCATATCACAGACAGAAAATAGCACAGCCACGGTGATTAAGAGTTTTAACAGAATTACACTGTAAATCTGTCACACAAAAAAAATAGTTTTGCTTATAATATAAAGTTTTCTTCATTTTTTTCAAATGCAACAACGAACTAATCCATATTTCTATAATACCACTCAATTTATGACTGCATCATTTCGTTAAGAGAGAATGAACACAGATTAGGTTTTTGTTGGTATAATGCAGTAGTTTTCAAACAGTGTTCTGTGGACTGTAGGAATCTGCAATACTCCTGAAGACTCCACGGAAGACTCAAATACCACACAAAGTAATCTATACATATTTCTAGAACATCCACATTTCCATTAGAAAACTTATAGAGATCCACAAATTAAAGAAGGCCACCACTAGTTTGAATCAATAGGTACATTGGTGTAGGCATATTTAAAAGAAAAGTGCATTTACATTTTGTGTAAGTGCCTTAAAGGCCTGGAAGAGTTTGTTGACAATTTTATTGTCACATTTAAAGCAGCAAATACACCATATTATACATATCAAAGATGTTCAATTTTAAACAAAATCATGCATTTATTAGATGCATAAAATATAAATGTACTGATCAAATCTGCATGGACATCTTAAAAAGATTAACAATGCACCCAAAGAATCAATTGCTTCATCATGTGGCTGAAAAACTCTAAAAATTTAAAAGAAACACTCCCTGCCCCCAAGCCTTCCACAGACACCCACTCCTTCTTTAAAAAGACTCAATAGAAAGATAAAAATGTGAACATTACACTTACAAAGACAGACACTCTATGGTTCATTGGGAGATTAAAGTCCAGGATCCTGAGACATTGAATGAAATCATCAGTCTTTTACAATGAGATACTATAATATCTTTCTCTATTCTAGTTGTTGGAAGTTAGCTGTTGAACTAAATTTAACTTACAGGCCAGAACATGCCTAGAGAAATTATCTGGAACAAAATCATACAAGGTCTTACAGTAAAATCAACATCTTGAATGCAGTTAAAAACTACCTAAAAACTAGAGCATGCTCTGCAGTATATGTCAAAAAGTTCTGCAGAGAATCCATTGAAGCAGCAGGCAGCAATATTCTGTTCTAGCCAGAATTTTACAACAGGTTTCAGACATAGCTTCAAGAAGAGCACATTGCTATAATATGCTCTCAAGTCAATAGATGAAGACAAAAGTTAATGGAGTGGAGACCATAGCGAGGAAAACAATTTGAAGCCTCCTCACCAAACATAATTCCTGCTTGTTTACTTCTATTTAACCATTTCAAAGCAGAGAACAACTGAAAAATTTTCATATATGGAATGCTTTACCAGCAAATGTTAAGTATCATCTGCTATAAAAATCAATTGTCTGGGTGCTTCTTCTAAATTCATCGCTTTTGCTGAAAGTGATCACTTTTACATAGTGTAACTTGATAGGTATGTAGGCAGCCCTCTTCCATATCTCTGTCCTTATTATACACCTGAATTAGAAAGAAAATTCTTCTTTCATCTCAATGAAAAATGAAAACTTGACTTTAATTGTTCGGATTCCATTATAAACCAAAATGTAAGCATCTTCCCCACTGACTAAAGAAAAACACTGGAAGACCTTGAAGAAGAGAGTGCATTAACTGTAGAAGAAGAGTTACTTTATTAAGTTAACCAATCCTTGGACATCGGTGGAAAAACCACCCAGATTTAGGTCTGTTACCTGTTTTTTATTCTAAATACCTCAAAGATGTCAAACGCTATTGGGAGTAAAAAATCCCCAGCTATTTAAGCCTTATGTTAATGGGTTTGCTGCTCAATTTAACGAGTACTGTTAAAAGAAACAATTTCTTAAAAGAATAGGTATTCTACATTGCAAGACTTGAGAGACAATTTTCAGAAATTAAATGGATATAATAACCTGTTCTAAACCAACTGAACTGCTCACCAGTTCAGATCAATACTATGCATACAACCTAGTCATCTGAAACAAGTACCTCATATGGCAATAAACCTGTTGCTCGGGCATATTTAGTGTACACCGCAGCTAAATGTTTGACAGGCCTCCAAAGTATAATCTGTCAGTGCTAGAAGACTTTGCTGCAACTTTAAAGCCATGGAAATAGCTGCATAGCTCCACTAGGAACTGTGCAAGTTCCTTGTGTCAGAACAACTAGAAGAGATGCTTGCCAGTTCCATAGGGCTCGAACATAGGTTTCACATTATTTCCCACTTGCCTGCTTTTTTAGTAAGTAGTTAGATGATGCTCATCTTCCTAGAATATATGTTCACTGCCAATAGATTTAGAAAGTTCAGATGTAAGGCCAACTTCTCCTCTGCACCCTTTCGCAAACTTTATTTCTACAGGGATTGTAAACTATAGACTAAACAGATTGTAAACATATAGATTGTAAACATATAGACTAATGAATCCATTTGACCTCTTTCTGTTTAACCTCTGAAATCTTTTAGCTAGTGATACTACACTCAGATAAACTTCACACATAAACTTAGCAAAAGTGGGTTAACCACGATGTTAGGACACCAAAATATACCGGTGAGCACAGATAAACATGTTTGCCTTAGTCATCCGTTTTTTTAATGTATTTGTCCCCGAACTAGGTAGACCAAATATTAGGGGAAAAAAGGCACTGGAAAAATCATTTAATATGATTTTACAGCCTTTCACAATAACAAGATTTGTCTCCTTTTTTTGGACTTAGTAAGTGTAGAATACAAATTTTTTTGAAATGACACTTAGAGAATTTCTTGGCCATGTGGGAAATACTTTAGTTCTGAAGTAAATTAACAGCTCAGATTGAACTACTATAGACCAGACTTGATACAGAAGTGAGATGCTGGTCACTGGAGTGATGGTGCCAGATGTACAACTCCCACTGCAGCAACCTGTCAGCTAACATGCATGCAGCCGCCATCAGTTTACATAACACATTATCAAGAAATCAATGCCTACTAGTGTTCAACCAGCACGATAAGGACCCTTTCAGTTACGACACTTTCACAGAATGTTCTTCGCTTCAAGCAACTTTACAGACATAATAGTGGCCATTTCTGTTTGGTTGAAGGCCTACAGTAGTAAACACCAGTTATGTGGCCAAATGGGTGATAGAAATGACAGAGTTTAGTATTAATGTTCCCCCAGGATTCAAGAACTCATAACAAAATTCTAGTGTGTAAATATTTTGTATTTGTGTAAAGCAATTCTGTTCTACACGTTATCTTTGTGAGACAAAAATGACAATTCTCCTAGCATTGATATTTTACATGAAAATTTCCAAAAGAAAATCTATGGATGTAGTCAGACAATGGCTTCAGCTGTATTTTTCTTCAGCAACAAATGAAGGTTATTCCCGAAGAAAAAGAAGCTGTTCCCTAAGAGGTATTCTACAAAATCATTGCTAAGAATTGTTACTTTCAGCATTACAGGCTGGGACGAGCACTCTGAATCACACAGGAGCTTGCTTCAAGCAAAATATGAGAAATTTTTCATGCCATTTTTGTTCTCATTCACACCTACGGTCCATTTTCCAGATGCACTGAAAACAGTATCTTAGTATGGCAGCACAAGTACATTATAATAGGCATTATCAGTCATTCAGACAGACCTCCTAACCTGTCATAATCTGAAGTTTCATTCACTTCAGTAGTACTATCCTGGTTTTCACAACCAAGGATCTGGACCATTTTGTGTCTGCATTAAATTACATTAAACACTTTATTTCTCTAAACCACTATCTCAGCAGGAAGGTTCACCGATGCCCATGATAGACTGTAGAATATTGCTCATTACTGACAAGTAGAATACATATAAACCAACATTTCTTTCCTCAGCAACCACTTTCATTAAAAGACTCCTCACTCTGTTTTAGGTGTATCATATCAGCACAGCATCCTAAACCAGCTAAATTTGAAGGCTTGGGCAAACAATTTCCAGGGAACTGTAACAAACAAATAATGAAACTGAAGAAAAAAAAATGTTACAGAAAATAAAATTTGAGATAACTTTTTAGGTTTCTTGAAAAGGGTGATCCAGCTTTCAGGGTAGTGTGACCAGTCAGACACCAGAAATTGGAATAAATACTTCAATGCTTGGCCAGGTGTACCAATGTAACAGGTACGTATGCACCACTCACAGTCAATTTCATTGAAATAATTTCCAAAAGGGCGGTGGAAATAAAGGCAGAAAGGTGCTTGGACAAAAAAGAGTTCACCCTTACACCCTGCATTAGAACAGATTATATATTGACTGGATCACTTGGAAACCTGTTTAGTCAGATCAATCAAGAACAGGAAGCTGAGCAAAAGAGAAGTTAAAGGACAATATTTATGAAAAATAGTAGCTCCTTTAAAACCAACTTGGGATTTGGACTATTACAAAGGCAGTTCTCATTAAACACAATTTGCTGATTTCTTCCTGAAATCCACTGCTTTTCATCAAGATCCTGATTTTTCAAGATGTTCCTATGTACAAAACCAAAATACTATATCTGACATTGTATTTTTTCAAATTAAAAATAGTTTTAGTATCTCCACAACTGAAGAATAAAAAGGTAGCCCATAGAATTTAATTCAAAACATATTAAAAATTATGTTATCTTGATTTTTTTCCTGAGTAGTAGTATTTTTCTGACTTAAATGAGACATCTGCCATGCAGTTATTTCAAATGCAATCTCCTATATCATTCAGAAAAATGCTGAAATAAAAATTCTCCTTATTGGAGAATTATAATCTAAATGTAAAATACATGTAGATTAAATCAAACTAAGCTATTTAAACAAGATTTTTGAGGAACAGATATGTTCTTTATAAAGTAGCTTTCACAGATTAGAAAAATCATGATCTAATTAAATGATACATTATTTTTCTTTTATCTTTTTTTGATGTGACTGCTTTAGTTGCAAATAAGGATTATTGTCAAATAGTTGCATTAGTAATAGGTAAGTGTAATAATTTACAATCAATTTCAACAGGTTCTTCCGTTAACTCTTCTCTTTGTTAATTATGCTTTTGCTCTTTCATCCTTCCTATTTTATGAATATACGTACACAGAGACAGAAACAGAGGGAAAGAAAAAGACCAAGTGTAATGTTCAATGAAAAAATGATGAAAAATATAACTTGTGAAATATCTCTTTAGGCCAGCTGATTGCAGGGTAACTACTGAAAAGCTGATATACACACTTTTATTTATATCTACTCAAAAGCAAGAAAAATGTCAAAGAATCAGGATGAAGCTGATTTCCCTCTTGTGTATGTGCATAGGTTTTGATTATAGGCTTTTTTCACAATTGATGAACTATTGCATGGAGTTCTGAAAATCACTTTACAAAAATACTGCTGTGTTCAGGGTCAGTATCTCTCCAACAGTCAGCTATAAAGTTGCCACTGATTTTTTTGAAAAGAACGGGATCAGGTCCTCTTTATTTTGACTAGAGAGATTTTGGAATTCTGCTTCCAGGAAGAAAAAGACCCCCCCATCTGATTAATTTGTGGTATTTATTCATCTTTTTTTTTCTGCTAAGAGGACAAACTAAATGTTATTTTATGCAATTTAAAAACTATCTTTCAACTTGGGAAAGGACATCAACTTATCTGAATGTTTTGCTATAACAGTAAATACGAGCTATACTAGTAAATACAGTAACTATCAGAAAAGATTAAAAAAAAGAGAAATAACAAATACAATTTTGAAGTTAATTTTCCCCGTTATCAAAGGATGACCTTCCTCAAGATTTTGCATAGTGCATTTGTTTTGACCCTTCTTCAAAAACTTCATTGCTTTTCAAGATGAACTGAGGAGGTTACGCAAGTGTCTTCCTACAACATATGCAGTGCATTTAATATCACATACCATCCATATAACTGGGAATCATGGGTGATACTCTTTATATGGAAAAACTTGGTCCCTATTTTTCACTTTTAATGATATAATATAAAAAGTCTGAGTACTTAGAAGACTTTAAAGTTTTCATGCACACAGCTAATCCCATAGCAAATTTTCACTATTTTGTCTGCTCTCCTGTTTCTAGCATTTTCTTTTCCTCATGGAAAATAGAAACAAGTATAACAACAAACCCGTATCTAAATTCCATGTTTACAGTACGGCAACTGATAGGAGTCTGCAGTTCATGTGCTGTGTTGCACTGCCAAAGCATTTGACTACATCTATACTATGAACACTTACTGGTGATGCACCAAAATGAGATTTCAGTTTTGGTAAGGGTCTTGAAGCACTTTTCTAAGGTAAACATGTAATTAGAATAAAATGTGCTTGAGTAAAGGCTTGCCTGTAGCATTGGTATCATAGGTAGAATATACCATCTCAAAGCCCTTTCATAAAAGCTATTTTTATCAGATAGGAAAACAGAAAAAGGTAGATTAAGTGTAATTCCTAAGACATAAAGAAATCTGTGACAGCAACAGGAACAAAGCATGGATCTCCTGATGTTTTCCCCCCAGTTTATTTAGTCTTTTAACATGCTGCCTTCTCAATATGCAATACAAACATAAAATCAAATTTAATTGACATTAATTATAGGGCATTATTATGCACTGTTCATTGCTTTTAATGTTTTTCTTTAATAATTTCTGCATCTTTAGTACCAATATATAGCCACTCCAAGTTTTGCTGCAGAATGCCAGAAAGGGAACAGAGGAATAATAAAACACTGTTTTTTAATTCAAAGCTGAGCATTTGTTCTGCAAGCACTACCACTCTCCCACACAACAGCATGAATTACACTTTTTCCACCTAGGTTTTTTTTCCTGACCTTCTTTGGCATTTAAGTGCAGAAAAGAAAGTATTTCAGGGCTGCATGTGTCACTCAGAGATCTGAAGTTCCAGTTGCCTGCAGAGGCCATTTAAAAACATTAGCGCTGTCCTGGGAAAAGCAGCCTTTGGACATACTCTCATCCATAACAAAAGAGATTCTAAATAATAATAAGTGTGAGAATATATTGTTTCTCTTTGACCACTGGTGTAGGAAACCTGGTTGTATCATAAAGTCTCGCGAAGAGAAGAAGCATGTAGAGGCAAATAATGGGAAAATAGGACGCCCATGGTGCATGTTCAAACTCTCAGGAATAGCTTTTACCAAGATTAAAAAGGGAAATGAAACTGAATCCTTTGACTAGCTTTGCAGTCAAGTGAGTATACAGTAGCAATCTGTTCCACTCAGGACTCTCAAACTTTTTTTATGTAAGATAGTTTTGTTTTATGATTTGATTTGGCAAGCAGGAAGTTGATTTCATTTTCAATGAAGTTTTATTTTCTAAACAATAACAATAAAATTCCATTTTACCTGTAGACACAGGCACTGTCTTTAAATGCAGAGCAATTTTATTTCCTCAGTAAATATTAGTGGTTAAAAATGAACTTAGGTCAAACGCCTTTAAAAATGATTGCAGCTTTTTTGATCAGTGCCATTAAAAAAGTTGACAGCAGCTGGATGGAGAGTCCATGCTTTCAGAAAAAGGATCTCTTTTCATTTAGAGGCTTACTGTTGATCTAGAATTACTTTTTACAAAGGCAACAGAAATCAGTCTTTTCCCAGTTATAAGATGAGCGCTTTCACATTTGTTAGTTGTATACCTACATATAATTACATCAATTATTCAAACAGCATATAGATGCTTCTTTAAAGAATCACATTTTAAAATATTAGCCATTTTAAACAGTTTTCTTCAAAAAGATACTTTATATGGCAAACGTCTATACTTATATACTGAAAGTATACAGTATCTTCAGATATAAAGGACCAAATAATTCAAACCTTGCTTTGTCAAACACAGTCTTTTATGGTTTATATATCCACAGGTCATTTAATGGAGGACAAAAAATATCAGCAATGAAAGAGAAAATCTTTGTCTGTCTCTCTCTCTCTCCATATATGGCCCCTCAAAGGATCTTGCCATATCAACACTAAAAAGAAACCTGACTGTCAATATTGAGCACTCTGATGACTGAAAAGACACAATAACCAGTTCTGATACTTTGTACCCAAGCAAGTGATCTTTCTATGTCATTTTTTTAGGGAAGAAAGGGATTCAGAGATTGTATGTCAAAACACTTTATCTCTCCTAACTCTTATATGCATCAATTTTGTGTATCTAAAATACTTTATGTCTTGGGAGTTCATCCCAAAACAGTACAAGAATTACTAACCGCTTTAACAGTTTCCAGCAAATGCGTAGCTAAATGGTCTGTCTTCAAATTCCCTGTAAGACTATGTAGTAAACAAAAACAAAATATTGAGACTACAGTTACTGTAATCAGATATAATAAGACAGGCATATAGTGAGAGAACTCCCTGAGCTATATGAAAACATTCATACATATACAATGAATATTTGGTAGAGGCTGATTTAAACAGCTGGGAAAATAACTGTTACAAACATGCCAGAGTGTGACACAATCTCAAATTGTTTGCTACACCTTCACAACCAACTGCAGAAATCTACACTAGAAGTGAAGAATCAGATGCTAACCACATGTCTGGGATCAAACTGGATGATTCCAGGGTCTTTCCATTTTTTTTTTTTTTTTTTTTTTCCAATTGTGCTATGAATGTATGCGCAGCTGCAAATTTCACTGGAACATTTTCAAGGCTATTTCAGCATGGTAGTGCCAAAAGAACCCAGAGTACAGAAATCAGCACAAATGCATTACAAGTACTGCAGACTCCTTATCATGAGCTTTGCTATGAAAACAGAAATCCTGACAAAGTGCATCTGCTGAAAATAAAAAGATATGGATCATTCATGTAATAGCTCAGATTTCAAGCTTTACTGGGCAAAAGCCCAGTACCCTGCACATACAGAGTATCCAGAGCCCATTAAGAAGAGGTATAGAATGCAAACTTAATTACACTAATAGACAGTTGGGAGAAGATAATAATTTGGCATGAGACTTACAATGTGATAGAATTACAGAACTATTTTGAAATCCACAAAAATAAAGAACAAACTTTTAATTCAGGAAAATAATATACTTTTTCTAAGGTGAACAAGAGATTTGAGTTTATGCTGATGAAAGAAGATTCTAAGTCTATTCGATTTTTCACTTTTGCAGATGGTAGTTCCTGAGATGAGAAAACAAAATGCCAAATTCTAATCCCCTTGCATAGGGTCCCCAGTGTCATTCAGGTGTGAGGGCTCTAGCATTTTACTTGACGTGAATTAAACTATGGGGGTTATCCATAAAAACAGAGGAATTGTAGGGGTATTATGAGAGCTCAGACCCATTTTCATGGACTAACTGACATCCTCTGTTCTCCTGAAAATACTGTTTCAAAATAGCTGCACTACTCCATAGTTACTATTACTTTCCCCTGGGAACCTTTGTCTAAGAAAGGATCACCGCCTATCTGTTTTTTTATGTGGAGCAAAAGATGACAAATGTAAAGTTTTATGATGCAGTCTTTGATGATTTCAGTGAGATAAACATTTTTTAAGTAACACAGCATGTATCTGCCAATATATTTTAAAAGCTGACACAAAGTTATCTATTGCCTTTTTACCTAGGAAGTCACAGGTACCTCTGACCAGCTTTGTTCAGGAATACTGACATGTATTGTAGGTGGATGATTAGCAACCTATGTAATCATATTATGTGACGTCTATCTATTAAAAATGTTGTTAAAATACAATTTGAATTTAATTTTCTGGCATGTAAAATAGAAACAGTTAGTTAAGTCTCTGACTTGAAAGATCAAAAATACTTCACTTTCCTGCAAAAAATACAGCTAGATGTTTGTTAATTAAATCTTGGGGGGTAGCAGATTAAAAAAATAACTAAAAATGAATTTCCCTGTTTACTCTTATATTCACTGTTCTACTTTTGGATTACAAAATAAAGCTGAATACAGTTTCCCAAACTGTTACCCAAAGTACTTCACATAAACCAAATTATATTTCTATTTCAGCTATTTCTGTCAAATCCAAAGAGTGTGACTTTAACTCAAGCACACGAAAATAATAGAAAAATTCAAATTGTTGATAAGGTGTACAGCAATATTTAGATAACACATCTCATGAAGGAACAATATTTACATAAGCCATCAGCTTTTTCTCCTAAAATATTTGAGATTTATTTTTGGACATGGAAAGACATTAGGAGATTGGATTCGAGTTCCCAGGATCACTCTATAAGAATTCATACTGGACCAGAAAGCAGAAATTCCAGCAATCAGTTTTTTGGATTGACTTTCAGAATTTGTATTTTAAAAGACCAGGGATTTCAAATTATATGCCTGCATTATGTTACTGCTATCAGTTAAATGCCCAATAACAGATAATAAAAACAGTGAGGTTTATTTTCTTTAATAAATTAAATAGCTTCCTTTAGTGAAATAATTCTAGAAGTATATTTTTTGCTGCTGGACAAATTAGTGAATTGAGCAATTATTTGTTAGTTTGTACACATCTTCATGATTGAAACACTGAGAAAAGTTACAAGGTCAGCTGAGATTCTAGACCTCTCAGTTCCAAACAGGTGAATAGTTTCCTCTCTCTAAGTTAAAACCATCCTGAGTAGAACCACCAAGGAATCTTAAACATGATATCACAAACCTGTCCTAAGCTCAACTATGTACTCAAACCTTCAGCCAACTTAGAAACAAAAATAAGTATTTCAGAAAGGTGGGGGTTTTTTTGCAAGACCCATGCTTCACACAACAACAAAATTATTTAACTAACAGTCATGCCTATACAAGGAAAAATGCATCGATTTAACTAAACTGATTGATTTTAAATCCAGTTAAACTGGTGCAAACATCTAATGTAAATGCACTTACCCCATCTAAGACCTCACTTAAATTGATTTAGCTTACTTCAGCAATTTATCAATGTTAGCTAAACCAATTCTAGCAAAGGTTAAGCAGGTTTAAGTGCTTCTGTATAAGGAGTTTGAGCAGATTTAACTCTAGTGACTTAAAAACATTTTAATTAAAAGTGTAACATCTCATAGGTCAAGATTTAAATCCCCAAGGAAGAGAAGCAAAGCAGCATATATAGTTGTATTGCATGCAAACTGAAATCAGTCCTGGCTTCCACTTGGGTACCCCTCTGCTGATAAAGGGTACATATACTGTGTAAACAGCATTTGGGAGGAGGCACAGCAGAACCAAGATTAATGTTCACATGCCAAAGGATTTTGCAGGACCAGCAGAAAAGGAGAAAGGAAAAAAAAAAAACCCAAACAAACCCCCAAACACATAGTTATGAATTGAGGAAACCTGGTCCGGGTATAAATGAAATACAATACAAGTAGAATTCTAGCATGGCATTTTAAAAAGTCATGTCACTTCTCAGAACGGAAACCTGTACATCTGTTCGAGACATTAAAAAAATACTAGTGCAGGATTCAACAAGGGTTTCTCTTTTACATATCAATTCATTTAGTCTGAGAATTTCCTGGTGTGTATGAGTGGTAGTCTCCATCACATATGTTTTAAAGTGAGCCTCACAAGAGGCGTGCGCAGCGGCAAAAGGCATCAAGATTAATTTTCTCCTTCCCATCAAAACAGTAGCCTCTGCACACTTCTAAGCAAACTTTCATACCAGCTCATCCTTGGTAGTCTTGAGAGGCATGGATCTCAAGGTGCAGGACAAGTCCTTCACACCTTATGGCTGGGGAGCAAGCCTGTGCAGTTCAGGAGCGACACAGTGTCTTACTCTGCCTGCAATAACCTAGCTGTACCCCCGTGTCTCATAAACGCTATCTATTCCATCTCCTTGGTACGTGAACAGAATCAGTGCAAATCCACATTAACTTTTAGGATCCTTAACTTCGTTAGCTCAAGATTTTAAGAGAATATACAACTACTAGAATACAGAAGGCAGCTACAGTAGGTAGGCTTTCATTCCCATTAATCAGTGGAACAAGAGTCCTGAAGTAGACTCACTGCAGCTGGCACAGTTGTACGTGACACTTCTGCTCCTTATGTTGTCTTTCCACCAGACTACTTTCCTCCTTTTCTTTTTGCTTCCGCAGCTATCCTTCTCATCTTCCTGAAGTTTACTGTCACTCTGAGTGCAATTCTATGATTCTAGCCAGAAAGCTGTTTAAAAGTTTTTTTGCCTTTCTGATCATTCTACTAGATGAATCAGCTAAGGCGTTATGGGTGGGATATATGTCTGAATCCCTCCCTTGACACCTGAGATCATCACCATTACAATTTTGACATATCTTATAGCAAATGCACAACTAAGTTAGTGGTTGCAAAAGCTTAAAACTGGGGCATTTAGAGAAATTTAGTAACGTGTTCCCAACTGAACTAGGTATTGTATTGCCTCTCATTTTTTAGGAGGATGAAAGAAACAATTGTAGTTAAAATTTCTGAAAGAAAATTCAGAATTGTTGAATTTTAGCGCTTTAAAAAAAAGTCTGTAAAAATGCTACAGTATGTGTTGATTTGATAATTTACTAGAATACAGAAGAATATATCTGCACTTTTAAAAAGTGATTAAAAAAAGGGGCTGGGTGTTTTAAGTGCTTTCTCATCAAGCAACTTTGTCTTTACCTATTTGTCCTGGTATTCTTTGCTAATTCTGGTATTCTTTGGTAAGCTGTTTTCAAATTATCAGACAACTAACTGCATGGTTAAGTTTAATGTTAAATGCTACTGATATTACTAAGTGTGAAAGACAGGCCTCTATTTGCTTATGATATCACCAGGTTTTTTTCACACTTGAACATTTTATGAACTGTTTTCCAACATACAGCTGTATTCTCTCTTTCAAAGCACAGTAATAAAATTTAAAATGAATGTTAAGGATGGATTAATCTCATCTTGTTTTAGCTATGGAAAGTTAGAAGTCTTTGCTGTTCGTCTGACTAAGGTCTGTACTCAGCTCAGTGGAGGGGTACTTCTGGAGCTGCCTGAAACAGATGAATCAATCCTGGGGACAGTCTTGCTCCTCGCCAGCTGAAGAGGTACAGATTGATTAGACTCATGGCTAACACAAGCTGAGATGAGGCCTAACACAAGAAATGGTCATAACATAGTCATGCTATACTTTTAAAGTATCATTTTTATAAGTATAATTTATTTTGTTGCTTTAACAAAATCCACATTATTAAAATAGGATACTTGTTAGTGATGCGTATGAACCAATGTGTAATAAAAAGTTTGCAGGTTTAAACTTCATCTAAGATACAGTTGTTCTAAAAGGAGCAAATGTGCTTACCTAGAAACACCTAATTTTAGACTCTTTTATAGAATTGTTTTTCCCCCTGTATCTTACATTAATGTCATTTAGAAAGATTTAACCACTTCAAACTCAAAATCTGCTTAGCATATTTTTACCCTTTTTTTAGTAAACACATTTTTGCTTTATTACAGATATTGCTATATTTCATGTTGTCATTCATCTTCGTGTAGACTTAGTATGAAGCACAGCAAGACTAGCACTGAAAGCAAGTCTTGCATGACTAGCATTTCGCTAGCATGCCACAAAAGCGTATTTTTTTTCTTTAATTGCTACAGGTAGGTATTGTCTAGAAGGTTGCTGCAGATATACACCTCAGATGAATACATAATCCATTTACACAGCTAAAAAAAAAAAAAGGGAAAAAGAAACATGCACCACATAATGCTTGGCACTAAGGTGTTCTGTACTAGGCACAGACTTAAACATGATCAGACTGGAATATTACTAGTTTTTATTAGCCTTACCTGCAAAAATACCTTCAAGCACACCTTCAAGAAAATCCTATGAATGTTTCTTCCCAAGATGGCTTTACCTTAAGATGATTTCCATTACTGAAAACCTTAACAAGACCAACAAAAATTCTGATAGAGATCTTTGATGAAAGTGCTACAAAGTTCTGCCAGCAATCTTGATTTTGCCACCATCACTAATATCCCCAATTGCTGAAAATAAAAGTAGGCAGAAATGTGAATAATCTCTGAATCAGCCCAGCTGCAAACTCATCACACAGCTAAGTGTTTATGTTGGAGCATATCCATCCTAGGCATAAGTAAGAATGTGTTGTACCTGACTACCATGTCTTTCTGAAGCACATACTGTCTGTGATGGATCAAATATACAACAATACATATTCTAGCCTTCAAAACTGTTAACTCAAATGCTGGACCAGACACTGCTGGGAAATGCTTATGTTCCTGATGCAGTGCAATGTCAGGGCAATCTTGATATTTTCTGCTAATTGCTCAAGTTCATATAGAGGAAAACCCTCCTACTCCAGATGTTACCAACAGAAAATACCAAGAAAGATGAATACAGTCTGAACAAGGAAGGAAATAAATAAGGTAGAGAAAAACATTACATGAGAGGATTGGTTGTTTGCCAGGTATGAAAATGGGGGAGCACACAAATGCCCCACTGAATCCCTCCCAGTGAAAGGACAGAATAAATGAAAGAACTTTACAAGTGGCTTAAGAAACATAGCCGTGGAGTATAACTGAATCACTACAGCATGAATCACTTTGTTTTAATGAATATAAACAAATTTACTTTTTGATGCAGAGTACAGCAAGTACACTGTTACAGAAATGCAGTAAGTTGAATTGGATTCAGCTTATTAGCTGAATTTTACAATCTTATAATCTATGCCTTTACAAATGATCGCTCTATCTACCCTGCAGCTTTAAAAAATAAACAAAACAAAAACTTCCATTACCAATACTGATAATCAGCAAGTGACTAAGACACACTTTTGTATCTCCTTAGTAGTGATATATTAGTTTAATCTCTACAGCACTGACAGTGCAATCCTTTCCATATGGACACCCATATGCTATATTACTAGTAACATATCATACAGGAAATAGCCATATGTTTCACTTTTAAACCTGTGTAATTTAAAGACTTCCTTGTATTTTTACCATCATTCTCGCTGTGCATTTGAAATACCTGTGGGCATGAAGAAGCACGAGAATAATTAATGTTATATTGAACGCTGTGCAGTGCTATCATTAGAAGTGCTTCCACATTCTTGGCTGTTTTCAGCAATGACTTTTAAAAAAGCAGAAATATTTCTTGACTTCAGTGTTGACTATGCACACTTTTTCCTTCTATTCTTAAGAACAGTGGTATCTATTAATGTAACACAGAGAAAAAAAAAGAACATTCACGCTTGAATATAGTCCACTAAAGGCAATTCAATAGTCTGCATCTTGGTGCAGCCGCAGCATTGGTCTGGAGTACTCTGGGACTCTTTGAACACCCCCCCTGCCTATCAGGCCAGGCTTAGGCTATAAGCCTGAGACTGAAAAACTGTATTCTCCAAGACTGGGCTGGAAGAGGATTGTCCTCTCCATCCATTCTCACTTCCCTTTACATCTCCCCGCTTACACCACTCAGGAATCTTGGCTACTAGAGCAGAGTGGCATTTTGCTTACGAAATCCATGCAAGCCTCACACACAGACTGGAAAAGAGCTGGAATCAATGCAATTCACATGCCACCTGACTCTGTCCTCTCTCTGTATAGCTCTGGCTCTTCCTAGAGACTTAGACATGCTACGGGCATAGAAAAAGATAGTAGGTAGGCTACTAATGACAGAGAGCATTTACTTATAAGATCCGTGTAGGTCTGAGGAAACAGATGTCATGGAGATGAGCTATTTCTGAACCTCTAAGACTCAACCCCTCATCTTGAAATCCAATTGCAGAGGAACTTCCATGTGACTGAGGAAAAAGAATGCCCTTATGGAAAAGTAAAATAAGCTTATGGTCTTTTTCATGTCATGTTTTTCTTGCCATGTCTCAAATTATAAAGTGTAAATAAAAACAAGTGTTAATGCTTATAAGAAAGAGAACTGATGAGAGTGGTATTGACTTGGCAAGATCTTTCTGAACACTTCTATTCATCGGTTTTGAATTTAAAAAAGAAATATCTAAAAAAATAAAATTGTCCAGTGAAAGAGTCTAGTCAGAAGCTCTTTTCTCTACTGCCATTTGTAATAACATTTTCACAGCATAATGTTATTTTATTGATCAACAATTATACTTTTCATGCTGTCTCATTATTGTCACTATTGCTTGTTCTATTGTTTGATTTGTTCCCACAGAGATCAAAGAAAATCTGTTTATCTGAAGTTTATTTAGTATGCACTTAATAAGATGTTTAATCTCAGTAAGATTTTGATGTTGCAGTCCTTATTTAGAAACGCACAACAGTTCTTATGAGTTAATTACTATGCAATATTTAAAAAATTTCTCTATCAAAATGTGGATTTTAAAAAATACTAGCTAGTTCATTTTCAGTTGATTTATGCCACTGTTTATCCAAGTAAAACACACCAGGCTAAAATACCAATCCTCCTAAACAGAGAGCTATCTAGCTATCAGGTAGTGTATGTGCTTTCCTTCTAGTGTTCACACAAGGTGAAAATGATAATAGAAGTGCAGGATATTAAGGGACAAAGTAACTTTGCCTGGTAACTGATGTCTCCCTCTACACTTTTATACACTCTCTTAAAAAAGAAATACAAAATTCCAATTAAGGTCATGATTGTAAACACAATTAATACATGCAGAGGTTCTACATCTAAGTAACTACACAAACTGCAGTTACTTTTTATCAATGCATATAAATGCATCTTTCTGCACGCTGAACATAACATACTTCAGTGGGACTCCTTACAGCAAGAGATCTGCAAAATTAAACTCCGAATACAGAAATGAACTATATATAACCCAACACTATATCAAACATGATTTTATTTCTCTTCTTCTGCCCTTGGTTTATACCAGCAGCAGAAGATGAATTTAATTTGAGTTATGCTTCACATATTCATGTGTGTTTATACACACTAATTCATCACTACACAGAAAAGCCCTAAAGTGTATTAACACAATATGTTATGATTTCAGACATCTGCTTTATTTGTTTTGAGAACCAAAAAAATTAAATGATAAAGTATTACTACCAATCTCATCTACAATAACTAAGTCTTTTACTAAAATAAGATTTAAAAAATATTTATATCTATAAAATATAGTCATAAAGAAAATTATGTATGATAATGTGTTACTCTCTAATTTTGAATTTACTTATAATCTGTGAACTTGCACTACACATTTCATGATATTTCATTGAAATACTTATTTCAGAAACAAAATAATCAGTGCAGAAAAAACAACGAACTTGGAATTTACTAGAAGAAAATTTAAGGAGTATCACGGTCAGTAACACCTTTTCTGCTGTCTCTTTTATATTCTTAAAATCCAACACACAAAACAAATCAAATACATTAACCTGCACTTTTTCTGAATGTTTCAATCCTGAAATTTTTTTAAAGGATTTTTAATTTCATCTCTTTTAAAACTGATTATTGTTCTTCTTCTTAACAGCAGTGTATCACAATGTAAATGCCACTAAATTCCACCCAGTTCAAAAACTGAATCTTTGAAAACTAGAAGTAAAGTGATTTGCAGAGCTGACTACAGAATTCATTTACTAGGACAAAAGAACAGATGACAGCATAAGAAGACTACCATGACATACTACTTTCCATATTTAGTCATGTCACTGCAGGAAGTTCACAGTGGTAAATTTCAGGCTTCATAATTCCCTACAGTGGACTGTACACCTACGTACATTGTCAGCATGGTCACTCGGGGCAGTAGGACTAAGATCAGACCTGCCAACAACTGGCACTGGGTCTTTGGCTTGGTGCCTTAAGGAAATGGAGGGTAAACTAAGCACACTCAGTGCTTGTGCGTGTCTGTGTGCCAAAGTTGGCCTTCTCCCAACTTCAACAAACCAACAAAAATTGCAAAGCCCAATGCCCCATTTGAACATGACTCGTTGCTCAATTCCAACCAAGTCTGACAGAGGAGGAGTCTCAAAGTTGCTAACCTCTTAAGAGATTTTTGAGACTGTTTTCTGAGGACCCATCAATGCTTACACGGAGGAAACAGTTGCAGTGTGAGCTCATCCTTGCTTTTAGACACCAGGAGCTCAACATGAGCTCAGCCCACAAATGCACCTCCATAGGAAACCATGCTTCATTGGTTGTGCCACTCAGAAAATAAATTGTTTTCTAAAACCAATATACTGTAACATACAAATATTAAATGGAACAGAAAACCGTAACAACTAAAATGAAAGTTTGAGATTTCTTCTCAATATCTTTGAAGTGATGCACAAAAGAGTGGTATTCTGTTCATGTCTCATAAAATCTCAGCTTGCAGAGGTTGTATACCCAACTATAAATAACCTGGCCATTTTAGCCCAGAGTAAACAATGGCTCTGTGGTAAAGTACAGTGAAATGGACCCTCCCTATCCTAAAATAATTTCAAGTTACTGTTACCAATATTAGTGCATGATTTTTACTCCTCTGATGTTCACATAGGAGCAAAATGCAGAAGAATGGGTTCATTCTTCGTTTTCTTTCCTCCTAGATGAATTCCTGAGGCAAGAAAAAAGCAGGTATACATAAGGAAACTTAACAGATAGCATCAGTATAACTAATGCTGCTGTATGAGCCCATCAACTGTGACACAACTTCCTGCCACCCACTACAGGGCTACGCCTACACCATATCACAAGACCCATTTTGCATCTTGTCGCATAGGGTGGTAGTAACACTCACTGGCATGAAGTAATTGATCAAGTTTGGTAAAAACTAAGCAAGCATGGTTTTGGGAGTTCAGTGTGAACATAAATCTTAATTATCTTCCAGAATATAGCATATTTGTACAAAGAAAGACACATAAAAGTCATAAGTTCATCAGCTACTCTGAGGTGATACGGCTGAAGCTGTCAATTAGTATAAAACCAGCACAAGGCTCTGAGACAGTTTAAAGATAATTGCCATAAGTTTGCCTTTTCCCTAATTTTGAGATATATGAAAATATTTTTCAATAGAAATTATCACCATCAAACTTTGCCAAATACAAAACTATTCTTTGGAGAACTTTTACGTATATATGTATATACATCCATAGGCACACACATACGCACACACATTTATATACATATGCCATTCACCTTCATTTTGGTCATGCTAGAAATATATTTCATTTAAGACGCTTAGCATTTCCTAGATGTACAAATTTTTTTGCCTTTTTTGCAGTTACTTCATTCTCAAGAATTTTGCTTTTTTCCTCTTGGTGCTGTCCACAGACACTACATAGTGCCTTTCTCATTTTAGAAATGTTTTTCCTTAAATTTAAGATATTTAACACACAAGGGTAGTGCAAAGGAGCTTATGAATGTATAGGTAGCTTTATAGTTTACAAACATGTAATTTTGTATGTAGAGATGTAAATACATAGAACACTTGGAAAATAATTAGAATATTAGTAATGAGTAATTGTAAGCTATATTTCATGCACTGCAGTGATTCATGAGTCATTATCTGTGACAATCATCACATGTAAATAAAGGCATGCTAGTTGATTAACATGCTGTCTAATTCCAGATGCCATATATTAATACAGGCAATGTTTGAATCCTAATAATGAGTTTCAAAACTATTGCCTTTTCTATGTAGAACAAACAAATATATTTGAAGAACTGAATTGTTTTTGACGTCCTGTTTAACAGCAGAGGAAGTTTTCAAGACCTTTGCCTTGTAGCAAGCAGCACACAGATGATTCTGCTAGCATACCAGACTACCCATGCATGAAGACAGAGGTTACTGGCATAAAGCAAGTTTTACTGCTGGCTCAGAGCAATGTGTTTGAGAATTCTAATTCACTTCTCACGATCCTGTTTTCCAAGTCCAGCAACACATTTTTGCTAGGGCTTTCATCTATATTTTCAATGATTCTGATCACTCATAATGTAGACATTATGTTTTTATATAAGAAAGTAAGTAAGTAAGGATTGTTTTGTCAAGGCACCTCCACTATATATAATAGTTTCCATCATTCTAAAATAAAAAATTAATGTGAAAAACAAGATTAGAATTGGCTGAATTACACAGGTGTACATTTTTATTATTACGTGTACTGACAGGATATTCCAGAAAATTATCCAGACTCTGGAACATACTTTTGTCAATTTCTTTTTCTGTTCTAAAAATAGTGTATAACAATTCATGTTTCTTTTTGATTTCAAGATTCACTGACCAATTTTATCTCATTTTGCTTTCAATCTCACACACCATCTTCTCTAGCAATGAGACTGAGGTTATCATCTTTCTATCTTTCCACCTTCCCAGGCATTATATTTCTTTCACGTTCTTTCAGAACAAAAAAGCCATTATCTTCTTTTTAATGATTTTTTTTTTAAACAATCATGTAAGAAAGATTTAATGTAAGAAGGACTCAGGCACACTCAGATTTGAACGAGTACCTGAAACATCAACAATTAAGGTTTTATTACAGGGAAGAGTTCTGAAGTTACCCACATCTCTTCAGTATTTCCATTGTCTAGTGAAACTAAACAGATTTTTTACCAGAAAAAGATGACATTTTAAGACAGATTGGAACTGGATGACTTAAAGATTTTAAAGCATAAGGATTAGCATGTACTTCTTCCATTCTTAAAAATATAATGCTGTCTAAACTGAACATGCTGGAAAATCCTGACCAAGAACACAAGTGACAGAAATCTGAAAAAGGGGAGATAATTTAGAGGACACACACGAAACTTTCAGAATTCTGGTGGAAAGGCCGCATCATTTATAAAATATCTAGTACAGCATACTCTGTATCATATACATAATTGCTCAGGAACAGCTACTTGGGAAAAACCATTGTCAAATAACTTTAAATACACACCAGCCTACAGTAACTGCACATGACCCAAGCAATAAAAACGTCAGACTTCTCTTACAATGTCTTACCCTCCAGCCTCTAGTAAGCATGCAAAGTATCACAGACTCTCAAAAATCACCATCAGTGTCATACCACTGGCATGCTGAGACTGCTGTCTTTCATGTTGACAAGGTCTGCCTCATTCATTCTTTGTATTTTCCAGTTTCATTTTATTTACCTCTCGTCTCCAGTTTTATACATGGAGTACAAGCTCTGACGAGCAAGGACCTCAGGGACCTTTTTGTTCTGCTTTTAAAAAATGACTTGTGTAAGTGGATTTCCCAGTTTGCTGCTAGGTGTTTTACAGTCCCTCACAGTGCTGCGATAAATAGTGCAGAAACACTGCAGATGAATGACTGCTCTTGTGCAGCTCAGTGTGAATGGGAGTAACAGTATCATGATAGCAGGCATTACCCCAAGTAGTGGAGGCATACCTTAAATACACAGTAACAAATTCAATAAACTGTTTCAATAAACAAAGATAAATACTTTCAAACATGGCAAGTTTCTTTATTTTGGTATTATACTGTGCCAAATACACTAGTATGTGGCACCAGAACCTAGCCATCTACTGAGGACACTGTACAGGGAACAGATACTTTGTCATTGGTACTGATTTTAGAAGCAAGAAGGCACAAAATGTAGTGTTAGACATGGTGAGAGACTGGACAGAGTTTGATGGTGGGCTCAGACCTAGTCTTTAGGAGTCTGTATTGGGTTTGCGTGGCAGTGCTTTGGTAGCAGGGGGGGCTACAGGGGTGGCTTCTGCGAGAAGCTGCTAGAAGCTTCTCCTATGTCTGATAGAGCCAATGCCAGCCGACTCCAAGATGTATCTGCCACTGACTAAGGCTGAGCTGATCAGCAACAGTGGTAGAGTCTCTGTGATAACATATTTAAGAAGGGGGGGAAAAAACTGGGAAATGGCAGCCGGAGAAGAGAGGAGTGAGAATATGTGAGAGAAACAACTCTGCAGACACCAAGGTCAGTGAAGAAGGAGGGGGAGGAGAGGCTCCAGGCGCCGGAGCAGAGATTCCCCTGCAGCCCGTGGTGAAGACCATGGTGAAGCAGGTTGTCCCCCTGCAGCCCATGGAGGTCCACGGTGGAGCAGATCTCCACCTGCAGCCCGTGGAGGACCCCACGCTGGAGCAGGTGGATGCCCGAAGGAGGCTGTGACCCTGTGGGAAGCCCATGCTGGAGCAGGCTCCTGGCAGGACCTGTGGAGCCATGCAGAGAGGAGCCCACGCTGGAGCAGGTTTGCTGGCAGGACTTGTGACCCTGTGGGGGACCCACGCTGGAGCAGTCTGTTCCTGAAGGACTGCACCCCGTGGAACGGACCCATGCTGGAGCAGTTCGTGAAGAACTGCAGCCCATGGGAAGGACCCACGTTGGAGAAGTTCATGGAGAACTGTCTCCTGTGGGAGGGACCCCACGCTGGAGCAGGGGAAGAGTGTGAGGAGGAAGGAGTGGCAGAAACGTGTGATGAACTGACCGCAACCCCCATTCCCCTTCCCCCTGCGCCGCTCGGGGGGGGAAGAGGTTCGGGAGTGAAGTTGAGCCCGGGAAGAAGGGAGGGGTGGGGGGAAGGTGTTGTTTTTTTAAGATTTGGGTTTACTTCTCATTATCCTACTCTGATTTTGATTGGTAATGAATTAAACTAATTTCCCCAAGTCAAATCTGTTTTGCCCATGATGGTAATTGGTGAGTGATCTCCCTATGTCCTTATCTCGACCTATGAGCCTTTTCCTCATATTTTCTCTCTCCTGTCCAGCTGAGGAAGGGGAGTGAGTGAGCGGCTGTGTGGTGATTAGTCCGGCTGGGCTTAAACCACGACAGAGTCCTGCACTGCAGAAGGGATGTGCATGATGATGGGATCTGCTGGCCTTAGGTCACAATGTGTACAACAGAACCATGAGTTCTTGCAGTGGCACAACCTGTTACTACAAAAGGGTTTTCATCATCTCTCCCAAAGTATTTTAAAATCACAATAATAATAATAAAAAAGAAAACAGAAAATGAAACAACTAGCTACAGCATCTTATGAATTAATGAAGCCTGGTTTCCAAAGGATTTGTGTTGTTGCTGATTGAGTTTTTAATTGCATTACACTAAGACTGTAGAGGAAAGCCTCTAATTTTTTATGTATCAAGAGAACCAACATAGGAAGGAAAAGCCATCAAGGACTAAAGAACTCAACCAGAAAAGAAACCCTGACTGAGGATAAGGTACTCTGATATCTAATATAGATTCACTCTAACAATTAGAGCATTCATAGTAGCTCTTTTTTACCTGGATCTGTGGAGGTCTAACAAAAATTGACATATGGCATTTGGACATTTTGCTAAGTGGGGCAACTATTGGTGTTTCTCTCTTTTACCCAAAACACTGTTTTCATGGAATTTGTTGGACTTTAATACATCTGAGATTTAGCTGAAATTAGCTGAAAAACTAAAAAATATATGTATTTGTAGGAGGGGGAAAACAGATGCAAATATGCAAGCAAACACAGAGTGATAAGGAACACTGTAAATCCAAACACACAAAAGTCAGGCAAAACTAGTACTGAAGTTAGCTGCTTAACTTAATTTCATCCTTCATGCCTCCATGTGATGATGACAGAATGGTAATTAAGCATGAGATCCCAACAAACCCTTGGCACACCAAATGTGCAGAATAGATTGCTTGCCATTAAATGAGAATCTATTTAATATTTCTTACTAACCTCAAAATGTACTAAGCATTATTTTTGCATACAGTATGCTTTTATGCTTACAACCTAGGGACATGGTGATACTGCTACTGTATCTTTGTTCTTTACAAAAATTAAGATCTGTGGGTATGTTCATAACTATATTGTGAACTAGAGAGAATTGTATTATCATCACAATTTTACGCATGGGGAACTGAGATGCAGATTAAAGCCAGAAACGGCCAGAGGGTTGAAACCATCAAATAATGCTAAAATGCCTGACAACAGAAGTTTTCACAAAACCTCATGTGAGCATTCTGACTTCACCTACGCATCCTAAATATAGTAGGTCGATATATTGGAACACAGAGAGGCCTGTAAATAGTCTAGATACATCCCTTGCCCAGCATCACACAACAACCCTCTGACAGAGGCATGCACCAATTCAGTGCTCTGGCAGAGCATTCAGCCGTCTTAGCATGACACTATACTTTCTTCTACAGTGTCCAATTCATCCACTACATATTTTCCAACTTCCGCAATAAAAGACGCAGATGTACTACAGACAACTGCCTCATTGCAACCCCAATGTATCCTCAGTACACAATTCATCCTGTTCAAGGGAAAGGATGAAAAGCATTATGCAATAGATATTTAAAATCTATTGTGCAACGTACACAAAATAACCAGGCAACTAATAATTCAGAATTCTCCTCACTGGTGCATTTGATCTTAATAAGTACTTGGAATCTTAATGTTAAATACCCTTTTTTCCATACAGTTTTCTTAAGATTTGTAAAACTATAAAATTAAAATAATCGTCACATACCATCAATGGGTCTCATACCAATATGCAACATCCTGTTTCTCCTTGAGACTAAGCTGACACAAAATCTCTGGATTTGGGAGGAATACGCTCTAGTGAGTATAAACTCGTTTGTCCCGATCCCCCCTCTTTTCTTGTTGTCTCTAACTCATGTTGTCTCCTGTTCCTTTGACCAGGTCCTGATTCTTATGTGCTGACATTTTCTGCTGTCTTCTCCTTAGCCTTCAAACTGTTGCTGCCTTCTTTGTAGCTCGAATCCCTCCCCTGCACTTTGATTTTACCCTCCTCCTATGTTTTCAGCAACCACCTTCTACTGTTCTCCCAGCATTTGTTTGCATGCCATCTCCTTTGACCTCCTCTTTGAACCTCTCTGCTCTTTCTTCCCCATTCCTAGTAATTTCCTTCCTTTTGGCTTGACAAGATCCAGAATGCTGGATGGAGGACTGCAAGGTGCACAGCAAAGATTTTCTTCTCTGACTTCCCCCACTGGGCAAATGGTTGGTTAGTTTCCAGTTGCCATTAGCAGCTGAGAGTCCCTGAAGACTTGTGCCACAAAATTTTCCCTGTTTCAAGACAATTTACATGAAGAGCTTTGAAGGGTTATGTAATACCTACTACAGACCAGGTACTGCCAATCTCTAGTAAGTCTTGTCTGAATATATGCATGAAGATTTTTCTTGACGTTTATAACTTAGCCATATGTGGATGAATTTGTACAAGGAGAGCAATTACACCAGTATGACCGTACCTTCAAACTTCATGTCATTTTAAAGTCATGACAGCTACTCAATGAAATTATTTTATTAATGGTTAACATGGACAAAACAACCTAATTTAATTATTGAAAACTGCTGAACTGCTTGAACAAAAATCTTTCAGAAGACTAAACAGAAACATACATCTCCCATGGAGAAATTAATCCTAAGCTTTGGACAAATTGTAAAGAAATTGAAAACAGCTATCTAAAGAAGAGCACCAAACATCCATAGTTATGGACTGCACTATACTTATAACCTACAACTAGGAAAACTATTTGAAGTAAATATATTATTGATAGTATTAATTATTGCACAGAAGACTTTTTTTACTACAAATCTACCATATTTTTCTTAATCATCCCTAAGAAAACACTTTACTTTCATGTAATTTAAGGTTTAGTAAGTTACATTTGCAATTTAGGAATTTAATAGTGAAAACCATTGTCTTGAAGGAAGCCACTAACAGTGCTTCACCTTCTCTAAATCTCATTTGAAAGCATTACTAAGTGTTGAATCTTCTAAAAGGAGTAACTGCAGCTGAAAGCTATTAGCGTGCAATGCGACAGCAGCCCGCTTAGGAGATGAATGAGACTATCCTATTGATAAGGTCGCAATCGATCTGAGGCAGACTTTTTTAAATTAGTAAAATGTTGCAGCACTTTAGAAAGTGTCACCAACAGCCCTTCTCCATGAAAAATGTTCCAGTTTGTTGGAAAACTGTAATTTATTATTTTAAACAAAAAATTTGCCTTATAGTGATAGAGTATCATCTGTGCCTTATTTATTTCAAACCTACCCTTTCATTGAAAGTGAGCTTATTTTTCTGAAGATAATATTCAGGTCTCTACACTTAAGTTCCCTCTATACCTACTCTTACAAATATGCTCTTCAGGAGTCATATGAACTGCTTGAAAATATACCAAGATTCAAAACACACTGAGAATAGATATATCAAAAAAAAAAAAGAACGAAAAAAGATAGCAGCCAACTTTAATTTCATCAGAATAAAAAACTATGTAGGAATGCTTAGAATGGCCTGGGCTTCCAATCACTTCCAGTCCTTCAGCACATAGCTTAGGAAGGTGAAAACTGAAAAGGACCATGACCTCATGGAACTTAAACCAAAAAAGTGGATGCTCATCCTCAGGGCCTTTCAAACAAAGGCTGTTCCTATGAGTTGCAAAGCACCTTTATCCTCCATTGTATTTCACTGTGCTCAGACCCTGGCAGGATCTGAAGTGTTGAGAGCAATATGGTAATGATGTTCACATAGACATTGTGAAAAACTGGATCATTTAAGAAAGAGAAAGACATAAAGGAGTGGAATACTTCAGTCTTTTAATGTAAATTGAGCTAACTTTTTTTCACAGACTTTAGAAACATTTTTTCCTAAACACTATAGCTCCAGTTCAGCTGGTGATTTTCAAGTTTCCTTTAAAAATATGTTTTTGAACACCAAAAGAAGGATGAAAATGCCAATGACCAAGGTCATACAAGGACACAGTTTCTGATTAAACTCAGGCACTAACAGTGAATAAACTCCACTTCAACACATTATCAGACACAAAAGCTGTGGTGCAAAGCATGTATTCTGTAATAATAAAGCATTAACTATTTACACGTGAAAGAGCAAAATAAGCATTAAATACAAAATGTATCCTGCTGTCCCAGCTGCCTTTGAAATGGTCTCTTATTAATACTGAGACTTTTCAGTTCTGCTTCGAAGTTATTTAACTAATAATCTTAACTCACTAAATTACAGGCTCTTAACTGTTGCCAGTCTCAGCTGAGGGAAGGCCAAGAGCTGAGCCAATAAAAACTGTTTATGAAAAAGAGGAATAACTCAACAGGAAATAAAATCAAAATGGGACAAGTCTTTTTCTTGAAAGCTTATATTGGAATTACTGTTTTCATGACACTTGATCCTTGAGTAAGTAACAGTTTTAATTTTTAAAAAGGATAATCATAGCCATACAGCATGTGATAGGGGTACAGCTCATACTGTCAGAATTATATATGCATATATTTAGAGTATGTTTTATCTAAAAGCTAGAAGAATTTCAGATGATATTAGGTAAAAGCACAGAATGTACTGCTATAGGTAGATATGATCAATGTACTAAAACTAAGACTATAACATTAAAGCAATTTCCTGTTAATGTAAGGTAAAAACTGTAGGATGATAAAATACAGTAAGAAAGTAATGAAACGGTAAATTTAGTAACAATACCATTTACACAGCTACAGTGTATACCCTAAATGCTTTGCTAAGTACTTTCAAAAGAGTAAGCAGTGACATTATTTACTTTTCATTATAAATATAAAATATGTAATTAACAGAAAAGCACAATAAAAATACTTGAATAAACAATTGGAGTGTGTTAACATTTCAGTATAGCATTTAGTTCCTCATGTCACAACTTCTTAGAAAATGCTATCGCCCGATTGCTAACAGGCTGGGGTTAGAATTAATCTTCCTCTATGGACATGTTATTTCCTTTTTATCTTACTGTAAAGCATGTGATTCTAGTTATTCTTAGATGCAGGATTTACTGGCCTATTGGTCTAGTCTGGAAAGCAAATTATGTACTTTGGGCCCTGAAATTCTCACATTTCATTAGCATAGTAGCTTTTTCTTTGAGAGCAATAAAAATGAACTACAACTCAAGAACAATTCACATGCAAGTATGTATTTTGCATGCAAGTGCTACGCAATTCATTCCAGTGATATTCTCTGTTTGGTGTCTTCCCACAGTCAAGAAGCAATGAAACTAGGTCTTAGAAGGTGAAGTTAACAGTTTCTAAAAACAATAAATGTTTCTCACATTCAAACTCAATTCAAAAACTTTAAAGAAAATGGTTTCAAGGGAACTGTATGTGTCCTTAAAAAAATATTCAAATGACTAATCAGGAATATATTGTCTTGCAATGCTCTGAAAGAAAAAAACCAATCTTGAAATCAGCATGACAGGCCCGCTGCTTATGTTGCCTCTTAAATTATGGGAGCCTTGGGTGAAAGACCTTACATGCAATAAAATATCAAGTGTGTAGTATGAGGACATGTCAAGGTTGTTTGTTCAATGGACTACTTCGATTTTGAGCAATCATCAGAGAAATAGTAAAACCCATAGTTTACCAAGTAACCAAGAGCAATAGTAAATCCCATAGTTTGAGGGAAAAACTCTACATCCATATTATATTGTATCAGTGCATGTTTAATCTAAATTGCATATTTAATGTAGAATGCACAGACTTATGAGGGAAGTAGGACACTCGCGACCAAACTCAGAAGTTTTCCTCTAATCCAAGGGTCACAGAACCATGCTGGTTTCTATTCATTCTTCTGATTCCATGAATCTTCAGGCCCTTCTGTGCTGCAGATGTTGCAGCACTCAGTTGCTTTGCACCCGAGTCCCTTCTGCATCTAATCTTAAAGCTCCTGACTACTGATCACCTCACACTACCTTCCCACAATTACTCCACTGCACACACAAAGGGTCCAAGTATGTGACAATTAACTAATTAACTGAAGAAAAAAACTCATCCTAGGGAAGTACAAAACCCAGCAGACTCATCCTAGGTCTTCTGTAGCACACAGGGAGGAAGACAGCACCAGCCAGGACACTATGACTGCAAAAGCAGGGTTTTACAGTGTGAATACTCAGAATTCAGGTAGGGTAACTTGCACAGTAGCCATGTGCTGAATCTCACCACCAGAATTCATGGCAAGATCTTGGTAATCTGGGTGGACTTTGGTTTACACAAATCCTTTTGCTCTATTAGGGAAATCTCAATACAACTTTTGTGAGCAATTCTGATGGCATTTCATGCAGAGTTCTTCAAGGATGCATGATGTCACTCTTCCAGCTCAGTGAGCCACAGAAAAAAAAGCGTATTGATTTAGGGCTTCACTACATCCCTATTTAGACAAATCTGCTTTATGCCTCTTTTCCACTGAAAAGTCTCTGCTTCCTCAAAATCTCACTACAGCTATGACTGGATGAGAGCAAGTTGTCTAAGCATCTGGAGGGGAAAGATGTAAGACTCTTGAGGACACAGAAGAAATCTTGTTAGGGAAACAGTGCATCTTGCACCTTGTCTAGAGGGATTAGAGTTTATGACTATTTGACATAGTTCAACTACTGACAAATGATAGCTTTTCTGAAACTGTATGAGTTTTATCAATTGTCACAACTACCTTGACTTTGTGCTTTTATAAATGTATATGATGTTAATTAAAAGTCATAAGTAAAGCTAGTGAAAAAAATCACTGCAGTAATTGTTACAAATATGAAAAATACAAATTAAATTATTTTAAAAGTTAGGAAAATACTGCAAATTTTCCCTAAAAAATATTAGAAGTAAATAATGCTGCCTAATTAAGAGAAATACAGAACACAGATAAAGCCTCTGAAGATAAGACTTTCCTCAGGCATCAAAGTCTCTATGTACACTATGTACCAATGAACTAAGTAACAAAAAAAGGGCTTAGCTGTGGCGTTTCTATTTTATTGCACTGATACCTAGATGACAGAATATCTAGATAATTGTTTACCACATTGTGTGGGGTTGGTTTGCTCCTTATCTATTCATCCCTGAAGCCTAGTAACATGACCTGAAAGACCTCAATTTACATAAAAAGAAGGCACTACTGTTTTTACACAGGTACCCCCAGTCACAACTGTTCAGACAAAAGTTTTGAAACTCACGATCTCTTCTTAGGTGGATTTAGTCAGGGATGACTGGCTAATTGGGGGAAACAGATGAAAGCACCTCAAAACCCAATTAGCACTTCAGTGCAATTAAATAGCTTTGCTATTCTGTAGAGACATGGCTTTGATGTTGCACTGAAAAGTGTCCTTCCTTAAAGCTGCTGTTTTGATTTTTTTCTCTGTAATTAGTGCTAATTGTAAAGCCATTCCTGACATGCTATAAACAGAGTATTTTGCTGCATTTGACACAATGACCTTAAATCAGTGTCCTCTTTTGTCTGTATTGTACTGGTTTATTATTGGCCTAGTACTTTGCTCATTATTAAATGCAAAATATGTAAAACATGTTAAAGTCACATGAAACAAATTACCTAGGTTTAAAAGCTAGTGTGGATACCTTCACCAGTGTTTTTAAAACTTTGTTTCCAAAGAAATAGAGGAGAGAATATACAATAATATTAGATTACAATGACACTAGACTGCTCTTTCAGATTTCTTCTCTTTTTCGTCCTGAACTGGAAAAGATGAATTTTGATTTATGTCTATTTTTTTTTCAGTCTGCCATAAGATGCACACTGAAAAATGAACTGAACAAATCATTTTTATTACAGTTGTCTTGACCACTCTTCTCTCTAAGCTACACTTCTTACACCTGTGAATTTACTAGCTGGGTTACACACCTCTGTCCCCATTTGCAGAAAGGTTGTATGTGTCAACTCTGCCATAAGCTTTCTTGCAGGTATGCATTCTTTATGTCTTGGGTTACACTGTTAAAGCCCAAAAGTACAGGTTTAGAATTAACATTACAGTAGGAGCAAGAGTCAGCTGCAAAGAATTTTCCAATTTAAAAAGTTCCATAAGAAAAAATGTATTTCATGAAGGGAATAAACTGAATGTAGTACACAGCAACAGCTACAAAATCATGCATATAGCAATGCCCTTTCAGAGTTAGTATCTGGTAAGAAAGGGCTCTTTATAACATACATTTTGATCTCAAATTTAATCTCAGTAACACATAGACATGAACTATTTTATGCACTAATATTCCACTTCACAGGAAAAATGTCCCACCACTATTTCTTGTTTCATTTTAAGGAATCTCTCACAGGTATAAAACCTTTCAAAAAACATCAAAAGTTTTTTTTGAATGTCAACTACTGCAAAATAATATTTTGATGAATTAAGGTACTTACAGATTCACAGAAGACTCTTTGCTTACACTAAAGCTGCAACGTTTAGATTACAAGATTCGTAAGAGACAATTATTTCTATTTAAAAATGAGACAAACTTTCTGACAAATAGAGCACCTTTTAGAAAAAACAGTTGCAGCCATCCTAAAAGTATTTGGGAACATGTCAGTGGTTTTGGTTGGCATTTTGTTTGCATAAAGCTGTCAGAAAAGCAATTTGCAATTTCTATTGTTTCACCTTCTTTTCCCTGTCCCTCTTAATTCCACAGTTCAAGAAATCACCAAGACACAGAAAGCACAACTTCAAAGTTCACCTGAGTCAGGCCAAGAATTTGAAACAAAACTTCTTACATTCTCAGATTATAACTTAACCACTAACTACACAAAATATTCAACATTTGATCTTTCTCAATTCTTCCTAGTTGGATCTGATTTATTGTGTATAAAATGCTTACACGCTAACAGTGTGTTTAGTTAGTTGTGAAAAATAGTGATGCATCATTAGAAGGGAGTGAGAAATCCAGCTTTGGAGTGACACAAAGCAGAAGCTTCTCTTTCTCTGCTTTTCATACAAATACATAAGAGGAATCATCAGCAAAAAAAGTAACACGGTATCAAACAAATGTCGTATTTGTTTTCTTTCACCTTATTAAGTAAAACCAAGTATTTTTGTCTTTTCTATTTCAGGAGTTGAAAAAAAAAATAAATCAATTAATTCACATACTCATAGCCAGAGCATGTGTTAAAAGACAGAAGGATTGTGAACCCCAACAGCAATCACATTTCTCTTCTCAGTTCCATACTTTACTACAGTCCTTTGGCCTGATATTCTTAATGTCCCTGAGACAAATTTCACTCTGCTGTGGTTATCTCTTTGATATTCTACTGAGATTTCCAGTTTTGTGAATCCAAACTTGTACCAACAATTAAAGAGCTGAGCTGAGCCCAAAATGGCTGAGTCCAGCTTGTTGCTTTGAAATGGCACTGAGCTTCACTCAGCTGCGTGCTGCTGGAACAGAATCAGAGGTGGATGCATCTCAAAGCAAGCCAGGTAATTTTAATCTTGTTCCCACTAAATAATTCTACACACACTAAAATAGTTAGTCTTTCAGTAACATTTAGTGACATAGTTAGATATACAAACCCCAGGCAATAGGATCGATGTTTTAATAATCTGTTTTCAGGGTTGAAAAAATGATGATAATACCTGCTAGATTTTAAGAAAAATATTTATGTTCGCTCAGAAGCATTTTTTCCATCTACAAGTTTTGAATGAGTGACTAAACAGTCAGCTAAACATTTTTTTTTTTTAAAAAAAAGATAGAGCTTTTTATATTGAGGTTACTCACAAAAAAGGCAGATCATATTAAGGCCTAATCCTGCACTTTCTGACGTCAATGGGACTCTTGCCATTGGCCTCAATGGGAAAAGAAGAGGGCCATTATAATATAATTTTACTTTTAGTCAGTCTTAATTATACAATGATGGAATGATTCATTCAATTGTTCAATTCATAACATTTTAGCATTTATAAACATGATTAAAACAGCTTTGAAATAATAATTAAATTTTAGGGGCATCTTTTTAAATAACATTTACCTATTAACTCTAGTAACAAGCATTAGAAATAGACCTAAATGGCACACATTCAGTTTGGAAGCAAAAGGTGCGTCACTGCTGATGACACTGATACGTTATATCAGTATGTTGTACAAAATCAAATGCTTTGATGGAATACTGATGAGGCTGCCAGATTTTCCCCTGCTTCAGTAGCAGTGCCCTCCATCCCATTAGCTGGTTTCCACTCCCCCACCCCTCCACCCCCGCATCTTCCTGTTTTTTTAGCACCTTGTAACAAATTTATAAATGGTAGATACTGAGACCAAGGCCAAATTCTAGCATTAGAAATTCCTTGCATATGTGAAAAGAAGGATGCTCTGCCCTTTCCTAGTGTTACTACCCAGTCCAGGTCTCCACAACGAAGAATGCTTGATGACCATCAAGCACTTTGCAAAACATCTGAAATACTTACCTCAAGGTTAGTCAGCTCTACTGACACCCTGACTTGCAAGGTTAGTTACCAGCCACAAACAATACTTTTGCATCCTAACCACACCAGAGATTAGACTTCAGTACTTTCCAGTATCTCAAGGTTATTTGTCCCCTCGCTGACTATAGTCAAAATGGATTAGAAATGGGTAATTCCATGTACAAAAAGAAAATAAGAAATAATAATAATAAAATTAGAAAAGAATACAAAAAACCTCCAGTATTATCTACATAAAAGAAAAAACATGATGATTTAGCCTATCATCAAATGTGTTTTTTCTCAAGAACCTGAAAAGTTCTCTTTAATTAGATAGATGGTGCACAATCCTGGTACAAATGGCTGCATTATGCAATCTAATGCATTAAATTGACTTGATAATTGGCATTTAGTCAGGACTCTTCACCAAAATCTGACACACCAAAAAATGTAAGAAAAAGGAATTTTTCCCAGCTCTGTAGTACTGCAAGCAGATCTAAGGAGACCAATCAGGGCTCAAATAGATTTTGGTAGTTAACAGATCCTCAACAGAAAAGTCAATAGACCAGTGGTCTTCAGCAAAAACTGTAACAAGGTGCTGCAGGGCACAGGAAGATGAGCTCCCTACTGGGACCTATTAAGGGGTCCCCTGAAGGAGGGGTTACATCAGCTAAAAGCCAATTTTGTCACAGAACTGACAGGTACTAACCAATGATTAGAAATAATTGACCAAATATTCTGAATTGCTTCATACTGTAATATGTGCATATGGTAGAAAATGAATTCTGTCATAGCATCGGTATCCTGGAAGGTGGTAGAAAAAGCCACAAACTGCCCAGAAACAGTAAAATGACTATATTATCATAATAATATGTTACTCAATAAATTAATGTCATGTGACTGCCAAGAACCACACACCAGTCAGGTGGGTTATAAAGCCCTTCAATAGCGTCTTCCTATATTGCACCAGGACTTTCCAAAATGTTGTAAAAATGCAATTTAAATGTCAAAAGCCAGATCTTTCTGGATGCTGAGTAGAACACACAGTGCAGTTTGCCACTTTTCCTGGATCCAAAACTGATGATCAGCCAAGCCCACAGCCTCACAAGAAATCCAGAAAGTAGTTTAAAGATGAAGCTTTTATCTGTGAAAGTAATCTTCCATTCCTTAATTAAAAGTCTGGCTGTAAATCAGACTATCCTATCCTACCTACATGGACAGTGGGTTTAGCAAGCCCACTCTAAAATGCAACATCCTTAGGGTGTGCACTCCCTAAACATTGAACGGTGTTTTTTCACAAATATTTTAAGGTAAAATATAGAAGGCCGTTTATCACCTACTTACTTAAAAAGCAGAAAAAAAATTAGGCCAAAAAGTGATTTGCTGTATTTAAATATCCCTGCAGGGAAAGAAAGAAAAGTTCCCAAACAAAAATCAGATTATGTACTTCTGTCAGAAAGAAAAGGGAAGCTACTGTATCATAAGCATCTATGACTAAGTTGTAACGTCCTGGCATGTACAGCAACACTTCACAGTTAAAACCTAGAGATGCTTCAAGAGCACACAAACACACTTCTAGTTTTTATCTAACAACTTCTTAACGAAAAACACTTTCATATATAAAAATAAATGTATTGTGCTACAGACAACTCTTGAATAGCTAAGGAATGTCACGCACTACCTTACTGACATTCACAATAGGAAAATATGATGGAAACATGAGGAAATAAAGAAACTCTCCACTTTCCTCATAAGGGGACTGTAATTTCTCAAAAGCAACAGAAAATCTTTTAGAAGGTAAATAAGAGTTTAAGATCTGTTTTGCCATGTTTTAAGTCCTACTATTTGGTATTCATTCATCTTTTAGTACCTGTGGCAATACACAGGCAGTGAACTGTGAACTGTGAATGCTGCCCTACCTAGAGATTAAAGAATTTCAGTGTGTTAGGTCTGTTAATATGAAACATGTTTTGATAAGCCTTTTTATTTTCCTATGCATTCCATGCATTCACAGTAGTTTTATTTAACCAATAACACCAAAAATGAAATGTTGTTTTTGCACATTTCAATTGTATTCCTAACTTCTAGGCAAATGGTCCCTCTTACAAATCACAGGTATGCAAATAAGAATTTAGAAAATTTAGAAAAATTTAGACACTTGTTATGTTCTTCCTTAAAAATGTAAAAAATAAGCTATGTTTTTGCTAAGGCATATACTTGTTTAAATGAATTTCTGGTCATATAGGATACAATTTTGATTAACAAAAGGAACGACTAGTTACACAAACAGGCTTGTCCCACATCTTTAAGACGCTCATAGTTGTTTTACATACATATCTGGCTACTAAGCTGTGACCATCTGAATCTCTTCCTATGAGCAAGAAAAACCTTGTCCTCATCAAAGGCTGGGAAGAATTTTTTAACACCTTTGGCTGCCAACATATTGATGCTTCTTGGCCACACTTCCTAACCCCAGAATCACACAGTAGCACCCGATCCTTAGCACTTTTAATCCAAGTCACTCTAAAAGGATGGCAACAACTTTACGCTGTTCTATGTCCTCCAACATCCTGAAGCTTTCAAAGCAGGAGTCAGTACTCCTTTGTCAAAGAGCTGCCCTAACTTAAAAGCAGCTATTTCCTACCTAACACCCTTGGTGAGAACTGGTGCCCACTCCACAGCACATGTCTCAGTAAGGGCCTCCCTTTCATTAGACTCAGCACTCTTGCAGTCTGTCACACTTTACGTACTATCCACCTTATCGTCATAAATATTTATAGATTCATAGAATATCTCAAGTTGGAAGGGACCCATAAGGATCTTCAAGTCCTCGCAGGACTACCTAGAAGTAAACCATATGTCTAAGAGTGTTGTCCAGGCATTCCTTGAACTACAACAGGCTTGGTGCTGTGACCTTTTGCTAAGGTCCAATGTGAACTTCCCCTGACGCAGCTTCATTCCATTTCCTTGTGTCCTACCATTGGTCACCAGAGAGAGGAGATCCGCACCTCCTCCTCTACTGCCCCCCTTGAGGAAGTTGTAGACTGTAATGAGGTCACTGCTCAGCCTTCTCTTCTCCAAGCTGAACAAGCCAAGTGACCTCAGCTACTCCTCCTCAGTCTTGCCCTGGAGACCTTTCACCATCTTGTTCGCCCTCTTCTGGACACACTCCAAGAGTTTGATGTCCTTCTTATATTGAGGTGCCCAAAACTACACACAGTACTCAAGGTGGGGCTGCATCAGAAGTTTTATGAGTATACGCCTATATACACACACACATAGATATACGTAAGAGAGATTTTACAAGATTATACACACACACATACGTATATATGTATACATATGTATACACCCAGAGAATGAACATCAAGAGCTACCAGCTCTATCCAGTTCAGTCTAGGTAACGGAAGTTGTCCAAGGGGACTCTATTATCATGCCTGGAAGGAAAATTGCATGACCATGCATTCCCATCCCATGTTCATCATAGGTCTCACAATCCCTGTGGAACAGGAAAGCGTCCAATTGATTCAGAAGCATTTGAGGCTGACTGCCCATCAAGCCCATTTCCTCTTCTTTAAACAGTTCCTGCCCAACTCACCCTTAGGCATGGCTAGGCAAACCGTACTGTTTAACTCTTGGAGTTTCCTTCTGCTTCAGCCAGCATGGCTGTGAGTCTGGACTGCCTGAGCACAAGCTGGGAACTCTTAGTTACAACACTCAGCCACCCCTGCCTTCATTCCCAAGATGACTATCCAGTCTCATGGTCCTCATTCTACTGTTTTTGACCCTTCCTTAATTCACCCCTGTCTTCTTAGTTTTGACCTTTCTTTCTGTCACTCCCAGGTTTTCCTTTTTTTCAGCTTCCAGCTCATATTCTTTGAACTGTTTCCTATTCCCTTTCCGTTCCCTTCAGTATAGTTTTGGCTGCTCAGTTTTGGAAACAGACCTTTCTTTGTCATGATACCAAATTGTCAGCAAAAGGGTTATTGCCAGCAAAGAACAGACAAATGCTCTACATTCAATTACAATGCCCAGCCCTAGCTCAGCCCACAAATGGGGAATACCAGCAAGGCAGGATGAGTTCTGCGCTGAAGCACTCTCCCCCATTTGTTCTTTGTTCTGTGGCCCTGGTAGGTCTGGTCAGCTCAGGGAGCAGTGGGGACTTAAGCCTAATACTAATACGGCTTCAGATTTTTTAACTCTTGCAAATTCTACAAGCTTGTATGAGCGGCAAGACTCCAAAGATTTATTACTTAGATTAACTGAGTGGATTTTCGAGAGGAGGGCAGTCTCTGATACTAAGACCATGTTCTTCTAAATGTCAAGTCCCTCTTCCAAAGTCTGCAGGTGCCACAGCATTTCAGGCAAAAAGGTCTATAAAACATTTAACATGGGGAAAGCATTATTTTTATTCTTGTACTGTTCTGCAGAATAATTAACCATTTTGACCAACACAAAAGGGTTAGCCTGCAATGAATACTAAATATGGCGAAATTTCAACCCTAAAGCTACTGTTTCGTAAAATGTTATATGAAGCAATTGTTTTATGAATGCTAAGATATTGTAGTAACAGAGGATACTACCACTCCCATCTCTAAAGAAACTTTCACCTGATTTTTCTGAGTGTAAAATTTAATGAACATGATAATAACAATCCATCTTTTGTTTTTATTTTAAATAATAATTTAATAATTAAATTATTAATAAATTAAATGAAACTAATGATTTAATAATTGCTTTGTGTAGATTAATCTGTAAACATTGGCCTTACAGTACCTCACAACAGGGTCCTAGTTCATGATAGGGACTTGCTGGAAGTAACAAAAACTGAACCAAAATAATGACAAATGCCTGCTGTATTCAAACTTCTCTTTGGGTATGGGTTACAAAGGAATGTATTATTTGAAGCTTCACTTTCAGGTTCAAAATACTTACTGTTAATAAAACTTCAGGGCCTGATACCAGGCTCATTTATTTTCCCATGACACGTGCCAGAAGAGCATTACAGGAGACTACACATTTCAGATCTTGGATATCTTTTCAGTTGCTGGGCTTTCCTTTTCAAGCAAAAGAAGCTTAACTGAACAGTCCCTTAAAAATTTGTGAAGAATGTAAGTAAAATGTAATACAAAGCATCACTCTTGCATCTTTTGATGGCTGGCTACAGACCACATACAGAATACAAACAAATTTACATTCACACTCATAGTGTCCATTTTGTAAATAATTCTCAAGCTCTTTGAGACTCAAACTTATGTAAGACACTAACATTTACAGAAACATGAAAGCAATGACATGGTTAGTGCACACACTTGTGTGGATTTCCTTTAATGCATAACAACTGCAGAGTCATTACTCAGCCATGCTGTAGACACATGACCTGCTGCCTGTTTGTCAAGCTACACTTGCAAGCAAAAGGGATACATTTTTCAGGTGTCTGCACTTTCAGTTTTAAGTTGTCTTTATGACACAGAATACATACTTGCAGTCATATCTCCTTTTAAATATTACGTATTTCTGTGTTTTGTTTGGATTACAGCCTCCTTAAAGAAAGCAGAATATGATAACAATAAATTTTGTGCTATTTGGTATCCACTTGTGAAACAGTAATACAAAGATCTCACAGAGGATATATCATTAGTTAAACAGCAATCTTGTCCTTTATGTTGTTGTAAATGGATGTTTGATTTCACAGCTCTAAAGCCCTTGGTTCACATTTAAGCATCAGAAACATTGTTATGAACTTTAACATGTTCTGAAGAAATTACACATATATTAACAGAGAGCAGAAGTTCACAAAAATATTTGTTGCATGCTGAATGTATTTCTACAACTAGAAGTTATTCTGAAATTCCTAACTTCTGCCCAGCTCAGTTTATTCCAGATTTCTAGCCAACTGACGGACCCTGCAGACAAGATTTCTATAAGTTCATCTTAATTACCATATGTACTGATTATAATGTCATTCAGAAATAGACCACAATCCATCTTCCTATCATATTTAATGGATTTCTAGAAAACAGCCTAAATGTACAGAACAGTTGATGAATTACACCAATGCCCTGCACAACCTTTCCAGTTAAAGTTCTGTCATATTTTCATTATAAAATACCCTCACTTTCTACCTACATCAGGCATAAATTATTTGATGTGTAGTTTGTGAATGTTAGCTTTTAAATAATAAGCATGCACTTATACAGCACCTAGCACTTCATAAGATTTAGTAACTAGCAGTATCATTATGAGAAGGTTTAATTTCAAAACTCCCCAAAACAACTACTAGCTCCTGACCTAATCATTAAGTTGTCAGGCACACCTCCTCACAGGAGCTTGTATTTTCCAAGAACTACCTCCATCTATGACGCTGACATTTTCCCCCTGTTTTTGATGTAAGGAAAATAACGCATGCAAATACAGGACTGAAGCTGAGCTGTACTGAGGTTCCACACCTAAATGGAAAATCTGCAGAATAATGCCTAAGTAACATCATCAGACAGAAGTCTCATTATTGCGAAAGCATCTGCCATTTATAACATTTTGGCATACAGACATCTCTTGAACTAACTGGAGCCATACGTATTTACCTCAGTTGTAAGCATACTTGTGGGAAAGAATATTAAAGTTTACAAAACATTCCAATAACTTCTAACATTAAATTTTAGTGAGAAAGATTTAAAAGGGAGACAAACTGAAATAAACCAAACAAAAGGCCTACTGCTATAGCCTACTATCATAGACTTAGCCTTAGGACACTTAAGAATTTGTCTTGAATTCTGTAGTTTATGTATCATGGGATTAAGTCGACTGAGGTTTCTGTATTTGAAACTCAAATCTTGGTTAATTAATACACAATATAAAGGTCATGTTAACATTTCTGGCTCAGTTGGCCCAGTTAACACACATCTCTTGCAAAATAGGTTATATATGCAGCAGTTACAATCATATGAACATGCTGCATCTTCATTAAAAGCAGAGTTAATTCTTACAGAACAAGATGCTGGAAAAAAGTACTAGGATGTTAACATATTAAAAAATTAAAGTAATAGATCTACTTAAGTTTTGGTCCATATCCATTCCAGATTGTTCTGTCACAGGTATAGTCCCATTCAAAACAGATCTATGGTAAGCAATGGTAAATTAATTTAAATATTCAGTGTGATATATTGAAGGTCATGCAATTAATGTTAGGTTTTTCTGAGACATTAAATGACAGTGTTTAACACATATGGGGTTTAAACCAGGACATTGAGAGTTATAACATCTCTCTTCCCACAGTGCCCTTCCTTCTTCATCCTAGAAACATAATCAACCATGGAGCTAGAACAAATTAACTTTATTATGGAACCAGAACAAATTAACATGAAGAATACTATAACCCACTATGTCATTATGCCAGAGGTACAAACCAATGCCTTCTCAAGCAGTTTTAAAAATGTTAAGTTTCTTTTTAACCACATGGAAAATTTTAAATAGAAAGTGTCAAAACCGTAATGACTAAAAAATAAGCCACTGCACCCTAGTTTCACATAGAACTAGGTCTACCCATGTGAAACAGGTTTACCACAAATTCTTGTGACAGGATAAAGATGACTGATAAACTTCAGTGACCAAACTAATTGAAAAAAGATGTCTCAGTCTTGTGATCAGATTTCTGTTTTTGAAAGATTTCTACACGCCTCTGTAGCTGATATGTAAGGGTGTTCAGGGATGATGAGCCATTTACTTTTGGCACCAGGCTGTTACGGCACGTTGCCAGATGTCTCAAGAGAAAACTAAAAATCCAGTACATGAGGTATAGATGGTGTAGCTATTCTTGGGTTACCTTGGAGAACAGTCTGACTCCTCTGAAGTCGTGTCATACCTTGATATGTTAGAGCCTGTCCTAGGAAGCATCTCAGTTTGGCCTCTTGAGCTTTTTCCCCTTTTACATTACAAACTACGTAGTAATATGGCAAACAGCATTACTTAGCATGTTATTTTTTATTGACATAACATCAACTTTTCCAGGTTTATAGACAATCCATTGGTATTATACATTATTTCTTCACTTACAAAAAGTAGACTGCAAGCAAGGTTAAAGTGAAAACATATTTCTGCAGATTTTCAGTTATTTTTTCAAAATCTACTATTGCATCTGCACATCACTCATATTTTCATAAAGGACCATCCGAACAAAATGAAGTGCTACTGCACTGAGAATAAGTAAGTATGGACAGCCTATATCATTACAGCCTATACCACTGACAGCAATAGTATTAGCAGTACATACAAAGTTAATGGTAGAAGCTGGTCAAATATATACACCAAAATGCAAAACTAATAGAAGAAAAATCTCCCACTTATGAGGAGTAGACAGGATGTTCCCTGCAGAACCTCTATATATGCTTTTATAATATCTGCTGGTGCCAAGCAGCTAACTTCTGTACAGCTAACTTGTGTATTGTACTTGTTTGCTGATATGCTGCTTATTTAAGTCTTTGTCTTGCTTCCTAGTTCTTTTAGCAGATTCTCTTAATCTTTCTGCACAGCAAGAAACCAAAACATGAGCAATATTTAGAATCATGATTTAGGTATTTCCCAGTATATCCTATAGGAGAAAACAGAAGTATTTCTCATATGGAGGAATACAAGTAGCAACTTAAATAGACGGTCTGCATGTGACACAATCAGAATAAGGGATAAACAATCAGTGGGATGGGTTGGTTGTCTTGCTTAAGCATGATACATACAGGCAAAAAGGAGAATTTTACGTTAAATAAGAAATCGTGGGTAGGGGTATGTATGTATCTGAAACCATGAGCACATGGAACAAAATGTCCAAGGACATAGCTGTGCAAACAAGTTTCAAGATGCTACAGAATGATATCCCTGCGGTGATTGCATGCAGTGTGCACGTTTGCATGGATAGGAGGGGAAAGGATTACCTAGTCCTTACATATTTTTATTCTAAAAATGCTGTTAGATATTTTTTGTAAACGATGATGTTATCTTGAGAATTTTGCAAAGCTGTATTCCAGTTATGATTGCCACAATATCTACACATAAATTATAAACAGAGTCTATTTATAGAGAATATTTTATAAGATCTGCATTGAAAACTGTATCACTTGTTGAAAATAACTATCTTCCACTTTAAAAAACCCCAACCTGTCGTACATCAAAAACAATGTTCACTGAAACAAAAATCAAGATACAAAATAAATGTGTCAGCTAATGAGTTCAAGTCATCTAAGCACAGACATCCGTGTTTTTATCTTTGCTTAGTAACTCTTTCAGTTTCCTTGTACCTCAGATTATATCATTATTTGAAAACATGCAAGTCAATAATTGCTCAATAACACACACCATATTTCTCCACTTTCTGACCTAAGAAGTGAATGTTTCTAGTACCTGCCCAGTGCTTGGACTGCATTTTATAACAACAACATTTATAAAGTTAAAAAAAATCATGAGGAGACAAATCATCTGGACCTGTGTACATAACTTGTTCAGATACACTTACTATAAGGCTATTAACACCACCAATAAATAAAGAAGCACCACACATAACTAGTAATATTCTTATATGTAGCAAATACAAGCATTACTTTCAGAGAATAGTTAAACTTGCATTTAAAGCCATCTCTATTCATAGCAGCTGGTATTTCAATGTTGTTCTGAAGAGGGATGCTCTCCTGAACTGTGTTTGCAGAAAACAGAAGTAGGACTATTGACGGTGGTTTGTGAACACAGTGCATGAAGACATTTAGCTTTAATAATTTTTTTCAACTGCTAAAAAACCCTGAAAATAGCTTGTTTTCTTCAATGCCAGATAAATTGCTACCTCAGTATAGATCATTTATTTGTAAGAAAAATGTTTCATACAATATTAGAAATTGGTCTCTTTCCTTGCTAGTTCAACAAACACTTTTCTACTTGTCTAAATCATAAGGCAGAAATCTGCTGAAGAATCACTGCATGTTTGGAAAACTGTTCCATTCATGGAAGTATCTCATCACAATTACCAGACTGCTTATTTGATAAAATCATCATCCCATTTTTCAATTTAATACATCTGTATGCCCTAGAGACTATGAGATATTAAAGTGATGAAATCAAAACACTGCTGACCAGTTAAGTTACAATTCCATTTTAAAGCTTTGTTTAAGGGGTTTAGGCTTTACCCTAGCATACGGTGTGACAGCTGTTTGTAAAACAAGACCATCAACAACAAAATAAAACTTTTAGGCACTTGAAATGAAAAATGTTACAAAAAGGTTTCATACTTGATTAACAAAAAGGTTTCATACTTGATTAACTGTTTCCTTTTCTATCATCTCTTTCCGTTTTCATGTAGTTGCATAGGATTTCCTTATGAAAGTAAGAAAGGTTTTTTCTTATTTGTGAATATAACACAGAAACATTCCTTTAAAAAACATTATGAGTCAAACCTACAGAAGACTTTGCTTATTGTATGCTAGGACTAAGAGATGATATTAAACCATTTTGTTACATATGAAGCAGGTCAGACTGTTGCCTTGCAGATGGTCTGTGATAAAGTATTGGTCCAGAATGTGTAGGATAGCTCTACAATTCTTCTGGTTTGCCTACCTAGGAAAGCTATAGCGAAATAATTCAGGGTATGAATTTAGTAATTGTACTTTATGCTTCATTAACTCCTTGAGTACACAATTATCCTGCATCTCAAAGTATGCATAGTCTTGTCCCACACATAAAGAACATAAAGCATTTAAAGCTCCTTGAATAGCACATGGAAAGTACTAGTAACAATAGAGGACATATACTTTCTATTATGTAAGTTACAAGAGATATAAATAACCCCAAACATCAAATTTTTATTCCTTTTTTCTCCTAGGAAGAAGTAGAATAAAGGGAAAATTGACAGCAGTCAATTTTGGAATCTGTCTTTCCCAGTAGGTAACAAGACTGAGAAGAAAACTCAAAAGCAGAGAAGTAGGGTAGATTACATGTTAAAGCACAATTTAATTTTTTTCAGTCGTGTAATATATTCTATACCTCCTCCACCCTCGCCTCCTCCACCTTCCTTTAAATACCTTTTGCTTCTTCAAAACTTTTGTCTCAATCTCTGGCTTTATTTCTCCATAAGGCTTGATTCTGCCCTGCTGCTGACCTACTCTGGTATATAAAGCCAAAAAGTTAGTCTCAACAGAGAGAGCAAACTGAATCGTATTTTTCACTGACTCCTTGAGTAGACAGTTATTCTGCATCTCAAAACATTCATAATTTGTCCTTCCTACCAGAGGCAATAAAAGAAAAATCTAGGAAATGGCATCACCCACATGAAGAGAGGCTGAGCAAAAGTCAAACATGCAGAAATAGTGGGCAGGAATGAACAACCTGACTAAAAAATACTCACTGCATGAAGAAAAGAAACTGAGCAAAATGTTCTACTTTGCACACACAACCATGTAATCATTGCAGGCAGGCTTGGATTTTTATGTCAAGGCATAGGGACTTTAGAACTGTGTTACCACTGCAATAGACAAGAAGATATAAAGACCTGAAGAAGGAAAATTTTCAGGGTTCTTCCAATCCCATCATTTAAAGCAACCTTATCTTTCAAGTATACAAACCACAAGAATATACTTTATCATTAATTTTGTTATAATTTTGCAGAAAGCCAAAGAGTTAAAAAAAGGACGAGTCTTGCCCTGATAATGCAGATATTTGCAAGAAACAACAGATGTCAGTTTTCAAGACAATACTGAAACACTTAGGCAGGATGAATGACTGGTTTTGTGCCTGTATAATGTAGCTGACATCTGAGACTATGAAAATAGTATTTTCCAGGTACAAAGTATCATGGTCTTTCTCATGAAAACTGCCTGCTTCATTATATCACATGTTCTAATGCTTACTTATTTTGCTGGTTGAGAGGGATTTGATAAGCTCCAAACAATTTTAGTCATCTATGATATCCAAAAGCAAAACTTCAGGAAGCCAATTTCTACAAAGCAGAGAAAATAAATCCCTCTCTCTGTTGCTCGTATTTTTCAGTCCTGTCCTTGTGGCTTTTCTCTGACTAATGCATTTGCAAAGCTTCTTACATTAGGCTGTGTCCATTTTTCTTTCTGAAGTGGTGACTCTGCAGGTCAGCTTGCCTAATTTGGAGTCTAAAGCAGACATGCACTTTGTGCATAATTTTCCCTGTTTATTTGTTGCCAGACACTTTGAGGCTTACCTGTTGCCTACAGGACAGAAAAGATGTCTCCTGGACCTTGGTAGCCAGAGAATTATTTCCCAGGTTCCTTTCAATGCAGAGAATTTTCCTAATATTTCACATCTTCCTATACTAAGTTTTCCTTTGTTCATGAATCAAACTAGAAAGAAGCTTTTAGTTCTCTATTTAAACTATTAGAGTAACAGATCAATTTGTGAGCTTTCTGGATCACATCACTTTTATATCCATTTTTTTATTTTCAATCTTCATTTTCCCTTTAAAATGTCACTCTGAGTACTTATACTTTATGAGAGCAATCCATACTTCCATAATTACATAAATCAGCTCCAAGTATATTAGGTACCCCTACCACAAATGCAGTTATTTTTCCCACCTAACTTAGTTTCATGTAATTTTAGCCTATTCTTTCTCCAGTAAGAACAATGAATTGGTGCCAAAGATTCTAGACAGAGCAACAAATATTTTTTCAATCAATATCGCTCTCTTGGTGCCCAGATGCTATTTGGAAAGACAGAAGTGTTTTAAAATGTCTGTTAGCTAATTCCACTTTTAAACTGACAACCCTGATACTCACAATAAGCTCACAAAACAGCTTTCAAATGCTGGCTGACACAAACAGTATTTCTAAAATCTGCTTAAAAGTTGTATGCCCAAGAGTTTGTAGAGAACCCATAAATACTGTACCTTGTTTTATTCAGTTTACTGATTTTCTCGTCATGAAATCCACATGTAAATATTTAGGAGAGAACTATGTACCTTTTGTTCTATTGCTCTTTGCAAACAGAAACAAAACCCAACTTCAGATGCATTCTGTCCTCACCATCATAGCTAAAATGTGAAGGTATTTGTTTTGCTTGCTCCTACACTAAGAGGTAAGATGGAAAACAGGCACTTGGAAAAGGTAAATAGAAGTACCAAATATTGAAAGCTGAAATTAGACTTCAGCATGGAAATGGAAAGAATAACTTAAAAAGCTCTTATGTTTCTTTCTCATCACAAAGAAGCAATTTTTGAACAGCAGATTCTTCTGCTTCCAGAACAAATTAAAACTGAGGGCACAGGGCATATCAGAAGAAAAAGCGGTTTAAATCTACAAAAGCTAAGACAGTTTCCTGCAAACATGCAGGTAACAGTGGCAAATTACAGAAATTGCAATTTGAAAAAAACAACAAGAAAAACAACAGAGAGGCAGCAGAAATGCTTACTCTATACGTTCTTGCTAAACAAGAACGTGTGGTAAAGCTGATGTTTGTAATGCCACTGTAAACTGAAAATAGAGATGGACATCTATTGTAACTTGAAATCTAAGGATATAAATACCGTAGAGATTCATCAGATCTAGCCACACAAAGTTACTTATTAAAATCACAGAATCATTTAGGTTGGAAAAGACCTGTAAGATTATCAAGTCCAGCTGTAAACCTAACACTGCTAAGTCCACCACTAAACCATGTCCCTAACCGCCACATCTACATGTCTTTTAAATACTGCCAGGGATGGTGACTCCACCTCTTCTCTGGGCAGCCTGTTCCAGTGCTGGACAACGCTTTCAGTGAAGAAGTTTTTCCCAATATCCAAACTAAACCTCCCCTGGAGCAACTTGAGATCATTTCCTCTTGTCCTGTCACTTGCCACTTGGGAGAAGAGACCAACACCCACCTCTCTGCAACCCCCTTTCAGGTAATTGTAGAGAGCGATGAGGTCTCCCCTCAGCCTCCTCTTCTCCAGACTGAACAACCCCAGCTCCCTCAGCCGCTCCTCATCAGACTTGTGCTCCAGACCCCTCACCAGCTTCGTCGCCCTTCTCTGGACACGCTCCAGCACCTCAATGTCCTTCTTGTAGTGAGGGGCCCAAAACTGAACACAGGATTCGAGGTGCGGCCTCACCAGCGCCGAGTACAGGGGCACGATCACCTCCCTACTCCTGCTGGCCACACCATTTCTGATACAGGCCAGGATGCCGTTGGCCTTCTTGGCCACCTGGGCACACTGCCGATGCATGTTCAGCCGGTTGTCAACCAGCACCCCCAGCCCCTTTTCTGCGGGGCAGCTTTCCAGCCACTCTTCCCCAAGCCTGTAGCATTGCATGTGGTTGTTGTGACCCAAGTGCAGGACCCGGCACTTGGCCTTGTTGAACCTCATCCAATTGGCCTGGGCCCATCGATCCAGCCTGTCCAGATCCCTCTGCAGAGCCTTCCGACCCTCCAGCAGATCAACACTCCCACCCAACTTGGTGTTGTCTGCAAACTTGCTGAGGGTGCACTTGATCCCCTCATCCAGATCATTGATAAAGATATTAAACAGAACTGGCCCCAGTACTGAGCAGGCCTGAAGTGGAAGAGTAGCTAAAGAGTTTATGAATGTAAATGGTTGAATTTACAACAGTCATGAAGAATGAAAAAAACCTAAGAAAAGTGTCTGACTTTCCATAAATTTCTGACTCCAATATCTCACTACTGCATGGCAATTTTCTTCCTGCCAGTATTTGTACCAGACGGGCTAGAATATTCTGATTTTTGAAAATACAAACATCTTTTTTTTCTTAAGAAAAAAATACTTTGCTATTACACAGAGCTTTAAAACCAAATGAATACTGGCTCTACAACACATCAGACAGCAAGAGGTTCCATGGCTTCAGAACACAGATCTGACTCTCTGAAACTTTTCTTCTAAACGTCTAGAAACACCTGTCATATAAATAGTATGATTCTAAGAAAAGCTTTTGAATATATGATGCATATGTGTCATTGTTACAAATTGATACCATTTTCTAGCTGTCTTCACCTGGAAAAGAAAGAATTTAATCATAGTAGAAATAAGGCTGATTTAAATGTTTAAATTTGGGGGGTGAGAGGGCGTGCTTATTAAAAGCACTCTTACAAACTACATTTCTCGTAGCAACACAGAAGCTGAATGGGTTGGGAGTTAACATTCCTATACAGGGAACAAGAAGGATAAGGGCATGTGTCTGTGTGTGTATTCTTTTCCCCAAGCGAAGGGGTGGCCTGGGCATCCCCTAACCCTCGCTGAAGACCCTCTCCCTACCCGTTCCACTCTAACATCCATACCTGCTATTCCTCCTATTCCTGAGAAAAAATTGTCTATGCTTTAATACATGAGTGCTTTCCAGCCCAGGAATCCTCTATTCCCCAGTTTTCTTGAGGGTCTCAACTCATGAGCTCCCCATGTCAGAGCCCACATTCCCCTGGCTGAAACTACATCCTAACACCATGTGGGCCAGTCAAACTGTTGAAGCAATCAAATCCCTGAACCACTCTTCTCCTCCGTTATGCCCAAGTGCTACCAGTACCTACTAGCAGCTTCTAGATGAGCCTGCTGTCTTGCTTGGCCCTTCAGAGAAAAGGTGGTTTGGCTCTTAACTTTGGAAGAGATTGAAAATACGTATGCTGCACTTATGAAAACATCAGGAAAGTGAAAAGAGGCCAGGTCTAGGTAAGAGGGAGCCTACAGTAGCGTCCCTCATACAAAGCGACTGAAATTCAGCAATACATATTCAAAATTTGCAATGGCCAAAGTTAACACTTGATATTTTTTCTTTTTTTTCCCCAACATTCTGGAACATAACAGTAAAGGCCGATGTCTCCAGAACAGATCAAGGTTGCCTCGAGACCATCAACAGAGTTGGAAGTTACCATAAACTCTGTATTCAGTGTAGCAGAATTTGAAAATATTTTACATAATAAATTAAAACTTTGAAAACCAGAGAGAATCTTTTCTGAGTTCCAGAACAGATCAAGGTTCCAGCTGACAGCAAAAAATCCAAGGATTTTTTTTCCCTAAACTGTGGCTGCACATGTTATTGCTGTGACTTACTGGTTTTATCGTGAATTCTTTTGCTTTTATTCCCATACATCTAAAGCTGCTTTTATTCCCTATGTGGTATCATCAGATGTTCCAAGATTTAAAGTCTATGTCAGCAAAAAAACCAACAACGCTTTCCATCTTTCACAATCTGATGTGCACCAACTCTCACTCAACAAAAGAACTGTCAGCAGCTCCATTATCAAGTACAGTAATAAGCTTAACTTTCTGTGTGCAGCTTTAAGCCACTTCCCATAGAACTACACAAATGCTTCTTTGGTAAATCTTGATTCAAGATTATGGACTTTTTATCTGCAAACTGAGAGGTGCTTCAAAATCTCTAGTACTGCAACCTTTGGTAATCAGATGAGTGACAATACACAAAGTTGCCACTATGATGATTAGAGAATCATGAGCAACTTACATAAGGAACAGAGCATAGATGTGTGGAACTGGGTTCTTGTATGGTGGGTTGTATCACTAGTCCCCAGAGCTTTCAGAATTACCTTTAATTTTTTATTTTTTTTAAAAAAATACCACAGCGCAGTTAGATACCTCAATGAGATTCAGTCATTTTGTAAATTTGAAACCAGTTTTGTGCCTGCACATTTCATATATATTTCTCAAAATTGTTTACAATTCAAGTATTGTTATTCCTTTCTTTGGCACTTGCAGCAGTATTTACAATTGGATGAACAAAGGTAAATATAAGAGGGCACACCTAATTTATACAGTCCATTTCCCTTCCATTAGAGACCTTCCTCTTCCTAAAATCAAATTAAATGGTATTATGCATTAGCAGAAAGTAATCAAATTGTACTTTATTTTACCAGAAAGACTACATTGTTGACCTTTTTATTTTGATTAAAAAAATAACAGGAATGCATGTGAAGAAATTCACCAAGAATGTACTTGACTTACAAAATGTTCAACTGCACTATAAATAAGTCAAATACAGAAAAGAATTATTTTAAACTACTATTTAATCTTCTTTCTTTTCCCTTACAGACATTCTTGCAAGATGTGTGCTATTTCTGTACTCTAAAGGCAATTTTTCAATTATGATTATATAAGAAACAAATATAAAGAAAGAGCATACATCCAAGGTATTTTTTTCTGTGTGCATGTTTGTACATGCGTGTGCAGTTATGGTTAAACGTATACAAGTGCAAACACACGGCTGTTGGCAAAACCCTCATATAAGATCACAAAAAGGTTTTGTGAAGATATGAAGCCAGTATATCTTTCAGCCTCTTTTACAAAACCCGTGCAAAACCTCACTGGTCATAAATCATAGCTCATAAGAAAATATGGATTGCAGGGGGAATAGAGACCTCAGTGAATTTTCTTTCAGTTTGCAGTCTCTTAATAGTTTCAAGGCGTACTTGTATATTTATTGATTAAAGGTCAAAATAGATTTCTTTTTTTCTTCTTTATTCTTAGTAATAACAATTGATCAGAATGGTTTCTTAATCTTCCTCCTTTAATTATCTGACAAGAACACAGCATAGTAGAGAAAACAAGTTCTGTCTATATAAAGTTGTTGAACTACATCGAGGAAAGATAAAGAACTGATTTGTCCCTAAACTACCAAAAAGAAATAAACGAGATCATTTAAGTAGCCAAAGTGAAATCTGTGGGTATTATAATTTCTTTCAGTGACAGACATAAGCACCAGTTCAAGGATTACAGGCAAAAAATGGATACTTCAATCCAAGATTTGGATCGAGTAAGTATACTGGTTAGTAGCTGCCAAAAGTATCACCCTAAATAATGTTGATCTTTTTCACTGAAAATTCCCTATCAACATGGTTTTCCACTTCCTCAGCATAGACAAGAACTGCCCTGATCTAAACAGTGTGGACCCAGAAAGAAAGAACAAAGTTCTCCATGGAGTCATTCCAGTACAGGGGCTCAGAGAACTCCTAACATGTGCCGGTGCCACCAAATTCAACACAAAACACACCAGTCACCATCACTCTGATTGATGAATGTGATGTAACTAAAATGCACAAATCAAAGAAAAGGGAGTGAAATTTTAAATATGTGTGCTCATTTTTCCTTAAAAATGTAGCTCCAAATAACTCTCCATGTAGTGTCATCTTCCTGCCTGGGCATCTGAGGTACCCAAAACCCCGAAGCATACTATGTTCCCAGTCACCAGTTCTGGGTTCCTCTGTGTGACCAAGTTCCTAAAACTTAGGTACAGTAATGCTACTTCAGCACATAATTAGTTATGACCCTGACTCCCCAAGTTTGGGTCTGGAAACAGCTTCCGAACTCTGTTACACTGGTTTCATTCCTCGTTAATATTAATCAAGAAAAACTGATATACTAAGTCACATAACAAAGTTTTATGGTGGTAGAAGAAAAGAAAAAGAGCCAACTGTATACGAACAGTAAGGGTTACATCCCACTACAATTTTGCACTTCATTGGTCAAAAGAGGTACAAACCTCTGCTTCTAGGAAAATAGCAGAGATTCAGATGAAAAGTGAGAGGAGTATAGGAGATGTACAATACACATAATTTGGGATTTGTTGCACCAGACCAGCAACTGGTTTAAGTTAATTATACCATGCGGCATTTTACTAGGTAGCACCTGTTAAGTACTATGATCTCCTCTCTTTCACTTTTCATAACAGAGATGCTACCAGCAGAGCTAGTAGGTTAGGATGTTAGAGAACTTTAACCTGTATTGCTGCTCAAATAGAAGGAATTTTCTTCACTGTGTTTGCTTTCAGAACAAAATAAAACTTACAGAACTTGTGGTTTACCAGCATGAAAATATAGCAATATCCAAGCAGCCAAAAGAAGCTTTTAGTTTTTTTCCAATATCCCCACTGGTTTAACACAAAGCTATAGGCAACACTGTCACTGACTTTTAATGATATTTTAATGTAACTGCAAAAAAAAAAAAAAAAGCAAATTTAATTAATACACAAGGCATTTTTTTTTCTCTAAATAGTAAGTTAATAAGTTAAAAGCAAATAGTGAAAAAAGTGCTCGTGGCCTAAGGAAAAACTCAGTGTGATAAATACGCAGCATAAAAAGCTCCTGACAGGAAAAGACATTGGTTGGCTAACCAAGAAATAAAAAGTCTTTTTATGAGTATTTGTTAACATTTGTTCATTTCCAAGTTTAATAAGTTCCAGGTTAATTTCAAAGGCAAAAATAACACACATTTCTCTTCCCACACATACAGTACTGTGGTAAGATCTGAGTTGTATTGGTGATTATGAAAACAAGCTCACCAAAAGATCTAACAAGATCAATGAACACACAGTGTGGCTTGTGAGGTTTAGGTTGGGCATTAGGAAAAAAAAAAATAAATCTTTAGGAGTGTAAGTGCAGCACTGAAACATTGTCCAGAGATTCTGTGGAACCTTCATCACTGGAGGTCTTCAAGAAATAGCCAGGCAGAGCCACACTGGACCTGATCTAAGCCTGGTGACAGCCCCACCCTGAGTGCAAGGCTGGACTAGATGACTCACAGAGGTCCCTTTCAACCAAAATTTCCACGTTTTTTTGATTGTGCCATATAAATAATTTGGCTAATGTTCATGTTCAACCTCTAGAGCAGCAAGACCTGATCTTTGAGAAATTCTTAAAAATCATAAATGCGCTGATGAACAACTCTAACTTCATCCTTGACATCTTTGTTTCCTGGTTGCTTGTTAAACTTCAGGAGACCAATTTTTTAAAAAGCAAGTAGTTACTCTAGGATGTCTTCTTTGTATGTGAGTAGCCAACTTATAATACCTGACAGATGCTTAAACTGAGAAAATCCTTTTGTTTAAGTTGCATTAACTCAGGTACTTGAAAAGCAAGATGCACAAACTAATTAGTTATTTAAGAAAACACAGGTAAGGGTTTGTGAACTGCTAGCACTGTTGACAAGTTGGTGTTCATTACCATTTAAGTTGGTAGAAATAAAAATGAGCTACAGTGTTTTTAAACTTAAATTTGACACTAGACTATTATTACTGATGTAGGCCTACAGATTTAATCAAGGAACATATATGCTTCCATACTTGAAGCATAAAGAGATGCTGCTACTACATCTTCAAATTAAAATGATTTATGCAAAGCGTAAGCTACAATTTCAGTGCTTTCAAATTTTGGTAGTATGGAAAATTTCTTTTACATTTCATCTTTATTCCAATATCCATAACATGGCAGAACTACCAAGTTCCCAAAGTTCCCGATTTCCTAAAAGATAATATAGTTGCATCATGTATAACATAAATTCTATTTAAAAAGTTGAAAAAAACAAAACACTGACCTGGACAAAAAAGAAAAAGTACTAGTATCTTCAGCTTACTGAGAAGTTTCAGAAGTTTGTAAAACTGATTCCTTGTATCTAGCTAATAACTTTCAAACATTCCCAATATTTTTATTATTTTTTAAAGTATCTAAACAGGTCAACATCATGCAAGTTATTTCATTTACCAGTTACAAAATATGTATAAAAATGAACAGAAGAATCCAAATTGCATATTCTAAAAAATTTCACAGATATTATATTTGTTTTCTTACATTTTCTTACATTCTTTACCCATGATCTGGATGAGGGGATCGAGTGCACCCTCAGCAAGTTTGCAGACGACACCAAGTTGGGTGGGAGTGTTGATCTGCTGGAGGGTAGGAAGGCTCTGCAGAGGGATCTGGACAGGCTGGATCCATGGGCCCAAGCCAATTGGATGAGGTTCAACAAGGCCAAGTGCCGGGTCCTGCACTTGGGTCACAACAACCCCATGCAATGTTACAGGCCTGGGGGCAAGGGGCTGGAAAGCTGCCCCACAGAAAAGGACCTGGGGGTGTTGGTTGACAGCCGGCTCAATATGAGCCAGCAGTGTTGGCCTCAAGTTTCAGCAGGGGCGGTTCAGGCTGGATATTAGGAAAAATGTCTTTCCTGAGAGAGTGGTGAAACACTGGAACAGGCTGCCCAGGGAGGTGGCGGAGTCACCATCACTGGAGGTGTTCAAGGAACATGTGGACATGGCATTGCGGGACACGGTTTAGTGGGCATGGTGGTGTTGGGTTGATGGTTGGACTTGATGATCTTACAGGTCTTTTCCAACCTTAATGATTCTGTGATTATTCAAGAATTCCTTTTAACCACTTTTATTCCTTTCTCTTTGTACTAACAACCGTGTACCTATATATTTTTGGACATGTTTTACCATGCTTCTGTGTTAGGCATCTTGTAATTAGAAGTAATATGGGTCAGTATGTAGAGCTAAAAGTTAGGGGCAATGGTACCAATCCAAAGGGAACTGCAAATAAAGCAATCTTGTTGTCTGAGTGTTTTGGAAAGATACTTGACATTTCAAAAGCTAAAATGACCCCACATGATTTATGAGGAACTAAAATACATAACTTAAAAACTACTTTAAGACTAATTTTTTATAGATAACTCTCCAAATCACTGAAGTTGACCAAACTAAAATTTTGATGTCAATTTATTAGTTTTTGAAAGCATGATGATTACTTGCCTTTCAGATTATTTATGAAGTGAATCATGTGCCCTACATCAGGAACAGAACAGTTTCTACACTCTGTTTTACTGTGGTGTGGAAAGACTTTACAGCTTACAAAGACAACGTGAACTTCTTTGTTTATTTCATTACAGAGGTAAAAATCAAATGCTCTTGTCACAGCAAAGCAAACCCAGAATCATGACAATTAAAGGAATGCAGAGCAGAAGTACCGCTCATTCCACTTCATTACCTAACACAAAATGTATTTCGGATACATCCTCTGTTCTTAGACAAGTTGATAAAAACCCATGTTATTGGAATTTTTATTACTGTTTTTGCTGTTGACTCATAATTCATGTTTCAAACTAATATGAATTAAAAAATTATAAAGTCTTTACTTATTGATATTTAAATATTGGGCCACAAATGCCATACTTAAACATAACAGAACTATTCATGTATATACATCATGAGGCCTTGGTAATATGCCACAAGGCAGAGACGCAACAGATTTAGAATTTGTTTTCATATTCTCCTTTCCATTCTTAAAAACTTTTAACCATTAAGCTGTTTTTGTTAAGCATTTTCATTTTTTATTTAAAAAAATAAGGCTCTAAAACAGTATTGATCACATTGCTGTGAGAGTAGCCATTTGGTTTTATTACTATTCTAGTGAACTACATCAGTATCTTAATCAGTATTTTTTCAGGCATCTGAAGAAAAAAAATGTTTCTAGGTATTCAGTTTCTTAATGCAATCCTTGAGACTACAGAAATGATTAAAAGAATAGAATTTTTTTTTCTTAAATTTAGGCATTCAAAGTATTTTTTTAAGGCAGGCAGACAGTGAGATTATGGTCAAAATAAGCCTTCCCTTCAGAAACCTGAGTATTACTGAAATTCAACAACTAGCCAAGAGAAGTTACAAGTAGAATATAGAAAGACAATCCTACCACTAAAAAATAGTATTTTTAAAGACTTAACTTAGTTTCAGTAATTATGTTGAAACAACTATATTACTTGCTAAGAAGTTTAAACAACAGTTATCATATTTAAGCACTCTGAATGGCAATCTCCATTACGGATGCTGCCTGAAGAAAATAATTACTTTTACTTAGGCAACAGTGAAGTAAAATACTAATTTTAAAATGTAATTTGTAAAAATATATTTTATAGTGCATTAAAAAGGGGATAATAAAACTGGCTCCTAGAATTTAGAAGAAATAAATTGCAACTGCAAACCAGCACAGCTACTTTAAAATGTGGTGCAACGCCTTACTTGTATGATTACAAATATCAACCAGAGTTTTGTAGCATAATTTATGAAATGGAAAAAGACTCCCTAAATTATTTTTTTTTCTTTTTTGAGTTCTGTTTTCTCTCACTTAAGAAAAATATAAATGCTGCTTTTAAATTTAGAATTATGAGAGGGACCCTTAAATAATCCCCACTGAGACTAATACTAGGTTTTATGAGAATAATTTTAAATATAAATAATGTATGGATTTTTTGAAGTATATTGGTAGTTTCTACTCAACAACTAAAGTGGTTTAGGGGCAAATTTTAAATTAATTCAAAAATTCAATGAATTAAATACAAAACTAGACTATAGCAACAGTGTGTTAATGTGAGTCATTACTGGTGTTTGTCAGAAAATAGTAAACGTTTTAAACGTTTAAATTAAATTATATTCTAACCAGGCTAGAAATATTCATGTCAAATACAAGTTCCACAGTTGTTTTTATCAAGGAAATCTACCTCTGACTGCAAATCAAATGCTCTGTTGGGAATGATATTCTCCACTGCAGTGTGAAATTAATAGATACTGTTTGAAATGAAAGATAAGACAAAAATGTAAAATGACAATACATTTCTTCAGTAGTTTGAGGGGGTTTATCAAAATACAAAACCAATTTGCTATGACCCTAATGTTCATAATATGATCATAATTACACAGTTTACATGCAATAATTTACTTGCACTTCAAATCAGTCTTGAGCTGCAAACAACAAGTTTTTAGATAAAATAATTTCAAAAATATTTTTGCTGTGTGGTAGCTCACTGAAGAGGCACCTAGCACACTGTTTTCAATTCAAGGGTTAACAAGCCCACTGACGGAATAAAGCTTTATGTTATGTTTTAAAGGTCATATAAAACAGGAAATACAAATATCACAAGAGAACAGAAGTTTGGTCCTGGGTCAAATGAAAGTTCAGTATTATAATATCGTTTCCTAATACAGTAAATACAGCAAATGAATAAACAAGAACCTGAAAATGTATTTCTGGCAACATAGGCCAAGGTTGTGGCCGTTTCAATTTTTGTGATACCAGAAACATATTTTGCATTTTGGTACTCAGAAATAAGGTGCATTTTTCCAAAGATTAACTGAAGCACCTCTCTCTAGAGATAAAAAAGCATAAAATCATAACTTTCTGTTATGATTGATAAACTACTGCCAAGTTTGTCACCAAAGAATTGAAATAACAACCCAAACCACTAAGTTTCCCATAGAAGAAATTAAATCAAAGTAACAGTACCTGTGGATCTCTCTACAAGACAAACCAAACCTGAAGTACAACACATCTCTGTTTTCCACATTTAAAACAACCAACTGGGAACAAACTGTGTAGAAATCATAAGCTTCTGCTCTGTTCATCTTGATGATTCAAAAGTACGTCTACATCCAGCTTCCTCCAACTGGCTATTATACTACATTATTTTTAAGGGTACAGGTTAAGGGGGACAACCCACCTTCTAGTATGACAAAAAATGGTTTAGAACTTTGTCTCATCTCATTTCTAAAAGAGAAAATTCTTTGTTACGTACTGTAGGACAAAGGATTTGCAATTATCTGTTATTTGAGAAATATGCTATTGCAGTAATTTATCCCACTGTATGGGTCTTGAAGACGAACGGTGGTATCTCAAATCAATTTTTAAACAAAACTGCATGGAATTTTCGTGACACTGGGAATACTGATAAAACTTACACAATGAAAATTTGGATTTTGATAGTTATGAATTATATATGGTGTTGACAAGATTGTTCAAGGGCTCTTTTCTGCTTCAGGGATTACTTTTGATACAGTGTTAATTTGACTTTTTCTTATTAACAATTTCTACTGAAAACTCCAGACAGGTGACTAAAGGTGTTCACTCCTTGAACACTCTTAACAGAACTAAAGAAGATGTCCTCTGATAGGGTTCCAATCCAAAATACATGAGTACACAGCTATCTTTCCTCACTTTAACAGTCTTTTTGGTTTCAATGGCAACAATTTTCTTATGGAAATAAAATCAGGTGTCAATACATGCAAGGGTGTATATGAACAACTACTCCAAACTAAACAACAATATAAAAGGAATATAAAAGATCAGAACAAACAAGTTGAAAAGGATCCTTACAAAACCTGTATACTCTATAATTTTTTCTCCTTGCTAGAGGGAAATGTACAGAGGTTCTGAAATACATTAAAAGACTTCAAATCTTCTCTCTGCACACTCCAACATAAACAGTAATGCCATTTAAATGGAGGAAGGGATAGTAAGTTATACTGTGTATTGCTGCTTTGTTAAACTACATAAAACTCTAACACACCTCTATTGCTAGAATAAGCTTTCACTGATCCTTGTAATCACCAGAGTCTATATAGAAATATTTGCTTCACAATTCTGAAAGAATGAACATTTTAATATAAAAGCAAGCAAACCCACTTTATTAGCTGCTAGAGATTTTGTCAGAGGAAGTAAGTGTCATTAATGCATACAACAGGGTACAGATCGCTTACCACCTACTTAGTCTTCAGGTAATTAATTCTTACAGTCTACTGGAGTCAAAGTTGCAGCCTATCCATAGAAAAGGAACCTTAAAACTAAGCAAAGAACCTCAAAATTTAGCACTAAACATCAACAATCCTGCTGATTTACTTCAGTGAGTTCAGGTTTCTGAATAATTAAGTAACAGAACAAAAAGTAGACAGAAAATGCTGTTGTGAAAAGGAAGAAAAAATAAGTTTATAAAAAAGCAATATATATTCTTTTTCTTTCTCACGTATATAGCAGTAAATACATAAAGCAATTACATAATATAATACCACCATTTTATACTAACAAACATAGATATATACATAACGTACATAGCCACTAAAGAAGATAACAGAGGGCCTGGTCCTTAAAAGATTATCTGTACACTTATCTACAAGCATAAACATAGTTCTCAGTGTGATTACTGTTTGCATGCATTCGATCATTAAAAGAGTACAAAAGAGAAAGAAATACGCACAGGATAGGAAAACATAACAGGGGAAAGATTGATTCTGAGAAGAAGGGAAACTTGGAACTCAATATCGCAACAATTCAAAATGATTTTGAAAGAGAAAATGAAAGCTCTATTTATTCAAATTATATAAATTAAGGAAGACCAGTAATGTGTGAGGATGAAATCTTTTGAACTCAAAAATGTTATTTACTACCTGTTCCATTCTGTCTACCATAAGTGCTGCATTTATCCCACAAAAAATGTATTTCCCTTACAAGTAATACTGTACAAAAGTGGTGTTTTAAAAATAGATTTTAAAAGGCTAAAATAAGGAAAGAAATAGTTTTAGTGATATCAAGCATTAGAGAGATTTGCTAATCCAAGAGGGAAGGAGAAACAAAACATTCTTTTGTGAGGAAATACCCACAGTATGCTTATTCTTTATGATTTACATGACAAATGCTAAATATTGAAGAGAAAACTCAAGCGACTCTCATGGGATTTATCTGTATTATTCAATAGGAAGACCTGATCCCGTGATAATATTCTATTTTAAAATAGAAAGCATATGTAGCCTAAATATTAAAACATTAGAATTTAACAGCATCTTGGAAAATTATTTTAACTTTGTTAGCTGTATCTCACTTCTCAGAAAAGAATCCATAATCCAGTTATGAAGAAAAAAAAAGCAACTTACAGTTATGTTTTGTCTTGTGACAGTTGGACTTGACTCAGAATAAACAGTCTTATTCCTCCAGACATCTACTTGTAACAGCTGTGCCCTATCTATAACATTTTAAAATAGAAACTATATAATTCAATTACAGTTTGCTGAAACTCATTTTTTGCTTCTGCAAACTTCCTCATAGAAGAACCTTTTATAAAAATCCTGTGTCCTCAGAGACACAAAATATATCAGTAAATGATGAAAAGAGGTAATATGAAAAAGCAATACTCACAATCTTAGAAAACAAAAAGGCTACATATCTAGAGAGCTCTTTTTCAATATTCAGAATCTTAAAGGTATCAGCAAAATACCACAGTTCATCTCAGGTCCTTGTGCCAAGCATTTAATCTGGAAGGCTTTGTGCAATTACTTTATAGCTAGAAATAGAGACTTTTTAAGTTAGGCAAAATCCAGAACTACTAGGTAATAGAAATTCTACACGACAACTATAAAGACAATTGTCATCTTCTGGAGGTTACTTGACAGGAATCGTTATGACATAAACATATTCCCTGAACTATGATAACTGCACTCCTATTAATAAAAGTTTGGGTATTTTGGTTTTTCAGAAATTTCTTAAGTGATTTTGCACAGCACAGCTGTGCAAAGTGCTGATTTTGAACACTTCCTTCCAAACTGTTTTCAAAAGTTGTTTTTCATTTTTTTTTTCTGAGGGGTGGTGGTTGGTTTGTTTTGTGGGTTTTTTTTTGTTTGTTTTTCTTTTTCTTTTTTCTCTTAGTGGAAGCCTACAATTTAAAACTTGCCTTGAAATAACTTTCTGCACATACAGACAAATACCACTGGTCTGACTACTTTTCTAAAGTGGAAGTAAAGCATTGAAGATTTTTATCGTTCACTACTGGTAAGAATGAAGTTTTAAGTAATTAGTAAATTTACACTTAACATTACTGCAAGACCAGATCCTTAAAACATCTAGTCCTGTTTCACAGGCTAGTTCAATCAAATCTTTTCATCTTTGAACACAAAATCTCACTTTTGTGTTTCAGAATGCATAGCACTCTGCACCACTACAAACTTTGTAAGTAATAATTTACTTAAAACAAATTCCCAGCACTAAGGATATCAACAAAACCCAGAACCAGAGCATAAAACTGAAAAGACAGTTACACAATTCTGCGTGTGCCTGCTGCCCTAGCTCATTGCTATACATCTTCACATCAGCTGAATTCATTTGACACACAGTCTCCCCACAGCCGAAAAAGCCTAGCTTTCTTGCTAGTTCTTAGTAAAAGCATAAATACATCCCGCCCCTCCCCGACGTTTAAGTAAAGTTAAGGTTGTGAAACAAATCAACAAAAGGCAGGAAATTCAAAGGTAACACTGACAATCCATGGTTAATTTATGATTGTTTAACAAAAGGGCAAAATTATATGAGGAACTAATGTCAGCTTTAACTTCACTCTGTCTGTGTTCTTGGGCAAACAGGTGTTTATGTCAAAAAGTATACTAATTCAGTCTCTCCTGTCAGTTTAAGCAAATTCAAGTGATTATTTAGCATTTAACAATGTGTGGGATGCAAAGAAACTTTTAAAATAATTTTCAGCATGCTAGCATGTTACACTGTGACAAACATATTAATTAAAAATGGATTTTTGGAAAGTTATGCTAGACAAACATAAACAAAGGTATCATTCGATAAATTTTTCAGAAGTAAACAAAATATACTTTTTGGTATACAAAAATTACAAAATTAACCATTTTGTAATGTAACATGAAATACAGCAATAGATTATTTTTTTCTCTAAGTTAATAACTTTTAGTATGTACATATACTTCAGTTCCTCTTTGAATCCTCTTCTGTCTGTCTTTTTGTATAATATAACAAAACATTTTTCTGGGCAGAAAAATGTCAGAGAAAGTAATGTTGCCTATGGTTACATTATCAGGGTGTAGGCATTTTTAATTAATCTTTTAGGCTTCAAAATAAAATTTAGTATTTTAGTGTGTTTTAAAAACACTGATTGCATATAAACATGTCTGTCTGGTAGTTTTGCATACTGTCTTATTGTGGAAATCGTCGAACAAAAGATGAAATTAATGAAATTATGAAGTTCTCACTTTATAGTTTTTGCTAGAGTACATGAAATTACCTCACACACACAACCTATAGCATTAATTGCAGGGCAACAATAACAGTTTTTGCTGTAATTATTTTCTTTATTTACTGGAATTATTATTATTATTGCTTAATTAATGTCTTAATTAATGATTAAAAATCTTGTTGGAAATTAGCAATATTACTTATTTTTTTCCAGTTGAATTGCTAAGCAATTACGATCTTGTCCCAGAGGTCAAAACTCCAGCTCCTATAGCACCAAAAATTGTTCTTGAACAGTTTGAAAGAGGCCTTTAAAATCCTGCATCTGTATTCCATGCCTGCATCTGTACTACACCAAGCTGCAAGAAATCTGGTTACCAGCTCTAGGTATGTTTTAAAAACCCAGTGAAAATGTGTACAGTTACAATTTAAAGTTGGTGTCCAGATCTCAATTTCCAAAGCAAGGACAAGTATGTGTTTCACCCTCAGGATTATCAAACAAAACAGCATGTTGCACACAGCTGTATGCTCCCACCCAATCACGGCCTCACAGAGCTTCAGACACTACTTACTTCTTGGTGGAGCCTGAACAACTATGCATGTGAAGTTTTAAGTCTTTGTAAGATCATGGGAGACCACCTGAATGATCCCACAAGTCAGGCACATGCTTCTCAGTTGTTTTCCTCTACTTGCTGCAAATACAAAGGTGCAGAGAACGAGGGCTTGAAAAGTCTCTGAGGAAGAGAATGGATGCTTTTTTCCCTTTGTAGAAGAGAGGCAGCTTCTTTGATAAAGGAAGTTCAACAACAAACTGGGCTCACAGCACTGTAAGGTGCTCACTTTTTTAACTTCACAGCACCACAAACAAATTTGGGAAAGTCTTCCACTGAAGTACCAGGAAACAAATGACAAAGGAAGAAAGGAAAAGGGTGAAGCCTGGCTCCACCCTGCAATACTCTTGTTAACCTGATCAATACTCACTTGCTACCACATTTTTAATCTAAGGCAAAGTTTTGACTTACAAAGCGTAAATTATGCTTATAAATTCTACTTTGCTCCAGTTTATTTTGCATTTTCAGCTCAGGTATCACAAGCAGTTGAATATATTTGTCAGGCTGGCACACTGAGATATGCTGAAGATTATAATGATAATCAATTAGTCTTAATAATTTATCAAAAATAAGTCAGTATCACAGCTGTTTTGCTGGATGTTTTACTGATCCTTATTAGCATAAATAGTCAAATTTTTAAGTGAATAGTAAAACCTAGTATCAACACTATGAACTGAAAATGTTCTCAAAGTCCCAGTAACTGACTGCAATAATGTTGAGCGACTGCAGAATCCAACAGATTAGTGACAGGTGAGCCTTAGTCCACAGACGTCAACAGAAGCTCAGGTTGGATGACTATTGTTGCCAAGCTAACCATCCAAACTCTATATATATTCTCCACTCACTCATTCTGTGAAACACACTTCCCACTTTTCATCTAGCTATGGACACTTCCTTTCCCCTCTCTCCATTCTTTCATAAGCAAGACCTTCCCTATCCTCAGTTTCTTTGCTTCAGTTTCTCAGTGTGTGTTTTCCTACTATAGGGAGAAATCCTGTTTTCCTCTCAGTAACTGCAGCCAATGAAGGGTGAAATCAGTCTGAGAAATTACTGATCCTCAAGATGCGGATTCTATTATTCCCATGATGATTCTTTCTACACAGGTTGTCAAAGTCAGAAGGGGCAAAAGTACAGCTAGTAGATGTGTAATACACAAATGGACAGTCTTATTTCCAACTGAGGTCCTGCACCTCTGACCCTATAGCAGTGACAAGAAGCACCTTCATCGTCATTTTGTGTTCTACAGAGAACTCCCCTCCTTGAATTTCCAGCAGAAAGTTCCCATTTCACAAATTCACAAATTTATCTTGGCCAAGTGGTATCAAGCCAAAAAAAGCTATGTTTTCAACTTTGGCAAGATCTGTTCTGCACATGGAAGTACAACTTCAGACTATAGAAAATGGTGGTATAGGCCCACGCTCCCTCTCCTCTGCTGTGCCCCAAAGCAGCCACAAGTGCTACAGCTGTATTGTGAGCTCATGTTCAAATAGTGTGGACATGAGGTGAGCTGAACTCTACGGACCAACATACCCTTGAATGTACCCACGCAAACCCCAGTGAAATGCAAAATCTGAAGGGGAAAATAAACAAATGAATTTGTGACCACTGGAAAGGTAATTTGTCACTTTGACATAGTAGCTCTTTATACAAGCTATGGAGTAAAAAGTTAAAGTAAAAAAAGAGTGAATGAGAAACAATCAGAAAACCTGAGATGCACATCTCAAAGATACAGTTCATAAATCCTACTGAAATTTAGGTATGTAAGCAGAAGATGGACATTTGAGAATTTGGCCTTATTGTAGAATTATGTGTCTTATTTGAGGTCAGTATCTTATTTGACAAAAACAAGGCAAGATAAAACAAAGCAGCCTCTGCAAACACACTCAAGTGCTAAGAAGTTTTCCTATTTCAAATACAAATTCTGTGTCTCTATGTGGCCTATCAGACAGAAAGCCTAATTACTAAGGTGTTCCTCTCTAGTTTATCATAACAGCATTTTTAAGGGATCATCAAGTTCATTCAAATTTTATGGCCTACAATAGGCAATCAATCCACACTCATACCTGCTTAGTTATACTTCTACAGCATCTAGAAATGCACATGTATTTTTGGATTTTCTCTCAAATGGTATCCTGGCCTCCAGCACAATTCAAAGGGCAATCTACCCAGTCTGCCCAGTAACTGTCAATTCTACAAGGAACACTTTGCAGCACATACATACACTGCCTTTCATACTTCTCACCACAGATATTTTTAAGCATGTCAAACACTTTTTGTACATTTCCTATTTTTAGGGATAAAGCTTTTGGAAATTTTCATCTATACATTTCCAACACTTTTATAAGAGTCCCTGTGCAAAGCTAGTAGAGCTCATTCTTCACAAAAACATAGGTATAGGTATATTACATACCATAGTCAGTGATCTTACAGGATACTAAATACAGCTCCTTCAGATTCCGGCCTTCTTTGGCAATCACCTCCACACATCTGGAAGACACATACAGTAAAATCACAGTTAAAAGACAATAGATAATTTTTAAATAGCAAGAGCACAATCCACAAGTGTAATGTACTGTATCTCAATTTCTTCATTTTGTGAACTGTTCATGGCTACATGTATGCACTGGAGAAAAATATTATTTTACATTGAAAGCTTTTATATCAATATTCCCATAAGTCTTTGAATATGTGAGTTGCTTGAAATATATACAGACAAGTCCTCTGGAAAATAGTATAAATGTGAATTTCCATCTCTTTATTACTGTGTAACTTTGGAAAGTTTCTATTGCAAGATTTAAGCTTTTAGAGTTTTCTTCTAGGGAAGAACTATAAATGCACTGTAATGAGGACAAAAGCTAAGAAAATGTAATTTTAAATTCATGTTTGTATTTCTTCAGTGATTATAGCAGGAGTCAGCATTCATCAGGTCACAAAATTCTACATGCCATTGGTGTTCCAATATGTTGCTAGAGAAGCTTGTATAGATGAGAAGACAGTTCATTTGTTTGCCTTGTCACAACTATGTTGAATTTGCAAGGAAACACATAAGTTTCTTTCTGTTAATCTCCTTGTTTGATCTCTTGTAATTAATAGAAAAACTAAAATTGTCTTGCAAAATAGGAGCTCATTATATACTTTCGATCAAGTCTATATTAATGTTATGTTTACAACTGTGTTGTTTATAGCGTATCACTCAAAAATGTAGTTCATAAAATACATTTTCAGTCCCATTAATGTAAAATGCATCACTGTTCATTAGATCAGCTAACATGACTATTGTGTTATTCTCTACATAGAGACATTTTAATAGTATATTTTATACATACGATAAATTGTAAGAATTTCTTCTGATCCAATATATTCCTCTTTAGTTTTCATATGAATTACCCAATCATCTACTCTGCCTCTTCCTACAGTACACAAAATGAAACTGCTTGCCAATTTTGAAAAAAACAGGTATTGCTGAATTTGTCATAGCTTTTGGAAAATACACCTACATCCTCAGGGACGTTTTTCCTCCACTTACCACCACCAATAGATTATCTCCCAATCTGATTTAACTGTTCGTGCTGCCAATTTTAGATTTTAAAACCAACCACCTAATTCGTATAGATTACAATAACACAATAATGGAATGATAGCCTGTCATATCTGTTTGTCCCCTCTCTGCATCATTCTTCTAAAATCTAGGATGAAATTTCACTACTACTAATAAAACAGCACACCTCTGACAGAGGACCTTAATCATCGTTCCTTTACCACTTTTATAAATTTTCAACCTTTGAAAACTGTGAGAGCCTTGTATTTAGAAAATGTTTGCAATGCTTGTCATTGAAAAAAGGTTGCCTTACTTTAGGAATACAAAAAGCAAGGAGAGGAATATATAACATGGTAATCCCTAACATGGAAGAAAAGCAGGGTGAACCTCCAGATTCTGTACTCATTTAAACCCGCAACTTCTCTGGTAAGAAAATTAGCAAGCATGACAGTTATTTTTCTTTTAGAAGTTACATCAGGACTATGCTTTTTAGTACAAACTAACCTCAGAATTACACATTTTCATCAGGTTATTTTCCTAAAAACCACGTAAGATTTAGAGCATTAAACACATTTGATGTACGTGAAAAACTTTGGTTCCTGTAAGACATGATTTTGAACAAGATACTCATCTTTGTTAACTGGCTTATCAAGATCAACTAGGCCATGAGAAAGATTTTTTATTATTTATTCCAGAAAAATACTTCCTAATAATGAGATTTTATTGCTAATATTATTAATATGAAGAAACAGAAAATCATTATCCTGTATTTTATTAGACAGTATGTCCATTAGACATAATTAGATATAATTGAAAAGTGAATGGACATTGCAGTTAAAAGAAGCTTTTATTAATTCTTATCGTATATATCATTAGGAAAGTACTGAGATTATGAAACACTTCTCAGCTTGGATAAAAATTCTGAACCTCAAAAAATATTTTGAAAATTTTATCTAATGACTCTGCAAGTTTTCAAATTATTTCTGATCATTTTTACTTACTGAGAGACAATTAATTGATCAAAAATACAATATAGCAATTAGTGTATAGCAATACCAACACAAGACAGTCAAGATGACATAAAATACTACCTAATTTTTCCTACAACTTCAGTTACACAAATTTTCAATCAATCAGGGTCAAATTTGTATTATCTGCACATAGACAAATCTGCATATGCATCCTTCAGCATCTTCACATACTTAAATCTCAGGATGTTGGCCATTCTCTGTCTCCAAACAAATTCTGTTCAACTGTGAAGAAAGGCAGTTGTAGTTTCTGTCCCCCCTCCCATAAGGGTGCCAGTACATATTTACAAGCTTGTTTTAATAAATAAAGAGTGCTAGAAAAGCAACGTTTGAGAAGATATTTTAGATGCAGACCATCACTTGATCCCAGGAGCAAAGGACAAAAGTATTTGCCTGTGTGGCCTTTATAATTATATCCTTTAATCCTTCCAGATAGTGCTAGCTCTAAGAGCTAAAGTTTTTTCAAGTGGCTCGAGTGACTCCAATCCTGTTCTTAGTGACACCCTGGAGTCTAAATGAAATACTGCTCACTTTCTTCTAATGAGAAAAGAAACCTTCACAGTCTTTAGTTATTGCCAGTAAACAGAAAAAAAAAGGCAAAAAATGTATCTTTGTCTGCCTCATTTCTTTTTGTTATTTGAAAATATTAAAATCACCTAACATCTAAAAGAATGAGGTAATGACACATCTAGTTTGGAGAAGAAAAAATTTAAATATAGCTGAAATAGTGAATTTTTAATTTTTTTGTCCGCCTTCTGTAACTTGCATCAGTCAATCTAATTTCAGTTTTAATTTCTATTATCCTGTCTACAGATCATCACCATATAAATCAACTTGCAGAGATGGAAGAAACACTTTATATTGCCTCATTAGCCTCTGCTCTGTAGAGGGTCACACAATACATAATTGTTAGTAACAACTGATTTCTTTATAATGTATGGAAAAATAAGAGTAGTTGTGTATTTATTACTTTTACCTTTTAATCTTTGTTAAACATGACAGCAAAGAAAAAGGTTAAAAGAACAAAATGAAATTAACCTTTACTAGAAAGCAAGGATCAAGTCATATTAATTCTGTTGTAATAATCCATCAAAATTGTATCAGATTATTGCCATATCTATCTTTGGAAGTCTTTATATTTGCAATGTTCCTGAATTAGACAACAAAGAAGCCTAACCTTAAACACACCAGCATAATACTAATAAATACGAGAAGCAAAGTTATTATTTAAAGCAGCAGCAAATGACAGAAGTGAGCAAAACAGATAATTGAGCCCCCAAAAACTTGGGGCTAACCCCTATCTGTCAGGGAGCTAACATGATGCCTCTTGGACATGGTAACAACAGCTGTGTGCCAAGGCAGAGAGGAGATCTTTTTAAATCTCTTAACCCAAGGTTATTGAACAGGCTTTTATCAGCTCATCCTACTAATTTTAATAACAAAAAGACATGCAACATCTAGATGAAGCAATGAAAGTTACAGGGACACAGATATTTCTTTAACATTTTTCCTCCAAACATACTAAATTATAAACATTCTTCCAGGAAGAAAAAATTCTTCCAGGAAGAAAAAACTCTCAATCTGGGTTACAGAAACCACAGAATTTTGTCTACCATCATGTACTTGCATATACTGCTCTTCCCACCTGGTCTGTACATGTGACCAGAAAAATTACTTACATGTACAAAGATTTACTGGTATAAAACTTCTCTGCAAATAAGTCTCTTCAAAAGCAACTAAACTGCATGACTGAGACATAGATATGTCTACTGATAACTTCAAAATTAGGTGTATCATCTTCACAGTTCCCACATATAAATCTGTGCAATGATTTCGCTAAGTCAAGGTGTAATGCAAAATCTAAGAGCTTAAAAATAATAAAAGAAAATTACAAACTAGAAAATAAGTAATTCAAAACCCTGTAATTTTCTTCTCTTAGCCAACTGATCCCTACATTCTTTGATTTAAATGAAAGCTTAAGGTTAATGAATTAAACTGTGCAAGCTCCTACCTGTAAGAAAAGATACAAAAGATCCCTGAGTTACAGAAAATAATTGTCTTTTCTATATACATACACAGCTTTTATGTTTCTGGTCTAATTCTAAAAACATTGGAAAATCATATTTGTGACAACCGAAAGAAACTAATGAGAAAATATGACTACAGTATTTGTGGTATAAGTGGTCCTGGGAGACCTTGTTACAGTCTGAGATGCTCTTCAGCCCTGAGTGAAGCTAATTGGAGTTGCCATATACTGGTTAAGAGATCACAATTTGAGGGAGTGAGTTTCACTCACTGTAGAAGTGTAAAAGACCAAAAACATTAATACACTCCCTTAGTAAGATTCAAAATTAACATCAAACTGTTTACAAGGCTTCTTTGCATTTGACTGGCATACATTTGCCTCTAAGCAGTAAAGTGAACACCTTACTATCCTTCAAAACATAACCAAGACCACTACTGGGAATGAAAAGAGCTTGGAAAGAACAAGAACACTAAAATATACAATGGAAAACCAGAAACCTTTCACAAAGAAATATACGAATCTCCTCAAAAATTAGTGTTTCAAAGGTTAAATTCAGGCAGAAAATAGTTGCTGTGTATAAAATAATACTCACAGCCGTTGGTTTTGATGACTTAAACATTCTTATGGAAGGCAACAATGCACTATAATAATCAAGTCTCTCCCACAACAAAAAAAAACCTCTTACCACAGAAGCACATAGAGAGTCTTAAGAAATTGATGTTATCTGAGGCCTTCAGCACTCAGAAGGAATAATTTGAAGGCTAAAACAGTGAAAGGACTAACATTTTACTGAGAGATCTATAAACCGTTGTAAAATCTCGTAACAATAAATTATGAACTTCACATGCTGATGGATACATATTCTTGGTTCAGGATTCTCTTTTATTGATCATTTTATTTACATTATGACCAACACATCTCTTTTAATATATTTGTTTTCTAATACTTTATACTAACAAGGGGTATGATTTTTACTTATCTTTCACTTATCCTGGTACACAGATTTTACTGCCATTTTAACATTCCAATCACATTCAAAATATGTATTTTAAAATTTATTTTATTTTGAACATCAAGAACTGCATCTATAAGAAATAATATTAATCACAGAGCCAGCAAAAAAATCAAACCCAGAAACTGAATTTGAAAAACACTTTTTGTCTGGAGCCAATATGCAAAGTGTCACTAGTTATACAAGTTAACAGCAATTATCGTAGGGCAGTCAATAAGTTTTGATTAGCAAGGAGGCATTCTTTAAAAATCACTGTAATTTAAAATGAGGTTTACCAAACTGTTTTGCCACATACAGAACAGGAAAACAGATAAGATTTTTTTCACATGGGAACTCACAAACTACAGAGGTAAGGGCAGACAAGTCCCACAGTGACTGCTTGTGCTCCGAGCTGGTCACATGCAAGGAAGCTCCAATCAGAGAGTTACACAGATAAATTAATCAGCACTGTGCTTAAGCCATTATGCCCTGTCTTTCAGCAATAAATATCTATTTTCAAATATTTATTAGTAGTCTTATCTAAAATTAAACACCTTTATAATTCCTGTTACCCTGACTGCATGTAAATCCAGCAAGCAATTAAGCCAAGAAAGGAGAGATTTAGCAAATTGTTTAATTCCACTATCTGACATTTACATGTACTAGTATTCCAGGTGCCCTTTGGTTCCTTTCTGACATGGAGGAACTAGATACCATAATGGATTTAACACAAATAAACAACTATGAAAAATAATTTTATTCTAAAGCCCTCATGGATCTGATTTTCCACAGCTAATCATGCTAAAGTCTGGAAGACAATTAAATGGTATTTCTTATTTTTTAAGAACTTTGAAATATTTTGAAATTTAGATTTGAGATGGAAAAAAACATTTGATACAGCACTTCAAATACAGTTTCTTAAATCCATTGTGGCAACTTGTTTACTGTTGTAAGCAAAACCAAGGAACTGTTAACTACCAGCAAGCCAATGTACATTTCTTAGCAAGCCTTACGTTTTGTATTATACAAACAAATAATGGCTTCCTTCCTGAACTGTTTTAGTTGTCCTTTCCACTGGAAAACTGGTAAAGTACTTGCTTTAAAGGTATGATACAGGTGGATTACTCTGCTATATTAGAGTGCTGGTGTAGAAAAGGAATTGCTTACATACATGTTGCTTCTTCACACAGTTAATGAAGCATAAAGGTAATTAGCATAATGTTGCCTACTTGCAAATGCAAAAATGTACAGATTTAGAAAATAATGACTGCACAGTAGCTATAGACAGGATCGGGAGTTGGCAAATTGTAGATTTTATTTCTATGCACACAAGGAAATCCTTGTGAATTCAAACAAGATACTTGATGTCCTACTGCCTCATTTTAACTTCCATAAAGTGTACCGCAGTGTACAGAGTGGGTGTGGTGACATTCAGATGCTGAATATGTGTTCTGGCCAAATCTTTAGTTGAAACAATTAGTAATTGATGCTGCACATAGGAAGAAGTTCCAAGACAGACCACCACATATACTGTAATTTCAGAGGAGTGCAAAGGAGAACAGACATTCAGAAGAAGGAAAGCCTGAAGTATTGCTATAACTCTCATCCCCCATACAAATCACACAAGGGCATACAACGGCACAGTTGCACCATTTCTTGCATGGAAAGACTGGGCTTTGAGCAGGGGTAGCTTTGCTTCTTCCTGGCCTTTTAGAGATTATATTTACGTGCTTCAGGCCTCAAGATTTTTCCTGGAGTTACAGTGGCCTCAGTTTTGATAGACTTTTTTTTTTTTTTAAGCAGTCTTCTGCCGTTCCATTAAGGTATAGTATATAGATTAAGAGTATTCATAGTCCGTTTATTTTTATTGTATGCAAAATAGCCTTCTTTCCTCAAAAAAAGCTTCCCAAAAATGTTCTTTAGACTGTCCTTTTAGAATGCTTGGATAAGCTTTAGAAAACTTCTATAAAATGAAAAAACTTCCTCTGATATTTTGAAAATAAAATATTCAGTGCTTATACAGCTCTGTACTTCTTGATCTCAACAAGGAGTGCACACATATGAAAGAGGATTTCACCACATTCACTGCTTGATTTTCATACCACAGAGGCTGACATACACTTCACCAAGCTTTGCACATAGGCAGCTAAACTAATCTATTGAGATTTACCTTTTCAATCCCCTTTGCATCACTTACTTTTTTCTAATCCAGATAAAACCTCAACCTCTACCAGCTATTCTTTTATGTATACCTCGAAAGACTATCCTTTCTTGAAATGACAGTGCAGATCATGGTCAACGGGTGATGCGGACTGAGAATGGACTTCATCAAGGGTCTCTCCCACTAACTTTAAGAAAACAGCAAAACCTCTGCCTCAGTTTCTCTTTTCCAAAATGGAAACACATTCTATAAATCTATTTTTTTATTGTGTTGTAAACAGAGGTGATTAAATATTGGTAAGAGCTTGGTTCTGTGAAAATACAAAATCCCTATAGAAGTTTGATAAATATTCTCAATCCTATTCTTGGGAGCAGTAGTATTGCCAAGAGTTATCACGATCTAAATTTATATGAGATGAACAAGGTTTACCAGGAGAGGTAATCTCTTTCATTAGACAGTTAAAAATGTAGTCTTTTACAGGACATAAGGAAGCTTTCTGCAGAACAGTCCTATCATCAGATCTGATCTTTCTCCTCTACTGCTGAAGGACATTCAAGATTGTAGAGAATTTCTGTTTATATAAGATGATGACAGAGCAGCAGAAGAGCCAAGATAATCAAAGAGGAAAAAAATAAAATTCAGTACTCATCATAATTCATATATCTTTGGAACTGATTTGGGGTCCAATTCTCTTTATACTTTAAGAACTAGAGCAAATTGGTAGATCTGTTACATTAATTTAATGCTGCTGCTGTTAGTAAAATTGATGAAAGAAAAAATCAAGCTCAATGTATTTTTGGAAAAATGCTATAAAGAAGAGGGATTAAAGAATGTGAAAAATAACTGAATTCTACAGTTCTCAGGCAAGACCAGTACGCTAAGGTCTCACCCAAAGGGTAGCATCACAGCAAATCTTGTGTGTGAAATTTTGTATATTTCATACATCATACGTTACCAGAAATTTTTTAGTATACAAATTTTAGCTGAGAAAAAAACCTCCATGCCTAGTAAAATCTTAAAAGTCTTGATTTGCCATGAAGTACTATATAAATCTTGATAAGAATGCCAAGGATCTTGAAACTTCACTTTAACGTAGAGCAAATGCACTGAGATAGCAATGACTTTTACAACAAAAAATGCTTAAAGGCAAATTTCAGAACCTCTTCATGAAATGATTATTTATTCCTTTCCATAATGCTGTCTGGCTAGCATTTCTATTACTGGTACACTGCTTGGAGAAAGCAACAAAAAAAAGCCTGATGGTACTGTCTGTACTTTGTATGAAGTAAAATTGCCTGTTTTTAACTCTGACAAGATACTAGCAAAAATATTTACTAGAAACAGAAAGAGTAGTATTTCTTTCTATGTGTCATAATCTTAGTAGACTGCCAATTATATTCTGTAAATACAGATTTTAATGCCACCTAATAATGTAAGAACTTCATCTAATAATATTCAATTCTTAAAGGTACTTAACAGAATAAGTTTTCATGTAATCTTACTGTAAAATAATCTGGTTAGACAGAATACTAAGATATACTGTGCCCTTTTAAACTGTAGTGAGAAAACATGGCAGTTTTCAGTAGCTGGAAAATTCATAACTGAGCAACTACAAACACAATGAAGTGAAGGAGACATTTGTGTTCCTGATTTAAAGTATCACCAAAAAAATCAATCAGAAAATTAGTCTAAATTACTGTTGTAGTTAAAAACAGAAAGTTTCAAGGAGTAGGTTAATTCATAGTTAAAATCTGAAAACTAAAACTAAACCTTAAGAGATATTATACCAAAATCAAGGACTTGCATTTTTACATGGCATGTATGTAATTTGTAAAAATTAGCTTTATTAACTGAGCCTGAAAGCTGATCCCTGTGACCACTCTGAATCTCATGGAAAATGCAGTTTCCCACACAGTTATGCAGCAACAGAAACCATTTTTGGCACCTTGAACATATTTGCAGAATTCAGAAGCCCAAAAGCACAAGAAGATTATAAACTAGCTTTATATAATGTTATGACAGATGCCTTACACAGTAAGATATAAGTGAAGAAACCTTTTTCAGTCCCTCCTGCCTTAGGGTCCCCTGAGTCTTGTTGAGATGGTTCTGATTTTGTTAGGGCATTGAGCATGCTGGTAATTATTTATATTTGGTGTATCATAGCATTATTTATATTTTTGTAAAAGAAATGTCACTTACTGGTACCTGCCTGCACTTGCATCTGCAGAAAGTGTTGTCTCATTGGCTACTCCAAAAGCTATCTAGCTGTTAAAATGTAATAAATTGCCACCCAAAACAAGAGAAAAAAGCTCAAGAACAGTTAGAAGAATTTTGACTGAAATTTTATGAGTTTGATAATTTTTTGTTCCTAATCTATCAGAAGCATTTAACAAACGATCACACCCAACAGTTTGTATCATTTTATAGCTGAGTTTCTTTGTTCATTGATGTAGATATCCTAAATCTTGACAGTCTAAGTTTATATGTCTTTCCAGCAAGCCTTGGCTAACTTTGCACTGAAACAGAACAGAAATAGTCATCTAATTCCTTAAAGGCATCTCTGCTATGACAGTGATTATTATGTTCTGCTGCAAGACAATCAAAACCGGCTTCAAATGATTTCTTAAATTGATCCAACTGGACCCACAAGGGTGCAACTGTCTACACCATCAGAAATTATGTAGTCAATTAAAATCTACATATTCAAAAAGCCAAGGAAATTTCCATGAGTTGTATTTTTGCGTCTCTGGAGAACTCAGGCAAGAATTCTTTGATGTATAAAATAAATCATTATACATAACTATCATTCAACAGAATTTTTAATAAACCATTATTAATAAAATATAAAAAATCTATGAAATCACTTAACTGCAGATCTGTCTTTCCCTACTTTCCTGTAGTAATTTATTTAAATTAGGGTTAGAGCAAGACACATTTATTTCATTCACAACTTTAAAGATATACCTTTTCACTCTAAATATACTGCATTAAAGTAATAAACGTTGCTGATGGTTGAAGTTTTCCAAGGAAACGACAGTGTTACCACATAAGTCTCAGCTCTAAAACTTGGCAGTAACTTAAACAAGGTCAAACAGAGTTGTAATTGCCAGTCTCTCTGTGTAAGAAGTCATTTCTGTATAAAAGTAACACAGGCACATTTCTTCACTCACCAGGGAAGATGGGGGAAAAGCAAAGTAACTAGTGTGTGCGCTTGATAGAAACAGTGGGGGGCAGGAAAATGTTACATATTTTCCATATGTGCAACTTAGAGAAACCACAGAAGGAATAGTACTAAGAAGACATAAACTCACTTTGCACTTTTATTTCCAGACAGCTAAGCAACCCAGACAGCAGAAGCATGCTGATGGTCAGCTGGAGCAAACATGTCCACCATTCAACACGATGTTTCAGGTTATTAAGAAATTAATTCAAAGCAGATACTGTTTGCCAAAGTTGTTCTGACATCTATTGTGTTCAGAATTTGCTGCACCTCATTAGAAAAAGTGTAAGAAGAAATCTCTAAAATAACATAAGCACATTCTGTACCTTAAGAATAAATACTGTGTCAAGAGGACACCTTGTTTTCAGTAGCATCCACTGTGTAATAAGATATTCACAGGTTATACTGACAAAGATAATTGGAAAAGATTATGCTCTCACTCTCTTAGTTCTGATTAAATTACTAGTTTTCAATGTTCACATGGAAGCCTCAAGTAATTCCCAGATTATTGGCAGAGCACATAAAGGATTTTGTTATTCATTGCTAGACATAGTCTAGTGACATATTATAAATTCAAATTGCCGTCTGGATAAAAGTCTTTTTTATATTCTTACTAATCTGCCTGTACCTAAGGTAGACGCAGGTAAATTTGAGTTTCTATTTGTCTTTAGATCCCAAAATTTACAGGAGGCCCGAAAACTCGTTTTCTAAGTGTAGGACTGGAATTCCATTAGGAGGTGAATGGGCAGCCAAGGCAATTCACAAAGCATGGGCAACATGTTCACATTGGATTGAGTTTCTACCTGTTGTTCCAATTTCATTTCTTGCCTGGTACTTGTTACTTTCAGCATCAAGTACATAGGATGAGTCTGGTTTAGAGAGAATGATCCTCCCCATGGAAGAAAAATCACATTTCTCCATAAATCATAAATGCAAAATTATTTGCCATGGCAAGTAGTTTTGAATCTGTAACTCCAGGTACAGATTTTCTGTGATGTGGCCAAAAACAGTATTAAGCCTTCAAATTGGCTTGATGACAGGTTTAATTACCTCCACTACTGGTTCCTTCAAAGTGTTGACAAGATCTTAAAATATGTCCTTTACTAATTAGCATCATATGTGCTTATGGAGATGTGTTTTAGTTAATGTTGGTCTTGGACATACCAGGAAACATATAGATAGCGATATGACAGGCTAAATCTGTTGCTTGGGGCCATGAATGGAGTGAATTAGCATTATTTAACTGCTCGAAGATTAGACACCCAATTTCTTCTAAAACAAATAAACAACTAACAAATTGTGCCACAAAAAGCAGAGCCAGGCTCTTCATACTCACATTCTAGCTAGTTGTTACGCAATTGCATTTATGAAATTTTCAGTAAGGCAACTCCATTAATAGGTGGAATCCTAATGCCTTTTTTGATTTCAGTGACTTTGGGTTTAATCCTAGATTTAGAAAAGAGTTCACTTATTCTTTCCTTCTGGCACCAGGATGAATTCTTCACATATGTGGCTAAACTTCTGTTCAGTATCTCTGGTTTTGTTGAGAAAATGATTTCTCTTGTAGCAAGACCAAGGGGAGTATCAGTAAGCAGAGCTCATATGCCTTGAGATCTTTCTCCTCCGTTGATTTTAATGGGATCACCCTCTCCTGTTTGACTTGTGTGGCTCTGGCAGAATTAATCACTGTATCCTAGGCACCTCAAGATATGATTTTGTCTATCATCGTGATGAAATAAGGTCTGAGCATCTTCAAGCTAACTCCATCCCCTCTGATCTACTGAATAAAATTTACCTACACTGTGATGGGGTTTGGGACAGCAATAAGACTTAACCTAGAACAGTGTGAAATAATGTTTCTATGCTAAGTGGAGAAACCAGCTGATGTAGCAGATCATGAAGAGTATGGGTTACATGTCACAGGAAAACCAACACCATATCCTTTCCTGAGATTACATCAGTCTATTGTAGACCCAAACAGACTAACAGAATCTGTAACTTGGGCTGTCACCAGTCATGTTTTTCAGTTCAGCAGGTTCCCAATCTGATACACAGTCAAACAAGATGGTGACCATCATAGGTACAATAGCAGATAAAGCATTTGTATCCAGATCTTAATTTGTAATTCAGTCACCACTAAATTCATTTTATACCTACACCTCGTAAAGAAGTTTTTGAAATATTTGTTTCTTACAAATATGTTGCTTACATATTTGAATCTTATAAAGTAGGATTTTCTGAATCTTTCAAAACGGCAAATAGTGCAGAATGTGACTGACTGTTTCCTAATGTAATCTTCCTAATAGACTTTTCTTGATTCCTGGCTACAGTTTGTATTTTCACTTAAAAATTTATAATTGATGAATCTTGGCTGACAAAGATTCCCTCCTATTGTATGATATAGTTACAAGCAGAGGGACATGCTCACGTTAAGAACACTGGCTCAGCAAGGTACAAGAAGAAAAAGATCTTTGAATCAGATATTTACAATTCACTTGAATGACCTCCAGATGAGCGTTAATTTGTTTTGCTAAAGATTTAGATATTTCTGGTAACATTAAAGAGTCAGCTACTATCACTGCAGCATCAAGAGCTCTGAATTGTATATTTAAATAGAGTACTACACATTTACGTAAGTAAAATATAAACAGGCATCAATTTAGATAGAAACAATAATATTATGACATAGTTTGCTATCTTTGTGATCTTCTTTAATGCTAAGTTTTTCAGATACAGATTTTTGTATGCACTGTAAATATTCCAAGGTTGAAATGTTAAGCCTTTAAAGATGTATTTAAAAATATTTTAATGCACTAATATTTCTAATTAATAACATAGATGAAAACATACCAGATATACAGTATCTGCATATTTTTCTATACTTCTGTTAATGTAGGATTTTCCCATTTTTTTTGTGTAAGAATGTATAAGGTATAAGAAGGCATAAACAATGCTAATGATATAACATTAACATATTGTGTGCAGATATACTGGAAAAAGAGAGTTTTTACAGGTTCTAATTCCACTCCTTACTACCACCCCCAAACAAAGCCCTGCCACCTTGTGTATATAAATTAGACATATATCATGTAAATATAAGCTAGTCCATACAACAATGCTAATTTTCTCCTAAGGAGAAACCCCACAAGTGTGAATACAAACTTTTCCATGTCAGGGATGGATATGGTTGCAGTCACACTCTGACTACGTCACAAAGAGCTGCAACTAATATACAAGTTGACAAGAAATGCTTTTTGGAGCACTACTGTTTGCATTCATCAGAAATAATTGATTTCAAAAGTATACGCCTTTCAGTCACTCTGAGTCATACTTTCCATAGGATTTTGTAATTATTAGAGACAGTGTGAATCTTCTGTCCATGTATTTCCTTGATTTCAAATCCAGAGAATTAGCTAGTATCAATTAGTCAACAGTCAGTGTTTAAAAAAAGGTAGCCCCTCTTTTGAAATGAATTTTAATTAAACGTATTTTGGATATAGAAACAGTTATTAATGGATAATTTAGAAGAATAGTGTTTCATTGATAGGGACGCAACATAAGAGGCATCCTAAAATAATCCATAAACCTTTATTACCATAATATGCGGTTAGAATAACAAACCACAATCTTTAGGATTATGATGTAAGAAACTGAAATTGCGCTAAGCATATGCAAGTGAGAGAGATACCTAACTGAAATCCAGGTACCTCTTCACTTGAACCCAGATTTGAAGACTTTTCTGTCCTCTAATAACTTCCTTAGTGTAGGAATAAAGAAACAGCCACAATTCTTGCCTATCAGTTGGCAACAGCTATCATAACTACCATCAACTCCTGATACGTTACTCTGAACCATTTTCACTCTCCTTCAGTATGAGAAATTACGAAACGAAGGTCTGTCCCTGCACAAAATTCCACAGTGATCACAGTAGTCTCAGATCTTGGTTTCTTGTGTGTATCTCTCATAGGCAGGTGGAGACAGGAAGAAATTTCCCTTTTCCCCACAGCTAGTTTCTTCTTAACAGTGGTAACCTGGTGATTTCTAAAATGTTTCTACCTTTCAGTGTAGCTCATCTTTGTGAGAAATGCATGGACAAAACTGGATAACTTTGCCTTCACTGCCACCCTCTGGGCTCTTTACTTCAAAAATCAGACTATGAGCTGTGGCACAGGGATTTCAGGATGCCCTGATACATACAATCTTGCACATACTTATTAACAATAGTAGTACCTACTTACATAGCACCTTTCTCCTCTAAAAAGATCTCTGTCAAATGGTTTTACAGATCTGTTGGATGGATTGCAGCATAAATTTAAAACCAAGAGCAGTTAGAACCATTTTATTCCCAGAAATTAAGATGACCCTACGCTATCATATAATCTAAATTTTCACAACTGATTTGTAACTGCAAATTGCTAATTGTGACTGCTCCTATTGCTAAGAGGTTACCATTTGCATTCCTATTTCAATTAAAAGTATCAAAAACTCACTGATGAACCAAAGTTCTCAGGGTCCATTTCTATTTTGCCTAGTTATACAATTCCATCAACATAGGTTACCATACTAAATATGTGCCTATGATACTGTTTGTCAAACATCCCAGAAGCCTAATTGGTCTGGTTTTTTCATGTAAAAACAAAGAGGCAATGGTAAAGGAGCCCACACAGACTTGGGCTGCAACAGAGGAAGAGCTCTTAATATGGAACTCATTGCCTGTGTACACTTCCTTCTGTTGTCTTAGATAATCACTGCATGTTGTAGCATACTCCAGGACAATGAGGAAGGCAACTAAATCATTGTATGCAGGTGGCTATAGTCTGAAATGGTTAGGATGGGTTGGCAACTACTCTGAGGAGTCGGGATGGGTAACTAGCTATTCTCTCTTCACCTTCTTAATCACACAGTCTTCCTCCAGTGTCCACTTAAACACTCTGACTTACATTCAAAATTATTTTCATTTGTACTTATCCAGACTAATTTTCCTTAACTTATGAGACGACAAGTTTGAGTGTTACTAAGGATGAAAACATTGAAGTTTGTCAAACAGTGGAAGAGAATTTTCAGGTTATGTTTGTCCAGTGGGAGTATTTGATATCCTATACAGTTTGGAAAACTTCCTTAACCTGATAGGTCTATTAGAAAAAGAGGCATAAAAAAAGATTTTATGCCTGGAGTCTCTTAAAGGAAATGCTAGGAAGATAGGTAAAGTTCACCGTATCTGTTGTTACTGCAATAAACTCAAAGAATTAAAGCTTTTCCCCCAAAATTCTTGAAGTATTGAAGTAATGGAAAAAAGGAGATGCTTTGCAAACATTCAGGAACTTTTAAAATCTGTTTTTCCTCTTACCATAACAAAATACAGGACAAAAAGAACAAAGAAAAAGAATATACTCTCTGAGTTTATATATAACAAGGTTCTAAATTTTGTTTTCTGCCTCACATAAAGTGATTCAGCTATGATCTCAGTGATTTGTGTAAACCAGCAAAACTTCAGTCATTCAAATAAATCTTTGTAGGCCTATCAACCCACAAGATCAAGGAAGACAGAAGTGGCCACTCATCTTTAAAAGCACTCAATTTAGGGTCAAAGGCATATAAAGGTTCTTGATAAGCTGTTCGTAAGGATTCTCAAATACTTGAGCAGTGGTCTTTGAAGACAATCACAGTGATGTAATTAACAACTTATTACCATACTTCCTAATCCCCTACAAACTCACATTCAAATACTAGCATCTGAAAGAAAAAAAAAATGGATTAAAAAAAAGTGTTTTGTTCTGCTTTTTCATAGAAAAGGGAAAGAAAGGAGGAGGAGAGATATAATCCATGAAAAGCTTCCAAAACTGCAGACTGAGGTAAATAACACACTGTAATACATTAATCAAGTGACAAGAAAAATAAACAATAAAGACTAAATTAAGACATCAGGAAAAAACGTATTTCCTAGTATGAAAATAAATGAGCTAGATAAAGTTTTATGTAGGAAAAGGACTTCTCCAGGTTCAAAAAGCATTTAAAGAAAATTATGTTTAAAAGAACACCTTTGGAAACAGTAATATTAAAAATAAAAGATAAAATTAGACTGGTTTTGCTTATATGTTGAATCTACCAGTTAACACCCCAGATGCTTATACTGTATCTTATATCTGCTGAAAAAAATGCAATGGCATAAAACTATTGTCAATGCAGATTTTTCACTACAATTGCTTAGTATATCCATATACTTCCCAAATATACTGTGAGGCCTAATTAAAGGTTTCAGGGTTCTCTTTAAGACCTTATACAGGGCAAAAAATAGCTGCTCACAGTTCTGTTCAAGGTCCTTATATTAAGCATAAATACAAATTAAAAGAAACATATAAAAACATAAAGCACCCCCCAAAATACTATAGCTAAGTCCAAGAAGAAAAAAATAATCTTGTCTCTTTAGGAAATAATGAAAAATAGAATTACAGATCTCACAAAGAAATTGTTACAAGTTAGATAACTTGAAAATTAAAAACAACAAAGACATTTTATGTTGAATGAAGTTCAAAATAGTTATTTTCATTTTCTGTGCAATTACAAAAACTCAAGGAAAAACACGATAGAAGTAATTAACATAACCATCACTGAACAGTAAATACAAGTAGCTATAAGAAGATATGCTCTGTAATAAGTATTACAGAGACCTTAATACACTAACAGTCCATGTTTTTAGACAGCACTCTGAGAAGAGTATTCTCTTTAACATCTATGTTTGTCCACGTGTGACGTTGCAAATAGATACATAGCTTCCCAAGCAACCCTATGAATAAAAGCCAGATAAATATGTAGGACAGTATTTGCAAATTAAATATTGAATTTTGTTTCTGAAAATGTAAGTTGCTACATAGTCACATGGAATAATTTGTCAAATGTGACAAGGAGACAAAAAAAAAAACATGTTCACAAGCGAGATGCAAAGCTAAGTTTATCTGAAGAACTTTACATGAACTTGCCTTCTTTTGGCATTTATCTACAAGTGTGGATAAGCAGACAGAAATGGACACTTCATGTTCAAGTTTGAAACTTAGAAAATTGCAGAAAACTGATGCATAACAGCATCCTGAGTGGGTTTTTATTGTCGTTCCATTCAAAAGTGAGTAAGATTTCCTCCCAGTCCTCCAGAAAAATGTCTCAACACTTCCTCAAGTGTTTCATGCTGACACTGATGTTTCAGAAAACTGTGGCACCAATCAGTAGTTAGGAAAGCAGCTGAAATTCCAAATCTTGAAACATCTAGCGGGAATGCATGAGACAGAAGAAAATCAGCCCAGCTTTCCAAACTAAGTGGGAAGTTCAATATAAATGATAGGGGCTGCTATCTGAAGCAGATCAAAGGGCTTCAAGGAATTAGAGGTTGCCTGCTCCCTACAGATAACCCTCATGTGGGAGCACAAGCACCCTTTAAAATCCTCAGGAAAAGTCAGTAAAAATCAAGATTCCAAATGAACCTCTGCACATTGTGTAGCATACATTTAGACATGTGTCAGAGCCAATACTAATTTACTGCAGAAATAAATACAGCAAATATGATTTCACTTCTACATATGCCTTTTTTAAAACCACAGACTCTTAACATCAGTTCATTTATTTCAGATATGAAAAATACATATTCTTTGCTCTTTCTGCAACAAAAACATCAATGCAATTCCTTTTAACTGTATTGAAAGCAGATGCTTCAGCTGTCTGGTTTTTATAACTAAGATAAAATGTGTCACCTTATGTATAAAAATAGGAATATTTCTAACAGTATTGTTATTTGCCAGCTGAACTAAATAGAAAGCCTCTTGACAACAGCAGTTTGTGGCAACAAAGTTAAGAAGATAATTCAACATACAATGCCAAATAGGAGAACACTCTTGAGCCGCTTTTCATGAATTTGTGAAATCTTAAAAATATTCTTATATTTAACAGTACAGTGGCTATTGTAGTAAGCCAGGAAGGATCTTTTGCACTGAAAAGAAGAATTAATAAAACGTCATATAAGTACAAACTGTCTCAAACTGTATTTGAGAATAGGATTGGCAACTGGCTTTCATTAGAGGAAGCCATATAAAAGAAACTGGGGACTATTGGAGAGATCTGTGCTCCTAAGCAGATGCATTTTGCCTGTAGCTGGGTATTGAAAACATCTTGTTTTCAGTGTTTCATGGTAAACTATCCAAACATCAAATGTTTCAAACAGTTCAGGGTACATGGGGAAGCACTACCTGAAGAAAGTGGGGTATCCAGCCACAAGTGTATATTTTATATAGTTTTATATCAGTACTGTTGAAGATCTACAATTACACTGAGCTTTATGTTTCAAATAAGGTAACCAGACATTCCCCTTTAGTCAGAACACTCCCAGAAAACTAAAAATTACTCCCAACATCTTGCAAAAAATATTTGCAGTAGTACTTTGTCACAGATCTTCAGCAAGAAATAGATTTTTCCCTTCATCCTTCTATTATGCAAGTATTTTGGATCTAACTTTTTTCAACATCACAGAAAGAATGGTCATGACTGACTTTGAGTCTCACACTCAACTCTTGTGTTGTGTTGCATTCGCTGATGCAAAGATCCTTTGGCATATGACCCAGGGCAGGAAGCATGTCATATGCATACCTTTGCTCTCTATTTTCTTCCTTTGTCTAAGCGGCTCTTTTAGTTTGATTCTCAAAATTTCTTACTTTTCATTACCAGAAAGGGCAACAATGCCTCCAGACAAACACAGTCAGCTCATAAAGTGTAAGGATAGCAGTTATCAACCTAGAAATCCAGGGTACAGAAATCCACAGGGTACAAAACAAGGTATAGTATGTATCAAGGTACAGTATGTCTTGGCACTGATTAACTTTAGTACCAGACAAAATGGTAACACCTACACAGAAATACGGGACACACTGAAGGCCACCACTGTAATTAACCAATACAATATACATTCAAGCACAATCAACATCTGCATTGCAAATAAAGGACCCTTGACCTTCACCTAGAGGTCTCAGTCTATTTAAGAACCATGCCAGAAGAAGACGGATCCTGGATTAACATCTCCTTCCACTAGGCTTGAAGTTTCCCAAACCTATGACCAAGTTGAATGCTACCCTTTTACTTTTTCAACTGTTTGGCCATGCCAACAAGTTAAAAACTTCCAAAAAACCAGTGGCTCTTTTCAGCTTTTGGTCAACACACTACTGAGCCGGCTGTATTCTCTTCTGCTCACCTTACCACCTGGCAGTTTGCCCTTCCCTAAACAAGCTCTAAAAGAAGGTATTCTACTCTATGATCCTATGATATAAAGTGGGTTGGAGTAGAAAGATGGGGAAGATAACTGCTGACAAGTCTTCCTGCCAGACATATAAAAAGAATGCCACAATTTGACCTCCAAGGCCTCATGGATTTACTTTGCTGTTGGTTCAGACTCATGGTGAATGAAAAGAAGTTTCCTCTGTCTCAGTGAAAACAAATACACAGTTCATCCAGCTTCATAGTGGGATGAGCAAACTATTTATCTGTACTCTAACAAGCTGGAACCTAAAGAACAATTAAGTGGCTTTTTCCATAGACGTACATGGAGCCCACAATATCTCCCTAGGCTGTTAAACGATCCATTAATACCTCAGCCAAAAGCCTTCAAATGCCCAGATCCTACATGAGGAGAAAAACTGTTTTCTTAGTTCATGAGTCTTTGACAACCTACAGATAATCCTCAATAATGCAGACAAAAAGCCCAGCTCAGTCAACCACCTTGCCTTGAAAGTCTGAAGAATAAAGCTTGTCAGGAGACTAGTAAGCCAATTTAGAAAGAAATTTTGAATAACTCCAAATTATAGCTGCAATTATCCAAACCAAAGTAAAAAAATGCCCCTAAATACCAGCCATCAAAAACTATGTTATCCTCTTCACAGATAACTGCAAGAATAAAAAGGTATCAGAACAAAATGCTCACAGTTCAGGTGTAACATTCTTTCTGCAAAACATAGCATATAATGCATCACCTTCAAAGCAGCAGAGAAACAATCAATGGGTTCTTGCCCTTTAGTAACTCCTCTAAATGCCAGCTATATAAGTAAGCATTGGATATGAAAGCTAACTCCACGATTTGCAACCAAGTTCCTTGTGCTCCCTGAAGACGATAGGTGCCAACTGTAAATCTGTTCTTTTGAAAAAAGACAACACGCATAATATTACAATATTGAGGCCTAGGATGTGAACTATTTTGAAAAGGAGTTTAAAATGTAAGCAGTGAAAGCCAGCAAGAGCCTCACTTCGTTTAACACACTGAAATGTTGCTAGCCTGTCCTCCCTCCTCAAAAGCTTTTTTCCACCCCTTAAAATCAGCAATCCAGATGAATTTACCAAAATGCAGAGGAATTACAAAATGATGAGTCACACCCTGCTATACATTTTCTACCTTTACACAATACATTGGTCACTTTTTTTGCACACCATTACTACTTAAAATTAATCCCAAAGTGCTCAAAGCCAGATAAAGCTGATAAAATATAAATTTTCTCTACACAGAAGTAATTCAGCATAGTATGGCAAACTTACCACAGAAATACTTAGAGAAAAAAATTCCAACCTGCCAGTAATCCTGCATTCACTGAGTTAACCAAAACCAGTAACGCTTCTGTGATACTTCAAGAATTGCTGCAAATACTATCCACAGAAGCCCTTACCGGGTGAAGTTGACATGCCAAACAATACTTTAAGATGCCTGAACATTACATCCTGGCTGATTTGAAGGGCTCTCTAAAGGGTATCCTGAACACTGTATTTAGCTGCCACTTGGTGCGCACAACAGCTCCATCCATGAGTAAGTCTTCCCACTGCCAAACAGTGTTGCCAAAAGACCTTTCCACCATATTACTATCAGCATACTATGATGACCACCATGTTACTAAAAGAGTCGTTCCCTCACTTAGACAAGCCAGCGTCTCTGGGAGATGACTATCTGCATCATGGCTCCAGTATAAGTGGATATCCATTCCAAAAGTAAGTGTGTAATACAAGTCCCTCTTTGTCCCAAGACATAGAGGCTATGAGCTGTTGAAACTCATAGTTACAAAGCATTGGCTATTTGGCTAAATCTGGAGGGGGATTTTAGCTCTGGAGCTTGGCTATTCAATTCCCTTTATTGTCAAGGGAGCAGTTAACCACAAATGCATTTGTTAAATTAATGCGTCTATGAAAGCTGCTGTAGCTCATTTAATAGTGTGTAAATTTAACCCTTCAAAACACACAGACATCTTGTAATATCTTCTTCACAAACCAGAGCAAAAATAATTTCCACTAGGACATATTATGCATGGTCACATTTAAAGTAAACCTCAAACATGCATGTGTTTTCACTACTTTCTGTGGCCTGATAAATGTTGCCCTTTCTCATTTATACCTCAATAAGCTTTACCATCAGCATCATCAAATAGATGCATAAGAAACTGGGAAACAAAATTCTGAAATAAAATAGCAGTTCTGTTCAACTGTCTTGGCTGTTAAAAATGTAACTATAAAAAGCATGAAGAGGAAAGACAACCAGGTTTAAATGTGATATATCCTCATTTCTGGTCAAGGGACAATGAAATTATTTCCTGCCCCAGACAGAGGACAGATTACAAAGGGCTTGCCATAAAGATTGTACTGGTTAATACAGATTATACAGGTTAATACTAGTTTATACACTCATCATAAGAAAAATAATTTAATTTACATTACACCATTTTTTCAGTTGCTTGTCAATTACAAAACAGCTATGAATGATTATTAAGTCATTACAGAACACATTAAAAGAAAATAATACCGTATTATGATGAAACTAGAGAAATCTAAGAAATAATGCCAGTATATACACTCTTGTAAACTGGTAAGAGTTTATATAAGCTAACAGCACCACTGGAAGTTCAAGCATATATGGTAATCTACAATGAGGTTTTACGTTTCTACAATAGACATCAAAATGAAAATTTTTTATATAGTTCAGTTCTCCATTCTCAGAAAACAAAAAGTTATTTAGACCCTGCCTTGCAACACATCATTACAAATTTCTGGCACAATAGTAGAAAACCTGCAATTCTACACTTCAGAGATATCTTTCATATGCTGCTGGGCTAGCAACAGCATTCAGAAACTGTCCCTTTGAATACTGATGTGAGTTACCGGGGGAAGGCCACAAAAATAGCTGGAGAACATGTGGGGAAGAAAATTAGATCTACTAAAACAAATCAATTTCCAGAGATCAGTGTCTGTCACTTTGTATAAGGTTTTATCCCATATCAGAACATGACATAACTGTACTCAAATCTTAAAACGTTCTTAATAATTTACAGATAAAGCAATGTCAATAAAAGAAGAAGCAAGTACAAAATTCAATAAAAACAGGGTACACGACTCCTGTGGTCCAAGTGATCACCTGAGAGAGATACTCTGCTCATCCATACAGAAGTGTTAAAAGAAAAAAAACAACAAAACAAACACTGTATAATATAAAAGCTTGAATGGCTTTTTTTGGGGAATGAAATAGCTGCTGCTCCTAAAGCAACCATTTTCACTTTGTGACAAAGACTAAATTAGGTCATTTGTTGAACTTCCTGGATTGCCTGAGAAATAGAAAGCACAATTTCATATATCCATCCTACTTTTCTCCATTCAATATTTTGAATAAATTGATAATAATGACTTATCAAGCAATTAATTAATATAAAAATGCATTTTTTTAACCACTGAAAGTCCATGAAAACTAAATGGTAGAATCTAAGTGTTATTTATGCTCACATTTAGAAAGACCAATGATTTGCTTAATGAGCTAATTAAAACTTTAAAGTGGGAACATAAAAGAATGCACAAAGGATGAAAAAATAAGTACTTGCTGCATCCTCTCTTATATTGTCATGATTGACAATGTACCTTGACAGAAGGACAAGATATAAATGATAGAAAAATATGATTATACGACCAAAAAAAAGTAAATCAGAACGAACCTAGAGAAATGGATGAGATTAGCATCTCCAGATAACAGCAAAAAATATTTTTTAAATGTAACTGTATTTTTGATGTAGATGATATATGTGATGCACTGATATATATGAAAATATGATAATATTTTTGAGATTAGGCATTAAATTATAATGCTGTGTTCTAACAGACGTTCATTCTAAAGTAATTTCATTTGAGTAGGGGCTGGAAGTTGTTCTTCGTGTTATTTAATGACAAACATTATAAGCAATCCATACTGCAGGATGGTTTAATTTTTTTCATAATAATAAAGCTACTGGATAAGACTTGGATACTGCAGCTGTTTGATTCTTTAATGCTAATTGAATTGATTTATTACCATTACTAGCTGAAAACCTTTTTCATTCCTATGATTTTTATTTACTTCATTTAATTCCTTTGTCTGTAATATTTTAAAACATTTAATTTGAAGGGGGAAAAAAATTAAACCATGAAAGAACTACAAAAAAAAAGGATGACTTAATAAAAAATACTGGCTACCAAAACACCAAGCATGAAGAAAATATCAAGAATAAACATGCAAACAAAGCTTTGCAATTGTTTTTTAAAACATTTATTCATATAACTTTCTTTTTGTTTCAAAAAACCCTAAGATTTCACCAAGATAAAGTAAGCATAGGAAGGACAGCTGTACTCAGTACGACAAAGGTACTGCCCCTGGCACTCCAAACAAACAAACAAACAAATGAACACAGGAAAATTTTCAATGCTCACAGCTTTATAAATACTGTGTAAATAAAAAAAACCCCATGTTTTAAAATAAAATACTGTATCATATTTGTTTAGTGTTACAGACTAGTGAATAGTTGAAAGATTACAGTCTTTTCAGTTATCAGCTTGGCACCTACTGATTTCATAAGTAAATTAGTTTGAACTGATCAGTGATGGCAGACACATACCTGAAGAATATTAAGTCTTGCTTTGCCTTGTGCTTGCTTCTATATCCAGCTTCACTTTTGCCCAGACTAAATCGCTGTAGTTAATTATAATTTGTGCTTGCATTTTATTCAACCCACAGTAAAATCATTCATACTGAAATCACCACAGTCCATGTTTGTTTATTTATTCATGAAATGCTTAATATTGAAAAACATGCATCACAAGACAGAATCATGCACAGGAACTTTTCTAGGGATCATGAGCATTTTCCCATTAATCTCCAAAACAAGATTTAAAGAGACAAAAATGCATCCAAGTTGTTCCCTGTCCTTCCACAGATGTGATCTACATTTGAATCAACGATCTCCAGTCAACAGTACAGAAAGAAAATAGACACACATACTAATTTCAGCAATTTACCTGATCTCTAGCAATCCTAGAAGAGATCACCTACAACAGTAACAATACTGTACCCCTTCCATACCTATTTCAACGTCTAAACTGATGATTACCAAAGATATTTATGGGCAGCAATACACAGCAAGAATTGTCTCACTACAGACCTTCCAATGCTGCAAATCAGAAAAAAGAAACAGGACACAAGGTAGTAACATGCCAAGGTGTCAATATCAAGTGATAGTACATGAAGCATGAATAATATAGAAAAAATTTTAAGACAAGAAGTAAATCTGACATGCCTCATGAACATACTGAAAGAACTTGATATTTCCTAGCATGATCATCTGCAACGAGGAACCACATGTATCCTCAAAACTTGTTAAGGATCATAGATCAATGAAATAACTAACTTTGTAAATTCCATCACTAAAATGTTAACCATCAACTATCTCAATGCATCATGCAACTTGATATTACATGATTTTCCTTAATTTGGGCTGAACACTTCTATGGATTGTATTTGTCAGCCTGGGGAGGAGAATGAGATTTTATTTAAATGTTAAAATGTATTTAGAGAGATGTATAGATATACAATCACATATAAACACACATACCAAATTATTTTGTCTTATTTAAAATGTGATTATATGCATCTTTGCATCAGAAATAAAGCTATTTAAAATCACCTGTGAATACGTGATGTAAATCAAGAACAAAAATTACTATAATCTATAATAAATTACTATTAACTATATTAAAAATGATCAGAAAATGTTGTTTTGTGCACTTCAACCAAATCCAATGCTCATCTAAATGCAGCTTCATTCTAAATACACACTACCAGTAAAGAAAAAAACCCTCATGCCTTAACCTGATCATTTTCTAATAAAATGTAAACAATCAGAATCCAATGAAACTTATATTGAGTTCTGTGAATACTTCAATATGTATAGATATAGTATATCTTCCTAACTCACAAAGAAAAAAAAATATATATATTTAGGTACCATCTATATAGAACAATGCAGTGCTGTGCAGATGCAGATAATGCTCCTCAGCAGGACAAATCAGCCACAGCAGAGGGCTACATTAATGTACAATGTGACCTAGCTTGCTTGGAGCACTGCACTGTATCATATAAATACAGACTTCTCAATCATTTAGTTACAAATTGTCATGCTTTGATGACTAGTACACAAAGAGAAACATCAGGTGAAGAACTAAAAGTACAAATGCAAGCAACAGTGTTTGAATCCTGGCTTCCTGCTTGCTAATTTGATTTTGATAAGCCTGAACCGGTACTATCTGATGAGAAAGTGTACCTTGTTGCCTGTTCTGCAGATGATCTGGGGCAGTCGGTAGAACTCTCAGTTCTTACCAGAGTTGGGCAATCAAATTGTTTTTTTCAGTTTTCCCATCTTAACCCAGCTCTGACCTAAACCTTTTAATATTTTTAAAATTCAGTAATTTAAAAGAAGGAGTGGTTTTTCACTTGGTTTTGTTTTTCCTGGTAATTTATTTGTAAGGAGAGCTGTTTCCATTTTATATTGCAAATATTAAAAGACCACCAGAATTTCTGACAGTTTCCTTCCGCACTTTCTCACAACCAAGGGTGTGTAAGTTGCTGCTGTACTTCTGAGTGTGCAGCAAGAGGGGAAAAACAGGGCGGGGGGGAGAGAGAGAGAAAGGCAAAAAAAAAGAAAGGGGAAAAGAGAGAGGGGGGAAGAGGCAGGAGGGAAACGAGAGTGAGAGAAAGAGAGAGAAATAAGGGAGGAAGAGAGTCTGTATGGTAGTAAAATGGAAAAAGGAAGGTTGACAGCTGTAGTAGCAACATATATTTAATAGACTTAATACACTATTAACAACTACATGACTCAAGGTTTCTGATTACAAACTACTTAGACAATTGTCATGCTCCACTACATTAATTTTAAAAAAATTACACTTACACACCCCCTCACAAGCAACTGACAACAAAAGTTTTATTAATCACATCATTCTCCTTTTTGGTTATGGAGTTAAACTTTGTATTTTACACATGACAAAAACCTATAAATACTATTTTCCCCCTTCTCCTGTAACTCAGATCATGCCCGGAAGTACTCAGGAGTTCATTGGCAAGTCTTGAATAATTAAAAATAACTTATTACTCATGATACTATAATATAAAACCAAGTTGTGATTTCAACATCTGTTGCAAATGTTTTATTGATTTAGTTAGATTAAAGTCTTTCTTTTGCCAACTGACAGATACACACTAAGCAACACACATAAATCCATTATACCATTGTAGCGGAGTCACAAATCAGGACTCTGCTAGTAAACCATAATCAATTCTTAATTAACATAAAAGACCTAATATGCACAATGGTTTGAGTTTATCATAACTTGTAATGAACACAGCTTGGAGGAGCTATGTGCAAGAACTAGTACTCACATATCCACCTCTCTATCTGCTACTTCTTCTCATTTGAATTGCTTGCAATCCAATTTAGCATGCTTTGTTTCCAGCTTAGTTCAAATGAAGTGCTCTCAGAGGCTCCTGTTTCCCTGTCCTAGAAAATCCTTGAGGCCACTTTGTTCTCAGCCATTTTTTTCTCCAAAGGTTTTGAACACCTCTTGGCATTGGGATTTCAGTGATCGTATCTTTTGATGCCTTCTCTTTCTTCTAATTTTATTTTACTGGTGGTTCCCATTTCTAATTTTTTGTCATTTTATCCTCCGTTCTTGTGTAAATTCATTCACAGGCTGATGATTCCCAAACTTCCTTCTGTACTCTTTTTCATTCTCCTCTGCTAGTTTGTTTTGCAAAACAGAAGTCTGAATCTACAGAAATATTATCCAAGGGAGATGATAATACTTCAATCTGCACCATTATTTAAGGTCACAGGTTTCAATTCAGTGTTGTCTCCTCCCTGTCTCTATGCACACAAGCAGTTTGGTATCACTCCCACCCAACTATTTTGAAACACACGTGCTACAATGTGCCACTTTCTGTCAAATTGTGTTATCCTTCAAAACAAGCCTCCTCACAATTTTAGTCTGCTTTGTCTTTTAAAAATCTTTTGAGGATCTTTTTAGCCTAAACGTTGAACAGCTCTTTAAAAATTATATCCCTTTTTTCACGAGCAGCATTGGGTTCTGTAACTTTTTTGTATCTCTTCCCTTCAGCTTTCATCAGTCTCTCCTGTACCTTCCTCTATGTATGCAATGACAACTCTGTACCGGTATGACAAGCAGCTGATCTTTTCTATTTTCACCCATCTCCCCCTGCCCCCATGAAACTTCCAGTATACTAAATGTATCAACTCTTAAACAGAAACAACTGAACCTGCTATTCTGGTAGAAAATAGAGTCTAAAAGTGCCCAGTCTACAAAGAACTCTGGCCCCATTTTCTTTTGTCCTGACCCATCTTAGGTCCGCGAAGCCTTTGAGTACATGGCCCTCCTCTTTCAGGAGGTGGCAACAGTGCCCCTTCCCATCTTCTCCAGCAAGATGTCACAGAGGAAACAAAAGAAGCAAAAGAGCTGTCCCTGCATTTACTGTAAATGTGACAAGCAAACAGTGGCCTTCATTTACTCCTTCTCCAACAGCACGCATCTGCCTCCTGCAGCACCTTCTGCTCTTGCAAGGCAGATAAGGGAGGATGGCAGAGTGAAAGAAGAGGCAATGTGAGACAATGTGAAAAGGTGCTCTCCACAGTAAACAGGCTTGCTTTTCAGAAGTGTCTGTTCCATTTTGAGTTATTGTACTTTATGCATTGGTTTGATTGAGACTAAGTTTTTAAAGGCTGGAATAATATTTTTTTGTGTCTTGTACAGCTTTGAGAAAATTGCCAGCACTTAAATAATTAATAACAACAACAATAATAACAACAAGCAATGATAAGTGCACTCTATGGATACTGAATCTCTTTGCAGGGTCCCCTAGAAGTCATTAGGTGTCCTCCCCCATAAATATTTAATAAAGATTTGATTTCCAGGCACTTCCAGTGTCTAAAATGTTCTCTTGAAAAGCCTGTGAAAGCACGCAATTGTTAAATGAAGACCAAAGAGGGATATTACTTCTGCACTTTACAAAGTTTTAGCACTTTATGTCAAACGATACATGCTGTTATTACAGTTCTATCTTGAGTAATAGTTTTAATTTTGTATTTCATCAAAGGAGACAGATCATTGTATTGCTAGTATAGGGTTAGAAGTGACTTATCTGGTTAATATTTAGACACAGGTAACCATACTGCAACTTAGACATTAGAAGCGTAAGTTGGCATACCCAGATGTACGATTAAAAGAAAAGACCATGAGGTGGCCTTTAATCAATATTATTTTTAACATTAACTCTGGGGATGAAAAGTCAATCCCAAGGAAGCCAGAGGCAAAAACAGTATTCTACTGTTTTACAGAAACTTGTTCAACACAAAATGTATCTGTAACTCATGTGGCATATCTGAGAAATGTGTACAACCTTTGGGGCAGATTCTCTTAATGGTAACATTGCCTTCAATCAGAGAAAATGGTATTACTCTATTTTTCCTTTTGTATCACTATGTATCAGTGCTATATACTTATGAGGTGGTGGTATAGGAAGTTCCAGGGATACTTGTGAAGCATTATAAATTCAGTAACTATAGAAATAAATTATTTTTATTTTTATTTTTAGCCTCAATGTGTATAAAAATTTAAAGGTTTGAAGACAATGTCTCTGAAGGAGTTCCTGAATACAAAATTATCCTACAGTACAAAATAAATGAAACTACATACTTAATATCACATTAAGACTTCCATAATTATATTCTGCTTATTACTGTGCACCTATGGCACACACTAATAATAAACACAGTGATTCTGCCCTCTATCACCCCATTTTCTATAGTTTAAATCATTTTTTAGAACTTTTTTTTTCCTGTTTCTTGCTAGTTCTGTTGCATGAACACCACAACTTAGTAAGAGCCTCAGTGTGGACTCCCTTCAAGGAAAGGCTTTAGCCCTTGAAGCTTTAGGGAGGGATGAAAGGAAGACTGCTCCCTATAGCACTGTTCCACAGAAACTCTAAAGACTGCCTTAGCACAAGATAGGCATGACACTGACCTGGGGCGGTTCTCTCACACAAGCAGAAGCTGTTAGGGGAAACTCACTACAGAGTGGAGAAAAGGAGGGCAGGGAGACTGGAAGCACGGCTGTGAAGCGCTAGGCAATGGGAAGCTGGTACACCTGTGACTAGCAGGACCATGTTGTGCCAGCCTCCCTGCCTATGCTGACAGTACCTTGGGATACCTCTGTTCCTTCAATAACAACATCACTGAACATGATGTTCTCCATTACAAGCTCAATACAAATTCTTACAGCCTAATTGAGATATGTTTTGCTTAGTTCTCAGGGTTGTTTCGCCTCCTCACAAATACATACATACAGTTACACTAGAATACATTCAAGTTTTTTAGTACATTGAAGCTATTTGAATCATCATTACATATGAATAAACAAAAATTCCTCTTGTGCCCTGCTGTCCTTCTGTACATTTTATTCTAACCTATCTATCAGATTCACCATTCAAATTTTATGCTCCTCAGATCAAGTATGAGACCTCTGCATGATCTTTAAGACTAATAATAAACTTAGAAGCAGTGTAAAATAACAGTATGAAAATACTGTATTTGCTTTGAACGTAAGCAAAAATGTTTCTGGAAAGGAAAAGACAGGGATAATACGTTTACACCTCCGGATAAAACTCACTATCCTTGTTGACCATAGTGTGGAAAACTGAACTGGCACAAGTGTGCCAGTTCATTCCCATTAGTCTCTGTCTTGCATCCTCACCATGAGCACAGCAGCACAGTGTCACTGTGACTCCAGTACCTCAGCTGCCAATGCAGCTCCAGAGAGCTGGGGGCAACCAGCCAGTGGCACAGTGTCCCCTCGCTGTGCCAAAAGCACCTCTCCCTTGTGGAGGTCCCGGGTTGCTGCACCATGCCTGCTACAGACAGTGATGCAGGATGGAGCCCTGTTCTGCACCCTGGAGCAGAAGAAGAGCCTTGCTGATGCAGGCGGCAACACTGCTGTACAGCTCTGTAACATCCCCTCCTGCCTCACTAGTGAACCTTCCAAGCTGCCTACCTGGGAAGCAGTTTCTCTGAGAGGAATGCTGTCAGCAACAGACAAAAAGTTCCTTCAGAAAGCAGGTAGCAGAAGTATGTTGAACCACCGGCAGTCCACTGGCCACTGGTTTAAACTTCTGCTTTTATATGTACATACAAGAATATGTAGTGTTTATATACATAGGCACATTTTTAGTCCTTTGCAGTTTTTAAACTGTAAACCAGTCCAAATTTTACATTAAATGAATTTTTGAAATCCAGTCTCTGTAATCTCTAATTCCTAACTTCACAAAGCTTAACAAGATGGAACTTGCATTATATTAAATAACGGCACACAAAAATATTATGCTGTAACTGAGTTACTGTTTGAAACATACGTGTAACTTAGTTAAAAAACACTTACTGTACCAGTGTTCAGCCATATTGACTGGTTTGTTGGACAGATCAGTTTTACTGTGTGACTAAGGCACACATAATGGTTTTATTTAATCTGTAATTTGATTCCATGCTTTGTAATACATAAAACATCCTGAGGATACCCTTTTCATAACATAAAGAGCCTCTAAATTCAAGTAGAATGATACCCAGTTGCTTCAATCCTGTATTATGTAATGGCAGAAACCCTTCAATTATTAATAATTTCCACTTAAGAACTACTGTTTTGTATCTGGATATATATGAAAAAAATATTCCTGTAAATAAAAGCATTAAAAAAAAGTTTTATTATAAGATTCAGGTGAAATATTCTTCTACATAGGTAACTTAAATTTAAAACCCAAATAGCATTTTAGTCTAGGACATTGTTTCATAAAGACCTGATGAATTTTCTTCTCAAAGCAATTAAATATAGATTAGGTATTATAAGAATTTAAGTTTTGCCACTATGATAGAATCCCAGCAAAATAATCACAGAGTGTACTATGTTAGGCAGAGAAATGCCAGTAGAAATTTTACTATTAAATTATCTGTGGGGAAAAAAAAAATTATCTACAATCTCTTAACTGAAAAAAACCACTTTTTATTATTTAGGAGATAATTATTATATTTACTCCTACATGAATAAGAAAATACATTACCACACAAACTATGTTAAAAATGAATAATGCCTTTCTTACTGAAATGTGTAATTACCACACTTCACTAATGCTGGAATCAAAAGGAGCTTCGTAGCTGTATTTTCACAATATTAGGGCCATCTCACACAGTTATTTAATTAGTGTTTAATATAGATTCCATTAGCGAGACCAGCCTCATCAACAACTCTCTGCGAACTTGAGTAAGATGCCACACTCTTTGTTACTTAAGGTTAATCAACATACTAAGATAGGCTATTAATTATTGATTTTTCACTGTTTATGAAGAATGTAAGAGAGAAACAATTACAAATAAGTATGTAGTAAGCTATGGTATTATCTTATGCTGTATCTCAAATGCGTTTAAAAGCGTATAAAAAGTTACAGCAGTAACTGTGGACATACATGCTTTTTTTCTGAATAAAATATTTTGATTATAAGATAATAAGTAATTTCCAAATTTTAAAACTATTTAATGTTACTGGGGAAAAAAAAAGTAATACTAGCTATAATGAGGACCATTCAGTTGAAACCTTCTGAAGTACAGAATCAGACTGGGCAAGGACTTTTCATTTTCATGGCAAGAACATGCTAGACAGCAACATCACAAATAAGGCTTTTTGTGAAAAGGATGATCTGAATTAGGAGACCTGAGACTTCAGTCAACTGCAGAAGACAACGGACCATTCCCAAATGTTTTGTAATGTGCTTGCAGCTATTTTTGACAAAGGAGGCAACTAGAACTGAAACTTTTTAGGACACGTTTTAACTAGAGGGCTGAGAAAGTAAAGTTGAAGAAAACTTAATGAAAGTGATTACGAAATATGACTTGAAATCAAAGTTACTATGAACTGGTTATATTCCAAGTATTCCAAGTCTTGAATTAACTGGTCTCCTTTCTCTTTTTCCTTCTTTCTTTCCAGTCATTAGGGAAACAAAACTACTGGTCAAACAAGCACAATTTATCAGAATTAAGAAGAATAGCAAGAAAAAGCCATTATGCATAAATCATAACTCTTCAACAATCTTGAACTCAGAAGTGATTAAATAGAAATGGATACTGTGTCAAATGAGTACGCATAATAGACTGACAATTTAGGGACAAAAATCAGAAAGTACCAGGCACAAACTGAAACACAACTAGCAAGGGACAAAGAACAATACAAATTGTGCTGTAAGTATGCTCAGTAGTTACAGAAAGCCCTGGGAAAGGATTGCTAGATCATTCAATAGCTAAGGATATCTGTCAACATGTGACGCTGAAAGACCAGAATTAAATGCTCTTTTCACTTCAGACCTCACTAAAGGAATCACCTATGACCATATGGCTAACTCAATTACAACAATAACAAAGCCTCAGACTGACCTGGACGATGTACTAAAATGTGTGCTCTTTAAATCAAAAAGCAGTTTGGATGGCTGAATCAGAATTCAAGAATGATAGCAAGCAGTTATAAAAATAATGAAAAGATACGATGAAATACAAAGAAGACAAATAAAAAGTCCTCCGTTTAGCAACAGTCGAATCTACATAGCTCCCATAATTACTTTTATATCCTCTATAGAATAATCAACACAGCAAATACGGAGTACAGAATAACTTAAGAAAAGAAAATCTGTAAACTATAATTTGTAGTAAGCTGAAGATGAATGAATACTAGGATGTTGTAAAACAGGCAACAACTACAGCTTTTAAGACTTATGAACTAATTCTTTCTCTTTATTCAGTGCTGCTGATAATCACAGAATCACAGAATGACTAAGGTTGGAAAAGACCTGTAAGATCATCAAGTCCAACCACCAAAGAGAGTATCAACCATCATAAAGAATATCACAGCAAATTTGAAGCACTGCATCTCAAGAAAGTTGTGGACCAATTGCTCCAGAGATAAGAGAAAAGCAGAAAGAGTGATCGGAAGTCTAGAAATACTATCTGCAAGGACTGAAAATGGAGTTTTGGGAAGAGGTGACTTAAACACACTCATCCACTTTAAGCCCTCAAACAGGTACAGGATATACTTTTTGCTTCTGATCAATGGTGAGGTGGTCTTGAGTTGCAGTAAGAAATATTCAGTTTATATGTTAACATAAGCTTTCCACTGGTCAGAAAATAAGACACTGCAATAGATTGTCTAGGAATAACGTGAAAACTCCAGGAAGGGAGTTCTGATGAACAGGACAGATCCAGACACATCAGGATACTTCCAACCAGAGATGAATTTCAAGACTTGTTTTCTATGGCTCTGTGGCAGTCTACACATGTATGGCTCTGAAAACCTCTAAACAGTGATCACTGTCATAATTTGGAAGATGTCACAAGGTATAGAACATTATGCCGCTTCTGTAGAGGTATCAATGCTTTGGCCTCCATCACTTCGCATTCGTAAAAGACTTCCACAATCACTGTATTGTGCTGGGAAAATCGTAACACATGTAGAAGCACCCCTGTGTTTGCTGGGATTTTTTTAAACCACTCATGTTGCTGTTGCATAAGGTTTAGGAAGCAGAGGAGGAAGGATGAGAGAATTCAGCAGAAAAATGTGAGGCAGACAAGAGGTGAGTACTATAGCAAGGTATAAAAATGGCAGAGAAAACATCGTAAGCAGGCCTTTTTCTTACAATAGACATTCGAACTGCACTAATCTTTTCTTTTATGTACCATAGGAGAACATACTGAGTGAGCATCTAGATTAAGAACTATTTTAGCACTATCCCACAACACAAGTTAAAAATGACAGGTAGGCAAGGTTTTCATGCAGTGTTAACAAACCAACAGAATGCCTAGCTGCAGTTAAGGCAGAGACACAACTGTGTACAGCTCAACTAAGTGACTCCCATGTTCATTCCACCTGCTCGCTTTAGCACAGACCTCACCACAGGAAAACTGCCTAAGCATTAACCTGAGCTCCCCAATACTTCCAACCCCTTGGTCTGCATTGCCCTTTAGAAATAGTCCCTAAATCAGGTCAGAACCCAACAGCTGGTCTCACCCAATGGTTACTACTGCCAAACCTCTTTTATCTTGCCTTTCATTCCCTGATAACTAGCCTATCCAGTGCAAAATATCCAGCACTTCTATTAACGTCACACTTATTTTTCCCTGCTCACACACTGCAGCTGCAGACCCCAAGCTCCTACTGCCCACTGGCCTCAACTGCTGTCTTCTGATTGACTGCTGAAGCTGTTGGAGTTTGCCCCTGAGCCTGCCTCTCAGATTTATACATAAATCCAAGCTAAAAATAGCTGCAAAGAGAAAACACTGATGACTGGGCTGTTCTCAATAGGTTTTATTTGAGGAAAGCAAGAGAATAAGCTACATCAGTGGTGCTATGGAGAGTGCATTAAAATATGTTGCACTTGTATGAATGCAGGAGTACAACAGTATCGGGCTGAAGAAGACCAGCATAGTGCTGTGATGCTAAAATATAAAAAATTAGCTGAGAAGTTGTGGTAGTGAGACATTTCATTATGCAAAATCTTGTAAGACTACCCTATGAAGACAAGGGATCAACGAGCCTTAAAAAGCACATGTAGAGTTTCCAGAAAATTTTAACATGAATGCTAGAGCATTGATCTGGAGGTTAGGAGGTCAGAACAAGCATCCAGAGTTGTATATACTTAGTTTTAGAAGCAGCATCATAAATTGGACTTGATTCGTCAGGCCTTGTTCAGTTATCCTGTGAAAAATCTCTTAAAAAGATTATGTCAAAATGTGGGAGCATAGCAGGGATCTGAACTCTAATAAAAGCAGCTTCTCAACAAGAATCCCCAGAAAACGTTATGGAGAGAGGGCTTACTAAGTGGTAAACTAGAACAGTATTAATAAAAAACCTTCAGATCAAGGGCTTCTACACATGACAGTTATTTACAGAGAAGCTTATAAAATGAACCAATGCTTTCATTAATAAACTTTTGTTACAGTTTAGTGCAGTAAATAAATAATTGAATAGGAAGACTGGTAAGTTACAATAAAAACACTACTTCCTAACAAGCAATTTTCTATTAAAAACCAAAACATCTTTCAACAACGTTAAATTGATCTAAGCAAGCAATTTTCTATTAAAAAAACAAAATAACTTTCAAAAGCAATGTTAAATTGGTCTAAGCATAAAGCCTATTTTACAAATACTTGAGCTATGGTTGATATTTCACTTGAGAATACCATGTAAAAGCATATGGTTTCTAACACCAAAGTGCTAAAGAATGAAACTTTTCCAAAGAAATTACTGAATACTAGCTGCTGTAGTAGCATTTTTCTTCCAACTCTAAAAATCTATTTTTCTTTTATCAAATGAAGTTTAAAGACAACAAAAAATGTGTTGGCGTTGCTTCATATGTAAAGAAATATCTATGAAGATTAAAACACAGAACGAATAAATGGATTTTCACTCTAAAATATAATTTACAAATTGAAAATGTTATATACAATATAAGCAAGAGTGCAAAGTTCTGATCAAATCCGCTTTAATATTAGTTAGTTTATTGGTGTCCTACTCACTCTGCATGATAAAAGTTTAAAAGACCAAACCTTAAGACACTAGTTCTTTCTCGAAAAAAACACAGAATTACACTTTCATCAGTAAAAAATTACGTATTAAGTTAGACTTGGTCTTTGTTGCTGCTTTTAAATATAGAAAAACTACTTCAATTTTTCAAAGAAAAGCTGTATTTGTATTATATGTTTAGCAATAAGAAATGGTGTTTGAATAATGTGAAGTGTAAAAATAATAGTTTTTATGACCTATGTTTTTCAAAATTGATTAGTATTTTTGGCTGCCCTGTAAACACAATGGAAAAAGATTTAATAATTACTTTTTCAACAGGAGGTATTCAATACTGTTTGAAATCGGTAACAGCTCAGCAAAGTCCCTGAAGAACTGCTGTTCAGAGTAGGGATTTTTCTTTGATGAATTACTAACAATTAAAAGATGACAGAAAGAATGATTGAACTTGTCATTGCTGACATAAAGGACTAAACCAACACACAAGCTCCAGTTCTTGGCTGCAATTTTAATCAGAGTCAAATGAAATACTAAAATACCCTGCTTCCTCTGGAATGTGTTTTAGCTAATTGTTAGAGTTTTACAATTTAGGGCTTTTCTTTTGGCAGGGCAGTAAGTAGGGGAAGAGCAGGGAAGGAGATAAAACTCACAGCTTCCTCTCTCCTTCTTCTGTATATTTTTCAGTCTCCCACTGGAAAGAGACTAAGAGAACCCTGAGAGCACTTAAACATTGCAGTATCTTCCCCAGAAGTGGTGGAATCTCCCCAAGTGGAAATACTCAAGACTTGGCTTGGCAGGAACCTTGATAACCTGACTAAGGCCCTGCTTTCAGAAGCAGGTAGGACCAGGTGATCCTCACAGACTCCTGCCTCATAGACTTTTCTATGATTCCGTATTAAATTCAGAAGAGTGACCTTACCATTGCAAACCTCCATTTAACCGGCTGCCTTGATTATCAAATGTATTATGTTGAACAAGCTTGCAGAAAATGTTAAAATACATTTTTCATGTACAAGAAGAAAGTGCTACAGGTGTTGCTTCTGTATTTTAAAGTGTGAAATAAGGAACCAAATAATTAGGGTTCTTTTTCTGTTGCTTGGGTTTTTCAGTTAGACTGCTACAACTTATTCCAAGTCATATATTTGCTATGTTAGGGTAAATAAGGTCACTAGATAAGCAAGTGAATAGCTGAAAGAGTATCAGCTCATGCACGCATCTATACTATAATGTAATGAAACTATAAAAGCTAAGTTTTGAACTTGTCAGAGGAGCATCAAGAAGGCATTTGTAAAAAAAAAAAAAAAAAAAAAAAGAACCACTGATTATCCAAGGACAGACCACCAGTCTTACATAAGGAATTCCTAATCAGCTGAGTAACTATTTGAGTAAATTCAGTGGTTGTGGTCCAAATTTCTCTCAGGTTCTGTTAAATAATTGACAGATGAGCTGCTGTTTGAACCTGAGATGGTCATACCTCTACTTACTAGTGGGGAAACAACACAGTCATGAAGATAAGTGATTTCTGCATAGTACCAAACCAACAAACTATCCCGTTTTCAAAAGATTTCCTCAGTCTGTTATTTCTCTGTTAGGATTGCACATATTTATTTTTGTTCTGTAGGGTTGATGGGGAAATATTTTTTAGATAGTTATTGGCATTCCAGATTGATAAAAACTTGTTGTGTAGTGTCCTCAGTATGAGAAAACTTACTGAAAAAATAAAACTACTACCATAAACATTTAGTGGCAAAATTTAGTACCTAATTCAATGCCTAGAACTATGAAATCAACTCATCCTGCTACTTGTTTGTATAAATGCAGAGATTTTATAGGTTATCACATTAAGGTTTCAGAATTGTCAAGTGCACAGTACATCACAGTATCACAGAATCACTAAGGTTGGAAAAGACCTGTAAGATCATCAAGTCCAACCATCAACTAACACCACCATGCCCACTAAACCACGTCCCACAGTGCCACGTCCACATGTTCCTTGAACACCTCCAGTGATGGTGACTCCATCACTTCCCTGGGCAGCTTATTCCACTGTCTCACCACTCTCTCAGGAAAGAAATTTTTCCTAATATCCAGCCTGAACCTCCCCGGCGCAACTTGAGACCATTTCCTCTTGTCCTGTCGCTAGTCACTTGGGAGAAGAGACCAACACCCACCTCTCTGCAACCCCCTTTCAGGTAGTTGTAGAGCGCGATGAGGTCTCCCCTCAGCCTCCTCTTCTCCAGACTAAACAACCCCAGCTCCCTCAGCCGCTCCTCCTAAGACTTGTGCTCCAGACCCCTCACCAGCTTCGTCGCCCTTCTCTGGACACGCTCCAGCACCTCAATGTCCTTCTTGTAGTGAGGGGCCCAAAACTGAACATCATATGCTACACAATAATGGGTGGCATCTTGTTTATCACACAGCTATAGCAATTACTTAGAAGTGATTTAGGAAAACTGGGGAAAGATTAATTAACCTCGCTGAAGAAACAGTGTTGTTCCTACGGTGTTCTTCACATCAGTCTCATGCCCCAAGAGTAAACATCCAATTAAAATCTGAAGTCAAGATACTGATATTAAGCTCAAGATTCTGCAGTACATTTTTTAATACATGTAACAGAATGTATGTGCCTCATTGTAAGCAAGCACTTCATGTCTGCTGCACCACTGATGATGAGGCAAGGAAATGTACTGATTTTGAAAACACATACCAAATTCTATCTGGAAAAAAATTGAAGTATGAATTAATTATCCTGCTAGTCAAGACCCATATCAATTTAATTAGAAAGATCATTATTAGCACACAAAGGAAGTTTCAAAATTATTTTAGACACACTTAAGTCTACTTGTGGTATGTACATGCAAGTTAACATAGAAGAGACAGTTTCAAACCAGTGGCACATGGTTCAATGAAGTATTAAAGACAACAGCCAATCCATGACCTTGTTATTAAACAGTTTTATTTAATCAGAACAAGAGATGTTCCTTGTTTTGAAGACAGAACAACGGCATCCTGCAGCTTCTTAATAAGGGTTGCGCTCACTTTGCATCTAAAAACATGGGTTCAACTACGATTACATGTTAACAACTTACATAAAATGAGTAGGTAAGCAATTTTATGAATCTGGAAATACACCTTAAGGTGTTCAGTTAAAAAATGCATTTTGAATATTGGTCCTGAAAGAATATGAGTATCATGAGGGATAGTCACAAAGCTTAACTTCAGCAAGGCCAAGCTTCCTGGGTTCTCTTTATAATCAGTAAGAGGTAAGGGAGAGAGACTGACTACCCAAGGTAGCTTTCAGTTTTGAGTTTCTTTCTGGAGAACTTTCTCAGTAGTGGCTAACTGCATTTGACATATGAGATATTACCCTCTCTAGGACAGATAGATGAATAGGATAGATTTATGCACACTATTCAATGAGATCTTTGTGGTCTCCAGTAATGCTAACAGAACAACACAGGACATTTCAAATTTCTCATATAGAAAGGCTTGTTAAAATGTAATAGAAAAGGCAGCACTCAAGTTCAAAAATACTAGATTACTGGAGAATTTAAAGAGTTGACCTCTTTTAGATTTGTTATGACATAAACTATTGTTTTCAACAGGATTGCAGCCACAGACTTTCCGTGGTAAAGAGGGCTAATGCTGTCTCTTTTAGCATGCCTTTTTGTCCCCTAACAATATCTCTTAAAGCATATTCCCACAGGAATACTGAGTGGTGGTTACCATTGTTCAAAGATGGTAACATCTTGTTTTCAGTTAATTTCACTGTGTGTCTATATGTGCAAGCTGGGTATGATGGGATGTTTACACTTTCACTATGTTGGCAATTTAAAAGAAGGCAAAAAATTTAGCTTGTCTGTTCATTGTGCTGCTTCTGTGCAACAAGCCAAAGAGTGCAAATGTATCTGTATCTGAAAGCAAAAATGACAATATCTGTAATGACTTGAAGAGCTGCAGTATCAAAATTATATCTCATAGGAACTCCACAGTTTACATATTCAGTGCTGGTGTTTAATTAAAAGGTAAAATAGCAATTTAAAAAAAAAGAGCAAAGATTCCTTACAAAAATCTATTTTAAGAGTAAATTTCAAAGCACTATTATTATTTAAGACTGAGACACATGACAGGGATGCTTTGATTACTCAAAAAATGTATTTGCAATGAAAGTCATTGTAAGTTATTACAATCAAAGTAAGTTCTATCAAGCTGCAGTACAGAAATGTACACTCGGGACAATGAGAAAAATAAAGTATATTTTCTCTGCTATAGAATGATATCACAAAAAAAAAAAAAAAGGCAGAAAAAAATGTCTCCTGCAACCAGTCAAGTGTAATCTGAGACATAAGACACTGAAGTTTTTCCTAGAAATTAGTTAACAGTCTGGGAAAAGAACGTTATAAAAGGAGGGTTCAGTTGCTTTTAATACACAGCCAATTCTAATTACTGTGAGTGCTGCTGCTAATTTAACTAAGGCCCTCATCTTGAAGACTGCATCATGTGAATGGACCACTATGGTTTCTTAAGAATCCTAATATACAAAAAGTTCACTAGGAACTTTCTGAGAGTTAAGATCTTTTTTTAACTATCTGAGGCTATCCACAGAGTAGCTACTAATTTGCTTACCTGAAGTAACTTCCCTCATCTTCTTTTCATGTGTTTATTTGTTGCTAGAATACATACTTACTCTATATTTCTCTGGCTGTGAGACATCTAATATTTTAATTTAAAATTTCACTTTAGAAATTCCTGACTTCTTAATAGATTACAGACTATCCATTTTAAATAAATTTTACTGGAAGCTTTTATTAAAAAATCTGAGTTGAAGATACCGGAGTATTCATTTTTTGTCACAGAAAAGATTATTTGCTGCACATATTGGAAAAAATGGAATTTTAGTAATAGTCAGAGTTTCTAAATACAATTGGTACTAAGAGGAATATTCCATCTTTTTTGCTACACATTTTTCCATTAAGTGGGGAAAAAAAAAAATTAATCTGTAAGTGAGCTCCTGAAGTTCTGACCTTTAAATTCAGTCTATATGCTAATCCTTCCTAGTTAGGAACCGTTTCCCAAATCATTAATATGGAACACTAAGCATAAGCCTGGTCTGAGAGTCAAAGAAGTAACTTTGTAAACATGAAAGTTTTCAAGCTGATTTTTGTTAAAAATAATTTGAAAACTTTTAAGAGTTTCAGCTTGCCATAGAATTTATTTTTCATGTTCCTATAGAGTTGCTTCCTTCTATGTTACCAGTAAAAACTAACACTGACCTTCCTCCTAGAAGGTTAAACTTCTAGCTTCTCTTTGAAACACTGGAGTGCCTTTTCTCAGAAGAAATGCTACATGTAAGTGCCACCAGCAACGAGAGAGAATACACTATTGCTCCGACCCTTCATTAGTCAGAGGATCTTGGCAACAGCAATAGTGCTTGTATACAGTCTCTGCATGAAAAACTGTTTTCAAAGGTAACCTTGCCAAGGGCTATGTTCTGTCTTGGCAAAAGGAAGCAAACTTTACTTTTCTACCAGTCAGTTCACTCTGCATGAGAAACAGGTGTTATGATAGGAAATGGGACTTGAAGCAGGAACAAAATAAAATTCTCTAAATATAACTTCAGTTTGAAAAAAATCGGAGATAATAAGCCTGCAGGGCTTACATGTTTTTGCAAAATGCAAATCATGAAAACTGGTTAAGGGATTAAATGCCCTTTTTCAAAAATGACCATGGAGATTATAATCATTAATTAAAATCATGTAAATAATATCCTGAAAGAACTCTTCCTTTTTATCTCATAGGTTTCAAATGGTCTAACGACAAAAGGCTTAGTCTAGAAAGAGCTACTCTAATTAAACTAAAAATTTAGTATAATTAGTAAGTGTGAGTAAGCTTGCAGTATCATCCACTTGCTATGACAATTTTTTAACACAGAAATAAAATTATATTTTTAAGAATAATTACACCAGGTTACAGTGGTTTATATTCTTACATGTCCTCTTATATATTTTCAATCAATTCAATAAACACTGTTATTAAAACCTTCTTGACTGTGGTCACTCATTACCCCTACTCCTTAAAACTCTGCATGTGATAGCATTTCTTCTGCCTGTATTGTAACACCTTCTGTCATTGATCTGTAGTGATGTATACTTGAAACACACAAAATAGACAGACTTGGTAAAAATAATTACAAAATAAAATGTATCCATACAGCACATGTATTGTCTCTATATTCTGTAATTTCTCCACTGGAATCCTGTGATGGAATATTGCCCTTTCTACTCACTTTCTTCCAAAACTTCAAATTATTCTGGCAAGGGAGAGAGAAGTATCTCTTGTGTCTCACATATTGAGGCTCAGTTAAGATATGTTGTCTTTTTCATGGAATCAAGAGAGGAATTCACTTGCTCCACGCTGAACTCAAAGTATGCTTTCAGGAGTCCTTAACTGTTTTTATTGTACCCATATAGATGGAAGATTTAATCTTTTTGCAGGAGGTACAGTAAACCAGAAGGTAAGAGCACATTTAATGATCTAACATAAATTGCATTGACATTTGAAGAAAAAATGTTTTCTAAAAAGAAAGCCTGAAAAGTTTGAATTATATTAACTGTTTTCCAGTATGGAGTATATTGACAAATTGACTCTTTTAAAATCTGATTAATTTATTTTTTTCAAATTTCAGCAGAGTAATTGTTATCTTGAGGCATTTCACTGGAATAAGAATGGTAACACTATTATTGATGGACTGGAATATATTTGAAAATGTATTTTAGAAGAAAAAATAAATAAATGCAGCTAACAACCACCTTTCACTTCAACTAAAAACATGAACAGCTGAAACATGACTAAAAAATTTTCAATCTGTTTTTCCATTCATCCTGCTACTATATAGCAATTTGTTACTGTTTCGCTTTAAACAGATACGATCCAAAAAATGGAAGTGCAAAAGGATTGTGTTGCTTCATAGAATTGCTGTCCTGTTCTATAACAAAGTAAAAAAGCATGCTTGTTGTTCTTTTTTTTAAGTATCTGACATGGTGAGAAAAAATATGAAAGATGCAAATAGAACACACTGATACAGGACGATAAAAAAATTTGCTTTTAATTTGAATATGAAACTCATCTTGCAACTTATCTAAAAGCCACAAACACAATTTGCACTGCTACATACTCTTAAATTATAAATACTCTTACTACATTGTTACTTTCTCTTCACATAGCCCATCCCAATAATTAAAAGTCTAACAACTTTTAACTTCTTACAGGATTATTTTCACAACTTTTCAAAAGTGCTATACTGACAACTTAAAACAACTTCCAAAATAGCTCTCTTGCTGCATTTTGATTAATAAGAGCCTATACAGACAGACCCGTCCCAAAAGGAGAAATACATTTAACTGTAATAATGTTCAACAAGTTCTCAAATCCTAAACTCTGAGCATGTCTCTATTTTAAACATCCCAGGGCCTACAGAAGTCACATTGTAGAAGATCAGGTAGCATGGAAAAAGCAAATGCACCCTCTTAAAGTTCGTTTTATTTTAGATGTAATTGAAATGCTCTATGAGCTAACCCAGTTGAATTGTTTGCTGTAATATAAATAAACATGAAATCAGAATCATTAGGCAACATATGAGAAGACATACAATGCTCCTAAAATCAGCATTTAAATTTCCATTTCTGCTCAATAACAAAGCAGAGATTATTAGATAAAGTGGAATGCACAAATGACTCAGTATACTACTATTACCTATTAATCCCTAAGTTCCATGTTACAATCATATAGGCATCCCATTTTACCAGAAACGGTAAGTAAATTAGAAGAAATAGATCATGGTTTTGTAAGCAATTTACGGTATTGCACTGCCAATCTGGAACTATTAAAAAACAGACATTTATAAAAATTCTCTTGACTCACAGCACTAAACCACAGGTCTGATAAACTAACCTCTAATACTCAAACATGCTTCTCCCTCACCCATTATTCTACACAATTTGAGTGCCATGAGACTACTGAGGTAAAGGAGAGACTCAAACCACAAGGGAAACACACTCCTGTATAAACGAGTTAAAAGTACCTCTAGATGTTTTTAAGCACAAAATTAATTATATACTCATTGGTGATTGTTTGAATCTTCTACAAAACCTGAGAAATTATGAACTTGGTAAATAGTTAGGGAAAATATGAGTAAACCCCAGTAATATCTGTACTACTTATAAAATGGTTTTAGAAGAAGAAAATTGTTGACAAAAATGATTGTTCTTCATTCCTAGGTGAACCTGTCAGGCACTCATTTTACCACCATACATGTGGAAGGATGGTCAACTGAGTCTACTTTTTTTTTTAATTATAGTGCAATGAACTGTCTTTTTTGAACTCCACAATGTTTTAAACAATCAATTTAATCTCTGCAAATGCCATTTATAAATTTATTATTACAAAACACTATAAAAAAGTCATAGTTTTCCATTCACTTTTAGAAAAACAAACTTTGCTTTTGAAATGCAACGAAATTCACTACAGAATTTTACTATAGTAACTTTTTTGTCCACAAATAAGTAAATAACATAATATTCAATATCTATAAAGAAGGTCACTTTGTGTGATCAAGAAGAATGCTGTCAGTTAGAATTCCCCCATAATATGCATTGCATTGATCCAACACTGCTAATTTTGCCGGACTGTAATTAAATAAATATATCAGAACAACTTTTGGTAGGTATACACTTTCAAATAATCACAGTACTCTCCTAGTAAGTACTTCATCTATTATAAAACACAGGCATCATAACTGAGTCACAATCTCCTCATGCAAGAACTATACTGTAAAGGAAGATCACAGAATTAGACACACAGAACGTTAATTTCTTCCTTCTGTGGTATGTAGCTTGTGAAAATGATTTTACACAGGGGCAGTTTAACTCCAAAAAAATCATAGGGGGTTAAACCACACAGGTTCTCAGTGCTACAATATCCTGAACTACTTGTAATACAAAGTTTGGCCATAATCAACTCACGATGCTTTGGAGAACACTGCTTTAAATGATATGAAGACATATTGGCTGGAAGTTGAAGACTGACCAAAGAGATAAGTCTGCTGTAACACAGTGTTTTAGAAAGATCAAGGGAAGAGGAAAGCAGGAGTTCAGTGTCAGTGGAATTTCAACTGAAACGCTAGGTATTAGGCATTTAATGTGATGTTGACACTCTACAGTGTATGTAAGTTCTTCTTCATATGTTTCTTTAGATATTACAAGCTTATTTAGTGACATTTAAAGAAATTCATGGCAAGAATTCAGAAAATTTGAAGTCTGAAAGGTGCACTTTAGAAAGCAGTTGTGAGATGTTAAATTCATGAAAGATCACTACATTTGAGTAACAATTTTCCAATTTGTAAAAAAAAGTATAAACAAATTATTTGTCTGGATTATTGTTCAACTGTAAGAATTTACACAGCAAGTACTGCAAGGCAAATATACTTTTGCTCAAAGCAACAAAGACCAACAATATTTCCTACACCAGTGAAAAATACTCTTGAGGCGTGTAACAATATAAATGTATCTGTATGACTTCCATGCCTCAGCCACTTACTCAGTAAGGGTCTGGAGAATACAGATTTGGCTTATTTTGTAAAAGTGTATTTATTTCATGAAGAAGTATTACTGTTTCTTATAAGAACAGTTGCTAAACATTCAAATTCCTCCCTACCATGAAGTTAGCCCAGAGTTCAAAAGTTACGCATAGTAATGATTTATGCTTCTTTAAATAATTTTAATATCTTTTCTATGATCTGGAGAGTTTTGCATGATCTAACAAAGACTGACACTTTCCACAAACAATTACATGACTACAGAACCACTAAACACAATAATGAGTCATATTTGAAATACACAGTAAAAGGCCTGTATTCACTAACCTGACTTTTTCTCAATTATCTCTTACACTGCTAAGTTACTAAATTCAGGGAACAAGAGGAACAGTGCTGAAAATGTTCCAGGAGAACTTTAGAAACAGTAGACAGATCAGTTTTCACAACCTTAAAAAATAACTTCACTTCCTTATTCTTCTGCACTCATACAGCAGACTTCTGTTAGAAGACAGGTTCTTCACATTTGTTCTGAGGTGGATTTAGAAGTGTGACTGCAAATTCAGGGCTATTCAGGATATAAATGTGCTGTACATTATATTTTTGATTGCAAATTTCATTTTTACTACAGAATTTGCAACAGCCATAAATTTCTATGCTAGTTTGTAGTAGCAATGTACATAGTACAGTAAGTTTGCTTTTAAAGCTTTTGATGTGAATTGACTTGAACTGAACTGAACTGAACTGAATTGAATTGAATTGAATTGAATTGAATTGAATTGAATTGAATTGAATTGAATTGAATTGAAGAATGCTACCAAATAAAGGGAGAAGACTATGTCATCCTTTCACCAACAACTTGTTTCAGGGCATAGCTGAGGGACAATGCATTCAAGAACCTCGTTAGAACGTCATTTTAAACATTTAATTATGAATGAAACACCACCATCTAAGGACAAATAAATTCAATATGTGTACACAGAGCTAATGTTCACTAGCCAAGATTTAACTTCCAAAAGACACAGAGACTTCTCAGTGAACAATACTTACTCATCATACTGAGGCACTGGTTGTGCCAACACACTTGAGCCTTTCCATGTTCCACTACTCATTACAACACATACCAACATTCTCCAGTTCCTGCCAAGCTTCAGCCACAGATCGTTTAGTGCAAGCTGAATGCTAGGTCCAATCAAAGGAGCTCAAGGAGAACATAAGCCAGTGTTTTGTATGCAGAGCTCAGCCGCTGGCATAATGTGTGAATGTAGTACTGTTCCTAGTTAATAATTCTGGTTTATGAAGTGGCTTTTGAACCACATCAAGTTACTTGTCTCTTGAACTTCAGCATCACACAGCATAAGTGGGGAAATAATCACAGAATTAGAAAATAAAAATTTTATCCTAAAAAAATTAACTTTTAATTTGTTCTGCAGTACAGAATGGGCCATGGAAAATGAAAACCCATCTATTATCAGGACAATTTTAAAAGAAATAGAAGTTACATACACTATAGTACGTAGCGAGTACAGTATATAGTTTTGTGTGATCTAGAGAAGACTGACAGTTTCCTTCTTTTTTCTTTCAAAAACATATTCCTGGCATTTGAAAGCGATGTATGTAACAGCCACATTGGTAACTTCCCAGCCCGTCCCCAAAGTTTGCACCGGATCATTTCTGTGTTACTGGCTGGAGAAACGGGATAATAAAAATCCCACACAGTACCCTGCACAGCATTCTGACTAACCCGTAAGTTCCGAAACTACATTTATTGGATAGAAACTAGAAATGGAGCTAAAAAGTGCCACCGGTAAACTAGAAATTAATTGTGTCTGCTTGTAGCTCAGCTCCATATTACAGTCTGTCCTAACCAATTATTTGGAATGTCCAAACATTCAGCTTTCCATGGAAATTCTCCATTTTAGGCTATACCTAAAACTTACTTTTACAACATCAAACAAACATAATTCAAGTGAAGCTTGAACTTGTCCTTGGCAAATTCAGTTCATCAGATAAATAGAACATTCAGTGTTGACTGTGTTGATGCGTGTCAGTAAGACTTGAAAAATAAGAGCAAAACTAAGGCAATCTGAGGAAGATGAGTAGTTTTTAAAAGTTTGGGATATCTACATCTGTCAACTTGAAACCCTAATACTTTAGCTCAATTCGAAGCCACAGCTCTTTAGCATCCCATTTCTGGAAAAAGTCTCAGATTTGTACAGATCTGAAATGTAACTACAGGTAATCTATCTTACAGATTGGGTTCTGGAAGTTCTCTAAGTCATAGATGGTTGGAAAGAGGACTTCATGCTTAAATTCTGTATCAGAGTATTTTATGTAGAAGATCAGCTGATGACAGCATCTCAACTGAATTCTTCATCTCCTTCATTCCCTTCAAAAAACCATGACAATAAAACAAAGATGAAAGAATTCTACAATTAATCCAATGTTATGACTAAAATAACAAAGATTGTCCATTTCAAATTTCAGAAAGGAAAAGTTTCATTAAGTTTGTATCACTTACATTTTAATTTATATATTTATATTTGCATTATATGCAGTTTTAGATATTATACTATGAAAGACAATATATATGCTTTACTCATGCTCTGTTTAAAAGAAGTGTGCATATGACTAAGAAAGATGCACAGAACTTGGACAATACTCATTTCACAAACAAAATTCATTTCTTAGAGGATAAGCACAAGGAAATCGATTAAGGCAGAAATTCATATATCATATTAAGGGCTTCTTGACTTCTAAGTATTTGGTTCCCAGACTCTTAATAATGTTTCCATTTTTATATTTAACAAATATATTTGATCCAATTATGGAAAAAGAAATCAGTAATTACAGTGAAAAAATATGACAGCCTCTATTCACTTGCTCTTCATTGTGGTTTTACTTAATTTTGGTAGGCTTTCAGGATTCTACTTGGGAAAAAGGCAGTCAGATTATTCTTCTGTATCATATTTGAGGATGCTAAAAAAAATCTCCAAATCTATTATTTACATGTAACCAACATGTTAGTTTTCATTACTCAGAACTTCCAAGTGAATAAGCATAGCCCAAATGAACCATCAAATTGCTGTAACTGAATCTCCTTACATCTAACTGAAAATAGAAAAGCGAACGCAACTGTACACTTTATTTAGTATTTGAATGTGTGTAATGTGGCTATTAATATGTTTCCTGGATGCACCTTCATGTCCTATGAGGAATAAGCAGCATTTAATTAATTTGCTGGCAAAATAAATGTTTATACAACTGGCACAATTTGTACCTTAGTGTTTGACTTATAGCCAATCACCTTCTCCCCTAAGAGTGTCTGAATCTGAAGCTAAAGTTCAAAATATGTTAAATTTCTCAAATTCTTTCTCGCATCACAGTCCCTGATCTGCTTTCAGTATTCTGTGTTAGGTAGTGAGAGGCTATAGGCTTTTGCTTACAGGACAGCTTATTGACAGATAAATAGCATATCACATAGCCTTTTAGGTCTCTAGCTTCATGAGAAGTGCTGAGTTGAGGTGCTTATGCTGAGCACAGCATGACTGAAATGAAGAGACCCACTCATATAATCTACTATCCTCTCCTCCCACTCTCAAATTCATATGCACAAATAACACAGGCAAGAGGCACACAGAAGCGTAGACTAATAAAATAAAAAGCACAAACTTAATTGTCATGCATTTCAAAATGAGGCACAATGACTTCTAACATTAAGAAAGGCAGAATCAGGACTCAGATAAGAGGTTCAATTATGCAGATGACATGGGCTCAATTCTTCAAAAGGTGCTGCAAACTAGAGGGTCAAAATTAGGAGAAAACACAGGAACTGGAAGTGTCAAAGATTGGCATGTATTTTTCTTTGAAAATCAAAATAAAAACCTCAAAACTTTGGATGATATTTTAATCATTCTAAAATTATTCTAGTCAAATATTCTGGTTACAACAGTGTATTTTGTCATAGTGCATATACAGTCAGGTGACAATTCACACTAGCATTAGGTTTCTAGCTTTGACAATGAAACAACCTTAAGCAAGTGCTAATCTAAGCTCTTTTCATTTTCAACACAGCCATTTGAGCGACAAAAACTGCTTGAAATTCAGTAACATTTCCCACTGTTCCAAAACGACTTGTTTCGCACTAGAATGAACCAGTGAATTTATACATATAAACAACTATCTGCAGACAGTAATTTTCAGAACAGAGACAGGAACAAGCCGAAAAGGGTTAAGGGACTAAAACCTAATTAAAGCATAGCTTGGTTTTCAATTGTCTGAAGTGAAAAATAGAAGTCATGATGTCCTTCATTATTGATTTAATCTTACATGATTTTTAGAATAATGTCAACTACTTCTCTTAAGCAATTAACACACATCAATAAAAATACAAAATGAGAGTTTGAGCTAATATAAAGCCTTCCACAACAAATTATAGTATTAAGTTAGAACAAAATAATCTTATTATTCAATATGTCTTTCTCAGAATGCTGTAATTATCTGAAGTATTAAAATAAATGTATTCTGTGAACATGAAAAAACCCCAAAGTCTGTATTTGTTCACAGATTTGACTAAAAATTATTTAAAAGTTTGTTTAAAGCTATGTTAACATGTTAGATTTACTTTTAAAATAAACAATGTTCCTATCTCTGTTTTCAATTTATTTTTTAAGACAAAAACCTTTTCTAGAAAGGAAAAAAACGACCTGCAGATATTTGAAAGCTGCACAAATATTAGCTTCAATTCAGCCTGGATTATAAACTTTTTAAAAAATATTATATACTTCCCAACAAACAGCTTTAGCCAAGATACACTGAGCTCATTTTTAAAAAGTATGCATTCTGATTATATGAAGACTTTATTCCAAGGATACAAAACCAGATGACCCTAAATTTGAGCCAATGTGTTACATAAAGATCTGAGTTGCACTGTTATCATAGAATACCTTATTTCAATCACCCATGCCTACTGGTTAATGTTGTTTCAATCAAAGTCTCTTAGTTACATTCTGCTTCTTCCTGAAGAATCTGCATGGAATAGCAAATACAACAGCTCCCATAAACTAATGCCAAATGAGGTGGCCCGTAAATTGATTTTCTGATTGTTCCTACTGTAGCAAATATTCAATGATAAATCTAACAGAAGAGTTAATGATGCAATTACAAACTTATTAATTTTTGCCTACCCCCCTCTAAGAAACTGTACAACTGCTTATTGATTTATTGTGCCTTGTAAATATTTGGTGGCATTGCAAACTTTAAAATTTGCTTAATTTTAAGGTGCTTTTCACTAGCTAGTGAGTCATTCCATTGCATTAAGTTCCAAATAAGTTAAGGCCTTTGATTTTAGAATTATTATAAATTCAGTATGAAAATCAATGAAAATTAAATATAAATCATCATTTGTCATAACTGAATTTAATTGTTATTGAAGGACAACTATACACACATCACTAAACGTTTGACAGAAGCAAATTAGGCAAGAAAATAATTTTATAGCCCATAATAGGAAATAAAGCTGTATATTCAAAACGCCACAATTCTTAACACACGCTTAAGTAAGCTAGAAACACTTTAAAGCTATTCTTACATACACACTTTTTTTGTAGAAGATAGAAAACTAGAAAGGGATCCAGTCTGCAATACTAACAAGCAGCCAGTATATAACTGTAACAGAGTTTTTGTGTCTGTACAAACTGGGAGGCTTGGATCTGCTGTGATTTTGACTGGATTCACTGAGTCTGAAACCATACTACTGATAAGTCGCTGAAGAGTGCTCATACAGGCACAGCTACTCAAGAGAAACGCATAGTCTGTGTGAAGGGTACGAGGAGCTATAATAGTTCTATTTGTGCTTGGAACATAAAAATTCCTTTTCCCAATACCTGCTAGCAGGAGTGCAGCAGTATGGGATACTTTACTTACTTTACAATATCATCTAATGTGGTTTCCAGGAACATTATACTTTAAAGAGTAGTAACAACATACTCTCAACTCTGTTCAGGTACTCCTTCCTTCTTAAATTCCCAGTGGTACACAGGTCTCATGATGTTTTATAGAACTTAAGAGTTTGAAGTCAATACCCTAAATTTAACACTGCTGAAAATTTATGAGACTGAGTTCATAAGTGGCAGAGGAGAATAGTATTGTTTCTTCATACGTTTGGGTTTTTTTCCTTTTCTTTTGTTTTCATTTTCCCTTTGGGTTGGAGATAATGTAATAAAGACTACACAAAGTAGGTAGTAATAATAAAGCAGAAAATTCCATTTCATAAAATTTTCTCATAAGAAGGATAATACTCTAATCTGACTACAAATAATGGCATAATGGCTTTCAATCATTATTTTTTCTTATCAGATTTCACAAGTTTTGTCACTTGACAAATAATTAAAAATTACTGCAAGACTACAAATGTATTCTCTAAGATGAAAACCAAACTGTAGCATGAAAGATAAAGAATCTAAGCCTACAATTAGCTCTGTAAGACTTATACAAACTCCTTGATGATAAGAGATTCTTCCCAATCTGACAGGAGGTGGGAAAAATTGATGAATTTATGAAAACTCAAGATGTCGGGTTTTTACAATTTCAGCGTTTGGAAGACACTCACAAAAAAGAAGATCGTTCTTGACAGACTTGTTTTATATGACTGCCTCCAATCATCTGAGAGAGCCTTAAACTGAAAAATAGAGGAACTAAATTGGGAAAGATACGTTCATTCACTATATGTGAAGACAAGGGACAAAGTAGGCTTAAAATAAGATCAGAAGATATAAGCTAGGAAATGGGCTGACATTGCAAAGATGCAACTAAGAAATACGGACATTAATTGAAGAAACATGGGCCAAACACTTAAGAAAGTAGAACTAGGAATATCAGACACTGTGGAATTACAAAAAACATGGTCATACATTGATCTACTGGTTCATTTGGGGAAGAAATCAGGAAAGCACAATGTTTAAGTTCATCCTTGTTCAGCAAAACACTGAATTAAGTACTTAAGTTACTGCATTTACATTGAAGCTTGCTTGCTTTGCTGAACAAGAGTATTTTCCTGAACTGAGAACTATCTAAACTGGTTTAAACTTCTTTGATATGACACAGCAGTACATTACAGGAGACCAGAGAACCTCTTCACTGGAACTTTGGGAATTAGTCATAAATACACAAATAAGACTATTTTCTTGTATAACTCATTTCCCGGGGGGGGGGGGGGGGGGGGGGGGGGGTGGTGGTGGCCGGGGAACAGACTTAAAAGCCTATGTCTAGTGCAGAAAAAGAGAGGTACTTGTAACTCCTATAACTCCGTCTTCATCAATAAGCTTAGTAGAAAAGGTAGAAGAGAACAAAGTCTTTTTTCTGACACTTACTTTTCGATATTAAGGAGAGTAACGCTGAAAATTCAGTCCTGGAAAGCACAGTGCAATGCCTCCATCTATAAGCTAAGCGGTTTCCGCTGCAGAATGATTACAACGTATTTACTCCACCTACCTACTACAATACTAAAGCTGTCATTGTGAACCTAAAACCTACCTATTTGTCCATTATGCTTCTTTACCTCTGAAAAAAATCTCTCTATAAAGCATTAAATACATAATAACTTTATTCAATGCATTCTCTCACTCCATCCTATAATTCTTTCATCTCGTTCTGTTAGCTCCATTTACTTTGGTTTTGAACCACCTAACTCCTTAGCTGGTATATGGTGTATTGCCCTGGCTAAGATTTTATAATAAATACATATGAAATCTAGAACTCACTTCAAGCAGTCTCAAGTATAATATTATCTGCTACTCCACTTTGTGGGAACATTCAAAGGAGGAGAGGCAAAAGCCATGATGAATTATTGAGTGATGTGTCACAATGTGGTCTGACTTGACAAAAGATGCTTATTTATTCTCTCCCCCTCTAGAAAAAGAGCCTCTGCTTCTGTTTTCGTAGATGACATACCAAGTTTATTATTTTATTACCTCTTCATTAATATCAAAGTGCCTTATCTATATAATCTCAGCTCAACACAAGAAAAATATTTAAAGGAATTGGGCAAGTGTATGGATGCAAGTCTTTCTGTTTGTGTGACAGTACTTAGGTTTACATTTAATATTGTGGTTTCTACATATACCTGTTAAGTCCCTTCTACCTCGTATTATTTTCTATCAGTCCTCCTAGACTGTACAAATACACTTTTAGTGTATCTACATTTTCTAGACACTTTAATCCTGCCAGGGTGTCATATTGAGTCTCTTTGCAATGGGACATACATGTAACAACAGGTAACTAAAGGAAGAACACACCAGCCCTAATATCAAAGACTCCATTCTCCATACTTCACAGCACAGGACTCAGCTAAACTTGCATTTCAATTCCTGACATTTGCATTGCCCCTGAAGGGAGTGTTTTGAAAGCAGTGCATCACTGATATACGGAAAAGGCAGAGAACTTATTTGCATGGAAATTCCTATGCAATTCAGGTATTATGATATTATTAAGGGAATTAAATACTATATATACACACACACACACAAATTCACTCACACACTTGCACGCATATATGCAATGCATTCAAGTATCTAAGAAATTTTTCTTAGCATGGGCAAAGGATTCTGTAAATTAGTAATGTTCTTTTTTCTCTTTTCACACCCTGACAAACCTTTACATGCTTTCTGACAATGCAGTAAGGGAATGGCTTTTGTTATGAAGCTTAAATGCCTTAAGAAGAGGAGGCATTGTTTGCTACCTACATACATATGCTACATATCTATTCCCTTAAGCAGATCATCTACTGAGAACAACTGTGTGGCAATATAAAGGTTTATGGTTTGCTAACAGAACTATGAGGTCTTTATGTGGTAAACATCAATGCCCTCAGTGGGCAAGGAACGATTGCATAGTGTCTCTTGTCCCAAAATACCTTTTATAATTTTATGAGCAAAATAGCATAAATAAATCTGGTTTGTGCTAAAACTGTATTAACAAAACAACTGGAAGGGTCTTTTCTGTCCTAAAATATTGTTCTATAACAAGGTCTTGGCTACATAACCAGCTCTGTATGAAAATACACTGCAGAAAATGTTTAGGAGGTGTGAACATTCAGGCAATAATCTGTATCATTCTCAGAGGAAAATAACATTTCTGGTCTCATTCTTCCATTCCACGTAAGTGTGGCAAACTAAAGAATATAAAATTCTAAATCTTTCTGCATCTATGAGTTACACTGTATGTAAGTCCCTGAGCGGTATTTAAAAGACAAAGAACTGAAAGCAATATTCCACTTGCTGACAACACGAAATCTAGCCAATACAGCTTTAGAAAGTTCATAATTTTAAAAAATACTGTAAATACTCTTTTCCCACAGATGTAGATCATTCAGAAAACTGTCCCAGCTACAGTGTTCTATTATATTGGTTGATATCTTGGAGGGAAAAAAAAGTACAAACACCCCCTGCCGTGTATAATATTACTACTGTTCATTTATAAACCATTACACTCAACAACATTTTATTTTTACAGTTTGATAAAGATGTTTTCAGTGCTATCCATATGAACAAAACTGTTTGTATGAAATGAAGAAAGACATAAACAACAATAAAACAATAACAGGCCAAAACCATCCAAACCAAATGCCCACACGTGTGGTGCTACAGAAGATGAACCCCTGTCAAGGTGTTCAAAGAAAACTTAAAAAGAGTTCCCGCTACATGAATAAGAGCCATGCTCTCGGAAGTGAGACACTATTACCCCTTGTACTCACTTTCTGTAAAATATTTACATACTCCTGAAATTTGGTTGGTCTTACAACCAGATTTTGTCCATCTATGCAAAGAAATAGAAAAGTCTTCAAAGGATGAAATACATAATTTTCTGATACCATTCTACATTTCAAATGAGCTCCCACACGACTTCCTATGATCAATACAAATAAGCTGAGATACTCAAGAATATAAAATAGTCCCAGACACTAAACAAAGAAATCTCATACACAGAGACATTTATAAAAAAATTTGAACAATCTGCCTCATGAAATTCAACACCTGATGTAGCAGACAAAGGTGTTGGCTCCTGCAGCAAGTGGAATATTCTTTCCTCTTGGAAAGAAATGGAATAAAGTACGCTTGCTTAAAACTTCTGACAATTGTTTAATGATCTGTATGAGCAGGAAGAATACCAGCAATACTGTGTAGGACTTTTCTACAAAAGAAATAGGAATAGGAGCTCCTGGCAAAACTCAAAACACAAAAAGAAAACATGCAGAAGGTGGAAGCAGAGACAGGTAATGTGGGAGGAATACAGAAACATTGTCCAAGCATCCAGAGACGAGGTTAGGAAAGCCAAAGCCCAAATGGAATTGATTCTGGTCAGGGATGTCAAAGACAACAGAAAGGGCCTCTGTAAGCACACAGATGACAAAATGAAGGTTAGGAAAAATCTGGGCCCTCTGCTGAACGAAGTGGGGGACACAGGACACAGAAAAGGCTGAGGTACTGAATGCCTTCTTCGCCTCAGTTTTCACTAGCAGGCCTTCAGGAATCCCAGGTCCCAGAGACCAGAGGGAAACCCTGGAGCAAGTAAGATGTGCCCTTGGTGGAAGATACTTAAGAATACTTAAGCAAACTGGACATAAATAAGTACATGGGTGCTGATGGGATGCACTCATGAGTGCTGAGGGAGCTGGCACATGTCACTGCAAGGCCACTCTCAATAACCTTTGAATGATCATGGCAACGGGAGGAGTGCCTGAGGACTCAAGGAAAGCAAATGTCACCCCTATCTTCAAGAAGGACAAGAAAGATGACCCAGGGAACTGCAGGCTGGTCAGCCACACCTTGATCCCTGGGAAGGTGATGGAGCAGCTAATCCTGAAAACCATCTCCAGGCATATGAACGACAAGAAAGTCATCAGGAGTATTAAGCATGGATTCACTAAGGGCAAGTAATGCTTGACCAACTTTATCACCATCTATGATGAAACGACTAGCTTGGTAGATGAGAGGACAGCAGTAGATATTGTCTACTTTGACTTCAGTAAGGCTTTCAACACTGCCTCCTGTAAGATCCTCACAAAGAAACTGTTGAAGTATGGGCTGGATAAGCAGACAGTGAAATGGACTGAAAACTGGCTGAATGACCATGTCCAAGGAGTGATGGTAAGCGGCACAAATTCTAGTGGGAGGCTGGTAACTAGAGTGGACCCCAGCGGTCAATACTGGGTCCTGTTTCACATCTTCATTAATGATCTTGATGATGGGGCAAAGTGCACCTTCAGCAAGTTTGCTGATGACACCAAACTGGTAGGAGTGGCTGACAGGCCAGAGGGTCATGCTGCCATCCAGAGGGACCTGAACAGGCTGGAGAAATGGGGTGACGGGAACCTCACAAAGTTCAACAAGGGGAAGTGCAAAGTCCTGCACCTGGGGAGGAACAACCCCAGGCAGCAATACATGCTGGGGACTGCCCAGCTATAAAGCAGCTTGGCAGAAAGCAACCTGCGGGCCCTGGTGCACACCAAGTTGAACATGAGCCTGCAATGTGCTCTGGCAGCAAAGAATGCTAATGGTATCCTGGGCTGCACTAGAAGCCAGCAAGCTGAGGAAGGTGACCCTTCCACTCTGCTCAGCACTGGTAAGGCCACACCCGGAGTGCTGGGTTCAGTTCTGGGCTCCCCAGTACAAGGGAGACATGGACACACTGGAGAGAGTCCTGAAAAGGGTCATGATGATGATGAAGGGACTGGAGCATCTCCCCTAAAAGGAAAGGCTGACAGAATTGGGGCTGTTCAGCCTGGAGAACAGACGGCTCAGGGGCGATCTCACCCATGTATATCAATATCTGGAGGGAGAGTGCAAAGAAGAGGGAGCCAGGCTCTTTTCGGTGGTGCCGTGACAGGACCAGAGGCAATGGGCACACACTGAAACACAGGAGGTTCCTCCTGAACATCAGGAAAAACTTTTTCCCTGTGAGGGTGACCAAGCACTGGCACAGGTTGCCCAGAGAGGCTGTGGAGCTTCCATCCTTGAAGATATTCAAAAGCCATCTGTACGTGGTCCAGGGCAGCCTGCTCTCGGTGACCTTGCTTGAGCAGGGGGCTGGACCAGATTACCTCCAGAGGTCCCTGCAGACCTCAACTATTCTGTGACTCTGTGAATGGAAAGAAATAAGACCCTCAGAGCAGATCCATACCACTTGATCTCCTAGAATTTGTCTAAGAGACTCAAAGCTGCAAAAGCCATAACTGAGTCTTGCGCACTTCGGGGAGCTTAACCTGTTGCTCAGTCTAGGAGTCCTCCAATGAAATCAAAGAATTTACCTACCACTGGTGGGGTTTAAATGAGATGTACTGTCTGTAAACAAGTTTTACAGGAGAAGAGAGTGAAGAGAGTGAAGAGAGTGAAAAGAGTGAAGAGAGTGAAGAGAGAGACGAGAGAGACGAGAGAGACGAGAGAGGAGAGAGAAGAGAGGAGAGAAGAGAGGAGAGAAGAGAGAGAAGAGAAGCAGCTTTGAATCATTCCCAGATGTCCTGTTGCTGGATACCAGGGAGAAGAGATCAGCACTTCCCTCTCCACTTCTCAGGAAGCTGCAGAGAGCAATGAGGTTGCCCCTCAGCCTCCTTTTCTCCAAGCTAGACAAACCCAAAGTCCTCAGCCACTCCTCACAGGACATGCCTTCCAGCCCTTCCACCAGCTTTGTTGTCCTCCTCTGGACGCATTCAAGTGTCTTAACATCCTTCTTAAATTGCAAGGCCCAGCAATGAACACAATACTCAAGGTGAGGCCACACCAGTGCTAAATACAGTGGGATAAGCACCTCTTTTGACTGGCTGAAAAAAACAGAGAGGCAGAGATGCATATGCCTCTCAATTTTCTTCAGCCACCATTCTGAATTTATCCAGCATGGTTCACATTTCCCATTTGCTGCTTTCCAAAGTATCAGATACAGAAGGAAGACAGAATGAGAGATTATGTATGAGAAACTGCATTTATAACCAAACACATTCTTTTCTGCTTTGTATGTGTATTTCACTGTGGTTGACTTCAAATAATGCCGGAGTCAGACTCAGATTATGGAGTGAAGAGCAGTAAGGTGATTATTTTGCGAAACATGGCATCTGTTTAAAATCCTTCTGTGAAGAAAAGATAGTTGAAAGTATGCATGGAGTTCCAGTTGATCATTCTGCAATGTACAGTTTAGACGTAGTCCAAAGAGTCCCTCCAATTCATGTAGGCTCTCGTGAAATCCAGCAGGACTTAGTACTTTGTACCACATTAAGACTGTAGAAATAGAAATAAATAGGCCTTGACAGAAACTGCTGTTTCTCTCAATCTTTTGTTTATGGAAACATCTTACAGAAAATTCCCAGGAAGGTTTGCTGATGTACAGCTCAAAAACACTAATTAAAAGTCTCATCTAAAGATCTATTACAGTGACCAGGAAGAAATCTCCATGTTTCCTCTCCAATAATTATGCCTGCCTGCTTCTGAGATGTAGCTAGACACATTTCACCACAAAAATTCAGGGCACCTTGCATGCCAATATGAACCAAAAATCCTTGGTGTGGGGTCCCACTGTCCTCAGTCCTCATAATGCTGCTACTGAAATCTTACCTACAAAAAGGTAAGCCTTAGGCTATGAAGTCCAGATCTGCTTCTAACTTGAGCAAGTTTAGGGTTTATCTTGGAGGGTTCATCAAGAAACCATTTTGCAGAGTATTTGTAAGAATCTCTGGCACAGATTGGCAGAGGTACACCTCAATACCCAGATAAGAAAAATTTCCATTTTTCGTCTGAGGCTTGCTGCCAACAGAATAACCTCTTGGTGTTCTTGAGTCTCCAAAAAAGAAATATCATAGAGTGACAGCAGTCCTCAGATAGCATGAACCAAGAATACAGCTATCATATATTATAGACCCAGAAAGCCCCGTGTTCTTCTAAAAAAGAAATCTGGACACTGGAAGAAAAAGAAATCTGGAAGCAAATGAGAGAAACAGCAGAAATAGGTGGCCACTAGACAAGAATATTGTTTGGAAGAGTAAAAGACAATCTCAATCTCAAATCAAAGCTAGTTAAAAGCATATCTATAAAACCTTTTTGTCATGTCTTAAGAGCACACCTATATTAGTTTTGTTAGTGAGAGAAAAGCCTGATACACTCAAAACTGAACTGTGATTATGCGAAAGATCTGGCTTTTTTCAGAAAGTTTTCTTCTTCTGCCATGAAGTAACCATAAGGAAGTTAGTGACCATGGTTTTTGGATTTTGGCGTTTTTTTTATTTGTTTCTCTTTTTTCTTAAAGTCTTATTATGCAGATACTACAAGAAAAAAGTCCTGACAACCTAAAGTAGGACCAAGACATAATCCTATTAGAGAAGAAAAAAAAATTGCTTTAGATGCTTCTGAAATGCATACCTGTCAGCCCCAGATTCAGTTAGCTTTACAAAAGCTCTGATGTACGAGCGATGACAAAATAGTTTCAGCTGGTTAGTATTGGATACACCTTCTATCTCTTAACTGCAAATGTAAATAGTTGGACACTTGCAGTCAAACCAGCTTGGTCACTGCTTTATTATCAAATCAAAAGCATTGTAAAATAAATGGAGAATTGAAAGGGTTAACATCACACTGTCTTTAGTTTGTCTTCTTATCATAACTTGCCCTCAAGCAACTTCTATTCCAGTATCAATAATAAAAAAAAAAAAAATCAAAAATCTTCTGGTGGCTGTCATCTCATACATAACATTTCAAATGCAATAAAAGTCTACAAACCACAGTTAAAAATCATGAAAAGTTCCATAGCACCATTTTATTCCAATGCATTTTTAAAATTTAATGAGATGTTGATCTCTTATATCACTTGTTAAAAGAAGCAACAGGGACACACTTCAGTGCACAGCTGATGATGATTCCAACAATGAGCTTCAGAATATGAAGTCATACATTCAGAAAAACATTTTTTTAATTATATATTATTTAAGGGACAAAACATACCAAGATTATTTTCACAAAATGTGTAATCAAATAATGCCAGAACAATGCTATTACAATGATAATTGTTTCATCCATGTTTAATTAATATAATTTAAAGGACACATTTTCCTATCTGGTATTTAACAAGATAGGATCAGTTCATCTGGAGAGTTTTCCTGGATGAATTACACCTCTTCTTTACTGTAAAACTAAAAGCTATTTTGAAAAAATCCACTTACTGATACAATGAAATATGAATGAGGACTTACTTTTTCACTACACGACATTTATCACATGTGATGTTTGCTGTGTGACAAATATCTTAACTGTGAACTAGATCTGCAACCAGTTAGGATTCCCTTCAGCACTGATGCCCTAGAATCTATGCAAACTTCCTCAGTTTTCAGTGAAGTCCCACAGAGATGTTGCTGTCTGGTGCTGGAAAAACCATGAGCTGGAAGAACTTTAAGAACTGGTGTACCATGTATTTATAAGGCTGCCTGTCAACCACAGACGTGCAAGCCTCCTGCTTTCCAAGATACGCAACTTAAGGAACAACCCAGTAACCATTTACAATCAAGAGTAGCAGTTTCTGAATAAAAATAAGTTGGGACTTCATCATAGAGGCTGATATATTTTGGAATTACTTTGGCATTGTCAGACTCTAGAAAGAAAAATGGAATCAGAGTATCTGATTTCCTTAGATATTACATCTAGTATTTTCAGTTACCTGTGACAAAAGAAACACTGCATTCACTGAGATACTAATATCTATTTCATTTAATGATTCTCCCCAAATTTGACCAAGGTTTCACAGAATCACAGAATCACAGAATCAGTACGGTTGGAAAAGACCTGTAAGATCATCGAGTCCAACCTGGAAAAAAAAAAAAAAAACAAACAGACAAAAAAAACCAACCACAAAACCCACGCTGCACAACAACATCCACACGCTCCTTGAATACCTCCAGGGAGGGTGACTCCACCACCTCCCTGGGCAGCCTATTCCAATGTTTCACTACTCTCTCAGTAAAGAACTTTTTCCTAATATCTAGCCTGAACCTCCCCTGGCGCAACTTGAGGCCATTTCCTCTAGTCCTGTCACTTGTCACTTGGGAGAAGAGGTCAACACCCACCTCTCTGCAACCCCCTTTCAGGTAGTTGTAGAGAGCAATGAGGTCTCCCCTCAGCCTCCTCTTCTCCAGACTGAACAACCCCAGCTCCCTCAGCCGCTCCTCATCAGACTTGTGCTCCAGACCCCTCACCAGCTTCGTCGCCCTTCTCTGGACACGCTCCAGCACCTCAATGTCCTTCTTGTAGTGAGGGGCCCAAAACTGAACACAGTATTCGAGGTGCGGCCTCACCAGAGCCGAGTACAGAGGCATGATCACCTCCCTGCTCCTGCTGGCCACACTATTTCTGATACAGGCCAGGATGCCGTTGGCCTTCTTGGCCACCTGGGCACACTGCTGGCTCATCTTCAGCCAGCTGTCAATCAACACCCCCAGGTCCTTTTCTGCGGGGGAGCTTTCCAGCCACTCATCCCCAAGCCTGTAGCGTTGCCTGGGGTTGTTGTGGCCAAAGTGTAGAACCCGGCACTTGGCCTTATTGAACTTCATCCGGTTGGCCTCAGCCCATCGATCCAGCCTGTCCAGATCCCTCTGCAGAGCCTTCCTACCCTCAAGCAGATCAACACTCCCTCCCAACTTGGTGTCATCTGCAAACTTGCTGAGGGTGCACTCTATCCCCTCATCCAGATCATCAATAAAGACATTAAACAAGACCGGTCCCAAAACTGAGCCCTGGGGGACTCCGCTTGTGACCGGCCGCCAGCTGGATTTCACCCCATTTCTTTTGAGTAGTCCATTTTTTACTACTAGGGAAGACAGTACCTTCTGTCTTGCACTGTCATTTAGCACATACTCAGGAGGATGACTAGAACAGAAACTTTCATAACAATTCAGTCTACAGGTGCATATCTTTTCAATGAGTCTTACTTCAGGCTTTCAAACATGATCATTTTCCTCTTGTTTGTCAAGATTACATAAGCCTAGAGACTGATTTTGGTTGAAAAAGTAAGAATTCCATATTTTTTCAAAATTAGCAATAATGCCGTCTGACAGAGAAACTGGAATTCAGACCTGAAAAAAGCACAACTTAAATGGTTTTCCAACTAATACACAGCCTTCATTCATTCTGGAAGCAAGACACCAAAGAATGGGTCTAAACTGTAGTGCTGGCAGTGTAAACAGGCATTACAAAAAGCTTATGTCATGACTGTTATGGCAAGACATTACACACTCCTAAGTAAAATGTGATATTGTAGCTCTTTAAGGAATCTTTTAAGGAAAACAAAGATGCCAAAACTGGTTGTTCATCACATAGCTTTTCCAAAGGATCTGTGGTGGTGCATTCCTTTCCCCTCTCCCCTGGGCCATTCTACGACCTCAGAAATTCCAGGTAGGCCCTAACCTTTGTGTAATGAGTTGGGTGGTTAAGTGTCCCTTGACTGTACCAGCAACTCTTGCATGGCTAAGGCAGGGAACAGCACTGACTGTACCAGGCACTCCTACTACCTGACAAAGGCAGGTAATGAGAGTGAAAATAATGGAATAATCAGTCATTCCCCGACAACCCTGGGACACTCCTTATCAGAATTGTAACCCAAGTGGAATGGCACCACGGTTACAGAAATTCCATTTTACTAATGACTAAAGCCAATCATCTTGCGAACCTATAAGCAGCGGTCCCAAATGAGACCCTTTGAACTCTCCTGGACCACAGCAGGCTGTGACCAGCATCTTCCTCTGAGCAGGACACTTCTTAGAGTTTTTTGCAAACTCTCCAGTTTGTGAAATTTTGGAGGACCTTGACGAGCCAGCAATGGGACCTGGGCTAAAACCCTCTCCTCCCCAAGACTCAACCCTGGCCCATTGAGGAATGCCAAGACATTTGAAGTGAGTATTTTCACAGAACTCAAAGTGAATTTTTAACAGGTATACCTTTGTATATATGTCTATAGCTTTATGTCTGTCTGTATGTGTGAACCAATCTGTAATCAAGCTATTGTTGTGATTAACTCGCTTTGCAAATCTTAAATCTAATTCATGATTAAGTGCTGCTAAAAACTTATGATTTACCTCAAACCATGAATGAACCTCAAATTGCTGCTAAATCCACAGAATCCTTTAGATAAAATCTGTTGCCTAAGTCTGGGACTAGGATTAGACCTAGCTGCACCTAGACTCCTCTCTGAGAAGGAGTTTAGAAAGCAAGGGGGTCTATTCTGAACCTCATGACTCAACAGGAGGATTTCTTTATCCTTTGTACCCTCTCTTTTCCTTTAGATATAAACCATTGACTAAGTCTGAGACTAAGTCTGGTTTCAGCCGCACCTAAACTCCTCTTTAAGAAGTTTAGAAATCAAGGGAGTCCATTCTGAACCTCGTGACTCAACATGAGGGACTTCTCTATTCTTTACTCCTATTGTTTCTCCTCTCTCTTTCTCTGTATAAATCATTCTGAGTTGATTCCAATTTGATCTTCCTTTGTATGTTTTAGTAAGTAATAGACTGACCCTTGCCATCGAATTCTGCTAAATCGCATTCTTATAAACTTCTATTAAAATCACTTTTACCAATATCCTTTTTACCAATATTCTTTAAGCGGCCTAAACTACTCATTTGCAACAGGATCAAAGTTACCAAGAAGCCTTAATCAAATTTATTGAGAGATTTTAAGATAGCAAGTGTTAGATCTACGAAATGATCCATGGGTCTCAAAAGCAGTGTGTTATGCTTGTTTAAATAGTTTGATTTGTGCAAGACTGAAAGAAATCAGGCACCAATGCACATGGGTGATTACTTTTTCATACAACTTAGTCAAAATCACAAACAAACGGACCAACGTGGACAAACAAATATATCCTAAAATACTGACTGCGACTACATAATTAGATTAATATGCGTTTCAGTTGTACTAGCCATTAAAAATCAATGTTTCTAACTACATTTCACAAATCCTTTTTCCAAATGTCTCAGCCCAGGTTTGCTGGAAGAGTTTAGTCAAATCTACAAGCACACTAATGCAATCTAAACAGACAACCTGACCCTGTCACATACTCACTATGCAACTGACCGAGTCAGCAGCACTGAGATAAGCTACCAATGGTTAGAAGATCCACAGCGTCAAGATATTCTGACAAGGTTATTTTCAAAACAGAGAGCAATACAAAATCTATGGAGATACAGGTGATGGAGGGGAACAATAAAAATAAATTCAGCAGAGAGGAGACACCAATATTATTTTTTAATTGTGAAAGTTACAGAACGGTAGTTTGAAGAATAGTGCTATTGGGAAGGATAAAGAGAACATGAGACAAGGGAAGAATACTGAGTGTGAAAAATTGCATGTGTGAAAGTGAACAGGAAGAAGCTGGAAAAGTGTTAAAACACAAACCTGATTTCAGTATGTGAATGTTAATCAATCTAGGGAAGTTTATTTAAATTACTACTCAAGAAAAACTCTTCAGCTTGGAACTTGAAATATACAAAGACCACAAAGTTCTGGAGGTTGATGCAGTATCACAGAACTTTATAGGCCATCTTCATGCACCAAATTTAGAGAAGGGAAAGCAAGAAGAAAACATTATTGCATTATAAGGCAGAGACAAAGAAGGTATGAGCAGCAGCAGGACAAGCATAAGAACAGCAATCATGAAATCAGGTATCTAAGGTCAATAAAAAGTGCAGAAAGAGCAACATGAAAGCTCATAGCCTGCAGCTAATCCAATGGCAACATGAGTCAAGGTCATAGCTTTGGGAAGGTACAGACACCACACGATTTACCGAGTGAGAGTAAAAATGTTTGGTGCAACTGCACTATGCACTGACATAGAAATCTCTCTATCTCTTGCTTTCAAAGAAACTGTGAATATGGAGAGGCATCTCAGAGAGTAAAAATTTTTTTTTTTTGTGGTGGTGGTGGTGGTGGTTCTACATGTACATAGAAAGAAATTATTCAGGGCAAGTATTACACAGAAATGATGAAGCATATGATAGCTCTACAAACCATTCAGAACTGTCATTAAGCCATTTATACGTTGCACTAATGGATCCGATTCTGACTTCTACCAGTCTTGATCTCCACTGTGGGAGCAATATGTGACCAGTATAGGAAGAACAACTTATCAAGATAGGTGAATTCCAGGTATAAAATGTGCAAAGAAAAGACAAAGCAAACTACATACTCTATTTATTCTAGAGTAAGTGGTTTGTTCCTTGGCAGAGCCATTCAGCTAGGGTATGTGATAAAGGTGTTTACTTTCAATCACCTCTCTGCTTTTTTTGGGGGGTGCACTGTATTTCCTGCTCTTTGCAGCATGCTTGAAGTTTACTTATATAATTCACAGCTTAACCTGCTTTTTATATGGAAAAAAACCCCAACATCAGCAAGTTCCAAGACAACATATGAAAAAAAAAAATGCATCAATAGTGGAGTAAAAAAAATTGGGAGAGGGACTAATGCAAAACTGTTATTAGTCCCTTATAAAGCTTTCTGGAGACAGCAGGTTAATATGGCAATTCTGGTAAGATCAGTGAATAACCTGTTTTGTTCCTATGCTTTATCTCCTTATCACTCTGCCTCAAAGGATTTACAATCTAATTAAACAGTTGGACTTAAGAGTCCTCCTCTGTCTCTCATCACCTCCTTTCTTTTCTATCATCTTCTGTTGCTAAAGTACTGGTGCAAAGGAAATGAGGAGAAAATTCAGCTTAGAGTTGATAGGCAGAAAATTCTTTATTTTCAAACATGGAATTTTGAAACCAGATATTTATCAAATCCTATCAGATCATAAAGCAAGAAAAGTTAAGCTGCTTCAACCATAACTTTTTCCATAGGAATCAAAAGAGGCAGCAGCAGAGATACAGACACAAAATAGGAGGATACAATATTAGGTGTAGCAGTACTACTAGCACCACTCCAAGTAGAACACCAGTATACCAGCACTGGACACAGTCATTTTGTCTGGCTTTCTTGAGAAACTCCAGAACAGATTGATTCAGTTCTTACTGAAATCATGTATGGTTTCTGGTTTCTCACATGGACCCCAAGTCAGACTGTTACCAGGGCCCAGCTTGCCTACCTTACTCATTCAAAAGAGGTCAGAGAAAAATGGATTTCATTGATTTGAGCTCCCCCTGCTGCTGGCTGTCCACACAGAGCCTCTCTGCAGGGCTGACTGCAGTCCTGGCATCACTCGGGTCAGCACAGCTGGTCTGCAGCTGGCAGATCCAGAAAGCAGATCAGATGCACATGCACTTGACAGCACTGCCCTATCATTGCTTTACATTTTAAAACAGTGAATAAAAAGCACAGGTTTCTATGGGCACAGGCAAAATAACTGCTGACACTTCCTCTAGGTCTTTACAGGTTTTGGAGATAGCTGTGAGGGACTGAAATGTTGAAACACACAACTGATGTGCACAGGTTTCATGCCATATATACCTAGTTATGCATTTAGTAGGTGTCCATTTTTTGTGTACAGACATTTCCCCTGTAAATACTTTCTCACAGGTAAAAAGCATGTGTGTGTGAGAATCCTCTGCAGCCTTAACTTTGCATCCTTAATTGTAGAAGATAATCTGAGCCAAAAAAGTCAGGAATCCAGCACTGTCACCACAGACGGAAATCTAGAATGCCTCTAGACAGACCTTCCTCCTTCTGCACCTCCCCCTTCCCCTGTCTGAATATGAAATAAGATGAATGTTATTTTAACTAAGACTCTTCTGGAAAGGTAAAGGAGTCTTATTCCAAATTAGCAAAGGTAAAAAAACACTGCATAAGAAGCAATGCAATGGAAGAAGAAATGTGCTCCAAATCCTTCAAATATCTAAATCTATTAAATGTCTCTGAAGGCCTTGGAAACCTTCCTCTAATCCCTAAATTCTCTATTGTCAGACTCTTTTCCAAATATGTTCCAGCTTGTACTCAAAAACAGTCTTAGCAAAGTTCTATTTAGTTGTACGTAGCAAAGTCGTTATTTTATTTTTATGTCTTTAGGTGCCTTCTCAGGAAGATTTTTATTTAAGAAACATTGATATAGCTTAGAAGCAAAATGTGCTGTGGCTGTATGATCCTTATACAGTGGATTTAACACCATCATCTCATGATAAGGTAGTAGAAAGAATGTTTAGAATTTTAATCACCACAAATATTTCTATTTATTTATTTGTATACTTCTTCAGAATTGCATCTTTCTTGCAAGCCATCACAACTTCATGGGAAAAGTTAGAAGCTACACTGTAACTGTTTTGCAGTCAATGTTTTCCTTCTCTCTCTTTCATGGGAATTTTTTCCCCCACTTTATTCCAGCAGCAGGTGAGTCTTAAAAGGTGCTTAGTGAGCTAAATCTGTATTCACTTCCAGAATTATAAGCAATTAGTGTTTTAAAATTCCAAATGCTCCGTATCTTTTTTTGCAAGTCTACTCAAAGCAACTCAAGAGACAATCTCGTCCCACAAAATACCGGGCAATCACTTTTTAAAATGTGAGTTTGTTACAATATGTTGACCTCTTTTCCCTCTACATTTTACATGTATTTGCATTTTAATTGCAATTATTGCTTTTTTGAAATACACTTTAAGTTTGAAATTTGAAAAAAGAACAAAGAAAAGCTTTGCATCAGTAGTTTCTTGTTAGTTTGTGGTGGTTTAAAGAATTAAAAATGCAATAGTATGATGGCTAAATGAAAGGTATGTAGACAGCCTACATCAGTACACAGTATCGTGTAAAGAAAATGTAATATGGTACAAAAAATTGGTATTTTTTGTTGAATGAAACAGGAACATTAAGATCAAAGTAGAATACAATTTTTTTCTCTCTGGAGGGCCCTCTGAAATTATTTAGCATCACATATTTCTAGGCCAACTTTTTTTCACACAGCGACTTACAAACTTTTTGGGATCACTTTATTGAGAAGTAACAGTAAAATTGTCAATACGTGTTTCCAAGTAAGTTGCTAAATTTAATTAGTTCATTAAAGCTCCCGCTTACATTAGGAGATATGCTTAGCCAGATATACATACTCCATCATTGGGAAGCCTAGAGGCTACCGGGGGTGCTGCTCGCCAAAGCCCGAGTCAGCGCGTGCCCCAGCTGCTCTCCGAGGTCCTGAAACGCCCCGCAGTCCGGTTGTGTCATGGCTCAGAGAAGCAGCTGGTGAAGAAAAGAAAGATAGCAAACATACCGACAGATACCAGCATGGTTTAACTGCACCCATAAACGTTAAGGGTCTATAGTTCTCTGAGCTATGATTTTATTGCGAATACACACACTTTAAGATGACAATTGGCATACTGCACTAGCTTCAGCCATTTTTTAACCTGTATTACTAAGATAAAACAACTATTTGCTCTCTAGGTAGCTAGTGTCTGTATAATTAAAATATAAGTCTAAGACAAGATTTTCAGGTTTTGGCTAAAACAGAATTCATAAATCTTGTATCACCATTTCTTTTTAAAATGTGTTTGGGAAATATTACCAAGAAAACTACTTCTGAAGAAAATACTTCTCCTTTCCCACTGCCATTTGACTCAGAGATTTAGAGAGAGGGAACTTAGTACAGATCCACTGCAGACAAATCAGAATTTGTGATGGTTTTTTTTATAGGGTAGATAAAGTAGGACGTAAGTGAACTGGGCCAGCAGAACTTATATAATGCAGATCTGCAAGAACTAAGAAAAATTGTGGTCATAAGACTTAGGCCCTGAAGAAACACATAAGTCTGGATCTTGTAGAATCAACATACATCTGACTTCCTTTGTCTCGACAAACAAAAATTCAATATGCTCAACTGGGCTTTAATGGGCTCACAAGCAATATAAATTTAACTACCATAAGTGCAAATACAGACATTCCACAACCATTTGCTTGTTGTCACTGTCAAGCACTTCTATCCTGCAATAAAGCTTTGTGAACTGCTTGAACTAACATCTGCAATTCTGTCAATTAAATCAGTTCACCAATGAAATAAAGGTTGATTCCTACATATTCCTCACAATAGCAGTTTTGTTCAAATCCAGTTTTTGAAAGATGAAGTACTGAAGAACAAGGAGATTATAACTCCTTCTTCCACTGTCCCAATTTAAGAATCCATTCAGCAAAGTATTTCAGCATATGCTCAAGTCAATGAAGTTGAATATATCCAAATGAGATTAGCAAGGTTTTAGCAATCAAAAGAAGCACAGGAGTATTTGTGTGCTTATTTTTAGTAATTTTGTAACTTAGAGTCATGAAGTAATGAACTTATGTCATGTCTTAAGTCATGAAGTCATGTAACTTAGACTATGAATTACTTCAGATGAGGGAGCTCTATAGCAGTATCATTTTGTTATAATCTCTTAATACAACACACATGCCTGTTGTGATAGTCTTCCAGCACCCAAAAAGCTCTTGGCTCATCACCTTTTCATGAAACAAGTTACCCCACTGCTCTTTCTTTTACACACTCCATATAATGATTATCCACGGTGCTATCTAATGAGAGTATAAAAGTTCCGTATGCAGAGTCTTCAGACAGTAACAATATCCAGCAATACAGGAGTATTTTGCTCAAGCTAGTTTGGAAAGTGAATTAATAGTAAGAGAGACCCATTTATTCTCCTGGCATTGCTTGAAAGCCCTAGACACAATGTAGATTTAGTATTCTTTTTTTCTGTGGTAGACCAAATATTCCTCTCAGCAATACATGGCACCACTGTTTTGAGTAACCCCATAGCAGGAGGCAGCTTCCTGCCTTGCTTTCCAAAGAACTATCAGGTGAGTATTCTCTTTCTGCTCAGACTTGGTCAATCACCTCCACTTTCAGGGCTCAGGAATAATCTCTCTCCTCAGCTTTTGTGTTCAAAAGACTGTTTTTCATTTAGACTATGCACAAGGCATGAACAGAGGACTGCTGTTAGCACGTTAATATTAAGCCACCATCCCTGCCTAGTCAAGGAGCATACAACCATGTTGCCAGCTCTGGGCCACCCAAAACAAAACAAGTCTGCCTAATACTCTGCGGAGCGCTGCAACAATGTTTTCTCCTTTGTACTGCAAGGGAATATCAGTATGTATGTGGCCAGCTTGAAGATTTCAATTATTAAACAACTAAGTGATTGCTATGGAATGATAAACAATAACTATGGGGCAGCAACTTATTAAATATTTACATCCTCCTTAGATATTTTAATAATCCATTTCTAATAATCTGATACTACATTTGGGTATTGTAATATATACATCTGCATCAGTGGATATAACGTAGTCACAGAAAGATAACAGTATAAATGTTGTACAGTTCTCCATTTATGTGTTTTTTCTTTTGCTTTGGGGCTTGGTTGTTTTTTTTTTTAGTTATTATGCAACTGCAATTACATTTAAAGACTAAATCCAACTTACTGGAAAACCAAAACCAAACAAACTCAGGCAACTGTAGCCCTAAGCAATTTCTATGTATATTAATTTCCAAATATAAAGGGGACAGAAGTTGAATACAATAAAATGGTGGGGGAAGAAGACAACATCACACTTGCAATATCAATACCAAATGCTATTTTAAAGGTCCAAAGACAGTATTAGTTCTTTTTAATATGGGTGAAGCATACGTAAATGATCCTGACAGCTTTTTCAAGGAAACTTTTTAATCACATAAGTGGCAGTAAGAGGAAGAAGTGCAAAAGTATTTCTTTATCTGTATTAATCATATTAATCTCCATTAACAGAGAGAAAAAAGAACATTAAAAGTCTTAATAAAATCTGTGTAAATCACATATGCGAGCATTATTTCATCAATATTCTTCATAAACCCTTATTTTAAAAAATCACAGAATTACAGGATCACTAAGGTTGGAAAAGACCTGTGAGATCATCAAGTTCAACCATCAACCCAACACCACCATGCCCATTAAACCATGTCCTGAAGAGCCACATCTACACGCTTCTTGAACAACTCCAGTGATGGCGACTCCACCACCTCCCTGGGCAGCCTGTTCCAATGCTTCACCACTCTCTCAGGAAAGACATTTTCCTAATATCCAGCCTAAACCTCCCCTGGCGCAGCTTGAGGCCATTCCTTCTTGTCGTGTCACTCATCACCTGGGAGAAGAGACCAACACCCACCTCTCTCCAACCCCCTTTCAGGTAATTGTAGAGAGCAATGAGGTCTCCCCTCAGCCTCCTCTTCTCCAGACTGAACAACCCCAGTTCCCTCAGCCGCTCCTCATCAGACTTGTGCTCCAGACCCCTCACCAGCTTCATCACCCTTCTCTGGACACACTCCAGCACCTCAATGTCCTTCTTGTAGTGAGGGGCCCAAAACTGAACACAGTATTCAAGGTGCGGCCTCACCAGAGCCGAGTACAGGGGCACGATCACCTCCCTAGACCTGCTGGCCACACTATTTCTGATACAGGCCAGGATGCCATTGGCCTTCTTGGCCACCTGGGCACACTGCTGGCTCATCTTCAGCCGGCTGTCAATCAACACCCCCAGGTCCTTTTCTGCGGGGGAGCTTTCCAGCCACTCATCCCCAAGCCTGTAGCGTTTCATGGGGTTGTTGTGACCCAAGTGCGGGACCCGGCACTTGGCCTTGTTGAACCTCATACAATTGGCCTGGGCCCATGGATCCAGCCTGTCCTGATCCCTCTGCAGAGCCTTCCTACCCTCGAGCAGATCAACACTCCTGCCCAACTTGATGTCACCTGCAAACTTGCTAAGGGAGCACTCGATCCCCTCATCCAGATCGTCGATAAATATATCAAACAAGACCGGCCCCAAAACTGAGCCCTGGGGGACTCCACTTGTGACCGGCTGCCAACTGGATTTAACTCCATTCACCACAACTCTCTGGGCTCGGCCGTCCAGCCAGTTTTTCACTCAGTGAAGAGTACACCTGTCTAAGCCACGATTCGCCAGCTTCTCCAGGAGAATACTGTGGGAGACAGTGTCAAAGGCTTTACTAAAGTCCAGGTAGACAACATCCACAGCCTTTCCCTCACCCACTGGGCGGGTCACCTGGTCATAGAAGGAGATCAGGTTGGTCAAGCAGCACCTGCCTTTCATGAACCCGTGCTGGCTGGGCCTGATCCCTTGGTTGTCCTGCACGTGCCTGTGAGCGCCCTCAAGGTGAACCTCTCCATAATCTTCCTGAGGCACCGAGGTCAGGCTGACAGGCCTGTAGTTCCCCAGATCCTTCTTCCGGCCCTTCTTGTAGATGGGCGTCACGTTGGCAAGCCTCCAGTCATCTGGGACCTCCCGTGTTAACCAGGACTGTTGATAAATGATGGACAGTGGCTTGGCAAGCTCCTCCACCAGCTCCCTCAGCACCCTTGGGTGGATGCCATCAGGATTCATAGACTTGTGAGTGTCCAGGTGGCATAGCAGGTTGTTAACTGCTTCCTCCTGGATCATGGGGAGTTTATTTTGCTCTCCATCCTTGTCTTCCAGCTCAGGGAGTTGGATACCCTGAGGATTCCTGGTGTGGCTGTTAAAGACTGAGGCAAAGAAGGTATTAAGTACCTCAGCCTTTTCCTCATCCTTCGTGACAATGTTCCCCCTGCATCCAGTAAAGGATGGAGATACTCCTTGACTCTGAAATGGCAAGTTCTACTAAAATTAAGTGCGTAAGTTACAGTTTTTCACAAAATAAAAGTTTACTGGTCCATTATTATCACCCTCTTCCTGTAAAAAGAAAAATTTACTGGTACTACACCCATCTTATCTAAATAACTACACCAAATACCTTGAGTTGCAAACTGAAAATAAGTGTTTCTCAGTGTTTCTTCAAGAAATTAAATATATTTCATTTAGTTTCTCATCAGCCCTAGTGTTTTGTCAATGCCTTACAAATATTCCAATAAGCAGAATGTACTTTTTTTTTTATTTAGGAAAAGTTATATATACATAAAACCTACTATAAGCATTTACATCTTGTCAGTTTGATGTTGAGTATCTCCTCTTCAAATATGCTCTCACAAATTACTTAATTTACTTGCCGTTTTTCCTTAATGTCTTTCTTTTCCCGTAAGAAAAACTTAGATCCAGGTAAGTTAAACACAAGGCTCAAATGAGAAGATTACATAAGACACGGCTTGCATAAAACATGAAACAGAATCATGAATATAGCCAGTAAAAAAGAAGAATCTCACATTTAAGTTGTTGCAGCCATGGGATAGTACAAACCATTCAAGAAGGCTCTTTAATAAAACATGAAGGGCTTATGCCACTTTGCCTGGCTAAACTTGTAATCTCTTAAAAGCTCTTTAGGTTAATTATATCTAAATACCAATTTTTTTCTGAGACATTACAGAAGCATTACACAATATGTAAAGAAAAAAACATGGCCTGTTTAACGTCCTGCTAATATCCTAAGGCTTTAACAATAATTACACAGATGTACTGTGAACCACAATTTATGAGGCTAATCACTGCCCAAAGCATACATTATATGGTACTTTCTTTAAAGGATATTGTAGGTACAATACCCACTATAGCAATGCTTTCAGTTACATGAAAAAAGAAAAAAGAAGATAGATAAATAAAATAATTTACATGTATTCTTGCCCAATTTTGTCAGGCATACAAGAGTTGGAAGGAAGTTGCAGGGATCTATTCTATAGGGCATCATGCTACATTAAAAAAGCCAGAGAACAGATAGAAACTACTCTGGATTTACTGATAAAATACAGAGAAGAGTTTTGTACAATATTTTTATTTATAAAATACTTCCACAAATGCTATGAATGTGCATGCAGTAGCTATGGAAAAACTGTGAATATTTTTCAGGAATAGGCATAAAGTGAAATTTGCCATTCTACACATCAAAACAATTCTGTATTCACCGACTCTTCGAGCTCTGCAGCACAGTACAAACAGCTAATCCATTGGCATTTTTTACCTCCCAAAAGACATTATTATGACTTTCTGAACTAGCTGCTACTACTTGGAGCAACATTCAACAAGGTCATCTTAGGACAGAGAGGTTAGCCATGATAAATTTATGCAGCTACTGAACTCCTGATAGGCAAGCAACCCTAAAGAATTTATGTCACACAAAGATCCTACAAAACAGTTCTTGTTTCTCAGGATTTTCAATCATCAGCAGAGTTTATAACAGTGAAATAATTGCACTAAATCAATTTTAAATTTATTAACTATCTTCATCTGCACTTGTCTGCAAGGGGAAGGACCCCTTGCAATGGTATAGACTGTGGACTGTCTGGGTAGGAAGTAGTTCTGCAGAAAAGGACTCGGTGTCTTGAAGACAGCAAAATGAACATAAGCCAGCAGTGCAAAGAAAGCCAACAGTATCCCTCCATGATGGTCAGCAGCACAGGCCCTGTGAGGAGAGGCAGAGGAAGAGGGGCATTTTCAGCCTGGAGGAGAGATGGTTTGGGGGGACATAAAGCAGCTTTTCTGTACCATAAGGTCATCAACAGGACAGATCAAGGCTCTTAATAGGGATGCATGCGAGGAGAATGAGAAAAAAATGTGGAAGTTGAAACAAGAGTTTCAAATTGGGTGTCTACTTCAGACTTTTTTCCCATGAGGACAGTCAAGCAGTGGCACAGGTTGCCAAGAGAGGTTGTGCAGACCCCATCCCAACCAGGGGGGGTTGGACTAGACACTTCCTGAGGTCCAGGCTGAATGATCCTACTCTAATTATATTGTATACTAGTAAGCCAGTTGTTTATGGAAAACTTAAGACTTGGCAGTTACAATCTGAAAATACAAAAAAATTTGCAGAACTCACTTTTCCTTGTAATTAATTCTAAGATATAATTATTATTTAGATTTATTTCATTTCAGATTTAAATGTATATTTCCAAATACAAGTTCTTTCATTCCTATTTACCAATTTAAAAATTTCACCATTATCCTAAAACTCTTCTACACCTGTTTTGCAAGTCAATTGCCTTTTAATCTTTCTGAAATGTTAGAAGACCATGGGAACTGTTTGTCACATTGCAGCATTATCTTTTTTTAAGGGTATATGCAAAGAAGAAATAAGCTCCTTCATGCTAGCCCCTTTCAACAAATGCTGTTTTGTCACATTTAGGTAGTAGCTCGAGTTCACTTTACTCTTCATAATCCTTAAATCTGTTTCAGAATCACTGCTCTCAAAGCTGTAAATCTTTCCCCATTGTGTAGGGAAATACACAATTTTGTTCCTAAATATACAATTTGTTCCTAAATATACAATTTTGTATATGGCTATACTGAAATACATTTTTCTCAGCATGGGCTTAGTTCACTAAAATAATCTAGATGGCTTGGCATCAACAGTCTCTCTTCACTGTTATTTTCTACTTCCCTCCTTCTTGCAGCATCGACAGATTTTACCAGCTGTAATTTTATATACACCTAGAAGATATACATACAAATAATGGATGACTGTTGATGTCTTACCAATCTCTTTCAATATATGACATCAACCTAGGTTCAAATTAAGAAGGCAAAATGCATGGAAAAAATAAAAGTAAGATTCTAAAGTAAAAGAAAGATTATATTAACTTGATTCTGAAGGATATAGAAATTTGATTTATAAATATGAGCTAGACTGGTCTTCAAATTTATGGATAAATAAGTATTTCATAGTCCCTATTCTGTTGCTTGAGAAAGAAATAAATGTGACAAGACTACCCAGGAAGAAGAAAGAAACTTCCCAAGCAATCAAGTGTTATGTCCCTTGCAAGGGAGTACTACAGCTACAAATCTCAACTTCTGTTAAGTATTTAAGAATTCACAGTACTACAGCAGCAAGTGATGCATTCTGATCTCTTTCTGCAAGTATTTAATAAATTCTTCTTCCTTTTTTTGAGGAAGCACAGCACAAATGACAAATGAGTACAGTAGATCTCTAATCTATAAAACACTGTCTTTATAAATAAATGATACTACACTCTACTTCCTTTAGTCTTTTTTCAATATATGAAACAAATCCTGCAGAGCTACAAATACTACAAATATGATGTATGGTATCAGACTCTTAAGACAAATACTCAAATTATTACATATTGAAATACAGCCATTTCTGCTTTTCTTAGATTTAATTCCCAATTTATACAATGAATGATGTCTCTCCACTTCAGCTGTGCTTTGTAGATAAAACAATAAATATTTGTGATCTTTTAATTAGTAGTCCTTAAAAAGACCATTTCCCCTTCCTATTTTATAAAGGAAGAAATGAAGTCATTGAGAGTTTAAATGAGTTAAGCTAAAAAAGACAGTAACAGTAAAGCCTATAACAGCACTCAACTCTGATACCATATTCACAGGACCATACAGTTTCCCAAAATGTCTGAGCATTTCTTAATTTTCTTTTTTAACCAATCTATTACACAAACAACTACATAGTGTCTTCTTTTTTCTCTTAAGCATAAAGCTTACTCTGCTTGCAATACAGGATGATGTTAAAAATAATATCTCTTTTCCTCAGGTACTTGATATTTAGGGTAAAACTAATTTAAAACTTTAAGATTCAACAACTTTTTAATAACTTTTGAGCATACATTATTTAACGAATAACATTTAGCAAAACTGTTGGTTCAGAACTACTGAACTTGAACTACTGAACATCATATACAACACTGTTTCAGCTTGTTAATTTCAGTGTCACAATCCATCGATCCCTCTCAAGCAAGTCCAGTATCCTGCTCTGTGTACCAAGAAGTCAAGACAAGCGCTGCAAGTGTCCAGGCTCTACTACTTTGTAGATCCTTAGAAACACACTTATAAGTAATGGAAAATTATTTTACAAGATCTATCAAAGCCCTGAAAAAACAAACATCCTACATACCCTGACCTTTCAAAGGTTATGAAACAATAATAAATTCAACAGCTTCCAACCTTGCCCCTTGTTTTCCATATAACAGAGAACTGCCAAGGTTATAGTGCTTGGCACAATTCTTCTCCCTGCAACCTGTTGTTCTATAGCTTCCTGCTGAAAGTATTAAGATTTATCTGCCAGAATATTTTACTCTGTAACCAGATGATAACATATGCATAGCATGAATGGGATAAACAACAGCTGCAACTTCACTTACAACATAAATGAATACAATTATAAACATCTAGACATAATATCTAGGCCCACATACTATCAGTTTATTCTTTCCTTTGGAAAACAAGCAGGAGATTCCAACCTGATGAGACCTTCACTCCACTCCCACTTCACACTCACAATACCTGCAATCCTGAGGCAAAGCTCCTAGTAATACCAGGTCTATTAGACATTACCATTTCATAATTTTTTTTTTTTTTTAAATCAAAACAAAGCCATAACACCACCAAAAAAGATGCTATACAGAGATACGTAGAGTATGGAAGGAGAGAAGATCATGGTCCACCTAACTTTGATTTGGCCTTTCGAGAGGATTTCCCCATAAGCCCTGAAAAGGAAGTGATGAAATATGCACTGCATGGCAAAGCTGATCGTTCAAAACACAACAAATGATGGGATGCTGAAATAACTCCAAAGCCTGCTCTAACCAAATATACCAAGGTAAGGTTGTCTAGGAACCTATGGAGAGCCTGGTAGGACTTGCAGTCAGTCAGGTGACATATGGGCAAATGCTTCATAAGAAATAGCTGCCACACAGCCATTCTGTCATGTATGATCTTTTGAATTATGCCAATCTACCCACATGGATAAAAAAGAAAATTCAGCTAACGCACAGTTCCTGTTCTTCTGGGCCCAGCTGTAAGCAGCTGTCTACGCCTCTGCCTTTTGTTACCGTTCTACACCCTCTTTCTAAATAAGGTGCTTTGGTATTTGCTGTTTTGCCTTCTGGGTATTTTTGATACCTCCGCTGCTATGAACACCTCTGAATATCTCCATCACATTGCTAGAGAATGCATCCCAAAAGCAATACATATATCAACAGTAGACTTCCTCTGTTCATATTTCGTATGTTCCTATCATATGTTCACAAAACAACTCTTTATGTTAAAGGCATAATTGAGAGGTTAAGTCAATTTCTATGTTGCTTTTTTTATTAATTTTGATTCAATGTTCCAATTTGACATATACAGCTCTATTAGGTATCGGCAACATATGCAAACAACCTGTGGTCTGACACAGTGAGAATCTTTCTTTTTGAGGTATAATGAAAGACTCAGCTTTTCTCTTAGGGTATTTCCAGGCATGTGGATTAATAATTGGCCTATTTGGAGAAAAACCTCTATTTTTTCATTATGTTCCAACAGTGTAGAAATCTGTTTTTCACATTTTTGTATCTTGAGTGATTTCCACTGAAGACAAGAAATGAGGACGTCAAATGTACAAATATTTAATCATAGATTGCTATATCGTTTTATGTTCCTCTACTGAACTCTTCACAAAGAAAACCAATACCAACTTCAATACCAACCTTAACCTTGATTCTAACTGTCAGTCTTTTTTAAACACATTTTTACTGTTTCCACTGAATTGGTTCTCATTTCTGTCAGCTTGCCCCTCAATAACCTATCCATTTTGGTGCAAGTCCTTTGAAATTATTTCCAATTTTATGAAACTTTTAGTGTTCATCCATTTCTGAACATTTTCCTTAAAATTAATTTATTCCTTGCTGATTATTTGAATAAGAACAGAATTTGCAGATAAGATGTTACCATACACTGACAGTCCTTGAAACTTTTTTTTGATAAAAAATGGTCTCAACAATTTATTAGCACAAAACATGTCTTCAGGACAACCTATAGACAGATAGCCACACTTAATATAGCTGTCAGGAATGTACTTATATTGAATTATGCTGATAACTGACCTCTGTTTTGTGTTTGTAACCTGGAGAGGATCAAGAGTGAAAGAAAAAGAGTAGGGAAAGAAAAGAAAGTAGAAAAAACAGTATCATGGTTAAGATCCTGCTTTTTTTTGATATATGCTATATCAAAATCAGCTTAAGCATTTCAATATTTAACATTATTATGTATTATAAATACTCTTTGTCTAACCTTATTACCAGTTTGAGTTTTTGAAAACATGATAATCTAGATACCTGTTGTAACCCTGTAACCATTTCAGATTACGCAAGTTCAATATAAAGGTTAAGGAGGTCTCAAAGGCTTTCTAAGCAGGAAAAAAATAGCCCTCTAACAATGAAATATAAGCTTACATTTGCATCACATGAGTTTCCACATCAACATCACCTTGTTAAATAAAGTAATCCGAAATAGAATTTACTCTGCATTACTGAATGCTGTTCTGTCACTCAGATGGATTTGATGAAATGGTCAGTAACTTTTACTGTTTAATTTTTAATTAAATTTACTACTTAGATATTTAGTATTTTATTTTTAATCAAGAGCTGGTTGGCTGTTTTTTTCTCATATACTCTCATTTGGAGAGCAACGCATCACTGGATGTTTGTGTTCCTAGACTAACCTGCACAATATTGCCTTAATGGTGTGTAAGAGATTGTGTTTACACAAAACCAAACACACACCCCGAAAGAAAAAACACCACAGAGGGGAGAAAGAAATAGACTAGTTATTTTATTATATATTCTTCTAAATTTCAAAATACTGCATACATCTAGTCTCCTCATGTAATAACATATTAAGTGTTTGTAAGGTTCATTATTTAATCATTTTTCTGTACAAAATCTGACAGCAGGTGAGGAAGACAGTGTCTTCAGTCACAAGAAGCTAAAATAACAACTTAAAGACTATGACAGTGGCATTATTAAACTGTTCATTCCCTTTAACAAGGAAAAACAAGTTTATAAAATTATTTTGCATATTTTAGGATATCGGTAAAAAATAATTTCATGGTCTTTAGTGTTCTTACTGTCTACTACATCCTCAACGCAATTGTGGAATAGACTCGCAAAAAGTTTATCACGCAGCTACTAAAAATGAACATGGTTTCTTGTTATCACCTCCACCTGAAAAAAAGTCTTCCTAAAGCTGCATAAGAGACAGACAACACTGGAAAATACTGGATGGCTAGAAAATACTCAACTACTTCTTCTCAAGCTCCCATTTTTTAATGACAAATTTTGCTTTAATGGAACTTGAATCCGTAAGACTATTTCCCATTATCCCTATGATTGTGCCAAGCTCTTCCATATTCAAAAGTGTTAGTTTGCACGACTATGATCAGAAAACTGATTGTGTGGGCTGACCTAAGCTTGACCTGGCAGAGCAACAAGAGTTGGGGAAAAAAAACCCAACAAAACAACACACACACCAAAAAAACCTAAGTGCTCCCTCAAGCTGCAGAGCACGGCAAACTCATTTTACATTGCCCACCCACATACAGCTAAACTTGACTAAGTTAGAGGTGGCTGCAGTAGCCAGACAGACCAATACGGACATGGTATTGGCACTGCAGATAACAGCCAAAAGTGCAGAAACAGGATTGCTTAAAGTGGCAGAATAGCAGACAACAACAAAGGCATTTGTTTATTATGCCTGAATATGCACCTGGGTGATATAACTCTTCCCATGAGCAAACTAGCAAAGTGAAAAAGAGAAGGAATACATCAAAAGAGGGTCACTTTGTTAGTCATACTAGAATACAGGACAGAAAGACAAAACAACTACTGGCCAATTGTAAGGGCTGGAGTTTCACTTAGTATTTGGATCCACATGGTTGATTCACTTTGTTGTGCTTGCTCATCACTTTGTCTCCTATCACTTAAGAGTAACCATAGTACACAAAGTCCTTACAAAAGAAGTATTCCCTACAATAGCACCCACAGGACATACTAAACTTTCCCAAAGGGCAGGGTGGGTACCTAAAACAGAGCATAGGCAATTTTAACAAGTATCCCCTAACCATTTGTTGAAGTTGATTCCAACACAACTACAGCAGCTACAAACTACAGATTTTGTCCTGTCACTCATCGTGTCTTAACTATGTAAAAACAGAAGGGTCAAATTGCAATCTGGTACATCCATCTCTGTTCATTAAAATAGCCAGGTTTTACTGTACTCAGATCTTGAGAAACATGTGACAATGAAAGAATGTGCAATTAACAGACAATACTTAAGGTTATCTCTACTCAGCAGCATCAAGTGCCTTTAATAGAGCAAGTCTGCTATAATTCCAAGAAAGATAAGATTTATATATCCTAACAAACATGTTATACACTGATGAACTGCATAAAATTGATATAATGATTCTTCAGGGCTATAAACATGTTTTCTTTTGTAGTTTAATTGACAATTACTAGATTGACCTTTTCTCTATAATTGTAACTACAGTACAGCAATTAGACAAATCATCACCTCTATTGTTTCCTACACATTAAATAAAAAGCAAAAGTATGGGATTCTCAATCACCTCTTCACACTGATGTTACAGCAGAACAGCATTTTGGAATGAAATAAATTGTCTTAAATCATATCATGTAATGAAAAGTGACAAATATGTTAGATATACTCTACATCATCCAATCTCCCAAATACTGTGTCCTAAATGAACACTTGTGTCCTTCACTATTACCATAATGTTACAGAACATCTTGAAAAACAAGTGTCAAAAACAAGTAAGAAGAATGAGAAGAATGTAAAGAAGATACTTTATAACAAATGCACCTGGCACTTAGACATGTTAAAGATAAAGACTGTCTCCAGTAACTCTCTACTAACTAGCAATAACAATTAATACAAGGACGAATCTTAGAAAAATAGAATGGACTGCCAAAATAGTGCCCTAGAGTTAACTTGTCTCATTATAATCTCATTATAATGCTAAAGAACACACCTCCCAGCTAGAAAAGCCCCCAACCCAATTAAGCCCCCTACTCTCTGAGCATGCGTGGTGAATTAAAAGAGAACTATAAATTCAAGATGAAGTAAGAGAAGTATTAAACAATAGTTAATTAAGGGGTAGAACCAGTAGACGTAACTAACTTTGTTAATTGTTTTAAATACCTGTCATGATTTTAACCCAGTGTGCATGCTAGGAGGAGAAATCCCCCATGCACCCAGCACTGCAATAAAGCAATGTCAGCTTTCTAAACTATCATTTGGTTTGGAGAGTTTTCTTCGGTACAATTTTCAGTAACAATAATAAAAGAGGTTTTTCCTGACAATTAACACTTTCAGTTATCCTTTGGCTCACTCAGGGCCCCTGTTTTGTAAGTAGTAAAATGAGTATCTAGTTTTGTACAGATGCAGTCTAAAGAACCTGTGCATCTCAAGAAGGCTTAGCAATTCTTAACAGTTGGATTTTACATTAGATAATTCAGTATTAGAACTGTCTCCTAGTTCTTCATCACCCCTTCCTCTCCTCTGCAGGTACTTACTATGCGATGCCAAAGGTGGGATGACAAAAAAATTATATATTCTGATCCTTCTGCTACGCCATTAATGAAAACACCCATGATTGTTAATGGGAAATGAGAGTATCCTGTTTTAGGGAGTACTTCACGAGATAGTCATGGACAGCTACTAGCAATGTACATGTGGAAAAACACTGAAATGAATTTCTTGTAGAATGTTTAAGTGTAATTAGGATTTTAATCCTGTTTTTAAAAGTGATGTTACGAAGAGCTTGGGGAAATCATATCTATTTCCTAAGACTGAGAATAAGTTCATAAAACAGATTTAATGACATAATAATATTAGCTTTAATCTAATATTTCTAGAATACTATTTGATCTTGATGTATGACTTTAAAAGTCTTGACACTGTACATTTATCAGTAAAACTTCTCCTCCTGTGTTCAAACATACAGTGTTTATGGAAAATTGTGTACAAAAATTCACTTTGAAGTTCCTGAACACATTCTGCCTAGCATGCATGTATAAATATTTATGTATATGGATGTTATTCAGTATTTCATATTTCAGTGCAAAAAAGTACCTTGAAATTTCAGGAAACATTAGAATATTACATTAGATGACGAAACATTTATGGTAAAAATTGTAAAACATCATCTGTACTTACACAGTGGGAGTAAAAATAATGGTTTAAATCACATGCAACTCTCACATTCTGAAAGTATTTTCTAAGAGTAATTAACATTGTAGGTATTTGCTGAAAGAATTTCTATTACCAAAAGTGGAGGGATCTTTGTGCAACTCTTGTCTCTAGACATTTACAAGTGCATTGCTATTCAAATGGTGTTTTTTAACTTGAACATTGCTGGGTTACTTATCTAAACTATACCAGCAGTGAATTTTAAGACACTGTAAACTGACAGCTGATGCTCATCCAAAGTACCTAAAAAAATTAACTATTTGCTTTTCATGTAGCCCTTTTAAGATGCAATTGAACAATATATATGAATCTTTTGTATGACCGTATGACTTACTATAACAAAAGTTACTTAGATGTAAGTGTCTATTTAATACCACTATTGTCAAGGCATTTGCTGAAAAAGACTAATTGTGACAGGCAATAGGAAGTCTCTCCTGACACAATAACTAGCATAATTTGCAGTTTCAGAAGGAGGAACTTTACTTTGCTCTGCAATACTTTATTTTACCCTTTGAATACTCAAAGTACCTATGTAAAATGAAGCTTGAAAGAGAAGTATGATAAAATAATTCCCTGAAATTAAATTGAAGATCCAGTGACATATTTTAGCTGTAAACTAATTTTTTGAGTCCTTGTCTTAGGGCATAGGGACTGCAAAAATATGCATTGGGAATATCTAGGGAATGGTTACTTGAAAATCATCACTTAATCCACCAGTGAACTATAGTACAACACCAGTTTTGTTCATACACTGTCCAACAGTAGCATGCAGGGTCTGGAATCACAGCTTCTGACTGCAAGCACAAATTTACTAAGACATAGAGGCACAGCAGCCTGCCTTCTCATCCCTCACAAGCTAGGCCATATGCCTGGAGCATTGTCTTGCCAACGTGAAGACTGGGCTGAAGGTTGTGTTAAATGCTGTACAAACAGGAGATATAGGCTTGACTCAGAATACAAATGATAGAGATAATAACAAAGACGATTAAAGGGTAATGTTCAAACAAACTGGAAAGGATGATCACTGGTAAGTGAACTCTTTTTAAAGGACAATTAAGTCAAGCCGCTGTGAGCACCTGGACAATGCATGAAGACAGCCTGAAAAAGTCAAATGCCAGAGAGCAAATATTGCCCAGAGATAAAATTAATAGAATAGTATCAGTTAATGTCACCATAACCTATAACATTCAGAATGGTTGGGGCAGCCAAGTAGCCTTAAGTCCATCCCAGTTCTTCCTCACAGATCACAGCTACTGCCAAGGTGCAGCTCTAGCCCTCAGACTGTTCCCAGCTGCAAGAGCACTGTCACTGTCTTCTGGCCCAGCCACGTAGCCATAGTTACAGACATCACAGAGTGCATTTTTACTTTTAACAACTTGAAATTATCTCCAACACAACACGGTTTAATTCCTGATGTAATTATTGTTTCAAGCATAGTTACTTGTTTGAAAAGTCCTAATTTACCAAGAAAAAGTCCATTGTTCACCTACATTTTGAATAATGCTTTATAACCATACTAATAATCTCTGTTCCAAAAGACATCTATGCATTAAAAAAATACCACAAAAAGCCTATACTGTGTGTTATTTATACTAATGGAAAAATCTCACAGAAATTGAGGACAAACTTAGAGAACTTAAAGGCTACATTCTATGATCATTAGATGCGTAAACAATCAAATCTTAACTGAAGCCAGTAAAAACTGAATAAACAATAATTAATATTTTAATAAGCCTTTAAATGAAAGAATCAGAGACTAGGGCAAAATCTAGAGAAGAAAAAAAAAAAGAATTGGCACCTGTTATTATCTCTATCCTGGCAGTTTCCATTTTGGCAGCCAACACAAAAAAATGCGTCAAGGAGGTTTTTACAAAGTCTATCCTTCACTTATAGTCATTTGTAATGCAAAATTATGGACTACTATTTTACAAAATAAGGAAAAATAAAAGCAAAAATCAAATCAATGGGAAAACAGCATATTTCTTTAATTTCTAAGAGTACACATTTTGTATTACTATACATTACAGTACAGTTTTGTAGATTCATTGTATTGAGGTCTTTGGAACGGTCCTTGGAGAGGTCAATCTATCCATAATTTAAAAAAAAAATAAATAATAAACCTCAGTTTCTATGTTTTATGATTGGTATGTTAGCAAAAATGGATATAACGGTGAAAATTTAAACTAACTTTTGTACTGCTTTTTAAAAAATAATAATAGTTGTCACATTGCTTCACCTTATTCATTTCATAAAACTCGTAGGTAATCAGATTCATAGATATACTAATATATGACCATTTAGATCAGGGCTAATCAGGATACATTTTTTCAAACTTTATTCAGCAAATATTTGACAGTATTGACTATTGAGCTATATATATACACTATACAGGAAAGCAATGAATCGAAACTAACATTGTTAGAGGTAAGAATAAAACTGTATGTGCTATTGAAAATTCTTCTGAAATGCTTATTTTAAAATTTGACTTCAAAATCTTAAATATTTAAGCACATTCTTCATAATCTTCAATCCTGTGACAAGATTTTTTTTTTTTCCCAAACACGACAGTGTTTTACATAGAAAATGAAATCTGCCAAGCCCAGTGACGAAGTATGTTTTGTTACACCAATTATACAGTAATCAGAATAACCAAACACATTTTTTAGGAGAGAATGACACAAGAATCTCCTCATAGTAAGAACTTTTATGTTTTTGCTTAGAGCACATGTTTAAGACAATTGTTTAGCATTTCAGGTAAGGAGAAGAGGGGGCACAGAAGAGGTTTTTCTGATGAGTTGTCTAAAGAATATTTCTATAGTATACTCACTCTTTGAAACGTAATTCATGTAGATTACAATTCACTGAGCTGCAGAAAATATCATAACATATGATTTGTAAAAATTATTAACTGATACTGCAAATGGGATGATTTGCAGTTTAAGACATGCATCTATCTAAAGGTAAGAGCCTTAGTTTTCAAGTAATGTTTGGAAAAGGAAGATATTACTAGAAAATCTAGTTTTTAGTTGTATTTCAATTCTCTTCTTTTGAATTCTGAATGCTAGATTTTTAAGAAACATTATTTTGCCCTGGAACTTTATAGAGTACGACAATGAAATGGGTTTTCGTGGGTCAATGACAAATTGAGGGTTGAAGGTAACTTGAAATTTCTGAGCTATTACTGCTATTATGTAAAATCAGGAATGTCCATTACAGTCAGCTCCAAGACACAATAAATATTGGCAATTCTGCTGCTGCTGTCATCAACAAAGAGATCAGAAACAGGCAGGAAAACAGTCCAGTTGGAGACCACTGAGCACAACTATGTTGCGTAGAATGTATTTTCCTGCTTGTTTGGTTGCCCCAGGGGAGTCTAACATCATTTTTAATTCCTGCCACAGTCTCCCAGGCCAGAAGACAACTAATGGATGAAAGCTTGTGCACACACTTTTTATTTTTCCCCTGCTGAGATACTAAAGGATGGCACCAACTTCCTAAGCCAAATTCAGCTGGCCAATATTTAATTGCTATGTCTGAAAGTAGAAATGGGACTACGGTTTTCAATACAGATTAGAGAAACACTTTCTTTAAAGTTTAAATGATCAATTACACTTCTGTTCTATTTGCTAAAAGTTTTAAACATTGTTAGAACCCAGAAATTGAATTTACATGTGTTTATACGAGAAGAGTCTAAATGACTACAGATTCACACTATCTTATATAAACTATTTTTAGTCAATTGGGTTATATTTCAGTAAACACAAGTACAGTCGTAATACACTATTAATCATCTGAATTTTTAACCAAACTATCTCATGGTTTTAGTTTTTCTGCACTATTTAAAATCCAAGTATAACAAAACATCTAGCCTATATCAACGACCTGAGGGAAGGCATTCTCTCAATATAGCCTACAAATGTCAAAATTTAAAGGATCACTTTAAAAAAAAAAAAAATCAGAACCACTGCACACAGATTTATAGAAAAAGAAGGCACTGAAAACTGCCAGCCAAAAGAAATACATAGATTGTAAACAATAGAGCTATAAAATTCTGAAGGTAAAACCTTCTGCTTTAAGTAGTTTATTCACAGTAGGAAAGTACTTTCAATATCTGAAAAGACTGCATGAATATTTGAATGCCATCTGACAGGCCTTGCTTAGCAACATTTTATTCACTGTTCAGTCTAACAAGCTTATTTTTATGCCTTGTTGACAGATAGCTGCCAAGATCAGCATGAAAAAGCAGCTTCTACAATAGAATGATATCTAGACTTTGTGAGTAAAATTTACCTGAAGAGAATCTAGTAAGAAAATAAATACTTCAAGAATGCTTTTTACTCTGAATTACATAAACAGATATCTTCTCAGCTACAGTAATCAAAAACATACAAAATTAAGCTTGTTAGAGCCTAGGTCAATCAATGTATGATTTATAAAAATGCGGAAAATATCTTTGAATGAATGCATTTTATATTATATGCCAAGTGTACAATTAATTGAGAAGTACAAAAGGCCTTTCGTCTCCTGTTAGTATTGTGAAAATCAAATTTCTCTCAGTATTCTTCCAATCCAGTATGCTTTTTTTTTTCCTTTTTAAATCAACTCGTGCTTGATTTCTGGGTGTAAACTGTGCAACTTCAGTAGCATTGAAAAGGACTTTCAAGGAGCTTAGCATCATGCATTGGCAGTACTGCATAACTTCTAATAAAGTTCAGCTAATAGTAGTTTGTAGCAGGAAAGAATCAGAGAAGAGCAGAACAATTAATAGATCATCCGCTGTACAATTCCGTGAGTTCGAAATTCAGTTTTATAAACAAATTCCCATTTGTTTAATAATAGGTGGATGACCAAAATTAGCCTTTGGGTTCTGTTCTACTCTGCACAAGCAGCAAATGACTGCATCTTTCTTGCAACCAGGCTTTTTAGATGCTGCAGCCAGCCTCAGGTGTTGGCACAGAGGGTTTAGCATGCCTAACTCTTGGGAAAGTCTGGAACTGGAACATAGTATGGCTTCAACTGAAAAAATACTACTATCTGATATGTTACTCCTGAGGCAAACAAATTATAGAGACTCAGATTTACAAACTTGCCTAGATGTAACTCTTATCTAGACTTAGAGTTCCCTAAATAGAAAGCAGTCATTCATTCAAGACCTTTAGCGTGCCTAAACAAATGCAAAAATCCGTTATCACCCACCCAGAAAACATAGCATACTATGTTTAAACTTCTGTTTGTCACATACACACACTATATTATATATGTATATGTTCATTTGCATACAATAAAAATATTAAATAAAACAAAGAAACAAAAGCATAAACTTTAAAATACATACATTTTGAAAGAAAAATAACTAAATATAAATAAAATGGAAAAAATAACAAAATATATCAGAAATCATTCCAAAACTTTAATTTCACTAGCCTTGGATAACAAGTATAAGGTCTATTTTAACACACAAATTTTTTTGTGTGATGCCAGACATATCATGTATGTCTTGTTGTTTTGCTGACTTCCATAGAATATTCCTTTAAAAGTACAGTAGTTCATTTCATAGGAATGGAATTAATGACTTGTCATTTCTATTTGTGAAGACTCTTGTCCTAAAGGTGAACAAAAGAGAAATCTATTTATTTTACTAGCTACACAATTTAAACAGCTTTCCAAGTAGCTTAATATTTCATTGTAGCTTGCTTTCCCTCTGACCGTGGAAAACTTAAGAAAGAAGCTAGGAAAACACTACTGGCAGTGCCATTCCTCCAGAAGATACTTCTCTCTTTATTAACAGAACTTTTCCTTCATTACAGATCAATATACCTCACCAAAGATCTAGAAAAAGCCTTTATAATAACAAGCTGGCAGGTCTTGGTAAATCCAGCTAGCTGCAGCATCTCAAGATGTAACATGATCTCTTTTCACAATGGAAACAGAAGTACTACTGCAAAGAACTAAATAGACTGAGCAAACGCGGTTCTTTCCCTGTGTAAAACTAAACAGTTAAAGACAGATGGGATTTTCATCAGAAATACTGACTGATCATATGAATGGCAATAACCACCTTTAAAAATGTTTTAAATTCATAGAGGAAAATACGAAAATCTGAAATACAAAGTACTAAGTACTTGCAAACTCATTTTAGTTTACCCCTTTAGAAAAAGGGGGAATTTATAAACTGCTTTTCCAGCAATCTTTAGATCCTATAAAGACTGTATTACCTGTCCTCTTTCAGTAAAAACCAAAACTACTAAAGATTAGACATTGATGACGGTACTAACATCCTAGTCCTGCCTTTTTTTTCTTTTTTTTTTTTCTTTTTTTTGAAATAAAAACTAGGAAAGCCTTGCCAGGTCAGGGGAGGCGGGATGACCTCACATATAGAAAACAGTCTATGTCTTTGGAAACAATGTTTTCAATCATACTGCAACAGTAGCAGACTACAGACCACAATCTGGATTGACTGCAACCTCTAAAACCTGTCCCAGTGCACAACTTCAGGCATTGCTCTTAGTTGTCCCACTACAATAGGCTCACAACCATTTGTTGAATGCCATTGGCTAGATCAATTACACTCTTATTAGATGAAATCTGAAGGGGAGGAAAAGGAAAGACAAGAAACAAGACAGAGTAGGAGGAGGTAATTGGTACTGGGGGGAGACCGGGAAAGAATGAGAGCAGAAACCAAATTTTTCTCACTCTTCACTGTAAGCAATAACATCAATGATGATTACATCAGTATGTCTTACATTCCTTAAGGACCCTCTTTAGGTCTTGCTTAGCCAATACATTTTCCAGAATCAGGAGATAATGGTCAGTCCAAACACATCACGACAAACCTTGAAAAATGACGAGCCAGCAAGGAAGATGGCTGCTACGGTGAAGTTCCCTTATTCTACCTCCAGTTTTCTTAACTGGACCATCAAAATGCAACCTATCTTTAACAGCAAGTGTTAGTATGAGAATCACAGAACGGATGAGATTGGCAGGTACCTCTGGAAGTCATCTGGTCCAACCTCCTGCTCAAGCAGGGCCACACAGAGCCCTTGTCTCCAAGGAAGGAAACTTCACAGCCGATCTGGGCAACCTGTGCCAGTGCTTGGTCACCCTCGCAGGAAAAAAGTGTTTCCTGATGTTCAGAAGGAACCTCCCATGTTTTAGTGTGTGCCCATTACCTCTGGTCCTGTCACTGGACCACTGAAAAGAGACTGGCTCCATCCTCTTTGCACTCTCCTGTCAGGTATTTATAGACATTGACAAGATCCCCCTGAGCCTTCTCTTCTTCAGACTGAACAGTCCCAGCTCCCTCAACCTTTCCTCCTAGAAGAGATGCCCCAGTCCCTTCACCATATTTGTGGCCCTTTGCAGGACTCTCTCCAGTATGTCCATGTCTTTCTTGTACTGGGGAGCCCAGAAATGGACAGTACTCCAGGTGTGGCATAATGCCAGAGAAGACTCTACAGATTATAAAAATGGTTGCCAGTAAAAAATTCAGGCTATGTTTAATGAACGGGCAGGGTGTTTACTGTCTTCTCTGTGTTTATTAGAACTGCGAGGCCTGGAAACACTCTGCCCTTCCAAAGGTTAGCTGTACAAGCTCGCTGGGTCCCAGCTCCCTTCTGGCACACAGAGGTGGGTATATAGCAGTTTCTTCCTCACTCCATGAGATTAAAAACTAGATACATGGACTGAAGAAAGTCTTAGACCATATCACCATGGTTCTGAAAAATCAGTAGACCATGATCAAAGGGTATGCCAAGAAGTCAATGAGACTCCTATCGAACCATAAGCCACTGTTCAGCCTTATTAATTTTTTTCTTCTTTACATCACTCACTTGTTGTTCACTGCCTATACCCTACAGGCATCACCATGATCATCACTTTCAGTTTAAGTTACTCTTACTTTCCTCATTACATTATTGCTGCCAAATCCAGAACTATCTAGTCATTCATTCTGTCAGTTCAACTTCGATTTCATCACCATGTTCCTCTTCAAGCTTATCACAACTTCTCAAAAGGTACATTAATTCTTCATCTCCTTTACAAGTCAGTACTTACTGGTTAATCTTGAATTCTAAACACACAAAAATAACTACAATTAACATCACGGAAAATTCAGCATATACCAGCCTTCTTTGGTTTTAACAAGAGAAAAAGGGTGGATCATTGGGCTAACCTGATCAGGATTGAAGGCAATTATCATATAGCATCTGATACATTTCCTGTTTATATGATAGCATGATCCCATGAATAACATGGGTCTTACACTCACCTACACACAAAAATCCCCACAAAAAAATTGCAAAATTATTTTAATTTTGAGTTTATAACCCATGCAAGCATGGAATAGCCTAAAGCAAATTCAGAACATGGTTACGCTCCTTTTCAAATGGTATTTATAATGGATATACTGAAAGACTCTAAACAATATAGTCAGTGCAGTAAATCATTAAGACAGCCATCCCTTCCTCTCTCTTCTTTTCAAGTACTGTGTCTATTCAGACTACATGGTGAATTATATGTTGTAACCTCAGGATGCAATGGTAATTGCAATAAGGACTACATCTTCTTTTCTGAGCATTAGTAGGTTGGATTTTTTATCTTTCTGTACTGCTTCAAATGATAACACTGCAAATATTTTATCTTTATAGAAATGATACATATACAAAACCTTTCAGTTTTCATGATGCACTAAGGACTCAGATTTATAACACACTGTCATTTCCATGCCTTCAGGGAACATTACACTTTCTTAATTTCTGTAAGGAATGTCATACAGAAAATAGTCAAGCCACATTTGTGTCAAGTCTGCCATTTTTAATTATTAGCAATCAAGTCTAAGCAATTTCTCCTGTGGTTTAACAAGTGCATACCTATCTTCAAAAATTTTTTTTTTATGCCATAACTTATAAAATTGTTTAGGCTGGTACTAGTCCCTTGCACTAAATTAGTAACTAATCACAGGAGATATTTATCATCTCGAGTTTTTCACATGAGAATTGTCAGACTTAATCACCCTCCTCATATTTTCACTATTTACAGAGCTTCATTTATCATACATTTCAGCAGTGTGACAACAGTGGACTATTTCCCCTGCTTTTCAAGTATGTAAAGAAAGATAAAAGGGTGGCAAATCATTACAATAGCTTGAAAGTTTTACTCTCTCTGATAACATCCATTTCCACCAGAAAATTATTCCTAAAAAACTACTTATTTTAATACCAGTCATAGAGAGGAGTAGAATTAGCAGGCTAAAACCTCAATAAATGGACAGTTAATTATACAAAATGCATTCTGATTTTTATCATTGGTTAAACTTTGCAGACAGTATGACAGTGATCTCTTCCAATCAAGGGTTTGTAAAAAATAATTTCTTTGATAACAATGCCAAAAAAACTGTTCTCAGAAGCCTTTATAAAGTGGGTTCAGGGCTTATAACTAGAAGCTGAAAGGACTACTAACGCTGATAAGGATAGTAATTTGGGGGATAACTGCTGAGATATATGTTGAACCATAAACCAAATTTTTTTCAAATCACTTGCAGACTGGACTGAAAAGTAATATAAATTTTAAACCAAAGTTATACAGAATGGCACAAATGTGTGGCCACTGCTAGATTCCACAGGAAGTTCATCTTGCATTCCTGGGCATCTAAGATGACATTCTCACACAGTACTGCAGAATGAGAGCAAAAACTAAATTATGTAAGATATCACTTCACTGAAATAAGGTCTGAGAGACAACTCCTAAGTCTACCAATTTAAACACTGCCGCATAAATGCTACCTCAATGTTGTGATGAAGTATTACAGAATATCTCTTTCAATAACCATAGTAAGAAGAATCACTCAACTTCAAATTTTAATTGGTTAGGGAAAAAACCTGACCCCTGGTAACTTGTTCACAGTTGTGAAATGAAAACCACTGTACCAGGTGCAGATGGCCAGGTGCTAGGAACGGGAGGTGCAGAGTGGTCTCGGTGAGGAGAGGTCAGGGCTGCTCCATGCCAGGTACAACTAGCTCCAACAGACCCAGGGCACAGCTCAGCCCCTCGGCCAAGATGGTGGCACCTCCGGGAAAGCATATTTAAGAAAGGGGAAAAACAAGGCAAAAACCCACCAAACACAGAGTGGAAGAGAGAAAAGAAACATGATGAGAAACAGCAGTACAAACATCAAGGTCAGGGAAGGAAGAGGTGGAGGTGCTCCATTGCACTGGAGCAAATACCTACACTACAGCCTGTGGAGGAGCCCACACCAGAGCAGATGGATACTGCTGAAGGAGCTGTGGCCCATGGACAGCCCACACCAGAGCAAAGGAAACCTGTGAGGAGGAAGGAGCAGCAGAGAGGAATCACTGTGTATTGACTGCAACACCGCTCTCCCTATCCCCCTCTATTGCTTAGGGCAGTAGAAAACTCAGGAATGAAGACATGAAGTTAAGCCTGGGAAAGAGGCAGGAAAGGTGTTGTTTTAATGTTTGCCTTTTGTTTCTCATTACCCAAATCTATTTTAACCAGTAATAAATTAGAATTAGTTTTCCCCAAGTCAAATCTGTTTTGCCCTCAGCAGTAACTGTAAGTGATCTCCCTGCATTTATCTCAGCCCATGAGCTTTTTCATTCCAATTTTTTCCTTTTCTTCTGTCCCCTCTGGTCCTGCTGAGAAGGGAATGAGTGCCTAGGCAGGTATTTGGCTGTTAGACAAGGCTAACCTATGACAAGAATAAAACTGGAGTTATTTATGGAAGAATATAAATAGTGGAAACAGCTAACAGACACAATAGTGTTTTTTATTTTCTGTATGTTTAAGTCAAAGAAACTGCCATAAAACATTTTAGTAGAGTTGGATCAGGCCAAGAAGATGGCATCTCTGGGAAAGCATATTTAAGCAGAGTGTGAGAGAGAAGAGTGAGGACAATGTGAGAGAAGCAGCTGTGCAGACGCCAAGGTCAGAGAAGGAGTGTGAGGAGGTACTCCAGGCATCAAAACAGAGATTCCCCTGCAGCCCTGGAGGAGATCATGGTGAAGCAGGTTGTCCCCCTGCAGTCCATGGAGAGCCACACTGGAGCAGATATCTGGTCTGCAACCTGTGGAGGGCCCCATGCCACAGCAGATGGAGATGACCTGAGGGAAGCTGCAGCCCATGGAGAGAAGCCCATGCAGAAACATGTTTCTGGCAGAAATTGGGGCCTGTGGGGACCCATGCTTAGAGCACTCTGTTCCTTATGGATTGTGCCCCATGGAAGGAACCGACATTGGAGCAGTTCTTGAAGAACTGCAGACCATGGGAAAGACTCACACTGAAGCAGTTCATGAAAGACAGTAGCCGCCAGATGCCCACCAAGCCGCTTTCTCAATCCCCCTCCTAAGCAGGACAGGGGGAGAAAATAAGATTAAAAAGGCTCATGGATCGAGGTAAGGATATTATCACCAATTACCATCACAGGCAAAACAGACTCGACTTGGAGAAACTGATTTAATTTATTGCCAATTAAACAGAGCAGGATAATGAGAAATAAGAAATTTAGAAACACCTCACCCCTCCCTTTTTCCCGGGCTCCACTTCACTTCCAACTTCTTTACCTACTCCCCCAAACAGCGTATGGCAATGAGGGTTGCAGTCAGTTCATAATGCTTTGTCTCTGTTGCTCCTTCCTCTTCACACTCTTCCCCTGCTCCAGCATAGGGTCCCTCCCATGGGAGACAGTTTTCACAACCTTCGCCAATGTGGGTCCTTCCCACAGGATACTGTCCTTTACGAATGGACTGCTCCAGCCTGGGTCCCCCACAGGGTCACAGGCCTGCCAGAAAATGTTCTCCTGCGTGGGCTCGTCTCCATGGGCTGCAGTTCCTGACGGGAGCCTGCTCCAGCGTGGGCTCTCCACGGCGTCACAGTTTCCTTCAGGGTACATCTACTTGCTCCAGTGTGGGGTCCTCCATGGGCTACAGGGTGGACATCTGCTCCATTGCTAACCTCCAGGGACTGCAGGGGGACAACCTGCATCACCATGGTCTTCACCACAGGCTGCAAAGGAATCTCTGCTCCAGTGCCTGAAGCACCTCCTCCTTTTTCACTTACCTTGGTGTCTGTTTCTCTGACATATTCTCACTCCTCCCTGCTGGCTGCTGTTGCACAGTGTCTTTTACCCTTCTTAAATATGTTCTCACATTGCTGATTGCCTCAGCTTTGTCCAGTGGTGGGTCTGTTTTGGAGCCGGCTGGAAGTGACTCTGTCTGACACAGGAGCAGCTTCTGGCATCTTCTCACAGAAGCCACCCCTGCAGCCCCTCCACTCCCAAAACCTTACCACATAAGCCCAGTACAAGAGCCCATGCTGGAGCAGAGGAAAAGTATGAGGATGGAGTGGCAGAGGTGAAGTCTTGTGAACTGACTGCAACCCCTGTCCCCCACTGCCCTGTGCTGTTTCAGTGGGAGGAGGTAGAGAAGTTGGAAATGAAGGATTGAAGTAGAGCCTGGGAAGAAGATGAGGGTGAGGGAAGGTGGTTTATTTTTGCCCTTTTTTTCCTCACTATCCTACTCTATTTTTAATTGGCAATAAATTAATCTGCCCCAAGTCAAGTCTGTTTTGCCTGTAACAGCACTTGGTGAGTCATCTCCCTGTCTTTATCTCAGTCTATGAGCTTTTCCATCTTATTTTCTCCTCCTGTCCTGTTGGAGGCAGAGTGGAGGAGTAATAGAGGAGCTGCGTGGGCATCTGGCAGCCAGCCAACATTAACCCACCACTCTGGACTAATCACAAAGGATTACTTTTTCATATATTCTTTCATAATCACTTAAATAAAAAAAAACCCAGAATTTGAAGTAGATAATTCACCAAAGCATGCCAATTATCTCTTGTTATCCAACTTCTATGCTTTATTTTGAAATTTAAAAAAATCTGTCAGTCAGCCTCAAATCATGTTACAAAACACATCTGCAGGGTGAAGCAATTTTTCTTACAAATTTAATTAAAAAGTATGATATTCAAAAGAATAAGTCATTTTAAAAGTAAAATTATTTTGTGTTACATTATGTAACTTCTTATGGAGTTCAAGATTTTAATGCAGCTGACTAAACACCTGATAAAAATGCAGAGAACTCAAAGGAGATCATCTTTCAGATAACACTGAAAAGATGAAATTAAATTAGAATTACGAAATGCTAGTATTCACCTAGAACGATTCATGACAAATATGACATAAAAGTACAGTTACTTTTCTGGAAGGCTCTACTGTATCCCCAAGTACAGATTATACAAATAGACAGGAGTAAGTATCAGTGCTCCTGAAGCACCTTTCCACTTCAGTCAGATCAAAGGTGATGAATACTAAGATGCTATATTAGCATTTGTAGTCACCACAGATAAAATGAACATTTTTGCCTGTGCAAAGATATAGACAAGCTGAAAGCTTTGTACATTTTTATTTTAGAAGTAATTTTATTAAAATAATTTCCACACCAAATATGCAGAGACTTATACTTACAGAAAGAGAAGATTCATTTTATTATTTTTCTTGAAAATAGTTCTAGCATTCACTAATCCTGCATTTTATTAAAAATATACTGTAAGAACTGAGCTACTATTTTGATGCTCATGTTTGCTAATGAAATATTGGGGCATTCACATACACCAGCAGCTCTGGGACTAAACATAGTGAGCTAATCACCTGCTGAGACCATCTTCAGCATTGTATCCTCTACCCAGAACACATCCAGATCACAGCAGATGCTCCCAAGGCTGATTACATGGGTTCACATGAACTCATGGTAGGCCATCAACACAGATTTTTTAAACCCTCTCTAGCATATCGAAGACCACGTTAACAATTTACTCTAAGTAACACTGTAGAAACCCCCATATTCTCTATGCCAACAAGTATAATACCCAATCCTGAGAAAATGATGCTGCATTAGTGACCCAGCAGATTAAAGCAGATGGAGCCTCTTCAAAAGGAGAAAATGCTCCTTTCTCCTGACGGTGCTGCTGCACAAACATTTTTGTTTTCAGGCTTATGGTCTGGCTTCCAACCATTTACCATGTTTCCTCTAAATTTTCTCCGTATTTTGACTTCCTGATTACTACCCCTGTCAAAAGTCTGTATTTCCAAGTTCCTCCATCTTGGACTCCAAGCAGAATCTTCACCAACAGGTCTTAATCATTACAGTATGGGGATACTGTCCCATTCTACCACTTACTCTGGTTTATCGACAGTGATATTTCATGAAAGCGCTACAGAAGGACAACAGTTTTCTCAGAACTGGTATAAATTAGACCAAATCCAGGTTTCCCATCTGTGCTGAAAGCTCAGGAAGGTGCACATAACGCTTATCTTCCCCCACATCACTAATTAGAAGTCTGATGGTGGTACAGGATACCACTACAAGGTCATCAACCAACATTACTCACTGTTCTACTGTGCCATGCAGATACTGCAAGTCTGCCTCCAAGTCACAACCATAGCTTCCTCTCAACAACCTCCAACTGCTTTGCAAATCTCAGCACCTGCTAAGTCACCTACAATCAGTGTGTGATAAATCATGTGAAAAAATACAGCTCTCTTGAGACATTATTACAAGAACACTTAGGACCACCTACAGAGGAAGGACCAAAAGTTCTCGAATGGTTGGGAAATTTTGTCCTGTGACTGCAAAACCATTCTATTAATTCTGTTACGCAGGCGGAACCTTACCTGGGGTGACTAGCAGTGATATAGCACAAAACAACCTCACCGTAGCTCTAGATAAAGTTCCTTACCTTATCTCCGCTGTTCCCTGAAACATGATGTTTATTAGAAGAACCACAGATATAATAGGGGCTGGCAAACATCCTCTATACAAATATAACTAAGGGAGTGTTTTAGTAAGAAGGATGACTGAAGCAAGCGGAAATGCTCTAAAGACTTCACAGTCACTGCACAGCTTTTAAATGTCTCTCTCTAGGTGAATTATGTAACAGAAAAGTTGAAGTGAATTGCAACTCAAAGTCCACAGTGATAAGATTCACAAAAAAATGTTAGATTAACTGCTGCTGGCTCCTTGATCATTTATGGATGTAATAAATACCAGATGTTCCTCAAACTGTTAGAAAAATCATGCACCCCTGAAAACCTTGCCAGTACATCATACTAACTTTTCCTGAATCCCCCATGAGATTTAGTTTTAGATATCACTATTTTTATTGTATCAACTGAAATTCAAAAGAACAAATGCAATGACCATTAAGAAAGCTTCAAGGTGGTAAAGTTATTTAAATCAAGCCTCAGAGTATATTATTCACATCAGCCTGTACAGAGAACTCACTTTTGCTCCTTTCCAATTGCAAAGACCTGAGATCTACTCATGATGCATACTAAAAGAATTTGCCAGTTTGGTTTTGTTCATATTTGACAGAAATAGTAGGACTGTTTCTATAACATATTTAACCAACATGATAAATAGTATTGCAGCTTTTGAGGGAGCTGTAATAATTACAGAAGAAATCATTCTGTTAGATCACTTTAATAGGTCTTTTTTTGATCTTGTTTAACTCTCAACTTCTAGAGACTTTTTTACAAGTCATTATAAGAGACCTATTTTTCTTTCATTTTAAAACTAATGTCAAGAGTATCTCAACTGAACATATTTTTTGCCTTAGGTAGAAATAAGTTATTTTTTACTGCCCTACATAAGCCTTACAGATACATACTTTCAAAAACAAAAATAGCTTTAATCAAGAAAGAGAAATAGTAGTTCTTGTTAATTCTTCCATGTGCAAAAGAATCACAGCACCAAAAATCTTAGCAAGTGCCTGCCATGCAGAGATCTTGAACTCAGTAAGTTTCAGTTCTTTTCAGTCGCCTAGCAAGAAACGTAATGGTCACAGCATTAGATCTAACACTGTGTCACAAGCAAGACAGCGCTATAAATGTCCTGGAGCCACAGCCTTGCTTATGGAAAGAATTTTTATGGATTTCTGGAAGCAATAAAGAAATATAAAATAAAGTTTTTAAACCAGTGATTTACTTCTGCTATAAAACCTACCAATAATCAACTACCTTTAAGAGATAATTCACAGATACATCTTTAAGCTATATCAGTATTTTTGAGAACTTTCTAATTTTCTTTCACCCTTGATTCTGCACAAAGGAATGGAGGAAAACAGTTTTCCAAGGCTTTAAAGAAAAGAGGCCCAACCCTCAGTCATTCCAGAGAGAACAAAAAAGTGTCTTGTTAAGTTTGAAAAAAATCTGGAATACAAACTGTACATAGTTGTATCTCACAAGTAAGCAGGCTTGATAATGAGGGGTGGGAGGATGAGGTGGTGGAACTGATCGCTCTATTTTAAAACCAAGAGTCAGGTAAAATATAGACTGCTACTATCTCATATGTGTTGCAAACAATGATAAAAAAAAGATTTACTCAAAGGTATCAAGATGCAGAATCTCCTCTGACATCCCCTCTGACTAGGAGCCATTAAATGGCATCAAATAAAAAACCAAAAAAATAAAGCTTATCTTGCCATAAATCATTAATAAACTAATTTAGTTAGTTTAAACTAACTTGAGTTTTTACCCAAGGTAAGCACCTGAACAGTCCTGTGAACTTCTGAAGGATCACTCATATCCTCAAATTGAATATGCTCATAATACTCTCCTGAACTGGTGTCCACATCGATTAAAGCCCAGTGGCTATATCACATTCTTTTTATATAATTTTCAGGAATTCTTAATTTAGCATTAAGACGAGTAGGGGAAATGACTTTATTCAGTTAAGACTAGTATCTGGAGCTTCATCTCACTTAAAATAGGAAAAATATTCGAATTGCCAAATGACTGCCTATGAATAAAAAAGGCATTCATTATTTTCTAAATTCTCTCTTTGTTTGCTTTTAGCTAGAAGATAATTTAAATAGCTAAACTTAAATTTGTAGTCAAGTTTTAGTTACCAGTCACATGTTGAAAAAGTAGTGACAGGTATGATCAGAAATAAACACAAAATAGAAAGAACTACAGAGAAAAAAGTCAATGATCTGAAATTTTACATACAACAGCAGGTTATCTGTCATCGCTGGTAAGGGCTTCCTTTTCTTTTTAAGCTTCATAATTCTAACTGTATTCAATATGAATTTTTAGATTTATATGCATATAATTAAAATATATATTTCTTATTCTAGTAATTCTAGTACAGTAATTTCAAGAAAAGTTTGACATCAGTTTGGATGATACTTAGCAAGTTGTCCTATTCAGAATGTTCATGCAGAAAGGCACACCATTGCTAAGTACTTTAATTAAAACCTGAAAAGTGCCTGTCTTAAATTTACATTTTTCTTAGTATTTTTTCTGACTTACTCTATTATTTTCCATTAAAGTAGCCTTATTCTACATACGAAAATAAGGCCATACAGACAGAAAGATCTGAGGCAATTGAATGCTTTCAAAATCAGTGAAGTTGCATTAAGGGTCTGACCTAAACCTACAAAACCAAAAAACAGTCATAAAGGCTAAAAGGAGTTATAGTAGAAGTTCAATGGTACTTCCTATTCAACACATTTCAATTCAAGTATTTTTCAAACATTATATCTTCACCAAAGTCTAAGCTCATTTACACATCAGCACATTCTAAAAGACTTCAGAAAACCTCAAAAGCCAGTGTGTTAGAAAAAAATATCTGTAACCATGGGGAAGAAGTACAGTTGCTAGAATACATCATTCTGGTTTATATGAAATTGTTTTAGAACCCGTCTCTGTTAAAAGTGTCTCTCCTTTTGTTTAAAGCACCAGTTATAATAAACCAATGTGTTAAAAATAATTCAAAACGTTCTTTCCTGTGTACCCTGAGGTAGTGGCTTTGCTCAATTTTCTCATTTTAAAAGGAAACTTCCACTTTTTAAATTCTCAGTGTTTTTAATCTGATCTGCAATGTAACTATACATAATCTGTGTGAATTTACTTAATGTTAAAACAAATTACTCGATCAAAAGAACAGAATACAGCAGGATAGGAGGTATTCTGGTCCAAAGGAAAAGTCTAAGGTAATACCCCAGTCATTCTTTCAGTCTCATTCTGGAGTGTCTCTTTGCCAAAAAACGAAGGACTTGTTGCTTTCTAAAAAAAACCATGAATTCCACTATTTAACCCACAAGCAGTTTATTTTTCCTTATGTAGTCAAAAATATGCTTCATTCTTTGTATGCACATAAATCTGTTTAAATCCTGGCTATCTACTGAAGGAGTCAGAATTGCAGTTGTACATTTCAATCACACATGGTAAAGAGCACGTTCTCATGAAATCTACAGGAAACAGATTAGTGCTGCCACACAGTTATAACTAAAAACTTTTCTCCACTACAGAAATACACAAACGCTTTAAAATATGCCTGGATGATTTACCCAAAACAAACAAGAACAAACACTGAGAAAACACTGCTTGCTTTTATTGAACCCCCGAGTCACCAGGAATTATTCTCAACTATTACAACTAGTTAAATTTGCTTTATACTGGTTTTAGATGCTATAATGAAGTTACCTGTCATTAATGATCCAGTTCAGACACAGATTGAGGGAGTTAAGGTTTTTGCATCTCTTTACTATTTCCATCACGGTTTCATTGTCCAGTTCTGTGATATGACGTAGATCCAAGCTGGAAAGATTTCTTAGCTATTGAGACAAATATGATAGAAAGAAATAATCTGACATTTGTTCACATACATAACTGTTATAAAAACTGTTAAAACTTCTTGGAATCATGTATAATATATGCGAGCTAGTCAAGAAAGATGAGATTACTGTATTTTTCACAAAAAGGAAACACATCAGAGATAGTCATAAAATCCAACTTTAGCAAATTTGGAATTCAGGCAGCCAGTTACTCCATGAAATCAAGACACTCTCACCTATGGTCCAATACATCTACTAGAGGGGCTTAGGCCTTCCTCCTTTTAACTATATGGAGTGTAAGACACCAAGGTAGCATACCAGCTGACTAAATTATAAAAAAAAGTAAGGCTTGGAAGGAAGGGGAGACAGCACATTTGTGCTTAGATTCAAATACATACGATTAAAGACTCCAGAGTGTAAGGTTTTCAAACTAGGTAAATATTACAAACTCCCTGGAAAATACAGTATGTATACTGTAGTCTCACCTGCACAGCCATCAATAACAACTTGGATATTCTGAACAACAAAAGTTGGAGTCACAGAACAATATGATTAAGATTTATGCAGTTGATTAATCTGATTTATTACTATTGCTAATCATTATAATGTTCTTCAAAAGCAAACAAAACCCTCTTACTAGCTTTATGAGCTATGGATTCAAAGAAAAAATTTTTACAGATTTCTGCAGTATCCTTAAAGAACAGATCAGTTTAGTCATAACAACCTCCAAGTGCTGTTTGCCTTTTAAACTGTCTGAAATAATCTCTATTATACTCTGGAAAAATAATTGCATTAGGTAATACTGACACTTTAATTAAATTTACCTTTCCTGTAAGAGAGAAAAAATAATCCTATTCAGTGATTTAAATCACTAAGGATTTGATTAAGTAAAGGCATATAACTGAGATCATATAATCGGTTCACTTTAGTAGTTAATTATTAAGTCAATGTATTGGGGGCGGGGGGGGGGGGGGGGGGGGGAGATAAAAGGAAAGGAAAAAAAGAGGACTTCAAATGTAGGTAGTCTTGCAACAGAAACTGGTGTTCTGGTGTTTTGTTCCGGAAGTTTTTAACATTGTCCAAACTAAAGCTGAAGATAAACCACATAAAGCTTCCAAAAATTCTGCAGAACAAGCATAAAATTAAGGAATCTGACCTCTGAGAAACAACTGAAGGGTGTGTCTATAAGAAGTAGGACAATAATATTCCTATTATTAGTATACTACCACAGGTGTACTGTGGAGGTGGTTGTTGTAATCCCATTGAACTTCTGATAATCTTATTTCCCTATTAGGGAGAAAAGCACATAACGATTGATACTATATTGGTAAAATGGAGAGATTTTACAAGCTTCGTCTCTCTGCATTTCATACGTACTGCTCTAGCAGGAAGTTTAAAAGACTTACCTTCTATGCACTCAAAAAAACCTCACAACCAGCCCCTCATCTTTTCTGCATAAATTACAAGGAGAAGAGGAAGCTCAGAGCAACTTGAATTTTCCTCACCTTCATACAGCTATTCATATTAGATACTTCAGCCTTTATACTATGTTGGCAGTAAAATAGCCAATACCTATGACATAGGTAATAAACCTACTGGACAATTCAACAAGGCATATGTTCTATGACAGTATATAAATATTTACCAGGAGCCTCAAAGACGAGTAGAAAATATCCCCGTTAAAAAAAAAGACAGAATTCTTAATTAAAACATGCTTTCTTTCATGACAACACTCTTCTTACAAGCAGATGACAATACTGGTGATTCTTTTGTCATTATTATTACTTACAGATTAAAAACCATGAACTCATACTAAAGGTAAATCAACGCATGGAGGTCAGTGCTTCTTTAAAAAGTGTCTAACTAACACAGCTTCAAATTAAGTTAGAGTTAAGAGTAGAGTATCTACCTCATTGAGGCAATGATGAATGCAGCTGAAAGAATTCATGATTTCCCAGGAAAAAAAAAGACTTTTGCATTGCATGGGTAGACTCAAAAACTAAACTGAATTTCTAGTATTGCTATTGACCAAATTAATAGGGTTTCCAAGGTAGATTTTATCCTTTACCATCACAGGAGAATGATCTTTCCCTGACTGTTTCTTTCCTTCATACTAATAACGGTCTACCATTATATTCAATATCCAGTAACTCAACCATCACTTGCCTTTTTTACTGTCACATTCATTCATTTTAAACAGCCTACCTGATGCCTGACCTACTTAATAGGTTAATTCTTTTTATCAGACACAACATACTCGATCCAGAAAAACCTTACTGTCTTAGAAGTTTGAAGAGACTGCTTCAGATTGTTACAAACTTGTTAAGTATAATTTGATCTATACAACCTCACTATTGCCATTTCAGATGAGTGAATGACTTTCAAGAGCTGCAGAACTGGATACACATTCCCTGAAGTACTGGACCTTCTGCCATGATTTGGTATCGATCTGAACACAACAGGTGAAAAGAATACCCCCTTGCCTATTTAAATCAGAGATATCAACAACTTATTACCAGTCAGAAAATTACATTACATATACATATAAAGATACATATAAATGTATATGTAACCCTTTTTCATTAAAAAACCAGGATAGATACTTGAATGACGAATGTTCCATTTTATATTTCACCTGAAAGAGCACTTTTAAGGGGTTAATTCTACAATGCTGAATTCCGTATTAATCAATAATACTATTTAAAAATGGCAAGAAAAATTACGTAAGTTTTATATTCTACCTCTAACCCTCACATCTAAAAGTAGTATGATATAAAAATCTCTGAACCAGACCATTGGACAGTGGGGATGTTTGAATCTTCAGTGCACGCATAAATCTTGAGGTTAAAATAGCATACCTTTAATTAGCATTTTTCCACAGGAAAAGGATATTCTATGACTTAAATACACAATCTTAGGGCACCAGGATGAATAAAGTTTTTCCTTTTGTTTTTTTTTCAGTCAAAACCAATTTTCTTCATGCAGCAATACCATTTTATTGAGCAATTTCAGGGCCATTCTTCTACAGTTATTCACACTTTTCTTCAACTCTTAATTTTATAGCTCTACAAAGAATGCTCAGCATGAGCAGAATTTAAACTTTGAACTCAACTCCAGCAGACAAAATGGTTTAACTGAAAAAGGAATATTTAATGTGACAATAAAACAGACAATGCAAATAGTAGACAGAGGGCTTAAAATATGAAATAGAAAAGAATTAAGAGAAAGGAAGAACAGTTAAACTAATTGTGTGCTACATATATACACAACCTTGCTGAAATTACTGAATATTGACTCAGTGTTAAAATTGTATGAGATGGTATAATAACAGCATTTAAATTTCAGAGGGAGTCTAGTTAGACGAATAAGATTAGAAGGGAACAGGGTGCTGGTCGCTTCCTCTCAGTCCCACTAACAAAGACAGCTCAGTATGTAAAGGTTTTGTGAGGAGATTGCCTATTAAAATGTCCTGAAAGGGAATTATTCCACTGTGAATGACAGATGCAAAAGAACCACTAAGATCGCAAAATTATTTTGGACAAAGGGAGTTTGAAAAACAGAGCTTCAGTTCTTTTAAAAAGATATTAAAATTAAAAAATTAAATACTACTATTTATAAGAATTACCTACTGCTTTGGTTCTCAAATATTTTAAATTACAATAAAATAATTTTTGTTCAATACTTTTGTTGATTAGTTTAAATGAAATTTTATGAAGGTTGTTTTATTTAAAGATTCAGAGATTATCATACTATTTGTGTGCCTGAATGTTATGGAGTTCGTAAGACTTCTATCTTGATTACTGGAAGTTGTAATATTAAAATATGTGCAATGCTAATCAAGAAGCTAGAGCATTTTAAAACTGTAATAACAAAAACAACAAAAAAAAATAGAGAAAATATGCCTGATTTGAGACTGTTCAAGTTTAAGATAAATTTCATAAACTTTAGATGATAAAAAATTACTATTACCATTGATATCACAGGTAATTTTTCAGTGTGGGTGTATCAACTCCTGTGAATATTTAGCTGTTATTGTAGGGGACTATTAATATAATGAGTATGCAACTTCTTTTTTTAATTTTTTTTTTTTTGTTCCCTGCACACTTCCACAATTCCTGTAGAGATATGCTTCCTTAAAAATCATAGAACATAACAGAATCATAGAATCATTTAGGTTGGGAAAGACCTTTAAGATCAAGTCCAACTGTAAACCTAACACTGCCAAGTCCACCACTAAATAATTCACATAAGATCAATCCTCTTCAGAACTAATGCCAAATTATTTCTGAAGGAAAGTGCTTATAAGGACTTAATGAGCTTGAAATTCACATCTTTTGCTAATTAAGCTTTATTTTCTTGACACTCTCTGTGTATATGTGACTTCAGGGAATAAACTGGTCTCTGATTTAAGCCCCCCAAAGCAAATGTATGATCACAGGATATTAAAAATAGCAATCTGAAAAAATTGTAAATCACATTCATTTTATTATTATGTCAATAGAATCTGTAAACTATTTTTTAAAAGTCACATACATTAATTTTTCCTTAAGACCTGAAGTAACTGAACTATATTATTGAGATATACTGTGTTGCTGAAACAGTAATCATACATTGTTTAAAGAATTGGAAAATGATTGAATAGTTACAGAGGAGACTGTTTTCCCATAGAGTGATTTAATGTTCTGCACATTCACAACTTTTAATTTCATTTCTTAAAGTTAAATATTGCAGAACATTCAGCTCCCATTGCTTAAGTAAGAAATACGCATTCAAAACCTGTGTTATAAAAGCACAGAGATTTAATTTGCATCACTTAGAAAAAACAAAACGGAAAAAGGTTGTTTTGAAGAGTGTAGGTAATTTGTAAAAAACCATGCCTGAGAAGAAAGGGGAGTTGAAAATATACGTTAATTAAGGAAACAGATGTATTCAATACATTCCTTTGTTTTGTCATGTACCACAGCAAAACACAGTAAGAAAGTGAATGACATTTGTATTCAAGCTGCTACTCCTTCCAAGATGACTGATAATAAATAATCTGGGTTTTGATTTATTGCATGCATACTTTTACAAGTTATGCTACAAAAATAAATATATTGCCCTCCTTTCTAACATTAAGACCCACTGCAGAGGAGCTGCTTGCACACACATATAAACTGCACATAGAGTACCCACGTTGCAAGACTTATTGCCAGTTTATAAACTCTAAAAGTTGCTGTTGAATTACATTATTGCTAGGCCACAGTTTACTCTCTCTTTGTGTTATTTACTCTCAAGTACCTCTACGGTAACTTCCACACCCCCCACCCCCCCCACCCCCCCCCCCCCGAAATCTTCACACCCCCCCAGAGCACTGAAACCCTTTCAACCATACAATCGGTCTTCTCTGCAACGTCTTTTTTACTTCATTGCAACTTAAAAGAAACTGCAGTTGGGTACAATTATCAAATTCTTAAAAATTATGAAAAGAATCTTTTAGGAGGGACACGGTTAACTTCATTCAACAAAATGGTCAGCTTTAGTTTGACAAGATGTAAACAGGTTCTCTTACACAGATTATAGCACCACATCATATCAACCATATCAACCCAATCCTCACAAAGAATCTCCCAGAATCACTATGTTCAGAAATCCTTACTTAATGACTTTTTCCTATGATTGGAAGACTATCATTTAAAAGGACATCTTAAATGCAAACAGATTCAAATAAATCATACGCCATCCTATGAAATATAGTTCGTTATATAAATTGATTAAAAACCTGTTTTCTCTAGACCTAGCCAAAAAAGAACAATCATGTTCTTAGTTAGGAAGCATGATGATTTTAAGATTAGAAGGTATACTGAAATATTACCATAAAAAGAGCATAAAGCAGAACACTTCACGTCAAAACAAATCAGTTATTAAAGAAAGGGACCATATAGCACCTCAGTTTAGAAAAGGCCCTTGCAAAATCAATCTTGTCATGTGTAGATTATCATTATATATCTGTCAAGTTGATAATGTTTTCACTGAATGAGTCCTAAATATTTGCTTTATAAATCTGAATTTTGATTGACTTCATACTGGCCACCAACTTAGACACAGGTATGACTGAGTTAGACTGGACATGACTTTTGGGTAACAGTTATGTGACAAAGAAAGAATAAAGATCACATGATTCCAAAAATAGTTCTTAGATAAACTGACTTCATGTATTGGTGATTAGAAGAGTAAGTTAGAACTATTTTCTGTCAAGATGTTGTCCAAGGATTCACACATATTTAGATTAAAATGTCTGTAATAAACTTTACCAGACACAGTTTCTCAGAAGTACATGGTGTAAAAGCACAGAGTTACACTGCTACAAAGCAATTACTCTTGCATATATATAAGAACTCAAAGAAAGAAACCAAGGAAGTGGCTTGGAAATAAAACTCTATCTAGATGTCGAGATTTGCTGATGCTGATGCTGTTAGAAGTGCAACAATTGAACTGCTGAGAGGCAACTACCACAAGAGAGGAAGAAAATGGCACCGCTTTTGGGGCCAAAGACATAAAATTAAAAAATCACTACTTCACTAGTTAGCATATAGAGTTTCTTATTCACACTTAGTTAATGAATAAAAATTACCCATCTGGTTATTCCATCTTCAACGTGATTACCTAATGGACGTAAGTACTTTGCACATTTGCATAGATCTTTGCACTTACAGGAGAAGAAAGTGGAAAGTAAAAAATAACCAGCAATAAACTCTTGAGAGACAAGGATGTGAGGAGGGGAGGAACAGAGAAAACAAGAAAAAAACAAAACATGTAGGGAAACATAAGTAAATAATAAAACAAGTGAAAAAAAAAAAGATAAAACAAGGAAATAATAGTTGGGGATGTTCTGAAAACATAAGATAAAAATTACACTATATCCAGTACATGCTCTTCCCTCCTCCACAGAAACAAAGTTGAAAAATTTTGGACTAATTTTTCTGATGTCACAGAACAAGATCATTCAGATCTTTTGTGACACTGTTTCATACATTACAGCTACAAAGCCAAATAAAACATTCTAGGTCATCAGAACAAACCACTGACCACAGTCTAACTGTGGATTGCATATACACACACTCCCTCTTTCCCTTTCTCTCTCCCTGTGTATGTACATGCAGTGCCTCTCATCTTGCCCAATTACTTAGTTTAGGTGCAGTTTTTTGTAGTTTATAGTAACTTCAAGAAAAAAAGGCACTAGTGTGACAACATGGTTTTGCTCAAGAAGCTTTTTTTTAATGTCACTATGTTCAGCAGAAAAATAATTAAAATAAATCCTAAATGTTTCTTCTTTTTCTAAAATACAGAAGATTTTCACTACCATACCCCACAATTAGCTATCAAAAAAGCTTTGTGATCCAGCAGCACTGTAATTCAGAATTTTCAAGTGCCAGTATTTTTAAAGAGAGCTAACATTATTATTACTGTATTTTCCCCCTAGTAAACCACTCAATTTTTATACATCCATCAACCTCCCAGCAACTTTACAACAGAGGCCACTGCTGTTATCTCCAGTTTGTACACAGGAAGCAGAAGGACAGCTGCACAGCCTTGCAGGACACATTCACAGGCCATGTAGAGAAAACAACAGATTCCATATTTTCTAAGAACATGGGACTGGCATTATTACTAAGCAGTAATGAAGCACTAGTTAAGCACTCAACACAAAACTCACCATAAGAAATACATGATGGTTAGAACAAAAAAATGTCATCGATAAATGAATTCTGGAAAAGACAAATGCAGCAGTTAAAGATCACGTTACTACTCCCCAGAGATTTAACTCCCTGCTGGAGCTTATTTCCTCCAAAGAACTGTAGAAATGGAACATGTGTCTGTGCCAGATGCTTCAGTGCAATTCAGAGTTTTAGTTAAAATTCCCTGCTGTACTACCAGGAAGTAACACCTGCCAGAGAAGCCAGGTAGAAACACTACTGCAGCAAGATTAAACAGGTATCACTTGTCAATAGCTTCAGAGTAAAGAACCCTGAATTTCAATACAATTTCCCAGTCACTGTATGACTGGGAAAATCTCTTATTTGCTCTTTTTCGCCTCATTATATGGCATCATCCCACCTGCCTATATTACATGCATATATACCAAAGCTAAAAGTAGCAATAAATGTGAAAAAACCCCAACCTTGTTATTGTGCACAAGAAGTCACTCATATGTGAAAGAATACTTAGCAAACCTCACAAAAGATGTCATATCACAGAATCATAGAATAGTTTGTGTTGGAAGGGACATTTAACGATCATCTAGGCCAACCCACCTGCAATGAGCAGGGACATCTTCAACTAGATCATGTTGCTCAGAGCTGCATCCAACCTGACCTTGAATGTTTCCAGGGATGGGGCATCTACCACCTCTCTGGGCAACCTGTCCCAGTACTTCACCACCCTTCACTGTAAAACATTTCTTCCTTACACCTAGCCTGAATCTACCATCTTTCAGTTTACAACTATTAGCCCTTGTCTTATTGCAACAGGCTCTGCTAAAAAAAAAAAAAATCCATCCCCACCTTTCTCATAAGCCCCCTTTAAGCATTGAAAGGCCGCAATAAGGTCTCCCTGGAGCCTTCTCTTCTCCAGGCTGAACAACTCCTAATGTTCAGTGTTATCACGTCACTGTCTTTGCAGTATTAATAGCTTACAGAAAGTTTCTATAGATACAGCTTGAGGGAAGGAAACCAGAATCCCCAACTCTCAAGTCCCAACAAAAAGCACGTGCACCAATTACTTATCCCATATGACTTTTTCCAAATTTGCGACAAAGCAGCCTCCTAGATATTTTCTGAAGGACTATGTACAACAGTATCACTCCCATGTAAATCAGGATTTCCTAATAATTTATTATAATTAAACCACATGAAAATCAGAACTAATTGTTAATAAGAAAAAAATCAAGATCTTGACTTTTCTTTAATCAAATACATGGGATGATAAAGTCATTTGGTTAAAGGATAAGACATCTATTAAATACTTAATAAATCTAGGCCAGAAAAATGCAGTAACCAAAGCATGCACCTGAAAAGCTATCTGTGTGGGAGTTCCCACAAATCCTTGGACTACATAACCTGTCTATGTCAGATTTCTAAATTATGTACCACCTATGTTTATGTTGTGCATATAAATATAACCTATAGTTAAACATATATAGTTTTCACAGGACATGAAAATTATTGCATTATTTATCTTTCCCACAGATATATGCCCTTTTTACACATCATTTCAATACACAGAGTCCTTTCCAAATTGCATCCTTTGAGGTGCTATAACTTTACCATGCAAATTAATTTTTCTGGCTTATTTCTTTTTGCATGTGTTCCAAAATGTTTTCAATTCTTCTGTATCTTCAGCTACTGAGCTGACCTAAACGGATGAAAATACTTTACAGATACTCTGAATGGTTCTGTATAACAAGAGGGTTGCACAGGTGCACCAAAAAAAAGAAAGTATTTTCTTCAGGCGTGTGTCTGGTTTTTTTAAGTATGCTCTCCACTTGCTACTTCAAGATCTCTTTAACCATTTTTATGTTTACCAGAACTTTTCGTATTCAATACCCATTCCTACAGTCATCTTTACGAGTTATAAGAAGTGCCATTTTTCCATTTGAACTCTTTAAAAAAAACTTGGCTGTAAAAATACTAATCTGTCTATTCCAGATGCATTTTTCCTCTGTTCTCCCTGATGTTTGCATGATCTCTAAATTTACTTTCAGTTATGAATTTTAATTAATATGCTGTTTGTCCACCTCGTTCAAGTCATTCATTCTATTGAATGCTTCCATTATTTTCTATGGGTTCACTCAAGTTAGTTCTCCCACACATCACACCTCTTACATAAAAGAAAAACGAAAGGAAATAAAATGTATCTGTCACACTATGTTAAAATATAAAGATGGAAATATGCAAAATGTATGTGCATAGGGGATATACTGTTGCAGTAAGGGGTCTGTCTAAATCTCTTGCACTAAGAATTTTGCACTTCCAATTACAGGATTTTGTTCTGTTTGCAATGGAATCTGGTGTAACTAGGCATTTTAAAGACTTTTGACCTCAACAGTATTATTGTTTCCAAGAACAAGTATCATCCCTTGAATATGTTTTTGCTACAGTGTTTTTACACAGGGAAATCTGAATGTGTCTGCTCAGATAATGCAGTTTATTTATCTTGTCATGTTTCTATCCATGACAGTGTTATTCATCATATGTATAAACTTAGCCTGGCTGATACTTACAGTTTGGCAATAGTCAAACACACTAATGACTAGCTAAAAGTAGTTACAATACTTACATTGGTGAGGTGAATGACTCCTTTTGATGTAACAGAGCAGCCCATAAAACCAACATACTGCAGCTCAGGACAATGTTCAGCAAAAGCTTTCACTGACTGATCTGTCACCTGCAGAAAAGATATACAAGTAATAGTTGAATAGGTGATATGAGCACATACTTAATAAAGTCTAATCAGTTTCTCTACACATTGGCAAGCTGCTCATTAATACTTTTATTATTATTATCACTACTATTATTTATTTCAAGAGTGGAGAGAAAACATCGGGTATGCACACACATCTATATATGTGCATGAAAAGGAAGGAAAAATATGATCTTTCGCAAAGGAGGATCATCTTCTTGGAAGAGAAGGAGAAGAAATGGAAGAAAAGAGAGAATGGTGGCCACAAATTCAAATATTCTTGTCATCCTGTTTATCTGCAAATAACCCAAGAGACCACTCTATCCATTATTCTCATAAACTATATACAAACATGAAAATACTAACAAATTCATGTCACTGCCATCCTGCAGACTCATCCTATACCCATCATTGACTCTGCACAGAATTTGAATTGTGTTATATCTTAAGTTTATATTCCTTTTCTAAGCATTTTTAGTAAAAACAAAGCAATTGATGATTTTAACTTAAAGATAGTATTACATTTGTTTCCCACATCAGACTTGTATCTCATGGTAATATATCATTGTGTCAGTTATCAGTTGAATGGAGACGTTACCTAGTTTATTAGGGTAAATATTATTTATTTCTACAACTATTTTTCTCTTTATAGTTAAGCTTGTCTAACAAAATTTAATAACTATGAAACACAATTCATTGCATAAATGTAATGCTTTATAGGTAAACTAAATATCAAAAGGACAACATTTTGTGAACTTTCTGAAGAATATAATATTGACATGGGTACACTTAAGATACCTGCATATCTTCCCTTAAACAAGTTTGGGTTTTTTTTCCTGAGAAGTATATATTCCCCGTGAAAATGACAGTAATGCAAAACTCTATCAATTTTGGGACAAAACCAGTATTTTCCAGTCAAACTGTTCAGGAATGTCTCACTGTGTCTGGAATCATAAATCCTGAATGCCAAGGACATTCTGGGTTTATAAGGATATCTTCTTGTTATCACAAAACTCAGAAGCAAAACAAGTTTTGAAATATCTTGTCCACAACTGAGGCTCAGGTGAACACATACATAGGAACATTATTCCTGCTGTGCATCACATTTATCCACAGTTCCAACTTGCCTGACTAACGTGGCACTTAACTGCACACTGGCAGCATATGGTGACCTTGGTGAAGACTGGCAAAACGATTTCTGAAAAGTTAGCCTGAGATAAGGGAGGCCCATAAGATTATAGGTACAAACACCACATACAAGCTATATTGGTTTGGGGTTACTGAATATCGTTATAGGTCTAATGCAGCTCTCTCAAAGCAACAATTTCTCAGTGAGCAAAGATTTTTATTGTTGCACATGGCCAAATAAAAGGCAAGCCTTTGGGGGTTGTGTATTTAGAAGCCAATGAAACTGAAAACAGGTCAAAAGGAAGGGGAAAAGGGTCAGCTGAACAGATTCAATCACAAATTGGGTAGAGATCATGTCATATCTGCATAGACCCATGTCTCAGGTCTGCCTACTTGAACAAAAAAACCCAGTGTAGTAAGAAATTTCTTCTTTGATTTTGATCTGACAAGATTTTACATTTTTATTTTTGCACACTTCTCTCAGCTGAGGACAGCCACACCAACTATTTGGGAATTGTAAGATATTCACTACTAAAACCCTTTGAGAAATACTATCAGAAGTCAAAGACTTAGAGATCTGCACTATTTAGCATTCTACCAGCGCCTCAGTTGGGGAGGGGGGGGGGGAGTTTATCTTCTCTGTAGAAGATAAACTAAACCCTCTGTTTAAGCTAACAGTCTAAGAGAAGGACGCTGTTACAATCTTACCCTCCTCTCTCTACAGAGGATTAGAGTATGATTGTGGCAGACAGGTTTGCCCTAACTAGCAAGAAAATGTAGTAATGAAAAATCAATAGCATAAATGCCTAACATCACAAATTCACCACAGAGCTTAAAACTTTAAAATACAAATAATTTCTTACATATAGCTGATATTTGGGTGCATGAAGACTTAAAAAAATGGTGTTTTGAATGCAAATAATAACATTACTATGTCTTAAAATATTTTCTGTTGATACTGTTGAATTTTCTGCATTCTAAACAAAAATTGTGAAAAAAACAGTTTTGGTAATAGTCATAATCTGTTATTAAACAGTTTACAGATTAGAGTGAACCTTTTCAATACTCATTAGATATGTAGCATCTATCTAGTCAGAAAAATATTCTTCATTACCTCTGTATGCCATGCAAGCCTCATTATTTTCCAGGTTTAGAAAAACTATTTACAATCTGTCAAAAGTAGTATGACATTACCTGAATAGGCTTTACAATTACAGTAGTAGAACTCATCACTTTAGACAGACATTTTGCTACTGCAAATAGCAATTACTGTTCTTAAATCTTGACTTATAAATACAATACCAGTGCATTGAACCTGTTGCTGTCTTTAAGCTCGGTTCAATAACAGATCCCATCCTTTGCTGTCAGCCAACAAAACTCCACCACCTGCAAAGGCTGACTTGAAGTTTTATTGGGAAACATTGCAAAAATTTTCTTGACCAGCACTGTAATCTCACAGTCAGCATTCTTTCCCATACCAGTATCTAGGAATATATTACTTCTTTTTCAGACCCTATGTCATTTATAGCAATTGGTATTTTAAAAACATGAGCCCCACCCAGCCAGCCTGTAATAAAGGACAATTGATATTCTTTTTGGTACTACTCTTAACACATGACCGCACATTCCTGTGATTGTATTAGTTGGGAAGGAAAATATACATACATATTTCTATACACACATACACACACACACTCTTGCAATTTCACAAGAATGGCTTCTCATAAAATGAGAATAAGATACTATGTATAGAAATATGAGATCAAAACACCTGTAGATTAAATATGTGATAAAAGGGTAAAAAAATTATTTATATTAGGTCTTTTTGTTCTCCTTTTTGCAGGGGTGGGGGAGAGTAAGAACATGTAATAGTTTGGCATTTATTTATAAACATATGTGTAGCATTATAGTCAAGTACAATTACCTAGTCTTCAGTAAAAATAATTGATAACTGAATCCCGTCTGTCCTTACTTATATATGGCGCAAAAAAAATAATAGAACAAGGTTTCTATGCAGAAGTATTATTTTTCATTAGACCTATCTGTATAAGGGAGAAAAAAGGTAAGTAAGTTTCAGACAGATCTGAAATAGAAACAACAAAGCTAAATTTAAAGTAAGTTTCTAAGACTGAAAACAACTATTATTCTTCTTGATTAGACTTTCTTCTATTTTATCATCCGCAGTGTATAGCACAGATGGTTTATATACATACTTGAATACTTGAACTTTTATATTTAAACTCAAACATGCAGGTCAGATCACTATCTCTACTGTAAATAAATGCCAGAAATAGTAACCTCTTTTATTGTATGAATGTGTTTTATGATCCCAAGAGATGGCCTGTTCTGCAGAATTAATGAAAAATAAGTGATTGATGAAAAAAATGCTTAGAAAATTAGCAATGGCATGTATGCAGTGATTATGCAGTGTTAATACTGTCTCTTCATAATACAATATGTAAGTTACATTTTCCTCAAAGGCCTCTTCACCACTCAGGAGATAGAACAGGTACATGTGTACACGAAATGTGTATTATAAACATGGCTTCTACAAACTAACAATATTTTAGGGTATAAACAACTGACATTCAGACATACTTTACAAATAAATTACACTAGCATAATATAGAAACAGATTACCATAGTAATATACTGCAGTTGTACAGAAATGACCCTTGTCAACAAAGATAGAGAAATTCACACCCAATTCTTTTATAGATCACGGTACTGTTCTTCCAAGAATCTTAAATAATTGGATTGTCTAGTCGACCTTCATTGACTTTCATTTATCCTTCCTTGCTTGATGTTAGTCTTCCTTTGAAAAAGTAATATAGGATGATGAGGACAGATTTATAAGCTATGCACTAAAGCATTGTGAATGGGAAATAGCTGGTCTGGAACTAATGGCACAGATTTTGCTCCTATTAAAAAGATCTATGGTAAGTGAGATACAGTTTAATCATTTTCTTTTTATGTATTGCAGCCTACGATACAGAAATTCCAGTTCTGCATTGTTTTACAGAAATTCAACATTTTGACTATTCTGAATTAGATTCTATCAGTATTAGTTTATTTTATGTTCTATACGATAATTGAAGGAGCAAAAAGGAACAGCTCTGAAGCAAAGATGATAATTCAAAAAGGAAGTTTGACGTACAACAATACAAGCCACTTAAATTCCACCTAAAAAGCCTTGCAATTAATAAAATCTTACAGAAGCTCGAACAGAAATAACTGCAAAAGACATAGGGATATAAATAGTAACTGGCACAGAATGAACATCACGTTCTCTTATTTAAACAGGTGCACTGCAATGTAAGTAGATCCTAATATGCAACTTTTTCCATGTAAAATACATAAATGAAAGTTTGCAAGATATGCAAAATATTCTTCAGAAGACAGACACCTAGCAGGATAAACTCTGCCAGAGTAAAATATGCTCTCAGTTAAGTAGAGAGTCAGTCTGCCACGAACGTAACATGTAAGTCTCTACTGCAGAAGTCATCACTAACGGTAGAAGAAACCCCTTTTCTCCCAATTCCTTACTCTGCAAGTCTTTACCTGTCTTGGTCAGACACCAGCTTAACCATACTTATTTTGGGGCAGCACAGGAAGAAAGGAAGGGTCAGGGAGGACTTACTAAAATTCAGTTTTAGGTTTGAAAAGAGATAGGCTTACAAAAAGCTCATCTGCTAATTCAGTCCTAAAACCTTCTTGCCTTACCTGTGCATTACTATGCACTACAGACTAAGGCACAGACAGAACCCACTCAGAAATCTGCCCTGAGTGAAGCGTGTGGCCAGGCCCTCCAATACTGTGTTTTATATCACATAATCAAACAATGTGCATTTTCCCTTGTCTGTTTTCCCTGAAATCCTTGCATGCCGTAACTGACCGTAATGTGCAGTTAGGCTAACCTCCGGCATAACTTTGTTTTACTCTTTTTTACCAAAACTCCTGAAATGCATTCATTTCACAAGATACAGGCAAATCACACAGAGCAAAGGCATTTATCCTGAACTAGCTCAGCTCACCAGCTTACAGGTCAGCTCAATTACACACACAAGGATGCCATACATACAAAAAAAGAAATGTAAAGCAACAACATTACTCATATACAGAAATATCTGTATGTACTGTAAACAAAGGCAGCCAGGCTACCACTGTTCTGTCAGCAGGAAAGACACCAAGTATCATTAAATAAATTAAAAAAAAAAAAAAAAAAAATCACAGCAATGAAATAGTTGTGAGAAACTGCCTGACTACAGGTGTGTGTTTACATAGGTCCTTCCTGCTTAGCTTAAAATTTGCATGGCTACCTCTGTACTAACATATAACCACCAACAGCTTGCCATGATGCAAGGTAAAAGTTGTTGAATTTATTGCACTTTGTCAAAGAGTGAGGATGGAAATAAATGCTAGTCATTGCAAAGAATTATGATCAGATGACCCCTCTTTGTCACACAGGGAAAGATGATGTCTCTCTTTTGTCTAACACTTTTAAAATTGCTTTTAACAGAGGGTCAAACAGAGATTACAATATTACACTGGAAGTTAAATACTAGTAAATTTTACACTATTAAACTAAAACATACACTTAAGATTACACATACCTCTCTAGTCCAATGAGTAAGAAATAAGCATATTGTTTTAATTTAACCACTTTTGAATTCAAATACAAATTCAATTTCATTTTTAAATTCATTTCTACAGGAGGCTGCAATACTCAGAGTATTTACTTACAAATTTAATCCTAAGGTCCCACAAAATATGCCAGGGCACTCATTAGCATCAGTTCATAACCTTCTTCTAATAATACAATTTATTAGAAATAGGTTATACTATTTGGTTGTCCATGAATATAAAACAACTCATTTTAAATTAAATGAGAATATGGCATAAACGTATCTTACAGACACACACAAATCCTGATAAAAGGAAGTTTATGTTTACAAGATTTATTTCAAACGTAAATGTGAAAACACCTTCCCTATTCAGTAGTAGCGATACATTGTCTGCTTTCCACAAGCATCAACTTAAATGGTATTTGTAATAAAAGCTGTAACAAAGTAATTATAATTGGCAAAGATGCATTTAATTCATGACGCCGTACTGCAATTGCAGAACACTGATAAAAATAATGCACGGATAATCTGTCATCATGCTCAAGTTTTCAGGACACTCAAATTTAACTAGTGAACAGCAGCAAGACAAGGTTTATCTTAATTAACTGCCATTGGACAAACTACATATTTCTTCACATTCAGCAAAATATATGGATAAATGTAACCATTTGCTAAATCACAAAAGAAATTCAACAACTGTCAGATTTAACTTGCAGTAGAAAGGGAAGATTTAAGAAGTCCTGCCAACTTCTATAAGCACCCAAAATAGATAAATATAAATATTTCTATTCCTTCATCTTTGAAGGAAACAATCTAACTGAAAAGGAAATTATCCCCATTTTTTAATATATATTTGTAAAGTGTAGCCTACATCTTCAATCTTTTCACAATCTGGGTTTATAAGCTTTGATTGGTTTCTTGTCATTATAAAAAAGATCTTTATACAGAACAATTGTGCAGTCTTTCATAAAATAGAACACTGCCGCTTACTAATAGAGGTAAAACTTGTTTCATTATTAACTGAAAGGGATGACTTAATCCATTGATTTAAGCGACTTTTTACAAACAAGGAAAACAAAACAAAAATTATTCTACAGTATTTTAAGATCAACTTAATTTTTAAATGTTAATTTATTTTAGAAACTTGTTTCTTGAAATGGGTCTCTCACCATTTAAGCTGAAATGTAAACATGAAATACAGAGGCAGAGCCTGTATTCTAAAGCAAACCTTACAATATGAACTATTCCATCAGAATCAACAATTCACAGCACACAAGACTAATACAATAATTATGGACTCAGAGGAGGCCTTAGCTGCCTGAAGCAGCATCCCAAAATGCAGAACTGGGTCTGGCAGGACTCCTTATGTGCTGGCTGCCTTCTATCTGTGAAGCACTAACTCTGTGGCTGTCTTACTTTGTGATGAGAATGTGACATCCACCTGGAGTTTCTGGTCTGTGCACCCCTGGCTACCTCAGACCTCATCAGAATGTACTCTCTTGATGAGGCTCTGTGCAACACTACGCTACGCCACCTTCACATTTGAGAGGAGAAAAAGTTAAGAGGATTGCATTGCTAACCTTTCCTTCATCCTTACACATTAGATCAGGAGTTAGTTAGTAACACTATCTGCCCACGAAACGAGAGGAAAAGATAGACAATAGTGTAAGGACTAATGTAAATATTTGAAAGGAGTATTTTATTTTATGTTCTATTTACCAGCTGGCCTCATGAACTACATTCTGGTAACATGAACTACTTTAAGATACCGTAAGTACAAAAAAAAACCCAAACAGTTTTGCAGTATACTCAGTTGAATACTCAACTTAAGGGAATCATAACTTCATCAGGTATCCTTTTAGAATGCATTTGGATTTAACGTATCTTCCTCATTTTTGAGAGGACTGAACAACTGGCTATGAAGAACGGTGTTCCTGTTTTATCTTGCTAATAGTACAAGCCCATACAAACTCTTCCTAATTCAAACATAATTTTTAGTATAGAACTCTAAGTAGCTTGGTTAAGGGCAATACAAAGGCCTCCTTCCATTTCTGTAGCACAGAGTATCACTGCTTAGTTTTATTCTCTTCTCATTACTGATGATACAGCCATCAAAACAGATTAGTTTCTCTTCCTATTTTCATCTATTTTATCCTGTGAATTGATTAATAGTAAACAAAACAACACACATGGAACATATTCAGTTTGAAATAATAAATAACTATAGACAACCACTATCTTCAAACTGGTTTAAATGTCTGGGTTAAAAAACAAATCTCAGTTCTCAGTATAAAGTATCTTCAATTCTCATTAACTAACAGTTTAATATAGTTTGAATGTACTTATATTGAACAAGGCTATCAGCGCACCCTAATTTGTTTGCTGCAAAATGCAAATAAAATTGTAAAAACAATTCTTCAGCTTATAAAATATTGACCTCCTACTAAAAGACAAAATGTATTATCAAAACATGTTTACTTTGGATTAGCAAAACACTGCTTCCAAACCAAATTCTACATCTTTCATCAAACAGCATGTATACATAACCTGATAACCATTAAAATGTCAGAAAAATTCAAAAAAACATACACTTATTTGCAGACAGATAGCGCCATTGTATTACAAATTACGTAATGAGAACGACACATCAGGAATACTGTATCCTCACAAAAAGTTATGGCAAAACTAAGTGTTGCTCAGTGTATTTTTTAGACAGAAGAACGCACAATAATATCTAAAAATTAAAAATAATATTCTGACCATCCTTTTTTATTCATAATACTGAATCAAAAAGACTGGTGTGTCCACATGCTAAGAAATACATATCAAGGATTTTCATTTACTATCATTCTGAATGCAAAGAAAAAAATATTTCCATATAACTGCAAAATAGGTCCATGGTTTATTGGTCTAGCCAATTAATCTCTTCTCCTTGTGTAAGAAGCATAGGAATCAAATATTAATCCCTTTGTGACAGAAGATGACTCTGCATTATCTCCCCTTTTAATGCCCTCACAGCTATACAAGCATATTTCCTATTCTGCATTATGAGCAGAAGAACAACACAAAAATCCAGTTTATTCAACAGTGTTATTGTTCACCCTAACAGAACAGATGTCGTTCCCATTTAAAATCTTTTTGTAAAGAAAATAACTTTTATTTTCACTTCACCTATGCAATTTGATCTTACACATTCCCATTAAAGTTATGTACTCTAGCACATTTATCTTTTTACTGGATGATTATTTTACAGTACACATTCACGTAACAACTGCTTTGTGCTCACACTCTTTCCCCTCTAAAACAGACCCAGAAGAGCATTGTTAATGTTCAGAAATACAGGAGGCCTTGTCCACACACAACCCTTCAGCTACTTAGGTCATTATGCCTGCCAACTATTAAACACTGTTAGTCTACTTCCTTTTGCGTTATTCCAAGAACATTGTCATTGACACACATCAGAAACATTAACTGTTTCATTTTTTTTCATTACTCTGGTTACCTTCTGAGGGCCTCCTCCCTGTTCAAATAAACCGTTTCAGTTTTCTTAGTCAAGAATCTGACAACTCCATGTTCCTTTCATTAAAAGCACCATCATAACCATAGCGTAAGTTTGCTCTGTTGTCAGATAATTGTCATGGGCAAAACTAATCTATTATTCCCTCAAAATTTTTATTTCAGGTAAGAAACTTAAATACCATCTTAGGCAACACTCTCAGTACTATCACACAATATCAACTCCGAAATATTTGTTTCCAACAGATTTTCACATGTTAAAGCTGTTGTACATTAACAAAGCAACAGAGCAGTACGAACGTACTGTAACTCTCCTTCTACAAAAACTTACTATATGCATCATTGTGGTATGCTGTAGAGATAAACATTTGCCAGATTTTTCACTACATCTAAAGAAGTTTCCTCAGTGAAACAAAGGGACAAACAAACTGAAGCAAGCAAGCCAAAACACTGACAAAAAGAGTGATATATCTAACCAAACCCCCAAATCCCTACATCTTGCCAACATGTAAGTATATTCCTAGTATGCAGTGCAATCAATAATACAGGCTTGTAACACCTACATAGCATTAATACATATGACAGTGGTAACACAGGCATTGTAACCTCTAAGGCTAATATGCACACAGAGACAACAAATATCTGGTATTTACTCATGCCTTCAAAATCATCCAGAAATCTTAAGAGGAAAAATAGGATATATCCCTTGGTATCACATGTTTATTGTAAGAGTTACTAAATATGACTGAAAAGGAAATATTTTAAAATAATGTGAACATTTTCTCTTAAAAAAATTAGACAGAACATTTAGTACAACTAGAGAATTACACAACTCCTGTTTAAAACTTTTCTTTGAGTTTCAGAGATACCACGTAATTTTAATAAGCAGGAAAACTCTTGTAGCAGTTGAAAATATAATGTAATGTATACACATAGTACATTCTATACCATGAAAACCACTAAAGAAATCATAGCATTTGCATCTGATTTTCATGCAACTAACCTTGGTTTTTTAAGTTAGATCTACTCATACTAGCCATACATAAAACTACACAACTGAAATACGGTATGACATCACAAAGCTGATATCATCAGCTGTAATATAATAGGTAAGGTTGCCACCAGCAAATATCTAAACTTTGCTACTGCAGAAAGTGGAAGTGGGCACAAATACCAAAACCTTTCTCGCAACCCACCTTCAAGACATTTCCATCCTATGGCATTCCATAGACACTATTTACAGATTCATCACCTCCTCCTCTTTCACAAGCATGGAAAGACAAATTTTCCCAAAATTTTCTAGGTCACGGGTGCAAAAGTTCTGTCTGCCCAATCCACCAAAACAAATTCAATTCAGGGAACTGTTCAATTCTGATTATGTGGGTTCTATTTGAAGCATACAGTCACCATATGTTACAAATAATTGGATAAATACATGCATTACGGGGGGGAGGAAAAAGTCTTATATTGCAAATTATGCTTTTCAACATGAAGCATAGGCTCCTTAACTGGTCAAAGTTCTCCCATGTCATACAGGAAACAGAAGAAGAAACAAAATGAGAGAATTTCCTACACATTGCAATAAATACAAGATAACATGAAGACAGCAGAACTATGATTACAACTGCATAGGTCAAAGAAAGTAATCTCATAATTAAGTGTTCTTCCTCTTCCATACTTTAATAAATTTACTCCATAAGGAGAAAAGGGAGAAGGTGTTTTATTGAAAAATATTAAATGATTCTGTATGTAATATCTAAAAACAGCTTTCGATAGCAAAGCTCACAAAAAATATAAATTATTTACTGGACATTACCATTCACTGGGGTACCACAAGAGCTTCTTAAAATATTTACACCTTGCTCAAACAAATTTACAGATTAGCCTTCTTGGGTAACACACTTACTACACAATATATGCCATTATTTTAAAACAAACAAGAAAACAACACACAGAATGTCACTCAAATTTCAGATACAAACAAGGTTACTGGCTGAATTTACTGTAATGCATCTCGTAGGAAGGACAGAGAACTTCAAAATTTTAACCAGCCTTGCAGATTTCCTTCTGACGTTTCAAGGTGTTAAAATGAAATTATATTCTCCCTATGAGAAGTCCTTCTAAAAAAGAAAAAAGGATGAATTATTTGTGCAGGAAAAAAGTTTCTTGTAATATAGGTTAACAGACATGGTATTATATCTTTATTACTGGCTAACAGACAGGTTATTAGGTATTACTGAATGCTTATTCATGCTTATCAAGTAATGCTTATTCATCCTGCTCAATCTGAGTACTAGAAGTCTTCAAGTTTCATTAATGAAAAATTTAGAATACTCCATACTATTCTAGCCTACAAAAAACAGGTAAAGCCAGAATCCAAATCCTAACTGAAGCAGACATATTTTTCTAAGCACGTGTATTCAGAACAGATAGGAATCACAAGTTCAGATGAACTCAGGAAATGTACCATGAGCTTACCATCAGTGAAAGTGAGAAAGACTGCATAGAAACTGAAATGTTTTTGCGTTGATTCATAAATGATCTTCACACAACAGAACGATCATTAAAAGGAAACACCTAATAACTAGAAGCAATAGGAAGAGATTTTTATTTATAATTTTTTCCTTGCTGAACTGCATGCATTACAACTAATTTCATTTAAAATAAACCACTGTTACAGCAGTCTGATCAAGTAGTACACCGACATTTCTATCAATCTGAAGCAGAATCAGTTTTAAATCACGAAGTAGTTAAAATCTTGAAATGCATCAGACATGATGAAAACACTAATAGGAAGAGGATGTGATTTAATATTGTTTTGCACTTGTATAAAATACATTTGTTTTCATGCTTTCTGATCTACTCAGCACTACAATCAGCAGACATACGGTCTGCTCAGCAAAGACGCTAGCGTAACAGGCTGGACATCATAATTTAACAGCAGCTTTAGAGTCTTGTCCCCACATTTACGAATTGGTACAGAGCTCTCCAAGAAATTTTATGGCAAGAAGTAAACATGTTACACCCTGTGAGAGTTATTACATGAATGGTGCTGGCCTACAATGAAACGCTGCAGGAAAATTAGTCATTAAAATGGTAATCTTCAGCATTCACTACTGTGATTGACTACTTCATTACAATCACAGTTTGATATCAGCAGTAACTGGTAGGAGCAACCTCCAAACATAGCAACAATAAAAAAAATTAAAACAGTAGAAATAGAGCTTTAATATGCATGCACACAACGACTCAGACCCAAATAACACAGTTTGGTTCAAGAAAGTTAAATAAAAATTGGTATCGCTTAGGATACATATATGCATTCTTGCATGCACTTCAGTGGAAATCTGATTTATAGATTTTAGCAAACAATCTTCTCTATTCCAGAAAAGAAAACTCTTAAGTGGAAGTTTTGCACATTCTATGCTTTATTCCTTATATATCTTTCTTTGTTCATTTATAAATAGTACACTATTATACCTTGTGACAAAAAATTTAAAATATTAAAAGTAGAAACTGAGGTGTTTTTTTTTAATGTTTGCACTAAAAAAAGCAAACAACCAAACTAAACAACAAAAGCCTAGAACTTTTGCTTTGTCCTAATAACAAAAGCAAGGAAAACCAATTATCTCCAAAAAGCATTAAAAGAAAAGGTGTTTATAGCTGGTAATAGAAAATCTACCCAAATTCTTCATAACAGACTTTTTTCTTTGAGTTGATTTTTTTTTAAAACAGATCCTTTCACCAAGTAGTTTGTTTTGCTTTTTGTTCTCAAAATTTTTAAAGCAGTCTGGATTTTTTCCTTTCTGAAAGCTGGGCAAACAAGGAAGTCATCGGTGTTATTTGGTAAGAAAATCCTATACACAGTAGTCTACCTGGTAGGTATCATTTACATCACTAATTCTGATCTAACAGAGTTAAATCTAAAGAAGCCAGCTGGATGCAGTTGGCAAAAGAAACCGAGAATATGTTAACAATAAGTACAAATAAAATACAGTCAGGTAGGCACTTAAACTTATTAATGAGAACCATTTGCCTTTTTGTCATCTGGATTAAACAATTTTACATTTCCAAGGTCAAAGACTAAAATAGGAAGATGGATCATCTCATAAGGGCCCTCACTGACACAGTACAGAGCAGTGAAATGGGAATCCACAACTCTTAAGAGAAACACACAGATACAGAAACTAGAAATTGAGGATGTTTCTGTCATCATATCGAGGCAGAACTCGAAACAGGTCCAGAAAATTATGGCTGAGATATTACAAAAGGTATTAGAAGCAAGTAGGTGATACAATGTGAACGTGAATTAGATTTGTTCTTTTATCGTTACATGTTGTCTAAAAGGCATCCGAAAGACCTGTTAAGAACATTTCAATCTATCACTGCATACATGCATTCAAGAACCACATCTTGCTGATGAGAAATGCAAGTGGGACTGCTATATTAGTTGTGATTGGAAGCAGGCTACAATCCTGATTAAGCCTAGCGAAGAACCAGACGTCCATGCAGAGAGGCTGAAACAGGAGAACCTGTCATCACATGGATCCACAACCTGATGGCTGACAGGCTTGTGTGAACTCATGCATGCTGTGTGATAATGGAAGGACCAGCACAAGAGGGTGCTGAAGTCCAGCAATTCAGTTTTAAAAGGAGAGAAGGAAAGAAAAAGAAACACCTGTTTGCTCTTCCCAGAGTTCAGCACATTCAGAAAATAGAGATCACAACCGTTGCTACTCTGTAGGCCATCATAGAAAAGGAAAGGGGGGAAAAAAGCCAAAACAAAAGTAAGAAATAAGCAAGCAGGAAAAAAGAAAAAAAATTTTGAAAGTTCTTCAACTTGACTTAAATCACTAAGTCAGTATGTCTTATTTTAACCCTCGTAGGCAGCTAAGCACCACACAGCCACTCACTCAATCCCTCACCCAGTAGGATGGGGGAGAGAATCAGAAGGGTAAAAGTGAGAAAAATCATGGGCTGAGATAAAGACAGTCTAATAATTTTTTTAAAAAGGAAAAAAGAAGAGAATAAAGAGGAAAAGAAATAAAGGCAAGGAAAAAGAGTGTTGCAAAAACCCCCTAATTGCTCATCAGCAACCCACTGATGCCCACAGTTCCAAAGTAACATCAGCCTGGCCAACCTCCTCCTCCCCCACCAGTTTTATTGCCAAGGATGATGCCATATGGTATGGAATATCCCTTTGGTCAGTTGGGGTCAGCTGTCCCGGCTGTATCCCCTCCCAACTTCTTGTGCACCCCCAGCCTGCTCGCTGGTGGTGAGAAGCAGAAAAGGCCTTGACTCTGTGTAAGCACTGCTCAGCAGTAACTAAAACATCCCTGTGTATCAATACTGTTTTCAGCACAAACCCAAAACACAGCCCCATACTAGCTCCTGTGAAGAAATTTAACTCTATCCCAGCCAAAACCAGTACATAGTATTATCACAAATTCTCATTTTGGTTTTAAGAAAGTCAGAAGTTTAGAAAAACCAAAACCAAAAAACAAACAAAACCCAAAGCCGCCACAAAATCAACATACCTTCAAACCCAATTCTGAACAGACACATAAAATAACAGACATACGGAGTATTTTTTTTTCTAGTCAAGCTAGTCAACAAGATTTTTTGAAAGAAATAACACTTCTTTTTTTTTTCCTGACCTTTCTAATCTTTGCCAATATAACACCTTTCACCTTTACCCCACCCTTCCCTATTGGTAAATATGACAATTACAAGCAGGAAAGTAATTTTTTATGCCAGAGCTGTAAAACAAGCTATATAAATCGATAAGAGAAGATGAGCCATTACCTTACTGAAAAACACATGAACTATTGCCAGCCTCCTAAATCCTTTGATGAATTTCTTCACAAATCAGCTGCAATTTTGTGAAAACAGCAAACTATACAATATCCAATGCTTTGCATAATCAATGCATCTTCAACATCTCCAGCTTCTGGCAAAGCAATCAATTAGGTCAGCTCTCAAATAATCATCAGTAATGCCCAAGTACACTGTTTAATGACTTCAAGCTGTACTGCATCAGCTATTTTTTGGGGGGGAGGTGGGGCACAGTGGGGAGAGAGACAGAGACAGCAAGAATGAAGTTCTCCCTACCCATAAGTATAAACAGAACAACAATTATGTTATTTCTATTCCCATTGTAATATCTGGAAATATGTTAGAAATTTATTTTTGTTTCTTGTCTTTCTTCACCCGCAACTCACTCTCCCATCCTCATACATCTGCAGAACCAGCAGAATATAAATGAGGGCACGGGTCTCTTCAGGCTCTCCTTGGCAGCCTCTTTCAGAAAAAACAGAATGACCAGCTGGACAATCATAAAAATTATCTCCTACCTTGTTCCTTTACTGTTGGATAGTTGGACCCTCAGCTATCTTAGTCTCATTACCTTGAAATGAGATTTGCAGAGCCAGTGCAAACTCATTAACTCAATTCCTCTTCTTCTGACCTCCTTAGTATAATTTGTTCAAACAACTACCAGAATAAATTTTAAGGAAAGAAAAAGGATGCAGAGGTAAATAAAAAATCTAAACCACACATTTATCTAAAGTAGGCTACTGTTAACTTACCATTTGTATTTTTTACAACTGTTGGGGGGAGTTTTCTTGGATGAAGAAAACACAGCAACAACATTTTATGTGAGTAATGCCCTTCACAGAGTATCACAAAATAAGTTATTAAACTGAGGAAGGTGGAAATCAATATAAGAATTAAAAGACAGGAAAGGAACTGGCTAAGATGGAGATAGCAATGAACTGGATTGAAAGGAGAATAATTGAGCTGGGTGGGGTGAACAGTTACAAGCAGTTTGTAAAATAACAGTCTTGAAATAGGTATTAAATAGTTTTACTAAGAAGAATAGGCAATCCCCAAAAAGCAGAATGCAATGAACTTTACTGGTGAAGCTGAGAGTATCATCAATACAGATGAGAATAACACACCTGTTCATGAAGAACTAGATGAGTTTGAAGATTGGAGTAAAGCCAACAAGATGAAACTGAAAAGCATTATGTATGAAGTCACTAGAACTTCTGTTAAAACTCGGGTCTTATCAGCTAGAAACACATCAGAGGAGAAAACACTGGGTATACTGCCTGGTTAAAGATTAGTACTACAAGCACAAATTTGATGCAGCCATGCAAAAGACAAACTGCCCTATAATGTACCAGGCCAGGTTTTCCTAGAAGAGAGAAGGAACAGAATTCTGCAGTGCATTCAGTACAAGTATGTAAAAGAAATTTTTCGCAATTCTGTTCACTCATATTCAGACCAGACAAATGTAGGGAAGAGGTACCAAAATCATGGAATGGAAGCAAATGAGACACTTCAAAAGAGAACAGTTTATCAAAGGTAAAGCCAGGATCTGATCTCTCACCTGATATACACCAGGAGGTGAGAACATAAGGAAAAATTATCTTGGCTAAGGACAATTATAACCACAAAACTTATGTGGAAAGACTGGTAACAAACAAAGACTAGGAATTCAAGTAAAGTTTCAAATTTCACAGCATTTCAACTGCCCAGTGTTAATAGTATAAGCAATGTAACTATTTTTTTGATCAAAACAGGTATCCTTCCAAACAGCGCTAAATCATCTTATTAGCTATGGTAGCAAGCAATGGGACTTCCTGATGCAATAGGTTTCTCTTCCATATATTTCCATATATTCCTTACAGTAGTTAAAATAAACAGCCAAGTCTCACAGACTTTAGGAACCTCGAGATTTAATGAGAAATTCCAAAGAGTCTGGACTGCTTGGTATAATTCAATGAATTATTACTACACAGGAAAATTTTGGAACAGTGTTGTAGTCTAATAGCCATTCTGCTGAAACAGCAGTATAGTAGTCAGAGCATAAAAATATAACTCAACTGTAGTCACGGCTGCCAGCAGATTTGCTTAGTGGTTTTTACTCTTTTTTACTCTTCTCAATGACTTAAAATGCCAAATAGTCCTCCAGTTCACAATGACAAACCCTTCAGAAAGCAGAAGTAAAAAACCAAAACAAAACAAAACCAACTACACCCACCAGGCTGGGACCCTCATCCAGCAGTCAGAGTGACTATAGACATATGTATTAGTAAGTAACCAGCAGAAAATAATTGTTTCAGAAATAAAATTGTGTACTTGGGGGAGTACCAAATTTGGCGTCTCCCCAAAATGCGTATGTGACATCAAAAGCTTATTGGGTAAATGTTTTCAAGGGAGTGCAATAAGAAAAGACTTTGCTCTTTGAAGGAAAAGGACAGTATCCTTGCTATATAAACTTGTATTATGAAAATTAGAATTGCATCTATATTAATAAACCTTTTGTGTTTTCAGTTGGGGGTTTTCATTTCATGAGATCTTATCTAAGGGATGCACATTTGTTTCCATGCGCTAGAAAGTCTGGCAGTAATTTTCTTGTGAGAAATAGATCCAGTAAGTGCCCTGTGCAAATATACTTAACCCAAGACCCACGGAATGTGCTTTACTAGGGTAAACAGGGGAACAGGGACTGGAAAGACAGGAAGACTTAATACCTGACAGTGACTGTCACTAAAAAGGCTGTTTTCCCACACAGTTAGAACTGTTAGCGTGAAAATGTGCCCTACACAAATAGGAAAAAGCAACTGCCTCATTTTGCAGCCGTTTTTATTTCCTGTCTCATTGCTTCACTGCACTGCAAGAACCCCAGGGAACTGGACATGCAGTTTATTCAAAGCACTCTTGTTGCTGTAAGAATATGAAAACAATATCCCAGCTTCACTATGAAATGACCTTGATGATCTGTAGAACATTTGTCAGAGACTAATAAAATTTGTAAAGATACTTGCTGATATGATTGATTGCATTCCTCACTGCTCCAGTTACCTCAAACTAAATTGCCTGTCATTATAATGATGACTTTTGTAAGTGCAGTTTCTTAATTTTTTCCTCACTCATTCAACAGTGATCTCACAATAGATGGAAAGTGTTTATGGATCAATAGCGTGCAAAAATAAAATACTGCATTCTAACAACAAGTACTTTTAATCTTTCTGCTTATGAGGTGCAGTGACAGAGCATTAGCAGAGAACGTAATTTCTAAGTAACAGGAAAATAATATCCAAACCTAGTTTGCACGTATCCAGCACCATGAAAAGCCAGAGAATCCTACAGATTCTGAATAGTAGCGGGTGCTGGTGATTCATGGTTGTCCCAATAGACAAAAAAGAAAGTGAAAAAATAAAGAAATTGTAAACAACACACACATTCTAGACATACCTGATCACAGTCAGTCTGTCCTGCTGAGCTACTCAAGTGTGCCTGACCTGTTTTTCCCTGACACTGAGTTCAGGTGCATTGCATGGTGCAATGATAACCAGAAAGGAGCCAGAAAAGATTAGAGCATTTACTCATTTGGGCTGTAGGCATGATAAAAATGTCTGTATTACTTTCAGTCTCTGAAAACAGCACATCTTCATTCATATGGGAACCCAGTTAATCAGGTCACGCTGACTGTACTTCAGGATAGGGTACTCGGAAGCAACTGTATCGCTGTACAAAGAACAGTAAATCTTCTGCGTAAGATCAGGAAGCGTTGTCATTCAGAGGCAGGTTCACAAATGTCACAGGTCCAAATGCTCTAAAAGGAGCTCTCCTCAATAATTCACAAAGGCAAAGTTGAAAGAATTCCCAGGAAAGAGGAAATTTTTCTGCAGATCAACTTTGTTCACTGAAAATTGAGCCAAAAAGAAGGCAGCCTCCAACAGGAACTTACATCTGGACAGGTTCAGGCACCAAATGAGAATTACTGATTTGTACCAGCTACAGACACAAGCTACAGACAGCACACTAAATTGTTACAAGCAAAAGTGACTGTGATGGGCTGACCTTGGCTGGCTGGCTGCCAGACACCCATCCAGCCACTCTCTCATGCCCTCTCCTCAACAGGATGGGCAGGGAAAAATCAGATGGAAAATCTCATGGGTCAAGTTAAAGAGATCATTCACCAATTACTGTCACAGGATAAACAGACTCAACTCTCCTCACCTCCCTGAGGGGTGCAGGGGAATGGGGGTTGAGGTCAGTCCATAACAGCTCCTTTCTGCTAGTCCTTCCTCCTCACACTCTTCCCCTGCTCCAGTGTGGGGTCCCTCCTATGGGATATAGTCCTTGATGAATTTAACATGTGTTCATTCCACCGGGTGCAGTCCTTCAGGAACAGACAGCTCCACCATGGGTCCCACACAGGCCACAGTTCCTGACAGAGAACCTGCCCCTGTGTGGGCTCTCCTCCACAGGTCACAGCTCCAGGAGCCTGCTCTGGCACATGCTCTCCATGGCTGCAGCTTCCTTCAGGGCACCTCCACAGGCTGCAGTGTGGAAACGTGCTCCACCACTGTCTTCTCCAGGGGCTGTAGGGAAATCTCTGCTCCGGAGCCTGGCGCACCTCCTCAGGCTGCAGTGTGGAAACGTGCTCCACCACTGTCTTCTCCAGGGGCTGTAGGGAAATCTCTGCTCCGGAGCCTGGCGCACCTCCTCCCCTCCCTCATCACTGACCTTGGTGTCTGCAGGGCTGTTTCTCACACTTTTTTCTCACTCCTCTCTCACACTCTGCTGTGCAGCATTTTTCCCCCCTTAAATACTCTCCCAGAGGTGGCACCGTCTGGACTGAGGGGCTCAGCTGTGCCCTGTGGTGGGTCCGTCAGAGCCAGCTGTCACCAGCTGTGCCCGTCATCAGGCAGCCCTGGCCTCTCCCCACAGAGGCCACCCTGAAGGCACCCCGCTGCCAGCACCTCACCACGGACACCCGCTACACTGACAAATGAACAAAAAACCACACCTAGAAAAGAACCCAGTAGACTGGTTGGGACTTGACTAGGTAGGAGCAAGATAAAGATATTATATAATGCATCTGAAGGTGGCAACTAGATGTAGACTTCTTAATAGGGACTACTTCTAAATTACTGCTTCTCATTTCCTTGGACTCCAGGAAGTCAAGGTTCAAACCCATGTCCTGGCACATACTTCTGGATTCTAATACACAAAAACATTTTATAGCAAAGGTCTATTTATAGGCTCATACTGCTAAAAACATATTACCTAGCTCTGATTTTCATTAGCCAGTCTCCACAGTTTTTACTAAAAGTGCAGTATTATTCCACTACACAGACACAGATTCAACTGCTTCAGGTCACAGACCTGATCTGAAGCAATGTCACAAAAGACTCCAAATCTCTTTAATCCCAGTCCTTTGCTTTTACCACTGAAGCACTGCTTCAAGCACCTCTCAGTTCAAATCACAGCATCCTATTCATTAATATTTTCAACTATAAACTGTAATTTCACATACTTCAATTAGGCTACTCTAAAGGTTAAAGCAGTATCTTCAGAAGCTGAACCACAGAAGAAGAAAGTGGAGTTACACGCAAAACTATGAACATCCCCAATATTAAAAATACCTAGTCTTTTAAGGCAGTAATAATTTTTCACTTTTCAATAAATTCTACCTCTCCCCCTGAGTATATAAAGCTATATAAAGCATTGCGAAGCTAAATATAGAACTATACATGAAACCTCAGCCTAACAAACACTTCTGTGCTACTACATAACATCTTGACCTATGAAAATATAAATATATACACTATATTATAAAATACAACTCATATATATGCATTAGCCAAAAAATACACACATTTTCAAACAGGTCAGCATACAGTATGAGGGATGTTTTGCTTTGTATTAATTTTCCAAAGCTGAGTTTCTCGAAGGATCCCACTCTTTCTAATGGGATCACAATTTTGAGGAACCTGCTGGCTCCATGCATGCTATGTAGAATGGTGCTAAAAAGAAATCCCAACAGGCACACAAACTGTAAAGCACACACTAGAACAAAACCAAACAGTTCACCTAAAATCTGTATGTAATTTGGTTATACAAAAATAACAGAGTGAAAACACGTTTACTATAAATACATCATTGCTGGTTTTTGAAGATCAAGTCACATACCTTTTGGGCATTTTGTCCTAGTTGTGTTGCTTTGTACCAATTTAAGTCATTCTTCCCCTCTACGTTTACATCTTTCAAGCGCTTGCGGATAACTGGTATGGCTAAAAATGTGAAGCTCAAAGGCACAAACAGTTAAAGAATTAGTACTGCACTGACAGTATCTAAATAAGACTATATTGTGCTGTGCCTGCTAAAACTGTAACAAGGTCATTCAGAAAACTGACAATAATTTTCTGATTACTGGGATTCATCAACATCAGTGATAATTTTGAATATACTGTTCTCCTTCTATAATTAGATTTGAATGGATACCCAAATAGATGCCTTTCACAAAAACATGAGAAATATTCCACTTCAGAAAGACATACTGCAGTACACAAATCAATCATATCTGCTTGCACTGTTGGAGATACAAGGTGGAAGAACACAGACCTCTATTCTTACTTACAAAACTTACACCAGAAGACATAATCTAGCCTCAGGGAAGGACTGAACTACTTATCCCTCATTAACCAACAGCGAGGAACTAGAAATAACATCCAAGCCTTTCTTTTAAAAAAAAAAAAGCACCATTTCTTCCCCTTGTTCTTAAAATCAGCTGGAAGACTTCATGTGATAAGTTTACAGGGATTTTCTTCCAAAATGTCCACTAGTATATCATTTTCTTACACAACAGAAAAGTGCATCACAGAGTTTTGAAGAGCTTCTGAATGCAGTAAACTTAATTTAAAGCTAAACTGTTTCTGGGAAACAAAATGTTTTGTATCGAAAACGTATCTATATTTTGTACTAACTTTTGTACCTATTGGTATTTTGAACACAAACTTCTCACACATGAAAAACACAAATACGATTAAGAAAATACTTTTTTTTTTTGGGTGGCGTTGCTTCCTGCCTCCCCATCTGCAGTCTTTCAATACTTAAAGGGGGCTTAGAAGAAAGATGGGTATGGACTTTTTAGCAGGGCCTGTTGCAATAAGACAAGGGCTAATGGTTTTAAACTAAAAGAGGGTACATTCAGACTAGATATAAGGAAGAAATTTTTTACAATGACGGTGGTGAAACACTGGGACAGGTTGCCCAGGGAGGTGGTAGATGCCCCATCCCTGGAAACATTCAAGGTCAGGTTGGATGCGGCTCTGAGCAATGTGATCTAGTTGAAGATGTCCCTGCCCATGGGAGGGGGACTGGACTAGATGATCTTTAAACGTCCCTTCCAAATATGATTCTATGACCTCCTCATAACAAAGTGCCTGAATAGCTGATGCTACACTGTTGTCAAGTATTTTCCTAAACTGAAGAAGTATTAAGGTTATTAGTAAAAATAATAATAATAATATTGTGAGAAGCTTATTAACTAATTAGGAAAACACACAATACCCAAATGCCCTTGATAATTTCAGTGTAAATTCGAAGCCAACATATATTTGGGCAAATAAAACACCTCTCTCTAATTATTTCATAACAAATACTCTATTATTCAACTGCTTGCTGTAATTTAAGTAAGATCTCTTAATGTGTATTACCATATGTTCACTTTGCTACATCTGCTTTAAAATATAAAATGGAAGAGGCACACTGGAAAAATTAAGGCTAAAAATCTGACACACAGAAGTTGAAGGTATTAAAGACTTTAAGAAATATCTTTTAGTCACAACTTCTAAGCAATGCCCCCAGTTAAACTTTCTTTATTATGTAACAACTATATAAAAATATGCTAAGTAATTTTACTGACTAAAATAAAATAAAATTGACTAAAATCTTTTCCAGTCTGCCTTAACATGATCTCTGCACGTAAAAGGAAATATATATAAAAAGCATTTCACAAAACTAATTTTAAGTATACAACAGCATATTAAAGAGCAATATCACCAATAACCAAATTATTCTTCCACACATAATTAGCTATAATCAATATTATAAAACAAAGGCACAAAAAATACTTTCTTGTTTATATAACAGTAGTGTAATGCTATTCCTCTTTAGCTAAATATGACAATGAGTCAAAAAATTTAAGTGCATACAAAACAAACAGATCATTTTCTGGTCACTTTAGTAAAATAAATTCCAACTATTAAGGCCTCTATATTATACTTAACATGGATGACAGCGAAAAAAGTGACATTATTATTGCTTAATAAAACAACATGTTTTCAAAGTTACATAAAGCTCAATAATTTGTGTAACTTCACTTTTTAAACTTAAAAGACAATCCATTACCCCTACCCTTTTATTTCCTATGTTTTAAAGTGTTCTTTAGTCATTCAAAGGTATTCCCTCTTACCCTACTAATGCTTAGTCTCCTGAGATGCTTTTAATGGGTGGCTGTAAAAAAATCTTTTTCAAATCCAAATGGATTACATCAACCAAAAGGTTTTTTCTAAGATTTTTAATCCTTTCAAAATACTTCTTTCTTTAAACACTCTTCCCAAATGGATCTTGCTCAAGTGTCCACTTTCTATTATCATTTCAGCTACTTTGTCCAGTGCATTTGCATGGCTTATTGTCCCATAACTCCCTGGATCACAGACAGAAACATTAAAACAACAAAAACAAACAACCAAAATACCTAATATCGCATTTGTCACCCTGTGGTCCTCAGGGGATAAGGCAGCCCTAAGCAAGAGGTTATACATGTCCATTAGTAATTCAGATATTTTATGCTTGAGTTAAGAACTCTGCAGTGAGTACCAGCTAGTCCAGCAACTTTTTCACGTTCATTTCACTACAAACATGAACATATGTGCATACACTCCACACTTCTGTGGGCATTACAATTTCAAGCACAACCTCTGATGAGCTCTCTGTGAAGGGAGGCTCTGGCCTGGGAGTCCTCCACAGTAAAGAGTATTGCGAGAAATTCATTTAGCATCTGTACAAGCTGGCCCTACAACCTCCCCAACAATGTTCCCATGCCTGAGTCATCTGTGAAAAGGTTCCTCATTAGCTTCCTTCTTTTGCTAGCTGTTCTTTGTATTGTTTTTTATTGCCTTACCACATACTAAATTTAATCTGCCAGATTTTAGGACGTTGTTTCCTTGATCTGACTGTAACTCAACTTTTAATTGATGCATTCTTGCCTCCAATGATTTCTCTCACCAACATGTTTAACCTTGCTTGTTAACTTTTTGCCATTTTTTAAAAATCTTTCCTATTGTATGCTTCCTCTTCTTCTTTAAGTATCTTCCGCTGACTACATGGATTTAATTTTCTTTCCTGCACATTTTACCTTCTTTTCAATAGGCTGTTTTATTTTACTTACTTCCTTAGAGTTATGCACACTAACGGGGCGGGGGGAGGGGGGGGGGGGGGTGGCGGCGGCGAGTGTTCTGCTGTTGGTATTTTTTATATTGATACACAGTATGTAATGGTCATTTTTACTGACAGGTGCTCATACTGCAAGATCTTGCACCAGATCCTGTGGAATACTCATCGCTACCCCATTGGTTAAATCTCCTCTTACACACTCCATAAGCAGTTCTTGCATATTACGGACAGTCTATAAATCTCAGTTTAGTTGCATCTCAGTGTGAAATTCTCCCATGACTGTTGTCTCCCATGACTACTCTACTTCAAGACCATTATATTTCTTGCTCTGTTATCTCTTTCAATATGTTACATACAGAGAGTGCGACCATCCTGGTCAAGTTGTCAGTAACCATAAACTATACTTTATTATTCCTGTTTAGGCCTAGTATTTCTATCTATAAAAATTCCGCATGGTGTGGTGATCGTTTTGTTAAATTGATCCAATCCTAAACGCTCTTAGCATGTACCACTACTTTCATGACCTGATTACCCTCCTTCCCACCTAGGTTAGAAGATGTCCGTTACATTTATGTCTTCATTTATGAAACTTTATTAGAAGTAAAATATACATACAATTATTTTTCCTTGTGCATTCTCTCATGGCTGTGTAGAACCAAATAAAGACAGAACATTTTTTAAAGAAAGCTAGAGTTCTAAGAATACTGGGAAAGGTATCAAGAAGTGAAATGTACTGGACCACTACACCTCAGTCTTTCTGAAAAATATTTTCAATTTAGCCAGTTGCTAACATAACGGAAAACTAACAGAATTTTTCTGCCTGAAAGTCTGAAAATTCAAAAAATTTCCACACAAGTTACACATTCTTCGCATTAGAAAAATCAACAGAACAAAACAGTTTTTCTATAATGTGAAAACTATTTTTTTCTGGTTCCCATTTTAAAATATTATTCCCTAAGAATCAAACTCATCTTTAAGTTCAAATCATTAAAAAACTTAGCACCAGATAACACCTATTCAGAATTAAAACTAAAATAAATAAAAAAATTGAAGACAATAATGAATGCTGAAATTTTAGTTAGAGATTTTCCTAAGTAGATCAAACTTGAAAAAGAAAAAGTGGGTTTTTTTCTTATATTTCTTACTGCAACGGACAGAGATTCAATGGAACTCAGTATACTTATAATCTAAAAGCCTTTGTTTGCTAAATGCTGTAACAAAAGTTCAATTAATAGACTAACGGAAATATTTACCTAGTACTGCTAGGTTTAGAAACAGCAATCTAAACCAGATTGTCTTGGAATTAATCATCATGATAAATACATGTAAATATAAAATAAATACATAATAAAAGTAAAATGTTTCTAACATGTAAAATAAACTTATACTGAATATAAACAAATAAATGATTCTGAAACATTTTAAAGTGCCTTTTCAAGGAAAAGCCTTTACTATCCTTTCATTCTTTTCCACCCCCATATTGAGTATTCCTTCACTTTCACTTTTTATGAAAACTTTGCTTAAAATAACCCAAGCATTCAAAAAATGTTCGCTATTCTAAATGCACTATGAATAAGATATATTTACAACATGAAGCTTAGATCAGTAAAATCCCACTTTAAATCTAAAAATAGATTGTCACCCCGCCCCAAACTTTACACACAAATAGTACCCAGTGCAATTCTTGCTAACAAACTACAGATTTCTAAGCTTACACAAAATTGCTGGACATCAAGGTTAAAATTAACTTCCCTTCAACTGCATATAAATGCAAAGTCAAATTCATGAAACAGCTTTATAGTAACAGGAAGTAAAATGCTTCTTCTGCAAATATATAAAGTCTAAATCAGAAAAAAAAAAAAATGTTGAACTACCTTGCAAAAGGTAGATTACTTGGAAATACTCATATTACAAAACCTAATACTTACTAAAGCTACCTTCATACTTCAGAACTCCAAATAAATAATTACACTCATCATTAATATACTATTTTTAAACTGACATAAAATGTTTTCCAAACATTACTACAATATCTTGACTGTAGTATTTCTGTATTTTTATTTTTTAGCAAATGTAATATTTTAACTTCAGATTTAGAAGGAACAAAGTAATGTACAGTAATATATAAGAACAGAAAGCATGCAGTAAGAATTCTAAAACTCACGTCTTCCTTACAAACTATAGTTTCTGATTAAAATTCTGTATCCGCTCCTATTAATACTACCAAACATGAAGTTTTCAAATAAAAAAATGTTACTTTTAAGAACTATTTTTGTTGTATTAACAGCCTGAGATAACCATACATCAAAAAAACCTACATTACTTCTTTATTATCCATTGATAAAGATTAAAACTTAAGATTAAGAATACAGTTCTAAAATGTCAGTAGTAGGGGAAAAAAAGCTGCAAATTGCTTTGTCACCTTAAAGAACAACAAAGACTTGAAATAATCAAGTATCAGCTTAGACTTATTCCATGCTGCACTATAGGTATGTTGAGAGATTCTTGGAAGCACCCAGATACAGTCATTAACTTCCTTGTTTCTCTTTAAGAGGGGAAATACGTACATCTCTACCACAGATGCTACAGCTATCCAAAGAAGGGAAGTGCTTTTAAAGTCATGTTCTAGATCTTACGTTTCCTGATACCCTTGAGTTTAATAAAAGACAAATGAAATTACATAAATAATACTTACACCTGGTAATATCCATGATTAGAAACATGAAAGAAGCAAAATAAGGTAGACTGAACATAAACAGAAGATTTTGGGGGGTGGGGGGGAAGGATAGTTGCTTCTTTTTTACTTTTTATATTAGCCAATGAAAAAAAATGTAGTTTGTTGCATCTCTTACTGAGAGTGCTCCTAAATACAAATAGACACAATCCTGAAGTCAGTTTGATAAACAGAGCCACTACCAGCAGGCAAAGGGACGCCATGCCTGTAAATCCTACTGTTTTTAGTCCAGAAAATTCAAGCACATGAGAAAGATTAGCAAAAGATAAAAAAGGTAAAATTATGGGTGGAAGAATGGTATAAAAAGTATTAAAATTTATAAAGATTGTGAAGACCTCAATGAGCATCTTTTATGAATGGCTAATTGGAAATTAGTGTAGTGAGTCAGGTACACTCTCAAGAACTCAAGATATGTCCTTATTCTTCTAACAGTCCTGTGATTTGGAACAGGCAACTTAAATTTTTCTTCACCTCAGGTTTCAATGTACAATGCAGAAATGACATCCATTTGCGTGAGAGCACAATAAAGAAAAACATATCTGCAAGACATTGATAGTGTTGCATATTTCCTCAATCACTTCTTTTTCTGCTAATATTAAACAAAGATAACCTGTGATTGTTATAGCATCTCATCCCAAATAGTCTAAAAAACGAACATACAAACAAAAATTCCTAGCTTTCTAAATTCAAACTGCTTGAATACTACCAAAAAAAGACAGTTACTCCAGAGAGAAACATTTTTCTCCACGTGTAAATGTGCATCTGACCAAGACAACAGTCATGCAACTGGATATAAACTTGTAGCCAGTGAGTCTTTAAATCTATTTTATAGTGACCTAAGAATGAAGAAACGTTTTCTATTGACTTCCAAATTTCAATAATTTAAAACAATTTCCAAGCCTTATATTTTCACCACACTATTTCATTTCAACTTTCTCACTTCTTCTCTACAGAACAAAAATCTTACATTTGCAATTCTACTGACTGAACTAATGAATGTTCAGCAGTTACTCCTTCTTAGGAAATACATCACAACAAAGAAAACTGGAAGAAGAGACATACTGTACAATCGTATCTGCAGACTCAAGTCCTTCCCATAAACATATTTTTCAAAATTTTATAGAAATTCAGATATTTAAGATCAATTTAATTAATGACAGTATCAGCTTCAAGGAAAACTAGAAAAAAATAAGCACTGAGAAAAGATTTAATTCATTAGTCTGACTGCACTTCTAAATTTAACTGAAGACATTTAATCTTCATTTCTAGGATAACTCAGAATCTAGTTATTCTATTCTTCAGAAGGAGAAAAAATTTGAATTACCAAGTACGTCAAAAGTATATTAAATCTTTTTTTAAAACAAAATATCTATAGTTATCATAAAGTTAACAGAAAAGTGACTTTCATTAGTCCACCAATAATGAACTGGCTTTCTGAGTGGTAACTGTTTCAGCCACAGAATTAGCCTTCTTTCTATTTTTCACGCAATACTTAGTTACCTTATATAACAATCACAAAATCAGGAAGAAGTGATAGGACAACGCTAAAAGGCAGAACAGCCTTCAGTGCATTCTACACATGTTGGTTTCTACAAGAAGCAATCAATCACGTACACTAAAGTCATAGTGAAATGAAAGGCTGCAACTACATTTGTAGGTAGGTAAGTAGGCTGGTGGCGGTGAGTGTTGGGGAAGCATGCAAATATAGAGTCCAGCACAAGAACACCGAATCTCTTTCCCTAAGTTTCAGTATACAAAAAAAAAAAAAACCAAACCCCAAACCAAACCCAACCCTCAATTGAATAAGTACCAACAGAATGAGTACCAACGTAAGAAAAGAGGACATCTGGTCTACAAGGATCCAACATGTTTGGCCATCCCTCAAAGCAAAGACACCCTTCTGCTCCTCAAAAATCTACTTGATATTTTCTGCAGCAAGTCCATCCTCAGCATAGTCCACCCTGTAAGTCTTTTATTTGTTAACACCTTTCCATTTCTAAATCTTACACAGGTGTGGTGGGTTGACCTTGGCTGCTGCCAGATGCCCACCCAACCACTCTCTCACTCCTCCTCCTCAACAAGACGGGGAGAAAATAAGATGGAAAAGCTTGTGAGTCAAGATAAAGAAAGTTTAATAAGAAAAAATCAAAAGCAGTGCATGAAAGCAAAGCAAAAAGAGGAATTTTTTCACTACTTCTCATTGGCAGGCAACGTCCAGCAACTTACTGGAAAGCAGAGCCACAGTATGTGTAGCAGTTGCTTGGGAGGACAAACTCCGTAATGACAAATGTCCCTGCATTCTCCCCTTTACCCTCAGCTTTTATTGTAAGCATGACACCATATGGTATGGAAAAATCCTTTTGGTCAGTTTTGTCACCTGTCACAGCTATGTCCTCTCCTGACCTCTTACCCACACCCAGCTTACTGACCTTTGGAAGGGACAGAGTTGGACATAAAGCCTTGATGCTATGCAAGCACCTGTTCAGCAACAGCCAGAACATAGGTGTGTTATCAACACTGTTCAGCCACAAATGCAAAGCTGAGCACCATATGGGCTGCAGTGAAGAAAGATAACTCCATCCCAGCTAGGCTCCAAGAGCAGGGTGCAGCAGCAACCCACTGGGGTCAGCCATCAACCTCACCCTTCCCATTAACTGCATCCAAATGTTAGACCTGGTTACCACACACAGTATTTATAAGAGTAAGAGATGAAAATGGCCTACTGACCTTTTAGTTTCCATGCTTTCTTCTAGACCCTAAAGTTTAACTCATGTTTCTATTACAATCTTTGAAAATATTCAAATGAACATTCTTAATATATGAAGCATTATTTAGCATTGATGATTTCCATAAAAAGCATTGCTGCAGCATTCTTTCTAGTCCTGAAATAACTTAAGATCCTCAATATCTGTTAGTATTAAAACACTTAAATTTCTTTTCTGCAATATTTGTAATGATTAATTTCAGGGGGTTTCTGATATTACCTGCCTAGCAGAGTTTAAGGCAATAAATTGTACAACTGATCTGGAACCTTTGACAGCTTGTCACTCAACTGTCACAGCTTTCTGATTTGTGTCAAAATTTGTTTGCTCAAACCCTGACAGATGACAAGATGGTTTGAAGAGTTATGTCTATGGCAAAATGAAGCTCTAATAGGGAAAATACATACTTTTGAATCATTACAGTACAGATCTGTGAGCATGCTAATTCTGAACATTATACCTGTTGCCATAGGTAACTCAAAGCATGTAGTTCAGTAACACCTGTCACACACTTTTACCTTATGATCAAACACAATCATCAACTTATTATCATCATATCTTCAACTATACCTCTTGTCAAAGAAATATCTGCATTTCTGGAAGCCGCTATCAAAAATTGAGTATTTGTTGTGAACTAGGTCATCCTCTCTTTCTTATGCATATGAAGTTAAGAGCCATTTTCTATCAAATGTGTTGTTTTGGAATCATAAACATCAAATCCATTTAAGCTTATGGGGAACCTCACTGCCAAAAACATTTGGGGGGGAACCACTCAAGAACTGTAATTAAGGTAGCTATGTATCTGCTCTCTGAAAACCACTCTAAAGACCATTTCTAAAGAGAAAACAGCTTTTTCTTACCATAGCTGTGCTTATAAAACTTAATGTTTTAGAGCAATTTTATTCAAGGAAAAAATAACCTATGCAAAATAGTGGCACCCCATTTCTGGGACATACTTTTCTGTCTCTAGAAAATTAAGGGTTTTCTCCCTCAAGAATGAAAACAGGAAAAGAAGAAAGTGACACGCAACAAATCATTTCTTTCTAACGATTCTGAGAAAAACAAGTATTTCAAATCTTTTGATTAACATAAAATAGGATTTCTCTGAATTACAGATATTCAATTGTTTGTTTGCAATAAAAATCTTAAGTGAACACAAGAAGGTAAGGACAATCAATTCATTGTGCTAGACTATTATTTTCCAGACGACACCAAGTTGGGCGGGAGTGTTGATCTGCTCGAGGGTAGGAAGGCTCTGCAGAGGGATCTGGACAGGCTGGATCCATGGGCCCAGGCCAATTGGATGAGGTTCAACAAGGCCAAGTGCCGGGTCCTGCACTTGGGTCACAACAACCCCATGCAATGCTACAGGCTTGGGGAAGAGGGGCTGGAAAGCTGCCCCACAGAAAAGGACCTGGGGGTGTTGGTTGACAGCCGGCTGAAGATGAGCCAGCAGTGTGCCCAGGTGGCCAAGAAGGCCAACGGCATCCTGGCTTGTATCAGAAATAGTGTGGCCAGCAGGAGCAGGGAGGTGATCATGCCTCTGTACTCGGCACTGGTGAGGCCGCACCTCGAATCCTGTGTTCAGTTTTGGGCCCCTCACTACAAGAAGGACATTGAGGTGCTGGAGCGTGTCCAGAGAAGGGCAACAAAGCTGGTGAGGGGTCTGGAGCACAGGTCTGATGAGGAGCGGCTGAGGGAATTGGGGTTGTTCAGTCTGGAGAAGAGGAGGCTGAGGGGAGACCTTATCGCTCTCTACAACTACCTGAAAGGGGGTTGCAGAGAGGTGGGTGTTGGTCTCTTCTCCCAAGTGACTAGCGACAGGACAAGAGGAAATGGCCTCAGGTTGCACGAGGGGAGGTTTAGGCTGCATATTAGGAAAAATTTCCTTACTGAGAGAGTGGTGAGTGGAATAAGCTGCCCAGGGAGGTGGTGGAGTCACCATCACTGGAGGTGTTCAAGGAACATGTGGATGCGGCATTGTGGGACATGGTTTAGTGGGCATGGTGATGTTGGGTTGATGGTTGGACTTGATGATCTCACAGGTCTTTTCCAACCTTAGTGATTCTGTGATTCTGTCATAGAATAATGTAATTTGTATTTCTGGCAATAAGTTACATAGTATTACTATTTAAAGAGTCTTGTAACATTCAGTCAAAACATGCTACAACAGTAAACCAACATTTAAACTATTTCCCCTAACACAGAAATAAATTCCCCCTGACACAGAAATAAAACAGTTGCTGTTGTAAGGGAAAAGAACTATCACCTTTTTGTGAAGCATTCGATCTCACAAAATACTCCTGGCATGAATATGAAGAAAAAACTTAATTAAACTCTTGATTCCTTCCTGGACCTATTTATGAACCACAGAATGCCAGTCTACAGCATACTAATATGCAACTGTCGGGTCTTGAAGATTTTACAATGGTAAAGTTTCCTAATTCTGTTGAAGATCACCTGAAAGTTAGATTATCCTGAAATATTCAGAAGTTGGAACACATTTAGCTTTGTCTACTTTTCATCATCCTCCCTTTAGAATATTAAATCATTAGAATCACAAAAACCCCACTCAATTCGACCAAATAGGTCGGAAAATTCTCTATTTAAAAAGCTTCATCCCCATCCTTCAGCAGCAGACTTTTCATACTTTCTTCTCCAAACCGCTACAAGAAATGAAGCTGAAACTTTCTTGTCATGGTTGCTCCCAACCTGGTCACCCTAGCTGCTGAATCCTTTAGACTTATCTCTCTCCCCACTTCCTCCTTAATTCAACAGCAATTTTTTTGAAATTAGTTAGTTAATATTTGTTAGGCACTTAGATCTGTGAGTGAACAGGAGATAAAAGGTTCTGCCTCCAGAACAGCATATGAACTTTCCCTCCACTATTTTAAATGTCTTCGTAGCTATGCCTGTCTGATTTTTCTAAGAGTATGGTAATGTCAAATGTAAAAGGATTCTTTAGAGATGCTCAGTCATGTTGCCAAATAATCACTGACAGGCAGCTGAAGTTTTCACCCTCAATGTAATTTTTGAAGCACAGGTTAAAATGTTAAATGCACATGATAGTTTGAAAAACACAGTTTGTTAAAGAAATTATCTTCTAAGAGTTTACACTAGTAATTTTTCTACTTCCAATATTTTTCATATCCATCTTGTGTTTATACTGTGGTAGGCTGGCATGTTATTACACTTTCTTTAATCTCTGCTTTAAATACTGCCTTGTTATATGTGATATTTTGAATTTAAAACATATGCACAGCTTAATACAAATTTTAGCATGACAAGTCTTGCTGCTGGGCAGAAGCAAAACATGAGACAGTTATTTTCAATATAGAAAGAATTGACGTAAGTTTTAAGTAAAACAACAAAAAGGATGTATAGACACAGAAAATGTTTAGAAACCTCAGTAAAAACGCTCTTTCTGAAATATTTCTTCCTTCTAAGATTTTCCACTGTGAATGTTATATTAAATATAGTATTTCTGTTTCTCCTTCACCCTCCAAATCTCATTGAGAATGACAATCCAATTGCTATTACAGAGATGTATGTTTATAGAAGACCTCTGAAAGCCTTGAATTAAGAAAGCTACTTTCAAAAAGAGAAGAAATACCAAGTTACAGTTTTCTAAAACTAAACATGAAGATTCTCAGTAGCTTCACAGAAGCACTTCTAAGAAGATAAAATTTCCAATTAATATCAATTGTACTGCTTAGTCATTACCCCAAATTTCTTTGTCTTGTTTTTTCTGTTGCTTTCTAAATAAGTACACCCTCTAAACGTGTTTCCTAATTTTGGTGTTCTTGAATATGTTTTTAGAAGGCCTTGGGAAGGTTAGGAAAAACAGGGAAAGGAAACATGGTTTACTTAATCAGGTATAACACTGCATCTACACTTCTTCCCTCCTGTGACAAATTAACTTATTTCCCAGTTTCTACACTACACTGCACTTTAGATTGGGAAGGTGGGACGGTGAAGTGAGGAGTAAGAGACAGCAGCAAGAACCCCAGGAAGTTATACTACACAAAATATTCTAAAATATACTTCACGAGAAAGTCCAGAATGCAAACACTTGCACATAGTGAAACCACTGGAACTGGATTCAGGATAAAGAAAAATCCCTACTATTCCTTCACTCATTTGGTGAAATGACAGAGTAACACTTTCGAACTAAAAAAGAGAGGAATTCACTGTTGACACAAGGTAGACAAAGGCAGGAACATGAAACTTGTGGGGGTAGATAGGATATCAAATTTTCAGATGAGCTAAGGTACTTTGGAAACAAAATTATACAATAGCAGAATGATTCAGAAGTTACATGATCAAAATAAACAACTGCATCTTTCATTACAGGAAGCAACAATTTGAATGCTATTTCCAGTCTAATACTCCTAACTATTGCAGAAGATATACTGACTGTACATTTCTTTCTGTAAGTATTTAATACCAGTACTATTGATAGTGGTTCTTCAGCTGTGAGAATCCAACTGAAACCCGGGCTTTAGCTCCCCAAGTATACTGTAGACTACAAAGAGAATTTCCAAAGACAGAACAAAGAGGTAATCACTGTGTTCTACACCCTTTGATCCTGAATCAGCTATATACCATGCTACACCAGCTCTCCAAAGTTGGAGAGAGCAGTCTTGTGTCTGATTCTAGTTACATGATTTGGTAGTTTCTGTAAGAGCCACATAGCATTAGTGACAGCTAGCCATATGCACCATAAACTGGCACCCTTCACTCTTGCTTAGTAACCGTGACTTAAAGGCCACTAGAATTTCAGCACTAGAGCACTAACAGATCTCCATGTATCAGTGATCTTCTCACAGCCCACTTAGAAGAACAAAATCTGTTACATGATTTTAATCTGAACCGATGTTTTAGTAGGCACTATTCAAGTCCCTGCCATTATTCTGTTATAGTTACAGTTAGTGCTATGGTTACAAGAACAGGAAGCACATATGCAATCCCCTAGTTGTAAAACTTATTAAGTGAAGGCAAATGAATTCTTAGAACATAAATGTGTTTATAATATTCTGAAAAAGTTCACATTAATTACAGACATTCAGAATCAAAATACAATTAGAAAAACATCCTATGAGAAGACAAAAGAAACTTCAATTCTTGTGGGCCGGAGGATCTGAGATATCAGAAAAAGTCTGGGTTTCGTGAAGCTTTTCATTGTTTAATATTGATACACTTCAAGAGGATTAACTACTCCATATTTATAGAGTATTTCAGAAATGCAGAGAATTATATAATAGCTAGGTATTCAAAGAATTCTGGCCAAAAAGCTAAAGACAAGATACTGTCCTTTTCCATAAAAATCAAATGCATTATGAAGAGGATTTTCAAAGTTATTGGACTGCAGTTCCTGGAAGTAATATCACATATTTTTTTTTTTTAATTCCTGGAGGTTTTTTATTATGTTTTTATTACATAAAACAGTTCTACAGAATGGCACCATATCTAAAAAGACACAGTTTATATGCTTTGGCCTAATCGGAACAAGCTAAATTTTATTAAAAAAAATTTTTTTAGAACCACCAGTCAAAGCACATTGGGTGAACAACGTCAAATAAATATCACTTGACCAATGATACTGAGGGTTACTCACAAAACATACAGTTTTATCTGTATATAAAATAAAAGAGTAATGAAGACTGTAGCAGTTTTCCTTTAAGATCAGAATATCAACCATTAGAGAAGTAGAGATTAAGAATTCCTATATCTATCCCACCAGCATAAAAAAAAATTGTCTCCCATTACAATTTTATGATTACAAACACTCTCCATCCAGAGAAATGAGCTCAACAACTTACTCCAACTGTAGCAGAAGCACCTACTCACATAAGTTTCCTTTCATCTTTCTTTTGTCAGATATGTAGAAATACAATAAAATAATTAAACATGTTCTAATTCTCAAATCCAGTAAGCTATGAGGGTTTTATTTTTATATTAAAAAATTATTATATATTTAAGAGCATCTGAGTCCCCTACCATTTCTATTCAGGTCAATGTCCTTACAAAGCAGCTTGTCAATCACAAATATGATGACAAATTGTCCAGCACACATCCTTTCTAATGTTCAGCTGTTTTGTTTAAGTTACCTCCACTCTTCCCTGTATGTCATATTAAAAAAAGAGCAGAGTGGTTAATTCAGTAAAATAATTCGGGGGAGGGGAAGGGAGTGGTTGAATTTGTCCAATAGTATTATTAACTTCATTAGAAGTATAATCTGCATATACATCAATTCCTGCTGCCCACATCTCCTCAAAGACTTCCAAAGACTTTCATAAAAGGCTTCCTTATTGTACAGTATAACACCTCTCATTTCATCTGCAAATTGTGCTTGCTACGTAAGTACTTTCAGGGTTTTGTGGGGTTTTCTGTTTTTTATTTTCTGAAATCGCCATTTCTACCCCAAAGGCTATCCCCTCTTTTCTGGCATATCTACAGAGATAGCACAAAGACAACATTTTTCTTCATCAGAAATGCCATTCCTCCCACTGTAAAGTCATACAGCAAATTAGTAATAAAATCCAATAAATTTATGGATAGAAAACCAGCTACAGCCCCTACAAAAAGCTTCATTTACTAAAAAAAGCTATGTTCTCTACCAGACCTGATGGGAGAACTTTCAGAGTTCCTCATGTCTTCAGTTGTTTCATGCTCTTTACAACCATATTTCTCCAGCAAAAAAAGTCTTCCTAATAGGGCAGTATATTAATATATTTTCAAGAGTCAAACTTGAACGATTCACTTAATACCTTCCATGAGGCTTAAGTCTCAATCTTAAAGCAGACTGAAAATATTAACTGTTCTTCAAGCAGTTCACGAGGTAGCTCTAATTAGCAATCTTCTGTCAATGGGGAAAATCAATGCACAAAGGAGTTAGGTGATTTACCCAAGAGAACAAGGAAAGCTTACCCTATTTGGAAAACGCCAGTGTTGCAGTATCTAGAAAAGCTAATCACAGAGAAAGAACAAACATTTCCTCTGCCTTGACATTCTGCAGGCTTTTAGCCAGCTCCTGCTGGCACTGAAAAAAAACACTTTGACTTCCAAGTCAAATATAGAGAGATATATATATATTTTGCCCACTTCTCTTCAGTCCTAAACTTGTCTTAGGCACAGGACTGCCTGATAAAATTGTAAAATATTATTTCGGTGTGTTAGGTAGTACCTGAAAATATGAATGCTACTTTAAAATATTTTTATGTCTTCAAGTGATACATACACAAAGGCAGCAAGGAAAGGTAGAAAAAAAATTAATCAAATCTCAAACAAACTGTTAGCACATGAGTTGGTGTGCAACAACAACCATTCTTAATTAGAGTGCAAAAAGCTAAAAGGAGCTACATTTTTCCAGCAAAGTGCTGTTTTTCTTTTTATCAAGAGCCACGTATTCTTGCAAATCAAGAGAACAGAATAAGCTCATTTCAAGGTCAAAAAGATGCATGCTTAAATTTTGTTACTTGTAAATATAATATTACTATCAAAAGCCAAGAAAGTCATACATCATTATGTACACTCTGACAAGGTTCCCTGATATCAGTTTAGAATGACAGATAGATTAATCACATTCTAGTTTGACAAACTGCATTGAAAAAAGTGGCTCCTAAGCACAAAATTCGAGAGCCCAGCCATCTACATCAGGTAATAAAGATTCTAAGACCTCTTTTCATCAGTGTGTCATTCAGTTAGTCTCTCTTCAAAATTGAGCCCTTTTCTTGCGATGAGGTGCTTTCTTTTATGTACCTTTTTTCTTTTTGTCCAGATTCATTATAAACGATATACTGAGATCAAAATAGTGAATTTTGCCTTACTGGTACCACCAGTAAGGTGGCAATCTGTTTTGTTTTTTTGAGCTATGAATAGAGCAAATGGAGGTACTCCCTTTCAGCACTACATGGATCACACAGTGTATCACAAGTCAGGAACAGAAAAAAAAAAAAAGGGACTTGCTCAAACAAAACACCTACTATGCAAAGAAACTACTATGAAATAATCTTATAAGGATATATTTTATACTGTACAGCCTGACCTTTAGTATTTATTAGTTCTTTTCAGCTACACTGTGTCACTTTTACCTAAACAAAAAGTAAACATATACTTTAAATAACCTTCACAAAATAGTGAACCTAAAGTGAGATGCTAGACTAGAACACAAAAGAGAAAGGAAGACCTAAAAAAAGCTACACAAAAAAAAAGCGACTAGCATGTTCACAGCACCAAGAAGATAGTCTGTCTTATCAGAGGAACAAAACAATTACCTATTACACATACAGGGAAAAGAAATGGTCTAAGTAACAGTCTTTCATTGCTAATGATCTCAAGATAAATGAAACCACCCAAGGTATCATGCTACTGTTTCCCTCATTAACACATCTCAACCATTCTTCACAACAATTACATTGCTAACTAATGAGCACACTAGATGTTTTACAGCTATAACAATTTTACATTAGATACTTTAGCACAAACAACTGACTTTTAATACAAAGTTATCGAGCATCAAACCTAAAACTGTTTGCATATTGCCCCTCAAGATTATTTCCGTAACTTAGGAGACAGAAAATATTCTGATATTCTTTCTATTGGTACCTGGCATAGCATACATTAATTTTTAATACTTCATAAATACTACAATTTAAATTAATATACTATTACAGAATAGGCACTATTAACAAGCAACTGTGTGACAACAGTGTATACAAATGGTCAATATGAAACTACCTCTGCAATTTCCAAGTACAGCAATGACTCTATTCTACAGAGCCACAGCATTGCTGATAATAATTAAACTATTACTTTTTTTTTTAAATGGAATGCATTTATTATATATTAGATTATAATTCTGAAGAACCACACATAATGGCTAATCACATACAAATGTCGGGAACAAAATCAAATTTATTAAGCTTGCATTATTATTTTTTTCTTCCATTACTGTTCAGAATAATTGGAGTAATTTTAAAAGAAAAATACTGTTTAATATTAACTGGATAGTACTACATACTAATTAATTAGCTGCATTTTTTATTCAAAGATTTTTTTTTACTTAAAAGGTACTATTTCAATTAATTTAAAAATATTTTCTCTGTTACACACACAATCTACAGTGATTAAGAGACAGTATACAGTACCCTTTTTCAGTGAGCTATGTCTTCAATTTAGAAAGATATAAAGGCTTGTAACAGCCTTGTTTTCAGTTATTAAACTGTATGCACACATTAATATATGACTTGCACTTATCCCCGAACAATTTCCTTACAATAATTTATTAGAAATTAAATGTTAAGGCCTTTCATTAATTCACATTCTCTATTTCTCAGAATTTGCCACATGCACAAAGCTTAAAATTAAGGTATATACAGACACATACACAAACACACCCCCTCATGTGTGTGCCTAGATACTGAACATACACTTGATGAGAATTCAATAACGTGTTCACAATACTGCATGCAGAGATTTTTTTCCTCTCTTTAAAAAAACATTGCATAGTACTTAAAAATTAACTTAATCTGTGTCTGCAAATGCTAAATAGTTTCTGTATAAACAGATTTACATTAACTTACACATTTAATTATACATTTGATTGCATGAAGACAGAATGATTTTCTGTTATGCAACATCACTGGCACGCACACGTCACCTCCGATAAACCAGAAGATTCTTAAATTCAGGACTTAAATGCACACATATATAAAATATTTTGAAGTAAAAGAGTATTTTTACAACTTAAATTTTTTTTTTTTTAGATTTTACTGCAAGTATTACATACAGATTGTTAACTGCAATATTATTTTATCAAATATTAAATTTGTTTTAAGGTAGTTACTACAATAGCACACTGGTATGATATTGGTCATTTTTCACATGAACTGAAAAGCAGAACACCACCCTCCTGAATGATGCTGTTACACACACCAATATTTAGAATACCAGTCACTAGTATTAAAAGCACATAGATTATGACGTAAGTTTCATCTTACTTGCTTCATGAAATGCAGCAATAAGCACATCAAGCAAAATGTAGCCTTTTATTAACTTTGATCTCCAACATTCCAATTAAAAAGAGAAGAAAAAAAAATATCTCAAGTTGTTGTCACGTAATCATAATGCCAGATAGGACTGGCATAACCTGCAAATTCTTTTTGCTCATGAGGAAGCTCAGTAAACACATTAGCATTAATGTCTTCATTGAAAATAAAGAAATAAAAAATTTTAAAAGGAAAAATTGAACACTAACTAGAACATGTTTTGTATCGGTAAGTAAAAGTACATTCAAATAAAATGTATTGATTGTAAAAGAACTTATTTAAATTTTTAAAACAAGCATCTCAATAAATATAGCATAGCCTTTAAAGTCCATGCACAAAAAATCCCCCAACAAAATAACAAATGTTTAGAATAGTATTTTTCTTGAATGATAAATAAAAAACATTTTCTAGTTAATACAGAAAATTCAGAACTGTAAACACTATTTCCTTAATAACAGCTCGAACCTAAAAGGCTGCACTTAAAGAGGCTTAATAAAAATATTAATTCTTCAAATAGTTAAACACAGTCTCAAAAAGAAGCTCAAAATACAGAAAGTACACTGGAAAAGTGGACACAGGACATTTCTATCCATTATTGCTTTGCTATTCTATTAACATTTTTTGCATTCAGCTTCAAACTAGTGTTTCTGAGCTAGTAAATATAATAAAGAGAGTAACATACATCCCTTTTGAAGGATTTAATTTACTTGTTCTTTACTTTGTAGATATTTGTGGTGTGACTAATAATAAACAAAGCAAACATTTCTTCCTTGAAGTTAGTTAGTTATGTTCATTAGACTTACCAGAATTACAAAAGAAAAGCTGGGTCCTTGTTAGATACATCCACAATTGTTTCAATGTAGAATACAGTTACAGAAGAACAAAAAGGTTTGATATGCATACACAGGGCTAATGTAAGTCCCAGGGAAACAAACAAGAACAAAATCCTAAAAACTAATATAGCTGATTTTATATTTGTATTAAATTCATGTTTAATATTAAAATTATAGAACAATAACGGAAGTAGAACTCTGGGAATAACGATCAAATCATCATGCGTGAATAATATGCTAAGTGAGCCCTTACCAACACGTTCAAGAAAAAGCATAGTCCATCACAAAAAACAGCAGCGGGAGGGGAGGCACAACTACCACATCAAATGTTTCCTTAGATTTTCTTCATTTTAGATAAACACTTCATTCATATGTCTTGAAAATATGACACACAATGATAATCCAGTAATATGAAAATTAATGTACAGTAAATGAAACAAGACTGTAATCTAAGACTGCTCCAACCCTCCCCTGCTAAATCAGAGATAAGAAACAAAATGCTTTAGTCATACTTTTACTGTTAACTTCTACAAAAGCTTTTCTGACAGTACAAAAATGACTGGTACTAATTTGTAATAGTAATTAGATATATTCATGAGCTGATGAGCTAGTCATAAGTGAGGCAGCAAAAATCGACACCCTGGAAATAACCTGCATGCTGTATGACTAGTGTTCTATCATTATACTTTGCTGCAAAGTTTATTACATTTTTTCAAGAAAGAGTAAAAACAGAATAGATGGATGAGGAAAAATAGTACCAGATTTCAAAGGATTTGATGAGCAAGTCACCTTTTAAAAAATTCATCTGCCAGATCACGCATACCTCCTACCCACAACTAATTTTTCTTTTTGGAGCAGTACTAGTCGCAACAGGATTGTTCCATCCCTCACATTACTTAACTCATGCTCAAAGTTAAATTTAAAATGATTGATTTCCATATTCACAATTGTCTTCAAATTACACCTTGGTGTTTCCCTGAAAACTTTTTTATTTGTGTCTTACCAGTGCAAGACTAACTAGCAGATGACTGGTCATCAAGCCTGATGTAGAAAAAAGGACAGTGGACAATACCAAGCCACACCATTTATCTACATTAGCTATTTTCTATTTTTTTAAACTATCAAAGATTTATATTTGAGCTTACAAATTCAAATTCTAATGGAAGGTCTCATCGCTACCAAAGTATGTGTAGACTGTATTCATCATTCATCAGGTATTGAAGTTAAAACCGTAACTAAATGAGTCAAGTTATGCATGGCACTTTTTTAATACCTACTGCCCTTTACATTTTAGAAGTTTACATAAATACTTGTACATTATTTTAAACTCTTCCACATTTGTTATCGTTTCATGCAATAAACCCAGTTCATGTTGCAACCAATATTACAAGATAATCTTAAATATAAGGGACAATAAACACCATGTTCAAAACAGCCAGTGCAGACTGCACACACATGACCTTGTATTTACCATGCTCAGACACCACCTAAGGCTTAAAATTATTTTGCATTAAAAAAATAAAATAAAAAAATTCCTCGGAGATCTTTATGAGATTTAATATTTAAGCTGAATCATAGTGGGTTATTCATCTTAAGAATCAAAGTTAATTAGGTTACATCAATTCTCGGACTTGAAATAATGTGGCAAATTCCTGACTTCATTTATTAGAAGTAGAACTTATATATTACATAGTTCAGGCAGACCAAAAAGAATTAGCAGCATCTTTAACCACAATGAAGTTCTGTTGTGTGAAAAACTATCTAATCTAAAAACCAGAGGCATCCTTTCCCTTCAGAAGAGTAAACAAAGACTTAAACATAATATAAAAACAAGTAATCTAGAACTTGTGTTAGCATGTCAAGTGCAGAATTTCTTTCAATTCATTTTCAGACCTACTGCCGACCTTTTAAATTTCAATTTCCTTCCTCTTTCTTTATAAATGATTTTTTGTGTTGTTCATTAATAACTGTTTTGCAAGTTAAGGGGATCTGTAAATTATAGAAGATTTTGCCACCTCAAAGGTATAGCTTATCCAAGTAAGAAAGAAGGCCAAAACAAATACTTGAAGAAACTTCTTTCAAAAACAAACATAAGCTACCCTGCAAAATTATTACAAGAGGGTCAATGACCACATAGCATTGACAAGAAATACTATTAAATACCCCTCAAATTTCACCATCCTGATAACTGTTTTATCATTACAAAGCACACTATCACTGTAGAACAAAGATCATCAAAATATTAAATGCAAACTCTACTGCATTTCTCGTTGCAACAAAAAGAGTGCCTACTGTACCAATACAACTTCCTAGAGCTCATCATTTACTGTCATTTCATTTCTTTGCAAACCCTTCCTCCCCTATGATTTTCCTTTTCTTTCGTATTCCTACCGTTCGTTTTTGCTTTTCTTCTTCCTCTCTCTTACTATGTACTTCTGTTTTGTCGTCCGTTCTCATTTGTTACTTTCTTTCAGCTGGAAGCATGTGAACCCCAAGGTGGAGGTCCCATTTAGCCATGTCTGAGAATGTCAAGCAATTCTGTCTCTGAAGGCCAGCTACCACCTGGGAAGGGATGGAGGGGGGCTCTAAGCCCACCAGAAAAGCCTGCCCAATAAAAGTCAGCCTCGCAGCCTGTAATTATAACTTCTCATACACATACACTGGGGCCTTGGAAACTGTCCAAGCTTTCCTTTTTCCCACCCCTCCCCCTCCTGTTCGTTCTCTGAACTCTAGCAAACAGATAAGAAACTCAAGTGGTAATCAATATTTTGGTACACCTGAAGGGTCTCATCTTACTGCTTAAGTGACATCTTCTTGCAAAAAGATAACCCACCAACTGTGAAAGAGTATTCAAAAATGCGCACAAGATACTAATAATCTTTTTCAGGATTTCAAAGTTGTTTTATTCACTGAAGTACAGACTGCTCAAGTAGGATTTTTAAGATATACTGCAGTTCCACTGTAGTTTGTAAGGTCAGTTCGCAGCCTTTTTTTGTAATTGCAAATACCTTCCTTATGCTGGAAGTACTATCACCAGTGTACTCACTGTTAACAGGACAGTTAGTTTAACAGCCCTTCTTAATCTTAATGAAATTATGTTAGAACAATCATTTTAAACAAATCCTTAAAAATTTGTATAGGCTACACATATTACTAGTGCTATCAGCAAGGGAAATTTACTGATCTATTCATCTCACTGTAACACACACTATTTCATCAGTTACACACATCCTATGCAATGTATGTGAAACAGATTTATCCTGACATTAGTCAGTACATAAATAGCTGACACGTTGAAAACACATTTGCAGATCGAAGAGATCTTCATTTGAATATCCGCAGTATTTCTGATGTGCCAAATGGCAATGTTATTTTTGCCACATTTAAAATTTCATGGCTGTTTTTTAATTAATTTGGAATATTTAACAATGAGCTCTGTCCTCCATTACAAGACCATATGTTGCATTACAGCAACAATGAAGAAAGCACACTGTGCCAGTGTAATGGCTTTCAGGGTAAAACAAACAAAACAAAGCAAAAAAAAAAGCAAAAAACAAACACACAGAAACAAACAAAAAACACCAAAAAGCCCCAACCCACAAAACACTGAAATCAGTAGGATACCACACAGGTTTTGAGTTGGAGCCTTTGTTGAATAATTTCCTCAAATAGTCCAAAAAGTAAGATGAGACATTATCATTAATTCTGCACTTGTACTTTAAAAACAAACAGGGTGTCACAGTGTCCTGTGACACAGATTTATCTTGTTTCATGAAATGAATTGTTATCACTATTACAGAATGCTTACTGAAGTAAGTACCTAAAGCATCCAACACACACACAGAGTTGTACTCCAGCATTCCAGCATTAACTTAGAAATAGTTGGCACAAGACATGCTCTAGTTCTTGTTAAAAGGAAAAAAATGAATTAGGAAGCATGATTATAAGCATAGACATACTGCGAAGTCTTATGCAAAAGAATTCTTAAAGGCAAATCCAGTGGGCAGAGCAGAACATTTCTCAAGACATCCAAAGTAATTAATCAGCCCAAATTAAACACCTTAATTTACTTTCTCAAACCGTGATACATTTATCAGATAATTCAAAAGAGTTAAAAACACTATGTACCAGGAACCTATGGTGAAAGCACTTCGTAACATTTTCAAAAGACTACAGAATTAAACATCTGTCAGTATGCAAACTACTTCTGAATTCATTTAGTAAGCAAAATAATTTATGCTTATATTACTGACAGATGACTCCATACATACCAATACCAGATAAAGACCACACATAACATTCAAATGCCATTCTGGTAAGTTTTGGCTATGTAGTCAACGAATGTAGAACAGAACGACCATTTTGACTTCTATTAGTTGCTATTGTTCCTGTATCACAGCAATGCTCTTGCACAGTAAGTGGTCTAAACAAGGTTTATACCAGATTAAGAGGCAACCACAGCCTTCAAAAAAATCTTGAATGTATAGGTGGGATATTACCATGAGATGACTCGGTGGTTCAGAATTGCAAACTTAGCAATACAGTTAATTTCTACCTTTAAGTTAGTACGTATTTCAATAGTTATTTGTCCTTTAAGTGATTTTTCTAATACATTGGATATCTAGAAATATTTTATTCAGTGTTCTAAATCTATCTCCCCCTTCAATTTCCTCTTCTCCCAAATGCAAAGATCTTTAAAACTGTTTTAGCTAATACAGGTAATGTGATATTTTCCTCTCTAATTACACCACACTAAAAATAAGGAACCATTGTTTTGGGACTTGGATGGTCATGGAGGGCTCTTTGTTAATTTTCAATGAGCAGAAAGATTTGACTTAGACTTTTGTAGCAACCATTAGCTAAAAAGGCTGGCTGATCGACTTTTTTTATTCTTTCTGAAGTCTAACATTCTTACTAACTTGTATTTATATAATAAAAATATCCATCTACCCTTTATTTAGTCATATTTTTTCTCAGCTTTACGTCTACCCAAATTTCTCTTACAGTAACTTCCCAGAGAAGGGAATTCCTGCTAAGACTTAGAACTTCCATTTTAACACTGCAAAGAGTTATTTAGCTTTGTACTGGAAAAATGTGATCTGACAGTAAAGCAAATCAAAATAAAGCAAATTCTTTACACATTCAGAAAGAAAAAGGTTTCACAAGTAAACATGGAAGGAAGCTTTAATTTTACCTTTCTAAACAAGGTAGAAATGCTATGAAAAAAGGAGGAAGGCATCTAAATTTGAAACAAATGTAGAGGGAGTCATTATAAAAAAGAACATCAAGCCTGGAGAGTTCCATATTGCCTGCAACTAATCATGCATTTATCATCACAAGTCATTATGGTTTTAGACATAAGTTGGATAAGTACGTAAGAACAAAATGTAAGATACTGTGGATTAAAAAGCAGATTCACAGGCTCACATTACTTTTAGAAAGCAAACTTTTCACAAGGAAAAACTTTTTTCAAAAAATAAGAAGAAACCCAAAACCCACCAGTGCAGAGAGGTGGAACAACAATTCAGAATAAATAGTATAATAATACAAAAAAGACCTCAATTCCTAGATGCATGAAAGATACCTCTAAAATTATGCAATGCTTTATGAGAAGTGACTCAAGGTAAACAAAATCAGCCTAATACAGAAGGCTGCATTATATATAAAATTTGGGTAGTTTCTGGTGTCTGGGGGTTTTTTTGCTTTGTTGTTTTTTTGGGTTTTTTTTAAATTTGAACCTAAAGGTAGAGCGACAAAACTTAAAAAAAATGGGTATATCACATTAAGTAGCTCTAGTAGATTCTATACAGATCCAAAGAAAATAATTTAAAATAAAGACAAACAGCCCATTTCCTTCAGAAGGGTCTTACACACTTTTTCTCACTGGTTGCAAATCCAGACAGAATGTAGAATGAATTTAAGAAGAATTTTGCCAGTTGGAACACTAACTTTCAGAAGATAAACACACTGCCTGAAGCTAGATGTTAAACGATGAATCTGTTAAGGGAAACAAAAACTACAGGCAAAATGTAATAGGGTTCTTCTAAATTTTTAGGCCAAAGTGATTACTATGAGGACTCAGACAGCACCACAGCTGAAGTTGTATTATACTTCACTGCTCACAGGAACTTTAAGATTTTGAGTGCCACTTCATTTAATAATAACAATAACAGAAATAATAAAGTAAAAAAAGTCACAAATGCATAGCAAATTCATTCCCATTTATCTAGATTACAACAATATGAAAACCATATACAACTTCCCCTTTGAATACAAAAATTAATTTTTAGTTTTCTTTTTTGGTGGATTTGTAGTTATTTCTCTGTAGCGCAGAGATTAAAAGAATAAACCAAACAAAATATACTTTTCTCCAAAAGAAATATGAATACCAGTCACTGATTGCATTTCTTGTACGTACTGCTGTATTTTATTTTTATTTTAAATCACATGGTCACTTGAAATGGAAGATTCTGAGGTCAATTAATGAAAAACTTGAAAAGATGCATGAAAGCTGAACTATTACACAACTAAGAACAAAAGACCTGCCACAAATGTACAGAACAACCTCAGAACTCCAGTATTTTTTTAGGCAAATATTACTGTTTCTGTTAATTCTGCACTATCTTCCAAATGTTTACAGAGCTGCACTATCTTCAATTTTGCTTAGCCAATACTGAGCCATGTAAAACTTTTCCAACTGACAACAGAACTGCTGGAGTTTTTTTAAACAAGTTTCATTTTGGTTTTAAGTTATCAAGGGAGATAATAATGGACCTTTTTACTCTCAGAAATATCTGGCAATATACAAAGTCACACTTCCAGATTTAACAAAAAGCACCCCAACACATACTCATTAAGAAAAAAAAAAGTTGGGAATCTCTTTTAGAAAACATTGAACATTTAGATTATAGTTAGCAGCAAAAGGGATTATGTCATTGTTAAATAAACTAGAGAACAATTTCTAATAGTTGAAAATAAATTTTAATCGATTCAACAAGACATACTCTACAAGATGTATAAGGGTGCTTCTTATTTTGAGAGTGGAAAAACAAATTTATAATTGAAGTGTGAAAATTATGTCTCCTAATAAAAGAAACTTTTTTGTTATTACTTTTGCTGTATAAAGGCAGCCATGCATAACAAAAGGTATTGTAAAATATCTTCAATAGAATCAAAAGGATGCAGAAATGAGGAAGTTAGCTTAAGTTCCAGTAAGTTTGCTTCATAAAATACAGTAATTTACAGAATTATGGCATGAAACACCATGAAAAAAACACAAAGCTATAAAATTACTTATGTTTTGCAGGTGTGTATATATATCAATAATTATTTCACAAGTGGAACACTATTTGTGGAACACCAAGTATAGCATATGATCATCACACTTGAAATGTTAATAGGGAGTCACTTACAGTTACTTTATAGCTAGCTAGACCTTATATTCTGAACTATAGTAAAAGTCTTCACACAAAAAAAATGTGCGTACTTGTAGTATACGCTTCTACATCTCCACTCCTGTTTATAGAAATGTTGATAAATTCATGAAATTTTGAACAGAATGCAGAAATCAAGCCTAAGACATGCCTCGATGAGGACATTACAAAAAAAAACCCCAAACCTAAATCCTAGAGTTCTGAGCAAATCCACAAGGTATTAATCCCTTGTAGGCAGTAATTCATTACACAGCTTAGAAAAAATAATAGAATTATAACAATTTATCATTTTCTTCAAGAAACTAAAGCAAAATATTAATGTTAGTTTTGTCCTCAGTCATTGAAATGCAACGCCATTGAAAAATTCATCAGTGAGGCACAGGGCTGGAAATAGAAAACTGAAGCCCTGAACATTTTGCTTCAAACAGGGGTCTTTCAGAAATTTTCTCGGCTGTGAAGTCCATGTCAGCATCACATAGCAAAGCACCTTTAATTGCCCCGAAGAAATGGGTATTTAAACTCTTCCCTCTCCAGTTTCCATCTTCACTCATTCACCATACATCAAAGAAAATCAACGCAACCTGACACACAAGGACTTTTCCCCTCAGTGATCCGGCAGGTGCTGAGGCCAGACAGAAAGCCTATTTTCCACAGCCCTTTACCTTGTTTGATCACCAGCTACTTTTGATCTGACACTGCCCTCACGCTAGTAATGACTTCCCCCTCGCAGAACCCACCTCGCATCTGTCACCCAGAATAAAGGGTATCACACTGCGCCCTGACAAGGCCTATGGCCATGAGATGTGCTGCCAGCTAAAGGCTCCCCAGCTCCCACCATTTCCAATTCAGCTCCCTTTGTTCTGCTGGGTACGGGGGCTAGGGCACCAGTGACAACAGAAAGGATTATACACCAGCTGTGAAGCTGAGCCTTCATGAATTTATATCTTTTCATCTCAGCTTCATCGTCTCCTTAAATGCAGAGAACTTCATGGTGGTTACTATGAAATACACGTCCAACAAATGTTATGGAAAGTTTGTTTAAATCCTCCTTCCCCAGAAAAGAAAAGCCAGTGAACATCCTCTAGTTTTTTTTTCCCCAACTATTATTTATTATTATTAAAGTTTTCCAACTGACATTGTAGCAGGTCACTAAAGGCCAGCTGGCTGGTAGCACTGAAAGGGCACAGAAAGTGAGAGGGGAAGGATATGATTTTTGTTTTATTGACAAAAAGTGTTTGAGAGTTAAATGAGCGAGTTCTTTATATCCATTTTTCCTTTGGAACTATTGCGTGCTTTAACAGCAGGTAAAGAAAAGCAGAGGAGGATTTTAAATCAGATCATGTTATTTGGAGAATACATTGAAAAAGCTTAAAAAAACTGCACACATAGTACTACACAAAATAAGATAAAATAGATTTTGTTTTAGCTTTGAATTACAAGTATTTTAATGGTATTGTTTGAATTTCAGTGTGGTAATATATATTTGAAAGATATAAAACCTCTTTCAGCCTGGAAGCCCAGTTAAAGAACTGAAATTCAAATCACACAGGATACAATCTCACTTTTCCACTACTACATAAACATAGATTTGCATGACATGGGTCAGAGTCTATTCTTAAAGATTACACATTTGATAGCCTAAATAAAAGGGTCCTGACTTCCAAAGAGTGTTGCACACTCATATTTTAAAATTAATTGGAACTGAACATACTAGAAGTCTTTGGAAATAACTTTTTGAGGACCTAAGCATGTGTCTAAGAACCCAGTTATGTAAACTTCTCAATTTTCAAAACTGAAATCAAATATTCTAAAGAGCTGTAAGTCTAATTAACACTTAAATGATTCCGAATCCACACTTTCAGTCTGTATTTAAATTTTAATTAAGTTCTGCTGAAAATTCAACTAATTTTCCCAATTATTTCCCCTTAAAAATAATAATCAAACTCTAGAATCTAACTGTTGATGTTTGAAAAGCTGGAACAGCATCTGTCGAGGCCTGCTGAACTTCATGTGGCAAGATAATCAAGCACAGCCATACTGCATCATAACCTGCTGACATCCCCACATGCATCCTAGAATAATCCTGAAATGAAGTGAAAGAATGCATAGAAAATGAGGTCTGTGCTCAGCCCTTTTCCATCAAGAAGCTCTAGGCTTCTTACTGAATACTGAAGCCTGTCCTTGCAAGATCAGACAAAAACCGTAACAGGTAAAGAAAGACATGACAGCATATGGATTTGTTAGATTTTGTGCAAGGCACTAATTAGGAATGCTAAAGCACTGCAATCATATGACTGCATTTAAGGAAGCTGGTTACCTTAAAAGTAAGACAGACAATGACTCTCAGAGGTTTTAATACAACTGTTCTTGACAAAACTCAGCATTTTCAGATAAAATAATCGTATTTTGCCTGACAATTTAAGCCTGTATGTCACTGACTATCCCCACATCATCTTTGTTGCAAATGGGGGGGGTTTTAACCTAAAAAGTGAGTTACTGGATGTATGTAATGGATACAAAATAGACCTTCAGAACAAAATAATACTGGGAGGGCAAGTATACAAAATTGTGAGAGTTAAACTGGAACAGATCTCTCTGATTTGAATTAAATACAAAGCTACAGGCTTTAAAAGAAAATCGTGAGGAGGACAAAAACACTTGCAAGACCCAAGGAAAAGAAAACAAAAAACATCTGCAATACTTCTTGGCTTATCTGAACAAAATATAACAAAATGGACATGAATCAAACTGATGAGACATCTTTGCATATGGCAACCTATGTAAATCTTTAAACATAGCCTAGAAGGTAAATACTTCAACCACGCCGGAACTTAAAAAAAAACCCCTCAGACAATGGAAAAAAGAACAAAACCTAAGTTTATCAATCTTGAAAGATAATCAAAGCAATAATTAGAAAGACAGCAGGCATTTAGAGACTGCTAGAGACTTTTCCACAAACAGTTGAAAAGTTCATTAAAATTATGACTTTCATGGGAATAGATGACCAACTACAAGAAGGAGAGACAAGTTTTCCCTGTCAAACAAGAACAGTGTATAGATTCTGCAGCCTGGACTCTGAGGTACATTTACAATGATTGAGCATAAAGTTGTATCAATACAGGATTTATTTCAGGCTAATCTTTACTTTAGACTACATGAAAGCCATCTGAATGAGGTCAGCACCATGCCAAGTCCGAGCCTGTCTTACGTGTAAGCCAGGCCTGCAGATGAAGCGCTGTACTAACAGCATGCACCCAGTAACAGGAGTGCATACAAAGTGTTTGCACCTGCCACCACCTCCTGGAGGGGGGGGGGGGGGGGGGTGCGGCAGGTGGGAGAGGGGAAGGGGAAAAAAGGGAAAAAACCCACAACCCAACCCCCTCCTCCTTCCCCCCCCCCAACTTGTCCTCTACAGATCAAATCCTAGTGAATAACTGTTTTGTGCAAAGCGGAACAGATCCTACTGTCAGCTGAGTGCCCTTAACTCTGGGATTCTTGCTGGTAATTTCTCTTCCCTCTTCATAGAAGTCTTAACACTCTTGTTCTGATGAGAAACAGCAATCTTTTTGAAATTTTATTTTTTTGTACTGCGTGGAGGGAGGATGACATTCTTAATGGCAGACAGATTTAAAGCCAACCACTGACCTAGAACAAACTTGGTGTGAACAAGTGAAAACTGAAAATAAACAGTGAAATGATACCAGGCAAAGAGATATGCGCTCAATAGAAGGAATGCTGGGGGGGGGGGGGGTGGGGGAGTATCACTTCAGTCAACTTAAAAGTATCTCAGTAACACTGAATAACAACAAGGTGAAAATTATGGGGTTGCATCGTAATTGTAATCTACTGATTGAACATGAAAAGGAATTAAAGTCTACAAAGACAGAATCCCTTTGCCTCCTTCGAACAGTTTGCAAGACAGAATAACAAATAATAAAAAAAAAAGAGATAAATCTTTGGAGAGAAACTTTCAATAAACATTTTCAATACAGACCACTTGCACTGTATAGCAAAAAGTGAGTTAGCTACTAAAAGACATGCTATTTGCATAACAACTAGATTACATTCAATAACAAAGATAAAACCTCTGCAAAATCATTTAGCTTTCAGAGGAGAAAAGGTAAATAAAAAAATGTGGATATACAGAAATAGTTATACAAAGAACCAAAAAGAATATATCCTGTACTTCATATAAAAGTTTCCTTTTTTTTTTTTCAATTAAGGTCAGCATTTAATGCTGCTACTGTTAAATCAAAAGTCTCAATCAACAAAGAGTCCAATTTTTCCTTTTATCTGAAACTTTGGAATTCTGTTTTTGCTTGCCTGGCTGGGGAGCAGACAGAGTTTTGAAAAAGATAAGAGACTCTAAAACCACTCCAAAGTCCAACTGCTTATTTGTAACAATAACAAATAAACAGTTCCCCTGAAATATACAATAATTAGGTAAAGGAAAATTCCACCTTTCTGCCCCCACCTCGAACAGTCCAGAGTGGTCAGAAGAAACACATTTGTAATAACAGGAATAGATTATTGAGGCTGAATTGTCAGCCTCAATCCACCAGAACAACTCACACATTGGCAATGACTCATGAGATTCACCACAATGTTGTGTGTTGGGCCTTTAAAAAAAAAAAAGAAAACAACAATACAGACAAAACAAAACCACAATTTTGACATAGTAGAATTCTTCATCCTATACAGATACATACAATTTACTTCTAAGTAAATTTTAAAATAGCAAATCTAAGCATTTTATAAATCTATACTAAAATTATTTACATAGTATTAAGTTTGTGTTTAGAAGGAGGAAAATAAGCAACATCATGAATATTGCATGACAAAATGCCTTCAGTTCCAACAGTAATTCAAGGACTGTACAAACAGTACCTACTGGGTAGTGAGTAATTTAAAGCTTTACTATCTGTGTACTTCACATAAAAAGTCAAAAAACTGATTATGGCACTTGCTGGCTCAAAAATTCATACAGAAGCAGTTTAAAAACTGACTGATAAAATTTTTTTGTTTAGTTGATAAAAAAAAAATCACAGTGTTAATATAATAGATTGGACTTCATCAAGATATCAGAGTACATGTAAATTAAGTTAAAAGTTCCCAAAGTTATAAATGAGGCACCATCACTGAGTGGATACCTGTCTACTAGCCAGTTCTTAGCCTTTACTCCACTTAACACATTTGTCTTTTTAAAATAGTTTTGTATAACTGGTAATTGGTAAATGCTCATAAAATACACATGGTAGCATAGGATAAAACACAAAAAATTTCTGTGTCAATTTATACCTGCAATCTACATGGTAAAAGTCTACCGATGGCAAAAGCCCTCCAGCTCAGCAGTGATTTAATTTTTCACATTGTGCTGTATAGCTGTCTGAGATTTCACTTTTCAAGATGAATCCAAAACCGTTTTTCATAATTCTTATCAGAGACTCCATGTTTTAAGATGTGATTCCCTCCCCACCTTTTCATTTCGGGGAAACTATACACCACGAAACATGTTCAAGAATTAATTTTCTCAAGCTAGTCTGATGCTCATAACCTACACCTTTTATTCCACACCCATACATTACTTTGGTAATTTAAAAAAAAAAAAAGAAGGAAAAAAATTTAGTTTTGGGAGAATTTGACCATCACTCCCCATTCTTCTCCACTAGAGAAAAGACAGAACAGGCTGTAAGAATGGATATGTTTGGAGAACAGCATCACTTACAAGACAACTGATCTATCCTCTGATTAGGCCTAGCCTCAACTTTAAGGGGATTTATGGAAAAAAAAAAAAAAGTAGGAATGAAGTTTAGATCACCCCTTATAAAGTCTCTTTTCAGTATCACAGAACATATGACTCCTGGGAAAGCCAGTGCAGTTTATTCGTCTTGAGGACTTGACCAGCAAGGCTTTCCAGAACTTTTCTCATTCTTTTTAATCCCCAGGCTATATTCTCCAATTGATCATCAAAAAAAAAAAACCAAAAACCAAACACCACACCCCCCAAACCCAATCCCCCAAAACAAACAAACAAAAAAACCCCACCTAAAACCCACCACCAATCAACTTTATTCTTAATTTTTCCAAAACAAAAGCTTGGCATCTTAGTTAAAGCTAAAAAAAAAAAAAGTTTTATGGTACTGCAGCACATTCTTCAGCTGTTCTTCAGCACATTCCCTCCACTAATTTTTGCTACAGGGATGGAAAGCCTCCCAGAGAGAATAGGATCTCTTTTTTAAACTGTTGCATCCATTTTCTACATGAGAGAGTCATGAGCCTACCAGTTTCCTCATTTTTCTGTGTTCCTCACATAAAACCACCAAGGAACAAAACATAGATGAGGAAAACAAACCAACAAAAAACCAACCCAAAACCACAATTGCCTGCTTTTACTTGATCCTACACTTACAGCAGCCCATGGCATCCAGGGAAAGGAATTTCAGGTAGCCTTACCAAATCTTTTCAGACCCTAAACAGAAAGCATTCATATTCTGCCATCTCATGCCACATCGCTTTATGTACATTTAGCCAAGTAATCCATCTCAAAATGAGTTTTCTTTAACACAGACAGTATGTATAGGCAGAAAATAGTACTGTTAGTTTCTTTTCAAACCTTGGCTTGAACACAGGCAAGCTGTATTTTTCAGAGGACAAAAAAAGAGCAAAACAACATCCTTTATACTGTGGTGGTTTCCCCTGCTAATTGGTACAGAAAAACTGCATTTTAAGGATTCCTAAGCAGACATTAATATAGATTCCTGACTTTTTTGTGAAAAACAAGAACTTTTCTAAGCAAAACAGTTGCTCACTCACATACTCTAGCTAGAAGGGAAATTTCTGTCCAAAGTAAGCAATTAGGGAATGTTATATGCAACTGAAAACTTAAGCACTTAAAATGGAAAATGTTGTGCTATATTTTACTTAGGTAATACAAACTGCACAGACAGCAATATTAAATGAATTGGTAGTTCTTCAATAATATTTGTTTTCAAAATAAACATAACAACGATTCCAGCATGGCAGATTGGATGCATAAGAGAGTTACCAAGTAAATGGAACAACTTATTTTGGGCACAAAGTCTAAACCCAAGGTATCTAAATCTTTGATCTGCCTGTTGTCTTTTATTATGCATTGAAATTTATCTTCTTTCAAAGCAGCATTTCCTACAAATACTGCCAGTAGAAATATACAAAGCATGTTTAATTCAAGAAGAATCTATTAAAATTTCTTTTTGAATTACTGGTCAACAGTATTACATTCCTGCTTGCAAATTTTCTTCAAAAATATAAAACCAATAATATTATAGAATGAAATATTTAAATTCTTGTTCTTCAAATAACATGCTAAAATGGTGGAACATTTATATACTATACCACAAAAATTTCAGCATAGCTAGTAGCATCTGAATGTAAACCAACTGCAATCAGAGAGATAGTCTTCACATCAAAAATGCTTATACCACCACAAACACTGAGTTTTCAACTGTTTTTAATGTACGTTTAGTATCTTTAATACGCTTTAGTACTTCTATCACCTCGTTCATCTTCAAACTTAAAAGCCAGTAGTGAATGACAAGTAGAAATTGTTCTGGAGACGCAAAAATATCTACACCTTACGAATCATGAAATTAGTGTCACACGATACCACTTTTTTATGCATTACTAAGTAAACAGCTTAAAATTGACAAAAATGGTCAAAATAGGTATCCAGATTTAGTTGTTTCTTGTTATAACACTTATTTAAAATATACTTGGAATTTTCCTTAAAAATAACTTTAGTTTGAGAACAAGAGTTTAAAGTATTTGTTTCAATCTCCTACTTGTGTCTAATTTGATGTACAAACTGTACTATCATCATCTTCATAGGATCAGAGCAAATTACTAGAAAATCCCACGTTAGCATTAAAAAACCATAGCAACTTTTCGCATTACTGTTTTGCATTAGGTGTTCAAGGAACGTGTGGATGTGGCATTGCGGGACACAGTTTAGTGGCTATGGTGGTATTGGGTTGATGGTTGGACTTAATGATTCTGTGATACCTCACCCAAGTTTTATTTTAGGGAAGTAAGGTGCAGATTCACAGATATATTAGACCTGTGCCTACAGTCCAAGATACTGCTAAATGAATGGCTACTTCCATGTAAAAGCAGCTAGAAAAACTAAAACAGCAGTATCTCACCATGCCAATATAGCATATCCCTTGTTTATATAATTCTTTTCAGTCCAAGAAGAGAGCACTTTACAGGAAAGGAAAAGAATTACCTACATAAATGTCATTCCTGCAGTGAAAACACCAGAATTGCCTTCAGACTCGGTTTTGAATTTCCAGATAACTCCACCCACAATAGAAATGAGGAATACGAAGGAGGGGGGTACAGACCTTCTAAAGGACATCACAGCCCTACCAGATACAATCACAAGAACTTTGCTACCTTGTGCCACAAAAAACTACTTCCTCCAAAGCATTATCATATTCTTTGGTTTCACTCTGTATAATAGCATAAGTATCAAAGTAGCATCATTAAAGTTTAAAATCCACTGTCCAGATTTCTTTTCTTTCTTGTGTAATAGACAGTATAGGCATTCTCTATATATTTAAGTAGTCCTAGTGGAAGTCCTTAGAATTTTCAAGAGGCTGTACAAGATTAACAGCTATCACTCCCCCCCCTCCAAAAAAAAATAATCAGACAACTTCAGTGCAACCCAAAACTTTAATTTTCACGTATTTTAAGTAGTTAATCAAAGTATTAAAAAACATTAAGGCAATTTAAAAGAATACTATAGAATTGTTTTTATAATAGTCTCTTTTCAAAACTATAAAATGTTTCCAAACACAGATTTGGTAATACAGTAAAAGAGAACTGCACAGGTGTAAAGAGTTGCAAGTAAAGTTGACATTTGTGCAAAGTAAACACCTCCTTTGTAACAACTACATGCTTGTTGCAAAGCCTGACTACAGTAAACTGGCTAACCCTACCTCTGTTGCAAAAAATCACAGAACATCGGAAGTGTAACATCTCCAAACACAAGGCCCAGAAACAAATCCTTTAGGCACATGAGATTTGTGTTAATAAGGGTGACAATAGCAGAGGCACAGCGACACCTTTAACAGCAGCACTGTTTGACTGTGCAATCATCACTGCAAAAATGCAATCCTTGGAAGTAGTCAGAGGAAGTCTTCTGGAAAACTGCAGTTGCCATTGCATGCTCACTCACATCAAAGGAGGCCCATTGGCTTACATTTAACAAAAGCAGTAATTTTTTTTCTTTTGGGAGGGAGGAAAATACTTTGTGAAAACCTCGCTTTCTTTATTATTTTTTTAGTATGGGGAAGTTCTCAGAATTCATAGTATTGCTGAATGAAGCAGTAAAGCTATCTTAACAGTTCACAGCTGCCCAATCCTGCTTACCATCATCAAGCACACTCCTGCCCTTACATCAGCCTTGCCGCTTGACAGACCTCACTGCACAGTGAGCTCACCTTATCAACCCAGCAGAAAACTACCCATTTTTAACACCTCCCACTCCACAGTTTGAGATCACCCAGGTCAGAACAGTGGAGACAGTATATGGGAGGAAAGTGGCAGCACACAATGGAACTGATTCCTTGCAACAAACCCTGTTTTGCAGAACCTACCCATAGCTTGTGATCGCTTTTCACAAATGGCATACAAGCAGCTAATGAGGTCACAGATACACATCTACCCTACAGAACATTCATCTCAAGAGCTGGAATACCAAGTTACACAGAGTAGCTAGCCTTTTTTTTTTCTTACCAGTAAGGCAAGTTACTTTCAGAGCATTTATTTGCATGTGTTTGTTTCATTCTCAATTAACCACTCTAAGGGCTAAAAGAAACAAACTTGCTCTTATTTCTTGTATAGATTAGCCCTCCAAATACCAATGCTGTCCTATGACATTTAAGTACTAGTTAGATATTATTAACAGTAGCAACCATTTTTTTTTTCACCCTCCAAAATGTCATTACTGTTTTCCATTTCATCTTATACACAGCTCAGATATTTCCTCTAAGTTTAAGCGGAAAAATATTAAAAAAATAAATACTTCCCATTCACATTTGATCTTTTTCACCACAATTTTGTAACCTAAATTTGTATTTTCACAGTTTATACAGAAAATATTCTTAAACCAGTCTTACAATTTTACCAAACTGTTAGGAGACGGAACACCAACACAATCTTTTCCACTGTTGTGGGTTAACCCCGGCCAGAAGCTCAGCCCCACACTGCTGCTCTCTCACAGCCCCCAGAGGGATGGGGGAGAGAATTGGAAGGGTAACAGTGGGAAAACTCATGGGTTGACATAAAGACAGTTTAATAGGTAAAGCAAAAGCTGCCCATGCAAGCAAAGCAAAAAAAGAAATTCATTCACTCCTGCCCATCAGCAGGCAGGTGTTCAGCCTTTTCCTGGAAAGCAGGACTTCATCACATTAATGGTTATTTGGGAAGACAAGCTTCATAACTCTGAACAATCCCCCTTCCTCCTCTTCCCCGTTTTATTACTGAACATGATGCCACATGCTACGGAATATCCCTTTGGACAGTTGGGGTCAGCTGTCCCAGCTGTGACCCCTCCCAACTTCTTGTGCACCCCCAGTCTGCTCACTGGTGGGGCAGTGTGATAAACAGAGGTGGTCTTGGCTCTGCGTAAGCACTCCTCAGTTAACAACACTGTTTCGGTCACAAGTCCAAAACCTAGCACCATATGAGCTACTATGAAGTAATTTAACTCTGTCCCAGCCAAAAGCAGTACACTTATAAGATCATTCCTATACTCAGTTTAGTATGCACTCACGCGTTCGTGTCCTAGACAGACAGGTATCTATAACCCTCAACCCTCGAAAAACTTAAAATGTTTGAAAATAATTTCACGTTTTCAGAAAACAAATAATATCAGAGGAAGGTACAAACCCCACATAGACAAAAAAAAAATTTGGAAGCAAGGAGACCAGACAACAGTCGCAAGTTGGTGTCTGAATACAACACCAGCAAGACAATCTTTAGGAAAGCTTCAGACACAACAGAACTTTCACAGAATCACAGAACCATTACGGTTGGCAAAGATCTGTAAGATCATCAAGTCCAAACATCAACCCAACATCACCATGCCCACTAAACCATGTCCCACAATGCCACATCCACACGTTCCTTGAACACCGCCAGTGATGGTGACTCCACCACTTCCCTGGGCAGATTATTGCAGTGCTTCACCACTCTCTCAGGAAAGACATTTTTCCTAATATCCAGCCTGAACCTCCCCTCGTGCAACCTGAGGCCATTTCCTCTAGTCCTGTCACTTGTCACTTGGGAGAGGAGACCAACACCCACCTCTCTGCAACCCCCTTTCAGGTAGTTGTAGAGAGCAATAAGGTCTCCCCTGAGCCTCCTCTTCTCCAGGCTGAACAACCCCAGTTCCCTCAGCCGCTCCTCATCAGACTTGTGCTCCAGACCCCTCACCCCTTCTCTGGACACACTCCAGCACCTCAATGTCCTTCTTGTAGTGAGGGGCCCAAAACTGAACACAGGATTCGAGGTGCGGCCTCACCAGCGCCGAGTACAGGGGCGCAATCACCTCCCTACTCCTGCTGGCCACACTGTTTCTGATACAGGCCAGGATGCCGTTGGCCTTCTTGGCCACCTGGGCACACTGCTGGCTCATATTCAGCCAGCTGTCAACCAACACCCCCAGGTCCTTTTCTGCGGGGCAGCTTTCCAGCCACTCGTCCCCCAGCCTGTAGCATTGCATGGGGTTGTTGTGACCCAAGTGCAGGACTCGGCACTTGGCCTTGTTGAACCTCATCCAACTGGCCTCGACCAATCCATCCAGCCTGTCCAGATCCCTCTGCAGAGCCCTCCTACCCTCAAGTAGATCAACGCTCCTACCCAACTTGGTGTCATCTGCAAACTTACTGAGGGAGCACTCCATCCCTTCATCCAGATCATCGATGAAATATTGAACAAGATCGGCCCAAAACTAAGCCCTGGGGAACACCACTTCAAATTATTAGTATAGGAAAAATAAAAAAAATTCAAAGTTAACTTACAAAACAGAAGACAGGAGGAACACTATGCTAAGGACTCTGGGAAAAACACTAGGGCAAAAGGTGCACATAGCTCTGAAAGGCAGTACAGGATGTTCAAGATTAGCTACAGTAAGTTCAACGGTACCTATGTCTAAAGCCCAGACAAACAGAGTTTCTTAAGCTTTTGTGTTCTGGATAAAGCAAACAATGACAGTTTAAAGACCATAGCAAATTCTACAGTCAATAAGGCAGGAATTTCTAGGATGAAACGTGGAACAGCAAAACCAGGTTTAGATATGGATGATAAATTTACAATTAAAAGCCTTCAGTTAAGTGTAAATCCAAAAATTTATGCATCTGGGGCACTGATGTTGCAGTTCAAAAGTTACAACAATTTAACCTCTACTCAAAAAAGACAATATTTAGGATTGTTTCAGCAGTTCATTCCCCATGCCCACTCAGTTTGCCCTGTAACACATGTGCCAACAATATAATATTTTGGTGAACAGAACTACTTTGAAGACCATCTCAAGATATCCATGAGACAACATGAATATATTTGTTCCCAGATACTGGTTGCTATAGCAGCATGAGGAGAGAGATTGTAGACATTTGTAGAACTTACTTCCATTACACCTAACTGCATACAAGGTTTTATCTCTCATACTTAAAACTTTAAGCTATGTAAAGTTACAGTCAAGTTCTTTGAGAAACAGTTTTCATCCAGCTTCAGAAATTTCACAAGTTCGTTTTTCCAGCTTCATAAAAAGTTCAATTGGAATTTTCTGGAACAGATGATATAAATAAAGATGCCTGTCTGTCATTCATAAGTTTTATATAATCTTGTCTCTGTCCTACACAAATAAAAGCGTATTTGTATTATCTTTGATGGATGCAAATTACCACCATTTTAAAATAATGATACTGACAGTTTTAAGGATTTGCTTCATAGAATCATACTTGTGATCTCTTTCAGTAAGAAGCATCACAGCTCACTGGGAGCAATATCGCCAGTTTTGATTTACTGCTATCCTTAAGTGAATGGCTGAAGATTTTTATCAAGTACAGCATGGGTCAAGATACAGACTTAACAAATGAAGAACTAGAAGTGATTCATCTGGAGTTTGCCAGTGGTCTCTTTGCCACAAGATATCACTAGATTAGAAAAACAAAAACAACCATCCCCTCCTCCCAGAAAAACCGTGCAGAAATTGAAGATTTTTGTTATAACTCAATTTAGGTGACTTTATTATCTAGCAGCACACATTCTATTAATACATATATTTTAGTGGAAAGATTTTTCACTGTACTATCATGGAATTCCATTTGTGACTAAAATAATGCAATAATACTTGGACCATACTTGGCAATTAAATAAAGATATTTCAAACAATCAAAAAGGCTCCATATCCAGCTACCAATCCCCTGTCACCAAGTTTTTTTAATTGGATTAAAAGCTCAAATAACTTGTTCACCAACAACAAAAGCCAAAAAAACCCACGAAACAAAAAACCAAACAAACGAACCAAACCAAACATACAAAAACAACAAAAAAAACCACCCCAAACAAGTGCCTACACTCTAGTTTAATTCAAGAACTATTATGTCCATTAAAATTTATATAAATCTACCCTACATAATCAAACTTAAACATTTTGCTTAGTTCAGTAACAATTTATCATTTCAGTAAGCAGACTGAAGCATAAGTTTTCTCATAAAATTTATTAATTCCTGGAATCCAGAGGAAGAAAAAATATGTCACTGCATACATCTTTTTCAGATAGCAGTTACATATTATTACAGAGGTTTTAGAGCTTCAGTAAAAGCCTCTTTTGAAGGCAAGGTGGTATTGCAACTTCCTATTAATTTGCTTTTACTTACATTCATTCTTTTTACATAAAATGCTAACAGGTCAAATTAGACAAAATACCGCAACAGTAAAGGAATTGTATGGGCATCTTCTGAGCTGACTACTAGTTATATTTTAACTTACTATTTGCAGTTTGACAGAGTGCTTAATAAAAACAAAACCTTGCATGCTCAAGAAATACAGAAATACCCTATAATACTGCCATTGCCTTTGGTGTGTATTTCAATTACAATATACAATGGCTCTTTCAATAACTATACAGAAAGCATAAAAATTGACTTATTTAAAACGCCCACCTTGCTGAAATTTGCTTGTAGGTTGCTTTCAGGTTTTCCACATTACCTCCATCCACTTGGATTTTTAGTACCTGAATCTTCAATATTGAGAGTATTATTCATTACAGTACTTTGTAAGTTTGCTGTAGAAGTCCACTAACATGCCAGCCATTTATATGCAGGCATTAGCAGACATCACTTGAATGTATAAATACATGTATTTAACCTTTTTGAAAACTGTGTAAAATATATCATCTGCAAGTATCAAACGAATAATCATCTTATAATGTTGACCAAAAAGTAGGAAAAAGTTCTGCATCAGCCACTTTTCCACTCCTATTTTATTCCATCCCTCAGTTCTTTGTCATTAATTTACAGTGTATATACTACACATTTCTATACATAAAATACTAATAAAAAGCAGTAAGAAATTACAGCCTAAAGAATTATTATAAATGGTATAATACCTAATTTTATATTGATAAAAAAATTGGAAGTTTTTTAAACTGTAGAGTAGGTAAAGCCATTAAGTTTACCACATGTAACCCAATCAGAGTCTAAAAACATAATTAATGCAACAATATATATTACAACTCCAGTTCTTAGTTGCTTTTAAAAAATGTATATACACACATACACACACCCCCCATACATGACAAGTCAACTCACAACATCAAATAGTTGGTTAAAAAGCTTAATAAATGCAGTACTTGTTTAAAAAAGAAAAAAAGCACAGAGCAGTGAAACCACATAGCTGACCTTATTATTAAGCCATCGTATTTACATGTACAGTCAAGTATTTGAAAGGGGTATACAACTAGCTTTACAAGAAAATTACAGTCTGCACATTTTGTTTCTGCATAGTATAAAGAAGCTGCACTAGTAGAACATGGGGAATTGGCAATGGGATATGGAGTCATTCACTTCTACCAGTGGCCCATGTTTGTGGTAACTGAAGTTAAATCATTTGACAGATGGTCGGTCGTTTTTATGGAATAAGCTGGTGCTTTCAGTCCAGTTCCTGGTGCTTTTGTGATGTGGATATCTATCCACTATCACAAATGGGTGCTCCCGTTGGCAGCCACAGTAACGACTGAGTGAGCATGGAGACTGAACAAGCCTCTTAACCCTTGCTAGAGGTCTCTGTCTAGGTCAGGGTTTGCAGCACTTTGGTGTGGCAGTGGGGTGAAGCTTGCACTACTGCTGCTGCTCACGCTGTACCTGTTTAGCGGACAAAAAGAGGACTTCAGTTTCCAATGCCATCAGTCTGAAGAGTTTCACAAACACTGAATTCATGTTAAAATGAAATTTTCTTTCACGTGCTTAAATACAAAGTTTCCCCACTGAAGACAAGTATTTGGAGGGGGGAGGATAGGGGACAGAAATCATACAAAAAGATGAAAGTGAAGGTTAAAAAAAACAAGAAAAAACAAAAACCCACACCCACCCTGCCCTGCAACTCTTGAGTAAAATCTCCTCCTGCAGAGATAAGATGGCTTTTGAACAATACAACATAGAAAAATACTTTCAATATAACTTAAGGTACTGCATTTAAAACCCAAAACATGGTGTTAAGCATTAAGCTGAAAATGATTACCTGAAGGGGCTCCTAATTTATCTGACACCAAGGACCTAACCAGAATTAGTTTGCCTCTCTAACACATACCCTTGAAATATAACTGAAGAGTGAGACACTTGAAGTACTTTTGTTTTACCCTATTAAAAAATAAAATGAATGTAGTAAGAAAATTATTAGACACTATTAGACAAGGGTGCACATAAAATAATTTTCTTCAAAAAGCAAAATTTCCTGTGTTGTGTACCTAAATACACATCCCCAGAAGACACATTCTTAGCCCTTAAGTAGCAACAAGTTCAAAACTGCGCTATCATTCAGGTGGTAGTCTAATCTAGGAATGAGTAAAAAGCAAATCAAGGAACAATAGTTGGTTTTCTCCAAGGTTTCACTCAGGATCTCCAGTAGCAGTTAGTTTCAACTCATTCACTTTATACTCAGTATATCTAGTAGAGAACATAGAACAGTTTGGGTTGGAAGGGATCTTTAACGGTCATCTAGTCCAAACCCCCTGTAATGAGCAGGGACATCTTCAACTAGATCAGGTTGCTCAGAGCCCCATCCAACCCGACCTTGAATGTTTCCAGGGGTGGGGCATCTACCATCTCTCTGGGCAACCTGTTCCAACATACACACGTTTCCATTGTATGTTCTTCGAACTCCTTCTATTTTAAAAGAACACAAAATAGCCCACAATGTCCCAAAATTCTATCAGTTTTCTCCTTCTCCTTTGCTAATATTCAATGCACTACACAAAGCAAACCTCTTCAAATGCTTCAACAAGAATACACATAACTACACTGCAAGAGTCGAATGCTATTTAGTTCAGTAAGCTTTGTTATACTAACAGTCTGAAGACATTTAAGAACTACTTAGACAGCGATCCTGGCAGCTGAACCGAAAACAGGATCTGTGGAACCAGCACAATATTTAGAAGTTATGTGCCGCGTATTGGTAACTCACTATAGCAAGGACTCAAAGTCCTCTTACCACTACAAAGTCAATACTGCCATCTAAGGGTGATGACAAAGTATTGTGTTTATTGCCAGAAAATTTACAGAAACATTTATATAGAAAAGTCTGACACCTGCATAGTCATTCAAATGCCTTTACGAAAAATACATATTTATGCACGAGCACACAATCTTCACTTTTTTTTCTTCTGTTAACATCAAACTCGGCATAAGTGTTTTACCTTAAGAACTGTATTACAGAAACTGCCCAAGTCAAAATGCAACAGTTCTAAACAAGCAAAAGCCCTCAAAAAATAACAAACTCTGAGAAATAAGGTTGTTATCAGCTAGATTTCTGAAGAAATGATTAAACCGTTTTATTTTGTTGTAAAAATGAACAAAGTGAATGTTTCAGAAGGTAAGCTTATTCAAAGACTAACTTTCCAAAGAGGCTTTTAATACTGAACAGATGTCTCAACCAGTTCTTATGAAAGCATGTTTTCCCATATCTCAGCTTAGTTTTCAGTATAGTTATTCAATGCATTTTTAATGTGCCGAACATTATTTTTTACAGAACATTAGTAGTTTTTGATGCATATGTCACATGTTTGACAAACTAAAATACATAAGGGACTTGTTGGTAATGTTCACTAGGAATGATAATGTCATCTGTAAGGAGTTTTTGCTTTAGAAAGCTCTAATTTAACCCTAGACAGAAGATGAATCATCATTGTCCAAAGCTATGATATACAGTAGAGAAATCAATCTAAGTATTGGCATCATCTTTAATATGCATGCATGTATTTAGCAAGTAAATAGCCCTACATGTTCATTGTGTGCCTACAAAGAAAACGAGAAACAGTCTCCTGGAGACCATGACTTTTTAATTAAAAAAAATAATTGAAGGGGAAAAGTCTGGAACAACTATAGTTCTTTTCAAAACCTCAAAATAATGAAATAAGCTAGTTAGAAAGTATTTTGGGAAAGTATTCACTAAGCAGCATGGGAAAACAATCCTTTTCTGAAATTTCTCGAAGTAGAAGAACAGTTTTAAGTAATTATATGTAAAAATTGAAATAGTATATGGAACACGTTGGGCTGAAGAGGGGAAGGGCAGGGAAATCACACTCTTTAGGAATATTTTTCCCTGGAAGTCTCTTTCATTTACTTGTTACCAGTGAAAAAGTAAGTTATTTCCATATATTCTAAACTTCAGTAGTTCACATCATCTGATGATGTGCAGTTTATACACCTCATAATACTGACTCTTTTCCTCAAGCAATTTGCCTGAACTAAACTCAAAGCAAAGTACTCTCTCCTCTCCCATGTTTGCCCTGTGTCATGCACAAAGGCCTTTGAGTACACTGCTGAAGTGTTTTATAGCTGACATGTACGAAGAAGAAAGAACCGCTTTCCAAAGTCAAGAATGGAAGGGGGAGAGAATCTCAGTAAAACACATAAGGATAAATAAATCAGATTACACTACGCTGGGATTATTCAGAAAACATGAAAATAAACTTTATTTTGTCCTGTAGATTTTTATACTAGGCAGGTTCCGGTCAATGCTTTAAAAGGGTATGTTAAGTATTTAACCATATGTCATAAAACTGAAATCTTTATTTTAGTGTATCTTAATTCTTTTTCCTGAAACTAAAAAAAGTATATTATTAACACATCTTAAGTATTATAGTTTCTATCAAACACAGCGTCACAGTTAACATTAATTTCTTCTCTGTATTACCTGCTACAAACTGCAAAGGTGGGCAGAACATTAACAGAATACTCATTTTTAAAACACCATTAAATAATTATCTGTAAAATATTTACTACAGAAGTGTCCTCACACATTCAGCACAAAAAAAGGATTATCAAACACACTGCCAATTGGGCCAAAATTTTGTTAGCTTGAAATGTCCTCCACTCACAGTAGACACTGTTCCTGGACAGAGTTAAAAGACAAACAAGGAACTAGAAATGTGGTCAAGTTAGACCATAACCATCTTACTGAATGTATCTGGGAACCATCAGACAAATGTTTTATCTTTAAGCCATCTACTTCACAAGATCATTTTATTGGAAAGGGAGAAATGCTGCCAGCATTCCAACTGTAGTAGCTTAGAGTGGAATAATTGCTGGAGGTAACTTACAAATTAAATTTATATTAAAGGTACAGCATTGAAGAAGTCTTCAGGGTGGAGTGTGGCGAATATGCAAGGAATCCATCCCACAGAAGTTCCCTAGGCAACCTTAGATGTTGGCAACACCAGGGGAGCTTGGTGTGCTGACTCTAAGAGAAACTGCATGGAGGGTGGAGCGGAGTGGAGACACCGCGGCCAGGCTCTGTGATAAGACGGGAACTGGAAAGTACTACGGAACTGACAAGCTGCATATTTACCACCCTGAGCCAACAGTCTGTCACTTTTTGACAAAATATTATCCTTTGGGTGAACTTTGCTCATTATAATACCAGAAAACACACCTTCATCCCAAAGCCACCTACCTCCAATGTGCGACCACCCCTCACTGAGCTTGCGCTCTGGATTTTTCTTAGTCTATACCTTTAAAAGCAGAACAAGAAACTTTTACACCAATTATAATAGAGGTATGTATGACTAGAGTCACTCAAGCTCCACCTGTAAGGACAAATAATATAAAAACGGCTTAAGAGAGGAAGGATGCCAGGGAAGATACCATCGCAGACCACCTTTGACACCTGGGATCAGTCGACGGGCTGAGCCTCTCTTCCCCCCCACAGGGACGCCTTTGGGTAAGATTCAAACACTTGGTTATACCGAGTGCTTCCCCGGGAAACTTAGAAATCTCTATAGAGTTGCTTTATAACTTAACACCTTTGCAGCCAGGCTATATTACTCATATTCTTGGTATTTGCACATGCTTTGCAGGCAGTAATTTTATCACCGGCAATCCTAAAGAACTTGTGTATCTGTTGCTTCAGTAAACTGCACTATTCACTAAGCCATGAAAGTTCTCATTGAACGCCACCAAATCCCTTAAGTGTGGCCGTGCTAGTTCATGGAACGCAACTAGACTGGAAGTGTATGGTGTTATGAGCATATCCGTAACCGTGAGAGTTCAATACATTGAAGGCGACCGGACTTGTAACACAGAGAACTGGGCATCACTCAGAATCTAAGCCTAGCTGCCCCCAGGCCCTCCGATATCTGAGGACAAACTGGAATGCAAGGGGGTCTATTTTCTGCCAAATTGTCTTGCCCTTTAACGCGACACTTAGTTGCAGTATTATTTCCCATCTACCTCTAAACAAGCTTGAAAAAGAGAAAAAGGGAAGAAAGCATAGAGGTAGGAATGCTGTCATCCTGTTATAGTATCTAAAACTCCATCTCCCTTCATTTTTAGAAGCTCCTTCTCCTCATCCACATCTAATTAACCACAAAAAAACCCACACACACTAGGTGGAATAGGGAGGTACAAATCTGTAACTCCCACCTGCTAAGTTCCAGCAACCATTGTATTATAATTTTAGCCATTAAGTCACCGAGTTAAGGAAAGGCAATGAAAAAAGAAATTAGTGTGAAAAATCAACATAGTTAAGTGGAGAAGGTTTTTCACAGCTCTAAAATGGAGCTCCCAAATCTAGGTCTACTCTATCCATAATGAGGAAATGGAGACTTTAGACACTGCTTGTACAAAATTGCTTCTGGGGGCAATCCTTCCCTTTGGGTGGACTGTAGTCACAAACTTACTCTGCATCTCTCTACAAAGAGGTCAAAAAACCTTTAAAACCTTTTAGGGCTCCATTCTTCTAGGGAAGGCCGCAATGAAAAGTGTTAATTTTCCTTGACAATTCAGGTTAAGTACAGCCCCACTCCGTGTCTCAATGAGAGTACTACTGTTAGTGTGGAGCAGCTTTCTGATTTTTCAGCTGAAGCTATGTATTGTCTGTGTGGGGTGGAAGGACAAAAAACGGGTTGATAGAAAGTTAACAGTGACATTTACCAATTCATCTTCCACCAGCTTCATTCACGTTAATCATTCATATGAGGCAAACATGAAATTATACTCATAGCATTCAATTCCAGCCATGACCATAAAATAAGAAGTTCAACTAAACTCAAAGAAGCTAGGAAATTTCTTAGTTTTGTCTTATCAGAGTTATAATCTGTTCTTCCATTTACACTGAATTTCTGTGAGATTGTTTGATTGAATCAGACTGTCTGGGGACAGGTAAGGAAAGACAACTCAACATACTGGCACACTTTGTAAGTCCTGCAATTTTGTTTTATTTTTTCACTAGGTTCCCAATTCGGCCAGTATGCTGCAAAAAAGAGGCTTTGCATAGAATTACTCTTCCACTCAAAGGACAAAGGAAAAATAAGCATATTTTGAAGAGATACAAATCATAAACAGTTATGCAAACAACAACCTTGTGTTGTTAAGTTAGCCTTGCGATGTTAACTTTTTCCTCACACATCCTTTGCACCCGTTTATTATTTGCAGCTTTCACTTATTACCATGATATAATCAGCATTTCAAAGAAAGGAAAGCATCTATTTTTCTGTGAATTGCCTGGTATATTAAACAATCAGAACATAAATTCTTCTTTCTCTGTTTCTGCTCAGCAGTCTGCTAATGGAGTTACTTAGCAACAGATGAAGCAACTGAACTGTGTTGCCTGATCCACATTTCACTGTAAATTAAAACTCACAAAGGCATTATTTAGCTGCTGGTTGCCTCTGTATAGATGTATTTTTGAGGTATAATATCTATTAGTCTGAGACAAGCCTACATGAAAACCCAGCCATGATGGACCATCTAGAGCAGACTACATGGTTTGAAATTAATAGAAATTGCCTGTAAGAGTCACATGATTTTGAGCACCTCTGAAAAAGGATGAAACAAGAAAATAAAAAACAAAACACATAGACTCTATCTACAGCATTTACAGAGAAGCTACAGAAATTGTTCAAAAAGGGGGGCCGGGGGGCCCCTTCCTACAGCAGACTGACAATCTATGAACTTGAAATACACAAACCAAGCCCTCATGTGTCAAGTACACTTTTCTTGCCACAGAGTATTTTGATTTCAGAGAATGTTTTCAAAGTAAGTAAGTATTCAAACACATGTATTTCCCCAAACCACCTTCTTCACCAAAAGAGTAGGAAGTAGGATGTGCCACAGCAAATATTGACAGTGGTTTTATTTTAGAAGGCAGTCTTAAAAACAAAGGTAATGCACAGAATTTGACAAATCAAACAGTGGATTATCATTTGCCACCAACCAATACTCCCTCTCAAGCTAATTCGGTGGCATTAAACAATTCCTATCTTTTTTTTTCTTGGAAGGTGAAAATTTTCTTATTTTACAACTGCGTGAGAACTTCTTACAAGTTGTCTTGGTTCATCACACAAAATTACACTCTCAGCAAGATTTGCAAGTCTCTTAGCCCTAGCAAGGAGAAAGCACACCAGTTTCTGCAGCTTTGTCATCTAGTGGAATCATTCAGGTGTTATTCTATTCTAAAGATTCAACACCCTGGAGTTCATAACAGCTTTACAACTTATTTCGCATTCACATTTCTAGACCAAAATTTAAGGAGCTGAATTTGGACTTCACAAAGCTAAACCAACTTTGCCACAGTTTATTTTTTCTTGAAAAATTAAGATTGGGCAGCAGCTTTAAATAAAATTAGACATTTAAAAAAACCTACATTCATGAAAAATTGTGCAAAGGGTTAGTTTTGATAAGTTACTTGACAAATTTTCAGAAATGATGAAATAATTAAAAGACGCTTCCTACTCATTTGAGAGTAGATGTTTTTGTCTTATTTCCAATGAAAACTTAATGTTAAATTTCCAATAATGAAGGCAACTGAATAAAGTGCAAATGAAGAACATGATTGTCTTAAAAACAAGAAGATAATTCCTATGTCCAATTTCAACTGAGAACTTAGATGACATTTCAAATAATAAAAATCACAGAACTTTGAAGTGCTAACAATTGTAACGTCAACTTCTTAGGTTACATTTCAGACTATAAAGAGAATAAAATCTTCGATGGCAAGAAGCACAGGACATATCTATAAGGAAGGCCAAATTAACACCTTACCCACATATTCTGCGATGATCGTATATTCATGCAGGTATTTATATGTACAGTAATTTTCATGTAGAATTAAGTAACCTTTCATATACAATTATGCAAACCTTGAATATGAACAAGTTTTCCCTCTTTCATTCAAGGATAAGTAATACTTTGTATTTCCCTACCTTTCTCCAGTTAATTTTTGCAGGAGTATGGTTACCTTCCAGGCTTCTTGGAATTGTCATTTCTCTTTCTTTTTTTTAATTAGAAATTTTTCCATGTATTAAGATAAATATTACAAGGGCTAATTTTGACAGTACTCAAGGTTCTGTTTTGATACAGGAGGAGGGGACATACGCTTTTTTCCTGCATTTGAACTATTCTGAGATCTCAGTTTTGGCCGTTATCTCCTATTTCTCAACTTCCTACAATTCTGATCAAAACCACTAAATGGCTTTTTTTAAAAAAAAACAGAAACCTTTCTCAAATGAACCATCTTATGCATTAGTATCTGTTTGTCTATTTGAAGCCAAATATCAAATGACTCTGAGTACAAGGTACACTGTTTTCTTAAAAACACAATTTATTTGTTCCAGTTCAGCAGTTTAACTGAAGGTTATAACCCTGACATTAGCTTATAGCTAAGAATTCAACTGCAAGCAAATTTCTCTACTTACTTGCAAGAAAAAATAAAAAATAAAAAAATTAAAGCCAGGGTTCTATTATACCATTTAGTAGATACTAGCTTTCAACATTAGAAACCATCATTTCAGAGATGCTTAAAATTAGGACACAAGATAGTTTTATTATTCCTCAACAACTTCCTTCTACTAACACAGGCACACTACTCTACTGCATCCTGCTGAGAAAGTGACGTATTTCAAGAAAAGATTATCAGACTGTATGATCTGTAGTCAAGAGCCCATCCTCCAAAAATCTTTTGGTTTAGAGAAGTTTGCACTTCTTACTGTAGAAAAACATACTGGTGTAAACAAAAGAAACATTCAGTATAGAGTATTTTCCTACACAAATCAGGCATCTCCCAAACAATTACTCCTGCAATGTCTCATCAAAACCAAAACTTAACATGTATCTGGAATAGCATAAGCTTAACTTGTACTTTGAGTCACCTCCTGAGCTATCTCTGTAGAACTTAAATATTCACAGGTAGAGAACATTTTTAAGCAATTCACTGCCAAAAAGCAGCTATTCAGAAGAAAGTTTTAAATGGACACAAAGCAAGAGAAAGCTTTGACAATGAAAGTGCTGTGGGGAAAAAAAAAAAATCATTACATGTACTTACTAATTTGTTTTCTTGCATATATATTCTTTGCAACTTCAGACAGCCTTTAGCTATAATGATCATTCCTTCATCTGAGATCTTGTAACATTGCCCAAAATGAATGTCTTTCAATTCTCTGCATTTTGAACCCAACTGCAATTAATGAAATCAAAGCAAATATTTAAGAATAAAGGGAAAAAAAACAACAGGATTTGAATGAACTGGAGAGTTGGGAGTTAAGTTTTCTTTCTGCTCCGCCCCCCCTCCCCCCAAAATTATCTGTTTTTACTGGTCTTGTAAGTGCTATACACAAACAAGAAAGATTATAATTATATACATGACAAAATGAAGTTGCTAACTACAGTCAGGAAAATGGAGCTAAGAGCAGCACATATGAACTAGGTTATTTATTGGGCGTATATATAAGTAGCTAACAATGCCTACATGCTAGACCATTGACAGCATATTTAACATAACTACTTCAGAGCTTATCCTAAATGATCTTTTAACACAAGAGAGAGAGAGTTGATGAAACCTTCCTGCACGCCTAACAAATAAAGATCTCAGTCACCTTCAGCTTTCATGATACAAAAAAAAAAAAAGAAAGAGTTACTTAAACACTGTTTCCAAATAGCAACTAAGGTCAGGAAAACTCAATCAGCCAGAGGTGAAGTACAGGATGTCAAACTGGAGATTTCATTATAAAAGGGAACATTTAATCCCTGGATTTAAATATTTACAGTCTCTAAAGAACAGAATTTACTGCACCAAGAAAATATGTCCATAAAGCAATTTTCAAAGTAGAGGAGGTCATCTGATTTTAATCATATTCTAGAAGAGGGTACCTTCTTCCATGTCCCTTTTTGCACTTGGTAAGAAGTTGAAAGATACTACATTTACAAAAGAAATTTGTGGAATGGATGGTTACCTGCTTTAGGCCTTCATCAGTCAGTCTGTCTTGATTGCCTACATGCACTTTCTGAAGAAGAGGACACTGAGAGGCAACTGCAATAATAGAGGTGTCAGAAAGCTGTTTACACCTGTAGGCAGTATACCTTAGGAGTCCAGGACATTTAATTGCTAATATGCATACTCCTGTATCAGATACATTGCGACAATCAGAAATATTAATTTCAGTAATATTCTGGCTTCTTGATGCTATCTTTTCCAACAGCTCATCAGTGACCTGCAAAGAAAATCCAAATATTCAAATTTAACTTTTTTCATAAACATCTTAATTTCATTAGCACAAAAACTACTATTTGTAAGATGCTCTTCTATAAGCTATTGGGAGAATGAAAAGGTTTGTTTTCCAAGATAAGAGCATACTGGTATCATCAGTTTTAGTTATCTTTAAAGAATTCTGATCCAACACTTGGAGAGAATAACAGTTAATAGTCCTCTTCATATTTTAGACAAAGAATTCTTCATCCTTTGGAACAAAAGGATTTGCTTGCCCTTCTATAGCAGCACTCTACTTACATACCTAAGGTAGCATTTACAGAGAAGTAAACAGTTTATATGTCTCTGAAATGCAACAGGTTTTTACTCAGGCTTTGGTAATTATCCAAAGTCAGGTGCCAGCAGACAGATACTACAGTGATGCAGGTAACAACAGGCTTCTTAACAATGGAAAACAGTCACCTAAGGTAGCAGTGAACGAAACCAATGAGAAGGAAAGAACACTAACAGGAAAAAAGCTAATTAAAACCCAGAAGTTTCCTCCTGTTATTTTTCCTCAGTTTTAAAACAGAATACTTGCACATTTTAAGTGTTAGTCTATGAAAGACCATTAAATCAGATATATGTCCTATTTTTCCAGAGCTCCTTCGAAGAAAAGATTCTATCCATTTTGTACCTGTACACATTGTAGTTAGCTAACATGCCAATAATTTTAAGAAAAGCCAGTCCTACGAAGCAGGTAAGAAACATAAGATATTCTTCATGCTCAAGCTTGTAAGTTAAAATAAAACAAACAAAACCAATGCAGGTAAGACACAATGCATAGAACTCCCTCACTTTAAAAGTTTAGTTTCAAGAAACCTGAGGTGACATATGACGAAAGTCCTTCTAATAAAACCATTCAGGAATACTTATCCAACACATAGCACAGATGAGATTTAGCTTTAAGCCCGGAGAGGGCAAGAGAGCAACACAAACCCCTTTTCTTTTTCTCTTACACAGTTGAGAAACAAACACTGTCTTTGCTGCATTCAATTTGTTTTCCATTAGTAGCAAGTCTAATCTTTCTTCTTGCTATTTCATCAGGCAGCTGTTAGCTAGAAAACATGACAAATTGCAAAAAAAAAAAAACAAAAAAAAAAAACAAAAAACCCACCACACCTCACACCAAAAACTGCAAACAATGCCTGAACAAATAAACCAATCAACCCCCATCCCCCCGCAAAAAAAAAAAAACAACCAGCAATAACCAAAAAAAACCACGAAACCACCAAACCCTCCCTACTGAGAAAGATAACATTTGTGCTTAATATTGGTTTAGAAACGCAATAAAAAATTGTCAAGATAGGTTTCTTAGGGCAATGCCATAACTGACAAACTTTAGTGAGATCCCAACATACCTAATAAGCAAAACCATTAAAAAAACTTTGTAGTAGAAATAAGGCTACATCTCAAGACAATGAAGAAGAAAAACTGATTTGACACATAGTGCCTACAGAGCAAAAAGATGGTCTGAGTGTGCTTTGGAGTCACTTGAGAAAAATCAGACAATCTGCTATATGTAACTTTTCCATAGCATTTCAGAAATATGTTAACTAGTAACTCTAGAAGCAAGAGAACTTGCATGCTTTCTTATGAATTGGTGATCTGAAAATAATATCACGTGTACATTCTTTATGTCCAACATAGATGAGTTCATGTTGCTGCTTCTTCAAATGGGACACTCCCATGGTTGTTGCCCTGCATCCTACATTTTCATGAAACTCTCAAGAAATTGTTTTATAAACCTCTGCAAGTAATTAAGTAACAAGAAGCCTAAAGAGGGTGGCCAAACAACACAGGCATCCCTTAAAGTTTTCCAAGGAGGAAAGCTACCCTGAGCAGTCTAGGGCTAGGTAGGCTCTGTAAAGGTCTCACTAAATGAAAACCATGAATCCCAGACATTTAATTCTAGTATCAGCTAAAGGCCTAAAAAGACACAATCTGTCTTCTAATCAGTAGGAGCCATATCAGCTGAAGAAAAATTACAAGAAAATTTGTTAAAACAAACAGGGCAAGCACCAGTTAGGTGACCATTCTTCAAACTAGAGCATCCTCAGAAAAGCTCACGTACATCTTTCAATTAATATGAGATCTGATAGTTCTTATGAATGGAACTACCACTACCTGATGCAGACCCGAGACAGGTAACCCACAATCCATTTCAAACAGCACTTGTCCTCCCACTGTTTAACAACTGATCTCTGTCAAAAGGAGCTACATTCAAAGGAGTTAATCTAAGGGTCCAGATATTTTCAGCCTCTAGTAGAAAAATCCCTGAAAGCACAGACACCACCATTTTATGGGTTTCTTTTGTTTACCTTTGATCAAGAATACAAGTTCTGAGAACAAATTCTGAGTCATTAAAACACAATTTTTCCACAGTAATACCTGCATACCTGTTGACGACTACTGAGATCCAGTTGCTTCCAAAACTGAAAATCTAAACAGAGGTCACGCCAATATTTACAGACTAATGACGCTGAAAGGCAACGCTCATTCAGGGATAAATTGGAAAATATCTGTAAAGAAAGGGAAAAAAAATACTATTTGTCAGAAGTAATCATATTTTAGAGAAAGAAATATTTTATTACTAACCCATCCTGTAAAAGATAGGAAAGTATTAGCATGCATTGCAATACACAGTTCTGGAACTGGCTCCCAACTTGATTAGTCAAGGACAGTAACAAAAAAACCTTCATCCCACAACAGCTGACAATATTAAGTCGTCACACTAGCACAACCAACAACAGAATGTATTCTACTTAGGTACTCATTTCTTAGGCCAAATTTCAAATGTGCATCTGAGATGGCATACCTAAAGAATTACAAATACAAATATTAGCTCAATGATATTTGCAAGCCATTTAAAAAGTGTTTTCATTCTGTTCTGATTTAAATAGAAAAACCTTTCCTTTTATTTCTTAACTGAATTGAAAAGAAGAGTCATAAAGGTACTAAAACATCAGTCTTGTGGGAAGGGGGCATTTTATACCCCAAGGTTTTGAGCACTAGAGCCGCCTGCAAAAAAGAATAAACTGTAACTATATGGCAGGCTCATAAATTGCTGTTATATTTATTATGTTCAGCCCTTCCTCAGAAGTACTGTTGTTAAAAAATATAACAAGAAGTTCTGTCAAGAGTTACATATGAAGGTACCTTGTAACCACAAACGAACTTTATCTACACGTCATCCTATAATGAAAAAAGGCAATCATAGCATTAAGATACCTACACAAGAATACAGACTGCAAAACATGAAACAGTCCTCCACTGAACTGATGAGGACATCAAGTACTAAGTAGAAGCACCATAGCCAATCTCAGGCAACGTGCTCAAGAAAATCTGAAAACACTGGAAAGTGTTCATACGAAAGCACTGAGGTCTAGAAAACATGAAAACATTCAAAGAAAAGACTAGGACTGCTTAACCAAGGAAAAGGGAGGGCAAAGCAGGTAAACAAACCAGAGAGAACCACACTTGCATCTTCTTTGTGGTGGGTAGAACAATTAGTCTCCAACTAAGGGTAATGAAGCATTGGAATATAATACCTGGTAACTTACAGAATTTCCATCACTGGTGGTCTTTAGAACAGACTAGACAATCAACTGTCAACAATAACAACCATTACTGCGCCCTTGTTCTAGGGGATGGCTTAGCTTAGCAGTTTTAAATATGTATAATCCTATAAGACCCCTTGGTGAAGGGGAGTTGTCTGATTATTGCTAAAATATCTGCCAAATATAATAAGGGGAAAACCAAATTTAAAAAAAAAAATCAAATTCACCACCTTCTGTAAATGCTTGCAAGATTTATCACTCCCATCTTCTTCTTCTAGCTATGAAAAACACACAATCTCTTATGTAAGACTCCTTGCAGTGCTGAAGGATTGTGCATGAACACTGTTTTCCTGCAGGCCTTTGCTTGACCATTACCAGAGTCAATCTATATTTCTTATTAGGGAATCAGTTGAACACAGGCAGACGGAAGTGCGGATGAAACAATCAATGCCTGCTTCCTCCCCGCAGTTCTTCATCTGTACTGGTGAATCCACAGACAGAGCACGGAGGTGGCTGTGACCAGCACCCAAAAAATACCATCGCCTCCAGTCAAGCAGAGAAAAAGCACTAAATAGTAAGTGGTAATTTGGCATTTGATGTTCCTACTGCAAAGTGTAATTCTAAGCATTAGAAAAGATGACGGCCTAATGATTCTCAGCAATTTTAGGTTACTAAAAGCAGTAGCAAACTTGAGTTCCTGCTGATACCTGTATCAATTCCAGCAGCCGGACAATTAGAGCTATTGCTCAATAGATGTAACCAAATCAAAGAAAGAAATCTTTCGTAATTTAGAAACAGTTGGAATAGTCAATAGACAGGGAGCTCCGGGGTGATCTCACTTTAGACAGCCTTGGCAGAGCAGATGCACGGAACCATGAAGATAAGAAAGTTGCAAGATGTGTACAAAACCAGCCTTGAAGGACATGATATACGTGATCCCAGGACTGAGCTAGTCTTGCGTCTATCAGCGAACACGGTGAAGAAGAGTATGAGCCTTCATCTGAAGACCCCCGGGGACACTAACAAGCATGCGCAAAGAACATTAGCACATCTTAATAAGTTCTTGGAAATAAGATGAATCACCACAACAGTTTAAAAACAGAGACACTAAAACATACCAAAATTTGTGAAAGATCATACACAGGTCAGGCACCCTAACAAGAGAAACAAATAAATGAACAGAAAATGAAAGCAGGAGTTACATTTCATTTACTCTGCGTTAAAACACTGCGCAACTTGTAATCTATTAGTTTTCTCCATGCAATAACACATAGTTTCAGGGATGGAGACCAAGCCAAGCAACACCTAAACAACATTCAGAGAAGTTTTATCAGCCATGGGGGGTGAGTGTCAAGGCATCTATCTGCCTTCGGGAAAAGCAGAAATTCCATTCTATGACATTTGTCTCCTCCATCATGTAACTCATTCTGTAATGTGAAAACCTACATGCTTACACGAAAGCCACCTTTTCACACACACCTGTGAAAAGCAAAATACCCACTTATTTTTAAAATTCTGCAACAAATCACAAGATATATCAGGACATCTTTCAGAACTTTTGTTGAAATAATGTCCATATACTATCTTTGCTTTTGTTATTAGTCTACTGGCACAACTTTACTTCAAACTGTGCCCCTCAGCTGCACTTCCAGAAGCTCAGCAACAGCACAGTGAAGTTAAAGCTCGTTCATTTCCCTACTGCAATCACAGGGTGACAGTGAGCTTCATGAAAAAAAAAAAAAATAAAAAAATCAATGTTGCTATGTTACCCATTGCTATAGAAAAATGAGTTCAGCAGAACAATTCAGATTGAAAGAAAAGAACATTTTGCCTCCCTGCATCTGTCACAAAGTTTCAAAACCCTTTCCATTCTTCTCAGTGCTGTAGCTGAAGTAAGGCTCAACACAAACTCATAGACAGGATAAATTGATGGGAACACCAGCATAAGGAAAGAAAGATGGTATTACAACAGTGACTCCATGAACTTGTGAAGTCCAATCCAAATGATGTATTTTGATGCCTCTGCCTCTTGACTAGGCCAGAAAAAAAAAAATGACAGTGCAACTATAACATGTATATCCAGTCTTTTCAGTTTATTAAAAATAAGTGCCAGAGTTCAAAAGTCAGAAGGCAAAATGGAAGTTCTAGCTCTGGTCTATCAAACCTGCTTCGTATCACTCAGATAATCTTAAATGCAGGACTAGTATCAACTTTATCAAAAGCAAACATATAAGTTACTACAACAACAAAAGCAAACATGTAAGTTATTACAGCAAAGGAAGAATGAGAAAAATAAGTAAAAAAAGTTGAGTAAAGATGCAAGAAGAGGAGCCAGTAGTGCCTCAAATAATAATAATAATAAATTTATGAAAAACACAAGTTAAATAAAATGCACACACACTTATGGTCCCTTCAGAGTGCATTAGCGCTAAGCTAAAACCGACAGGGTCTCTGCTGCAGACAGAGCAGCATGTGCTCATGCTTCATAAAAGCAGCAAACTGCAAGAGGAGACAGCCAAAAGGTCATCTATCCTAGACCCTTCTCTGTTTTGAAGAAAGTTCAAGCACACCTTGAACATCCCTGATAAGGACATCCCCTTGTTGTTAAAAAAAGAATAAATAAAAATCCCAACTCCTCCCCAGAGACAGGAAACCACCTTTGCCAAGACTTAAATGTTCTCACACAGTGTTGTTTTCCAAGTATTTCACGTAAATTTCCTTCACATCAAATTAAGCTTATTATTTCTTTCTATTTGGCAAAGGACAGGAACACAGTCGAACTTTTTATCAATTTTCTCATAACAAAAGAGTGCATATCTCAGTCTTATTTCTGAATAGAATTATCATTCAGTTTGAACAGAATCTTCCAACTGCCATCACAGGCCATGTCTCCACCACCCCTAGCTCTCCTTTGATGCCTCTCCAGTTTGTGGGCTTTTTTAAGGAGACCCCAGTGTCCACAACCTAATGCAGTACTCTAGCAGAGGCTTTAAAAGCACCAAGCACGGCAGAGAACTTACTTTCCATGTCGCACAGTTCCTGTTAATACAGCTCAAAAGGAAATCTGAAGTGTTTGAATCAGCCATTACTAAGTTCACTCGGTCTGCAAACCATTTTACACCTTTTAACTTTTTTGATTAAACAGCAGCACTGCAAATAGGTAACAGATACAACAGGAAGATTTATTTCTGCTTTCCAGAAATAAATAACAGTTAAACTGCAATAGGCACAGATTTGTGATACACAGCACCAAGTTTTGAAAACTTAGTGATACATAGCACAAGATTTTGTAATCTTCTGCACCGCATGCTTACAAACAGCTCCTTTATTTTTTTTTCATTCATACATTTGTCTAAGTTATAGTCAAGTTGACTGCTCTATAGTTCCTTAGTTCCCCTCAGGTTTCAAAGAGAATGGATTTAAATTACCCTTTAGTCAAAGGTAATCACCCTCATCTACAAAGCTTAAAGATGAAATTTTGCCCACTGTGTAATGCTTTTTTCTGATACATATCTCAGTGACCAAATTAAAAGGTCAAACAAGCTTACAGGTTGTTTTTCTGTGGAACCGCAGTTCTTTTATCTGCCCCATACTGATGAAGTGACTTCTTCCCCAGCCAGGGGAACAGGATCAACTGGCACACTGCACTATAAACTTCCCGATTCAGCAGGGCCCATCCGATAATCTGCAGACCAAGTTCAGTCTGGCAAACCCGTCTATCCAGCCCCGTATCCTTCACTTACGGTATAGTGTACAACTGCTTCACAACAGAGCAGCACCTGAGCAACCCATGGCAGGCACCTCTAAGTGGCCAGCTATTACTCAGGAGCTCCTACAACGTTTCTTTGGGCTTGTCTGCAGCCCACTTACAGACAGGGGTGATAGCCACTCTTGCGCTAGCACCACTGCATCAGGAGGTCACAGAGGCGGGAATCAAGGGAAGGAAACATAAAAAAGTCCAGCTCCTGAGACTTCTGAGGATGGAATCTCTTGTCCTTATATTAAGGTTTGTGTCTCCACTACCTACCGTGAAAAGTTTAGTAAAGACTTTGGGTATATTTGTCTCCCACCCTCTCATAATAAAATGGCATGTTTGGAGAAAGGATTATATTTGCAAGATTCTCTCTCTATCAAAACCCAGCATACGAAGGCCTTTAGGCACCTGTATAATCCAGTTAACAAGAGGCCTGGTCAGAAATCTGAAGTTAAAAGTCCCATAACAGAACAGGATGCTATGAAAGCAGCCAAAGAAAACCCGCCAAAAAAAGACAAAACAACCAACTCAGTCCATAAGTCTAGCTAAGGATTGAAGGGCAAATTGGGGGGGTGGGGAGGGGTGTGTGACTTAAAAAAACCCAAAACAACAAGTGAGTAGATTGCTTCCAGCTGCTGGAATTACAGGCAAGCTTTTTCAAAAACATTGCAGAAGGAGCTGGACTACAGGGAGACTAAAGAGACAAAATCATTGGGGGAGGTGGGGGACATACAGATTGGTATTTTTGAAAAAGTTAAACAGAGTGCTAAAGTAACCACAGAAAAGTACTCATAACATTGATCAGAAAAAGTGTTTAAGCCATACTAATCAAGTCAGTCTGGTTCCAAATCCTAAAACAACAGAATATCAAAGAAAAAAGTATGTTCCAATAATAGTGGCAACCAGATTATTTTTTAGAAGAGCTACAAGACAAAGCTTCAATTCCACAATCACAGACGAGATTAATTCAGATATGATAGTTCCTGAGTTTTAAATACTTGCCAGAAAGGAATTTGAATAGTGTATCTATGACACATGACGTACCCTTACTAACACATTCATGTGTACCCAAAAAACTAACAAAAAAAAAAAACCTACTGAAAACCCCACAGAATTAATTTTATGTGCAAGACAGGCAGGTAAGTACATTGTTATTGTTTGACAACCAAAGAGTAAAGGAAGTACTTTCTACATTGGGGCTGTACAACTAGCAGTATATGAAGAACACCAAGAGTCATCTGTCTCATGCTCCTCCATTACAGGCCCTACTTTAACTTTAGCCATCTGACCCCAGAGTAAACTGCTGTAATACTGAAAGCCTATTGCCCAAAATTTAAAGACGCACTCGCATCGAACTATGGAAAATATCACAGGCTTCAGTTCCAGCCAGACTCATCTTTTTAGCTAAGGTTTAGCTGAAGAAAGTCAGCATACTGACTAGATCAACAGAGTAGCTTAAAAATGAAAAGTTGTTCTCAAAAGAGAACGGCAATTAAAGGAACCAAAAGACAGCAAAAGGGACAGGAAAGAAAGCAAGACTGTTCATTGAAGATATAGAGTAAGAGGTTATGAAAGCATGTCATTCAAGAGGGCTACAAACACTCAGGCTGATGGTGAAACCCGTAAAGCCGCAACTGACTCAAAATACACAGTAATACAATTTTTTTCCCCCAATCAACATTGAGAACTTGTCTATGTAGTTCTGACCTACACAGAAGCAACCAAATACAGTGAATGTCTCCCTTGCCGAGTACTCCATCAGTGAAAAAGTAAGAAGCTACCTGTGAAGGACACATTAGGAGGTTAACAGGTACGAGTCAAAATTTTACGGGGCAGCTTCTGGAGCAGTTTGGTCTGTCTTCACCGTCAGTTAATGACTCACCACGCCGTTTACAACGACAAACCAAAACAAAGCGGAAAAAATACCCAAACAAAAACAAAAACCACACCCGCAACCCTATCGATCTCCCAAGCGCCCGGTAAGCGAGGCGGCACGGGAAGGGACGCGCGGCCCCAGGCCGGGCGGGAGGTGGCGAGACCCCCTCGGGGCAGGGCCGGCCGCCTCCGGCTCCCACACGCCACCGAGCCCGCCCAGGGAACTCGGCACCCCCGGGGACAGGCCCAGCCGCGGGCCTCCGCGACCCCCCCCCCCCCCCCCCCCCCCCAGCCCCAGGGGGGAGGCAGGAGCCGCGCCCGCCCTCCTGTCCCGACCCACCTTGAGGAGGATGGAGGGCGGCAGCTGGTTAATGTCCGGGGCCGGCGGCGGCAGCGGCTCTCGGCAGCAGTCGCCGGGGTGCTCCAGGGGCTCCTCGCAGCCCGCCTCGCCGCCCCTCTCCTTCTCTTTCTCCCCCTCCTCCTCCTCCTCCGGCGCGGGGGGTGGCGGCGGCGAGGCGGGCTGCCCGCCGCCGCCGCTGTCCCCGGCAGCGCCCCGGGCTGGCGCGCCCCCACCGCCCGCCGCGCAGCCGTCGGCGGCGGGCAGGGCGCAGAGCTGCGCCTCCTCCGGACACTGGCAGGCGGAGGCCTCGGGCTCCGCCGCGGCGGCGGCGGCCGCGCAGCGCGGCTGCTTGCAGGGCGGGCAGGAGGGCAGGCCGGCCCCCTTGCGCTTGCACACCATCTCGGAGGCGACCTCGCCGGGCGGCCTGGCCGGCCCCAGGAGGCCCCGCACCGGCGAAGGCAGCAGGCCCGAGAGGAGGAGGCGCTGGCAGCGGCCCCGGGGCTCCCAGGCGCCGGGCGGCAGGCGGAGGAGGCGACGGGTGGCGCGCTGCTCCGCGGTGGCGAGAGCTGCGTAGGGCGGCGGTGGCAGCAGGGGGTCCCCGGCGGGCAGGGGCTGCTCCGGGGCGGGCGGGCTGGCGCTGTGCACGATGAAGCAGAGCATGCAGGGCCCGCGCAGGAAGCAGCTCCGGCTGCGCGGCGGCACCTTCCTCCCCCGGCGGCAGCGGCGGTCCCGGCTCAGGCTGCTTGCCTCTTTCGAGAGCAGGTGGCCCATATAGGAGGCGGCAGAGGCGGAAGGGCCCGCGAGGTGTCACCTGCGGGAGGCGGAGGCGGGCGCCGTCATGCTGCCGGCGGGGGCGGCAGGTGGCAGGGCCGGGCTGGGACAGGACAGGACGCGGCGGCGCGGCTGGTTCCGGGACGCGGCGCCGGGCGGGAGAAGCTTCCGCTACCGCCCCCCTGACCTCCCCCGGGGGAGGCGAAGGGGCGGTGCTCCGCGGCCTGGCCGCCGCCCGGGGCTGCTGCCGCCCACGGCCGAGCTGGGAGCTGGGGGCGGCGGAGAGCGGCCTTCCAGGGCCCCGCGGCCCCGGCGGCAGAGGCGGCCCCGGCGGCAGAGGCGGCCCCGGCCGCCTCCTCTCGGAGCGGCCCGGCAGGGAGCTGCGGGGGCGCCGGTTACGGCTCCGGGCGCCGGTTACGGCTCCCCGGCCGGCGCAGACCGCCCCACGCACACATACACACACGCTGTGCGTGTGGGGGTACGTATCCACTAAGTGCCCGTGTGTGTCCAAATATGCAGTGTACGTGCGTTATTTAAATGCACTGTGTGTAAAAATACAGATGTATAGCGTGGAGCCAGTGTATAAGCATATAATATATATGTGTGTGTATTATTATAGATACGTATATAAAACATCCATATTTCTGAATACCTGAAATAAAGCTTTTTTGGTCACAATTTGCAGGGGAAGGTGAGAGGGCTCCTGCTCACCTGTGTCAGATTGTACACAGCTGTGCAGGACTGTAGCTGGCTGTTTGCAGTGGCAGGGTAACACAAGCTTTGAGACCACCAAAAGCGTTCCTCCAGGTTTTCTCCATCAACACCTTCTTCCCACCAACACGCTCCAGCAAATATCTGGTTTCTGCTGTTTCAAATCATTGTCCAGCCAGATGCAGAGCCCATATGGGGCCTCTGTCCCCATACATTCTGCTCCTGAGGATGCTCGCCTCTAATGGCAGTGTGTTGTACCTCGCTGCAGGTGCCCAGGGTATATAAATCTTAGCAAATATGGGCCATAATGCTTTAATTAAGACTTCCCTTAATGCCTAGCAAAATTCATTTGCATGTTTCAGCCTTCAGTTCTAACTTACTGATGTAAATTGACTTAGATATATAGGTGTAAATACATGTGGAATTTTGTCTTTAGTAAAAGGTGTTTGGGGAGGGAGAAGGCAAGTTAATAGCTAGAGTATATATGGTGCAGTACTACGATTAAGTAACAAAGGGCAGCAGAAGACACGCACAGTATTATATACTGTGAAGCAGATCCTTAGGCCTTTTGCCCAGGAACAAGTTATGTTAGGACTAAAATACCCGTGATGCCATTATTTTTGTTTGTTTCCTGTATTATTAGTCTTCAACAGCTCAGTTAAAATAAGTTTGCTATGAGAAAAATACTAAATATACCATTGGATAAAAGTAGAGTAATAGCGTATTTTATCTGAACTTATAACTCACTGACATCCATCAATATAAATGCAGAAAATTTTGGCAAAAATTTGGCAAGGTCTTTTCCTCCCTCAGATTTCAAAAATATTTTTCAATGAGAACAAACAAAGACAACATTAAAAGAAGATGAAGGTCCAAGTGAAGCCTTCAAACCAAATGACATTCAGAATAAATGTTTGCAATGTCAAATACTCAAATCTCCTCTTTAAATGTGGTTTGCAGCTTCTGAATAATCATTGTGACATGGTCTTCACTTATAGCATCACATACTAGTATTTCCTGCAGAAATGCTGGTGGGGGTACCTGATTTGTGGGTGTCACTTTCATGTCTGATAGTCTGATATATATTGCCCCATCATTTTGAGATATATATACACACCATGCGTACACATATATGTCATATATGGAATTCTTCCCATTCCTTTAATATTTACCTTGACATGATCCATCTCTGCTACCTCCTTTTGAAATAAGTTGACTTGTACAGAACGTAGACAAGGACACATCTCATCTCGTCTTTCTGAGGCAATTTTACCTTCAGATAATTTTTCTACGTAATTCTTGTCATTCTTCTCCTGATAACTAAAGCTCAATCCTTGAATTTGGTCCTTGGGGCACTGTTCCTGATGGTTTTCTTGTTTCTATAAAGACTGCAGAATGAAAGAAAGAAAACTAAGCTGATAAATGGTCAGTTTTCATATGCTACTCATTCTTCTAGTGCTTTGTCATTTAGCTGGTAACAAGATTTTGGCCCTAAAGATGACAGCAGAGCTGTTCTACTGGCAGTTTTATTGGCAGATATTAGAACCACAAATATCTGCAGAACAACTTCTTCTGATTCAGTGTAGCACATGTGATTTTTCTGCTCCAGCATGAGATACGAGAAAGGAGTTTTGGCTGTACAATGTGCAGGAGTGAGAAACTGAGACAATAATGTTAGCTGAAAAATAATCTTAGCTCAAGGTTTATATTTCTGTGAACAGAAAAGGACTTGTGGGTGATGTAATGGTTGGAAGCCATCTTGGGCATAGTGATCTTGAAATGATAGAGTTTTCAATTCTTGGAGAAGTAAGGAGGGGGGTCAGCAGAACTGCTACCTTGGCCTTCTGGAGATCAGACTTTGGCTTGTTTACGGGGCTGGTGGACAGAGTCCCTTGGGAGGCAGTCCTGAAGGGCAAAGGAGTCCAGGAAGGCTGGACACTCTTCAAGAAGGAAGTCTTAAAGGCGCAGGAGCAGGCCATCTCCATGTGCCATAAGATCAGCTGGTGGGGAAGAAGACCAGCCTGGCTGAACAGAGAGCTTTGGATGGAACTCAGGAAAAAAAGGAGAATTTATGACCTTTGGCAGAAGGGGCAGGCAACTCAGGAGGACTACAAGGATGTTGTGAGGTTTTGCAGGGAGAAAATTAAAAGGGCCAAAGGCCAGCTAGAACTTAATTTGGCTACTGCAGTAAAAGACAATAAAAAATGTTTCTATAAATACATTAGCAACAAAAGGAAGGCTAAGGAGAATCTCCATCCTTTATTGGATGTGGGGGGAAACAGTGGCAAAGGGTGAGGAAAAGGCTGAGGTACTTCATGCCTTCTTTGCCTCAGTCTTTAATGGTAAGACCAGTTGTTGTCCAGGTACCCAGCCCCCTGAGCTGGAAGACAGGGACGGGGAGCAGAATGAAGACCCCACAATCCAAGGGGAAATGGTTATCGACCTGCTACCCCACTTTGACACCCACAAGTCTATGGGGCCGGATGGGATCCACCCAAGGGTACTGAGGGAGCTGGCAGAAGTGCTCACCAAGCCACTTTCCATCATGTACCAGCAGTCCTGGATAACCGGGGAGGTCCCAGTGGACTGGAGGTTAGCAAATGTGATGCCCATCTTCATGAAGGATCTGGGGAACTCCAGGCCTGTCAGCCTGACCTCAGTGCCAGGGAAGATTATGGAACAGATCATCTTGAGTGCCATCACGTGGCACGTACAGGACAACTAGGGGATCAGGCCCAGTCAGCATGGGTTTAGGAAAGGCAGGTCCTGCTTGACTAAACTGATCTCCCTCTGTGACACAGTGACACTCTTAGTGGATGAGGGAAAGGCTGTGGATATAGCCTACCTAGACTTTAGTAAAGCTTTTGACATCATTTCCCACAGCATTCTCCTGGAAAAACTGACTGCTCATGGATTGGATGGGTGTACCCTTCGCTGGGTAAAAATCTGGCTGGATGGCTGGGCCCAAAGGGTTGTGGTGAATAGAGTGAAATCCAGTTGGTGGCTGGTCACAAGCGGTGTTCCCCAGGACTCGGTATTGGGGCCAGTTCTGTTTAATATCTTTGTCACCGATCTGGACGAGGGGATCAAATGCACCTTCAGTAAGTTTGCAGACAACACCAAGTTGGGTGGGAGTGTTGATCTGCTCAAGGGTAGGAAGGCTCTGCAGAGGGATCCGGACAGGCTGGATCCATAGGCTGAGGCCAATTGTATGAGGTTCAACAAGGCCAAGTGCCGGGTCCTGCACTTGGGTCACAACAACCTCATGAGATGCTACAGGCTTGGGGACAAGTGGCTGGAAAGCTGCCCCACAGAAAAGGACCTGGGGGTGTTGGTTGACAGCTGGCTGAAGATGAGCCAGCAGTGTGCCCAGGTGGCCAAGAAGGCCAACAGCATCCTGGCCTGGATCAGAAATAGTGTGGCCAGCAGGACTAGGGCAGTGATCATGCCCCTGTACACGGCACTGGTGAGGCTGCACCTCGAATCCTGTGTTCAGTTTTGGGCCCCTCACTACAAGAAGGACATTGAGGTGCTGGAGCGTGTCCAGAGAAGGGCAACAAAGCTGGTGAGGGGTCTGGAGCACAAGTCTTATGAGGAGTGGTTGAGAGAGCTGGGGTTGTTTAGTCTGGAGAAGAGGAGGCTGAGGGGAGACCTTATTGCTCTCTACAACAACCTGAAAGGGGGTTGCAGAGAAGTGGGTGTTGGTCTCTTCTCCCAAGCGACAAGTGATAGGACAAGAGGAAATGGCCTCAGGTTGCACCAGGGGAGGTTTAGGCTGGATACTAGGAAAAACTTCTTCACTGATAGGGTTTCAGGCATTGGAACAGGCTGCGCAGGGAAGTGTTTGAGTCACCATCCCTGGTGGTATTTAAAAGACATGTAGATGTGGCCGTTAGGGACATGGTTTAGTGGTGGACTTGGTAGTGTTAGGTTAACAGTTGGACTCAATAATCTTAAGGGTCTTTTCCAACCAAAATTATTCTATGATTCTATGATTTTGTGTTACCTCAGTTGTGAATGCTATTTAGGAACTGAGACTGTGTTCATTGTTTGTAGACATTGCAAATCTGTGAAAGTTGTTGACCGATTATGTTCCATTTGTAGTAGAGCTATACCAGCAAATCCTTTCTGCTATTCTAGTTAAATGTTTTCTGGTTATAAGTAAGGAAATATCATTCCCCACCCTCCCATCCCCTTCCTTTCTTGCAGTTGATGTGGCCATGCTGCCAAACTTAAGTGTAGATCAAGCATAGAAAATTAGATAATTTCATTATGGGTGCATAAAAGAATGTTTGCGTGATGACTTGTTTGGGTTCTTTTAGAAAATACAGCTTGGTATAAATATGTCAGGTAAAATGCATGAAAAGTATGTTATTAACTAGACACTGTATTTGAATAGGCAAAGTAAGAATCCCCAGGTGCATGCTTGAATATGTATGCTAATTACCCAGTGTATGGATAATCTATTTGAAAATTCAAAGCAAATGTAGTATGTTCATCTCAGCTGAAGATGACGAACTACTTCTGAGACTATTAATCACCAAGGATGGTTTTCTTACTCAGCCTTCTGAGGACTTTGAATAGAAGAAGTTGGGGGAGGGACCTCTTTTGGTTTTCTTAAAAGCTTTTCCATCCCCCAAGCCCTCTGCCTGAAAGCTAGACAAAACAAGCAGAACTTGTAGGAGACTGAAAGAATATTGAGGGTGTGGCAATATTAAAAAAAGGGACAGGTTATCCCATCAGAGATAACTAGTGGTTCAATTAATCAGATATAAATTCTGTCAATAGTAGATGCATTAGACTTGAACTTTTCCAAGTTACTTCAGCTAGTAAAAGAAACTCGGGTTTTAAAAGTACTGCCTAAAATATTTATTACACTGGTTAAGGATGATTGCTGGCCAGGGTCAATCCACAACAGGAATAAAACATAAATTCACTGTGAATAAAGGTACAGGTAGCACAAAGACTTGTGACATGATGACAAATGATGTCAGAACAGTCACAAAAAAGTATCATAAGAATTATCAATTACTTCTTTTTTCCAGTACAGAATTAAATACAATTTTGTAGTTAATATTTTTTTTCTATAGTGTTACATTTAGATAAATTTATTCTCTTTATCTTTGAAAGTACCGATTCTTGTTTTTAGTATCTTTCAATTTTCTTGATCCCTCAGAATTCTTCTTTAGACAAATCTCTTTGGAACGTTAACTCCTATAAATTGTTTATGCTAGTAATTTGTTGCTCTAGAAGATGTCAGATTGAAAACCAGCAGCAATTCAACTGGTAGAGTGGGTTTTCATTATGACAGTAACACATTGTCATCACCTTAGTTTTATAAGCCTTGCAAACCAGGGATTTCTCCTAATGATTTCAACCTCCATTACCAAATTTTTAAAGTAATTTTTAAAGTTGCTGTCTGGGGTTAAACCACCACTGCTATGTTTACCACAATTATGTTCAGTATGTTTATTTTCCCTCCAAGTAGATTGTTCCTCTCAGTGGTTTTATGCACTGTTATCTCAAAATGGAATATTTTGTACAGCTGGGCCACTGTCGCAAAAGAGTTAGCAGACATAATGCATATCAGAAATTATAGTATTTCTGAAGTTGCCCCATGTAATAGAATTTTTTAACACCTTAAGTAGGCAAGTTACAAGCCAATGATACTGTTGGGATGCCATGGAGGCCAGGGCACCAGAGACCACAGGTGGTCCCCATGGCGCAGGTGAGGCAGGACAGGGACTCCCCAGCTGTGGCCAGATGTAACCTTATCCACATCCTAATTAACAGCATTCTTTTCAAATATCTTTATTACTGAAACATACGTATTTGTGACTAGTCATCTAGCTGTTTCAGTCATGTAGGTCTTCAAAGTTCCCCAAGGATTTGCAATATTTATAGGCAGCTGGAGAATGCCAAATTCCTTCCATTGCTTTCACTCTTCGATGTGAAGTTGAAACCCATTTCTCACAAAGCACCATCCACTATAATTTCTGAACTGTGAAAAAACCTCGTTCTGATCAAGATCTCATTTCAAAAGGACAATGGTGGAAGTACCATAAATAAGCTTTAGTTTGTTTTTAATAATCTAGGCAAGACTTTTCAAATACAAACGTACATATATACAGGGAGGCTTTAGACCAGTTTTCAATATGGTAGACTGTTGTTCTTCTGATAGCCTTCAAGAGCTGAACAAATTTTAAGTTACAATGTTGAATGGTGAGAAACAGGGGAGTGCAGGGTGGTTCTGGTTCAATGCAAGCGTTTTAACACTGGGTGTCACTATTGCTTCATGCAAGGGAGGCACGGTAACCACTTTTTTAGAAGCAGAATGAACTATTACATGACCAAATATCTTTATCAGCTGTGAAATCTTCACCGCATTAACGTCAGAAGGAAGATACAACTAACAGTTCATTTCTTCATTATCACTGCTTATATTTCATGAGATTAGAAGTCATAAAACCAGTAATGTTGGAAGCCTGAAAGCTACTACAACTAACACTATCTAGGAATTAAGCAGTAAAATCCCCTCAATGTATGATATTAAAGGTTTATTACATATGTAGCAAGAGATTGTGACATTTTTCAATGTTATCTCTGTGCATATTTAAATAGGCCACACAGATTGATGACCAACGACTAGGATGGTATTTAATTTTTCAGATACAAAAGAACACAAGAAATAATAATTTAAAAAATAATTATGATATTGTATCTGGTCCTGATACCCATAAGGGCATGCTCATCTGGAATTATAACACAGCTGAGAGGGAACAGTCCAGGAGGTTCCTGGAGTGCATGGAAGATAACTTCCTGACACAGCTGGTAAGGGAGCCCACCAGGGGAGGTGCCCTGCTTGACCTGCTGTTTACAAACAGAGAAGGACTGGTGGGAGAAGTGATGGTCGGAGGCCGTCTTGGGCTTAGTGACCATGAAATGATAGAGTTCTCAATTCTTTGCCAAGTAAGGAGGGGTCAACAAAACCACTACCATGGACTTTTGCAGGACAGACTTCAGCCTGTTCAGGACACTGGTTGAGAGGGTCCCTTGGGAGACAGTCCTGAAGGGCAAAGGGGTCCAGGAAGGCTGGACCTTCTTCAAGAAGGAAGTCTTAAAGGCGCAGGAACAGGCAGTCCCCATGTGCCGCAAGAAGAGCCAGCAGGGAAGACGACCGGCCTGGCTGAACAAGGAGCTTTTGCCTGGACTCAGGAAAAAAAAAGGAGAGTTTATCACCTTTGGAAGAAGGGGCAGGCAACTGAAGAAGACTACAAGGATCTCATTAGCTAATGCAGAGAGGGAATTAGAAAGGCGAAAGCCCAGCTAGCGCTCAATCTGGCCACGGGCATAAGGGAAAACAAAAAATGTTTTTACAAATACATTAACGACAAAAAGAGAGCCAAGGAAAAGCTCCATCCTTTATTGGATGCGGGAGGGAACATTGTCACCAAGGATGAGGAAAAGGCTGAGGTACTTCATGCCTTCTTTGCCTCAGTCTTTAATAGCCAGACCAGGTACCCTCAGGGTCTTCAGCTCCCTGAGCTGGAAGACAGGGATGGAGAGCAAAATAAACTCCCCGTGATCCAGGAGGAAGCAGTTAACAACTTACTAAGCTACCTGGACACTCACAAGTCTATGGGGCCTGATGGCATCCACCCAAGGATGCTGAGGGAGCTGGTGGAGGAGCTTGCCAAGCCGCTCTCCATCATTTATCAACAGTTCTGGTTAACAGGAGAGGTTCCAGATGACTGGAGGCTTCCCAACGTGACGCCCATCTACAAGAACGGCCAGAAGAAGGATCCGGGGAACTACAGGCCTATCAGCCTGACCTCGGTGCCTGGGAAGATTATGGAGAGGTTCACCTTGAGGGCGCTCACAGGGCACGTGCAGGACAACCAATGGATCAGGCCCAGCCAGTACGGGTTCATGAAAGGCAGGTGCTGCTTGACCAACCTGATCTCCTTCTATGACCAGGTGACCCGCCTAGTGGGTGAGGGAAAGGCTGTGGATGTTGTCTACCTGGACTTCAGCAAAGCCTTTGACACTCTCTCCCACAGTATTCTCCTGGAGAAACTGGTGGCTTAGACTCTTTGCTGAGTGAAAAACTGGCTGGACAGCCAAGCCCAGAGAGTTGTGGTGAATGGAGTGAAATCCCATTGACTGCCGGTCATAAGCAGTGTTCCCTAGGATGCAGTTTTGGGACCGGTCTTATTAGATATATTTATCAACAATCTGGATGAGGGGATCGAGTGCACCCTCAGCAAGTTTGCAGACAACACCAAGTTGGGAGGGAGTGTTGATCTGTTTGAGGGTCAGAAGGCTCTGCAGAGGGATCTGGACAGGCTGGATCCATGGGTCCAATTGTATGAGGTTCAACAAGGCCAAGTGCCGGGTCCTGCACTTTGGCCACAACAACCCCATGCAATGCTACAGGCTTGGGGACGAGTGGCTGGAAAGCTGCCCTGCAGAAAAGGACCTGGGGGTGCTGGTTGACAGCCGGCTGAAGATGAGCCAGCAGTGTGCCCAGGTGGCCAAGAAGGCCAACGGCATCCTGGCCTGGATCAGAAATAGTGTGGCCAGCAGGACTAGGGAAGTGCTTGTGAGGCCCCACCTCGAATCCTGTGTTCAGTTTTGGGCCCCTCACTACAAGAAGGACATTGAGGTGCCGGAGCGTGTCCAGAGAAGGGCAACAAAGCTGGTGAAGGGTCTGGAGCACAAGTCTGATGAGGAGCGGCTGAGGGAACTGGGGTTGTTCAGTCTGGAGAAGAGGAGGCTCAGCGGAGACCTTATTTCTCTCTACAATTACGTGAAAGGCAGTTGCAGAGAGGTGGGTGTTGGTCTCTTCTCCCAAGTGACAAGTGATATGAAAAGAGGAAATGGTCTCACATTGCGCCAGGGGAGGTTCAGGCTGGATATTAGGAAAAATGTCTTTACTGTGAGAGTCGTGAAGCACTGGAATAAGCTGCCCAGGGAGGTGGTGGAGTCACCATCACTGGAGGTGTTCAAGGAACGTGTGGACGTGGCATTATGGGACGTGGTTGAGTGGGCACGGTGGTGTTGGGTTGATGGTTGGACTTGATGATCTTACAGGTCTTTTCCAACCTTAATGATTCTGTGAATCTGTGATTCTGTGATCTGGATTTCAGGACTGACCTTTAGGAAGCTGGGTCTATAGGAAATTTTTGGTCATATTGCCATAGCTTGTTGCCAGTTAATCCTACCAACAGTTCATAAAATTACCAATTCATAAGAACAGGTTCTTACAGGATGGATTAGCTTTTAAATGGTGTGTTAGGAATGCCGTTACGAAATAGATGGAAGGAAGTAGTATAATTTCCACCTTGGGTTTAGAAACAGCATTAAAGTAAGTACAAAATAAAGACCTAAAGTTTTTCCTCATAGGTATTTTTTGTTTTTATTGATATTTTTTACAGCAACCTATTGTAACTTTCTTATAAAAATAAGTATGTGTCTATGACAATTATAGTGTGGATAACTTGCAACATTTTTATCAAGACCATAAGTTATGGTATTTGCTTGGAAATGTGCTCATAGAAAACTCAAGAGAGATATAAGCCTCATTTTCCCAGGCACTTTATGTGCACTTCAAGCTCTGAAGAGCTTGAGATCTATGGTGTGATACAGTGGAAAGTTTGTGATGTGAAAGTTGTAACTCAACCCACAAATGGACATTTGCATATCTGAGAACAGCAAGCCTGATAAACAGGTGATCTCTGTGTAAAAGGCATAATGACTTAGTATCTGTGTTCTGTGACATCTAGTGTTAACATGACAGATTAAAGACTATGTCCTGTTTTCCGATCATATCCATGTATTTAATCAGGTTTCATCTTTTCAGAATCTATATAAAAATATAGGGCTGAGAGACACTTCTAAAGTCAATTCATTTTCCGCTGTCATGGGCAGTTACATTGCACAATCCTGTTAACTACATTTATCGAGCTCCATTTTACAGCTAATTATATTTGTCTGACCACACCCATGGAAAAGCTATACTACAATCTCACATCTTTCATGATTGGATATCACCTAGTTGTTTTCAGATTAAATTTATTCATGATTAATTAAGCTCCCAATTTTAGTCCTTTATAGTTAGTTTATGCCAGATCTGCAACTTAGTTTGTGAAGTTCTGTGATCAATATAATTTTGTTCTTTCGTCTTTACTGTGTAAACTCCTTTGCAATTGCTTTTATCACAGTGCAAGCTAAAACAACACTGGAAAAACCTGAAAAACAGGAAGTCTAATTATTGCGGCTATGCAATTGATGTGTTGAGATGCTTGCGCATATGACTGATGAGCAGTTGGGTAACAGACTAGACAAGCAAGATGTGTACATTCAAAGCATTAATGAGGTGTACACACTACATATATGATACTGATATAAAGAGGCTGTGCAGACCAGCTATGAAAGTAAAGAATTTAAGATATACAGCATGAGTTGATCACATGGGACTGTAAAGGATGGAATTCTGAGTGCCTGCTTCATGTGTAAAAAGAATATGAATCAGATAAACAGATGACAGAAAACTGTATCTAGCAGAGAGGTGCAAGGTACTGACAAATTGTATATAAATGGAAGCTGCAGATTTGGTTTGGACTGCTAGATGTCATTGCATGCTGTTTGGTCACCAACACTCAGTATTGTTGTTGGTTCTTGACATACTACCTGGAAAAAAACCACTGAGTTTTGGACAGATTCTTTGGCTGAATGTCATATAAAATCCCTCCTGGTCGAGAGAAAGAAACTCTGGAGCAGCAAATATTAATACTGTCTGCAATATAAAAGGCCAGCCCTGAAATACCTGAGTCAGTGTCCCAGAATCATTAGCAGAAGCTAGTGGAAGAGGCAGAAGATCCTTTGCAGAGAGGTGACCTTGAAGATTTTGCCTTTGTCCATGTTATTTGAATGTCTACTCTTTAGCCTCACTTCTTTCTTCCTTGTACTCTTTCTGTTTATATAGAGCACTATAGAAACCCAGTGGAATGGCAGTCATGACTGAAAAACAAATTTTGAAGGGTATGTGCTATTAAAGAAAGAATAATGTATGTATAGATTAAAGGCTGTAGATAAGCCATAAAGCCTGTAATAAATTACACAAATAAAACAGCTGGCACAGACCTGCCTTTGGTACCTCTACCAGTTTTGGCTGGGATAGAGTTACATTTCTTCATAGGAGCTTGTATGGGGCTGCATTTTGGATTTGTGACTAAAACAGCATTGATAACACAGGGATGTTTCAGTTACAGCTGAGCAGTGCTTACACAGAGTCAAGGCCTTCTCTGTTTCTCATGCTGCCCCGCCAGCGAGCAGGCTGGGGGTGCACAAGAAGTTGGGAGGGGACACATCCGGGACAGCTGACCCCAACTGACCAAAGGCATATTCCAGACCATATGATGTCATGCTCAGCAATAAAACTGGAGGAAGAAGGAGGAAGGGGGGGCGTTCAGAGTTATGGCATTTGTCTTTCCAATAACCGTTGAGTGTGATGAAGCCCTGCTTTCCTGGAGATGGTTGAACACCTGCCTGCCGATGGGATGGAGTGAATGAATTCCTTGTTTTGCTTTGCTTGCACATTTACCTATTAAACTATCTCAACCCATGAGTTTTCTCACTTTTACCCTTCTGATTCTCTCCCCCATCCCACTGCGGGGAGTGAGCGAGCAGCTGTGTGGGGCTGAGCTGCTGGCCGGGGTAAAACCACAACAGTACCCTTAGTCAACATGAGTATGAATAGAGGTTTCCCCAGTCCTCCATCCCTGTAGACCTACAATTTTTATCAAGCTGCAAAGTTTACACCAATATGGAATGTTAGAGTATTGCTGGTGGAGAGCAGACCTCCTCAATTAGAAGACTAGATTGGGAAGAAAGAATTAAAAAAAAAAAAAAAAGACAGTAGCAAAAGGGGCAGAAAAGTGAAAAGTACAAAGATACTGAAGGGATCAAAAAATTGAAAGCCTACTAAGCTAGATAGTGACCTGAGTCAGACAGAATTTTGAAAAGGATCTACCTGCATTTTTTTCTTCTAAAAACACCTAGAGTTTTGCAACTCTACCGCTGTATTTTACTGGGGGACAGACAAGAGCAACAAACTTTTCAGACAGAGAAATCTCAGACCTGCTGGATGAGACCTAAAAAGGTGTACATACAAATCTCTTTTCTGCACTCTGTGTTCTTCCAGAGTTAGTCTCCCCCACAACTTTTAGTGACTCCCTGGATTGCAGCCATGCCAAGACAGAGATAGAAGGGATGTGGGGGAGACATGGAAAGTCTTTTTAAAGTCCTGACTATGCCCTGCCTTTTAAAGACTCTTGTGCAGCTCGTCCACCAGCTTGTACCCCATGTCCATCCCATCCCAACTCCTTTCTTGGGTTAACCCACCCCCCAGCTCATGCTAGCTTCTACTCAGGCAGGGTGCAGGGGCTGTGGAAAGTACCGTTCCTCCTGACTGTTCTTGCCACAGAGAAGGACACGTGTTGACTGGCAACAAGGCAATCAAGATGGTCCACTGTGCTGTACTGGATGAACACTGGTATGGAACTTCAGGCATAGGAGTGAGGAAAAAGGGCAGGGAGGAAAGAGAAAAAAGGCAAGAGCGGATATCTTCCTTCAGCCTCTAATTTCAAATTGTGCCTCTGCAATGTTTTTCCCACTTTGCCTAGTTCTCCTGACTCTGGCAAAAAAACTGAGGTGAACCTGTTTCTTGGGCAAGTAGAGGGGGTGAAGGCTCAAAGGCATTGCTGTCTCTTGTGTTGTGACCTGACTGAAATGATGAACCTAGAAGGACTTGCTCAGAGCAGCTCCCAGAAGAAGAGCATGTAAGGCAGTGAAGGCACTTTTTCATTCATTTCCTGCACAAGATGGATGGCAGGAAGTGTATTTTGTCCTACTGATAAAATAGAACATCTAAATTCTTATCTATACATGTGAAAGGACCCTGAAGAAGCTCTTCCAGATTTGTGGAAGGAGAGCAGTATTCATCTCCAATGTGAAGCTGCAAATACCCTATGTACGGTGATTTGCAGTACACATGCATGAAACTGGTGGGTCATTCTAGGAAGTGACAGAAACCTAGCTGTAAATTACCTGTGAAGATGACACCTACGTAAGTGCATGTCATTACTGTGATCGTGCCTGGAAATGATTAGTAACACAGTCCTTCATTTTATCTGCAACTGCAGAAGTACATTTGGGCATGTAAACTTCATCCATACTTTGACACAGTGAAAGCATGGGCTACTTGAGCAACTCCGTAAGATCAGGCTGATTATGTTCAAATTTTTGCGCAATGCTGCAGTGGGAGTAAAGGACAATGGATAAGTTTCAGCTATCTTCATTTGTCTGCATTTTGATTTCTACAACCATTAGAGCAAGTGCTGAGCTTGGTGTTGCAAAAGCATTATTCTGACAAGGTTGGTGATTAATAAAGGTTATTTAGGCCTGTGGTGATTATATTGGATATACTAAGACTAATAACCACAAGTTATCACACTTAGATTGTTTAGATACTTTACCACAGAAAACATGAGGGAAGGCAAGTGTCTTTATAAAGTTTTACCTGAAACTCCACAGAAACTTTTAAACTCCTTGGACTTTTGTTCAGCATACACAAAAATACTTTATTCCTCCACCTCTTCCTCCCTACCTTCACCCTATCAAGTATCACTATCTGATATTTTGTAATATTAGAAGTTCATATGAAATTTCTTACTGGCTTTGCTTCACAACAATTTACAATGTCAAATTTTCATATTTCAAAGAGCAAAATGTTAATTGCTAAGGATCAGAAAAAGTATACTTCTCTTTCCTGTGGAAGAGGCAGATTCAGCAACAGTCATGAGTTCCTGCCCCTGACAGACCAGGAGGCAATTCTTCCGGGATGAGGAAACTCCCACTGATAAAGATAATTCAACAACATTCATGTTCCATGTTACATACTTTGTAATAATGCAAAGAGGCACCCCAGAGGGCTAATTAGAACAACTATTGAACACCTGAGAGCTCTAGTTTACAAGTTTGTCCATAATATAAGGAAATTAAAAAAGGTAGTATAGGAGAGACTAAAAGAAGTCATAGATCTTTTTCTGACGCAAAAGGCTTAGGCAGAAATAGGAAAAAAATATTTGGAGAATGGTAAGACAGGGCCAGCTCTTACAGTAGGCCCAGAGAAGAAACAGAATTGGAGGAGACTAACATCTTATGGCCCTTATCCTGAAAACTTAGTAGAGATTCAAATCTCAGTCTGTGCAGTGTGTGAGGTTCATATTTCAGAATGTTTTTCACGGTAAGGTGGAGAAGTTGGGGAGAAGATTTTTGAAGTCATGATATGTTTGGTGAATTATATCATAAAGTTTCTAAAAATACTGTTTGGCAAAAAAGTGTTTCTTTGGAGGGTGGGAGGAACCACTTTAAAGGATGAGTTCCCCATCATAGAGGCTGCATATGAAAGTATAAAAGAATATTCCCGCATAGAGAAGAGACAAGACTTTCTCTGATATCAGATAACTCACACCTAGTAACAGATTTCAGTTTTAGAAACAGCACAAACAACAAGTGAAACATCATAAAATCTGCAAGGACATAATCTAGAATTTGACTTTTCCTTCATAGGATATTAAGGAATATAAAAAGCTTATGTAATTTTAACTGACTTGTCTGCTTGTTTGAAAATGGCAGTCAGGATCTGGCTGCTCTTGACTTGTTTTCTGTTGGTTGGAATTCTGATGTGTTTGCTCTGAATACAATATTATAATTATCACATCAGTATTACCATATCATATCCTGCCAGTACAGTAAGGTAGCAGCAGCAGTTCACATTATGAAAAAAATATTTTGGGGAAAATATAAGTATCTGATTTTGCACTCTAATAAGGAATTTGAAAAATCTATGTCTCAGTGTTTAAATGAAAGACTTGGCCACTTATCTATATCTTTACAGACCTAGTCTTAATTTCAACTATTGTACTGTCTGATTCATTATGTCATCCTTACGGCTGAATACAGTAGGTCATCTCAATTTCAGGGCGCTGTATGAGGAAAGGGAAAGTTAATGTTACTGCTTTGCTGAATACTTGGGTAGGCTATACTGTACAATTTACCTGTTTGCTGGGGTAAATTGCCTTTTCTAATTTGTTCTGCAGATATAATCATCTGATGTTCAAATGCTATCTTAAAGTTCTACTTTGCTGGAATGGAAGAAAAAAATGTATAAATGTGACACAATTTCAACCCAGTTAATTGTAATAGTTTACACTCTGCTTCTACAATGACATGCTTAGTGTTTGACAGCATGCAGTAAGCATACTTGGAAGTGTTTAGCAGTTAGGGTGTCAAGTATGGCTATAATCTTAACGGCTTATCTCTCATTACAGCAAGGGAAACAGTTGGATGTTTTCATTAATGTTTAGCCTAACATCACAGTGAGGTGTGTTTAGGTAGTGGTAACCCTATACCCCAAGGTAGAAGGCAACCTCTCAAGATCCCCTTCCGTCTTATGCAAGATATCAATCCTTTAACTGGCAGAGCGTAGAAGTAACAAGTTTTTTGTTTGTTTGAGATGATGATCTACTCAGCAATTAAAAAACACTTGAACTGGTAAACATGAAACATGGTCTGCCTGAAGATGGCAGTATTTGATTTGGAAGAATAAATCCTGGCAAGAACTGCAGCTTGAATCCTGCTTTATTATTCATCGTACCAGGGCACATAAGTGACAGGCTGTCAATAATTAAAGGGACGGTAGGAGAAGAGAGGGCACATGTTTCACAGTCTTCTGACCTGCCATAATTTTTCCTTCTCTCTCAGCATGAAGATTCTCTAGTGAGCGTGTAGTAATAATCTATTTACAGGCATTACAAGACCTGCATTCCAGTCTCCAGCAACCCTTTCCTAGGAAATCCTTCATTTCTGGGTTTTTTGTTTTTTAATCATTTGCCCATTAAGATTTGTCCTATAATGAAGTGACGATGCTAAACATGTCAGCACTGTATTGCTTCCATTTCACAATTTTAAGTGTTTGAGAATACCTGGACTTTAGTAAAGCCTTTGACACTCTCTCCCACAGTATTCTCCTGGAGAAACTGGTGGCTTGTGGCTTAGACAGGTGTACTCTTTGCTGGGTGAAAAACTGGCTGGACAGCCAAGCCCAGAGAGTTGTGGTGAATGGAGTGAAATCCCATTGACTGCCGGTCATAAGCAGTGTTCCCTAGGACGCAGTTTTGGGGCCGGTCCTGTTTGATATATTTATCAATGATCTGGATGAGGGGATCGAGTGCACCCTCAGCAAGTTTGCAGACAACACCAAGTTGGGCGGGAGTGTTGATCTGCACGAGGGTTGGAAGGCTCTGCAGAGGGATCTGGACAGGCTGGATCCATGGGCCCAGGCCAATTGGATGAGGTTCAACAAGGCCAAGTGCCGGGTCCTGCACTTGGGTCACAACAACCCCATGCAACGCTACAGGCTTGGGGAAGAGTGGCTGGAAAGCTGCCCCACAGAAAAGGACCTGGGGGTGTTGGTTGACAGCCGGCTGAAGATGAGCCAGCAGTGTGCCCAGGTGGCCAAGAAGGCCAACAGCATCCTGGCCTGTATCAGAAATGGTGTGGCCAGCAGGAGTAAGGCAGTGATCATGCCCCTGTACACGGCACTGGTGAGGCCACACCTTGAATACTGTGTTCAGTTTTGGGCCCCTCACTAGAAGAAGGACATTGAGGTGCTGGAGCGTGTCCAGAGAAGGGTGACGAAGCTGGTGAGGGGTCTGGAGCACAAGTCTGATGAGGAGCGGCTGAGGGAGCTGGGGTTGTTTAGTCTGGAGAAGAGGAGGCTGAGGGGAGACCTCATCGCTCTCTACAACTACCTGAAAGGGGGTTGCAGAGAGGTGGGTGTTGGTCTCTTCTCCCAAGTGACTAGCAACAGGACAAGAGAAAATGGCCTCATGTTGCGCCAGGGGAGGTTTAGGCTGGATATTAGGAAAAAATGTCTTTCCTGAGAGAGTGGTGAAGCACTGGAATAACCTGCCCAGGGAGGTGGTGGAGTCACCATCACTGGAGGTGTTCAAGGAATGTGTGGATGTGGCATTGTGGGACGTGGTTGAGTGGGCATGGTGGTGTTGGGTTGATGGTTGGACTTGATGATCTTACAGGTCTTTTCCAACTGTAATGATTCTGTGTGTGTATCCAGATATTTAAGTACCATGTTTAAGTTAAAATTAAGTTAAAATTATATGCAACTTCAAGGGGCTACGGCCTTAGGAGAAAATAAAGTTGATGATAACTTACTAAGTATTCACCCTAGATTTCTTGCACTAATTCACAGAATCATTACAGTTGCCTCAAAGCAAATTTATTCTTAACAAGAGTATCATGTGAAAACCTTGTGTAAATAAGCAAACAAACCAGCCCAAATCAAAATAAAAGCTGTCTTAAAGAGAACACTTGAGCTATTCTTATTTTCAACGTATCCATGTAAATCCTGTCTGTATTATGCATAAATGCTTTTTTCACTATCCCTAATCATGTATTTCACTGGGTTATATGGGTGTATGAAGATGTTTTTATTGCTTTGATTAAAGACTCCACAATACTCCTGAAGTTCAATGCAAGTCATAGGTGGACATCATAACTACAGTGCTCCTGGCTGGTCACAGAGTTGAGATATTAGTTTCTGGTAACATGGTCAACTTTTATTATTTATGATCGTTGCTTCCAAAGCAGAGTTGTGATTCCCAAACTGGGTTATGAGGCTTGCAAGATCAGAATAAAGGTAAAATTAGCGCATCCAACCAATACGGGATTAATAAATACTCTCCTCATCATAACCAGAGATAAACTCTTGTGCTCATAAATGCAGTTCTCTAGACCATGAGATTAGTGTGCATCTTTTATGACAGGTTTTGGTAACCTGACAGATGTACTTCTAATCCCTTAAAGAGGGAAAGACTAAGCATGTGACCATTTACTTCCTCTAAAAGATGTGGTGTGTTCTGCTTCTCACTTATTATGTAGGAAGTTGGCTTTCCATCCTGGGCTTGCTTACAGTACTTTTAAGATCACAGACTGTTTGCATCCATTTGATGCACTAGTGTGTCCTGAACATGTGCCTGTTGTCACACTCAAATACTGTATGTCAGGAAAGGGGCAATAGCTTTTAGGACTGTCGCAGCTGAAAGTTAGTATGAAATGCAACCAAATCTGTATCAGTCAAGTTTAAGTCACATTAGAAGAATTCATGTTGAAACAGGCTTATGAGCATTTACAGCCAGCAGCTGCCGGTTACTAAGACGTGGCAGATAACACTGGAGAGCTGCATGTCTGCCCCACCTGCTGTCAAGGGACTGCTTGCTGCAGGACTAGAGCTGTGCCCCTTCTCTTTCTACTGCATATGCCAGAGTGGGCAGAGTAATATTCTGCACTAAGTCAACCATGTAGGCATACCATTTACCTCAGTAATTATTTTCTGAAGCTCAGAGGCTTACTTACTTTACCGGAGTGTATATAGTCCCCACAACTGATAGTTAAAGCTAGGAGTTTCTGTAAGCACTGACATGCAATGGAGTGATGCGGGAAGCATCATACCTGCACCTTTTGACGTTCCAGTCCAAGTGACCAGTATGCATTTACAACTGGACTGAGCAGTGGAAGCCTTTGGCAAGTCTAGAGCAACGCTCAAATTTTTCACCTGAATATATGGCAAGGCATGAGAACTGTTGCCCAGTATTCCAGAAACTGGGCGGGGTTTTTTTTGCAGGATTTTTCGTTTGTGTTTGTTTTTTCACTAAAGGGGTCACAGTCATTTCAAGGACACAAAGAAAAAAGAAAGGAGAAGCTGTATGGGAAGTTTCGTAATGCACAGAAACATGACATTTTAAGTAGTTCCTGATTTTAACCGAGGTCATTATTTCTAATCAAGACTTGTCAGCAGATTTCACTTCATTTAATCTGTGTTGGAGAGTGATATTGGAAAGGATTTATAATAAAACTAATCACGGCAATTTAAAAGTGTTACAAGGCAGGGGAGGAATTTTAAAAAAACAGGAGGTGTTTTGGGGGATGGCTCCCAAACAGGATTCATACATGTACCTTCGATTACAAACAAACAAAAAAACAAACCACATCCCACCCGTGCCAATCCTCATTCTCCCATATACCTCTAAGGAAGAGAAGCAGGAAAATTAGACTGTAGGAAAATTAGATTGCAGGCACACACAGACAGAGAATACAATCCATCTAAGCATAGGATGTCTAAGTATAGGAGTAGATGCTAAAGCCTTCTGAGAACAACCCCTGCCAAAATAAGATTCTCCGATTTTTTTGGACAGAAATAAGTGGAGCAAGTTAAAGAGGATTTTGTCTTGACAACCCCCAAGATAGCAAATGAGATAGCCCATGACAACTTTCGATGAAGAGAGATGTTTGAAGAATCGCCTTCAAGCAAAATTTGTAAGAAATCTTTATCATAAATTTATAAATTAATAACATCATTCATGTCATATTCTCTTCCTTCCCTGTCTGGATTCTTCTTCATCCCTCTGTCCTGCCCACAAATGTTTCTGTTTCAAGCAGCCAAACAGCAGAATGACTGAAAATAGATGACTTCCACTGCCGTATTATTCTGCCTAGTTAGTGTCTGTCTATTAGGCTGATGGTATAAACTTATAACCTTGGCAGATGTAGTAGAGTCAAGCATGGCTAAAAGATTTTTTTAAAAGGTAGTCTTTGGTTTTGTAGCAACATTTTTAGGCAGTGCCAACTCCCTGCAGTCTCTGTCTTTGAAAAGAAATGGGGGCCTTTGCCAGAATTCATGTTAACTACTGCTGGCAAAAACCTACAGGCAAACTAGCCCTTTATTTGGAAGCAGCAGCTGCAGCATCACATTTCAGAGAAACTGCATCTCTCAGTAACCTCTCAAAATTTCATCACCTTCCTCCCATAAGAACAACTAGGTTAAACATTTGTACTCTTGCAAAATGCATATCCCTAAAACTAAAGAAATATCTGACAGGCAAATATAAAAAGTCTAGGAAGACCAGAGACACCTTGACAGGTTATATGAATGCTGCTGTTAGGATATTTACGCTTCTACATTTTTCACATTTTAGTAAGATAGGACATATTCCTAAAGGGTTGACCCATATTGAATGAAATGCATATATCTTCCGTCTGTCACCATGTCAGGGAAATGCATATGAGATGTGTTATGAGATCAACTACGCTAGCTAGAAAAAGAAACACATTTCTGAGTGCGCAAGCCTGTTCGGGTTCCATGCTGTCCCATGGCTTAGAGATGGGAGGGAACAAAACTGATTGAATTAAAATGGGCCTAAAATAAGCTTTGCACATTTCATGTGCACATTTTAACTTTTCCTACTGGTGTGTTTCCAAAGAGAGAAAGAGAGAGTTTCAAACCATGAGTGTTCTGCCATGGCATGAAACTGTCCCAGTTGCTACATGCAATACTGCACTTACATTGCTGAATGTTGGATAGACAGACCCCACACTCCAGTTTTTACCCATGTGCAAAGTGCAGCATAGCTATGTGGGACTTAAGGTTGTAAGATTAAGTCCTGAATAATGTACTGCAACAGTTCTACTGCACCAGAAGATTAAATGAAGGGTCCTGCCGCAAAGTGCAACAAGGGCATAGGAACTGCCAGAGACAGCTGTGGAGAGCCATTGTCTCCTGCACTCAGTGCGAGACTTACAAAATTGGCTGCTGCTTCACTCTCCCTATGCATTTGTCTAACAATATCTGGCCTGTGGGCATGGAGTGAAAAGATCCTGTGATGCAACTGGCTGGCTGAGCTGTCGACAAGCTGTGTCTAGTAAATGGGATCCCAGGCTGGGAGAATGCCAATAATGCTGCTTCAAGGAAATGAGCAGGGCCAGGGGCCTCTCTCCCACCTATGCATAAATGTGCTTTAAAAGAGGTGCTCTTTTTGTTGCTTAGGATCAACTTCTCTGTCAGAGACTTAATGTGCAGTTTGCGTACCTGTGTTTAAATGTACAGGGGCTACAAAGCTAGGGAGAAAAAAAAATTGTGAGACTTTCTTTAGACTAAAGGAATTATGAGATAGAAATAAAGGAGCATTTGAAGGGTATTTCTCCAAGTATTAAAAGAGGAAAAGTTTAGTTTACTTGATATAGGGCTCTTCAGAAGAAAAAAAAACCCCATCCACAAAACAACTGTCTGAAAAAGATACATAGAAAATGTGATTCTTGTTCTAACTGCTCAGGGTGTTGCAGACGCATAGAAAAGTTCTTTAGGTGCTTTAGAGGAGTCTTGAAAGCTGGTGCCCATTGTAGATCTTGATCACTTGGGGAAAACATTTAGCCTTGAATGTCTAACTCAGGTTTTGAAAATGTGTCTTGGGCATTCAAACCAAGACCATCAAAGTACCTAAGTAAAATGTAAAGCTGTTCTTTCATTGTATGAATGTATCCAGTATTTTCACCCATATAAATGAAAGCATACTCTTTTGCCCACCTCAACCCTCATGGGTGGTGTTTGCTGTTTTCTTTGGCAAAGTCTACATCTCCTAATACTATTGTTGCAATCCATAAAGTATAGCATATTCCTCTTCCACCTACGTGTGCAGTGCATCACACCATCTAGCCTGCAGGTGAATATAATTCAGAGGATTCAGAGAGAGGTGGTTCCATTTTGCACTACAAGCAAAGGTGGTTCCATTTTGCACTACAAGCAAAGGACAGTGTGGCATGGCTATGGCAGTTGCAGAAAGCATCAAGCCATTATAGGAAATCAGTAATAAAACAACTGCATGTCAGTGGTTGCAAGAACTAGAGCATATGCTACCTAATTTTGCAGAATGACATAGCTATACTTCTGAAATTTAATTTTTTCTCAGCTTCTTTTCAGAAACCTGCAAACTCTATTGTTACAGAGTGGGATTATTCAGAATTAATTGCACAGATTGCTTGCCACGTACAATATTCCTTTACTGCTTGAAAAATACTGTCTGAGCTGCAGTTAGTTTGGGCAGTAGTGCCTAGTATTCATTAATTAAAGATCTATATTCCCTGTGGATTATCCTGTGTCTTATTTTTCACTTTGTACACTGATGTAAATTTGAATTGATTATGATTATGTTTCTTCTTAAATATTGAGAATGAAGTTCTTTACTCAAATAAATGCTTTGGTCATAATCTGGCTGCTTAAAATTAGCTAAAGTCACTTTTCAGTATTACTAACATAAAGATGAAGTTGCCCTGTGATACTTTATGCTCTTCCAGAATGTTTTGTGCAGTGACAAGTCTTTGAAAAGCAAAAAAAAAATTTATCAGGTGCCTCAGATGTATCATGACACTTTCTGTGCAGGGGCTGGCAGTAGATGCTGGAGATTATCTGTATGAAATCAAGCTTTATTAATTGCATGATGTGTAGTTATGTTGAATGAGGTAGAAATGATGGAGGGACTTGTAGGAACAGCTTGGTAAAGCTGTGGTTTTGATAGGAAGACAACAGGAACATAGAGTTAAGATCAAAAGAAAGATGCACTTGGCCTGCCTCATTTTACTGTTTTCTGCATTGTCTTAAAAGTGTTTAGGTACTTGTTGATACAGGATTGTCAGTTCTAAGGTGGGCTACAAAGTACAGTACAAATTGGGGGGTGATTGCTAGGTAAGTCTTTCTCCTGTGGGAATCTGTGCTGGTAAAAGAAAAAGTAAATCAGTCCTACCTACAGCTCTTCAAGTCCTCAGATGCAGTAGTAGAGCATGCACAAAGTAATCTCATGTTTCCTCCATAAAGCATGTGGAATTCATATTCAAAGCATTTGTTCTGAAAGGAATAGTGTTTCAAGTTAAAAAAAAAAAGTGTTTTCTCTGAAGTTATTTTAATATAATTAAAATCAGAAGCTGCAGATTAAAGCTTTGACCCGAATGTGAGAAAACAGTGAAATACAACTATGTCAGTTTGCTCATGCCCTTTTCAGCTGGCATACCACTTACAGACACACCACTTCAGGAAGCCATTAAGCCATGAAACTTGGATCTCTTATCCACAAAAGCATTTTAATATTTCTACCCAACGCAGCTGTTCCAATCAGTTGTTTCCTGATAATTTGATTAGCCTGTTCCTAAGATAACACACTTTTCATATTTAATTGTTAAGAATTTTCATACACATCAATGGGGCACTTTTGGGAACAGCATAGATGAATTGGAAAATGGATTCCTCAGTAGCAGTTACCTAATACATATCGTTTTGGAAGTTAATTGAAAAGACAAGCCTCCCCTTCTCTTTCTTGTAGTCCACAGTTCTCAAACAGCTTTTCTTAAAGAAGAGCCTTGATGTTGGTAGTGGCAGTCATGGCCACAAGTGAGAGAAGGACAGCAGGCTTTTCTGCCGTCTTGGAAAGGAAGTCTTAGCCAACATTCAAATAGCAATGGCTTCAAAAGTGCAGGAAAGAAGAAAAAAAGAATAATGTGAGCCTTTTCCCTGTTTACTGAGGGAGATATACACAGCAAGTGTGTCTCTTATAGGAGAAAGTGACTTCTAAAGATTAGTGAATTCAGATTCACATTACCATGAAGAGAGAAAAAAACCTGTTACCTACACGCACAGAAGGGGAGTATGATGCACAGGCAGGATAAGACAGCCTATAGTCACATAGGAGAGCTGTGGCAGAATAAGAAATAGGATACAAAACTTGACAGTCATTTCCTATGATCTCCTTACTTACCTCATTTCCCCCATAATGAGGACTGGGAATGAATTTAGTTCCACATCTTAATACTAGAACCCCACGTGGGGGAAAGTGTTCAGGACTGTCGTGCTTCCCTGAATAACACTATCTCTGAGACAGATCCTAAAATGCTGGAGTGTCTTAAAATGTCTGGAATGATTCAACTTCATTAGGATTAAATGTTCTGAAGGCTTCATGATGCAAAGTGTGCGAAATAATTTGGAGATGAAAAGGGAATAGTTTCCAGTTTGAAGAGATTTATTTTGAGTCTTTCGACAATTTTATATTATTTCTTGACATGAAACTTGTGATCCATCAGCATGAAAGGCTCCAGAATATAAGAAAATCGAGTCTTAATTAGTAAGTAGATGGAAAATTATAAACCCGTCCTCCTTCCTCATCTGCACTGCATTCGATTTGACAGCATTTTGAAGTCATTACTAGAATTTGTCCTTTTTTTTTTTTTTTTTTTTTTACTTTTACAGCATTATATCAGTATTTCCCAGCTTTTGGTTCACAAGCGATATATTGCTCACAAGATCTGGAAATAGCACTTGTGGCCACACAAATCATCTGTCCTTGCAGCCCATATTGACAGGAAGTGCAATTAGGATGTTGCCTTTATCATGTTACTTGCTCCTCAGCTTCCCAAGGGTCAAGTAAAAGTTGAAGGCAACTTATTCATAGGAATAAAACCGTTTGAAAAAAAAAGCTCAAGTCTAGACTTGGGGAGAATAATTGTGGTGGGTCGATCTTGGCTGGCTGCCAGACGCCCACCCAGCTGCTCTCTCACTCCCCCTCCTCAACTCGATGGGGGACAAAATAAGATGGCAAAGCTCATGGGTCAAGACTAAAGACAAGGAGATCACTTACCAGTCACCATCACAGGCAAAAACTGACTGGACTTGGGGAAAATTAATTTAGTTTATTACCAATTTAAAAAATAGAATAAGATGGTGAGAAACAAAGATAAAACTAAAACTGCCTCCCTACAACCTTTCTTCCCAGGCTCAACTTCACTCCTTCATTCCAAACTCTTCCACCTCCTCTGCACCAAGCAGAGCAAGGGGGACAGGGAATAAGGTTTGTGGTCAGTCCATAACAGTTCCTCTCTGACACTCCTTCCTCCTCAAACTTTTCCCTTGCTCCAGCCTGGAGTTCCTCCCATGGGATACAGTCCTTCATGAACTGCATCAAAGTGGGTCCTTCCCATGGGTTGCAGTTCTTCAAGAACTGTTCTAGCATAGGTCTTCTCCACAGGGTGCAGCAATGGACCACTCCAGCATGGGTCCCCCAGAAGCAACAGATCCTGCCAGACGACCTGCTCCTGCATGGGCTTCTCTCCATGGGCTGCAGCTCCTGCCAGGAGCCTGCTCCAGCGTGGGCTTCCCACAGGCTGCAGCTTCCTTCAGAGCATCTCCATCTGCTGTGGCATAGAGTCCTCCACAGGCTACAGTGTGGGTATACGCTCCACCGTGGACCTCTGTGGGCTGCATACCTACATCAGCATGGTCTTCTCCAACGGCTGCAGGGAAACTCTGCTCCAGCACTTGGAGCACCTCCTCCCCCTAATTCTTCACTGAACTTGATGTCTGCAAGGCTCCTTCTCCCACATTTTTCCCAATCCTCTCTCCCACAACTGCTTTGCAGTGTTTTTTCCCTTTCTTAAATACGTTATTACAGAGTCACCACCATTGGTCTTCTTGGCCACCTGGGCGTACTGCTGGCTCATCTTCAGCCAGCTGTCAACCAACACCCCCAGGTCCTTTTCTGCTGGGGAGCTTTCCAGCCACTTCTCCCCAAGCCTGTAGCATCTCATGAGGTTGTTGTGACCCAAGTCTAGGACCCGGCACTTGGCCTTGTTGAACCTCATACAATTGGCCTGGGCCCATGGATCCAGCCTGTCCAGATCCCTCTGCAGAGCCCTCCTACCCTTGAGCAGATCAACACTCCCACCCAACTTGGTGTTGTCTGCAAACTTACTGAGGGTACACTCCATCCCCTCGTCCAGATCATTGATAAAGATATTAAACAAGACCAGCCCCAAAACTGAGCCCTGGGGAACACTGCTTATGACTGGCCACCAACCGGATTTGACTCCTTTCACCACAGCTCTCTGGGCTCTGGCATCCAGCCAGTTTTTCACCCAGCAAAGAGCACGACCATCCAAGCCATGAGGAGCCAGTTTTTCCAGGAGAATGCTGTGGGAAATGATGTCAAAAGCTTTACTAAAGTCTAGGTAGGCTATATCCACAGCCTTTCCCTCATCCACTAAGAGTGTCACTGTGTCACAGAGGGAGATCAGTTTAGTCAAGCAGGACCTGCCTTTCCTAAACCCATGCTGACTGGGCCTGATCCCCTAGTTGTCCTGTACGTGCCACGTGATGGCACTCAAGATGATCTGTTCCATAATCTTCCCTGGCACTGAGGTCAGGCTGACAGGCCTGTAGTTCCCCAGATCCTTCATGAAGATGGGCATCACATTTGCTAACCTCCAGTCCACTGGGACCTCCCCAGTTATCCAGGACTGCTGGTACATGATGGAAAGTGGCTTGGTGAGCACTTCTGCCAGCTCCCTCAGTACCCTTGGGTGGATCCCATCCAGTCCCATAGACTTGTGGGTGTCAAAGTGGGGTAGCAGGTCGATAACCATTTCCCCTTGGATTGTGGGGTCTTCATTCTGCTCCCTGTCCCTGTCTTCCAGCTCAGGGGGCTGGGTACCTGGACAACAACTGGTCTTACCATTAAAGACTGAGGCAAAGAAGGCATGAAGTACCTCAGCCTTTTCCTCACCCTTTGCCACTATGTTTCCCCCCACATCCAATAAAGGATGGAGATTCTCCTTAGCCTTCCTTTTGTTGCTAATGTATTTATAGAAACATTTTTTATTGTCTTTTACTGCAGTAGCCAAATTAAGTTCTAGCTGGCCTTTGGCCCTTCTAATTTTCTCCCTGCAAAACCTCACAACATCCTTGTAGTCCTCCTGAGTTACCTGCCCCTTCTGCCAAAGGTCATAAATTCTCCTTTTTTCCCCTGAGTTCCAGCAAAAGCTCTCTGTTCAGCCAGGCCGGTCTTCTTCCCTGCAGGCTCATCTTCTGGCACATGGGGACTGCCTGCTCCTGCACTTTTAAGATTTCCTTCTTGAAGAATGTCCAGCCTTTCCTTTGCCCTTCAGGACTTCCTCCCAAGGGACTCTGTCCACCAAGCCCTTAAACAGACCCTCAAGAAGCCCAAGGTAGCAGTGTTGCTGACCCCCCTCCTTACTTCTCCAAGAATCAAAAAGTCTATCATTTCATGATCACTATGCCCAAGACGGCCTCCCACCATCACAAACCCCCACAAGTCCTTCTCTGTTCACAAACAACAGGTCCAGCGGGCGCCTTCCCTAGTTGGCTCACTCACCAGCTGTGTCAGGAAGTTATCTTCCACACACTCCAGGAACCTCTTGGATTCTCTTCTCTGCCATATTGTATTTCCAGCAGACATCTGGTAAGTTGAAGTCCCCCACGAGAACAAGGGCTAGAAACTGTGAGACTTCTCCCAGCTGCTTATAGAAAATTTCATCTGTCTCCTCATCCTGTTTGGGTCTATAACAGACTCCCACCATGATATCTGCCTTGTTGGCCTTTCCCCTGATTCTTACACACAGACACTCAACCCTATTGTCACCATCGTTAACCTCTAGACAGTCAAAACACTCCCTAACATAAAGGGCTACCCCACTGCCTCTCCTGCCTTGCCTGTCCATTCTGAAGAATTTGTAGCCATCCAGTGCAGCACTCCAGTTGTGCGAGTCAGCCCACCATGTTTCCGTGGTGGCCACTGAATTCGACTGAATTCACTGATTTCAACTGAACAGCAACTTGTCATCAAGTTTAGCATCTCCTGCTGTGTTATCATCAAAGCTTATCGGTAGAGATTTGACTTCCGCCGAGTTACTGAGAAAAATAGAAAAATCCTGGGCCAATGCCTGTTCCCTGAGAAATCTGTGTGCAATTCTCAGTGACCTCGCACCTTTGACACCATTTTAAGGCCTGCCAGAAAGAATTTTTAATCCAGTTGAATGTTTTTGTAACTTGCAGTAAGTATTAGTAGGACATACATAAAGGAATTATGAAATATCATTGACAGATACAATATTGTGCTAAGCAACTGAAGTATAAGATGGTACTAAATAAAGTGTCTGCAAAAATCCAGGTCTACAATAATCAATACGCTGTCAACCTGTTGGACAAACATATTTCTGGCGTAACTACAAGTTTCATCTTACAGTGAAATTATTTTGATAAGATTTGATTGTTTCTTGGACTCTTTCTTTACATTCTTCAATCATACTGTCCTGCCTCTCAAGGATGCCAGTCCTGGGTCCGGGTGCAATTCTATATTTAACTGGCTTTTCCATTCTGAAGGAGTATTACTGTTATGATTATCTTGAATTAAAGCTGTTAATGTTTTTCTAAAAAAAAAGGATATGGGATTGATATATCTGTCCACAACACCATTTGTTACAGTTACAATCGCCAACATTGTTCCAAACACAAAGCAGAGATTTCTACTTTTTCTACATTGTCATCTACAGTTTCACCATCTGCATCTTATTGTCAAATATCTGTTATCAAAGCAATGCTCTCATTGACTTACTTAGCTATGCTGCTGCAGGCATGTGCCGCATATATAGTACAATAGTTTGCCCAGAACTTTTTTTGCTGGGTCCTTTCATTGTGTTGAGCAATTCAGAGGTAAGTCATTGAAACATTACAAGATCACACTTACAGGGAAATCTTCAGCTCTTTGGCATTAGCTCTGAAAGCTGTGGATGTAATATCCCATGCCACCTGCATGCAATACTGTACTGTGGTGCAGCCTGTGCCTAAGGGCAAGGTCACATTTGTGCTCCGTAGTGTCAAAGGTGCTAGGTACTGAATACAGATGTATTGTCCCACCTGTGGCAGGCACTGTTCAGCGAGTTACATTAATGTTTCCGCCAGTTAAGCTATGAAAGCCAAACCTTCACACAATGAATTGACAGGGGTCTCTATCGTGATCTGAATATAGGACTTAAGGAGGCCTAATTAATTGTTTCCTTGATTGTAGTGGCCACTGATTTGCATTTAATTTTCCTCGTTAAGAACCTGTGTTTACATTTTAAGTGTATATTCATTGACATTTAATTTCCACAGTTTATACTCTATTTAAAAGCACATTCACCACAAAAAATGCTTTATTACCACATCTGCCTTAAATGATTTCTTGCACAGTGTAACTTCTGTTTATGGAATAATGGCTTTTGGTATTCAGTAAGGCATCTTTGAAGAGAATTTCTAGTTTTCAATAGTACTTCTCATTTTTTTTAGTTTAATATAGTTTCAAATCATTATAACAATAGTTGCTTTAAGACTAGCTGTCTTTTTAGAAGATTCAGACTTGGTTTTTGCATGCTGGCACTGCATTCTGTACGTATAGAATATATAAAATTAAATGATGATCATTGGCACTGCAGGCAACCATTAATTTTTAGCTTTAACTCTGTATTTCTGCATATATCTGATAGGGTGTTACCACATGCAACAGAAGACATTTTTGGTGTTTACAAGGAAAAAACCTTTACATTTTGAAACTCTCAAACAGCTTTGTTGCTGGCTGCATAAGAACACTTCGGAAGAACCCCCGAAGTTGAAAAGGTCAACTTTGAACTATATGAAAGGTCATATACGTGTGTCTGGGACTGAATCTTGATCCCACTAAAATAAATCAGATTTGTTAGTAGTTAACTTAAAAATGTGTTATTTCTTTTCTGTGATTTTGTTGCATGAAAGCTATCAGATTCATCTTGAACAAAAGCTGCTTAGCATTTTAGAGAGGCGACAATTTGCACCATAAACTTACCCATAAATGTGGATTCTATACTCACTTAAAATTCAATGACAGCAACTGCTTGAGATACAGTGAGCTCAAGGTTAAAGCTATATTCTATAGTATGAGACATTTAGATGAGGCATTGACAATTTAAAAAATGTAAGAGAACATAAAATGTAAAAGTCCTGGATTATAATAATATTGAGCCTTATTCCCAGGTGGTAACCATACTGCAGGTTGTAATACGGTACAAATTTGAGTAGTTTTGCCTATTAAGACCATCTTTAATTGTTGATGGGTTAAAAAAGTATCAGTAGAACAGTTTAGGCAATTTGAATTATTTTAGAGTAACCAAATGCTTTGGGAGACTCTGGGAAACCCTGGATTAGTTTTCTACCTGTGTTTTCTTAAAGTAGTAAAATCAGCAGCAACATTTTTTCAGAAGTTTGCAGAGGAACTAATTACTACAGCACCTACACTAAATTCCTGAAAAGTAGTTAACTAGGAATTTGAAAATAAAAAATAAAAAACCAAACCAGAAGCCCAAACAGGAAAAACCAACAATTTCCTCTCCCTCCCTCACCTACCCGTGCCCCCCGCGCGCCCCCCCCCCCCCCCCCCCCCATATTGCAGGATCAAGATACATTTCTTATCCATCTGAGTCAATTCCTCGTATGGTAATTTATTGTAATGACTTTTACCTTAGAAGAGTACTACCTATAGGAATATGTAACCCAGCAACAGCAAGTTTTCAGAAACCAAGCCACAGACATACTGATCTGTGGAGGCAAGGAATTTCCTCCTTTTTCTTCCTTACAGAAAGAGAAAGATATTATTTTAGATTAATGCAAAAGGGACCTTTTATGTTCATCCAGTTGTCACCCTTCTGAAAGAACACGAACCCAATACTTGTATTCAAGCAATTGTAGTATTATTTTCCACTTCACTTAATATGGGAAATTTTAATACAAAAATGTGCAGTATCTACTGCTGTCAAAACCAGCACTGTACAGTTGCAAAATAACCATCTCCTAAGAGTGCAGAACCTCAACCGGTATCAAATGATTGAAGTTATATGACAGTGACTTACTAAGATTAAACATAGAAGGCAGTGGATCTCAGAAAGAGGTGCCAACAGCAACAGGTGCTGCTGCTACACCACCAGCAAAACCCTCTCCCAAAATACACAACAGCTGAGGAATCACAATACCCTCCATGCGCATTGTGTATGTAGGCAGTATGTGCATTTTACTAAGATTGCAAAATGTTTGTTATAAATTTCTCTTTAATGGCTATCATATTATACAGTTACTATAACAGATATACTCCAGCTGCCATTATTAACTTGAGCAAAGCAATTAACATAGTAACTGTACTTGATTCAGTATAACAGCTATGAAAATTCTCTCTGTTGTAACTAGTTACTACCCTAAGAAATATCTTAAAAATAACCATGTTATGCCACAAATTAAACAAAAAAAAAATTACAGAGTCCTGCCTCTTTGATAAGGGCTCCCCCTCTCCATCCATCAGTTGGCAGTAAATACTGCTTGCTTGTCTTTTAGATCCCAGACCTTTGGTTTCAGGTAGGTATTACAGAATCACAGAATCATTAAAGTTGGATAAGACCTGTAAGATCATCAAGTCCAACGATCAATCAACACCACCATGCCCATTAAACCACAGCCCACAATGCCCCGTCCACACGTTCCTTGAACACCCCCAGTGATGGTGAATCCACCACTTCCCTGGGCAGCCTGTTCCAGTGTCTCACCACTCTCTCAGGAAAGACATTTTTCCTAATACCCGGTCTAAACCTCCCCTGGCGCAACTTGAGGCCATTTCCTCTAGTCCTGTCGCTAGTCGCTTGGGAGAAGAGACCAACACCCACCTCTCTGCAACCCCCTTTCAGGTAATTGTAGAGAGCGATGAGGTCTCCCCTCAGCCTCCTCTTCTCCAGACTGAACAACCCCAGTTCCCTCAGCCGCTTATCATAAGACTTGTGCTCCAGACCCCTCACCAGCTTCGTCGCCCTTCTCTGGACACGCTCCAGCACCTCAATGTCCTTCTTGTAGTGAGGGAGCCAAAACTGAACACAGGATTCGAGGTGCGGCCTCACCAGTGCCGAGTACTGGGGCACGATCACCTCCCTACTCCTGCTGGCCACACTATTTCTGATCCAGGCCAGGATGCCGTTGGCCTTCTTGGCCACCTGGGCACACTGCTGGCTCATCTTCAGCCGGCTGTCAACCAACACCCCCAGGTCCTTTTCTGCGGGGCAGCTTTCCAGCCCCTCTTCCCCAAGCCTGTAGAATTGCATGGGGTTGTTGTGACCCAAGTGCAGGACCCGGCACTTGGCCTTGTTGAACCTCATCCAATTGGCCTGGACCCATCGATCCAGCCTGTCCAGATCCCTCTGCAGAGCCTTCCTACCCTCCAGCAGATCAACACTCCCTCCCAACTTGGTGTTGTCTGCAAACTTGCTGAGAGAGTGCTCAATCCCCTCATCCAGATCGTCAATAAATACATTAAACAAGACCGTCCCCAAAACTGAGCCCTGGGGGACTCCACTTGTGACCGGCCGCCAACTGGATTTCGCTCCATTCACCACAACTCTCTGGGCTCGGCCATCCAGCCAGTTTTTAACCCAGCGAAAAGTGCACCTGTCTGAGGCACGATTCGCCAGCTTCTCCAGGAGAATATTGTGGGAGACAGTGTCAAAGGCTTTACTAAAGTCCAGGTAAGCAACGTCGACAGCCTTTCCCTCATCCACTAGGCGGGTCACCTGGTCATAGAAGGAGATCAGGTTGGTCAAGCAGGACCTGCCTTTCATGAACCATTGAGCCTAAATAATAATGTAAAAATGAACCCTTCTCATATGGTGAATTACACTCTTGAAGAACAAACATAGCATCATATGGAAGTACATGAGATAGTAGCTGTGGGAAGGTATGAAAAGGGCATGAAAAGATTAAGAGGAATATTAAGTTTGAAAGATGTGACAGTTTTATAAATAACATAGATGAAGAGAAAAATCAGCAGGCAGGATCAGCAAGCCTCTGCATTCATCAGCCTGTAGCATCATGTAAAGCAGATGAAGACACAGCAAAATACGAAGAAGATAGGATCCTTTTGCTGAAGGCTGACAAACTGATTCTGTAGGTCACAAAACCAGTAATGTAATTTGCTTGCTATATGGATTTGCCCAGGACAGTGCACTTACATACTGGATGAGAGGTGATAAGTCAAGGACCATCTATAACATAAGCTAGTATATTGAATTACCTCTTCTGTGGGTTGTCTCTTTCAGAAACAATAGGTCTCAAAACCAGAGATAAAAATGGAAGTATTCCTAATCCAAGATTAGTACTTGAAAAAAGAGAACTCAGCAGAAGATAGGTATTCAAAAGTTACAGCTAGTTTGAAGTTATGATATAAGAAATTAGAATAAAGCTTTTGATATGTTACATTTCAATATAATATTAATAAAATGTAGTTTGCAAAACTGGCAAAAGTTAAAAGTGCTAAAGCAAGAGGATAGATTTGCAAAACAATCTAAAGACTTAAGTGTCTTTTCCAATGGAACTGATAAACTAGAATTAAGCATCTTCGTTATCCTGTTCATTGCACGTACATGATTAGGAACCTGTAGAATATGATTCACAGAAATCAGAGTGCTCTGAATATACTTATCACATTGGGCCTCAAATGAGACAGCAGAGGAGAAGCTGGTATCTAAATCCTACTGGACTATGTGTGATGGAGTACCAAGAAGCTTAGCGTTGCTAAGATTTAGGTTCTGCTCATGCCTAGAAGTCAGAAGTTACGCTTTGGGGGACTAAGCTGGTGAAAACTCAGTACGATGGGATTAAGCACCAATGGAGTAGCTGTCAGCCAAACACCAGGTTGGAATCTGGCTCCAGCATTTTAGCTCAGGATAGAAGTGACAGTAGATACGAAGGCAGAAAGACTCTAAATAAATAATTTTGAAGTGAAGAAGAAACAGAATTTAGACTAGCAACTTACATATTTAGGCTTTTTCGCAAGTGTCTCCAACTTTTTTCATTTACTACAAATTCAGTACTTAATGCTGGTTTGTTTCTTTTCCACAAATGAAAAATCCTGAAGACAGTATCTTGTCCTATTCAGTCTACCCTGCATTTTGTAAACAGCAGGTTATATACTGACCTCTGTTCCACCACATCAATATTTCTAATTGTTAATGCCTCCAAATGGAGAAACTGCTGGGCTACAGTAAGCTATTTGGCACTGTTGGCTGCATGCCGACTTGTCAGCATCAGTGCTCCTTTGCATTAGACTGAAGCATCAAGTAATAAGTTATTTACAGTCTGCTCTTTTTCTATCCCCTAAAGGGTGTTTCCTTGAAGAGCTGAAAAAATTGATTTTCCTCTGTCCAGTAGTTTTCATCTTACACTTGTGTTGCTTAAGTACTGTTCTGTATCTAAGTTGCCATTGGAACAAGAATCATTGATAACGGACAAGCTTTGGCTTTTTCTGATAATGTTTGGATCTGAAGTTTATTCTGTTTTCACAACATACTCCAGCAATAGGTCTTAAAGCAAGACAGTACAAAATGCAATTAAGGGGCAATTTGAGAAACTTATTTGAGTTTAGCTAGGTGAAGAAGGCCTGGAATTTCTCATTAACCTATGATATGCTCTAGTAAAAAATACCTTGAATGCACTACATTTTTATTATAGGAATGACTTTTCGAAGCTGAGTTGGGTTAGGCTAGACATCTTTGTAGAGCTATATGGAGAAGAAAAGCAGATAACTGCTGCATTCCTTTGCTAGCAGGGACTCTTTTCTGCTCTTGGACATGACAAGAGAATTGTAAGTATCTTAACCAAACGAGGCTCTAGCCTACATTTCTGTAAGACAAAATCATTTCAGTGGATTTAATTTTCAGTCAATTTCAGAACTGACTCAATGCTTTTTGCAAAATTTATTTTCATTCTTCTTGTTCCAAATGTAAGGTCACATGAAGATTGTCTATGTAGATTTCATAAACATTGGTTCAGTTTTCCCTTTTAAAGATAAACTTTAAAGCAGCGGGCAGCAAAAGCTATCAAATATATACGGGGCTTTTTATATAGCTAAACCAGAAAATTTTCTCTCTCAGTGCTTTGCTTTGATTTTAGTTAACTCTCTCTTCCAAACTTTGTTCTGAAGTTATTCCTGCATGCAACTGTACCAAGCAGAAAGGATGGAAAGTCCATCTGGCTTCTCTTCCTTATTTTTTTTAACTCAAAATATGAAAAAATATTCAGCAAATATAGCTAAACAAAAGCTAGTTCCTATTCCTTACCAATAGGAGTCTTTGTCTAGAGCAGCTTTGATAAATGCTCATACTTTTTTTTTAATTTGACTAGGATAAAAAGATAAGTAGAGAAGCATTCATGGTTTTGAGGTAGTAGAGTGTACTAGGATTTGAATTACTTAAATTATATGAAGTCACAAGAGCAGAAAATAACTTTAAAATATTTTAATCCCAGAATATTGAATCAAAAATCACACTCCTGAAATTTCTGCTATGCAGCCTTTTCTCTGGCATCAGACATCTGGTATAGCTTACATTGATTTTTCTGTGGACAAAAAAATAGATTACAATGAAAAATAATAATCATAGCAAGGTAGTTTATATTTAACCTTTATCTAGCACATAGATTAGAACAAGATGAGAAAAATAGGACCATGTGTACATTGAACATTTTGTATTTGCTGTACTGTTGTCTTTTTCTCACTACCAAAGTTAATTGTTCAATTAACTTCATCCTCTAGGTCATTACTGAATACATGAATTACACTTGTCTTCATATTGAGTCCTTGTATCAGTACATTCATTGGTGTGAGTTTGCTTGATATGAAAAAAATGTACTCCTTTACTCTATACTGCTAACAAGGCAGGATTTTCTTGCTGTTTCAATGAATTGTCTGTGCTGTATAGTTAGATATGTTTTGTTCAGATATGCTGCATTGCCTTTACCCACTGAGGCTGTATGTCAGAAGAGACATATAAACTTAGTTTGGTGTTCTGTGCTTAACAAACCTCTGATAGCTTTTTTTCCTTAGACACTTACTTCCTGTCAGTAGGAGATAAAATTCTTTAAAAATACCAGCAACAGACAAGTTTTTCAGTGTACCCTTTACTCTGTTAGCAGTTCTGCCAGATTTGAGCTTTAGATACCTGGTCAGATAATTTCATTGTATCCAGTCCTCACCTATTTTAGACAAGCATGCTATACCAACACTTTCATAAGGAAGCCCAAACCCTTGCTATTCCTACTAAAAAACTGTTGCAGAACACTTTTAATAGTCAGAAACAGTCCTCTAGTTTACAACCTAAATCTACTTATGAACATTTAATAACCGTTTGGTCTTCTGTCAGCAATATCCATTGGATTTTTTACTAATATGTCATTCTGGTGTTTACAAAGAGGAATTGTATCCTTTTTTCTCTTCCATGTTGCTAGGCCAAAAAAGTGATGGTCTTCCAGACACCTCTTCTAATTTGGATCCTTCATTCCCTTGATCATTCTAGTAGGCTTCCCCTACACCTTTTCCAGTTTCTGACTTAAATCCACTGTCTAGGCATTTATGAATATATTAAATTAATCTTAATACTATGCATTTCAGGCTTGATTCTAACACTGACCTAAGTGTACTACTTTGAAAATAAAAGATGCATAATATATTAGCATAGTAGTGCAAGTAAGAGAGAAATGTCAGAATCAAATATGAAAAGAAAAATAACTGATAGCTTATTAGAGAGAATGATTATTTTGAATTGAGTCTGGGATTCTTCTTACACAAAGAACTGTAGTAAGCAAGAGTACTCTGAAGGGACAACCTGTACTCACTCATAGAAACAGAATTTGGAAGGAAGAGAATTGGATAAAAAGGAGGGAGAAAGGGTGTAATACAAGCAGTTGCTTTCAATCTTAGTCCTTCTCTCTCAGTTTTCACATCAAAACTTTAATTTTTTTCAACTTTTTAACTATCACTTTATTTTTATGCAAGTATTTGTTACCCTTAACTTTCTGGAAAGCTGAAACAGAGAATGTATGACTATACAAACAAACAAAAGGCTTTAAAATTGTGGCTTGGAGCCAGTCAGAGTGGCGAGATTGTAGTGATCAGTTTAGAGAGATGCACATTTTCATTTTAGCTAGGGATATAATAACATTGCCATTATGCAAATCAATGACCTAGAACCACTCAGAACACAGGCAATAGACAGCTGAGAGGAATCCCATCATTATGGGTCAGCAACTGCACAGAATCCCTGCAGTCTGATTGGGTGAGCTAATTCTAAGTCAATTTCTAAAAAACTTCATTAATATTCAATATAAACTTGTAATTTAGTATTATTGAATTCACTCTTTGTCCTGGATTTTCAGCCTTTGATGTAAAGTTTAAAAAGAATAATTCCTTGTAAGGTGTCTCTTTCCAACTTAGTATGAATGCTAAGATTTGTTTTGAATTTTCAGAGAATTCATTGATGGTCTGTCATCTTGAAAAGCGAAATGAGCAGCTGGAATACAATTTGACCTTGTTTCATCATGTGCAGAAGTGAAAGATCAACATACTACTACCTCAGCACTGTTCAGCTGTGACTGCAAATATGTCTTTAAACTTAGCTGTAATTTGTTGTGCATTCCCAACACTCTAGTCAGCAATAGCCTTTTTAAACTGACTTGGGGGCTTGACTGTTTACTAAATATATGTAAGCCTTACTGCTCAAGTACTTGTTAAGTTATGAAAAAGAAGTACTTGTACTGATACTAGGAAAAAAACCAAGTAACTCAGCATTTTAAAGTAAAGAGAAGTGACAGTGGAATGATTTTCAGAAACTTTGAGCTGTGAATGTCACTTCAGAAGAAAATACTGTGGACTGTTATTTCCAAAAATTGATATGCCATATAGTATTTAAAATACAGATGTGTTCCAAGAAGGTCACATAAGCAGAATACACAAGGAAAAAAACACACAGGAAACCAAGACCATCCACAAAACCAATTGAAAACTAACATGTTACAGCTTTTATATACAACCCAGGGGATACTCTGATACACATCGAAGGTCATGCAACATGTTTCCACCCACAGCGGTGTTAGTTTCCCTTCATTATATTACATATGAAATCAAGAAACCGTGTTGAATAAAATTATGGTTATTTTGGAGGGAGTGAGTGTTGGGTTTTTTGTTTTTTGTTTTTTTTTTTTTAAGACAGGCAGATCCACTGTTTTTTTGACTTGATTTTGTTTAAGGTGAAAAGAGAAAATGAAGCACAAGAAATGTTAAAAATCTGACCGTCCCCGTGCTTAACAGACTGGCTAGCATAACAGTTACAGAATGTGTTGGCTGGGTTCCCTTATCTGCTGAAGCACTCTCTAGCATGCAAACAATAAAAAATTACTCAAGCCAGATGGTGATTTCCAAAGGATGACTTTCCTCATGTAGGAGGAACGCCCATTTTCACCGTCTTTCTCCTCTCGATAGCAAAGTAAGAGGAAAAGTAAATGTATGGGGGATGGCTGGAGGTGCAGGGGATCCCTTGCACACACAAGCTGAACTCAAACTACGAAGCAGATCTGTTTGTACTCTTATTTCACATGAGGCCTAGTGGCTGTGTTTTGGGTAGTCGCAGTGGTTTCCTATCATTCCAAGCACACCTTCATCATACTGGAGAACTTCTTTCTTATTCAGACTTTCTGGTTTATGTGTTTAACAGAAATTCCCAGAAGTTAAAGCAGATATTCTAGTTTTGCTTGCTTGTATTTTACTTTTTCTTCCTCTTTTTCGCAACCTCTTTAGTTAGTCTACTTTCAGAAAAAATGTATCTTTCCACACAAGTTACTTCTGAATGCAATTTTAATGGGAAGCAGTGACAGGCAGCAAGGCAGCTGTAACTGCACACTGCTTATCCCTTGCCTCTGCAATGGAAGAAAGGTAATTTCCCTGCCCTTAGGTCAGGCCTAACCACGCTCTTTCTCACTTCATCTAGTTATGACCCAGGGGTGTGTGTTTCAAAATCAGTTTTAATGTGTAACAGTTTAGATGACAGACTCAAATGCCTTTGTAAATGTAAGACTTGAGTTCAAATTTCAAAGACAGAATATAAACACCCGGCAAAATGAAAGGAAGCTCTGCAAATCTGCCAAATTTAAGAAATATATTGTCAAGCAGGTGCTAATTAAGACATTTTAAATACAGGACCCATTCATCCCACTAGGAACTGTAATTCTAACTCAGCCAGCCAGAGCAATGTGTCCCATAAGAGTTGTTTGGGGTTTTTTTTTTCCCTACTCATTTGCACGGTCTCCTGGAAGGCAGAACAGATATCTACCTGTCAGTAAAATGTGAAATATAGAACTGCATTCTTAAAATTTCACTGTTACTTTATAAATGTTCTTTCAATTGAACTCATTGTCTCTGGAAGTAGCTGTGTCTGAGAGAAAAAAAAAAAAAGTCAGATAACCATCATTTTTGAGTATTAGAAGTTATTTATGAGTGAAAATTGCTATTCACTTATATATCTCGAGATTATTACAACTTCTTTGGAAAAAAAATCACAAAAGAGCTGTAGTAGCAGTATTCTTAAAACAGCACATAGTTACATCTCTTTAAAATTTCATAGTCTATACGGGGTAAGAAGGAATACTATAAATAAAAATGAAAAGATGAAATTAAAAGCAAAAGGCTGTTCAACTCTATGTAATCAACAAGATAATTTTGACATGAGCCATCCCTAGACTTTTAATGGTGTACTTCAACCTACAAAGAAAGATCAGAGGCTCATTCCATTTATCACATCCATGAAGTGAAGTGAGTATTTTAGGTGGCAGAGGGTAACCCATGAAAAATACACATAGATTACATAAATGATAAATTGATACAGTGCAGTGGTTAAGCTTGATGCCTATCCCATTCAGTAGAAAGGCTTGCAGAGAGTATATTGTCTGCTAGAAATAAGAAATACAGATTCAGGATCTCTTGCCATGAAAGACAATGCAAAGTTGTTTCAGAATCTTGAAGCAAACATAGCAGATATATTTTGACACTAATTTGTGCCCTCAGCTAATGCACAACCTCCTCCCGTTTGTCTTGCAGAGAGCACCACAAAAGTTTCCAGGAAGTAACTGAAGAGAATCCAAAAAGCCTCTGAGCAAACAGTATGCAAGAATCCAAGCATAAGGTCAAGAGGCATACACTAAATGGCTGGAGAAATGTTGCCTTCTTACCTTACTGATCAAGCATATCATTGACTAATTACCACATCATAATATTTCCAATAAGCAGATTATGACTAACATTGCATACTAGCACATTTACAAACTTTCCTTTAAATAATTTCCTCCACCCAGGTAATCATCTAGTATTGCTAAGTGAGTTGTGTTACTTTGTCAGACTGCTGATCTCACTGGCACCACATGCCTCCTACTTCTGTACTGTTCCTACCAAAGTTCAATTTCCTAATATTTTGGAACCACATAAGAGGTATTTAGGTCACTTACTGCAACTTTTGCAATTGTCTTTAGTGTTTAATATAATGGCATGCTCTTAAAGGTACATAGAATATTTTGGCAAATTGCTATAATTGCCAGATATTATTTGCCATCTGAAATCATAGGGTATTGTCCTCTTGATTTTGGACTTCCTCAGGCACCAACCATTACATTATGGAATATATTTTGCCAAGTGGTTTACGCCCTATTTTGTATCACTCATGTCCACTGCAATTCTAATGCAGAATTTTCTAAGGAGAAAGCTCAGTAAACTTGAGGGTTTAGGACTGAAGAGTAATTCAGACTCCAAAACAAGAAGCTTTTTCTTTTCTTTGAGGGGCAAGGAGGAAAAGGGAGATTAACTGGAAATAAACTAATTAAATGAACCAAACTCTATAAAACTTGACAAGGAATTGCTATTTTTAGCAAGGTTTTAAATACCTGTTAAACTTGTACTTTGAGGTGATAGTGGATTCGGGATAGCTCATTCCTGCTGCTTTTTCTCATAAGTATGATACTTGAATATTGCAGCCAAACCAAAATTTGATTACAATTAGGCTTATGTCCAATGTCACTACACTAACTCTGGGGAATGTGATTAATATTCATACAGGACTCTGAAAGCACTGCCAGTCCAGTCCAAAACTACTAAAGCCTCCCAGAACCAAAAGTGGGCAGATACCTCAGAAATGGTATTTTCACCTTCTTGTATTGCTAAGCCTAAGGAAATAAGCTCAGCCAGTCCAAACTGACACCATTCAGAGCTAACTCTTGTGTTCTTCATCAGTGGCACTAGATAAAGTAAAATAGCTGGCAGGGGAAGCAAAGTCCAGAATGGTGAGTAAATTTTCATAGGCAGTAGAGATGGAAAGACACTCTTATTTCTCTCAAACTAAATCTGCATCCTCATCTATTACATTTTAGGCTTGAAAGTAGTGACAGGTGCATAGAGGGCCTCTACATGTCCTGCAGAACTCCAAAGAGTTAAGTATATTTCCATAGGTTCCTTAGATGCCGACACTTTCTCCTCATCCATAACCTTGACCACTGGGTCATTCATTTCCACAGCAGTCAGCTCTGGGAAATTACAGAAGATATTGTGTATGCTAGTATCATTTAAGAAGGAGGAAAATGAAGTTTGCTGCTGGTAAAATACACTTAGGGTTTGGATTTTTTTGAGGGGGAAGGGAAGGCCAGCAGGGGGCGGGGATAGGTAACCAACTTCCTTAAAACTTATTCCTTACAGTGAAACCTATCCTGACAGGGTGAGTTTGTGTTAAACTTGAGCCTCCCATGACAAATTTGTTTGAACATGAGCAAGCTAATTCACAAATAGTAAGACAAACCTGGGAACAATACGTATGTCTCTCTGTTCATAGAGTTCCTGCACTCCAGGCAAAAAAATCTTATTTTAATGAAACAATCAATTTTCTTGCATATGGCAATGAAAATGTGACCATAATTAAAATGTTGAAATTAATATTCTCTATTTTCTGATGCACATGTGCAAGATCAGTATATGACAACTAATATTTGCCCAGCCAGGCAGAGATTCATAGAGGGCATTTTAATTTCTAAGCTTTCGTTTTTCCTCTCATCTGGTTTTACTAAGCTACCTAGAAAAATGTTAATTAATATTTTTTGCATAATATCCAGATATAACTTTTGAGGATCAAGAATTAAATTGTACAAATAAAATGTTCAGATTAAAATTACTACCTGTGATCACTTCTCCTTACCATATTTATAGGAATTAAAATTGTTCTATGTACATGCAGGAGGAGAAAGCTCCACAGTAGGAAAAAGCAACTGCTTACAAACAAACCTCACTTTAAAAAACGTCAGGCAGAAAAGTAATTTCATGTATTAGATTCCACCTAACTCATTAGATTGAAAATAGAGACAAAATTAAAATTCCCTCTTGGCAAAATCCTGGCTTTTAAATGCAAACTAGCTATCCATTACTGTCTAGTCAATTTTTAGTGCAATTGACTTGAATTCTAGAAAAACTAGTGCTATCCATATCTACCAAGTGAAAAAGCCTTTGAGATTCAGTGATATTCCTGACATTTCAGGTTTAGCAGAGGTTAATTAGACACATTTCAACACTGCTGTGTTGCTGTAGCACATAGCACAACAGGCAAGTTTTTAGCTACTTGCGAACTTAGAAGCCTTAGGAGATACCAGCTTGAGACCTACAGCAGGTTTAAATTGTCTTTTTTCCTGCACATTTAGAAAACATAGTGAAATTCTGTTCCACTGCATAAACTAATTGGACAAACTTTTGTCAGTGTTGTGCTGCTTAAGGCTGAAATGGAGACAATCTTTATCTCTTTCATATGATGACTTTTAGGCACAGTGAAAATTGTAACATCCAGATGTCCATATCCACCAGGGCTTAGAAAGTTGCACAGTGGTATGATTTGTCTTGGTCATTGCCAAGCTGCTACTACATTTATACTTGAACACACACAAAATGAAGAATAAGAATTAATTTATGAAACTATTTTGCTCTGGTAAATTCTTGTAAAGCACTGAAGGGTGAAAAAATTACATAAAGAAGGAAGTAAATAACTTGTCTATGAACAGATAATCTTGCATGGCATTAATAAGAAGTGGTGGGATGGAAGGGAAAAATACATGTATATATTGTCTCTTTTATGCAGTACAAACCTAAATTGTCTCTTGACCCTATAACAATTCTTTTTTCAGATGATAGAGATACAAAAGGTTGTTTATCTTGATACATCACAGATACCCAGTTAGCATGTTATATGTTATGCTGTATATTAGCAAATCCCGTTAGCATGCCCAGATAGGCAGAAAAACACTACTTGATTTCTGTGGTTTTGTTTCTTCATTGTGTTCATGTTTGTGAACACTTCAGCTCTTTCAATCATGATGTCCACTTAACTGATATTTTTTGAAGTTTGGAGTAGGTAGAGGTACCACATATAAGACCGTCATGGAAAAACTGTTCTGTGCGATATCATTCTGTCAAGGCAATGGAAGTAGTCTCTGAAATTAAATCTGATCTGACCTCTTCATCTATTAAAATTCCATTTACTCATGTTTTATCACATCAGCATCCCAATAGATATTAGAGAAATAAGGATGGTAAGACTCCAGACAACATCATGGGGCAGAGGCAGTTCTCAAAAGTAGTACAAAAAAATTGATTTTTTGGTAAGGCCAGTTAGATAACTTTTCTCTTGAATTATCCTTTCTTTTAAATTCTCCTACCCAAGTACTCGCAGAGTCCAATCTTGTTTAACTATAGAGAACCAAGTTTGGAGTGAGATAAAATGGTTCCTAAAGATTTCTCTTTTTTTTTTTTTTTTCCTTGACTCAGCCTATGTCTTTAATATCATGTACACCTCAATTTCTTGTGGAACCATTTGTATGGCAGCAATTTTACTGAAAAACCAGGCTAAGACACATGAATTCAAAGAAAGACTTCTTATGGGACATAAGATAGGATAAGATATGGGTCATGGGATATACTAGTGACGTAAAACTCGATTCAGTAGAACTACAGACGGGAAGCATCATGGACCATCATCAAGTAAGGAGGGCATCCACTTCTATCACTGCTGGGAATGCTTAAAGAAAAAGCATACCCTTCCTTGCTCATCCTTTATTACAAGAACGAAGCTTTATGGTTCCCGTAAGAAAGCATTGAACAGGTAAAATGATATATGCTACTGACAGCACAGAAGGCTGGATTTGGTTATTGCTATTTCATTTGCTATGATTGAGATAACACGTTACAGACTAAGATAGCAAGGCAGGTTAAGCTCTCTCTCCATCTTGAATCTCTTTCACAGAACAGCTATTAAAATTCTTACAGGCGAGGCTTTGGTACAACAGGAAATACAGGTGCCCCAGGATGAAGACATCTCATCCCAGAGCTGTTTTTTTATTCAAGTAGCACTCACAGGTGTGCTTGCTGCATCCCTCAGGCTTCCTCAAGAGGCAAAGAAACTGCTCTATGTCTGTGTTGGTCTCCTTGGAGAGGATACAGAGGGCTTTTGATACAGGTAATGAAAGTTTGCCTTCTCTCAGGCACCTGCCTTGCTAGAAGGTAACCCCCTGTCCAGATGATTCTCACTCATCCTCCTCTGCTCTTTAACACACCTCCATTATCTTGCATTTGTAAAAATACGTATTATTTGAAACACAACAATAAAGCAAAACAATTATACTCTTTAAGAATATATCATCTGAAGTCCTTTCTAAATAATGTATGTTTAATCTGGCTGAGGGGCTTATTATTTCTCTTTAGTTCAAAAACATAGAATCAGTCTATACTTTCAAAAAATCCTCTTTTTTTTTTTTTAAGGTTTTTAAAAAGGTGCATAATTTTAAATACATGGAAAAATTATAAAATTTCTGACTATGTTAAATTGCTAAATTGCTTTATTGTTTTGCAATTATAACTTTGGAAATAGAAATACATAAAAATGAATGTTTTAACAAAATAATGCTTTCAAAATAACCAGGCAAAAAACCCCTAGGCCTGCAATTTCATTAAACAATTTGGTTCTTCCAATTTTTATAAGCTCAGTTAGGGCATAGCTAAAGCAGTTAAAAAAACCCAGCTATCCAGTTCTACTCCTAAATCAAATTGCCTCAAATGTAAGAGAGATTTTTAAAGTCTTCATGTTGTCTCAATAGAAATTCTAGAGCATGAACCATATTTTAAAATGTATTTTGAACATCATTAAGAATATAATCTTGACCTTCTGTATGTTCCAAAATTCTGTTTGAAAGTAGATTAATTCTACAAGAACTGAGTTTCCTTTCCATCATTTTACTATTTACTCAATTATCTTTGAAATGTGTTAATTTTTAAATCTTATAATGCATAATTACGTTACTAAAATTTACCATACTGGCACAAGAGTTTGAGGTTGTTTTTTCTGCATTGAATCCTTTTTTTTTAAATGTCTCTTCCTCCTTTACTTTTATTTTCTTTGATTTTTTAAAATCTCCTTTTGTGTTCTGATTTCTCTTTCTTTCCCAAGCTATAGAGTTTCAACAGTTTCACTGTAAAGACAAAGACAGTAAAGGTATAATTACGTTTGAGTTGGAATAAGAACCACAGCTGAATTACCTACACCATTGCCTTAAATCTGTATCTGTTAACTGTTTTGTGTTTAAATTAATTAGTAATACTTATTTCATCTGGATTACATTAAGCAAAAATAAACAGTGGCTATAATTATTTACAAATGAAATCCTTATTCTTTAGTCTTGGTTACCACATGGTTTTGTACCAGTAACAAGCCTGTCAGCGTATCCTTCTGAATACATGTATACAATTGCTGGATTAATTTAAAAAAACATAAGATGCAAAGACTTTGTTTTTCTTTGGAGTGGGTTGCCAGGGGATGAATGCATGTGCAAGCTACCTTAAGCTGGGAAAAAATATGATGTATAGATTTTTCATGTTAAAAAATACAGAAGGGAAGATTATCTCCATGAGAACCCAATTGTAGTTATTCCCAGTGTTCTTCTCTACAGTTTAAGGATGGATTTCCACCAATTAACAGAGATCTTGTTTTCTTACACAGATATTGTGCCAGTCTTTTTTTTCTTTTTTACTTATGTCCCATGTCATCTTTTCTCCGCAAATTGACTGTTCTTCCCTGTATGACAAGTACACAGGACAAAAAATACAACTCATCGAAGGTGATGTGACAGATCACATTGCCCTAAATGTTCCTTAATGGTATTCCAGCATCATAAAAAGGTAGTTTTCTCTTATTCATATATGGTGGGAGGACAACTGTATTTGGAACTGATACTTAGCAATTTATTTTTTGAGGCATCTGAACATGTTTTCCAGTTTGACCTTGGCTGACTCTGTACCCAAGACAAACCTTGGAGTTGTGTTTGGAATATGACAGATACTGCAATTTTGAATTATTTCAATGTCCTTTGTTTTTTTAGAATAAAGTCTAATTAGTTTATTTTAAATTAAGCTATATGACACAGTTTAGATTCAATATAATTTTTAAAAACAATTCTTACGAATATTAACAGCTTTTAGAAATTGTTTCCTCTTGCACACAACATTTGTACACTTTGATATTTTCACACATAAGGATCCTGTGTATAAAAATGGAATTATTTGTAATTTTCATCATTTTAGCTATTTGTTCCTCTCTGACGCAGACTTAAAAAACTTGCATTATCAAGCTTGGATAAAGACATTTGAAAACCTGTCTTCTCTCAGGATCCTTTCTTCTTCTACTTCCAATTTTATCTGTAGCACTTATTTAATAAAAAGCTTTACCTGTTTTGATAACTACTTAATATTTTCCTACTTTCCCCTGAAGTTCTGACTCTTTGTTGCCTATCCTCTCAGAAATTACTGAATACTCTTGAATCAAAGCCAAGTGTTTTCTGGGAACTCATTTCATCATCTCTTCCTCTGAATAGGCTTTTTGGCAGAGATTCTTTTTCTAGGACAGGTGGCCCAAGTTTACCTCTGTTGCAGAGCTGCCTTCACTGGAGCATTTGGGATATACCAGGATGGTGCAGAGAGGCTAGGCATCCTTGATTTTTCCTGATACCTCTGCAGTCTTTTACTGAAAAGGCACAACAGACAAGTTACTCATCTGCAAAGACAACAAAAAAATTGTTTTGTCTTTGTTTTGTTGATATTTTTAATCAGTGTTGTCTCCCCTCTGGCACGAAACTTTTCCATCATATCCACATCATGTTAGGAGGAAAAAAAAAATAAAAATTCACAAACAGAAAGCCTGACTGGACTACAAAGGCAAGTTTATTCTGTAATTCAGCACTTGAAAACTCCACTTCAATTTGTCAGCATTAACACATCAAGCATGTGTTGTCAGTGTAAGTATCAAGCATACTATGATATGCTTATACTTCTAATTCTTTAGTGAAGATCCTTGTTACTTTCTTAGGGGGCTATGCAGGACCCTTTACTGCCAGTAGATAACAGGTCAAATGCTCTTTATTTTTTTTCTCCAACAGGAACACAGTGACAAGAAGATGCCTGGGGGTACAACTCTTCAAATTCAGTACCATGCGTGTTGCAAACCTGATAGTCCACACAGCCAGAAGCAATTACTTAAATAAGAGAATAAAGAAAACAGAGTTGTAATCACCATTCATTGGTTTAGAAATGTCACACCAGCCACATTTCAGACAGCGTATAATATTAATGCTAATCAGCATATATTAGCAGCCAGACATGTTCACAACTGTTCTAACAGCTGAGTGCCTTGAAGCTAAATTGATTTAATCCCTTAGACACCCATTAACACCTCTCCTTCCCATTTAGATAATAGAACACAGTTGTTCAGGAGTGTTTATGAAATGACATTCATTTGATTGATAAGTGACCTTCAATGAATGAGACTACATGTTTGCTGGAGTTTAAAGGATCACCTTCCTTTCCAATAACCTTGTCCAAGTATCAGGCCTCCAAATCCTTAGAGAATTCATAGGTGCACAATCAGGAAATACTGATATAATTTTTTTCCATGAGAAGTGTGTTTGGGAGGATTAACTTCTAAATAAAGTCTTACATATGTGTACTAATATTCTAATTGTAGAAAGTGCTGAAGAAACCTGAGAATGATGGTCTGGTTTTAAAAATAAATCAGTGTTTAATTATTTGGTTTTTGTTGCTTAATCTATTTTGAAAAGCTCACTGGCTCTAGTGGACAATTCTTATTAAGGTGAAATGAAATATTGAAGCTTCATATATTGTTAAGTTTATAGGGCATATAACCTAGCTATGATTAATTAACAATATTGGAAACCTCTGATACAATGCCAGAAAAAAACTCAGTTTAGTATAGGAAGGTTTTCTAGAGCTGCATTATGAGAGTTTTTCAATAATAGATTCAATAGACTAAATAATTAAAATGTCCTTTGATTGAAATCAGACCATTCTTCTCGTATTTCAGCATTACATCCTGTAACAGGCAAGTCTGTCTTTTCAGCGCCAAGTATGGAGGCCATCCTTCCTTTTCTGTATGTTACTTCAAGGAAAACATCAGACAGAATTTAAAAGCAAATGACAAATACTGACTTGAATATTTATTTAAGAGTTTGAATAAAAAGCTATGGTTGGGATTTTCAGGGATGCTTGAATATACTTACAGTCAGATTATTTGGGGGAAATTACTGAAACATACCTTTCTTTGTTCCAGAGAAGATATTTGTGATGTGAAGACTCAGCCATTGCTGAGTATCTCATCCACCCCCAGTGCAATCCCCAAGCAGACATACTTGAAGGCTGGAGCCCTTCTCATTCTTTTTGTGCAACTGCTGGTGCTTTGGCAGGGTAGAAGGACACCTGAGCAGCGGCATCTCTGATGTAGCAGCCCCAACTGAAGCATTTTCTGAAGTTTCTATCGCAGGGCACTCAGGTGCCCTTGATATGAGGCTGGATACAAGCAGCCTGTGGGCCAGGTCTGGTTCACCAATCACTGGCTGGACTGTGTCAATTATTGCTCTGTTGCGATTAACCATTTTACAGCCCTTTTACAGCCCTTCCTGCTAAAACTATTTAACCTATTTTTTTTTAATATTATAAAAATAAATGCTAACTGAAATAGAAATTTTCCAGTTGCAAGAGCTCCCAAGTGCAGGTGTTTCATGTATAGCTGGAAAGCCTCAGCAGTCAAGACAGTGATTCCACAAAAATGGCAGATGCTTATCTGGAGGCTACAAAGAGATCAAATACATTAATTGCCTGATTCTGAACAAGCACTTGAATGGATGTCTTCCCCTTTACAAGAAAGCATGCCCAACAGAGAAGCATTTGTTTCTCCTTTAAGATTTTTAAATGCAAAGATTAATTTAGAAATGTCTTTGCCCCAGATTTGCCAGTGACTGTTACAAGATCTTTCTGTTGCATAGAACAGCTGCTTATACTCAATCTCATTTAAGCGAGACACAAATGGAAGCAAAGGCATTCCAGAGTGAGTTCATAGTTATTTGCACAGGTTAATTTCAGGTTTTTTGGAAGCATATTTTCTCTCTACTATAACTCTTTCTGTATTATCCTTTTTCTCTCTGCTGTTAGAAGTGAAAAGATCAATCAAGTATGATCCTCATGATGTGGGGATCACACAACTGTGCTCTTTTTCAAGACATTCTTTACACTAATCAAGGATCTCATATAGTTCACAGTTCAGCAGCCACAGTATGTAGTACACTTTTCATCTCTTCCTAGTGAACAATGCTCTGTAACCCACATTTCAATAGTAAGCTAAATCAGTAAAAGTGAGCAGCTGCCTTTGGAGCTATGGCAGCAGGACGTCTTGAGCTTGGTCTCCACTGGGCTGCTTATCACTGGCTGCAGCACAGTGCCACAGGTTTCTCTGCTTTGGGGTTTGTATGCACCAGGTGCGGGGAGAGATGCCATAGCAGCACACTGCAAAAGCTGGAGATGCCAATGCTGTTGTTAGGGGCTGGGAGTAAGAAGCCAAATGCACCTTATGTTCATGGTATCAAACTTGACAGCCTGAGGTAAAGCTGAAGACTTATATGAAGACCAAGATTTAACCTGAAAGATAGTCAAGAGAATAAGCTTTTGATGTAGGCATAGCTAACATAGCGTAAGATAATGAACATGGGATAAATGCTGTTGTTCAGTTCTTCCAGCATTCAGGAAAACAACGGTTAATACAAACAAGAAAAATATCAGGCTACGTTTGAATAAAATACATGGAGTTGTTAAAATGGCATCAGCACTCTTTTTCCTAATTAGAACAACTGGCAATACTCCAGGCTTTTGTCTTCGCTGCTTGGGTCAAAAGTGTAGAAATTATTTGAATGTAATGTAAAATAAACATCACAGTGGATATTACACTGACTAATAATATTTTTACATGTAATGCATCATTATCTCTCATATTAATTTGAACTGGAATGGTAGAAAAAAGACATGGGGCACTGTCATTGAGTTTAAACCTAGCCTGTTGGGTTCGCAGAATTTTCATTAAGCCTTTAACATCTTCTTACACCATGATATTTATGCTTTCACCTTTATTGATACAGAAATAGACTTCTTTAAAGCACTAGCAGGAAAGAGAGATGGAAAACTAAATTTTAACTTGCTATATAGGAATAGAATAAATGTAAAATAGTTTGTTCACATCTATTATTGGTAGATATTATTCTCTCTGATCATAAAGCCTTTGGGCTGATTTTCAGTTGCCAGAAGCATACTCCCATTTAATTTTGAGAGTTGAAAAGTTAGAAAGGGTGAAAGTTAAATGTCTAATTTGTGATTATCAGATGGTTTAAGTTACTGACTGATAATTGAATAACCGTTGGATCACCATGATTGCCAATCCAGGATGTGAACATTCAGGATACCCTGCTTACTCCTGATGTGAACAATTCAGATTGGTTGCCCAGTTAAAAGAATTGACAACTGTATCCAGTCCAACAACAGATGGCATCATTTTTATACTTTTGCCAGCACTGATGTTATATTATATCACAGCAGATCTATGAGCAAAGCTTTTAAATTGAAGGTATTGTGAGAGAAGACTGCTGGTGTCTTGAAAAATTAATCATTTTATTTTTCTGAATGATGTTTGAGATGAGGAAGAAAAAAGTCAATAGATCCCATAAACTCAATTTCACCAACAGAGCCCCTGGTATGGTTGAAGTTCCATAGGCTGCATGTATTTTGCTCTAATCTCTCTTGCCTGAAAATAAAGGCCTACACTTAGCAGTGATACAATTGTACTTTTGATTTAGCTGCTCCTCATTTCTTAACTCTATCCCAGCTGAAACCAATACAGTGACTCAGCCCTACTTCTGCATCACAGAATCCCCCTCCATCCCCATCCTTAGCTATTGCCAGCATAACTGCTTGTGGAGACATCCTGTGGATAAAACCAGGGGACTAATCTGACCAAAAACTTGGCAAAACAGAAGTATCAGAATTCAGGTTAGTGTCTGTACATGCTGTCCTGCTTTCCCAGGTAGTTGTGTTTACTCAACAGATGGCTTCACGCAGAGTGGAGACAAATGAATAAGCAGCATGAAAACACACAGCTTACAGTAAGACACACATTTTTAATCTACCATTGATTAAAAACCCAAGATTTTAACTTGTGCCTAGTTTTCTGTAGTCCTGACAACTTCCCAGAATATCTTGGAGGGAAAAAAAATGAAAAAAATTGCCCTGAGTACATTTGCACCTGAATTTATTCTTATCGCAGCTTCACCTGCACCAAATTTTCAAAGAAAAAGTAATAAAGAGTAATCTCAGTTTTGTGGGGTTTTGCTCTCTTATTTTTGTTTCCTCAATAATTTATTTTTGCATTTTCTGTGTAGATGTAAAAGTCACACCAGAGGTCTGCTTAGTCAAACTGAAGGCCCACTAGCTCAATACCTTAGCTGCAATAGTAGCCAAAACCAGATAGCTAGTGAAGAGTATAAGTATATAGCAACATTTTTAAAAGTTAACACTCACTGAAGAACAGTCTTAGCTTTATTTTGCCAAACTCATTAAACTCTATTGAATATTCCAAAGTGTTTCATCCTCAGTATCAGAGAAAAAGAAAAGATGTATTTGCCAATAAACCAATTGTTCTAGACCTGTACTGTAATACGTTGCTCCTTGGAGGTAGTAAGAACCTTCCTTCCGACTGCAGGCTGATTCACCTCTGACTGGGATAAAAAAGAAGCAGGAGGAGTGAGTTGGTACCTGGTAGAAACTTTGCATGGCTTGGAGGGAGGCTTGTTTGCCTGTGCTGACTGAGACTGAAGAGCGGGAGCTGGCAAAGGCCAAAGACAAGAGGGTGCGGTTGCTGATTTGACCAAACAGCACAACCAAAACTAAGATGCACAGCTCAGTTGGTGGCGAGCTCCTCACTTGCCCAGAAAGGAGAATAAGCAATGCAGAGAAAGTGGTTAATCCTTACTTAGTAAAGAAAGAACTTGGGGAGCTGCTGCTAGGCAGGACATGGATAGGCTGATGTAGCAGTCTGGAAAGGAGGATGGCATGATTTATGTAAGATAAATTTACTATACATTGTAACCTCAAACAGGTTTTTGTTTTATGTGTCTTATAAGCCGTCTTAGAAAGGTATAAATACTAGACTTTAGAAAATCTCTTATGCAATAATGAAAGGTGGAAGAAAAGGAGTAATTTTAAAGTGCTGTAACTGCCCCGTAGGGCAGGAGTGACTAAGAAGTCATACCATAATTAAAATGCCCTGCTCTCCCTGTTCCTCGTAAAATAACAATAGTGTCAGATCTTTTACTACCTTAATGTTAGCACTGGAAATGTTTGTCAGCAGAAGCCATGTAAATACAAAAGACTGCATATGTGTTCCCACGCCAACCATACCGAAGGATTGTGCTCTGGAGAGAACGGGATCATCTCACTGGTAGAATAATGGCATTTGGAAATTAACATAGCCCAAAATATTATTCACAAATATTGCACATCTCAAAGCCTTCCAAGGCTAAAGAGGATCAGATTACTAAGCAGATAGAAAGGACTGGCTAGAAATGGAAGCCACTATGCAGAGCAGTGATGAGAGTAGTGAATACAAGGACCATTGCATTCATGACTGATTTTCTTTTTAGACAGTTTCGATGGTCTGCAAGGACTCACTGGCTATATGAAGTGACATATAATCACCAAAACTCTCCGGTATGATGGATTTCTAATTTTTTTCTTGAAGTTCTAGTGGGTTGCCAGTGTAACCTTTCTGGGGATAGGGATATATTGTGCATGGGAAGATCATGTTAAAGAATTATGTATGAAATGTTCAACCTCTAATTTGTGGAGAAGCAAATGTTCTCTGAGAAGTCTTTAAACTTCTAGGCATATCACTCCAACAGGAATTAATAGAAGCCCCAAAATGATCCAGGCCCTTCCCTCTATTTCATTCTTCAAATGAAAACTGCACAGTAAATGTAAGCAAAGTAATCTCCAGTCAAGTAGGTTCCAGGTATCAAGGGTTCTTCACCTTTAGCTCTCTCTCTTCTGAGACAAAATGAAGAGGCAGCTAGAAAATACTACTTAATCCCTTCCAGCTCAGCTTTCTCAGCTCTTTTTAGGAATTGCCTGATCCCGCTATCTTGGGTCTAATAACTGAAGAAATTTAGCAAAAAGGGGCAAATCCATGCTGCTCATTGTGCCTGTGTTCTCAGTTTTGTGGCCTGGTGTTAGATAGGTTCTATTCATAAGCCTCATACGAAAACAGTTCAGCAACTTCATCAGCTCATCATTAGTTAAAAAGGAGCCTCTATAGGTACAGCTCTTTGGGCACCTGGTCTAATTTTTCTTTAGTATTTTGAAAGGAATGAATACCTTTGCTTAGAATAGGGAATTGAAGACTTCCCTGATAGACTGGCATATATGTCAAAAACTACAAACCTGATATTTTTCTGATAAGCATATTTTCCTTGAATAAAAATTATTGAAAAGTAAGTCTTCCTGTTATATCTAAACAAGTAATTAGTGAGGCTGGCTATATTGCATCTCTATTTTAGACAAAAGAACATCTCAGTCACTAAACTTATTCATCTCTCAGCTGAAATGGTCAACCAGTGTATCAGTTGTGTTTAATTTCATCATTGAAGAGTTTTGTTGATTGTGGGAAATGCACTATAAAGACATTTATGTCATGTATGATAAACTAAGCATCCTTCAGATGGAAAACAGATTAAGATATCTGAAACATGTGTTCAAGCTGTGGCCATCTATGATTTCACCAACTTGCTGTTGCTTGTCACCAAATCTCTGGTAGATGTCAGTTATATGTGGCAAAGTCAACATACTTCACAGTCAGCTGTTCACAGGTCAGGACCATAATACAGCCCACCTTTGTCAGGCAGACTTTTCATTAAAGGTTTGACTTACAGAATAACTGAAGCTCAAAATCTTACTTCTGTTTTCTGACTCTGCTACTGGACATAACCTTCAGCATAAGATCAGTTAGACAGCTGGGGAAATAACAACTTAAAGCACTGCAATAAGGTTTTGCAGAGCTTATCTGTCAGAGATCTTGCAGAAAACAAAACATCTATGCATGAAGATCTTTAACAGTTAATAACTTTGCATTTCAGGGAGAATGTTTTCCTCTCCTTAGGCCTGTGCTGAAGCAATACTTGAAGAAGCTAGAGACTTCAAGTTTCCTAGGCCACTGGCAATTTGCTTTTAGATCTTTTCAAAGTAATCCATGGAAACTTTCATAAAATTAGAAAGAACATTTCTCAGTTATGACCAGTTTGATCATCTCAGCAGTTTTTGATACCACTGACCAAAAAGTGATACTGAGATCTTCCCAGTTCTTAAATTGAAACTGTTCCTGTCTTTCGTTGCAGTTCATAACTAGAAATACCACTACACCTGAATTCAAATGCTTTTAGAAAGAGAGGGAACATGCATCTGCTTGCAAACACTTTTGTGTCTGTAAAACGCTGGGCAAACTTGCTGGCTGTGCTGGCCTTAAACTTGTGGCTAGCTTCCGTGTTCCTTCATTCAAATAGAGTTTGTTAATTGTCCTAAATTTAAGCCATTCCTGGTTTTTAGTAACTGACATGATAGGGTAGGTGATGACATAGCCTTCCAAACAGCTACAAAAGACACAGCAATCCTTTTGTAGCCAGCTCCTCTCACTAAGCAAATCTCAGCAGAGGAGGAATCCAAGTAATTTAACAGATGAGAAAAAACACATATGTTTGCAAAGGTTACCTATTTTAAATGGCTTTTTAAAAATCCAACCATTTTCTTTTGCAATTGTTACATGTTGATGACAGACCTATTGTGCTGGTTTTTGCCGGGATAGAGTTAATTTTCTTCATAGTAGCTGTATGGGGCTATATTTTAGATTTGTGCTGGAAACAGTGTTGGTAAAGCAGGGATGTTTTAGTTACTGCTGAGCAGTGCTTACACAGAGTCAAGGCCTTTTCTGCTTCTCACACCACCCCATCAGTGAGCAGGCTGGGGGTGCACAAGAAGTTGGGAGGAGACACAGCCGGGACAGCTGACCCCAACTGACCAAAGGGATATTCCATACCATATGATGTCATGCTCAGCATATAAACCAGCATATAAGCTGGCTGGGAGATCGCTGCTCAGGGACAGGCTGGGCATCAGTCAGGGAATGGTGAGTAATTGTTTTCATTTGCATCACTGATATTTCCTGGGGTTTAGTTATCTTTTTTGTTTGTTTGTTATTTTACTTTCCATTATTGTTATTGTTGTTATTATTATTTTGTTTATTAAATTGTTCTTATCTCAAGACAGGACCTTTCTCACTTTTATACTTCTGATTCTCTCCCCCACCCCACTGAGGTCAGGGGGGAGTGAGCAAGCAGCTGTGTGGTGCTTAGTTGCTGGCTGGGGTTAAACCACAACACCTATGTAGCTAACAAGAGAAGCATTTGGTAGAAGCTAATCTTGGACTGTAGGTCTAAGACAAACTTAACAATTCCAGATAGTTAACGATGGCCAAGACTTGACCTCGAGGTTACATTTGCTTAAATTGAATAATCTTTTAAAAACCACATTCACTATTTCTTTTGCTAATTCTGTGAGGTACCTGTTTGACGATGAGGTAAAATTTTTGACAGAACCAGAGTGAAATCCCAGTGTCTCCAGCCTGCTTTTGTACTGCTTTAATAACAAAGAAGAAAGGCTTTTGTCCTTAGAATGTAATTGAATAAAAAGGTTTTTTTCATTTTCAAGTATCATAACTTTTATTAACTGTTAAACCAGTATAAAAGCAGTCTGGAGACTAATTTACAGGCTCTGGGCGAGCAAGATGCCTGTGTCTGTAACTTTTTAGAAAGATGGACAGCATAAACTATGGAGTCCAAATGCCATTTATGTTTAAGATCCTTAATTTTAAATACATACAATAGCCAGTTCCCACTGGGCAATGCTTCTTAGCTTTACTAACTTTCAGGTTAGCATGCCATAGAAGACAAATTCAAATTACTCTTGAAGTTGAATTGCAAAGCAATTCATGTAATTGCAGTTCAGTAATACACTTGTAATTAATTCTTTGGATAAACTTATTATCATGGATCTAAGTGAATAAGAGGTGGACATAAAACCTGGAGATATATCCTGCCCTTCCCTCATTAGGAGTGTTCTCTCTGAAAGCCTACTGGAAACTCCCTGGTCTCTGAGAGCATTGGGTGTCTCTTCTGCCTGAGGGAGATCCAGACATGCATCTCCCTTATAAGCATATATATCTTCACCATCAAACTATACCACAAACTTAAGGCAATTTTGGCAGCTTTTGCTGTCCCTTTTTGCTATGCTTAAAGCCGGCATCTCTTTAGGCTGTGACTGTGTTTGGTGTATCAATAACTGGATCAAGCACCACGCCTGCAAGGTTTGAGTCACGGATCCGGAGAGAGCTCTGGCAGTTGGTAAGCAGTGAGCTGGTCAACAGTGAAAAAGCTGAGCCATATCAGGAGAATACCCAGAAGTCAACGTTACGTACCCAGTGCATGCCAGTGTCAGCAACTGAGACTTTTATTGACCTTAAATTTCCCTTGTGGTAGACTGCGACTCACCTGGAATATGGAAGGCTACAATTTTGGGCTTAAGTGCCTTAGCATGGCAGCCACTAAGACTTACAAATCCATTTCTGAAGTTTCAAGTATATGTTGCAGGAGTGAGTTCTGTTTTCATGCAAGGGTAATCAGCTATAGTAAGCAATCATTCTGTTCCAAACTCGTATTTCATCACAAATAACCATATCCCATTACAAAATAATGCCTGATACAGAATATTCTCTCCTCATCTTAGATTAAGTTCAAGACTTTATTCTCCAGGATTTTTCAAGTTTTCAAACATATTGTAGTACTGGTAGAAAAGTCCCATGGCATATGTCATTCAGACTGGTAGCTCAGGGTTTTTTTTTCACCTTACACATTATCACATTATATATTGTAGTGCAATTAGCTGCTTACCCAGAACTTTGGTAACATTTAGTGATATATGGCATTTATATGATATATAAAAGACACTGGTATGTGCTTTACCTATTAGAAAATAATCCATATGCATTCAAGATAACTTGTTTCCAGGTTGTAAATGACTTGAAGCAGGCGATGTCAATTTCGGCATATAGTACCACATCCTATTTCTTTCTGAACAATCAACTTTTTCTAAATAGATAATGACAACTGTTTTTCATCTCTTACATGAATCATTCCAACATGTTTCATTAGTAGATGGGCAATTATAGATTTACATACTTTACATAGATTAGTCTCAAAGTAGGAGTTGGTGCCTATTTCTATCATTAAATAACTAGTCACAGAACCAACAGAATATTTAGGATCATACTACCTAGTTAAGGAAATTGATAGAGAGTTGAGGCCTTAAACAGGCATTAGGAGCTTAAATATTCTTTTGGATCTGGGGTATGCATAGCTTTGGCAATCTGGTTTTAGTGTGAGGTTTTTTTTTTAAAGAGACTCAGGCTCTCACACTGTGAAATTTTGAAAATTCCAGTCACAGTAAATAAACAGTGATAAATTCACATGCAATAACTTCCAGCCTCTTTTCTTTCCAACAAAGCTTATCAGACGAGTGAGAAACATGAGTATGAATGTCTTCAAGATTCAATAATGTGCTAAATAATATTGGTCTTTTCAACAGTCTATCTTGTTTGCTTCAATAACAGAGCCAAAGGAAGTGAGTGGTAGCCAGATGGCCAGAACACAGCATCTTAAAGGCAAAAAAAAATATCAATTATGTGAGAAGATTATATAATAGAACAAACTATCAGAAGATCTCTTTTTCCCAAAGGATGGAAAACTGCCAGACTGGCCATCTTGCATTAGAAATGGCACCATTTGCAGTAAATGTGAAATCCAACCAGTTTCAACCAGTCAATATTAACCCATCATTCACTCCAGACTCACCTTCTGTGAACTTAAAGAGGAATACATTAACCTGTAACCTTTTTTTTCCTGTCCTAGCAGTACCCCTCTGACTTCCTACAAGAATGCTCCTTTCTTGAGCTTTGTAACCATGCCACAGCAATCTCCCATCACATCTAGCTGAATACTTTCATATTATCTAGTTTAAGCAGTTCTATCCACCTAGCATAAGCCTAGTTACCAGTCACAGGAAAATGTTCAAGAAGTGAAAGATGGGGCTGCTGAATTACTTTTTTCTAAATTGCCTGCCTATTATGTTCATTTTTAGAGCTGCAAAGTACTTTAAAACATCCAGTACCATGCACTAGTGTCTGCTCCAAGAAATAGACAAGAAAAATGTGTCCTGTCAGCATAAGGAAAGACTGTAGCAGTGCTATATGTACATGGTATTATAATGGATTATAAAATAAATATAAGCTATAAAAAGTAATCAGAAAATGCAATGTAATTTATTCCTTATCATACCACAGAATGGCTGAGGTTAGCAGGGACCTCTGGAGGTCACCTGATCCAATCCCCCGTGCTCAAGCAGGGCCACTTAGAGCTGGTTGCCCAGGACCACATCCAGATGACCTTTGAATATCTCCAACAAGGGAGACTCCACAACCTCTCTGGGCAACCTCTGCCTGTGCTCGGTCACCCTCACAGTTTGTGCCCACTGCTTCTTGTCCTGTCCCTGGGCATGACTGAAAAGAGCCTGGCTCTGTTCTTTTTGTGCCCTCCCTTCAGGTATTTATATACATTGATGAGATCCCCCTGAGCCTTCTCTTCTCCAGGCTGAACAGTCCCATCTCTCTCAGTCTTTCCTCCCAGGAGAGATGCTCCAGTCCATCATCTTTATGACCCTTTTCAGGACTCTCTCCAGTGTGTCCATGTCTGTCTTGTACTGGGGACCCCAGCACTGGACACAGTACTCCAGATGTGGCCTCACCAGTGCTGAGCAGAGAGGAAGGATCATCTCCCTTGACCTGCTGGAAACACTCCTCCTAACGCAGCCCATAACACAGGATAACTTTGGCTGCAAGGGCACATTGCTGGTGCATGTTCAACACTTGGTGCCCACCAGAATCCCCAGGTCCTTTTCTGAAAAGCTGCTTTCCAGCTGGGTGGCCCCCAGCATGTACTGGTGCCTGGGGTTGTTCCTGTTCAGGTGCAGGACTTTGTACTTCTCCTCGTTGAACTGCATAAGGTTCCTGTCGAGCCCATTTCTCCATGCTGTCGAGGTCCCTCTGGATGGCAGCACAACCCTCTGGCATATTGGTCCCTCCTGCCAGTTTACTGTCATCTGGAAACTTGCTGAGGGTACGCTCTGCCCTATCATCCAACTCATTAATGAAGATGTGCAACAGGACTGGACCCAGTATTGATCCCTGGGGTACATTGCTTGTCAGTCCTCCAGCTAGGCTTTGTGCCACTTACCACCACCCTCTGGGCCTGGCCATTCGGCCAGTTTTCCATCTACCTCACCGTCTGCTCATACAGCCCGTACTTCAACAGCTTCTTTGTGAGGACCTTACAGGAGGCAGTATCAAAAGCCTTATTGAAGACAAGGTAGACAATGCCCCCTGCTCTCCCATCATCTACCAAGCCAGTCATTTCATTATAGAAGGTAATCAGGTTGGTCAAGCATGACTTGCCCTTAGTCAGTCCATGCTGACTACTCCTGATGACTTTCTTGTTCGTCATGTGCCTGGAAATGGTTTCCAGGATTAGCTGCTCCAACACCTTTCCAGGGATTGAGGTGAGGCTGACCAGCTTGCAGTTCCCTGGGTCATCCTTCTTGTCCTTCTTGAAGCTTTCCTCGAGTCCTCAGGCACTTCTTTCAGTCACCATGATCAATCAAAGGTCATTGAGAGTGGCCTTGCAGTGACATCAGCCAGCCCTCTCAGCAGTCATGGGTGCATCCTATCAGGGCCCACGGACTTATGTAAGTCCAGTTTGCTTAAGTATTCCCTGACCTGCTCCTCTTCCACATCTTCCTTGCTCCAGACTTTCTCCCTGTTCTCTGGTACCTGGGATTCCCGAAAGCCAGTCTTGCTAGTAAAGACTGAGGCAAAGAAGGCATTCAGTACGTTAGCCTTTTCCACGTACTGTGTCACCAGGTCCCCCATGTCCTTCAGCAGTGTGCCCTAGCCTTCCTTCTGTCACCTGTCTGCTTATAGAAGCCCCTTCTGTTGCCTTTGACATCCCTTGCCAGATTCAATTCCATTTGGACTTTGTTTTTCCTAACCTCATCCCTGGATGCTCGGACAATGTTTCTGTATTCCTCCCACATTACCTGTCTCTGCTTCCACCCTCTGTATGCTTTCTTTTTGTGTTGAGTTTTGCCAGGAGTTCCTTGTTCATCCATGCAGGCCGCCTGGCATTTTTGCCTGAATTCCTGCTTGTTGGGATGGACTGCTTGGATGAGCTTGGATGAGGTGATCCTTGAATATTAACCAGTTTTCTGGGCCACTTTCCTCTCCAGGGTCTTACCCTGTGGGACTCTGCCAAGCAAAGAGGCCCAAGTCTGCTCTCCTGAAGTCCAGTGATGTGATCTTGTTTTTTGCCCTTGTCCCTCCTCTCAGGATCCTGAACTCCGTTATCTCATGGTCACTGCAGCCAGTGCTGCCTTTGGCCTTCACGGCCCCGATAAGCCTCTCGTCACTGGCAAGTATGAGGTTCAGCAGAGCACCTCTCCTCACTGGCTCCTTTAGCACTTGGGTCAGGGTGTTGTTATTGATGCACTGCAGAAACCTCCTGGACTGTTATGACCTGCTCTGTTGTCCCTTCAGCAGATATCAAGGTGGTTGAAGTTCCCCATGAGGACAAAGTCCTGCCAATGCGAGGCTGCTCCTGTCTGTAGAGGGCCTCATCCACTTGTTGGTTGCCCTGGCAGTATCACTGATGGCCACATGGAAGAACAAGAAGGGGTAGTAGTCAAAGGGTTGAACAAGCTTCGACAGTCCCTCCACAACATCCTGGATCAGGCCCCCAGCAGGCAGCAAACCTCTCAATGGTAGGTCAGGTCAGCAGATGGGTGCCTCTGTCCCCCACAGCAGGGAGCTGCCCATTAGGATCACTCACCACTTCTTCCTGGTGGTCTTGCACAGTTTAGGGTCAGGTGGCCCAAATCTTTTACTTGAAGGCACATCTGGGTCCTCTTCCACTTTCCACCTTACCCCTACCTAGTGGCAGCAGGCAACCTCAAGTTTCTCACAGGTTCCCAGGTGTTCCTCAGTGATCCTGGACCTTGTCTCCGGAAGGTCCAGAAGCTCCCAAAGCAGAACCCAGAGACTGCTCTTGTATTGGGTTTGCACAGCAAGGTTTTGGTAGTGGGGGGACTACAGGGGTGGCTTCTGTGAGAAGGTGCTAGAAGCTTCCCTTACAGTCAGCTGGCTCCAAGACAGACCCACCAATGACCAAGGCTGAGCCCATCAGCAATGGTGGTTACACCTCTGTGATAACATATTTAAGAAGGGGGAAAAAATCCTGTACAATGGCAACTGCAGCTGGAGAGAGGAGTGAGGATATGTGAGAGAAAAAACTGCAGACACCGAGGTCAGTGAAGAAGGAGGAAGTGCTCCAGGCACCAGAGCAGAGATTCCCCTGTAGCCCATGGTGCAGACCATGGTGAGTCAGGCTGTCTCCCTGCAGCCTGTGGACGTCCATGGTGGAGCAGATATCCACCTGCAGCCTGTGGAGGACCCCACACTGGCGCAAGTGGATGCACCCAAAGGAGATCCCACACTGGAGCAGGCTCCTGGCAGGACCTGTGGACCCATGGAGAGAAAAGCCCACACTGGACAGGTTTGCTGGCAGGACTTGTGATCCCGTGAGGAACCCATGCTGGAGCAGTCTGTTCCTGAAGGACTGCATCCCTTGGAAAGGACCCATGCTGGAGCAGTTCATGAAGAACTGTAGCCCATGGGAAGGACCCACGCTGGAGAAGCTCGTGGAGGACTATCTCCCATAGGAGGGACCCCATGTTGGAGCAGGGGAAGAGTGAGGAGGAAGGAGAGGCAGAATCAAAGTGTGATGAACTGACAACACCACCCATCCCCCATCCTCCTGCGCTGCTTGGGGGGAGGAGGTAGAGAAATCCAGAGTAAATTTAAGCCCAGGAAGAAGGGAGTGGTGGGGGGAAGATGTTTTAAGATTTAGTTTTTGTTTCTCATTATCCTACTCTGATTGATTGATAATAAATACATTAATTTTCCCAAGTCAAGTCTGTTTTGCCTGTGACGGTAATTGGTGAGTGATCTCTCCCTGTCCTTATCTCGACCCATGAGCCTTTTGTTATATTTTCTCTCCCCTGTCCAGTTGAGGAGGGGAGCGATAGAGTGGCTTTGGTGGGCACCTGGCATCCAGCCAGGGTCAACCCACCACAGCTGCACAAACTGCTGCCTCTGTTTGCTGTGATCTCAGGACAATCACGTGAAGATTCAGGTACCTGCTTTCGGGTATGAGAGAGAAAGTACATAAACTCAGCAGTCAGTATTTTCTGTGTTATTAATACAGTGAAATGTCTTTCTTCCTTTCTAGTGTAATATATATGAAATGGAACTGTGAATTTTTTTTAATGGGAAGTTTAATGTTTCTAATATTTTCATGGACATCCTATCCTTGCATTTTTGTTTTGACTAGTTTAAAAACTTTGTCATTTATGTATAGAAATTAGGTGTTTTAAAAAATCTAATGAAGCAGATGAAAATATTTGCTTCTGGCTCAAATACTGTAATATGCAAAAGAATAGATTAGTAATGAATATTGCTAAGACAACAGCTCTACAGTTCTTTTAGACTCACATTTGTTTCCAAACTTTTCTTCATACAGGTTCTGGCATTCCTGCAACTAAGTGGGGAGGCAGACCAAGGAACTGATGAAACTCAAAATTCACCAAGGAGAAAAAGTGAATGTTCAGCCACATTTATTTTTTAATGCTGTACACTGTGATACCTATTACTAGCTCTTGGACAAGGAAGGATTTGCATATAACAGCTCCAGAACTAAAAGCAGACAATTATTAAATGCACCACAGCTTTTGTTAAACATATCTCAATATATTTACAGGTTGTTTCACCTATCCTAGCCTCATCATCACAGAACTGATATCCAGTCTGACCTTTTATCAGCATGCTGTCAAGAGTGCCACGGTCTCTTCTGACAAGAGTCTGTTTTTCCCCACTCCCAAAAGACACCTTATTCAGATGAGGGAGATACAGGAGAGCTCATTGAATGACATAATCAAGTAGCTCCATAGAAAATATTGTTATGATCAGCCCTTTATTTACAAGAAAATCAAACCCAGAAAATTCATAGAGCCTTCCATTTAAAGATTTCAAAGTTGTTTAAGTGCCATAATGAGTAACATTATTCCCATTTTAGATGTGATTTGTCCACAGGTCGTGTGCCTAGAGTACCTCCCAATCTCCTTACTTCTTGTCTTACAGATGTCAGATCCCATGCTATTATAACTTCAGTGCTCCATACTATCAGCTCAAATCAGCACACCTGCTCTACTCAGAACTAGCAGATAACAAGTGCAAAACCCTTGTAGGAAGTGTTCATAGTAAGATGCTGTGCTCTACAAATAAGCAGCTTAATTCTGCATCAGTTCCAAAATTGGAGAGTCTGCTGTAATATTGTGACCAGATCCAGGTTTAAAAATAAATAAAAAGCCACCCAGATACATGCAGCTACATGATGATGTAAAAGCTGTAGAAAATCAGTAAGATGCCCTCTAACTCTGAAGTCAGCTGAAGTGACAACTGATGGATGCACATCCTCAATAAAAGGGCTGACATCTTTTTCATATCCTGTGGTTGCTTTCCGCAGTCTCATCATCTTAGTGTTAATATCAAGGCTGAACTTTAATCAATTTGCTCTCAACCATGCCACAGTCTCTACCAAGCTCTTAATGAGATGCTTGATCACACTGTCTGTGCAGGATGAGCTGCAGATACAAGATGAGTGCATGCTGTCATCCTGAAAATGTTCCTACCTGTATTTCCTCACAGACTCCCCTAATTACAATTGCCTGATATTTATACTGAGTAGAACCATGACACAGACTCCCATCAAGTATCCCTCAGGGTAGAATAATGACAAATCGTTTCATAATTATTCACTTGCTTATTTAATAACAAAAATCTATGCAGAAATCCCAACACTGCAAAAAGCAGATTTTTAAAGGATATTTTGATGTCTCAAAATGTATTTAATTTAGTTTTGGCTTTTTTCTGCTTTGGAGGATTCTTGCATCCCAGTTCACTACAGTAATAGGATTATTGAGTTTAACTGCTTATGTTGGAAGATAAAATACATCCACAGCCAATGACGATAAGATAGAATTGCTGCAGCCTGAGGGGTTACTAAGAAGCATCTTCCATAGATAGTTTCTTACTATGTGTGGACTGGTATAACAGCTCCCATCCTCCAGCAAAATGAAATCAAAAACATATTACTGAAAACATAGCGAAAAAGGAACATTCCTGGGTGCCTCTTTTCACTGCATGCATTAATTCCCTGACACGTTTCCCTGTCCTGCTCCTCTTCTAAATGATTGTGCTGCTGTTGTTATGCCCACCACTATGCAAAACCATTCATTTTTTGAAACTGGAATGAACTGGCTTCCTGGAGAAGCTGGTGAATCGTGGCTTAGACAGGTGCACTCTTCGCTGGGTAAAACACTGGCTGGATGGCCGAGTCCAGAGAGTTGTGGTGAATGGAGTCAAGTCCAGTTGGCAGTCGGTCACAAGCGGAGTCCCTCAGGGCTCACTTTTGGGGCCAGTCTTGTTTAATATATTTATCAATGATCTGGATGAGGGGATCGAGTGCACCCTCAGCAAGTTTGCAGGTGACATCAAGTTGGGCAGGAGTGTTGATCTGCTCGAGGGTAGGAAGGCTCTGCAGAGGGATCAGGACAGGCTGGATCCATGGGCCCAGGCCAATTGGATGAGGTTCAACAAGGCCAAGTGCCGGGTCCCGCACTTGGGTCACAACAACCCCATGAAACGCTACAGGCTTGGGGAAGAGTGGCTGGAAAACTCCCCCACAGAAAAGGACCTGGGGGTGTTGGTTGACAGCCGGCTGAAGATGAGCCAGCAGTGTGCCCAGGTGGCCAAGAAGGCCAACAGCATCCTGGCCTGTATCAGAAACAGTGTGGCCAGCAGGAGCAGGGAAGTGATCGTGCCCCTGTACTTGGTACTGGTGAGGCCGCACCTCGAATCCTGTGTTCAGCTTTGGGCCCCTCACTACAAGAAGGACATTGAGGTGCTGGAGTGTGTCCAGAGAAGGGTGACGAAGCTGGTGAGGGGTCTGGAGCACAAGTCTGATGAGGAGCGGCTGAGGGAGCTGGGGTTGTTCAGTCTGGAGAAGAGGAGGCTGAGGGGAGACCTTATCACTCTCTACAATTACCCAAAAGGGGGTTGCAGAGAGGTGGGTGTTGGCCTCTTCTCCCAAGTGACTAGCGACAGAACAAGAGGACATGATCTCATGTTGCACCAGGGGAGGTTTAGGCTGGATATTAGGAAAAATTTCTTTCCTGAGAGAGTTGTGAGACAGTGGAATAAGCTGCCCAGGGAAGTGATGGAGTCAGCATCACTGGCAGTGTTCAAGGAACGTGTGGATGTGGCATTGTGGGACATGGTTTAATGAGCATGGTGGTGTTGGGTTGATGGTTGGACTTGATGATCTTACAGTTCTTTTCCAACCTTAGCGATTCTGTGATTCCGGTATTACAATGTTGACAGTGGGATTTCTCAGTGAATTTTAGTTAAAAACTCACTAATAATACCAGTAATGAGTATCTGCAAAACACAGTGACAACATATATATGTGTACATATCTATCCTAATTAGTATGCACTTTTGTTTTCCACATATAACTAAAAGTCTTATTTACGTTATCGCAGGAGACTAACTTTGCTCTGTATATTCTGCTCTTTTTTTCTTCCCCCTAAACCATTTACTTCCTTTGAACAAGCTTTTAATTGTCATGTTCTTCAACAGTCCTGTTTTTTCATATGTCTGCTGCTGTAGATAGTATTATGACATAGTCAGATTCAATATCAGTTATGTTCTCCTTCTAAAATGAAGACAATATTCTTCTTCTAAAATAAATGCAATAAACTCTTAAAATCCACTTATATCATGACAGACTTACCAAACAGGCTTTGAGCTGAATCATTGCATATTGTCCTGTGCAGGAAAGTAAGAAAATTTTGCTATAGCTAATCTTTCAGACAGCACCATGTAAGTTTTATTCGATGCATAATAATTGCTGCCACTCTGCTGTTACTCGCTGCAACTGTAATAGAGTTCAAAGGCCCTAACTGAGATCAGTATCCTATTACAAAAGCACTGCCAAGGGACAAAAAACCTTCAGTCTCTGACCCTGTGAAAATAGTGGAATTAAGCACAGTAATAATGTTAAACATGCCCATGTTAGATATGGACAAGGAAAACTGTAGATTAAAGAATGGAGATATTGCTACCCCTGTTTTGTCCATGGGGCAGAAAGTGACAGCAAACTTACATGATTTATCCAGGACACACAAGAAATTCATGGCAGTAGTCTTATGGATCTTTCTTTTTTGTAGTTTATTTATCAATAGAAGGAATAAAGTTTAAGCTAAAATAGCATAGAAACAATAGTATTTTGAATTGTAATGCATTAAACAGGAGTATAAAAATGGATTTGTGAGCATACACTTCTCATTTAAAAAGCAACATTATGACAATACTGCACTAAAGGGTATTTTGAAACATTCTTTCTGAGGTCTTTCTCTGAAGCCTGAGGCTTGATTGGGGACCCTAGAGGAGAGAGTAGATTGAATAAGATGGTAACAACTGTGATGACCAAGGAGAAAGGGGCATCTAGAGGAAGTGAGGATTCAAAATGGGAATAAAGCAACAAAACTGGATCTGTCATGGCTGGGGGGAAAGCACCAGAAAGAGTCAAATTTGCAAAAGGGGCATGAGCTCACAGTGGCACAATCTCCTTTAGAAATTAGATTAAAACTTATAATTCCCAAATCTTACAGTTCCTGGGCTATCAGCAAATCCTTCACAAATCCTCTTTACTGTCAGTCAACTTGAAGAGACTATTGCCCCAGCTCAGCTCTGAGCTGTCTACAGACTTGGCACGAGCCAGGTGAGTATCTGTATGCTGACATACAGTTCACAGCTTTGCTTTGCTTTTTCTTTCTGAAAAAAAAACAGGAGGTCACATGCAAAAATATAGCCTAAAGCATTACTGAAGATTCCTACACAAACTTAATAAATCCCTCTTGTGTCTTTGCCTTATAATTTGGAAATTTATTTTACGCAAGATTTGTTTCTCATTCAGTGCTCTCTGGATAGTCTTGCTCTGGGGACAAATCAGAGTTATGCAGAGTAGGATGCTATACAATCCCTGCATTACTTCTGCAGAAGTTGGAAGATGTGCAGGGGTGGATGCAGTAGAAACTAGGTTAAAAGAAAGAATGGTCTGAATATTCAGGGGAATGGAGTGGTGCCCTGCATAACTGTATCCCTCTCATGGATCTCTCACAGCCAAATCACTTAAACAGAACTTTTTGCAAGTGGTCACTGCCTTTGTGTTCCTCCTTCTCACAACTCCAGGCCTTTGCTGTGGTTTGAAAACATTAAGTACCTACAGCTGCAACATAGGCAACAGGCACTGAATGTATCCTGTATTGTATAATACTAAACCATCTGAAAAATCAGCTTGTAAGCACCTGAAATTTACTGTCAAAAATAGTGGATATTTTCTAACTTATTCTGTCTCAGTTCTCTCTCCATCAAATTAGAATAATAATTCCTCTTCAGTGCACAGAAGTGCTGTGCAGATAAATTCATTAAGATTTGTAAAGTCCTCAGACACTGTAGTGATGAGGACCACGGAAAAGCCCAGGAGGAAATTAAAAATTCTGTCTTCAGAGCAGAACTTAAAAATGTGGCATGGGACCATACACTGAACAATAGCAAAGAAACAAAATGATGAATAGTTATTCAGTAAGCATTACCTATATATTGTGCACAGCAGGAGAAAGGAGTCGGGGGCGGGGGGGGGGGGCAGACCATATGTGATCAGTTACTTAAAACCAGGCTCATAATGCACACCAGAAGATGCAGAAATAAAGGTAGATGGACAATCCAAATTCTGGCAATTCTGACAGTTGAATAATTGGCTATAAATATATGGTGCTTTTTTTTTCAATATACTTTTTATGTTTAATATGAAAAAAGCTTAAAAGAGCTCTACCTACCTTAGTTCCTTCCACTGAGACATGACAGTGGCCGTAATTTTGTCTAATGTTACAGCGGATCTCCTAATTCAATAGATTTGCTGCAGTCTTTTTCCTGCCTCTCTCAAGTCAGTTTGATGCCTCTCTGAAAAGTGTATGATCCTACCAGAGACAACTGATTTTTTTGTAATAGCGATATATAGAATGAATGCTGTTAAAAGAATCTCAAGAAAAAGTTAATTGTACCAATATAATACAAGTTATATGAATGAACCTAAAATTTGCTGGCTCAATTATTTGAAGAATATTAAACCCACCTGAGATCAAGTTACACCTAACTAACGTCGTGTCTTTTTCAATTTAAACACTCTTAGTTAAACAAATAAAATACTGCTTACAGCATTTGTTAAGTATAAAAACTAGATTAAAAATTCACATTCACAGTTTGGTTTTGCCTTCAGAAAGTCACCTTTCTAATTCAGTTGACATTGCTCCAATTGTCTGATTTTTTTCATTGCTCTGATTGCTTCATCATCCCTTAACAAGTCAATCAGCAAATTCTGCAAGTTTCATAGTATTCCAGTAGCCTATAGCCTCTTGCGTCACAGAAAGCTTTTAATAAAACATGGACTAATGAATCTTAGAGATATGGGACGGTGTTTCTTTAGCAATAAATTTCCTTTTTCTTATTATAAAAGAATTCTTTATAAGGGGGAAGAGCTATTCTCAAGAGGTCTGTAGCACAAACAGATACAGGGAAATATTTTTAATTATTTTTTCCTAAATTTTTTAAATTTATCCTCAGTTTTGCAGAATACTGAGTTTTTTACAAAAATATAAACCCAGGATGTCACTTTTCCCAGACAGTACTTAACAATCTTAATATTCTATAATTTCTCATGCCTTTGAAACAAAAAGCAAAGGCAAAGAAGGTTAAATTACTAGTTTATTAGATAAAAGTACCTCTATAGTAGTCTTGTATTTTTGTACTAACTTCATTTCACAATGAAGGCGAATTGATAAGGTATAAAGTAGATCAAGCTTAATAGTGGTAAGGTATATTTTAATTTATATATTTGAGTCTTTTAGGCTTCCTTTCTACTGAGATATGGGTTTAAAGGTTAAAAGTTAGAAATATTTTAAATACGATTATAGGGAAAGGGAATTTAATTGATCTGCCTTAAAAACTACTTGGAGTTCATGAATATGAATAGTTACTTAGTAAATACAATGGCATCTGGTGGTTGCTGCGTTTAGTGCTCTTCCATTTTTATGTTTTTCCCACATTGACAGGACTCATGTGAACACCAAATATGACTGTAACCTAAGAAGAACAGAATTATAGATGTCAAAACTGTAACAGATTTTATAAGTAATAGAAATGCAGATAATGGTAAAATTAAGTAAGTTTGTGTCACTTCACTGGAGAAATGTTCCATTTTTGAAAGTCATCAAGTGGTATTCCTAATTTAGGACAGTATATTAACTTTACCTGAATCACTGGGCATCTTTCCAGAAGCGAGGCTAGAATGAGACAGATATAAGATCAGCCGTAATCATAAAGCTTGAGAGAAGAAAGAGTCTGTGTCGAATCAAACAATAAATTGTCTGAACCCATCATCCATGGCAAGTACAAACAGATGGGTCTAAGAAGACACCATGTGACAGTATAGAGCACATCATTTAGTGTTCAAGGCACCAATTACCATAATAGAGTTGGAAGTTCTCATAATTTATCTTCATTGCCCTGACAATGGGTTTTAGATTTCCGAAGAATTTTAGAAATCCTGTGCTCTAGATAAATTTAAATGCCTCAGAGAGGTAGGCAGAAATTTCAGCCACTGGCAGATGTTTGTTAAGAAGTTTCAAGGAGTTGCCCCACCCAATGGATCAGCTTCAGCATGCCTGAATACTTCAGAAAACTCCCTTGGTCAGTTAAGTGTAACCCTTTTTAATACAATTCTGTAGCAACTATTGAGATCTGATTTTTCACCTTCGGCAAAAGGGAAGAGGAGGTTCAAGAGATCTCAGCAGAAACCCGCATCTCGAGTATAATGCCAATTGTTGTGGGTTTTAGGCCACAAGCTTCACTAGTAATACCTGCTGTACTTACTGGAATTGTTCTGAATATTCTGATACCTGGAAAACAATGAATAGGATGTCTAAAAACATACTGAGTCAATATCTCTTTTGTGCCTAGATCTCATACTCCTGCTGGTAGAAATTACCTGCTTTTTCAAAAAAGATTACCAAACCCATTTGCCAAACAAAAATGCCATCATGATGAGGTGTAGGACAGGTTTCAAGATGAAAAAATGGAATATTAGAAATTAAATTGCTTATCTAAATTACAATGATGCAGCATTCCCAACTTTCTTTCACATCTTCCTTAACGTGTGTATAAATATCAAGAGATCATGTTTTGATGAAACCATGTGTTCGAAATTGGACAATTCACACATTTGAGTCTCAGAAACAGGGAACTTACCATGTACGTATCCAGTTTTTAACTCCTGTTTTGTTACATTCTTAATCAAAAGCCACTCTTACAAGTGGACTTTATATTTAAAAAAATTCAAATGTACCCTGAATTTATAAGCCTTGGTGAACTCTTTGGTATCCTAGACCTTTTTAGCAACCAGTAAAAAACTACCATGAAAGAAAGAAGTCTAAGTTGTTGAGTCTAAGCTTGTAGAGTCTGCATCACTTACCAAAACTGACAAAGCAGCCTCGCTGGCCTTAACAGAGGAAACAAGCACCAAACAGGCACAGTACTGGATATTTACTCTCACCCCATAAAATCTGAACAGCACGTCAAACGAAACAGGAGGGAAGTTCAGATTGCCAGTGCCCTTGTTTTTCCAGGCCTGAAGATATATAAAAACTACTCCATGTAATTTGGTCCTCTTGTCTACTAGTAAGTTTGAGGAATCATTCAATAAATGTTAAAAATAAATAGCATACAAACATAAGTTCATGTTCTTTCACTCCTTCTTCTCAGCTCCATCTCTAAATGTTACCTGAAGGTGAGTAGAAAAGCTGTATCTTTTTAGGATTCTGTTACTAATGCCCTGAAATCCCTACTCTACATTGCAGTAAACTAAATCTTACTATATTTGAAATAAAGTTGTATAAAGTTTTTCACAAACCTTGTGTAAAAGAGCCCACTATTAAGGTGTGGCACACAATTGTGTTATTAAGGCTGAGTCTACACTTTGTACATAAAATGAAGATCTGGTGTTTTATAGTACCTGTTACCTAGAGCATATAATCTCCAATCTCATAGAACTTGCTCTTTGAAACCAGAAAAATTTGGACTGAGATAGTACAAACAAATCAATATATTAGATTTATTTTGCGTAAATTAAAGGGAGACTCATGGTTTATCTGTATCAAATCTTTCTTTGTCCTATTATTCCCTAAAAATGGAACAATACAAACTTCAAAAACTGACCTATAATTAAAGTGTTCTAAGATTTTATGCACAGGTGATATACAAAGAAATCCAGCTGTAAGTCTGCTAATGCATAATTTAATTTTTATGAACAACTAAGACATAGAGCAGGCAATTCTTACAGGAAGTCATTATGATAAAGAAAATGCAGCCAATTGCATCCTCTTTCCCTTCAGTGCTTCTGTAGAATATTTGCATGTTAGTGTTGTGTAATTTTGCACAACGATATTCCTTCAGTGAGTCAGTGGTCTAAGGAGACCAGACATACCAAGGTTTTTTCAGTGATATTTTTCTTCATCTAATTGTCCTTGCTTTTTAAAGATACTGTGACCATGGACACTTTTGGGTACCTTGGGCATGCCTGAAAGGGGATCTCCATGGCATTACTGATGATCTTCATGAATTTGGATTCAAGGACTGGATTCGCTCTTCATAAAGCAATAAACTTACTAAAAGCTACAGAAACAAATAAATAAAGGCCAGATTTTCTAGCATCCCCTGGACACTGATCTCAAATATATTATATAGCTTCAAAAAGTCCAGTAGCATACAGGTTTTCAAAAAGGCTTACGTCTTGCAAGTTCATTCAAATACCTTTTAAGTTGTCATTTGATTGTGTGAAATTTAGAGCTATTATACTCACTTTTTGTTTTAAAATACACCACTTCAAGATTGATAGAAAATAGCTCGGTCAGAATTCCTGTATGCAATGTTCTTGTATAGCAAGTTACAGGACTAAGCATTGTACGCTGGTGAAGCAGATCATACATAATATGCTTCATCACAAAATTTCTTCCTGATATTTCTAATGCTTACAAAAGCTGACATAAAATACAGCATCTCATTCATATGATGGTTCTGTGTAACAGCACACAGATTATATATTTATTCCAGTAGGATGCATCCCTTCACAAAGATCAACAATAGCAGGTATCTATATCTGTCAGATAACAGGTGGTCTCCAAGAAAAAAATTTATAATTTGTTTTCTGAAGTGTAACATGAGGTATACCGTCCTGAATCTATCAATCAGAGAAATACAAATTTTGCAAACACACATCTAGAAAAACAGTACAAATTCTGATAACAATGGATGGAAAGTACTTTTATTTAAAAAGAAAAATTGAGGAGTGACAGGAAATCTGAAAATCCTCTACCTACCATAAAATACGGTTAGTTGCAGTAAGCGAACCAACAATATCATTAGAGCGCAAGCCAAAAAAAAAAAAAAATCAGTGGGAATTTAGTACAAATGTCAAGCTTGGAAGAAGTGAAACAAAAGGTAAAAAAAAATCCAATAAAGTAGAAAATTAAGCATAAAAAAGATTTCCATAGAATGATACTTTCGTCATATGTCAGCAGCTTGAAAAGCTGTATCAGAAAAAAACAACAGCATAGCTCTGGGTATGTTATGGCATCAGCCTGCATGGCCAAACAGCAAATAAATTACAGCAGAAAAATACTCTTATATAATTGACACTTAGTAATTCTTTGCTCTTCCTTACCTTTCCCATTTCACTTAAAATATTCTTCTTTTGTATCAGAATTTGTATCAGAATATGATAGTCCTTGCTGGAATTGGCTGTGTGAGAAAAAAGAAAAGTTCTTCTTATCTTCATGGATAAGAGGAATAAAATTAGTATGAAATTAAACGGTATCAGAGATTTTGGAAGTGACATTTTGTCTCTAATATATTTCTGGTCATGTGCTGTAGTGCAAAATTCAAAGGGAGATACCGTTCAAGGGCACAATTTTTAAAATGGGGGGAAAACAATTTGGCCTGACAGCTTATTGTCATTAAAGGATCCCTGACACGTTTTCAAGAGATCCAGTATTAAAAACCATACTAACCAGTTTCCAATTTGGAATGCTTGTTAAAAGCAGATATTCTTTACAATTTTGAATAAGCCTATGCAAATTCTTCACTTCTTTTCTTGAAGCATTACTGCTAAGCGTAGCTAATCTGTTTATTTTGTTTAAAAGGAGCCATATGCAAGAATGGACTAAATAATTCATAACTACAGACCTCATTCTCTTAGGCGTAACACAAGAAAAACTTCTGGAATCAGACCGCACTCTGTTAAGATGGCCTTGGCTAACCTGGTAGCATAAAGAAACCTTAAATTTCCCCTGACCAGATGCTTCCAGTGCTATGACACCTTTCTTAACACTCCCAGTATACGGCCATGGGAAAAGAGTCTTTAACCACTAGCTGCTAGGGACTGTGACCCAGAAGCCTCATTAACAAATGAGGGATAGAGGGTTAACCCTGCTGACTCAGCTTTGCCCAAGCAAAACAGCTTATGATCAACTCTGTCATCACTATCAGTACTATCTGCCCTCAGTAGAAAGCCTGTAACACATCAAAGATCCTGAGCATCACACAGTTTGTGTATGACTAATGTTTTATGTAACATTTAATATATGAGTGTGTAGTCAACATTGGACAAGATGATTTCTGCTGTCTGATGCTGACATGTGGATGTTCTTCAGTGACTGCAGGGCCAGCAGATGACAGAGAGCAATGTAGGTAAGTCTTAAGGGACACACAGCTTGGGATATACTTTGGGAATTAGAAGTTGGGAAGTGCTTTTATACTATTCTGCAGAGATCATTCTGACAAGGGTTAAGTTTTAGGTCATTTCAGTATGCACAAATTGGTGCCCCTTTTAGAAGAAACATGTGAATGAGAAACCCTCTTCCCTTTCACCTGCTCTGCAGGAATAAATACACCCTGAAACACCATCGAGGGCTGCTGCAGCTGACGCCAAGTATACTCAGCAGCTTCACCCACACCGGTAAATTAAATGTGCCAGGGAAGTGTTCCTGAAAATCAAGGCCAACTGACACCAAATGACTGCAGCTATTCTAGTAAAGTCTCTAGGTGGGTCTCCAAAAGCGGGGCTGCAAGCAAACTATCTGTCAGAGGGGGGAAGTCCCCATAAATCACTCCCAAGGATAAATTTGGGCAATGTTAGGCACAGGACAAAAATAAGCTGGGGATAATCTAGGATAGCATATCCAAAGAGTTTAGTAGCCTTAGGATTTAATAGCTGTGAAAGTAACCTTTGTGGTTTATCACAAACAACTTCACCCACAGATCTGGACTGCATGGCTGTTACTGTGAGCCAGGAAGAGAAGACTGAGTGAGCAGTTTTTATAGCATTTTTTGTTTCTGGGGGATGATCAGTGCTACATAAATTTCAGAGATTTTACTAGTAGGCATTCCAATCTTAAAAGTATTCTACAAAGCATTGCATGATTTATGCAATTTTAATCAGATATTTATGCCTGAATTCATAGCTATCACCTAGGAGCTTGAGAAAAAAGTTTAAACATTTAATACACAGCTGGAATGTGGGCATTTATCCTACTAAAGTAAGAGGTGGATTCTAAGCTAAATTTCATCTAAGTTAAATTTCATCCTCCCTTTTCTCAATAAAAGTGCAGGTGGGGTGATTTTATGTGAAAATTAAAAGAATGGCAACAATTAAATGAAAAGAAGCAATTCAGCAGGTGAACAGTTGGACTTTGACAGTTGCCTAAGTTGGTGATAATTTTATAGTTTCATGATCTTATTGCCCATTAAATCTATACTCATTCTCAATTTGTTAAGTTACAGTTAGGAAAAACACCTCTTAGTCTGATTGGTTTTAATCCAGTTCACCAGATAATGATTTTCAGTTTTATCTGTCTACCAGTTTCTTCCAGGGATAGAATAAGACATATAAAACAAAAACCAGATGAATATACCACAAACCTTTGCAGGTCTTCTGGAGAAGTGTTATGGACTTTCACAACCGAGAACAAACTTTTCAGCTTGCTCACCGATGAGACTCAACATCCATTATCTAGGGAAGGCCATTTGTGCCCAGTAAACGATAAGATCCAAGATGAAAGCAACAAAGGGTTTATTCCCAGATTTGACAATAGCTACATCTCTAAGCTATCAAGTGAATTTAGATTTAGAGATTAATATGACTCTGTAGCTTATACCAAAGTCTTACTGGATTCTCTGTAGTGCTGTCCTGTGACAGCTGGCCATATGTAGATTTGAAACTGGACTATTAAATATTCATATGGCATTTCAAGATGAATGTGAGAAACATTTTTAGATACTGCTATTGTTTTAAAAAGCTGAAGAGGGGGGAAAAAACAGAAAAGATACAGCTATTACTGCTTATATTTAAAGTTACAAAATGATTTCCGTACTGCTTGAAAAACAGAATTGCACGGAAGACAAGAACTTAGTGAACTTAGTGAAATTTTGTTTAATTGCATATACCTATCTTAAAATAAACTCATAAAAGTTGCCACATCAAGTCCTCTAAGACAAGGAACCAGTACTAGGGCCAGAACTGTTTAATATCTTCATCAACGACATAGACAACAGGATCGAGTGCACCCTCAGCAAGTTTGCAGATGACACCAAGCTGAGTGTTATGGTTGACAGTCCTGAGGGATGGGATGCCATCCAGAGGGACCTGGACAAGCTTGAAAAGTGGGCCCATGTGAACCGCATGGGATTCAACAAGGCCAAGTGCAAGGTCCTGCACCTGTGTTGGGGCAATCCCCAGGAACAATACTGGCTGGGGGATGAAGGGATTGAGAGCAGCCCTGTGGAGAAGGACTTGGGGGTACTGGTGGATGAAAAGCTGGACGTGAGCTGACAATATGCACTTGCAGCTCAGAAAGACAACCATATCCTGGGCTGCATAAAAAGGAATGTGGCCAGCAGGTCAAGGGAGGTGATTCTGCCCCTCTACTCTGCTCTGGTGAAACCCCACCTGGAGTACTCCATCCAGCTCTGAAGTCCTCAGTAGATTCAAACTAGATGTAAGGAAGAAATTTTCTACAAGGAGGGTGGTGAAACACTGGAACAGGTTGCCCAGGGAGGCGGTAGATGCCCCATCCCTGGAAACATTCAAGGACAGGTTGGACGGGGCTCTAAGCAACTTGATCCAGTGGAATATGTCTCTGCTTATTGCAAGTGGGTTGGACCAGATGACCTTTAAAGGTCTCTTCCAACCCAAACTATTCTATGATTCTATGATTTTATGAAATATCAAGTTTGTGATTCTCAGAACTGCTACTAACATGCAAACACAACATAAGGTCTGCACAGCAAAGGCGGGGACAGAATTCAGCTCCTGTGACCAACATTCATTTGTCTTAACCTTTAAATTTTTGAACTACTCTTTTACTTTGTGGTTTGCAGCTTCATTCACTGACTATATTACAAGTCTGGCAAGGCTTTGAACACCCTCTCCTGCAATATTCTTGTATCCAGGTTAGGATGTTACAGATGCAACAACTAACAAACTGGGGAGCAGCTCTGCTGGAAAAGAGCTGAAGGTCCTGGTGTACAGCAAGCTGAGCATGAGCCAGCTGTGTGCCCTGGCAGCGAAGAAGGCTAACAGCATCCTGGTCTATACTGTCACAAGCACAGATAAATGGAAGTGATTATCGTGCCTTATACAGCACTTGTTAGAGTACATCTAGATTACTACTGCATCCAGTTTTGGACACCCAATACAAGAAATGTTGACAAACTGGAGCAAGTCAAGCAGAAGGCCACCAAGAGGGTGCCCAGCTCCCTCAAATATCCCTTCTTGGTAATCTCCTGGTAGGGCAGTAATTGACCTTAGCAGCTCTGATCAGCCTCATATGGGACCCTCACCCATGCAATGGACTGCCACCCTCCCCCACGGGCGCAGGGACTCTGTTTTAGCTCATCCCTGGGCCTTTGGCCCCTACCTAGGAGTGCTGGTCTCCAGCCACATCTGCCCATAGACCCTATCAATGCCGACCTGTGGGCTGATTTCCTGGATTGATTTTGGACCTGCCCCACCCTCATAGATTTGTGACATGCCATGGACCTGGGGCTGCCCTTCCTTCACCCTGCCCCAGCACCTGCCCTGCTCCCTTCCTGGTGTGGTGAGATGGCTGGTGAGGTCCCTGCCCTGCCAGCCCTGGGGTTCCCCTTGACTCTCTGGGCCCGGGGAGATACTGGTCCTTAGGAAGCAGCTGGCCCTCGCTGTTATCTGGCACCTAGCTAGTCTTGATTACATTTTGAGGTGGCCAGTTCTCTGCATGCACTTACAACTTAAATGCTTAAATATAGGTGCGTGGGAACAAGGCATCTAACCTTGTCACATGGTGATAAATACTTATGGGGTTCACAGTTCTCCTAATTATTATAGAGGGGGTTCAAGATAATAATGCTGCCATGCCTTGCTTGAACTGAGACAGAATAATAATGTGAGACATTGATACATACAAATGTTTACTTGGGTAATCTATAGAAAAGGTGCCAATGGAAATCTTGGATTATATACTTTATTTGAAGATCCATTTAGTCTTCCACAATAAGTAAACCCACCATAATGCAGCAAGACCAGTCTTGCTACATTCACTCTTTTCAAGGTTAGGCATGTTGTTGCATTTATAAATTACATAAAAAAAGACTCAGATGAAACAAGCAGCATGTGTCTTTAAATGTGCTAGCCCAATTATCTAAAAGGATCACAATAAATCACAACAAAACAATATTTCCCACAGATGAAAAAGATTATTTTTGAGCTAGGTGCAAACACTGTTCCAGATGTTTAATAAAACTAGCCAAGCAATTTCTGTAATTTGATATTTAACAGTAAGTGGCGAATGCTGATAAGCTACAGACATGTTATTCTACGCACTTACATCAACAATTTTAGTGCAGTTTCTACTAAAATAGTATCAACATAATCCTAGAATATCTATTAGAGCAGGGAAAAATCCTGTGTTTTACAAGAAATACTATTTATAATTACATACAATATGAATAAAATAGAGATGAGGTTAACATTTATGAAACAAAGCAAACTATTTTGGTAAACTTTTCCTTTAAAATATCTTTTGCTGACTTTCATATTTAAATAATGAAATTGAATAAAGTCAGAAGCTTGTCTTATTCTACTTTGGATTCTAGAGGGCACAATTGATTTACTGTAGCTGATTAGCCAAGGGCAAAAAAGTAAAAACCACTAATCAATTTGTTACAGCTTCACCTGCAGGTGTTCAAAGCTGGAAGATGGATATCTGCCTGTTTTTCATTTGCTGTATATTGCTGCAAGCTGTGGAATTCATAATGTTGGCTGTTGGATGTGCTCCCACTCTATCGATGTCAATATACATTGGCTTCAATGTGCAGGGTATCAGTACTTTACAGGAAAAGCTTCCCACTATGTGGAATAATGATTGCTGTTGCATAAACCACTTGTTTGCAAATCCTACTGCTGGTTTCAGTGTGATTCACTGACCAAAGGTCTCATGAAAAAGTGTGCATGTACTCACTCATCCTTAAAAGATTGTGTAGGCCTGCCAGGGGCTATCTAAACTGTATAAACATGGCACAGTCTGCTAAATACTCATTGAAAGTCCAGTGGCACAACATGTTAGATATGCCAGGAAGCACCAGCTTAATTTCCAAGGGCTATGAGCTAATCAACGTGCTATAATTTTACCAGTAGGATGTAGTAGTAGAAAAGTTTGTATTAAAATCTGAGGAAGCCACTGATCCCCTTTCTCTTTTTTTTATTTTTTTCCCCCAATTCACTTTCTGAGAGAATCTACTTGTTAATGTGTGTATGCTTATTCACAGACCTGACAAGCTGGTCTTTCCGGGCAAGGATGTGTGAGCTCTTATATAGTTGGAAGAGGTTTGGGATGGGCTCTGAGAGACAGAAACTGCATGGCAGGTAGCTCTTTGTACCCAGTTATTATTGCTGTGCTGTGTAATACTTAAAAGAAAATTTTAGTTGTGAAACACACTCTGTTTCAAGAAGAGTCAAGTATCGCAGGGGACTGAGCTCTAGAAATCTAAAGCAGTTTCTGATAAAAAGAAATTCCATTTTAGAGACCTTCTAAAGAAAGTTCCTGTGTCTCTCCATAAAAGCTTGATAGTAAATAATGACGAAATTGACATTTTTTGCCTTGGGAGCTCGAGTGTTGCTGCCTCCTAAATTCTCCTACTCTGTAGTTTGCAATGACATGGTGTCCCTTCAGGTACTCTTACTAGTAGGTACCGAAAAATATTGCCAAACAGGAGTTTCGTTATGAAAAGACATGGGATTTTAATAAGATGTTTCTGACATGAAGGCAACAATGAGGAGCAGCTGAGGGAGCTGGGGTTGTTCAGTCTGGAGAAGAGGAGGCTGAGGGGAGACCTTATCACTCTCTACAGCTACCTGAAAGGGGGTTGCAGGGAGGTGGGTCTCTTCTCCCAAGTGACTAGCGACAGGACAAGAGGAAATGGTCTCACGTTGTGCCAGGGGAGGTTTAGGCTGGATATTAGGAAAAAAGTCTTTCCTGAGAGAGTGGTGAAGCATTGGAACAGGGTGCCCAGGGAGGTGGTGGAGTCACCATCACTGGAGGTGTTCAAGGAACGTGTGGACAAGGCATTGTGGGACATGGTTTAGGGGGTATGGTGGTGTTAGTTGATGGTTGGACTTAATGATCTTACAGGTCTTTTCCAACTGTAGTGATTCTGTGATTCTGTGATAATACTTTGGCTCTTTCCTTGAGCTCTACCTAGGTAGCAAAACCAAAAGTTTAAAATATGGGGCAAGTTATACCCCACTCAGAAAAAAACCCTCTGAAGTGTGGAAATGAGAAAGTGAGGAAAAGATTTATACAGGTCTTAATACTGAAATTACCCTTGACACCAGACAAACATTAAAGTAAAAGTAGAGTAATTTAATTCCACAAACCAGGTCTGTGCAAATTGTTTGTTAGGTCTAGGGAGAGATTTAGAGGGTGAGTTACATCTCTTGGTACACTAACTCTGAGAAACACCTCCCTTCATCATTCACCTATAAAGATGTCATGTCACTTAACCAGCCATGGTGCTGTGGGTACCAATTTATACAAACTCTTCATCCTAAAATCTTTTCCTTAAAGGAAGAACACCTACGAAATGTGTAATCTTATAAACTCTTCCTTCTGTTTCCTGTCTGCCTTTTTGGGGTTTTTCAAGTTAATCAAGATGTTGACCTTTATCTTCTGCTGCTTTTTAAAGAAAGACTACTGTCCTTCACCATAGGAGGTATAATCATAACCTGTTCAGACAGATTAAATCATCAACCTGTTCTGAAAAACATGCTGATGTCTCAAGGCAAAGGCTCAACCTCTAGATCATGGATTAACAAGTCCTATCTTAAAGATTTTTTTGTTTGTTTGCAGGATTTTATTTGGGTTTGTCAGTTTTGTTCACAATGTAATCCTACCAACAGTTGTGTCAGCACAACCTAGAGTAGTAGCATATTGCAGCGTGGGAGAAGGAATGTGCATTGTGGGAGAAAGACAGGAATACCTTAAGCTGGAATTTGTCCTCAGGGTGGTTTTTTTTTTAATGCAGTGACAACTGTTTCATACAAATGTATGCACAGTGAAGGCCATGATTTATTTAAGCATATAAAGTAGCTTAGCATGTGCATTACACTATTGTCTCCTCCTCAGAATAGATAAGGCAGTGACCAAATCCACTGAAAAAGAGGTGGATTTCCTATCTCAGGCTTGGAGGGCTAGTATGATGCCACCAAAGAGGTAATCTCAGCCTGCCGCTTCAGGAATTGTACTCTTTAGTGGCAATAGTAGACCGAGGTATTGCCACACCCATCCCCCTTCCCCGACTGCTCATACCTGGCCTTGTGTGGCTGAGCTGTGCTGGCCCAACTAATTGTCTCGCTGTGTTGTTTACCAGATAGGGAACACATCTGGTTTTAAAAAGCATAACAAGACTTATGTAAAGAAATTATGTATATTTAAAAATAACAGCAAGTCTATTTTTTAAGCTGGGTCATCTCCTTTATCTACTTTGCCGAACAGTTGCATAAACACTTCTGGGGGCAGAAGTGAGGGAACAGCATGCTGAAGACCGAGGAGGGGAACATGTGGTAGTGGGAGGGTGGCAGAGGGAGCAATACTGATTTAAGGTATTGTATCCAAAGATTCCACATCATGAATCTACAGCCCGAGAGAAAACATCAACAGAAAGCTCAATGTGCTTTTACTTAGGTAGACCAAGGTACGGCTGTCACTTTTCCTTGCAATTGGAAAATTAATTTGCCTTAACATAGCTGAATTCTTTTAAGGTGGCTTCTGTACCGTGTGACTTGTAGACATTCACACTTTTCTCCAATCCAGGTAAGTAAGCAGAAAGGTATAAATCCCGTGACTTTCAAGGAGAGACATTTAGCTGAGACTTTGTTATTCCTCAAGCTTAAGAGTAATAACTGGTTCTTCAGTCAGGAACTGAAGGGGAATTTGAAACAAATTTTCATAGCAGATTGCACCTTTTTTTTTTTACTAATCAGGAGCATAATATTATGCATTAGCAATGCTTGCTCCATAGAGCTAGAGGTAGGGAAATGAAAACAGTGTGTCAGTTTGTAATGCCATCTGACGTTGTCAAACTGGGACTTGTCATATTAGCAATGGGGGCCCAGTGTTTGTAATGACTTTGCATAAACTCTGTAATTATTGGTCTACGTGCTCAGGAACTTATCTATGGGACGTCTGTCCCCTCCCTTATCACTAGATGCAGTGCATCATTTAGAGCCCACATTTAGATTACAGTGTGTCTGTTTCAGTACTTGAGCAACATATCTGTGACCACGTATTAGGTTGCAGCCTATGACTCTAATTAATGATAACAGCAGTAAATTTATCAGGAACTTAAATAGCCTTAGGAAATCAGAGATTTGAATGCTTGTCCTTAGCTTTGGATTATGAGCGGCTCCTCCATTACATTCTTGTTTTTTGTATTTGGGCATTAGCAAGGATCAGTAGCTCCCTTTAAGAATGAAACTACGCCTTGAATTCCCTCACATCATTGATAGGCTTTCCTTATGTCTGCTGAGTTTTAATTCATTATTTTAAAATTAAACAGAATTTGCTGGCTTCTTTTACTTCTATGAGAGGTTCTGTGGAAGATGCTAGCTTGCGCACACAGCTGAAAAACAACTTGTATATGTGCAGATGTACACGTGCCTGCCTATTTGTATATGTATATACATACATATGTGTGTGTATATATGTATATTTATATGTATGGGAAGACTGACAAATATGCTTCCTTCTGTTAATCCACCCTCTTCTATTTAGCCACCATGCCCTAAAGAGGCAATTATTCAAAGTAATGTGTACAGAGATAGAAAAGCAATGGCAGGTACTAGGATTTAGGAATGCGTATCTGCACCATAGCTTATGATTGGGAAAACCCTGTCAGGTTATTCTAAGGAAATCTCCAGGCACCTTAAACACAAAATGTGTAGTTTTAAATAGCACAGTGTAGATTTGAAAAGGGTCTGAAGGCAGCACTAGTTAGATCGTGTTGTTGTCATAGCAACAGACATTGAAATTCAAAATATGAAGTACAAAATGGGGGTGGGAGAAACAGAAGGGTAGAGAAGAGAAAAATAGCAAGTAATAATGAAAATCTGTAAAAAGAGTATGAAAATTAGACTTCTATAATCAATGATATAACCAGTAACTAAAATTTCCTTATTCTGCATACTATTATTAGCATTTTTTTACTTTTTCCATACAACAATTTGAAAATCCTTTATAAATATTAAAAATCTACACCTTCTAACATCCCTCAAGGTAAGTATTGATGCCATTTATAGACAGAAATACTGAGGCAGAGAGAGCTTTGTGTAAGTAGAATGACTGGCAGAAAGAAATGACTATGGTGAAAAGAGAGTTCAGCTGGTTGCTCAGCTCCGTACTCACATGCTCTTTGTTTCATTGCCTTAACATGCCTGAGTTTTATGATGTTATTATCTAGATATGTAATAGAAGAACCAGAGTAATTTTCATAATAGTGGTAGTAACAGGATTCTGCTTCTGACACAAAAGCTCCAGTGCTTTAATACACAGTGTGTGTTATTTAAACTTTTGACTGTATTTCTTTACCGTCATAGTGATAGTAAATAGGGAAAGAATGAGTAAAATGGTAAACTGCAATTTTTTTCCAAAAATATACAATAGTTTAGAAAAAGTTACTCATTTATGCCTAACTCATCAAGGAACCGCAGCAAATCTAACTCAACAGGAAGGAATTAATATGCCCTTGTTGGGGATCAAGGAGCCATATTGTTGGTCAAAAGCCTGGGATTACTGGGGAATTTTTTCTCAATTTATTATTTTTATCCCTCACAGACGTCTCTTTGCAATGTTTTATTTTGAATATACCTCTGTAATAACTCCTTTGTATTACTGACTTGTGTATAATAGAATTCTTTAGTATATCCAGGAGATTTGTTTTTAATTTTGCAATGACTCCCATTTTACTTCAGCATTTTGAAGGAGTGATAATGAGGAACTTTCCCTCTCTCTCTTTCCTGCATTTATATTTCTCCTCCAGGCATGTAATTTAATTTAAAGTTGTTATCATTCTTGAAGTAATATAAGTAATATAATGCTACAGTATCTGTCCCCTAAGAATAACTTTAAGGTTTTTCAACATTAGGATCAGCAGTATAAAGCAGATAACTTGCATGTCACATCCAGGAATTTTAGGCAATGAGCCATAAACAAAGAAATTAGATCAAGGTAGAAAAGAAGCATTCAAAATTATGAAAATGTGCCAGCTGAATTATAGACTGGAGACTGGCAGTGTACCGGAAGAGTTGCAGCAAACAGAAGAACAAAAAGAAAAGGGTTCTTGAAACCTAGAGTTTAACTGCATATGACAAGAGTTGTACTATTTAAGGAGCAAATCCTCTGGTGTTTCTAGGGTCACAATGGTGGGTGAATAGATTATGATAGAAAGACTGAAAATTTTCTGGTAATTGGGAAGCCAGCAAAAATTAAAGCATGAGCTTCCAGAAGATGAGTCATGTGAGAGAAGATGACAGACCCAGGATACTAAACTGAATTTTTCAGGTATTTTTACTAGACAGCTGCTATTGTTTCAGCTAGTTGAGCCGTGAAGTGCTCTGCCTGGTAGGTGTTGAGGTGTTGCACCACAGAACTCGGCATGTGTCCAGGTGCTTGCTGAGTTTCTCAGGAGGCAATTTTGCAATAAGATCTGAAACAATGCTTCAATGCCACCGTTGTCCAAACTAGCAGGTTTAAAGTACTGATGTTGATCAGATTTGGTTTAGCATGAAGCTATAGATTTCATGTGTAGGATTTAACATGTAAGAGCAAAACGGAGAGGCTAGAAGAAAGTATGTCCAGGGATTGACAGAATGTGCTGAAGCAAAAGCACGTTCATTTTCCTGATCCTTTCTGTCTCCTTTGGATACTTTTAGCACACAGCCTCTCCACTTCACAGTGGGCCCTGGGTCAGGCCAGGTAGTTATGGGGCAGAGGAAATCACATATGGGGCTGAGTGGAGGAATGTGTGCAGAACTGTAAGACTGGCATAGGGGAGAGAGAAAATGATTAACATCTGCAGCCTGGTAGAAATAAAGTTGTTAATTCGGCGTTTAATTGCAAATGCTAATATACTTTTAAAGCTTTTCATATTCAGTTAATAATTGTACTTTAAATAAAATTAACAATTTGATTTTCGAAATAGTTTGCATATGTCTACACTATACTGCAGTGACTACAGTATAGGCCTACCTTTTTTTCATTGTTATTTAACAAATATCTGAAAGCTTTGGGAAAAAAACTTACTACAAAAAAGAACAAGGAAGCCTTTCTTCCTCAAAAGTCAAGCAGGTTCTTCAGTAAATTAAAAAAAAATTATAATCAGAAAACTCACGAGGAGAGATTTTTCTACCCTCATACCATTGTGTACCAGTTTTCATCAGGTTCAAGGGTCTCAAGGCCAGCTAAATTACCAAACTGTAGACATAATCATAAAAGATCTTCTTCAGGCATGTGAGCAGCTTGACTGACAAGGTATCTGCCCTATAAAATAGGTTATGTTTGAATATAGCTGAGCTAAGACTGAATCAGGCCATTTGCACCTGCATTTGCCATAAAACCCTGTCATTGATGATTTCTTACATTGAATTCCGTATTTGCATCTAATTAAGATTTTTATCCCAAATATAACACTTGAAAAGTATCCCAATGTAAATCACATCTTAAACTCCCATTTTGTACTACAATTAAATAGCTTTTCACTTTTTTCTCCGTTTTGGATGTAGTATTATGCAAACTTGCTTCTAACTGTATATAGGTCTCAACTTCCCTCAAGGTGCATATGGATGAGGTACAAAATTCTTTCTCATTTGATAAGCAGGTGAATAAAGGAAATTATTTCTGTAAGATCACAGAATCACAGAATCATTAAGGTTGGAAAAGAACTGTAAGATCATCAAGTCCAACCATCAACCCAACATCACCATGCCCATTAAACCATGTCCCACAACGCCTCGTCCACACGTTCCTTGAACACCTCCAGGGATGGTGACTCCACCACTTCCCTGGGCAGCTTATTCCAGTGTCTCACCACTCTCTCTGGAAAGAAACTTTTCCTAATATCCAGTCTAAACCTCCCCTGCCACAACTTGAGGCCATTTCCTTTTGTTCTGTCACTCGTCACTTGGGAGAAGAGACCAACACCCACCTCTCTGCAACCTCCTTTCAGGTAGTTGTAGAGAGCGATGAGGTCTCCCCTCAGCCTCCTCTTCTCCAGGCTGAACAACCCCAGCTCCCTCAGCCGCTCCTCATCAGACTTGTGCTCCAGACCCCTCACCAGCTTTGTCACCCTTCTCTGGACACACTCCAGCACCTCAATGTCCTTCTTGTAGTGAGGGGCCCAAAACTGAACACAGCATTTGAGGTGTGGCCTCACCAGTGCCGAGTACAGGGGCACAATCACCTCCCTACTCCTGCTGGCCACACTGTTTCTGATACAGGCCAGGATGCCGTTGGCCTTCTTGGCCACCTGGGCACACTGCTGGCTCACATTCAGCCGGCTGTCAACCAGCACCCCCAGGTCCTTTTCTGCGGGGCAGCTTTCCAGCCACTCGTCCCCAAGCCTGTAGCATTGCATGGGGTTGTTGTGGCCAAAGTGCAGGACCTGGCACTTGGCCTTGTTTTGGAAGATGTTTTGGAAGAAAAAGGCATAAATGGCTTAAACAGAGGTAGAAAACTTCACTAGTGCTTTTTAAACACTCTGGTCTAAAAGCAAATTGTAGCTTAAAAAGCCATGGGTTGGAATATGATTGCTCTGCCCACATCCCGTTTTTTAGACTGCTTCCTAAATACTGGTTTTTGTCTTCTTCTGTATGTCTGAAATGCATTGTGATATCAGACTTTGTTATTACTACTTAATTAAATTGAATGTTTCATTTGCTTTAAACACAATCTGTTACAAAAGACAATATACAACACTTTAATATTAAAGTTTCCCTAAACCTGTTAAGTCAGTGTCACAACAATAGCTCTTTTTTTCTTTTCTTTTTCTTCCTTTCCTTTTTTCCTTTTTTATTTTCCTTTTTTCCTTTTTTTTTATTTTCCTTTTTTCTTTTTTTTCTTTTTTTTTCTTCTTTTCTGCTTCTTGTTACCTGTTCCTGACACTGAGTTGGCAAGGTAACATAACATCAGACTCCTTGTCTATCTGTTCATAAGGTGCGATATCCAGGGGTTATTTTCTCAGCACGTGCCATCTTTTAGTCTCATACACTTCTTTTATGTTCACACCTACATTTCCATGCTCAAGTAATAAACAGCACAGAAATTCCACAAATACTTTAAACCCGGTGTACATTGTATCGTAGTGTTGTAATTACGTAAATATTCCTTACTAGTTACTAAACCTTGAATCTACTCTTCTGTGCCCATTCTCCACTAACCGTAAGGTATTTCTAGGCCTGTCTTTTAAAACAAGAAGTTGTGAGGAAACCCGTTGCTGGGAAACGGACTCACCGCGCGCCGGAGGCGGAGCGGGGAGGGAAAGCCCCGCCCCTCACAGAGCGCCACGGCTCCCTTCCAATCGCGCCGCCTCTCGGAGCCGGGAGGCGGCAGCGGTGGCGCATCTTCCCTCGCTGACTGGTGGCGAGCTGCAGCGCGTCACCAGGAGGCGGGGAGCCTGCGGATTGGCTGGGAGGGAGAGGGGAGCCTGGCGCTGATTCGTCCGCGCCGGTCACGTGGCGCTGGTGGGGCCGTGACGCCCGCGGTGGCGGAGGGGCTCGGCTTGTCAGGTAAGTAGGTGCCGTGCGCGGCGCGGCGGCGCCGCCGCTGGTGCCCGCGCGCTGGGAGCGGCGCCCGGGCCGGGCGGCAGCCTCCCCCACCCCTTGCCGTGTCCTGCCCGCCCGCCCAGCAGGCAGCTGGTGCAGGGGGGTGGGTAGGCCCCGCGCGGGGATATACCTGCGGGCGGGCGGGGCGGGGCGGGGCGGGCACCGGCGCCGCTCGCGCTTTCCTCTGAGAGGGCGGTGGCATCCGGTCGCTTCCCGCGGCGGCGGCGTGGGGAGACGTCAGGGGTGCCTCTCGCCCGGCGGCGGCTCCGCCCCGGCGGGGCAGGCAGTGCGGCGGGCGCGGATCCCCGCCCCCAGGACTGCCGTCGGGCCGGCGGCGCGGTGCTGTGCGCGGGGTCGGGGCGGGCCCCTGGGCTGGCGCGTCCGGGCTAGGGCGCGAAGGGAGGAAAAGGGCTGACTCGCTGCGGTTCCTGCGGCGCCTGTCCCCGCCGGTGCCCGGCGTGTCTGTTCCCCTCCTGTGCTCCGGCTGCGCCACGGCGCGCTGGCCGGGCCGTAACTGCTGCCAGTAAGGGGAGGACGCGCCAGCCACCGCTTGATGCTTTTCGATGTGTGGCTCCCCCTCAGATAAATGCAACGCCCCTGGTTTTGGTTTTTTTCTCCTTTCCCACCCCGTGACAACGCTGTGCAACTTAACGACTTTCCTAACTTACACATTAGATTTAGAGCCAGCATAGACGGGGCCTTCTTAGTGCTACTGCCCTGTCTTCTTTCACGTGCGTTTTTGTGCTTTGTGTGTTTGGTATCTGCAGGCGTCCTAAATGCTCATGTGTTTGGTAGTTGAGAACGAAATATATAGACGGGCATTAAACATCCCTTTTCATGTTGGAGCATGTTTCTGTTTTGTTTGAATTTACATGAGCATACACCCTTGGAAACGACACATCCTGTGTGAACACCAAGGGTTTTGTTATAGTTTTAAACAAGCCAAATTGTCTTCTGTTTGCAAGAAAGCAGCATTGCTTTCCAAGTAGTTGATGTGGCTTTTCCCCACTTTGTAACAAACCTGCACAAAGTGACTTTGCTCTGCTGTGTTTTAATGCAACTTCTTTCAACAAGTTGCAATGTAAGAAAAACCTGGGTGACATCTGAACCTTTTTGACCAAAAGAATTTTCTGGGTCTTATTTACAGTTAATCGTACCTACTTAATAATGTATAATAAAGACATTACTGATACAGTTTACTACATGTATGTGCTACTTTTTGGAAGACTCAAGGAGGTGGGACATTCATACTTCTAATCAGCTCACAGTCAAAGCTAATTGCAAACGATGGAGATGTTACAGGTTGAGTTACAGTAATGATTATTGTTGGTGAGACGAAGGTATGTTCTCTCTGTTTATAAATTCCTTTTTAATATGTTGAAGCAAATTGTCAGTACTGTTACATGTTTCAAATACACATGCATGGAACATTAACGCTAGAAGAGTTGTGCTTTGGGGCTATTTCTTTGAGGGAGAAGATCAAGTCTTGTATGTACAAGATTACTTTTTAACTGAGCAAAAGCTCTGTTAACCATCCCCAAGATCCTTTCCAGCTTTTCCTACAACTATGACTTCATGTCACAACTGAATCTTTCAGAGGAAGGTTCTTCTTCAGTTGCTATTTGGATTGCCAATGTATAAAGTGATCAGGTAGAAATCATTCTGAGGAGACACTTGAAAATAAAGGCAGGCAGAAGAAGGGGCGGGAAGATTTTTAGTAGAGTGATACAAAGGAAGATAAAATGAGTCTTCTTTAAGAGAGGGGGAGGTAATATTTGCTTCACTGGAATAAAGAGATTTGACAGGGAAGCCACATTCAGCTACGTGGGCTGCACTGCAGTTAGGTAATGTAGGATGTATTTCCATACTTCAAAATGTTCAGAGTTCAGTTTAGCTCCTCATGCAATGGGGAGGAGAGGTGCTTTGCTGATAGGAAGTCGGTTTACGCTAGACGTGAGTCTGGGGCGTGCTTCTGGCCGTCTGGTCTTTGTCCATGCGGAGACCCCCTCTTCCTGCCCGGCCTTCCCGCTCCGCTTGCTGCCACTTCTCGATGTTCTTTTAGCTGGGAAGCGGCGGGGAGAGGGAAGGTATGTTGCCGTGTCAGCCTGAAGGCGGAGAAAGCTGGCAGCAGGCCCGTAGTTGCTCCATACAAGGAGATGGGCGAGCAGCATGAGGTCATCACTTCACCGGGAGGAGTTTTTTTGCAGTGGGAGGGAAGTGGGTCTGGGAAAAGGAAAGGGGATTCTTTTGCTTGGGCGGGGGGAGGAGGAGCAGCAAGAGAAGAGGAAGGCCTAAGTTCATTCCAGCAGGAAGTAAACTGCATATATGCTCCTATCTTAAGATAAAACTTTCCACTTAGTACTGTCTTAATTATAGTGTTGATGTATTTGCCTTATAAGAATGGATTTTGAAAACTTAGTGGAGGGCTTTATTATACAGTAGAGATAGTCTTGGAATTGTTCAGTATTCACCATTTTATTAGGAAGTTAAAGGTTTTAAAATACTGTGCATGTTAACACACAGCAAGTTCCTGCTGTATAATATTCGTGTTAGGTTACTGTAGCATTTCTTTGGATAGATGTATTTTGGAAACTTTTTTAGTAGTGAATCAGTGGAATTCATAGCTCTGTTTCCGGGGTTTGAGAAAAGATAGTTACCTTTTCCAGAGCTACATATGTGGTTGTGTACAGTGCATGGGAAGTTTTGGAAATGGTTCTTAAAAAGCAGCAAGGGTGCTTCTAAAATGGCTTTTTTGTGTGTGTGTTTTTCTTTTTTTTTTTTTCTTTTAGGGCAACTTCACAGGATGGAGGATTTTGATTCCTGTCATCTTGTAGCATGAAATCATATTTGAGAGCATGACTGTAACCTTTTCTAATTCCTCCTGCAAGTTCAAGTGCAGAGTTCAGGTTGGATTTGAATGTAATGAGTCAGAAGTAATAGGGATTTTTTCATTCCTGTGTGTTTCCCTGACGATGATAAAAATAAATTCCCAATAAATTAAGACTCAATGATGTTATTAATCTGAGTGAATTGTACTTCATCACATCATTCTACTTTGGATCACAGATTACCATTTGCTGTAGAGTCACCGACTTCCTTTGCATTGCTGTCTTTCTACACTAGAGGGAAAATGCCAAGTGGTTTAACCATATATGATTTCAAACTTTCTTTCCCACATCTGAGCTTGTTGCTGACCAGCTCACACACACAGATGAGAGTCATAGCTGTGTGTAGAGAAAACTCTCTGTACTTGTAACTGTACTGTGGTTCAGTGACTGTTTTCTGGCCAGTTGTACAGATTTGTCAGAATTCCTCATCTTTGAAATGTATTAGTTGGCTTGTTAGAACACAGCTCTGGCTGCATATCTTGTCTATGTTGTGAACATGCATCTTGAGCAGTGAGGATATTTCATTAGGCTTTCTGTTATGGTTGCTCTTATTTTCTGCTGAGGGGAGAGTTACTACTTATGTTGTTGATGGGGTGAACATGGAGTAACAGCAGTAGTTGTGTACTGTGAGATGTTTCTATGACATAGCTCTCTATTAAGATGATCACATGAAACTTTCAACTGTTAAGGGAGAAATATAAACATCACATGTGTACTCTTAATCTGTCATTTAGGTATGCTTTACAATATTGCTTGCACAATACTGTGGTCCATTTGGAACCCTATCTTATTAGGTGCTAGTAGTGAAAATACTTAACAAATAACGACTTAATAGTATCCTGTATTAGGCATTCTTCTATATGGTATTCAAATCTTGGTCTGAAGACAGTCCTTTCTCAAGCTCTCTTGTAATTGTCATTTGATCTTAGAGTCTTACAATGTTTTTTTTCACATTATGGTTTTGTAAGTGATTTATTTCAAGATGAGGAACTGAGACATTAAGAAATTAAGCTTAAGCATCAAAATAAATTACCATAATTAAGACCTAATGAAAAATCAATTATCTTTTAAGTAGGGGCAACCTGTGAAAAGTTTGTGAATTGTTGCATATTATGTAAGCAGTTTTTGCCAGAAGCAGAAATAGAATCCAGAATCGTGTTAAAGTGCATTAATCACGAGCCCTTTGTTCCCTGAAATTGCCTGTTTAGAAACTGGGACACATACAATTACAGCAATGAGCATGATAGAGTCGTGAAAATGAGCCTGACAGAATGCTGAATCACCCCCAGAGCACTCCATCCTCTGTAACAAATGACTCAGGCATTTATGGAGAAAAGCACTGTGGAAGTAATTACATGATCATATAATGCATATTCCAAAGAGGGTGGCATTTAGGTTTTCATCCTCAATTTGTGAATCTCTTAATTTCAGTACTTGATTTGTCAGCTTTGCAGCTTTTCTCCAGCTCTGTTTATGCCTAACTTTTTGCTTTAGAAAAATTGAAAAATCTTATTCCATAGATTGACAATGTACTATAACTTAGATGGTTTCGTCATCACATTTATGTTTGCTGTTTGAATTGAGAATGGCAGGAATGAATCGTTTTTCTCAGTACAAAACAGACCAGAGAGGGAAAGGACATAGATTTAATATTTGTTTAATAAAGGCAGGAATAATTTTATTGAATATTTGATGCTGTAATGCTCAGACAAATAACGTTAATAATGGCTCAGCTGGTGGAGATTGTTAGCCGTTGGGCTAGTAAATCACAAAATTCATCCTTGGTGAACCTATAAACAAATAAGGCTAGGGTCTTAGGATAAACCTTCTTAATCTTTGAATACCTAAAGCTTGTTTTATCTGCTATTAAATTGTATGTTTGTTAAAATCTGTTTAGTGTGGAGTACTGCCACTGTGTCTGTTAAAATACAGCTTTTGTGAATTATGCAAAAGCTTTCTTAAATGTTTTGGGTTTCTTTCAGATAGCATCTGACTTCCTAGTTGTGGCTTCTGCTTTGAAATGTTCATGAATGTAAAATAGTACCCCACAGTATTTGTATCCCAACTAAGTTTCAGGAATTCCAGATAAGGAGTGCAGTCAAGTGAATTGGCTAAGTTTTAACAATGTGACAGCTTAAACACTGTAGGTGATGGTATTTAAAAACAATTGTGCTATCCTTTCAGCAAAATGTTGTAAGAAGTACTTTTGTAGCCAATTTTAAGGAAAACCATAAAAATTTGGAGCACCTTTTTACTGATTAAAAGATATAAAGCATGGAATCACAAAAACACACACTTGTTTATTATTGGTGTGAGTATATTTGTTGTATGTTGATGCCATGAATGGTGTGTTTTCTCCCAAGGAGAGTATCTTTTCCGTAATTTCTGTAGTACGGTTGTTTACCAGTTCAGCAGATGTGATAACTGAAGTTCACTAAATGAAAGGAAATGCCTGATCACCAAATACAGAAAAATGTTAGCAATTGAAGTGCGCAGCCCAAAAACCAAAGAATTGTAAAGAATTAAAGGTCTGTTACAAAGATAGATGAAGGCCCTTTTAATACCCAGTTCTGCCTTTTGGATTAGGTGAATGTTGAAATTGGAGTGTGAAATCTGTCACCAGTGAATGTGTTAAGTAAATCGGAAGCTCCTATTTTAAAAAAATTATTTGGCATCTAGATCATGTAATTCATCTAAATGGTTCTTTTTGATATGTGGAGGTAATTACACACATTCTTATTGAGGTCAAAATCTCAGTTTGATTCAATCCTTGTCTTCCTTCATGGCCTCTTAGTTTTCTGTGCTGCATGCTTTCTAACTCTGCTTTTCTGGAGCCAGCTGGTACCTTCTGAAAGGAAACCTGCCCACAGCTGACAGGATTGTTTTCTCCAGGCTCTGTTCCAGCCACAATATGGATGCACGCTGCAGCAGATTTGTGTCCTATGCAGGACAGTCTTCTGCAGGTATCCTATCCTTGTATCCTCAAACCTAAGGCTTTGTGTTTCCACCAAGCATGCAGTGCGTACCCTGCGTATCATGCTGCTAAAACATCATTCTGATGGGCTGTGACACGGTGATCTCTTGTGCTGTAGTATTTCATCATCATCAAAGTCCCCCCAACCAGACTTGGGGATACTAGTGGAGATGTAGGGATTTGCAGTGTGGATGCGGTTAATCTGCTTTCAGCAGGTGGGAGCTGCCATTTCCAAAGCAGTGATTAAGCAGGTGGTTGTTAACACTTGACTATTACAATAGGATGGCTTGTGTCCCTCTACAGAATTTTTCTCAGATTGCATTGGGATTTCAGGTTTAAAGATGCAGTCACTCAAATTCCCTTTAACTGTCTCAGAGTATAGTAAGGCAAGAATTCTGAGGGACCTAAATAACCCTTGCCTACAGTACAAACATTATTATCATACCTAAATTTTTTTTTTCTGAAGAATATCCATGTTCTATGTCTTGAAGAACATTGGCCTTGTAAGTGAAAAGTTAGCTGCTTGGTATCATTTCTGGAAAAAATACTTCTGATATGCAGAACGAAAGACTGGGGTTAAAAAAAAAATGCTGCAATAAAGATCAGTTAGGCTGAATCTTATGCAAATAAATTTCCATGTGAAGAGTCCAAGTGTACTTTTTTGCTCATGTGCACTTCAGTACCATTTTTCCAGAGACCTTGGAGGTTAAACATCCACAAATTTCCACTGTTTGTTATCCATTAATTAAAGCTTGATCCATTTATACATTTCCAAATGAGAATAATACCCTTCAGAAGGAGTGTTCTTTGTATCTGGGAAGGCTGTTTTATATATAGAATAATATATATATAAAAAAACCCAAAACTGACTGGATCTAAAAAGATAGGGTAGGTTTCTTCATGTATCTTGAAAAGTTAGCCCTGGTATATATTTGTAAAAGTATGTATTAAAATTTGTTACGCACTTGGAAGTGTTTAAGAAGGTGCAAATGCATAGTTCAGTCATCTGTCTTTTCTGGTGACTCGACCTTTACAGTGAGAGTAACTGTATCCCATTTAACAGAGAGAGTTATCACAGTGAGTATCTTTTAGGGTAGGAGGAAGGAAAAGTCATTCAGCTCAGGAACAACAAACAAAGACTTGAGGCAACACCTTTCACTCAACCACACGGTATGTTATACTTCCTGCAGTGTAACAGTCTGGAATATCAGCTGCTGGGAAGGGACGGGACTCTTCCTCATGGACCTGTGTTCCTCATGGACTGGTTTTCTGTACAGAATACTGTGTAATCTAACTAAATTAAATGTGATGCAATGGTGCCAAGGAGGTAAGTGACCTCCAGAAGACTCAATGAACAGTGAGTTAACTAAGTAGAGTGTTTAATGAACCAGAAGGATGTCGTTAGTTTAATGAAGGAGGAAAGAAGAAGCAACACCCTGATTGCTCTTTGAATTTCTTTTCAAAGAGTGATAAATACTTGGAACTAGGTTATGTTTCTCCTGAGGAGACCAATATTGTCATATATTACAGACTAATGACAGATTTTTAATTTAATTGTTTTGGCTGCAGCAAGAAATTCTGGCTGATGTTGGGCCATAGGAAGAAATTAAACTGCCTCTAGACTTTTAAAAGTGTTTTACATCCTGTGGATTTCTGTTTTTCTATGGCTGTCCTTAAATCTCAAGAGGTAGTACAGTGCTTCTGGAAGAAGCTGCTAGCAGTATTCTGGATTTCTAAGTTGAAATGTGCAATGGCAGCAGCTAGAAGAGTTTTGGGACCTGAAATCTTTCTAAGGAGGAGTCTTACGTGGTGTTTTGTGATGATGAGAGACCCTCAGTACTGTGTCAGTATTCTTCCCTCCTCTGTCTTCCCTGAAGAGATACTTCAGTAGGCGGCCTTGGGATTGAGGATTTCCACCTGGATTTTTTTTTTGTATGTGTGAGTGTTCATTCTGACCTGCTATGTATTTATTTCAAGTCAGATGGATATCAAGATATGAAACGTTACCTTCAGACGTTTGGGTTTTTTTTCCAAATAAGGAAGACCACTTCCTACCTTTGAACTGGAGAAGTCGGCATCTAATTGAATGAAAGAAATCAGCGAAGAAATAAGTTAACTGTGCATAGACTAACTCATTAGTCAACAAGGTTACTACAGCTACTTTTTAATTTCAGTGCTGACTCTTGCCACCACTTTTCCTAGCAGTTGTTTCCATCTTCACTCTTACATGAGACAAGAAATCTCTTGAAAGTGCAATACTTCAGTTGTCTTTTGTTGCTCTTGTTTGTTTAGAAGTTTCTTTAATACACGGTATAATATACACTTTAAAATGAGCCTGAGTCACTGCTGTGTGTATTTAGTTTCTTTCAATTTGTGGCCAACTTTTCGTCATTTTAGCATTGTATGTTTCTTTGTAATTCTAGAACAGTCCTGTCCTTTAGCTGGTAGAACTTGTAACAGGGCTGGAGATACCAGAGTGCAGTGCCTGACACATGAGAATCTTTTTTGTTAGCCTCATCCTGCTCAATCTCTTTTTCTGTTATGATCTAAATGTTGCAACACTGCAGAACTGGGAGTTCAGTGAAAATTTGTCAGTCAGGTACTCTCTATTGAGGCTGTGCTTTTCTATGGCTTTCTGTGCAGCCTGGAACTTAATTTAAGGAAAGTTTAATTCCTGGAAAAACACATGAAGGAAAGATTTCTTTACTTGGAAACACGTGGAAGGTAACAAGAAACTAGGTGCATTTACCCTTTGAAAGCAAGGGGTGTGTGTCTCATGTTTTGTATGTGGCATGGCCTTTTTCAGAGTTAAAAAGAGCACAGCAGTGAGTCCTGAGGCACGGTGGCAGACTGTGACTTGTGGCACCCAGCCAAGCTCTGCTTTTCTTAACTTGTAGCTGCCTTTACCTTCTTGTACTCTTCTGCCTGGTGAGATTCAGTCTTCAGCATCTGCCTTGCTATTTACCTGTGACTGTGAGGTAGAAAATTCTACAGGATGGAAGCAAAACTGGTTGAGTAACTGCACCTAAAGAACACTTACCTCATTGTTCACTACCAAATGGCAGCTCTTCGTGTTGCACATTTTTCACAGGAGGCATGAGATGATAAAATAAAGGGCATGAAGAGGAAGTTTTCAGGCCATGGGGAGTTGGGAACAACTGCAGATGTAGAGACTGAGATTACTATTTAGAATATTCTTGGCAAATGGGAGACATCATCTGGAACAAAGTGGGGTGTCAGTGGGCATCAAAGCAACACACTGTCTGTAGGCTGGACTGCATGGGTACATGATGGGAGAGGAAACTGGGTCATAAGGTGCAGTTCTGTGGAAAAGGACCTGGAATTTTTTGATCACAAACTAAGAAGGATACAGTATCATGCTGTTGGGAAGAGGTTAAAGCACTCAGGCAGGAGCTCAAAAGCAATTTGCAGTAATCTCTTTGCTCTTCTTAGAGCTGGTGAGCCCTACTGTTTCAGATTCTGAGCTCTAAGTGAGATGGGGACCAATTGGAGGGTGTTCAGAGGGCAGCAGTGGTCTAGAAAATGATTTAAAATGGAAGATTGAAAGAACTAGAATTGCTTAGTCAAAAACCAGGATATTCCGGTTGCAAAGAAGTGGCTAGTCTTTTCTCTCTGTTCCTCAGTGACGGGGTGGGGAAGGTGAGAAACATTTTCTTCATGCTAAGGGCAGGGGAATACTAAATCAGATAGCCTGAGAAGACCAACTCGTGACAAAAATCTTTCTGCCATAGGTAAGTATATGTGATTCTGTGGTGGAAGGGGAAAGAATTAGATAGTGTCTTCAGATTATAAGCCTTACATCTACGTGACTGTTGGAGCGAGTCCAGACAGGGGCCACGAAGATGATCAGAGGGCTGGAGCACCACTCCTATGAGGACAGGCTGAAAGAATTGGAGTTGTTCAGCCTGGTGAAGAGGCGGCTTCGGAGAGACCTTATACTTATAGCAGCCTTCCAGTACCTGAAGGGGGTCTGCAAGAAAGCTGGAGAGGGACTTTTTACAAGGGCATGTCATGATAGGACAAGGGGTAATGGCTTTAAGCTGAAAGAGGGTAGGTTTAGATTAGATACAAGGAAGAAGTTCTTCACCATGAGGGTGGTGAGGCACTTGAACAGGTTGCCCAGAGAAGTTGTGGATGCCCCAACCCTGGAAGTGTTCAAGGCCAGGCTGGACGGGGCTTTGAGCAACCTGGTCTAGTGGAAGGTGTCCCTGCCCGTGGCAGGGGGGTTGGAACCAGATAATCTTTAAAGGTCCCTTCCAACCCAAACCATTCTGTGATTCTATGATTGTTAGTGACTTACTTCCATCACATCTATTATTACCATTTGCAAGTGTGAAAAGAATTCCAACAGGTAAATAAAAACTTTGTGTATCCAAAAAAGGAAGTGTGGCTTGCAATTCTAGGCAGAGGGTCTAAGATTTGTTTTCTGGGCTTTTATCTGGTTTATTTTTTGTTTGGGGTTTTTTTTTTGTACTATTGACAAGTGTAAATCCTATTCTTTGATGGATCTCACTGCTTCTTGTTTGCCTGTATTTTTAATAAGATCACAGCTGCAAGAGCTGCTAGGGAAAACTGTGGTCTTCATACAGCTGCAGGGGTAGGAGAGTCAGAGTGCACTGTGTGAGGATGTTTGTATGCAATCAAATTAAGTCTGTCTAGCTCAGTACTTGCTACCGTCAGATAAGAAGGTGCTGTTGGCACAAATGTAGAATAATTGTTCCTGTCCTGCTTTTGCAGTTTAGAGACGTCTTGAGATGAAAGTTCCGCTGTTCAACAGATCTGGTTTTTTCATGGATTTTTATAATAATTTTTGAACCTGTTTGTTTCTTGGTCTCAAAAATGTCTTTAGGCATTGAATTCTCTCATTTAATTGTTTACTAGGCAAAGAAGTACTTAGGAGCAACTTTTTAAAATTACATTTTCTCTTGTTCTTCTGGGAAACACTTCAGGCATGTGACATACCATGTCACTTTGTGCTATCATGATTATTTTTGTTCTGTGCTTTGATCTGACACCCTGTCATCATACTTATCTATTTTGTGACCTAAAAAATTCTCTTTACTTTCTTTGTGCAGAAGCTGCCTCACACTCTGGTCAGTATTACCTAAACTTTTTTGGTGCTTTACGTTCTTTATGTGATAGAACAATTTGAAGGTATAGGAACCCCACAAATGTATCAGCAGTGAAAGAATATGTTATGTTCTCTCTTCCCTTCACTAAAAAAAAATCCGTTATTCTGGGTGGTTCCTAACCTGACCACTTCAAAGCACTGAACAAATGTTTTTGAAGGGGGGGTGGGTGGGCAGTGTGTGCGCGCGCACACGCGCGCGTGTGTGTGTGTGTGTCTGTTCAGAGACTACCAGACCTAACAGCAGCCCAAGTCCTGGCACAGATTCTGGTGAGGCTTCTAACTCTGTCCCCTGTGAATCTTTGTCTCTTAAACCTTACCCTGCAAGGTCTTCACTTCTGTAACCGCTTCCTATGAGAGACATCAGCAGAAACCTTTTACAAGTCTTTTGTTCACTACCACTTCCAACACCTTTACCCACATGATCCTTGATTCCTTCAAAGAACTCTTCAAGTAGTGATGCATGGCTTTGCTCTACAAAAGCTGTGTTGTTTTGGTTTTTTTTCCCTCCCTATTATTCCAGTCTACAGGTTCTTCAGTATGGTTTTCACCACCTTGCCCAGTATGGAAGTCAGACAGTCTTTATTGTCCTTTTTTCTGATTGCCTTGTCAAGCTCTGAACAAATTTGATGTATTTTCCACTCTCCATTCCTCTTTACTTAGCTCACCTTAAGCCTAAGTTTTTGCAGAACTAATACTTCGGCAATTTCATATTTGATCCTTTAACACTTCAGCGGAATAGTATCTGGCTCTGGTGAATTCTTGCTATTAATTTGATACCTTTAAATGCTCCTCTGGTGCTTCATTTTGAGAGAATGCCTTACATATCCCCAGTCTAAAGAAGATCTGGTGTGGGATTGGCTTTGACGGTCTCAGCAGTCATTTCAGAAAACAACAGGTCATCTAGGTTTTCTGCTCTATCCTTATCTTCTTTCAGTTCTTTCTTCTATATCTTCATTATCTAGTGGTTTATTGCATTTGAAGTAGCAAGCTGTCTGTAACTATTAGATTCAACTATGTTTGAGCTCAGAAATAGCAACAGGAATTTTGTAATGTTTTATTGCTCTGTTACAGATGGCTGTGTAGTTCACTGACAAGCTTTTATTATACTTTCATGTACTAGCTTGTATACGCCTATCAATTAGACCAGTATTGGACTTGTATTACCAGTTTTAAATTCTACTAATGAACTGTATGCAGATGAAAATATGCACGTAGGTAAAAAGTCAGTAATAATTGGAATTCTGAAGAAAAGTTGGGTTTCCATTTTATTTTTATATTGACAAACAAAATTCTCCATTCTAACGTATGTGATAGAGAGGTTCTTTAAAAAAAAAAGGTGTGCTTTTTGTCTGTGTGCAAGAGAGCAGAAGGTACAGCTTGTCTGTGTTTAAGTGGCTCCAATCTGTTGTTTCATTTAATAAACGGAATTTTCAGAAGGGGTTCATTTTACCACATGCAGTTCTTTAACATCTGCTTGAAATCTGAATGTGCCCAGATACTGGTGGTAGCATGTGTTTTACTTTAATGAGTCCCTTTTGAACCGGGAAAGGGGTTAAAAATAGTGTTCCTGTCCAATGAGAGGAGGACTGGAGCCAAATTTACTATAATGTTTTGCTCTTGCTTGTGATTTTTTTGCTGGTGAAGACTTTCTCTTGGGCTTTGCAACAAGTAGTTTTGTATCTGTTATTAAAAATGTGGTGAATTTTCTAATGCTTCTAGCCTGCTGCATTTTTTCCTCCTTTCGTATCTGCTTGCGTAGCTGCTCTTTCTTTTCAGTGACTGAATGTAAGCATCACTTACAGTCTTTTCTATTTTTGGTCATGGAGAATGGAAGTTTTGTATTTATATTAGGCAGCACTTTGTTTCTAGAATGTCACTAAGTAACCGGAAAGGAATACTAAATGTCTGCTTGAATATGAACTAGAACTAGCCCTTCCTAAGATTTTGTAAATGTGCCCATGGTTAGTGCTTTGTTTTAAATAATGAAGATCTGCAAAATAGTTCGCTTCTCTTTACTCTTACACACTGTGTCTGTCTTTCAGTTTTGCTGAATGTGTCTTTTCTTACAAGGGCATTGCTAAACCAGTATTAAACCATATTGAACTTTAGATGAGACAGTCTGGTATGAGACTGCGAGTGAACGTTTAACATTGGTCCAGATGTAGCTTATATGGTTTACGTAGCACTTGTAAGCTATATGCAATACTTGTGTCTTATTATTTTTCATATTTTATGTACTTTTTTTCGTAATATAAAACCTCAAAGATCCAGCCTTCTGTTGCAGTTTGCTTCACCTGAGTTGCAGTCCAGAGTTACCGCTTGAAATTTTAGTGCTGCAGTAGTCTTAACTTTCTGATCTCTAATGATTCTGGATATTGGAATAATTAGCGCCATATAAGAAGTTTCTGTGTCTTGATTGGGGTCCCTTTCTTATGTTGCCACTTGTTTTCGTACAGTCTAGTGAAAACACCGCTACTAAGTTTGTCTTTCATATAATGAATTTTGGTCTTCCATGCTTCCATTTTCCTTACTAATGGGCTTACTTTTTGTTTTATGAAGGGCAAAGTTCAGAAATAAATGAAATTATCTAATTTTCTGGCTACAGTACACTGTGTCATAAGAAATTCCAAGAACTTAAAAAAAATAATCTTTAGTTACATGTGTAGAGACAAAAGTATTCCCTCAAAATTGTGTGTATGAAGTGATAGCATACTACTACTTGCAGTCATTTGAGAAATCGGCTCTTTTGGTTTTCTTGAACTCTGTCTCTTTTTTAAAAAAATACATCTTCTGGTAGTAATCTGAAAATGCAAAGCAACTTACCTAAGTTTAAGTTTTGCAATGTATTTTAAAATGCTGAAATAATAATAAAAAAGTTTGATCTGTTTTTCTTTTACAGAGTCCCCAGAAAATTAAAGTATATTTCAGAAAGTGAAAATTGGAAGTAGCTGCTGACGTAAAGAGAAGTGTATGAAGGATCGTTTCTTGAGGAAAACTTTTTAAGGTATGTGAGCTATGTTTTGCAGAAAAGCTTTCCTGAAAATAAGCTACGTATTTTGCTTTGAGTGGGCTAATATTTCAGACCAGTTTTGAAACTGATCAGGCTAGCTTTAGATTACCACTTTGGATGTTTATTGATGGCAGTAGCTCTATGGAAGCATTAATTCAGCTGGTTCATGTTCCATGCCTTTCACATTAGATGCTTATATAGATAATATTCTGAATATATGGTTAGTGTAAACAAATGGTAGGTAAAGCATGTGTTTAATGTTTAGTGGTCTTGTACATTCCAGGAGTAGATCCTACACCAGCAGAAATGTCAATTGTTCAACAGTCTAATTTTTAATTAAGGTGTGGATGGAGGGCTAAGAATGGTTTATTTCATTGTATTAATGGACTATAACTTCTGTAAGCCTCACATTCAGAAATTGAGATGGACTGTCTAACAAATTGATCATCTGTTATAAAATTGCTTTTAAATCAGTACAGAAGCTTTGAATTTGAGGATTTGTCTCCTGAATCCAAGTCCTCTTTCTTTTCTGATTTTGCAGTATTCTTAATGTTTCTAGAAAGGGCCTGCAAAATATAAGTCATGCTAAGTGATTTGGAGCCCATGCAGATTTAGGAGCAAGGGAGTTGACAGCAGATCAAGAGTGAGTGTGATGCTCTCTGCATACCGTACCCATTTCATATTCCTCTTTCTGCAGGGGCCGGATGTGTGCTGTACTTTCCTGTTCTGAATTTAACTGGGGGCCAGGCGTGCTTCTGGTTTGTGGTTTATCAGTAGCCTACCTTGTCATTGATATTATGAAACCACAAGTTCCAACTGATGCATGTGGATCCATCACTATTTTAAGATTAGCAAGCGCAGTCTTGTATATATTTCATGGCAATGCATAACAGAAGGCACCAGTTGTTATAAGGGTAGGAGAGCATCCTGGGAAAGTATTGCTATATATGTGCTCTGTTCTTCCCTGCTCATTTGATTTTGGTCATTGTCAGAGACCCAGGACCTTTGATCTGATGCGGTACGGCCACTCTCATGTGTCAGGGACAGATTGCAATCTTTAAATTAAATGTAGAGTGGCTATGAAAACTACAACTACAGTTGTTGCTGGAATCCAGGAAGACTACTAATGCTGGAATATTTGCTTTATTTGCTGAGGGGAGTGTTACAGTATTGAAGGATTATGTGACTGTCATTGAAGTTTCTCATTGTCATGCTGACAGAATTTAACATTGCTTCATTTGGAATCTGACTGCAACACTGTGGTGGTGTTGGCAGCTGAGACAAGTCTTCAGTAACTATGCTTAAATTTAGAACTGTTGAAGGTCTGGTTGCTCAAGGTCTGGTTGCTCATTCACAGTGTATTATTAAATGTACATTGAGTATTTACTTCCTGTCAGTGACTAGTTTCTTATTTTGAGCGTGACTCTAAAAAGAAAGTAAGTCTTACTTGCTTGGAATTGGCTCTGAGACATATTTTAACTGTTAAAGCTTTCCAAATATTGATTGGCTGATTTGCATGTCCAGTAATTTTTATAGTAACATATGTATCTATCTCATATTTCAAAATAAGAAAATAAACTAGCTGAAACTCATTTGTCCTATTTGATGCCACTGGGATTTTAATACTTTTACAAAACATGCTAAAATTCAGTTTGAGATTTCACTGGCACGTCAAATTATGCAAGCATTATTCATGTGTGGAAAAAGAGATAAACCTCATGGGTGTCTGCCAGAAATAGGAAAGATATCTTCACAGTAAGAGTAAGCAATTCCTGAAGGATTTTTCCTGTATGAATTTAGCATATCATGTCTTCATTGTCATCAATTCTCCATCTAGCTACTTTAAAATGTGATACCATCTCTGTTTTTTCCTTTAAGATAGAATATTCTCCCATGGTTTTTTGAGCGAGATATATTTCTTTTCCCCCCAGAACATCTTTCACCCTATATTTTCGTGTTTTCAGCATTGGAGTAGGAAGTATGTTTGTGTCTCGTAGTCCCCATATCTCCTGCTGTTTCCACAGTAAATCTTTTCTGGGATCAGATTTTGTTGCACTACTCAATTTTCCCAGTAGTCTGTGGTTGCAAAATTCGTGTGGGAATTGTAATGTTGTATGGTAAAGCCAAAAAGTGGGACTATTAGTATTTCTTCCGTAATCCAGTAGCTGCGAACATGGGGAAGCACAGGGAGGATCATGCCACAAATAGCATCCCAACTTGTTTGCCATCCTTAAATAGTATCTCCTGGTTGCCATGGTTGGAGACAGAGTGCTGATCGAAATGCATATTGTGCCCAGATGATCCTTGTAGGCCCCTTCCAACCGAAATACTCTATTCTATTGGTCTGACCTTGTAGGGTAGCTGTCAGCTCATCTGTGCACACTAAGCAGGGAGATACCAAACTTGGAAAAATACCTGTCTATATTGGTGGCAGATACTGTCTCTTTGAACATTGGCCTTTTGAAATGTGCTTGTGCTTTTTAAGAGTGTTTGAAATACAGATTGCATAGAACGCATCTATTCATGTTTGGTAATTATTGCAGTTTTGACTTCGAGTAAGTGACTGTGTGATCTGTACTGCTTTCAGTTGTTTGAGAGTGTTAAAAAATTTAAGTGGTTTTAATTGAAAGTGTTGGTTTTTAGCTTAACGACAGTTAAGTGGCTTATGTCTTGGATACATGTTCACCACTTCTTTGCCTCCATAATATTGGAGCATTTGAGTTTTGCTGAATGTCTTGATTGAACATTTTCTTAATTTGCAAGGAAGGCGTATGGAGGCTGGCTTATCCAGTTGGGAATCGTCAGGTCTGAGACTTTACGCTTGTAAGTCTTACCAGATCAGAATTTTATCACTTCTGCAAAACAAATTTTTGCTGTGCTGCTTCTGTCATTGTGAATGGAATAATTTAAAACAAAGACTGGAGTCCAGTATGTGTACAATTTTTGTCTATGTACCCAGGCATCTAATAGTGCAATTGGAAAAAATCTGATTGCTACTTAGTGAAGGGAGGCATAGCAGGCTGGAGTAAGATGTTGGATTGTCTGTTTTATTGATTTTTGCAATCTTGTGGTTCCACAGTGAGTCAGTAGAAACAGACAGAAATGTCATATGCTGAGAATATTTCCTCCGTCCCTTGCCTTCCTGCCTCTCAGTAAAAGACAGAGGTTAGAGTAAAAGCAAGCAAGCCAGCTCTTTACTCATAGCAGAAGGCCAGTCTTCATGCTGAGATTCAGTTCCTATCTTTTCTGAATCTGGAATGTGAGAAAATAAAGATACTATCTTTTCTCATAGCTAATGTTCTAGGATATTTAGGTAATGTGCTAAAATGTGCTAGGAGAAAAATGATCTTCGTCACAAAAGTGGATATAGGTCCAAAGGGTGTTGAAAAATCACAAGTGCAGCTCCAGTCATGTTAATAAGTAGGTGCTTTAAGATTTTTTCTTTCGCTTGTCTTACTAAAATATTAATGGTTTTACAAGACTGTTCTTAAATTTTTTACTGTGAAAATATGATCATTAATACAACTAATAATGATGTAGTCCATCCTTTATAAATACAGCCAGTGTGAATTATTTACTGTTGCTCTTTATGACTGAGCTCCTAGCCATCAGCAAGAGTTCTGACTAAAATATATAGCTTCAAATTAAAGAATATTTGAAAGCTTGCGATAGATTTAAGGTTACTCCTACAAGCTTGACTTGTCTCTGTTGTGTAGATGCATACTAACATGGCACTATTCTTATTTTATTTGTAGGATCTTTGTTTCTTTCATTACATAGCATGGTTTGTGTTCTGAGAATAAACATGTAGTGGATGAGGCTTATTTCCATAACTTACTGGAAGAGCTAATGGAGGGAGGAAACTGCAGGAAGAGTACCCTGGAGATTGCTCTATGTTTTAATTTGCAAAATCTTCTGAAATTTTGTGTGGTAACTGAGGCCAAAACCATTTTTTTTTTTCCTGGATACTTAATATGCTAAAAATGCTAGGCACTCTGAAAAGTCTGTCTTTAAGCCTTGTACATACCAGTATTAGCTGGTACAATGTTGACATTAGTTTATGTGTCTCAGTTCTCGGTGTAAAGTAAGAGTATTAGTCCTGCTTCACCCCATGGGCTGTTAGGTAGATAAATCTGTTACGGTTTGTAAAACACTGTGGTAATTTAAGTGGCAGTTTAAAGCCTATGAGGAAATTGGTAGTTCTGTGTTCAAAAGAGCTAAGACTTGGCTGGAGTGCAGGAATTAGTGAATAAGCAGTAGACAGGCTGTGTCTGCACTGCAGTCCAGAGCTGTAATTGCAGTTTATCTTACCTAGTTTGAAGCTGATTAGTATAGGAACAGGTTTTTGATATATACGCAGAAGAAAGCGTTGGCTCGCATTACAAAACCTGTGCAAGTCTGTGGAAATTACTCATGTGTGGGTTCAGGTCTTCCATGATGTGGCTGCATGTTTATCAGTATCAGATGCAGGTGTTTTAGGGCTAGCTCAAACAGGTGTCTTTGACATGTACTGGTATTACAGGATTTCATAAGGCAGCATTTCTTATCTGTTTATTAAATGATGTCCATTTGGTACAGTAAGACTGGACTGCCTTAGTGAAAAATCCTGTGAACTTAAGGACTCTGCCCTAATGTGTGTCTCAGGGGAGCAATGGATGATTGCATGGGGAACATGGTTTGGGATATTTTCTGACTTTTTGGGAGGTTGAATCTGCAAGTTTAATGGCCTGCTAACACAGTGTTTAGGAGCAAACTAGCTTCTAACTAGTTATCCTTGTCCCACAGATGCAGTGCCTGAGAGTGGATGTTTTATTTGGATTTTTCTGTGTTGTTAGGACAGTAAGCCCCAGAAACAAATGTTTCGGGTCACCAGGAGTGAAACAGTGTAGTTGGCAGTTCTTGTCTGGACATGCTGTCAGCTGAACTTATTTGATTAAATATGTGGATTGGTCTTTAGTATCTGTCTTAGATGCTTTTATGTGTTCCCTTGTAACTCCACTTTGTTAGGGAGGTACATTTCGCAGATGGAAACTGGAGGACAGTTCTGGGCTTGAGATCTCTTCCAGTCATAGATGGGTGTTCAAAACAGTGCACTGACCCTCCTTTTGGTTTACTTTGAGGAGGTATATGTATGTGGTTAATTGTAGGGTTATTTCAGGAGTTAGACATTAATAGTTGCTCTTCGTCACACTAGAATTTTTTCTTTCGATACATGTCTCATGAATCTTGTTCTACTTTCAGATGTGGTGAAGAGCCTGTATTTTCCCCTGTGCGGTATATAGTGCCTTAAAAATGGGGTTTGGAGGCGACCTGAAGTATTCTCATGATGCTTTATTAAAACTGCAAGACTGGGAACTACGACTGCTGGAAACAGTGAAGAAATTTATGGTAATGCGAGTAAAAAGTGATAAGGAATATGCCTCCACTTTACAGAATCTTTGTAATCAAGTAGATAAAGAGAGCACTTGTCAATTGGATTATATCAGCAATGTCTCCAAGGTAAGACTGAAGTATTTTGATTTTGGAATATCTTTGGAAATAACAGTGCTGAATTTATTTTTGTTTGTTTTAGTTTGAGTTGGATTCCTGTTCATTCATCTTCTTGAGAGCTAATGTCGCTGAAGTAATTTAAATGGTCTCCTTTTAGTTCCTCAGTAGAGTATGCGTAAGTTGAGCTCCAGTCTTGCTTTGTAAATAATAGCTGAACTAGAATCAATCCTGAATTGTGAAATTCAGTATTTGGGGTTGAGCCTGCTACTTTGTGTTTAGTGTTTTGAAAATAGTGTGCTATAGTAAGCTTTTCTTATAGGACGGTTAAATAGGAACTATTGTTTATGTTATATAGAATTTTTGACAGAAATAGAAAAATGCCAGGAAACCGAGGCAAAGCCTTGCATTGCAGTTGTTATTCACACTGCAGTGTGTGTTGTAAAAACAAAACGTTAGTCCAGGATGTTTCTCATAATTGTGAAGTTATTTTGTAACCAATTTAAAAATCTGTGTTGAATTTTTATAAAGGTAAGGCTGTCCTTCGCCCAAATTATTAATTTTCAGATTTAGAGCAAGTCCAGTAAAGGTACCAATGAAGCAAACTTCCCTGTTTCACCTGTTTGTAAGCTTCACTCCTGACTTGGATTCCTTCCTGACTGGAGAAAATTATTCTGTTTTAATGGCTTATTCAATTCTTGGTCCTTTTGCTGTAGCACTGGTTACACAGTTCTTCCAGTCTGGCATGAATCTTGATCACCTCTCTGCAGGAAAACACCCTTTTTGGGTCAAGTTAAATTTTAGACAAAGCATTTTTTATGTAGTGGTCTGATGGGGTGGCTGCTTGAATACAAGCTATGGCATAGCATTGAGAATGTGACTGCTCCTTGTGCAGCAGTCTAGATTTATATTGGATTAAGGTGGTGGTGTCTGTGACTTGAAAGCTGCGCTGCTGTAGCTAGCCTGCTTCAGCTGCCCCAAAAGTAGTACTGCACGGTATTTATCTATAAGAAATTCTGTTGGTGCTTCCCTACGCCACAATAATTCTTGTCTTCTAAATTGACATACTACCTTTTTTTTTTCATCTGAGTGTTTTGTGGTGTATTTGAAATGCTTTTCACCCACTTATGTTTCTTATACACAGTTATAATAGATTTTGGTATTTAAGTTGTGATGATTTTGGTAAATAAACATTAAAACTTTGTCATTAGCCTAAGATTGGCAGAAGTCAGGTATTTTCTTCAAGCTTTCTACTGTTGGATCCCAAAGTTTTGTACACATTTGTTAGTGATATGACTAATAATTCTGGCTATTGCTGCCCCACTAAAATTTCTCTTATGTGCTAGCTAAACTGTCCTGCAATTCTTTTAGGTGATGAACCAGAACGGATTAGGGCTAGAACAGTAAAGGAGCATTGGCATCAGAATATTTAGCATTATAAGATATAAGCAACCCTTAACCTTCACGTAGCTAGCTAGGATGGTTCCTGTCAGTGACATGGGCAGTTCTTGTGAGCAAATAAATTTTAAAAAGCTGAAGATCTGACTTAAGTCATATTCTTTTTGGGTTGACGAGAGGCACATGTGTCACATTTTGAAATCTTGTTTTGGTCATAGACACTCAAGTTGTTCTTTCAGGATTATTTTTGTTCCTTTTTTCTTTTTTATTTTTTCTCTTAAGGAGGTGCCATTTTTCTCTGACCCCCATCCCTGATCTCTACTACTTTATGTAGTAGAAAAATATTCATATGCTACTGACAGATCTTTTGTATGGGCTTGCCTTGAAATTTCTGTCACCTTGGATTTTAAAGTTGTGTAGTGACACATTGTCTTAGTGGTTTTGGCAGTTAAAATGTCTGAATTATTCATTACTTTACTCACCTCATTCTAATTTACTTTACTATTTCATACTTTTTTTCTCTTCCTGACATTTTACGGAATCAAAGTATGACCCAAATATTATGGGATATAAATCTAGTATCTTATGTCTCCTAAGATTTAAAATACCTGTATATTAAATTTTTGGTATTACATGGCATCAAAACCAAATACCAAGCTGTCTAATCTTTTGTGGTAGTTGTGGGTATGGTGTGGGGTTTTTTTTTTTGTTTGGGTTTTTTGGGTTTTTTTTAAGTGTACAGCAAGAGTGAGCACTTTGAGAGAAATGGTGTTTGGGAAAATCTGTCCTATGGTTTTTTTTCATGAAGAAGCGGCAAACTTGCTGGAAGGCATAGTGGCAGCAACCGCTAATGCTAGAAAAGCAGTATTTTTAAATGCTTCCCAACAGCTCTTTTGTGTATGTATGTGTCTAAAAAATACTGTTAAACCAAACAATACTATATTTTATTGCTTTTGATGGATTGTGGTTATTTTCTGTGAAAGGAAATGCTTTGTCTTTTCTGCTATCCCCACCCAGCTGCTTTTCTGTCCCATATAAATCTCAATTTTTGAAGCCTTTCCTCAAATATAGCTTTTCTCTTTAGCTTTTCCTATTTTAAAATAATAAAATATAATCATACAAAACACAGAAATCCTCTTTAACTGATGTTTTCTCAGTATGGAAAGAGGGATGTAAAGAATAGGAAAATGTGCAAATTATTTTTTTTTTAAATGGAAAGGGAAGTTTTCACTATGTTTCTGACTTACTCAGGTTCATTTGGTGAACTGCAAGCTCAGTATTTCTTTGGAGTACTTGTCCTGTTGAAAAATGCTTTTGCTATGATTTTCAGGGTTGATTGAAACAGTAATTTGTCTCATCAGTAATAAATCAGCCTTAAAGAAAATTGGGAACTGTGACTACATTTTCACCTCTGAGAGCACTCTTACGAACTATTCTATAACCACAAGACCCACTCTTCTCAGACAGATGTTTAATGATGTTTTTATCCTATGCAGCTTTGCAATGAGGCTTCTGATGTCATTTGGAAAGTGTTCTGTAATGGAGAGTTGAACCAGTTCTGCGCCATAGCTGGGAAGCTTTAGGTTTTGAACTTTTACACCACCACACTATAAGCAGTCTGAGATAGCTCTCTGCCAGTCTCTGGGATGTTTACAAGCTAAAGGAAATTTTAAAGGTGGTTTAATATATACAGGAGTTAACTCTCTTTTGTTTCCTTCTGTAGAATCCAGTTTGCGTTGCAGTATTGTCATGTAGAGATGGAAATATTATGTATATATGTTTATACATGAGATGTAAGGAAGCCCTAAAGCTACCAGACAAATTAATTTTCTAAGTTTTGACAATCTAAGTTGGATTTCTGTCTTTAGTAGGAGTAAGATAAATGCTAGTAAAACTAGCATACTTGCTGCCTTCAAAACCTGATAATTCTATGGCATGTAACCATTCTGAAATTTTAGATACAGCATAGTGCTCAATGTCAGGGAGTTATCTCTCAGGAATCCAATACTGTTCCCATCAACAAAGTGTGACAGGGATCTTTAGGGTAACAAATGCTTTTATTTGAACTGAACTTTAATTTCGTGTTTGTATCTGTGGTGCATTGGAAGTCTCTCTGTTCACCTTACAGTTCTTAATCAAAATTCAAAGCCACACATAGCACATTAAGCTGTCCTGAAAACTGACTGACAGAATGTCCAAGGAATTTATTAAAGTAAGGGTACAGAAAGATGTTGGGTTACTATGACAGATGAGTAACTGCTTGTCTCTCTTAACCTGTTAGCACCTTGTGCTGTGATACTGGTGGCCTGACTCTGATGCTGTCAGTTACGTGAAGCAGCTGACGAATGGTATCCTCTTAAACAGTAGCGACTAAAATGAATATTACTGTGAGGTACTTAGACAAGGGCAGAGAAGTCAGCTTGAACAGAGGAACTGTGGCTAGGAAACAGGAGAACAAAGGACATAGGAACATGCTTGTCAGAGGTGTTGGGGATGTATTCCAAAAAAGGCTGTAAAGCTTTCATCGGTGTTCAGAAGTACTAGGACAGTGCTGAAGGGTGAACACACAAAATTGTATTTTTCTCTCTGGTGCTTTTTTATGATTTTATGAGTAAGTTCGAGACATGATTTTGCTGTAGCAGGAAGAACTTTATTGTAAAAGATCTCAAGTGCATTTGGGTGAGTTGAAAATTCTTTTTTTACTGAATTGTTTGAAACAGTGATGCATCTTTTCCCACAGTTCATGTTCATCGTTTGGTTATTTGTAAGCCAGAATAAGTAAATCCTTTTCTATTCTGACTTTTTTTTTTATAGTCTTGGTTGCTCGTGGTACAGCAAACAGAACAGCTGAGCAAAATAATGAAGACACATGCAGAGGATCTTAATTCTGGGCCTTTGCATAGGCTTACAATGATGATCAAAGATAAGCAGCAAGTTAAGAAGAGTTATGTAGGTGTTCATCAACAAATTGAAGCAGAGATGTACAAGGTATTTCATTCAACTGTGGTTTATAAATCTGCTATAGTTCTGTATGTTTAAAAAGTAATATAGTGAGAGTGCACTTTTTTAGTTCCTCTGTTTTTGTTTGTGCTATGGTAAAAGTAGTGGTTTGTGATATGTAGAATGCCTAGCTGAAATTTTAGTTATTTACTCCACATTTTCTCTCCCCTACTAGCTGAGACAAAGCAGAGATGGAAAACTTTCTTCTATATGAATTTCTATGGACAGATAGCACTGGAAATGCTCTTGTTCTAGTAGAGAATGATTCTTTGTGACACTACTCTATTCCACCTCTCTTCCTGTTCTCATTCCACTCTAGACATCCCTGGACCAGGGCACTGAAAACTTTTGTTAATGAATGCTTTTGACAGTCCAGACAGTTTTGGGTGGGGACAGGATTCTAGTCCCTATTCTAAAATACACATCAAGTGTAAACCAAACATTAAGGCTGCAGATGGAGCTCTTAAGGGCCTTTTCTATTACATGTCAGTTGTCCAGCTTATGTTGAAAGCACTGTATCTAGTCAATAAAGCTGACAGAAATCACAGTTTCATTCAGGTGCTTTGGGGGAAGTTTAACTGCAAATGTCAAAAATCAGATTGATAGTCTGAAAGGTCTACTGAGAGAAGGAAAAGCACTGTTTCTTCTTTCTTCCAGCAGAGAATTTGAGATTTGGAGTAGTGTAATTAGAATGTAACATCCGACTAGTACAGTACAAGTGTCATGGACTGATAAGTAAAAGATTCTTGGGCTGGTTATGAGAAGAACTTTAAAGTAGTACTAAACATACATACTAAGTTAAATATGTTGGCTCTAATAGGACTGCTTCCATAATATGCTAGGATCTTGGCGTCTTTCCCAGGTATTGACTATAGGGAGTACATCCTTTCTGATGCATGGTCAGTAGGCTGTCTTACCTGATAAAATTTCCAAGCCAAATAATCACTCACAGCCACTTATGGATTGGTGCATCTGAAATAATCAGGATGGAAGACGAGGAAGAACTGGTAGCATACGTTAGAAATAATAGAGGTTAAATATATAGAGAATTGGAGAAGTGGAAAAAGAAAGAAAGAAACAGAGGCTAAATGAAACAAGACTGCTGAAAGCTCAGGTATACTTTTAAAAGAGACTGTGCAAAACATGTGTTTTATCTGTTAATAAGTTAACTTTAATAAAATCTCTAATAAATCTGTCTTTTACCATAAGGGTTTTTAAAAAAAATATAGTGCATATTGAGCACTCCCTAAATGATTATTTACAAACTGTATTGATTTTAATTAATTGTGGGCTGCATGGCCATGCAAATATTTTGCATCCTGATGAATAAGCTTGCATTGTTAGTGGTTTGTTTTTTTCCCTTCCTGATTTTGCTAAGAGGCATTTGAATAGCATTCTGGTTAGATATATGTTCTTTCATTGTTAGCTGACATTGCTTATTCAAAGGTTTTATGTCACTGGAGCACTTACAGAATGGTTCCCAGAAATTCAAAATACTTCTCATGTTCTGTGTTATTAATTCTGCTTTTGTTACATACAGAAGCAAAATAGTTATTATTTCCCAGGATGTTGTCCAAACCTTGTGAAGATCAGTGTCTGTGCAGTTCATATCTTCAGGGTATGCTGGCAAGAAAATGTGTTTTCCTTTAAGTGAAATGCATATCTATTATCCTTTCTTATTCTAGACACCTCTTGGATGAGGCATCTTTTTGATAAAATTCTTAAGGACAGTGCAATACCATGTCTTTTACACAGATGTAGTAAAACTTGTATCTTGTGTATTTATTCCCATTCCCATTAAGATATTGGATATTCTTTCTTTCTTCATGAAATTTGAGGAGAAAAAGTATGAACTAGAAAAGTTTGATATAAAAACTATGTTCAAGATAAGCCTTGACCATCTTAGTTCCTTAAGTGTTATTTGGGGACAGAGGTGCTCTTGGTTTTGTTTTCGTCTGTTGGGAGAACACAGTCTAAGGATCAGTAAAATATATTTTGCAATTATTACAAAGGTTTCTTAATACTAGTGGTCTACCTTTTATTTTCCAGTTTTCTGTAAGAGAAGCAGTTCCTTGTTATTTTTGTCTTAATTGTGTTCCCTACTTCCTAATTTTATCTTTTTCTCCATTTCTTGTGATGTCTTTATAATACAAGTTTTTCATAAAGTTATTTTTTCCTGTATCACCTCTATTAGTCTATAATAACAACAGTTGTGAGTATAATTTACAGTGTGTAGAAATATGAGATGAGAATATGGGATTGATGTGGAGAAAAGTTCCTGCCTTTAAATTAAATCTTTGCACAGTTGGCCCAGAAATAGAAACTGTAGATAGCACCTTGCTGGCTCTTTGAGGAATTTCATTAAGTTTCCAGATGTTGTTCTTGAGGGTGAAAATAGTGGTATCTGGGCCTTGCCTCATGAAAAAAAGGAGAATTATGAGCTCCAGCCTTCTTCATGCCAGCTGCAAGAGAAACAGTTTTTCTGTAGAACAGACTTCCTTTTCTGCACATTCAGTGAGAAGAGCATATTCATTAAATTACGTTCCTCTTCCATGATTCCCCATTGTGAGTGTGTTTTTCTTTTTGTCAGAGTTCTTACTTTTCTTTATTATATAACCCACCTTATTGGTATTATAGTGGCTGGTTTGTTACTAGCTTTTGTTTACAAGTTAATGATTTGTGATTACTTCTGAACAGTGCACTAATTTTGTCACACTGTGAATGAAAGCTAGGCATAGAAGAGACAACTTTATTTTAATTTTTTGATGAACAATGTCATGTTCAGTGGAGCTGCTTCCACTGCAAAAAGATTCTTCAGTGCTGTGTTCCACTGTAGTTTGGTTTGGTTGTTTGGGGTTTTTTTTGGGGTTTGGGTTTTTTTTTTTTTGTTTCTTTTCCTTTTTAGGGATTTAAGTATTACAACAGATGGATTGGTTCATGCGCAGTTGCTGTTTCTAAGCCTTTTGTATGAACTGTAATATCTAAAAAGTATATATTTTTTTTTAATAGATGCTAAAGGATTTCCTTCCTATGCGTAGAACTTTTTCATCTACTATGATTTGCTAAGCATCTTTTTGGTGCTTTTTTTTCCCTTGTCATTGAAACGGAATAGCGTTTCTGATAAGCTGGATTTCCTCAACATATTTTTCATTACATTGATGTGGATGGGGATCTCTGTTTCAGGCCTCGTATTTAATTCCACCCATGTATTGATTTTGATTTTGTTACACCATGGGATATCCTATTAAGATTATCTCAAGCCAATGGAAAGTGGTAACATCCTTATTTTGGAAAATAAATCCTGTTAATTGTCTTTCATTACTGCTATGAGGTCTTTATTATGTTGAGGATAAATATTTTTAATACTTTTATATTTCCGTTTTCTTAAAGGTCACAAAAACAGAACTAGAGAAACTAAAATCTACCTATAGACAACTAATAAAAGAAGTAAATTCTGCCAAAGAAAAGTATAAAGAAGCTGTGGCTAAAGGTATGACTGACTTCCGTTAATTTCGTCTGTTTGTTAATGCCTTTTTCAAACCTGTTAAAACTCTTACAGTGAAACAGGATAATGTTTTTATTTTGAGCAACTTTATTACAATATAAAAGCTCATTTAATATCTCTAAGTAAGACAGGCCAATTGTCATCATGTGTGCTTGGTGGTACTCTTTTTAAAAATCATAAAATAAAGGATAGCCCTTCTTTTAATATAAATGGTAATCCTTTTAAGTTCTTCTATTGTTCCTTCAGTGGATGCATTTGAAATGTAAAATTGCTCAAATGAATTGTTAATAGTGGTAAGGGGTTTGCAATTCTGTCTACATTGTAGCTGCAGCCTGCTTGCATCCCGTGACCTATTATGGTTGCTGCAAGTGGCATCAGCATCACTTGACAGTTAGTGTAACAGCTGTCACCTTTGTCAACCTTAAGCAAAAGAGGAAAAGAAGTCATTTACACACTGAGATATTTTAAAGATTTTTGGGGAATGATGTGTCCAAACTGCATGGATTTTGATTCCTGTTGAATTGTGCTAATGATTAGATAAAGGAGAGCCTTTGTTCTATGATGTGTTGAAGTATCTTGTTAATAATTGTTCTTATGTGCCTCGCTAAGATTTTTTTCTTTCTTTAGAGAAAATTAATTGGATGGCAGTATATAAATATAATTCCAAGATCCATCTTTAAGTTTCTGTGTGACTGCCTAAAATGGCAGTTATTGTCCTTGGTTCTGTTGTACTATAATTCACAGTGCAATATAGTAGCTATCAGTGCTGAGAGAAAGACTGTTTCTTTCCAAATTTGTCTAAAATTTGGAGCGGTAGCCGATATGTGAATATAATGACAAAACAGCATGGGATAAGAGAAGTTATACTTAGCACTGTTTAGCTTCAGCTTTTTTTTTTTCTTTTACTGATGTTCATATTAACTTAAAAATGTAAATACATACTCAGTAGTTCATTTCATCCAGTTCCATAGCTGGTTTTTACATACAACTTTAATTTGGTTACTTGATTTATCCCTAAGTAACTACTTAACATGGGAACATACAGTATGTAACATGGGAAATATAATAGGGTGCTGTGATCTTGGTGTGTTCTTTTTATCCTGTCTTCCTGTTATAGCTCTGATCATTCTCCATTCCTGAAGCACCAAAGTTTCCCATCGAAATCAAAGAGTGTTTTGGCTGTCAGCAGCTGTGATGTTTTGATGTGGTTCTGATTAACTGAATTAATATTTCTTTAGACAGACAGCAAACACAAGCTGTTTTTAAGACACTTATTTCTCCTGTGGTTTTCCTTGACATTCTCTTTCAGGCTTCCATTTAGTACTTGTCTTACTACGATTAATTACTTAATTTCACTTTCCCTAACACCTTAGTGTAAATCTGTTGTAACAAACACTGACCTCCAGGAAAATGTTGCAGGTTTTTCTCCCAAAAATTGCAGAATTGCTTCTCCCCTGTTGCACCCCAGGCCGTGTTCTTGTTTACAAATATTTGTGTAGTTGGTGAACTACTACAGTTGTATATCAACTGCCGGTCAGCTCAGCTGTTTGAATTTTTTTAAGCCATGGTATTTTCATAGGGTTTCTGAGCCCTCAAGTTGTCAAACTAGTTTGTGAAGTGAACAAGTTAGGGAAGTCTTAAAATTGTAATGCTTCATTATTCCAGGTATTATTTCAGTAACTAGTGCTTATTCAAATTATGTGCTATTAGAAAATGTGACTTCTGTTAATATACAAACTGGTTCAGTATTTCAGGATTTGAAGAATTACTGAAAACAAGGGAAGGAACGGTGCAGACCAGAAGAGTGGGAGGGCATAACCAAGTATTGGGAGTAAGCTGAAAAACATTTTGTTAAACAAAAAAATGAAAATCTGTGGACACCAGCTCTTGCAAGAATTGTGTTAAAAGAACCAGTCCAGGCCCACTTCTGTAAAGTTATGTTCTCAACAGGCTCTGTTCCTCTGGCAAACCAAGTCTCCTTCACAGTGCCTGGCCTCGCCCTTCTAGAGCTGAAGGGGACAACTACTCCTTAGGACATACTAATTTGTTTTTGCCCCTGGGCTTGTGCATGATGAATTAACTATAAGTTTGTGCAGTACCTGTACAAGCTGGTCAACATGAAAAGAATACAAGTCACACAAAGGAATGACTTAGAAATTTCTCTGTTTTGCAAGTGTAGTGATTTTCAAATTTAGTGGCTTTTTATTTGTTTTGTTTTGGAATAGCAAAACCATCTTCTAGTGAGAGACTAAGTTTACTTACTAGAGCCGCTAGTGAAAGAGGTACAAGTAGTTCTCTAGTTTGGGAAGTGAATTGTGTCCCTGTTGTCTGGTTGAGTTGTTAAAAGTGATACTAAATTCTAGGCTAAACAGACCCAGTAGAGGATATGAACTGAAAAGGTTAAAGCCCGGCAAAGGTATAAACAGTGGAAAGTGATCTTCTACAGCAGTAGTTGTTTTTATGTTTTTCTGTGTGTCATACTTTTCACCAGCTAACAGGACAGACACTTCGAATGAAAATGTTGATGCCCTAAATGGAGGGTTACAGCTGTTTTCACTTTTTGCTGAAAACACTAAGAGGACCTGTGGAAAGAGTAACAAGTAGAAAGGTTAAACACTGAATAATGATACTGATTAGTTACAGGTTTTGTTTGTGTTAGGGCAAAGGGAGGGCAGCTGGTGGGAATTTTTGGGTAGTTTTATAGTAAGGAAAAGGGAACTGCTGAAGGATGCAGGAGCTTCATTATGGAAGGCTTTGTGCTCTCCAGATCTGGAGAAAGATGAAAGTGTCTGATATACTGGCTCAGGAGCTGTTTTGGGGAGCCCTCCATTGCCACTGCTTCTGCTTGGGCATCAGGGAAGCAGTGGGACAGTTATGTTGCAGAGAGTGCACCACTGAGCCTTGGCTGCCTCTTGGTCCTTAGGCTAGATTGCACTGCCCTGTTGTGGCCACCAGTGTCTGCATGCTGTCTCAATCAGAAGTGATTGATTTATCTTGTTTGTTCTGGTCCTTACTCCATTTAGTCATGTGTTGCTGCATCTTTCTGGATCAGTGATTACCATGGGAATCACAAATGCAACCTGTTTGTTTTTTCTTGGTCATGGAGAACCCCAGGTGTCAGGCAGTCTGATTGGTGTTACTTGGTTGATAGTTTTTTGCTTTTTTTGCAGTCCTTCATTCTTATGTTTTTTTATTGTATGGTGAGAGAAAGCAAGCTGAGAGGGGATAAAGTCAGCAAGCTGAACTAGTCCAGCGCCTCTCTAATGAGGCATACTTCAGCAACTGGGACTATGGACAGATTGATTCCAGTAGGTGCTTCTGGATTAGAAAGCTTTGTAAAAAAAAAAAAAAAAAAAAAAAAAAAAAAAAAAAAAAAGTATTTACTGGGAGTGCACAGCATGTTCCTTTGCAGAATTGGGGTATTAGGGCATGTTGGGATCATAGGGAATGCTGGGCTGACTGGAGCAAAAGATAAGATAAAAACTTACTAGATCATTTTTCCATACTGAAATTGACAGCCCTCTGAAATCTTTTGCATGTGTGATAGTGAGAAAAAATGGTGTAAACGTCTTACAACGGCTGTCCAAAATAACGCTCACAGATTATGTACAACTTTGAGCCTACAATGCTGTGCTGACATCAGTGATGCTGAGTAAAGAGGTAAATAGAGTGCGGCATGTTGATGTTGCAAAGTTTATACCAAATTATAAAGACATTGTTTGGCCAGAGAAGTTGTCACAAAGCTTCTAAAAAAAGTTTCAGAAATAATGGGTAAAGAACACAAAATGGAAACTGCAGAACAGTTGTGGATATCAAGTGTGATATCTCATTACAGTTTGAATGTAATTTGATTGAATCAGTAACTGCTTTCACTTAAGTTTGCTATTTCTACAATTATTTTTGCTTCTACAGAATTGTGCATATTTGTTAAGTGTAGTTCAGAGTGTGTTTGTGGGGGTTTCTTATATTTTCATCCTTAATTTTTTTTATTAAACACTACTTATTTAAGCTTTTTTTAATATAGCAATAAGGAAATTATGAGTACATGAAATCATAAAGAATAATTTGCTCTTTTTCTTACTTTTTAAAAAAAAATTGAAAAGCGTTAATTCTTAACAATTTAGCATCTATTTTTGTAGCTGATTTTGGTGTTAGATGTTTAAATGTGAAATAGTCGCTCTTATATCACTTAATATTGCAAGTTGGAATACAGCCATTGTAACTTTGGGAGGTTCATACTGGATTTTAATACAGTATAATCTTTAGCAAAATTTACAGTTTTGATGTAAATACAGCTGTTACAGGTGTTTATTGTATTCTTGCTGCTAGTTAATTACTGATTGAATGTACAAATTATGTTGCAACATTCTTATGAGACAGAATGGATCTGAAGTAAATACTGAAGGAAAAATATATTCATTCTAAGTATTTAATTTCATCATTTCATTTTATGGTGCTACAGCAGCATAAAAAAATACTGCACCAGATTTCCCTAGGTTGGCTTGTGTTCCCTGACAACGTTGTGATTTAGAGGAGGCTAGAATTATTAACAGTACACCTAGCATATTATACAACATTACATCTGCTGGAAGAATGTTTTCCGATCCCTGCAACTCTTGTGATTTAATACTTCAGAATTGATGTGACTTCTGTGGTACATACTGAAGCTGCACAACAGCATAAGCTATATCTGTGAGAAACAAGGAAGTTGTTGAAAAAGCCTTCATTAAATCAAATTATTGTCCTACCATTCTTTCTAATAGCTGAGTAGCCAGAAAATACTTCTATTCGGTGGCTGGTGCATTCATTCTGAGATGCCTGTAAAATTGTGATTATACTACTACATTTCCTGGTGGCTTGTGTTGCCTTTAGTTGTTTCTGAGATCAGGGAAACTCCTAGTAGGGTATTTTTTGAGTTTATTTTTGACTGAAACTCTCACATTGTTAAGATAAAAAAAGTAACACTGGCTGAACTGGTCTGCTTATGCACAGACTTCAGCAGGCTGGATGGATTTCAAATTAATACCCTATTGTAAGTGTTTCAACTCATAGACACTACCAGTGCTTGCAAGGGCAAGGTTGTTTCTTGTTTGTGAAATAAAGCTTTTAGAGCAGGAAACCCTGGGGAGTGCAGAGCCAAGAGATCTTGGTGACTTCTGGTGGAGAGTGGGACCAGCTTGGGCATATTGTTTACACTCAACATGGACGTGCAGCCCTAGGATGTGCTCTCCCCAGTCCTCACAGACCAGCACTCATAGGTCTGAGAGAATTTACTAGTGGTGCTTATTAGCTCAAGCATCTGACAGCAGTTCAAAAGATTGCACTTTAATTTTTGCTGTTTTTATACTATCTTATTTGTTTTATCTTAACATTAAGCAGGTACCTATTGAATTCAGAATTCTAAACTTGGACGTTTAGGTCTGGTATTCTGTAAATTTGAAATCTCTAAGTATATACAAGTAGTTTTTTCCCATTAGAAAACTATTTGTTACTTGCAGTCATTAATTTGTTAAATAAGGTTTGGGAAAATTTCTTGTACTCTTCCGAGAAATACGTTGCTTGGAGGAGGGGACGGGTGATTTTATTAGTTGAAGAAATGTATCCATGTAAGCCTTTTGCAAGACATAAAGGGAAAAAAGACCTTAGAGATTAAAAGCCAAGATCCTTTCTTCTTTCTGTCTTTGTGATTTTGGTCTTGTGAAACCCAAGTTAATTAAGAGCACTGCATTTACATCTCTTTTATTTGGAGAGTGACAATAAGGCTGGTCACTCACTAGACTTCTGAGTTTGCTTCCTGTCATGGTTTAACCCCAGCTGGCAACTAAGCACCACACAGCCGCTTGCTTCATGCCTCCCGCCCCTCCGCCCGCCCCCCCGCTGCCCCAGCAGGATGGGGGAGAGAATCAGAAAAGTAAAAGTGAGAAAGCTCATGGGTTGAGGTAAGAACAGTTTAATAAATGAAATGAAATAAAATAATAATAATAAAAAATATAATGAAAAGGAAAATAACAGCAACAAACAAACAAGAAAGACAAGTGATACAAATGAAAACAATTGCTCACCACCCTCCAAATGATGCCCAGCCCAAGCAGCGGTCCCCCGGCCAGCTTTCCCCCTAGTTTATATACTGAGCATGACATCATATGGTATGGAATGTCCCTTTGGTCAGTTGGGGTCAGCTGTCCCGGCTGTGTCCCCTCCCAACTTCTTGTGCACCCCCAGCCTACTCCTTGTGCACCCACAGCCTACTCGCTGGTGGGGTGGTGTGAGAAGCAGAAAAGGCCTCAACTCCGTGTAAGCACCGCTCAGCAGTAACTAAAACATCCCTGTGTATCAACACTGTTTTCAGCACAAATCCAGAACATGGCCCCATACAAGCTCCTATGAAGAAAATTAACTCTATCCCAGCCAAAAACAGCACACTTCCTGAGACAGAACTAACAATCAAAGCCATCCTAGTTTAGTTGCAGCAGTTTGCTTTGTAGATCGGTAGAAATTATTTTTGAAGTCTCCTGACTTTTGGGCACAAGTATAAATTGAGAGAGGAGTGGCTGGAGAGCAGCCCTGCAGAAAGGGATTTGGGGTGCTGGTTGACAGTTAGCTCAATACGAGTCAGCAGTGTGCCCTGGCAGCCAAGAGGGCAAACCGCATCCTGGGGTGCATCAAACACAGCATAACCAGCAGGTCAAAAGAGGTGATTGTCCCGCTGTATTTAGCATTGGTGCAGCCTCACCTTGAGTGTTGTGTGCAGTTCTGGGTCCCACAATTCAAGAAGGATGTGAAGGTCCTTGAATGTGTCCAGAGGAGGGCAACAAAGCTGGTGGAGGGGCTGGAAGACATGTCCTGTGAGGAGTGGCTGAGGACTCTGGGCTTGTCTAGTTTGGAGAAAAGAAGGCTGAGGGGTGGCCTCAGTGGTCTCTACAGTTTCCTGAGAAGGGGAAGTGGAGAGGGAGGTGCTGATCTCTTCTTCCTGGGATCCAGTGACAGGAAGTGTGGGAACGGCCCAAAGCTGTGTCAGCAGAGGTTTAGACTGGACATTAGGAATCGTTTCTTTGCTGAGAGGGTGGTCAAACACTGGAACAGGCTTCCTAGAGAGGTGGTCGATGCCCCATGCCTGTCAGTGTTTAAGAGGCATTTGGACAATGCCCTTAACTTTTGGTCAGCCCTGAAGTGGTCAGGCAGTTGGACTAGATGATTGTTGTAGGTCCCTTCCAACTGAAATATTCTATTCTGTACTGGTCTTAAGGAAGTGAAGCCAAGGTCAGTATGGGAAACAGAATGCTTCGAAAGTTGTGTCACTGCATAAAAGTTGTGTCACTGGTGCTTTTCTTGGGATCCATAAGAACTATACTATGAGGAAATAATTTTCATAATCACCTATGGTATTTAGATGTGCCTAACATTATATGAAATACTGAGTTTAAGCAGATAACTTGGGTCAGGACGGTCCCAAAATCAGTTAAACGGGTGATATAGAATAATCAACTGTGAAGCAAGTTCTACGATCTGTGTCTTTCCTATTCATTGATGAAGACTTGGGACATTGGACAAACTATGAAGAAATGCTCAGTAGAAGAAATGGAGAAATTAGAGGGTTTCCTCCAAAAGCAGGGGGCAACAAATTTTTGTCAAGAATTCGCTGTAAATTACGTAACATATTCTTCAGTATTTGGAATCAATTACCCTGAATATGCGTAGTTACATTGGCTTGATATAACACTGTAAGGGTAGTGTTTTTTCTGTCATATCTAGGTTTTAAAATTATTTGCTTTAATGTAAGAAGTGCTTAGTCCTTACCAAAAGTCACTTAAGAGAAAGATCATGCTGGGGTCCCACTAGTATTCCTTCCACTTATCAGTCTGTGGAATCAGATTTACGTCAAGCTTTAGGATTCTTTAATGTAAAAATATATCATTGCTTTAAAAAAGCATTGTTAGAAGAAGACCTATTTGAAAGCCTTGGTCATCTCATTCATAAGTATAAAGAATGTGTTCAGCAGAGTAATGCAAACAAATAGTATAAAGGAATATTCTTTTCCAGGCACGGTGAAATAATGCTCTGTGAAAATGTGTGTCAGCAGAGTTGAAATAAATAAGGAAGTGACTATATGGGAGGTTGGTTATTGATAAATGTGGAGACAGCAAAATATTCTGAAATTACCTCTGTTACTGAAAATGCTGAAAATTTGTAGATAAAAAGATAAATGCAGTTCTGGGAAATTATCTGAAAAAATGCTATCATAAACATTGGGAAATGTCTAAAGCTGTCAATGCAGGCCGTCTTGGGCTTAGCGACCATGAAATGATAGAGTTTTCAATATTTAGCCAAGTAAGGAGGCGGGTGAGCAATACCGCTACCATGGACTTCCGGAGGGCAGACTTTGCCCTGTTCAGGACACTGGTCGGGAGGGTCCCTTGGGAGACGGTCCTGAAGGGCAAAGGGGCCCAGGAAGGCTGGACCCTCTTCAAGAAGGAAATCTTGAAGGTGCAGGAGCAGGCAGTGCCCCTGTGCCGTAAGAAGAGCCAGCGGGGAAGACGGCCGGCCTGGCTGAACAAGGAGCTTATGCTGAGGCTTGGGGAAAAAAAGAGAACTTACCACCTCTGGAAAAAGGGGCAGGCAAGTGAAGAAGAATACAAGGACCTCGTTAGGTCATGCAGGGAGGGAATTAGGAAGGCGAAAGCCCAGCTAGAGGTCAACCTGGCCATGGTCGTGAGGGACAACAAAAAAAGCTTCTATAAATACATTAACAACAAAAAGAGAGCCAAGGAGGATCTCCATCCTCTACTGGATGCGGCGGGGAACATTGTCACGAAGGATGAGGAAAAGGCTGAGGTACTTAATGCCTTCTTTGCCTCAGTCTTTAACAGCCACACCAGGTATCCTCAGGGTATCCGTCCCCCTGAGCTGGATGACAGGGATGGAGGGCAAAATAGGCTCCCCATGATCCAGGAGGAAGCAGTTAATGACCTGCTATGCCACCTGGACACTCATAAGTCTATGGGGCCTGATGGCATCCACCCAAGGGTGCTGAGGGAGCTGGCGGAGGAGCTTGCCAAGCCGCTCTCCATCATTTATCAACAGTCCTGGTCAACGGGGGAGGTCCCAGATGACTGGAGGCTTGCCAACGTGACGCCCATCTACAAGAAGGGTCGGAAGGAGGATCCGGGGAACTCCAGGCCTGTCAGCCTGACCTCGGTGCCGGGGAAGGTTATGGAGAGGCTCATCTTGAGGGCACTCATGGGACACGTGCAGGATACTCAAGGGATCAGGCCAAGCCAGCACGGGTTCATGAAGGGCAGGTGCTGCTTGACCAACCTGATCTCCTTCTATGACCAGGTGACCCACCTAGTGGATGAGGGGAAGGCTGTGGATGTTGTCTACCTGGACTTCAGCAAAGCCTTTGACACTGTTCCCCACAGTATTCTCCTGGAGAAGCTGGCGGCCCGTGGTTTAGACAGGTACACTCTTTGCTGGGTAAAAAACTGGCTGGATGGCCGAGCCCAGAGAGTTGTGGTGAATGGGGTGAAATCCAGCTGGCGGCCGGTCACAAGCAGAGTCCCCCAGGGCTCAGTTTTGGGACCGGTCTTCATTGATGATCTGGATGAGGGGATAGAGTGCTCCCTCAGCAAGTTTGCAGACGACAGCAAGGTGGGAGGGAGTGTTGATCTGCTTGAGGGTAGGAAGGCTCTGCAGAGGGATCTGGACAGGCTGGATCAATGGGCTGAGGCCAACCGGATGAAGTTCAATAAGGCCAAGTGCCGGGTCCTACACTTGGGCCACAACAACCCCAGGCAACGCTACAGGCTTGGGGACGAGTGGCTGGAAAGTTCCCCCGCAGAAAAGGACCTGGGGGTGTTGATCGACAGCCGGCTGAATATGAGCCAGCAGTGTGCCCAGGTGGCCAAGAAGGCCAACGGCATCCTGGCCTGTATCAGAAATGGTGTGGCCAGCAGGAGCAGGGAGGTGATCGTGCCCCTGTACTCGGCACTGGTGAGGCCGCACCTCGAATACTGTGTTCAGTTTTGGGCCCCTCACTACAAGAAGGACATTGAGGTGCTGGAGTGTGTCCAGAGAAGGGTGATGAAGCTGGTGAGGGGTCTGGAGCACAAGTCTGATGAGGAGTGGCTGAGGGAGCTGGGGTTGTTCAGTCTGGAGAAGAGGAGGCTGAGGGGAGACCTCATCGCTCTCTACAACTACCTGAAAGGGGGTTGGAGAGAGGTGGGTGCTGGTCTCTTCTCCGAAGTGACTAGTGACAGGACTAGAGGAAATGGCCTCAAGTTGCGCCAGGGGAGGTTCAGGCTAGATATTAGGAAAAAGTTCTTTCCTGAGAGAGTGGTGAAACACTGGAATAGGCTGCCCAGGGAGGTGGTAGAGTCACCCTCCCTGGAGGTATTCAAGGAGCGTGTGGATGTGGCATTGTGGGATGTAGCTTGATGGACATGGTGCTGTGTGGTGTTGGGTGGGTTGTGGCTTGTTGTTGTTGTTGTGTGGCGTGGGTTTTGTGTTTTTTTTTTTTTTTTTTTTTCTTTCTTTTTTTTTTTTTCCAGGTTGGACTCGATGATCTTACAGGTCTTTTCCAACCGTACTGATTCTGTGATTCTGTGATTAGTGCTGATATTTACAAAAATAAGATTCTAAAGCAATCCAGGGAAGAAACTTTTTTTCTGTCTGAAACATTACTATACGCTGAAGATTTGCATGTTTTCTCAGAGGAGGATGTTGCTTCATTCAAAAAAAAGAAAACAGACAAAAAAAAGCAAAAACCCTGATACTCCCCTCTTTTTTTCCATCTTAAAGTTTTCTGAAATCAAATGCTGTGATACTCTAGTGAGGTTGTAATACAGAAAATTACAACAGCTCTGAAGCCAAGCTTCTTGGCTTTTCCTGGGACCTTGCCTGTGCTCCCTTTAATCCTAATTTATAAGCTCTCTGTCAGCTCCTCATCCATCCCCAGGCAGAGCTCCGTGCGCTCCAGCTGCTCTCACATAAAGGGCAGTTCTCTCACATAAAGGGTAACTTCCTTTCCTCGTCTTCCTGGCTTGCCTTTCCCCAAGAGCCTTTATCTTTCCATGGCAGCACTCCAGTCATGGGAGCCATCCCACCATGCCGTCATGATCCTGACAAGGTCATAGCCTTGCAACTGCACGCAGATCTCTAACTCATCACGTTTACTCCCCATGCTGCATGCAGCAGTATACAGGCACTTAAGCATGGCACCCCAGCATGTTCAGTTCCTGGAGAGGGTTTGGGGGGATTTTTCCACAGTGGTGCCTTGTAGGAACCTCCTTGCCCACATGCAGGTGCTGGAGGTGACCCCACCCAAGCCCCATTTTGTTGACTTTGTGATCCTTTGCCATAATACCACTCCATGCCCTTTGCTCAGCAGTCTTGTCCATTGCTCGCTCAGGACTGTGGGTCACCCTCTCCCTCCCCCATCATTCCTAGTTTAAAGCCCTCCTCATGAGGTCAGCCGTCCTATTGGTGAAAATAGTTTTATCCTGCTTAGTAAGGTGCTTCGTATCTCCCAAGCAGACGGTGGTCTGCAAACAGGGTCCTATGGTTGTAGAACCCAAAACCCTGTCACCAACACCAGCCGCTTATTGACCTGTATTGTCCGTACCCTCCTCGCACCGTTTTCCCTCACTGGCAGGATTGAGGATAATACCACCTGGCCCCCAATGCCCTTGACAGCTGCCCCCAGAGCTCTGTAGTCACTTTTGATACTGTCCAGGTTTCCCCTGGCAGTGTCGTTGGTGCCCACATTTGTTGTAACATTGCCTCTGCTGTTTTTCCCTATATTTACCCATTCCGAGAAATTTGGGTGGATTTGCTTTTTGTGCTTCCTGAACTACGGCAGCAGTTATGTGAATTCTTGACATACGTCCTTGTCCTCCAGATTTCTCTGGGATTATTAGTTACAGATTTATTTATGTGTAAAGTTTTTCTTCCCCCCTGTTACTCATGTGTAGATCTTCAGATTGCCCTTCTAATTTTCATTTTGTTTTTCCTGTAATTCTGCTGCTTTTCTGTGTCCACAGCTTTAGCATATTTAAGGCTTCTCACTGTGTTTCTATTGGGGGTATATAACCCTCTATTGTCATATCAGGCATGCCTCTGCCTGCTTTTGAAACTAAATTAAATTCATTGTCAAAAACTGGACTTCTGTAATAAAATTATATTGTTCTTTGTCAGATGGATGCTATTTTCATTAGTGTTTCTTCATGGAACAGCGTTCACTGTGCACTGAAGCCAAAGGTCATGTTTCAATGCCAGGAGCTATAAATCCAGAAAGTAAAGTAATCTGTTGTGAGCTAAGTCTTTACAATAATCTCCACTGGCTCTTTTATGAACACTTTGTCATCACTTCTGAATGGCTGAAGGTCATACCTATCACTAACATTCCCAAGAGTGGGAAGCAAGGGGCAGTCCTTCTTGAAATACCATAACATTGGACTCCAGACAGATTTTTCTGAGATTTATGAACACTGGACAAGAAATTCTTTCTTATTGTAGACATTCCACAATGTGCCTAACTCTGACAGATGTGTGTTGTTTTCACAAATTATTTAGTGTTTCAATTATGCATCCTCAAAAAGCAATTACAGTATTTGTTGTCTTTTAAGAGCAAACACTTAAAGATGCAAAAATTTGAGAGAGCATCTCAAGTATGAATACATGCTTAGACGTTGACAAGTTTTTAGCTTTCTGTGTCTTCTCAAGTTTTTATTCTGTAAAATTATTTTCACCTTTCCTGTCCTCACAGGTCCCAAAGAAACAAATCAAATAAAACCAAAGCAAATTTAGGAACAAATAGCTCAATAACCGATACTTCCAGGAGGTCTTCTAGATAGTTTTTCTTACCATTGTTGCAAAGCAACACTGAGAGGAAAAAATACAATCATTCTGTAGAGTGGGATGTTATTGGTATAGGCTTTTGTCGGAGCTGAAAGGCTGATATGTTACATTTGCAATGAAACAGAAGTTCAGTGCTTGTGGTAATATGTAACCATTGAAGTATACTATTGACCTTTTTTGCTAGCAGCTGATCTACAATGTAGACATAAAGAAATAATTTCTTACCGCAGTCAGTTTTGGAATTCTTCATGACATCTTTCTGTAGTTAACCAATCCAAATGTCTGAGCTTTTGATTTTGAGGGGAAGGCTTTGCATTTCATGTTAGTCAAACCTGAGATTTTCACTGTATGCTATTTCTCTTTGAAAAGAATAGATCTTTAAGAAAATAATTTTGTCTTTTGGGCATTTACTTGCCCAAAAGATTTAGCTGAAGGGCTGTAACTAAAGCAGCTTAACTGGAATTTTCTGTTGCAGAAATGACGACATTTAGTAGATGTAAACCTCAGTCATTAGTTTAACCTATGTTATCATGAAGCTGGATTTGAAATCTGAACAGCTAAGCATGTACCAAGTCTTGACTTAAGTGTTAGATGTCACACTACAGGTAACCTTCAGGAGGTGGATCCTTGTCCTGTGCAAATTAGTGGGTGCTTTATGCTGTATTCCACAGAGTCAGAATTTTGCTGTTTGAATAAAACATCAAAATCTATAATGCAAGTTTGAAGACCTCACAAGTGTTAAATTTTATTGAAATCAGTGATAACTAAATGTACTGAACATATAAGGGAATACGAGCCTTGACTTACAATTTTTGACCAACCAGAAAAAGTTGTGAGGGGGTAAAAACCTGAGCTCTTCAATATAATTATTGCTTTTTAATCCAAAATAGAGAACAGAATCGTAGTCATTTAGGTTGGAAAAGACCTTTAAGATCATCCAAGTCCAACCATAAACCTAACACTGCGAAGTCCACCACTACACCATGTCCCTAAGCACTTCATCCACACCTCTTCTAAATACCTCCAGGGATGGTGACTCAGCCATCTCCCTGGGCAGCCCATTCCAGTGTCTGACAACCCTTTCAGTGAAGAAGTTTTTCCTAATATCCAAACTAAACCTCCCCTGGCACAACTTGCGGCCATTTCCTCTTGTCCTGTCGCTTGTCACTTGGAAGAAGAGACCAACACCCACCTTTCTGCAACCCCCTTTCAGGAAGTTGTAGAGAGCAATAAGGTCTCCCCTCAGCCTCCTCTTCTCCAGTCTGAACAACCCCAGTTCCCTCAGCCGCTTATCATAAGACTTGTGCTCCAGACCCCTCACCAGCTTCGTCGCCCTTCTCTGGACACGCTCCAGCACCTCAATGTCCTTCTTGTAGTGAGGGGCCCAAAACTGAACACAGGATTCGAGGTGCGGCCTCACCAGGACCAAGTACAGGGGCACGATCACCTCCCTGCTCCTGCTGGCCACACCATTTCTGATACAGGCCAGGATGCCGTTGGCCTTCTTGGCCACCTGGGCACGCTGCTGGCTCATATTCAGCCGGCTGTCAATCAACACCCCCAGGTCCTTTTCTGCTGGGCCGCTTACTAGCCACTCTTCCCCAAGCCTGTAGCATTGCATGGGGTTGTTGTGGCTGAAGTGCAGGACCCGGCACTTGGCCTTGTTGAACCTCATACAATTGGCCTGGGCCCATGGATCCAGCCTGTCCAGATCCCTCTGCAGAGCCTTCCGACCCTCAAGCAGATCAACACTCCCGCCCAACTTAGTGTCATCTGCAAACTTACTGAGGGTGCATTTGATTCCCTCATTGAGATCATTGATAAAGATATGAAACAAAACTGTCCCCAATACTGAGCCTTGGGGAACACCGCTTGTGACCAGCCACCAACTGGGTTTAACTCCATTCACCACAACCCTTTGGGCCCAGCCAATCAGCCAGTTTTTTACCTGGCGAAGAGTACACCCATCCAAGCCATGAGCAGTCAGTTTTTCCAAGAGAATGCTGTGGGAAATGGTTTCAAAGGCTTTACTAAAGTCTAGGTAGGCTATATCCACAGCCTTTCCCCGACCCACTAAGTGGGTCATCTTGTCATAGAAGGAGATCAGGTTAGTCAGGCAGGACCTGCCCTTCATAAACCCATGCTGACTGGGCCTGCTCGCCTGGTTGTCCCACATGTGCCATGTGATGGCACTCAAGACGATCTGCTCCATAATCTTCCCTGGCACCGAGGTCAGGCTGACAGGCCTGTAGTTCCCCAGATCATCTTGCCAGGCTTCTTGAAGATGGGTGTCACATTTGCTAACCTCCAGTCCACTGGGACCTCCCCGGTTATCCAGGACTGCTGGTAGATGATGGAAAGTGGCTTGGTGAGTACTTCTGCCAGCTCCCACAGCAGCCTTGGGTGGATCCCATCCGGCCCCATAGACTTGTGGGTGTCAAAGTGGGGTAGCAGGTCGATAACCATTTCTCCTTGGTTTGTGGGGTCTTCATTCTGCTCCCCGTCCCTGTCTTCCAGCTCAGGGGGCTGGGTACCCAGACAACATCTGGTCTTACCATTAAAGACTGAGGCAAAGAAGGCGTTAAGTTTCATACGTATGAAATTTTTCTGTATTTGCAGTATTTATTTTCCGAAAATTTCTTTTAGACATTTGCACTGTACATTGATGCTTATTTAAAAAAAAATGAAGTGAACATTATGAGCTGAAAGTTTTCTCAGTTGGTCTCAGTTTGTTGTCCTATCCAGTTACTGTTCTTCCATTCTAGGTGAATAGAAGGCTACAAGAGACTAATACTTATGATTGTAAGAACTTTGGAAAAGCAAATATGCCTTTTTAATAGAAAATACTGTAAAACATTTTTTTTCTGGATGGCTCTGTTGTACTATATGTAGTAGAATCCTAAAAGAGTTTTTATTAGAAATTGAAATACTTGACTCTCTAGGATGTTCTAAAAAGAATGCCAGCCTTCTCTTTGCAAATGTTGAACTTTCATAATTGAATTTTGCAAGCTTCATAATACCATTTATGGCGTGACATATTGTGTACACAGTCAGTTTCTATAAACATTAAACAGTTTTCTTAACAACTGATGGCAGTAGAATTATAATTAGATCTATTTATGAAATTCATTATACAGATAAAGAAAATTGGATGGTTTCCTCTGTGCTAATTGACATGTAGAACAACTGTGTACTCTCCCTTACTGTATTTTCCTGCTTTAAAAAATAAATTACAATATGGAAGTAATACTGTAGCTGTGTTTCTTGTATTAATTATAGGTCCAAAGGCTGTATTTAAAAGTTGAGAGTATATGATAATTTGATTTATTTTGCAATTTGTTGAGGTGTTCTGCTGAAGAATAATGTATAACAAAGGAATTTAGTCCTCAAGGCAGATGGGAAAACGGGATAGTTTAGCCATTAATGAGGTTTCTGAAAGAGAGATAGTATTTAAAAGTCTCTAGTTACGTGGTTGTGATCATTTTTAGTGTAAATTTTCAGTTTTTTAACTGTTGAAGGCTGTTTGTTGTGGTTCGTAGGTCAGAAGCCTGTACTGATGGTACATGGTACAATTTGACATATACTGATTTTTGGTAAGCTGAAAGCTGATAGTGGACATTTTTAAGACATGCATGGACAAGTTGTAGGCTCTTAAACTATGACGTATGAAGATAATTTTGGGTTATGTAATCTAGGGCATGCTTGAGTAGGAGTGGCCAAACATATAATAAACCCAAGAAATAATCCAGCATTTGTTCCTCTGCTACTGCCTTGTCTCCCTCTTCCTGTTTCCCTGGCCAGTATATCTCCCAAGGGAATGGGCCAGGGCAAGCAAAACTTGGTGCTTCCAGCTCTGACTTCCAGCTGCCTCATCCTTTCCTCTTTCTTCCAGTCCCTTTACTGTAAGTACTACTTGACCTCTCTGCCTCCAAGCTCTCTTCAGTCACCTTCCGTTATTTCCCCGTGTTCGTGTGCCTCTTGTTCTCCAGAAAGACCGTACGGTGTATGTGTCTTGGTCTGCAGACAACCAGGTTGACACTGTAGCCTACTGTATTTAGAAACTGAGTGTGTATGATGCTTTGTTTTGTTCTGAAATTAGTGGAGGTGTTCTGTTGAGGAATATTGTATATAGAGAAAGAATTTAGTCTTCAAGGCAGATGTGAAAATGGGATTGTATACCATCCCATTATATTGGTACACTGGTGTCAGTCATGCACGTTTGGTGGTATCTAACTTCTGGGATGGTATTCTGGTGTGATGTGTTGGATTTTTTTTTTTCCTTACAAATGATCTGTATTTAATTTAGAAATAAATAGTGCGATGTTTTTGTATTTTGGGGAAAGAAAAAAATTACAGTCTTCCCATGAAACATGAGTTTTGATTGTTTGCCAAAGACAAAATCCATTATCTCTGGCAAAAGTTTTAGAGAGAGTTGAGATTGTCTCTCCAAAACAGTTTTACAGAAATTTTTGAAGTGGATTGTTTCATTCATACCTAAATGAAAAATACTTCTCTGGTGACAATTCTAGAGATGTGTTTTGTCTTTGTTGTACAGAGTAACTTTATTCATTTAGCTAAACCATAGTGTAAGAAATCTGTTCCTTCCACATACAAAATTAGGTCAGCAGTTAGATTGTCTTCAATTAAATGACAGACATGACATCCTTTTAAAATAATTTTTTGTGTTTAAAGTGTAGCTTACAGTGGCGAGGTAGCAAATGTCTAGAGAGCCATATGAGGGGATAAACCGATAGGCAGCAGTCTCAACTTAATGGTAATTTGTTACCTAGGGACTTCCTGAGTCAGAAGTGCTGTCTCTTTTAGTTCTTAGTAGCTCTTCAGGATTTTTTTTGTGTACACATGTCCATTCACTATTAAACTGCGTAAGTTTTTCATGCTTACAGTAACTTTGAGCAAAAGGTTGAATAGGTTAGCTGCATGCTAGTTGAAGAAGAATGTCCTTTCTTTTTAACAAAGTACATACTATTTCCATATAATACCTTACAGTTGTTACATTGAAAGAGGTTGGGAAGCTCTGTTAACTGCGTGTCCCATCTCACATGTCGCTCCTCAGTCTCCTGGTGCTTCAGGAGTCCTCTTTTTAGTCATTCCTTCTGGATTCCTTGTGTTTCCTACCTTTCTGATGCTTGATGCCCTTCTCTAAACCTTTTTAATTTCAAATATGTCCTCCTTGAGGTGAAAGAACTGCATACTGTTTTATTTGGATTTAATCAGTGGCATAATAATGCTGTCTCGTCCTTTGCTAAATAACATCCTGTCCAAAGGCTGCTGAACACTGAGTTAACATTTCCATTGATCTTTCTGTACTAACCCCAAGATCTCATTCCTGAGTGCATTCAGTAAGCTTACAACAGATTACTAAGCTTGAGTAGTTTTTTCCTCATATGCATCTCTAAAAATATTCACACTATAATTTACCATTTTGTAATTTAATCAGTACATCTTAAGGATTTTTTTCAGTTCTTCACATTTGTTTCTGTTTGCTTCTTTCAGACAGTATCTTCATCATCATTTTTATCACCTCATGTATCAGGACCCAGCTGATATTCCTGGGGCACTCCACTTACTGCCTACTTCTTCCTGTGAAAACTAATAATATTTCAGCTAAAACTTTCTCCAGTTCCTTTAAAGATCCAAAGCTGAACACCATCCAGTCCTCATAATTTCTTCTTATTTAATTTATTCTCGAATCTCTTATTCTGACACCTCAGAAGAGAGAGATTCATTGACTCTTTCATAAAGAGACATTTCAGCCTGGAAATCTCTGAAGGTCTTTCATAGTGAACACAGATGCAAAAAAATACATTTTTTTTTCTACCAGCTCCTTTTATATAGTGACTGTCCTTTACATTTTCTGAAAAGCTTGCTGACTCTGTTATATATGAAACAGGATTTGTTACTCTTTTACAAGTTCTTCCCTCAGCTTTTTTTCAACATGCCTTTACATGTTTCTGTATATTAATTTATTGGAGTTCACAATCCCTTGTGTATTCCTCATATGACACAATTCCAGCTTTTCACGGTCTGCTCTCAAGCCTCTATTCTGCCACTTAGCTATGAATGCTTCCTTTTTCTTTTTTCTCAACTACTTTGTGATGGGTGGTATAAATGTTAAAATACAATCTTTTTTATTACTTGAATTATTTTGAGATTATAAGAAATGTAGCGGTCTGAATGAGATTGGTTTAGTTAGTGTATGTTTATCAGTGCAGGTAATTGTGAATCTGCACTTGATAATTGCAGATACAGGATTCATTTAAAATGCCTTTAGTTCCTGAAAAAGTAATGAGACAATTCGTAGATATCAAGAAGATAACAAGGATATGAGTAAGAGCTTATGTGTCTTAGTAAGGAATCATGTCAAAATAATCTCATATCCTTTTATGACAAGGGCAATGCATAATCAAGTTGAAAATATTCTAGTAGAGGTGCAAAACTGCATAAAGGTGCTCGGAGAATGGTTGTTAATGAGGTCCTGTCAGAATAATGTATCCTATGGGACATTGCAGGATATATGTTGAGATCAGTTTTGGGTGGTCTTTCATTGTTTCATTACTTTGTTTCAGAGTTTGTTTATTAAATTCCCAGGCATCGCTATGCCTTGAAGGGATTGAAAGTGCATTGGAGGGCAGCTGTAGAGTTAAAAAAATTTGATAAACTGAGAGATGAATCTCAAGAACATAGAGTTACTTGGCAGGATCCGATGCCAAAGCAGAAGTAATTAGTGATGCTATGTTTGTATGGTGTTCAAAAAAGACATGCTTTTTTTTTTTTTTTTAAATTTTTTATGAGCTAGAAGTATCTAGAATGTAAAGTTGTTCTTTGGCTTTGAGCTTTGACTGAAGTTGCACTTGTGTAAGATTGTGAACCAGTCAACTGCAAAAAGACAACAGGTTTTACAAGGGAAGACCTGTACGTCTGTTAGTATGAAGTTTAGAAGATTGGGCAGAAGAGAAGAGTATGTAATCTAATAGATAAAAGATGGATTGCAGAGGATGGTAGAATCTATTTTTCATACCCATGGCACATAGGAAGTAAGTAAGGGTTTAAATTAAAGCAATAAAGATTTACATTAGAGAGTGAAGGGGCAGGGAGGTGGGGAAATGCTTTCAGTTAGCATAGCATTAGACCTGAATGGTACTAGGAAGTTCCAAAGTTATCTGTCATTGGAGATCTTAGGAAAATCATAAAAACATATGCCACATAGTTGTGCAATTACGGTGGCAAAGAATACAGTCGGTGACCTGCTGAAGTACCTTGTAGCTCTCAGGTTCAGCACTGAACTGGTCTTGTCAGCATGAACTTGATGGCTTCTAGTCTCTAACAGTGTAGAGCTGAGATTGTAGAGCCAACCTCCTGATCAGGATACCGACAGTGATGAGGGAATGTTAAATTGCAGAGAAGCTGCCCATTTTGGACAGGAGTAATAGTGTGAGAGTTCAGCTACTCATATGTAGACTGCACTGTTGCTTTATTGGGATGATATGAAGCAATAGAATTTTTGCTCACAATAAATGACAGATTTTTAATGGATCTGACCTGCTAAGACATCTCTTACTTTCTTAATTAAAAAATGTTTATTTGCTCTGAGGGAAATAAAAGATTAGCTTTGTGATAGTCATGTGTATGAGTTTTGTTCTTTATTCTTCATAGTTGTATTATTTTTATACCTGTGTAGATAGTGGTTTTAATATACTTTTAGATAAAGACTTCTCACATTTCTGCTCAAAGAAAATACAGCAGTTTTTTCTTACTCAGTCTTCTAATTAGAAAACCAAGACATATGGCCTCTACTAATAACCTGAAAATGGTCAGATTTTACCTCTTTCAGAGAAGTACCTGGAAAAGACTGCTGTAGAAAAAGGTGCAAACTTACCGTAAATCTGCTAGATTTATGTCATCTACAAGTTTGTATACTTTTAAATCACCACGCGCATTTTTCTTTTTTGTTTTCTCTTAGGAAAGGAGACTGAGAAAGCCAAAGATCGGTGTGATAAAGCCACTATGAAGCTTCATATGTTGCATAATCAGTATGTGTTGGCACTGAAAGGAGCACAGTTACATCAGCACCAGTATTATGATACTACACTTCCTCTGTTACTTGATTCACTGCAGAAGATGCAAGAAGAAATGATTAAAGCCCTGTAAGATGTATTCTTACGTATTTTTAACTTGCGGAATTTTGTATGTGTAGTATTCTAATTAATTTATAGGATTGTTTAAAAATAATAAACTGTGATTAATTGTGTATCAAGGGATAATGAAAAAAGATGCTTTCATCTTTTAATTTACGATAATTGTGCATAGAAAAGTCTATCCAAATAATGCAGACAATAGTTTGGAGTGGTTACTTAAACATTCTAGCAAGACGCTGTCTTCTCATAAAATTTCAAAATTGTACAGCTGAGTTCATGCTTTGTCCACCAGCTGGTATACTACAACAAATTTGTTGCCTTTCTGGTAGTCTTATTTTTTATGAAATTCTGCCAGGAACAAAATTGGTTTAAACTGGCCAACTGTCTTGAAAGTCGTTGCGGAGGAGAGCCAGGCAGATGCATCGTTAGTCATGTGTGTGGGAGAAGTAACAGAATCATATAAACCTGATCTCACTGTAAGGAATGCAACCTTAAAAACACAATTACCTTTTTCCTGAAAGATCATTTTTTATATCGTTATAGAAGATGTGCAAACTTACCACCTCAGAGAACAGACAATGAGGACTTCAAGCCCTCTTTTCTGTTTTGTAACCACCATGCTGCCTCTTGATCTTTCTTGAAGAATGCGAGTTGGTTAGGAAATCTGTTCTGTAGGTCTTTTTCTTGGGTGTTATTTAAATCGCTTAGCCTAAAAGAAAGAGCAGTTCCTTTTTTTTGTAGGTATTGTTCATTTAGATGTGAGGCGCTCTCCTTTAACTCATTTACTTACCTTCTCTGAAGGGTACATTCATCTTGACTTCAGCGCACAGGAAGTGAGGGAGAGTTGGGGATTTCACGCTTTACGTGCTTATGTGATGCAGACACCATTAACTGCCCTATGCAGTATCATATTAATTCATTTGATTCTTGTGCAGGTATTGAAATGAAATAGACCTTTGTAGTAGTCTCTGTACAGTCCTTTTAATCTTAATTTTGTATGTAAAATCACAGCAAAAGGCTACAGTTAAATTTGTGTGCTGTAATTAAGGTGATTTTTTCAGAATTGTGAGATATGATAATTCACTGAAGAGTTTTATGATGGAACAAGAACCTATTGAACCTGCTCACCTTGGCTATGTCTGGAGTAAAAACCTGTAAAAAAATATTTTTGTCACTACATAGACATTTTTTGTGAGATCTGGATGTATCCTATCTGAATTCCTCCTTTCTAGGATCTTTGGTGTACAAAAAGAGGTGGTGATTTCAAGTGTAGAGCTTCGTGTGGCCATCTGTGTGAAACATACTTCCTTAATAATCCTGATTTTGCAGATGAATTAGTTCAGTAAACTTGAAGAAGTGCAGATTAACATTGTTAATGTTTTTTTTTTTTTTTTTTTTTTTTTTTTTTTTTGTAATTAACATAGATTCCCTTTGTCTTTGTGTGGCATTGCTGTAGTTGACATTTGCCTATCTTTTCATCACACTCTGAACTATGTTCTGGAACCTTTTCACACATGTTGTTCACAGGCAAGGCAAGATGTAATGCCTTCTCTTGTCTGTTTTCTCCTCAGAAAAAGTATTAAAAAATCCAATCACATAACATTTTTACAGAGTGAATGTAACTTGAGACCTTATCCAGGAAAAATCTGTTGATACTTTTTTCTCTGCATGTTCCTCTGGACTGGCCAAATTTTATCAGTATTTTAAGAAAGCTCACTATGCTTCAGAGCCTGGCAAGCTAGCAAGTCTGTCAAAGATAAAAATGAAATAGAAAGTGATTACGAGGGTTCATTTATGGAAAGCTAAGAATTAAAGAGAATAGGAGGGTGTTCTAAGGATGTGTCACTGGATGCCATTAAGAGTAGTGGCACAATATCACCTATTCTTTTACCGTTCCCTGTTCACTTGGTTTTTCCCGCTCTCGGAAGTAGGTAGAGACAAGGCTGGGTGGCTTGTACTTCCTTACAGGAACTTCTTGCTTGATTTTGTTTCTTCTTGTAAATACATGCTAACTTGTGATTTGTGCTTATTTTTGTGTGAATGACCAGATAATGAAACATATATATGAAAGAAGATAGTTAAAATGATAGAGAAAACCAGTTTTTAAAGGAAATGCACACTATTTTGTGACTTGTTTTGCCTTATGCCAGAATATTTTGTCAGTCAGAACATGAAAAGCTTTAGTGTAGGTTATAACAGGTATGATAAGTCCTTTGTGAAGAAGAGTGTCATCAGTGAGCTGTATACATTCCTTTTCCTTGTAATCTCTACAGTTTTTAGTTTAGCTGCACTGTATGTAGATGCACTGAAATCAATCCAAGGAGTGTATGGTCTTAGAGACTTCTCATCTGTAGCCAATCTGTAAAGAAAAGGCCACAGATGATCTGTTAGTTCTTTGAGTAATAATTTATTGTCTTATTTTTTCCCTTTTTAGCCAGTTGCAACAAGAGTTTGTAGAAACAGCAAATTGAAAGTTTGAAGCATCTTCAATGTCATCTATGCCTTCAGTGCCATGTTATACACTAGAATTTTTTTTCCTCTCTAGAAAAGGAATCTTGGATGAGTATAGCCAGATCACCAGTCTTGTAACAGAAGAGATTGTGAATGTCCATAAAGAGATCCAGACCTCGGTTGAACAGATAGACCCTGACTCCGAGTATAATGACTTCATAGATACTCACAGGTATGTGTTTTCATCTTGGTGTGCATGTTGATGTTTTGTCTTGAGAAAACCCTGCATTAATCTGCAACACTGCTTAAGTGATCAGAGTTGAATTTGTTTCTGTTTGGTTACTTTTATATTGTTACTTGTAAAGTTTTATCCTAGTTTGACAATTGTTCTACTTGCATGTACAGAAAGCTGGCTGAAAGTCAGGTTTTTAACCTGACTGTTTCTTTCACCATCCATCTCTTTGGCTGGCTCTTGAAAAACAAAATTCCAGTTACCATTATTACATGTGAAAAGCCATAACTTTAGTACTGACAGCAGACTATACATGACAGGCCAGATACAGTGTGAGCTAATTTACTGTGTGTTTGGATGCAGTTTGCATTCTGGGCTAAACTAAGTTTCTCTGCTTTAATTTATCTTATTGTCCAAATTCTAGTTCAAAGTGAACTCTAGGGACCTCTGTGTACTCTGGAAGTTATTGCAGATTGAGCAGTGCCTGAGACTACAGAGTATGCAGATAATGCAAGAAACTTTTCTACTTTAAAAATGAACTGTATTTGCCCTTTATTGAACTGTTACTCTGTATTAGTGTACGCAGAAATAGTCATAAGACTTCTTGCATTATCTTTTTTGTTGTTATGTGGGAATTGATAATTGTCACATGCAGGTTTATAGCAGGATCAGCTAGGTGTCAACCCATTCACATTGATAAACCTTCAGAACCTTAGTTATGCTGTGATCTTGAGTCAAAGAATTGTATGCCATTTTGTTACCTGGTATGATTTTAAGACTACGTTCTTTATTCAAAGGAAAATGAATGTGTATCCAATTGCTACCTTTTCTTTTATTTCATATGTAATTTTAACTATATTCTAGTCATTAAAGTAATTCAGAACAATTATTTGCTTTATGATCTACTCAAAGATACATGTTAATTTTGAAAATATAATATTTATTTACTAAATCAGTTCATCAGATGTTGTTGAACAAGAAATAGAGTTTGATACATCTTTACTAGAAGAAAACGAAAACCTTCAAGCGAATGAGATCATGTGGAATAATCTAACAGCAGAAAGTTTACAAGTCACGTAAGTCTTTCTTTACAAACCTTTCATCCTTTGGAAATGCTGTTATACATTATAGCTAAGCTCACTGAGATTATTGCATAGCTGTGTCCTCATTTTTAAAGTCCAGTTTCTAAAAATAATATTTTCATGCTATAGACTTTTTCCCATGCTGGTTTTATTGTTCCTTTGCACAAAATACTCCTCCCCAGTCCACCCAAAAACTTGCCAGCACTTTCAATATCTGTTCCTCTCCTTGCCAGTTAATTTATTCAATGCCCCAAATCCATCATGAATCCTCCTTGGGAACATACTAATTCATCTTCCCAAAAGTGTTTCCACATTCACTACTCTAGGAAAAATGCTGAAATCTTTTGATGAAAACACTGAGTACAGTGATGTAGTCAGTGATTTAAATTGCCATGCAGAAAATTTTCATTAATATATTTATTTCACGTGTTTTGTAAGCATTTGCTTTTGTTTTCCAAAGGAAATTCTTATTCATTGTTATAACATTTAAAATACATTAACATTGTTAACACAGATGTAGCTGTTGTATTGCATTTCCTGGAGCTTTTAGCTATTCAGGGTGATAAACTACCTCTCTATGTATTTTGTTAATACATTGCCTAGTTAAATCTTTTCATTACTTTTACCAACTTCACCTTTAATCATTTGTTACTGGGGGACAAATCTCCTGCTGAGGTTATTACGTTTTTATTATATTATTAGCCTCAACTTTTGACATAAAATGATCTGATGCAGTCACTTGTAAGATTGCAACTATTAATAGTGCATTTAATTTTTTTAATATTGATCATAGCAATTTAAAATGGAAAATTCAGAATTACATTGGTTGATGATGTTTTTGTTGTCTCTACTGTATTTCAATCCATGTTTGACTTATTTGAATTGGTTTTCCTTTAGAAAGCATAACTGATCCAAATAACATACCAATGGTGTGTTGTGGAGTTTTTTAAAGTTTTTTAAAAATTTTCATCTGCTTAATCAAACTACGACCCTTATTTCTTGTAGGTTATTCTGAAAACCAAAATCATAGTGAGTCCTATTAGCAGTGAGGCATTTCAAACATTAACACATTTCAGTGTCTTCTGCAGATTATTCTGATCCTGGTGTTTTCTCAACATGACAGAATCTCTGGATTTTATTAATACCTATTCAAGGTCATTAATCCTTCTCTCTTTGTTCCTGTGCAATCTGATTACTTTTTGTAAATGTATTCCTTGGTGGGTATTGAAATAACCTTTTAAATAGGAAGTTTCAGCCTCCTTTGTCAGACTCCTCCTTAGTCCTGAAGCAGCTTCATCTTTCTTGTGAAAGGATTCCTTGATAATTAAAGACCCTCCCTTCCCTTTAAACATGTTTCTGTTCATAACATATTCTGCATCATTACTAAATTGAGATTATTCCTGCTTAAACTATGTAAATGTTGGACATCTAGATGTATTTCAGCAGAGTAACAGGAAAAATATATATACTAAATCTCACTTTTCAAAGAAGTATTACAGTTTTTCAAAGTTTTTGTCTTCCATAGCTCGAAAAGGGAAATAACTTCTTGTTTGGCTTGTCTTCTGTGTCCCGTTGTTTAGAAGTAAGACATCAGCATGTCTTAAGTGAAAGAGATGAAATGCTGCTTTTCTAGTAAATGGTTCTGATGAAATGCGTATTTGTGTTCATAAATGTGTTTGCGTATTTGCATTTGTATAAATTTTTTTGTATACAAAATTTTGTATACAAATTTGTACAAATTTGTATAAATTTTTAATACAATTTCCAGTGTGTCCTGTTACAAATCTTATATTCATCCACTTGAAATTCTTTTGTGAATTTGAGAGAGAAATTTTATGGTGTGATACTATTTTTGGAATGGGAATCAAATAGCTCTTTTAAGTGTTGCTGTCTTTAAGGTGTTCACTTTATGATATAAATTATACTAGGACTGAACAAAAAAGTTTAGCTGTATTAGGTCAGACCGAAGATTGACCTAACCAACTTTCTTCTCTCTTACATTAGTCAACAGGGAATAGTCTAGGGAGGAGAGCAAGAACACAATGATCGTGCAATGCTGTTTCCTCAGAATGATCTCTCAGTCTCCCATAATTTTCAGCTCAGAAATGCTTTGAGACAGAAGTAGTATTTGTTTATAATAGCCTTAGGGGCAGTTTGTAATAGCCTTAGAGGTATTTTTCTTTTGTGAATTTGTCCAGTCAGTTTCAGTATGTACAAGTGTCTGTTGTCCACAGAATTTTTGGTCAAGGAATTCCAGACATTAACTTCATATTATGTGAACCTGCTACTTGTTAGTTTCATTTTATGGCTCTTAAGCTCTTGTTTTGGAAGATAATAGGAACAATCTACTCTTTTCTGCTCATGCTATTGTAAACTTCTGTCATACTTCTACTCTGTGATCTCTTTTTGAGAGTCATCTTTAGCTTTAGTCTGTCCTTTCGCAAAACTTACTCATATCCTTTATCAAGCTTGTCATCGTTATGTGAATGTTTTCAAGGTTACTGTATTGTTTTTGAGATGAACGACCAGAATTGCGCAGGTAATCCGGATGCAAAGTTTAGAGAGAGGCATAATGAGGTTTCCTGTATTCTTGTTCTGCTTTGTTTTCAACAAATCCTAGAGAATAATTCTATTTGATTTTCTGACCACTGCAGAGTATCAAGCCAGTGTTTTCATGGAATCATCTACTGTAATTGGAAGATCTCATTTCTGAGTGGTAACGGTCAGCTTAGAGCCATTCACTGCATAAATAAAGCTTTGGATTGTTTTTCCCCCTGTATATTTGCTTATTTCAATATGCATTGAAATTAACCTTCTAAATGATAGTCCAGTTATTGAGTATCATAAGATCCAGAATAATCCTTTACTATTCTTCACGTTCAGCCCTCTTTGTCACTCTTTAATCTGTCCTTTTATTTGGATTATTACAAACATATTAAGCAGTGCAGATTTTTGTGAAGCTCCATTAGCTCCTGGCACTGTAAAAACTGTTTATTCTTATCCTCTTTGTCCTTTTCTTTAATTGCTTTTTAGTGCAGGTGAGAACCTTTCCTTTTAGAATTGCTTAGTTCTCTCTAACTGTCTTTGCTCATATACCTTGTTAACTGCATTTTAGATATATTTTGTTATAGTCTTGCTTTAAAACCACTACAGCCACAGTGTATGACTAGCAATTTATACGTAAGATACTACATCCTTCATCCACAGATGATGACTTTTTAAAAATCCATTCTATGTGTGCTGAAAGAATAGAAATTTGGCTGTTGATCTTTAGTATTGAGGTCATGGCCTTGGGTCTTCAAAATACTACATCATTACATTTCTGCAGAGGAGAACTACCTTCAGTATCTACCAAACATAGTAAGTCCAGTACACATGGTGGATTTATTTCACAGACTCTTAACAGATTCAAAGATGTATATTGATGCAGAATCATTAATTTTTGGTTGAATCACTTGTTTTATTGAGTAGGTGAGGGGAAAAAAGACAGCTTTACATACATTACTGTTAAGCTTTTCATAAAATATATTTTAAGGAAACATGATGAGAAAACTGTCTTAGTTCTACATTTTTAGGTAAGTTTATATTTATGAATAAAGTTTTGACAGAGGGAGGTAGTTAAAAGTCAGTGTTGACTAGCTAACCTTTCTAAGTAATGAGAGAGGTATGGTGTCTCATGATAATTGTTGATGACTGTCACTGTCTAATGTTGAGATATTCTGAAAAGTGTAACAAAATAAAAGTTTCTGCTTCGAAGGTGCATGCATTAAAAACTGAGAGGAGGCAACCATGATGACCTAAGAGTTGATCAGTGGGCATATGAATTAATACGCAAATTAATTTAAAAAAATATTTTGAAATATAAGTTCTGTAAGCACCAGCATTTATTTTTATTGATATTTGAGGCAGAATGGTGCTAATCAGTAAAGTATGAAAGGCAGCTTTCCAGATAACCAGAATCTAGTTTCACAGAATCATAGAATGGTTTAAGTTGGAAGGGACCTTAAAGATTATCTGGTTCCAACCCCCCTGCCACGGGCAGGGACACCTTCCACTAGACCAGGTTGGTCAAAGCCCCGTCCAACCTGCCCTTGAACATTTCCAGGGTTGGGGCATCCACAACTTCTCTGGGCAACCTGTTCAAGTGCCTCACCACCCTCATGGTGAAGAACTTCTTCCTTGTATCTAATCTAAACCTACCCTCTTTCAGATTAAAGCCATTACCCCTTGTCCTGTCATGACATGCCCTTGTAAAAAGTCTCTCTCCAGCTTTATTGCAGGCCCCCTCATGTACTAGAAGGCTGCTATAAGGTCTCTCCGAAGCCGCCTCTTCTCCAGGCTGAACAACCCCAACTCTCCCAGCCTGTCCTCATAGGAGAGGTACTCCAGCCCTCTGATCATCTTCATGTCTGACATCTGGACTCGTTCCAACAGGTTCATGTCTTTCTTATGTTGGGGGCCCCAGAGCTTAATGCAGTACTCCAGATGGGGTCTCACAAGAGTGGAGTAGAGGGGCAGAATCACCTCCCTTGACCTGCTGGTCACACTTCTTTTGATGCAGCCCAGGATAGGGTTGGCTTTCTGGGCTGCAAATGTGCACCGCTGGCTCATGTTGAGCTTCTCGTCAACCAACACCCCCAAGTCCTTCTCCTCAGGGCTGCTCTCAACCCATTCACAGCCCAGCCTGTATTTGTGCTTGGGATTGCCCTCACCCACATGCAGGACATTACACTTGGATTTGCTGAATTAGAATCGTAGAATCATTTAGGTTGGAAAATACCTTTTAAATCATCAAGTCCAACCATAAACCTAACACTGCGAAGTCCACCACTAATCCATGTCCCTAAGCACTTCATCCACATGTCTTTTAATACCTCCAGGGATGGTGACTCAGCCATCTCCCTGGGCAGCCCATTCCAGTGTCTGACAACCCTTTCAGTGAAGAAGTTTTTCCTAATATCCAAACTAAACCTCCCCTGGCACAACTTGCGGCCATTTCCTCTTGTCCTGTCGCTTGTCACTTGGGAGAAGAGACCAGCACCCACCTCTTTACAACCTCCTTTCAGATAATAGCAGAGAGCGAGAAGGTCTTCCCTCAGCCTCCTCTTCTCCAGTCTGAACAACCCCAGCTCTCAACTGCTCCTCATAAGACATGTGCTCCAGACCCTTCACCAGCTTCGTTGCCCTTCTCTGGACACGCTCCCGCACCTCACTGTCCTTCTTGTAGTTAGAGACCCAAGAGTGAACACAGTATTTGAGGTGCAGCCTCACCAGTGCCGAGTACAAAGGTACAATCACTTCCCTGGTCCTGGTGGCAACTCTATTTCTGATACAAGCCCAGGATGCTGTTGGCCTTCTTGGCCACCTGGGCACACTGCTGGCTTATGTTCAGCTGGCTGTCAACCAACACCCCCCAGGTCCTTTTCTGCTGGGCCGCTTACCAGCCACTCTTCCCCAAGCCTGTAGCATTGCATGGGGTTGTTGTGACCCGGCACTTGGCCTTGTTGAATCTCATACAATTGGCCTGGGCCCATGGATCCAGCCTGTCCAGATCCCTCTGCAGAGCCTTCTGACCCTCAAGCAGATCAACACTCCCGCCCAACTTAGTGTCATCTGCAAACTTACTGAGGGTGCATTTGATTCCCTCATTGAGATCATTGATAAAGATATGAAACAAAACTGTCCCCAATACTGAGCCTTGGGGAACACCGCTTGTGACCAGCCACCAACTGGGTTTAACTCCATTCACCACAACCCTTTGGGCCCAGCCAATCAGCCAGTTTTTTACCTGGCGAAGAGTACACCCATCCAAGCCATGAGCAGTCAGTTTTTCCAAGAGAATGCTGTGGGAAATGGTTTCAAAGGCTTTACTAAAGTCTAGGTAGGCTATATCCACAGCCTTTCCCCGACCCACTAAGTGGGTCATCTTGTCATAGAAGGAGATCAGGTTAGTCAGGCAGGACCTGCCCTTCATAAACCCATGCTGACTGGGCCTGCTCGCCTGGTTGTCCCACATGTGCCATGTGATGGCACTCAAGACGATCTGCTCCATAATCTTCCCTGGCACCGAGGTCAGGCTGACAGGCCTGTAGTTCCCTGGGTCCTCCTTCTGGCCCTTCTTAAAGAACTTCATGAAGTTCACACGGGCCCATCTCTCAGGTATCCCTTCCCTCCAGCATGTCAACCTCACCACACAGCTTGTTGTCATCTGCAGACTTGCTGAGGTTGCACTCAATCACACTGTCCATGTTGCCAACAAAGATGTTAAACAGTGCTGGTCCCAATACCGATCCCTGAGGAATGCCACTCGTCACTGCTCGCCACTTGGACATCGAGCCACTGTCCGCAACTTTTTGAGTGCTGTCCACAACTTTTTGAATGCAACCATCCAGCCAGTTCCTTATCCACTGAGTGTTCTATCCATCAAATCCATGCCTCTCCAGTTTAGAGACAAGGATGTCATGGGGGACAGTGTCAAATGCTTTGCATAAGTCAAGGTAGATTATGTCAGTTGCATTTCCCATATCCACCAATGCTGTAACCCTGTCGTAGAAGTCCACCAAACTTGTCAGGCACGATTTGCCCTTAGTGAAGCCGTGCTGGCTGTCACCAATCACCTCCTTGTTTTCCATGTGCCTTAGCATAGTTTCCAGGAGGATCTGCTCTGTGATCTTGCCGGGCACAGAGGTGAGACTGACTGGCCTGTAGTTCCCTGGGTCTTCCTTTTCTCCGTTTTTAAAAATGTGGGTTCTGTTTCCCCTTTTCCTGTCAGTGGAAATTTCACCAGACCCCAGGACTTCTCAAATATGATGCCTAGTGGCTTAGCAACGTCATCTGCCATTTCCCTCAGGACCCGTGTATGGATCTCATCAGGTCCCATGGTCTTGTGCACCTTCAGGTTCCTTAGATGGTCTCGAACCTGATCTTCTACAGTGGGTGGTTCTTCATTCTTCCAGTCCCTGCCTTTGCCTTTTGCAGCTTGGGCGGTGTGGCTTGAGCACGTGCCGGTGAAGACTGAGGCAAAAAAGTCATTGAGTACTTCAGTCTTCTCCATATCCCTGTTAACCAGGTCTCCCGTTTCCTTCCAGGCAGGGCCCACATTTTCCCTAGTCTTCTTTTTATCACCGAGGTACTTACAGGAGCTTTTCTGGTTGCCCTTGATGTCTCTAGCCAGATTAAATTCTATCATGGCTTTAGGTTTGTTTACCTGATCCCTGACTGCACAGACAATTTCTATGTGTTTCTCCCAGGCTACCTGTCCTTGCTTCCACCCTCTGTAGGCTTCCTTTTTGTGCTTGAGTTTGTCCAGGAGCTCCTTTTTCATCCATGCAGGCCTCCTGGCATTTTTGCCTGACTTCCTCGCATTATTCCTGAGCTTGGAGGAGGTGATCCTTGAGTATTAACCAACTTTCTTGGGTCCCTCTTCCCTCCAGGGCTTTATCCCTTGATACTCTACCAAGCAGATCCCTGAAGAGGCCAAAGTCTGCGCTCCTGAAGTCCAGGGTAGTGAGCTTGCTGTGTGCCCTCCTTGCTGCCGTAAGGATCTTGAATTCCACCATTTCATGGTCACTGCAGCCAAGGCTGCCCTTGAGCTTCACATTCCCTGCCAGCCCCTCCTTATTGGTGAGAACAAGGTCCAGCACAGCACCTCTCCTCATTGGCTCCTCTATCACTTGGAGAAGGAAGTTATCATCAGCGCATTCCAGGAACCTCCCGGTTTGCTTAAGCCCTGCTGTGTTGTCTCTGCAACAGATACTGGGGTGGTTGAAGTCCCCCATGAGGACCAGGGCTTGTGAATGTGAGGCTGCTCCTGTCTCTCTGTAGAGGGCCTCATCTGCTCGGTCTTCCTGGTCTTCCTACTTTGAAGTTGTCTGCTTTCTAGATTTTTTTGGTCTCACTTTATGTGTTCTCATGCCATTGAAATGTGACAGTTTGGGATTGTGTGGTTGTTAAAGCTAATAATGATTATAGTGACTAACTGGTTAATAATACAAACCCTTTTGTAAACTGATTTTGTCCAGGAGGCAAATACAAGGCCACAAGAAACTTCCTTTGACAAACCACAACCAGGATGATACAAGGCAGATGCAGAGATGTCAGTTCTAGCCAGTTTGAATGAAAAATATTTTTTAAAACAAAAAATAGGGGTTGACTACAAGGAGACAAGTTAGTTTAGAGTGTATATGTTTGCTTTGTTTTGTTTTCTCTAAGATAAATACAAATATCCTGAAGTATCTCAAAAGTTTCAGGGAGAACTACATCTAATTTCTATTTCAATCTGATGCTGCAATATAAAATCTGATACTTCTGAAATGGTAAAATATTTTAATATGTGTTTTCTGCATGTATACACTCATACTTTCCAGTGGTGAACGATCTTACTAATTTGGTTTTAATTTCTTAAATATTAGTGTTTGAACATTTGATGTGACATCTGCTTCCTGTATATCAGTTGTTAAGCCAATACAATGTTGATTAAAATTTTGCTTAGAAAGCTCCTCAAAAACCAGTATCTGCAGTTACAAAATTGGTAACTACTTTTTTAGCAAGGTATTAAAAGAAAAAAGTTATTTGATATTAAATTGGAGACCCAGTGTAAGAAATTCGTCATTTCTGAGAAGCATACAGATTGTGATAGGCTAAAAAGAATAAAAATGTTTATTAAAAAGGGAGCAGTGGGGATATTACTTTGAGAGAAATGTTTTAAATATTTCCCTTTTCTCAAAATGGACACATGCAGATGCTTGTTCATTTGGGAAATAATCTTTTATTCTTCACTATATGGCTTTTTTATAGTAATTTAAGTCTTCCAAGGTAAGATCCAGGACTGGCTGAATAAAGAATATGTTTAATCAACATTGTATAAAGTATATTGAGAGGAGAGAGAACTAATTCAGCGTTTAAAATAAAATAATTCAGTTTGGTATATATGGACATGGAACATGGCTCCTAGATATCCAGAGTCCATGTAAATTGCTCTAAGTTGACCTTCTGTGTCACTCCCCAAACCGGAATGGTTTTGGGTGGTAGATCTGTGCAGTGGTAAGTACTATATGTATTTTGCCTTTGTTCCACTCTTTACTTCAATAACTTTCTTATTGAAATCAGGCTTGAAAATACAGGGGAAGCAGAGTAATAAAGTTAAAGATGGATAGATGAATGCAAGGAAGGAAATGAGGTGTACATATTTATTTATTTATTTATTTATTTATGTATTTATTTATTTAAAAATTGTTCTCCTGGCTTAATTGCTTGAAGTCAACATACATATTTTGATACACATTTTAGAAGTCATCATTATGTGAACTATTTATCTGCAGTGTTCAGAGTGCAAATGTTATCGTACACTTGCTGAGTTTTTGGTTATTGGAATGTTTGCCAGTGTAATTGCAAAGTGTCAGTAATGGTTTTAATGTGCAGTAACCCCTTCGCTGTTACTATTGACTGTTCTTGTGTAAGTTTTATTTTTCCTTTGAATTAACTGTTACTACAGAATGTGTGGCTTTCAGAAAGTTAATTGTAGAGAAAATATACAGATTACTCTCATAACAGAAAAAATCAGTTTGTATTTTTGTTATCTCTAGAGATTGATAGAGCCCAGCTACTAATTCTGTTTATTTCTTTAATATGCACTTCAGGAGCTGGAAGGCTTTTGTCTTTCTTAAAGCATCTTATAGATAAACAATATATTAGGAAGGCATGAATTCACAGAACTCATCCCAAGTTCTGGAAAAAAATTTCTTGATAGGAGAGTCTGCAGGCAGCAGATCATTCTGTAACCTTGTATGTATACAGAGGCTAGTATGGGATCTGTAATAATATGGGTTAAAAATATAATACAAAGGTATATCCACAGAAAAACACGACCAGTCACTGAGTGAGATAATTTAAAGAGTAATGCTTCTTTTCATCTTCAGGAAAAAAAAAATACAATGTTCCCAAATATATACGGTTTGTGTATTCACAATGTGGGTTTCTGAAATCTATGTCTTACAGGTTAAAAACAGTAATAGAAGAACTGATTCAGACACAGCAAACCCTTTTGAGCAAAGAGGAACTTGTGTTGGAACTAGAGAAAAAAATAGAAGAGTCCTCTAAGACTTGTGAAAAGAAGTCTGAGTAAGTTGAAATGAAATTTCAAAATATAATAATTTGAGAGAAAAGCTCTATAATGCATTTCCTAAGACTTAAATAAGAAATAACCTCCACTAATCTTGTTCTGCTTTTGTAAGAAGTGATTATCGTGAAAAACAACAATAAATTAATTTCCCATCTCTAAAATAACCCTTACCCAATGCAGATCCTAATTCATTGGAGAACTGAGCAGCTCCATTAGTTTAATATAATTGTCATTGTGTTGGGATGGCTCAAGAACTGGACCTTTGGTTAGCATTTTAACTTCAGCTTGATGGAAGAAGAGGAGTCAGTTCAGATTGCCTCTCTGACAGTGTTCATTGTGTAGATATAATTTTGTGAAAGACTTTTTCAGAATCATGTGGAAGACGTACTCTTTCTTTTGCAATAATATGTTCGGAACTCGTCAGGTTAAGTTCATTCTTCATTGCATTTTCTTTACAAAACTGAATGTAGATTTGATACGCTGTAGTACTGCATAGTAAATAATGAAGGCAAGGGATTAATTAGTGTTTTACATTGCCATAAATGAAACATTATTACGAAGATTCATTCTTGGGCAAGATCTTGAGGTTTTTTCCTACCTCTGGTTAGAAAATATATTCGCATGCCTGTGTAAACTGAAGTTAATACAACAGAGAAAGAAACCGTCTGTCTGTAGTTATGTTTTTCTGATTCTTGTTGCAATCAGTCATAACCTTACTAACTTGGTCATAAATATTAGTTTACAATACCAGGGAATTGGAATGCAAGTCCTCAGGTAATCCTGTCCTCATTAAGTGAAGAAGTCTTGAAGGTCTTCACTGAAGGCATCTTGTCACTTGATATTTCGTATAGTATTTCATTCATATCCAAAACTTTATGTATGTATATGATATGAGTGTTTTGATTAGATACTTTCCTGTTCTTTTTTTGGTGTACTCACATGTACTCACAGTATATTTTCCAATTTTTTGGTTCTTTACTTGCCTTCCTTGCTGCATGTTACTTAAAGGATAAACTATGTGAACTAGATCCAGTTTTGTCATGGTGTTATTTTTTATTTTTATCCCCTCAGTATTGTTTTGTTATCAGTTATATCTCTCTGAAAACAGTTCAGACCATCCCTGTGTTTCTTGCTGTGGGTAGGCTTCTTTGACTGATCCTACAGCAGATGTTTGTGGTGTTGAGGAGATGATTTCAGTTCAGACTGCACCAGTACCTGTAGGTCTTATTAAATGGCATGAAATCTGGCGTAGATTTCTAGTTGTAAGATGAAAGTTTCCCTGAAATCACCTCAGTTCTGATTTGTCATTGGTCATGCCCTCCTCCAGCAGACCCAGTTTTCAACTGCAGTGCAGAGGGATCAGGATGTTTTTACACATACTTATGATCCCTAGAAGATCTCGCCCAACTGTTGCATGTTCTTGACTGCCGTCATAGCATATGGCACTGGCCTCAGTGCTGCAAGACAAGGTGAGAGGTAAGCGTAGTTGAGCAATAAATGAAAGCTTGCCTCTTGAGCCAGAAGTCATTCTGTTGGTACCATACAAGTCTATCATCAGGAAAGAAAGTGTGGAGTTCTACTCCAAATGCAAGAGCTCTAGACCCTATGTTATTGCTGAGCCTCACCCAAGGTGCTGAGCTTCGCCTTTTCAGTGCCGAGGAAATCTCCTTGTCTACTTTATTTGGTCAAAATGATGGTAAAAGTCTACAAAATCATGTTTTCTGTCTCTTCACTTGAACCAGTTCGGACTTCAGCTGTCTCCCCACTTCTTTCTGATACAGCTTCGGTACCACAAGTTTTGAGTTGTTTACTGACTTTGCAGTGGCAGTCTGAGTTGGGGCTTGAAAGCATTTCTTGGTGTCTAATTCTGGCAACACTACAAATTGATCTTTGCACATACTGCACTTTTCATTAGGGCATGTGTAGAAGTGTATCTCCAGGCCTCTGATTTTGTGTTCCTCCTCAATATTTAGCTGTATTGGTACAACTATCCTGGCACCAATATCCCTTTCTGCTTTCAAATGACGAGATCACCTACAACACAGAGAGTGTTTTAATATTTTATTTATATATGTGTATGTCAAGCATACCATCTGCCCTCCCAACATGATAGTGTGTTTAATATTTGGGGTTTGATTTGTTTACCTTTTTACCACTTCCCAACCTGTTGCCCTCTTCTGGTTTTGCAAGGATTCTTCACACAAGATCTCACTCTGTGAGGTTGCTAGTAGCTCTTGCTAGCTACAAGGACTATAAAGTTTGCACTCATGCAAGCCATGGGCAAATAATTTTATAGGTTCTAATTCCTTATACATAGATGGAATGGGGAACATTCTATGATGGATTTGGGTAAACTGATTAGACAATAATCCATCTTGACACAGTTCAGGAAAGAGAAGAGCTCATGACTGTTAACTTGCAGAGTATGTCTTGTTATCTCTGGATCATGATGAGTTGAAACCATACAGTGTTTGGGAAGTTGTCATTCTAGCCAATGTGTATTCATCAAAGCCCTGCTGATGGTGGAAGACCATCATTTTCACAGGGTGATCTCTTTTTTCATTCAAAATGAGAACCAGATGAAAGAACGTTATTTTGAGGATAATGCCGTCATAATTGTTCATTTCTTTGTGTGATGCTCTTAAATGTGTGCAGTCTTATGCCAAACCTCAGTTTCAAGTCCTCTAATTGTGTCTTCATACATCATACTTATCCTTTTTACATGAATGATCATTCTGCTGGTTGTAAGGAGTTCTGTTGTTTGGTGACTTAGTGCAATGCTCATCTATAGGGATATGATTTTTATCTTTTCCTGCCAACGAGTATTTTAAGACAGATAGTTCCCTTATCACTTTGGAACCTGTTTGAATAGTCATTTGGCTTAGTATCAGTTTGTGAAGGAACAATCTCAATATCAACAACTTTTGAACTTGTTTTTTTCTCCAAGGGTAGGGCTTGCAGGAAGGTTTATCTTCCAGGGATTATCCTGAAAACACAGTGTGACAGAATACTGTGATTTTTCTTTACACTGTCCTCATTCTTCATAGTTATGGTCCCTCTACCACCACCATCTGTTCTTGCACACTGTGAGAACTCTGCATCTCTTTATAGACTACGTCACTGGACTCCAGTTGAGTGCTTTTAAGGGTGTCTGTGTTGTACAGTGAATGGTTCTGACTGTTAGGCAGCTTCTGTCCATCTTTCATTTTGGCAGTTCTTGGGGATAATAGAATAATCTAGGTACCTGTAGATGTTCTAAGTGGTCTGCTCATCCTGCAATAATGCTTGAATTATGTCTGTCTCAGAGTATTCAGGGGTATGAGGGGTATTTAGAGAGCCATAAAAACATGCAGAAGACAAGAAAAAATTGCTTTTAGCTCCTCATGGAGTTCAATTTATTTAGCTTCATAAGAAGAATGTTAGACTGCAGTCCAGAAATACTTATGCAGTAGAGGACCTTTCAGTCCAGAAGAGACAACGGGTATCTTTAACTTGACGCCAAACGATTTTATAGTGGGTGTAAGGTGAGTTTAATACTGCAAATTATTATTACAACAACTATGTGGATTGCAACGGATTTCTCATCACTGGAAATCATAACCTAAAAATGTATTTCTTCTTTACAGGATGAGGAACCCTAGTATTTATAAATTCAATCAAAAGTGGATGGAAATAGTAGTTTCATCTATATTTATTACAACGTGATTTTTGTGATAGATAGAGAAAAAATGGCAAAGTAGTTGTTGCGTACATTGACTTGTAGCTTTGAAAATTTTCTAGAATTGCTTCATGTGTTTATGCTGTTGAACAAATAATTACGTTGAGAAATATTCATGCTCTTACTTATAAAAGTTTAGTAAAATTTCCTTCATTAAATGAATGGATAAAGTGAAAAAAAGAAAAACAGGTCCCGGTATTAAATTTTTTTTTTATTTTTTAGCTTTTATGAAACAAAGTATGTATTTTAAATCATGTATATTTTTAAATAATTTGTTATTTTTCTCTGCAGTATTGTACTTTTGCTGAGCCAAAAGCAAGCACTGGAAGAACTTAAACAAACAGTTCAGCAATTAAGATGCTCTGAGGCAAAATTTGCAGCCCAGAAAGAACTACTGGAACAAAAGGTTCAAGAGAATGATGGGAAAGAGCCACCACCTGTAGTGAATTATGAAGAAGATGCCAGATCAGTCACTTCTATGGTAAGTTTTACATCTGTTTTACTGAATTGTGCAGTCTTGCACAAGTCCTGGGATCAACGTCTCAAGATATTCACAGGGATGACTGAAGTGAATAAGCTTCACTTTGCATTTGTGGACGCTTGTTTAGAAAAACAGTTCAGTTGTGTGATTTTTTTTAAGTTGCAATAACTTGTAACACCCTGTGCATATCTGTGGACTTGATTTGGTCTTCTGTACACTTGATGCTTAGTTTCTTATTAGGTTGTTTTATAATCACAAGTGTAAATTCTTAAATAGATTTAGTAAACATGACTGAGTAGCTATTGGTAATTTCATTGGCTGTGTTGAAGAAATACATTCACAGCTGTAGATAGAAAACTGACAGGAAAAGCTCTTGGAATCACTGCACACATTGCGTAATTGAGAAATGAATTTTATGTACTGTAATTACTCTTTTCTTTAAACAGAAAAAAACACTGGTTTCTTTGCAACTTATTTTTAAATGTTTACATGCTGTTAATAATCAAAAGGAACTTTTTGTGCTATTGATGAGACCCCATGTAATTTAAATAAGTACTTTACTTTGCTAATACTCTGTGTGACTTCCTTTTCCCAATTGTATGCAACTATGTGTAGAGATAGTAGGCCACACAAAAAAGCAAACAAACAGTACCTGTTTACTAAAGGGACAAGCAGTAGTGTTTGTGGATTAGGTTTGATATATACAAGATGCTTGTGACTTGTTTTCTTTAGAGGTTTAACCTGCCATTTCTTTTGGTCCATAGAGCAGTAGCTCAGTGAAATGATGATGAAATGTTTGTCTCTGAGAGGAATGCTTTTGTTTTCTCTATCTATTTGTCGAACCAATTTTGTTTTTTTTTCCATTCCTATTCTACAGTTATACTTAATTGTCAGTATTCTCTTGCTTCCACTACTACTGTTTAGTATTTACAAGGCACTAGCAGGTGGTTGCCATTTTCACTGGTACAAAACATTATTTTTGCAAAGCTTGTATGCTTGTCATGATCTACGAGGCTTCGGTAAAGCACAAAAAGGTGAAGGAGAAAGGAAGGATCGGGATAATGATTGTGAAAGATTAGGAGGCTTGGAATCTTTTTGGGTATGCTATCTTGTTAGTTTTGTCACGTAATATGCTGTAGTGGTGCTAGTGAATATTGTCTGTAAGGGTTTGTTGAGATGATGAGTCTAATCAAAGAATGGTCTTCTTCCACCTCAGTTCAAGATTACTAAAGTCTGTCTGCTGGTGTCCAAATCCCTGTTTCAATGGGTGAGACAAAATAATCCTTGCACATATGTACAATACACAGTGAAGAATTCTGACCTCTTAATCTTTTGGGAGTAGAAGTTATCTGTGATAATTTATCTTCTATTTTTGCTGGAGGAGGTGCATACTGAGATTTTTAGAATGATGTAAGAATTACATTTTTGCATATATTAAATGTACCAAGAGTAAGAAAAATGTCACTATTTTGGCTTCAGAGGATTTAGTCTTATAATTTGTATGCACCATGAAAAATAATGGAGTATGACTTAAGTGCTGGGTGATTTCCCTTGGGTAAGTTATTTAAGACAGGCAAATACCACTTATGTTTTGTTTAACTATTAAGTTCATATCCTGTGCTAGTAGAATTGACTGAAAAGCAGTAGATGCAACTGCAGTCTAAATTAAACTTTTTTCAAATTGCTGTACCTTGAGAGGGCAGTCTTGACTGTATCTCAGGATGAAAAAAAATACACTGATGGGCTCTTTATATAAATAAGCATCCTGGTGATTTTTATAAAGGCTTTTTTTTTTTTTTTAATAACTCCTTAAAATTATACAGCTACTAAATGATCAGAAATGAAATATTCTTTCTGCTGATGCGCATCCTGATATCATTCAGGAGGACTGTTGTTTCTTCAGCTATAATTCCATTTAGGTTTCTCTTCTTTACCTAGAAGCAGTTCACCTAAATGTTTTCTTATACTACATTCGAATGTGGTTACTTACTCCTATTCAGAAATTAATCATAAACACTTGTTCTACAAATTCTTTTCCTAAGAATATCAAAATAATAATTGGCTTGTGTTGTGAGCATGCATATGAAGTAGATTTTCATGTATTCAGTCACAAGTGGATTTTTTTTGGTAATTTAAAATTAAAAATCACAGAATCACAGAATGATAACGGTTGGAAGGGACCTCTGGAGATCACCTAGTCCAACTCCCCCGTCAGAGCAGGTTGACCTAGAGCAGATTGTGCAGGAAAGCATCCAGGTGAGTTTTGAGTATCTCCAGAGAAGGAGGCTCCACAGCCTCTCTGGGCAGCCTGTTCCGGTGCTCTGCCACCCTCAAAGGAAAGAAGTTCCTTCTCATGTTTAGGTGGAACTTCCTATGACAAAGTTTGCGCCCGTTACCTCTTGTCCTGTCACGGGGCACCACTAGAAAAAGACTGGCCCTATCCTCCTGGCACCCACCCCTTGAGTATTTATAAGCATTAATAAGATCCCCCCTCAGTTTTCTCTTCTCCAGACTAAAAAGACCCAAGTTCCTCAGCCTTTCCTCATAAGAAAGATGTTCCAGTCCCCTAATTATCTTTGTAGCCCTTTGCTGTACCCTCTCCAGCCGTTCCCTGTCCTTCTTGAACCAGGGAGCCCAGAACTGGACACAGTTCTCCAGATGCAGCCTCACCAGGGCAGAGTAGAGGGGGAGGATAACCTCCCTCGACTTGCTTGTTGCACTCTTCTTGATGCACCCCAGGATGCCATTGGCCTTCTTGGCCACAAGGGCACTGCGGGCTCATGGTCATCCTGTTGTCCCCCAGGACTCCCAGGTCCCTTTCCAGCAGGTCAGCCCCTAACCTGTACTGCTGCATGGGGTTATTCCTCTCCAGATGCAGTACCCTACACTTGCCTTTCTTGAATTTCATAAAGTTTCTCTCTGCCCAACTCTCCAGCCTGTCAGGCCACACTGAATGGCAGCGCAGCCTTCCAGTGTGGCAGCCACTCCTCGCAGTTTTGTGTCATCAGCAAACTGGCTGAGGACACACTCTGTCCCTTCATCCAGGTCATTGATGAATATATTGAACAGGACTGGACCCAGTACTGGCCCCTGGGGAACACCACTTGTTACAGACCTCCAACTAGACTCTGTGCCACTAATCACAACCCTCTGAGCTCTATCTATCAGCCAGTTTTTAATCCACCCCACTGTCCATTCATCTAATCCACACCTCCTAAGCTTGCCTATGAGGATGATGTGGGAGACAGTGTAGAAAGCCTTGCTGAAGTCAAGGTAGACAAAATCTACTGCCCTCCCCTCATCTATCCATTCAGTCATGTCATCATAGAAGGCTATGAGATTGGTCAGACATGACTTCCCCTTGCTGAATCCATGTTGACTACTTCTGATAACCTTCTTTTCCTCCAGATGTTTTGAGATGATGCCCAGAATGAGCTGTTCCCTCATGTTTCCAGGGATGGAGGTGAGCCTGCCTGGCCTGTAGTTTCCTGGGTCTTCCTTGTTGCCCTTTTTGAAGACTGGAGTGACATTGGCTTTCCTCCAGTCCTCAGGCACCTTGCCTGTTCTCCAGGACCGTTCAAAGATGATGGAGAGTGGCCCAGCAGTGACTTCTGCCAGCTCCCTCAGCACTTGTGGGTGCATCCCATCAGGACCCATGGACTTGTGGATGTCCAGTTTACTTAATTGGTCTCTAACTTGATCCTCCTCAACCAAGGGAAAGCCTTCCTTCTACCAGACTTTCTCTGTTACCTCCGAAGCCTGGGACTCCTGAGGGCTGTCCGGAGCAGTAAAGACTGAAGCAAAGAAGGCATTCAGTAACTCCGCCTTCTCTGCATCATCTGTCACCATGGCACCTGTCTCATTCAACAGCAGGCCCACATTTTCTCTAGTTTTCCTTTTGCCTCCGATGTACTTGAAGAAACCCTTCCTGTTGACCTTGACATCCCTTGCTAGGTTTAATTCCAAGGAGGCCTTGGCTTTCCTCGTTTCATCTCTGCATACTCTGATGGCATTCTTGTGATCTTCCCAAGTGGTCAGTCCCTTTTTCCAGGTACTGTAAACTTCCTTCTTCCACTTGAGCTTTTTCAGAAGCTCCCTGCTCAACCATGTAGGTCTCCTGCTTCCCTTGTCTGATTTCTTGCTCTTAGGGATACACCGATCCTGAGCTTGGAGGAAATGGGACTTGAATATCACCCAGCTCTCTTGAGCCCCCCTACCCTCTAGAGCCCTAACCCATGGGATTTCTCCAAGCAGTTTCTTGAGGAGATGAAAATTAGCCCTCCTGAAGTCCAGGGTTGTAATCCTACTTGTTGTTTTGTGCATACTGCATATAATCCTAAACTCTGTCTTCTCATGGTCGCTACAGCCAAGGCTGCCCCCAACCTTAATGTCCTCCACCAGTCCTTCTTTGTTTGTTAGTACTAGATCCAGTAGTACACCTCTCCTTGCTGGCTCCTCCACCACCTGAGTCAAAAAGTTATCATCAGTACACTGGAGGAACCTCCTGGACTGTACATGCCTGGCTGTGTAGCCTTCCCAGCAGGTACCAGGGTGATTGAAGTCTCCCATGAGAACCAAGGCCTGTGATTGTGAGGCGACTCTCAGCTGTCTGTGGAAGGCCTCAACAGATTCCCCATCCTGATCAGGTGGCCTGTAGTAAACACCCACAGCAGTGTCTCCCGTATTAGCCTGCCCCTTAATCCTTACCTGCAAGCTCTCAACTCGCTCCTGATCCGCTCCCAGGGAAAGCTCAATACATTCCAGTTGCTCTCTCACATAACGAGCAACTCCACCACCTCGCCTTGCTGGCCTATCTTTCCTAAAAAGAACATAGCCATCCATGACAGTGTTTCAGTCATGTGAGCTATCCCACCATGTCTCAGTAATTGCAGTGAGATCATGGCCCTGTGACTCCACACAGATCTCTAATTCTTCCTGTTTATCCCCATGCTGCGTGCATTCATGTATAAACTTTTCAGAGAGAGAGCTGAGCGTGTAGTTTTTGCCCTTGATGGCTGGTAGGCCTTCTGGTTCTCAAAAATACTAGCATGCTGACCCACAAGTGCTGAACAACTACACCCAGGCGCCTCTCTAGCAAGCCCAGTTACCTCCTTGTCCCCCTTTGAATCTAGTTTAAAGCTCTCTCAATGAGCTTTGCTAACTCTTGTCCTAGAACCCTCTTCCCCCTGTGAGATAGGCTTTTCCTGTCTGTTGCCAGCAGGCCTGGTGTCTGGTAAATCAAGCCATGGCCAAAGAACCCAAAGTCCTGCCGAGCACCAGGCTCGGAGCCAGGCATTGATCTGCTGGCTTTTCCTGTTTACCCCCTCATCATTCCCCGCAACTGGAGGGATCAAGGAGAACGCGACTTGTGCTTCCGATCCCTTGACCCTGAAAAGGTCCCAAGGCCCTGAAATCTCTCTTCATTGCCCTTGGACTTCTTCTCACTACTTCATCACTGCCTACCTGAAAGATCAAAAGGGAGTAATAATCTAAGGGCTGTACTAAGGAAGGAAGGAAGCTGCTTCTTTGCATCCTTAACCTGGGCCCCAGGGAGGCAGCAGACTTCCCAGGGAGACAGCAGACTTCCCTGTGTAGTGGGTCTGGTCTACACATCGGGCCTTCTGCTCCCTTCAGAAGCGAGTTGCCTATGACAATGACCCGTCTTTTATTTTTTACTGAGGTGGTTTTGATGCGTGGAGTAGTCCAACTAGACCTCTACGACACCTCCAGGCTGAGAGGACTATCATCCTCACCGTTGTCCAGTTCCCCTTGCAGAGCACTTATATGATCTATAAAACAACTTTGTAAAGATTCATGTCTCTTTAAGTATTTATGTAGCATCATGTAAATACAGCCAATTTCATAGTGGAATAGTGTGCAAATTGTTTTGTTTTCCATCTCTTCCATTAGGTAACAGTACAGTAGAATACTAACAAGGAATGAAATTGTGAAATATTGTTTGATGGGTTTTTATAGACCGTGTTATGTTACGTGTGTGTTACAACTTCATTTCCGTGTTCTTTTTTGCTTCTGTTAACTGTAGGAATTTTCATATTTTGTTGGTGTGTTCAATATGGTTTGGTTTGGTCAATATGTTTTATTGTTTGTAGAATGTTAGCTGTGTATTGGTGTTCATGTACACATTTTAAGATAAAAGGAAGTTGCTGGATGATTCTGTTTTGTTCAATCATGATAGCATAGCAAGGAGTTAGAACAATTCTTTTTTTGGCCATTCTTGAACTTTGCATTTAACAATTTTGGCATCGTATGTGGAAAAATAAAACCTTTTTCTTGTTTCTAGCATTTATACCTTTCTACCGAGACAATCATGCAAGACAGAGATAATTTTAATGCTGAAGGTGCTACATAAAATAAAGTCTTTGAGCCCCTTAGAGTTACAGTTATGATACTATACACTATGTAATTGGGAGAATCACAGTTAACTTTTTCTTCTACACTTATATTAAAGTAAGGAGATAGATACTAAGAAAAAGCTGGTCATTCCTGGTAAATAGCTGGTTTTTGCCAAAATGTTGTAGTATCCAAATGGTTATATATTATGTCACTTTACAAAAAATAACGAGTAACTGGAAGCTTGAACTAACTTTTCAGTGTTTAGATGTATAGTCAGTGAATGGCCTGTCATTTGTCTTAAGATACATATGCTGTTCTTGCTATTAATATGATCAACAGAGCATGGCAGTAGTCCACCACAGTTAAAACAAAGAAAACAACAACAAGAAAACTTTTATATGTCTAATGATCTGATTAGAAATAAAAACATCAGGAATATTTGGAATATTGCAGTGCCCGTTAAACATTTACTCAGGTAATTAAGTACAATGATGGTTGTTCGCACTTCATAGTAAGGCTTTAAAATTACCGCATCAGTATTGACTTTGAAATTGTTACAGAATAAGAAATCTTCAGGGCCTGCTTGAGTCTGGCAATAGATTTAGTTAAAATAGTAATTCATTTTGTTTAGGAATAATCCAGTGAAATCTGTATGCCACATTAATATGTCTTCTCCTTTTTCCTTACATGGTAAAACCAAATATTATAAAGGTGTAACCCCATTATTTTTAAGAATATGTATTTAAAACTATATGGTTTCCTCACTATAGAAATGTTTCATATAGTTTTGTTTTGTGTACTACAACATTATACTGGAACCACTGATAAAACTGAGACTTGGTATATGCAGGCTCTGCAATACTTGAAAGGTTTGTCATCAGGTGGAGCTCAGTGCCAGAAGACTAGTTATGACTGAATAATCAAAATTTTTCATCATTACAAATGTTTAAAAAACACATGAGAGACAGGGAAATGTGGAGGAAAAAATGTGTGTTCTCATCTATCTAACATACAAATAATCTGAAGTGGTGTTTTGGTTTAATTTGTTCTGATGTAGGAAGACCCTAATGCTTGGTCTTCGACAGCAGATGAGCCAGCTAAAAGAGCTGTGCAGCTATACTGCCCATGGAGCAACAGTACAAAGTCACTCTTCTTTCTCCATGTGCTCCTTAAACGACTTCCAGTCCAGCTTGGTTGTAAGGATGGAAGGCTCTGGAGTACAGAAGAGTCAGAAAGGAGACAGTAATTTCTCTGGTAACATGAACTCATTAAAGGTACACATGGCAAAAGGAAGCTGAAGCATCATGATATCATGATAGAACCAGTGGGGTGGATCTAACTATTAATGCACCACTCCAAGAGAGTGCCATGCTTAAAACTGTACACAGTGGGGTAACAGAAAACGGGTATTAATAAGAGATTGTCTGTTTTGGAATTCTGGTTTTATCTGTTGTAGCAGAATTATCCAAAAGGAAGAAATATAAAAGTTCACTGCATATCTAATTGTTTTTACTATTTGTCATTCCTTTTTAAAAGGCTTCAGAGATCCTATTCTCAGTGATTGCTTTAAAAGTAAGATAAGCCAGCTTTCGGCGAAGATTGTGGTGAATAAAAAAAAAGTTCTCAGTGGTTATGGAAGAAAAAATACTAAATGCATGAAACAATGCTAAAGTGCTGGTTTCTTTATTTGTAAATTGTTCTAAAAGTACTTTTTTATTTTCCTAATGTGAGTGCTTTATATTTTCATTCCTGCTTTCTAGAATCCATCACTCAGTGCTCCTTCTAATAGTGTGATCCAGAAATCAATAGTCATAGAGCCTTCCTCTGCAGGTTTGGGTTTGAGGCAAATGTTTTCAGGATTCTCACTAAAATCATAATTGACAAATTTAATCTGTGTGTTTTGAATTTTTAAAGTCAGTTACATAGATATGAAAGAGCATTTCGAGGAGTTGGTTATGTGATTATAAATGCTTCATTAAATGCATTTTACATTATGTATCGTAAGGCCCTGAAGCATAACCCGCTGAGACATGTGCCCACAGTCTGGGGGGTCTCATTTTCCCATACTGTCTCAGGCTATATAGGATCTTTGTTTTCAAACAGATGCAGGGGAACGGTTAGCTTCTGTAATAGCCCATTGCAGCAGTAGCAGAAAGCTTGATGGTAGAGATAAGATTCTCTTTTTCTTACTGGCTCCCAAGAATTGAGGCATTCCTACTTTGTAATGCATCGTCAAACAGCTCCCTTGTTGATCTGTCTATGTAAGTAATTCTCTACTAATTTGTTGCTCATGACATTTATATAAAACTAAGATTATATGAGGGCATGTATTAGGAAGTGGTAGGGGAGCCCTTCACAGTTATTTGATTTATGTATTTATAAACCGTAGACTTCCACTGTGCTATTCCAAGATTTTAAGTTTCTTGTCAACAGAAGCAGGGCCAAAGTAAGTCTGTGCAGCATTGGTATCCTTATCCTTTCTCTTATTTTTGTCTCAGCAGAGGAAATACTGCCAGTGCAGTCATGTTGTAGAAATTGTGCCTATTAATTCATAAAAGACTTGGAAATAAACAGCTGTATTTGTTGGAAGCCTGGGCAAATGAAGTGCAGCTAAGTGGTCTTTGCTTTGGGCCACTTTCCAAGCTTGCTGGCTGGGACCTGTGTTTCTGGCTTACAGCCAGAACTTAACATGGAGCAAAAATGCTCCAAATGACAGATGCTTCTAGGAAGCGTGGAGGATGAATTCTGTTCCTCTTGCTCTCAGAGGGAGTATGTTCTAGCTTCTGTTTCTTCTCTTCATAAATCCTACTTGCCTGGCAGACATACATCAGAGGAAGAACAATCCAAAAGGTGATACTAAGGTAACAGAGAGATAAACTCAGTCATACTTTGTCCCACATGGGTATTACTTACTGGTCCAGAATTTACAAGATGGGAGGTCAGTGGAGCTGTCAAGCATCTTTCTGGTGAACACGCCTGGAAACTTCTGAAGTAAAAGATTAACCTGACGGTAACCTTTTCATAGACTAAGGCTTAGAAATTATGTATTTCTTAAGGTTAGCATATTATTTAACAAAAAGTGTTGAGCAATAGCCTAGTCTTGGGGAAAGGCAAAATTAGGGGTGTGAGCAGACTTTGGGAGGAATTGAGGGAGGTGGCTCGTTCAGATTAAACAAAACTCTCAGAATATTTTAAGTGCAGAGTTAGTTTACCCTGTCCGTATGAAGGAGATTATATGTACTTAGGTACCTATACTTGTCTTGAACTGCGAAAAAAATTTCAAGAGCTTTCAGTTTTTCTTGAGGAAGAAGGCTTCATCATAGTAGTGTTGCAGCATTGTATACCCACTGGGGATTTGCTATTTCTGTCAAAATCTTCTCTGTGAAAGCTTCACTCAGAAGTTTTCCTTTGAACAGAAACCACATACTGGTATCCAGCGTATGTTTCAGTATGTGTTGGAATGTTTCTCTGTGTGCTGGGAGGAAAGTAGTAATTCTCTGACAGAATTATCACCATTGGCTTCTTTCATTTTTTTCATAGCGATGGGACCAAATTAGTGTGATTATTAACTTCTCATCGCCTCTAGGCAACACACAGGAAATAATGTGATACAATTTGACTGCTTTAAATCATCTCTCTGCTTTTCTTTTTTTCTTTTTTACATGGCTGGTTAAAAATAGCCTTGTTCTTAAAGGCAATTATTATGCTTCTAAAAGTCTTAAAATTTAATATAAAATATTTCTTGGAATTGGAATTTATGGTTTTAATCTAATGCCACTGGTAGTTTATTGCCAGATTTGAAGCATATGATTTTATGGTTTGCTTTGTGGCTTCTGCTTTTTTCTGCCATGTGGGGAAGCTCTTACCTACTATACACTGAGAAACCAGAATGGCAATCTAATCTATTTTTCAGAGCACTACCCTTAAGATACATACCAGATCATTTTTTGTTCTCCTTTTTATTTTTTACTGTTGGTGATCTTTAACAGTAGGGTAAATGAAATAGCATATTTGAGATATCACTGAATTTTTTTTCTTTGGGTCATCCTGCAGTAAGATAGGTGCAAAACATTTCTGGTCAGCTTGGGATCCAGGTGTGTGAACATCAACGTTAATGCCATTTTTAGATTGCTTAAGGTATCCTGCCTGACATCAAGCTGTGACTCATGTCTGCCAGTCCATGGAGATGCCTTGGATAACCTAAGCCATAAAGAATACTAGATACTAATATCCAAACAGGTGAAGCCCATTTTCCAACAGACACTTTGAAGTTCTTGGCTCAGAAAAGTCTTTGTGGTAGGGAAAGTGAAAGTCCCATGTGAGATGTGAAAGTCACTGTAATCCAGTCAAAAAATTCCAGGAATACTTATCTCAGCTTCTTCTTAGGGAGGCACAGAAACAGGCCGCAAGAAACTTATCTGTATTTGACTGTTGTGTTAGGGTAGTGTGAGAAAGGCAATGACATTTGCATGAAGATAATAGTAGATATCCAGGAGTTTCTGAAACTAATGTCCTCATCCTAAGAAGAAAGAAAGCTTGGAGTCACAGCCAAGATGCATGGAAATGTGTCATTCTTGAAAAATGATTGCAGGCCTTTACTTTTGGGGCACTGTTGGAACTCTGATGAATTAATTCTGGTTTTGATCAAATAATGTTCCCGATCTGTAAGTTTGTGTGGGTCAAAAGCAGGGGTTTTTTTGGGAAGTTACTGCAGAGTTTTTCTGCAAGCAAAAATCCTATAGTTCTTCAAGCTTCATAATTGCAGAAAGCAAGAGTTTGTTGTCTGGAAAACTAGGTTATAGATCTGTACAACTCAAAAAAAAAAAAAAGGAAACAAAAAAAACCAAATTAAGGATGGAGTAGCTAAGAATGACTTGCCTGCCTCAAAAGTTTTCCTTAGTCTCACTCAGTGCCTTCAATAAAAGACTTTTGCTAATAAAAAAAAAGAAAATATATGTCCTCTTCCAGAATGTATTATGTTTCTCTCAGCTGGAGAGGTGGTTGTTCTGGAGGAAAAATTTCAAATCTAACATCTGTGAGATGCTGAATTTAGATCATCTCTTTACCAGGTGCTCCTAACTGGTCCTTTGGTTCCTAATGAGCTTTTACTTGAGCAAGTAAAATTCCTAGTCAAATAATTTCTTTTCTATTAACCTTTTTAGGGAGTTGTTAACAGGTATTTCATTTGACTTCTTATTAACCTGTGGCAGCTTTATTAAGTTTCATAAACATTACATTTTGAGAGAAATCAGGTTATAGATATTTCCTGTCTCAGTGTATCACAGGAACTTGTGATATAAGTGTGTGGTGGGTTGACCCTGGCTGGAAGCCAGGTGTACATCAAGCCTCTCTATCACTCCCCTCCTCAGCTGGACAGGGGAGAGAAAATACAATGAAAGGCTCTTCGGTCAAGATAAGGGCAGGGAGAGATCATGCACCAGTTACCATCATGGGCAAAACAGACTCAACTTGGGGAAATTAGTTTAATTTATTGCCAATCAAAATCAGAGTAAGATAATGAGAAAATTAAAACTAAATCTTAAAACACCTTCCCCCCCTCCTCCCTTCTTCCTGAGCTTAACTTTACTCCCAATTTCCCTACCTCCTCCCCCTGAGTGGCACAGGGGGATGGAGGATGGGGTTGTGGTCAGTTCATCACACATTGTCTCTGCTGTTCCTTCCTCCTCAGGGGGAGGACTCGTCACACTCTTCCCCTGCTCCAACATGGGGTCCCTCCCACAGGAGACAGTTCTCCATGAACTTCTCCAACGTGAGTCCTTCCCCTGGGCTACAGTTCTTCACAAACTGCTCCAGCATGGGTCCTTTCCATGGGATGCAGTCCTTCAGGAACAGACTGCTCCAGAGTGGGTCCCCTCACCATGGGGACCCGTGGTCTTCACCACAGGCTGCAGGGGAATGTCTGCTCCAGTGCCTGGAGCACCTCCTCCCCCTCCTTCTTCACTGACCTTGGTGTCTGCAGAGTTGTTTCTCTCACATATTCTCACTCCTCTGTCTTCTGACTGCTGCTGGTGTTGTGCAGGTAGGGTTTTTTTTCCCCTCTTCTTAACTATGTTACCACATAGATGGAGGCACTGCCACTGTTCCTGATGGGCTCAGCCTTGGCCAGCGGTGGGTCCATCTTGGAGCTGGCTGGCATTGGCTCTGTCGGACATAGGGGAAGCTTCTGTCAGCTTCTCACAGAAGCCACCCCTGTAATCACCCTGCTACCAAAACCTTGCCACAAAAGCCCACTACAATGTGAATCAAATTAATGGGAAAAAGTCTCCTCAATTTTTTTGTTTGAGATTCGATTGCAGTTTAAAATCTTGTTGCATAGGCAGTATCCAGAGATATGACAGTAAATGAGTCCTAAACGATTGTTAGGGTGCAGCAAGGGCCAGCTGCTCAAAGAGGAGGGGTGATCCAGGAGATGAGGCTGACCCCAGGCTGGGCAATGGCCTCACTGATGGGGTGCCATCCCACGGGGTTTGAGCACAGTGGCAGAGGCAGATGTTAACAGGGTCCATGGACAGCTCCAGAGACAGCAGAGCAATGAAGCAGGTTCAGAGTCTAAACTAGGAGTCCAGTCAGGAGCAAAAGAAGCAGTCAGAAACAGGGCTGAAGACAAGGCTTAACATCAGTCTAAAGTCCACCCAGGACACGGGACCAAACAAAGGACTGGAGACAGCTACAACATATGTATGAAAAATCCATCCAGGAGGCAGGGCCAGAGAAAAAGACGGAAACAGGTACCTGTGATACAGCTCAGGCCAGGACTCAGTGCCTGAGCTGAAATGGGGCTGATGGGCACATGGGCAGGGGTGGTGTGAATCTCCAAGTGAGGCTGGTCAGGGCCACTGAAGCCTCTTGGTGCCCTCAGGACCCTGACATTAATATTCTGATAGACACTTACTTGCTTGCCTAATGAAGAACTGCTTTAGTTTGTTGCTTTGTAGATTAGTTGAATGAGAGGATGAGAAAATGGAGAGGATGAGAAAATTTCAAGATGGATGTGCTGGTTTACAGGTTGTCAGTGTTAGTATAAGTCCGTGAGAATATTTGCCTGAGACAGGGGCTTTGCCTTTTTCAACACGTTGCCACAGTGGTGTGTTAGGTGCTAAATCAAAGCATAAATAGTATAATCTAGAAAAATACAGATACAAGTGATATAGCCTGAGAATTTAAACAATTAGGAGATATATCTGCAAATGTTTGGGTTTGATATGCCTTGGAATTCCTTGTTCTATTTCCAGATCTTGGCTTCAAGTACTAAGATGAAATAAAATCACTCAATGTTTGGGTTTATATGTAATATTAACTTCTATCATTCCCCCTTTAAATTAAATTTACCAAATTAATTGGTAAAAATTGTTGCCAAAACTTTGTGGCAATGCAGACTTTCACAGTGGTTAACATAACTGAAATTATCTCACTCTGGAAACCTGTATTTAGCATTTACTTAGTGACTGTGATAAAAATGAAAACAAAGAACTGTAGGTAGGAGAGAGAGAAATGGAAACTTCAATATATTGGGGTGGGGGGCTGAAATGAGATGCTTGACAGTCTTGACAATTTCTGTATCATGGTAACCTGAAGTTTTCATCTCCTGTGCTAGCAGCTCTAATGCAGTTGAACTTGTTAATTGTTATACTGAATGCATTCAGGGAGAGCAGAGAATGTCACAACAAAGGACAAGTTGATGTGACTGGGCAGGTGTTACACTGAGGTGACCGTATACCATTGTACTAAAACAGGATGTGAATTTTGTATTATTTTTAAGTGAGGGAAAATACATTCAGAGAGTTCTACTAAAAGTTTAAAAGTAACATCTGGGTTGAAAAAAAAAGAAACTTTTACGTATACAAGTCTTTCATTAGTCTGACAGAAAAGCCCCAATCCTCAAGGAAACTGAAAGTTCAGAACAGCTGATATAAATTCAATTTTCTTATGTTAACTAGTTTGCTGTAAAAGTTAGCTGATATTATAGCATAAAGGAGAGATGTTGTTATCTCTTCAAGAGGAACAAAAAGACAAACCTGCAGGTGGGAATTGTGGGCATTTCCTACCTAATAGGATCTCCTTACAGTGTAATTGTGCTTGTTTAGTGATAGTTGATGCAAGTCCCAGGCTACAGTAATACGTGACAACTACGTAAGTACTATTAATGGAGGGATGATTTGTCTTCTAGTAATTTTTGTATGGGGCAAGGAAGTAGCTTTTTGAAAAATGTGACTGTTTTCTTCTAGGGGTGTTCTTGTTGGGGAAACACCCTCTTTAGGGTCACTAATGTGGCTGTTAGGAGAGCTCTACTGAGAGCCAGTGTGGTAGTATCCAAAGCTGTGTCTGTGTATTAGAGGGTTTTGGTCCATTTTAGGTGCTTTCTGATTTTGTGTCGTTGATCTGTTCAGTCTGTGGAATTTATATATATCATTTGTAAATTAACATTGTTTGTATGGATCATTGTCTCTACAATTCAATCTTGGCATTGAAGTGTCTCAGGAACAGTGTGATAATTAAATGTAGCTTTATAATATGTGATGAAAATTAGTGAGGAAATAAGGATTTTCAACCAAGATGACTGAAGTATCAACTCAGTTACTTTCATCAACATAGTTGTTTAGAAGTTGACACATTGAGTTGTATATAACTACACCCATAATCTGTAGAAATTATTGATTCTTTTTGGGGGGGACTGAAAGACGTTTCTTCCGTGATAGAGAAGACTGGTTCTTGATTTGACAAGCAGCTTGAGGATGCTTAATAGGTACTACTGATGAACTTTGAGGAGAGACCCCTTGGTTGCACAGTCCCCTTTTAATGAGTAATGACTGAAACATGGGAAAGACTCCTTCTGATGACCACTGAGCATAACAACTCAACATCTTTTTGTAAGGAGAGTGCTACCTAATTTATTTTTGGCTCATTTACTGTCTTTATTTTGGTTCAATTTATGAACTTCGCCCTGGATAGGATTAGTCTCTGGTACCATTACTGAGACTTGCACACTGAGTCTTTCCTTCTTGATGTCTGTATTTTCAGCATAGTCTTGTTCATGTTTATGTTTTATACAGCTGTGATCTGAGGTATGACATGAGTTCAGTGGATCATAGGCTTTACTCAGAGTAGAATTTGAACACTGCCTATTTATTGGGTTGGCATTTTTTTCTTCTGTTTAAATTGGCAGATATATGTGGTGTTGTTACTTAATGTGTAAAAAACATCTAATATTGTGTTGGTTTGCTGTTTCCCGTATTTGAAAAAGTAGTGGGCATTTGTGTATTATACATGTCTGTTCTGAACGAAAATACTAGTATATTTCCAGTAGTTATGCCTGTATATATTATTTATAGAAATAAAAGCTTGATTTTAAATTGGCACCCTACAAAGATTACTCCTTAAGCCTACCTCAGATATTCTGCTAAAGTTGTGTGTTGTAGCTGTCACAAAGTTGCTCTATCATTTTATCTATTAATATGCCAGCTGATTTTGTTAGTAAACTGATGCAGGGATCTGCGAAAACCAAAAGCAAACGTCACATTCTGACTGTGCTAGTTGTCAAACAGAAATGCCTGATCAAATTTGAATCTAGTCATACTACAAAATCTTTCTGGTTGTGAAAGGATAAGTTTTACTCTTTAATACAGCTAATGTAAATGTGGGTCTGGCTAAGACCCTGTCGTGTCCCATCTGACTGAAGCTGTTCTGGGTTAACTCCATGAAGCTTTGTTTTACTGTGATGAAACGAATGCATCCTTTCACAGTATGATTTTCAAAATAGGATACAATCGCCAGTCCACATTTACTAATGCTATTTATTGGGAAGAAAAAGGCTTTACATCCTGTCAGATCCCATAACATGTGTAATGCTATTTCGTGTCGCTTGACGTAGCATTTGCCAGGGTGGCTTTATTAGAGCCAGTCAATGAGTCATAAGAGGGATCTTCATTGGTAGGTGCCAGTTTTTGGGTGATGGTGTGGAGAGGGCAGAAACCAACAAATGTTACCTTAAACTGGTCAGAACAGTATGGTGATAAACTTACAGACAATGCACTTCTAGTGAGTTCATGTAGTGGGAGGCTGGGGAGACTGAATTCTTCACAGGCCTATAGGAACTTCCTTTGAGGTTAGAGGAAAACTTGGGGGTTCCCCCGCCACGATGGAGTACTGTGTTCCGTGAGTTGGCACTGACCTCTGCTAAAGTTGGGTTGCAAGTCCCTGCCTACAGCCTGCGAGTCTGCAGCTATAGAGTATTTCACAGAATCACAGAATCACTAAGGTTGGAAAAGACCTGTAAGATTACCAAGTCCAACCATCAAATAACACCACCATGCTCACTAAACCATGTCCCACAATGCCTCGTCCACACATTCCTTGAACACCTCCAGTGATGGTGACTCCACCACTTCCCTGGGCAGCTTATTCCAGTGTTTCACCACTCTCTCAGGAAAGAAACTTTTCCTAATAACCAGCCTGAACCTCCCCGGCGCAACTTGAGGCCATTTCCTCTTGTCCTATCACTTGTCACTTGGGAGAAGAGACCAACACCCACCTCTCTGCAACCTCCTTTCAGGTAATTGTAGAGAGTGATGAGGTCTCCCCTCAGCCTCCTCTTCTCCAGGCTAAACAACCCCAGCTCCCTCAACTGCTCCTCATAAGACTTGTGCTCCAGACCCCTCACCAGCTTTGTTGCCCTTCTCTGGACACATTCCAGCACCTCAATGTCCTTCTTGTAGTGAGGGGCCCAAAACTGAACACAGTATTCGATGTATGGCCTCACCAATGCCGAGTACAGGGGCACGATCACCTCCCTACTCCTGCTGGCCACACCATTTCTGATACAGGCCAGGATGCCGTTGGCCTTCTTGGCCACCTGGGCACACTGCTGGCTCATATTCAGCCGGCTGTCAACCAGCACCCCCAGGTCCTTTTCTGCGGGGCAGCTTTCCAGCCACTCGTCCCCAAGCCTGTAGCGTTGCCTGGGGTTGTTGTGGCTGAAGTGCAGGACCCGGCACTTGGCCTTGTTGAACCTCATAAAATTGGCCTGGGCCCATCGATGCAGCCTGTCTCTGCAGAGCCTTCTGACCCTCAAGCAGATCAACACTCCCACCCAACTTGGTGTCGTCTGCAAACTTGCTGAGGGAGTGCTCAATCCCCTCATCCAGGTCATCGATAAATGTATTAAACAAGACCGGTCCCAAAACTGAGCCCTGAGGGACTCTGCTTGTGACCGGCCGCCAGCTGGATTTCACCCCATTCACTACAACTCTCTGGGCTCGGCCGTCCAGCCAGTTTTTTACCCAGCGAAGAGTGCACCTGTCTAAGCCACGATTCGCCAGCTTCTCCAGGAGAATGCTGTGGGGAACAGTGTCGAAGGCTTTGCTGAACTCCAGGTAGACAACATCAACAGCCTTCCCCTCATCCACTAGGCGGGTCACCTGGTCATAGAAGGAGATCAGGTTGGTCAAGCAGGACCTGCCCTTCATGAACCCGTGCTGGCTGGGCCTGATCCGTTGGTTGTCCTGCATGTGCCCTGTGAGTGCCCTCAGGATGAACCTCTCCATAATCTTCCCTGGCACCGAGGTCAGGCTGACAGGCCTGGAGTTCCCCGGATCCTCCTTCCGGCCCTTCTTGTAGATGGGCGTCACGTTGGCAAGCCTCCAGTCATCTGGGACCTCCCGTGTTAACCAGGACTGTTGATAAATGATGGAGAGTGGCTTGGCAAGCTCCTCCACCAGCTCCCTCAGCACCCTTGGGTGGATGCCATCAGGCCCCATAGACTTGTGAGTGTCCAGGTGGCATAGCAGGTCGTTAACTGCTTCCTCCTGGATCATGGGGAGTTTATTTTGCTCTCCATCCTTGTCTTCCAGCTCAGGGAGCTGAATACCTGAGGATACCTGGTCTGGCTATTAAAGTCATTAAGTACCTCAGTATTTTCCTCATCCTTGGTGACAATGTTGTTCCCTGCCACCCCACCCCCCCACCCCCCCCCCCCCACCCCACCCCCCACCCCACCCCCCCCCCCAGTAAAGGATGGAGCTTCTCCTTGGCTCTCTTTTTGTTAATGTATTTATAGAAGCATTTTTTGTTATCCCATACGACCGTGGCGAGATTGAGCTCTAGCTGGGCTAGAGTTCTTGGTGTCTTGTGAACCCTGGAAGGACTTAGGGTTACTTGTGAATTTCAACGTCATGCAATATAGAAAGGATGTTTTTGTTCTCTATTCCTTCCTTACATGTTGACTTCTGGCCACTGTTCCCCTAGCAGCTGTTGTCACTTCAGGGTATAGTTGCTTCAATGCCTATAATCCTTTTCCAGGGACCAGGCTTTCTTGGGCTTAAATGCCTGAAATCTGTACGCCACCACTAGATTTGTGAGACCTATTTCTTTAGCAGGCATTACTGTGTGTATCTGTGACTAAAAAGCAAACCAAATCCAAACTACAGCTTTTAGAATATATATCTAATAACATCTGGAAAGACCGTGTCATTCCTTCTGTTACTGAGTAATGTTTTCTAATGAAAGTAATTGACCTGTATACTAAGCACAGTCACTAACAGCATGCTGTATTCAGTTCATGCTATGTTTGTAAATACTGTATTTGGATATCTTTTGGGCTGCATAACTCCCAGTTGGCACAGTGCTCTGCTTTGTTGGCTAATGCACAGACTGCTTGCTCCCGTAGCTTCAGTTTTCACTTTATGTAGCCGATACAGCATCCCGTTAGTTGCTTCAGTTGTCTATCAGTGTCTTCTCCTTTGGATACAAAATGCAGAACTCTAAAGAGATGCAGTCCTCCTTAGAAAACCTCCTTTTAAAGGGAACCTTTGCTTGAGTTGAGGACAGGTGAAACTTTATTTTCAGTATGTCTAGGAAGAAACCCCCAAACTGTCCTCCTCATTGACCCCCTGCCTTTGCTCCGTATTCCCTGTATTTTTCTGGAACATCTTTTGACTAGCCTCTGTGGCAGCAATAATTCACTTGCTTGTAGCTCATAGCTGTAATTTTTCTCTTTGCTGCCTTCTAATCCCCTTCCTACAAACTGCCAGACAGATTTGCTGTATGAGATCATGTTTCATCAGGATACTGATGCCATTGTTGTCAGTGGGACCAGAGGAGCTTTGCCTGTGCAGGTCAGGAATAAAGTTTTGAAAACAGTTAATGCTTTGTGCCTTGTTGAAATGTGGCTTGGCTTCCTATCTGGAATTATGGAAGTTTATAATAACCAGAACACAGGTAGTGAGAAAACGAGAAGGGTTTGTGTTTCTCAACCTGCAGGGTATGAAAGTATACATAGATTTCTGGCAAACCTATTACTGTTATTTTAAGTTTGTGGTTAGCAAAGATAACTTCCAGTTCCAGGTGGCATTCTTTGGCATGCATACTGCTCTCCAGGGGTTCACCAACGTGCTTGTGGTAGCTGTGGGTGATCTTCATCATTTCCTTACTTCAGCTACTGACCATTGCAGAGACCACTAAGAATTGAGGTCTTTTGGCCATTTTGCGCAACACTTTTCATGTTCAACGGTCCGGATGCTCAAATAAAAATGCCTGGAAGTTGTATTTATATCTGCTTGATCTGCTGAGTTCATTGTGTGATGCACTGTATGCATAGTTTGGTCCTTCAGCCACCTGCACTATAAAATTGTCCACACATCATGTGAAATGTGGCCTAGAGGTTCTTCACCTGTGGCTTTGTGTTATTAGCCCATATAGCTGTCTTTCACCACATTTTTCCTCTGTTAAAATTGCCCTGTTTTGATGGCTGTCTTGAATATAGGTCAGCAGGGATGATTACCTCTTTTTATTAGGTCAGAGGTTGTAATGAACTTCGGTTAGTCCTTAAGTAATATTTATCAGTTTGAAGAGTTAGATGTTAACTTTTTTAAAAGTTAAGCTATCTACTGGCCACCTGAAACTTTACCATTTAATTGAGGAAGTGCTATTATGGAATATTGTCAATCGTTAAAAAGTGCCAAAACCACTGTCTGCCATTATACTTTTTGTGGAAAATTGAGTATATGAAAACTTCAGGACATAGAATTTATTTTCTACAGTAATGCCCATCTTTGGTGGAGGAAAAATGATCAGTTGATGTTTTATCTCAATTTAGTCAAACAGAGATGAAGTTTTCCAAATACTAGTAATGCAGCATAACACTTGTATTTAAAAGAAATCCGTTCCTTCCATTACCATATCAAGAATTTTCTTTCTAGATCAAGTTTTGGTTTTTGTTTTTTAACTTGAAAGGGGGATGGCAAGATCAATCTCTGTGTGTGTGCATATGCATGTATATAACAGTTTTAAAATGTATTTCACATTTAAGACTTCATCACTTCAAATGGCAGTTATATTGTTGATCTTGATTACAGCTCAGGGGCAGTACTTTTAGTGTTACTTTATTTCTGTGTTCTTCTGTAGAGTTTGGGTCATACACACCTGAAACTATTTCAGCTGGATGTATACAGTAATAAAGTACAGAATAAAACTAGCCTCTTTGCATCAAAAATACTCCTAAGAATTGTTAACTTTAAATGATTTGTGGATGCACATGTATTTCTAGGTAATAAAGTATGTGCTTTTCATAGCCATCTGACAAACTGTGATGTGTAGATGATGGAAATATAAAATTTCCTCACAGTTGGTTTGCTTTGCATTCTTTATGATCTCTTAACATTTTTCGTCGAGCATATTTTGAGCTTTACGTTGTTTTTGAATTTATGGTTATATTATTGAAATTTCAAGAATAATTCACGAAATCTCACTGATTGCTAATAACTATGCATCTGATGTTGTTTGTGTATGTATCTGCCAAACCATAAACACTGGTTTTAGGCTAAAAATTATATCTGGCTTAGGAAGGTGAAAATGTTTGGAAACAGGGAGAGTATTTGAAGAAATGTAATACATTCTCACTCCATTTGTATACTCTTTCCTCGCATCCATTCTTGATTGTGGTTCAGGTTCTTTTAGTCACTTTTTGCCTGGAACAGTGGCAGTAGTTCACTCACTGCTCCATGGCTTGTCGTGGTTCCTGGTTTTCTGAAGTGGCAGCACAGCCTTGATGTTGAGCAAGATGTTGTCCTGGCAGATGGTGAATTTGACCAGCAGCTGGCTCATCGTCTTGTTTGTTTGGATGGTGAGTGGCTCAAGGATGTGAGAAGATGTAAGTTTTTTTGCTTTTGTGAACATGAGGTACTGCAGTGCAACTAGGAGCACTCAGTATAGTCTGGTTTTGTGTTCTCCCATTGCAACTTCATGAGCTTACAGAGGATTAGAGCAAGAGAGGCCTTGTGTGTATATTCGTGGATCTCTTACTGTGATGTGGCAATGACAACCAAGGAGGAGAAGGTTCATGTTCTGTCCAGGTACTTGACTTTCAGCTATAGCAAGTGCTGTACAGACTGAAATTTGATTACTTTTGATTACTTGAAACTAGTAAAGTGATAGTGTAAGAATTAATAAAATATTTGTACATGCAGTTAATAATAGCATTATTTATTAATACAGTGCTCTTGAAATCAGTGAGATAATTCATGTCTGTACATATATGTACCACCTTGAGGTTTTTGTAGGATGGAAGCCTTAATTACATGTTTCCCCAGTTACATAAGGTAATGGCATTTAAACTTAATTTAAAAAAAAATGTATTAATTCTAAATTTCGCTCTAAGGTTTCAGAAGTCTGAATTGCTTTGTTAAATTGCCTTTATTGAAATCAGTTCTCCTTTGTTTGGCATCATTATGCGATCAGTAGACGGAGGTGTATTAGGATTTAGTGTGTACAGATACATTAATTAAGCAAAGCAGGAATTCCTTACTGAATTTAGGGGCCTCTCTGTCTGCCTTGCAAAAGCTTTTTTCTGGCTACTTTTTCCTTCCACAAAAATAGCTGCTGGACAGGATGTCAGTGCCTCATCTTAGGTGCAAGACATTTAGTCATCTTCTTCTCTAGAGCACAGTTGACATTCTTGATGATAATTAGGTGAAATCAAAATTCTGTCTTTTTTTTTTTAAAAAAAAGCTGTTTAGTATATAATAATTAAAATGTACCACGCCTCTGGAAATGTTACTGCTAGCCCCCATTAAGAGGTACTCTGCTTCCTTAAAGACCTCTAATACATATTTTTGTGTTTGGAGGATTTACTAATCATTTCAAAGATGAAGGTGACATTTCCCTGACTTTTCACATGTAGCTTGAGAAATTGGCCCTCTGAAACTGTAATTAAAACAGAAAACATAGTGTGGACAACGTAACTCTACATTCTGTTCTGATAGTCATTCAAAAAGTAGGCGAAGGGTCAATCATAGTATTAATGTTCCTTTTTTAAAAATTAATTCATTCACACAGAATGTATGCTGAAATCTGAGGCTTTCCTAAGGCAAATCTGCCAAAGGCTTTCATGTTTTTGTCTCCAAATAGTTCACTGATGTCTTGTTTAATGCTCTTCCTTTTTGCTGTTTCTCTGAACAAAAAAAATTTATTTCTAGCCTCTGTTGCACCTTCAAGATTCTGGTATATAAGTAATCATATGCATATAAGTAATCACAAGAGCAGAAAGCTGTATGCGGAAAGCAGACAAATATTTCTTGATAGTAAGTTGAGTAAATTCCTTGACTTGTTATAATTTATACATACTATTTCTAAAAGTCTTTTTTTATATTGGCATCATATTGTGTAGTTACATCCCTGCAGACCAGATTGTACTAACAGTGCTTGATTTCACATATACCAGTAATGAACTCTGAGTTACCTCTCAAATAAGGTCTAAATGTTCCTGAAGATATCAGGTCACTATTCACTTAGTGATTAAAACCAAAAAATATGCTAGAAATTTTCAGGGAAGGAACAGAGAATAGTGAAGAAAACATTACATCACTGTATAAATTCATGTGCATTTGCTTCCCAAATGCCATAGAACTGCAGAATAATTTAAATTGGAAGAGATATCAGGGAGGCCATCTGGTCCAGCTTCTTGCTCAGAGCAGGGTCATCTTTGATGTTATATCAGGCTGTGCAATGCCTTGTTGCAGTTGAGGTTCTAGCAGCTCCAGCAATGGAAGTCTCTCTGGGCAACCTGTTTCAGTATTTGATCACCGTCCTTGTGAATTCTTTTTTCAGTGTCTAACTGCAATTTTCCTTGATGCAAATTGTCTGTTGCCGCTTGTCCTTTTGCTGTGTACCACTTAGAAGAGTCTGGCTCCGTGTAGCTGCTTTTATTTTCAGCTCCCTAAATTACAAAATTGATGTAGGAGAATTCAGAAAGGCAAAATAATGCTCAGATACGTGGAGGAGCTTCTATTGAAATAGTGAATAAGTAAATTCGGCTTTTCAGACTTGAAAAAGCAGACTGAAGGGGAATGTGATAAAGATGTATACAATGTGTTTGATGTTGGGTCACGTGGAGAAAGTGAGTAGGGAGTAATGGTTTTTCACTGTTTCTTCAGAAGCAAGAAGCAGGAACTATTAAATAACCACAGTAGGCAGGTGATTCAAAGCGAGCAGACACATGTGTTCTTCAAAAATGTAATTTAAGTTGTGCAACTGGTTGCTACAGCATTGGGTTGTAATAGTTAATATAGATTCAGAAAGCAGCTGAAAAAATCTATGGAAGAAAAATCCTTCCATGATTGTTACATGTAGAAAAATCACATCTTATACTACAAAGGTAGGTCTTACACTACAGATCTTCAGAGGACAAAGACATGCTCTGAAGAATTATCATTCTCCTTTTCTTACAGGCCATTAGGCCACTGGCATGGCCTGGGATGTATCTTTAGTCTGAGAAAATATAGCTGTTCTTAAATTTCACACCAGTAAGTCTTGTTTTTCAGGCTACTCCCTGCAATTCAGAAGGTGGAACATTGATTTACATCCAGTGCAGTGTTTTACAATCTGTGTACGTCAATTATGCATCGTTTCTGCTGCTTTGAAAGGTGTTACTTGTGTTTAAAAGAGAAAATGTTACCTTATCAAAAAAAATATTTTTGCATAGCTGTCTTGTTTAATTGGTTTCACGGTGTACTTGACATATTTTTAATTAGCTTTGAATGTTTTAATTTTTAATAACTCTGTGTTACATCTTCATGGCTCTGCATAGTGCTGCTCCCAGTTCTAGAAATCTACAATAGCAAACTTACTTAGAAAATGTGTATTATATTTCCTGGGAAGGTGCTCCAAAGACAGATGATCTGCTCAGCTCAAATAATCAGCTCATATTCAGGCAGCAACTCGTTCCCTGTGTGAGTGCCATGTTAATAGTTTAAAATACCCTGTTGTGGTTGGTAAAGATAGCATGATTCTTTATCTGGTTTTCTACATGTGATCTTTCTGAGATACCCAGTTTTGTCCTGGATGAGAAAAAAAAAGCCTTGTGAGGTATGAAGTCAGTCTTATTTCTGAAATCAAATCATAGACTTCAGCAATATCAGGCATGTTCTAGTGTATGTTTAAGTTTTAATATGCGTCAGCATTTACATCTCCTTTAGTATGTGCTAATACCTATAAAACAGACACACAATGATTTTGTGGTTAGTGTATCCACTCATCAATAGGCAGGCCAGAGTTACTGTCATAGTCTAAGTTTATTGCATGTTTTTTGGGCCTCTCCTCAATAACTTCTGATCTCCACTGCTGAAGTGACTAATGCAGATGATCATTTTCAGAAAATTATTTTCTCTAAAGCTTCTTTGAAGAAGTCCTGCTTATAAATCACAAGACTCCATTCTCATGCCAGACGTCTATAGCCTTCTAAGAGCAAAAATCTTTCTTGTTCTCCCCATTATCTAAATTTGAAGCCTTAAGATGAATGTTGTTCTGACACCTTTTTCATTAGGGAAATCGTATCTTCAAACCAGAAATTAAGGTAGCATTCACTTTACGAAAAGAGGAGCATCCTAATTGCTCTAGCAGATACTGTCTGGTATGTCTTTTTTATCTGTAAGTTCATTGAATATATCATTTGCAGTAACTACCAGGAATTCCTCCCTTATGGTTTTCTCTTAGAACTCTTGCACTGTACTGAAATCATTTTCATCAAAATCTCTGAGGACCAGTTCCCTAGACAAATCTCAGAAACAGTACTATCATGCTCATCTTTTAGATACCACTGATTATGTTCTTCTAATTGAAATATCCTTTTCTTCTGAGAGTGTGTTCTCTTTCAGTTGGAGAGTCCTCCTCATACTTCCTTTAAATTTCCTATGAATGTTCTCTAATTTCATTTGAAACCCCACGTTCAACTTCTGTATCCATGCTGATGGTTCATATGTGACTCGTTAGGCAGTCTTTCTTTGAATGGAATAATATTAAAGTATTGACCTATTTATATCACCTATATGTACATGTCTGGCTAGGTTTTTAGCAATATTCAATATATGCTGTGTTGTCTGCTGTCCCTCTTATTGTTAATCTTCCACCTTTTGATCAGTAGAGACAGTGTTACTATTTGCCTGTCCCTCAGAAGCATTAATTCTGTTTTATCTTTACCTTAGATCTCTCTCCAGCTTTTTACTTCCTTGCTTTTCTAAAAAGCATACGGATTATTTTTCTTTTATAATAACATCTAAGATACAGTCATTTTTCAGGATTTATATAGCTAAAAAGCTCTTCTGGGCTTTTACATGATGCAGTTCAATTTAAGCAAAAGCTTTTGCCCTGTTGCTTTGTCTTGCTCACGTTCATTCAAAATACCATTGCTAATATGATTCTTATGGCCTGTCATTTTGATTGTGTCACATTTCTGAGTGTAGTATGTTGTTTTTCACACACTCTAAGATCTGCAGTGTTTTTGCCTGGTGACAGAACTGTATGTCTGGGAAAAGGAAGATTTTTGTGCACAGGACCCTAACAGTTGTAGTGTTTGACCACAAAAGCTAAATTCTAGTGGAAAATTGATAAAAGTGGACAGGACCTCATGTTGCACAAAATCCTCCAAGCTGAATATACGAAACACAGAAGTTCAGCTTTCTGTATATAACGTACAAAGATGCACCTGAGGAAATCCTTAGGCAAAACAGGGAGTGCTTCACTTGTGTTTTTCAACTGGCCTGAATCCTGTGCTTTTTGGGGGGTTCTTATGCTTTATTTTTGCTCTCTGTATATTGTCAGAAGAGAAAAATGGAAAGTAAAATTAAGAGTGCCAGAGTGGTTGTCTTCTGCTCTGACATCTCTGTAAAAGAGCTGAGGTAGTTGTTTCAACTGTTAAGAAGGAAAAAGAGAACTGGAATGAAAAGGCTGGCTGAGGTCTATACAGCTGGGAACAGGGTTTCAGCATTCCTTGTTTTGTGGCAGAAGAATTATGACACTGCTGCATCTGAAACCGTTTGCTTGTAAAATATGACAAAGCACTCTAATCTGATGGTTACAAGTAGTTTCTGACAATCAGTTTCTCAATAAAACAGTTGTTTGTCTTAGTAAATCCTTTCTATATTATTTGAAAATAAAAGCAGTAGTGCTTTGCATTATTTACCAAAGGGGATAATGACAAGAAGTTCCATCCATAAAACAGCTGTTTGTATTCCATATAGAAGTTCAACAGTCTTGCATCATTCCAGGTTAAGTAGTTGGATTTTCAGCAGTTTTGCTAGGTGCACCTGTCCAATGGATAGAAAATTCATGACCTGTTCTAAGCACTAGTCCCAAGTCTGGTGGAAATTAATTTTAATTCATTCTGGAGAGTGATGAGAAATATGGCTAGTCCTGAAAGGGAAATATCAGTCAATGCATTTTTCATAATACCTTGTATGAGGTGCTCTTGTGCCAGAGGTACATTTAAACACAGTCAAAGAAATAGATTAAAAATGTTCTGTAATGACAGTATATATTTTAATACTTATCTAGCTTCTTAACAGTAAACCACAGTTTATTCTGCAGTATTTCAGTCATTGCATAAAATATTATGGCCCACAGATTAGTTTTCTTTTTCATGAAATTGGTGTAGTATAAAATAAAGGAAGTGACAAATTGTGCTACCATTTTGCTAGTATCTCTGAAAGTAATTAATTTAAACTAAAATGAATCAGCTAATATGTTTTAGTAGCTGCATCTTGTATGGTAGCAAGCATACTACTCCATAATGCTCTCTACAGCATCCCTGGTGCAGAACTCCTAATTCTTTTCGGGTGTCCTTCTCAAGTTTGTAAGTCAAATAGTAACCTGTCTTACGAGTTTGAAGCGTATGTGCTGAATACATAGCCAGCATGGTTGTGCTGGTTGGTCAGATGTTTGATGTTTGTTGAAATGAGTGTTGTGTGGAATTATGATGAACTTTTCTTCCTGAGGACACAGAGAGCCTTTGCTCTCTGTTGGCTTCCTTCAGAAATAAGCTAATATCCTGAGATAATCCTTTCATCTACTAAATCCTTTGCTAAATTGTGAGGGCCTTGGCTGAGAGATTCAAAAATTAATGTGGCTAGGGTGGAGATCACTGAAAGACAGCTCTGATGTGTATTTCCCTTTATTTTGGAAAGCAGACTTAAAGTAACACCCCAACTTAACTAATAAGACAACACACACACTTTTTTTTTTATATACATATATATGTATATAAAATATATATATATATGTATGTATAAAAGTAGATGTGCTGTTCTGGGTTGCATTCTTAATACTAGTTTAGGAAAAAATTTATACCTAATATGCATTAAAAAAATCTCTTGGCATTGGTGAATATACTATTCTCAGCGAAAACTGGTTTCCGGCAAGATCTAATGGGTCCTTCTAAGGTGGTCTGCAGCTGGGCAATGGCAAAAAAAATTCAGTAAAAGACCACTGTTGCTGCTCTTCAGTTTTATTCAGGTTGCCTTAAAAATACTTAAATAGAATAAATTCAGTACAGGCTGCAGTTGTGTTTGTCATGTGTTTAATAATGCATGCTGTGCAGACAAATTATGAGTCTTCATTGCTATAAGATACAGAGTAGTTTCAGTATGTCAGAGGGAAAGTGATATGAAAACACTAAACCGTGTTTATAAATGTATTGCAGTTTGAACAGGGCATGCACTATATTTTGAACAGAGCCAACTTTTATCCCTTAAATCTGCATTTTAATGCTCATTCTATTTAATGCGACTATTAGCCTCTGTATATCATTCAGTGGTGTTTAAAAGTCCTCTCGTGGGGCCTAGTCCATGAGTCTTTCTGGTACTTTGAATCAAAAAAACTTCTTGTTAAAAACATTTTTTGATAAGGAGAAACTGGTGAATGTAGAACCGTACTTGTAGTTTGATGCTGTCATTAGATAAGCACACTATTACTGTAAAATACAAAGAAAACTCCTGAGTTTGTTTAGGTGAAGTGTAGTGAATTCATGCATCTTTTGATAATTTATTTTTTCCTGTCATACAAGAAGTAAACATTTAATTGCAGTTAAATCTCATGGCTCATTTCTGAAGAGATGTGTGAAATGAGTGGATCATTCCACGCGCAGCAAGCATGCAAGCAAAATTAGACTCTGTGTCCCCCTGTTGTTGATGAGATTTATATTTTTTTGTGTAGCCAGTTGAATTCATCAATATTACAAAAATAAAAATCAGGACTCAGCACAGAGTGGTTTATTATAAGAAAATTAGTTGGCATACAATATTACTTGAGTCTGATAAAAGGAATAAAAATGCTATTGATGAGTAAGGGGGAGCATAGTTAACGAGTATTTCAGTGACTAATAAACTCCTTACTAGTGTTTTGACTATTTGACTGGGGTTTGCACTCGCAGCATACAAATTAAGGCACATTGCAGAATTTTGCTAGCAAATAAATAATTTTATTTTACGAAGACAATGTTTAACTTATCTCCTGTAAACTAAATTGTATTTTGGAGTAATTTTCAAACACTGTTATATTCTGTGTATAGAATGAATAGATTTTGTTGCTTACTCGGAAGTCCTGGAATGAACTGAAGCTGCATTTGTTACATTATCAGATTGGCAGTTTCTTCAGTCAAGGGTGTACGTCCAAAACATGGAAGCAATTTTTCTTTGTAACACTACCAAACAGTTGTAGTCTCTCTCCATTATCAGTTTCTTACAGTTTAGGTAACCTATAGCTAATTAGAATGAGGTTGTTAATGTGTGGTCTCTCTGCTTCAGGTTTAATTACTTCACAAATACTCATTAAAATATCTTGTCTGTTTCTGAGAGTGATTTACAAGAAATAAGCTCAGTTTGTCAGGGTTAAAAATACATTTTTGTATTTTTTTGAAAGATTCTTTGATACTAATTTTGAGAGCTGATGGTAAGCCAGAGATTAAGAAATATGCAGTCTTTGGACTAAGTCAAGTTATGAGCACCTTGGAATTTACATTGGCTTATCCTGAACTGGAGATGCTTAAAGGCTGTTTCAGTGCTCCAGTTAGAGCCCTCTTCTTACAGAATTTAAAATCCAGATGGTGGCTGCTCCTATGCTTTACAGTAGTGCCAGAAAACAAATGGATCCTATAACTTGCACTGATTGGTACTAATATTTACAAGTACTGTGTTGTTAGAGAAGATCATGTTAATAGAAGGGGAAAAAAAAAACCCCATATATTAAGTAAGGATAATGTACATATGTATTTTCGAGTTTTACTATGTGGGCTTTTTTTATTACATGGTTTCAAATCAATGTCCTTTTTAAAAAAATAGGTATTTCAGAAGAACTGAAAATTATGTCCTTTGCTTTTCAGGTAAAAAAGAATTTCAGTGCTCTTTATAGTTAAAAATAGTGATACTTAAAATAATTGCACAAAATATTTAAGGGATTATAGAATTTGTCAGCAGTTAAGTTGATATGAGTTAGCTTAATCCCACTGATGTTGACACTTACTGGCTTGTATCAGTAGAGGCTCAGCCCATATCTTTTATTTAAATAAAATCCAGGAGTCTACATTCCATGTTCTCCAATAATTCAATTATCATACCAATTTGCTTGTTTTCACTGGAGATACTGCTTTTTCTCCTAGGACAAGAAGGACAAAGTCTCAAGATTTGACACTATACGTCATTCCATAGCTGGAATTATAAGGTCTCCAAAATCCATGTTGGGCTCATCATCGGTAAGTAGTACCAATAATGTAGTGTTGTACTACATTCTGTTATTTTTACAGCTTAAGTAGGATTTTTTTCTGAAGCATCATGCATTTCCATCTACATAGACAAAAATTACATTAAAATAATGTTTTAAAACACTCTTCTGATTGATCAGCAGACATGATAATATTGTGGCATAATAGTATGTCAGAACAACTTGTTGCACTTCAGGAAAAAAAGAGAATTTGTATGTTCTTTGCAGCTCCCAGCCTGGTGCTATACTTTTAAGAGTACTCTTCCCAGTGAGTCTGATTTACTGGAAATGCAGTGTATTATGATATTATGTAGTAGGTCAGATGGTCATGCATGTTTTGCCCATTGTTGCAAAATAATTATTTTCCCCTTATTTGTTATAAAGGCACCAGTATATAAGCATATTATCGTTATTGTTATCATCATCATCATCATCATTACTACTACTACTACTTCCTCAATAATGGGTACTATTTAAGTAATTAGGTATTATACATCTTGCTTCAATCCCCACTAAAAATGGTTGTTGAGTATCTCTTCTAGTTGGCTTTTGTTCAGGTTCCCTAATGGATAGAGAAACTTTTTTCTTTCTTTTGGTTTTGTATTGCCTCTGTTCGTTTTCATATAGAAGCTTGCAAGACTAGTTAGAATACTTGAGCATCATTTTACTTGAAAACCTTCCTCCTGTGTTTTCCTGAAGTGGAACAGGTGATCATCCCAACCCTCCCAGCAAAAAACCCCCATAAAAACCAAACCAAAACAAAAAAAACCCCAAAACCAAACAAAAAGACCAACCCAAAAAAAGTTGGGCATAATTTTAAAAACTTTTTAAAGCTGCCTTTTAATTGTGAACTTGTCACCTGAAACATTAGCTCAAAATAGTATTTTTGAGAAAACTTTAGAATTAATGGGCCTTTTATTTTACGCTGCAGGAGAAGCTGGTGGCTCGTGGTTTAGACAGGTACACTCTTCGCTGGGTAAAAAACTGGCTGGACGGCCGAGCCCAGAGAGTTGTAGTGAATGGGGTGAAATCCAGCTGGCGGCCGGTCACAAGCAGAGTCCCCCAGGGCTCAGTTTTGGGACCGGTCTTGTTTAATACATTTATCGATGACCTGGATGAGGGGATTGAGCACTCCCTCAGCAAGTTTGCAGACGACACCAAGTTGGGTGGGAGTGTTGATCTGCTCGAGGGTAGGAAGGCTCTGCAGAGGGATCTGGACAGGCTGGATCCATGGGCCCAGGACAATTGTATGAGGTTCAACAAGGCCAAGTGCCGGGTCCTGCACTTTGGCCACAACAACTCCAGGCAATGCTACAGGCTTGGGAACGAGTGGCTGGAAAGCTCCCCCGCAGAAAAGGACCTGGGGGTGTTGATTGACAGCCGGCTGAATATGAGCCAGCAGTGTGCCCAGGTGGCCAAGAAGGCCAACGGCATCCTGGCCTGTATCAGAAACAGTGTGGCCAGCAGGAGTAGGGAGGTGATCGTGCCCCTGTACTCGGCACGGGTGAGGCCGCACCTCAAATGCTGTGTTCAGTTTTCGGCCCCTCACTACAAGAAGGACATTGAGGTGCTGGAGCGTGTCCAGAGAAGGGCGACGAAGCTGGTGAGGGGTCTGGAGCACAAGTCTTATGAGGAGCGGCTGAGGGAGCTGGGGTTGTTCAGTCTGGAGAAGAGGAGGCTGAGGGGAGACCTTATCGCTCTCTACAACTACCTGAAAGGGGGTTGCAGAGAGGTGGGTGTTGGTCTCTTCTCCCAAGTGACTAGTGACAGGACAAGAGGAAATGGCCTCAAGTTGCGCCAGGGGAGGTTCAGGCTAGACATTAGGAAAAAGTTCTTTACTGAGAGAGTAGTGAAACATTGGAATAGGCTGCCCAGGGAGGTGGTAGAGTCACCCTCCCTGGAGGTATTCAAGGAGCGTGTGGATGTGGCATTGTGGGATGTGGCTTGATGGACATGGTGCTGTGTGGTGTTGGGTGGGTTGGGGTTTTGGGGTTTTTTTTTTGTTTGTTTGTTTGGGGTTTTTTTTAGGTTGGACTTGATGATCTTACAGGTCTTTTCCAACCTTAGTGATTCTGTGATTCTGTGATTGCATCCAAGGACCCATTTAAAGGACCCATTAAACTTTAGTTAAGCTAAACAATATTCAGAATGTGTGGAATAGATTAGAATTGCATATCTGCGTATACATATATGTGTATATACATGTGTATATGTAGGAAAATTGTATATAGTGATAAAAGAATGGAATAATAAATACGATAATGAGATAAAACTAGGACAGGAATGCCTTTACTATGAAAAATGTGAAGGTTGCATGACATATTTGAAAAGTAATAGGGAAAACCCTGCTAAAATATCCTTGGAGATGAACAAAATCTCCACATTATCATGATCTTTGGTTTATAAAACTCCTAATTAATGCAATATTTCATAATAAAAGCATATTAAAATATATATTGCTGTGACCTCTGTTTTTTGCATAGGTGAGACATAGCCTTCACCTTTGTCTATTTGTATGTTATACAACTTGTTACAAACTTTAAAGAATAAAAATTACTACCTAAAACTGCTTTAGAAAAAAATTGGAAAAGAAAAAATTTCAAGAGGATCAAGATAAAACATTTAAGAGGAAATCAGGGGAAGTAAATGTCAAAATTTTCATTGGCTTTAATTTAATTGTCATTTAAATAACCTATGTGCCTTGTTTTTTTTTTTATTATTTTTTTATTACAATCTATATCATCATTAATTCCATGGAAGCTGGTGTAAACCTGGGTGTAGATATATGGTAGGTGGGTTTGCTGAAGCCTTGGAATATGTTTGGGAGAAGTAAAATCAGAATTGGGACATTTGAGGCAGAAAGTAAAATCTGAATAACAAGTGTACTCTTGATTACTTGTCACTTAAATGAGCTTCAAAGTCAGAATGCATAAACCAATCGATTTTCAGTTTTGCTTTGTGTTTTGATTTAGTGATTTCTTGTGTGTTAGAAAAGCTAACTATGCACATACAGCTAAAATTTGCTTCACAAATTAGTGCTTAGTTCTTAATGTAGTCTTCTACCTATTCTTTTGCCTCTGAGGCATTTGAGCTTGGCACAGACATCCGTTCTTACTTATAGGATAACTTTTTTATTGTTTATAGTATAATAGGTGGAATTAATGTTGGTTTCGTATGGTATATTAACATGTGGGAATGAGCCAGGTACACTGCTGAAGGCAGGATATTCCATAGGGAATTGTCTCAAATTATCAACCTAATGTATTGCTTTACTTTCTCATCAGTGTGTGTGCACCTCTTTTACACTGGGAGAGAAAAAATATCTTGCCAAAATGTTTTGTTTGCTTAAAGATGGAAAATAAGGAAGTACGCCACATTTGAGCTTCAGAATATATGTGAAAATACAATACTGAGTAAGCTATCAGTTTAATAAAAATATTATTGCCATCATTATTTTCTTTTCATTGACAGGATAAGTACAGGAATAATATCTCAATTTTTGGAGTTAGAAATAATACACTTCTGTTTGCTCAGTTTTTCTCTTGAATAAGGGCAGCAGCTGGGGACTGCTTCATTTTACTGTTGGAGAAAAACTGCTATTTCAATGGATTGTTAAATAGGGAGAGAGAAGGGGGCTCAGAATAAGTAAAGAGGACAGTAATAGGTGCCTGAAGAGCATGATGAAGTATAGGAGGGCATTTCCCTCCTCTCTGAAGGAAAAGTGTGATGAAGTATATAAGGGCACAAACCCCACCAATAACCCATGAGCTAAATATGGAAATATGGAAATCCTGAAGGAAAAAGAAAAGGCAAAAAAAAGCAGGGGGGTGGGAGGGAGAGCAGAAATTCAACATTGTGAGTTCCTTTCATTCTGTATGATTTTGCTAATTGTTTATTTTTAGCTTCCAGTCAAATTAACAACAAAAAACTTAGAAAAATATTTCTTCATCTAAGCTGTTGAACCACTGAGTGATTCTGTCAGTGTGTACATACAAATGAGCAAGAGATCTCATCCCCCAAGTGAGTTTGTAAAGCACTGAGACCTAGAATGCAAACTTGTTCTTTCAGGTATCTAATTAGTCATATTAAGTTGCTTACTGATACTTGAACTCAGTAAAGTTTAAATAAAAGAGATGGGAATTTAATTTTGTGTGGGTAGCTTTTTTTCCTCTATCTTCTTTAAAGACTAATCTTTCTTGTATTTAAACCATTTAATTCCAGCTATAAGATGCAGTAGAAACATTAGCACTAAGTGGTGTAAACTGAGTTGAAATCAATAGTAAAATGATTATAATATCTTGCATTTGTACTGGTCTTTCTGGGCTTTCAGCTATGTTTTCTTTCGTAGCCAGTCAGGGTGAATATTGTATCATCCAGAAAATATGCTGGAGTCAGAAGACTTGTCCATAAAAATAATGCAATTTTAATAACAGTCAAAACATGAATAATTACTGCTTGTTTCATCAGAGAAACCACCTTGGTTATGATTGCCCCACAGTATATGACAAAAAATAGAGGTAATGTAAGGTAGGAGACAATCAGCAGAGGATACCTTGTGGAATTTTCATTGTTTCCTTCTAAAGTAATAAATATTAATTTAATCAAATTTAAAAGAAGGGGGAAAATTGACATTAGTGTCAGAAATAATGCCATAGTTAGCAATGTCTGTAATGCTCTTTTGTTCTTCCATAAGCTTTTTCTCTGTCATAAAGGCTTTTAAGATGTTTTATTCTGGGATGTGATCATGGTTGTCTGAACAGTGAATCAGACTTGACCCAGTTTGAACATAAGCAGGTGTAATTATCTAGTGGCTTCCTCTTTAGTAACCTATAAAATGAGTTGCATGTCAGATTTTTTATTTTTCTTTAACCTTCGTTTGTAAGACCATGAACTAGTTTGTTGACCCTGAACTGTCCTTCTATTATTAGAAACATTTCCTCTCAAGTAGAAATGTGCCTCTGTGGCGGAGGCTTTGCTACTCTGAACATTTTAACATTTCTTGATAGCATAGCAGAGGTCTGGGGTTTCTGGTGAGTCAAATTCAGCATCTTAGAAAGTAAATTTTCAAGTAAATAACATTCTCTAACATTTTGAAGGCTTATTTTTTCTTTCAGAAATTTCTGAAAGAGAATGACTTAGTGTCATTTAACAGTGGTAGACAGCTCTGATCTGAAAAGTGTTTAACTGTTGATGAAACTGAAATATATGACTACCTTCTTGGCCAAACAATATCTCGGGCTTTTAGTATTTCACTATGCTGATAAACACAGTACCTTGGAGAACATCTTTTACTCCTAAAAACTTTGACTGTGTGCTTTCTGTTCAAGGTGTTATTTGTTACATAGTCCTTCCTAGCTCTGAATCTGTAGGAGACCAACATCTGTAGTAGAGCATACTCGCTCTTTCTAGTGAAGAGTCTATTGGTTACAGTGCTGGCCTCAAATCTTATGTCTGAAATTATCCCTGATAGAGGCCCAGGGCTCTAGATCCCAGTGTCAATGTCTGACAATATGAGGCTGTGTCAGGCTCTTAAATATGTTATCCAGTTTTCCATCAGGACTGTGGACTGAACTAGACCTTCTGAGGTATAACTTAGAAAGGCAGCCAGGAACCCACAAACAAAGAAATTTTTAATAGCATAAACTTTTCTATGAAAGTGCTAAAGAATTACAGATACTTGGAAACAAGAAGTTCTGAGTAGATTCCCTTTCTTGGGTCTACTCATTCCCACGCTGAGAGTCTGAGGTTATTCCTATTGTTTTTTCACTAGGTAAATCATCTTAACTTAAATATCTTCCCAGGAAAAGCTTAAATGTGCGGATGGCCTCCACATGCCCATAGCTGCACTATGTCAAATTTTTCTCTTGCATGCATCAATAGAGGAGTTCTTACAATCTTTGTGCTTTCAGAAACTATGCTAAAGTTGCTAAGCTCAGTACACCTAGGTGTATATTCTGTGCTACAGTGTAAATGCTGGGAAAAATGTCTTATAGAGCTATTAATTGATTTGGGATGCAATTGGTAAATTCTGTGAAAACAATTTATCCAAATCAAATGCTTTTATGTCTGAGAAGTTCCTTCATTTTCTGTCTGGATAAAGAAATGGTTCATTTTGAATTGCTGTTAACAGCACATCAGAATGTGTGAGAAAGAAGAGTTGGTCTGTATGGCTTAGGAAAAGTAGCAGGCCAAGTGAAAAATGTTACATGGTTTTATGGATGTTTCCATAAACTTCTGCTTTTTGTATGTTAATTTTTTAGGTAATAGAAAAGAAGGTGATAAGTATGCCTTTTGTGAAAATGTGAAAGCCTTCATTTTGTTTGTTAGTAGAAGTACATAATTTAGATACAGAAACAGAAATTACTGTTGTTTATCATGCTTCTCCTGTAAAAGTAAACTCTAAAAATGTACTGTTATAATAACATTTTTCTTCAATATTTTTCCCAAGTTCTTTGATGTAATATCAACCACTGAGAAACCATTGGCTGAGCAAGACTGGTATCATGGTGCAATTCCAAGAATAGAAGCCCAGGAGCTGTTAAAACAGCAAGGAGACTTCTTGGTGCGAGAGAGCCACGGGAAACCTGGTGAATATGTCCTTTCTGTGTTTTCAGATGGACAACGGAGACACTTTATCATACAATATGCTGATGTACGTCTCTGATATAGTACTGAATATTCAATGTTAGGAAGTTTATAATTTCAGCTAAATAATTTAGGATCTACATAATTTACTATGGCAAATGGCTTTAACCTTTATATGAAAATATGAAAGCTGTTGGAAATATTTCCATCAGTGCTGAAATCAGGGCAAAAGGTCATTTGGGAAATAAAAGAAAAATATCAAGTATGAGGTTATCCAACATCTTTTATCTTATATTGAAAAGCCAAGATATTTCTGTAAATGTTTTGAAATCCAGAACTTCTTACTACTACTTTATGCATGTACATTTATTTATTGTTAAACCCATTTTCATAGTTGGTGCTAATCAGGCTACTTTTAATTCAGACTGTAAAGATACCGGTGAATCTTCCTGAAAAATGGAAACATTCATGGAGAAGAAAATAGTCTGTGCTGGTTTCTATACAGTCGGGAATTTAAGTCCCTGGTGCACTGGAGATGCTTACGTTCTTTTTAGCCCTATGGATATTGTTTTGTTCAGTATAACACAAATGCTTGTGGATGTTGAACAGCATATATGCTTCTAAGAACCAGAATTGATCCCCTTGTTGCTCTAACTTAGGAAAAATTGGTCATTTTAAACAGTATCTTAATTTTTGTATGCCTTTACCCATTGTATTTCTTTTTATTCTTCTTAATGCATTACTTGATTTTTTAAATGTGTGTATTTTTCTTTTTACCTTTTAGAATTTCAAACTCATTCAAAGTGACAGTTCTCATAACATTATTAGAAATTCTTCTTGAAGTAGGACATAGCAGCAAATAATTCTCAGTTTTGATTCAGTAATGCTGCCAAAACATATTTCAGTCTCTTGTAATAAAATCTCCCATATACAGAAAAATACACAAATTTAGTCACATGATGATGCTTATGCTGAGGGAATTTCCTGATCTAAATCCCCAGTTGATGCAGCATGCCTGGGAGGAGTCAATATTATGTACCTGGTTTATTTCCTTGTAATGAGGGGCAATGATATTTTTCAAACTTCATAAAAGTGGGAAGGCATCTGCAGGATCAATGGTTATGGACACTTGTCCAGCTGGAGTTTTCATTACTTTTCACCTAGAGTTTTCCTTGTAGAAGTGAACCTTTACATGAAGTCAGTGCTTATTTTGTTTTGATTTTATGACCTTAAAGTATTTTGATGTGTCAGAGTGCTGAATGAGATAATAAGAGCAATAAAATGACTGTACCTAGACACACAAAGTCTTAAAAGATGCTTGGAGCTCTCTGATTCCAACCCAGCAGAAATAAATGCACACTGTATACTTGATGTGGCTGAAATAATCTTGTGTAAATTGTTGTATGTAGCAAGCAGATCTTCAAAAAAGATAGACTGGACTTTCAAGTCATTTAAAATAGAGGGTTTTTTTAAAGTATGACTTTGAGGCCACCCTTCCCTGTAAGCTGACTCTTTCTTGTATTGTTTTTTCCATTAAAATTTTTTTTAAAAGCTATCTTTATTTCCATAATTTCACTACTTTCTCTTAGGAATTACATTTGAAATGTAACATTGATATTGTTTAATACTGCATAGCCTGGACAGCCCAAACATCGTCAGGTCACTAGATCTGTCTGCTTGTACATTTAGTAATAGGGCATTATGTTCATCTGCTCCTGGGATTCGTTTGTGGCAGATTTTCTTGACAATTGTGGAAGTTAAAACTTTTGTTCTTAAAGAACTGCAGGACTCCTTATGCACTTCTATGGGGTGAATTTTCTGCATTTATTCTGAAAAAAGTATTAATTGTAAAAAGAGAAAAAGCTTATTAAGCTCTAAAAGGGAGTTAGTAGATGGTGGGACTGTTATGGTCATACAACAGGAGGGATTGTATGCTTGAACATTTTGGTAGGGAAGTTTGAGGAGAGTTTAGTGCAAGGGATTTGTTTGTTTACATTGATAGGAACAATGTGGAATCAGGTCTCTGTGAGTAGTCAAATCACACTCTTGAATTATTGACACGTCCCCATATGGAGACCAAACTTGCTCTCCATATACAAATTTTCTTCTGAATCAAATACTGAAGGTCAGAGTGGGACATATCCTGTTTTAACAGTGGTCCTTTAGTTGCATGTGTTCTCTCTCTGGTTTTAACATTATTTTAAAGGTTAATCTTAATAACACTGTGTATGATAAATGAGTTTGTCGTTCAGCTTTAATCATCAAAATTCGTTGCTGTCATTCAAGGCTACTGTTGTTTTTCACTGCTGCTATTTGAGGCTGTGCTGTTTTCAAATTGTTGTTTGTTAGTGATCTTAATAATGGCCAGGATCCTGTGTAAATACACAGAATCAAAGAACACTGTCTGCCCTGAAGGTCTTACATAGATGGCAGCAGATGGGTGCATGGCTGGGTCTGAGATGAGGAAAAAATAGTCAATACTGGTTATTGTGCTAGGGAGACTCTTAGGACATCAGGTTTTTTGGATCATCAGCACAGAAATATGAAGGAGCTTATTTGAAAGGAATGGAAGCTAGTGTTACTGGTCAACCAAAGATGAGTCATTTTAATAAGTGAATGAAGTTAAACAACAAAATAAACAACAAAAAGTATTCAGACCATGAAAACATTTTTATGATAGAGAGCCAGGAATGTTAAAAATAGGTGACATGACCAAGCTGTCTTTACTAACAGCGATAACACGTTTCAGGAAGTTAATACTTTAACCCCTAAGGAAGAGAAACTTACAATGCATTGTGCAAGGAATTTAACCCTGGGGGCTAGAAAGAAAAAAAGTCTGCATGCCAGTGGTAGAGGTTTTTATTGCCCAGTTGTGTAAATGAACTTGAATCACTGACTGTGCTTTGAGGTTTTTTAATTGCAGTACTTGTTTATTGTTGCCATTGTCAGGCTAGCTGATGGCAGTTCCTCTCTTGGGGGTAGAGTTCTCTTAACCATAGATGCTGAATCTTGTATAGGCACAAGACTTTATCCTGTTTCCCAGTCAGCTGCAGTGTATAATTTAAGACATTCAGGAGGGTGACATAAACACTTCTTTACTATTTATTTTCCCTTTCAAGGGTATAGCCAAAGATAAGCAATGAAAATACATTTTTTCCCCTTAAAGCCTGAAAGAATGATATGTCTTTGCTGAGAAAATGTTATATGCTTCTAAGAAAATACTAAGAGATCTAATTGTTTCCATTGTGTTCAATTATGTATATAAAAAGAAATAAATTCATGAAGTGGGGGGAGGAGGAATTTTGTCTTGCCCAGCTTCTCTATGAATTATATGCATGACCTGCCTTTATTTTTAGTGGCTGTAGACTCTTCTGGTATATACCTCTTATTGAAGAGCAATCATGCATCTTACACTCTGTGCCAGGGATTTATTAATTTTAACAAACATTGTAAATGCAGAAGAGCTGAGTAAGATAGTGTTACTCCTGTTTATTTTATTGTCAGGTGTTTATTTTTTAGTTTGTTTTCTGTAATTCTTAGAACTTTAAGTAATTAGGAAGTTAGTGTTGTTTTTTCTGGTTTATAATGTTTTTATTTTGCTCAGTCAGAGTTTTAACTTTAACTGTCCTATCTCTTTAAATCAAGAGTTTAAATAAAGAGTTATTTTATCATGCTGCCTTAAATGAGTGGTGCAGTAATTTTGCATTTATTAATTTAAAATCTTCTTAACTATCATTCCATTTAATTCAATAGAAATGCTACTAAATAGATCAGGAAAGAAATCTAGTGCTGTAAAATCGAACATTTTTTTGTTTTGTTACTAGTGAGGGAAGCTTGGTGATGCACTTTTGCAGTTTCTTGTTTGAAATATTGCTTGCAGAGAAACAATTCTTTCCTTTTACCTCCATACAGAATCAGTATCGTTTTGAAGGAACTGGGTTTCCAACTATTCCTCAGCTCATAGAACATCATTACACAACAAAGCAAGTTATTACAAAGAAATCAGGTGTTGTTCTGCTGAATCCTGTTGTTAAGGTAATGCATATATTCCAAGAACTCTGTTTAACTGAAAAGAATTTGTGGGGGTTGTATTGTTATTTAAAATAATATTCCTATGCAACTTCTCAGAAGGTCTTTCATTCTTGCTCATTTTGTGACTCTCTTTTTCTGTGCTTTTTCAATCCACTCTGCTCAGTGCAACACATTACTTTAAAATAGCGCTCCATCCTGATTCTTGTAATAAATCTTTACTATCTTGAAAGAATGGCATTCAGCATCTCACAAAATATCGTCCTACTTCTCTTTTTGGTTTCCCATTTGGATTTCACTACTAAGTAACTGAAAGTAGTAGTTCATTGACCATAAAGATGTGATGAAGAATTTTTTTTTATAAAATGGTGTTTTTAAGTGGTAAAGTTCTCATGAAAGAGGTACTGTCATTCCAGTGTCATTGCAAATTTGAAACAAAAATTCCCTTTTTAATCAGTAAGCTACTGCAGAAAGTCTTTCAGGAGGGAATCAAAAAGAGATGGAAATACTAAACTGTATGACTGTTTAGAAAGCTTAAGAGTCTCCTTGGCTTCTTCCTTGGCTTCTTCCAGTAGTTTTGCAGATAGTATCTACTTAGTTGATATTTCATTCATAAGCCAACTTCTTTCTACTTAAATCTTTGCATTTTAACTATGAGTAAGCCATTTGTTCTTGACTTTTTTTTACAGACTAGTTTCACGCATGTGTAAAACACCTTCTGTGTTCTAAAAAAATTTAGGAAGCATAACAATTTATATTTCAGAGTTAGTTTCCTACTCCAAGGTCCTAGTTCTTTTCTGCTAATACTAAGAAAGTAAAGCATATTCCCTTTCTCCAAATTAATGTTATTTTTTACACTTATCTGTGCTTACCTGTAACATATAATTTTAAAATTTAAAGAATGAAGCTTTGTTAATACACAATTTAGGTTAATGTCTTGCTGATTACCAAATTGACACTTTATTGAATGTAAAATATTGCTTAAATTCATTGTAGAGAAAGCATAGGGCATTATTTTTGATGTGTGAATAATTATATTTTGATATAAACTGTTTAAGCTAAAAATAAAGGGCTGTCAAACTCGAGATGGAATCTTTTTATATCCATTTGCAAATTTTTGTCTTTATAATACCGTATTTGTATTAAAAGTTTAATGCTTTTTCTGATTCCTGGCGTTTTTTCTACTTTTGTATAATATACACACTGTGAGAGCAGCCCCTATTTTAGCAAATGTAAAACTATAGTGAAGTATGTTACTACGTACTAAACAATAACAGAACTTACTCTTAGTTATTCTCTGCTAAGGTTAAACAGGAAAACATCACCTGGAAAACGTCATGTTTTCATTCTCTGCTATTTACTTTGAAGATAGGGAGTTTCCATATTCCCGACATTTTTGTTTCATTTTGCTATAATTTTTTTTATAAAGTTTTAATTTATGCTTATCTTTGTGTAACCATGTATAGTCAAAGAATTTTTCTAGTACTTATACGATGGAAGAAATTTGGTCCCAAATGACTTTCCTGATCATTTCTCCATTACTGTACTTGATCTCATGTCCTTTGACATGATAGTCTAAAATCCCTTGAAGGTAACCAGGCAGAGATGTATGACTGTGTGATGGGTCTTTCCAGGACTTGAATTCATACCACTACCACTATATTCAGATGTATCATAACCTCCTTACAAACTGGTGGAGGACAATTTTTAAGACAGACTTTTTAGCTTTTCTACTGTCACTGGGTACAAAGTCAGTTTTTTGGTTTTCTTATTTTCAGGGGGAAAATGAAGTGGGCCCACTCCTCCCTGGACTTGTTGATTTGAGTTAGTCTTAATATTAACTAAAATTAGTGCAAATATTAGTATTGCCTCTAGGATCATGCTAGTTTTGTGACCAGTTGGTAGTTGATTTGAGCTGCAGTGAAAAAGTACTTTGACTACTCAGGTTGACCAAAGTGCTGCAACTAATCGGCATCTATCCATAAAATCCAATCACACAGGCTTCATTTATTTTGTCATATGACTTACTTTGTTGCTGGTGTGCGTCAGTCTTAATATTCAAGAGTATTTCCTTTAAGTTTGATGAACTTTTCAACTTTCATTCTGATAGGTTACATGAAATAATGGAAAGGATGTCCATGGTAATACTGACTGTTAGTGCTAAGAAGAGTATTGGGTGACAGGAAACTTTATTGAGGGTTTTTTTTAAAATGTATGTATTACATATATTGTATGTAGGCTCTCAAGAGTTTAAAAAATATGATCTGAGTGTCTGATAGCTACTTACACTTTGTGTAAACTAAAATCAATGTATAGTGTACTTAATGCTTCACGACCAGCAGTTTGAACCAAGTAAGACAATATTGAAAAGGGTGTTAGCTAGATGATTTAAATTGTTTTAGAGCAACTGTTTTAAAAAATATTTAAATTGTTTTGTTTTGTAATACCTTTCGGTCTGAGCTATGATTTTATGATGATTTTAGTTCTCCCATCTGATAAAAACTTGGAAAAAAGTATTTCAGAACTAAGAAAGAGAGTGTTGTGAGCTTTCCTTTGTAATTTGCATGGAGCTCTGGCCTTCATATGGGGAAATGGGGACATTTTAAGTTGTTTTCAGAAACAGCGTATGCACTCTGACACCTAGTGTTGGGGGTATTTTATTCATCGTGTGCTGTATCAGAATATTTTTGATAATTTCCTTAAAAATCATTTGACAACTGCAAAGACTGTTCATATTATAGATGCAAAGTAGTCTTTGATGTTTCATGCAATCTTTAATCTTTTTATGCAAATTGCTGTCCCTGTAATGAACTATATAGAAAGTGAAAGTTAAATATAACAGAGACCTTTACAGGAAAAAATTATGCTATGTAGTTTGTTTTTGTTTTCCTTCCTTCCCACAGTCATTCATCCTCCTTTATCATATTAGTAAAATTAGCATTCACCTTCTGTGACGTTGCCCTTGAAAGGAACACTCCTAATTGTGCCACAAAAGGCCTGTCCCACATCCCATTTCATGTAGACCAAATCTGCCTGCTTGGAATTTTAATGATACTGTAATAATAGAATTTAAATTAGAAAAACTAAGGGCATTAAAAAGATATCTGCAAGTGATTTCTTTAATGGAAAAGTCTCTCATATTTATTTATATTCTTTTTGAAAAAAATGCACGTTATGTTCTTCAATTTATTATTGATGGAATGGCTGGTACGTAAAGCCCCTGAGTAATCTCAATGCATACCCAAGGACTTTATTAGTAGAAATGCTTTTTTAACCATATTAAATATATTTTAACTTTCTAACATCTTTGACCTCATGTTGTGGAGGGTTTTAAATTTTCTGAGACACATTTTTTACGTTTAAGAAATCTGTATTAAGTTGTGGATATGCTTCAGTTTGAATACTAGAAGAGTCATCAAGGAAATGAGGAATACCATTTTTATTTGGATATATCTGCATTTATGTTTTTGCTTGGATCAGAAATACACCTTTGAAGCAAATCTGCCCAGTGCCACTTGGAGTGCTATGCTTCCATCATTGAGCAGTCTTTGAGGATTCGAACCTTACTCCTTTCAGCTGCAACAAAATAGGAGGATGCACAACTGCTGATGGGAGAGTGTTCAGTCTTCAGAACCAGGAGAGATCTAGTCTGAAATAGTGCTTTTCCCCCCAAATGTATGTTTCAGGTCCTCAGCACCAACTGTTTCACTCTGGAGATCTGCCACTATTTTACTAGTGCTAATGTAGTCCTGGTCTTTGGATCCTCTGTAGTAAATTCAAATTCTGAGCTCATGAAAAAAAAAATTAACTGCTGCTTTGTCAGATGAGTTAGGCTATGCACTCGTTACCAGTAACTTTCATTTAAAAATTCTGGATCTATTTTGATGTGACAAAGAAGCCTGTGATATGGCCTCAAATATTTTCTGTACATGGGAAAATCATGAGCCATAAATAATGTTGAGTGAGATGAATGAAGGTGTTAAAAGAAAAAAAGAAGATATATTTTGTAGTGGTGGTTCTAATGTTGATGAATAAGTCTGCAAATGACATGAGAATTCCGTGCAGATCTGACGCTGTCTTGCAAAGTATGAGTATGTTAATGAGTTAGACATGGAAAGAAATTATGAAGAAATACAAATTTAAGGGAGAAGATAAAGGTAGAGAGATTCTTTTCATGAATATGCACTCATAAAAATCTGACATGACCCTTATTTTTCAGTCACTGAACCAATTTGAGTTGTAGTTTGTATTTAGAAGTCTTTGAGCTCAGCCTTCAAAGATGGAAAGCATGAACAATCTATCTGTTCCATGTTTCAGCTTCTTGGTAGTATCACAGAACTAATACTGTCTCCTTTAGCAATTAGTTAACATACACTTCTCCATGCAAAGCTAACCAAAGTTTGTTTTCCTGGTTTTTGGCTCTGCTTAGTGTTGGTTGGTGTTGCAGGTGTTTTGTTTGGTTTTGCTTTATTTTGCAAAAACAAGCTGAAGTTCACTGTTGTAGACAACATGTGCTCATGGTGCAGGCAGCGCGTGTTTCTCAGGCCAGCAAGGCTGACATGGAGGAGTTGAAGGAGGTTGCTGAATAGTCTCGCTTTCAGGCAAGTCTTCTTAGGCCTGCTGAGAGAAGTTGGAGAAAAGCAAAGAGACTTAGCAAGGAGGCTTTCAAGTTTATCACGAAGTAGTACTGTCACTCAATTAGAGATTCTCATCTTGAGACAGTAAAGAATTAAGGTGCTGAAAAGGGAAACAATTGCAGTAATTGGTGCTGCATTTTGGGTAGATCATCTTGCATTTGTTTGACCTCAGGACAGTTCTTTAGGAGCAGAAACCTCAGATGAAAGAAAGAAGCAGGCTATAGCAGTAAGCGATTCAGTTATTGCAATTTTACCTAGGCTGGACTGGCAGCTCCAAAGAGGATCCCACTGTGAATTGCCTGCATCATACCCACCCATCTGGCCAGGCTTGTAGGAATGCTGACAAGCACCTGGTTGTCATGGTCTCTGTGTGCTGATTTTTGGCCCAAAGCTATAATTCTCATGAGCATGATTAAAGTCCAATACATATATTTTTAAGTGTTAAAATATATCTTTTATTTTCTTTAAGGAAATTAAATCCACAGTGACAAGTGAGGATTTATAATATGTGAAAGATGTACTTATAGAAAATTACTGTTTATTGCATAAGCATGAAATGAATCCTTTGCCAATTATTTGCCATTCACTATTATTATGATCATGCAGAAGGCCTGTGATTCATAAGTCAGGGAAATTGGCAGTATTTTTTCAGTATAATAGGGGAATTTAGGCAGATTTTCAGTAGGTTCTTTAGTTTAATTCTGGAACCTGAAGAAAAGCTGCTGCTATTGATATTTGGTAACAGAGTTTCATAACTTAGTACTAGAGATGTGTTTCAGTTATTTACCTATTTCCTCAGAATTTAGAGGTGTTACAGGATTTGCTTTTAAGGTTTTCTAGCAGAGAGGGTTGCAATGTTTCTGTCAGGTAACAAAAGAAATACATCTTCCATAATAGTGGCCTGTACTTGTCAAGGTGTCGCATCCTAATGAGAAAAGGGAAAAAGAAGAGTAATTTTCTCTTTGTGCTAACAAAGTACTAAACCAAATTTATGTATAATTTCAGGTATCTTGACTACTTTTAAAATTTAGAGGACTTTTTTCCTCAAAAAATCTCTTAAAAATATGTTGTAATAACAGAGGCACATGAGGCTACCTGAACAAAGAATAACAAAGTTTGCTTTATATCCAGTGATCAAAGTTTTCTGTAGCTTATTTCTAAAGGCCATGGCATTAAAAATCTCCTCTAATGAATGTTTCTGGTTCAGTCTTGTCTTTATGGTATTTCTTTTCACAGTCAGTTTTAGAATAAGATTGGAAGATAACATTCTTATAGGGTGTAACCATAAGCTTATGCTCAAACCTAGAAAAAAGTATATTCTATCAAGAATATGAATTCCATTTTAGCAAAGAAAATGTCATTTTTGAGTAATCTCTTAAAGAAAAATCTCTGTCCTAGAAATATTAAATAAGCACCACAGCTGCATGTGCATTCCTGGTTTTTGTACATTCGTGTAAAAAATTAGAGAGCGCCATATTGCTATGTGGGGTGCAAATTGAGCAAAACGAATTGTCTCAAACACAAGTGAAACAGTAGGAATTAGGAGAAAGAACCAAATTTTTTGAAGCAGGAGATGGAAGTAAGCCATTATTACTAAAAAAGAAAAAATATGTTGTTAGGAGGGAAAAAAAGTATTAAATGGAAGATTTCAGAGTAAAGTGTTTTTGACAAAAACTGATAACTAGGAGAATAAAGTACTTCAATTAAAGCATCCTTCAGCAACGATTATTTGAATTTACCAGATTTAATTGCTAACATGTGAAAAATCAAAGGACTGACGGTGTTCTGTAGTATTCTGGTTGTAAGTCACACCTTTATGGAACACTTACAAAAACTGGGGCTTTGCACTGTGGCTTTTCAGTATCTTTATCAGCAGCTATATAATCAGACATTAATAGAGCACAATAATAAAATTTTATTAGAATTGAGTAGGATTGCAGTAGTAAATTGCTTTTCTACTGAAGTAACATACTGATTTTTCTATGGATTCTGACTGCTTCCCCAGATTTGGAAATTCCAGTATTTTATAATAATTATGTTTTATAAAATCTTGAGTTACAAACTTCAAGTAGGCTTCTAATTATATTCTTGTTTCTACTAGTGCAGTCAGTGTGACTTTAATACAAATAATGTTTTGAGTTTACAATATTTTCATAGGATGTGGCTAACAAGTATGAAACCTTACTTGAACGTAGGCTCTCACAGGTCAAAAAACACAGCATAGATTAAGAGTAAGAATCAGAGTTTGTGCTTTTAAATACCTTTGTAGAATTGTAGTTATGCACAATGCACAAGTAGCTTGTGATTGCCTCCAACTATTTTAGCCTTCACCAGTTTATGTTAAAAAGGAGTGAAATGTTGTAAAGAGGGACCAGGGAGAGTGGACCCCTATTGGCTATCAGTGACTTGCAAGTCAAAGCTACTGTACATTTTAAAATAGTCACGAGATTGACTGTCACTTTTTCTACAATGATACTCCAGCAGAAATTCGTAGAGCATTTTTCCTCTCTCTAAGGAAAATAAGATAATTTGGTGTTATGTCTATATGTGTTTTACCACAGGTGAATAATAGCATATGGTCTAAATTTACATTGTCCACATTGTGCAAGTTATTCTGGGAGAAAGAAGAGACATTATTCCTTAGACTTTTGAGACAACTTTTTATTTAGAGGCTCAAAAGAATGGCCAAGAAATGTTTCACATTCTGATGAAGAAGAGATGATTAATATGGACAGATTATTTCTACAAATCAGCTGAAGACATACGTAGTATGTAAGCTAGGCTTTTTGCTTTTGTTTTCCTTTTATAACGTGACCAGAAGACACTAGGAGAACACAGGATTGCTGGCAAAGGTGGTAGTAAGGAATGCAACATGGGTTTTGATTCTATTCTATTTTTTCAGGCTGTTTTGTCATTAAGTATTTGTTCTTCTGATCTATTCTTTTTTGGTACCATATGCTTTCATCTTTGTATGTGACATTGCGTAGGTACTTAAACTTATTGAAAGAAAAGAAATCTTAATTTAGCTACAAATTTTAAATGCAGATTTATGGTTTGGGGTTTTTTGTTGCTGTTGTTAATCAGGAATGTGATTTTATATAGTTTTTATCAGTAAGTAAGTATTTATGTTGAAATAGATTACCATGTGTGTAACATCAAAATCTGCCAGATGCTTAAGCAATGTGTTGTCATGTTTCTACTTGAGTAGAGAAAGAGTGCTGAACAGGTTTTTTTCGTGCCATTAGAACTGTTAAAATTGTTTCTTACAGCAAATTACTGCATAGGTTGACATTGTTAAAACTGAACTATTTTGGTAGTAAATGCTTACTACCTCCCCACATGTTGTATGGAGCTGCATGTGATTGCAGCAAATCATGTGTCTGCTATAGTAGGTGGCTCCTTTGGAATTTGTAGTGGTTTACATACATATATCTTCACAGATTATCTCAGAAGCACCTGAGATTTCCACCAGTGTATATTGGAAGAATAAGATAATGATAGTTACACAGCTTGCAAATTAAAAATGCTGGATATAAATTGGACCAGCAATTCCAGTATCCATATCACAAACAGAATGCGTTATTCAGAGAAAGTACTTTTCCTCTCAGGAAGATCACACTAACATAAAAAGATCCTGCAGTGTTTTGGAGCCAGCACATGTGTTCATATGGAATGGTAGGATGGTGCATGTGGTTTATGGATTCCCATCAAAGTTCTTTCCAAGAAACTTGCATGGAAGGTGATGGCATCACAGCAAACTTCTTTTTCCTCTAGATTTCCTGGGTAGGAGAGAATAAGAGAATAGAAGTCTGTTCTTCCTGTAGCTGCAGACTTTAGTGTACACCTTCCATGGAGTTGCTGGCAAATACATACCACTACCCTTTAGCATGTCATTGTCTTCTTCAGATGCGAATTGTCTTCTCTATTCACATACATGGAAAGAAACCTCATGAATATGTAGTATGCATGTGTGTGTGTGTAGAAGGGCAGTGGACTTAAGGCTTGTCTGTTTTAAGCATCGAGAAAAATCTTACTATTGTGTTAGATTTCATATACAGACCACTAACAATAAACACGTCTAAAGCTTACTAATAAAATAAACATTATGGTGATCAAAATATATTTAGCAGTGTATGTGAAGATTGGAAGGTGTTTTCTCTGTACCGTGTATGTCTATTTGCTTCCATAATGGGCAGCCTAACGTTAAGCTGTAAGTGTAGATATTGAGTAAAAGAGGTCAAGTTGAAGCGGAGTGTTAAAGTGAAGGTGTGTGTCCTGTTAGTAACCACTCCAGATATGGAACGATCTTGTGTAAATGTGGAAAAAATCATAAAGAGCATTGATTCTGTACTGACATGTCACAGCAGTAATTTTGTATTCATTTTTAATGGTCCATTTAGTTTTGGGCTTTGTTTTCCAACAGGACTTTAAAGAACAGATTGATTCCTTTGTATGTTTTTGTGCATGTATGTTTCATTTGTTTTATTAAGAGAAGATAGTTGGATAATTCAAATGGAAGGATAGACTTTGTAGTTAAAGAATAGGAGTTTAAGGGCAAGAGTCACACATCGACCTCTAATGCATATTGTTTTTTGGCATAGAGCAGGTCATTTTTGATAGGAGATAGCCTTGAGTTGGCTTCCTACCTACAGTGTATTTCAGTAAGTGTAGCAAGTCATGGATGTACATAAAATACTTTAGGAGTCCTCCAACAAAAGCCTCTAGAAGCACAATTTATTCTTATCACAACTATTCTGAGTAAGGCATGTATATGCTAGAATGTGCGTATGTTGCCATATTTAAGAGTCTGTTTTAAAGAAAGAGTCTTAATGAGTTTTGGAAGTTAAAGGTTATTGTATCTGATCCTGAGAGAAATTACTTGCTAGTAACTGAGGCTCTTGTCAGTGTACTGTCCCTTGTGTATGCATAAGGTTCCTCAAATGGTTGCGCTATGGGGTTTTGTCCTAGCCTTCTGTACATAGTGTGCGTGCATCTCACCTTCCCCATATTCTTTGCTGAGGGGATAGTGGGTACATATACTTTCCATCCTTTAGTGTTCTTTCCTAACCTTTGGTTGCTGGAGTCTCCAATAGAGCAAAAAGTAAGCTGCAAGTAATATGCATCTAAGGATGGGAGAACCCCCCAAAAATCTGCCAGTAAACATTGTTTCTATAGTGGTTATTTTTATGCCTGTTGCAGTGTGAGCAATTTCAAAGTGAGCAGTTCAGTTGGAAATAGCTTGTGAATTCCTTAATAAATAGCTACTGTTTATCAAACAAAACAAGCTCTTCCGTAAGTATCTACAATGGCATAGGGCTTGTTACAGATGCATGTAGATCTCCAGGACCTATCTTGTAGTTGCCACAAAAAACACAATTTCTCTTTAAGGATTGCTTGCACTAAAGTTTCTTGGCAGTTCATCAGAGAGATGATACATTATTCTAGAAGATCAAGCCACAAAAGTATTAAATTTATTAGGTGAAGTCTGTTGCCTTCTGACTTTTCAGATGTGGAGAAGCAAAGGATACACACAGAAGAAGCTACACACTAAGAAGGGTAGGGCTTTTCTTGCATCAGGTGTGTGCATCAGATGTATGTAATAGTGTCTGAATTCTCAAGAAGATAGATCTGTTTGAGAGAGGTATTTAAATGTTGATTAAGGAGGAATTCAGGGGACAGATTAGGTAGGACTTCAGAATGCCTTATTTGCATGGTAAATACTGTATTTAGTGTACTATTTAGGGTAGTGCATGAATCTCATCATCAGTTCATAATGAAGTTAACTGCTATTACAAGTTCTGTCCTTTCAGTCAGCTGGAATCCTAAAAGGGTTGCCACTGAATTACAGTGTGTCCACTGTGAGTACTAAGCTCAAGATCACTCCCAGAGGGAGGTGATCAGAGGCACAAAGTCTAGTTGGAGGCCAGTAACTACCGGTGTACCCCAGGGGTCAATATTGGGTCTGATGCTGTTTCACATCTTCATTAATGGGCTAGATGATGGGGCAGAGTGCACCCTCAGCAACTTTGCAGATGACAGCAAACTGGGAGGAGGAGCTAACAGACCAGAGGGTCGTGCTGCCATCCAGAGGGACCTGGACAGGCTGGAGAAATGGGCTGACAGGAATCTCATGGAGTTCAGCAAGGGGAAGTGCAAAGTCCTGCAGCTGAATAAGAACAACCCCAGGCTGGGGTACATGCTGGGGGCTGCCCAGCTGGAAAGCAGCTTTTCAGAATAGGACCTGGGGGTCCTGGTGGACACCAAGTTGAACGTGCACTAGCAACATGTCCTTGCAGCAAAGACGGCAGAATCGTGGGCTGCATTAAACAAAGTACTGCCAGCAAGTCAAGGGAGGTGATCCTTCCCCTCTGCTCAGCGGTGGTGAGGCCACACCTGGAGTAGTGTCCAGTGCTGGGCTCCCCAGTACAAGAGAGACATGGACACGCTGGAGAGAGTCCCACAAAGGGCCGCCAAGATGATGAAGAGACTGGAGCATCTCCCTTAGGAGGAAAGGCTGACAGAGCTGTGAATGTTCAGGCTGGAGAAGAGAAGGCTCAGGGGGATCTTATCAACATATATCTGTATCTGAAGGGAGGGTGCAAGAGAACGGAGCCAGGCTCTTTTCAGTGATGCCCAGTGACAGGAATATTTGCTCAATACAGCATTCAGAAGAGTGCACGACAGATAATAGAAGCTGCTAATATTTAGCAGAACCACTTGGTGTGTCTGTACCACTTCCCTTTGTGTGTCCTTCATTGACTGGCTTTTTTTCTGCTGCCAGAGATTTCCCAGTGCTTTTGCTATACTGAATAATGAGTTAGTGGTATGTGAGAAGCTAGCAGTATCTTGTTAAAGAACAATGTATATCTGATCTAAAAAACTTAATGCAACATGCTTCATTTAAACTATTGGCATTTATGTAATGTTGTATGACTTCTGATTCAAAGCCATCATGTCTCTCACTTGGAATCCGGACAGAGCTTACAGATATTCACACTGAAAAAATTCTCATAAATTAAGGCTGCAGTTTCCTGTTACAGCTGAGTCAAGTAAACAGGTTGCTGGTGCCAAAAAGGTGTGTATGTGTGGGAGGGTTGGGTGTTCTTTCTCCCTTTTACTTTCTATGTGGCTTTGCCTTTTTCCTGCTCTTTCCCAGTCACAAATTAAGCTAATATAACAGTTTATTTGAAATTTTGCCAGATTAATTCTGTTCCATCTCAGTGGTTTTAACATGTTTCCTGAAGATTATGACAGCCAATGCAAGACAAGCAGATGTCAATAGGAAGGGATAGGATGAAGGATCTTAGGCTTTTCTTTTGAACAAAATAGTAATTTGGTGGAAGCTCTAATGTGGAACTGCACCTCTTTGAAAGGTATTGCATACTAACCACACTGTAATTTAGAAATTGTTTTGGAAGGACTGTTGGATATATAAGGGAACAGTCCTGCAGAGAGTATACCTTAGTGTGTGGATGTTACCAAATAATGAGTTAAATGATTTATCTCCTGGGGAAAAGAAACCATCTAACTGGAAACAGCTGGATGTTTTGAAGTTAAGTCAAGATGGAACTAAGTATGTGGCTGTGTATCTTACATAGTTCAAGGAGACTCTCTTGGACGTTTTTATATACGTGAAATGGGGTATATACAAAAATGGGGTGCCCCAAGCTGTACATACCTCTTCATGCACATGGGTGGAAGTAAAAATGTGTTTGTGCATACATGAAAACATTTTAGCCTATTTTAACAATTTGAGTGTATTTATGCATGCATGCATAATATGACTGTGCTTCTGCATTCCTCTCTCTTTAAATCATAGAGATTGTTTAACTGAAAAACTATGTTATCACACAGTTTTCTTTGCCTTTATGCATACAGAAGACTGTCACTGTTTTGGAGGACATATCCGATAAAGAGCAGATAATTTGTTTGCATGTATTTCATTAACAGGTGATTCAGAGTAATTCAGTTTGGAAGCTGAATTTACTATATTAAATACAGAGGAATGCTGTAAGTTTCCTTAATGTGTTTGAAATATAATTGTTTTGACATAAACTTGACTTTTCATTTTCCTGTGCTTTTAAGGATTTCACATTCTATGTCTTGTTCCTTCTCATTTTTTTTTCTCCTTTATTTTTTTTTTATTTCCTGTATTTTTCCTGAAAGATCCTCAGCATTTTTCTAGCCCTTTGATGAATAAGAGAATATAAACGTAGGGAAATACTGCACATCCTTCAAAAAACAGTGAAGAAAACTGGTTTTGTATGTTGACTTCTACAGTCATTTTGCCTGTTAATCTTAAAGAAAGAATGCTCAAAGAAAAGCTGTGTAGCTAATCTGAGGTCAGTTCTGCAATTCATACGCTGCATAGTAGCTTTTGCAAATCTCAGTTCTACCCTCTTAGTTTATGGCCATTTAGAATTTGGTTTAGCAGAAAGGTTGAACTTCACAGTGTTTTTTTATGGAACAATAACAAGTCAGATGAAATAGTACTTTTTCCAAGGAGGTAAACCTATCTGCACTATTACTGTGTTTTACAGCTCACATAGAGTTTCATCAGTGTGGCTTAATACAGTGCTGATGATAATGCAAAACAGCTTCTATAGCAATTTTTACAGTTCATGAATCTTTATTCTGAAACAGTTTTTAAAGAAATTTGTCAGTGGGGTTTTTCAAAACCCCTCTTGTAAAACCCACTTGTTCTTATGAAAAATCTTTTCCACTAGCTACCTTTATTTCTGTACTTAATCTGAAGGACTTGAAACACATAGTTTATGATTCATGAAATTGATATGCACATTAGATCTACTGGCATAGGTGGCATCAAAAATAGTACTTCTCTAGGAAGATAATTTCTTATTTCCACATTGATAGGCTCTATCCACATGTACACAACTGTTAGTCACTTTCTGTTTTTTTCTCTGGTTCAGCAAGTTCTGATAAGGGATATCTGAATACCCATGTGATGAAAAAGTATCTGCAATTATGATTTTCTCAGCCGTTAAAAAGAATCTTACTCCAATTATCCTTAATACTGAAAATGAAAGATTGACTTTCCATTTTTGTTGTTGTGGAAAAATTGCTCTTAGCTGCAGTAATTCATACTATTGATATTTTCTATTTCAGTTGAAGAAGGAGAGCAAATACTACTTCGCAAAATATTTTTCTGAATGCAGTTTTCCTGCTTACAACATGAAGAAACAGGCATAATGCATGTTTATGTACTGTACTCATGAGATGCTGATAATATTCCTCTATTTTATGGGTTTTTAGACGAATGTTAATGAAGAATTTACTGAGTTAGAGAAAAGGGGAGGCGTATTTAGGCTTTTGGTAAGTTCCTCCTGCTGTGTTTGGATAGATTCTTAGGTTGGGAAGTCTCATGGTTTTAATTCTCTTAAAGCAATATGTTTTGCTTTTGGTTGAGCAATTTTGGTGTTCCCTAAATCAACTAAAGTTTCCATTTTCTAGAGGTTTTTAGCCTTTTTTGCTTTTGTTACACCTACTGCTAAGATGAAAGGCAGTGGCAGAATTTGCTATAGATCCTGCCTTCATTAATATGATGGCATCTAGCTTTATGATTTTGATGTGGTCTGAACTAGCTACAGTAAATAATATGGCAGAGAACATGAGATAAGTAAATAACAGTGATGATAACATAGAAGTCTTATTTATTCATACTGTGATGGAGCCTGATCAGGATTTGCTCACTCTTCCTCTTACAAATCTTACTTTGGAGTCTGGGCAAGAATCTTGGGAGTTTTTTATGTTACTCTGAAACTGAATACAAGCACAGGTGGCATTTTCTTTTTATCCCTTTTTCTCTCTCCTGTTAGAAATGGTAACATTTTTTAAAATCAAGTGTTTAAGCTGAGGCTCATAAATTCACATCTAATTCCCAAAATGTCTGTTTTTAAAATGTTTAGTATCTAATTGCCTTACTGCTGGTTGTTAATTTGAAAATGTACTATTTTAGACTTCTTCATGATTGAAATTGTTACCAAAAATTCTAGAAAAATAATGCCAGGGGAATTTGAACACTTAAGTATTCATTCTGGGTTATGTTCTCCATTTTATTGAAAGCTGTTATAATTTACTGCAACTAATCTGTAAGCCTTCTTCCTGGCATAATAATTTGTGATTTCTTTGATGCGAGATAGGCAGGAGGAAGACTGCAGCTCAGACTTGCACTTAACATGTGTGGAAGAAATTTAGGGTAATAGTGATAACATCTCAGTCTCATAGCTCAGAAGAAGAAAAATAAGATTGTATTTTGTACAGCGACCATCTGCTCTTCATAGTGTGGCCTCAGTGGCCTTGCACACAACTCCAGTACCTGCATCTCCACTGAAGAAAGGACCCATGCATGACTGATTCCCTGCTGATTACTCAAGGCTTGAAACATACCATGACCTAGGGACCCATGAAACTTACTAACATCTTCTCATATCCAGAATACTTTATTTCACAAATAAAAAGAGAAATTTCTGATTATTTTTCAAGTATTCTTTTTCACAGTTGAAGGTTTTATTTCTTTAATTACTGGGTTTGTTTGAGGGTTTTTTTGTGAGTTACAATTAACTCTTGAAATAACTCCCCTCTTTGAAAATGTTTATTGTTGTTGAAGACAAACAAGTGTCCTGCGTAGACTCAGAAAGTCTGGAAAGGTACTCACTACCAAACTGTTGTTTATATAAACCTTCAGTATGATGACTGTTAGCTAGTACCTGAGCACTGGAGAAGGGTAGCAGTGTCGAGGCTGACCAAGTCTCCACTGCGTGGATTGCCTAGTTGACAAATTATTTCTCAGTATTTGGCCAACACTTGATCTAGCAGTATCTTCAAAGGTTAGATGCAGCAATAGGACTCCAAGCGTGTTACTAGTAAACAGCTAGCTCAGTAAGGGCCCTGAGAGCATCCCCACCCCTTGCCAGGGCTCAGGACCAACATATGATAATGCAGCTGAGGGCTGCTCCTTCCAGTCCTCAGCTGGGGGCTTTACCCCCTTGGGGTGAAAGTCGCAGGCAGGGCCAAACCCTATCCCATGGAAGCCACTTTCAGCTAAGGTTCTCCTCAGCCCCACCCAAGCCCCAGCTCCAGTTGCCTCGCAGCACTACCTGTGCCTCAGCACGCACCCCATTCATCTGGCCCTGGACCGTGACCCCTGGCTGGCTTCTGGACTGACCCCGGCACTGCCTTGTCACTCTGAACCTGCCCACCGGTCATGGGGCTGTGTCTAATGCTGGTTCCCCTCACTGGCCTTCACCCTTACCCCAACCCAGCTTGACCCCAGACCTGCTTTATCACCGCAGACTTGGCAGATCTGAAGTTGGGGCTGTTCCCCTGGCCTTCCCTGCTCCCTCGCTGAGGACAGTGTGGTGGGTCCTGGCTGGTGATCCTCAGCCCTGCTGGCCCGAGGTCCCTCACGGCTGCTCAGCCCCAGGGAGCAGCCAGCCCTCACTACACACTGTCACAATGGCTGCTTAGTGTCTAGCGAGGAAGAATAAGCAGGGGATGGTGACACCGTTGAACAAAATAAGTGGGAGGATGTGGCTTCAGAAGACAGTAATGCCTTTCCCAGCCAGGGAACAAGAAACCCCTTTGTCTGCTGTTGAAACAACTGTGTTATTAAATGGAGTGGTGTCAGTAGGGTTCTTGCTCGTCTTTCCTGTTCCTCGCAAGAAGTGTCCACCTTGAGGCAGTTCCTTTCTATCCTTTAGTTATCTTGTCATTTCCCTGGTATTCTTCCATAGAGAATCTGGAAAGCATGCTTTTGCCAAGTAGCTCCTCATCTCTGATAAAGGTTTATCACCCAAGAGGCACTGAAGCTCTATCAGAGCTGAGCCAAGTCAGTTACTGTACTTGGCTAAGAAATACGGCTTTCGTGTAATCCAGTTTCCCCTTCTGGGAGAAACCAGAGGACATAAATAAAGTAGAATATGGTAAAGTTTCTGGGTTTCTTAAGTAATCCCATTTGGAAATAAGGTATATCATTAAAATAACAAACAAATGTGCTCAAGCACTAATTTCTGTAACTGGATTTGTCTAAAGTGCTTTTATATTCTGTGGTCCAAGGTTAACAATACAAAAATGTGAACAAGCAGGAGCTAAAGAGAGATTTATAGTGGTGTTACAAGAAGAGGGCTACATCATAAGCAAATTTCTTCTGGGAGGAATAGTAATGGCATTAATAGTCTCAAGAGCTCTGTCCTCCTCTCTCGTTCAGACTAGCTTATGATCATTGGGTACAGAAATGTAGTGGATTTGCTCTATGTGATTTAGAAGCAACCCTCCTGAAATGGACATTTCTGTGACTCAGACTGATGGACATTAGAGTGTTTATCTATACCTACACTAAAGATTATTTTTTATTTCCCATTTGGCTGTCACATTTCTTTTGTAACTTTCAGTATCTTTTGCACACATGATTAATCTGTAAAGTAATAGCATTTAACAACTGGAGAAATACTTACATTCTATTCACAGTCAAAATTAAGCACTTACAGAAGATCATGAAGTTTATGATCAGACAGAAAAAAGGCATGACTTTATTTTTAACTTTTGTTTATGATATGCTAATATGCATCCATTCCTCTGTGTGCTTAATTGATTTATTTAATTATTGGCAGCTATCCAAAAATATTGAATGATGACGTATTCAACTCAGTGCAATTTGGACAGAATTCGTGAGATAACATACTTGCAGTAGAAACAGTCTTGTCGTTACTGTCCACCTTGCAGTGCTGTTCATATTATAGTTTATTAATTAAAGGCAATTATCTGAACCAGTGACACTTTGTTTCAAAACAGTGTTTAAATGGATATCTAACACATTGCAAATTAGAAAATTGGGTTTGTTTCTTTTTTAATGCCCGAATTGTACACTGGTATGATGTAGAGTACAGCATCTCTTCTCCTAGATTCTTTCTTATTATCTGCTGAAGAAACTGCTTTGGTGCAGTTTAACAGGGGGTGTATCACTCCACAAGTGCCTTAAGATACTAGATAAAACTGTAATGCATGTGAAGCTCCAGCCTTTTTTACCTTAATATTTCTGCTTGAAATGCTTTCTTCAACTTGACTAGTGCTGTGGGACAGAGGGACCATCTGCAGCTTCAGAGGTGGATTCGCAGATGGACTTAGGGACCATACTTGGAAGTGCTTCCCTACCATCACAGAATGCAAAGGACTGAGTTAGCTTTCCAGCCTGTCTTCTCAGTGCATGAGAAGTCGTGTACCTTAGGAGGAAATTACAATCTTAGGAGAAAATTACAGGCTTACCTAGTGCTAGGGCTTAGGCACTTCTCTCTGCATAGGGTTTACAGTATTAAATGTGTCCTGCAGAACTTTTTCTCCTCGTTCAAAAAGTAATCTCAAGTGAACTAGTTTACTTTTCAAATAGAGGAATAGGATGTGGTATGAAGGCTGCTTTTATCCAGAAGTTCAATAATAACACTCACAAAAAGTGAAGGCTATATAAGGGGCAGGGGAAGGAGAGGAAGAGAGTCATATTTCATAGTCCTTAAGACTTTCACTAAACCTGAGGGAGAGAAACCAGGAGGGAGGAGCATAACAGAAAAGTTTATGGGTGAGGGGAGAGAAATCATAGATAGTAGTTCTGGGTTACAGTTTCTGTTCTGTTAATTACGTTACAGTATGTATCTTCTGCTGATCTCACATGGATCCTATGGCAAATATTCCTGGTGTCAGAATACATTGTAAATACACAAGTTAAAAGACTAAATGAATGATGAGAAGTACGATCAAAAAGAGTGCAATATGCCAAGGGTTGCATCATTTTCTTTAGCTGTCTGCTTTTGAGGTCTGTGCAGGTGGTGTCTGATGAGTAGTGAAAGAACAGTTCTGAAGTGATTCCAGCTAGAAGCAGAAAGGATTGTTGGAGCAGCATCTGCCTCCTTTTCAGTCTGCTGGCTCAGCCATGTAGCCACAGGAGTGACACATATGATGAGTCTCTTAAATCTAAGATGTAGTTTCTATACCTATGGAAGTAATTGAAGACTTCCATTCATAGAAAGCTCTCGTAAGCATCAAAGTCTCAATCTGTGTACCAGTAAGATGAGTATTCACTTACTGTTACCTTGTGAAACTGATACTAGTAGGGCAGCACAATTTGCATATGCTCATCAATAAAGATTTCTTTTCCAGACTGACAACAAGGACTTCAGTAACAAAGCTGATCAAACTTTGAATAATCCTTTGATTGTGAAAAATCTGGCAGAATCATGATAATGTAATGAATGGGTTACACTGGTATAATAAATTACTGGAAGTTTTCATAAAAAGGAAAGTACAGGTAGTGATTAATGTACTGATACAGTGATAACAAATCCTTCAACACATCATTTGATTCCAGTTTACAGTGCCATTTTCTTTAATTAGTTCTCCGAAGGGTTATGCATCAGATTTTTTCTTCATAAATTAGCCTTTGAAATGCCATGTCAATATTTTCAAAAACTTATTCACTGAAGTACTGAATCCTTGGAATTAAGGGGTAAAAAATCCATTAAATTTTAATTCTATAACTTTTTAGCTTTTACAGTACTTATTTCAGTGTTAAAAACCATTATGTTAATACTTCCAAGTAGTCATTTTTGTGGGGTTTTTCTTTACAGCTCTCCGCAAATTGCTTTCTTAAACTTGAGTTTTACTGGTAAAGGAAAGTGTGCAGTTTGATGGCACCTTCTATCTGCTTACAGTGTAACAGCTTCTGAATGAGGCATCCGATCGGCAAAAAATATCTAGAAAATCTTCAGTGAACAGAATATTTATGATTTTTAGCAAAATCAAAAGGAGGAGAAGGAAATACGTTGCTTATGATGTCTGATCAGTGAGGCAGTAGTTCTAATCAATAATCTTGTCTATGGGGGAAAAATCAATTGGTAGTTATTGGGAATTTCCCCACAAGTCTCCCAATGCCCCACCCAGGGAAAAGGAATAGCAAAGCGTGGATCCCATCACACAGGACTGTGGTGTGGTACAAGTATTCATGTGATGGGGATGACAGGAGTTGTGTGGTGGAAGTTTGAGTGAATAGAGGCATTCAGAGAGTCTGTAGAATGTGCACTGAGCACAGCTTACAGGAGCAGTGGTCTGTGTGATTTTGTGATGTTATACATAAGAAAAAAAGCATAGAAATCGCAATAACAATGATTCCCCCCCTTTTTTTTTCTCTGCTAAATTCATGTCACTCAAAAAATGTGGAGCATAGTAATGAGTAGCCACCTTCCCAGCAAGATGCACTGTGCAGCATAATTCTTCTGTACTCCATTTATTCTTTCACTTACCCAAAACATCTCTGGAGAACCTGCTGAATGTTTTTCTCCTTGCAAAAAGAGAGAGACATTAAGTCAGTACAAGCCTCCACCTTTCTTAGGAATTGACAGCAGACTTTACTGGTTGTGTAGGTTAGAGGAAATAGTGCTGATTCACAGTGCTGCCTGTGGGGAGCATTTTGTTAAAGATTTAGCTCCCATCTGAAGGGAAAGAAGAATTTTTACAGTTCGGGGGAGGGGGGGAAGTATATATTTCACGTTCTTTTAAGACGATCTCAAGCTTTATGTTACAGAAAGGTACTTCATGAAGCTCTGTACTCAGGTTCTACTCAGTGTTACGTACTAGCGACCTAGAATTCAGCCATGGCAGGGGATATATATATATATATATATATATGATTTTTAAAATGGCTTTCTTACTTAGGGAGTCAAAATTTCCCTTTTTTGGTTATTCTGTCTCACTAATAACTTAAAAATAATAATTTTACATTCTACATTTTCTTTGAAATTTGAAAATGTGTTAAAGGCAGTGATGCAATGCCTTCTGTAATGTTTCAGCCTTTGGCAGAAAATTTTTTTATGTAATACCTGGTTCCCAGCAGATAACATGGATTGACCTAGCCTATTACAGGCAAGTTGCTCCCATAACAAGAGAGCAAATTCCCTGCACAATGTCCCTGTTGCTAAATTGGAGAGAGATGGGTTTGATGGATGGACTATTTGATGGATAAGTAATAGGCTGGATGGCTGTATCCAAAGAGTTATAGTCAAGGGCTCAATGTCCAAATGGAGATCAGTAACAAATGGTGTCCCTCAGGGGTCCGTATTGGGACTGGTAGTGTTCAGTTTCGTTATTAATGACATAGACGGTGGCATTGCGTGCAACCTCAGCAAGTCCACAGATGACACCAAGCTGGGTGGTGTAGCTGATACACTAGAGGGAAGATAGGCCATCTAGAGGGACCTTTACAGGCTTGAGGAGTGGGCCTGTGTGAACCTCATGAAGGTCAACAAGGCCAAGTGTTGCAAGTCCTGCTCCTGTTTCAGGGTCGTGCCCAGTATGAAGACAGACTGGGGGATGAATGGTTTGAGAGCAGCCCTGCGGAGGGCTTGGGGTTATTGGTGGATGAAAAATTGGACATGAGCCAGCAACGTGCACTTGCAGCCCAGAAAGCCAGTCAAATCCTGTGCTGCATCAAAAGAAGGGTGGCCAGTAGGTCGAGGGAAGTGATTCTTCCCCTCTACTCCACTCTCCTGAGACCCCACCTGGAGTACTGTGTCCAGGTCTGGAATCTCCAGTACAAGAAAGACCTGTTAGAACGAGTCCAGAGGAGGGCCACAAAAATGGTCAGAGGGCTGGAACACCTCTGCTTTGAAGAAAGGCTGAGAGAGTTGTGGCTCTTCAGTCTGGAGAAGAGAATGCTTCAGGAAGACCTCATTGTGGCCTCTCACTGTATAAAGGGAACTTCCAAGAAAGGCAGAGAAAAACTTGTTTACCTGTAGTGACAGGTAGCAACAGGACAAGGGTCAATGGTTTTAAACTGAAAGAGGTTTCTATAGAACATCAGGAAGACATGTTCTACAGTGAGGGTGGTGAGAGCCTGGAACAGGTTGCCCAAAGAAGTTGTGGATGCCCCATCACTGGAAGTGTTCCAGGTCAAGTTGGATGGGGCTTTGAGCAACTTGATTTAATGAAAGATGTCCCTGCCCGTGGCAACGGGGTTGGACTCTTTAAAGGTCCCTTCCAACCCAAACCATTCTGTGGTCCTGTGGTCTATTTACATACAGAACATTTTTCTCTATCTTTGAATCGCAGGCTCATTTAGTTTGGAAAGGTATTCTTGAGATTCTCTAGTCTACCCCCCCTACTCAGGCAGGTTCAACTACTGTGGGTTTCCCAAGGCTGTGTCCAGTTGGGTTTTCAGTGTCTCCACAGGTGTAGACTCTGAAGTCTCTCTAGGTAACCTGTTCTGGTGTTTGACCACTGTCACACTAAATGTGTTTCCTCAAGTTCAGAATGAATTTCCTGTTTTCTGATTTGTGCCCATTGCCTCTTGTCCTGTCACTGAGCACAACTGAGAAGAGTCTGGCTTCCTTTTTTCCTTTTTTTCCCTGTCATCAGGTATTTATACACATTGGAAAGATCCTGGTTTGCACCAGGAGGTGCTGTTATGATCCCTGCAAGAAAGGCACTCAGTCTGTAAGATGTAATTTAAAATACTATCTATTAGACCTAACACTCTAAGGAGAGAATAGTGTAGACAACCTTTAGACAGTGGGAGCCCCGGGTGGTGTAGCATCAAATGGGCCACTGATGCATGTGCAGCATGCTGGGCAGTCCGTGCCTGTAGCAGACATTCTCACATTTTGGTCGTTCGAGCTATAATAGTACTTTCTTACAAGGAAACAACTCTGTTCTTGATTTCTACTGGCAAACAGAAAGGACGTCCACATGAGAACTTCTTGGAGCACTTGTAAGTGTGGCAACGCAAGGCCATGCAGGTGGCATAATTGCTGGTACCCAGCAGGAGCTGCCTGCAGGCTTTGTTGTAGTGTGCTGAGTTCATCCTGCAGCCAAGGGAGTTGTGCAGCACAGCTCGGGCTTGGGCTCACTGGTTTGCTGTTGTGTGGATCACTAACACTCTGATGCACGACAGTCTTCTGGTCAGGATCACTGCAGATCCTCCATGGTCCAGAAAACTTGGTAATTGGATATATTAGGTGTACTTCAAAGCCAGCATGTTTGGCTTGGTTTTCTGTGAGCTTTAATGAGAAATGATTTAATGAGTTAGCATACGCTTGTTTAGATATTTGCCTTTTTCATGAATAATAAAGAGTGCTTAGGACTTGAGGAGCAGTAATAGTGTTTGTGAGGTGATAAGTAGATCAGGTGCTAACAGAGAAATAAAATGGAAAAGTAGTAAATATCGGACAGACGTAAAATAGCCTACTCCAACATTTTAGCGAAGTATTTATTAAATATGTCTGTGTAGCAAGAGTTTATAACTGTTTTTGATATGCCTTTAGGCTGTTGCAGAGTATTTGCAGTGTTGGTCATCCACACTGAACAGATACTTTAACTGGCATTTGTTATGTTGTCTTTTCAAGTAGTTGCCTGTAATATTTCAAACTACCACAGAAGATGTAAGAGATGCAAATATGTGTCTTGCTAATAAGTAGAGAAATGAGTTCTTTTTCATGTATACTGAGGAGAAAATGGTTTTTTAATCTAGCAATAACTTATTTCGTATACTAAAATGAAGATTTCTGATCTGATTTTGACTCAGGTAATTGTTAAAAACAGGGTGCTTGATACTGTTTCCCGAGCTTGTGTGAAAATTTGCGTAGTGCTCCATCTACATACCTACTGTCATGTTGTAGGCTTAATCTTCTGATAGAAATTTGCTATATTGTATATTTAAATACTTTATTGTATAGCAAGTTTTCTAAACTCTGTTTTTTAAACACTTAGATTTATAACTTCCTGGCATGCTTTTGATTGAGTGGTCTGAATATAATGCTTCTTTAGCTCCATTTCTACTGAAAAGTATCTTACAGAAACTGTATCTTACATATTTGCACAGACTGAAGATTCTTCTTTCCTTTTCATAGGATAAGAAATGGGTTCTCAATCATGAAGATGTCACACTGGGAGAATTACTGGGCAAAGTAAGTAATCAAGTGAGCTAAATAATATTTAAGTAAGTATATATTAATCATTAAGATTATACATTTCCTATTTGCCTTATCCTTTAAATTATTGTGGTATGCAATTTTTCTATCAATTATTTAATACACAAGACAGCACTGTGCTTTAAACAAATGTAAATCACATTTAGTCATAAATTATAATAATGTGTGTGCTGAAAGTGTGTAACTAGCATATGTATTTTTCTCTTTTGGAAGGCTTTTAATCTAACTAGATTTCTATAAAGCATGGTGTGGCTGTTTTACTTTGTGCAGTCTTAGAAAGTATGTTGTTGTGAAATGTAAACAAAAACATATAAATAAACATATTTATGTTATGTGTTTATGTATAAAATTTATGTATTTATGTGTAAAATTTGATATAATAAGATTATTAAGTCAATATTTGTTAAATATTTGTTGCTTTTCTATGATTAATTGAATGTCAGGTAACTTAACAATGACATATGTATTAAATTAATTCTTCTACAGTTTAGTTTATATCACAAATTCTGCTTAGGAGCTATGTCTTTAAAATCAGGTAAGCTCTGTACCTCACTTACTTACATTTTTAGCACCTTTACACCTATGAAGACAGCTGCGAGTGCCACTCTGGATACAATGTTCCAAAAGATTTTCCAAAAACTGGAAAATATGCTTAAGTGAAGAGGAGACAAATGAAAGCAATAATTGTCTTCTTACTATGATACACACTGAAAGAATTGGTAAACTGTTCGAGAAATCGGGGAATTAAATGCTGTCAGAAAATTGTGTTACCCATGAAAAAATCTCTTTGGCAGTGTAAGATGACAAAAAGTATCATCTTCAGGTAGTCAGAGCTGTGTCTGCATAAAATGCAGGTACTATGACAGCTTCACATGCTTAAACAGAATGGTATCAAGGAAAAAAAGAAAAATGTTTCAGGCATTAAAAAAGCTTTGTCTTGCTAAAAAATAAATATGAATTAGTCCTGATGAGTAAAGACAGTTAAAGCAATCTGAAAATTGACTAATTTAGTAAACTGAATTTACATGTGCATTGCATGTTTTTGGCACAAAGCATTTTTAACATTCAATAAAGACAACTCAGTACTTAAAAGTGATTATAGAAGGATATATTCTTTGAAAAATACAGAGCAGGATAAAAACTTTCTTGGAACACAGTATAAATCTATTATGCATCCATCTCTAAAAAGATACAGTCAAACTAGAAAAGATAAGACAGAACCATCAGCATCCATATGAGAAATTATTAAATGAACTACAGCCATTCACTGTGGAAATGAGAAATCTGAGGTCTATAAAATCCTGAGTGGCCTGGAAAATCATGAAAGCTTAATGCATAAGAGGATGCAAACTTTAGGAAAGACAAAGATTTTCCTTCACCTCAGGAGTGAATGGTCTGTTTGTTTACTCAGTATTAATTCTATAATACCCACAAATTGAAGGTTATATGAAAGGAACATGTTGTATTAAAAATCATATCTACAATAATAATGAAATATTTTCAATAAAGAAAAAAAACATTTTCAATACTTAAGTAGTCCTTAAGGTGGTTTCAGCTTTCACTGCTGAATACTTCTGACTGGAAGGCTAGAGGAAAGAGTGTTGGGAGTGACTCAGTTTCTTATCTTTGGGCACCTCATGCCATTTTAGGTATCAGAGGTAGTGTCCTGGCCTCTAGAAGTGCTACTTTTAGAAGGGCAGATTGCTGTCTTAGATCCTATGCCTTGCTTGCCAGCTATATCTTACTTGTCCTAGGATATATAAAATGGTACTGGAAACCCCTGTTTAAGCCTACATGTCTTCCCTTGTTACTAGCAGCGCATTACTCTTTTCCATCTGTGAGTTTTGTTTTTTCCTTTTCTGTCTTCCTTTGGCAATACAGTATTCAAATGCATGATGTAAAGAAATCCTCATCACTCACAAAAGAAAGGAAGACATTTTCAGCAGAGTTTTGCTGTTTGTTAAAGTCACATGCAGCCCCAGATACCAGGGCACGGAAGTGGAATCACATGGACATTTATCAGACGTAGATTTAAAACTGAGTTGTATTTATTCCTTGGGAAATAAAAAACTTAACTAAAAGCATGAGATCTTCGGTTTTGGGTTTTTTTCTTCTCTTGGGTTTTTTCATTGATACCAGTGTTTTGTTATATACCTCACAATTTCCTTCTTCCTTCAATTTGTGTCCTAATTAATTTTTCTTTTATTTTTATTTAAGTAAAAAGTACATCTGACAGAGATTGTTCTATGGTCTTTATTATTTCGGTTTTCTTCTATGAAAGCTAAAAAAATAAACAACTTACTCTGGGGGTATGTTGTTGAAGACCTAAAAAATCGGATTATAAAAGGAGCTACTTTCTAAATCCTTGTCTAAATGTCAGGCCTTACATACTTGTCTTTTAGAGCAGTGCTGAGCTTAGCATTTAAAAAAATTGTGGGTCATGTAACTTCTTCAGGGCAGACACGACCACACATTTTTTGCAGTGGTTTTAATTTACTATCAAAATTAATATACAGTGTTTTCATTTTTCTTAGTTTGCATATTTTCTTTCTTGTATATGCAAAAATATTTATGTTATTTTGATGTGTTTTTTTCCTAGTTTCACGGATCATCTTACAGGCTGCAAGTTAAAACTATTGATAAAATACAATAGTGTGAAAATGGAAGAGTGTGGGAGTAAGATTAAGAAAAAAAATGTACTACTGTCAGTGTTTAGAAGTTACTAAGAGGTTTTATGAGAAAATTACACATTTAATGTTTTTTTTTCTCTTTCCAGCAAGGTCAAAGTAGAACTCTTACACTATGTCCATATAGTGGATGTACTATGTCTATGTGAACTGCATTGTGTTATGGGCAGATACTGGAATAAAACTTTGTTTTGCTTCATAAACACATTTCAAAGTTCTGCACCAGTTACATTAGTTGTCTGCATTATTTTTTTGGAGATTTGTGAACATTTTGTCTACTTAGAATGATTTTTTTTTTTCCTGATTTCAGGGTAATTTTGGTGAGGTGTATAAGGGAACATTAAAGGATAAAACTCCTGTTGCTGTAAAAACTTGTAAAGAAGATCTTCCTCAGGAACTGAAAATAAAATTTCTGTCAGAAGCCAGGTAGGTTCTCTAAACTTAATTGAAATATATACTTGTTGTGGGTTTTTTTCCAAGTTTTATTACTAGATGGATTTACAAAATCTGACCTTCAGAAAAATTCAAAGAAGTAGTAGTCAAACTTTTTACTTTTTTTCCTCTCCTTTAGTACCTTCCACAACTCTTGCCCTGGTAACTAAGCATAGGTATTTTTAACATGTGAATGCAGTAGCATCTGCACTTTCTGAAACTATCTCTTCGATAAACAAGTGATGCCGATAAAAAGATTTTGTTGTTGTAAGTGCTTCCATTTAGAACTTCTTCTGAGATGTGCCATGAGGATTGGGATAAGAAGACTGGAAGATGTTGTTAATTTAAGTGTGATTATACCAGTCATAAATCCTACCTTACATGCATGACTAACAGAGCTGATCAAATGCGGCTAGGTTACTGTATAGACCCCATTTAGTAATTTTCTCTTTGTAAGTAGAGTTCAATCCAGTAGTGATATTTTATGCTGTGTGAGGCAGCATGTGATTGCATATTTTTCAAATGACAGTCATGCCACAATATGCTAAGTATTCTGAATGTAAGCTGATATATATAGGTAGGTCCTGAGACCTCAGGATAGAGGGGTGTATCGAGATAATTTCACAATGGTTTAGATTAACTTGGTCCCACTTGCTATGAAGCTTCATATGTTTTCATTTTTACTCCCAAACTAGTATGATCAATATGGAAAAGTAAAAGAGAGTATCTACATTTAGAGAATGAAGATCAGCCACCGTACCTATTGAGTAATGTTAATCAGCTCGTAACTTGGCAATTGCAGAGATGTTTCATTTGTTAAGCAGCCTGCCACTAATGGAGCAGTTTTAGTCTGAAAAAAAATGTAATGTGTTATTTCTCACTAAATATGTATGTACCAGGTAGGTTAGTATTTTACTCTTGATCATAGGAAAAAAGGGAAAAAGAGGAGGTGCTTTAAGTCAGCAAATAGTAGAAGAAACATTTAAGTTACAAGGTCTCTGTGTAAATCTTCCTTGCCCTTCATTTTGCTTATAAATCATAGCATGCTGTTCTAGGCTGCAAATGTTCTTATTAAAGTATTGTGTAAGAAGATGTAAATGTTTTTATTTAATTCCCAAAATTAAAATTGCAGTCCTTATATTATTTTAAAACTTATTATATTAATTAATCTCTTAAAGTAAAACTGGAATGAGTGTTCATTTGAAAAATGCAGCAGGAAAGCATAGAGGCATGTTGTACATGCTGTTTTGATGTAACTCTGCTTCTGGTCCACCACTGAAATGCTATTTAATTACAAAGGTTCTTGAGAAACTGCAAACCTGTCAGGCCATTTTTCAGTTATATAGGCAAATGTTATGTAGACAAATGGTAAAATTACAATAATATAGTGTTCAATCTTGATTTATTAGTGAATCAGTATACCCTCCATTTCAAACAGAATGATAATTGATCTGTTACATTGATTTTTTTTCTTTCTGATAACAGTAATGACATGTTCCATTAAAATAACCTTAAGGGTTTAAGATATTTTCCTATAATATTTAATCAGTTTGTACAATGAAGTTTATTAATGTAATAAATTTACTGTGTGTTTTGCAGAATACTCAAACAGTATGATCATCCTAATATTGTAAAACTTATAGGAGTTTGCACTCAACGGCAACCTATTTATATTGTTATGGAACTTGTTCCAGGTAATTTTTTTTCTTTTTTTTTTTTCAGCATATTTTCATAGATATTGTTTCCATAATGTAAAATGTATTGTTTTCTATTTGTCTTGATCTGCATTCTTATGACTGATCTCAAAAGTCACCTGTGTTGTGAGTCTTTGGAAATATTAGGTTCTACTAGCTTTGGAGTGGAGTGAGCTCAACAAATCTGTTGTGAGTTTTTCTGTAGCCATTCAAGACAACAGAATTTGCTGAAAGGTATCTCAGCTCTGTCTTCCTTTTCCTCCTGACAAGATATTACATTGTACTTCGTTTAACAATAGAGTTATATAGTGAATGTTAAGATGCTTGTATTTAAAGAAACTTCATGGCTGGGTAATGTTTCAATTGTAGTAACTCAGATTTGGATCATCTTTGGTAATATGAGAGTTTTTTCGTTACCAAAATATATTGTTCAGTTTATGGGCTGCTCTTGATTTATTTTTGGAATCTTGAGTTCATGTTATTCAGCAATGGCTGGAGAGAATTTCAAGTTGTTGGGATGATAACAGCTTTTGGGCAATTTTACCTCTTTGTTGATTTTCTCAGCAGCTGGAAAATGTGTGGGTTTGGTAGCCTCTAGTACTGCTTAAAATGCAAGACTGTATTTGTTTTATATATCACTGGATTTGTCTTCAAAATTCTAGAGAAAGCTGTTTTAAGAACCATCTCATTCATGAAGACATAGATTGTTTAAAATTCTTGAGTACTGGCTTTAGCACAAGAGCACTGATGAAATCCTTGACCTATTGGAATTTTCTGCCTTTTTTCAATTAGATTATATTAGATTACTATCTTTATATGTGTGATTAACTTTATTAAAATGGAGACTAAAAGCAGTGTCCTAGGTTTTAAGGCACACATTGGTAATCAGCTTCTCCAGACATCTCTGAAGATAAAAATAAATGTTGATCTTTTAAGAAACCAGTAAGAAACCCCCAATCAGTATTCTAAAGAGCCTTATTTGGGAGGTATGTGCTTCTAGTTTGTGTAGGACAGTGTATTTATTTATTGTATAATTTAGATTTATTATTGCTTTCTTAAAGGTATTACTCTAATTGATAAAAATATAAACTAAATAAAATATTACCTGTCATATATAAACAGAAGCTAAAATGCATGTAGCAGCAACAATGTCTTTCATGTATAAATGGAAAGTTACATGTATAGAAGAGATGTGATATAAAACTGCCATTCAGGAATTTACGATGAGAGTTACCGAAAAATAAAATGAATGATTTTTGAAATCCCAAACAAACTGTTCCCCCTCTTTTTCCCTCACCTTCCCAAAATTGCCAAGATAGCCATTGATAGCCACTACAAGAAGGACATTGAGGTGCTGGAGTGTGTCCAGAGAAGGGGTGAGGGGTCTGGAGCACAAGTCTGATGAGGAGCGGCTGAGGGAACTGGGGTTGTTCAGTCTGGAGAAGAAGAGGTTCAGGGGAGACCTTATTTCTCTCTACAATTACCTGAAAGGCAGTTGCAGAGAGGTGGGTGTTGGTCTCTTCTCCCAAGTGACAAGTGATAGGACAAGAGGAAATGGTCTCAAGTTGCGCCAGGGGAGGTTTAGGCTGGATAGTAGGAAAAATGTCTTTCCTGAGAGAGTGGTGAAGCATTGGAACAGGCTGCCCAGAGAAGTGGTGGAGTCACCATCACTGGAGGTGTTCAAGGAACATGTGGACGAGGCATTGTGGGACATGGTTTAGTGCGCGTGGTGGTGTTAGTTGATGGTTGGACTTGATGATCTTACAGGTCTTTTCCAGCCTTAGTGATTCTGTGATGCTGTGAAATTGAGTCAATGAGTCCTTAGTATTTTTTCTTACAAACATTTTATGTATTTGTACATTAACAGAGATCTCTAGAAAAATCTTATTTGCAGCTTTAAGTTATGCTAGCTAGCTGCTGTGAAAAAAGCAATTTAGCAAAGCAGATGGTTTTAAAATATTGATTTGTGATTGCATAATGAATAAATCTGTAATAACCTTTAAAGCATTCTTGCAAATAATTGATTTTATTCTTTTTTACCTATGTAACATTGAAATATTAATTAAAAAGAACTATTGCCCACATCCTTATGAGGCCCCAGTGCTGTGTGGCTTCTCAACTACCATGTAATAAAAAATAACCTGAATTTTACAGTGGTGAATTTTTTTTCTGTGAATTTTTTAGTAGACTAAGAACTGAGCCAACAACTCTGTTTTGAAATGATCTTTGTATTACAACATTTTGTTAATGGAGATCTTCTCCTAGAGGTTTCATCTACTAGTTTGGTACTTACGACTTTCTCTGATTTCATATTGCTGGCTTCTACACTTCACATTCTATTTGGACTCTTAATTTAGGATGGGCTTGAACAACGTGTATGCATATGCCCTCTGCACTCATGGTAAATCAGATGTGCTGGTTTCTAGATACAGAGACTCAAGTATTCTCAGCTCCCTAGGCACATGGTGTGATGCCTTGAGCCAGAGAGCACATGGTGTGAGATCCAGAATCAGTGTAATTTCTTGTAGAGTTCTTCAGAGTGAGACACACCATCTAATTTGTTGAGCATTTCCTGATCATCTGCATAGCATATGCACAGTAAGTGCGATGCATCCAGTGGAGGACTGTGTTCTAATAGCAAGCTGCTATTCAGATAAGGAGCCTGTAAACTTGGTTTATGACCCTGAGCTTCACCTTGCAGCAATACCTGGAGAGAATACACTGGGTAAAGTCCCTCTAGTGGGTAAAGCCTCCAGGGAGGCTACTGAATAGGGAAAACGAGTATTTGAATGCCAGTTTCTTCTTCTGTCTCCACTGCCCAAGAGCAGATTTCAGATGCTGTGTTAGCACATAGCTAATGAGAACTCCATGCCAAAAAGGCATGTTTTATTTTACAATACAGTGAAATAAATCTTATGGTAATTGCAGTACCATGCAGTGAATTTTAAATCCTACATTGAAGGAGTAGAAATGATTCAGATCAGCTACAGGAAGAGCAGACTACAACTGTCAAGTTAATGTTTACTGCCGAGGGTTTTCATACCTTTCAAAAATTATGCTTAAATAATTAGGCTGTTGGAACCTGTTAGTATTATGAAGAACTCCGATAATCATATAGGTTGCTGTAGGTCATTTTCTTTGTAATATTCTTCCTTTTTTTCTTACTACTTTAAAATGAAATATCAGCTAAGTTGGTTTTATGAGGTTTGTTGAAAAGGTGGTATTTGATGGAGTTTTTTTCTGATATCTTCTGATCTAAAAATATTAATACTGCATTATTTCATAACTTAATACAGTAACTTTTTAGTAATCTGTTGTGATACATTTTACATGCTCAGTTTGTCCTAAGACAGACAGAAGTTGTTGAAGTGAGAATTGCTAATTAATTTCGGGAAAAGAAAGCCTGTATGTTGAGATTTGCCAGGTTTGTGATTTTAGTATAGAGCCTTAAGTTTGTATTGTCATATGGACTTGACTAACCTGACTGAAAAGTAGCGTAGTAAAGTTGGGATACTAGTCTTAATATTGTTCAGTGAGGGTTGCTGCGTACTTGAGACTGTGAATGCAGTCTGTAGCCCTCACCACAGGAATTTTCTAATGTAGATAAGCCTTTGTCAGGGATGGTTTCCAATATGTGAAAGCAGAACTTTGTGTAAAAGTATGGTTTATAGTACCGTGTAAGAAAGCGTGTAACTTTTCTGTGATGTCACATCGATCTAAAAATTTGAGCATTTTGCTCCTATTTTCTGGGTTAATTTACTCATTTTTCTTCGCTCTGTGCCTGTTTGCCCAGTAATTTTTTTGTGCTTTATCCTGCGTTGTTGACCTTAAAACTGAAGAAAGGAAAGTAATTATGAGGAGCTGCTTTGATATTCAGAACAGGAAAAGAACAATTTGCCAATGTCTCTAAGGCTGCACAGGGCATAAGAAGTTTTCATAACAGCTCATTTTTAGCAAATTTACATGATGATTGGAGAGACTGCCTGGAAAACGTCATCTGTAAGCTGGCCAGAGTCCAGACTGATAACCTGAAACAAATGGATGCTGGATTTTGATGGGATGTAGAGAAGATTATCAGGAAAATAGTGAAGGGGTTGACGAAACCTCTTTCTTCTTCTTTTCTCCTTTCAGAGTGAACTCAGCATCTTTTCATGGGAAAAGATAGGAAAAGAAGATACTAGAAAACCCTTCTCTTTTACTCTTCCTCGCTATTATCTTCCTGGTCCCAACTTCTCTCTTTGTGATCATGGATCTTATTATGGTATTTCTGCTTTGAGAATAAGGGATTTTAATTCACTGAAACACTCAGGATCACTTAACTCTGTTTTCATCTGCTCTTAATTTTTCATACAATCTCCTATGTAATCAAAAACAAATTGCAGGAGTCCCCTTAAAAATCAAAAGTATTTTTCTCTTCCTAGGTTTAGGGGGAAAAAACAATGAGAATCAAATGTAATCTGTAAGATGCAAAAAGCAATCCCAAGCCACAAAATTCTTTCTTTTCCTTCTTCATGTTAATTTCAGTTTACTTGAATTATAGCTTGTCCTGAAAGGAAAATTCAATTTAGAGGTAGGAACTTTGCATGTTTGTGAACTGTGTGTTCTAGAGTAGGGCATTTTGAAGATAGATGTGTAATCTTGCGGTGCAGTTACCATTTCATGCAACTATTTTAACAGTTTATCTTGTAGAACCTTCAAAGGTGCCTCTGCCCTTCCAGCAAAAAGCGTCTGCACAGGTTGTCAAGATAAGCACCGTCATCACGCCTGCACCAGCTTTCTTTTCAAGGATTTGTCTAATTGTCAGTGGGTGCAAACATCTTTATAAGTGCCAATGGTTGATTCAAGATAGAAGGAAGCTTGTAGTCACATTTCTTGTGACGTACTCCTTTTAGCTGTGCGCTGTTTAATCACAAGCTGATAGCCTAGTTTCTGTTTCAGGTTTCTATATATTTAAACATTTTTATAATCAACGTAGATAAAATTACATCCCTGGAAATATTTTGAAAGAATTTTCTTTTTGCTAAGTGAAGCATTCAAAAATAGGCAATTCATGAGTCTGGCTTGTCTGTTGAGTCTTAATTTAGCTTTCTCTAGCATATATATTTTGATACTATAACAGATTATATTATATAATACATTATATTACGATATTATGAAAACTAGATTTCCTTCCTTTACCAGATCCTTACCTCATACAGTTCTGAATGGTTCTCCAGGAGTTGTTTCTCATCTCCAAATCCATTCTGTGGCCATAGGCCTTATTTAGTCTATTCTATCAGTGATCCGCTCAGAGTGTGATTCTCACACCCCCTCCCAAGTGGGCATTTCTGGGCATTTTTCACTCTGATACTAAATGCCTTGTTGACATTTCTCAGGAATACTAGGGTGCATTCCCAATACCACCACAGAATTCCTAGTTGATAATGGATACGTGGTTGCAAAAAAAGCAGCTCCCTGCTTAACTGGACACAGAGCTTGTGCTCCTTGTTTTATTTAGGCTTATGCTGACATACATTAGAGTAGATTTGCTGAACACTTGCAGCTGGAAACAGGTTGAACTGTGCTTGTACATATAAACATCTGTGAAAACATTCAGTAATCTACTATTATCAGAAGGTTGTCTGAATTAAGTTTCAACTATGTATGTTCAGCTTATATCTAGACATAGGTAGCTAGCTTTCAAGGTGGAATTCGACAAGGTTGTAACATCCATCTTTGCAAGTGGATAAGGTAACCTTTTCAGATTTGTACTGAATCATTTGGGATGCGAATTGCCAATGCCATGGATGGGGAAACAATTAAGAGGTGATGGGTTTTATTAGCTCAGGTGCTTGATTTCAGCTTTACTGGCTCCCAGGCACATTCAGAAAGAGCATAGCCACTTCTGTAGTGCCTGTAACAGGATCTGATAAGCCATTCTTAACCCAAGCTCTGGGGTTGTTTCTGCACCCTGTTCATGCTATCCTACCTGCAGTTGGCTTTGATCCAGCTTGGCTTACTGACTCCATCTCTTCTGAAATTAAGGTGACTCTATTGCTACTTTCTGTGTGTTACAGCACTTTTTACTTCCACAGGGCATGTTTGCAAATAAAGCCCAGTATCCTTCCTGACCGAGCAGGCCCTCTTTTTGACCTTTATTGGAAAAGAGGGCTACACGGCATAAAGTGGAGAAATACCTACAGATCCAGTATAGCTGGTGCTGAGGTAGAGCTGGTACAACCTATTAAATCCTAACTGACTTCTGTGGAATTACTCATATTTTCTGTATGTCTTGATACTTGAGGCTATAGCACCAAATCACAGCTAACTCCATGTATTTCTGCAGTTAGTTGCACTGAAGCCAACAAGCCCATTTATAACTAAAGTCTCAGTGCTGAGACTGAGGTATATATAATTTATTTGTTGGTATAATGTACAATATCCATATTATCTGAGCTTTTCTGCTACATGAATTATCATCTTGAATAAGGGAGAGCTGACGCTGAGAGTAGCTGAAGTACGTGTACGTTATGGCTTACCTGAGCCTAAGGTTAGCCTTGCTCTCTCGGAGGTGCAGCTGATTTCATACACAGGCCTGGAATGCTGATCGATGCTGAAAAAAATGTTAGCTTTCAGTTTCATGTTATGTGATTCAGCTGCTGTGTTTTCTACTTTTTATGGTGGGATTTTTTCGTTTCCTGCTTCTGGAGGCAGTGAGATCTCTATAGAGATCATTTGGGGTTTTTTGCAATTGCTTCTCTTTAGAGATCCCTTAAAACTTTAATAAAGTTTTGCATGATCTGCCCCATTCGTTGTATTGTGCTGACTTTTACAGCAAGTTTCAGATCTGTGTCCTATCTTGCAGTCACATCCTGAATCTTTACTGCATGCTGTCAAAAATCAATGCAACAAAAAAAACCGGTCAGTCAAATTGTAGACAAATTCAAATTAGAGATAAGGTGCAGATTTTTATCAGCGATAGTGGCTGTCTGGCTTTATTTTCCATTCAATTCTTCTATTTTTCTCTGGAAGATAGGCTTTAGTCAAATAAGTTATCTGGCTCAATACCAAGCTGTAGCGAAAGCCAGCTTCTGACTACCCTACAGTTTCTCTTCACACAAATATGACCTCTGTCTGTTTCTCTAGTTTTTGTCTGTCTCTTACTTTATCCTCTCCTCTTGCACTCAGCTAAGCTTCCAGCTTCCATTTTTCTTTGTCTCTACTTCCTGCAACCTGCCGTGCTTCTGCCTATACCGCCTTCTCTCTTGTTGGGTTAAACCAGACACCAACACGTGGATTCCTTCTCTCCATATATGTCCCACTTCACCCTTTCCCCCCCAGCCCTCCTACAGTACACATGCACATGCACACATACATACCGTGTACCTTCTTTCTCCCTTACCCTCTTAGTCTTGTAGATTCATATGTGCCTCTTCCTTCCTATTTGCTGTGTGGTTTCCAGCTGTGAGGTTATTAAGAGAAGAGCGGGAACAGTCAGATTCCTTTGTTGAGGCATAGGTGGTGGGGATTAAAAACTCCTTTCGGCTCAGAGCTTCTCTATTTGATAAAACAAGACCAAAGCCCCACTATACAGTCTTCTTTCATTGTAACATTTGAGACTAGAGTTTGATTTTTATCTTTTCAAATATTTTACTCTTTGATGATACTATATTTTGTATCAAGACTGTACAAAAATAAATCAACAAGTAGATGAAACTAGAAAATCTGTTCAAAAACTGAATAAAACAAACAAACATAAAAAATCAGCAAAATGTTTTGGTAGCTGCAAGAACTTCTGTATGCATCTTATTTCTTTAGTTATTATTTGTTGATATTCCTTCACATTATTTTTGCTTTACCTAGAACAACTTCTAAGTAAAAACATTTATTATTTAATGTGTCTGCATTTGAAAAATGTTCATTTTTTTTATTTAGATTAAAACCCCCTGTTCTTCATGTGTGTTCTGTTTCACATGGGCTATCACTACTTTCTAATCTGGAGTCTCTTACAAGGCTAGTGATTATTGTTTCTGAAGCATAGTCCAACTGGAGGAATTCATGAAACAAAACTGAATGGAAGACTTCTTGGGGGAAGATGATTTTCCTTTTAGTTAATTTCTGAAGTAGGTTGTATCTATGCATTCACAGTCCTATATCCTCACAGCCACAGTACCAAAGCACAGAGTCCAGTTAGTCTGGGCAGGATTATTTTGTGCAGCACAGAGGACAAAGAATGCTGGCTGTTGATGTCTTGCTATGAGTTCTGGTTTCTTCTTGACAGATGATGACAGACTTGGTTTTGGACAGGCTTTTATGCTGTTTTGGAAGGAGTAGTTAATGTGGTAGAATCATTGGCTTCACACGCTAGCTTATTTGATCCGCCTTAAATCTAAGGCAAGGTTGCTGACCATTGTCATTATTTTCCTCATTTCGAATATTGTATGTCTGTAGTCTGTCATCCCATTAAAAGGAAGTGAAATAGCACATGTAATGTGTTGTAATCTTCTCATCTTCGTTTTATTGTAGTGTAGTTATTTTGTGCTAGTGAGTCATCTCCACTGTGGTGTCATCACAGGTCTTCTGCTAAAAGTCATCTGGGTTGCAGTCCTGGTCCAAGCAACATCTTCTCTGTGTTTACCTATTTGCTGCTGCTAATCATGTCCTTGGCTCTCAATGCATGCCATTCTTTTAACTCTTGATCATAGCAACTTCTGTTTGCGTTGCTTAACAGGAAAAATGAATTTTTAACTGGATTTCACAATAGTACTCTGTAGGCAGTTGAAAAAACTTGGGTTTATTTACGGTTTCTGTTACTACTTACATAAAATAAATTTAAAAAGTGAGAGCAGTGCATTACACACAAATGATCCATTAGTTGAAAAGTGAAGGCACACTATTTTAAGGAAAATGAGTGCTTCATCATTTCTAAACCCTTACATTTTTAATAGTTTGTTAAATAGCTGTTTACTTTCTTAAAAAGTTACCTTCTAGAATTGCTACAGATGAATGTTTAGTCTTCTAAAATCATAGTTTTAAGTTCCTGTGTTTGGGTTTGTTTTGTTGATAATGTATATGGGATTAAGATACTGGGCAATAAAGCAACTAAATTTCTTACATTAGTCAAAAGACTGACCATATGTATAAATACTTACAGGTGCAGATAAATGTCATTACAATAATATTATAATAGCTTATAAAACAATTACAAATATTGAGTCATGGAGCTTCTCTGTGTTAGGTGACAGTTAATGTCATGGCCAGAATGTTATGTTAATGTTATGGCCAGAAGCATGCTGCATCTGCATGATTAATGTGTGTATAAATGTAAGAAGAATTAAGCGCACTCTTTAAACAAACTGCTACTTATCAAGGCTGTTTAATAAAGGAAACTGTCCCACTTTATTAAAGCTTATATGCAAATAAGAATATATATAATTCCATACCATTCTTAATAATTGCGATTTTGTTAACACATTTATTAATATTTGTATAATTATTATTGATAACATTATTTAAACGGTGTGATAATATAGAGAGATATATAAATAATGTATGTCTGTATATCTAGATATCAATAAGCGGGAGATTTCCCACCATAATTTCAAAACTGTATTTTAATTATATTCACTATCAATACTGGCTATCAGAATAATGCTGAGAGTGCCTAGAACACGTAGGTAGGTACTGTTCTGGGCATGAGCTCAGGAGAACACTGAAATATGTACTCACAGTTGATTATAAATGCCATTAAAGTCAGAGATTGCCATAACTAAATATCTTGTAAACTGATTTAAGGTATTTCATTGCTGTTTCTTGTATTTTTATTTCTTCTCATAGATCACAGATAGTTTTTTTTCTCTTGCGAAACATTAGCTTACTTTTGTGAGCGCCATTAAGTGAACTGTTATATTGCCATAAAATACTGCTTAACATATAGCATAAAGTTTATGCTATAAAGTATGACCAACACTAGAGGTGCTGATATGTGGTATTTTCACTCTTAAAATTTCTGCATATAGTGAGAAATAGTTCACATTCACAGTGAAATACATGAAGGACTATTTTCAGGAATCCAATTATATCAGGCTGCTCTCATGGAGCTTCTGCTTATGCACTGCATTTTGTCATCTACTTAGTAAAATAATTCTGTTGTATTAGGCAGACACTCAATGACTGTTATTTATCCTCCTGTAAACCCAAAACAGGCAGTTGATTTCTGCTTAGTGATAATACTGTAATGGTCTAATTATTTCTGTAGTACTTACAGTGGCTGGAACAGACCTCATTTCCTTGTAGTGTTGTGTGCCATTAACTGGAATAACAGGTAGCTGTGTAAAATACAATGGAAATTCCACGTATAAGAGAAAGCATTACTTACTATTATGCAGTCATCTAGTTTTGTTTCATTTTTTTCATAGTCTGATTGGTCTGTTTATTTCATTTTTATCAACAGCTATTATATTGGAGATAATGCTCTGACACTATGTGTTCCAAACAGTGAATTAGAGTTTTTTATATTTAAACTTGTTTTAAGAAGCATAAAGATATTACGTAGCTATAGTTCTGTGCTGAAGGGTTTGCAGTGAAATCCTCTTAACTCAGCTTTGAAGGTATTCATGTAGATGCTTTCCTGTGAAGATGAATAGCTGGAACATTGGCCACTGTAGACAGTAAAAGTCAGAATTGACTAGTAAGAGAAATTCTGTTAGTTAAAGGACAGACACTTAAGCCTATGTTGGTATGATAATGATTAGGATAATTAGATTTAACCTAAAATGGCATACCTTGTACAGAATGAAATGTATATCGCTTTGTTCTTTTATTTTGTCTGCATCTAACAATGCCTTCAAATCAATATTGAACAGAGTATTTAAAAGACATTGTTGCTATCTCTATGCAAGGACAGATACAAGAAAACAGAACTGCTAGTGAAAACACCTTTGCTGACTTTTTTCACTATTGAGACTCTAAGACAGGTGTTTTGATGACAGGCATAAAATACACTGTATACAACTTAAGGTATACTGTGCTGGTTTTGCTCAAAACTCTAGAAGTTCATACAGTACATGCCAAACACTGAAAATTAGCAAATCTAAAGCACTTCCTGATGGTATGATTGCATTAGGAAGTTACAGTCTTGTACTCTGTGAGTTTGACATATTCTGATGTAAGGATCTGAGCAGGTTTTAATCCTGTTCAGAAATTGACTGATGAAAATTAGGATCTTGATCTGATTGCCTGAGCATATTAGAAACAAATTTATAACGTGTTATTTCTAATTTTTTTAACGGATATGGTTAGCTTTTCTTTTGATACCTTGTTATCTTTGGTAGCTTGTTATTTGAGAACAGATTTTTTACTGTTGATTGTGGAGAGCAGTAAATAATTTGTACAAAGAATTTGTATGAATTGTGAGGAATATGAATTTAGACTCACACTGAGGTTGTTATAACACTTTTTAAAATACACCTTTCTTACTTAGGACTTGTTCCTTCATTTTTAGTATGGCTGTGTGAGAAGGCATCTTTTTTTTTAGTATATCAAACTGAGCTTATCTGTCTTTTCAGTTCTTCCTGCAGTAAGTTGTTAGAAATTCTCAATCTTCAATATTGGAACATTGGTTAATTGAGGGTAGGGTTTTTTTAGGATAGTCTCATATGTTTTTTCTGTAAGCTTCCTTGATTTACTGTTCTCATTCAAGTAATACCACGATTTGTCAAGACTGGGAGACTTTCAGATTCATAAAGGCGTATAATGATACTTACTAATTAAAAGCTTATTCCTATGTACAGAGCAGTGAGTTCTTACTATATAAACAAAATAATTTTCATCAGCTTGTTTGTATGTGTGGGAGAGGGGAATTGCTTAAAAATTATTGTTAATAATTGTCTGCTGTAACCAGAATAATTCTGTTTACATGTGCAAGAAATGATACATATTTCAATGGAGTGTTTATATTCTAGCAATACCTACTTCTTGCCAGTTACCAGACTACGTTAGTAACCTCTCAGATTAAAGGAAGGGTGACCATTACCCAGTCCGGATTGCAATAGTATTCTGTTCTTTTAAGATTTCATTAGAATTTAAAATTCAGTGTCCCAAGATTCACTCTGTCAGACTTTGGAAATGTAGTGTATGTAACTATCTTTTGTAAAACAGAGGGTATTTCAAATTGGCTTTAGAGTCAAGGGCATCCAGTCAGCTCTTGATTTTCCATCTGTGTGTTACACAGCTTGGGAGTAAAGGGCATTGTGGGCTTCATGCGTGCCAGCAGCATTATTGGTGTATTCAGGATGCAGTATTTTTGTGCTCACCTGAGGGGTCCTGGCTGGCCCAACATGAGAGCATCCAATGCGTTGCAGGTAAAAAAGATCACTCACTTTTGCTTTCACCCTTGCACTTCATTTGTTCTGGCAGTCTAATTTTAAATACTTAGATGATCCACGGTTTTGCATTTTGTGGTTATACAAACCCTTTGTTACTCTTTCAAATTGAAAATAGACTGTATATGCTTTAAACAGACCGTGTTTTGCTGTTATGTGCACTGCTTTTTAAAAATTGCCAGAAGTTTGTCACTGAAGAAAGACTGTGTCAGTTAATTTTATTCACCTGTTCAACTGGAATCAGAGTATTAAGAAAATTGGAGGTCAGTAACTACCAGTGTATCCCAGGAGTCAATATTGGGTCCAGTACTGTTTCACATCTTCATTAATGAGCTAGATGATGGGGCAGAGTGCACCCTCAGCAAGTTTGCAGATGACAGCAAACTGGGAGGAGGGGCTGATAAACCAGAGGGTGGTGCTGCCATCCAGAGGGACCTGGACAGGCTGGAGAAACGGGCTGACAGGAACCTCATGCAGTTCAACAAGGGAAAGTGCAAAGTCCTGCACCTGAACAGGAACAACTCCAGGAACCAGTACATGCTGGGGGCCACCCAGCTGGAAAGCAGCTTTTCAGAAAAGGACCTGGGGGTCCTGGTGGACACCAAGTTGAAGTTATCCTGGGCTACATTAGAAGTGTTGCCAGCAGATCGAGGGAGGTGATCCTTCCCCTCTGCTCAGCGCTGGTGAGGCCACACCTGAAGTACTGCTGGGTCCAGTGCTGGGCACCCCAGTACAAGAGAGACATGGACACACTGGAGAGAGTCCCACAAAGGGCCACCAAGATGATGGAATGGAGCAGCTCAGCTATGAAAAAAAGCTGAGAGAGCTGGGACTGTTCAGGCTGGAGAAGAGAAGGCTCAGGGACATCTTATCAATCTGTATAAGTACCTGAAGGGAGAGTGCAAAGAAGAGCTCTTTTCAGTGGTGCCCAGTGACAGGACCAGAGGCAATGGGCACAGACTGAAACACAGGATGTTCCCTTTGAACATCAGGAAACACTTTTTCCCTGTGAGGGTGAGCGAGCACTGGCACAGGTTGCCCAGAGAGGTTGAGAAGTCTCCATCCTTGGAGATGTTCAAAAGCCATCTGGACATGGTCCTGGGCAGCTGGCTCTAGGTGGCCCTGCTTGAGCAGGGGGTTGGACCAGATGACCTCCAGAGGTCCCTGCCAACCTCAACTATTATATGATTCTGTGAAAATAAAGTGTTTTCTGGCTTTCCTGTAGTATTGCTGTGTTTACAAAAAAAGGAATCAAGGAGAATGGAAACGGTGGGTTTTATCTATAGTTTATCAGGTGCGTATTTTCTGGGAGTTTTCATTAAGGGACAGCCTATAAAGCCATCATATGCAGATCGTTTGCACTAAAAGAAGCCTGGTGCCAGGCAAAATGAATAAACAAAGCAGTTGGCAGTTAAGGTGCTAATCCATTTTACAACTACTTCAACCTAATATTTGAAGGGCATTACAGTTACACTTCATAACAGCAGACTTTCTTTTTTAATATTCTCTCATTTAATTTCTTACAGTATGAAATACAAATAGTAATGGCCTCCTAAGAAAATCCCGTATGAAACTTTTAATCTATAGTATGTTTTCACATTACTAAGAAAAGCAGTATATAAAATTCTGTAACAGTGTGTTACTTGCAAGACAGAATTACTATAGTGAATTCAGTGCAAAGTGAAAGGAAACAAAGACCAGAGCAATGGCTGGCTACACAATAGCAAATAAATAGTGTGATGTGGAAAGCTCCACGATAATTTTTTATCTTTGCCTGGGACAATAAAATATATTTTAGAAAAAATCTTTTCTACAGTTATGTCAATCAGAACATGGCTTTGCAGTGTCCTGCTTATTGTTGTCCTAAATCAGTTTTTCAGAAACTCTTTTTGCAAATTCCCTTTTGGAAGTCCTTCATGCTGACCCCTTCCCCTCCTCTGACAAGAGGACAGCAACTTTGTTCCTCCAAGGCAGAAGACTGTGAAGTCACAGTAATAGTTGTTTGCCTTCAATTACCAGTGTCAAATATGCAGTTAATATTGCCCAAGAAGTAAAACACTGTTACCTCTCCAAACACATCAGTGTAGAATTTGAGAAACACCACTGCAAATGATCAATTAAAAATCAGTTAATCTCATGTAACTAATAGGAACTCACCTCTTTATTCACCATTTTTATAATCCCCTACAGCTACCATTCTGTGATTAGAGAAGTATATTTATTACAAATTATCCATTGTTTTTGTCAGCAGTTTTCGTATAAGTCTGTATTTAGTGTACAGTGGTGAAGATTTTGGGTATATCAAAAACATGCTGTGCAGTTTTCACTTTTAAGCATCTAGTATTTAAGGGAAGTTAGGGAAACTGCATTTTGAAAGGTGAGTTCCTTCCTTTTTTTTAGACTAACCTCAAGCTGATGGGTTGAGGAGAACAGCTAATAACTGCTTTTTATTTGCTCTCGCACCCCTAATGAGAGATAAATGTGAGTATCCTATCTGTCATGTCTTACTGTCAATCTGTCTGTTTTTCTAGGAGGTGATTTCCTGTCCTTTTTAAGAAAAAAGAAGGATGAGCTAAAAACCAAACAGTTGGTGAAATTTTCATTAGATGCTGCTTCTGGTATGGCATATCTTGAATCTAAAAATTGTATACATAGGTAAGGAACATATTTTTTCTCACTGTTGTAATTTTGATCATTGGAAATGCTAGCTGTTTAAGTGTATATGGTGCTTATTATCAACAGGAGTGATCCCTACAATATAAAAAAAAAGACTACACTTTTTCTGAAATCAGGTCATTATTGCTTGTCTATTTCACAACGGTTCTGTTAATTTGGGTAAAAATAAGTACTACATTATTTGATCTGTATAGTTTGTTGCTATTAATATAAGTTAATAATGATTTTTCACCATAATGCTTTGCATTATAAGGAGCACAATTCATACCGTGACAATGAATCATGGCAAATAGCAATCTGTGAGGGTTATATCCTATCTGAAATTTACTGATACTTGCATGGCCAACAAAGAATCAAGTTACATTTGAAGTGTGCCTCAGAAAAATCCACACGTTTCTCAGATAATAAAAGGGAGAAAAACTAGAGTTCCATATATTAAAATATTAATTGCCTGGACTGCTTTCTCTAAAGTCTGGAAGATTATCAGGCATTATGCTCTCAGGGTACCTTATTTCTGTTCCTACCCTTCTGTTTTGTTGTTTTTTCTCCAGTTTGACTCTGCTGTGGAGCTGATTATACTCAGTGTGTATCAAAGGGAACATACTTAATTTCCACCTATTTTTCTCTCAGAATATCACAGTATATGCCCTGCTACAATGATATGGCTGAAATATGAGATGTAAACGTGATGATAAACCACTTTACAGAAAAAATCATTAACAAGTTTTCATTTGTAATATTGATGACTTCCACTTCGCGTTGTAGAACATTTGTAGATGAACTGAGTGCAACTTCACTGACATAATCAGTCCATTTCATATTTAGCACCATTCTGTTGAATGCTGTTATTGGAGACCTCAGTGACATTTCTCTTAGATTTTTATCAACAGTGAATTTTTCAGTTACAGTTATGCAGGTCATGAAGTAGATTTAGCTTTAAAAACATTATTCCAATGTTCAAAACCTGTTTATCAAAAATTTATAAAAAAATAAGTGACATTTATATATTTTTTGCTCTTTTTTGTGTTCAACTTGATTTAAGTAAACTTAAATAGAATAGTAATCTTATGCTGTTTTAAAAACTTGGAAAATTATTCTGAAACACAAGTTAATTGAAACACTTCGGCAAGACCATGATATATAAGAAACACTGAAAGAAAAAAACCCTAGTTCACTATGGAAAACTATGGAATATTCATTTTGGGAAATCCCAGAAAAGTACGGTAAGGACCATGGGGGGAAAATAAGATTCAGGTCCCAGCATTCTGTCGTAGTAGAATGTGTTTCAGGCTGGCTCTGTTTGCCAAGAAAATAACAGTATAAAAATCAGAGCAAGTAACAGCATTAGTGATTTACACTAGCCTCATAAATGCTCTAGTGCTTAATAATTTCTGTAACTGTCAGATAAATGTTAAATCAGAAGTGCCTGTTTAGAAGTCCTGTGTTCTTAGAAAATAAAACCAAGGGGAAAAGTAATAGCTGCATAACTGAAATTTATTAGAACTGTATTGTGTACTGTCTTAGTTGGTAATTGCAATTACTGAAAAAGGGTACGGTATATATTCATTAAACGATAGTGTGATGCCTGCAAAATATAGATAATTTTAGAAACAGTTATTTTGGGAGAAGTGTTATCCCCACCTCCCCCCCCCCCTTTTATTTTTTAACTCTGGAAAAAGGATATCCCTGCTTATCTATGTGGATAAGTACTGTTTTAACTACTACAGATGACAATGTGGCTTCAGTGTATCTCTGAAAAACACACTGGTGGTTAGCAGTGAGTAGGAATAGCTTTTGTTAAGGTGTGTTTACTTCGTAAACTAATTGTGATTCAGAGAATATAATTCAGAAAGAAGACATACGTAGCAATGTCTTACCAATTGAAGATTTCATTGTTTCACTGTTTTCAGTTAGAAAGCTGAATACAAACATCTCATACAGATCTCCAGTCAGGAAAAAGAGCTGTAAACTAATCTATTTTATTAGTGCCATAGACTTGCCAATGCATACAGAGGCAATTCGGGGCGGGGGAGGGGGGGGGGGGGGGCGGTGGTTGTGTTGGTAATACAGGTTAATTAGCTGGTTAATTCGCTAGGAAAGTAGCTCATGAAGTTTTAAAATGTGTTTTACCAAAGGCTAAACTGCATTTTAGTAGGATTAGCATACACAAAATTTTTCTAGGTCTGTTCCCTGTTTGAGGAGTTTGAGCATTTATCCAGGATTTCTGGGCCCCCCGGGGAATGGCTGGAGATAGATTTGTCTAGAAACCCTGTCTGCCATAGAAGCACAGAGCACCTGTGGCTTGCTGGGTACTTTGAACCTGTTGCACACTAGTGGGCACAACACTCTTGGTGCTGTGCTGCAAATACACTGGACAAGGGAATGGCAGGCTGGCACCGAAAAGTCAAACTGTCTAGTGCTTTGTAAGCAAGCTCTTAAGTGTTCAGGACTCAGAACCCCACTGGAGCTTCAGCCCCTCCTTACTCGAGCACTGAAGGTGCAGCTATGTGACTGCATGGTCTGCAGAAGGAATTTGGGAGCCCTTGTTCCCTCCTTTTTAGGTCAGGTAAGACAAATCAGTCATGGGTGAATTTAATGTTGAGAGCATGTAGATTAGAATGGAACAATTTAATTCAAAGTAGGACGAAGATGTAGCACTGCGTAAAAAGAATAGTAACTTTTTGAAAGAAAAATAAACCTGTTCTTTTTTGTCAGAAACTTCGTCAACTGAAAGTGGTTCTCAGGTAAAAAAGAAGTAAGGAAATTAACTAGAGAGAAAATGGACTAAGCAGCAGAATGTTTTTTATTTTGTTTAAAAGCCCATAGACTTTGATTACTGTTGATTAAGAAGGGTCGGCAACATATAATTAGAAATAGTTTCTATTATGTAGGTTGTAGGAAAACAAAATTGTTTTGCATCATGTTATTGTTTTTCTGCAGTATTCTATTTGTTGTTTTAAAGATTTGTTCAGAATCCTCACTTTTTTTAGTAGTTTAGGTGACCATAATTTAGTACCATGTGCATTTGACTTGCTATTAATGTAAAAGTAAAGGCTGCTAAGCAGGTTGTTAAAATTATTTTTAATGCCACTTTTTAGTTATAGCTGCACTAGCTATACTTAGCCTTTATATTTTAAAATCCTACCTAAATCTGTACTGGCTTTCTGAAATTGCTGTTTGAATCAAAGTATGACTTAGCCTTTCAGTAGTGAGGCCAGTATAACAACTAATCTTCTGTTTGTGTTCTATTTCTGTGTGTGCTATGGTGTTTCAGCAGGTGCAAATATAAAGTTAAAATTTGTCAGACTTACAATGCTTAATGCATGTGAATGATTATTTGATCTGCATTTTCATCTCCTCTAGCATCCAGATACCAGTTGTTCTTTGCTCTCTCTTTGTTCTGTTTAAAGAGCAGAAATGAGTGGGCTTAAAGGAAAAAAAAAAAAGCTGCAAGAAATGATGTTATTAAAAGAAAAAAAAAGAGTGGTTGAACATACACAGAAGAATGTGTTCATTTCATCTTCATTTAATTAACATGAGGTTGAAGAATTGTTTCTTGCTTTTCATTTTTACCATATGCTATTGTTTAGATAGTTCCATTTTTTCTGTTAATTAGAAACACAAGATAAGGATGGAGATGTGATAATTTCAGCTGGTTCATTTATGAGTGGTCTTCTTTTCCAGTATCTGATTTGTATGTGATGAATGCATTTGTCTGTAAATTGTATTTATTTTCTAAACCAATCCTGTGGGAGTATAGGAGAGTAGCTGCAACCACCCGATTCAGACAATTCGGAGATACCTATTGTTTGTTTTATTCTCCCCTCTCTTTACCACCATCATTTTGTAATGAAAATAATTCAAATTATGGTAGAACTCAATTGGAAAAATATTTTAATATTGAGAGAAGCAATTTTGTGTAGGATTTCCTCTGTTTTTATCATTTGATAGTTAGTACAACCTTTCAAAATCAAAGATACAGTTAGGTCTTGAACATATTTCTGAGTGGAAAATTGTGTTGTAGCTTTATCTACAAGTAATACATATATAATTCTATTTGAAACTAGCAGAAATATTTTTCTTTTTTTCACTTAGCTACTGTGCTCCTTGATAGTCTTCTGCATGCAGTTTCACTGCTTTACTTGAGAAGTAGATTGATTTTTGCCTTGTTTAAGAGCATTTACAAATACATTAAGAACCAGCTTATTTTTTAAAATAATTTCATGGGAACCTCATGAGGTTCAATAAGGCCAAGTGCAAGGTTGTGCATCTATTTCAGGGCAATGCCCAGTATGAAGACAGACTCAGGGATGAATGGTTTGAGAGCAGCCCTGCGGAGGGCTTGGGGTTATTGGTGGATGAAAAATTGGACATGAGCCAGCAACGTGCACTTGCAGCCCAGAAAGCCAGTCAAATCCTGTGCTGCATCAAAAGAAGGGTGGCCAGTAGGTCGAGGGAAGTGATTCTTCCCCTCTACTCCACTCTCCTGAGACCCCACCTGGAGTACTGTGTCCAGGTCTGGAATCTCCAGTACAAGAAAGACCTGTTAGAACGAGTCCAGAGGAGGGCCACAAAAATGGTCAGAGGGCTGGAACACCTCTGCTTTGAAGAAAGGCTGAGAGAGTTGTGGCTCTTCAGTCTGGAGAAGAGAATGCTTCAGGAAGACCTCATTGTGGCCTCTCACTGTATAAAGGGAACTTCCAAGAAAGGCAGAGAAAAACTTGTTTACCTGTAGTGACAGGTAGCAACAGGACAAGGGTCAATGGTTTTAAACTGAAAGAGGTTTCTATAGAACATCAGGAAGACATGTTCTACAGTGAGGGTGGTGAGAGCCTGGAACAGGTTGCCCAAAGAAGTTGTGGATGCCCCATCACTGGAAGTGTTCCAGGTCAAGTTGGATGGGGCTTTGAGCAACTTGATTTAATGAAAGATGTCCCTGCCCGTGGCAACGGGGTTGGACTCTTTAAAGGTCCCTTCCAACCCAAACCATTCTGTGTTTAAATACATTTGAAGATGCATTATTAGGAGAGAGCTATAATAAAAGTAAGAATATTAAAAGTGATCAATTAATAAACATTCCCAATGTCAGTTTTTCACTGAAGTTACCAGCAGTAACCTTCAACTATGCATCTGCCAAATGTATCATAAATTTGGTATTGGATTCAAATGACTTATTTTCAATATACACTCTATATGTATGACAAGGTATGGACTGACTGTATTCAAGGTATATTCTGTAGTCAAGTTTTCCTTTCAGTCAATTCATTTGTGTTCTGGAGGTCTCCAATATTCTGAATTAAAGAAGATGTGATGGTTGGTAAGATAATCCTGTTCTGTGGTCCAGTTCTTCCATTTTTAGTCATACTACTACTGCTTCTTTTTGCCTTAGTTTTCTACCCTTTACAAACCCCACATTAAATTAAAAGTGGTTAGTTTAGCTTCATACTATGAAATCCTGGCTCTGTGGAAAACACTTGCTTCCGTGTTACTAATCTAGTTTGCCTGATCTCCTCTGCTCCCAGAACTTTTTTTCCTCTTCCGTCTGGTAACTGCTAATGTAAAGAATTTTGGAAAGAGGTTTCAGAACTTTCATAACCATGAATGCCTTAAGAACTATACTATATAGTTAAGTTAGTTTTTCCTTTCCTGCATATCTTCCATTTCTTCCTGGACAATAGTTCAGCTACCAGAAAAAAGGATGAAAAGTGATTGTATTCAATTTAGCATAGATGCGGTTCAGTTTAGTGTGACAGTAGTGATTCAAGTCTCCTAGGAGCAGGACAGTGATGGTTTAGCTCCAAAACTGAGCAGGTCGTCTTCCTAAGGAGAGGGAAGAACCTGCCTGCTTGATTTCTTTACCTAAATCCAGTGGAAGACAGGAGCTACATACTTGTCTGTGCGTACTTTTGGCTGGTTCCAAGCAATTCAGCGCTCTGTGGAATCACTGCTTTGGTTCTGTTCCAAAGTAGCTTATTCTCCATGAGCACAACATGTTTCTCTGAATACTGCGTTTCCTCCTGGGCAATTGCAATACCTAAGACTTTTATTGTAGTTTCTGTAATTTTCTGTGCTGGTTATGACTTGTAAAGAAAGGCTACATTTCAGTGAAATGAGTTTGTGTTTCTATAAATTAGATGGACTCTTCTAGGTTTATTGTGCAAGCATTGATTTGCCATTATTAATTAGCTTTTTATGATTCATTCAGAACTGCATGTATAAAATTAAATGATGACATGAGATTCCATTTCTGTAGCTTTCTTCCATAGAAAATATTTAATCATTTATTACTGAATAAAAAAATTCTTTACTGTTGCGTTAATAATAAGAGTTGAACATGCTTCAACAAATAAGTCTTTCAGAGAATTGTCAGTAGTACAGTCAAAAAACCACATAAATCTAATGAATAATTATAATTTTAAGCCTTATTTATAAGATCATGTCTCTGCTTTATATAAAATGATGTTTCAAAGTGTGTTTTTTACAATATGAATATTAGAAATATTTCCATTCTATTTAAAGTTAAAACCAGAAATGAGAACTTCGATGAAGAACTGTTACTTTCTGAAGGCCACTTTATGTAGGTATGTTGTTAGTGCTAAAAAAAAAAGCCACCAAAATTTATTGTCTTGTATCTATAAAATAATTCTCAGTCAAACTTTGAATTTGATTGGCACATTACAGTACCACGTATTGAGCTTTTATTTCTCAGTATGGATGTGCTTTATGCAACCTTCCATGTTGCCTCTTTACTAGTAAGCTTTTTTCCACTAAAACCAGTATTTCCACTGACTTTATTAGATTATAAAGATACTGTACAATTATAACATTGCAGTTTTTACACAGGTGATTGATTACTTTTTATTTGGTCTATTGGTCATAAGAGGTACTAATGGAAGAACTATTACAAATGCATAGCGTTTATTTGGACAAATGATCCAGATTGCAAGTACAGAGGAAGATTGCAGAAACCCTCCTTCTCCCAGCTCTGTTGTGGGTAGCTGAGGATCTGTCTGCTTACTCTTTCCAAAAAACGTTCAAAGAGCAGCTCTTGGGAGTCCTAGTTGTTGCTAAGCAAACTAAGAAAGCATTGACTGTTGCCAAAACAGTGGCGCTGCTCCCCTCAAAGTGCTGCTTGGCACCCTGCTTCTAATGCAAGAAGGGAATGCTGCACCCTTCTTAAGGCTGCAGTGTTTGCTGACACTCTGCTAATGCTGTACCGAGGCGCTTGGAGTCTTCAGCCTGTCTCTGCGCTCCGAGGGTGCGATGCTGTTGAGGTAGTTGGTCTGCACAAGATCCTTTTTTTGTCAGTGGCTATTAAAACTGCATTCTGCACCATAACATTTATCAATACAAAGTGTCAATGCTTTCAAATGCTCCAGGAAATCATTTTTCATAGTTTTCACACTCCCGTGTTTATTCAAAATGTGGTATTTCCAACCCCCAAAATAACTAATATAGTGGTCTTCAACTGCTGTCATCTAGGAGGAGAGACAGGTGAACACTGCTACATTTCACTCTGCTTGCCATATAGGAATAGATTAGAGTATTATATACCAGGTTTCAGGTTTTAAAAATAGATTTTCAAGGGGTTTCAAGGGTTTTTTTCCTGCAATTTTCAGTTGTCTCCACTGTCACATTCATAAACGTGGTTTGGTCCTAGAGAAGTCGATTTACAATTAAAGTTGAATCAGTTCTGAATTGGTACTTCTGGTTGTCTGGGATCTTATTTGAGCAACATGATTATTTTTTTCTTTAATGAGCTTGTATGATTCTGATCTGAATGTACTGAGGAAAAAAACAGAAAACAGGGGATACGTAAGTATCCAAACCCATTAAATTAAGTATTATGAATATTGTATACTTCAAACTCATTATAATAAATTAGAGAAATTATTGAATTCTAAGTATGCAGTAATGTAAGTGGATGTGAAATATGATGAAGAGCTGCTTCTGAATAAAAAGTGAGCTTCCTTCTAATCTATTATCTGTTTCCCTAAGCTATTGAATTCTGGCATAGTTGAATAACAAAAGACTTAAAAAGGGAGAGGGATACAATTTTCCCTTGTGGACTCTGTGTATTTGTTGTAGAGATTGATACTGCTTCCCCTTGTGTGCTTTATTTGAAAGTCACCCCAACCTCTGTTAAAGGCAAATTAGCGATCTCAGATTTAGCTTTGACACAGCTGCAGAGGGCTTGTAATTACAGTAACAGGTGCATGGATTTGGATGGTCAGAGTAGGATATAAGAAATGTCTGAATATGCTTTTGTTTACTGTAAATCTCAACATATCATGCTGTCTCAATAAGACCATGCTGTCTTTCATATATTCCTGAATTATGTGCAACGCAGTCCTGTTAGCAGAGGATTCAGTGGTCATGGTATATAGGAAATATGTATTTGAATTGTGGCTTTTTGGTGTTGCTGTGTTACATAAATAAGCAGTAGACTACACATATGATTATATTAACTTAATGGTTGGCATATTAATGATAGAACTGGAAGTTCTGCTGTCCTTTTTTTAAGAATAACACATTACTTTATTCAGCTGCTATTAGGACAGATTTTGTTTGCCATTGGGAATTTCTAGCACCAATTACCTCTACCATTTTGCTACTCTTCTTTTTAAATATTAAATTATAAGGCATCTTTAATACAAGTGCAAAACAAAGTTGCTGTTTAACTGTGGTTGTTCTGAGGCTAATACTAATAATTTCTAGTTCACAGAAGCCAGTTTAGTACAGGTTATTAGATTCTGCTGTTTCTCAGTTTGGAATGGCAAACTGAAGTTTCTTCATATGAAATAAATAAAGAGTAATTAACTTTTTCTTTCCATGATTGAATTTTCTTTTGATAAGGCAGTTATAACATTTCATCTTATTTAATTGAAATTTCCTTTAGGTTTCATCTTACATCTAACCAATACACAGTATGTATCAGCTGAATGGCATCAGGGGTAATCCAGTATGATCAGCCAAAGATAGTTCTTTACATTAATATTTTGAAGGGTCAGTTAAATGTTTCAATCAGGTTGATATTTTCATTTTACAATAAACTTTCCCTAGTGATCCCTCTTCAGCTTGTGCTGGTATATTATCCTTTATGTGTTCCTTGTAAAATGGGGAAAATATCCAATTATTTCAGACCTTTGAGATTTTGGTATGTCACTTTTCCTAACATGAAGAGTTAAACTAAAGATAGTAATAGATAATTTGTTTAGCATGTGATTTTGTAGACCTAGTTATTTTAAAAAATGCAATGTCCATATTGACAATAAACTATTGTAATAAAATATATGTGGTGACAGAATTCACTAATAACTGCTAATACAGAGGAAGCTGAAAATCTATTATTTTTCACAATAGCTAGGAATGTGTAACAGGTTCCATTTTCGCTTTCTGTTTCGGTACATCTCATCTTTCAGTTAGCAATTAGAGGTTAGATTTACCATTAGAAGGTAACTTCTACATTCTGATCAACTGACTCTGTATTGTATTTTTAAGGAACCATGAGTGTTTCGTGTATTTATGTATAACTTATATGTCACCTGAGACCTTAATTTAACACTTGCAGATTTTGTGCTTCTAAAAGAAACTAATATAGCAGCCCTGGTGAATGAAATCCTTTGACTGGGGATGAGAGCAGAACAAGGTTTCCATTCAGACTGCCCCTGCCAGCCCACCCCAACTGATGTCTTGTCCTGTCCTGCCAAAGAGTTCCTTAGATTTCAGGGCTTCCATGCCCACTGGAGTTTCTTGGCTTCTCTGCTCTGTCTTTTCATTAAATAAAGCATAACCCATGTGGAAAGTGGAAATGACACTCAGTGGATTTATATTTGGTGGAATTTATTATATACTGCTTAACTGGGAACATCCTTTTGCCTCTTTGTGAACTGGTCTGCATTGAAATGAGTGACCTTCCAGAGGTGGTATCTGTAGCTGAAAACACCTATTTTTTACACTACCAAAACCCATTCTTGTTTTCTTGAAAGTTCATGGTACTAACTCAAGTTTTGTTTTTGGGGTGGGGTGGCAGGTCATAGGTTGGGTTTTCCATTCAGTGCATTCATGGGCACACTGCCAGACCAAAATTTACCTAATGTAACTTGATATGATAAGTGAAAATAAGAGCAATGATATTGAATTAATAACGTAAGTATTAGCATGGTATCCAAGATCATTTGTAAATGAAATATTTTGCAGTATTAACTGATTTTAAAAAATTACATCCATATAATCCACATCCTTGTTCTAATGAAATGGTCAGCTTTCCTCATTCAAGGACCTCAATGCCTGAATGATAATGTGACTGAAAATCACTGAGATGTAAGCTCTGTAATCAGAATATTTGGGGGAATGGAGCTGTAGGAGTAGTTTACAGATGGGAGATGATGACAACTCTCCAGGCATTTGCCCAGTCTTTTGTGGGAAGGGGCGAGGCTGAGCATGGAGCTGGGTTCCTGGGCACACAGAATGGGAAGATGTTTTGGCATCACGAAGGAAGCACATGAGAAATCCTTGCTAAGGAGCATACATTGTCTACAAATATAAAAGGAAGGAAATGTGCCATTTTTAGGACAATATTTTGTAAGAAAATGAGCCTAAACCCACTTTTTAAAGTTCCTTTACTTTCTGATGGTCCAGGGCTTCTCATTCTGAGATTTCATACCTTTCCTTTCCATTGTCCCTACCCTTCCAGGTTTTATTGCATAATTGGCTAAGATGTGAAAGAGAAAAAAAAATTGGCAAAAAGAAAATTTTTTAGGAAGGAAGTATTATTTGTTCTTATTACAGCATAGGTATAGCACAACTGTTTTACTAGCTAGCTGGTGTTTCTGCTCTTACCTGTTTGAGTGAGTGACAATGAATCCATTCCCAGAAATCTCAGATAACAGTCTGGACTTTCTGCCATGCTGAACTCATGTTTGGGTCCCAAAGCACATCAGAGGGTCCAAAAGGACAACACAAAGTATGTGTTCAGAATACTGTGAGATACTGTAGTAAAATATTGTATATGATGTACATAGTTACATGATCTGTTCTTTTAGAAGCATATCTATTTTATTCCTGTGAGACAGCTGTTCTTGTTGTGTGTAAAACCAAAATAAAGTTCTTAGATTAAAAAAATTAGTGTTTTATAGACAGTGGGGAGAAAAGTTAAGTGTAAAAAGCTAATTGTAGAAGGGATTATATTTATTGTAAGAAATCAGAAGAAATTCTTATGTTATAAAAAATTCATAAGAAATTTCAGAGGTTTAGATTTTTTTCTCGTTACAGAAGATGCATATTATGAAATGTATTTTTTTTTGCCTTTGTGGAGTTGAGTAAGTGTATCTTCCTCTCATGAGGTATCCCTGATACAGAAAATTCCCTCTTAAAAAATGAGTAAGCTTTGCTAGAAATAAAGCAAGTGGAATCGAAAGGAATGTAAGCAAATTTTCTTAAGACTCCCTCATTCTATTTAACAAGCTGTAGCATTTTGAGTGTTATGGTATTGTGTTAGGGTTGTTTTTATTTAACTGCAATACCACTTTCTTGTTGATAAATATTAGGAGTTTACAAGTATTATTGAGACAAAATCATTTGAATAACATCTTTTGTAGAATAATAAATCTACTCACTGCATGAGAGCGACAGGCTCTCTCTAATTAGGAAGTGAAAAGTAAAAAATGAGAGTACAGGATATTGAAACTAAGATAAAAATAACATACAGCTAGCATTTGTGAAAGCTATTGTGGTGATCATAAAGTCACATAGCTTTCCTACATAGTATAAATAATATTCTCTCTACCCTCATAGTCCTGTTGCAATGGAGAATGGTGGGTGAAATGTGATAACTTTCTATGGGAAATGGAAATAGTTTAGTGACATCTACTGTTTAGAGAATTAACAAGTTTACAGTCTGTGAATTTCTGTCTTGTGCTATACAAGGTCAATAAAAGCATGTCCTCTGGAACTATTGTCAAAGGACATACCTATATACTTTATGCAGAAGCAAGCACAGAAAAGAGAATACTTTTGATATGTGTGCAACACTAATTAGGTTGCTATCATCTACAATGTTTAGACATTTCTACCTCTTATCTTCATTTTAGTTTCAGGGGACTAATTTTTAACGTTTCCATGTTCTCTTAGCCTTCATTACTCTCAAGAAAAATCTTAATTTCTGTGGCTTAGTGTTGAACTTTTAAGACGTAGAACAAGAAGTTCCAGTATGCCATCAGATGTGTTTCTCCAGATTTTGCTAGTTTGTGTAGACTAGTTTCTTTGAATAGAAAAAGACATAATTTGCAAATAACTTTGAAATTGAAATGTCTTCCAGAGAGGAAAAATGCAACCTAATGTTGAACAATGTGAACATTTACATACTCTTTCAGGAACAGTTCCATTACCCACTTTCTTGAAGTATCTGTCTATTCCTTAAACAGTGTTTTTTGAATGGATTTAGAAGTGAAGTTTGGAGAACATTGTAGCTTTAATAATAATAATTAGGAGGCAAAGGTAAGTTGTGAATCTGAAAGTATCAAGAGATAACAAGGGAAATCATTATTCAACCAAGATTCCTAAGCTCCCACTGAAATTCAATAGTAAATGAAAAACTGCAACTTTTTACAGCCAGATGAACTAATTCCATGAATTAGAAGTAAATTAATTTGCTGTTATCACTGGCTATCTGGTTATTTAAAATACAATTGTGGTTTGCTTGCTGTCTTTCAAGTAAGAATTTTACTATTAAATTATAGTGAAAAATGAACTGATCCCACAGAGCAAAGTCTAAGTGCAGGAGACATTGCAAAACCAGTGTTTTATGTTTACCTAAGTGCATTAAATACAACTTGCTATGCTGAAATCAACAGAAAAATTGTCATTGAATTCAACTGGAAAAAAATAAGGGCCTTTGATGATAATGACTGTTTTTGCTGTACTTCAGTACATGTTATTTAACATGTTGTTGTAGTCATTGCCATGAAGCTAAAGCAGTAATTCTTCTCCATTTACTGTATTTTGGAGTTCAAAGTTTCATATTAAATTTGCTCAGAAAGTTCAGGCACCCCCTTGTCAGATACCATCAGATACCAAATACTTCACAACCAGGAGATGCAAACCATGTTTGTGGCTGACTATACCACTGGTGGTGTTTCCACAGAATTTTTAAACTACGTTTTTGATAATCTGTACCAAAAAGAAAGATGGACTGCAGGATTTCGTTTTTGCAGTGGGTAAAGGAAGCATTAGTGGTAGATGATAAACAACAAATCAGGTTATAGGATAAGACAAAAGCAGAAGAAGATGGATTGGGGAGGAGAGGAAGAAGAATGCAGTGAACTAAATGCCATTCACCTCAGAAATGAGGTACAGGATTCTTCTCTGAGCACAGGTCATTAACCAGAGGGTAAGCATGTGTGTCAATGTTTGTTTACTAAAGCCAAAGCATACTTTCTTGTACACTGTTTTCTTTTCTTTAGGGTGTAGAAGTTTTCCTGGTTTATTTCTTGTAGTAGAAGATTCTAATCAGTGTTTCTAGAAAAGGAAATATATTTTGCACTAAGGTATAATGTATTGGTTCAATTTTTTATTGGCTTCCTGATATTGATTCTTGACATTCCAAAGAAGAATGTACCCCTTTTGTCTCAGACAGGAAAATACTTTCATTTTAATAAAAAATTCTTAGGATGTATGTCAATAGTAATGAATAATAAATTCCCAAATTGCTTTCCTGAGGAAAATAAACATATTTCCCTTTTCTAATTTTTATACACACACACACATATATATTTATATATGCATACTAGGTTACACCTGTTTTGTGGATTTGACAAAATGTTTAGCCACTATTTTTTTCAGATAGTACTAGTGTTTATATACCTTTCTCTAATGTAGTTCTTCCCAGTGCCTCAGGAGGTTTTTCGGAAGGGCCTCCAAGCTTTACATTGCTGTAGTTTTATCACTGAAGTATTACATTCAGCGTAGGTGTGTGGCTTTGTACATAGTGAAAAACAGATGAAGGGAGAATGTAAAATGGGTTTTAGTGTGCTTTCATGAAAGAAGTTAGTTTTAAAGTTTATGCAACTGAAAACCATTATGTTTTAGAGAATATATTACTTCTGCACGATCATAGATGGTATATAGTTCTACATATCAAATAACGAAGAAAATGCTGTTTTCCCTTATTGTTGATCTGTCTTTGAGAATCAAGACGTTTTTCTCATAAAGCTGAGCAAAACTTAGGTGAAGGTATGCATGTTCAGCTCAGTTCAAAGGTAAGTTCAGTTCCAGTAGGTACTGCTCACAAAAAGATTCTGAACAAATTTAATGCATCTTAAAGGAATCACAGTTACTGAGAGTGAGTGAAATAAAACATACAGTAAGCTAAGTGCATGTTATGTTCTCTCACTTTTTGTCATTGCTATGTAGTTCTCAGCCTCCTTCTGTCTTGTTGGGCAGAATTGTAGTGCAGGAATATGCTTTTATGAAGCATTTTTATATCACTCTGTGTATTGATTGAAATAGGGACATAGTCTTTGTCAAAGGCTATTTCAAAATCCCTTACGCAAGGCAGCAGGCAGTGAAGAAAGCCTTATCAGCATGTTAACTGATTTGGAAGATTGAGGGAGATCATCAAGGTACATGGAGCTGTAAGAATTGTTGAATCAATGTTACAGTATTTTGTTGTTCACAGATTTAAGCTGAGTCACTCAAGCCTGACAGAAAAAGCTCCTGGCAAAGCTGGATATCAGATACTTCATCAGGTCTCATGAGTTCTGGGAAATAAAAATATATCCGTGAAATAAGGGCCAAGGCCCAGTTTTGAAAAACTGTATATAGGAGTTAGGATGGCAGAATAAGTAAAAATACTTGATTCGAAAGGCTTCCTGCCTTTGGATTAATTTCTGAGCAGGATTTTGGAGATCAATATAATGAGAAGGTTACAAATGCTTAAGCAAGGAGGTTTTGAACTTTCCTGCTGTGAATATTGCTTCTTAATTGGTAATACACATCTCCATTCCCTAACAAATGAATTGACTATCCTTCCTGTTTGGTGTCACAGACCTTCCTGACTTCTCATTCACTTCCAGAAAGCCACTCTTTCTTCCCATTATAGCTTGTGCAGACCATCCTCTCTTGCACATGATTATCTGGACTAGTTTCTTATCCTCTTTGCAGGGTCATGGATGGAATCATGAAGTCCCACTCCCACCTGATTTTCTTTTGCTAAGCCCACCCTTGCCTCCCTTTCACATTGCAAATAATCCTTACGGGAGCTAGCGTAACAACTTACATAAAAAACAAGTCATAGGTATGATTTTAATATCTCTCTAGCATGAAATGGTCAGGGATTATCATGTTCCTGAATGGAATTTCTGCATGTCATAAACAGATGGCAAAATTGAGATGACAGGATCTCCCATACTGCTGTTGTCTTATTTTAGCTGAACTCAGGTGTGAAATAGTATTACTGTGGTTGCAGATCTATTTATCCTGGTTATTTATTCATGTATTTTAATTTCAAAGAGTCATGTATTTTAATTTCAAAGGGTTTGTTTAACTCCTGTATATATCATTATTCTTCTATAACAAAGCTGGACTTCAGTTGTAAATTGAAGCTAGTTGTTTATAAGTTTGTAAGTAAATAACCATCTTTCCTACCACTAGAGAACTTTGTAACCTTCAGAGAGAGTCAGGCAGACAGAACTCTTAGAAGGCTGTAAAAGTTATGGAAGATTTTTCTCTGTCAACTACAAAGACATATTTTTTCCTTAAATGAGCAGTTGTTGCTTTTTTTAACTATTAAGTAGCTATTAAATTGAAGTGCTTCAGCTTCCTTTTAGGGAGTATTTTACAGCAACTGATACAGTGCTTGGTAATCTTTTAGATTTGACAGTAAGCCAGTATTTTTCTATGAGAGTTTTAACCTATTCTTTAAAAATACACAGTTCACCTCTACTGGTGTTTTGAGACCATTGCTGTAGATGTTGTCTAAATCTGGAGCTGGAAGGTAGGACAGTCATCAGGCACAATGACATAACTCAAAAATGGTGTGAGGAGGAGCAGAAATAATGGGGAGTCTTCTGCGCGCAATAATGGCAGGGGCTCTAATGTCCCACTGATGTGCTGCTGACGTCGGCATGGCGTAGGGGAAAGGACAAAATGGTGCTCCCTAAAGAAGCCTGCAGTTGAGGAAGGCAAAATTTGTATGATAGCTTTGCTGCATGCAGTGTGGGACCATGTTTGGCACATGAAAGCAGATTCCATCTAATTCCAAGTAAACTTCTCTAATTTTATGTAATGGAAATCTGAGGAGCCTCGGCACCAGCTACTTCAGCCTGTTTTTCTGCTTCTCTTGCACTGAATTATTTGCTGCTGTAGAGGTACCTCTTGGACACAATTCAAATCCCCATAGACTAAGTTACTAACTGCAGCTACTGACTTAATATTTAAAAAGAACCTTGAACTATTATTCAAGTATTTCCCCTAAGATTCTGGCCTATATACACAACTGCCATTTCACTGATAAATCATATGCTGCTTCTGTATTCTGATATGTATATTCAAGACATTCATTTCATATCTAGTATATTGTATCATTCGTATCTCTTTTACACAGATACCTAAAGAGGTGCAATAGTTATCCACATGCTAGGAATAGGTGGAGGAAAGAAAAAATATGCCAATCTGTAAGGGAGCAGAGAGATATATTGAACAGAACACTACATGCAGCTCTGGACACTGCTATTAGAAAGTGGTGAATAAAGTAGTAACTCAGAAAAAAGCAAAAGTATCTGCAAAACTGATGGACAGATAAAGCTGAATAATAAAAATGGAAAGGAGAAAAATGGCTTGATTTAAATTATCCAATAAAGGTAACAAATTGCATTGTGAATAAAAGAAAGGTAAATAGACTGATTATTGGTTGATATAATAAAAATATTTTTAGAACAGAAGCTGAAGTTTCTATCACTTGGAGTCTATATTTGTGTATATGTGGGCAGGAGTGCATAAAGTAAACATGAGCCAAGTTAGGGAAAACTAGCATTTAGATTTGGAGAATGTGTTTCTCTTCTTATGATGCTGGTTGCCTTAGTTGCTATGGTTGCAGCCAACAAACACTAACTGTGTGCTTCTAAAGGAGGCTGATATTTTTATTCTTTATGGAAAAAGGGAATTTACTTTGTCCTGTCACCAAGATGATTCTTGGATCCCACTTTTCTATGTGTCACTCCCTTGTGTTAATTCATACGCAGAGCAGTTCTGCGGAATTTCTCTCAAGACACTGTACCTGCTTTTAGAAAAAATAAACAAAGTTGGAAAAAAGTATGGTCAAATGTTTGAACAAATTCAGCTTAAAAACAATGGTTGAAATCCTAACTCCATTAAGTTAGTTAACTTCAGTAGAACCAGGATTTCACACTGTGGCTCATATTTACAGGAAATAGCCAGTTAAGAAACAGGCATTGACTGTTTTTAACTGTACACGAAGTACTTTTTTGGGGTTTTATTTATATATAAGAAGATTGGCTCACAATGCCAAATTCATTATCTGTTCATATTCCAAACTCATCTCTTCCAGACTTTTCTTCTTTGTAGTGAGCTAGAGACTGGTCAGTTTCTTCCTGGGGTTTTGTTTTCATCATTAAATCCAGCTTTAATGATGATTTAAGCAATCTTACAGTTGACTTGCATATCCAAATGACATAGAACTTTAGTCCTGTGGAAACTGTGTATTGCAAAGGCTATTCCACACACTTTACAGTGCAGCAGCCACAGCTGCTGTTCACACTTCTTTCCCCTAAATATTCCCTATACGCTAGCTAAACATTTTTCAGAGAAACAGAGGTCCAGGAGAAGCAGACAAATCTTCTCACTGGTAGTTTGATTATAAAGTCCAAAAAAGGATAGAAGGATAAAATTAAAAAGTAGAAATACAAGAAATATGTCTCCAGACCTTTTGATTTGCAGCGTGATAGCTGCAGTCAGGGAGGGCTTCCTTTAACGTCAGTAGATAGTGGAAGTGATTTCAGACTTTCCAGCTGGACACCCCCCCACCACCACCGATTATAGGTTTTAAAAACCATGGAAGAAAAGATCATTAAAAGATTGCAAGGTGTATCGTGGAAAGGAAATCTCCGTACTCCAGTAGTCATCTGGATCATTTTGACAAATGCCCATTTTCTGTAGTGAGAACTATCTGTGAGAAAATGAAAGAGAAAGTGCTTCATGTGGTCAAATAGAACTGTAGGATCAACTGAACCCTCAAAATTTTTCAATTATCAGTTCATTTCAAATCAAAAGCCCAAAGTTTTACAGAGGAAAAAGTAAATAAAAATTATTTTAAGTGAATGCACTATCATCTTCTACCTTGTAAGGTATAATAGGCTAAAATATGATCTCTGGTCCCTGTTAAAATTGCTGTCCTTCTAAATGTCACAGGGATTTAACACATTAGATAATTGTTGTGGAAGTGTTTATGCTTTTGTACATAAAACATGGTGCTGGGATAAATGAAAAGAAGAATTGCTATAACTTCATCAGTTTATGATTCAAGTCTGTTTCATTTCAGTAGGTGGGGTTTAGAGGTTTTGTACATACGTACACCTTTCATATTATGTTGAAGTGCAATGCTAGCTGACATATTTGCCTTGATAACACAAAGGAGATAAACATTTAAAAATCGTGCATGGCAAGATTACCTAATATCCCTCTCAAATTACCCAACCTTTCTTTCTTTGTAGTTTACTATGCATACCTCTGTGATCTTGGTTTTATTCTTTGAACCTTTAAGAAACAGTAGTGAATGTTATTTCTTTATCTGTGATTCCACAGTGTCACTAACATACTTTTAAAGCCTATGGAGAAATACTGAAAACATATATTGTCATTTCCAGTTCATAGGTGTACTCTTCTTATTGTTCTGATTCATTTAATTTGTTATTTCTTTTGTTTCTTGCCTTATAAATAGCTTCATATTAACAATAATACTCCGGACTTCCTGCTTTTAAGTTGTACTTACTTGATTTTTACCATTGGCGCTGCCCTTCCTTTTATCTTCTTTTTTTTTTTTTCCATTTTTATTTGTTTTGCTTTCTGTCACTTTGGAAGGCCTGAGACCTCTGCTGTTTATACACAGAGTAATTGTAGGAAATGGCATTAATGAGCAGGAAAAAGTCATGTTACCAAGTCAAAGCTATAAATAGTTGTGACTACCTTTGATGAGACTGTATTACTACAATTACTTTGTCATGGTTAAGATTGCAGACATGCTTAGTTACAACAGTAGGGCAAAATATTTCTTACCTCCTTCTGTAAGTCCTCTGTTCAGGAGGTAATGTAAATGTAAACTTTTTACGTTGGAAGAGAAGTCAGCAGAGCTAAGCCATGTAGAGGAAAGGAAAATTTGCTACCAGTAAGAACTGATAGGAAGTTACTGCTTTGCTTGGTGAAAGGAGCCATAGCAAACTTGCTGAGGGTGGACGCTGCCCCATTATCAAGATCATTAATGAAGATGTGAAACAGTATCAGACCCAATACTGACCCCTGGGGTACACCGGTAGTTACTGGCCTCCAACTAGACTTTGTGCCACTGATCATCTCCCTCTGGGACCAGCCTTGCAGCCAGTTTTCAGTCCACCTCACTGCATGCTCATCCAGCCCATATTTCAACAGCTTCTTCGTGAGGACCTTACAGGAGGCACATGCCGAAAGCCTTACTTAGGCTACTGAGGTAGACAATATCCACTGCTCTCTCCTCATCTACCAGGCCAGTGATTTCATTGTAGAAGTTTCTGAAGTTGGTCAAGCATGATTTGCCCTTAGTGAATCCATGCTGACTACTCCTGATGACTTTCTTGTCCTTCCTGTGCCTGGAAATGGTTACCAGGATTAGCTGCTCCATCACCTTCCCAGGGATCAAGGTGAGGCTGACCAGCCTGCAGTTCCCTGGGTCCTCCTTGAAGATAGAAGTGACATTTCCCTTACTCCAGTCTTCAGGAACTTTTCCCAGTCACCATGATGGATGAAAGATTATTGAGAGTGGCCTTGCAGTGACATCAGCCAACTCCCTCAGCACTCATGGGTGCATCCCATCAGGGCCCATGGACTTATGTAAATCCATTTCGCTTAAGTATTCCCTGACCAGATCATCTTCCACCAAACGTATGTCTTCCTTGCTACAGACTTTCTCCCTGGTCTCTGGGGCCTGCGATTCCTGAAGGCCAGTCTTGCTAGTTAAGACTGAGATAAAGAAGGCATTCATCATGTCCCATCACCCCAGGCCCTCTGCTCATCCATCCTCTTCATCACTCCCTCACAGCATTGCTGGTGACTCTCTCCCTCCTTCTTTATTCCTGGCTGAAAGTTCTCCTTACCAGGTCAGCCATCCTATTCTCAAACATAGCTTTGCTCCACTTAGTGAGGTGGATCCCATCTCTCCTGAGCAGATGCTGATCTGTAAACATGGTCCCATGGTTGTAGAACCCGAAACTCTGTTACCAACACTAGCTCCACAAGCAGTTATTGACCCATGCTATCAGTGCCCTCCTCCTCATACCCTTTTCTCTCACTGGCAGGATTGAGGACACCACCTGGCCCCCAATGCCCTTGACTACTGCCCCCAGAGCTCTGTAGTCACTTTTGATACTCTGCAGGTAGCCTGTGGCAGTATCACTGATGGCCACATGGAAGAACAACAAGGAGTAGCAGTCAGAGGGCTCAGCAAGCTTCGACAGTCCCTCCACAACATCCTGGATCAGGCCCCCAGCAGGCAGCAAACCTCTCAATGGTAGGTCAGGTCAGCAGATGGGTGCCTCTGTCCCCCACAGCAGGGAGCTGCCCATTAGGATCACTCACCACTTCTTCCTGGTGGTCTTGCACAGTTTAGGGTCAGGTGGCCCAAATCCTTTACTTGAAGGCACATACGGCTCCTCTTCCACTTTGAGGGTGGTGACTGTATTTTGTTGTTGTAAGCCCTTAGGTAGGGCAGGAGCGTTTCTGTTGGAGGCAGAAGTCATGACCTTCATCTTCTCCAGAGGCTGCCCTTACCTTAATACTACCTTAACCCTGCCTACATCTCTACTGCGGCTGGAATCCAGGGCTCTTCAAGCTGTTGTGTCTCAGAGGAGATCCTGTATATCTCCCTTTTATGTTCTCTGATGCTTCGTAGCCTGCTCACTTCCTCCTGTAACTTGGCAGCACAGCTCCTCCAAGACAACACTGAAGGACAGAGGGCCATCGCTCCAGGCATCAGAGGGAGGTCCCAGGTGCTCCCTGCAGCCTGGGGCTTGGAGGGCTGCATCCACTCTCCAAAGCTCTGTCTGTGTGGAAGCTTTAACTTTAAGCATTAAGATGTCCTATAATGTCTTTCCCTATAATATCAATGACCTTTCAAAGGTGCCCTGTTATTAAATACCTTAAATTAAGATCCAACATGATTAATATTAAAACCTCCATCTTTCAAGTTCCTGTTTCATCACCTCCTTGCAAATAAAGCTGTGGCCACCTCGTAATGAGGTCTTGGCAGTCTCTGATGTGCTACAAGGACTGTATATGGGATGGGACACTTTGAAGCACTAATTGTCAGTACATACTTGCTGAACTTTCTGTAGGTTATGATCGACATTGTATTCAAGTTGACAGTCGAAATTTGTAGAATTACAACGACGTAGCTCGGCAGCTTCTTTAGAATTGTCTAGAGTTTTTAGTATTTATGCTGAGATTCCATAAATGGCATGCTTTTTGGTAGCAGCAAAGTTCACATCAGCTCAATATTTTGAATGGAGGGACTGCATAGAGTAAAGAGGCAGTGGATACAGGCTTTGATGCAAATCATGTAGGCAATGGAGCAGTGGTATAAAATTCTGACATCTTAACTTTGTAGGAACCTACCTGTACCCAGCTGGCAACATCTGTAGTACTTTCTGTACAGAAATGAGCAGTTTGTGTTACAAATTGCATTTGAAGTTTTGTCATTTTGCTCATTATAAAACTTATTTTAAAGGCTTTTTTCAAAAAATGTTGCTCTTCAGTTATCAGTTAATTAGCAGCTAGCAAGCAGTTACCTGATTGATTTTACTGTATGATACTGAAATGCCATCTTAAATTTGCCTCTACTGGTTTCTGTGCATTGTACTTTAAACTGAAATAAATGTACAGTAAAAATAAATCTGTAGAGCTGTTTTGCTGTGAGCTGCTGGGAATTCATGTTATAAGTGGAAAAAAATATATACTTCAAACCTTTTTTATGAGATACAGAATTTGCATGTACATGACTGGTTGAAAAAGTCATCTTTTCATATATGATAAAATGAACAAATGCGCTTATTCAGAAAATGAACGCTTCTTGGGGTCATTCCTACTTTGACTACTGCCTTTTTGTTGTGTACTGTATACCTGATAGTATAATAATAGATTCTAGGGCATCTGACAATTCAAATGTTTCTTTTAAATCAATAAAAAGTTGTATTAGCTTATTTAGTCCATCTCTTTGAAACTGACATTGCTCTGTACACCTATTTAACTGTTTTTTTAAATAACTGCATTAATAAAACAGAATTTCTGAATTTTCCTAGGCAGCTTTCTCACAATCTAGTACATAATAAGCTTTTTTTTCCCTATGCTCAATTTAATTCCATTACTTGTGTTTAATCAAAGTCCGTACCTGTTTTGTTTCTCTTTTCCTTTCACATGATTGCTTAGTAGTATTTGTATTTTATTGAATGTGTGTATTTAGGCTTGATTTTTCAAAATGTATTAATTTCTATTTTACAGGTTAAGTTTAATTTTTTTGTTTCCAATAGACATTTCTCCATCCTTTCTTTCTTTCTTTCTTTCTTTTTATTTCTTTGCCCTTACTGTTGTTTGCAGCAGCTCCTAATTTGATACCATCTGGAGATTTAATTAAATTGTGATTTGACTTTTCCTTCAGATCATTAACAAAGCTGCTAAATGAAAACGGGCAACTTCAGTGTGTTGCCATGTATTGTAACACTTTCTCTTATCTTTTAAGAAATTTTGTACCCATAATTTCTTTATGCAGGAAGATTTTACAAGTTTAACAAATTATTAGCTAAACTTTGGTTATTTTATAACCTTTGCCCACAGCAAATGCTAAAATAAATGGAACATGTTAAATAGCAAAGAGGATCCTGTGTGTCTACAGCGTACTGCTAGAATGGGTTTGTGTGTGGAAATATTCCTGAATAATAGTCAGGTATAGTAAGTCCGTAGCTTTGCAATAGTTTTCTAATAGTTCATTCTATTCCTGTCTTTAGATTAAGCACAGGAAAGTGTTTCCTGCACTCCAACAAACTTCTGAGTCCCCAGAGGACACAGGAGCACTCCAGATCCATAGCCAGTCAGCACTACACATGAGTGAGCATGCTTCAACAGAGACAGATAACAGCCAGAGGCACGGTGGCTTCTTCTAAATATAGAAGTCTGGATTTTCCAGGGGAAGGACAGATGTAACAGATAACTTATGAACTCAGAGCCCCTCAGCTTATTAACGTGTATTCCTTGAGTCTTCCCAGCTATAAAATCTTACCATGATGAACGTGCATATACATGTGACTTCTTCCAGTTTCCAAAAACTATGGCAGTCCTGTCACATCTGCTGCTATCAATATGAGATGTACTCATGATCCTTAATCAGCACACTGTCATCTCATGTTTCTTCTACATTTCCTATTTCAGGTACCCCACCCAAATTGTCAAAATCTCATCACTTTCTTCTTCCTCTTGTGACCAAAAAGGAGCAAAGTTTTTTATTCCACCTTTATGGTTTTTTTGGGGGTAGAAAGCCTATTGTAGATTTTAAGTAATAGCAACAAAAAAAGGGAGAGAGGCTGAATTTATTTCCTAACTTTTTAATTTAGAGAAAATGAGTAGGTAATTTTATTCCTTTCAATTTCTATATATAATTTCTGCAATGTATCAGCCACATGAAATTTCTTATCTATTTCTGTAAGCTAACTGCAAACCTTACTTAGCTGTTGAGGGGAATTAATAAATTAGTACTCATCTTCATTTTCATTCATCTTTGCTTTAGATTCTTTTATGACAGTTACAAAAGAGACTATTTTTAGAATACTAAAATATCTTAACATGCCGGTAATCATTTGTTGATAATCTTTGATTAGAAGTAGAGAGATATTGTAAGGTACAAATTACAAACAGTTTTTTACTCTGATAAGAAAATTATGACTTAGTGAACAATCATTATGTATCTTTGTCAAACTGGTTTCCATTGCTAAGAATACTTAGCTAGGATATGCTACCTGTGCCATCCATTTAAATTTTTCCCTTCCTAAGTAAGAAACACCCACAGTGTAATAATTGTTTTAAATTGTGGTTGATTCTTCTCTCTCTGTTATTGGTTCTCTTAAAAATTCAAGAGGTTGGGGTTTTTTCATATTCTAGCCACAAAGCTTAGGACTGTTAACATAACCCTCTTGCCTAGCACTATTTGATTCTGCTGCTTCTATGCTCTCTTTTCCTCCTGAGTTGTAATCAGACCTAATTTATTTGGTTATTTTCTTATTCCTTGTGTATTATTTTCATGACTATGTAGTCTCTTGTACCTTAATTATGCTGGATGCTTCATTTCTTTGTACCCTGATTATTAGCTTTACATTTTTTAACTTCATTAAATAAAGCATCTTGGGATCTAGTGCCTATATAATACTTTATCTACTAAAAACCCGTGAACTTTAGTCCGTACTTATCTGTTACTTTTGAAATCTTAATCCATTCCTGGTAGGATGCTCCTGGTAGGAGCAGAAGTAGATTGAAGTGATAGGAATGCATTTAGACCTAACTTGAACTATTCCAGAATACAACATCGGTGGTGTTAGCTGTTGAAAAAGCACTAGTGGCTAAACTTGTTGCCTGCCTCAGTTGAACTTTGATACACAACAGCTGTAAGTGCTTAATTTTAACCTGAGAAGAGAGAGAAACATTTTAAAATATTTCCTTTTTCACTGAGACCTGAAAAGCCGTGCAAATACTATACTATTGTGCTAGTTTGTTTTATGGTAATGAAAAAAGTGGAAAAGACTAACCTGTATTATAATTACGCTTACAAATTTCATGGTTCCTTGGACACTTAGAGTGTTTTTTGTCTACTTCTCATGCTCTGCTTTTCATTATTAGTCTTCAACTATTTTTAAACTTAATACGATACATAATAATATTAACACTAGAAAATGACATTGTTTAATAAAATGAGAAATTAATTTTCTAAAAAACTTAATCATCAGGAAGTCAGTTCTAGAAGATACTCTGCTTCAGACATTTTCTTTAAATTCAGCATGCAAGCTTTTCTATCACTGATGCATAATGGACAAGTGAATGTGATCTTTGACCATACCTGGTCTGCTTCTTCAGATGTTACAAAGTTTGTAAACAAGTTAAATCAATATTTAATGCCTCTGTACAAAGAAATCAATGTTATTTTGACATTATACTATAGAATAGAATAAGGAAGAGATTAATTTAGAACTAAATTCGGAATTAAGAACTAAATTGAGGTGTCCTCCTTGTATGAAAAGGCAAGGACAGTTATTGTAACAACTTTTGTGTCATCACGCAGGTTGACTTACACCATGATATCACAAAAAATACGCTTGTTAGTACAATTGTATGCTCTTTTGTTGTGTTTTATTTTAGTTGCTTCTGTGAATGTTACAGAACTTGTATTTTTTTCTTGCAAATGGTATTTGCCTTACTATGAATAGTACAGTCTACTTGTATGACTGATTTTGGAAATGGAAGATATCTGTGATTGTGAATTAAGTCCACTGCAATTTTCTCGAGCACAAAATGTAAACTTAAGTTCTGGTCCGTCTTGGATAGTTACTTTTCAGACACTTAATTTCCCCTCTAATTCAGTTAGTATCAAATAGATTTTTAAGGAATATTAAAAATCTTATGTGTATCATAAATGTATGCATACTTGTGCTTCTTATGTTCTCTAATGTTTCTGTCAAAAACTCCAAGAGCATAGGAGTGATTGTATGGGATCCAGCAGTGGTATTATTCCTGTGTGTGTCTGTCATTGGGGTTTTCTAGAAGGTGTTTTCCACTTTTCAGTTGCCCTAATATTGTAGGGTTTCCATAAAGTTCCCTCTCATGGTGTAAACCATTATTTAATGAGAAGTGAGGAGGCTGGACAGGTTACTGTGGACTTGTACAAACTTAATTTGTAATGGGCTTTCTCGCAGCTATGAAACATATGCTATGTAAATCTTTGATTCCTGTAACTTTAGAAAGGAAAAAGCAGCTACCTATAGAAGGTTGAGTATTACTATAGAATTGCAGGGACTAATAATGTACTCTGTACACGTTGGACAAAGATAAGGTAAGCTTTCCTGCCAAACAAATGAAATAAATCAGCACACAAAAGAAATTGAATTGCAAATCTTTGTTTCAAAATATAAATTAAGTACAAGGGAAAAAACCCCACACATTAGACATTCGTAAGTCTCACATTTTGCTTGGCACATTACATGTAATCGGTAGTGCACAGGAAAAATGGGTTATAAAAATCTACGGGGATATCAATGTAAAGAAGGCTATTACGGACTAAAATGACTATGATACAGTTTTCATCAGAATAATTGTTTGGAGAAAATACAGCTATTAAGTTCTAAAAAAGTTGAGAAACAATGCAGATGAAAAACATTTAGATGCTGCTGATAGGAATGTTTCTGTCTCAGAAGTAGGCATTATGAAGAAGACCTCAGAAATAGGAAAAAGGTAGGAGAAATAGGTGATGTATCGATTTATTGCTTCATTTCTGTCTTCATAGTGTACTGCTTTGATTCTTTTCAGGAACTGCTTGTTGTCTACTATGCCCATCTTTATCTCTTTTAAAATAGGTGGTACAGAAGCCTTGTCCTACTAGGAAAATGGAGGACACATAGTAACTTACATCAATAAAACTCAAAGAAGAGAAAAGTTCTATTATGTGTCAGTAGATCTGTATAGTCCTTTAAGCCATCTCTGGGCTGCAAACAATAAGTTTACAATTGCATAATTTTCCTACGTTATTACCTCTGTAGGTAACAAGTGCCATACAATGTGTGACAGCAACCTGGGTTTATTCCTAGTAAAAATGTACCCAGAGCAGGCAGGTGAGGCGGCTCCAAGATGCAGGAGTGACCTTGTTGCTTTTCAGAGCCGGAGTCTGGATCAGCTCAACTCTCTTCCATGTAGAACTGCCAATCTTGTTTTTTAAAGAAATACTTCGTCATTTAAAAATGCAAAACATTCAGAAAATAGGAAGCTTGGGTTTCTTTGTATTCCTCTTTCACCTCCAAACTAATTTCCAGTCTCTTCTTCACAGTCATCCATCTTAAACAATTTCATTTTTAATGAAAATCAAAATTCATACTTAAGGCAGTTATTCAGCTCTAAGAACTAGACTTCTTTATGTCAAACACCAAGTATTAGGAGACCAGAACTACTACTGTGAGAAGTGATAACATTATAGAGCGTTTGTGCTTCACTTTTGTACCTCCAAAGGGACACTTCATACCCTTTGAGGTATGAGTGATCTCTGTCATGGTCAAGAAGTAAAACAGAAAGTTCGACTCTGAAACATGAACATATTGGGGAAAGTATTCTGTTTGAAGTCCTAAAGTCAGTACTGCTAGTCCTCTACAAAAATAATTAAATAACATATCTAACTTAGTAAGCCCAATATTTGTACCTACCTCGAGGTATACCTTACTGTAATTGTGTGTTTATTAGTAATTGACCATTTTGCAGACTATAAAAATGAATATAATCTGCAGATTCTCATACTATACTTGTTCATCAGAAATGAGTGTACAATAAGTAAACTTCGTATCTGACTTTATACCTTAATTTTATTTTCAGGTATGTGTATGGGAAGGCATTTGCAGTAGTGAACTGTGATACAGAAAATGTGAATATATTTTTCTCTACAGCAGTTCATTAAGAAGTTTCTTCTTCCTATGTTTATACAGGCCAGGACAGCTGTCACTTGTTCAAAAAATGTAGCTGTAGGAATGTAAATAGTGTGAAGGTTTGTGGGGCAGGAGTGAGGATTAAGTTCACTGGAAGAGGTGGTTTCCCTACTGAGCTATGCAATCCTCAACAGATGAAGCAATATGCTTTGTCCTCGTGAACCAAATGCATCCCACTCTGCAGTTCTGAATGGGATGTTGTAGCTTTCTATCATCTACTACTGTGACCCATGCCACAATCTATCACATATTGAGCAAAGCACTTAGAGAAAATCAGGAACGTAATGTACGTTTTTTGAGGGTGGGGATGACAATAATAATGCATAGATGTTTGGGATTTTGAATTCGGAACACTGTAATCCTCAACAGTGTGTTTATCCTTACAGCATTTTTAAAAACAGTTAACAACTCCTTGCAGTCTAAGGAGCATATTCTGTATCTGAATATTGTTTTGTTATTTTGCAGAAATATGACATGTATTAATAGATTCTTTGTTACCAACTTACGAACCAATTTTTAGTTAGACCATGTTATAGTGTATTAAAGTAATTTAGATGCTTAAGCTGTATTGAACTTTTATATTTTCTTGTATTTTCTTTGTCCTTTATTACTGGAAGTTTGCCTTTTGATTAATGTGGTCTTACTAACCTTAGTTCACAGGAATATGTTCACCAAGTTGCTATAAAGCGTTTTATATGATAGCTCTCACTATCATGACAATGAGAGTGAGTAGTGCAATGCAGACTATTTCTGGAATGTAGGATACATTTTACTCTTACAGGTGGAGGAAATAAAAGTTCTGTGGAAAAAATGCGTTTTTAGATACAAACTAGTTTTTGTGCTTGTGTTCAGCTACTGAATCAATTATTTGGGGTTTGTTTTGTTAATTTCTTCTTTTGAGATCTTTTTGCAAAATTTTTAAGTCCTTCATCTGAAAATTGCAAAGTGCTTTAGAAGGAGTAATTGAATGTCACTAATGCTGTTGAGGTGGAAAAAATTACTCATTTTATAGTTGAGAAAAACTGAGCAATATCCAAAACTACGTATAGCAAGCAGAACACCTGACATTGTTGAGAAATCACTACTGCATCTAACTTGGGCTTTCTCTGGTTTCCTAGCACTGTTCATCTGTGAAGATGAAGATGGACTTGCATTATATGAGGAATTGAGAGAAATTATTAGCATTGTGGTTAATATTGCTCCATTAGTATTGATAATGTGATACATAAAATAATACGAAGAAATAAGTAAAACGAAGTATAAAGGGGGAAGACAACATAGAATGCATGGAAGGATGTGCTTCTCACCACCTAGTATTCTCATCATCATGTGTGTTCTAGGCTCATACTATTTGCTGGATTGTCCACATATAGCAAAAGTAGCAGCATATGCATATCAAGAAAGTTCTGAAATAGGTGTGTTTTGATTTAGACATCACTGGAAATTACCTCAGGTGTTTGAAGGAAAGGTAGTGTCTTACAGTCCATGAAAAAACAAGTTTCACTTGTAGACTTGCCACCTCTTCTTTTTTGGTCAGGTAATAGACTATTTTCATTGAATTGAATGTGCAGATGACATAAACTGATCCTGTTCCCTAGTTAATTGCTTGCTTTTATCACCTGAGAGTGTTTTAACTGCATGATCCAGGAAGGAGATATAAAATGGCTAATAATTAGTTCAGTGAGGCAGTCTGTCCTGCTGGTTTAGTAATGAGGAGTTTGCTCTCTTGTTTTGATTTGCTTTAATGGATGGAATTCCATTTAAATACTAGATATTACTTGCTGTGTAGTTCTTTTGGGATGGTGGAAGGAAGCCGGGGGGGAGTATAAGAGTGTTCTTAGAGAAGAGATTATGAGGTTTATGTCTTTACTGACAGACATGAATCCTGGTGGTAACAACTCCCAGCACAGAGAAATTGCCTCTACTTCCTCTTGTAACTGGTTATTGGATTTTTAGCAGAAGTCTTATGAGCTATCTTTTGCAGTTTCAGCATATTCAACCCATATTAGTGATTCCTAGTCAATGTGCTGTTTGTGTTTATAGGGACTGCACAGCAGCGCTTAAAAATGAAATTTCCAAATTACATTGTAATTTTTATGCCTTAGTAGTTGGGGGGAAGGCACTTTGTTTCTAATAGCACTAGGAACTTCCATAATCTTGGTATTAAATAGTGAGAGTCAGCTTTTCTTTTACTTAAGAACTTGTTCTGTAGCAGCTCAGTGTAATTTGTGCTCAATTTGTACAGCTTTCACTATGTGAAATAAAAAATATTTTCTTGTTTTCTATGTTAAAGATAAATATTGATTTTATGGAATTACTGCAGTAAGTAGCAAATGCTGTATGGAAAAAAAAAAAGCAGTGCCCCAAGCAGAGAGAGACACCTAATTTCATGCAATTATATCTGTACTTCTTCAGCATGTTGGCTTTAGGGAGCATTAAGGAGAAGGAAAAGAAAACAAATATAACATACTTGTTTTTTTAGTGAAAAGAAGACAAGTAGAGCATAGTTGATTTTGGGTTTTTTAAAAAGGCCATCTAGAAAGATTCATGATTTACTACAAAAATTTACACTGAAGTTATCTGTAGTATTGACTCCTCATGGTTGTTTTTGGTCATCAGCCCTATATAGTTACATTTTCTTTTTTTCCCTCACTCATGTCATCTATCATACATACTTGAGTGAAACCCCGTTGTGTGTATTTCATGTGGAAGGTTAAGATTTAAAAGGTTTTTTATAAGCCCCTTAACACTATTGTGCTAGAGCTCTTTCCTTTCATCCATAGCAAGTTGAAATTAAATAGGTTCATGGAAACTGGAAGAAAATGAAAGCTGTTAGTTACTAATTTAAAGCAATGGATGTAATACTTTTTGATGCCCTTATTTTCAGATTCGGGCTATAAATTCTGTAATAAATCACAGTGACCAAAATGCATTTTTGGTAATTTTCTCTTGTATCGAGACTGAAAAATATGAACATCCTTTTAAAGGAGGCAGTCAGACATGAGGAGAAACAGTGACGAAATTGTTTGAAAAATATTGAAAAATCTTAACCAAACCCTCAGAATAAAAAAAAATTTAAAAAGCTTGATGTAGCTATAGCCTTCAGTGTTTTTACAAATACTTTTAAGCATGCAAAGACATTTAAGGAAATCTGAAAAATTCAGCAACAAATCACTGAGGATATGAAACAGATGTAAAATGATAGCAGAAATGCTAACAAGATACTCTAACTTTCCGGACATTTATAAGCCTGAGGAATGAAATAATAAATGTTAGTCAAATAGACATTGTGAAGAAATTACAAGTAAGAGAACAGGGAAAAAAAGAACCTGAAAAATACATCTACAGTGGTTGTAACTGCAGAATCTGAAGTGGCTGGTGGTGGAGCACTGAGAATGAAATTGTACTTACACTCTTTCACCCAACTGAATGGCAAGATATTAAAAGTGCAAAGTAACAGGACTTTTGGTGGGATTTAGCATGATTTTAAATATCACTGGATCTGCTAAATATTGTTGGTTTCTGTGTACACCAATAACCAACTCCTCAAAAGAATTGTGAAAAGAAAGCTGAGTGCCTGAAAGGGGGATTACAAAAGTCCTTTAAAAATACTGTGACTAAAGTGAAGGAAAAAAGGAAAGAAAAGTTCACACCTGAAGTATTTTCTAAATAAGTGAGAGAAAGAGTCTATCTTACACATAAGAAAGGAAAAAACCAAATTTGCTCAAGTCAGAAGTAAACATGCCACGTGCTCAAAAGGCTTTATTAACACAAATGGTGTATTAAAAGTAATACATAGTATTATAGCTTCAAAAATGTGAGTTTTAACTAAAACCAGGAAAAGTTATTAATACTGTGAGACTCATAACCAGCACTACTACATTTACGTTGCTATTTGTAGCTTTATTAGCAAGTTAAGTTTTATCATAATTCATCCTTTTCTATTGTAAATAGCTTGGCCCCCACTATTTCATAAAATTTTATTGATATTCTGTGGAAGATGGCAATGAAAACGCTTCTCTATTCGATAAAAACTGAGACAAAAAGAAAGAAGCAATTCGCCTGGAAAGATTGATGGTGGACTTGACAGTTGTGTCCACCCGCACAAGTTGTGGGCCATTAGCTAACCACTGGCCCATGATTCCTCCATTGGCACTTGTGTGCAGCATGGCAGCTTGAATAGTATCATTCTGTGACCCACTGCCAGCTAATAGACAGCTTGAAAATGATTGTTTCATGAAGCAAAGACTTAGTGTATCTGTGGTCTTTCAGAAGTTCATGTTCATTTACATATATCCTGAACATTGTATCACAATCTTTACCAGCTTTCTCTAATACCAGTTTGATTTTCATGGAAGTGTATTTGTAAATTTTCAGTAATGATGAAAAAGACTTCCTCTAGATGACTCTGAGAGAAAAAGAGAACTGTCACATACAAACCAGATAAAAATTATATGAACTAAGTGTAATCTTTGTTTACAAGCATCATACTGTTACTATTTATGATATATTTTCCCTAATAATCAGACTGATGCATGAGGAATAAACCTAAGATAGCTCAGTATATAGCTTTTTCTTAATCTGACTCAGAACATGTTTAAATGCTAGGTCAGACTCAGGTGGGAAGATGTCCCTGATTTTAATTAACTGTATACATTTTCTTTGACATATGACGTCATTACTTTTTCCACTTCTTATGTGCATCTTTCACAAAATCTAGCCTGTATTGAGTTAAACAATAAAAACCCTAATGACTAAAGCATGATTGGAACCTAAGCCATAAATTCTTGAAGTTTCATGGTGATGCTTTTTACAGACTTCAATATAAGCAATAACAAATTGATTTTCGTTTGCAGCTCTCTCACTTTCACCAAACAATACCACATGCTAACATTAAACTATGTAACAGAGTGCATACTGAGCTGTTTTATACATTTGTGCATATCTTCAGCTGGAGACTGTGACTTCAGACTTGTTTTTAGTGGTACATCTTCTCTAACTGCAAGAATAACTGCATTTATATCGCTGTAGCATCAAGCTCAAGAAACGTAAATGTTCCTAGTGGCAGAAAACTTGTGTGAGTCAAGTATGTTAAAATTCTTAAGTTATAGTATTTGCGTTCAAATACAGGCTCTGTTTACATATCAAATAACATAGTGCAATATCAATATGGATCAGTTGATCAAAGTAGTTGTAGATGTACGAGCTTTAACATCCTTATATATGGCTCAAGACTTTTACTTTAGACTAAATATAGTTCAGTCTTTTGTCATTAATATCCCCACCATGCATAGCATTTGAAGCTGTTTGTCATTGGTTCAGAACTTACTTTCTGCGTTAGCTGTAGAAACAAATTTGGTGCACACCATGGACAGGGTTCTAGGTTAGTTTCTTCCAAGAGTAATCTAGCTTGCATGCACCAAAATCATTCTTCAAAACCAATGAATGTGCATTAAGTGTTCAGGGGATTCACTTCAAAATTACACTAGAGCTCCAATCCAAAACATTAAAGCTAATGTAATTACTCTGGAATATTCACATAATACAAGCCATTTGTGGGCATAGTAGCTATGGAGGCTGAAAGCAAACACTGTAAATTTAGTTTAAAAATACTTTGCCCATGATGTTCGTAATGGTACAGATTTAATTCCGTTGCTTAGCATTTTTCTCCCTTCAAAAATTTCCTCTATTTTATTACATTAAGATGGGAATAAGAATATATATTTTATTATGTAGTAGTTTAATACATTGTGAAACAATGAAATGTAATATACATGTAGTCTGTTAGTAATATATTATTAGCATGTATTATTCTTCCAAATGTATGCTGTAGAGAAGCCACACTAGGTCTTTTATGAGGTATTACTACAGGCTGTCTCCTAATCTAAAAAAAAAGTGTTTGAGATCGAGGTAGGGAAAGGAAGGCTCTTGATCTTCTGAGCTTCTCACCTATCACTGAGCCAAAACTCCTTTTCCTGTAATACTGAGTAGCTTTTTATTTTTGATGGAATCTCTAATGCTAAGATAAGATGGGCAGAGAGAAGATGGAGGCAGTTCTCTGGTTTCTCTCTATATTTCATAATTATAGGAACAAGTTTCAGGGTGCTTCTTCAAATTCTGTTTCGTTTTGGATAAAATCTGATTTGTTAATCTGCAGGTTTATTTCTGTGACCTCAGAGGGCAGTTGTGGTGGGTTGACCTTGGCTGCTGCCAAATGCCCACCCAGCCGCTCTCTCGCTCCCCCCTCCTCAACAGGGCAGGGGAGAAAATAAGACAGAAAAGCTTGTGGGTCAAGAGAAGGATAGAGAGATCACTCACCAATTGCCATCACAGCAAAACAGACTTAACTTGGGGAACATTAATTTAATTTATTGCCAATTAAAATAAGTAGAGTTGGATGGTGAGAAATAAAGACGAAAACTGAAATACCTTTCCCCACCCCTCCCTTCTTCCGAGGCTCACCTTCACTCTTTCATTCCCAACTCCTCCACCTCCTCCCTGCTGAGGGGCACAGAGGGATGGGGAAATGGGGGTTGCAGTCAGTCCATAACAGCTCCTCTCTGCTGCTCCTTCCTCCTCACACCATTCCTCTGCTCCAGCATGTGTCCTTTCCAGGGGATACAGTCTTTCATGAACTGCTCCAGCGTGGGTCCTTCCAAGGGCTTCAGGGGAATCTCTGCTCTGGCACCTGGACCACCTCCAACATCTCCAGCACTTCCTCCCCCCACTTCTTCACCAACCTTGGTGTTCACAGGATTATTTCCCACACGTTTTTTTCCCCCCTCACTCCTCTTTTCTACAACTGCTGTGCAGCCTTTTTTACCCTTTCTTAAATATGTTTTCCAAGAGGCACCACCATCTTGGCTGAGGGGCTCAACCATTTTAAATGTCTTCAAGTACTTTCAAATGTATAAAAATATGGGGGTTTATTTCTTATTCTAACTTAGAGACCTGGCTGCAAGGAACTGCTTGGTAGGCGAAAGCAACATTTTGAAAATAAGTGATTTTGGAATGTCCCGGCAAGAGGATGATGGCGTGTACTCATCATCAGGCCTGAAGCAGATTCCTATCAAGTGGACTGCTCCAGAAGCTCTCAACTATGGTAAGGACATACCTGTATCTTCTTGCAAAAAAAAAAATTAAAAAAAAAAAAAAAATGTAGCATTAGGAGCACCAGGACTACACCATGGGCAATACTTTAGTATATATACATATTCCTAGTGCCCAGTTCAAATCAATAATGTTTCAAATAATTTTAGTATTTCAGTCATATTTAAGTTATGTATAAGATACTGTCTCACCTTCAAAAAGAATAAGGCATCAACATCAAAATTGCTATTATGCAGCAATAAAATAATGCTTTGGTTATGTTGCTGACTCATTCTAGTAGACTACCTAGTCAAGTCATCTAGATAATAATCGTTAGTAAAATGAATGGCAAGTTTTGCGTATTTATGGCAATGATTGTTCTAGCACCTCTTTGAAAATGGCAGAAAGTGTCAACATACTAGAACACTCTGTTAGATAAATCACTGCATTGGAGAGAAGTACAGTCATAGATTTGTATTTTTTTTAACTGCAGCTTTTCTTTACCTGCTTTTTTATATATTGCTTGGCTGTTATCTTGGGGAAAAAAATCCATTATTTCTGATTCAGGGAAGTGGCCTATACTACACGGGTAATGGGTCCAGAACAGAAACAAAAGCTGCTCTCTTCAGCTTTTTAGCTTATATGAAACTAGAAAAATAAGTTCTTCTAAGTAAAGTGGGCTGTGAAGAAGCAGCGTATTAGGTGAACGATGCCATGTTTTGGATGTAGTTCTCTCAATCAGTTCTTTCATTGAGTACTCAGAAAAAAAATTTTTCTAAAGTCTTCATTTGAAGTGTCTATCTCTTCAAGCTTTTTTTTAAAATCATGCGTTGGAAATCATAAGTTTGTAACTTACAGTTGATAGCAAAATGCTTCCTCTCATTAGCGCTTTTGCAGGAGTTAATGCCGTAACACGATAAAGCAGATCTTCCCTTTGGAAGGCTAATAATAAATTTAGTTTCAGTAATTGATCCTGTATTATCAATTATTCTAAGAGATGTTAGTATTGCTAATGTTCACTGGGGAACACACTTTCCTATTTTGGGTGTTTGTTCCACTATAAAAGGTGTTTTGAATTTTTATTTTTGTTATTTCAGAAATGTGTACAATTTATTTGATGCATAATGGAAACCTATCCTTCATAGCCATATGCAGTCCAGTGGACTGCATTAAGTAGGAAACAGGCTCTTGTGACAACACCTTCACTTTGTACTTTTGAGCCTTTTTTCTGCATAGTACAGGACAGGAGAGGATAGTTAACATCTACTTATTTTGTGTTTCCTAAAATGCATACATACTCAAGCAGCTTTAAGTGATTTTCTGTCATGTTTGGAAAACAAACTCTCTCAGACATTTGTTAATGTGTTCAGCAGTCTAATATTCAACTTTCAAAATGTCATAAAAGTTTTCTGTGTGTTTTTGAAGGATCATTTTTTCCACTCCCTTGAATGATTTGAGAAAAAATAATTGGTTTTTTTTAACCATTTACCATCCTAATAATATGGTCATAAGTATTACATTAATTTGTGTAGGTAAGGCTGAAGGTAATTAAGGGTATCAGAGTGAAATAGAACTAAATCTGCAATATTTCAAAGCTAGTTGGCAACCACTGTCCATGTCAGTTCTTAATGGCAAGATCTAAAGGTTGGAAGAACATGAAGGATAGGGTCATTTGGCCATTACGTGAATGATACAGTGCTTAAGAAACTACATAAAAGTTCATTTTTTAGTCACTTCTGGATTCACTGTATACGACAAATTAATAGCAGTCCCAAAAAGTTTTTAAATGAAAAAAACACAAATTATGAAGTCTAGAAACCAGACTAGGGCAAATGGAGTTATTAGGGAGTTGTGTCTGAAGTCATAAGCAAAATCCTGATGCTGCTGGAGCTTGTGGGAGATTGAACCTTCGTTCAGTGGGTGCTGTTCAGTGCCATTCCATACTGTTATTTTTGCTTGGAGCAATATGATTTCCATCAGTTCCAGCAAGTGGAAAAAAAATATTTGAAAAGCTCCTAATAAAATTACATATTTAGGCCAAGTGTACGGTATTTTTACTTCCTGTTCTCTGAAAATTAAAATACATATTGAAAATGTATGTTTTTCCAGTACAACATTTTGAGTTGTTTGGCATGTTAATAAATTACTGTGTGGAGGGTTTTTTTGGTGAATGAACAGGCCTTCTTTTTGCCCAGATAATGTCATAGTGGAAAAGATAATTAACTATGCAGAACTTGTACTTTCTTTAAAAAAAACCTAATCACTTTATCTTGTATCTAAAGAATGATTTCCATGAAAAGTGTTAAATTACTGGATGCCAAACTCTGAAGAGAGTTGATACATAGACAAGAAAACTAATCTTACTACAAAGAGCATAGTGAATGTCCATAATTGCCATCTACGAGGCACATAAGCTAATGTAGCGCAGCTGGAAGTGATACTTAGTTTAACAGTAAACTGAACTTTCTGACGTCGTAACAGTTGTCATATCACCATCACTATAATTTACATGTGTTTTCCTTTTTTCTAGTCAGAAGTAGCTTAGTTTGGTTTTTTTAATGATTAGAGGTGAACAAACAATACATTCACAAGCATGTGTATATTTTAAAGAATAAAGACACATACATACAACGTAATCGTATGGAACAAAGAAAAACAGTCACGAAAAATGTTGAAAGTAATGTTGAAAATGGCTTTTTAAGGTAACATTTTCAAAGATCCTGCTGCAAAGGGCTAGGAGCCTTAACTTTCTGATCTGAATCCATCCTTCTTAATGTGAATCCATCAGGGACAATAGAAATATATGCTCCAAGATCTCTCCTTCTCCCATAATATAAAGCTTTCATTACACAAAGAGGTTTGGAATTCAGTTATCTATCAATTATCTATTTTACTATCTTTGAAGCATAGTCAAAGATAATGGACTCAGCAGGCCAGATTTTTTTGTTTTTCTTTAACTGATTGGTCGCATCAGTTCTTCAGGGTCTAAATTAAACAAGTTGAAGCAACTATACCTTCATTTTCAGAGAACAGTTTCTCAAAGCATGAAAAGCAGTCCCTCTTCACAGTTACAAACTACGTTGATGGTAGCTCCTCTCAGAATTCTCATTGCCATGCTATATTAGGGAACTGGGAAAGGTAATTTTTTTAAATGTTATCTTTTGAATTGAAAGTGATTATAAACAAGGAGGGGAAAAAACTGACATTTTTCTGTCCTTTTATATTAGAAGAAAAAAATATTTTTGTACATTAAGAAGGAAAGAAATCCTTAACTTGCATGAAGTATAATTGACATGGTAAGGTCTGTCCAATTGTAGAACTTTAAGTTAGCTTATATTATTCCTAGGTATTGACCTTAAGATAATTTGTTTATCATTTGAAATACAGGAGACTATGGTATCTGCAGAATGTATTATTAGTAGCTACAGCTTTGTTCTGCTTAAAGCTTGCCAATGTAACAGCTTACCTTTACAGAAAATTTGGGGCCATAATTATCTGAAACATTAATTTCTCTGTACATTAAATGGAGGGTTTTCTCTCCTTTTCTTAGGGAGATACACATCTGAGAGTGATGTATGGAGCTTTGGAATCCTTTTGTGGGAGACCTTCAGTTTAGGAGTATGTCCGTACCCTGGAATGACCAACCAACAAGCACGAGAACAAGTCGAGAAAGGTAGTTATTTGTAGGGAGTGAAAGAAATGCTATATAGATCCATAAGGATGTAGTACATACAGTATAAAATAGCAGAGAAGTAACATATGAGTTATCAGCAACTTGAGCAAAAATATTATGAGATTTTTTAATTGCTGAATCTAGTTTTCTGAGAGGAGTAGTGTGACATACAGGCTTCTTGAACAAAGGAACATACTGACCAGTGACTTAAAAGACAGAAGACTTACAGCACGCTGACTTTCATTGTTGAAGAACTAAAAGGTGAGATGGAGAGGAGGGATTTACTGCTGTGCAAAGCAGAGACTTGACCAGAATGAATTATTTAAGATTATGCTAATGCAGGTATAAATACTCTAAACTGCCAGAAGAAAAAGTCTGTATCTTTCCATCTTCTCTATTAAAACATTTCCAACAAAAGTTTAGCAATTATGGTGGAGAATGGTAAGCTAGTTGAGCGTTGAAATACACATTTCTCTTTTACAAAATAATCAAAAGGCTTTTATTTAAATTAGCAAACTGTGAGCAGGATTTCAGGATTTTTATTTCTTTTCATCATCTTTAGTGGCATTTCAGAACTGTTCCTCCTCTACATAGTACTGCTGTGTAAATCATAAACAGGTTCTAAGCTAGTAAAACTACTAAATTATTAAAAAAAATTAAAAACTAGTTTGCTGATTTATACAGATTGCCAGTGTTTGTTATAAGCACTGTAGATGACAATCAAAGTTTGTCCTTAAAAGGCCAAATCAGAAAATCCAGAGCAGAGGAGTGTTTGTAAAAACAAGTCTTACTTCCTAAGTACTGAGATTCTGTTCTAATCCACTGAGAATAATGATCTCTTGAAATTGATAAAATTCAAAGATTTAGAAGTATGTTTATGTTTTTTCAGCTATTTTATACTGTGGGGAAAATAGTCCTGTTGGCCCATCAGCAATTCTTTTTCCTTTTTTTAAATGTAATTTTCATTTCTTTTATCAGCCTGTTTTCTTGGTTTTCAGTATATAATAGCTGTTCTGTTAGGATAGTCAGCTAAGACACTCCAGATTCTCTTCCTGATCTTATCTATCTCAATTACTCAATCAGTAAGAGCCTTCAGTGAATTTAGTCACTTGAATGCTTGCTTTAAACCAGGATAATTTCAATTCTAAATAACTATATAGAATCTTCACTTTAAGGACAAAAAAGTAGTTGCTGCTGTCACTGTTTCGAAGAACTAGTTTCTAGGGGAAACTTTGTGAAGGAAAGGATTTTTAGATAGTTTCATGTTATCTTGTCTGTAAGTGTCCTAGAGCCCAGCCGTTCTCCTTTGAAGTTAGAGGCATTAACCCAGCACCTAGAGCAGATGCATGCAATATAACAAAGGAAAAGTATTTCACAGATTTACCTGTTGTATGAGGCCAATGTCATTTATACTCTGCTTTAGAAAGAGAGATGCAGAGACCTGTGCAGTAAGTCTGGAGTCACAGAGCTTCATTGAGCTGTAGAGTCCTATGTGCCAACTCACTTTACTGTCCACTGCCTGTCATTTGCTCAGAGATACATGTGGTAAACAGTTCACAGAATCACAGATCCACACAATGGCTGAGGTCTGCAGGGACCTCTGGATGTCATCTGGTCCAACCCCCCAGCTCAAGCAGAGCCATCTAAAGTCAGGACCATTCCCAGACGGCTTTTGCATATCTCCAAAGATGGAGACTCTACCACCTCTCTGGGCAGCCTGGGCCACTGAAAAAGTGTTTCCTGATGTTCAGGAGGAAATTCCTGTGCTACGGTCTGTGCCCATTGCCTCTGGTCCTGTCCCTGGGCACCACTGAAAAGAGCCTGGCTCTGTCCTCTTTGCACACTCCCTGCAGGTATTTCTATACACTGATGAGATCCCCCAAGCCTTCTCTTCTCCAGGCTGAACATTCACAGCTCTCTCAGCCTTTCCTCATGTGAGACCTGAGTACTCCAGTCCCTTCATCATCTTGGTGGCCCTTCATGGGATTCTCTCCAGTGTGTCCATGTCTGTCTTGTACTGGGGAGCCCAGCACTGGACCCAGCAGTACTCCAGGTGTGGCCTCACCACCGCTGAACAGAGGGGACAGATCATCTCCCTTGACCTACTGGCAACGCTTCTTTTAATGTAGCCCAGGATACAATTAGCCTTCTTTTCCGCAAGGACATGTTGCTGGTGCATGTTCATCACTTGGTGCCCATCAGGACCCCCAGGTCCTTTTCTGCAAAGCTGCTTTCCAGCTGGGTGGCCCCCAGCATGTACTGGTTCCTGGGGTTGTTCCTGTTCAGCTGCAGGACTTTGCACTTCCCCTTGTTGAACTCCATGAAATTCCTGTCAGCCCATTTCTCCAGCCTGTCCAGGTCCCTCTGGATGGCAGCACGACCCTCTGGTCTGTTAACCCCTCCTCCCAGTTTGCTGTCATCTGTAAGCTTGCTGAGGGTGCATTGTGTCCCAGCATCCCGATCATTAATGAAGATGTGAAACAGTATCAGACCCAATACTGACCCCTGGGGTACACCGGTAGTTACTGGCCTCCAACTAGACTTTGTGCCACTGATCACCTCCCTCTGGGACCAGCCTTGCAGCCAGTTTTCAGTCCACCTCACTGCATGCTCGTCCAGCCCATATTTCAACAGCTTCTTCATGAGGACCTTACAGGAGGCACATGCCGAAAGCCAGTCATTTCATCATAGAAGGTGATCAGGTTGTCAGGTGTGACTTGCCCTTAGTGAATCCATGCTGACTACTCCTGATGACTTTCTTGTCCTTCCTGTGCCTGGAAATGGTTACCAGGATTAGCTGCTCCATCACCTTCCCAGGGATCAAGGTGAGGCTGACCAGCCTGCAGTTCTCTGGGTCCTCCTTGAAGATAGAAGTGACATTTCCCTTACTCCAGTCTTCAGGAACTTTTCCCAGTCACCATGATGGATGAAAGATTATTGAGAGTGGCCTTGCAGTGACATCAGCCAACTCCCTCAGCACTCATGGGTGCATCCCATCAGGGCCCATGGACTTATGTAAATCCGTTTCGCTTAAGTATTCCCTGACCAGATCATCTTCCACCAAACGTATGTCTTCCTTGCTACAGACTTTCTCCCTGGTCTCTGGGGCCTGCGATTCCTGAGGGCCAGTCTTGCTAGTTAAGACTGAGACAAAGAAGGCATTCAGTACCTCAACCTCTTCCATGTCCTGTGTGACCAGGTGCCCTACCTCATTCAGCAGTGGCCCACATTTTCCCTAGCCTTCCTTTTGTCACCTACATACTTAAAGAAGCCCTTCTTGTTGTCTTTGACATCCCTAGTTAGATCCAATCCCCTTTGGGCTTTAGCTTTTTTAGCCTCATCCCTGGATGCTCATACAATGTTTCTGTATTCCTCCCACATTACTGTTTTTGTGTCCAGATTTGTCCAGGAGCTCCTTGTTCATCCATGCAGTCCTCATGGCATTTTTGCCTAACTTCCTTACTCATTGGGAAGTTGCCTTCATTGCTGTGAGTACATCTCTTTGGTCCAGGGTATGGATGGTGTGCTGGAACAGCCACTTACCTGTGGCTCCTGAATGATTAGCTGCTAATTTACATAACTGATCGTTCATTCTCCTGCCATCATCCTGCTCCTTCAGTTGATGGCAGCAGAGAGGTATGGAAGGCCACTGCCTATCTAAGCAAACCAGAAGAGTAAGAGAATTAAGAGGATGGTAAAATATAAAAGTTAAGAAAACAGGAGGGAGGAAAATTACATGGATAAAGTGCAAGTGGGAAGGGAACTTCTCAAGGAGATAAAAAAGGGAAGAGGCATGAGAATAGAAGTTGATCTATTTTGAGAATAAGCAAAGAAATTTACTCCCATCTTAATGTTTATTATTGATTTCCTCAGCGGGGGGAAAAAAGGGAACACAAAACCTGGAGGGGAGCTACTTCCTAAGATACAGGAAACAAATCTGTGCAGGTTGCTGCCCTTAGGGATGAGAAGCATACTGACAATTTACCATGCCCAACTTAAATGTCATTGGTACCTGAGCTTTGATTAGTTTAATAATTATCTGTCTTATATAGGTTATATATTGAAGACTTTCCTCATATTACCCTGAAGATCTTTTTTAATGCAATGATCTTGAACTTCGCTCATTTCCTTTTAGATTTGTCAATATGCATCAGTTTTCAATGCTAAACATTTTCCCCTTTTTTTTGTGTGCAAGGCTACCGAATGTCAGCACCGCAAAAATGTCCAGAAGAAATATATAAAATAATGCAGAGGTGCTGGGACTACAAACCAGAAAACCGGCCAAAATTCAGTGAGATTCAGAAAGAGCTGTCTTCAATCAAAAAGAAAGTGACATAGTGATAAACAAGTGCCAAACTCAATGTGTGGGACTTTATTTTCCAGTGAAGTAATTTTTTCCCCTCAAACACTATGCGTTTATACAACATTATTTGCAATATTACTCTAGGATTACTTCAAAATTAACTGGTTTCTTATATACGTTTGTACCATCTTGAATGATGTCTACACCTGCATTAAAGACATATACTGCGAAACGCTATATATCCAGTCACAGTAATATTGTCATTTAGGTTACATGTAAATAGAAAAGCACATACTATAGATTTAAGGGACTGTGGCTTCTATCTGTTTTACAGCAAGTAACCGCTAGTGACATTTTTCAGATGTTTTCTACTTTCAGCTGTGTTCTCACTCTGCTATCCCTGTCCCATATGTCAACACCAGCAGCACTATAATATGGTGACTGTCATATATGTTGGCCTTAAAACTGAAGATAGTTTTGACAAGTATTTCAACTAGAAACTTTTACATTTTTTTAATTCTTTCCGCAACTGATATTTTAAAGGATTGTGGATGCAAATGTGCTTACTAAACAATGAAATTCAGAATTTTCTACTGTAGAAATTTGAGTTACTTGTGCATTTCTTACCATACTGTAGTAAATACTTCCACCTTTTGATGTAATTTACTTAAGCCATGTCTTTTCTTCCTACAAAGCCATCAGAATTCAGTAATACGTCTCCTTTACAATGACCTATGTTTATTTAAGAAACAAAAAACCCAATATCAAGCCTTGACTACACACGTTAAGAAATGCTGCAAATCATCTGCCTTCCAAAGAACATGTAAAAGCACTAGGCCAACAGAAAGACGTTTACTAATGATAGCAGCAGATTACAAATATTATTGATCTTAGAGGATTTAAAGAATGTGAATTGCTAGATTTGCTTTTGATCCTGATTTTTTTCCATAAATTGGTAATAATTCTCAGAATGCAGCCGGAGCCTACAAAAGTTTGTGCTAAGCAAAAGTACATTCCATGCAGAGTGTCCAAAGGAAAATACTACTTCTATGAGGCATAAGAAAATTGTTCAAGAAACTAAAATAAAGAAGCATGTTTAAAGCTTCTGACAGGCTGAGCAAGGCAGAGTAGAAATACTAACCTTCTAACTTTTTAAAATCATTGCAATCAGATTTCAAAAGACTGGGAACAGGCAAGTTTTAAACGCCACCAGGAATAAAAACCTTGTAAATATTTTAAAAAATATTCTGCCAGAAAGGATAAAAACTTTCTAGGTAGGGAAGGGAGGAAAGGCACACTTTGTTACTCTGGCTCTGGGTCCTCTTTGCAGCTGGAATTACTTTCTAGGGCCTTACATAAAAATAGGAAGAAGTTACAGTATGCTGCTCTGATTTCAAGAGTTAAGGTTCTTAAAATTTTTTTAAGAATTAACTAAAATTTTTCAGATCAAGAGATTCCAGTTGCTGCTGATGCAAGTAAGAAGCATGGACTGTAAGTAACACAGCATCTGGAATGTTAATGAGCCCTATATTTTATTGTTACCGTGGAATTGAGCTACATTACATTTTTATTTCTGTTAAGGTGAGTTTTCTATTGTCCACAACATTTTTGCTCTCTAAAGTTTAATTATAGTAGTACTGAGTGGTCATGTTTAAGAGCTATGTGTCACCAAAATACGTGTAGTCTAGAAGAGCTTGTCTGTTACATTGGCATTAGTGTCCAAATAAAACAACAGATGATTGTGTTGAAGCACATTGCCTGCATTTGAGGTGGAACTCTCAGCATCCAAGTATAAGGAATAGTGAGTGGTTCTTGCATTTCTTAAGTGATTTTTTTCTTGGAGCTAAGGAAGCATATACATACCCATGAAGGTATATACATACATGAAAGTATGGAGAACTTAGTGGCATAAATTTAAACTTCCTTATAAGCATACTAGATATATTTACTTAGTTATGTACTTCCAAGTAGCCCAAAGATCTTTTTCAAGAGCAATGGGAAACATTCTTGTTAATTTGTATGCTTTTAAATAGTACCCGAAGTTTGTGCCTTAATTTACTAGATTTAAGGAATATTACACAATCATTTGGAAAAATCCAAGATTCATCCGACTGCAGGTCCTTATGTATGCATCACTAAAGTCTGCAAGTAAGGATAATGGTGTCTCCTCTGTCAGAGTTCATAGCTTCTCTGGAGAGATAATATTCTTCTTCTATGAAAGAGATTAACTGTTTCTTTGCTATATGCCCTTTTAACAGCAAAGAAATACTGTTTGTTTTTAGAAAATAAAAAATTATTTGTCTTTAAATTAATCCATCACCATCCTGACTCTCACATAAAGATAAAAATTGGACTCACATTTTATTCTGAAATAGTTAATATTTGTAATTCATATGACATTTCTGTTTAAATTTAAAGACTTTCTAAAACATGGGATTTCTACAGCAGCAAGAAAATTTATTGTTACTGAAGTAGGCATCAGTTCAGTTCCAAAATAATAACTCTTTGGGAGAATACCAGGATGTGTTTATAGGTGTAGAATAAATTTAAACACAGGTACATGACTCTTAAATTATTTAAACTGTTTTCTTATCATTAATTTGGCAGTTTATGGCAGAACTTGTTTATCATGTCTCATTTGTAATTATTGCAATTACACAATTTAGGAAGTGGAATCCGTACCTATAGATACTGTTTTTAAGTTTTTGTAAACTTCTCACAGGGGAGTTCACAAACAAACCTGCCATACAATGAAATTTAAAAGAAAGATGTGCTATTCAAGAACCAAAGCTGCCATATCTGCTTTCTGGAGACTTTTGATGACTTAGTCTTGCCTCATTCGTAGTTAGCCAGATTCTGGTGATTTGGCTCATGTACTGTGCTTATCCCAGAGAAATTACAAAAAAGTTAAAACTCAGTCTCTTTTGCAAGTGTAGTGTTTCAGGTAGGTTCTTACACCAGCACTGTCCCAACCAGGGGGAGCCTGAGGGAATCCTAAATTTTTTACGCTGTTAAATGGGAGAAGCTATGAATACTGTTAAGGGTCAGGTAGAAATACCTCAGCCTGTTAAATGAGATGGAGTTCAACAGGTTATCTGTTATTTTCATCTTTTTCCAAGGAATTGCATTCATCATTTTAAGAAGGATTGCTTTGAGGGCAAAAAATGCGATCTTAGTTTGCTTTCAGTAGAAATTAAGGACACATGTTAGCTTCAGAGTTCAGTCGTCAGTGAAATCATGAGGATTCCTAAGCATTTCAATTTTACGGAAAGTAAAATAGTGAAAAGCGTCTTGTCTGAAAACACACCTTGCTTCAGCAAAGTGTGATCTTGTAGAGTCAGCATTCCACCAAGACATTCTCTTTGAAATGCACATTTTCATTAGTTTCTAATGAAACCAGTGAACTAATTTTTCATTCAGCAACTACAGTTATATTGCATTTCTTCTTAACAAAAATCTGCCTTTTTGCAGAGTTGCCTAATGTTATTATTGGAAGTTGTTATTGAAACATGCATCACCAGAAGGCTGTCAATAGGAACTGCAGTTTGTAAAGTAAGCATGGTCTTATTGATGAGAAACAGAAAACTGGTTAAGGAAATATTAGGTTATTCATACTTAAGTATTTTTTCACCCATGTCTTTGACCACCTGTTATGCTTACTCAAAACCTGCAAGCACATCACTAAAACTGACTATGAAGTTATCCATTTGTTACCTCTTATAACTATTTTGTTATTCCTTTCACAGCCATTGTAAAGATGATAAAGAAAAAAGCACTCCTGAGTAACTCAGAGTAACTGACTCTCAGAAGCATTTAAAAATGTCTCCCACCCTCCCCAAATTTTCCCAGATGTGCTGCTGCACAGGTGTTAACACTAGTGAGTAACTACTATCCCGTTTCTGTTATTCTTGCTGTTATGTCCTCTAAATGGCAGTGCCACTGATGCACTTGAAACAGTGAAATATATGAAGAGGTGAGATAGTGTGTAAATGGTGTCATCAAACATGATAATCAAGAGCAGTAGTTCTGAAAATGGCTGGTTGTCACAAGTAATGACAACTCATTATAAAGATGGAATAAAAAGAAAGAGGCTAATTGAGAGAATCCACTTTCTGTAATAGCTGTCCTGTTTGCAGGCAATAGAAATGTTTGTTATGCCAGTGCATTTGGATTTGTAACATTTTTATGACTGAGCATAAAATAGTTTGCTATTAAAAGAAGAGTTCACCAATTAATTTTTTTTTCCTCAAGTACAAAAGGACATGTGATACTGTTGGAAGCGTTCTTGCTAGGCAAGTCAGGGTATGTGGAGGGAAGAATACGGGGGGAAGAATACCCCTACTACCAACCAAGGTACATATTTTTTTCTTCTTAGAATCATGTTCATGCAGTCCTTCACTTTCAGGAATACAGGACTTTAATTAATAGTTAGAAAATACAGGGCAAGTCCAGTATTCCTGAAGTTCCAAACAACCATGAGTTTTTAAGAGTGATCTGGTAAATTTGGAACATCAGCTCTATTAAAAATGTTTTATTCTAGTTTCCTGCTGCAGATTTGCTGTAAAAAAGGGAGTCCTTAACAACTTACAAGAAAAATGCATCAACCTCAGAAACCTATCAAGCTTCTTTAAGAGTAACTTCAGTAAAGAATATTTTTTGTCGTCTTGTACTAGAATTCCCCCAGGATAGCTTTTCCTTCTAAAAAACTTCAAAAAAAAAAAAAAAAGCTTAAAAAGCTGAAAGCCTCAAGTTGAAACAGAAGAATCCTTTCACTTGTCACATTCTGAAGTCTTTCAAGTATTGCCACAGTTTCTTTCCTGAAACTGATAATGCATCTTTGATTTCCAGCTCTTACGTACTTTTCAGCATTGCGTATTAGTGCATTAGTAAGACCCACCTTTACTTTCAGACCAAGGAAGGAAGGACTCTCTCATTGAAAAGCACAGCAAGATCTGCCTGGTAGCTCCCACATTTTCCTTAACTTCCATATTCAGTTATCAGAGTCGTTGTTTTCATTATAATAAGCACCACATAGAAGAGGAGCTGGAAGCTAGACGTCTTTAAATCAGCAGCTAATCCCTCAAAATTTCACAACATTGACTCTAGAAGCCAACTTGGTTTTGGTTCTCTGTCAAATAAGCAAAAGCTATTTCTGTATTTCAGCCTTACTACTGATCTATAAAACAGGAAGGTTCAGAGAAGGTTCAGTTTACTGTCTCCAAGGGAATGCCACCTCCACCAATAACTGTAAGTTACCCATATGTCCCTGTTACGTCCCTCTGTCTCTTTGACATAAAATTCTAGCTGGAATGTATGTCCAGGTGTAGAACTTGGTTGTTGACTCTGAGTTGTTTCATTTTCAGGAAGTTGTATATTATTAGCTGTTTTAGAACACCATTTTCTCAGACATCATCTAGGCAGGATTTAAATTAGAATTTTCAGATGGTTTGGGGTTTTTTTTGTGAGATGAAGGACTAATTAGATTGCTAGCTACATGCATTGTTGTTTTGCAGCTGTTTCAGATTACAGCTATGAGACAGTAGTTCATTTATAGATCTCAGATTATGTATGCTATCTCTAAATCAAAAACTGTTAGCCATACTTACAAAAAAAATGGATAAATAAAGCCCTAGAATATAGCTGACTGAGGTCATAAAGGGAAAACATAGAAGAGCCATGAACTACATTCTCTCTTCCTCTATCCTCCCAGAACTGAATGCTTTGTAAGTAAAACTTGCAATAACTGGCTTTGTGTTTATAGATAAATATGACCTGTGAACCAGTATGATAGCCTAGGACTCACATAGCTCCTAGCAAAGAAGGCTTGGAAGAAAGTGTTCCTAAATTGGTACTATTTGGAACTGTCATCTACTTTTAGAACTACAAATGTTTATAGATAAGTACATAACTTAAGTTTTGTGAGTATGGTAAGAGGGACAGCTCATGCTTCTCCATTGAAATCCTTCATCAATTCAAGGCAATTATGCTTTTTAAAAGAAAAATCAGATTGAGCAGTGATTCCTTCTAGATTACACATGTTGAAAGTATGAGCCAGAAGCTTCCACCACTAAAAAAAGGAAGATCCATGCTGCTGTCTTTATATAGTCAGCTCAGTCTTTCTCAACATATAAAGAATTCTGTAATTGTTAAATGCAGTAGTAACACAAAATCTTTTGATTACTGATATGTAAACTACTGCACTCTGATCTTTTGCTTCAATTATTAAAGAATCTTTCTGCTCTTTAAAAAGGGCTGCAGTAAGCTTACAGTCCTAGCTGAGCTCTGCTGTCATGATCTGGCCTGTTGCATCTCCCAGACGTTTCCTAATCCTGATGGCTCCGTGTACCACAGATGGGGTGCCCTTTCACTTACTTCAAAAAGGTTACCCTTATTATGGAAAAGTTCAAATATATCCCAGCTTTTGTTTGACTCAAAAATACTGTAGTGACATTATACCTTGATACCTGTGGCCATGTGTTTGTGTGAAAATTGAAGTAACTGTGCATCAAGGTGAAGCACATTGTTCAAATCACGTTTTTAATCAAGTTACAAACCCTGAATATATCATGAATTGTCCACATCATAAAAGACATGAGAAAAATAGCACTCCTGACTGCCTAGTTTACAATACAGAGCATCCTGCTCCTACTGGGGAACAATATAAAGCTAAATATGCTCCTTGGAAAAGGAATTATTTTGCTGTCAGACCAAATCCAAATAATATCTTTAAAATTAACAGCAGCAACTTAATTCCAACTAAGCCTTGTTGTAAACTTCATTTTTCTCAACACACCTTTCCAAATAGTGTTAATTTTCATTATTGTCATCCATTTTGCTTTTAGAAATCTGACTTCTGTGCGTCATATAACATTTACTTACACTGGGAATTATACCACCACCACCTCCATGAAGTGCTGAGACTTGCAACTTCAGGAGACAGGCATTGCTAAGTCAGTAAAAGTCTACAGGGAACTGATCTTTTACTAGGTGTCTAAGTTGATATGTCTTAATGCATTTTAAATATCACTAAAGTAATTGTTTCAATTAAAACCTGTTAAACGGTTTGAACAGCGGTATTCCTTGCTCAAGGTATCTCTGCAATAGTAATATTTGTATTTGACTTGAAGTCAAGAGGAAGGTAGAACTGTACCTTCCTTCATCTCTAGTTTATCAGGGAACGGAACTGCTGAGTTCAAGTAGCCAATTCAGGTGCTGTCAGCAATTCTGATATGTAGTGTGGATGCAGCCAGGATGCTATCTATAGAGAAGGTCTTGCAGTCTGCAAGGCCCCTCTTTATAATACGCATACGCTTGCCATGAGTCACTAATAAATCCACCGGAGACTGGAAGTTTACTGTATCTCTGAGTATGGCTAATTCTTTAAATCACCTGAAGTTGTAGTGCTTAAGGAGAAATAGTAACTTTCTTTTGTCATGAAACACAGAAATGTGATATACAATGGGGATTCTCTGCATTATTTTCCTTCTTTCCACCTCCTGCTTGGTCATGTCATAGACTCAAAGTCTTCAATAGATAGAACAACTAGGAGAAACATATCTATTTATTTCCACTGTTAATTGTATCATTACCTGTAACTGACAAGTTAATGTGTTTTTTCCACTAAGCTTCCCACCTAATTTTCACTAAAATGCTAAAAACCTGTAATAGGAAAAAACTCATGATATAGGCTCATCACCCAGGACACAAAAAGCAGCCAGACTTCGACAAAGAAATTTTGAGGACTGAAAGCCAACAGTAAACACCTGTCTTGTCCCTTCTTTTAAAGGAGTGTGTAATTACATGCATATTCAAATGACTTCTAGAGATGAAACTTGGACTAAGATTGGTAGGACTGCTGTTTTTTCAGTTGCATGTGTTACTTTTCCTTTGTATATTTGTAGGCATCTGGAAATGGAGGAGTGGTGTTGGGGAAGGAGGGAAGGTTGGTTCACTGACCTGCTAGCACACACAAGACTTTTGACACCAGTAACCTTGAGTGGGGCACAGATGCCATTTGCAAATGTATTTAGATTTCTGTTCAATTTTGTGCCAAAGTACGCACCAGCAAGTTTAATATCAGGTAAAGCACCTTTTATACTCTTTGTTGTTTAAAAATAATATATTTGTGAAACAGATCGATAATACATAACACTGGAAATGGGTGCTTCTTCCCAAAAGTACACATGTTAAAAAAAAAAAGGAAACAACATTTGTGAGTTTATCTGGCTTTTAAGCAAGTCTGAAAATTATAACTATGTAATACAGTTGCCAGTTGTCTGTGCTTTATAATTTTAAATAGATCTGCATTTTAACTTTATTTATTTGCCAATTTTTTATATACTTTAAAGTTACACTTTTGAACTCAAGCTAACTTTTTATTTTCCTAGGCTGTTACAAAACAGAATTTCAGTATTCTTGTAAACTGCAGACCATTTTGAATAGTCCTTTGTCTTTTCCTGTGGACCAGTTACCACTAATGAGTCTGCAGTCCCCTTTTTACTGTACTCTTCCAATAAATGTAAAATATTTCTATTAAGCTGTCTCATTTTATTTGGTATTTACAGGTTGTGTTTATTCACTTGCTTCTGTAATCAAGTGTAAGATCAACTCTAGTAACACTGCCATTGGGAATAGCTACAATTCAAAATACAAAGAAAAAAAAATCAATTTTATGTGAATTTTTTTGGCAATTTCTGGAGTTAATATCTGTGTGATACTTACAGATTGGCTGTCACTTTTGTTTACCTTTTGTATATCAGAAGGTCTTGAAAGAATGAGTAACCTAGTGGGCAGAAGGGAAAGGACATGTTGAAACAGGCTGAGAACTTCGGGGCTGGAGCTCTGCCGTTTTGAGGTTGTTACAGCATGCGTTTCTCTTCAAGCCAGAATTGTAAGAAGCTAGGCATTGAAAATCAAATGTGTTTTCTACACCCCAACAGCAAAGGAGAATCTACAAGCATTTCCAGTTAAGAGCAATGCAGCAATCTAAAGACATATCCAAGTTTTATACTGTTTCTTTTGCATGATCTAGTGCTCTATTTCTTTTATATTTAAAAAAAATCGTATTACATTCTAAATGCAAGTTGCATTTTAAAGCAGATTGTTTAAAGCTACTTTATGCTTTACTTTGAATTAAACCAATCTCCATAATAATTGCCATTTTCACCACACTTTGATGCAATTTCTTTGATTTCCATAATCCCTTCTTAATACAAAGACTGTGATACCGAAATTATGACTGAGGTAGGGGGTAGGAGCAGGTAGGGGGGGGATTGTTTTGGGGAGTGGATTTTTTCCTTTCCAGCATATTCAATTTAGTTGCTCACTGGGTCTGCTGACTTGCATTAATGTTGCTCCTGGGTCCCTAAGTCTCCAATACCTCCACAGTCTGGGAGCTTAACTTGGGCCAAGGACCATAGAGGGCTTGAAAGCCAAGTATTCCCATATTTAAGATGTTTGGTGGATCTATCCCCAAAATCAAACAGGTCTGAAGAAACCTGCGATAGGTCGCACTTGCTCAGCATGGAGCCTGAGGACAGTCACAGGTCACCGAGTGTGATGTTCCAGCAGTGCCAGAATTACAAGTTTCTGATATGAAAATGGTTTGAAGGACTGTGTGGTCTCCATCATTCACATTCACTGAGGCTACTCTGCAGCTAGATTTCAGTCCTCCTTCAAGTCATGTTCTAGTCATAAGAAATGCAAAAATACAGTAACATCACTGATATGGTCTGAATTGCAGCTGTACACTTTTCACCTCAAAGGATATGATACAGTTAACCGCAGAGAAAACACAAGTCAATGATATGTGCAGACACCACTAATCCCACACACACAGAGCTCTTCTTTAATGCAGTTTCATCAGTATTCAACTCTTCCTCCATCTCCCTCAGTTCCTTGCAAGTCTGCCATACTAAAAACACTGCTGCTAAACAGTCTTCAGAAATGCATCTGGACTAAAGAAATAGCTCTGTGTTGAGAATACAGAACAATGAGACACTGTGCTCTAATTTTCTAATAACTAGCTTTCAATGACCTAATATTCTGCAAACAGAACTCAGGGAAAAGTAAAATCAAACTGCTAGCTAGCTTTGAATCCTCAGAAGAAGAGACTGGCATTTGACCATGCTGTAATGGAAAGAAACATGCATCTTCAACACACATTTTCAACTCATGATGTATTAGTTCTCTTTCTTACAGCTGAAGGAAAAATGAGATTACATTAGCAACAGCTGGACTATATTGAAATATTTTTCTACTTCCTCTCTTAAAAGCTTGCATTGCTAAGTGTAATACACTAAAGAGAAGGCACAGACAAGGGTAAGTAAGTAGGATAATCCAGTTGCTAAAATTCAGTCTGTGCAATCAGCAGCTATGAAAGCCCATCCTGTTAACACTAACACATAGAAGTCACAGCCATTGTAAAGTTAGACCAACACATACTAAGCCCTTATATAAAAATTTTGATTCTTAAAGACCCTTGCTCATCTAAACTTGCAGCCCTGTGGGTTCAAAAAAATCCTTTCCAATACTCTATAAGCCTGAGTTTGAAATTAAAATAGTGCAGTTACCTAGATCTAGCTAGATATAATTGGAGCACCTTCTAATGTGTTGGAGCTAGATAGGTAGTTTCCATTTCACTCATAGTTATGGATCCAGAGGGTCAGGTCTCTCATGTCTGGGCCTGACAAGGGGTCATTTTTGTGCTGTGCAGCTGATTTACTGAGAGATTCCTTGACCTTCTGTCTTTCCCCAGACTTCAGGAGGACCTGACCCAGGGAGTGGGACCTGAAGTCTGGGGAAAGACAGAAAGTCAGTCTCTCAGTCAGCTGCATAGCACAAAAATAGGGCTATTCACAGAAAAGCAGGTGCAAAAAATATCAGACAACAAATGATACAAATGGGTCAATTCCAAGTTTTTACCCATATAAGGCTTGGTTATAATCTAAACTATATGCAAAGACTAAATTTTAATTGACGTGGGAACTGAAACCAAACTGATCCCTCGCTTAGAAGCCTCAGTGGTTGATTTTGCATTTGAAGAAGTAAGCTGGTTTTCATACAAATCCAAATTTGCAGATTTAGTTGTTGGATCTGATCTTACCCAGTCTACTGCATGCAGATTTTCCAGCAGTGGAGGTACAGCCAAGCCATCTAGGTTTTCATTTTTAGACCCTCCCAGTGCTTCTGAGATGAGACATGTGCCTGTACCCCTCACCTTCAGGGCTAACCCTGGAGGTGTCTGCAGAGCGCAGCTCCTGAGTGAGCCTCATCCAAAACACTGCCAGGGACATAACTTCTCTCTCCTGATGCCACATGCATGGCCCAGTGTCACACACTAGCCAGCTCCTGGCCTTTCCCTTATGAAACCTGCCCGGACTTTTGGGCTGAGGGCTGGGTCTCCCACACCGTGGGTCTGCTGGCATTTCTCTCCAGCTGTGGACATTTGGGAAAAAACTCGCCAAGACTCAAAAATCACAGACTGTTTCACACGGGAGCGTTCACTGGGCTTAAAATCAAGCAAGCACGAAGCCCAGGGTAAAAAGCAAGGAATACTTCAGTGTGCTCATTTCAGTAGTTGGTGTGTTTTTAGAATGGCTCTTTCATTGTAAGTCGCAGCAAGAGCACCGTCTAGACACCCTCTTGGGACCAGGGCAATACCCTTCCTTCTCTCCGGACTACAAAGCCCTCATTTGGCATTGACAGTAAATGGGGCAGACAGCGAGAACTTCCATTACATCAAGTTAGAAGACGCTCAGAGTACTTCATCACAAACAGGCAACCCATGCAATTCAGGCATACTTGGATTAGCAGCAACAGGCCTAACACCAAAACCTCTTTTTAAAAATAGGAGAGCTACTCAGCCGGTCCCCTATGACACTGTTGTCCCAATAGGGTTTCTCACAGCACCATAAGAGACAGAAAATTTTGCTTTCTTTCTGTGACGTATATAGCAGGATTCCTGCTTGATATCTGCTTCAACCAGGTCTCCCTCAGACTCAGCAGCTCTGTGAAGCTTAGGATGCTTTTTTTTCTTAAACAGCAGTAATGTTTAAGGAGGAAAACGATGAAAACCCCCTGCTATTAGAAGCAGTTGGCCAGCTTTGAAGAGGCTGTCAGCCACAGTTGCCTTGTCCTACAGTAGCTGAAATTTCAGATACAAGTGATGCTTTTAACAGTCTCGAACAAAGGTTTTCAACTGTTATTTGTACAAGCTAGCATGTTTCATCTCCACTTTTCCTTTACAGGAAAATAGGTTTGCCCTGCATTCCAGGACAGAAAATAATTCCCATTGAACTTGTGCCTAAGCACCTGTCTTTTGATCCTGTCAGATTCACTCTTCATACAGGCATTTATATGAGACTCCTGGGACAACAAATGCATTTTTCTGAGCAGTGTTCAACATATTACAGTAACCAGTTATGAGGTTTCCTGAAGGAGATGAGCAGTGGAGAGTTATCCACAGACATCCCTAAAACTCACCAGCTCCCATCCCCACCCAATTACACTTGTACGTAAAGAGCCTGCAGAGCAGGGGCTGTGTATGGCACAACCTCCTCCTTGTAACCACTTGACAGACTTAATTATAAAAAAAAAACAAAAAAAAAAAAAAACACCAGGGCAAGGAACCTTTGAAACTGTTTGATCTTCTAAAACATGCTGAGCTAATCCAGGCAGGAACAGAGCTGTTGACATCTGCCCTCCCCTTCTTTCATTTTTTGGGAACTCGGTCCCTTCCAAAGGGTATGCCAGCCTCTGGTTGCCAGGCTTTCAATACACACAGAGAAATTTTAAATATGAGGCAGTGCACATGAAATGCCTTAGGGTGGAGCTTTCACACTCCAGCCCCATGAACCTGAAATTTTTCTGTGTTGTGAAAGGGCTGCAGACATGCTGGTTGAAAGAAGCAGATGGGCAGGGTTGTTCCTCAGATAGGGGTGGAGAGATAAGGGCAGTGCCAGCTGCTTTCCCAGGGCAAGCGTCCTGTAGGTGTTTATCTGAAGTGAAGCACGCAAACACTAAACATTCCTGGGAGACTCACGGGGCCTCAAGGTTCACCAGTCCTCCCACAAGCACCGACATTCCTCTTTGGTGGCCCAGACACAAGAACTTCCCTCCCCTGGGCACATGAAGCTTTTATTTTCACAGAAGAGGGAGGCAGGTGGGGAGAAAAGTCCTCCTCCAGCAGCTGTGACCTTGGCTTTCTTGGCCTCTGCAGCTACAAGGGAAGATTTACCAAGGTCTTGTGAACAAAGTAAATAGCCACTGCCTGCAGCTACTGTGGCTACTGAACTGGGAAAAGCATCAAGCCCCATTCTGGGGCTCCCAGATGGGCTTCATCCAGAAATGTGTGCAAGACACTCGACTAGCACAGAGGCAGCACCAGACCTTCCCCTGGCAGGGCTCGACCTGCCCCTTCAACAACCCATGTCTATTGCCATCAGCAGCCTGCACACCACTGCCTTGGACCTTGGTGGCTCCTGCCCAGCATCCTGCATCCTTCCACGCATCTGTCCCACTCTCCTCTGAGCTGAAAGACACCACCTGAAAGCAGCTCCTGAAAGCCAGACACTATAGATGACTTTGGAAAGTATAAGCTCCTGAAAGCCAGACACTATAGATGACTTTGGAAAGTATATATGCCACAGTCTGTCACTCAGGGATTATTAGGTTTATTACTAGAACTCCTCTAATTGCATGATCACTGTGAAATACAAGATTTAAGTGGATTTAAAACTAGGAAATGGGAAAAACCATGCAGCCTTTTAATTTTTCTGCAGTCTTCATGATCGACTTGTAAGCAGTATCTGCTTTGCAGTCGGATGTTCATCTACACTGGTTTACAGGAGCTTTTGTTGGGGAAGTGGAGGATAAGTTTCAGAAAAAAATTGTGCCATACAATTGCAGAAAAGCCAAAGTTCAGGCAGTTTTATGCCCAGCTATTTGATATTATAGAGAGAATACTAGACTGCTAGATGTTGCCTTTCACATAGTGATATCACCACCAATTTATAAGGCATTTTAAGCCCCAAGGTCATCTGCAAATACACCATCCATCTCCTAAAGCCCTATTTCAACACTCAGTCCTAACTGGAAGAGAGGCTGGGAGCCCGGTCTGTGTCAGAGGTGCTCCCAGCACTGCCAGGTGGGCAGGAGCCCATCTCCTCCTATCTTCCTTCCAGCCTCTTCTCATCAGAGAAAGGCGATGTGCATACCCAGCTCAAAAGCCGCAGTCACAGTCAGGTGGGGGAGGATGCCCCTGCGCCCAGTACAAGCCCCTGGCACCCCGAGATGGGCAGCTTGGTGGCTTCTGATGCAGCTCAGGGTCGGGTGCTGCCCACCATCCTCAGTCCTGCCTGCAACATCTCCCCCTCCTTCAGGACTTCACACTTAAAAGGAAGTGCCTCACGCAGAGCAAGGTGAATGTTCCTTCCCCTCCGTCTCCATTTTACACTTCACAGGGCTGATGATGAAGTCAGACTGAAGCAACAGAATCGAAGAGCCAATATTTTATTACTTGAACCAAGCACCTGATTATTATGGGAAAAAAATGTAAAGTGGCATAATTTTTACCTTCTTTCACAATAAAAGTAGCCTTGACTCTCCAAGACATCTTGGGGTGCTCCTGCTGCAAGGTTAATGACAGCTTACGTGGCAGAAACACATTTCCTAAAACTTTCTGAGACAAGCAGAATTTGACAAACATCAAAAATCAGAACATAACCTGTCTTTCTTTTATTCTTGGTATTATTAATATTCTTCAGCCACAGGGACATCAAAGCCTTTGGCGGCAAGGAATGCAATTTAGCTGCTCCCTAGAGATGGCTTTAGAGAATGCGTAATCAATTTTATAAATGAGCAGCTGGCCTGCACAGCAAGGTGCACTCTGCATTTCACCAAAATGAATAATGAATTGCATATACTCTGCATTAAGACGACTGGCATTCCTCTTAGAAACTGTTCAGGCTTTCTTTCTTTCTTTCATTAGAGTCTCATTTCTTTCACATGTTAAAAGACAAAGTAATGCCTGGTTGTTGTTTAATGCACCCAACTTTTGCACGCAGTACCCATGCCCAAGCATCAACAGAGACTGCATGTCTGGGAGGTGGCTCCCAGACATGGGCCATGGTCAGGCACCCGAGTCAGAAGAAGCTCCTGAATATCAGTCTGCCCAGACTCTGTGGAGCCTTTGATGGTGACCAGCCTTGGACTTTACTGGCCCAACAAATTGATAATCTCAGCAAAATGGCAAGTATTTATTTTTATATTGAACCAAAGTATTTCACTGCGGAGCAGAAAAACAAACTCTAATGCCATGTTTATTTCTCTCAAACTTAGTGATCTCTGTGATCCAGGACAAAAGTTTGCTCAGGCCCAAGGGCATTTTGTTGACTTTCCACTGGCCTTTCAGTCTATAATGTGATTTCTCAGATGTCTGTGTGGAAATGATTTGTGACTCTCATATTCCCATTGAGAATAACCCATCCATTATATAGCCTCCAGCAAAAGCTGCACTGTGACAGGTCTTTTGAGGTCAGGTAGGCTACTGTAATGCTTCAAATGGGCAGGCATGCCATACCTACATTTCTTGTGGTTCCTTGCAAAGCAGAGAAAGCAAGCAGAAAGGAAAGGAAGAAAACACGGAAAACTGCGAGACCGAGCACCGACCCTCTTTACAGGGCCACATTCACACTCAGATGCACATTTTCTTCTGACAACAGAGTCTCTGAATAAATCTCACTTCAGCTGCCCTCCTCCTTCCCCTAGGAAATGTTGTTCTCCCCCCACCAAATGCCAGGAAGCCTTTCCTGAGGTTCCCAGGTGTGCCTGATCCGATTTCACTGGCATTTACATTTTGATTTCTTATTACCAGACGTGCTTGGAAGACAGCAGGAAAGGAACGAGAGTGGCATCATTGCTCAGATCTGGCACAAAGATGTCTGTGGGTTTTATTTTTTCTGACAGCGTTGATTTCATTTAGGAGAGAGTTGTGGCAAGAGTGATGGAGGCTGTGTAGACTATATTCAGCAACATAAGCTAGGAGAAAAAGTGCACCTGTGGGAGCATATAGAAATATTGCTAGGCTTCAAGCTCCGTCTGTGCTGCAGGAATTCAGCACACAGCCCCAAGCCTCATGACATTGCTGTAGGCCCGCTGTGTCCCTGCGTTTTTTAATGAGTTCAGCAAAACACCAATAATCCTCTCTGCCCAGGTTTTAACACATAAGCACTTTTTTGGTCACTTCAAGCTTCTGATGCTCAAGGGATGCAGAATTAAACACAGAACCCAACAGTCCTATTATATCACTGTTCATATTGTGACTTCCCTCTTTTCACTACGTAGGATGTGATAAAGTCAGTGACGACCTGGAGCATCACATCTGTATATAAGGCAAAGAAGACCATGAAGAGATCCTGGCACCTAGTTCTGTTTCCAGCACTGAGGCCATAGATGGCAACACTGTGTGGAATAACACTGCCTTTTTCAGGTGTCCCCAACACTTGAGCAGCCACCCAGTAGTGTCATTAAGGATCCTGGCTGTTGCTAAAAGCTGGCAAGACCCTCCTGGGAAACAGAGCTTTATGCTGCTGACATACCTACAGCTGTAACACCAAGCAAGCATGGCAGCTGTTCTAGTGGCAGTTCCCAAATTGGCAATGACCACTGCTGCAACACTGCCCTCCATTATTGTTGGACTTGATGATCTTACAGGTCTCTTCCAACCTTAGTGATTCTGTGATCTGGCAACCATCCCAGATGGCATGGCCAAACAGGGGTAAAAGTGCGTGCTTTTTAGCTCTGAGCATCCCTTCTCTTCCACTTTTTGCCCTAGGTATGAAGACAAGGGACATGGGATCCGAACATGGGGTTTAGCAGTTGCTCCTCTCAGAAGGGACCAGAGCTCAGATCTGCACATTCAAGGCAATGCCTAGATCTCATTTGCCTCATTGTACTGAGAGCAACACAGAGGTGCTCATCACAGCGGGTAGCCCCTTCACATCTGCATTCTGCTTCTTGACTATTCAGCTGTGGTTGTCTTCTGTTCTCAGATCACCTACCAATTTTTTAACATCTAGACTTCACAAAAAGAATCATAGAATCGTTTAAGTTGGAAAAGACCTTTAAGATCATCAAGTCCAACTGTAAAACACTGCTAAGTCCACCACTAAACCATGTCTCTAAGCACTTCATCCACCCATCTTTTAGATACCTCCAGGGATGGTGACTCAATCACCTCCCTGGGCAGCCTGTTCCAGTGTCTGACAGCCCTTTCAGTAAAAAGTTTTTCCTAATATCCAATCTAAACCTCCCCTGGCGCAACTTGAGACCATTTCCTCTTGTCCTATCACTTGTCACTTGGGAGAAGAGACCAGCACCCACCTCTTTACAACCTCCTTTCAGATAATAGCAGAGAGCGAGAAGGTCTTCCCTCAGCCTCCTCTTCTCCAGTCTGAACAACCCCAGCTCTCATCTGCTCCTCATAAGACTTGTTCTCCAGACCCTTCACCAGCTTCGTTGCCCTTCTCTGGACATGCTCCAGCACCTCAATGTCCTTCTTGTAGTGAGGGGCCCAAAACTGAACACAGCATTTGAGGTGCGGCCTCACCAGCGCCGAGTACAGGGGCACGATCACCTCCCTACTCCTGTTGGCCACACTGTTTCTGATACAGGCCAGGATGCCATTGGCCTTCTTGGCCACCTGGGCACACTGCCGGCTCATATTCAGCCGGCTGTCGATCAACACCCCCAGGTCCTTTTCGGCCAGACAGCTTTCCAGCCACTTGTCCCCAAGCCTGTAGCGTTGCCTGGGGTTGTTGTGGCCAAAGTGCAGGACCCGGCGCTTGGCCTTGTTGAACCTCATCCAATTGGCCTGGGCCCATGGATCCAGCCTGTCTAGATCCCTCTGCAGAGCCTTCCTACCCAAACAAGACTAACCCCCCTGGGGAACACCACATGTGACCAGCCACCAACTAGATTTAACTCCATTCACCACAACCCTTTGGGCCCAGCCATCCAGCCAGTTTTTAACCCAGTGAAGAGTGCACCCATCGAAGCCATGGCCAGCCAGTTTCTCCAGGAGACTGCTGTGGGGAACAGTGTCAAAGGCTTTACTAAAGGTAGACTATATCCACAGCCTTTCCCTCGTCCACTAAGCGGGTCACCTTGTCATAGAAGGAGATCAGGCTAGTCAAGGAGGACCCGCCTTTCGTAAACCCGTGCTGGCTGGGCCTACTTGCCTGGTTGTTCTGTACACGCCATGTGATGGCACTCAAGGTGATCTGCTCCATAATCTTCCCTAGCACTGAGGTCAGGCTGACAGGTCTGTAGTTCCCCTGATCCTCCTTCCGGCCCTTCTTGAAGATGGGTGTCACATTTGCTAACCTCCAGCCTGCTGGGACCTCCCCGGTTATCCAGGACTGCTGGTAGATGATGGAAAGTGGCTTGGTGAGCAGTTCCGCCAGCTCCCGCAGCAGCCTTGGGTGGATTCCATCCAGTCCCATAGACTTGTGGGTGTCACGAAGTAGAATCATAGTATCATAGAATCATAGAATCATTTAGGTTGGAAAAGACCTTTAAGATCATCAAGTCCAACTGTAAACCTAACACTGCTAAGTCCACCACTAATCCATGTCCCTAAGTGCTTCATCCACATGTCTTTTAAATACCTCCAGGGATGATCAATTAACCACCTCCCTGGGCAGCCTGTTCCAATGTCTGACAACCCTTTCAGTGAAGAAATTTTTCCTAATATCCAGTCTAAACCTTCCGTGGAGCAACTTGAGGCCATTTCCTCTTGTCCTATCACTTGTCACTTGGGAGAAGAGACCAACACCCACCTCTCTGCAACCTCCTTTCAGGTAATTGTAGAGAGCGATGAGGTCTCCCCTCAGCCTCCTCTTCTCCAGACTGAACAACCCCAGCTCTCTCAACTGCTTCTCATAAGACTTGTGCTCCAGACCCCTCACCAGCTTTGTTGCCCTTCTGTGGACTTTGTTTCTAAATGTCTATACAAGCTCATTCCATGCCTATTAAGTAATTGGTCTTAAAATATATTTTTAAAGGGAGCGGTAGACAAGAACCAATCTGTTGCTCAAGCTTAAAGATTTTTCTTCATGTGGGAAGCTTGCTTTCCCTCAAAAATAATACCACAGCCTCATTAGGAATGAGCCTGTTCTCACTGTGTTTTCTGCTGAGCCTCTGGAGAAATGCTCCATAATCTAGGACTGAGGAGGGCATTATGGTACTTACATGGCACTGACAATCCATGTGCAGCAAGCAGACAATTATTTGCATCCTCCCTTTTGAAAGCAAGGTTGTTTCCCAAGGGAGACCAATTTGTATTTCAGAAAACACATTTCCAAGTCTTACTCTTTTGCTGTTGTTCCAAGAATAGACAGTACACCGCAGCATGTCAAGTGGAAAAATTACAAGAGGCTGACTTGCTGTGCCATTTGGATCAGGTCACGTCACAGCAACCCGGCTGTGGCAGCACTGCCAAAGGGAATGGCTCACTAGCAAAGCCAGGTCCTTGCCGAGCTGGACAGAGGAGATCGAGTCCTCAGAAGAAAGGACAGAATTATGCAATGGCTAGGGATGCTCAAGGACAGGTGCCTGGCTAGTCCTCCTGATCAAGATGGTTTCCTGCATGGTTTTTATTCCTCTCTTTAACAATGACCAGCACTGGTCATTAATACTGATTTAGGGAGCAAACTAGTGCAAGCTAGTAAGAGGCATCACGCTGGACCTGAAAAGTAACACCAGCCTCACCTTCCCAGTAAAATCTGAGAATAGATGTTCATTCATCGTTCTCTCAGACAGTGGTTGGTGTCATGGACAAAAGAGTTTGTAGCTCCCCCATATCTTCTCCAACTGTGTCAATGCAACTACTCACAAAAAAAAACCAACCTGAAAATATGTCAAATTTCCAGACATTTGAGATGTTTACTGCTTTTATTTGTTTTGAAGAAGGACTCATTACATGCCTACAGTTGTTTATTTGCCCATCTATGCAAATTCCTAGGAGCAAAAAACAGCCACCAACTTTCAAAGGTTTGGATAGTTTTAAAATACAACTTCATTTTTATAAGTAAATGAAACAGACTATAGACAGGCAGCTCAGACACAAATACAGCTTTAAAGAAGAAGGGCTGGTGGTGTAAGTAATCTACAGTGCATGGACAAGCTGAGTGCCACACAGGGGCACAGGACTGTGAGCCACAGGATGCCTTACAAGAGCTGCTGCTCAAACCCAATTTCCACCTGTACAGCTGGTCTGTGTTGTAGGGACAGCAGGGCAGAGGAGGGGAAAACACACATGTGGCACCTTGTCCTCCAAGGCCACAACCCATTTTACACCAAATGCATCGAGATGCTTGTTATTAAGCACCATGTGTTGAATGATTTATATGGCTCTGTAGCACATATTTGTGGTAAAAGCTGGGGAAAAATATTCTAGCAACAGGAGAAAACAGAGCATTGCAATAAGGACCCACACGCCACCTCTTCAAGATGGCATCTTGATACTTTTGTTAATTTTTAGATCTTCTCAGAAGTCTGCCTATATCCACCACTAAATCTTTTCCTCCCTAATCAGCAAGAGGTCTAACCAGTTGCAAGTAGCAATTAATCTTTTGTATTACTGAGAACTTTCTGGTGGGATACCATGCACACACTTTTTTTTTTTTTTAAAGAAGGCAGTCACCAACTTACATGGTTGTAAGAGGAAATAAAACAAAAATGAAAGTGAAACTCTGTATTGAGTTGTAGTCTTTACTAACAGTTTCTTTATTTATCCTAATAAAAATGTATATTATTTTTGGTAAGAAGTAGGACCAACTGTCAAGTTAAGTAAGTCAGCATGTATTATTTATGCATTAGCAAAGATTATTCCACAATTCAGTGCAATCCTTACTGTCAGTCTTCAAATTGAGGGAGAATACAAGACAATGTATTGTCTTTTTCTAGATGAAAAACACAGCAGCAGAGCTCTCGTTAGAACTACAATCACAGGAGATGCACTTGACAAACCACATCCTAACTGCACTGCACAGGGGATTTACAGTTGGTTTTGGTGCAAACATTATTCAATCAGGCATTTTTCTTCTGTGGTCATCCTGTAGGCAGGCACAGGCAGGAGGGACAGGAGGCCAGGGTTGTTACAGCCATTACCTTTCCTTCCTTTCCCATAACTCTTTCTTTCCCCTTTATCACTGCATGCAGGTTGAATTTTCTTGTTATTGATTACATAGTAGGCAATATATCGAAGGCTTTTCATCGCTATCTGTGAGCTCAGTGACTACTGGAGCTGAAAAGGAAGGCAATTAAGTTTCATGGGGATAGATGCAGGGGGGTGTTTTCAGTGCCAGAGCACAGCCCCCTGAAGCTCAGCCCTTCTCAAAGCCTGCAACAGAACACGTCTGGAAGCACCTGTGCAACGTCGCATTCATGTCCCACCCTGCTTCCATATATCCTCCCCTTCCCAACTGCCTCCTTGCTTGTCCTACAGTTACAAAAAACATATGAACGCTCAGTAGAAAATACTATTCAAATCTTCAAATGCAACAATTTTTGTCTATTATTCTTTCCCAAAACACAGGCACTGCTTCTCTCAGAAAGAGATTTCACTTCAATCTCCAAGTTTGTTTATTTTAGATGCATTTTTTCCTGAAGCTCCTCTTTCAGTCTCTGCTACAGTGCTTGAGCACTGTGACAGCTTATTATTTCTGTTTGAGAGAAATCCCACTCACACAGAGCACGGCTGTCATCTTGCTCCATATCCAGTTTTTAAAAAAGGCATAGAGCAAATTATTAATAGAGGTGAGCAAGAGGAAACAGGGCTTCTCTAATACTCTCCTGTCCAAATGCTAACATTTTAAATCAAGCTCAGATGATTGTACTGTGCTTCAGTGACACTAAACATGGATGGGGAAAAAAAAGTGCAACAATATGAAGATTTTTAAAAAAATAAATATTACCTTCGTGCTTCCTGCCTTCCTTAAGCCAGCCATGAACAGCGCTCTTACTAACAGTATCCAACCAAACAGTGACCCCACTGGACCAGCAGCGCACATCAAATCAAGGCAACTAATAGCAGAGCCTTTACCTTGGGTTGCCCCAGGCAGGATGGCTCAGCCTCCCATGAATCAGACCCCTGTCCGAGGGCTGCCCGGGGCCCTTGGAGGAGAGGCCAGTCTGCAGGGCAGGTGGGGTTAGTGGGCAGCCAGCTCTCACCCATCAAGGTCACCCTGGCTCAGAGCAATGAGATGGCAGCTTGCTCTCCAGACAGTCTCATGGCTTCATCCATCAGTCTTCATCGCACACCCCTCACCCATTCGTAAAGCTTGTGGGTACAGATTTTACAGACGTCCAACTTCAGCTGGAGTGAAACGGGGGTCCAAAGAGTAGCGAAACACTTGCAGAAAAGCAAACTTAACCAGGAAGAAGTTTTACTGTAAGTGTACTCTGCATAATATCTTTTTTGAATTTCTTGTTCATAAAGATCAAATTTTTATCTGAGGGAAGCACTTCATTTGAGTTTCTTAGTCAGCTCTGGTTCAGAGATGCATTAAAAAAAAGTCGGGGGCAGGGAGGGAAGGTGCGACTCTGTTATTGCTTCTGTGTCACCATTAAATCCATATGGACTAATTCCCATCCTGAAACATTCTCTGATGCTGCAACCTAAAGACACAACTCTTCCACAAAGTATGCCGTTATAGTTTAATTGCTTTTGAATTTAGAAAAGGGTAAATTTTGTACCACCTTCAAATGCAGTAGCATTTCAAGTCTGGCAAGTACATTACAGGTTCCTCTTAGAGCCCAGGCAAGCCAGGGCTCTGATTTGGCAAGGACACTTCAAGGCAGTTGATTTGTCACTACCCCTGTAACTCCCCTTGCATCCCATCTGTATGCCTTAGCACCTACCAATGGTACCAGAAACCATTTCCCTCCCAAACAGGAAACCCCTTCCGTCCCATATCCATGCTTAGACAGGTACCCAAAAGACACAGAAGTTTTAAATATAAAGTGCTAACTTTCACAACTGTTCCTTGCTTCAGCACTATTCAAAAGCTCTCAGATCCCACACAACCGAATTGAAGAAGTAAATTTACATTTCTAAGACTGGAAAGGGTCTACTGAGAAAACCACATTAAAATACAAAACAATACCCATACCACAGTATGTTCTGACTTTCATCCCTCCTCTTATGAAAGTGCTACCATGGATAAGGTATTAAAATTATTTTTGAGTATGTGTTTAAACACTGCTTATAGTCTTTAGTGTATTCATTATGAAAATTGTCATGTCCTTATGTTCGTGGTTTCAAGTCCTGCACAATTAGGATATATCCATCAACACCATCGTAAAACATACACCTGCACTATAATCAAATCCAAATATAAACTGTAACAATCCCCTCCAACAAAGTATTATTATGTGTACAGTTTGGAAAATTTAAAAGGACACATCAGTCTTAAAACCTTGGCACTGAAAGCACAAAGAAGAAAAAAAAAAAAATCAGGGCCTTCCTGACTCTGGCTTTCAGCTCCCACAAACATGAAACGTTAGTTTGGTTCATAAACTGATCAAGATCTGTCTTAAAAAATAAACTCTTAAACACCTCACTATTCATCTTGGAAACTTGTTTCTGAACCTGCTGCTCTGATTAGAGCTATTCCCCAATTCATCCTCTTTTATTTTTGTGCTAGTATTGCCTTTAATGTGAAAAAGTTCCTCTCCTTCAACCCTGGCCAGTTTCCATCATCAGGGTTTGATCCAGCATCATTAAACCGCCAATCAAGAATAGCAGAGAACAGTAGTTAAAGCTTCCACGTAGGTAATACATTTCTGCAATATACACATTGTACACGGCTGTAGGAATAAACGGCTTCTGATATTTTGAACATCTGCTCCCTGAAAGCTATGCCAGGTCTGTAGCATCGGAGCTACAGCGGTGGACAGGAAGAGGGCAGAGCCTTCCCTGCTGTCCTTCACAGTAAAACTGAGGTGTCTCCTCCTGTGAGCCCAGCTGAATGGCCATCCAACCATTCCTTCTTCTACAGGTTAAATGGACACAGAAGAGCAAGCTGGTGAAAGCAGCGGGTCAGTGGTCTTGCTTAATTCTTTTGCATTTCAACAACTAACCTTTTTCATTTTACATTATATATTTTTTTGAAAACAGAGTTATTTTATATGACTTCAGACACCTCATGTAACAACAGATTAAAACAGATCTTATACACAAAAAACCTTTTCAGACCCATTGAAACATAATTCTTGAAGGTTCAGGGCAAGATCCCTGTTACTTCCCAAGGGTAATTGTTGCCCAGTGAGAAAATTGGAGCAATGCTTTGTAATAAAGAGGGAAAAAGTGACTATTTTGTCTGTCATGTTTCTTCCTTACTAACCAGTCTTCTTCCTCCTCATTGCACACAACTTACAGAAAAATGGAGGGGTATTTTAGAGTACTGCATTACTGCAATATGCATACTTGGTAACATCTACCATGCAGTTTTTGAAAGGACATCTAGTTTTTGAAAGAAGAAAATGATGAAACATGTAAAAGCCTCAAGAAAGTTTGCTATAAATGTATGCAGCACTTCAAAAGTACTGAGGCAGATGAAACCTCTGAATTCCAGTGCACTGCGCAAGTGTTGGTGGGCCTGCTAAAAGGTTACCAGTGGAAGGTGAGGGCCAGGGCCAGCACCAGCTTTCAGTGCTGGCATCTTTAGAGTAGGAGCAGTTGCTGGACGTTTGCAATTTTGGTGATGGGCTCTGGCGAGATTGAGCGAAAGCAGGACTGTGTTGGGACTATTAAGTGGGTAGGCAAGCACACTGCACATCTTTCCCAGCTACACCTAAAGGTCATTCCGAGACACTGCCTGTAACAGCAACGTCTACAGACCACTGATCTGTCACGGACTCTGACTGACAAATGTGGATCACTGGTTTTCCTTGGACTTCTGCTATAGCATGCAAAAGGCAATATAACAGCCAAAATGCACAAGAAAGAGAGGGAAAAGAATGTGAGAAATTTTAGTTTCTTGCATTATAAAACATAAATTGGCTGGAATGTATTAAATGATTCTATTCACCCAGCTTCCACTCAGTATATATTTATGACCACAAATGACAAGGAACTTAGAAAAAGGATAAAGTATTCAAGTGTTCTAGCATAAAATGCCACCTTTCAAGGTGCAAAGTATCACAAGTCACTGTTGATTTATCTGAAAGTTCAACATGCAAAATTGCAGCAATGTGTACTCTATAAAGGCATGCTGTCAGCTTCTCCAAAACTCAAAGCAGCAATGGGTTTGTCCTATGCAAATCATATAATCCCAATTCCTGCCAGGTTAGTTTTGTCCCCTGTAGAAATTCACACTAATTCAATACAATAATTAGATTCACAAGTTTTAATTGCTTTTTTCTGTTTGGGGTTAAAAGGGCTAGCATTTCTGCATTTCTGTTGGGAGGGAAAAGAAAGCAGAAACCAAATAAAGAGATCTGTCACTTGCCTCTCCAGCATAAGCCACATTCTTGCTCTTTTGGGCTTGTTCTGGGCACAGTGAAAAAAATGTTCCTGTGTGATTTGGGAATCGCAGAAGACAGATCCCCGTATCAGCCCCCCTATGCCCACACAGCAGCAGTGAGTGTTGCTACCACTGCTCTGGATTTGCTCACCACTGTTGGGAAGAGGAGAACGCTGTATGTGCAGAACCAGGCAGCAGCTGCAAAACAATGTATGACCCACTTTCTACAGTACCACATGCCCTCACTTGCTTTCTCAGGGAAGAAAAGTGAATGTCATTATAGAGATTAAGTCTAGTCAAGGAGAGAGCAAGGGGGAGGTGGAAGGGAGGGCAAGTAAAATAGGGAGGGCAGAAGAAAAATGGAAGTTCAAAGAGGGAGGAAAAGAAAAGGAGGGGGAAATAACCACCCAAATTCAGGTGGGAAAAGAGGGAGAAAAACTGCACCGTAGTCACTGTTATGGAAGTATAACTGACCTAGCACTATGTTAGCTGATTGACACAAGCAAAACTTGCAGTCCGGCTACAGTAGCACAGGGCAAAGTTAGTTACTGCTGAACTGAACATCCCCACTGAAGGTCAAAGGTGTCCAATACCTGACACAGGGGCCTGAAGACTCCAGCAGGAACCATGGAATTAAACATCTGTATTACCACAGATTTCCAGGAAAGACTGTGAGACATTTTTCGGCAGGGACAGAGGAGAGAACTTTTCAAGCCAATAGGTCTTTGAGAAAGGTTTGAGTAACTGAGGGGAGAGCCCAACAAGTCTTAGAGAGTGGTAGATGAAATTCAAAAGGAAAAAACAAGACAAAGCAAAACACACTTGATCAGCCCAAGTTCGTTTTTAGATGTGACAGAAGAGGGCTCTCAAACGTTCTCCACCCTTGGTAAATAGCAATGATGCACTTAAAAGTGAATGGTAGAACTTGCCATTGTTATAGAAAATAACTTGCAACTTGCGTGATCTTGCGCTGTTTTTACATTAAATTCTCCTACCTCAGTGTCCTGCCTGGGACCCTCAACAGCTTGTTTGCTCCACCACTGCTTACGTTCTCATTGAGAAGGTTACATCTACATGCATACATACGATGTCCAGAATAGTGGGACATTAGTGCTAGGTATTGAAATAGGAAGAAAATAATATTCCACACATGAAAAGAAATGAGGAAAGCTGCATACATAAAAAGTTGTCAAATTCATAATATAAGTAGGCTGAAATAAATTTCATACAATCTTGGTTAGTTCTTTGGGATGCTCCTTGTAAGAACATGAGAAAGTCCTTCCAGGAAGCAAAGGCTGGAAATTGATGTTACAGTAAGTACAATCTAAAAGATCTGCTAAAGGTCTATTTTATGTGAAGAAGGAATAAAGCAGTTGATACTTTTTTTCTGTATTTGAACCAGGGAAAAACATCCCCTGCTATTGTTGAATCATTCCCAACTTTTTTTGATACCCCACTACACGTTTTTCAGAGCATGCTTCATGTCTCCCTGCTCCTGCAGTGTCCTCAGGAGATGGCATCTCTGGTTACCCGGAACATTGTAGTTCTCACCTCCTCACTTTTGCAAATTGGCAATGAAAATATTTTGCTCAGCAAGTTATTTGCATTCTGGTTTACAAAGCTACTTGCCAGATATCCTCCACATTCTCTTTTCTGGCCATGCGTTTCCACATTTCCAACTTCCAACAGGGACAGAACAGATCAGTACTGGAAAAAAAGCACCTCTTAAGTAAAATGCTGCTTGCTTGAAAACGAAACAAAAGAACCAGAGGTACAATCCCTTAGTGCAAAAACAACCTTCATCCCTCCCTGAAAGGTAAAGCATCCTCTATTCTGGACATAGCTACTGTACACCGCAGACAAAGGTAGCAATTCTTCCCCAGAAATATATAGGAGCACTCTGGGCAAACATGTTGCCTGTCTTACAAAACTAATCAAGGGGCACACGTCCTCCCAAGTGCAGGACAATTTCTGATTAAAACCAAATTTCTCTGCTGATTGTTTCCTGTGTAAGAAGAGGCATTCCAACTGTATTTATAGCCAGCTTAAATTTTAGCTCTGCAACTCAATGAGCAATCCTATGGAGAATTTAGGAACGATATTTTAAAGTGCAAAATAAGAAGGAAGATCAAAAAGCATAGTATCCCACTAGCTCACCTGGGAAAAGAAGTTCCTGTTTTGGGTATGGCAAAGCACTAAACCAAGAGGAGCCAGGGAAGGTTAGAAGGCTGGAAGAGGTAAAGTGCATGTCCAGAAGCACAGCATCTTAACTTTTTCCAATAATAAATATTACCTCTGCTTAATATTGTGATGCTACCTTTTCAATGTCCGTAGTACCTCTTTGAAATAGAGCTGTATCTTGTAAGGACACATAGCACTGTCTGTTTCTATGAATCTTTGCTGTTCTACATCTTTGCTGTCCCTTGCTGTAGCCACATCAGCGCTACTACTGTTACAGCAGGACAAAAGCATTAACAAAGGGCAGCGTGATTTACCTGTTAGAGGTCAATATCCTGTTTTAAAAGTTGTAGTTGCATATTTAGGAAGTATGGCTAAGACAGGGGATATCCCATTTGTCTGAGGGCAAGATCAAGTTAGTGAATACAGATGTTCTTTCGTATTGTCCCTTTATACCATTATTTGATCCAGATGCATGACAGCTATGCTGCACAAGATGTTTACAGAAATATTCTTGCACAATTTCTCCTCCTTCTCGTAAAGTATTACTGGTTTCTCTTGACTGTGATGGATGTCCTCAGCTTTTGTTTTCCATTGATCCCAGATTGTAAAGGAACAGAAAAACAGCCTCTTTGCTGCATTTACATCATCCAATGACACATGTCTGAAGTGTTGAATTAAGATTTCAGATACTATCTGTAGCCTAGGGTTTGCTACATCAGTTTAGAAACTTCCTGCATCAAATAACTCAATTGCTCATTTTCTTGCCTCTTAAAAATTGCTTTTGTCAACTTATTCTCAAACGAAGGCTATTCCATCATTAGTCAGAGCAAGCAGGCGGTCTGCTGGAGATCACTGCACAGGGAGGCTTACAGAAGAGTTTCTGTGCTAAACGTCACCCCTAGGGAGCCTGCAATGACTGACAGCATCACAGCTGCTAGGGAACGGTTTAACTTAAATCCATGAACTTTTTGATAAAGTTTTGATGCTGACTGGAATGCTGGAGAAAACAAAAATTCCTCTGTATGAGGAGATTATTGTCATTTTGCTATGGAAAACAACCTCTGTAGACAAAGAACTAAAGCTATAGTTTCTTAGAGGTCCAGCTGAAGTATACCTTAAATCAGTGAAACTTGTCTGCGTGTAGCAGGACTTAAACCTATGCAGTACATGTGCTGGTAAATAAATAGATGAAAACAAAAGCTTCTACTGCAACATGAGCTGCACATAGTAGAGGACAACAACATTTGTCATCAAGGCCTAAGTTTGGTCTACTTTGGTGAAGGCTTTGTTTTGGGGTGGGGTGGAAAAGAAGAAGTTAGACAAAGATAGCAAGATTGTTCACTGCATGGTAGGATTCAATCATGCTTGTTAAGTATGCAGGGAGCAGCTTCTGTTTCCATTCCTGATACAAAACCAAATAATAATTAAGAAACCCCTCCTTGGTAAGTAGCTGCACCAAAGTCAGCATGACTACCCAAAAAAAAAGGGGTGCTGTCACTGTGGCAGATGGTTTATACATCAGTGGAACAAGCCATACAGAGGCTGATCAGTTGCACACAAGTTTTAAACACAAGACACATTGCACTAGCTCTCAATATTTCAACAATTGCACTGTTTTGAAGTTAAAAGTCCTTAGGTAATATGCTTCTGGGATTGCGGGTTTATTCTATGCCACCTAGGACTGCCATTACCAGAAACCATTCGAGAGGATGGGGTGACATACGCATGCAGTGTAAAAGCCAGCATTTTGTATTACAAACTTTTCAATACCTGGTCAAGAGATCCAAACTATCCTTTAAGTGATACCATTGGATTTTTGCTTTTTAAAAATAATTTAATAAAAAACAGAAAAAAAAGCCACGAAGCAGGCCAAAAGCATTTGAACAAGAGTACCTCCAGCTTCGAAAAGAAAACATAGAGAAAATAAGATCTAGCAAGACTCCCTGGTGTCTTTGAGAGTCTGGAGAGGATGAAATGGACATCCATTTAAAAGTTATTCATTTTACTTCAGCTTGTCAAGTATTTTGGTTTTCTCTGTCAGTTCAGATGTGCCATTACTAATAAGTCACTATTTCAGCCCAAAACATAAAGGGAGGTGTACAATAATAATTAGTTCTGACTCTGCTAAACTCTGGAAAAGGGAATGAGTCAATTGATCCAAGGTGGGACATGAGGGACCTGGACGAAGGAGAGGTAATAAGTGAGGGGACAAAGCACAGTTTTGCACCTTTGGGACAAGGAACACCAGAGCAAGAAACACAAAGCCAAGGAAATATGCAGCAGTGAGGAAAGAAGACACAGATGAAAGGCAGCAGCAACACTTGAGAGGATGAAGACCAGGACATTTTAATTCTGATACTGTCACAGTTCAGTGTCGGGGTTTGAGAAAATGGTTTCTCCCACGACTCAGTTCTCCTCTGTTTAAAACTGCAATGACAATATCTCAGAAGTGTGCTTTGCTAATGTATTATCGTATCCCACTGGCCTTTCCACAGTGTGCTAACCACTGATAAAACAAAGACGTGAGCTTTTGTATATCAGGGTTTGCAGCTGATAAGTAAGGATGTAACTGCCTATAGTTTTCAAGTTCATGGTAAGAAATGTGATGCTTCCCATGCTGTGCTGGACCTGCCATACATGCAGCATAGATTTTTTCCTCACTCCCTCCTGCACAGAGGATGTTTCTCTGGAATTTGCAGTTGTCCAGTGGAGTAATGAGAGGTGCCAAACACCCAGGGCTGAGGTAGGTTATTGGGAGGAGCGATGAAGTAGGCAGACAAGAAAAGAGCTGAGGTGACACGTGCCAGATTCATTACTGCAGGGACACAGACACCATCTGGGTCAGAGTCCGGGTTTGTCTGACAGTTCGTGTCATTGCACAGAGCAACTTCAGACTGAGGACTCTCATGTGGGGAAAAATTGACTGCAGTGGCTGCGAAAGAGTTTGATTTATAAGGCAAAAGAGCTGTCACTCGTGAGCACTCCTCAGAGGCCCAGTGGGTCCAGTGGGGAGCAGCTACCTCTGCAGCGCTTACCACTAAACCATCTCTAGACCATACAGGTTGGCTAGCCTTTGTAAATAAGCAAACAGTGTCCCAAAACTTCAGATGTTATGCCACATATTTTGCCAAAGTGTCTCCTTGAAAAGAAAAAACAATGACAAGAGCTAATGTCCTCTGCAAGATAAAGTTTAGAAAGAAATTAAGTAGAAATTCCCAGACGCTGGTGTCATGAGTTTAAGAAGAAGCTTTTTTTGTAGAACTCGTATTATGGCATCTGTGAGTTACATGCTGAAAACAACCATAAGTAATATGGGAAACGAACCACATTTCAGTCCTCAACAAAATTTTAGAATGATTAAAAAAAAAAAAATTTCTCCTTATTTAGGTATTCACATTAATAATATAAATTTTCTATATTTTCCATTAAAGAAATTAATTTAATATTTAATTCAAACTGTTGAAGTAATTTCCAGCACAAACACAGCATCTTTTTAATTAAAATCGGAATGCACTATTTTTTTTTCCCTAATAGTAATCACCCTTTCTGTCCTTGGAGATTAAATGAACATGTTAAAGTCTCTGGAATTACAGCAGAAAGGGTTTTTTAAAAAGTTAAATTATTGCCAGACAGTAGCATTAAGTAGCAACTTCAGTATTGAAAGGGGAAAAAAAATGTATTTTCCAGCACCTGTTAAGAAACTGTAATGAAAAAAAGGCAAAAAAAAAAAAAAAAGCCAATGTTCCTAGATTTGTTTTGTTTTTCAAAGCAGAGTACTTTATATTTATTTAACAACCTGAAACTGCCTGAACTCAGCAAGTCACTTGAACTGTATTGCGTCTTAAAGAAGGAAAATCACAGCATTTTGTCATTTCAATACAAGACCCAGTAGTGCTGAGCTGTGTTTATATGTGTGTGTGTGTGCATGTGTTGGGGAAGGGACCAATGCCAAGACTTTATCTGTGGCCCATTGATATTTTTCAAAGTCTTTATTATGGTTCTGGGTGGTTTGTGCTGTAACTTGCCTTATGAGACCTTCTCTGCTAACGATTTTCTGTTAATAAGCTGGTGAGACACAGTACTGAGCATTGAGGTCAGAGCAGTGACAACCACAACAGGAAGTCCCCCCGTGCTGGATGATAGAATTTGCCACTGTTTTCAAGTATGGCTGGTTTTGTTGTTGTTGATATATTCTACTCCAGTTTTCAGGCACTGGCAGTAGCAAGAACACCTGTGTGGGATGTGACCAAGTAGATGATGTGCTCAGCCTGGTGCTACGAGAGGAAGTAGAAAGGTTAAGGAGCATCAGGGAGTCTGAGAAAGAGATAGACTGGTGGAACCATGCTCTGCCCTCCCTGAGACAGAAACAGGAACTTCCACCAGAAAAAACACAAGATCAAGGGGATCCTGTATACTCCCCCACCAGGCAGAAGGCAGTAGCTTAAAGGAAAGGAATGGAGGCAAGTCTATGCTTGGGATGGCAGGCAAACCCCCTCACTGTCACCTCACCTTCCCAGGTGCCTCTGTACAACAAGTATGAGGCTCTGGATGTGGAAGGTCAGTCAATTGATGATGTGGATGATGGCCCATCTACACTAGAGCTACAGCCAAGGTCAGAAAGGCCTACCCCCAGTATCATTGCCACCTCCATGAGGAAGAAAAGATGGGTTATAGTTGTAGGTGACTCCCTTCTGAGGGAACAGAGGGTCCAATATACCAGACAGACCCTGCTCTTGGGGAAGTCTGCTGCCTCCCTGGGGCATGGGTTAAGGACATCACTAGGAAACTTCCTAGCCTGGTACAGCCATCAGACTATTACCCATTACAGGTCTTCCTTGTGGGTGGCAATGAAGCCACAACGCGTAGTCCAAGGGCAATCGAAAGAGTTCAGGGCCTTGGGATGGTGGGTAAGGGAATCGGGAGCACAGGTAAGTTTTAGTTCTACCCTTCCAGTTGCAGGCAGCAGTACTAGAAGAAACAGAAGGACTCAGTCTATTAATACATGGCTCTGTCACCGCCAGAATTTTGTGGTTTTCGATAATGGGATGGTCTACATGGCACCAAGCCTGCTGGCGTCGGATGGGATTCATCTTTCTCAGAGAGGGAAGAGGATTTTTGCTCCCAAGCTAGCAGGGCTGATTGACAGAGCTTTCAACTAGACTTGAAGTGGGAAGGAGATAACAACAGGCTCCACTGTGACACGGCATGGGAAGACATACCAAGGTTAGAGGGACAGGGTGCTAGCGAGGGCCCTCAGCCTGTTGCTCTGTGACATGCTGGGTACGCTGGAGCACACCTGAGGGAGATGAGCCAGGGGCTCCTGAGGTAATAGGAGCCAACAGGTAAACATCAGTAAAATACTTCAAACGAATTAAGGTATGTTCCTCTAAAAAGGTGACACAGCCAATAGACACAGCTGAAGTGCCTCTAGACCAATGCACGCAGCATGGGCAACAAACAGGAGGAGCTGGAAACCACCATGCTCCTAGAAAGCTACGACCTAGTTGCCATTACTGAAGGCTGGTGGGATGAATCCCATGACTGGAGAGCTGCTATCGATGACTACAAGCTGCTCTGAAGGGACAAGCAAGGAAGGAGGGGCAGAGAGGTTGTCCTCTATGTCAAGACATGGATAGATTGTGAAGACCTGTCTCTGAAGAATAGCTGCAAGCAGGTTGAAAGCTTATGGGTAAGAATTAGAGACCGAGGCAACAGAGGGAACCTTGTGGTCAGAGTTTACTACAGGCCGCCCAATCAAGAGCAGCCTATTGAGAAAGCCTTCTTACTCCAGCTGTAAGAGGCATCGTGCTCGCAGGCTCTTATCCCGCTGGGGGACTTCAACCACCCCAACATCTGCTGGAAAAATAGCACAGCAAGCTGTAGGCAATCCAGGAGACTCCTGGAGTGCATCAAGGGTAATTTCTTAGGCCAGGTAATAGACAGCCCTACTTGAGGGGATGTGGTACTGGATCTGTTGGTCAACAATGCAAGTGAGCTAATCAGAGATGTCAAGATTGGAGGCAGCCTGGGCTGCAGGGATCGTGCACTGGTGGACTTCGCAGTCCTGAGGGATATGGGTCAGGAGAAGAGTAAAGTCAGGACCCTGAATCTTAGGAAAGCGAACTTCCAGCTTGTCACAGAATCAGTCAATGGGACCCCCCGGGGAAACTGCTCTCAGGGACAAGGGAGCAGAACAGAGCTGACAGATCTTTAAGGACAGTTTCCATGGAGTGCAAGAGCTCTTGATGCCCATGCATAAGAAAGGAAAGGAAGGCAAGAGACCTGCATGGATGAGTCAAGACCTGCTGGTCAAAATAAAGGGCAGGAAGGAAATGCTCAGGCAGTGGAAGCAGGGACAGGTATCCTGGGAAGAGTATAGGGGTGTTGCCTGGTTGTATAGGGATAGGGTGATGGGATCCGGAAGGCCAAGGAACTATACTTGGCAAGGGATGCAAAGAATAGTAAGAATGGCTTCTACAGGTATGTCAGCCAGAAAAGGAAGGTCAAAGAAAGCATACCCACTCCTGATGAACACGACTGGCAAATAGGTAACAACAGACGAGGAGAACGCTGAGGTACTTTTTTTGTCTCAGTCTTCACTGGCAATCTCTCTTCCCATACCTCTCGAGTGGATGGACCTCAAGGCAGGGACTGGGGAAGCAAAGTCCCTCCCACTGTAAGAGAAAATCAGGTTTGAGACCACATGAGGAACCTGAACATACAAAAGTCTATGGGACCTGACAAGATGCCCTCAGAGTCCTGAGGGAATTGGCTGATGAAGTTGCTGATCCACTTTCCATGATATTTGAAAAGACCTGGCAGTCAGATGAAGTCCCCAGCGACTAGAAAAAGGGAAACATTGCACCTATTTTTAAAAAGGGTAGAAAGGAAGACCCTGGGAACTACCGACCTGTTAGCCTCACCTCTGTGCCTGGGAGGATCATGGAACAGATCCTCCTAGAAGCTATGTTAAGGCACATGGAGGACAGGGAGCTGATTAAAGACAGCCAGCATGGCTTCACCAACGGCAAGTCTAGCCTGATCAACCTAGTGGCCTTCTATGATGGAGTGACAACATCAGTGAACAGGGGAAGAGCTACGGATGTCATCTATCTGTCCTTTGACACAGTTCCCCACAACATCCTTCTCTCTGAATTGGAGAGATACAGATTTGATGGACAGACTGTTCAGTGGATAAGGAATTGACTGGATGGTTGCATGCAGAGAGTAGTGGTCAATGGCTCAATGTTCAGATGGAGATCGGTGACAAGAAGTGTCTCTCAGGGGCCCATATTGGGACCAATACTGTTTAATATCTTCATCAATGACATAGACAGTTGGATTGAATGCACCCTCAGCGAATTTGCAGATGAGACCAAGCTGAGTGTTGTGGTTGACACACCTGAGGGACAGGATGCCACTCAGAGGGACCTGGACAAACTCAAGAAGTGGGCCAGTGTGAAAATCATGAGGTTCAATAAGGCCAGCTGCAATGTCCTGCACCTGGGTCGGGGCAATCCCTGGTATCAATACAGGCTGGGGGATGAAGAGATTGAGAGCAGTACTGCAGAGAAGGACTTGGGGGTATTGGTGGATGAAAAACTGAATATGAGCAGGAAATGTGTGCTTGCAGCCTAGAAAGCCAAATGTATCCTGGACTGCATCAAAAGAAGCATGGATAGCAGGGGAAGAGAGGTGATTTTGCCCCTCTGCTCTGCTCTTGTGAGACATCACCTGGAGTACTGCATCCAGCTCTGGAGTCCTCGGCATGAGAAAGACATGGACCTGTTGGATTGGGTCCAGAGGAGGGCCACAAAAATGATCAGAGGGATGGAACACCTCTGCTATGAAGAAAGGCTGAGAGAGTTGGCGTTGTCTAGCCTGGAGAAGAGAAGGCTCCAGGGGAACCTTATTGTGGCCTTTCAATACTTAAAGGGGGCTTATAATGAAGATGGGGACAGACTTTTTAGAAGGGCCTGTAGTGATAGGACAAGGGGTAATGGTTCAGACTAGATACAAGGAAGAAATGTTTTACAGTGAGGTTGGTGAAACACTGGAACAGGTTTTCCGGAGAGGTGGTAGATGCCCCATCCCTGGAAACATTCGAGGTCAGGCTGGACAGAGCTTTGAGTAACCTGATCTAGTTGAATATGTCCCTGCTCATTGCAGGGGGGTTAGACTAGATGACCTTTAAAGGTCCCTTTCAACTGAAATAATTCTATGATTCTATGATCCTATGAAATGATTTCCCAGAAGTTCCCTGGGGTTTGCTTTTGTTGGGGGCCTTGGTACGAAAGGCTGCTCAGTGAATGCTTTTATTTGTGTGGGAGGCCTGGGAGCTTGCATGCGCTGCAGTGAGCAACATTGAGGTTTACTCTTGCTGCTCTGAAACCAGGCAGTTGCCTTCATTTAACACATTATAAGACAACTGTGATACTGTCTGGCCCCTACCTTAGGCTGAACGATTCACTTTTATGAGACTAACACTGCTGGCAGCTCCCAGGGTCTGGGGGCACCTCCCCAGCCCTGCAAAAGCTGCTACAGTCTTATGGGGCAACCGCCCCACTGTCCTCAGAGAGAGAGGAAAAGAACACTCCACATATTTTTAACACTTTATTTCCACTTTCTTCACCTGCAGGACACTTCCCTCACCTAGTCTGCTCATGCAAGACAAATAGTAGGCAAAAGCCAGAAACACAGGAGTTTGTAGATGAGGCTTTTGATTTCTCAAGGCCAGGCAACATTTGTTTTTATGTTTACCACCTTACACTTCCTTCACTAGCATTGGTACACGCACTCCAAAACATCTTTCAAGAAACATCCATCCCTCCAAAGACTCTCTTCTCCCCTTCAGAACATTATTGCTTAAAAAGCATTTCTTATTACCAGCCAGTACTTTTTGTACAACTTACTTACAAACACGCAAATAATAGTTTTACTACACACTATGTTATGTTCATTTTTCCAGGAGCACGTAATAGCAAAGAAGCACAAAACCATAGGAAACTGGAGAAAAATCCCTTTTTTCCCCCCGAAGGGAAGAAAATGCCTTGTGCTATACTTCTCAACACTGAAATTTTTTACCACACGAAACCCATGAGTACACTTCGAAAGGACTTACTTTACCAAATGCAGCTGCTGAGGCACGTACCCAGGTCCCCTCCCCAGGTTTGTAAGGCGGGGTTGACGCAGACCAGCTCTAACCCCCCCAACCTGCAGCCCCCCACCCCGGCAGCTCCCTGCCAGGTGCCTGGTGCTGAGAGGGGAGCTGCACTCGGTGGATCAGTGCTCTAATGAGCAAGACCATTAATAAATAAATTATTAATACATAAATACAGTAATAATTAAAGCTGCCTGGATTTTTATCTAAGACATCTCTCTGCATTTTTGTTCCTGAAATTTTTTTTCTTTGCCTTTTTCCCCTTGATTTTCTCCACTTCAGAGTCAAAAGAACTGCCTGATGAACAGGCACCCACGCTCCCGACATCTGGATGCTGCTCTCTGGGAGGCAGTGGCTGGCAGTGGGGCCACCACTCTCTACCCAGGGCAGGACTCAGCATCCCGGAGGGGAACTGTGAAAAGCATCTGATGAGGCGAGGAATCACCAACAAGGTGATTAACAGCAGGTGTAAGCTGGGCCACATGCAGCTGCACGCAGCCACAAGGTCCCCTAGCAAGGATTAAGCTGCTGCTTGTGGCATGAGGAATTGCCTCCTTTTATTAGCTTTGAAGGTGACTTTTTGTTAGCATCACTCACTGCTCACTGGCTCTCTGGCTGGGGGATGCAGCAAGCGGCTCATCACCACACCTGGCCTGGGCCACCCCTGTTCCTGCAGCCCCACAGCAGCCCTTTTCTAAGCCAAAAGGGTCTGGCTTCCTCACCCACATCCTGGCTGGGAGTTCTCATGAGAAGAGCAGTCTTAACTGCTTTTCTTTCATAAAAACTCTGCTGACTGAAATACAGTTACCCTTATTTGATTTGACATTTAAATGTAGAAACCTCTTACTGCGAAGTGATTTAACGCTCCACTGAAACACCACTGTTACAACATTATTTTCATTACATTCAGAGTAAGGAAAATTTAAAGAGTCGCCTGTCCAGCCCACCCATTCCCAGAAACTTAACAAGGCCTGTGGACACCTCCATTTGGGTAAAAACCCTGGAGCTGCTGCTGGCACTGGCGGCATTGCCTGTGCTTCTCCCTTCTGCTACACATCTGTCCGTGAGCAGCTGGGAGCAGAAGTGAGGTGGACAGATGGGCATGGGGGGCTGCAGTACACCCTGAGCAGCTGCATCCAGCCCCCTGCTCTCTCCCTCCCCAGGGGAGATGCTAAAGGGGCAGCTCCTCTGCGAGCTGGTTGGAGAGAAATGTTTCAGCGTGGGAAAAACAGCTGTTTGGGAAAGAAAGAGAGATAGTGGAACAGCAGAGGAAAAGCTGAGTAAACAGGAGGTCCCAAAAAAATTTTATGACTGGACACAACATAGGAAGAGTGGAGGAAGAAATCAGTACTTGACTGGAGAAAAATCCAAAGTAATAAACAGATAGTGCAGGGGTTGTCAAAACAACAGATTAAAGCAATGCTTTCCTCTCTGCCTTTATGGCAGAACTGGTCCGATGACTGTCCACTTATCCACAGCTGAGAATAATATATTTTGTATGCGGATTAATATGAGGAATATATTTTGGTCCTATATACTATTTCTGAAGAAAATATACTATATACACCCAAAACCAGTAAGACCTACTTTTCAAATCCAGCATGCATTCTCGGGGACCTTATAAGGAAATCCAGTATTGACAGTTGCTGCACTGTACAGTATAGTGGAAAGATGGGAAGGTTAGAGGACAGTGAAAGACAAATAATATACCCATGTTCCCACTATCTTATGTCTTCCATTTTTCCTGTGAGATCACTTCTGCTCTCAAAAGTACTTTCACCTCATACATGTCTGAGTGCTCAGAAACATGATAATAACCAAAGGTTTAATAGACAGCATTTAACTTTCTGTCACTTTTACAAGAGATGTAATAGGTATGTGCTGTCTATCTTTCATTTTCATTGCCTGCAGCAAAAACATTTTACATGTTTCAGCACAATGATTTCTTCCTTTTCTTGATGGTGCTCACCACAGGACTGTTTCTGATAAGGACGGTATGATATCTCTTCTACACCTGCAGAGACTTATTTCTCTAGTACATAAATACACAGTGCATTGCATGGACATAATATGCAAAATCAAACTAAGGATAAGCAGACTGAAATCAAGACAGCTAATGCAAGGCTGAATTTGGTTCAATTTTTTTCATTTCATTGCAAATATAAAACAATTTATCTAAATTCCTTTTTAAGATTAACCAGACCAATGGCAAAAACAAAGTGCAGTAAGTAAATAATAACAATTTTTTATTTTCGTGTGCACTCTTTTGAAAAAAAAATTATTTCATTTTACGTGGGAAAGCACTTCCACATATAAGCAGCAAAAAATGGGCATAGGTGCAATGAACAGAACATTACAGTCACATGCAAAATAACAATACCATGAGAAAAGAGTATGTATTTGTTAAAGATTACAGTTGTATTTGACACCTATCACCATGAATCATTAGATATACACATACATCTCTCACTGGATGCAACATTTGGAAACACATACCAGTACATGGGATGAATTTGTATCCAATCACGTTTTTCAGATTCCATTAACTGTTTTTAAATTGCCTCATACCAAGGAGAAATAGTACTGCAGTTTATTATAATATTCTTTTTTTTACCCCCCTAACCTTCTCGGTATTTCCTCCTACGAATCACTGCCACAGCCTTTCACTTTTCTCTGGGATGTTAGGAGAAGGTGAATGGCAGAGGTAAAAATCCATGGATGCAGAAAGGACAACCAACTTTTAAATGAGCTATTGAATTTTTGTATTGAGCAATAATTAAAAGAAGGACATCTTAATGAACCTGGGCTTAAGCATCCTGTAACTATGTTCAGCTCTGGGCAATATTCCATCATCACTTTTAATCTCAAGTTTCGTTTTCTGAAAAAAAATGTGGGAAAACAGGCTTACAGCAAAAGAATGCCCAAACAGAAGAATATTTTGGTTTTAAAGATAAGTGCATGCCTTACAGTGACACATTCTTCAGTCTGCAGCTTTTGTTCTGGTTGCTGTTACATTGTATTCATGTATAAGGCTAACAGGCATCAGCAGTACCACATATCAAAACATCTTTACAAAAATAAACAAAGTAGAGACCACCCAAAATGTGCACATCCCTGGCAGCCCTGAGAGATGCACAGCTGGAGGACAGCACTTTCCCCATCTCACCCTTGTCCAACGGTGTAGATAGGCACCTCATTTCAATGTCTAAATGAAGGTGCTCTAGTCTGGGCTAACCTAGGGAAACAGTGGAGAGGGCGAGCAGCCACCCAGGAGGGCTTTGGGAGAAGTTTTTCTCCCTCCACCGAACATGCAGGAAGCCTATGGAGAGGCCACCTGTCCAACTTAGGAACCTCCACAGTCAGTTTTAAAACAGCAAACAGTAAGAGTCCTGGTCCTTTATTAATCTTTCTGCTCATTGTTACAAAAACCATCCATACGGAAGTCCATTTGTTCAAGGAAGTCCTCTTGCTAATATATAAATCAGTACCACAAAGCTGAGCTTGAGGGTTTTTTAAGCAGTAAAGAATAAAAATGTCAAAGAACCAGAGAACATCAGAAAGAAAACCCTGGTTTCTCTTCCCACCCCCTTCCCAGACTGGTGGTTCTCTTTTAGGTGAGGCTTAAAGACAATACTGCAGAAGTTAATGCTCTGAAGAATTGATTTATGCATCTGTAAATGTATGCCTCTGAAATGATCTTCATCTAACGTAATTAGGAGGAAAACAGATATGAGGCATCTGCTAGAAAAGAAAGTATTCAGAAATTAGAAAAAAAAAAAAACAAATTGGAATGATAGGAGTTCAAAATGACTTTCAGGAACAAGTGACATGATTTGTCCTAATGTTAGGCACAGATCTCAAAAGTCATTAACAGAATGTCATATATCTGTAAAAAAAAGCCTTTTTGATTGTTTGTTTGTGTGAAACTCTAAATGAACATGACCTGTCATGTCTTGTAGAAATGCTGGTATAGTCTCCTATAACTCCAATAGGACCAACACTGTGCTTTACATGTTAAAGTAAGCCTCATTAGTCTCATTTTTGGCTGTGAAGGTAAAGAGTATGAGATCTGCCCAGGAAAACAGAGCTGAAAATAATTTTGAGCTAAAGAGGTGTCAAGGACTTTAGTTTGCATCGCTATGCAGCAGTGCAGCATCCCTGCTCTTCAGGCTACTTTGAAGCAGTGATGATTGTGATTTTCAAAAGGGAGGAAGAAGGAGCTGTAGTTTCTTCTTTTTGGGCACTCTTACAAGATGATACTTGCAGCATTGTATTTCCCTAAATGCAGACCCAATTAACCAGTCAGTACATGAGTGATACATATGAGAATGAAACAGAGGATGAAACATTTGGTCCCAGAAAACAGGGAGAGCAGGAAAGGGTTATGTGCTCTCCCAGACCTAGAATGAAGAAAGGAGCTTATATCAACTAACTTGTTTTATAACCCTGACTTAACACAGCAGTGAATGTTTAAGTGTGTGTGAATTTGTAAAGTAATTGCTACATACTTTGCAGATTTTCTAATGTCAAAATTGTTTAAAACATTTCCATTCTGTTATGTCTAAAATGACTACAAAAACTGGCAAGTAAAAATAGTTCATGTATTGACAACTGAAACCCTGTCATTTAGAAAGCCTCTTTTGCTGGCAACACATGACTCTTGTACACAGTGTTTAGGTACATGACATTGCAAAAGAGAAAAAAAGGAAATGAAAGTACACTATCAACTTAAATCTCCCTACGTTGTAACCTGGAATAGGATCAAACTGTCAGACAGCAACTGACCGCTGCAATGAGCTCTCCACCTGGAGTGTGTCAGCTAGAGCAGTATGAAATTGGATCAAGCTGTTTAGCTGGAAAAAGAAAAAAAAGAAGAATCAGTGCAGATCCAATTTACTAACACTAGCCTAGGGTAAACACTGCTGTAAACCCCATAAATTCAAAGTTAACAGGAGATTAATTTAGTCCAAACTGAGTTACGAAAGAGTTGAAATACATTAGAGTGGAGATGGGAAAATCCCATTGTTGTGAGCAATCCTAGTAAAAAGGAGGGCTAAAAGGGAGGTATGGACTGCTAGTTCCTCCAAGCAAGTGATCCTGTGGGTGGAAAGGAGGTTCACCAGGTCAAACGGGAATGCATGCTGGGGCATAAACTGTGGCGTGAGCACTGGGGAGCAGGAGAACCTAACCACACACTGACTCCATGGACTTGTTCTGTGAGTACACTGTTTGACACCAAGGTTTAAAACCAAAACCAAACAGTATTGCTCCATACCGTGTAACAAACCTCATTACTAAGTAGGTCTCTTATATTTCCATTCTTAATACTGTAGTCAACATTCCAGAACTGCACGGAACAAGTACGAGCTTGTAGTTGCCCACATTCAAACGCAATTATATTCTTGTTTCAAGCAAATACTAAATTCGTGCTTTATCACACATTTATTATGAACTACATTTTTCTCAGTCAAAGTATGCAAAAGTGAGGATTTACCAGTGCTGAAGCATTATTAGGGACCTTTTTGGGTCTGCTGTAGTCACTTATCCTGTTACCCTGATAGTAAAACAGATAATAGAAACTTCCTTTCAAAGTTTATCATGCAGGAAAATGCAACTGCCCCCAAATGTTTTCATGTTACATCATTGTGTTTAAAATGCTGATTTTTATACGCAAAACAATTTTGAAAAAGTTTCCTCACTTTCTTTCTATTCCTGATGATGCTGTGCTTTCATAAATGTTTATGAATTGTGATGATGTGGCCTATGGCCATTGCATGTTTTCCAGACAGGGATTCAGCACTAATTTCTGGTGCCTATTGTTTAATTTGGTGCAGCAGTGGGTTTTGTCCACTGGCTTTGCAGGCAAACTGTGGAACTATTACACCAAGTTTCCAGCAGATTGTAAAAGCAGCTTGTCAAGGGTATGTTGTGCATATGCCTGAGGTTTTGAAATCTCTTGAAGACCAAGTTTTACATGCGTTATCCATAGCTGTGTGTTTGCTGTTCCATGGTTAACATTTGCTGACAGAACTGCAAATTACAGATGGTAATTCTTTCAGAGATTCATGAGAAATGGAATTTGATTTTGCTACTTAATTTAGATCACTTGGTAAATCATATAAATTAAAATACATTAACGATTATTGGACAAGTCAACTCCTTTAGAGGAAAAACCCAAATCCTCTCTCACCGCTCCATTTCAGAAAAAAAAAATAGTAATTTTCCTCTGAATGAGGATGTGTGTCATATAACAGCAATGGCCTTTTGCATCTGGGAATTGCAAAGGTATTTGAATTTTATGCATGGAAAGAGTGGTAGGAAAATTGAAGACTTAAACATTCATCAAAGCTTAATTTGTGTGATACAGGTAGTCACAAATAGTATTTGTTAATAAGAATGATAGCTAGAAGCTGCATGAAATCAGTTCTAACTATAGCCAATATAAATGTATACATTTATTTTTGAAGTGGATTTTTTTGAGAACATGATGTAACAACAGATTACTATGTTTCAAGAAGTTCTTCAATATTTGATTGATTTGATTTTCACTTGGATAATGCAAATCCTGAAAGGATTTCTAACTCATCTCCTGAGCTTCCATACAAACTAGAAATTCCACTGCATGTTGTACACAGGTGTGATCTCAGTTTTGAAGGCAGGTTATTACATGAAAAAAGCTTTATTCAGATATTGTACTTCAATCTAGACCTCTGGTATTATCTCTTAGTATTCAGATCATTATCCAGTGAGTGTTGAGATTATGCAGCAAAAGCTATGGAAACCTGGAAATGATCAGCACTGATGTGGTCCCCTTTTTTTCCTTTAGGAAATAATGTCTAAAATCTTTCTGATGAACTGCTACCCTGCACTGCAGTATGTTCCCTGAATGCATCTGTGCTTCTGGTACTCTAGAGGAGCTGGGACTAGCTAGCACTCTCCGGTGTGCTCCAAACCGCACCATAACAAGGCAACCAGAATATTAATGCAAGTTAACTGATTATATCACCTTGATGATAACTTCAAAATGCAGGTAGATGAGAAAGAGTATAGTCATCTGCCTCAGATGTGTGATGTCATGCATAACAAAGGATAGAAGTACAAACCCTAAAAAGTAGACAAAATAATTTATAGTTGTTCAGGAATGTAAGTTACTATTTGAATATCTGTTAATTCTGAAAATAAAACATCCAGAAGTTGCTCTTGATGCTCTGTTCTTGAATTATGAACATAGAGATACATCTTCCCTCTGTAACGTATAGAAGGGGAAAATACTATCTTCAGACATTTTCCCACTAACACACACTATACTCGTAATAATACGCCTGTGTTTACTGTCATTCACCAAACCATTTTCAGTAACAGAACAGAAAATAATTTTTCAACAAATGAAATTATGCCTCTTTCTTTTGATTAGATATGCTAACGAATTTGGAGTAGGAGAGTATACAGTAAAACAGCTTGAAGGAGCTATGATATTTCAAGATAGAGACCCTTCTGCAGGTGATGTGTACCTCGTGAACACAGTACTAGATTACCTTTAATGTCCCGCAGGGCACATAGGCATCCTTTCTGTGTTCCTGACGCCAAATATATTTTTATTCCTCTCAATCAGAAAGAAAACTGTCTCATGAGTCATGTAAGATTTAGACCCAGAGAGTTTTGAATGTGTTGTAGTGATCAGGCTCCACCTTTCCTGAAGAGCTAGGAGAGTGCTGTGGGCCAGACAGCAGTGCCTGGGGAGCTTGCATGCTTTGTGCTGTGGGACAGGGCTGCCAAAAGCACGATTGTGCTGCACACTCCTCTTTTGACATCCTCCCCCCTCATTCACAATTGGATTTGGTCTGGGCTGGTAAGGTAGGTCGCTTAGATTCACTGGAAAGACCACACTTTCTCTGCTCCCTACTCCTCTTCCTGCTCCCTACTCCTCTTCCTGCTGTCCACTTTCAGAAGAAAACTGCATGAAGTGAAAGGACCGGAAGGGCATTTCTTCACTGAAAGTTCAAAAAAAACCCAGTGAATTTGAAACTTGCTAAAAAAGCTACAGCAAGACACTTGCTGTCTCACAGGGAGAAAGAGAACTGAAGGTGGACCATGGCTATCACATTGCTGACAAACACTGCTGAAAACCACCTGTTCTTGTTTTTCTGTTTAAATGATGCTATTCATTCACATCCCAAATACTCACCATTCAATAGCAACCTCTTTACTTAGGCACTGCTATTTTTGTGTGTGATTTTTCTAGTTGCTTTGGGTTGGTCCATTTAGTTATCTATCTTCCATACCATCAGAAAAAAGATCTGATAGTCTTATGGACCAACATAGCTTTAATGTAAATCATGAGGACTAAACCCCCTTCTTTATCTTTAGAGCAAAAATTTCTCCTTTCTTATACGGCTTATGATTCAAGCATGTAAAACAATAAAGAAGATAAAGGCATCTATATATACAGAGCTGGTTCGGTACAGGCTCCAATGCATTTCATTGCAATAATTTAACAGGAGCCTTTTTATGGTATTGCCAACAAGAACATCTTCCTTGACTAGCAAATCAAAAGTTACCACCTTAAAATAGGATTCAGCTACTACCAAACTGGCTGGAATATGCAAACAGCATTTTCTAATCTGTGTCAGCGTTTCTGCAGCTGACATCTTCCTACTGCAGCATTAAAGCAGCATTAGAAAAGCATTGTATTTATTTGTGTTTTAAGTAAGAGGAGGGAATTCCACTGATACACAGGGAAGCTCTTTTACCCATTGACAGAGGTGATGTTCCACATTAGCAGGTCATGGTATTCAATACACAATAAAAAATACTTTGACTTACAATTTTTATTTCAGCAGGTTTTCCTATTGCAGAACTATCAAACAACCACCAGGTCCTAGCCATTATTAATCAGTACCGCCAGTGTTACAACGCTAAAATTGTAGCCCTTTCTTCTTTTCAATTAGAAAATCCAACAGAAAATATCTAACCTGACGTGGAAAATATATTTCCCACCATATTAAGTGTCTTCCTTGAGGTCTTTTCAAATGTCTGTCAAGCTGAAGACAATTCTGCTTCACAATTGAAAAAAGGGCTTGTTTTTACTGTGGTTTAAAGGCTGTTGAAGAACCATTGGACTATAATCCTGTTTACACTCCCCTGCCTTTTTGTTACCTAGTTCTCCTTTACTTCTTGAAAGCCTTTTCCTATGCCTCAGGAGGGCAAAGAGACTCTGGTATAAATGAAAATCATGCCCTTTACATTTTGGGCCCAAGACATCATTAAACCCACATACTTATTCACTAATAAACATCATTAGTTGTTTTGTCTATCATTATTTATGATACAGGGCTCAGAGCATGGTAATTGTCTACCTACGAAGAGGCTTAACACTGAAAAAAACCACCACAATTATGCGGAATTTTAGGACAACAAAGATCCATAAATACAGATTTTACTTATTAGCCTAAAGAATATTCTCCACATAGTGATATTCCTTCTATTACCTAAATAATTATGCATCTTCGTTGTCTGTGTGTGCCACACTGACTAAAGGACTGCACATGACCAACATATTTTCCTATCTGTTTTCAATTGTGAATATCCTAAAGCACTCAGCAATACAAAATACAGGGAAAGAGCATGGATTCCAAAAACATGCAGGTAGAATAAAACTCAAACTACTGAGCTGTGTTGTTTTTCTTTTCCCATGTTTGACATTTTTCAGAACAGGATACCTATAGCAACAAATGCTAAATTCACAGTATCAATTCTGTGATAACAATATCAAAGCTCACCAAGTTACTCTGGCACCACGGAGAAACGGCTCTATTAAAAAGGCAATGTGGAACAGGATTCTTACAGCTGCATACATTTGTTTTAAGAAAGAATAAGTGTAACCCTGATGTTACTGCTTTAAAATGTGTCACTCACGGCAATAGTCTTAAATTCTCTAAAACATGATGGGCCTTTTCAGGATTGATGTCATTGCAAGTTCAAAGCAAAAGATAATGCATCTGGCAACATACTTCGGGAGAGTATATTGAGATTACATCCATACCAAATATATAATTTTCTCAGCAAAACAGCCTCCTCCCTCTCCACCTAAAATCATCTGACAGATTTTGCTTTCAAACGCAGGAAAGAGAACTTTGTCTTTACTATTTTATTACACTGTATGTGAGGAATGTGACACGAGCTTATGTGGAAGCTTTGTACTCCCTTGGTTCTGACAAGTACCAAATTTTGTTTTGGTTAGTTTGGACAGGATTTCAATGACAAGGTAGCAACAGTCAGGGACACTTCAGGACTCCTGAACCCTGTTTTAACTTTTGGTATCAGGTTCAGACATCCAAAGGCTACACAGAGATGATTGTCAGCTTGTTTGTCTCCTGTATAACACAGGACAAGGAGCCTTATCCACTAGTATTTGCCACCTGTTCTACAATTCACTAATTGAAAACCCCTCCATAATCAAACAAGCCTCAGTTTAAAGAAGGCTCTCTTTGTGTACCCTCAGTGTTCCACAAAACCTCATTACATCTGCCTCAGCAAGAAAGGAAGAGGGAAAAAAAATATTTTCAAGGTAAAAGAGCAGACAGACAATCAAAGAGAAAACTTACTTTTGTTTGTTTTCAACATCATCTTGGCTTTCTGAGCAAGAACAAGTCTACCAACAACAGCAGTATACTTCATTCAGTGGCAATAGTTGCGTCTCACTAGGAGGTTACAGTATAAATAAATCTTGATCTTTAATAACTAAAAGCCTACAAATTATAATTCCATCCATAAGATGCCAAGCTGTTTCCAGCGATTAATAGGAATTAAATGTCATATTTGAATTCCCTTTTTACTTAAATGGTGGCATACACATTTCCACAAAATCTAATGAGTTTCATATTAAGGAAGCATGCCATTACTGCTATATGTCATTGAAAGTCTGGAATGAAGTCTTTGCCACAACTGGTTTCATGATTACCCAGCTACCCTGCTACAGCTCGTTCAAACATAGGCAAAAAGAGGCAGCTCACCCACTCTGTTTATGTTGAGGCCAGGCAGAGCGCAGCTGGAGCAACGTCCCTAGTGTCTCCCTACAGAAGAGCGTGGCTGGAGAAGGTACGAAGGCGATCCGAAGGCGATCCACGCCCTTGAAAGCTCTCACTGCTTCCACCTCCAGCAACACAGGACAAGCTTTGGAGCTTTTCCCTGGCCACTGACCTCCCCCAGCATCCCAGGTTTGTAACTAGAGCCCACAGCCTTTGCCTCTCTTTTTCCCATTTCTAGCAGTTGACTGACCAAAAGAAGGAAAGCAGAGTCACTGCTGAGGGAGATGAACAGAAGTTGTACTCATGGGATGCCATTTTACTGGGGAAGGAAAGGGCACCTGCTGGTCCTGAAGAAAGACTGGAAGCTGGTGGAAGAGGTTTGCAGAAGGGGGTGGAAGGAGACCTATAAAAGGCATGCCCTCCCCACCTCCAGCTAGCAGCACCCTTAAATTCCCTGTTCTGCTTCTCATCTCACATGTCTGCCCGTTCCTCAGAGTACTGTCTTCTTCCTCCCTTGACCCATTTTGCCATCACGACAAAACTGACTGAACTTACGATGACTCGAGGCAGCCATGTATTGGACAAATGTTGTCAGCCCCAGCAAGCCCCATTTTGTATTCATATTCTGTTCAAGTAAGAACAAATTGAATTTTGTGAGCAAACATAAAAGTATTTACGCAGAAAAAAAAGCAGAATCATTAAAGTACTAATACAGTTTTCAGGATTAATATTTAAAGCAGTTAGTTCCCAACCAAGAGAGGTCTGTCAAAAAAACTCAGAATAAAGCAGAGTTACAAGGATTACTCAGTAGCCCTTGCTGGTGCCACAAAAAAAAAAAAAAAAAAAAAAAAAAAGAAAGAAATTAAGAAAATTCTGTGCTTTGTAAAACAAACAGAGGACAAATATCAAATAGTATCATCATGCCAACAAGTTATAACCAGTTCCCTGCTCCCATGAGACAGTATTTCATTATCATTATTTCAATTTAAAACTGGTAAACCATTTCTGTAGGAAAAAGACCTCAAAAACTACTACAACATACTGTATGTTCATGTTCAGAAGAATTCTGTTGTTGCAACACCCAATTTTTGCAAGATGCAACTTTGCAATTCTTTATGCAATCTGAAGAATAAGGGAATTTACTGACACATCTTTAAAAATGCACCAAAAAAGTAGTATCTTGGAAATAATTACAGATTTAACAATTCATCCTAAGGGCTGTCCCTACAAGCTTCATCATCTAATTCTCGATTAAATTCAAGTCAACAGGTAAAAAGCAACATGAAGAAAATCTTTTCAGTGTGATCAGAGCACAAATGGACTGTTTTTTCAAAATGGAAAAAGATTGTTAGCTTTTTGCACACTGCAGCTACTAGGTTGGGGGGGGTTTGTTTTGATTGCTTGGGTTTTTCCTTTTTTTTTTTTTTTCTTTTGATGGTTGAGTCTCATCAGATATCAAGCACATCATTTCCCAGAGTGTAAAAAGTCAATCTGATGATCAGTGAATTCAAGCCTGAGAACGTAAGTCAGCACGCTGATGCACTAGAATTGTATTTTGAGAGGCAATGACATCACACATAAAGCCAGTGACAGATTTACTTTAAATGTAGAGTATGAAAATTCAAGGGAAGTGCTAGGACCAAAACAGCACCACATGCTGAGGCTCTGAAGCTGTCAAACAAGCACCAGAGCTAACAGAGCAGTAAGTGTCAAGCAGTAAGTAGAATCAGTGCTGTAGAGTTCTGAAATAGACATAATACTCATCACATAAGGACTTGGGGATATTGGTAGATGAAAAACTGAATATGAGCCAGAAATGTGTGCTTGCAGCCCAGAAAGCCAAATGTATTCTGGACTGCATCAAAAGAAGGGTGGCCACCAGGTTGAGGAAGGTGATTCTCCCCCTCTGCTCCACTCTTCACGAGACCCCACCTGGAGTACTGTGTCCAGCTCTGAGGCCCCCAGCATAAGAAACACATGGACCTGCTTGAGCAGGTCCAGAGGAGGGCCACAAAGACAATCAGGGGACTGGAGCACCTCACCTCTAAGGACAGGCTGAGAGAGTTGGGGTTGTTTAGCCTGGAGAAGAGAAGGCTCTGGGGAGACCTTATAGCAGCCTGCCAGTCCTCAAAGGAAGCCTACAGGAAAGATGGGGAAGGACTCTTTATCAGGTAGTGTAGTGATAGGGCAAGGAGTAATGGTTTTAAACCACCAGTGTGCCCAGGTGGCCAAGAAGGCCAACGGCATCCTGGCCTGTATCAGAAATGGTGTGGCCAGCAGGAGCAGGGAGGTGATCGTGCCCCTGTACTCGGCGCTGCTGAGTCCCCACCTTGAATACTGTGTTCAGTTTTGGGCCCCTCACTACAAGAAGGACATTGAGGTGCTGGAGCGTGTCCAGAGAAGGGCGACGAAGCTGGTGAGGGGTCTGGAGCACAAGTCTTATGAGGAGCGGCTGAGGGAGCTGGGTTTGTTCAGCCTGGAGAAGAGGAGGCTGAGGGGAGACCTTATCCCCTCTACAACTACCTGAAAGGGGGTTGCAGAGAGGTGGGTGTTGGTCTCTTCTCCCAAGTGACTAGCGACAGGACAAGATGAAATGGTCTCAAGTTGTGCCAGGGAGGTTTAGATTGGATACTAGGAAAAATGTCTTTCCTGAGAGAGTGGTGAGACACTGGAATAAACTGCCCAGGGAAGTGGTGGAGTCACCATCCCTGGAGGTGTTCAAGGAACGTGTGGACAGGACATTGTGGGACATGGTTTAGTGGCCATGATAGTGTTGGGTTGATGGTTGGACTTGATGATCTTACAGGTCTTTTCCAACCTTAGTGATTCTGTAAAGGAGGGGAGATTTAGATCAGATATAAGGAAGAAATTCTTCACCATGAGGGTGGTGAGGCACGGGAACAGAGAAGTTGTGGACACCCCCTCCCTGGAAGTGTTCAAGGCTGGGTTGGATGAGGCTTTCAGCAACCTGACCTAGTGAAGGATGTCTCTGCCCATGGCAGGAAGGTTGGACTAGATGATCTTTAAGATCCCTTCCAACCCAAACCATTCTGTGATTCTAACTCTTTCACAGGAAATACAAACAGCTTATATGGCTTGTAAGGAGTTATTCTTGTAGAGATAAAGAATAATTGCATTTTGCAACTTTTCCATATCAATAAAAAAAGCAAAAGAGTTTGGTTTTCCTTAGGTGTTCAAGCAAGCACAGAACAAGGAAACATTGGGGGGAACAGGAGCTTTCTGCATTGTATAACAAGGAAGGTGTCTGCAGAGCTGTGCCTGTTACCAGACTGCTCCCCGAGTAACCTTATCAAAATGCTAAGACATAAATGGGCACAAGAACTAAGGGAACTTACCCTTTGACTTGAAGGGAGGTTCTTTTCACACTACGTTAATTGCTTTCATTACGGCTATTTAAGAAAAAACTTGTTACCTGTGTGTCTAATAGCCCAAACAGCTAATTTATCCTTTCAAAACATGCCAGAATTTGAAAGGAGAAAACAAAACATTAAAAAGACTCTGTTGTTTGGTTTTTGAAACCAAAAAAGGCATTTTAACCTTGGGATAAAAATGTTTTATGGAAATATTAAAATGAATTCAGTTTATGTCACGTAGTTAGTTATGTTAGATGCTTGCAATATACTACTGCATGTATAGACAACATAAATCTTGAATAGAAACAAGCTTATTTTTCACATTTGCTTTCTCATTCTCGTGCAACGCTTGGCTTTACCTAAGATGGTGTCCTGGTTTAAGCCCAGCTGGCAACTACATACCACACAGCCGCTCACTCGCTCACTCACTCCCCATCTTGCCCCAGTGGGATGGGGGAAGAGATTAGGAAAAGTAAAAGTGAGAAAGCTCATGGGTTGAGATAAGAACAGATTAATAAGTGAAATAAAATAAAAATAATAATGATAATAGTGATAATAAAAATTGTAATGAAAAGGAAAACAACAACAAACAAGAAAGGCAAATGATGCAAATGAAAACAATTGCTCACCACCAACCGACCGATGCCCAGCCCAAGCAGCGGTCCCCCAGCCAGCTTTCCCCCTCAGTTTATATGCTGAGCATGACATCATATGGTATGGAATGTCCCTTTGGTCAGTTGGGGTCAGCTGTACCAGCTGTGTCCCCTCCCAACTTCTTGTGCACCCCCAGCCCACTCACTGGTAGGGTGGTGTGAGGAGCAGAAAAGGCCTTGACTCTGTGTAAGCACTGCTCAGCAGTAACTAAAACATCCCTGTGTATCAACACTGTTTTCAGCACAAATCCAAAACATGGCCCCATACGAGCTACTATGAGGGAAATTAAGTCCATCCCAGCCAAAACCAGCACAGATGGGGAAAAAAATTTTCTTCCCCGCAGCTAAAAGTTCTTTTACTTGAAAAGTCTCTTCAGGCAAAAAGAAAATTAGTTTTTATTATTCTAGGAAATCATTATACTTTGCAGGACCTTTTTAAGAACTAGGCCCATTTTAACCAAAAAAATTTTATATTTGAAGCAGGAACCACAGAATCTGTTATGACTTCATTTACCAAAAAAATTAAGCACAACAAATATTTGGACATGATCCAAAGGTTTGGATTTTTCTTACTTTCTATTTTGTATTAAACACTTCTACTGGTAGTCTTTTGACTATGACCTAGCATACGCTTTTTCAGACACCTCGTTAGAAAGTTCTTTCATCTGCAGTTTCCTCAGATGAGGAGTCAGGAAAGATCTGCAAATAAGACCTCTACATTCAAGTTAAAAAAAAAAAGAAAAAGAGAACATGAATGTTCTTCTTTTAGACAGCTCTTTAGAAATAGGAAGAAGTCAGAGCTGAGGCCAGCAACAGATAGTGAAGGAATGAGAAAACGTCTAGCTGCTTGTTAAATCTGGAATCAAAAGCTTCTAGCAAGAGGATTTCCAAATCTTGCCACAGAAGTTAAAGTAATTCTTTTTATAAAACACTGTGCTTAAGAGATTAAATGAAGGCCAACATATTGTGCCGTTCCAGAGAGAAACAAAGTACAGGCTGGTTAAAATACCTGTCACATTTGCTGCAGGAGGAGCTACGGAAGAACAAAAAGCCTTAACAAAGAACAAGTTTGATACTAAGTTCCTTGCAAGCAATACAAATGTCTTTACTTCCATTTTATCTTAAATCTACATACGTCTCATGCATCTTAGATGAGCTTTAAAGGCTGCATTACTATTATGTCATCTGGGGTAGTTGGTAGCCATGGATCAACCACTCTACACAGCACTGGTTTATAACAGAGATGTGGAAGATTATAGCACTTCTCGCATTAGTACGAATTCTGCCAGTGAGTATGCCTAGAAGTGTATGTTCCTTGCCATGTTTCCCCAAAGCCAACTGATGCCTACTTCAGCAAATATGAAGTTTTAATACAGGAAGATAAGCCTGCAAAGAACTACACATCTGCCACTTTTCACCAGTATCCTATTGTTTTGGCATCCTTGTACTTTAAGTTTTGGAATTACATAATTGAAAACCTCAGGAGCAGACTCTTGGCAACTGCCACCAATTCTTTGTTCTGCTTCAGTCCACAAGTTACACTGCAAAGTATGTCACACAACTCAATATATCCCTCAAACATGAATATTACTATCTTCTACTGCTAATAGAAGAATATATTAATATTTGTAAAGAAATGAGATACTATGATGGCAGCCATAATCATAACTGAGTAGCCGGAGAGCTACTATAAGATTATTAATTTTTAATCAATCACTCTTCCAAGAGCTTCACTCAGCTTAATTTCAAAGTTACTGGAAAAATCTAGCTGTTTTAAGAGGGTTTGATTAGATGCCTCGTATATTATTCCCAGGCACCAACATTTTAGGAATTGTGTGTCCATTCAATGGCCACAGAAAAGTTTTCGTGCAGCCGTAAGTACACATATACACATCCAAATACTAACTTTCTGTCCTGTAATGATTAACTCCATGTCCCTTAAAGTTTTTGCATACATTGGAGTATTATTTATAGAAATATGTTATATAGAACAGCCTTTTCTCCTTTAAAATATTAAGTGTGGCATAACCCACTGTAACCAGTGCAAATACCAGAAACATTACTGATTTTACATTTCTAAAATAACAGCAATTACCCTAATAGCCAAGTATTCAAATGTATTTTTCAATTAATTGTGTGAAGTTTCTACTACCTTTTGCACACTTAAGACTCCAAGAGCCAAAAATATTTTAACTATATCTGCATTAGAAAGCAACCCCAGCCCCGATATACACAAAAATAAATATATCTTAAAAAGAGAGAGAGCATGCATGCATGCAGGAAAGAGTGCAGGATACCTAATTAGTAGAATGGAATTTAAACACTAATTGAAGAAACAGCTGCCCAGCTCTTATAGATGCAACTTCTTAGAAACTTAGAACTTATAATGTTGAAGTTCCATAGTTCATATACTTATTTGGGACATAGGCTTAAAAATGATGCTAGCATTTATAAGAAAAGCCAAAAACAGACAGCACCAACTTAACAGAATTTCTGACATTAGAAAGAATGTTTATTATAGAACAAACTCGTAAGAAATATTGTTCCATTATGCAATTTTTTCCCCGTGAAATCAAATTCTACCACTGCTGGCTTCAAAGAACATCTTCACATTTGATGCAAATATGACAGATCAATTACAAAGTCACTCAGTGGCACTGGCTTTGACAAAACCAGATAGTTCAGTTATATTACCTGAAACAGATTATCAGCATAACTTTAGTAAGCTGCAACTGTACTGCAGCTGCCAGAACTTGAACAAAGTGCCACATTAATTATCTTCTTGGAAAATTTATCATAATAGAAGCTTTACACATTACAGTTACCAGCCACATTCTGCTAGAAAATAAGGCTGCAGATTCTTCCAACTTACAGTTTGAAAATTTAAGCTGTTATTGTAAACCTGAAGAGTTCAGAAAGTCTTGCACCCTCTTTCTAAACTAAAATCTATAATATAGGTAGTATTTTACATTCAGTATTTTATACGTAATTGTTTTCACATTGCAATTAAACAGACAAATTTTACATTTTTATTTTGGTGGCAAAGACTAGCTTTCAGACCCTAGTTTGAAGCTCCTGTAGCACTGTGAACAGAAGATGCAGAATCTTGATGAGATAGAAAGGAAACAGTGGGAGCGGCTGCTCCAGGAAGCACGGGTGCAAGCACATAACGACAAACTGGGCATGTTCCCGACTGAAAAAAAAAAAAAAAGAAAAAACTGGTCATTTGCATAGTTTGCATTCAATTCAGTTCTATTCAAACCTAACTAAAGGTTATTATTTACAAAGTATCTATTGTCTTCACAACAGCACTGTCTCAAAATCAAATTTGACTGGATGGCTACGTGGAGCTGACACACAGCTAACAATCTCCGAAGAAAGCTTTAGTTTGCTTTTACACCAGTTACACAGCGGATAAATCAGGCTCTCCGCAAGGTCTTCTTCAACGAATTGATTTTATAGATGGGAATATTTTTTTTTTTTGAGACAAAGATTAAATATAAACTAGCTACTGCTCAAATCTAACAGGAAGCGTTTTGTTCTAGTTTTCAGGAAGAGCAGTTTACTGTGACAGCAGAAAAAGGCAAGACATAATACAAGCAGTACCAATATGGTAATCAACACTAGCAAGGTAAAAAAAAATTATAAACTCAACAACAACCCATGCTAGAGGTGTCCTGATCTCCCTAGTCTGAATCAATTAATATTCCTCTTGTACCTCTTGAGGAAATGATGTGTTACACTGTAGGCTCACTGAGAACTAGCAAGTCCAGGCTCGTACTGTGCATAAAACAGAGTGTAAGTGTAAGGAAAAATAATAGCAATTCATTAGTTACCATTCTTTTAGTTTAGCCTCAATATGATGTAAGCCTTTAAGACATTTGGAAGGAAACTGATTACAGATTATGAAAATGAAATCTAATACAGTATAGATTTACTAAAGGTAAATTTTTTAAATTAATCTACAAGCATTCTAGTATTTCTCCCGCCAACCTTAACTATCACCATAAATGGGCTGGACATTCTGGTGAGACAGATCAGATCCTTTGCTCTTCTCAGAGAAAAACAAGCCATCTTCTTTACTTCTAAGTACAGTAAAGAAAGCTTTTTTCTTACAAAAACAAGTTGTAACTCATCCATCTCTTCCATTCTTACTAAAAGCAGAGCATGTTTTTCCTCACAAAAATAACCCCTCTATTCAAGAAATTATCCTTCAGGTGAATACAGATATAATTAATTTCTTCACTTGCACTAGAATTTGGTTCCATAATGCATAAAATGAACAACAAGTTATTTCTTGGTACTTCACCCCACATTTTCAACAAGTTATGAACTGGTCTGCCCAGAAGAATGCAAATACTCAAAAAACCCACAAAACCCCCACCGATACTGTAGTACTTACCGTCTGTAACCAAAGAGTTACACAAGGTTTGTGAAACAAATGATGACAAGGTAGCTCTGTTACGATTTCATCTTTCACATATTCACTGCAACAGATAGTACAATACTGCTCTTGACCTGCACCCATGATGAAGAAAAAGCATTATTATCTTGTTTTACACCTAAGATGAGCTGAAATTAAAACTCATATTATCTACATATATTATAACTAATGATTACAAAATACAATCACACTTATTCCAGTAAAGAGTAGTTTCCAAACTGACTGAATTTATATTCAGTCTGACTCAAGATTAAAAAGCTCTTAGAACAGCATTGACAGCTGCACAGTGAGTATATTTAAATACTGCATCTATGGTATTACAGAAAGCTAAACTTGTTCTTACAAACTTTGTGGAAATTAATTCTTCATTATTTTTCCATACCGTCATGGTCATCTGTGACAATAATCTGTGGCAGACAATCTATGTCTTCTTTAGTAGCTGGTGGATGAGCCTGTTCAACATGAAATCCCAGAGCCTCCAAATTTGCAAGAGCAGTCTGAAAAAGATGAGTAGAGACCAAGTTCTCTTACTCACAAATATAACATTCCATATAAAAACAAATAAGCAGGAAAAGGAATCCAATTCTAATAGTAGTACTTTCTTAAATGGAAGTTATGTCTGCCAGACTAACCATTACATCATTTTTATTTTTGCAGTGAATGAGATGAAACTGAAGGTCAAAACAGTAACAGCTTGGTTTTTAAGCCTTCTTAAAGTATCAGGACAGAGTCACAGCTTACTCTCTAATGAACAAATTTTAATTTTATAAAGTTTCAGAAAAGGCAGCAAGTTGAAAATGTAATAAAGCTTGCTAATACAAAACTGTTACTACATTTTGCTTTCTGAAAACAGAAGCCTCATTAATGTGTTTCCTGGCTTCAACTATTGAATTACTCAGGTACCAACAAAAATATTAAGTACTTCAGCTACACTACCATCCACATAGACGTTTCTCATCTGCATAATGACTTAAGACAGACATAGTGCTCTGAAGTCATCTTGTTTGAAACTTAAATTTTTCACCATACAGTATCTTAAAGACTCCAATGCTACAGCAGGCAGATTGATGTTTACATCATACATTCAAACCCATAAGACACTGAAAGGATCTCCAGTAGGAAAAAAATACAACACAGAACTCAGATTGGTTATATCCACTAAGAAATGTACTAGAGATACCTGTTTGAATAGCAGAATGAACTGAAACTGAAGAGTGAAAAACACAGAAGCACTGAGTTCATATACTTAATGAACTACTCACACCCCTGAAGTGCAACTACTTACTGCTCTAATCAGCATAAAAATTATTTATTCTAATAGCCACAAAACTCCCTTGATAAGAAATTTAAAATAACCTGCCATTTTTATAATGTCGGGGGTACACTTAATTAAAACCCAAAAATATACTAGAGAAACATTGGATTATACACAAACATCTTCAGTAGTATTTCCTCTTAAACTTTAGAGAAAGTTACTAGAGCTGCAGGCTGAAAACATGCCTGCACTTTTATTGCAGTGGCAAGGTAACTCAGGCAACCATCCCACGATAGATCTAAACTACCAGGTTTACACCTGCAGTCAAATGTTTGTGGCAGCAGAGAGATCAGCATGAGCTAACAGACAAATCTTTACAGCTTCTACTGACACACACACTCTTATCTAGAAATGTGCTAATTTAAAGGAAATCCTGGGACAGTTATCCTTAGTGCAGTATCCAAGTCCACCTGCAAAACAGGTACACTCCTCCAAATTAACAGCTTAAAAACATTCAATTCTGCTACAGCAGACAATACTGCCTTACTAACATTAAGCTGATTTTAATATTTGTAATGATTTTGCTACAGCTGCAATGGTCTAGGAATAATTTGTAAGTAAAAATACTATGCTTAATTAGATTAACTACTACAGCTGGAAAAATTAGTTAAGTTCCCAGGGATGAGGTATTATTTATGTGTCAAACCTCTGTGTCTATATCCACTATTAGTACTCTCAAACAGAAAACAATTTACAAAAGCATTGCATTGTTTGCTTTTGAAAGCTACATGAAAGAAACATCATGGACAGAAAGCCTCACAATGACTCTCATGCTTAAAACCACATCTTCAAAACCAAAGCAGAGCGAAGAAGTGTGCGTTTTACAACTTTCATAAGATACCTTTATAACTTCAAAGATATCTTATTTCCTTCCTCTTATTACTTCATTGACTGCTTACTGTTCCACATACCATAAACCAAATGCTGGACACTGCTAAAAGCAGGAGTGCTATAGCCTACAGGGGTTTAAGCTCCTCACTCTGTGAACTGACACAGGAAATATTCATATATGAAGTCACTGACACTGCAGAGACACCCAACCTGTTCTATACTGCTAATGAAGTAAACCAAACACTCCCAGCTAAGTAATTTCTTTAAAACAAATGGAAGTAAAAAAAAAAGTAAATCACACATACAGGTTATTACCTTCTAGGATCCCAGAGTATTATAGAACACAGCTTTAAAAAAAACAAACAACAAACACTTCTTCCCCGCATCCCCCCCCCCCGCCAAATGCCACAACTAGTTGTGACAGATCTCCCCACCCGCAATTAAGATACACTTGAATTCTGGATGCATTATCACATCACATCCTTTTCAAGTATTTCATAGCTACAGTAAATTAGTTTGCTGGATAAAGAAGTTTTCAGAAAAAAATTTCTGAGCTATAATAGACTCTCGTAATAAATTACATTGTTATAGATGAAAAAGATCTGGTTAATGAATCTATTATTTTAGATAAGAGAATTTTGGGAAACTTCAGGAAGTGGATTAAGTAAATCAGTAACAGGTTGAATAAAGTCACAGTCATTAGATTATTAATCATGTTATAATTAAACTCAACCCAATCTGTTCATCAAATCAGAGTAATAGTTAAAGCTAGTCAAAGCTGAGACTGCCCATTACAAAACCTCTGGTGCAAAAATAGTTATTACAAGGAAGCAGATGGGTTACTTTTTCAACTTGAAGCAAAAGCAGAGGTACATTGCACCCATAAGGTAGAATCAGACTAAGCAAATAATAGCTGTTTGCCCTAAAAGCCAGATCTAAATAATACTAAAATAGCATAACTGGCAACAAGTAGCCTGTTAGAAAGCTGAGTATAAATATATAGATAAAATGTAACTGCAAAGTGGCAAACCAGCTTGGGGTATAGTTGTTCAAACAAAGAAAGAAAACACACATGTAAGCAATAAGATCTGGAAGGTGAGAACAAAAGTTGTAGAACAAGCAGGAAAGGTATCTGGTGAAACCGAAATCTAATCATCCTGCAAAAAAATACCTAGCAAAACCTGAACAAGTCCTGAGCCCCAAAATAAGATTAACTATGTCAAGAACAGATGAAATCATAGAATTGTTTAGGTTGGAAAAGACCTTTAAGATCATCAAGTCCAAACATCAACCTAACATTGTTAAGTCCACCACTAAGCGCCTCATCCACACCTCTTAAACACCTCCAGGGATGGTGACTCAACCACTTCCCTGGGCAGCTTATTCCAGTGACTGACAGCCCTTTCAGTGAAGAGATTTTTCCTAGTATCCAATCTAAACCTCCCGTGGTGCAACTTGAGGCCATTTCTTCTTGTCCTGTCACTCATCACTTGGGAGAAGAGACCAACACCCACCTCTCTGCAACCCCCTTTCAGGTAATTGTAGAGAGCAATAAGGTCTCCCCTGAACCTCCTCTTCTCCAGACTGAACAACCCCAGCTCCCTCAGCCGCTCCTCATAAGACTTGTGCTCCAGACCCCTCACCAGCTTCGCCGCCCTTCTCTGGACACGCTCCAGCACCTCAATGTCCTTCTTGTAGTGAGGGGCCCAAAACTGAACACAGGATTCGAGGTGCGGCCTCACCAGTGCTGCACCAGGTATCCTCAGGGTATCCATCTCCCTGAGCTGGAAGACAAGGATGGAGAGCAAAATAAACTCCCCATGATCCAGGAGGAAGCAGTTAACGACCTGCTATGCCACCTGGACACTCATAAGTCTATGGGGCCTGATGGCATCCACCCAAGGGTGCTGAGGGAGCTGGTGGAGGAGCTTGCCAAGCCACTCTCCGTCATTTATCAACAGTCCTGGTTAACAGCGGAGGTCCCGGATGACTGGAGGCTTGCCAAGGTGACGCCCATCTACAAGAAGGGCCGGAAGGAGGATCTGGGGAACTACAGGCCTGTCAGCCTGACCTCGGTGCCGGGGAAGATTATGGAGAGGCTCATCTTGAGGGCGCTCACGGGACACGTGCAGGACAACCAAGGGATCAGGCCCAGCCAGCACGGGTTCATGAAAGGCAGGTCCTGCTTGACCAACCTGATCTCCTTCTATGACCAGGTGACCCGCCTAGTGGGTGACGGAAAGGCTGTCGATGTTGTCTACCTGGACTTCAGCAAAGCCTTTGACACTGTCCCCCACAGTATTCTCCTGGAGAAGCTGGCGAATCGTGGCTTAGACAGGTACACTCTTCGCTGGGTTACAAACTGGCTGGATGGCCGAGCCCAGAGAGTTGTAGTGAATGGGGTGAAATCCAGCTGGCAGCCGGTCACAAGCGGAGTCCCCCAGGGCTCAGTTTTGGGGCCGGTCTTGTTTAATATCCTTATTGATGATCTGGATGAGGGGACAGAATGCACCCTCAGCAAGTTTGCAGATGACACCAAGTTGGGTGGAGTGTTGATCTACTGGAGGGTAGGAAGGCTCCGCAGAGGGATCTGGACAGGCTGGATCAATGGGCTGAGGCCAACCGGATGAAGTTCAATAAGGCCAAGTGCCGGGTGCTACACTTTGGTCACAACAACCCCGTGCAACGCTACAGGCTTGGGGACGAGTGGCTGGAAAGCTGCCCCGCAGAAAAGGACCTGGGGGTGTTGGTCGACAGCTGGCTGAATATGAGCCAGCAGTGTGCTCAGGTGGCCAAGAAGGTCAACGGCATCCTGGCCTGTATCAGAAATAGTGTGGCTAGCAGGACTAGGGAGGTGATTGTCCCCTTGTACTCACAGAATCACTAAGGTTGGAAAAGACCTGTAAGATCATCAAGTCCAACCATAAAAAAGAAAAAACCCAACCATCCACAAACCACAAAACACACCACAACCCACACCAAAACAACCCACCCACACCACACAGCACCATGCCCATCAAGCCACATCCCACAATGCCATATCTACATGCTCCTTGAATACCTCTAAGGAGGGCGACTCCACTACCTCCCTGGGCAGCCTGTTCCAGTGCTTCACCACTCTCTCAGTAAAGAACTTTTTCCTAATATCCAGTCTGAATCTCCCGTGGCGCAACTTGAGGCCATTTCTTCTAGTCCTGTCACTGGTCAGTTGGATATTGAGCAAGCAATGTGACCACAGTACCGAAGATAAGGAAAAGGCTTTCTAACACTAGGAGATATTTACTATTACAATGAAAGATTTTACATTTTTAAATTTGTGGAACACATTTCTGCATCTTCATCCACAACTGTCTGACAACCAAGAAAGCTGTGTTTAAAGGCTTTTCTGAACACCCTTCCAGGAACACAAGTTTTAGTCTATGTTAATCCAGTCAGGGACAGGGTCACATCATATTTTATTAACAGATTACACTGGACTAGCCATTTGCAAGTTCTATTTTCTAGAAAGCAGAAAACATTATATCCTGATTCTCTCTACATCTTGCTATGGTCATTAAGATAGGATCTCAGCAAACAATTAAAATTAATTCTGGATAGATAGACATTACAGAACCTTTTTGGTCACTTTCTCTCAACTTCCAGAAACACTTGCAATATTGCCTAAGAGAAATGTTGAACAGTTTTGGGTAATACTTGCTCTTATTTTCTGAACAATTTTAGTAACCATCTTCACACTGGAAAGAGAGGTGCTCTATGTATTCTGCTTGAGATTTGGAGGAAATATTCAGAATTCTTACTTAAAACCTGTGTTGTCTATGTAGTCATAGTCAATACAGCTGTTCCTTTTATTACTCAGTTACCATTTTCTGCTGACTAATTCCAATTATGCCAGACTTTACGCCAACCACAAAGTTTCAGACACCTAAGTGCCAATTTCAAGCACAAATACTATTTAAGCGAATTGGCTTTACCTCTTGTCCAACATCCACAGTGACCTGTACCACAGGTGCCAAAGAGTAACTACCTTTGTAGTCATCTACCTGCTTGCCAAGTGTGTTCAGTAACACTCTGTTCCTGGTGACATTAACATATTTACAGCACCTTCTGAGCCAATCATGGATGTAGGCACCTAGGGTTGCTTTTACAGGTCAGCCTGACAAGAGTGCACATTTCTTCTGACAGAGTAACTAGGGAAATGCTGTTACACAGTAATGAGAAAGAAAAAACTTAGAGCCATAATAACCTCAGTCCCCTCTTCAAGTGTTAAACTATAGATTAAAAAGAGAAAAGATGAGATTAGTTTCCCTCCTCTACACAGATTGTCTTGCTTTGGTGCAAAGGAGGAGGTCAACTGCTTCTGTAGTTCTGTCATTTTTGCTGTAGTGAGAACAGGCAGCTATGAAAGAGACAAAGAATTTTGTCTATACAACTTCAAAATATTGCTTTTATAGTAAAGATATCAACAGACCCCCTACACATTAACAGGCAGTTCTGAAGTGTCTCCAGATGAGTAATGCTAACAAGATCCTACATAGCTGGAGAAGACCCTATGATACTTGATCATGAATAATGCTGACCTCCCATATACCTTGGGGGATGCACAATACCTGGAAATTGAATGACTGCAAACTTCAGGAAAAAACCCTTCTACCCCCCTTGGAAAATCCCCATGAAGTTTATTCACAAAATCATTGATTTTGCACATGTCCATGGAAAAAAAATTATATATGTTCCACTGAATGTCAGCTTTAGAAACCATTTTAAAGCATCCTTGGTATTTTGTCTGCAAGCACACTATGACATACAGTCTGCCCTGTTCACCCCTTTTAACTAAGAGCTAGTAGTCAAACTGCCCCTTGATGCCCCTGAACTTACTTCACACACAAAACACTCAATTTAATTGTTGTAACACCGTATTATGTGTCTACACATCACTTAACTCTTATTTTGACAAATACCCTGCAGGGGAGATTTCTGGCAGTGCAAGAACTGTCGCATTGCATCAAAGTGTATTTCAGCTAGTTCCATATTCACTCTGACAGTGATCAACGTCATGTAACACAGAAAAGACAAAGATCATAACCATGCTTGTTCTCAGTCACAAATGCTCTGGTTTATCCAAATTTAGACAGATGAAATGAGATTAGAACAAAGTAAAGATAAAAGGCTTTTTTGCTTTTGGGTGTTTTTTGTTTTGTTTTGTTTTTAAAACACATGGAGTCAAGACAGTCAAACACAGAAAATCTTCTACTGAGGAATAAAAACATGAGACATCCAGTTCTACTCTGGCAAAAAAAAAAGCTAGGACAATTCATAGGCACAGATCCAGGTATGAACTTTCCTTTGTTATGTAGGGAATTTGGCAACATTCTTTAGAATAATTTAAATAGCATATGTTTATACTGGTAGAAATCAGGATCTTTTTTTCCATTAACAGAAAATAAATATATATTCTAAAAGGAGTAGCAATGATCAATAACTTCTTGCACTACATCATCTAAAAGAAGTTTCAACATTTATTTTCAAGCTTGCAGTCCTGAAAGTTCAAGCTAAAACAGAGAAGTAATTTTTCCCTGATTCTCCTGATTTTCAGATTTTGCTGGAAAAGGATTCAATAATAAAAACTTATGTCACAACATCACTGATATAATACCACCAAGAATATTTTAATACCTCCATAGCTTGTTGTAAGCGTTCGTCTACTGTCGTAAATGTGAGAAACTGAGGATCCGCATGAGGAAGGGCTTGAGCAAGCCCTAGGCCATCACCAAACTCATCAAGTACTCTGAAAAATATGAGTTAGGAAACCTGGTCTTAATTTCAAAGTAAACAGTAATAACATGAGGGCTGAGTACATCAAATTACTGCACATCACCTGTTAACAACTGTGTGCGTATACTCTCATGAAGTAGTTGTGTTGGTTTGACCTTGGCTGACCCATCTGCTCCCTCACTCCGCCACCTCAACTGGATGGGGGCATAAATAAGACTAAAAGCTCGTGGGTCAAGATAAAGACAGGGACATCACTCACCAATCACCATCACAGGCAAAACATTCTCAACTTAAGGGGGAACCTTAATTTAACTGACAGCTGAACCAAATGATCTATTGAGGTGCCTTCTAATCTGGGCTGTTCTATGATTCTGTGAATTTATTGCCAATAAAAATGGATTTGGAAGTTGAGAAACAAAAACAAAAAGACCTTCCCCTTAGCCCTCCCTCTCCTCCCAGGCTCAACTTCACTCCTTCATTCCTGACTCCCCTACTCCAAGCAGTATAGAGGGACAGGGAATGGGGGTTGTGGTCAGTTCCTTGCAGTTCCTCTCTGCTACTTCTTCCTCCTCACACTGCTCCCTGCTCCAGTGTGGGATCTCTCCCACAGGCTGCAGTCCTTCAGGATAAACCTGCTCCTGCATGGGTCTTTCCCACAAGCTGCAGTCCTTCACTAACTGCTCCAGTGTGGGCTCTCCATGGGCACAGATCCTTCAGCAAATACCTACCCACTCCACTGTGGTCTTCTCCAGGGACTGCAGGGGAATCTCTCCTCCAGCACCTGCAGCACCACCTCCCTCTTCTTCTCTGACTTGGTGTCTGCAGGGTTGTTTCCCCTCACATCATCTTCACTCTGCTCTGCAGCATATTTTACCCTTTCTTAAATACATTTTCCCAGAGGCACCACCCTGCACTGCATCCACTGGAGCCAGCTGGACCCAGCTATGTAACATACGGGGCAACCCTGGCCTCTCCTCATGGAGGCCACCCTGCAGCTCCCCCTGCCAGCACCTGCTCCCAGTACAGAGGTACACTCAAGACAATATAGACTCCAGAAGAACATGATGGGAGCTTTTGCTGTTGACTACGTTAGAGCAAAAGGGCATACAGCTCAGCTAATACATTTCATATGTATGCTATTAAGCTTGTTTTACAACTAGCATTCAGATTTTGATTACATCATGTGTCACAGTTCATAGTTTGGCAGCTGCTTTGAGTTCTGTTTTCAACATTCAGAGATCATATCTCAAAATGGCCACAGGCAAAATCATGTACAGATCTGCCTATACTCAACAGACAAAAACTTAGCCGACTATTAGAGAAGGATCTTCCTTCCTATTTTGAGTAATTAGGAAGCTTACCAAGGCTAACCTCCAACATGTAAAAGACAGTTTTTGTCCATATCCTACAATTCCTTTGCTAGCTTGCTGCCTGGCACTTTAAGAACACGTGCCTTACTTCTAGCTTGCACTCTCATGCATTAGTCCCTGTTGTGCTTTTTCAGAATATAACTGCACTAGCAGAAAATTGCAGTGGTTTTGGTATGTCTATGCTGTAGTTTATAATATTTTTAATAAGAAGAGATCAAGCGTTAAGTCTCTGACTGGAAAGCATTCTGTCTAGCTCACTCTTACTTTAAAACAAACGTACTATACTGTTCTAGCATTAGACTGTGCAAGTGGCTCCAATCACATTCCTCCTGGTATTTGCAGATTTTTTTTTAATAAATATATTGCAATATTCTTCAGTAATCTAATTACAGAAAATTGAGTGAAGCATTCAAAATTATGACAGTATTAGGTAAGCACATGGCATTTCAAAGAGAAATAAAATAGGCTTATAACATCTAACTTACACCAGTTGCAAAAGAGGAAAAGACCAATGATAAAATTGCACTGACTTGAATTCATATTGCTTTACTTTTGTTATACTTCCAGTATACTTACCATCTTGAAAATTAACTGCAAAAGTACACCTATCCCTTAAGTATTTCGTGCACCAGAATTTTCTCAGATCACAGCCCAATTTAGGAAATCTACATGCTTTTCCTCTCGATAGAACAAACATAGCACTTGAAGTACCTTAAGCCTTCAAACTCCAATTATCAGCCTTTGAAGCAAGTGCATACTGATAGCCATGAGAATTTTTGACATCTTACACAAAAAGCAAAATAGTAACTACAAAACCTCTGAAATTAATGCAGAAAACTACCAAAGACATACCTCCACTCCACATCCAGGTCTTCACTCACACTGGAGTCATCCTCAAGGTTGTTATTTCCATCCAACAGGAAGAATCCAGCCTCCACAATATCACTAACTGGATCATATTCCCCAGCACAGCTACTTTCTATTTCTTCCCGGTGCTGTAACTGAGGAATCTCTCCTTCTTCCAATACTGTCTGTTCCCTTCAAATAAATAAACGAAAAGCTAGAACTAAAAATCTAGGAGAATTTATGAACACATGCAAGCAACGAAAGGTACACATATTACAAGGGCTGCTGCTGCATATTTCCCAGAATGCAGAGTCCCAAATGAGGAATTTAGTATTTACTGGAAGAAACAAGAAACTCCCAGTGGTATCAGCTCCAGCCTCAGAATCTAGTAACACCCATGACATGATTCTGTGGCAAAATTATTTGTCTAATGCTCAAGGCCAGCAGTACAGCAAGTAGCTTGCTTTGCATTTTCCCTAGTACAGGCAGTATCCCTACCAGGGCTAGCAAATTTAGTACTGAAGATTTTTTACTCATCTACAAGGTCCTAAAGCCACTAAAAAGAAAGGCTCTCTTGACACCGTCAAACAGCCTTCATGGTGAAACTTGGCCTAAATGCAAAGAGATATTATTTGCAAGAGAACCTATTCATGTAAGGAGAAATACTCCTCTCATTCCTAGTTTTTCTAGAGGAGCACAAGTCACCTGGATGTTTAGATTCACAGGGCTGTGAGTCCCACTTTCCTTATCAAAGGGCAAATAAACAGGAATCACATTAGAAATGGGTACATTTGCAGGCTGTTCACACCAAAGAAAACTAAAGAGTACTCAGCTCCATTGTTGTTGTTCTGAAACAGATGAGTTTTCATAATGTTTTCATAAAGCCACACTAATTCTCCAAACCTCAAGAGACAACGATACTAAAAAAGCAGTAACAGAGATTTGGACTACTTGGTAATAGGTACTGTCTACATAAAAGTGGAAGAAGCTGAAAGAACACTTAGGCATGGCTTGTTGCTTTATCAAGACCCAAACTAACAGCATAAGTTCAATATTAGATGCTTAGAAAAAAACAAAAACAAAAACAACTTTCCTTGGCTATTTATAGCTACAAATTTTGCCTTGCAACAAATAGCTACAAATTTTGCCTTGCAAGAAAGGCAGATATATTTTATAAAGCAAAATACTGAATGACTGGAAAAATAACTAACTTCTCAGCAAGCAAGTAGTTCAAATTTACTTTAATGACTGATAGGGCTGCAGAAATAAAGAGCAGCAGTGGAATATGAGAAACAATAAAGCAAAGAGATAAACAACTGCTTTGCAAGTAGTATCAGAAGATGTGTATGTAACATATCCCTTTACAATTAACTTGCCTAATCTGGCTTTTTAAAGTCGGTATATCCAGCCTATTATCCTTATTGACACTACTATTGTCAATGCCCTCTCATTATTTCTGTATCTTTCATAAAAGAGAAATGTTTGCATGACATGCCATTTTTTCCCCCAATCTGAAATACATACAACTACTCAGATTATTTTGATGTAGGCAAATTATTATTGCTAGTATAGTAACTACTTTTAGAATTGATGTTATTCTGTGTAGTGTCATGTGGATACCATGTTGCTGCTGATGTCAGAACCTACAGGAAGTTAACTAATAAAAATAAAACCATACCCTCCTTGGAAACAGAAGTCTCTGTTCTCCTCTTCTACACCACTGCTGCTGCTCTGCACTTTAGGCTCACATTCCTCCCTCCCCGGGACAGTCTCACAGCCCTCATCACTTGAAAACTGGTCTTTTTCTGTAGCAGCAAAATAGATAGGCACAGCTGTAGACCATTCTCCATCACTGCATTCTGAGCTGCAATTTAAACAAGGCAACAGGGTGTGAATTTAAACACTGCTTTCAAGGAAAGAAAACACTAACATTCTGTTATGCCCTAATTTTCTATGAACATTGCTCTCAATAGAAACTATTTTTTCTAGGATAAATTAATTTTGTACTATTTATGGATGTATTAAGGCAAGTATACATAAAGAACTGATTAAAAAAATCAGTTCCTAAAAGAATTCTGCCTATCCCACTTTGCAAAACTGTTTTATTCTTCCCCCTCCACATTTTCAGAGTACATAAAGCAACTCAGGAATATAAGCCCAGAACCACTATACACATCTTTCTCCTAGAACACAAAGAGAAAACAACAGCAGTGACACTGAGAACACCAATGCTTGCTTAACAAACAACATGCAATGTTGGCCTTACCTCTCAGCCAAACAAAACTTAAAGTAAAAGCTCTCATAACCTCTAAGCCATATACAATGGTTCTTTTTTTTTTTTAAATGATAGAAGAATACAATGGATTACTTATGCAAATTATAGAAGTCACTAGCCTGAACAGATGAATGGCAGGGAGTTTTTCAAAGAGAATTTGCTCAGCTACCACATAGAAAAGGGCAGTAAATTAGAAGTTGTGGGCAGCTTAAAGAAAATAGTGATGTTAGCAGAATCTCAAGGGTGAACTTGTCTACTGCTACCTTTGGTAATGCCACTTAGAAGGTTCAGTCAACACCAAGTGACAACACCAAAATTCCAAGTACAGTCAACTAGCTATGTCACTTCAAAAAGTTACAGAAAACTAATAAATATGTGAACAGCAAACATGCTTAATAGAGCACCTCTTACACAGCAATCCGCAAAACTTGCAGCTCAGAGTTTTCTGTCTGCTAAACCCAGTATGTCCATGTGTATCAATGTTATCTCCCCACCTACAAACTCACTTTAAAGAAACCCTCCTTCTATATAATGTTACAACCATATGCCAATAAAACTTGCTATTTAATGAATTAGAAGTACTTTTGAAAAACAGCACATTATACACTGCAAGTTTTACAACAATAAAGATCAAGACTCAGATTATATGAAGCATTTTCATTTGAAGCAGAAATATATTTTTCTATCACCGTTTTGAGGGCTAGGGAAAGTGATGGAAATGAGAGTATTCATTAACTTTGGGCTATTTTAAAGGACTACTTTACAATAGAAATAATATCTGTTATGAAATTCTGATATGCAGTCTAATGCATCTTATATCACACCAACTGAAGTGAATACTAACGTTTTAGAACCCTTTGTTTTGTTTGGTTTTTGTTTTAAAAAGTTAATTAAGCACACTGTAAGACTAGCCCAAATATTCAAATCTCTTATTTTAGTTTTCTCTATTTTACAATACAGGAAACAAACAAACAAACACCGTTTATAATAAAATTCCTATGTTGTTAGTCAAATTTGTTCTCTTTAGAGTTTATACACAAACCCTAATTCAAACCAGAAAACAGGATCTCTCTAAAGTCATTAATACTGAAAAAGGAAGAACACTGAATATGTATATTTCAAAACTTAGGATTTAACTATGCCTAGTTCTGCGGAGAAGCAGAACATCACTTAATGATTAGAGAGTTATAGACTTGTCACTTGGCAAAAGCATAACACATCAATTTAGCATCTGCACATGGATTTTCTGAGAATAGTCTCTACCCTGGCTGAACTGGCCTGTACTTGCCATATGATCCAACACTAAAAGGAGGGAACTAAAGGATATGATCCTCATCCCACCACCCCTGGCCCCCACGGGACCTACCATGACCCTTCCAACTTAAGAGCACATGTGGTTCTAACAAATATGCAAGACTTTCTCCTTCTCACACAGCTTCTACATGCTAAAACCATACTATCTGGGCACTTCCTTGAAGCAAAAATGTGAGGTGAAGGCCCAGGCTGCAGCAATCAGCAAGGTAAATTTCTCCCTGGGTTGGAAAGAAATGAAAGTTGAGTTGCAGAATGTAGTTTGACACATATGTCAATTCTGCTTTTTATGCAGCTATATACGTATATTTAAACAGGTAATATGGATTAACCCTTTAAACATAATACGTTACCTTTTGAGAGTGGAAGAACATATTACTCCTTTGTACAGAGTAATCCTTGACAATTTACTTCATAAGGATAAGTCTTTTGAGGGTTTAGAACACAAATTATGGGGTTTTTTAAGTTAAGAACACATATACTTCCTGTTTAGTGGTTCAGTTATTGCCATTATGACGAACATAGTCGCTTTCAGATACACAATCTGTATTTCTTTTTGCCATACTACAACAATCCATCACTTCGCATCATGGAAGCCAATGCTATAATCGTAAAATACAGGCCATTTCCTCCATTGCATTTTAATCTTCTAGTAGCAGCATTTCAGAAGTGGAAAAGAAAAGATTATGCACCAACAAAAATTTTCAGGAGGTAAACCTTACAAGGAAGGAATGGATTCATTTGCAAGTCCACCTACATCTTCAATAAGAAAAAAACAAAATTAAGTCTACTAACCCATTTTACAATGCCTTAAGGATTTTGGTCTTTCATAATTGGGACTCTGCAATATTTTAAGGACAAGCATTTATGCAGATTAATTTTCATGCTGTTTTCTCCACAAAAGTAGTGGAAACACAGTCTACTAAGCAGGTTAGCTTATGAAGCCTAATGACAAGCACATACACAAAAAAGCCACATCAACATCCAGAAGACGTGTTGTAAAGAATGCAGTGGGAACAGAATCAACAAGATGAAAGCAAATTAGAAGGAAAATAGGAAAAAAAAAAAAAATCAAACAAAAGCCATCACAAACACTACTGCATTAACCATAAATGAAGATTCGACATTTTTTAGCCTCAAATAACTCAGTTACGTAACTCCAATTCACAGTGAAAAATTCTTAACCAGCACTTTATGAGCACAAGTTAATCACCGTAAGGTTTATCCAAATTAGTCTGTTTTCTGGGTAGAGAGCCCAAAACACGAGGAGCCTGAATACTGCTCCTGGTGGCCAGGTTGGAGCCATCTGTAGATCTGAAACTGTATTCATTAATAGTTACTTTGGAAACACCTACTAGCCTAAAGAACTTTCATTCAAAACAGGGATTATAAGCAATCCTATCAAGTTATTCTCCAGATATGACAAGGAAGAGTAATTTCTTTCAAAAGGCTGGAGACAAAAACATACACAGGCCGTCATGCAGAATATTTATATTTGATGGCAAAAAGAACAAATTCTGAAAATAACAAGTCTTGAAGGGAACTTTCAAAGACCCATAATTTGCCAAAAACCATGCTGAACAAGGTTTTCCCTCTCTACCCTCCACCCGCTCAGTAAAAATAAAAGTGAACAAGCAATCTTCCTCAATGGTAAGGCACTTTGTCCCTAAATGTAAGGAAAGGCTGTTTACATTACCAGAAGAATGTACATTACTATTTCTTTAGATGGACTTGAGGAAGGGTGAAGGAGAACTGAAAGGAAAAGCTGGCATACTGTTATCTGATAATATTCTAAAATTGCTTGAGTTATGTCCCATTTGCTAACAAATTATTCAGATTTGCACATTATTTACACAAAAGATTCAATACTAATACAGATATAAAAATGAAATTTTACCTGTCTTCATCTTTGTGGGACATTGAGAAGCATCTCCTGCCGTCTTCAGACTCATCCCAAAAAGTGCTACCATCTGGCATATTTTTTTGTTCTTGAGCTGCTGCATTTTTCCTTAGGTCTATTTCTGCATTCTTTTGATGACCTACGTGCTCTCTTGAGTCAAAGAACATACTATAATTCATTGCTTCTCTGCTGTTTCTCAAGGCACATTCAGCATAGCCTTGCTGGACTTCAGCAATATCACTTCTCCTCCAGGAACCACTTTCATCATCATCATTAGGGAGAAGCTCCTCTGTCTCCAACTGGTTTGTAGTACTTTGTTTTCTTATTTTAGGTCTCACTACCAGCTCAGGTGAATTTCCTTGGTCAGTCTTTCCATCATTGACATTCAATTCATTAGCAATTGCTATAGGGGTTCCGATTCCAACATCCACTATATTTCTTCTCTGCTGTGTTTCACAATTGGTACTACTCGGGTTACTTTTCGGTATAGCATGATCTTCAGCAGAAAATTTAAATGTGCTGTTGTTTGGACATGCCAAGTCTGAACCTATGCTAAAATATCTCATTAAAGGCACTGGTCCTGCTTCTTCACAACATTCTCTAGAAACACTGTGGTTGAGAGTGGACAATCGGGACTTTAAGTCAGTAAAAGACTCCGGGCCTTTTTCTAACTCAGAAAGCATGCTATCTAGTGTTTCCTGCAATACACCTGCTTCTTCCCTTGCCAAAGAAAATTTGTCTTGAGCATCATCTTCCTCTCCATCACTGCTATCTGGCTCATAAGAATCAGTGTTTACAAAAGCAATTCTATTCTGACCATTCCAGTCATTATGCCCTCCAGACGCATATTCTGCAAGCTCAACGGAATTTTCATAAGGATTCATAAAGTTCCCTGAGATTTTGTTGCCTTCCAGATCATAAGAGAATAGAGAAAATGGCGATGCGTTCACTTCAAAAGTTCGGCTCCATACACTTTGGCAAACGGGTTCTCCAGTTCCAACATTTTCTAACAAAGGCTCATCCAATAAACCAGAAGAAACTTGAACCAATGGACTGGAACCTTCACAGAAAGTTGTAAGAAAGAATGCATTGGAATAATCAAAAACAATAGAAATATTCTCATCTACAACAATTGCTTGCAAAAAAGAAAGAATAGTTCACTAGGACTGCAGTGCAATCTGACAAAGAGAAATATTTACCAGAGATGCAGTCATTCTTCACTAATATATTTACTTTCTTATTTATATAAGCTAAGCATACAGAAATAGACTTAAATGATACCATTTCACCTCAGCCTGTGATAGCAAGAAAACAAGTATTAAAGGAACATGTTCATAAGCAGCATTTTTACATTGTTTATATAAAAGGGAATTTGAAGACGGGAACAGGAAATCTGAAAAAAGACTAAAATATTAAAAAGCTGCAACATTTCTTTCCATAAGTTAAATCCATTCATTAACTGGCTAAATTGTACCTCCTGCCACACTCAGATAAGGCCATTTATTGCTACTATAAATTAGATACTAACAGCACTATATTTTGTACGCGCATAAGAAGAAAATAATAGTAGGGATGAATGTGGAATTACAGTTAGTAATTACCATCACCACAAATTCAGTTTGGTTTACTACACACTTGAACACCTCTTGCATAAAGGGACAATAAATATCAAACCCAGCAGCAAGAGTTAAAGAAGGTAAAAACATGTATACTGCTGCTACTACAAAATTAATGCTGAGTTCAAGTAATTTGTAAACTCCTAACCAAGGCAATAGTACAAACTTTTTTTGAACATACAATGGCTTGCATAACTTGAGAGTACTTGAAGTTTTTAAGTCAATATTAAGAGATTTGGAAACTTAACTACAAGACAAAAAAAATGAGGCATGCATAGTTAATTAAAGGAATTCCCTAGCATGTTATTCTAAAAACAGGTAGAAGTAGGAAACCGTGTAAAAATCAGTGTTCTGGGGTTAAAAAAGAATCTCATCAAAATAGCTAATCCATGCCTAGGTTGGTGAATTCATGGCACTGAACTCTTATGAGAGCTGTGCCTCTCAGCACTAGGAGTCTGGCTTGCAGGAAGCAATACTGCAACATGACACTTTATCCAATTAAAATCTTGAAGCTCCTTCACAAAAATGCTAACAGCTGAGGTTGCCAGGCAGGCCCCTCTCATTATCAGCCAATCCACCCCTCTTGTTCAAGCAGAGCAACCTATAGTAGGTTACAAAGGACCAAGTCAAGTCAGAGTTTAGTATTTCTAAGGATATCTCCTTCCACCCACCTTCAACAGTTGCTTAGATGTATATAAGATGTCAAGCCAAGTAGCAAGGAAATATACAGCATATTTTAGGTAGTAACCACCCATCAAAAAATAACTACCAACTGGGGAAAAACGTAACCTAGTTGAGGTAACAGAGATAAATCAAACATTTCTCAAAGAGAAATCTGAAAAGCCGTACTACAAAAAAAGACCAAATATAAAAAGAAAGGCATTTTGTTATTAGACTTAATATAGAAAATGAGTCACTCTTAGAATTTATATACAAAGCAATTGTATTAAGAACACGGCGATAATACACTTTAAACTGCCTATTTCTATGACCCTAAAATAATAGCATGCTCATTTCTGAGTAACTGAAACAAGAAAGGTGGTAGCATTTTAGAGAGACAGTAGGAAGGTCTCCACAGTGTCAACACTACCCTACAGGAAATAAACCTTGAACTAGATGAAAGTGTAGAAAATATATGAAGCATAGACAACTGCAAAAATGTTCAAGTTAAAGAGATAAAACCACCTCAAGATGATCTAGATCACACAACAGTCTCCAAGAACAATGGCATATGACAAAGTTAAATTAACACTATACTACTATTAAAAAAAAGAAAATTAGAAGGAGAAATAGAAAAAAAAAGCTACTTTGGAAGATCTGAGGCTATATCAAACATCTTTTCAGCAGAAAACCTCATACACTCAAGGAGATGGGACTATGTTTCTAATCCAACAAGCCATTTGTTATTTACTATGAAATTATTATTCAGATGCTAAAGTCACAAAAGACATTTTGGGAAATACTAACATTTCATATTCATTAAACAAGAAAGGGAAGTGGTTTGACTGGTATAAATAAATAAAAAGAGAAGCTTTAAAGATGTTTTATAGGCTTAAATTAATTTCCACTGTAACTACACTAAGGTTGACAAGGACAGAACAACCTGGTCCATGAGACATCAAGTATTTCACAGCCTAGCTCCAAACAGAAGGTTAGAATACGTATTCTCTTCCAAATGCGATTTGTAATTTGATTTGAAGACAAAATAATTTGAATTATACAATGTTATGGCTACCTAGTTGGTTAGAAAGCATTAAGTCATTTAGAATGCACTTCTTCAAGCAAAATTAAACAGCCTAGGATAGACTATACTTTAATTTGCCTTCATGCTAAGTTTCATTCTATAAAGCTGTATGAAATGTACTTTACATGTGTTATTGAAGTGGCTACTGTATTCCCTTCACATTTCTCTATGTGCCTTCTCCCTCCACCCCCAGTTTGCAGTTAAATGGCACATACCTGAAGATATGCACATACATAAAGAATTCTCTTTCTGAACATCCTCCAATCCTAATCGTTCGCAGTCTTCATTGTGTCGATGTTCATCTCCTTCTTGGCTATTCAAAGATGGTCTAAAACCAACATAGGCATGTCTTCTTCTGTATCTTCTACCTGTAATAGTTTGATATCCTCCTGCTGGTTTGGGCCAGGCAGGTTTGCCAGCTTCTTGACCCATTGCTACATAAGATTACAGAGGAAAGAAAAAGACAGAGTGCCTGCATTAGATAACAGTATGTCTTTATAATTTCCCCTCTTCTTTAACACTTTGATATAGTTTTTTTAGCAACGAGTTTCCCATTTCTCTGAAGTCTTGAGCTTCACTTACAATACTATTATTGAGAACCTAAAGTGCTCTGGGCACATATGTTATGAAAGCATATAACAGAATTTTCATCTACACTAATTAATATTGAAAACACCTATCTTGCCCCCATCTTAACATGTTTGCAGTAAATAATAGAGACTTTATTAAAAAAATTTAAAAAATCAACCCCAGATGTCACATGACTTCTTTTTTGAATGTAATACACTTCTGTACATAGCTCTGACACAATATATATGTCAGCTTGCAAAAAACATTTGCAAGCACTATAATAGAAAAGCCTTCATGTAATGCAGCACAACTCAGCCAGCCCTAGCTAGCTTATCTCCGTGACAGGAAAAGTACAATTAAACCAATCACACCTTCTAAAACAGAAGTCCCAAGTCCCAGGGACTTTACACTAGGTAGTAGACGTGGCACTTCGGGACATGGTTTAGTGGGCATGGGGTGGTGGGTTGATGGTTGGACTTGATGATCTTAAAGGCCTTTCCCAACCTTAATGATTCTGTGATTCTGCATAGCCATACATGGCAATCACTCACACAGAGTTCCTATTGTTACAGCAGTATTCCATATCAATGGATCTTAATGCTTTTACCAAGAAAACATGGGGTAAGTAGTACAAGGAAACATGAAAAACAGTGGGGGAAAGCTGCCAATTTTGTAATGAAGAAAGATTTTAATACAGTAGTAGTATCAGGTATTAATAATCTAACACAAGTGTTCATGTCCAAAGGCTGTTGCTTGTACAAATGCAATTAGAAGTTCAGTATTTCAGATGTTCAGTGGCTTTTTCATGTCCCTCTAAGTCACGTTTAATCTTTACTAGATACGGAATTAACATAGCAGCTTTTCTGTTCTTGAAACTCCCCAAACTGAAGAGGAGACATTAAAGTCCAGGAAGATAAAAGTCTGCAAACATTAACACAGAGTTTTCTGAACTTCAGGAAAAAAAAAGAAAGCTTTTTCCTTTCCTGGCTGTTAAGCTGATTTCCTCAATACCCTTAAAAAGAGAGTATCTATATGCAAAGACACCATTTATTAGCAGTTATCTTCTGCAGCTTCAAGTGGTATACCTACTAGTAAGGCTGGCAGTTGCAGTATGTGGAATGCCTAAAAGATACAACTGCACACATGTACAAAACTGTCAAAGAGTCCAAGCAGGTTTCTGTTCTTTGTTGTTTAAACTAGCATCACTGTTGAAGCTGACATTTTGCTAGGACTGACATACAGGATGCTAACTCTGTTGCTGCAAGGAAAAAAAATTAAATATGTTTCTTGGGGCTGCGCTCTCACAAACCACATGATCCCTCAAAAACTTTAAATGAAGAAGCAAATAGAAGAAAGCTACCTATTGTAAACTACAACTTCTAGTAGAAGCTAGTCTTAGGGGGTTCAGGCACATAACATCCTACCAGAATTTGGTCTACAATTGCCAGCATGGCAATTCTGAAAACATTTCCTAATGATCTGCGCTTCAGACAAACTTCTGTGGAAATAATCCAAATACTTTCTGCCTGATCTTCCCCACAGAAAAAAAAAAAAAGACAGAAACATGAGTAGTATAATGATGGTGGAAGATTCAAGGCCTCAGAAAAAATTTAAGTTCCAGGAAAAGAAACATAATAGCTTTCTCTTTCAGCCTGACATGGAAAGAAATTAAGGTTGGAGTAAACCAAACAAAATTACACTCACAATAGAACACCTGCCACAAGGGTCTAAAATATTACTGTTTCATTCCCAGGTGAATTGACAGCAACAGTGAAGATACTTGCACTGCTTAAAATTAAGAGGCAAATATTTACAATTCAATTGTTTAAAATTACAACATTTAAGCAAATTATAACTTGAGGAGTCTTTCACCTAATGTTGTCAGCTTCACTTTCTGTTATCTTTAGCCACTTCTAACAAACCATTTGCTACAAAAATGTTGGGTATTAACTCACCACGTTATACCTATGGCTCTAAATCTCCCTTAAAACACGTAATCCTAGTCATGTCTTCTTTCCACTCTTCTTCCCAGACATGAAATCTCTCCAACCATAGCCCAATTCCATGAATACTGCAGAAGTCCAAGCATGTCTCTCACTAGCTGCAACATGGTCAAACTGCTTATTTCTACAGGCCTGGGATACAACTCAGCTGAACCTTTGCAGAAAAAATTAGCAGGTATCAGAGGCTTTCTTCCCATTTATCTATGAAGCTCTATGTAGTTTGATTACATATAATTTCCCTTGAAAATACCTTCAGGTATTTGTCCAAACCTGCCCATCCCACATTAAACAACAAAAGCTAAAGTGGTCAATTTGTTAACTATACTACTCCTGCAATCCTTAGAAAGGTGAAAATGCTACCATCTTTGCCAAAAAAAGTCTCTGTAACTAACACGAGAAAAAGGAAAGAGACAATTAATTTTCTTAGTAAGGATATTAACTGGCTGACTAATTAGGTCAACCAGCAAGTCATGTTTATTCAAGAAAGCTCTGACAATTCTTAAATTTCCACTGATTATAACATGGCTGGTTAGCAGACTGCCGGAGGGAGCTGACAATAAGCAGCCACATCTGAACTTGCAGAGCAGAATCCAGCAGTTAGACTAGTAATCAGCAACAGAGAAAACTGCTCTCAAACATGGTAATACAAGTGGTTGAAACAAAAAAGGTAAAAATACAACGTAACTGCCTAATTCTTCATTTTAGTTTGTTCTCTAAAACATCAGTATTGTTGAAAACCAGATGTACACTCAAGAGAGTCAAACTCTCCAAATGCCAATGTTTTATTTTTTTAAATTGATGTTTACGGCAGGCAAAAATCTTTAAAGCTGGGTGCAATGCACCACATTTTTTTATTCCAAATAATTCTCTCACATGCAGAGTATCTCATCTCGTATTCTTAAAAACCACATCATGCAGTTATTTTTCTGCCCTGGGAAAGATTTATTGGATCAATATAGTGAAAGCTTTCCCGGTTTACTGAAAGTTTGGACGTCACATTTGGTTTACAAGAGAGGTTAAGTTCTACCTAGATACAAACCATCTCAAAATAAGAGGAGTCATGCATTTATTTGCCTACATGCCTAGAATGGGCAGCATTTAAGCATCTGAATCCAGAGACCAATTTACAAGAAACCCTTCAGGCAATCAAGTTCCTGAGACACATAATATCCTCTCTCAGGTCCTTTTTCCAGGCCAGCCCAACCTTATTGCTCTATCTTCTTTCAGAAGCTCAGTTTAGTAGGCCTGTTCAAAACACGCCTAATACCTACTGACAAGACAGTTCTGCAAAACTGACCAGTCTTAGAGATGCAACACATCAGTCACTAAATAATCAAGGTAGGGGAAACAGGCTATTTATTCAATTCTCAGGCTAAAGATGTTTACACACACCTCCATCCTTTCAGAAGGGTACTACAGTCACCTGAACTCCTCAAAGGATCACTAGCAGCTGTCAAAGCAGAAAAGCATTTTAGATTACCAGAGCTGGATAAAAAAAAAAAAAACAAAACAAAAAACAGGGGAGAGTGTCTCCTGAAATGCACAGTACACAAACAGGTAGGTCCAGCCTTTCCCTGGCACTGCCTTAGTCACCAACACATAGCGGCATGCTTCCTCTTCACTTCTATAAATACTGCGCTAAGGATTCCACTCCCTAGAGCCAGGAAACTACAGGCTGTAACACAGAAAGCCTAAGAATCTAGACCAAATCCATCTGACTTGCATAACCAACTTGTCGTCTCCCACAAAAAACCCCACTGTTTTTCCAGAACACAACATTCAACATTAACTATAGATGCATGCATACATGTGTTTACAACCTAGCACCATAACTTGCGGGTTCAGAAATGATCCATCCCCTTGATCACAATCCTACATATAAATCTCAAACCATTCTAATTTACAGAGGCAGATTTAGGACCACTGGAGTCTCCTGCTCAGTTACACGCTGAGTCCTCCAACACGAGCCCAGTCCCCACCCACTGAAACCCAGACTCTCCCTTTACTCTGCTCTCCATTACCTTTCATTCTTGCCTATCCTCTCAACTCCCTCACATCCTACACACTAGAAAAAAGAGAAGCAGTTTTCTGGGATCAAGGAGTGCATGACCTAGATCTACAACACTACTCAAACAAATCACCACCACCCATGCAGGTGTAAGACTCCAATTGTGGCATACACCTAACTCCTGAACGTGGCGATGTTGACTGCCACAGAGGCAGGCAGGCTGGTCTTATTTGTGACTGCCAGAATTGCTGTGACCTACCTGGACAGCACCACTTTGCTGGAGCTAGTCTAATCCATACAGGCAATGGTAAAAAAAATTATATAAATTAAAGAAATCACAGTTTATCTAAAGCAGTTCTGAACATCTGAACAAAATCTTGCCTTTTTTCCGAAAGCTGAAATACTGAAAATCTTCCCTTACATACCTAGCAATTTTTGTAGTTTACTGAGAAGGCAACTGAGTTTCCTAACTTCCACTGGAAAAAATATATCCCATAACTCTACAAACCTCACAAGGACATTTTCAGTTAAGTATTCCATCAAATTTACCTGGATCTTATTTTCACACTATTATATCAAATTTTATTTCCTTGGTATCATTCATTCACACATACAGGCACCTCCTACACCTATTATATACCTCACAGCAGGAAAACAAAATTAAGTGTAGCAGGGAGGTAGCTGGCCTGGGGGGGGTGGGTGGGTGGTGTGGGGCAGGGATGGAGGAGAAGGGGAGCCATCCCAAGTATTTTTGGTCCAAAAGAGGGGAAGGGCGGTCATCATTTTCTGCTGCAAAAGGTATTTAACTAGCTTTTTTTTTAAAAAAAAAAAACATGTAAAGCAAGCTTCAAATATCTCTTTAAAAAGTATTTTTACAATCTTTTAATAACTTGTAACTTTTTCCGCTCTTCCTCAGATTTTTTCCAGCATTCTTAAACTTGTACGCATATTCTGGTCTCAATCTCACCAACACTTGACATATAAGGAAAACCAAACTTCCTTTATCCTACTCAGCTGCTCTTTTTTCTTTTACATCTATGAATTATGGAAATAATTTTCTTCCACAACATAAGAACAGGATCTCACAGTCAAGGTCTGAAAAGGGAATGCATGTAATGCTGACACAATTACCATTTTCTAGGTTACCACCTTAAAAAAAAAAATCTGCCTTTACAGTATAGGAATGCATTTGGCTGTCAAATGGGTGAAACTTAAAAATAACTCACATTTGTGACACTCTCTCCTTTACCTGACTAATTCTGAATCATAATGAAAGCATATCCCTGATCAACTCAGATAAAGATAATGTGAATATTCTTACCTGCAACTTTTAAAACCGTATTATCCAATACTCTTTATCTGTAACCAATATTCTACTTATCTTTCTTTCCTGCAGGTATTGAAAGCTTCCAAGAGCAGATGAATTAAAAAGAAATTTTAATTAGAACAGAGAATTTTCAGTTTTTTAAGTACCACGGCTCAGGACAGTAGAGAGATTACTCCATTTCAGTTAACAGAAGAAAGGCATGGAATAATCCCAAAAAGGAAGAGAAATATTTCAATAATTTAAAACAACATATTACTGTCACAATTTCCCTCTCTTGCCACTATGGGCAGATAAAAACGTTTTATCGTGCTCACAAGCTTCAAACTACATACACTGGCAGACTTCCGCACAAAACAATGAATATTCAGTTAGAACTTACCTTCACTGTCTGCGATTTATCTAAACCTCAGAAAGCTGTATGTCACGGTCTAGCCCCAGTAGGCAGCTAAGCACCACACAGCTGCTCACTCACTCCCCCACCCAGTGGGATAGGGGAGAGAATCAGAAGGGTAAAAGTGAGAAAACTCATGGGCTGAGATAAAGAGAGTTTAATAATTTTTTAAAAAGGAAAAAAAAGAAAAGAATAAGAGGAACAGGCAAGGAAAAAGAGTGATGCAAAAAATCCCCTAATTGCTCACCAGCAATCCCCTAATTGCTCACTGATGCCCAGACAGTTCCAAAGTAACATCAGCCTGGCCAACCTCCTTTTCCCCCCACCAGTTTTATTGCCGAGGATGATGCCATATGGTATGGAATATCCCTTTGGTCAACTGGAGTCAGCTGTCCCGGCTGTGTCCCCTCCCAACTTCTTGTGCAACCCCAGCCTGCTCACTGGTGGGGTGGTGTGAGGAGCAGAAAAGGCCTTGGCTCTGCATAAGCACTACTTAGCTGTAACTGAAACATCCCTGTGTTATCAAGGCTGTTTTCAGCACAAATCCAAAACATAACCCCATACAAGCTCCTGTGAAGAAATTTAACTCTATCCCAGCCAAAACCAGTACACCGTATCATAAGCAAAAACTGAATGTTTTTCTAAAGGATCAGATTTATTCATCCAAAAGTTCCTTCTTCAAAGTCTTTGGTTCAGCAGTGACTTTAGGCTGCTCACTAGGGTATTTGAGAACACAGTAGTGATTATTTCCATAAGCAGTACCAGCTTAGGTAACATGTACACTGAAAAATGCAATATGCTTCAGGGATTTATTTTTCAGGCATTAATTATTGTATTTTCATTAACCTTCCAAGTCATTTTGCACACTCCTTTGAGCTATAGATTCCACTAAGCCAATGTTTTTACTTAGTATAGTTCCTTCTCTTTGCCTGAGGCTGAAAGTAGCCTGTGGTCCAAATTCAATAAGCTGGTAGGCTGGCCTACCACCAAATTCACTTTAAATGAAAATAAAACTACTTTTTTTTTTTTTACCTCTCAGATTACAGAAACTGCTTATTTTGTTAATAACTGAAACAGCAGCTGGTTGCAACTTCAAACAGATTGACCACTTTAGGTCTCTGGGATCTCAATAGTGCAAAGGATCCTTTCAGCAAACATGAATCAGGTATTTTAAGCACAAATAGTATGCTTCATACAGTACCACCAAGTGTCCTACATTAAAATGCTACTAAATACCAGGGAGATGGGGTCTATTTGATGGTCTCACCTTCCTTCTGTCTTCCCAAAGAACAATCCCTTACTACTCTGATCTGATTTGATATTCCCTGAAGACTGGGAATTTGGCCTGTGATAGAAGTTGCAGTGGAAGGGTGCACTGGAACTAAATCCCTCGCTTCCCTTTCAGCCCTAGGAATGCACAGCCTTCCTCTTCTTGCCTGTTACCAGATGACTGGCTTATGCTTAAGTGTTAGACTATGTTAACACAACAGACAACCCTTGCAATTGCCTGAAAAGGTAATAAACAGATATATATAAACAAAACACTACTAGCATCCACCTTCACACAAATGAAAGCACCCCAGAAGTAAGATCATTGCAAAATATTCTGATATGATCTGAGTCTCTTCCCAAATACCAGAAAAAAGGGGATGAACACCAGCAAGCTGACAGCTTCCTTCCACTTCAATACTCGTTTCTGTTTTGCATTTCCCAAAAAGTTTGCAGTTTTGTATGCATTTTGTGCCATAAATGCAAGACTGAGGTTCTGAAATACTGCAATCCATTAGGCATACAAATATAAATAGTTCAATTTCTGCATTTATCACAGCATTAGTCAATATGCAGGCTAAAAGAAGCAAGTCAATTAGTATTTTGGACATTGTCTGCACACTCTTAATCTTAATTAGTGACCTCCTATAATTAGCATATACAATTCACAACTCTATTCAAATTATGAAAAATTTTGCCACACTTTAAAAGGAACAGGTGCTGGCACTACACAAACAATAGTGTATTCAAGTATATGCAGGAAAGTCTAAATGGTTGCTCTGAAAGAAATGCATTAGATATATTCACAGGGCAATTAGTATTTAGTAAAGTCATGAAGAAAAATAGAGACACAAAATTGCTTCAAGTCCAGAACTCCTTTTATAAGTGAGGCCCAGTGACCACCTCCCATGTAGAGGTGTCAAAATGGGTGAGTTGCTACAAATCACCATCCTTTCTGTCCTCAGGCATCCTCCTAAAGTTCAAGATCCTGCACAGTTCCCATTCCTTCATCCAGTCTCTTCCAACCAACATGGGTGCACAGAATCGCTCTACACAGACGTCCGCCATCTGTTCACTTCAGCTAAGGAGCCAGGGTTAGCCTAGCTTGCTCTGACGCAGCTACAGCTGTGGTTAAAACCGCTGGCTGTCAAGCTGTAAATTGTGCTGAGTGAACTTACTCAGCTTTACCAAATCCCCTTCTTGGAGGGTCTAATTCTGTCTTTGTTTTTTTTAAGGTCAGCAGATAGTTGCATCAGCACCGGTGAGGTGGTAGAATCAAGCCACACACAAGCAGCTTGAGGCAGGAATCACTATGCAAACTGCTGCCGAAGCCCCTGCATCCCTGAACTATGGACCCATTCTGCTGGGCACTGATCTGTAACCATTCCAGCACTGATTTTTCACTGTCCTCTGACCATCTAGCAGTTCCAACATCATACTCAACTTCTGCATTATTTCCAGCTTATTTGCACTGACTTGCTCCAATTTTAGCCCAGCTCTCTTTACTTTCTTGCACAAAACTCTAAATAGTTTGAAATATCACTTCTTCCTTGACTTTGACTCAACCCTGACTTTGGTAGGACATGCAAATCTGTCCTACCAACTGCCAGCTCTAGCTTACCACATTTCTATTGCTTTTCTAGTTTTTATCCTGATGAACAGCTTCAGCAGAAATTCCACATTAAAACTCAACTCAAGAGGTGGGGGGGAGGATTAAGTAACTTAAGTACTAAAAGCTTTTAAAGACAAGGATGGTGTATGGGTCACACACTAACCAATTAAGAATAAGTCCCATCCTCCCTTAGAAAGTTAGCATTACAACTTTAAGAATAAGAAGCCTAACTTTGCCAGTAGCCCCTGTAGTGATGTGTTCTGTTAATACAGAACACTATTACGGACTGCTAATCATCAGCTGAACCTTCGTATCTCTCTCCTTCCCCAATATCACAAGTTTTCGTATTCTAAATATATGTACTAAACTAAGGGCATGGAAGTAGTAATTTTTACCTACTGCTTTTCAGAAGATATCGAGAAATTCAGTCCTCATTTTTAACAAAAGGTGTACTGGTAGTCTGTCTCATTCTCTCCCTTCCACTCAAATTACTCATCCACTAAAAAAACCCACAACCCCCCCATATCTGTCCTCTCTCTTTCCTTTGCCTATGACTTTCACATTTTGCATTTCTATTTCAGTTCCAACTGCAAACTTTCTAAAGGAGCAAGCATCTCTCTAAAGCTGAAAGACAGCAAATAGAAGCTAGCACTAAACAAAACACCAAAACTTTTCTATAGTTTAAGCAGACAAGGTTCACTTTTACTTTTGCCAGTGCAGATGATCTCAACATACTTTAAGAAATTCGAATAGTCACTTCCTTTCTCCCTGATAAATACAGCAAATAAGAGATGACAAGAGAATCCCAAGGTGGAAGTTCAGCTACTTGAAGCTCTTACATGATGGAGAGGTACAATGCAGCAAGCTATCAGGCCCTAAGATATCTTTCATCTTACATAACTGTCTTTATTGAAGCAAGGTTAACCCAAAACATGCAATGAATCCTTATCCACTACCAAAAGTAGTGAAAGTCATTTTTTGGAAGTAATTTTTCTCCTGAAGAACAGTGAAAATTCACTGCTTTAAACTCTTTCTTTTCCTTTCATAAGGAGAATTCTGTATCTTGGATCCAAAGGTGACAAAAGCCTCTGATCCAGCGGACAGATAGAAGAGCTCACCTGAAGTCAGTTGGGCCTTCAAAACTTTTAAATTTTAGAAACAGAATGTGAAGTGATTCTAATATACCTGTGAAGAAAGTGAGATCATTCTAAAAATCAGAAGCGCAGGATATTTTTGTCAGGTAGGAATAAACAACTGAGCAAGTTACCAGAAGCAGAATAATTGGCAATGTGCAGCTAAGCAGAAGGGCAGCAAAGCATTCTAGAGAACCACAAGTTACACACAAGTCAATACTTCCCTCTGTTCTGGCATACAGTAACATACAGAGCTGTATTACAGTGAAGCCTACAAGACAGGAAAAGTAACCTTTCTATTCTGATCAATGCTGTTACAATCAGATCCAGCACTCTGCATACAGTTTTAAGTACCATACTTCAAAAAAAGATCACTTTTAAATGGCAGCAAGGAAGATTTCCCTGATACTCAGAAACAACACATGGAAACGACACAAGGGAAAAGTTTCTACCAGCAGGAATATTGTATCACTTAAACAGATTGCCTGGGGAGACTGAAGAATATCAATCAGCAATACGGCCCAGAGAAAGGGATTCAAACAAACATTTAGTGAAGAATCACTGTGAGGAAGGGTTGGGAGAGAGGCAAAGCCTGACAGGGTAACTGTCTGAGGTACCTACCAGCCCCACGATGATTTCCCTAAACTAGCCCTCCAGAATTTCAGATATTTATTCTGCTCCCAGGGCTGGAATCACAATCATACATAACCACGTTAGGGTGGAGGGGAAAATCTGAGTGCTTTTTTTTCCAAACCCCTGGTGTGTAGAATAAGGTATGACCCACAATGTGACTCCCAATCACTATTTACTTGCTTTCGCATAACTTAGAAGATAAACCACAATTTCCCTACTGATCAACTTCTCTATTACAATTTATATGCTATATGAATTTGCACCAGTTTTACTTGGTGTGGTACAAATACTTGATTTTTTTTTGTCATCTCCTTTCAAAAACAACCACTTTTCACTTAAAGCACCTTATTACAATCTTGGAAAACTATTACAGATCCATTACCTAGGAGCCGATTTTTAGGCCTCAAAAATATTGTTGCAGATTCCTGACTCTGAGAACTGCTAAAAATTTTACCCCACATGTGGGAAGGCAGGATGCGGGCCCCTGGGGTGGTCCTGTGCAGCTGATGGATCAGAGCTTGTTCTGAGAGAGACAAAGACGGGCCTGTGGAAAATTACAAGCGAAGCAATAAATAAGGGCTACGTGGCAAGGACTGGGCGTCCTTGAGAAGTGAGGATGTAGATAACAAGTAGTTATGATCAAAGTAGAAGGGAGTTATACAGCTGCTCAAACTGCAAGTAGAAGAACATAAACAAAAGTAACTTTTAGGCTCAGCCAATTAGGATCTAACAAGTAGGCGCGTATTAGGTCTAACGGTATTATTCAAGCAACACATATTTATAAAGTGGACTATGCTTTATCACTCATATTGAGTCGGACGCATCCGTTCCTTCAGCCGCGAACCGTCGGTCAACTCCTGGCTTCAGGGAACTCCCAACATCTTCGGGAAACTCCCGACACCCACAATTTTTTTTTAAGCTGTCACCAAGCTACAAATATCTTGTTCACTAAATATGTGATGAAGACATACCTATTTGAGATATAAAGAGATCAATTACAGAGCCACTAAAACAGAAGGAGGGTTTTGCTATTGTTTTAAAATAATTTGGGTTATGGAAACTTCTCTCTCCATTGTTTCAGAAATTTCACCTCTCACACTAAGCAGACAGGGTAAGACATTTTGGTGTAACTGACTACCACTAATCTCCTGAGCAATCATCCACAATCCACCCTCAGGATCAGAACCATTTCTCTGTATTCTACTTCTCCATAGTATCAACTAGCTGCATCATTGTATACTCCAATCAGTTATCACCTTGGATTTTCTTTTCCCCACTTAGCGCCTAGCAGAGAGATATTGCTGATGTTACACCAATACATAAAAACCACAGAGGATTTTAGCATCTGAAAAACCACAAACTTTTCAGGTCATATTTTAGTCATTGTAAGCACATATGAAAGGTCACACACATATATGCCAGCTGGAATTCTCTCTGCTTCCATAGTCACATATCTAGTTATCTGAAATGCTGTATAAGGGTTTAGTGTCAAAAGATCACACTTGAAGTTAATCAAATTTCAAAAGCTCTTTTAAAACTATTTAGAATTATTAACACCATTGACAGCAGAATTTCTAAATACTTTCTCCCACTGTGCCACGAGCATTTAGCAATTTACATGGCCATCCATTCTGTCATCCTTGCAGAGTATTCCACTCATTACTAAAAGCTCGTTAATAACTACCTCCGTTTCGCATAAAAATTATAGTCCTGCTCCATAAATACCACAAAAAGAGCCAGCCAGGTGTGGCCTATAAAAGAACCAAGGCTCTTGCAAGACCTACTATATTTTACACTTCGACAATTCAAATAGGTGCCCCTATATTAAATGTGTACAGCATTACTCCAAGCACTTCAGGATATTCCTGAGATAAAGAGCAGGAAGTGTGTTTCGTTCAAGTTCAGGCTATCACAACCACACAAACTGAAGTTCCAAACACTGATGCAAAGTACCATCCTAAGCTCACATTAGTGTGTCTGTTAAGGACATTAAAAATACCACTTCTCCACAGATGCTCCAAACAGAATACCAAGGTTAGCTAGCATTCCCCTCCTCCAGTGGTTTGGGTTTGCCTATATTTATCCCACATTCAAAGCTGTTTCTGTAACTTGAACATTGTTTCAAGGTATTAACTGGAGTTTTCAACCACATTTGCCAACTGAAATGAATGCAAAGTAGACCTTTGGGACCTGTCCAAATACGCTACTGAACACGTAGATAAAAGACTGCTGAAGTGTCATTATAACTCTGCAGTGGACTCTATCAGACTTACAGCTCCATCCTTAAAAATACAGGGGGATCATTAACGTATCAGTGAATAAATGAATTACAACAAATTTGCTCCCCATACGTTGTTTGTTCAAAATATTATTCAGAAATACTACGATAAGCCTTCACTGAACTGTAAATTTTATGTTCACATCTTCAATTACATCCACAACTTCAATTACCTCAGATGCCAAACAAACACTACTTACACCGTAAACTACAAGCCAGGGACTGTGTGCCTTACAAGTGTATTGTGCTCAGTACAATGGGATTCTGGCCTCTACTGCTGTAGAGCACAGTAATACTTTTTGTTTTATTCAAGCCTTCCTAAGAGACCAAGAATCAAAACAAACACAACTCAACAAGTACTATGGACCACAGGGGAGATTACTATGTAAAAATGGTACCAATGCCAGCTTAATTTTTTGCTACAAATACCCATAACAGCATTTGCTGAATTAATCCAATACATCATATCAGCATTTTTCATTTACTATTCTAAACTACTTTTGCAGAAGTAAACATTTTCATGGGAACAGTTAGCTTAAAAAGGTCATAATTCATAAATATGTCCTATTTTTGATGAGGCTTTGATCTGTCCAGAACTTCTGCACACTACCTACACTGCACTGCAATTCACTGAGCTGGCAAAGGAACTAAAAAATAGACCTATTTCCCACAACTTTCTCGATCCTGCATTTTAATGCAACTTAAAAATAATGATTTTTCTGAACAACTTTTTCCAGATATTTTCCTTTCTTTAATGAGTGAGAATGTGCAGGAAATCAATTCTGTGCAAGCCTGACTCAGCTGCAAATAAACTTAATTTATTACATATATTTGCTTACACAAATTTAAATATCCATACTTCTCCTAAATGAAATTTACATCTAAAAAGTACATATTCTTCATGATTTGAGAAAACAGTAACAGTCTGACAGCACTCTTTATTGCTACAGGACATAATTTATTTTTTCTAGATACAGTGTAACACAGTTTTAATCAAAAATCATTCCTCTAAATAGCTTAACTTTGTACACAGACAAGTTCAAATAAAGAACCACACTGAAAGAATAGTGTCTGAACATGTCAGAGTATAGAAAAAGGACCTACATGCAGTCCCTAAGCTTTCAGACACATCCCATAGAGTACTTAGCATGACAGTTATGCTACCAACTTATTATACCTTTTTATATCTTTGTGCACCATGCAGATTCACATGCTATGTAACCGACATATATTTCATAAAAAGTGTTAATTCACCAGCAGTATCCAGTCATGCACATCTGCAGCGCACAGTATTCTGAGAGAACTCAGTTGCACTGCAGCCAGCTCAGTTGAAGACAAGCAGTTTAAGTGAACCTACCAAAGGTGCAACATCAAAGTACACACACGAAACACCCTCAGAGAGGCTCTCATCCAGGTGCAAAACCCATCCTGCGCAGTGTAACTACAGGTTAATGCATTTTCGCTCGTAAGTAGGAAAATGCATGGTTTTAGCTGATGCACCTTAACAAATCTCCTCTGGATTCCAGGCGCAAGACACATTCATTCTGTCCCTGAATTTGGGGGTGGTTCTGCTCACAGCCGGCTCAGACCACCTCTCCTTCAGCAAACAGGTAGTGGGAGCGCTTCACAACTGAGTTCAAGCAATAAGAAGTGGCTTACTTTAGAAGCCTGCTCACACCCATTTTTATTTTATCAGAAGAAGCGCTGCGAGAACCCAACCCGCCTGGCTGGCAGAACTGCTCTGAGTCTTGCTGCACAGGACAGGGACCCCGCACCCACCACCACCATGGGCTCTCTGGCCTCAGCAGCACACAGCAGGCTCCCCTCTCTGCCCCGGGAGACTGAGTCACCATCACATTGTTGTGGGGAAAGAAACCAAAAGAAACCCCAACAAAACAAAAGCAAAACCAAAAAGCTTTGACCTGAAGGCCTGCCCGTGCTTGCTCTGTAGCTGCGTGCCCCGCCGGCTTCCCCGCACCCACCGACGGCCTCGGCCCCTCACGCACTGGCACAGGTCAGGCCACCACGGCCCGCTGCGCAGGACGGAGGCGGCCGCGGTGCCCTCTCAGCCTCTCCCTCGGCCCACGGGCAGCGGGACGCGTCCTCGGCCACAGCACAACCGGTGAGACCCCCGTGCCGGGCCGGGCGACGCCCTGCAACCCTGTCCCGGAGCGGAGGCCACCGCTCCGCGGCCCACGCGACCGCCCCGGGGGCTCCAGACAACCGCGACGCGGTCCTGCCTGGCACCACTGCCGCCCTCCCTCGCCAGCCAGAGGCCGCACGCAGAGCCCCGGCCTTGAGCCAAGGCTGACCCGGGCGCGATCGGCAGGGCAGGGCAGGGCCGGGCCGGGCCGGGCCGGTCCCCTCGAGGGTCCGCACTCACCCCTCCCAAGCCCGTCTCGCCCGCCTCCCCGCAGCCACCGCCTGCCTCCCCGCAGCCACCACTACAGCCAGTCCTATCACTTTACAGCCGCCAGCGACAGCCAATACTTGGCCAGGGTGAAGAAGCAGCGACCAATCCCGGCCGTGGGGGCGGGAACCGAGTCAGGGGTCTCACCCCTTCCACCCATGGAGGGGCGGGGCTTCGGTGGGGGGCGGCACCCGGGGCGCGAGACGGCCCGGTGCGGCGGGGGCTGTTGCCCTTTCCCCAGCCCTCGGCCGGCAGGACCTGCCCCCCCCCGCCCCGCCATCCTGAGGGCCGTGCAGCCCGGCCGCCGCCCGAGGGGTGCCCGCTGGGGCGGAGGTTGTGTAGCTACAACCTCCGGAGGCCGGTGGCGCACCGCGGCCGTACCGGCTGAGGTGAGCTCCCGCGGCAGGAGGGCCGCTGACCTGCTCCTCCGCAGTCGTGCGTGTCACGTCGGAGGTGACAGGCCTTGCCGGCCCTGAGGCAGCCGCGGCAGGGACGCTGTGGCGGCCGGTGTGCCTCATCGGCGCCAGCCGCCACCGAGCTGCTCAGCTGGAGTGGGGTTCCTGCCCGGACTTTGAGTTTCTGGCCTTTATGTGTTGCCTGTTACCGAATAAATCACTATTAGCCGTTTGATCAGTCATTTAATCATGCCGAGTTGAGTTCACCTCTGGGCTGGTCACTCATCTGAATTTAGAAGGAGATTTTACTATTCAGAGGCAGGCAGAAAGCAATTTCACGTTTTACTGCAGAGAAGTGGGAAAGGGTGGCGCATGGTAGGACAGAAAGATTTACGCGCAGCATTGGGCGATACACATTGTACAAAAGAGGGAGATAAACAAAAAGACACATACTTTACAGGGGAAACAAAGACAGGGGCAGAGCAAGGGAAAAGAAGAAAAATAATGGCCTCACATGAGAACTGTGCTGTTCTGTGCATACAGAATGCAGGAGGAGAAGCACACAGCATTTGGGATGAAGACAGCACAGACTATGCTATACAAAAACAAGGCCAGAGAAGACATGCTGCACATTCTCTACAGTGATGAAGCTTCACCTGTTTTCAACTACTATTTTTATAATGTTTGAATATTGGTTTTTGTTAATATGATTAGTTATCCTTCAGGGAAATCTCTCATTATCAACTTCGTGTAGAATATTTCAACTAGCATACACTTACATTGTTCGACACTTGTCAGCAGAAGTATCCCTACACTCTGTTCCAATAATAAAGAGTCAGTTCTTGAAAAAAAAAAAAAGAAAAAAAAAGTATTAGATGATACTACCCTAGACTGCTTCCATCTACAACAAAAGTTTTTTAGTCGTCCAGTGTTACCATGTTGGCTACACTCTAAACATAACAGTTGGGAATGAATCATTTATGAACACCGATATCTACTTGTTGAAACATGACAACCAAGATCAGAAATAAACTTCATACCCAAAGAAGAAAACAAGTGAACACTGGACCTAATGAAATGTGATTTCTATGAATGTGTCCCATACTCCTCCTGCCACTCAGCAACAAGAACTCCTCCCCTCTTCTCTTTGGCTATTCTGCCCTTCCATGTAATGTTCCATGTAATTATTTTTCACGTCCCTCCGTTTTAAGCAAGACAAGCAACAGGCCATACTGTGGCTGGTTGCTAGCTTTCTACATGCTAATAGCTTTGCCAGCATGTGCGTGCTCACTGCTAGCCAGGAAACCATATAAATGGCTAACATGCTCAATGGAAGTGCTGACTTTGTTTGCTTTCTCTTGTACATAGCTGCTAATTTTTGCAGAACTTACAGAAATCTAAGCATGTTGAAGATGGTCATCTGACTAATAGGGATGTAGAAAAAGTGGAGGCATTCAATGGGGTTTTTTGCCTCAGCCTTTAATAAAACTGACAGACCTTGGGCTGCCCGGTCCCCTGAGTTGGAGGACCACGAGTGTGGGAATGGTGACTTTCCATTTGTGGACTCTGAAATCCTAAGGGACCAGTTGTATCAGTTGAATGTTCACAAGTCCTTGGGGCCTGATAGGATTCATCCCAGGGTACTGAAGGAGCTAGTGGCTGTTACGGCAGGACCCCTCTCAATCATCTACCAAAGGTCTTGGGAGTCTGAGGAGGTCTGTGCTGACTGGAAGCTAGCCAATGTTATTCCAATTTATAAAAGGGGCAAGAGGGAAGACCCAGGAAACTACAGACCTGTTAGTCTAACCTCAGTTCCTGGAAAAATTATGGCGAAGATCATACTGGGTGCTACTGAATGGCATTTAAAGAAGAATGCAATCATCAGGCACAGACAACACAGGTTCACAAAGGGAAAGTCCTGTTTAACTCAAATTTTATATCCTTCTACGATAAGGTCACCCACCTACTGGATGAAGCGAAGGTGGTGGATGTAGTTTTTCTGGATTTCAGTAAGGCTTTTGATACTGTCACTCACAGCATCCTTCCGGACAAGTTGTCCAACTGTTGGATAAGCAGGTACATGATGCACTGGGTAAAGAACTGCAGGGCTCAACCGGTTGTAGCGCATGGGGCTACATCTGGCTGGCGACCAGTCACCAGTAGTGTTCTGTGAGGCTCAATTCTAGGGCCAGTTCTATTCAATGTATTTATCAATGACCTGGATGCAGGAGTTGAATGCACCGTTAGCATTGCTGGAGATACTAAACTGGGAGGTGCTGTTGATCTCTTGAGGGACAAGAGGCCTTGCAGAGGAATCTAGACAGATTGGAGCATTGGGCATTCATCAATGGCATGACATTTTACAAGAACAGATGCCAGACTCTGCAGCTAGGACAGAGTAACACCAGGTACAAATACAAATTGGGAGAGTAGTGGCTGGAGAGCAGCCCTGCAGAAAGGGATCTGGGGGTGCTGGTTGACGGTTAGCTCAACATGAGTCAGCAGTCTGCCCTGGTAGCCAAGAGGGCAAACCGCATCCTGGGGTGCATCAAACACAGCATAACCAGCCGGTCAAAAGAGGTGTTTGTCCCGCTGTATTCAGCATTGGTGCAGCCTCACCTTGAGTGTTGTGTGCAGTTCTGGGCCCCACAATTTAAGAAGGATGTGAAGGTCCTTGTGCATCCAGAGGAGGGCAACAAAGCTGGTGAATGGGTTGGAAGGCATGTCCTGTGAGGAGCGGCTGAGGGGTCTGGGTTTGTCTAGTTTGGAGAAAAGGAGGCTGAGGGGTGACCTCATTGCTCTCTACAGCTTCCTAAGGAGGGGAGGTGGAGAGGGAGGTGCTGGTCCCTTCTCCCTGGTATACCTGGGAGTGATTCAAAGCTGCATCAGGGGAGGTTTAGACTGGACATTAGGAAGCATTTCTTTACCGAGAGGGTGGTCAGACACTGGAACAGGCTTCCTAGAGAGGTGGTCAATGCCCCAAGCCTGTCAGTGTTTAAGAGGCATTTGGACAATGTCCTTCATAATGTGCTTTAACTTCTGGTCAGCCCTGAATTGGTTGGGCAGTTGGACTTGCTAATTGTTGTAGGTCCCTTCCAACTGAAATATTCTATTCTATTCTATTCTATTCTATTCTATTCTATTCTATTGCAGAGTACCTTCCTTCTGTCAAGTTTTTGCTGAAAACATCTAATGGTTCAAAACCATTAGGAAGGAGTTCTGATAGGCATGTATGCAGACAGACTAATGGGCAGGCAAGCCAAACCTAGATACTTTGAGGCAATGATGTGAGTTATTCAGAAAGATCAAGATAGGCTAATATTTGTAGATCACCTCTACAGTCAGTAGAGCTTAAATCCCTCAGCAGCAGAGGATACAGCTCTTCAAGTTCAGCTTAAATTGAAAGTCATCCTCTTAAAGAATCCACTCCACACACCCACAGATTGGCATAAAAGGGAACAGGAGAAATTAGGCACCAAAGGTTAAAATTATCCTCTGTGAATACTCTTCATGGTGCATCAACCCATCACTCCATGGAAATACAAAAAGTTTTGGCAGAAAATGTCAGTCTAAATAGAAGGATACTGCTACTGTGCAAACATCTTGAGTTTGTATACTCAGCTGGGGAGCAAGAGTGAATTCTTCCTGAAGACTTGCTTTGCTGATTGATGATTATACTCCAGTAAAGACATAATCAAAAAGTCCGTGAAGTCTAATAGTTTATTTCTAATGAATTTTAAATAGTTACATAAGAGACCTCCAGATCACTGATGAATCCATGGTATCATTCATATTGTATTCAAAAGACTAAATAAACACATTGTGCTGGTTTTGGCTGGGATGAAGTTAATTTTCTTCAGAGTAGCTAGTATGGCACTGTGTTTTGGATTTGTGCTGAAAACAGTGTTGATAATACAGAGATGTTTTTGTTATTGGTGAGCAGTGCTTACACAGAGTCAAGGCCTTTTCTGCTTCTCACACCACCCCATCAGTGAGCAGGCTGGGGGTGCACAAGAAGTTGGGAGGGGACACAGCCGGGACAACTGACCCCAACTGACCAAAGGGATATTCCATACCATATGTCATGCTCAGTATATGAACTAGGGGGAAAGCTGGCTGGGGGACCGCTGCTTGGGGACAGGCTGGGCATTGGTTGGAGGGTGGTGAGCAATTGTTTTCATTTGCATCACTTGTCTTTCTTGGGTTTTTTTGGGGTTTGTTGTTATTGTTATTTTCCTTTTCATTACAATTGTTGTTATTGTTGTTGTTATTATTATTATTATTATTATTTTATTTTATTTTATTTCATTTATTAAAGTGTTCTTATCTCAACCCATGAGCTTTCTCACTTTTACTTTTCCAATTATCTCCCCCATCCCACTGGGGCAGGGGGGAGTGAGCGAGCAGCTGTGTGGTGCTTACTTGCCAGCTGGGGTTAAACCATGACACACATAAATAGAAAGATTTTTCATGTGAGCTGCATATGAGCATTTAGAATTTTGTAACGTTTTCAACCTTCATAATATTCAGACCAAGCTTTTTTCTCAGGAAGCTAAACTGTAGTTGCACATACTGATGCTGCCCACAGTAAGAACATACAGAATACCACTGTTTCAAGGAACACCACCTCTTTTTTCAACTCTAGATTATTAGGTTTTATAACAAGAAAGGAATTTTTTGATGATCAAGTTCATCCTCCCTCACAGAGGAATTCAAAGAAAACTATGACAGAGTACTGACAGGGAGACATGAAAAACAATATGATGGTTCCTGTAACAAATTTCTATTGCAAACCAAAATCTCTCATGCCAGTGTGTTTTCTTGGAGACATCCCATTTTCTGTCCAGAAATTTTGTCTAGTAGTTTTCAAGAATTTTCTTTTTTTTCAGGTGTTTGGTATTCCTACAGTGTGCATGAATGGTAGCTGGAACTGGAGTTACTGTTGTATGTTAGGAATGTTGTACATTTGGTAGTTTCTGGATATTTCTGAGCAAATGTGTATTTCACAGCAGAGCAAATATTTCTTAGAAGCATGAGAATTATTGTATACATACTCTACAAGTGAATTTTCAAGTACAGTTACTCAGATGCGTGCCCAAAACACTGAAATTACAGGACAACAAGCTGTAAAAACACCAATAACAACAGAGAACTGCAAATTAAATCTTCCCTCCCAAAAATTCAGAGGGCTATAAATTCAGGAAATCATGGTGCGCTCCAGTTTAAAACACAAGTATGTTAATATAATCCCATTGTACTAAAATTTACCTGCCACTCAAGAACAAGAAAACATTCTGTTTAATAAAATGAAGGCAGAAAATTTTAAATCAGTTAAAATAATTTTGTTGACACATTGTAAAATTAGCCAAGGGGTATTTCTGAAAGGTAGCATTACTTATAAGTAATATTATTTGTAACTTTTGTCAAGAGCAAGTGTTTAGTAGGATACAAGATACACTTTGCAGCTTCTCTAGATAATGTCTATTATATAGACAGGTTTACAATAGTATAAATAACAAATACATACTAACAATTATGGAAAGAAGGATTATAAATCCATGTTCAGAATTAGAGATTTTAAAGTATTTTTAATTGATTAAGAAGATGATTTCAGCATGACTGGATTATTCCCTACCCTTGTACTTCAGAGTGCTTCCTCAATGTCCTTTGATTCCTGCCACTATAGCAAAGAAGATTTTAAAAGATTTAAGTTTGGTATTGACTCAGTACGGCAATTTCTATGTAACAGAACATTTCTTTCTGTATTAAAATGAGTGAAATAGTACTGCAAATAAACAAAGATTTTAAACTAGCTTAATAAAAATAATTTCTCTTGCTTATAGCTAACATCACTTACTGTTCTTTGCATGGCACTAGGACCCAGACCACTGAGCTTCAAAACAAACTACTATTTCAGACCTTTTTACATCTGCAAAACCAAACCAAAACAAAAAAGGTAACAAATGGAATATGGTTTTATTCTAGGTCGCATTGGCTAGATAATTACTTGGGTGCTACAACACAAGAGGCAAAAAAATTTGCTTTTATAGTCTGCAACTGGGCTGAATAATTAAACCAGTTATTAAAGAATAGCAATATTTAAATGGTTGCTTTGTTGGTAAGATGTGGTTGTTATTCATAGCAATTACTAACTGATTAATAAATGTATCATTTTTGTTGCAATTACTTAGAACAGAACAGAAAATAGACTAGACTAGACTAGACTAGAATAGAAGGAATAGACTATTTCAGGTGGAAAGGATCTACAACGACCATCTAGTCCAACTGTGTGACCTCATCAGGGCTGACGAAAAACTAAAGCATGTTATTAAGGGCATTGTCCAAATGCCTCTTAAACACTGACAGGCATGGGGCATCGACCACTCCTCTAGGAAGCCTGTTCCAGTGTTATGCTAGATGGGAACTTACATCACCTGCATACTATGTATTAGTGATTCAGCCACATTCCTATTGCCCAGGCCTCCTAAAATAGCTCTTGTTGTGGGTTAGCAAAAACTGAGCTCTGCAGGATAACTCAGAGTAGTAAATGAAATCCTAAGTACCAAAAAATTCCCAGGGCAACCAAAACAAATCAAAGTTTCATTAAAGAGACTGAATACGCTCTGCATGTATTCATATCATAATAATGTACCAAGATGTACACAGGCTATAAAGTATGAACAAAGTACTACATACAATCTATGTCCTAAAGTACTCTCTAAATAAAAACAATTTATAACTTAAATTCCTAGCAGGGTTTCTGATTATTTCAATTCATTCAGCAGTGATATGTTGAATCAAAGTTTAGATCCTAGCGAAAAGCTCTGTCTTCAAAAAAAACCCAACACCCCCCTAAATCCCATGAAATTCCACAAAAAGCTACTACAAAAACAGGTACACTGCTAGTTATAGCTACAGACCTGAGACTCTTCTAAGCAATATACAAACATAATGCCAGCACACACTAGGATTAAAATTCAAAGGTCTTTAGTCAGGAAAACATTCTTTGACAGGAAAGCACTCAAACAGATGCATGAAGGCCTATGCCCAAACAAGTCAAAGGCTGCTAGGCTCCTAGATTCTTGTATTTCTTACACTTGTCATGGAAATCTCTCCCTGTACTTCCTTCCTAAATTACAGCATGTATAAACAGAAACAGTCAACTTTTTCTGTCCTGAAAAGAAGAAAAAAAAGACAACTAATTGCTCTTACACTTATACTTCATCTACTGTAGTAGTTGCAGCTTTTGCTTTGAACTTGCTACATCCAAGGCATGCAACACAATTTAAAACTACACATGAAGGATCCAACAAAAAGAGCGAGATACAAGGTTGTAACTGGGCAAGACTGATCCCCTCTACCAAATTTCTCAGGTGTGTCACTGTGATATTGCAACGCAGTAAAATGGTGACACTGCATCCTGTAAGCACACCAAGAGAAATTATTACTGTCACAATGATTGATTAGGTTTGTCAGCTCAAAAAATGAAGTGATACTAGGATTAGTGTTTAAATATATAGAAAAATATTTCAGTCACTAGTTTGAAAAGTTTGCACTTTTGGCCATTTATAGTAAGCTAACCAGCTTAACTGGAAAGGCCTCCCAGTTGTTCTAAAATGGTTAATATTTGCTCTTCAGAATAGAATTACAAAGTGTTTCTGATACTAAAGCCCAGAGTAGCTGCAGTAATTCTCTCAGTGTGTGTCTATGCACGTGTGTTACGTTTCCAAATTCTGGCACAAAGTCCAATTTGTCAGGGCTGTAAGCATGAACCCCTTCCGGTGTTTAGTTGGCAGAGTGAAGGAGTTTAGCTGGCTGAGTCCAAGGTGGGCTCCTTCACTGCTGCAGTGAAGAAAGCTGGAAGGAAGGACTTGCCCCTCCTTTCCCTGGGGGGGCTGTTTCCAGCTGTGGCTTTACCACTGGTGCCACAGCTGTGCAACAGCAGGTCTGCACCCAGTTCCGGACCTCCTCCAGTCTGGCCCTGACCTGGACCTGCCGGCTGGTCTTCCAGGCTCAGGCTTACACCTGGCCCAGCACTACGGTCTTGCTGGGGCATCACTGGACTGTGTCTGTCCGTGATCATCATCTCTGGCCCTGATCCTGACCCCTGCAGCATTGTTGGTGAGGCCACTGCTCCCATCTGACTGGCTGTGACACCTGGCTCCTGGCTAGCCCTCCTTTGCAGGACAGCCAGGCCTTGCTGCGACCTGATGTGATTTTGGTACACTGTTTTGGCAGAAAGAAACAATTTTGGAGTTTAAGGCTGGCAACTGTTTGTTTCTTGAGAGAGGGATCTCAAAGCATTAGAGATAAGTAACAAGTTTAATATGTTAGGAGCCAGATAAGTTAAGAGGTCTGCTGTGTTATCATTCTTGGTATCATGGTAATGATTAAATTCAAAAGTAAATCCTGGCGTAGTCAAGGAGAAAAAGCCAAAGTTTTGGAAAGCTCCTCAAAAGCTCGATGAAAGCGTCTTCTGAGTTTGTACAGTGCAGGGATTTCTGCTGCTCTGAGAAGATAAACATTACCATTCCCAAGCTCAGAGAAGATAAGGATTACCTTTCTCGGGCAGTCGTAATTGAAAACGCCCCTGTGTCTCAGGATCTCTGGCCCACAGCCTGGCATTTTAGTTTAAACCATCATGGAAGGGGAGTTTGTCTTAGCCTATTGGTGTTCTGGCAGATGTATTTATAAATACTGAACCAAATTCTGCTTTCAGGCGCAGAGATGCAGGTTCAAAAATAGACAATGTTGTTGCATTTTTACGTCTGACTGCATTTCTGGCAAAGACAGTATGATCCTGGGAGCTGTATCTGTGTAACTGACAGTGAAGTTTAGGCTATTGTATTTTTTCCAAGTTCCAAATGATTCTTTCAGCCTTTTTATTGACACCCTTGAATACACAACTGCTCAAGACACTCCTTTCCCCTTCTTGAAATAATGAAAAATCTGACTTGAGAGAAGGCAGATCTAATGCATTAAGGCAGTCTTTCCTTTAGTAGGTGCTATGGGTGAAGACTGGATCCTAAAATGGTAAAAAAAGTGTATGAGTTGTATAGCAGCTGCAAGCATGTCTTTCAAACCCGTGTATGTAATAGTTGTTCAGAAATTACTACAAAAAACTATTATTTTGAAAACTGCCTGCTTTTTGTGAGGATGTATGTATTTGTGTCAACAGAGAATTGATTTTTCTTTTTCCTTGATAGAGTGAACTGAGCTTTTTTCCATCTTCAGCTACTGAAATTAAAGAATCCCTAGCCAGTACAGTGAGACCTCTGTAGGGCTTTGAATCTATTTTTTACTACTACTTTTTTTACTACTATTTTTCCTTACTGCATCTGGGTACTGTAAATAACTTTTTAATTATGTCCACAATCATGTGTACCAAAATTGGTCCTGGGTTAACAAAAGGGGATAAACCTACTTTAGATAATTATACCGATAGTGATCATACCCGTAGGTATTGTGGTTGCGATTTTCAAACAGGCTTAAGATAGGTGTGCCAGTCCCTTCACCAAAACAGGTAGCTTACATTTACTAGATTTTGGTCTCTCAAACCATTTAGTGTGCAGTTTTTCTCAAACTCAAGACTGAATCTTTGCAAGCTGTTCTGTGCAGGTAGTGCTATAGCGAGTCTTCATGTGAACGGCTACAGAGGAATTTAGATGTCTTCCTATAGACACCCATCCTGTAATTATGTAGCTTCTGCTCATACCACCCTAGAGAAACTAGGACAACTGCCTAACACTGATAACATTGCTGCACAGAAAATACCACAGGGTCCTCCCTCCTTAACACTGCATAACAGAAATATGTTGGACACTCTGGCTGAAGTTACGAAGTCTGCACATGTTTGGGAAACAGAAATTTTTATTCTTTTAATTAAAATAAGTCTAAGAAAGGCAAATGTTGTAATGAAAACTAATTTATGAAAAGGGTAAAATCTGACAGTTCTCAGATACAGCTTCATCAAATAGTTAACTGATGCAAAAGTTTATGCCACCTACCTATTAGAAAGTTAAAACATCCAAATTCCATGGTTAAATATGTCATATCTGCAGTTTGGTTTCCTAATTAGTCCGATTATTTCTCTGTCTGCCTCAGAGTTTTTTTGGTTTCTACATGTTTCAAAAGCAGTGAGTAGGACAGACTTCACTGTGAAAACAACAGCGCAGTCCACCCCATGTGGAGTAAATCCCATGTTTGTTCAGCATCAGTTCTTTCATCCGCAGGAGACCAGACCCATCATTTCTTTTCTTCACAGAACAACTGATTTAAAAATTATACAAACAATGTAATTAACAGAGGGGCTGAAAATTTAGAACATAAACTTTCCAAATTAAATAGGATGGCATAATTCATTTGCTAGAGATTGATTTTTCACCATCCAGAACCTGTCTAGGAGTTATAGGAATTATCATGCTACTTATCTTCATTCTGTTTCAGTAACAGCACCTGTAAGATATTATTGATGTAACTAGCAAACCAGATGGCAATTTTGCTAAATCTTGGATAAAAAAGTGATTGATTTTTATACAGTCATTGTGTAGGACAACTTGAAAATATTAAACTGCATATACATATTGACCTACTTCAAATCAAACCACCTTGTTATGTTTGTTGATAATCTACTATACTATTGATTGCTAGATACTTCCCTATCCTTCAGAAACTGCTGGCTGTGTTCATATCCTGTATGTGTAAAACATCAGGAGATCATTGGCAGAATCTGAAAGTTCTGCGTAACTTCTGCAGCCCTCGCAGGTCATACTGAGAAAGCCAAGTCTATTTTGTTTGTTCTATTACACACTTCAAGATAATTTGTGTCCTGGCAAAGAAAGTGGAATATATACACAGTTTGAATTTTCTTTATTTATTGAGTTCATAATCTTCTCTGGCCGGTCAGATTGCTTATTCAAACTAAGCCAGTTAATAAGGATACAAAACACAGTTATCTCACTTAAAACAATTGCTGTAACATGCAAAATTATGCTCAACTTTCTTTATCTTTTTTTACTCCTTCTGTACACTTTCAAATAAAATGTGTTGATTTTCCCAATAACAATATTTTAATGTATCATCCAGAACATAAACAGTGAAAGTATGTTTTCACTGCAGCAACATCTCATCTAATTTCCAAGGAGAAGTCTACCAACAACAATTCTACCTTTATAACCATGTAAGTTCGGGTATTTTCCACCTACCGTATATGTAAGAATGGAAAAGCTACCAGACAGCTCTGATTAAGAAGCTGCACCACAGGACAGATTTCAAGAGGCAGCATTTGGTCCTGTGTGCCGTGGAGACAGCATTAGGAATGAGATCCACTACTACTGTCCATACATAAATCAGAATAGAAAATAAGTATGGTGGTACTAGTCTGGCTATCTGCCTTCAGAAAAAGGCTTTAGGGAGAAACTAACCAACAAAGCACAGAGAAGGCCGGCTTGCAGAATTTCACAGGTCTTATCTGTTATGTTAAAATAAATAATGCAAAATATTGCAACATTATTATATGTAGATAATTTACAGATTTTAGAAGTTCATTGTTCAAAATAAACATAGAAAAGATAAAGCTCGCTATTACAAAGAGAATTAGAACAAAATAAAGTTATGTCTTTCACGACATTTGCAAATCTCAACAATTAAATTTGGAGTGTCATTCACTTGAGCAGAAGTTCCTGAAAGAAACCCTGGTGATCTACTCTGCCTGCAAAAACTGTCTGTAAGTCCTTTCAGCAACAACTTATACAGCGAAAAAAAAGCGAGTGAGTGATGATTCTGAATGGTTTGCAAACCAATGTGTATTTCCAGCTTTTTAGGGGGCTTATTATACAAACTTTAAAAATGATACTATATGCTTTTGAAACAGAAAAAAGTTAAACGCTGCTTTCCAAAATAAAATTTCACAGTTTCACTTTATCAAACCATCACCTTATCTATTATTTTCTAACCGGATTTTTTCCTGAATGGAGACATTTCTGTGGAGGTGTTAATTTGGAAAAACTGGTATTTTTCAAACAGAGATAATTTTCAAGCGTCTCTGACATGCAAACATATACAGGCCTGGAGCACTTCCTTAGGCTGTATAATATGCAGATGTGAATACTTATTACCTGTTATTATCTGTTTTATGTTTTCTATTGTTTCAGACAAAACAAAACATGTTTGTCCCAGCTCTGAAGAGCTTGCAGTGTAAAGGTACTGAGCCAAGGGAAGAGGATTCTCACAGTACGAGAGAACGTTGGCTGACCACTGACCACATACACTCAATATAAAGTTTTAGAAATGGAAGGATATTTTTTAAAGAATTCAGTATGCAGTGTGTTCCTACAACTTGTCACTAATGGTCAGCTAGCCTCCTGCGGTCTTCAGTTCAAATTGCAGCCAATTATTATGCTGAAAGACTATCCCCCCACTTGCTCAGAGCGTGGATCTGTAGAAGATCAAGGGGTGAATTGCACTGCTGTCCAATGAGCCTGTTAGCCAGCTATGTCAAGGTTTCCAGCAGACTCTCCATATGCACTTCACCACTGCCATTTACACGAAGGAAAGCTAATACTGAAGGATAACTCTAAGTATCTCACACGGCCTATGGGCTATCACAATGCTCCAAAGCATCCAGCTATTAAATGAGACAAAACTGGGAGGTTCTGGTCAAAGATGAAGGTGCTCAGTGGCAGATCTAGATCTTAGGACTTGAGCTGCAGAGGTTGCAGGGGCAACACCTGCTGGCTGCCCCCGACATCAGTTCTCAGAGGAGGCAGCTGTAGCCAATGTAAAACGGTTGACAGCTTCAACTCCAGAAGAAAACCACCGCATCTGGACAGCACCACACGGATCCAGCTTCACGAGGCTGGCCGGTGGGTAGAGCTGTAGGTCGTGGGAGAAGGTGAGCCAACCCTTGCTGAGCTCCCAGCCACCCTGCCTGTAGCCAGCCCCTGAGCGGGCAAATCTACAACCAGCTTCAGTGCCTCAACCTTGCACTGCAGCCATTTCAAGGATGGTTTTTCCCCTCCGAGCTTCATCCTGTTGAGTACTCGGGAAACCCTGGCCCCAGAGAGCCGCCAGCGCACTGAGTGGGGACGGGCGGCCTTTGCGCTGGGCAGGCGAGGTGGCCGAGCTCCGGCGCCCAAGGCTGCGGCTGCAGGAGGGACGTGGTTCACCTCGCGAGGGACATTGGATGAGGAAGGGAAAAGCCCTCCCCGCGAATGCAGACAGCCGCTTTACATCCGCAGTTAATGAACCTCATTGACACAGGGTAAGGGCGGGCTCCATGGCTGCCCTCGGCTCCCTCACGCCCCCGTCCGGCCCTGCCGGCTGGCCGGTAGGTGGCGCCGCGCCGCTGCGGCGGCGGCCGTTGGGGGGGGCGGCGGCGGCCGTTGGGGGGGGCGGCGGCGGCGGGGCGTCCGGCGGTGGCACCGGCGGTGTGAGCGGCGGGGGCACAGCGAAGTGGGTGCGGGCGCGGTTGCCCCGGCCTGCGCTGCCCTCTGTGAGGGAGGGGGAGAAACTCATCCGCACTCCGGCAAGCGCGGCGGAAAGAACGGGCGGCGGGCTCGCCTCGCCAGAAAGCCCTGAAGCGCTCCCCGGCACCGGGGGCGGGGGCGCCATGTTGTGAGCGCGGAGCTGGAGGCTGGTGCGCGGAGCCGGGCCGGGCCGGGCCGGGGGTGCCCTCTGCCTGGCGGGGGCCGGCGGGAGCCCGCGCCCCTCAGCAGCAGGCAGGAAAACCTCTGTGCCAGTGAGTGCAGCTCCTGTTAATAGGAAGGAGAAGAGAGAAAGAGGGTAAGATGCAGGAACTGTGAAGTACTCGGGTATTTATAAATAAATAAAAATTATTTCACTTTTTTATATAAGGAGCCATTAATCTGTGAACTCTATCACTTTCTTCTTGCAATAGTGAATTTTTCCCCTTGTGATACAATCCCTTGTGTTTTTGGAAGTACTAATTCTGATACAATGCCAGGAAACAAGCTATTAACAAAGAAAGTCCTGTTCCTGGGCTTCACCTTCGGAGGACCTCATGTCCAGGGACACTTAATACACAAGTAGAAAAACAGTGAAAGATGTGGGGAGGCTCTGGCAGCTGTGCAGCAGTTACACGGGTTTCTGTAAACTTGGTGCCATGGTATGATGGTTATTTTTGGTATGCTTATTTACCACTTTAGTTTCTTCAAGGGTAGGATTTGGGAAATAAAATCCGTATTTTTCGGAATATGGAAATTATCTAAAGGTTTATGATACAAACAGCTTAATATGCTGCAATTCCATGACGCTACAGTGATTTAGCTGCCTTTTTTTGTCCAGAGAGGATAGAATACCGTATCAGACAGCCGACTGATGTGCTACGTCACAACATGAAGAGGTTTACACATAAAGATTACAGCTCTTAGTGTACCACAGAAATACCTAACACAAGCAGTTTATATCAGAACTGCTATTGAAGAACTAAGTGTTTGGATAATTCTGTGACTATCGGACGGGTCATGTCTGCAACAACTGAAATGCAGCATGGAGAGGAAGTCCATGAAATGTTTGGCTGCATGGAGATGTGTATTGCTGAGCTAGCGAAGGCAGTAACAATAGTGCATGATGTCACTCCTTATCTCTAAGGCCTTTGCGATAATCCACCGCTGCAGTTGTTGTGGGAGCCTGACATATGGCTAAAACCCATAAAGGCAACTGTCCATAAGGTCAACAGACATATGGCTGACAGGCCAAAAAGTTAATGTGCTGAGTAATCTGTAAACTAGGAAGCTGGAAGTAAGTATCTGTTGTATCCAAGAAGGGATAAAGGCTCTTTTAGAAGGAGTGGTGAGGAGTTTATTTCAAAAATATTTTCGTCATGTGTTTTTTTAATGCAGAGCGAAGTTTGTATATAATTCTTCAGCTGAGTAAGTGTCACTAAAGCAACAACACATCTTCAGTTTTCTAAAAAGTGAGACAAGGCTGGAAATCATTTGTGTGTCAGCAGGACCTTAACTCTACCTTAGACCAGTGAATACTGATGCTGTTTCCAGCTTTCTGACTTCTGGATACTCCAAAGCATTTGATTTAACAGGATGGAAGCACATGGTGAAAACATCTGTATTCAGAAATGTGGAGGCTACTCTGTAAAATAGGAATGTACACACTAGCATTAGATATTACTTCAGAAAATTTTTAACTCCGCCACTGTGTTTCAATGCTCAAAATGTATTTTTAAACTAGATGATAGGTTGTTAAACCCAGAGGTTGTTAAATAATACTGGAATCTGATTAATGGTCTTTCTCACAGTTCCAGGCTCCATTTGCAATTAGCAGGTAGTGTGGGTAGCTGGCAAAATTTACTCGGTTTCTACTACTGGCTGGTGTGCTGGCTTCATTTGGAAATAACACCAGAAAATGCTAAAGATGCTGTATTGCAACAGTAAGGGGGATTCTGAGGACACTGCTGCCTGCTTACTTGTCTTTGACTTTTGACTTGTCTTTTGACTCCCAAGTGACGAGTGACAGGACAAGAGGAAATGGCCTCAAGTTGCACCAGGGGAGGTTTAGACTCGATATTAGGAAAAGTTTCTTTCCTGAGAGAGTGGTGAGACACTGGAATAAACTGCCCAGGGAAATGGTGGAGTCACCATCACTGGAGGTGTTCAAGGAATGTGTGGACGTGGCATTGTGGGACATGGCTTAATGGGCATGGTGGTGTGGTTTTTTTGGTTGATGGTTGGACTTGATGATCTTACAGGTCTTTTCCAACCTTAGTGATTCTGTGATTCTGTGACTTCTCTCCGAGCAGTGGAGTCCTGGATCCCAAACTATGCTGCTTTTCCCACTGTCAGCACATATTTCTGTTTGAGTGCACCGTCCAACAGTGTTGAAATCTTCTGGCCTGCTTGTCTTTACATTCCCTTTAATTCCCTTTGTCATCCTTGGAACTCCTCTGTCATCTTCTTACCTGCAGAACTCTGCAACCGGTCTTACCACTCAGACTAAGAATAGAAACAGATCACCTTGAAATGACTCCTCAGTCCCTTATGCTTTAAGAATCCAGTTCGAAACCACCTCTTTCTTTTAAAAATCTATACAGATTTTCTGCATTTTACCTCTCAGATATAGCCCCTAACTTGTCTCTCCACCATCACTTCTTTTTTTATTCCTCTTTTTTAACCTGCTTCCTTCCTTTTTTCCTTTGCAGTCTGTGCAAGCTGTTAATGTCAACATTTTCTTCTCCACGTTTCCTGCCATCTGTATCTTGCTAACTTCACCCCTTCTTCCAAATTGCATTGTATGCCATATCTCCTTTTCCCATGTCAGTGCTACTAATTGCTCTTTCTCCCTTAATTCTGATAGCATAATTTATTCACTAAATTATATTTTTATGTAAGTATTGCAACATATACCTTATACTGACTTTCATTACTATAGTCAGTGTGGACTGTTTTCTCCTTAGAGATGATAAACAGAGAGAAGGGCAAAGCATGTTAACCACAAGCAGCCAGGGCTTTGTGGGTAAGGAACGGTTTACCAAAGTGGCTGACAGATGGTTGGCTCTGCACTGTACTCTGTTTACTTCATAGTTATCAAAGCTCTTCCATACCATCCACATCTTCCAAAAGTTGACTGGTCTTGTTACTGGGAGCAGGGGTTAGGTAACAGCTACGGTGCCCAGCACTGACAGCATTCCAAAGGTCATGCTTTACAGTCTGCAAATTACTGCTATCAGTAAGGGACAAATGGGTAGGAGTTATGAAGAGTCAAGAAGGCCACAGAGTCCTGTCCTAAGAGCTTAACAATTTGTTCCTGGTTTCCCCATGAGTGTCTAGTCTCCATAATATCCCAACTAGGACTCTGTCAGCTCAGGATAATATGGCAAGTTTTTCCACTGAGATCCTTCAAGGGTAAGTTATTTTCTGAGCATTTTAGTGAGGAACAAAATGAAACAGAATGGCCTTCCTGGAAAATGAAAAACCACTTTACAAGAATACTGTTTAAAATAAAATAGCACTGTAAGTTACCCTTTTCCTATATTTTGTTAGTATTTTGTGCTACATGGGATCCTAATCTTAGATGCAGTGCTGCCTTTGAAAGAAAGCACACCAGCAGCAGTTCTTGTATGTGTTTTGCTACAGATTTGGTATAGCAAATTCTTGGTTCCCAAAATGTTAAAAAATCTTTTCTTACATTTGTAAGAAATGCAAATACCCTCCTACTGGTATAGTTACAGTTAATTCCCTCTGAATAATACTGCTGTACTTCAGGAACAGTGGCACGACACTCAAGCTAATGGGCTATCCATATTCTCAGCATCACAAAAACAGGAGGAGTGATAGATTTTTACATCTGTTGCTGTTGGCATCATTTCTGCAAAGTGAACATTACGTCTTTTAATATTGTGAGGATTTTTAATGGGACTTGTTTCAGGACTTCATATTTGGTTTCTTAAATAAGTTGTGCTTGCATTATAGGTAGATACTAAGGAGAGAGAAGTGATTAAAAAAAGCATTATCTACAATTTGCTGTTGGAAAGGAGTATCTTGGTTTTGGTGTTTGTATCCGTGAATAGTGATGTCCTTGTGACTCAGCACTGTTTTCACTGATTTCACTGCAGGGAATTACTACAAAATTTTAAGGAGCATGTGTGAAACAGGTATATTTACCAGAAATAGGATGGTAATTTGTTTAAACCTACAACAAATGCAAACTTTACCTCGTCAGTAATCTACTGTAAATCTTAATTATATGAAGATTCATAGGTCACGTTTCTAATAAAATGAAAGTTATTTGGGAAAGGTTTAGTTTAATCAAGCAAAGGAGCTGGGTGATATCATACTTTACAAGGTTGTTAGCTTTCCAAAAGGTTTTTAGAGCAATTTTAAGTAATTCTATTCCTTTTCTCAGGATGGCCTTGCAAAATAGTTCAAAAGGATTATTTCCTTTTCTTCACAAAAACCAAAAGGATTTGGTTTTCATGACGATTATGCAAATCTCAAAATACGTAGAACCTAGCCAAAAGACTCAGGGAGTACTGTCATCATTTTAGCTATGTGACAGAAAGAGGTGTGCATAGGTGGGCATACACTATTTAGGCCTTCAGAAGATATGGGGGAAAGGGTAGTAATAACACTTGGAATTTAGACTTTTGACTACTTTCACACAGAGTTGCAGGAATATCAGATGGTAACCTAAGGTGGGAGATTTCTTTGTTAATTTTATTTGTGTGTGTCTATCATACCAGTCTGTCATCTAATCAGCATAATCCAAAAAATCTCTAGGAATGAAACTTGGAGAGCAAACTGTCTCCCAAATGGTATTTCTTTTGTTACACCATCTAGTCAGACCCACCAGCTTGTAGATAGGTTGTGAAGTATGTTTTTCAAATGTTTGTGATATGTAACTGAATTGAATGTGTTGAAAAGGAAAAAAAAAAAAATTAATGTCAGTAAACAAACTGACTTTATAACCTTGCTATATTCGAAAGGTTATATGAACTTTGAAGGAAAGCTAAGGTATACTTTTGCTGTAATGTGTTACAGAGGTGCACTGACTAGCTTTGTGTGAGCCAGCTTGGGTATCTGAAACAAGGTGGCTAAATCCGAGCTTCGTATGGTTAACTTTCCCTTCAAGAAGACTGTTTAAAGTGGACTGTGGTACACTAAACCGTTGTCTTAGTTAAAGGAGATTTTTCTTGCACTATATTTTTTTTCTCCTTAAGCCATTTGCTGCAGGAGTACTTGTGGTTTCTTTTGAAGCAACTAATAATACTGTCAGAGCATTGCAGTTCCAGTGAAAAAGGACCATTTCAAATTTTAATGCATGTAAAGGACATTTGACTTTGTTATGATGCAGTCTGGGATATGCAAAAAAGAGCTTTTTAGTCTAGAGAGAAGATAAGCAGGAACTGTTCACAGAGGTCAAATGTCATCTAAGAACTCTGACAAAATAAAATAGTATTTCATATAGTTCCTTCATGTCTCGCTTCTTACTTTTCTCTGTAATTATAAATAAAGTACTGCACTGGATCTTGTTTTAAAATAATCCTTCAGAAAAGAAACACAATTATTCCATCTGGTGTATTGCAAGCATTTTAGAAAAAGTAATGCAAATTGTGATGTATCTCAAAAAAAAAAGTAAGTTACACATAAGCACATACACATGCAAATGCTAGCCCATATCCCCAACAAGCTTATCCAGCACCTCAGCTGTCAGTGTGACAATGGTTAAAACTCACATTAAACAAGGAACTTCATGCAAAAAAATGATGCTCTCTAGTTGAACTGTTCTGTCCTACCCCTATGTTTCACAGCGGGACTTCTCTCTGGAACTTTCCTCTGCTCTCTTGCCTGGCTTCTCTTACATAAAAAAGGGAAAAGAATCGTGTATTCTGGCAGGGAAACAGGAAGACGACAGAAACAATACTGAATTTGCACTGCTCACAGCAGAATGTAACAAGTATTCACAAACATTCACACCCGAGTGACTGTAGCATTTTTTTTTCACCTTTGGCTTTCCTCAGTTGTTGCAAGGGATCTCTCCTGGAATTTCCATTATCCACTTATCCTCTACACTTGGATTGCCTGTCAGCTGCTGCCGCCTCCGTAGTACATTTAAGAGAGAAATTTGACATTTGAACTAGTAGCTATGGTTGCAGGCAATCTGCTTTGTTTTTGGTCTAAAGGAGCCACAAATTAAGATCGCTTTGCAGCATCTGGATAAGCATTGCCTTTCCCATATATAGAACATCCATCTTTACTGTGACCACATTTACTGGTTGCTGAACATACTGGAAATTTGCATAGATTAGGTGAGTCGACAGAAGACAGATTATACTTCCTGTTTTGGGAAAATCTTTTACTTTCCTCATCTGCTTGAGGATTACTGTCTTACGCTTTGCATCTATGTCTTTTCCCTATCATACATACCCTTTATTTTTACACAGATTAGTATGTTGAAACAATTCAGCTGAATGGGTGTTTCCCTATAATAAATACTTGGTCTGAGTGTTTCTAACTTTTAAGATCTGTTTAAATCCAAGTACAGGGTATGCATCACTGAGAAGAACAAACTAGAATAGCAGTAAAAAGTCATATAATACTTCCATGATGGGTTTAAAATTGGTAGCAATGAGAAAGGAATTAGGTACATAATTTTGATCTTTTGCTGAAAGAAGACGGACAGTCTATTAACTGTGTGTTACACCATATAGTTTACTGAGCAAATAGTGTTCCTTAAATCATTACAGGATATGAAAGCTTTTATGGAGTTAAAAAACAAGAACAGGAAAAAGGGGTGTGTGCAGTCTTTGGTTTATGTTGCACCCAGTACTCTAGGAGAATAAAGCATCGGTTTAAGTGACAGGGAACTGAAAATGGGGGGCAAACATCTTCTAAGCATGCTTTGGTACCAGGTTGATGTGAACCATGAATTCCAGTAAGTGTTTGTTCCCTCCTGACACTAACACTTGAATCTACAGCCCCCATGGCTGTTGCTAGGAGGAAGTTACTAGAAGATGGATACTTTTAAAATTTTCTTGTTCCTCCTCTCCAGTACTTGCTGATACATTTCCATTGTTAATTTCTGTAAATGTCCTGTCCTTATCTTAAAACTGACACCCACTACGTAAACAAGAATTATAGCCAGTTGAAAACTCAGAAACTATGCTGTTATGGGAGATGGAAAACTTAGTATTTTGGTGGATTCAAACTTAGAAGTATGTGCAACACTTGTAGAAGAATTTTACTCCCAGCAGAAAGACATTAATGAATTGAACTCTAGCCATTGAACTATCTGACTTGACAAGCCTAATTCTGTATTTGGTCTTTTGTGTTGGTCTGTGTTGGTCTGGTCATTCCTGTCTTGGATACCAAGTCTGGATTTCTGTTAGCTGGTTTTCCAAAGGTCTTCTTCCTGCAAGCAATGCATATGATACCCTTTGGAGCATTTTGATGAAGAATGTAAGGTATATAGATCACACCAGTTTGGATAAAATAGCATACTGTTTAATATTAATGTGTTTACTCTGTACCAGATTTACAAAACTCCTGGGTCTACTCTGAAAATTGCTCAAATGAATAGTTGGTAAAAGAAGTAATCTCTTACCTGAACAAACTCCAGAATATCAAGTGGGGAAACAGAAGCTTTATTTCAATAGGGTTTATCCAGATTGGTCTACATTTTATACTCAACATTATTAAGAATTATTCATAGAGTCATCATTGTATTTCATGCTGGTAACAAGCTTAATCTGGAAAGGCTTGGGAAAATACACTCATCATTTCCATACCTACCTCGTTATTCTTAATTTGAATTGCAGCCATTGGTTAAGTCTTAGATAACATAAAAACTAAAATGACATCAACTGATCATATGGAACAATATGCATCAAAATGTGCCATGAGGATAATTCATTAGATTTTACAGGATAGCAAAACTCACCAAGGCGGTCTGTGTGTGTGTGTGTGTTTATGTGTGCAATCTGCTGAAGCTGAAAAAACGACTGCTTGATGAGTGCTTCTTCCTTTGTACCAGCCTACCCACTGAGCTGGTAATTATTCTTGCTTTTTATCTAATCATTATAAGACAGAAAACAATCTTTTTTCCTGCTTTCCTCCTTCACAATTCACACATAAAAAAGTCTCTGTATTCTGAATCCATTTTTAATTTTCCCCTGTTCTTCACAATTAATTTTAAATGTTTTAAATTATATACACCCTAATTAATGCTCTTCAAAAAATAACAGTGTCTTTATGAGACAGTTGTACTGATCTCCTATCCCATTCTCACAGACACAGGTCTGAGCAAAAATACCTGGAAGGTAAAGAAAAATCACACACGTTCAATCAAAGTGTGTCAGAATATTCAGGAAGGCATTGAAGAAGAAATAGCTAATCCCTGATTTCCTTCAAATGAAGCAAGTTGATTATACAAATAACACTGAAAAGCAATAATGACAAGTCATTTTAGATTTGTAATTGTGAGACATTTAATAAAATACGATTTTATAATCACAAAGCTTGAATTTCAAGAGAGCCTAAATCCCATTGAGGCACTAAAATCCCATTTAGAGAGACTAAATCCCATTGAATTTCCCTTTTAAAACTGTATTTCTGGAGTCATTCAGTATTGACATTATTTATTTATAAATAATTTTTGAGTATATAAACTTCATGTAACTGTATAGTGGAATATGTATACCTGACTGAAATGAATATATTACAAATTGTTCAAAACAAAGGCAGTTTCTTTGGTCTATGTCTATACAGAGCTCAGTATTACAAGGACACCCAAGCTCATTACACAAACATAGTAACAACAGTAGCAGCACCATTAATACTGTATTTCATGAGGTCAATTGTATTTCCTTAGAATTTTATATCTTACATTTTATAAAGTATCATATACCGCATATATCAAATGTATTAGACAAAGGATTTAGTAGTAGTAGTTGTAGTTGTATATATTCCTGTATTAGAACTAGAGTCCGACAGATTATAATTCCATTTAAATGAAAAAATGCATGTATACCAGAAAACAACACAGGTATATTCTGGCAATTTAAAGAACAACTCAGAGGAAAAATTATGCTGAACATAGCTCATAATATTACAAATTTGAGTGATCCTGTTCTGAAAATGTTGATTCAAGATGTTGTCTTAGATGTCCATGCTTGTAGAATGTATTCATTTTTGGTTTCTCCTTGTAGTAAAACCAGAATGGGATAAAAGACGTGCAGTATTAAGAGTCTGATAACAATGAATACAGAGAATTGAAATGAGAGAAAGAGGAACGTTTAGGAGAAAAAGGAGAGGAGGAGGGGAAGAAAACAAGGAGTGAGAAAAAGCAAAAGAGAGAGAAAGTTAGAATGACAGCTGTACAGTAAAGGAGGAAAGCAAAACCAACCCACCAGTATTTATGGTAAAGATTTCTGTCTGAAGTTACTTTCAGACTATTTCGATCAGTAATGTGTTACCCTTCTTATTGGACTTTTTTCTTAGGCAGCTATTGAAATCTTGCAGATTGTTACTGCCAGGATTTTAAAACATCTCTCAGGTTTCTTCCAGAGGTGTATGTCTCACTAGTAACCAATCATTATTCCTCCCACAGAAGATTAGTGTTTTTCTTTAGCTTATACATAAATCTTACAGTCATCAAATTTATCCTATTTAAATTGTTTGTGTATGGAAGATATTGAAAAAGCATTTTCAAAGTCTGTTAATAACAGTGGCACGATAATGTCCTCTCCCCATCAAATCATGCTTGAATTCATATTACTAATTTTCAAAATTTCTTTGGTACATCTAGATTAAAAGTAAATCAATTAATATCATAATGGCAGTCATCAGTTTTAAAGTAGAATTATGAACATTTTGTGATATGTCTAAAATATATACCAAATCCAAACAACAGAATCAAAAGCCAAAATGAAATGACTCATGTAGAAATGCTGAGAAACAACAAAGCAACCAACATCCAGAAAGGAATCCAGGGAAACCACATGGCTTGAAACAAAAGGAAAACAAACTGGGTAATGGAAGGCATGCTGTGCAGAACAAGCAAATACAAACAGCGTACCATAATGTACAGAAATCACTGAAATAGGATATGAAATACAAGAAAAGGATTAATGAGGCAGACAGGAAGATGGGCTCCTGAAGTGCCTAATAATAATAATGAAAGGGAAGAAGGAAATGGAAGAGCAGTATGGCTAAAGAAAATGTGTTGCGCAAAGCCCATCTTTCCACTGTTTTTGCTTTGACACTACTTTAAAACAAGTGGGGTTTTGTCTAGGGGTCTAATTCGAGGCATAAAGCTAAGAAAGCAGAATCTTTACACCCTGATACCCTTCTGTGAAAGAAATACAAAGGGAATATTGAACTCCCATTTTTAGAGCACCCATTTTGCAGAGTGTAGTATTTTTATATAGGTATCTTTTAAACTGCTTTCTATTGACCATGCAGTGTCATGGCATCTGTTTGACAACACAGAAGGGTAAGAAGTAGGATGTAGAATAGTAAAAGGAGGCAGATTACAGAGCTGTTGGAAGAAGCAGAGTGACACTAGTCTGTTTTCAACAGCAGTTTCATTTCCAAACTGCCTCCTGGTAAAATGGTGTCAAACATATTTCTCACCAGCCCCAACTGCAGAAAAATCTGCAGACTGCAGAAAAATCAGCAGGCTCCAGCTGAATGATGGCTGTACAAGGTGTAAGGAAGTGACCAAATAGACCCTGAATGTTTACAAGTTGTTGGTATGAAAATGAACTGATTAATTACAGAAACTTTAATGGCTTTAAGAGTTCAGGAAGATGTAGGGCAAGAATTTTGGTGAAAAAGTAAGAATTTCAGTCAATGATAAAAGGGTTACTGAATCCAGGGAAAATTTTACACTTAAGTCCCCATTTCTATGGCTCAAATAGAAGACTTTGTCCAGACTCCTTTCAATCAAATTCTAACTTTCTTGTTTTGCTGTTCCATGAATAAATGCTTTAAAAATAATGACGTTAGAACTGGTAGCAGTATAGATCTACTGAGTGTATGTTTATTAACATACTGATGTAGACTGATGAAAATGCCATCACCTTGTGATTTATCTCTTCTTAAAAAGGTACCTCGCATGAACAGCTAGCCAGAAAATGAAGACGTGAGTGCTGGTAAAACAGACATTAAAATCCTGAAGACAACGAGGAAAGAAAGAGGAAGCCTTTGTTTTATTGCAGTTTTCCTACTCGGAAGGTTACTCTGAAGGAAAAGCAAAACAGGTGTGTCAGATCACATGAGCATTTCAGAAGGCTAAAAGGCTGTCTGAAAAAAAAAGGGTCAAGGTGAACGCACCTGCTGCAAAGATAAAAGCAGCTGTTCAGGCATGGTCTGAGGATAAAAGCCTGTGTCTAAGGAAGGGGAACAGCATTTTGACAGCTGGAGAGTATAGAGTTCCCACCAGAGACCACCTGTGAATGGAAGAAATAGAACCACCTTCACAAGACATCAGCTTTCAAGTAGAAAGAACCACAGGACTTCTCTTTTCTTACCCCGTAACTGCATCTTAGCATAACCTTTCACCCAGCCATCTCCTAAGTATTTGAGACATGATCTATGATTCAGACTGGTCCCTGTCAATAATGGAGAAAAGAATTCAACCTTGTTCTTTTTTAAAAAGTGTAACTATACAGAGTCCACAGTGGGAATGGTTTGTTTCAACTGTATGACTAATCTGCAGGTATCATCTTGTAACTGCACATGCAAATAGCTCATTACATCAATCCATTATCACAGACAAGTACTAGATGTGCTGCCATTGTGATTGTACCAAACCTAACTTTCGTAAGAGTGAAGCTCAAAAAAAGCATTAGGAGTCTATGTTGCCAATAGCAAAGCCAATGAAAACAGAAAATGCTGGAATGGAAAAGCCGTTCATTATTGGATGTGTTAGTGGAACTAATTTCATGTTTAAATTTCTGTCACTTCATTTTAATTCTAGTTGCTTGCTTTTAATGGAGATTAAATTTATTTATAATACTTGTAACAAACTTTGAGGGTCCTTTCATTCGACTTAACCAAATCTATCACTTGCATTCCCTGTCTTTTTTTGTGGAAATGCAACATTTTTCGCTAGTATCAAACACTCCGAATGCTTTGTTACTTCAAGTAGGCAGTATGTATCACTCGGCTGTTCAGTTTATAATGCAGGCTCATTACCATACTCATTATTGTGAATTATGGAAGTTGCCTGGTTGGCCTTCATTAACCATCTGGCACTTAAACACTAATTTGTGGTTATATATAATGTTAATCTTACAAAAGCACCTGAACATCCACTGGAAATGTGGATTTACTTTGGTTCTCAGTATTTTTGCAAGACCTCAATGATTGTTCCAAAACCTTATTTTGCTCTACCTTTATTATTTTATTTACATACATGGATGACATCACACAATTGCATGCATGCAATAACAGAGAGAATTTTTTGCCCTTCTTCTACTGCCTATTCAATAAAGTGGTTGTTTGTCTTAGCCAGTGGCTGATTTAATGAAGCCTTGACCAGGATCAGCTTTTCAGACCATGCTTTTCACAAAGCCGTAGTTTTGGGCCCAACACTTTACAGCTTGGCTTTACTGCTTTAGATAAGTTTCCAAATTTCTTTTATAAGTTGCTTCTGAAACATTCAGGAAAATATATTTTTAAAAGTACAATATTTCACTAATTCCATTCTAGTGCCCACAAGGCATTAGAGTCTAGTCTTACAGGATTTGAAGGAGAAGTAATGCAGCTTGGATATAGCTCCTTTTTCCTTTTGAATTCTGTAAAATTTTCATTCCAGGTCTTGATCATTCATGATCTTCAGTGGAAACAAAATAATTTGTAATTAGTGCACTCTCACTATCAAATAGATTAAACCATCAAGGTTTCCAAATATCCATTTTAAAACACTTCGAAGATATCTTATAAATATTGTATTATGTGAACAGCTTGAAAACTTCTGTAATGTCAGAATCACTCTCTAGAACTTTTGGGAAATGTATTAACCTCAAATTACAATGTCTGCATCTTCAGCAAAATCTCCATCTTTCTCAGTTGTATATTTCTTCAAATTATTTGCCTGAGCCTCGAGACTAGTATTTTTTAATAAGCTTTTCCAGCTGAACAGTTGCTTTATCTAACTCACGGCCTTGTGTTCCTGTGCCATTAAGAAAATTCACCCCAGCATTGACAGTGTATATAGTTCCCCAAGGCCAGCAAAGCCCCGTATGATGAAACTTGGAGATTAATCGCTTGTTGTTGAGGGTTTCCACAAAAAAGCACCGGGAGCAAGTTCTGTGTGACCAAGAAAAGTCACTGATCCATTTAACCCCTTTGCAGCAGTGGCTGGTGAACCGAGGTACCAGAGCCCCATGGTGGAAGATTTATGCACCTAAAGTGGGACTTAATGTGGGTGTGGGTGTAAGTATCTTGATCTACAACTAGGATTTTGAAAGGTGATCCTAACTTGCTACCTGATCCTGGATGAACCTAAAGGTGACACACCTGGTGCTGCCTTTCACAGACTGATGCAGAACAAATCCTCAGAGCCCATTTCAGAGCATTCATGTGTTTTGAAATGAGCTACAGTGTTTCCTTCTGTTCTCATATTCAATTCCATTCTTCCCCTCAAAGGATATAAACACACATTTTATGACTTTCTTAAGAGTTTGCTGTGTATAAGCTACTGTGGTTAGAAGATTAGGTGGGTAGGAAGGCTGCTGAAGTGTCATTGCGCAACAGAAAAGAGAGGATATGTGCCATCTTGTGAAGTAGGTAGTTGGAGGACTTAGATGGCAGCATGGCTTCAGGTGTTTTCTCCCTACATGTTTTTCATCATGCTCCATATATTGTCATGGGTGAATGCATAGGGTAAACTCTCAATTACACATACTTTTCTCTTCCTGAGGCTGTGCTTAGTAAAGAAGAGAGCCCTATTAAGAGCTTTTAAAGAAGGACTTTTGGCCTCCTAAGGAACTGATTCTAGCAGAAGGTGATGTCTCCAAAGCATGGGATCGTGTTTGCTTTGGTGAGCTCAGCAAACCCTGTAGACCAGTTCTGGGTGGTACCCCAATCAGTGTGTTGTCTGTTTGTCCCGTGTTGTCCCATGTGCCATTCAAGAAGTTCATGCATAACATTAACTGGGTTCTATCCTCCGTTCCTGGGCCAAGAAGCTAACCCAGCTTTTAATTGGCGGTGTTACTAGCAGTAAGGGCGTTTCTTCTTCCCTCCTGCAAATGTTTTGTTCCTCACACATATAAGAGGCCTGTGTTTTTAGAGCAGAATGCTGTCCAACAGGAACAAAGAGAGAGTGTGAAGCTACCAACATAATAGCCTGGTTATAATGCTGTGTCAAGGAGCAGTAGTACAAAAGTAAATCATAGACTTAGTATAGATGAAAATTAGGTAAATTCTGTATTGTCCAGATTTAAAGCAGATAAACTCCACTCCCCTGCATTTCCCCTGAACTATGCTATCAAGTAGATAATATTGACCATTCTTCTGCTGGGAACATGCAATTTATCTAGAAAGTTCCTGATTATTTTGGCCTGGGCCTACAAGTTAAATGAAATAGATATTCAAACATAAGGAGGACATAGCCAGACTATCAGTACTATCAGTGAGGCTGACAGTAAACTAATCTTAATATAATTAAATTGCAGACACTCTACAAAAGCTTCCTTTTAAATTGAATTACCATTGAGATGCTGCATTAGTGATCTCAGCAGGTATGCCTTATTAACTAGGATTGGGACCATTATGCAAGTATCATTATGCAAGGGTAAATGATAAGACCTGTGAGAATCTGTGAACAAACCCTTGGTCTTCTGGCACTTGGTAAAGCTGTCTAGGACTCTGAGCACCTCAGCAAGGTATGATACTCGCCATCCTCACCAAAACTACCAGGAGTTTGTTCCTAATAAGTACGAAAGGGAGAAAGCATTCTACAAAATGTGTGCGAGCCTGTTCACAGTTTGAGAATAAAGCTCTACGTGTTTTCCAGACATCAGATTGACAAAACCTGAGCCCTAATCTTTAACCTTCTCTTTCTAGTAAAATAAAGCAAATACACTAGAAACAATTTCTTTGTGCAGACACCTCCTGCCTCTGAGGCATTTTCTGCAGTGCTTTCTGTCTGTATGAAGTCCCCCGGCAGCCGTTGGGCAGAGGGGTGATGCTGCAGACCCCAGGCGGAGGTGGGCCGCCCCTGTGGAGCTGCCAGCGAAAGACCCCTGCGTGGTATGTATGTAGGGTATAGCTCTTTACTGAGAGAGTGGTCAAACATTGGAAGAGGCTGCCCAGGGAGGTGGTGGAGTCACCATCACTGGGGGTGTTCAAAAAACATGTAGACGTGGCACTTCGGGACATGTTTTAGTGGGCATAGTGGTGTTGGGTTGATGGTTGGACTTGATGATCTTACAGGTGTTTTCCAACCTTAATGATTCTGTGATTCTGTGGTTCTGCTCTTACGCCCTGCTCTAGCTGCCTGCTTCTGGCCCCCATTAGAGGTCCAGGTGGGTGGGCAGCTTGATCCTTTAGGGCTTGTTTTTTATGTCCTCCTGCACTTTCTCTGTAGACGAGCTAGCCTCATTCCTTATTTAAATAACATAATTTTAACTAATGCTTTCATTACCTCCTTTCTCGTTTTGAGTTCCCATTTGTTAAATTCTACTGACAGTAGGAATAGCATAAGGAGTACGCTTTCTGGATTCACTGTTTGTATGACAGTTATCTTACTTAAAATAAGGCTGTATATGACCAGTTCATTGCAATAGATGGAATAGATTTCCATTCATAATAACACCTAATGATTTTTGAGCTATTTTCTTGATTTGTCAGCCTTTGTTCTGCCTTCAGATTCTCAGAAGTCAACACTTCAAATAAAGGATTTCTGCTCTTTGCTGTACTAATACATACAATTAAGCTCAGAGGCTAATAGGTCTCCGGATTGTGATGGGATCAATTAGCTATGCTATTCCTTTGGGAAAATTGCCAGAATAATAGAAGCACAATGATAAAAAACAGAAAATTGTTTGCTTAAATGAAACTGTGCTTCTCCATCTTGTATTATTATCATTAGTGGTAGTACTAGCTGTGAATTAGCAGGAGTAAACATTGTAGGAGTAGGTGTATTTAGTAACAATAGAAAAATCATCTTGTATGTAATCAACATGTACTGACTGATGTGTGCTTCCAAACCAGTGCACAAGCTAACCTATAATGAGGATTTCCACAATGCTGTCTGTTACTTTCTGTTTCTCTTAAACCAACACTCATTCTTCTTAAATATTCTGAAATACAGTATGAATTTTCATATAATCGGAGCTGAACAATTATTAATTTAAGCACCTTTGAAACATGAATTGCCATTTAGAGTAACTATACTGTTTTCCAAAGAATTAAGCCCCTAATGTAGGCATATACAGAACTTTGAATTACATTTTATAGTGCCTATTGCAAACCATTTTGTTCTACCAGAAAATCACATTCATTTCTGAATTGTACTGTCAGTTTTATTGATCTTTATTGCTTTAGTCACTGTTGCCATAGCCTCTCTACCTTGTTCAAGAGAATGTATCAGTGTAGCCCTTTCCTTTGAAAGAAGAGATTACATTTTATCAGAGGTTAAGGCTGTCTTTGTATAAACAGTTGTTACTGCTGCTGTAAAACTTGCTTATTTGGAGACTGCCCAGTTGTTCACATATTTGATCTGAAGCAATACGCATACATTTTCCAGGAAACATTGCATGGATAAACTTCAAATTAATTTCACTATTATTCTGTGCAGCTGCACATTGTGATTAGGTGGCAGAAGCCAGTAATCACTGGCTAAACACTGCTCTGTATTTTGGAATATCTCTTTTTGAGAGTATTTGTGAGAGCCATTACAACAGACATTTCTGGGCAGATACTTTTGAGTAGGTGTCTCAGTCATCGCCTCGATTGTGGGTTTGTAATATGCATTGCATGCTGTCTTCAGCCTGCAAGTTCCTGGAGAATGGCTATTTATTTTGAATTCTTCATGTATACAATGGTGAAGCAGCAATCTCTGGAGGACAGCGGTATTACCACCGCTGAGTGAGATTTGCCTTTGCATAATTACCTATGTGTTCTTCTTTTTGGATGCTGCTTGTTCTGCTTAATCTTGCATTGCTTGCCAACTTGAGGTGAAAGCACAGTTAAGACGAAGTGTCGTGTTGCATAGTCTCTGTGCTGGCTCTGCAGACTTCCTGGTGAGTCAGAAAAGCTGTCTGTCAGCGTTCTAAAATCTTGTCTTGGCCTTATCACGGCACCACTAGCTTTTTCTCACATTCCAAATGAACATCAAAGTGTTCAAAGTCAGGGGATCTGCTTCCATCTGTGAACATATAACTGAAAATAAATCAACTAAGAATTGCATTGGACTGCAGAATGTGGACTGTACAAGGAACAGGCTGGACCAGGTTGTCCATAGGAAAGAGCTACATATTCATTTGAGTTATGGGTAAATAGTCATCACAGCAAGAATGTGATCAAAACCTGCACTGCTTTTATACGTGTGTGGTAATCCATTTTTAATCTAGTATTCCTTTCATGTTCCTGAGTGTAATATGATTATAGTGGGCATTATTATCTTCATACAAAATATTCCTTCTCTTTTGGAAGTTTTGCAAATTGCATACATATATTTAATGTACTTTATATTATGTAAGTTTTTCATCAATACAGAGCAAGCTGAAACTGCATTGCATCAGAAAACTTTCTGTAATTACACAGTATATTTAGATATGTCATACATTATAAAATAAATTACTCCCCTTGCAGCTCAGTAGATTGGACTGGCCTTTAGGTTTCATTTACAATGATCCAGAACACTGGTAATTAACTTGCAAAGCCAGTCCATGAATATACAGTTGGAAGTATCTGCTATTTTGAGGAGGCAGATTTAAAGGGAAGAGAGCACAGAAAAGGGCACATTCATTTTTCTGTCATGTTTTGATAGTCCAGAATATCTAAGGAGATTGCTTTTGTATATGGACAACTACACTTACACTTAAGAAAGGCTGCCATATGGATACTGAATAGTTGAGAAAGGACATCTGGTGATATACTATTTTAGAAGATTAATAATTATTTTTTCTTACCAGTGCTGTTTCATAGTGGTAACACGAGAAACCAATTTTCAAAGTTTCCTATAAACTTTTGAAGTTTAGCATTCACTTTCAAAAGTATATTTCTTGAATTTTTCTTCTTTGTATCTGGAAAAAAAATATTATGGGTGACAATATCCTGTATTTTAATACTGCCCCCATCCCCTCTCTCGCCCAGTACATCTGTCTAAAAGCTAGATTCTGTGAGGTACAGAATATGGTGGCCAGCTACCAATAAAATTCTTAAACATGTACTTAGCTGTCACTGGAGCCAGTAGGATTTAAATGTGTTTAAGTCCTTTGCCAAGAAGGGAGCTTTGCTGAAATAGGATTCATATGCAGCATTGTTAAGGAGTTAATTCCAACTTCTTTTACTTATTCAAGAAGTTTTATTTATTCACTCTATTGTCTACCTTCCTGCAAAAAACTCATTAAAACTTGCTTTAAATGATTGTTCAAGTAACAATATGAGCTGTGGGGACAATAAAAAGCAAGAGCTACACATATCACCCACTCTGAAGAGCATAAGTGCTAATTAGAAAACTTTGCAACTTTGACTGAAAATGGTGCAAACCAAATTAAAAAAGAGAAATTGCCACTGAATTTGCGCATTTTCTGTGTGGACATCTGTCAGTGGCAGTGAATCCAAAACACACGAACAAATGGTGATAATTATAGTGACAACATACATGACTGAGGAGAGCGCAGATGAGCGCAGATGAACAAGCTCTCTGTCTCATTTACTCTGAGACACTTAACAAAGTAAAATCTTCAGTCCTCTTACTCACTTCTGTGCTGAATAAGGAGTAGATCAGATTTTGGTGATGGTCCTGAGAGGAAAACAGTGGGATTGTTTGTTGAAAAATTTCCATCTGAACTGAATCCATGGGTATAGAGAAAAGAAAGAGGTAGGTGTGGGAAAAGCTCTGGTTACCCATTACCCAAGGAAAACAGCTCACTGGATATGACTGTGGAAGATAATCTGCTTCATGAGGGAAAGTTAAACAGTAATTTATTCCCCACAAGTTGGAAAGAAAATAGTACTGGAATACACTTTCGTCCTAAGCCACTGAACTATAAGAGTGTGCTGAACCCAGTGAGTCAATATAGCCTAGAAAATAAAGTATTCTCATTTTATTGGACTGAAAATTACCAGCTCAGTAGAGCCCCTGGTTTTATGATGCATTAGAATTTCTCCCAAAAGCCATCACCAGCTAATAACTTACCCTTACCAGGGCTCTGCTACCAAAGACCTCTCTCTCCCCTTGTCTTCAAGTACTAACGGCCATCACACCTTTTCCCCTGTTAATAATAAGCTTCTTTGCTCTTTTATGTAAGCAAGCTCCTTTTTTTCCCCTCTTCACCTTTTTCTTTTTTTTTTTTTTTATTCTGGTTTTATAGCTGGTTGAAAGGTTTCATTTAAAGCCATAGCAATTGTTTCCAGCCTGAAGAGAAACCTGTTGTTTCTCTTTTAGACTTGAAGAATGGATTGCATGTCTGATAGCCTGCTTTTTACCAACAGTATCAGTTAGTATAATATGGGATGTAACCTCTCCCAGGAATCCTTTTCTCATTCTGGTCCACAGGGACTTTAAAATTCATTCAAGTACACTTGATGAATTATGAGTACTGTGCCTGTAAGACACAGATGGACACCTGCACAGCTTGTTTGTAAAATTATTGCTGTATCTAACGGCAGTCAATCACTGGGCAGACACTATCTAGACTGACAGATGAAAAAGCTTAAAAAAATTATAGGGACATTAATATTGTCATGGGCAGCAAGAGCCTGTCAACCTACTGATTTTGGGGACACGTTCCTAAAAATTGGCCAGCATGAGAATCATAAAGCCATTTGACCATGTAAACCAGAGATAAACCACTGCAAACAGATTTTTATGTTTGTCAGTCACACATCTGTTATAAAACATGGAGGTCTCATATATGGTTGCTCAATACAGTATTATTTGTACATAGCTTATGTTTTTAAGAGTCCTGTATAATGCAAAAGCTGGTAACCTAATTATTTTTAAAAATACAATGTTAGAAAGCCGGCACTTCATGTAAACATATTTTACAACCAAATCCAAAACCAACCACAGTAATATAAACTTCTTGATACAGTTTTACTGTTAGACAAGAACTAAAGGTTCAAAAAGGAAAAAAAGATTTAAACATGGATTCCCTGTTGTAGCTAGTTACATTCTATAACTCTTCAGGGCTCTTGGCTTTAATAGCCAACAAGCTAGGTATGCACACTGTTTACCGTAAGAATAGCTCATTACATGAGTGATTGCTCCAGCTACAAACTACAGAAAGTCATGGCCCCAGTTTGTTCTTTCTGCTTCTTAGTGGAAAATTCTATTCTATTGGTCTGGCCCTGGAAGCACTTATTCCACAGTGGTTTGATTCTATAGTAAGTAAAAGGAAAGCAGAGGTCTTGTGTCATGCCCTTCACTTCTCTTATTTCTTATTTGAGGGTAACGGTTTCTGCTAAAAGCTGTTTCTTTTTATTTTCTTCTGTTAATCATAATCTGAATAGCAGTACACTTAATGACACACTGAAAGCCTGTTGGCTAAGAGTTCCCATTCTGAACTGTATTTTAACGTCAGTCTGTATGACTACTTTTCCATGACTGTGCACAGAACTCAAATATTTGCACATGCAAATCTAGTAAATCCAGTAGCTGCCTGAACAAACACAAGCACACTATTGAAACTTCCCATGAGCTTTTTTTAGAAAACCTGCCATAAGAATCTGATTCAAGGTCTAATTTTATCTGACAAAATACTCAAAGTCCATGAAAACCAGAAACCAACACTGTTTTCACGCATATTCAAAGGCTGTATTGGTAGGCATTGGTAGGTATTCGTCATTCTACTATTTATTATGCATTTATAATACATTATTGATTTATTATGTATTTGTATTATTTTGCGTGAATGACATATTACTGTCTCACTGATGCCCAGCCCCATTCCAAGAGCCCTGCATGTAGCATTGATCTTTTCCCACCCCCACTTCTGATCTTTCTATCCCTCTTCTCCAGCTGCCCTGAACCTTCCTGTCCTACACTCCCATCCTCTTTCCCCAGGATACACCTCATCTGGGGAAAACTTTTGATTCTCCTTCCATTTACAGAAAGGAAAAGAGGAAATAGTGTAGAAGTTCAGGACTGCATCTGTCATTTTCATGAAAATACTTACTTTCTTTCCTTCCCCTTCCCTTCTCTTCTCTGGCCCCCTCCCACACCCCCTTTCCCCTCTCCCTCTCCCCTCCTCTTCTGCCATGGGGTGGAAACCACACTAATCAGTTCTGGTTTGTTTTTTTTTTTCCGGGTACATGTGGTCTCTGTCAGTGACGAACCTGGGTACTTTTAAAAGCTTTGGGCATAAGGAGGAAGAGAACACCGTAACATTGCATGACTGATTGATAAATATGCATCATTGTTTAGGCTCATAGCCAAAGCTACTATTAGTCCTATTACACAAATACTGGAGCTTCTGAAGCGCCCTGTGGAAAAGTGCCATATTCTCAAACAGTGGGACATGCAAGACTTTTGAACCATTATATGGTCTGAATGGATAAACATTGGGTTTATCCATTTTAAACATGGATTCTGGGTGATAAAGGCGATATGATATTTTATGTACCGCAGACTGACAACATTGCTGCAATGAGGAATGACACATTTTTAACATCTCACAATTCCTCAAGGCTAACTCCTTACCAGTGCTGGTCTCTGCGTGTGACATAACCAATTTTCTTTCCAGTAGATAGAAAACCTTGTAGTTATGAGTAATGAATTCCTGGCAATTGGATAATAACAACTCCCTACACTAATTTGTTAGCATCAGTGTCCATGGAATGAGTTCCTTGCTGGTGCGGGCAGGTTGGGATGAACACAGAGGGGAGGAGGAAGGTGATGCTCTGTGTGTGCGTGTGTGTGTGTGTGCACGCGTATACGTGATTGTGTTTATAAGGATTACTTGGGTCATTAGAAAATCCTCACATGTTCGAATTCTATAAACCACACTTTTTTCTTATAGTCTATGGCAAGTACAGTAGCCAGCAATGCATAAGCACTGGATATAATCAGCCATGGAAATGTCTGATTTTCTTATTTTCTGAAGAGGTTATTTAATCATTTAGGTGTTTTCTGTTTGTATAAAAATATTTTCTCAAGCATAATAAAAACAGCTACAGTGTGCTTTTTATCCTTTTCTTTCTGTAGACTAAAATTTTAGAAATACGTCCAAGTAAGGATGAAGATTACTTTGTGTTATACAGTTACCCATTAGTCATTAAGTCATTTATTTACACTATACTTTGAACAGCCGTACTAACATTTGCAGCATGAGTCTCAGTGATTGTTAATGTGTTATACATTCACAATAGTATTTTGAATCACTACAGTTAAGTCTCTGAAGCAAATTAATGGCTTTTATTGCAAAGGTAATTAAGCTTGCTTGTAACAATTTTCAAATCTGATTGGAAAGAAGACAAGCCTAACAAGTATATCTGAAGATAAAAAAATTGTTACAATATGGCTTCATTTTTCCTCCTTAGCTTCAGATACGCTGATAGAAAAGTAACTTACTTCAAGGAAATATCACACAGTATTTTAATAAGATATGAAACATTCAGTTGTGCATGTATGTTTATACTTACGTATTCTATAAAACACATTTCTTGAGAGGTTGTAAAAACTGACAGAAATACGACTGTATGAATCTTGGTTGATAATTAGGCAAGACTTTTTGTAATTTCTTTTTTTTTTTTTGATAGATCAGTTAATGACAGAAATAGTTTAAACAAAAGTTTTTACAAAAATGCTGACAGATATTTCCAGTACTAATATATGTATGCATATAGATGCATATCTATGCATGTTTATGTATGTATATGAATGTGTATGTATATTTGTGCATACAGAGAGTAATAGAGATGCACAAATGTATATATGGGTCTGCAGTGCCCATTCACACTGAAGTGTTTTGGCTGCTCTGTCAACAGTAATGTGGCATAAGACTTCTGAGTCTTGATTCAGATATTTGCCTAATCAAATTGTTTACTTCTAGTTTACAGAAAAGGCACTGAAAAATAACTTCAGAAATAATCTTATAAGCTTTTTAGAACCTGCATAATTTTATAATCATATTTTAGAACATGACCCTGAAAAACTTTTATATCTTGAAGTCCAGTGAAGGATTGAATGATAAATATACTGCACCTTGGAGACAGAAGAGCTGTGAACTTTTCAAATGCTTTGGCAGCAAAGTGATTTGTCAGAAACAATAAAGGACTTAAATATGTCATCCAACATGAAGCAATTGCTCTCTGGGTGAACTTTTCTAAAAATCACACTAAGTTACTAAGCTAAATTAGTCCATGGGATTTCAAGAACATAACGCTGGAGATGAATATGTCCTTGTGTGTCTAAAGCTATGATTTACCCTAAACTTACAATCTAAAGACTCTTACTGGCAATTTTAAAGCTCAGAATCTTTCAGTACTGTTTCTGATGGTTACCTGAGGATATATGTCTTATGTAAGAGAAAATCTGCAGGAAACAAAAAGCTTTTCTTGATAGGTGGAAAGATGTCATGTGTTAGTTTTTATGCTATTTTATAACAATTATTAAAAGTCAATTCAAGAGTGCTGTTTAATTATGTTAAATTGGGACAAATTTGCCCTTACTTCCTACAAGTCGCGTGCTTTATTCTGCATGAGACAAACACCTCATGCAGAGGTCCTGCCTTCCTGACCTGCAAAGCACTGGATGCAGGGACCTCTTCTTGGGAGTTATCACTGCACAGTTTCCCTGTTCTTGTTTTATCCCTAGACATCTGAGTCTAGGATGTAGGCCTGAGACAGGAAACCGGGTTAAATGGACAGAATACTTGGTATGACTCATTATGACTGCTCTCATTTTATGTTCTCATAGTCCGTTTGAAGTCACCTCAGCCCAGACAGCACATAGCTCGTCAGGGAGACAGATGCAGTTAATTACTCCATTTCACGTCAACCTGGGGAAAGATAGACTTGCTGAAGCCAGTTTTAACTTAAATCACTGCAAGAAAAGGCAATAATAGACCTCCATCCCTCATTGCACTGTCACACCTCCATAGTCTTCCTCATAATTGCATGGATGGCCACGTCTCATTGAGGTCACTAAGCTTTTGACAAGCTTAGTGAGAGCTATATTAGAGAAAGCTTTCTACTGGTCATTTCTCTTTAGTCTCATTCAGAAGACTGGATCTAAACCACTAAAGGGTCCAGCTGGATGTATGCCACTAACCACTGAAACTCTTCCAAAATGTACCCCTATTTCCGTACTCCATACTTGTAGATACATAATTACACTTTTGAAAATTTTTCTGATATTACCTACTGTAAGTGATTACTTTTATTTGTTTACAATTACTTTCAGAGGCCCCCATCATTAATTCATGACTGTAGGCATAGTACAAGCCTATGACATTTTGGTTTTGCTGCACTGAACTACATTAGACGGGAAACCTCACTAAAGTCACTAGAGCTGCTTGTGCATTAAGGTACGGCTCATTGTGAAGAGAATCACTGATCTGAGCATACTATGGATAAAAATAGCAATGCAAGTGAATTAATTCTAAGATTATAAAGAATTAAAATTACATAAAGATTTTACTCTCTGATCTGCTTTCATAAATTGGCTGAAATGATACTAATGTTGCAGAAATTGTAAACACAAATTACCATGCTTTTGTCTTTTGATAAGATAAGGTGGCTGGAAGGGTGTTGTTCATATTCTTGCGCAGATAGCAGAAATAAACCATTCTTAATTGTCAGGTAGAACTATGATTAAAAGTGTTGGTCATTTTTGAAGTCTGTCAACAAAAGATGTATGTACAAAAGCACACAAACAATAGTTGTTGCAAAATAAGTAACTGAAGATGTCACACGCTAGGTAGAAATTTGTGTTCAAATGCCTACTAGGTAGGTATTGATTTGTGTGTTCAGAGCTATAATTCTTGTCCAATTTTGACATATGTATCCAGATGTCTACCTGCTGAAAATTGATTCTTTAGCATTATTTCAGAAACAAAAATCTTTTCCCATAGAAACACACATTTAGAGATTGCTGAACTCTGCACTTTCTACTCGTCTTTTTTTGTGGTAATTTCTCATGATCACAGGATACAGTACAGTGGCTTTTTAAAATTAGCCTTGTAGTTCTGCCAAAAAGGGAAAGAAGAATAAGTGCTGCTGGAGCCAGAGGGACTGTCTTTAGGATTAAGGTTATGTCTGCCCAGTATGTTCCTACTGATATGCCTAAAGACTCTTCAGTCCTATGGAGATAGCATGAGGGCTGTCATCTCCATATGATGGACATAACGGATGACAGTACTTTCAAGAATATGGTTAAATCCTTTTTATACACTTCATGTGTCCTACTGGAACTCAAATCATGTCAAAGGAAACATAGCTAAGAGACAGGCTTTGTGAAACATATTTTTACAAACTCTTAAATCAGGAAAAATGTTCCCATGTTTTTTCTTTCATTTCCTAATCAGGCTACGACTGATTCTTATATGTGAGGCCCCTTGCAGATATCGCATCCAGGCTACCGCAACACTGTACTGGCGTACAAAAATCTGATGAAACTATCTGTTAGAAAATAACTATCAGCTCAGTGGCTATAAGCACTTTCATCGTTTAGATCAGGAAAAGTACTGAATATATTCAGGAAATGTAAACAACATGCACTATGTGAAGCACTTCTGTTAACACAGAAACTCCACCAGGCACAAAGGGAACAAGAAATACTTGAGAGTCAATTCCGTAGCAGGGAGGAAGAATGAAGAAAATGGTGAAACTGTTTCTATGCAAGTCTGAGGACTTCCACATCTTAAAAGTTATACATTCCTACATTTGAACAGCAGCTAGTGTACTGACTCTTCCATTAACCAGTGAAGAGGAACCAGGCATTCATAAAATACCTAATGGTTGGACCCTGTGACTTGAAAGGGTTATTGCCTCTCACCAGGTATCTCTGTCTTGCTCTCACTATAATGGAAAGTTCAATTGTCTCCCACAAAGGCTAAAGCTAGGTTTGTGAAGAACATGTTTTCTACATAAAGAGAGACATCTCCATTACACTTCTGTGTGGAATTCATTGCCAAGCGGTATACCACCTTCTGGTGTACTTTTCTAGTGGACTTCTATAAGAAATATGCTAAGAGTAGGCTCAAGTCTTATCATTATTCATCTATAAAACAGCTGGAGCATACAAAAGCTGCAACTCCCATGTTTGGGATATTTGTGATCCTAAAAGAGCAAATTTCTTTCAACATGTTTACTTAGAAGAAATGAGAGTGAACTCAAATTGCTTGGGACAAAAGCCCCACTGAAATTAAAATGAAAGAACAGCAGTTAGATCGTATTTACATTTCAAACCAAAAAGGAGTCCGCAAAGGACTATCAAAGCCTCTTGCCATGTAGGTGGAAATATGCATGCAGATGGTCTATAGAGTTTGGCTTGCTATTACGGTGAAAACCAGTAGTTACATAATGATATCTTACATAAACATGTTTCTTTTTGATCATTTACAATTGTTTTGCTTGTTTTCTTTCACTGTTATGCATCAGTTGAAAAGTACATTTGAACAACTGGTCATTTCAGTCAAAGAGTAAATTCTACCCTACTAAATGAAGCATTTAGTACTCAGGCAATCTTTTCTGAAGCTGTTTAAAAATGGAAAAGCTATTCTATTATATCTCAAAGGCAGCTTATTACAACAGGTATGTTGTATAAAGCCTGGACTCCAAAACCACTGTATGAATCATTCTAAAAAATAGTAAGTTGTAAGCTCTAGTTAGACATATATACAAACCCCTTCCTGTAGCAGCTACCTATAATCCTCTGCTTGATATCGAGTATATTATGCAGAAATTTCCATAACACACTAACTGATGATGATAAATATCTTATGATGAGATGTTAGCCATTAACATGTTGGCATAATAAAAATTTGGGGATAATGATGGCATCTGCTTCCCTGCAATTCTAAGCAGTCTTGGGAATATTTTTTCATTTGAAGCTGTATTTATATTTCCTCTTTATTGAATAATGATAGACTCCATGCTGAAAGTATATTACATGTATGGTCTTGTAATTCTTTCTTTGATGCAGAGGGCAAAACTTTATTAAAAAAAGAAGAAAAAGTGTGTTGTAACTTTGCAAATGACAAAATGCAAACTCCGCTTCTTATGAGCTAGTCCTGTGACTTTTGTGGTTCTGGTGCTGGTAGGGAAGAAGTTTTTCTGTTTCAGGAGTTCTTGTCCTTTGCTACAGTACTTAGTAAAAAGCTAGAAACTTTTACTCATCTAGGGTTTCTGTCGTTGGTGTTGGGGAGACAGAAAGGAAGAAATAAAATAATATGGTCTAGCCATCAATGGGAAATGTTCTGAGAACAATCACAGTCTGATTCTTACCGAAAACATTGAATCAATCTTTTTGAGCCACTTGGCTTTAGTATGGAAGAAGAACCACATCTCTCTGGTGAGAGAGGCAGGGTGCTAGGGGATAGCATAGTGTAAGTATTAATTTATAATGTCCTTTTCCAAGGAAAGAGACAATAACAAAAGAAAAGGTGAGTCATGAATTTCACCATCACCAAACCTATGGCTATGATATGTGCTTTTTATAGTTTATTTCAAATGAACACGTGTTCTTTTTCCTTCCAGCTCCATAGAAAGTTTATGGAGCTGCAACATATGATACAGAGAGAGCCTTAAAGCAGTCAAGAGAAGAATCTCCCACATGTGAAGGAAATCTTCATGTAAAATTTGCTGTAGAAGGCAGGGTTATTTTACTAAGGAGACCTGAAGCTTTTCAACTGACATATCCCGTGAGGCACATGCTCTGTAGCACCTGATGTGAGAGAGCAACTGTAAGAGAGCACAAGATTTCAGCCCGCCATCATTCTGCTTCTGGAGAGGTGTGTTGCCATTTCATTTCTTCTCTCACCTCCACAGAGAACGGTGTGAACCATAGTAACTTCTCAAGGTGGTATTTTTGTTTATTGCATCACAGTATTTTAAAAATTGAATATAGCAGAATTTCCTATTTTGAAATAGATCTTTCTCACATTAATAATAATTTTCAAGGATTGTTATTATTGTTTATAAGTATATCATTTCTGCATCCTCATCTGACTTACTGTTTGTGGCAGTCTTGGTCTCTTTATACTACATGTGTGAAGTTGTATCTTTCCTGTTATCCCACCAAACATCTGTTTCTCTGTAGACATCCAAATTTGCCTATGATTGTCTGTCTTTTGGTTTACTGTACATGCATTGTTATGCAGTACATACATTTTCATTCTTTTAATAAAAGTGCAAAACAGCTATGAGCACACCCATTTGTTTAATGCTGTTGTGTGATGTTTTATAATACTATGGAGCTAAGTGGTTGCTAGAGCAATTGATTGAAAATAAGATTTGTATGACTCACTGTCATCATTTTTTTCCCCCATTAATTCACTATAATAATCATAATTCTCACTAATTTGGATTATCTCTAATTTGTTTTCTGTTATTTCAGTGTACTGGGTTACTTTATACACATATGTAATTCCTTTAGCCACATTTTTTAGTTCCTCCACTGCAGACAATGCTTAAAATATGTCATTAAAAAACCCTGAAAATCCTAATCCTGTGAAGACTTTGAAATTCAGATATGTTTTTTTCCATAAAACACATTCACTCAGGCATGAACGACAAAATGTAACAATTCAATTTATTTTTGTATAATGACATTCATACAAAATTTCATAAAATGCTTCTGAAAGACAGGAGTAATGGCAAGATAAAACCTTGCAGAACTGACAACAGTGTCTTTGGTGCATGCAGAAAGTGACAACAAAGTGGTGTGATAGATTAGAAAGAAATGAAAGTTAAAATATAAAAGAAAGAGGTAAGTATTTTGTAATTAAGTCAATAGAGTAATATTAGTGTCAGGAGGAAGTAACACAACTGGAGGTGAGTGTGGTCCATATTACTTGAATATGAACAGAGAAGTGAGAGAGAGATTAAATAAGGGAAAGTGGCAAAGGGCAAAGCTGCCAATATGTGAGAAATCACAAAGGAAAGAGTAGTTCTGCATAATCATGGGACAATCAAGAGGAGACCAAGACGAGGAAAGTAGAAGTAGATGGCTCTCAATTGACAGGGCTCTCAATTGACAATGGAGGAAATGTAAGGGGAAACCTTGTAAATAAGACGGGGAAACTTGCCTTTGTTGTGGTAGAGACTGGAGGTCCCCTGTGGTACACCACTATTCTCTGAAGAAGGATCTGGTTTCAATATTACAAACTCTTTAAATTTAGGGATTAATATCTTGGCTGGATTAAGATAGAAACTATTGAAATACCAGTGTAACCCTGTAACAACAAAGGACGGTCATTCTCAAAGCAACTGTGTTCAAGCGTTTAGGACAGCAAGAAGAAAGTGGGAGCAGAAGAAGGACACAATCACAGCTGTAATCCGCACAAGGAAGTCTGAGAAATTCTTGTAGATAGGAAAACAAAGGTAGTATTGCTATTTTTCATCTAGATTCTCAATATATCTAATTTTCCTATATCCTCCCTTTGCTCACTAGTGCAGTCTGTACTGTACTGGCTGATGATAGCAGAGGAGCTCTGGCTGAAGGCTGTCAGGCAGCAAACACTGACATTTGTCTTACTCCTTCTCCTTACCTCCATAGAGGCACCAGGTCAGCTCGCTTGTCCTTCCAGTAACTTCCATGGTCGTCTTCTCTAAGAAAAGACAGCAAGAGTTGAACACAAAGCTCTCGCTCCAGCTGCATGCACAGTTTTTAGTCACCAGTCCAGTGACCCTGCTGACCAAAGGGTCAGAGTTTGCTGGGGCTGAACTGGTTGTTCTAACATCACACTTAACACAGAGAACAATTCTTGCCAGTGATGGTCAGGTGCTAAGGGGCCCAGGCAGTGATGAAACTGCATGCATTGCTCCACTGCTGTAACAACAGAGGGGCAAAGAAAAAAGCAGAAATGGGCAGCAGCATAGCAAGAAGGGTTTTTAAGGCTTGTGAGGGTAAGTAATGGAAAAGAATCCTTAAAACTTTGGAGAAATTAGTATTAGAAGAGAAGGAGAAACAGCATCAGTGGTCAAGGTGGGAGCTATACCTGTTAAAGAACTGGATGTTCAGAGTTGGGGGAGCTGACCTGGCCTCTGCTCTGGAGATAGAGTGATGAAGGAGCTACAGTGAGTTCTGACGCCGTGATGATGGAGGTTTGGGAGGAACAGGAGGAAGAGGTGGAGATGAAAGATTTCTACATCATTTTGTGTAGCACCCATTTCGAAGAAAGGTGATTACCATTTGTTTGTTTTATTTAATTTTCATGTCTAGAATATTGGTACTGGTGTTTCACAGAACTTATATGTTTTTGCTTTTTTGTATGTGGATTTTCTTTTCAAAACAGTGTCTTTGGGTTTTCCCAACAGTGGTGAAGTTGGGTTTTTGAATATATATGCATATTTATGTGTTCACTTTCCTGAAACTATTGTGGCTTGCTTTGCAAGATACTAGAAATCTGTCCTGAAATCCACCCTATCCATTTCAAAAGACTGAATTTGTCAAATTGGAATTACATGAATTCACAAAATAGACAAAACCAAGCATTCTGTGTCAAAATAATCTCAAAGTATAATGGAATGGATGATTATGGTTTAGATCTCATTACTTCCTTAGTACTTGTAACATATCCTTAAAATTTGTGTGCAATATTTTGCACATATAACAGCATTCCAGAACTAGATTGTAATCTTTTTAATTACATGAATACTCTCATTGATTTATATGAGATGCTTCATATAAATAACCATTAAACAATGTATGTCTATTCCCCATGCTCACATTCTAGCTGGTAGTTTTATAAGGTTATGGTAATGCAAAGTGCTTGATATTAAATCCCTACTGACAAATGAGGAGAAGGTTTATTTTATTGACCAAATTGCAATGCATGCAGATTAATAAAAATATGACTTACTGGGTTCCATGTCATGTGTGTAGAGGAGCAGGGAGAATTTATGCAATTCTGTAGGGGGCATGCTGTGTTCTGAACAAGTTTATGAGTACTCATCAAGTGGAAAAGAACATGAGTTATGAGCTTCTCTTTAAAGCACTGTTATTTGCAGTAGTAAAAATGGCCAGCTTCCCCAGCTGTATGAGTTTCATACCCTACAATTTGGAGAGTTGAGGAGACAGACAGGACTGAAAGGCTGCCATTGAACAGAGACCTATAGAGACTGGAGGAAACAGCAGCCTCATGAAATTCAACAATTTCATTGAAAAGTCCTGCACCTGGGAAGGAAGAACTCCATGCTGCAATACAGTCCATCAGCATATTGTGCTGTATTGACAGGAGCACAGTCAGTAGGTGGAGGGAAGTCAATAACCCCCTCTACTCAGCACTCTTGAGACCAGCAGGTACTGCATCCAGTTATAGGGCCCCAAATGCAAGAAAGACATTGATCAATTGCAGTGAAGCTGGGCTTGTTCAGCCTCAAGATGCGAAGGTTTTGGGGGGAACCCAATAACAACCAATACTTATGAAGAGATTATTGAGAAGATGGAACCAGGATCTTCACAACAGTGTACGGCAGGAGGATAAAAGACAATGGACACAAACGGCAACAACAGAGGTTCAGACTGGATAAAAGGAAAAAAACGTTTTCCCCATGAGGACAGTCAAGCAGTGGCACAGATTGTCCAGGGAGGTTGTGCAGTCTTTATGTTCATTTTCAAGACCCAACTGGATGAAGCCCTTATCAACCTCACCTGACCTCACAGCTGACCTTGCTGTGAGCAGGGGGTTGGACTGGAGGTCGCCTGAACTCCATTCCAGCCTCAATTATTTTGTTATTCTGTGATTCTTCATGGCTCCCAAGTGGATGTTGCTCCACTAAGGATGGTAGTTGGATAGGAGGTGTACCTGCATGCCAGGGAATCCCTGTAAGAGACATTAGCAGCTCTTCCTTGCTCACTTTTTGCTATAAAGAAGGATGTGGAATACCCAGCAACCTCACTCCACTATTTATCATGCGTGATAGCCCTGGTGTGACAGACATCAATGCATTAAAAGCCACAGCCTTTCTATGCTTGTGCTATGGCTTATAACACAAAATAAGTAAAATCTGTAACAGTCAAGGTGGAAAGCCTTGTGCATGTCCTTACAGTGTAAAATGAGAGGGGGGAACACTGTTTTTCAAAAGCTGCTTACTGATATAAGAATCGAGGAGAGTGTACCTTGTTCTTCAGCCTGAGAAATGTACAAAAAAGGAAAATATGCCTGGGGAAAAGATCATAAGCCTGGGACCCATGTGCATTCCGGACCCAAGCCTGTAAAACTTCGACCAGGAATATGAAAGGGCTTTGTGTCCCCTCTTCCTTTTACCCTGGTTATACTCAACAACAGGTAAGACGTTTGACTCTTTCATGGCTCCTTTTTATTTTGGTCTCATCTACCTTGCACAGGGAAGGGAGTGAAGACACAGGTAGGATGACAGTAAACTGTCACCTGTGTCAGTCCTCTCAGTGTTGCAGAGAGCATTACTCAACCTACCAAATATTTCTTAGCTCTAGGAGTCAAAGGTTAAGTGAACTTATTTTGAGCAGATACATGTCTTTGAGTCTAGAACTGACATATGTAAGTTCGCTATCCTACAGTGGAGGCATTCATTTTCACTGCGTAGAATTGGTGCAGAGGCAGGTGCTCCTCTGCAGAGCTCTACAAGATCCTTCTATCACTCGAGTGTTGGCAATTCTGGAGAGGTGGCAGCCTTACAGCTTTTAAATGTTCACTGAGCAGGCACACACCTCTCAGAACTGTTGCATACATGTATTTTCAGGCACGGGTAACCTTCCCTTTTTATGCTGTGTGAAGGGAGGCCCAAGGACACCCAGAGCTCAGCATGTTTTTCAGGGAATATAGCTGGCCAAACAATACAGGCATGAGTGCCTGGAGCACCTGAGCACCAGGGCTATGGAATATACATGGACGGGCTATTCACAGCCACCAGACTTTTGTCTTATGAGCAAGGGTTATGATAAAACACCTTAAAACAGTTGCAATATTCATGCAGCCACAAGCTGACAAGGTCAAAGAGGTGACGACGGTAAGCCTATGGTAAGCCTCAGCTGCACTGCTAAAGAGCTCTTAATCAGTTCAGTGCCAGCAGCTACTGTAGTGGGGCTGCGTGAAAGAGCATATACTCTCTGCTTGCTATATGCTGTGCTAGCAAAGTTCCCATTCCGACAAATAAATTACATTGAAAATAGCATTGTTATTAACAAAAAATCTTGCTCTATGCAGCCTTCAAAACTGGATAAAACACGGTTGGGTGCAACTAAAAATATGCTCTCTAGCATATTTAGGATGCTGAAGAACAGTCTGGCAGCATACTAGCAGGCACAGTAAGAAACCTATTAATAAATTCTGATCAATTTTGTCGTCTTGAGTTAAATGTGATTCTTGCTCCAGTGGAGCCTTTCCTGGAAAGAAGGAAGTTAATACAACACACTATGCCAGAAAAAAGTTATACTGACATGAACAGAAAATGATTTAACAGTAATCCAGTTCCTTAATGATTTTTATTTAAAAATTGGAATAATCAATTTAAGCAAAAACTCTCCCCATTTTCTTTTATTATCATTAATGGCTAAGTTAGACCTGTTATTTAGTCATTCTAAATAATATGTCTAAAGACCACTACGTGAATACAATTATACAAAAAGAACTGATTAATTTTGCACCTCTTCCTGCTTTCATAATCTTTGTCAAGCGAATGGAATAATTTGTGCCATTTATGTTTCTTATTACATTATTTGTCATTAGAATGAGGTGTCAGGAAGCATTTAGACTGTCTCACTTTTTATGAATTAAAATAGTGTGCCATACTGTTGTGACCTTTTTAATATTCTGCATTTTCCTCTATTCCTTGGCATTACTCTCTTTCTCTGCATATCTTCTCCATTCTGTGATGGGAAATGTGAACTTACGGACAAAGTATGAAGAAGCAAAGGGAACAAAATAGTATGTCTCATGAAAATAAATCAAAGGTGAGTATTCATGCAATGTAGTGTTGCAAGCTATAGATCTTGCAGCAAAATAAGGTTGCAGATAATGTAAACAGCACTGGTACAACAATACTGTGCTGCACAGTGCTGTGAGAATGTGCTGTAATTAGGGGGTAGGACTCATTGCCATAAGATGTGAAGGATACACAGAAGTTTTGGACTTTTCTACACATATCAAGTCTACAGCACAGTTATAAAAGCATTGCTAACAAACATTGGAAACATTAAAAAAATCTCTTTCTTTGAGGTTTAAACTAGTATCTGGCTATGAAACATTAGGATGAAACATTCAAAGAGGAACTTAATCTCACATTGTCTCAGTAGAAGGCTCTTTTGCATTGAAATACCTAGTGCTTGCCAGTCTTGGAGAGAGTATTAGATGTTTGAACTGCAGTTTTCAACTCGCTCATATGCCTAACAGGAAAACAGATAGCCTATCATTGTGGTTGAGTCAAACTATGTGCAATCATGGTCCATCCATGCAACTGTTAAGACGAAAACAAACTGAACAAGCAGTGTAATGAATTATATAACTGCCAACAAGATTTCTTTAATATATATATAATTAGAAATGCAGCCTGAAACAGACAATACAACTGCTGAGTGCTTGGCTCACTCACCCTTTCCTTCACAGTTGGATGATGATGGAAAAATGGTTGCAGAGATCACAAGTATAGTTAATATGATTTACAGCTTTCTGATTAAAGAAAATTATTAGCTGACTGACAGCAAGATGCTCTAGCAAATCCTGAACACTTTCATCCAGTCTTTAGTCTTAGAATGGGCTTTTCCTACAATATGGATAAATGACAAGAGGTACAGACTTAATATTTCAAAGGAAATACAAATAAGTCTTACACTTTAGCTAAGATCACCAAGGTATTTGTCAGAACAAAGCAATAGCAAAACACCTATTCTAGTGGTCAAGACAAGATAACTGTTTGTGTTTTGTGTCAGTCTCACAACAAGAAGGCACTGAACTGAATACCATTTGCTTATGATTGAGCCTAGGAAATCTTGTGACTGATACCATAAACTCATTTCATTATATTCCTCTTGATGGTCACTGTGATAGATTACTTAAACAAATGATTAGAATTGGCTTCTAAATCCTAAGTCTTATGAGTCTAGATCACAAGTTTCATACAGAAGGAGAAAGATATATATAAAGCTCAGAGTGATCAGATAACTGATGACTGGCCCTGAAAGGCATGTGAGACTGGGTACAAGATAAAAAGTCTAATGGAAACAGAGAAACTACAAAATACATGGTATCCCTGTGCTGAGAAAGACTCAGAGTGTTCCCCTGTCATGACAGCACAGTATGGAAAATGGCAGGAGCATGGCTAACAGTGGATGCACAGACAAGACTGGAGGACAAGAGAAGGGAGGAGAGCATCAGACACTCCTTTTCCATGAAGGCAGGAGCAGGGAAGACTGATGAGTACCTTGTTACCATGCCTCCCCTCCTTGCAGAGAAATAGTTTGTATTTCTCTTCAAATCAAAGTTTTTATATATCTGTATTAATCCTCCTTTCCCCTCTGATGAATCCCCTGATTTTCCAATATCCTGTTTCATATTAAATGCACTGAAAGTAAACTAAATACCATTATGTTCATTTAAATTGAATACATTGTTAAAAGAAACAATTTAAAATCACATGCAAAATTAATTTGCATTAAAAGGCCTGAAACTACTATAACCTTGACAATTTATTTTAATAAATCAAGTTATGTGCTACATCCATGACCTTCCACAGATATGAAAATTAAAGGCTGCATAACTATATACAGAATTAGAAAGCTGGGAAACATTTAGTTTTTTAAGTCAGCTCAGGCTTTATGAATATATCCTAGTGTCATATGTCAGTGTACTTATATTATTTTCAGTATTTCCAGTACACCAAATGTGGATGTGTTTCACATAAAAATCAAATCTTTTTGAATCCTTATGTGTAGAAAATATTTTGCCAGTACTTTTGCTGTAATGAACTACTTCAGAGTAAATACTTTTTTTTTTTTTCATTGAAAGCCATTCTTCAAAGGGCTGGAAACTGAAGAAGCCAGAATTCTGGCTTCTACTTCCAGATGATGAAGGAAAAACAGGGACTACAGGATGGGTGGCTGTGCTTTTGCCACAAGGGCATACTGCTGACTCCCGTTCAATTTGCCCACCAGGACTTCCAGCTCCTTTTCTGCAGATCTGCTCCCTAGCCAGTCAGTCCCCTGCATGTTTTGTTGCATTGGGCTATTACATCCTCAGTGTAAAACTTAGCATGTTTCTCTGTTGCTTTCCACGAGCTTCCTTTTGGTCCTCCCAGACTACAGTTTGGCTAGCAAAATACTACAGGAGACTGTATAGAAAGTCAAGATAAATCACATCTGTACACAGCATTGGCCATTTCATCACAGGAGCCAGCCAGGTGGGTAAAGCTCAAATCCCCCTTAATAAATCCACTCTGCCTGTGCCCAATAAACTTTCTGTCTTTCCCGTGCTTTAAAAGGGTTTCCAGAAGGAACTGCTACGTAAAGACACCAATGTACTAAGGTGAGTTTGACTATCCTGGACTTTTCCAGATTCTCCCACTTGCCTTTTTGAAGATATGTTTAACATTTGCCTTTTTCCAGTTATTGCTCCTTTTTCAATCTTCTCTTTTTAAAAATGTAACCATTTCCACTGGCTTTTCTTAGACTAATTTAAAATACTTCTTGACACATTTCGATTGAATTCCTATTTCAATCCAAATACATTTTGACCCAAACTTAGAATAAAATGTCTGAATGTAATTAAAAAAAAGGAAATTATAAAGAACATGAAAATGTAATAAACATAGATGAATTTTTGAACACTTCCTAGAATAATGAAAAGAAAAAATTAATAATGTGAACAAATATCTGTGAAGCTGTGGAGCTCTTTAGTTAAATAATTATAGATATAAGGTGTTGCAGTTTTAAGCAAAGAAAGCAACTAAACAAGTGTAAAGGTTCCATATTTTAATGTTTATATAAGTCAATGAGAATGAACAACTGTTCAGGAAAATTACTGAAAGTACAAATGCAGAACTTGATTAAATAAAAGTTTTTGTTTCCTGTTATCAGTCTGTTTACAATAAATATTTCCAATTTTTTTGATTTACCAGTAATGTTCCAAGTAAGCATCTGCCCCAATCTTTTTAGCAGAAGATAATTTCTCTGTAGGTTTCCATATCACCACTTCTCATATTTGTTTGTATCTTTTCATTTCTCCATCTGCAGCTTCTCATTGTAATGCTGTCCAGAGTAATGCCCATGTCCATGTCAGTTAGTAGTCTTAATTTAGACTTAATATGCACAAGTAGCTCATTTTTCCCCTTCAGTGTGCATTACTGCTGCATTTATCATCACTGAATTCCCTCCGTCATTTCCAGTCCACTCCATGAGTCCCTGTGAAACTCCTTGTGGTTTTTTTTTCCTAAGATAATTGAGCAACACAGTTACCTTGCTCTGTATATACTAAACAAAACCAGGACTTAATATAGACTGCTTTTGTCTTTCTGTCATGATAAAGTGTACCCTTTTATATTTTTTGCTTATCTTTTTCCTTCCTAGCTTTTGCCAAGGTAGTAATTTATCTTTTATCTCCTGACTTTATTTAATATCTGCTTGTGAGAGACTTTGTTAATTTACTTGAAAAAATTAATTTAATTACATTACCTGGCTTCTTTATTAATTTTTAACAAACACATTTCTGTGGTTGCAATAGATTACTGAAAAATCTAAGCCACTATTGGGTTAATTAGTTCTCATATCATAATCTTCTAGCCATTCTGATGTTCTTTTTAAAATGTATATTAAAGTGGTTTACCTGGTGCCTATATACTATGTACGTATGCACAAGCATGGTTTTTTTATACCTTTAGCAAAAGATTAACTTTATTACTACTACTATGTCATCGTTATGCATATATCTGGATAATAATGGCTCATCACTACTCCTTTACTGGGAACTCTTACTTGAGATTGTAATCAGTTTACGGATTTTAGCACCGGTGGTTTCTGTAGATCATGCTCTGGAAAGGGCTGGGATGGCCTGTTCCTATGTCCCTAGCCGTACTGGGTCTGGTCAACCCACTGTGCTAGCATTGGTAGTGCCACAGAGTAATTACTGGCATAGGTGTTGATTTTTTTACAACATACTTTCAGGTTTTCTGAAATTTTAGATTTACTATATTTTAACTAAGTTGTAAAATGTAGAGCATTACTGCTACAAGTATTTGTAAAGATAATACTGCAATAATTTATGTAGTCAGAATTTGACATGGCCCTGTTACTTGACTGGACTAATAATTCTAGATGAATGTGAATTCTAAATTTAGACCAAGTTTATACTGTCAAATTTATATACATTTGTATGCATGTATATACCTACAAACCCTGTTCTTCCGTAAAACTTAACATTTTAAATAACACTTAAAGCCAAAGTGTTTATCTATTATTTTTGCATCCTTTCATTTAGCCAAAACTAGCTACACAACAAAAATGACAAAACTTAAAGGCAGATAGTCATCATTAGGATAGGATTTTCTGTCTATAAAAATAAATGACATGGCCTTTTTTCTGCTGTATCTAGGAAATAGGTTTGTGGTTGCCGTTGTTATTCCTGTGGTCTGATGAGTGCTAACATGGTATCTATTTTTAGAATACTGGCTTTTAAATAACCATTTTGTGAGTAGGCAACACTCTAGGGAAATTGAAAACTAAATACTAAGTGCTGACAGGCAGATATTCAAAATAGCCTTATGTATAGCATGCATGTCAAAATGATAACCAGTAAGGCAACGAAGTAATAGCATGCATAGCCACTGAATATCAGGCATCCTCTTAAGTGTGTGCAATTTAATTATTTCTTTCTTTTAGAGAGAGGTATGTATCTGGGAAGAATACTAACTCAGAGATCTACCATGATTAGAAACTCATTAACTAGTATTTTAAACATCTACTTTATTGACTTTTAAAGATTTGTTTAGCATGTTTTTGTCTTTTAGTATGTTTAATTTGTTTGATTCTCTTTAAGTGTTGCCCTAGAAAGGAAATCGATTATGCAGATCAGATATTTCTTTGAAGTTATCTTTTTATTTATATCGAATGTACCTAAAGTCTCCTTTCCCTGCACATAGTACAGGCAAACAGCCAAACAGGAAAAAGCCCATCTCCGCAATCTTTTGTTCATGCTTGCTTTCGTTGCCCATCTCATGCTTATGCACATTCTGGCAATCAATATCCCTAAAAAGGGTGGGTTTAAGTAGTTTCTAGGTGGGAGCTTATCTTTATATTGATAATTTAATGATATCTAGAATAACATTGTGACATCATGCAAGTCTGAGTTTTACGCAGCTTCAACTTGCAACAGCTGTGGCTCCACCTGGAACACTACTGCCTGAATTCCTTTGGCTGTAATTTTCCCCATGCATTCCCAACCACATGCTGTACATCTTGTCAGGTTTCCCATGTGACCTAGTGGTTATCACTACATAAAAAGGCTTTTTTTCTCTTTCTGCTTAAATTCAATCTACCCGTAAGCTATATCCAGCTCTATGACTGATGGTAGTAATTAACATTTTCCCATATAAAAGTAGCATGCAACGCATTACATGATTTTATGCTGAGGCAGCTGATCCCTTGAAAGAAAAATCCATTAATCTGTCCAGATGTCCTGTTCAGATGTCCTGAAAATGTCATCAAAGGAGTCTATCTCTTGATGCTCACATATTCTTCCGGGTTTACTGAATGCTTAGCACACAGGTACAAATGCTAGTCAACCTAAAGCAGGACTCCTGCCTTGATGGGCCCTGATGGGCCAAATTAGGAGCTGCTTCAGCTAGATTTACCCATGCCTTTGTAAAATGGTAGCTGAGGAAGGAAGTACACCACACTCCTAACTGGCACAATTAAACGAAGGAGAATAGGAACTCTGCAAGGGGACTTGAAAGTCCCTGATCCTCATTAATGAGCTTTTAAAATAGTCCAGCATTCCCCATGCCATGTGTCTGCCGAGAATGATCTCCCCATTTCTCATTATGTATGAATGCCAGTGCACTGTGCAGCTCCAATGCACAGTTGATTAATAAGGTCAGAATTAGAAATGGAGAGCTTTCCTTTTCTTAGCATCTACTGCAGTTTTCCCTCAGCAGGATTTTCTTTGCAGATTTTACATGATCTGAAAAATAAAATTTACTGGAACAGAACTTCTCTATTTTATCATGTGAGGCCCTGAACACTGTGTATTATTCTACAGTTTTTCACAAACATGGTTTTGAATAGTTTACATTAAAGTCTCTTAAACAGTATAAAATATTTTAGAAAAAGACATTAATTGTCTGGAGAGTCCTTTTTTCAATAGATAATCACTGTGTATTCAGACACCATTTTGTTTTCAGGATACGTCTTGGCTTTATCCGAATTGTGAACAAAACAACTCAATATCTTTCAAGTGTCACAATGCCATCAATCCAGTATGACTGAATTTCTCTTCCATACAGTGATTAAAGCCGTGAATTTCAAATCAGTTCCAAATTATTTTATCTGGTTACGAATTACACAACCTTCTTCCCACCACTGTAGCCAAGATTTTGCATGTGCAGCTAGCTAATCCTTTATCCAATTGTATTTTTATGAGTGTATTTTACAAGCGTATTATCTTGTAAATATATATTCATTAGCTTTTCCAAATAAAAGCCTGTGCCAAGGATTACAAATGTTTGGGGTTGGTTTTTTTTTCAGATTCCTCCTTGTTTTGCTGAGATTATGCGATTTTTAATTCTGTGATATTAGCTATAGTAACCAGTCTGGTACTTCCAATTGTTTCATCTTCAACCACCTAAGATTTTTGGTTTGAAAAATTTGATGGAAAACAAACTGAAAATGATCATAGTGCTCACCAGCCTGGCACATAAAAACGAGGAAAGATAAATGAAGAGGATTTTACCTATCTGCACCATCAAATGAACCTAGTGCAGAAAGCAGTTTGGGGAAATCACAGACTCACAGAAACATTGGTTGGAAGGAACCTCTCCTGCTTGAAGCAGAACTCTTGCAACACAAGAACTGGGCCAGCTGTGACTTTGTCCAGCTGAGTTTTTCTTTGAGGACGGGCTTTCCACAGTCTCTCTTGATGCCAATACCCCTTCCAGTGCTGTACTACTCTCCTACTGAAGAAGTTAATCTTCAAGTCCAATCTGAACTTCCAATTTGAAACTTGGCTGCTGCCCCTTGTTTTTCCTTCTGCTTCTACAGAGAAGAATTTGGTTCTGTCACCTTTGAAATACCTGTTTAGGTAGTTGTAGGAAGGTATTGAATTGCCTCTCAGCCTCGTCTCTGCCAGACCAAACGAGCACAGTGCTTTCTACTGCTCCTCCTATGTCACGTGCAGTATGCCATTAGCCACCTTGGTAGCCCCAATGGATTCCTTCCAGTTTCTCAACATCCACCTTGAACAGGGAGCCCAAAACTGAACACCATATTCTAGGTGTTCACCTCACCGTAGCCACATGGAAAAAGATAACTTCATCTGCTGGATCAGGCTCTTCCAGGGCATGGCTGTATTTTTCCGCATTTGTGATTGAGGTCTACTGTTGGCACATACTCTGCTGTAACCCCCATGTCCTTTCCACCAGGGCTAATGCTTAGCTAGTTTGTTCCCAGTCTTGGTTGATGAAAGTGATTATCCTGTCCCAGGTACAGATCTTTGCCCTTCTTGTGGTAGAACCAATCCCTTGTTGGTATGATCCTTAAGTTTTTCAGGGACCCTCGGGACTGAAGCACTACTGTTGGATGTGCCAGCCACTCCCTCTGATTTAGTATTTTCCACAGATTTGCTGCTGATGTGTTCTGTCTTGTCATCCAGGTCACTGATGAAGCTATGGAACAATACAGACCTCAGTGCAGATGCCTGGCTAAGTAGGTATTCCAGCCAGATGTCAAGCTATTGATTACTTGCCTGTGATTCTGGTTGTCCAGACAATTTTCAGTCCATCTAACAGTCTGTATGTCCTGCCTATCTCAACCCAGTTTCCAAATGAGAATACTGTGGAAAGCAGAGTCAAAAGCCTTACTAAATTCAAGCCATTTTACATCCAGCACCCTCCCCTCTTCCACATAGCCAGTCATTTCATTCTAGAAAGCAGTCAGGCTGATCAAGCTTGATTTTCCCTTGGTAAATCCACATTGACTTTTTCTGATTACTTTCTTGTCATTGTCAAACTAAATTCATAGAATACATCTTTTTACTTTTTGGAGAAACAGTGGCTCAAGAAGACATTTCAGGATGACCAGGTCAGCTTTCAATTTCTGGCAGATGAGAGTAGAACACACCCTGCAATGAAAAACTGCTGTATTTTATCAGCTGTTCCCACAGATAAGAGAGTCACTACAGTAGTTTGGAAGGTGTCCATGGAGATTGGCTACTGAACTTTGCAACTGATCTTTGGACTGTATGAGGACACATTACACTAATAACGTAGCAAAGTAAGTGTTAGTCAAAGTAGTCAACTCACTATGCATTTAAAATAATAAACTGGTTGGAATCAGCTGCAGAGACACTTCACCAAAGCTGTATCTTTCACAAATACTGCAGTACAGCTTGGGATTTGGGCCACTGGTCAACTCCTTGAATAATTTTCTTTGCTACTTCACTTATTATGGCTTTAAAATACATAATTCATTTTAATGCACCTTTCTATATGCTATAGCCACAGCTATATATTCCCTGTTTGTCTCTAAAATTAACTAGTGAAACCAGGTGGTCTACAGTTCTTATTAAACTAAAACATATAGGAACAGGAAATCGTTTTACAGTATCAGCATTTTGCAGGCTTTCAGGTAGATAGACAACATTAGAGTAAAAAGGGCATGATGGAGAACATACTCTGCTTTATAATATAACATTCCTGATGGCATACCAGCCATCATTTTCTGTAACAACAGTAAGAATATCTCTAAAGTTTCAGAATAGTGGGAAAACAGACCTCTATGCTCTTGAATAATCCAGGTTTCCAATACACTTAAATCTGTTTGCAGGATTTGACATAGATTGCTTAAACAGAAAAGGGTAAGACAGAAAGCTATTTCTGAAACTTCTGAAACAAAGTCAAAGACGACACCAGGTAAAAATTCTTTCCACTGTACCTAAACTGAGGGACACATAATATGTATATAGACCCAAAGTTTTCTGGTTATCAACAGCTTCTTCTGATGATGCTGAGAAAATTCTTTTCTCATTTTAATTCATTCATACAGTTTAGCCCAAAGACTAGTTCCACAATTGTGAAAGCTACAGTGAATTTAAGAAGCAGATAGACTTTTTTCTCACTTTCCTTACCTACGTGATGAAAGTGCAAAAAGATAGGACTTGCTAGTTAAAAAACTTCATTGGATTATTAATTCCTTCAGTCCACTAACTGTATGTAATAATTTGTTTACATTACATCAGTTCAAAATAAAAGCTATTACCACATTAGGTATCTGTTACGTGACTTAGATTATTTAAAGATGTCTTTCCAATTATGAATAAAAAAATTAAAATATTGCTTTTTTTTAATTCCATCTAATTTTCTATATTTCTATAATTTCTACAGATGCAGACATAAACAAAGAGAAGTTAAATACACTTCATCAGGAAAGCAGAGGAGAATGATTTTCTACTATGAAAACAAGAACACTTAAATGTATATAAAATTTATGTTAAATTGTATAGTTGCTTAGACAAATATTACAGATCCTTCCGGAAAGCAGAAAGTATCATACTTACTGTAAATTCTGTATTAGCCATAAACAAGCTGTACAAGAGTTTTACCAGCTAATGAGAATCAACCTTTCTTTTGTGAAAGTAACTAAAAATGGCTTCTAAAAAACAAGATAATAAGGTTCATTAAAGCTAGATTTCCTGCTTATTGATTTAAATTATGATTAAAATTATTTAAGTTCCTCCACCCTGCTTCTTTCCTTGCCAGGTTCTGCTCTTGCCATTACAAGTATGGGGAGCAATAAGTGCTTAAAGAAAATGGTTTGTCTCCTGGACTAGGCACACATAGAAGATGTTTTCTGCTTTCAGAAGTGAACTCTTAAGCAGAGTAAGGAGGTCAGAAGTACGGAGTAACTCGGTTGTGTTACCAACTCCTGCTCTTTTTCTGTCCATGTCACTTTGGCAAACAGTTGAAAAGACATTGAGCAATGATGAAATTTTGCCATTTCTTGCTGTTCTTTTCGTTTTTGCCTTTGTTGTTCATTTCAGTCAAACTTTTTGCTGTTTATTAAGATGGCTTACATTTTGGCTGGCAGCTCTATCCAGCTCTTCAAAATAAGGCTAGGTTCTCTGTTGGTATTACAGATATTCAGAAAATATTTCATCCTACTCTATGGAAAATTGAAAGGTTATTTTTCTTTACTGTTGTAAGCAGTCTACTGAACTTCTGCACTGGCAAGGTGATCAGAGCCCGTCAAAGCAGCTTATGGTTGCATTTGTCAGAATTAAACTCACCTTGGATGTGCTTTTCATTCCAGGCAGTAAGCTAGGTCTTAGCTTTCCCTCAGGGAAAAGGGAAAGGTATGTTGTCCTGACTTCTGTTCAGCAAAGAGGTACTAGATGCAATTTTTCAGCTTGCAGTGGCTAATGAATTACAGAAGAATGTGAATGGAGTAAACCAAGGTGCAGTTTTTTTAATAGGAGTTGTTCGTGCAGACACTCTGTATGGTGGCCACCAACCTCTCTAGGAATTATCAGTGTCAGGCACATATGGCTCAGAGGTAAGTGCCGGGTACATTTCAAGTACCAGTAATTACTCAGATGTGGGACTAAAGAGAAGCAGACATTTTCCAAGGAATGACTGAGAAGAGAAGCGTTGCAAATACCACAGGCTCTGGTTAAGTGGAGGCGTTTGGAGACGTAACAATTCCCAGAACAGCTCTGGAAAACACAGAGGCTGGGCTCTTCACGTCTGCAGTCCGGCACAAACCCTCTGCAGTCCTCTCCCAGTAGATGTACCTGCATGAGCATGTTAGTTTGGGTCAGGTGTGCACTTTTGAAGTGAATCTCCTGCTCGTCCCCACATGCTCTGGTTCACAGTTCCCGGAGGGCACACGCTTCTCTCAGATGACACTAAACCAGAAAGGCAGCCCAGGGTAGCAGCTTTGGTAGTACAATGACTCTCAGGAACTCACACCAGTGCTAATCTGAAGTAAAAATCTCTCTGAAATGCCTATAGCACAGGTGTCAGGCAGTGTGGCATAAGACCCTTTCCAACTTCCCCTTCCCTTTCACAGTAAGGTGAAAATACCAGTGGGTATTTAATCTCAGATGACTTTTCAGAGATGGTTTACTTTTCCCCCACATTGATTAAGTAACTATGTGCTGCAGTATACATTTCATCTCTCAGAGTAAATGTACCGTACACTATTATTAACTGTGTGCTATTTGGGCACTTTGCCTTTAGCTAGCTATTTCTTTACTGGGCTAGAGACCCATTAAAATTCTTCACTGTAGTTAAGGTATGGTGTTAACCCATAACATTTACTTCATGCACACCGGTTTACAATGGTTGATGTGTAACTGAGCAGAAGCAAAATACAGCTGTTTTAACCTACATCTGTGATACCATGTTATGAACGATGAGAGCAATTAATCTTGTCATTCCTCTCATTTTAATGTCCACCCTACATTTTGCCTGACATCTCCATTTGGATTTAAAAATGCTTACATAGTATTTATGTGTAGATATTCTCACAGAGCTCTTCTGTAGAGCAAAGAGAAGACAGGGAAATATTTTTAAATTTTCTTAAACATACTCAGGATCATGATGCAAATTCTGTGTCACTGACACTCAGATATTTTCACATTTACTTTTTTTCTCTTGAGTCAAAGGTTACAAACTACAAAGGAAGACAAGTAGTGATTTAAATTTTAATCTCTGGTTACATTAGAAATACACCACCCACCTAAATTGTCATCTGATCCTACATACAGCCATGTAGATTTCATCAGTTTGGCTACAAAGTACATCAAAGAAGCACTTGTTTCTATTTGCCCTTTTCTTTTAGTGCCCAGAGGACTTCTTGGTATTTTCATTATGTGCTTAATTCTCCACTGTGTCATGTCCCTTGGGTATCTGATTAGTCAGGGTGTTTTAGCTATACATTGCTCTTAGCTGTGGATATTCATTATCAATATGTTAAACATTTGATTGTGCTGCCATAACATGTGCCGTAGACCCTTAGTACAACACAGAAAGCTGTTATAAAGCACATTATTCTAGATTAGATAAGTCCAACTGAGAGAGCAGTACAGGCAGTCCTTAAATCATACTGACACAAGTCCAGTTATCCATAACATTACATTAAATTAATGTTTAAATACAGAATGGATATTTAGGTGGACAAGCTGATGAACACGTGCTTTAATTTCATTAAATTTGTACATTCAATTGAGAAAAATAGCAATGGGAATTACAGTCTTAACTACAAAATAATGGTTTATATGATTTTACTTTTTAAAAGGATTGCTGAAATAATAAATTGCTGTATCCAATAGGAAGTATGATATAAAACAAAAGAAAGGCAGATTGACTTCACAGGTTTACTACATTATTTCTGTTCTAAATTTAAATACTGTAATACATTAAAAAATAAAACTGAAACGTAGATGATTGATTGCTTTATATTACAATGTAACACGTTCTATGTGTTCAGAAACAAATACAACAAATACATTCTTTCTGAAAAGACAGCAGATAACACAACATGTCCACAAACATTATGGGTTTTATCTTGGTCTTTTGTTTGATTTTATTTGCTTTCAGTTTTTCAGTTTTCTGGAGCAATTTTCTGGATTAAAGATAATGGATTTTGCATAGAGGTAATAATATATATTCTATTCTATTCTATTCTATTCTATTCTATTCTATTCTATTCTATTCTATATTATTATAAAATATTTTTATAATTTAATATAATATATAATATATAATATATTATATTATATTATTATAAAATATATTTTTATTATATAATGTATAATGTATAATGTATAATGTATAATGTATAATATATAATATATAATATATAATATATAATATAATATATTATGTTATATTATTATAAAATATATTTTCATAATATAATATATAATATATTAATATATTATATTATATTATTATAAAATATATTTTTATAATATAATATAATATATAATATATAATATAATGTAATATATTTTTATAAAATATATTTTTATAAAATATATTTTTATAATATAATATAATATAATATAATATAATATAATATAATATAATGTAATATAATATATAATATGATATAATATGATATAATATGATATAATATAATATAATATAATATAATATAATACAATATAATACAATATAATATAATATAATATAATATAATATAATATAATATAATATAATATTATATAATATAATATAATATATAATAATAGAGGTTCAACAGTTTTGTCTCAAATTTTGTATGGACATTTATTTTTATGTTACATTTTATCTTACAGATCTTCAGTTTTTTTATAGTAAATGATTCTGCTCTTAAATGCTTTGGTTTTAATTTATAAAATTAAAAAGATGTAAATACTTCAGAATAATATCCATATAAAGAATGCTTAAAAAGAAGTAAAAGCAACTCTAGACATGAAAATTATTCATGTGCAGTCATTCAAAAGTAAGTCAAGACAGTCTACTAAGAAATAAATTTTTCATGTCTGTAATTAAAAATCAGCTATAAAGCATGCAACTGCTCCTATATAATTAAAAAAAATCATGAAAGAATCACAGAAAGACCCATATATGTTTCCCTGTGGGGTCCTAAGTTGAGGTCATGATATAAAGAATATTGTTCAGTTCCTTGACAAATTTACCATCCTTAGAACTGCTTCAAAGTGTAAATATGAACACACCTGTGTATGTGGATTGTACCTAAGGCTATGGTATCTAATGAACAATATCATTAGTGGTTGATGATCTTATTAGTCAATTTTTAAGAACTAAAAATACTAGATTTTACTTTTTATGATCTCTATCTATATCTGTGTCTATATCCGTGTCTATATCTCTATCTATATCCTTACCCATGTCTGTATCTGTTCCCAGCAATGCAAGCTGTATATTTGATGCATATTTTGATGGATATTGTTAATCAGATATTTTTATGAATGAATGTTGTTCACACTTCAAAATACAGCAGGTACAGGCAAGAAGACTAAGTTCTCATTCAAATTTCTATTTAGCACAGCTGATTTTCAGTGCAAAAAAATCATATTAAAATTTAATAGAGTTAGAGAAATTATTTCATGCTTATTTTGCATCAGTCATTAAGTATTTTTAATTTAGGCTTATTTTCAGCCTTTTTATTTTCTATGATTGGTCACAGCTTTAGTCAGTATGTGCAGGCAAAATCTGAAGTACAGTTTACACACATTAACTAAAATTCAATGACTAGATTTTAATTCAAACAATACCACATGCTATATGTTGGCAGTATATATGTAGATATGTAAAACAAGCAAGTTAGCCTGATTTTTTAATATACAGTAATCTAATAACATTTTATAAAAGAGGTGTCACGTGAGATGTTGGTTACATTCTTACTCTATATGTCATACACCGAAAGATATTAAAGTGATTAACTAATTTTCTGAGTGTGCTAATTCTTCAGCTCTAGAAATTAAAAGAGGTCCTTTCTGAAATGGGCTGACTTGACCGTCCTGCTGTGAAATGAAGCTTGGTTAACCAACTGTATGCCAGTCGTGGAGGCGCATGTCTCTGTAGGGTGGTGCTAACAGTACTGAAACTGTGTCCTCATGAGATCCTTAAGGATTTTTAAAAATGTGGTTAGTTATCGAACAAATTTGTATGCGTGTATTTAGTCATGAAGTAGTCATACGAAATTACTAAAACAAAACCAGTATACAAGAGGGAGAGTCACCAGATGTGTTTTTTAAAATAACAGTATCAAAAGTACACGGTCAATCGACATACCACATGGACAGCAGCACAGCACCTACTTGACAGTCTGACTAGCAAAGTTGTCCTGTTCCACGCTGTATAGCCTCTCCTTTATCAGGTCATTTTCTTCTCAAAGCAGCATTTCTGACAACAATAAGCAGTACTGTGAAAACGCCTACTGACAGCCCCTGTTAAGCTGTGCCTAGGCTACCAGCCCTGCAGCCAACGACATGGCATCAATCCATCTCATATGTCTTGATACACCTGCCCAGAGTGGAAATAAGGAGATGACAATAATCTTGATAGGTGATTGACATCCTGAATGATAGCAAAAAAGGCTGAGAGGGCAAGGAAACACAATGGTAATGGGAGACTGCAATCACCCCCATGTAGTTTGAACAAATGTCCTATCAGGTCATGAAGATGAGACTAAATCCTCAGATACCATAAATGACTGTTTGTGGAGCAGTTAGACAGGGAACCTCAACAGGAGAAACACCACCTCAGCTGGTCCTGAGTGCAAGACATTGTTCATAACATTACCATACAAAGTCACAGTGATCACAGGGTACTGGCACTTGGTATTCTTTGCAGGATCTACAAAGGCAAAGAATCTTATGCTTATTTCAAAGTTGCATAAAGATGAGATTTGTTAAGAGAGGATAGACAAAAAAAAATCTTTTTTAAGTGACACAGACAATTAAAACCCACCCTACTGGAGGCACAGAGCAAACATTTACCACTTTTCACAAAAAACCCCAACCTTTAGGAATCTCATAAGAAAGCCTGCATGCCTGAACCGCAGAGGTAATGATGTACTGAAAGGCACAAAATAGAAAGAATCATGAGTTCTTTTAAGTTCAGGATAGGAACATAAGACAGGTCAAAAAACAACTTGAGAAACATGCAAAACTAGTGATAGACAGAGGGCTGGTAGACAAGATTACAAAACATACTGGTAAAATGGACTAAACCAAACAATAATGGATCGCTGGGACCAAACTGCATTCACCCGTCAGGTTCCATAGGGACACTAGGAATTGCCAGCCATGCAGTATAATACCTTACTTAAAACTGCCTGTGTACCAGAGGACTGGAAAATAGTTAATGTGACGCTAACTTTTTAAAAGATTCCAGTGGAGAGCTGGGGAGCCACAGACCTGAACTGTGTTACCCATATGGGACAAATGAGCAGAAATGTTTCTAAAGAACAAAATTAACTGGCACATGGATGTATCTGACACATTGAGGAAGAGTCAACGCATCTTTGTAAAGAGAAGTCACACCTCACACAACACTGGGGTTCTCTGAAGGAACCAAGGTTCATAGGGATACCAAAGTTCTGGCTCCTAAAGCACTTAAAGAAAGCAATCTGTCATAAAACAAGAAGGTGGGATTGCACACAGTTAAAAGGTAGAAAACTAAAGGTCAGAATGTATGCTCAGTTTTCACACATACAGTATGAATGTTGCTAAGTCCTCCTTCCTACTGCATGAACTTACATCAACAGAACATTGTGCAGAACAAAAATCTGCATGAGTTTAAAAGGGATTAGAAAAATCTGTAATACTTAGATGTACTTGCAGTTGGAACAAAATCTTTCTAGGTTTTAGAAATGCAAATAAAAAAAACTGTATCAAAAATCCCTGTCTTCATGTGGATAGGACTTCTGAGTTCCTATATCCATAAAGTGGGGCTATATAGTTCAGGGAAGTGCACGATCACTTACCTACTGTTTGTACAGCACTTAGAGAATTTAAAATGCTCAATTAGAAAAAGAAGAACCAAAAAAAAAAAAAAAAAAAGCTTATAATGAAATTTTTCTTAATAAGTTTATGAATTCTTTATAGGCTTAAATCAGTGCTCATCTTTTTACCTAGCAGTCAAACTCAAGATGCAAATAGGGAAAAGTCTTATCTTCCTTGAGCTGTCAAAACCACCAATTAGATTTTTGCATGTCTGTGAAGTCAGAAGCAGTATTCAACTTTTCAAAAGATCATACATTTTTTCTTGAGAATTCATACACAACTACTTTTTAAGATCACCAATATTCTATGCTCTTCAAAGGAAACAGTAGAGGAAGAGTAAGAACTTATGAAAAAACAAATTAAAGGTTCAGATGATTGGCAAGCTGTAGCCAAGCAGAATCAATCCTGATCAGACTTAATGCACTCCTGCTTTCTCATTTTATACACTTAAGCATGTTGGGGTCAGGGCTTCGGCTTGGTGAAGGAAGGAGGAGGCATTTGCTATTGTAAATCATGGGTGGATTCCATCCAGAAAAGGCTGCTGTCTAGCTTATGATCTTCTTAGAGAAGATGATTTAGGCAGCACAGTCTGCTCTGGTAGTTTAATGTCTCTTCCTGGACATGCACATGGTGATGTGGTCAAACTCCAGGCATTCCCACAACTGTGTCTACATGTAACAAGAAGGCATGGAAATACCTTTCTTCTTATGCATATGTGTAGCAAGCACCTATAGACTACAGCTATCCACAGGCGGAATCCGCAAATCCGATCCTTGCAGCTCTTATGACTCTATCAGCCTGCAAAGGATGCTACTTCAGTCCTCATAGAGCTTTGCACAGGGCAGCAACATCCAACCAAAAGAGAAACATGTGGACTTTCTGGGGAGTAGCAAACTGCCTGAAATTCGAGGGATCATGGAATAGATTGTATATGAGGATTAGAATGTTCTCTCCCTTCTTTTTGTAATCCATCAAGATGAAAGATTAACAGTGTTCAACTGCACAATTAAAAGGATTAAAAAAATGGCTTTTTCACTATTTCTCTAGTGAGAGAGAGGAAACGGAGTATGCAAAAACTACAGAAGCGTGGCATGCAATATACTGAGAACAATGAGTTTCATGCTCTTTCACTTGTTCGAGGTGCCTGAATCAGCTGCATCAATACTTAAACTGAAAGAAATATTCCGAGCCCTAGATAGGTTATTGCCTAAATTTCAGGTCTCAGAAATAAGGATCTGAGGGAAAAATTTTAATCATGTTTAAACTGATGAACATTGAAAAACGTCTAAAGCCCCTGAATTGTTTGCATAGAGTCAATATCACTAAGGCAAAGCAGCACATAGAAGATTTATGGGACTGTAATAAGAAATTAAACCTAAATTGATTCAACAAATTACTGCACATAAGAACAAGCTGAAAAATTTAAACAATCAATATGAATAATTTGAGTAACTGGAGAGTACAGAAGAAAAGTGTTGCATAGGTTAATGTTTATTGCACATCTATTTAGTGACTATCTTGAGCCAACAGCTGTTGAATTAAAATATGTATATCAGATATTTTTAAGTGTATGAGAGGAGGAAGCGTAAGAAACAAAGGCGGATAGTTTCCAACTATCTGAAAACTGTTCTATACAGTGCTAATATCTGGAGTACACTTTTGCAGAGGAACATTGGCAAAATTTAAGTCCTTTATTACTTTTCATGCTAGTAAATACAAACTTAAAAATGTCCTGGGATGTAAGGTCATTTGAATTTAAAAATTATTGGACTCAAAACAAGTACTAGCATCATTTTAGCAGCAAAGTTGTATGAAGATTTGTTTTGAGAATGAATGCATTCATTTATTTATTTCTTTTAAAACATGGCAATTACTCGTGTACTTTAGTATTCAACTGCAGCATGGAAAAAAGGAAGAGAATGAGACCCATTTTAAAAGTACGCAAAAAATATAAAAATAATCATTTTTAAAAAGTGCCTTTATTTCCTGAAAAGATAGCTATAATGCTTAGGAAAAAAAATTAAGGTTGTTTTGGACTTTAGAAAAAATATAAAAGTTATGGTTCGCCATCATAAAGTAGTTCATGGGTTGAAACTTCATGTTAGCAAATGATTGCTTCTATTTTCTGATCTTATTTCTTTAGGATTATTTAAGGGCCACTGAGGAAGGAGTGTTGTAGCATATGCACACACCAACTGACTTAAATAATTTTGTTTGTTATATTTGTACACAAACAGTTAATTCAGGGTTTTTGTAACCTCCTTAACTTAAAGGTTTAAATCCTCTCCTCAGTGCACCCTCCAGAGAGAAGGGAAAATCAAGTCAAATTCTCATTCACAGTTCTCTATTATTCTGTGGAGGTAACTGCAAGGAATTTGTGTGTAGTGTGATCTTAATTTTAGGAAAAAGCAAAGACAAATGATTAGGAAGTTTTATAGCATTGGAGACTCCCTGAGTGCAAGCTGGAGTACAGTGAAAATGGTCCATTACAAAGACCTGTAGGTGGGCTGCAGTAGTTATTTTGTTTAACTAAAATAATGAAAAACAGCTAAACTACAAGCCTGTGGACTTGATTACAGTTATTTGGAAAATAATAGAAAAAGTTGCGAAGTCTAAAGACCCAACATGCAGAAAGCTTCAGACCTGAACACGGAGGTACTAATGCAGATTTTGAGATCTGTGTGGAATATGATTGTATTCTTTGCAGATGTAATAGTTCATAGAGGCACACCTGTTCATGTACCACTAGGCTGTAATTTATTAATGAACATCATTATGAATTCCTGAAGGGGAAAAAAAGATGTCTTACTGTTGTGCTTGAATTCTTCAATTATCTCGCTGACCTAGTGAAAAAAGTCTATCCATATTTCATTAGAGCATTTGATGCCGTACTTAAGAACAGCATCATATTCAAGAAAAATCAGAATGCACCACAGAAAGGAAGAACAAATTGCATTAAAGAGATGACGCACAGTGAAAGAGAGGTCCACAATATCTTTGGACAGCAACTTTCAGGTTGTCCACCAGACTGGAGTCGCAGTTCAGGCAGGCAGCAGAGCTGCGGTAGTTATTCCATGCGTGTCTGAAAAGCAGTTCTGAGGGCAGGCCAGACTCTGACTGGGCTGAGAATGGGGCAGGCGTTGCCCATCCTGCAAGTCAGCGCAAAGCCCTCCCCAAGGTTTTTTTAACATCTGTTCTAAAATACATTCTGTAAAAAGCTACTTTTAGAAGCAGATATTTAGAGGTAAAATTTATTCTTGGTGAAGAATCTTTCAACACACAACACTTTTTTATTTTCAGTGAAGAATTTTTCAGCATACAAACACTTTTTTTTTTCCCTAAAGAGCTTACACCGAATAAGACATCTACAGCCCAAACAAGCCAGTCACTTCAGGAGTGAAATATTACATCTGTTTCTCTGGACATCTGTCCCCTGCCTAGAAACCTTCTTTTTCCATAGAAACATGGCTCAGTTTGGGATCCATTATTCAAGATGCTCCCTGCACATGGTGGCACACCGTGGAGTAGGCAAAGATATCCATCTTTAATAACATTTATCTCCCTGAATGTCCTTTCATTTTGACCTTTTCTCCCTGCAGGTTGGCCAGTTTCCACTCCTTTTCCCTTTCAGGTCTACCATGCAGGAAAAAGAAAAGAACTGTATTGAGTAGATGGCTACAGTATTTTTTTGCAAATTGAAGCTTTTGATGTCATTATACAATAGTTATATAATCTGGTTCTCCCAACAGTGTGCTGTTATGAAAAGATGGCTTTCCAGAGGCATTCTTGCTTCAGATTCAGCCAGGAAAGGACATTAATTTATTATTGCTTTACTAAGGCTAGGTTAAAGGTCATGAAAGAAAGCAGCAAGAGGAAGGAAAATCACAAACAAGACTGAAATGTACCATATGCCTTTTGAAATTAACCACCACAAGGTGCCACCTGAGCAGCTTTATAAAGTACTGTATTGTACTTCGATTTTGTAGGAAATACAAGGTATGTTTCAGCTGTAAGTGAATTTCACTGCTTTTATTCTCTCTCATTAATATTCTTTTATTGAGGGTTTCTTTGTGGACATAAATGACCTTGAAGGGAGTATGCAATTTCAAACATACCTAAATTTGCTGATAATACTAAATTGGGCTGGACCAGTAAGTAGAGGAGAGAGCCAACCACTTGAAAATTATCAGATTAGATAAGGATTGGAGGCTGATAAAGTAGCTTATTCAGATTAGCATGGAGAAGTGTAAGATAATGCAACAGGGCACTAGAAACAATCATAGTTTCTTTGGGCTGAAATAATGCAAGTTTCAGAATTTGGAACAAACAGTCAATTTAAGAGAGACTGATAGTAATTAAGACTGTACTTTTGCAATTTTACATGCTTAATTTCAAGTCTCTTCACTTCTTCTGAAAACAAATGAGGAAATGGGTCAAAATCATCTTTCACAAATGAGACTGAAGACAATGTATGATCAGAAAATATCCGGTCTAAGAGCTTTAGTTATCCATTCTGTTTTCTTTTACTGATTGAAGCAATTTCCAGATACATTTGAAATTGTGCAATCTCTTCCAGCAGTACCAAGAGATTGCTTTGCTCTCAAACCAGCATAAAGGGCTTGATCCTTCAAAGATGATTAAATAGCTTGTTCTAGCAAAAGGAAGGAATGTTTCTAGTTTGCTCATCATAATTTCTGAGCCACTCCTGATTCTGGAAGCTGCATGTTTGGCAATGAGGTAAAAGAAATCTATGGTGCCCAGCAATTGTTATTACTTACATTGTAACTCTTCGGAGTCCTAGACATGAACCAGGTCTCACTTTGCCATTCACAAGACAAGCACCTGTGTCAACTACAAATGACCTATTAAAGAATGTTTGAATTACGTGTGTACCTTTCAATGACAAAGAAGGTCTGAGGATAACTCATTTGTTTCACAAACACAAAGAAATGCTGCTGCCGTGCAGCCAGTGTTCTGTGTCCCAGGGTGACGTTACACAAGATAGTTGAAACAGCTTAAGGGGAACGGATCCCGCTTCCTCTGCCTCTTCCTGCCCTTGCGTCCCATGTCCCTTCTCACAGCCACAGGCTTTCCCTCCCTGCCTTGCCTGGGCTCTGGCCCCTCTCCCAGACTGCTTCAACTCACCAGCCCACCAGGAAAGTATTGGGTTCACAGTTAGGTTTGTTTTCTCTTAGTTTAGGTAACCGAACTGGCATCGCACAAGGCTGATGACAGCTAGAGCTGGCAGAAGGTGGGTGCAGAGGAGGAAGCGGGCAGCCATGAGCAGGCTGTGGGAGACTGCTGCCTGTGGAAACTCATTCCATTGCCCCAGGCCACAGAGGATAACTGTGCTCTCAGCCCCTTCTCCAGTTTCCCTGTGCAAGAGTCTGTGTGCAGCAAACGAAACAGGTGTCACACAACGTCAGAGAATACATGGAAATGTTGCACTTCCTGATAAAAAAATAGACTTTTTCTAGCACAAGTGACTCAAGTATTAGTGTTCCTGCTGGGCTGTTTACAAGTCATATTTAAGTTGTCAAGTAAAACAAAACAGTTGACCCATTTCTTCCCACCTGTGAAAGAAACACTCAGTCTGTCCTCCATATCTCCTAGTTACTCATCCAAGAAAATATTTTAATATTGTCTAACTTGGATATTTTTAAATATGAGAAATGTTCTGTGTCAATCAGTACTTCTTAATTTAAATGGAAGAGTGACAGGGATTTAAACAAATAGAAATACGAGCTTAGTTTCATTAAAAAATGCCTTCAAGTCTTTCTGCTTTTAGTTTATAACGAGGCCAAAACTTAAAAATATTAGATGTGATTAATTCTGTAAAATAATCTGAATTCAACCCTGCCATATTTCAATTAAATCAACAAAATAAAATACGTCTTTCTGTTTTCTTCTGGTGTTAATGAAAGACATTCTAGAATGTTTTTGTTTATCTAAAGGCAGTGAAATGTGTTAAAAACAGTCAAGGAAGAAAATGAATGTTTCTTTGGAGAAATATAGGAGCAAAACCAAATTAATATTTTCTAAAAGAAAAAAGAATTCCAAGAGTTTGACTTTGTTATCTTTGTGTTTTCCTTGTGTATCTTTGTGTTTGTGTGGCCAGATTGCTCCATCCTTCATGCCATTCCATGGGAATTTCCATTTGTTTGGCCAAGATCAAAAAAGTTTACTTCTAGCTATTGCTCCCTCCCTGCTGTAAAACATAATGAGTATTATTGACAACGTAAGTCTAAAAAAGGTTTAAAAATAGATTCTATAAAGTTCAACAAATTCTCATTTCCTAACTGATACTACATCTGAAGCACATTCAAATTCTCATAGAGGTTTAATTCATGTATTTGGCTGATTCAAAAGCTAGTGATAAAGATAGGTAGGAATGTACCTGCCACATTGAATCTGTTAGGTTTCTGATGCTGGACAGCAAACTGGGGGCGAGCAGCTTTTGGTGAGTGTGTACAGTGCTAGTGCATTCTTTGACCTGATGCTGAAAATAACTGACCCAGCACACCTGCTCTAACTAAGGGAATTGGCTGTAACTCTGTGGCACAGGAGCACACAAAGCTTTTAACTCTGCTGCTTCATGCAGAAAATTCATTAAAATTGCTTTTCATTCTCAGAGCAGAGAGTAACATTTATAGCCCAGCCAGCCTGCCTGAAACTGGAGGAGTTTCTGCACCCAGGGAGGTGCCTGGTGCCCTGGGCTGGGGCTGCCCCAGCTGCTCCTGTGGCCTGCCTGCTCCCTGCCTGCCCCGGGGGGAGCGTCCCCCAGCCCCGGGGAGCAGCCTGGTACCATCCATGTGGCCGGTGGGGATGGAAGAATTTGCAGTAGTGACAGACCTAAAGAGAAGGAAGCAGTAAGGGAGAGGCAGAGGGGTGAATTTTTGCAGGGTTTTTCATCTGCTATGTTCAGGATACATTTCAGTTTGTTTAGCTTTACCGTACACACTGATATTTATTAGATGAATGTAGGAGACCAGAACACACATTTGTTGTGGCAGGTGTTTAAAGTCATGTAAATCCAGGTGAACTCTTCTTTTATAACTTAAGATTTTGTCTGAATGCACAACTTAACTAAACCTCTAGACTTGTTACATGGTGACCTATCACAGGTTTTGGATATCTGGGATTGGGCCTGATGAACTGTCTATGAAAATAAGACAAACAGGCAAATGTGTATAGAATGGATCTGCAAGTGGGTTCAGTGCAGAATGCATCGAGATGTAACTATTGGACCGTAATGCATTAGCAGCTTTATATTTTCAAGGAAACAGGAGGAACAATGCTGAGAAAGTACCTTTACAGATTCATTAGAAATATTAAAAAAAGGGGGCAGATCAGAGATAAATTTTGAAATTCAAAGCACTTTTAAAATAAAAAAAATTACATACTTTTCCAAGGGGTAGGTTAAGGTTTAGTTTAAAATTAGAAGAATTCAAATTGGATATTTGGTGCCACTTTCCCACAAAATAATGATAAAATAACAGTAAATAAAAACAATTAGCAGATATCCTTCTCGAATATGAAAAACAATAACTTACTTGGCTGGTGAAATAGAAAGTTTAATTCCAGTGGATGTTCATTTTGACATGACTCATTTTACTAATTTTCATTTTTATACTTCCTTAAAAATGATTTTACCATAAAATTTAAATAAATATTTGACATTTTTGTTTTATTTTATTTCATAAACAAATGTTCAAACAAATTACATGCTAATTCAAACTAGAAAATAAAGGAAAATGGCATAAAAATAATATAAAAGTCAAATTACAAATGATAAAACTTCAATAGTGAAGAATGAGCAATTTTGGATGGAATACTTGTAGCAGGATTAGGCCCATCAGCTGCTGCACATTAAGCCTGATCTTCTCACACACACAGTACTTGATGGCAAAGGTCAAGTTGTATCACATCCCTCAGAAACATGCAGCAGCACTGACCCTAATAAGGTCAGTGTAAGGATGGGATAGTCCAAGAAGATCTGAGTATTTCCCAGCATAGGAGCTACTCTGGGACACGCTTTTTGATTGAGATGTGCCTCTTGCATATAGGCTATTGCCAAGACTGTAGGCTAAAGACAGGCAGAGAAGTGTGGGCAAAGAGAGCAGAGAAAGGATGACTGGAGCCATGAGAGGCTCCCTGTGCTTATTTGCTGTTTTGTACAGTCAGCATCTCAAGCATCTAACAGTGCTGCTAGAGGACGGCTGCAAAGCAGAACACAGTTTTCAGAAAAACCTAGGTATGCTAGCTCATTAGCTGCATTTTACATCATTCAGCCTGCCTGAAGCTATCACACAGCACAAGGTTGTTGCTCAGCATCACACAGATTTGCAGAGGATAGGCGGCACCTGCCATGCTGCTGCCCATCTGGATCCAGGAGTGAGTGATATGGCGGAGTGTGCTAACCCAGCTGTGGCTCCAACCGCTGTAGGCTGCTCCTGTTGTTGCTTACCTGTGAGACTGCAAAAATATGCCCACACACCTCACGCAAGTTGTGGGGTGCCAGGGTGATTACCATGAACATGTTCTTCTAGAAGACTAGGATCCAAGGAAAGCCTTAATTGCATGGAAGAAGTCCTTCCTGGGATGTGCGTGTGTAGTTCTCATGCATATTGGCCCTGCCCTTGCTGAGGAGCTACATGGTGACCACATTGCTCCACAATACTGGGTCAAGCATGGACCCTCCCTTGCTGGCATGCTGGGCAGTCAGAGGCCTCACCAGGCATGGATAGGGCTGTCTGGAGGATGGGGCAGATGTTGGGGATGTGGGAAGTAGCTTTGGGGTGAGGAGAGGAAGGCTGAGATAGCTGCTGGTTTTGTATGTAGTAGCCTAGAGCATTACCTATGTGCACACACATAGGCATATAAAAATGCTTGCCAGGGTCATTCTTTGGTAGCCAAGTATGCCTGGTTGTGTTCACTTTAACTGCACAAGGTGAGATGTGGTGGCAATGTGGTCTAGCTGGCAGCTAAGGAAGCATCTTTCAGCAGCCAGTGCTTCTGTCTGCTGCAGCTGCTGTGGGAGGCAATAAGCAGAAGAGCTCTCAGACTCTTATTTCTGAAGACCCAGTTTTCATCGATCAGAGGAGCCCCTGGACTGGAATTTACCACTGGGTCTGATGGTACTAGCAATGATGGCAGTAACAGTTCCTCCATCCATTGCTGATGTGATCTCACTGGAAGGTGGTACCTTGGAGTAGCAGAAGAGACTCCTGAAGTGCAGTCCTTTGATTTCCAAGCCTTGCTCATCATTTGGGACACTCTGCAGTGCATCCCTCTGAAGATCCAGTTCAGCACAGCTCAGCGCAGATACTTTTGCCGAGCTGTGATGGGCATACAGTCCTGACCCTGGACCTCGACATAGGCCATCTTGAGTTTCTTTAGTATGTCTATGCATGCTCTGAAACTCCACCAATTCCACTCATCTGGAAACTGCCCAGTAAACAGGGGGAATTAGATAGAGGTGAATAGCTTTGATCCTGGCCTAGCTTCTCAGGAATACAAAGAAACTATCTTCCCATGTCTTTCCACGGTCTACAGATCTTGACATATCTGTCTTTGTGAAGGTGACTGCTTTGCAGTGGACTATAAATCCCAAGCTGCTAAAGCACAGCCTGCATGGTGTGAAATGATAGAAGCAATGTGGGGGACAGAAGACAGTGCAGATCAAAAATGCCAAAATGGTACGGTCTCGTCTGGAATACTGAAATGAAATGTTCCCTGGAAGTTGCTGAATTATGCCAGTGAATTTTTTAGAAAGGGTATTACTAGAAATATGCCAAATCTGTGCCAGAAAAAATAATAGAAGTTTATTACCATAGACTATGGCATCCAGCTTCTGGGAAATGTTCCTAAAAATACTGGACATGTTGGGCGGAAAAGGCAACATAAACCCAATTCGATACTGAATGGTATCAAGGGATATGAAACAGCTCTGTGAGTAAACTAAAGGCTAGTACTACAGAGCCTCAGACTAATACATTATTTCAGCATACTTTAGATTGCTATTACATTTATGAAAATACAGAGTGGATTAACTAAGGCTATTTTAAAATAATCTGAAATTCAGTTTTAGAATGAGATCTGCACATAAATGGGGAAAAAGTAAGCACAAAGCATAAATAAAACAAAGGCTAAATCTGAGCATAGGGTTCTGGATGGAGAGGCATCCAACCTCCAGGAAAGAGGAAGAAATAGGTATTCTGCCTCTCCAAGCAACCTTCCGTCCTGCAAACCCTTTTTTCCTCAAGTGAATAGGAAGCCTTACACTTGAGAGTGGCGGACCATAAGCCTAATCAATTTTTAGTAACTTCTAGGAAATACTGATGTTTTGGTAAGGTTAGAGTTTCAGAAAGGTTTAAGTGTATATTGTTGTCTTCTCCACATTTCATAGTATTGTAACATTATGACAACTATAGGTGTAACAACTATTGCTTGTGCTATACCTCGCTGAAACTAGGTTAAACCACTGATAGGGAAAATAAAGTGTTAAGCACCACCGTTCATGCACTCCTAATTGGATCTATCCTAATTGTGTGTATGTCTTATTGTTCAATAAGCGCTGTTCCATCATTCTTCCACGAGCTTTAAACAGTACTTTTCTTTCCTATTAGGAAGGAATATGCCTAACCAGAACTGTAGATCTTATTATATACGTGATAGGCGTCTGACTTGGCCTACGTTACTCGTAGCTTGTTTAGTGCTACAGTAGGACACAGCTAAAGAGAGAAGAAAATTAGGCAACAAATGGAATCAAGGTCAGAAAAAACTTCCTCTGAAAAATTTTGATGCTCTTGTTTGGATTTTGAATCAGACTCTGGAAAAAACACGTGGTGATGAAGATATGTTTGACAGAACTGACTTCTAAGAGGGGAAAAAAAATTCAGAACATTTTATTTTGTCCTTTGTTATGCTAATTTCTGTAGGACATCTGCATGAGCAAGTTGCTGATCACATCCTCCTAGAACTGCTGTGCAAAAGGACCCTAGGAATGGTCTGAATGACTCAAGCTGGCCAAATTACTACAGCCAGCATTGACGGTAACGGTATATACAAGACGCTTACTCCAGTAAAATTAAAAAAATTCTTACCTTTAGTATCCACTTAGATGTTCTTGATTATTTCTAAATCGTGAGTATTTAGATTTTATATGTCATGTCACACATTTCAAAAAATGGAATATTTTATTCTATAAATGCATGAGGTATTAGACAAAATGATTATAATACCATTCATAAAAACAAGAAACAATTCATAGTCTTCTGTTTAAATTAATATAATAGGTATTCATTTTTTATGTTATCCATATTAAATTCAGTGTGAAGAAAATATATTCAGCATAAGCAATACTACAAGCATTGTTAGCAAGAATGTATTTCAAAGAAAACCATAGCTAAATCCCTTCTTGTTTTCATTTCATTAATCAGTGGACAAGATCAAAACAGGAGGCAAGTGGCAGGTTTTTATGTTCAGTGGATCAGCTAGTCGAACACCTGTATTATTTAGTTCAGACCTATGAAATCTGATGGAAGGTTACACCTCTCTTTCACTTCCCAGTCTGTGGAAGTCCAGCTTATTTAGACAGTACTGAATGGGCCTTTCTTTATTATTACTCTCCTGGTAAATGGTGCTTGATAACTGAACAAAAAAGAAAGCAGATGGGCAAGATAAAGGCAATTCATTAAGCAAGAGCTAGAAAACATACAAAAGTAACACAGGTCAATGCAGTAAGCTAAGGTACTATTTATCATGTTAGAAAGTTAGTGCATCTGGATAACATCCAAAAGTCTGAATTGCAAGACAGTGCCATTTCTGCCGACCTTTTGAAGCACAGCTTCGTTTTCCGAATTCAGAGGTACAAAAGTTTAATATCAATAGTGAATTATTCTGCTGCAGTGGAGGTACAGGCATACTGGATTGTGGTTAATCTCTGAGCGCAAATGTGATACAGTCCTCTGTTTCTACAGCTTCTCCAAAACTTAAATACTAGTACATTCTTTCTTGCTATATCAATTTCCTCAAATGACACTTTGGATGATTCAAAATACCAACCTTTTAGAAAGGTAGTTATGCTAATGCATACCTCCTTAGAAACTTTCTTAGGCATTGAGTAAATAGATAAATAAGTTTGCTTTTAACAGAAGGATTTTTATCAAGGTAAATTCACCACCTATCTAGGTTCATCAGATAGTATGATTTAACTGTCATGCTTCCAGAATGAATGTTGCAAAACAAAAGAAAAAAGGAAGGAAATTTATCAATATCCTACCAGTCACATCTTTTCCCTTCTGTTAACTGATTTTTAATGCTGGTGAAAAATGGAAAGAATAATGAAGCATCGTATTCTTTTTCCCAGAGAGGTTCATTTTCCAGTGCTGCTTGGATCATACACTTCCATCTAAGAAATGTTTGTGTACTGTCTAGGAGGTTTTACCAGCAGACACAGTGAAGCCAGTATAATTCTTCTGATAGCGTGTAATCAGAACTGGCTGCTTTTCCCACATTCGTCAAGCCCTGGTAGAAAGACTGGAGCAAAAGATATACGGCTTTGGGCGAGGAGGCTCTCCTTTGTAGGAAAGCATGTGATGCAGCATCCTGTGGGTTGTCTTTTCTCTATATTTTAGACTTGGTATAATGTATAGCACAGCTTCACAAAATCTGCCAGAGTACTTGGGCAAAATTCCAAGAAATCCATCTGTTTCTTTTTAGTGCCATTTATCTTTCTCAATGTGTCTTGCTGCTAGTAACATGAATGCTATATTGATCAGTGGAATGATCTCATATATATTGAGAGGGTGAGAGGTACTTTTCTATTAGCAGAATGACAGCATCAGGAAAGACAATCAGAATTTTCAGAGTAAGATTTAACTATCACCTGACTCAGCACACTATGTGGCATGTATATTTGGAAGATAGAAGGAAGGCTAAAAATACCTTATGCCTAAGACAGTCATTATTACAGAAAATACCCCTCACGCTATTGCGGCATGATTGCATTTCATAACATTTGTGAGGCCCAGAGGACATTCTAGCTCCAAGGCTGGTGGTAAGATGTTCAATTTGCCTGCTGACTTCAAGCAATCTGAGATATGCCAGTATTTTGCTATGTGGCCAAGGTAAGATTTAAAAGGATGGTTTGACAGAACATGAAATTGTACAATGTGAAAAGGAATAATTGCTTGGGAAAATTCTGACATCTGTGTGTGTCTCAGGACAAAGAAAATACATTCTTTTTTTCTTGAACTAGAATTGTCCAGAAAATATTACTTAAAAAGTGAAAGTATTAATATGCAAGATTGTCAGTGTATGCAGTAGATGTTAAAGATCATAATCAAAGCATGGGCTGTCACAGCAATTGCTCTGACTAGGCCAATACAAGGACTGGAAGTAAGGACCATAATCAGAAAAGACCAAGGTCAAGAAGTAAAAGCCAATCCAAAGGCAAGGCAGGAGCATGCCCAGCACCCAGTTTAGCTGCTAGTAATCCTACCACTTTAATACTGCAAGGCAGGTCCTGAGACAGCTTGTGGGGCAGAATGAAAAAAGCTGAAGGCAGATCTGTGCAGCAGTCACAACTGGTCATCTGGGAGCCCAAACAGGGCTGCTGGGAGCCCAGCAAAGCGGCTGCTGCGTTTATGGTCCTGGTGCAAAGTAGCGCACCAAGTAGCACAGCAGCAGTGGACCTAGCACGGATACCTATCTGTTGTCTAGGCTTTATGGCCAGACTTTATTTCTTACACAGTTTGGTCAGGTTATCAAGATGTAGGAGACTGGATTCTGCCAGAATGCTGTCTGCCATTTAGTAGCCCACACAGAGCATAATTGCAACTGACATTAAGTTTATTGATAGCAGTTCTTATTATTTTCTGCCAGAGTGAGATTATAGATATAATTCTAGGACGGCTGAAAACCCAATGAAGGATTTTACATTACCTGGACAGAAGTAATTTTTTTCTGTATTGTCAAGTGGCTGTTTGTGCTGCTGTAAGCCTGCTGATATTTTGATCAATAGTGCACTCTTGACACTTAAGTCTTTTGCGCTGAAAGATGCAAGATCTCTTTGAGTACTAAAGATCAGTCTTTCCTACTCAGTTTTACACTGTAACATAACATAATTACTTAGCAAACATCTCTGCAAAATATGTCTCATTTTTGACTGCTATCAAGCACCATGTTATAATGAAAATAAATGTCCAAGTTCAAACAAGAAAGTACATACAGCTATCATTTTGAGAAGAGGGTGGAGAAAGGATTTTGGAGAAAATAAGCTGTCTATATTCATGAAGCAGCCACTTCTGCATCACATCTATGCAAATTCCTTTTTTACTGTATCCAGAGACGTTTCCAAGCGTTTAACTTTTGTTCTCAACATCATTTGCATTTAAAGCTTTAACATTCTCTCTCACAGGCACCATTTTAAGGACATCTCTCAGTTCAGATCAGATTGCTGTCCATTATTACTAATAGGAAGGTACCAGGGCTCCCATTTGACATGTCAGTGATGAATACCTAAAAAAGCATATCTCAATAGGAATATTCAGGCTTATATTTTTGCTTCTTAATCTTGGTAAATCTGGTGCATTTCATTTCTCTTTAGTTGGCACAGACCCTGTCCTGCTGTACCTCTGGGCTTCCCTGCCTCCCATTCCAACAAAAAATCCACACTATTGCTGATACAATATGTGTATATCAATGTTTTAAGGAAATAGAAGATTTTTCCTAAAGCACATAACAGCATAAAAGTGAGGTGGAGCAGGCATCATTCCTAGAAAGCTGTGCTGAGATTTGACAGCCAGGCTTTCAACCACGTTTTGCCCCATGAAGCAAAATTAAAACATTGGACCAGTTAAGTTTCTTCTGCAGGAATAGCTTTATTGTCAGCTTGCTGGGGGAGAACTGTTTAAACTGCGATACCATTCTTTGTCTGCTTAAGCACTGCATAAATGCAAATATACAACAGAGCTCTTATTTTCTTTGAGGAACAGGTTTATATTCGCTGGTAAATGCATGAGAATTATTTAGAGAACTGTATGCATACAGACAGATTGTGCTAAAAGAAGCCAAGTGTCATTGATAAATCTTTGTAGTAATGACCAGGCCGATGGTACCACTGGGAAATATAATTTGGATTCCATAATCTTTAGTTCTGCTGAGACTTCGAGCAAGTGTGCCAACTGTGATGGGTAAATAGTTTGTTTTGTTTTGTTTTTTTTTAATCATAGACAAGCTGTAAGATTACACATTTAAAATAATTCACTGCAGAAATGTAACATAACTGTGACATTTAGTCTTACTGAGCAAAGATGGGTCCAGACTGTGATGCAGAAAAAACCCACACAGTGATAATAAAATAATTGTTTTAAAAAACGACTGATAATCTTCTTATCTATTCAGACTTTGTTTTTCAACTTGTTGCTATTCCCTCAAATATCTCCCTTCTGCTACACTTGCCGTTATCAACATTAAAAAAAGTCATTGTAAAGCTATTCTAAACTGAATTTGAATGCATACCTTTCTAGTTGCCACATAGTTATTGCAGCATACCTTCTTGTGCTATCTTATTTCTGCTAGCACTTAGAAGTACATATTTAAATATGTCTAGATGCATGTGAAATTCTTTCTGTAGCTGAAGAATAATTTTATTTTACAAGACTAAAAATACATGTATTCCTGGACTGTTGTTAAATGACAAATAATTTTTTCAGTTAGCAAATAGTACAAGAGTAACATAACCTCTGCTTTATTTGTCTAGATTTTGAATCATATCAAAGTCTTCCATTATAAAAAAGAAATCAAGAAAAGAAGATGATGGAATCTACTAACTTCTATTTATTTACAAGGAATGCCCCGTCATTTTTCAGAACTTCATAGTAATCAAACAACTCAAAATTGCTTTTGTCACAGCTCTATTCAATCTGTAGTCAAATCTAGCTCAAAAGTTTTCTCTTTTAATTCTGTTTTTCTTCCTTTGAAGAAAGACTAATAGTTTGGTGACTGTTTATTCATTTGGGTACTAAAAGGAGCCAAAGTAAAGCAGCATGAAGCTCTGCATAGACTTGTAGATGCGAGTTAAGGCTGTGTTTTGACCTGTTATCATTGTTCAGCTATTTTTTTTTTAAAGAGTTTAATAGCTTGTTTCATTCCACAAATTAAAGGTGACTGCTCTGTGCACCCAATTCTCTTACAGTTTTATCTAGTCCCTGACAACAGGTAACACTAATACAATTTCAGAATTTTACTCTTTTATTGACAGATCACTCTGAAAACAGTGATAAAAGAAAAGTTTTCCTAAGATTTATCTGATTCGTCTCTTTTTATTGCAAGTTGGATAGTTTCAGAACAAATATTGTACATGTATTTTCAGACACCTGCCCTAGGGTCAAGGTTACAAACTGCCCTTTCAGCAAAGACAAATAATCTGTTTCTATTTCTTCTACCAGAATTTTGTGGTTTTCAAATGTGTTTTGATAAATTAATTCCATTCCAGAACTCAAGCTGTTTTAATATAGATTATCTAGTTTCACTTGGTTTCACTAAGTTCTGTACTTTTTGGATAGTTAGGCAGATGATTTCTAAACTGCATAAATGCAAAAATCCTGTGTGATCAGAACAATTCTGTTGTTCAATATGATACTCAGTTTCATTCAACTTATTCTGGATGCTTTCCAATATATTCTATTTCTTTCAAAGAAATAATACAACTCTATTATGACAGTTTGAATTCAAAATTCACATTATTTACTTCTTTGGCCCTGGAAATGTTGTCCGAAAAGGCTTAAGCTGCCTAGAGAGTATCTTAGCTCTGCAGAGGCAGGATACATCAGAAGAACAGAATTCTTGATAGCTTTATATTAGTCACTAGTAACCAAATAAATCCAGTACCCAGTAATGAATTTCAGTCTTGCATGTTTGACGGTTACACACAGTCCAGACAGACACAAAATCCAGATCACTGCATCCCTGGGTTAAAATTGTAAGTAAATTCATCTTTATTTGCCAGTCAAACTGCTTTACAATTAAAGGTGTTGTTTAACATTCAGCTTAAACCAATATAAACCTATGTTCTCTTGCTCATGCCAGCACAAGTATTTCTGCAATCAAAGGGACAGTTGCATTCAGGAACCCAGCTGGCTTAAAACAAATTATTTTTTGTTTCCTTAGGTATCAGCTTCATTGGTTGCCTGGTTGCACCGACCATGCACCCTCATGATCTCTAATGCTGCAGCATAAGACAGGTGATGTGAATTCAGGAATGGGGTAAACAGTAAGACTGACTCTGTTAGCACTAGTGACAACTTAGGTGAACTTAAACTGTACTGTTAAAGGCCTGACTTCCCACCCTGTGTGAGCTGTGGTTCAGTAAACTTTAATTATCACTCTTTTGAATTATGTAAAGTTGGAAAGACTAGCCCTTAAATATCAGTTAATAGGGTTAGCATTAGGACCAGTAGAAATAAAATACACGAAAAGAAAGTAGGATGTCTTAAAAAACATGGAAAGAGAATTGTTCTGTCAAGAAACATATTATCTAGCCAAAGATTTGCTCCCTTGGCTTAACTGTGAAATCAATTCTGGAATAAAGCTATACTTTCTCATTTAAGAAACTTTTTTGAGGCAGTATCCCTAACAACTCTTTTGTGATGACAATAAATGTTAGGTTCTTCCTGCTAGGTGATAAGAACTTCAAAACCACTAATTCATTATCATTTGAGATTCACCACTCTCCTTTGTCCTAAATTTTAAAAGGATCCAGCAAGTGCCACAACTCCACCCCGGAAGACTACCGCTGTATTCTTAAGGAAATGATAGTGGCAGATAGTTTATGGTTTCTAAAAACAGAAACTAACGTCACCTGATTTTCTAACTACAGAGCAGTTTTCAAATGTTTACCTTCTAGTTTAGTGTATATGTAACTTAACTGAAATAACAGTTTAAATCTACTATAAATCCTAATAAAGATCTTGATTTAAAACCAAAGTTAAATTCCGAGATAACCTCTAATTTTGTATACTACAAAATACTCACATTAGTAAGTGAACAGTCTGCTGTGTGATTTATACTTAATAAAACGTGCTAGGAAGACAAAAAATATGTTAATGATTTATATTGTCATTATAATTTAGAAAATTACATTATCATATACTTTCATCATACACGTGTCCACTTTCCTGGCATCAAAGAATTTAATCAATGGCAAAGACATGGGAGTTTTTAGAGTGTAAGGCATCTGTAAGTTGCACATCAAATACAAAGCAATAGCCACAGTTCATACACGCAATTTTGGTGTAACTGGAAGCATAAAAATAGTCCATGGAACTCCGTAATTCAGCCTCAGGGTTTTTGCTGTACAGTTTAAATGCATAAGTGTGAATATTCTCTTAATGGTTATCTGCAACTCTATCACAAACCATCAATCCCTTCCAAAGTATTCTTTTTCACTGTAAGTGTTGCAAAATTTGTTGAAGGTACATTATCTCACTATTAACATATAGTTAAATTATTTCTTATCCCGTTGACACACATCAAAATAAAGCTTCATCCGAAGGGCAGCAAGGGTTTTTGAGGTTTACTGAAAGAACAGCAGCCATGAACCACTGGAACCACTAGAATTTTCTAGCACCTGTCTGATCTGAAGTCTTGTTTGCCCCTATACACTGAGCAGGGTCTTCAAGACCATTTACCATACAGCACATACTCTTGTATGAGCATACTGTCATTAAAGCACTGAGCAAGCTTCTCATAAAAATGTCTTAATTTATTTTTCTTTGTGGAAAAGTCCATGCTTGATCATCTTAAATTTCTGTCATTAAGTGGTCCCACCTATTGCTGAGGTATAAGTTTTTGTAGGGATCGTGTACCTAATCTATATATGCATGCTTATATGCTCCTTTTCAGTTGCTACATTACTTTAAAGGACAAACTTTTGCATCACCATTTTCTCTGTTTGTTAAGCAAGCTTCACAATTCCTGCTATTGTCTTTCAGCAATAAAATGAACAAAGTTATGAAACACAAAATCAACACAAACTCCTCAGAACTGATATCCCTTCTGAAAAGCAAATCTTGGTCCTAATAATTACAAAGGCAAAGATTCATACCTGCAGCATGTGACTTCAATGAAGTGATATATGTTAACTTGAATGGTTTCCTTCTACGATGATAATCATGAGCAGGCAAATTAAATCCAGCTCTTAAAAATGCAAGAATAAAATGATACAAGTGTGAATTTCTTTATGCAGATCAGACACCTGTATTACTTGTCATCGCCACAGAGAATGCCAAATGAGTCTTGTATCTTGCTGACATTGGCAATGTGGTCATAGAGCAGACATGGTCATGGTGACAAGCATGTGATTGCTTGTGATGCAGTTAGCACGCCATGAAGAAAAAGCTATAGAAGTTAATCGTCTCCCTGTTGCCTCCAGCAGAGAGGAGATTGGGAGATAATTTCCTCCCCATCATTCACACATTTTTCCTCATAGCAGAAAGAAAGAGATGAAAGAGCTAAGGAGCTAATTAATCATTGACTGAAGAAATGCAACATCACCAACAGAAAAGCCAAGATACAATGTCAGGATGTTATCATAACTACTTAGCGATTCCTGTTTAAGCCATTTGATCATGAACTGCCTGAGGACCATTGGAGTTGTGGATAGCATACATTTCTATCAGGACTTGTTTCCACTATTCTGTGCTGTGGTGGTGGAGGGCACTACACTTATTATTAAATATTTACATGAGAAAGAACAATATTTTCTCAATAATCTTAACACTGTTCCTTATTTAATGAGGAAAAACAGAATTCTGTAATAAGAAGGCTCATGTGTCCTCTCTCTTCTATAACTTTTAAAAGCACTAGCAAACATCAATCAAATATTACAGAAAAACAATTATAACAAAGATATTATGGTCTTACAGAATTAATAAAAATGGGCAATCAGGTAGAAGATGGACGTCTGATTAATGCCCTTCTGATGGAGAAGGCTTAACTCCTGTTTAAACATATGTGCTGGTTTTGGCTGGGATAGAGTTAATTTTCTTCATAGTAGGTAGTATGGGGCTGTGTTTTGGATTTGTGCTGGAAACAATGTTGATAAAGCAGAGATGTTTTAGTTACTGCTGAGCAGTTCTTACACAGGGCCAAGACCTTTTCTGCTTCTCACACCACCCCACCAGTGAGCAGGCTGGGGGTGCACAAGAAGTTGGGAGGGGACACAGCTGGTACAGCTGACCACAACTGACCAAAGGGATATTCCATACCATATGATGTCATGTTCAGAATATAAAGCTGGGGGAAGATGAATGAAAGGGGGGATGTTTGGAGTGATGGCGTTTGTCTTCCCAAGCTACCGTTATGCGTGAAGGAGCCCTGCTTTCCTGGAGATGGCTGAACACCTGCCTGCCCATGGGAAGTAGTGGATGAGTTCCTTATTTTGCTTTGCTTTGCTTGTGCATGCAGCTTTTGCTTTACCTGTTAAACTGTCTTTATCTCAACCCACGAGTTTTCTCACTTTTACCTTTCCGATTCTCTCCCCCATCCCACTGCAGGGGGAGTGAGCGAGCGGCTGTGTGGTGCTTGGTTGCCAGCTGGGCTTAAACCATGACAGTCTTTTTGGTGCCCAACATGGGGCTTGAAGGGTTTGAAATAATGACAGGTTTGACTGGAATGTGCTAGATCGAATTTATAGCTGTTATTGCTGTTTAGTTACTAATTGGCAGGCTCCTGTGCTTGCCATGGGGCTTGCTTGCCTCACTGTATATTAGAGTCTAATGCCTGTTGGTGCCTTTTGCTTTCGCTGCTTGCTGTAGTGCTGCACTGCTTACCATCTTACTCTGCTGTGCCTAGAAATATTTTGATAACAGCAATGGCCATGCGCCTGGGCTGGCAGATGGCCAGGGCACCGCTGCTGTTTCTGTGTTGCTGTACTGGACAGGCTGGAACTCCAGTGTGAACTCGAGTCAAAGGGACTGTGACCTGCGGATGAGTCCATGCAGGAGCAGGACACCCCAAAGTGTCTGTGGCCATGGATAAGCCCAGGCCAAAGTAGGTACATCTCGAAGTGTCTGTGGCCATGGTTATGTCCGTGCCGCAGCAGGTATACCTCTGAAGGGATTGTGGACCAAAGAAGGATAAGTCCACGTTGGAGACGGTACACCTTGAAGCATCCATGGCTGTGCATGAGGTCATGCTGGAGCACCTCAAAGCGTGTGGCCATGGATAAGTCCACGACAACATAAAAGGTTTCCAAAGGGAAAGATAGGCTAATAAATGCCACCACTGTGGAAAATGGTGCTTGTCCTTTATTAAATTACAGCAAATCAAAGAAGAAGGAGCAGAATGATAGGAAACTAAGTCTTATTTGTTCTGCTGCCAGCAGAACAGCCTCTCTTTTTCCTCCTACCTTTCCCTTTTTGGTTTCAAACTAAAACTCTAAAATGCTGTAACTGTAGGACACCATGTTACAAAATTCTTCCTTCGTGCATCTCCCACAGAGGCCATCCTCACCAGAACTGTATAAATAGGGTGAAAATCTTTTTTTTTTTTCTTTCTAAATTGTGACATGAAATGGTGAAATAATGTAGCCAAGTATTGTGCCTCCCTACAATGTGGGTCATGTACTGCAAGGGTCATACAAGCTTGCTACAACATGTTACCGCATGTGAAAAACTCCCTTTTTTTTCCTGTTTGGTTTTTTTTTTTTTTAAGTTAACACTTCAACATCCTACAGAGTTTTTGCACAGGGATATTGCTGCCCTGTATCCCTTAGCAGGCCATCTATCTATCGCGAATGAGTGGTTTAGGCCACTTAAAGAATCACCATCAAGGATATTGGCAAAAGCAATTTTAATAGAAGTTTATAAGAATGCAACTTAACAGAATTTGATGGCAAGGCTCACTCTATTACTTACTAAAACACGCAAAGGAATATTGAATTAGGATTGAATCAGAATGATTTATACAGAGAGACCAGAGAAACAGAAGGGCAAAGAGGACCCTCCCATTGAGTCACGAGAATGAACCCCCTTGACAATCTAAGGTTTATTCACAGTTTAAGGTAAATCATAAGATCTTAGCAACACTTAATCATGGATTAGTTTAACATTTGCAAAGTGAGTTGACAGAATTTACTACAAGCACAACAGTGGCTTGATTACAGATTTGGAATGATAGTATTATACTTGCTATTGAGTATTCAAATTGATTCACACACACACAAACACAGACACAAAGATAGATAGCTAGCTAGATAAAGATATACCTGTTAAAAATTCCTCTTGAGTTCTGTGAAAATACTCACTTCCAATGTCTCAGCATTTCTCAATGGGCCAGGGTTGAGCCTCCAGGAGGAGAGGGTTTCAGCCCAGGTCCTGTCACCAGCTTTCGTCAGCGGTCCTCCAAATTTCACAAATCGGAGAGTTTGTGGAACTCTGAGAGGCGTCCCACTCAGAGCGAGATGCTGGTCACAGCACACTGCGGTCCAGGAGAGCTCAGAGGGTCTCACTTGGGACCGCTGTTTTATCAGTTCATAAGATGATTGGCTTTAGTCATCAGCAAGTTACTGGAAAGTTACTGGAATTCCAGTAACACTGGTACCATTCCACTCGGGCTATGGTCCAGGTAAGGGATGTTCCAAGGCTGTCAGGGGATGACTGATTATTCCTGCTCTCATTACGTGCCTTGAGTTGGGTAACAGGAGTGCTTGGCACAGTCAGTGCTGCTCCCCACCTTAGCCATGTAAGAGTTCCTGGTACGGTCAAGAGATGCTTAACCAGACAACTCACTGCGTAAAGGCCAAGGCCTACCTGCAATTCCTGAGATTGTGGAGCAGCCCAGGAAAAAGGGTGGGGGAAGGAATGCACCACCACACTATCCCCTTGCTGACAACTGGATATGTGGCCTATCGGTCTAAACACAAAAATGGGCTGGTGGGAGGAAGTTGCAATGTACTTGACAAGGCAGTGGGCCTTCTTTCTGTCTTCCAATACGTAACAATATTCTATCTTGTTAACGTTCACCTTTTTCTACATTATTGTTTTCTTTAAGTGTCCACTGCTTTATAACACACACAGTTACTGCAAAAGTTTCTGTTGAAGTCTCAACCAGCTAAGCAGCATTATGGCTGCCACTACCTTCTTCAACCCCAAACAGCCCACAGCAGCAGCCAGGGACTGTGGAAAGCACTCCCCTTCTGTAGTGGGTGCTGGGGCAGGTGGAGACATGCTGTCCACCTCTTTGGTTAGTGCAGTGTTGTTAGCTTTGTTCAGTCAGAATTAATTTTTAGCACATTTGTGAGAAATGTGTGCGTAGCATAAAAGGTGATTATTTTAGGGGTTTTTTAGGGAAATTTAGGAAGGCAAAAAGGATTCGTTTGGTCTGAAAAAATGCAACGAGTGAAATCTGTACTCCTGTGATGTTTGTTACTTTTTGTCTGGTTTTGTTTGTCTTCTCCTTTTAATAATGTATGGGCTTTTTGGAGTTGGGCTGCCTACACATTTTTTTTGATTGCTTTGTACACAGCCTCACACATTAAGGACAATTTTTCACAACCTTCTTGCTTATAGTCAACTGCATCAGCCAAGAGAAAAAGGTATTTCTCAAAAGGTGAAGTTGATTTCTGATATTCTTTTCACGATCTACTTTTCAGTTGAACTGAAAAGAGATCAAAGGAAAAAATAAGAACCAGAATATCATCTGAAAATACACCATACTTTGTTCCTGCAATTTTGAAGCTTTATTTTCAATAAGCAGTAAGCAACAATAGACATATGCAAATTTTGTTCCATATTGTCAACATTATTCCAAGAAAAGTAAATTTGTAAATATATGCTGTGATTTAATTAGTTTGTATACCAAACATTAGAAACATCTGACATATTCTTAGGGATGTTTGCATTTGAAGTTAGAGTGCACTACCCCTTCAAATAAAGATCTAGAACTTCTGTAGAAATGAGCAGTTATTTTCTATCACAGTGGGCCATGAAATAACACATTCCCATATACTTGCATACACTCCAAGGCATCGCTCCAAAGCATAGCAAAATATTCACTACAAATACACTTCTGGACCATCCTGGCTACTTAGGCCATTACTGCATAATGTGAGAAAGAGTTGTGGCTGTGCTCAGATTCTTTCTTATAGCACATGGTTTAAAACTTGTGGATTCAAAACATGCATAAAAGCATTAGTGAGGTTCCATAATAATTAGCTTTTTTGCCCCAGGTAAAAGTTCAAAAAGAATGAAACATGTCTCTAATACATTTAATCTTTACATGAATATAGATGACTCTGATATTTGACCCACTTTTTGTACTTCAGAGGCTAAGTCAGATGGTCAAGATTATATTTTAAACAAATATATCACAGCAAAACATAAGCTAAGCTTAGTTTACATTAATTTCTGTTACTAGACTTACAATGATTAAACAGACTTTCTGAAGTAGATAGATAGTACTAATTTTACACTTGTAACTGGCCTTTTTATCAAGTATAACCTTTGCTGCTCTGATGAATATTTTTGTTACTGTTTGCTTTTTAATATTAATTAAATATTAGTTAATTTAAAAACTAAACTGATATTTCTATGTGACTTCTTACAACATATCTGAGACATTGCCCTTTACTTTGACGTTGCTAATGCAGAACTTCATCCCCACCCATTAGTTGTTGCTTTATTCCCTTCAAACTATGTTTGCACTTAAAGATTTGCAGTTCCCAGGATTGTTTCCCACTTGTGGATAATTCTCAGAATAATCAGGATAATACTATATTCTTTATCTTCTGTTAAACACTGCCTTCCTGTTATGCTTTCTAGAGATGGTATTTAGTACATTTAGGATAACTGGAGATGCAGAAAACTGACTATACCTGTTCTGGAGATGTAATACTAGTATTACACAATAGCTCTGATCATTATTTTTCTTGAGAACTGAATGACACTGGAAGGGGACTCCGAAAGTTCTGCTCTAGAACATTCAGATTTTCTTTTCTTAGCTCAGCCTATGCTTTACTCCTAAAGTCCATGCTGTATTGTTTACAATAAAGACTTCTCTCTCTGTGCTCCATCTTTGCTTTGTGTTGAATACTGAAAAAATCAGCTTTTATTTTGAGAATAAAATATATGTATAGCAGATACATTGTTCATTTTTTCTTGTGGTTTTATTTTATTTTTTTAGAGAATGTCCTTATCATTAAAGACATGATTGAGTACACAAATAAAAAACAGGTATCCAATAGCATTCAGCAAAGAAAGAAGGCATTCTTTCGCTTTGTAAAAATACATTGATATGTTGCGTATTGACTAGAGTCATCATGAATGAACAGGTTTGTCCAATAACAATTTTTTTTAATTTACAATTTTGATTTGAGTGTACCTTGTTATAGAATGGCATATTATTATTTTGTGAAAACTTCAGTAAGCTTTCATGTAGGTTTACACACATTCAGCCAGACTTAACGACATGTGGCTTGTCACAGCTTACTTTCAGATCTTTGAAGGTAACTTTTTGATTTTTGTCATGCCATGCTCATTAAATTATCATTTGTTGTGAAGCTACCTGCCCCCTAGAACCCAGCTGTTTTGACTCAGCCTATTTAGGATTAAGGCAGGACTGTTCAGTTCAAGGTTCTCCAGCAGAAAAGGGCTAGTGGGCAAACCAGCCATCCATTAGGAAAAATTAATTCAGTGCACAAGGCAAACATCCTTTGTACAGGTGAAGACGTATGATTCATGAAAAAGCTTGGGAAAATTGTTTAGGTGTCAGACAGCACTCGGGTGAGAGGGATGATACAGTTCTAATTTGACCTATAAGAATGGCCAGCACTGTTGTTTGTAGACAAACAAAAAGTCTTCCATGGGTTTGAGAGTCGTGAATCTTAATGGACATGCATTTGGCATTGTTTTAGTCTATGCTTTTGCAGTTTAGTGCCATCTATAATAGATTAATATAATGATTAAGTCACTTAGCCTATCAGGATAGCAGAACAGAAATAATCAATTGTCAGCCTCTACCTTAACTTTCTGCATAGATAAAGTTTCAACATTCTGATTTTAACAAAGAAGTGCTACACCATTTTTTCCTCCCTAAATAATATATTGTTAAATAAAGACAGAAACTGTAAACATATATTTAAAACCATGCACTCCAAAAGCAGCTGGAGGCAAGTTTTATATGTAAGGGAATAAAAAACCCAGAGATATACAAGTACCTTATAAAAATCAAATTTTTGCAGCAATACACATCAGAAAATACAAGAGACTTTGTTAATTGCCTGATGCTCCGCTCTGATATATAGTGTTTCAAGATCTATACGAGACCAATGAAGTCTAATTCTAAAGCCATCAGCGTTTAAATATATCTCTCTATGTATAGACACACTAATGATTTACTTAAAAATAAAGTAACATAAGTTATATACCAAAAACAAGCAAAGAAATTCAATGGAGGTAAAAGCAATGCCTTATTTTCCTTCACTAGTCACTAATATTTTAGAGGAGAATGACCTGACTGCTTGGAAAGTTAATTGATTTTTGCAGTCTGGATCCTTACACCTTCAATAAATGCAAAGACTGGCAAGTACTGCTATATGATACTAATAGTAGGCAATAAGGCAGTGCTAAACCATTTCCTGGTTGATTTTTCATTCGTATTTAAATAAAAGTGGTTGATCTGACATGATGGGAACATCAAATAAAAATAGCCTGGCAGGAATGTGAGGCCTTGTTGTTTTAAAAAGGGGAAGGGGAACAGGAAAGAGAGCTAACGGGAAGGGGGAAAGAAACAGAAAAGGAAGAAGGAAGCTTGCAATAATTCTAACTTCATCAAGTTACTCCATGAACAACTAATGGATTATAGTTTTCTGTAGCTGTATCTAAAATACTAAACATCTCTGATCACAATAGTCTCACTCCCCCTCCATGTTCCCTCTGTTTTTCCTGCATTTCTTCCTTACAATATTTCCAGTTCACTCTCTTCCTTTCTTCCTTCACCCAATGTTTTAGCTACCTTTTCCTCTGACGGTGCCTTCATTTTCTCCCTGGGCCTTCCAGTGACCTTATGGGAAAAGGCAGTATAAGATGTGCATGTTCTGAGCAACATGTGTTCTTGGACAGTCAGTATCGGTGTAGCTTTGCCACCTACTGTATCCCAGCCACCACTTCTCGTACGTGTCTGGGAAATGAAGTGTTTTTAAGATTCTGTCTTTGTCAAATGCAGTTTACTGCATCCACAGGTTGAAAAGTTACTGAGGTGGGAAAGGAAAAAGGAATGTATGTTCAGACAAGCTAAATTTCTTAAGAAAACGAAACTAAGAATTGTCCTTCCCTATGTCCATTTGTACCAAACCTAAATCCTAAGAATACATTGGTGGAAAAAAGCAAAGAAGGGCAGGAAGGATCTCAAGTCTTGAGGACAGATTATGATAAAGGTGAATTCTTCTCACTTATGCACTTGTAACTGTACGTCAAAATGTACTATTCATAATTATTACACCTTTCAGGTTCTCCCCATTATAGTATTGTGCATATATGCATGTGCTGCTATTACCTCAGTTGTTTTTGAATTATTAAAAAAAAAAAAAATCACAAAAAGTTTAGTACACAAGGGAACCTCAGAAGAAACTTCTGAAAAACCACAACTGTTTTCAAATGTATAACACCACCACTGAGTTCCATTTCCAAAAATAAACATCTTAGGCAAACTAAAAATTTTCTAGCCCTCTGTACCATACTCAGAAATATAACTGCCCATCAAACACAGTATGTTATGGATTTAAGAAACTGTCTCCTTTTCTTATATTGCAACTGTTGCTCTAAAGGATAGATGTTAATGTATAAGCATTTAATTCAAGAAGCAAATGAGAAAAATCAGCTTCTTGAAGATAAAATGCAAAGTTCACCAAATTCCTACATTCCTACAAAATTTCTGAGGCTAGTTACAGTTTTCAAATAAGCACTTGTTGTCAAATCCAACAATAATGGTTTTATATCATGATGATACACTTACAGCACCCTAACAAAATTAATTTGTCTCTAAGAACTAAAAGTACATATATTTTAGTTATAGAAGTTATGTATATTTTAAAATAGACATGTCGTTTCTTAATCTCATGACTTAATATTCATTGACTTGGTGTGGAAACCAACTTTTGTCAGTAAATACTTTCACAGATCTTTTTTACAATACTATTAACAACAATAATTATGTCTTTATCCACTCTTATGCGTTAGCATGCAGTTAAGAAAGTTGTAGTATAATATTTTTGTATTTTCTTCCTTGTTTGGATGGTAGACCCTTTCGTGTATGGAGTTTACTTGATGGTAGAGTTTCTTAACAGCCAGAGATAAGGTTTACATAGACTGTAGTGGAAAACTTAATTTACATACTGTCAGCCTGGTCACTAAGAAAATAACTATTGAAAAATTAGTTTCCTCTGTTTGCTATTAGAGGCTAGATCCAAAAAAAAGAATTTGGCATCTAAGGAAGGGATTAGACAAACTTTAGGTACCCAAATCCAAAACTGAGATCTAAAAAAAAAATCCACTCAGCAGCTGCCTATGGCTTAACACATACCTGTATTTAAGATGAAACTTCTTCATACGACTACAGCTCTGGTCCTGCACTTCCGCTTAAGCTTGTCCCAACCTCAGTACCCAGGATCCTATCTAACCCTAAATGGGTAGAAAAAACACAGGCATAACTCTGAAGACATAACAAGAAGATTGCATCCTTCAAAAAATGTAATTCTTGACACATAACTAAAAAAAATTAAAGAAAAAAATGTTGGAACCATTGCTATGTCTGTACAATACTTTCTGTATTGTAGCCTAGCACACAGGTTGCTGACATGAGAAAAAAGAGACCAAGGTTCAAAAAGTGTGTTCTTGACAGTACTGAAATGTTTTGACACACAAAATTGTGTGTATGTACACATACATAATATTGACATAAAATGTGGACTACACATACGTATAAAAATATATAAAATATGTATTTATTTATGGCTTCATACATACAAAGATATGTATATAAAGCCTTAAGTAAACATGGCTAGTTTATAAAAGTGGTCAGCATCACCATTTTCTTCCTTCCAAACTTCAAGAAGTGCAAATAGTATATCTTTGAAATATAAATTATGAACAACTACATTAAAGAGAAAATTCAAAATTACAGAGCCCAAGTAGATGATAATATACATTTCCAATCTCTTACTAATATGCCTAAATCCTGGGAAAGGGCTGGGTTTTAGACAAATGACTGTCTTTAGTGTTTCCTGTTGACTGCCCAGGAGAGTTCTTTGAACAGCTCCAGGTTTTTGAGCCTTATTTGTGAGGCTAACACTTCTCCTTATCCCTTCTGTATCATAATTCAGGCATCTAACAAAGGAACCTGAATTCTACCTGAGAAGAGTTTTTTGGGCCTAGCACTACATCTCTAGGAGAATCAGAGCTCTGCATAGGTTTTAATACTGCACAGTACTGATATCCACTTCACATCATGTGTGAAAGAAAAAACGAAACCAGAACTGGAAACGTTGTTGTTTTTGTCTTTGATACCACCCATACCTCATTTATTGATGCTAGACTAAAAGTTTCAGTCTTAGACCACATTATCTGAGTCCCTCATTCTACAGAAGACATATTCTTATTTATCAGCTATTAAACATTAGAATACTACAGTGTATCTAACACAACAGAACAGAGCATGTATCTAAACAGGTAATGATATCTGATCTTAAGTGTCACCTAAAAAGAATCTCCAACTACAGGAATAGGAAGAGTTGCAAAATCAAACACAGAGAAAACAACATGTCACAATGTTGCCTAGAAAACCTGAATTGGTCATATATACATTATGATACAGATTTAAAGCAACCTGCATTTGCCCCCTCAAACAAATATGCATTATGACACAGCTTTGAAGTGTAAGACCAGAAACTACTTTCCACTTGACCCCTGGTTTATTCAGGCTGCTCTCACTGAAACTATTATGATTCAAAATATGGTTTTACTGGAATCGTAGGTTGTGACCTCTCATATTACTACATATACACCATCGAAACAGTGAACTGACAGTAGAGCGGTTAATTTCCTTACAGTTTAATGATGTTCTAAGAAATCATAGTTTATTACAAACATTACAGTTTTATGTGTAAAAAGATCCTTCCGAGGAAAGGTCTAAGCTCATTGCTTTCATTGGCCTCAGCTGCAAATGCAAGTTCTGCATATTTCTGCAATTTAGATCACGTATATCCTAACAAGGAACCCAGTAGGCAAAGAATCCTTACCAGCTTTCTGTAGGTACTTCAGTTCGTGTGACTTAATATCACCCAGAAACCCTCTAACAGAGTGAACAGGGTCTGATTGTCTATGGCAACATTTGTTCTCTTAGCCACCTGACCACTACTGTCTCTCGGCAGTACTCTTGTCTCATTCATCAGTTTCTGCGTTTTTTAACAGGCAAAACAAGATCTACAGAGGACTGGTTTGTTCACCGTCCTGTTTTTTCCCTCTAGGCACCCCATTGCCCTGTTCAATGAATCAACTAAATATTCCATGAAAAAAAAGAGGAAAAACAGTATCTATCTGATCATGCACAGGATGAACAAAGGCTTCGGAGTCAACCTTAATAACACATATCCCAAATCCTGAGGCCATTTTTTGTAGTTTTAGTTTTCTGTAGTTTAAAATATAACTTCCCTCTTAAGAAAAAGAAATTTGGAAATGACATCTTACATAGATCACAGCGAAGCTGGATTTTTGGATTCACAAAAGCATCTGAATTCCACTAACAAAACACCAAATGGAAGAAGCAGCTTTGCATTTTCTGTGGGGATCTGCCACTAGAGGGGGAATAGAGCAAATGTGAAATGGTAAGATCCTTGCATTTACGGCTTTTTCCCGAACAGCAATGTCAGGTTTCAGAACTCCTGGGTTTTATTCCAGATTCTGTAGGAGACCCATCTGCATCTTTCCTCTATTTTGCCTGACACCAAGTGTTGTGCCCTTCCACCGTCACTCTTTCCCCCAACCTGCTTCATCTCTTATTCCTAGCTTTCCCTGGATGTCAGTCCCTTTCCGTTCCTACACTAGCCCCCATCTTTTCGTCCTTCCCCAGGTTATTCCCTGTATTGTCCCCACTGCTCAGCTGCTTTTCTCTTCAACCTCTCTTTTTCACTCCCCTTTAAGATTAAAAAATCTTAAATGCAGTCAGTATGCACAATAGCGCACCATGTACAAGAGAGGCAGTTTCTCTGCTGTCAGCAATTCCCACCACAGCAGTTCGTAACGTCCATACCCAGTAGCTGCAGGAGTCCCGCACCACCTTTCAAAGTCAGAATCAAACACTTTAGCCTTTTGTTCAGTGGGAAAAAGGGAGGGAGAAGTTATGAATAATCGAGCCCTCAAGTAGGTTCTGAAAGATATTGGAGCAAGTTCCAAATGTGGAAAAACTTAGCAACAATTTAAGCTTCTCGACTCCTGCAAAAATCTACTGAATTTTATTGGCCAAATTTTTGTGTGTTATTACAGTTTTAACAACTTCGAGGGGATTTTCACAGAAAAAGAAAAGAAAGTAGTGATGCTAATACATACATTCTGACTTCAAGTCATAGTGGTATGTCTCAATGACAGTCCTTAAAAAAGACGCACAGGCACAGTGGTAAAAGACGTTTTCAGCATGTGTCTATTTCTCAGTGGCAGCCAATGCATCTTAAGTAAGTACTTCCCCGAAATACTGGTCAGAACCAGACACCAGGCATGAACATTTTCAAACCTCAGCAAATTAAACCTGTGAAAATTAGAAGGAGCTAAACACTGCAGTGGAGGAGTGGGGCAATCTGAATGGCAGGCCCTCGACCAGCCCGTCACAGCTGCCACCCATTCCTACAGCCACAAGCGGTGCTTTTCCTGAAACTTGCTACTTATTCAGACATAGAAAAGCCTGACCCAAGCTGGAGCTCGACAGCGGCCTACAAATGTGTCCAATGCGGTTAGTGGAGGAATAGGACTCACGGAAAGGTATGACAAGCCCTTGCTAAACAACGTGGGGATGCTGGGGCTCGTTCGGAGCCGGAGGTCGCCCCACACTCCTCCCTCCTCTCCCCGGCCGCCCCTCCCCGCTCCGCAGCGGCCTTAGCACGGCCCGGGAAGGACGGCGGGGGCCCCAGGAAACCCTCTCGCTTCCCCCTCCAGCCTCCTAACGTTCCAGGGCGGAGGCTGCCACACACCGCCCGCCGACGGGGCGGCGACGAGCGCGGGGAGACCGTTACGGGGCGCCGCCGAGCGGCCGCCGCCGCGGGGCAGTCGTCCCCGCGCCGCCCGGTGGGAAGCAGCTCGGAGCCGACGCTGCCGCGCCGAGGCGAGGGTGGCGGGGGTCCGCCTCCTCACGGCGGCCCCGCGGGTGAGAGGAGAGGAGAGGGCGGTGGCCGCGGCTCCCCCCGCCCTCAGGCGCCAAAGGTCAGCGGCGCCCGCAGGGGCCGCCGCGCGCGCTCCCCCGCGGCGATTAGGCGGCGCGGAGCCGTGGGGGCGGTGCCGCGCGCGTGTCACGGGCGCGGCACCGCCCACCCGCCCTGGCGTGTGGGGGCGGAGCGCGGTGCGCCGGCGGCGGCGGGGGCCGGCGCTGGGGGGCGGGGGCTCCTTCGGCGCGGAGCGTGTGCGCGGCGGTGCTCCGGCGGCGGCGCTCCGGCGGCGGCAGCGCTCTGGCCGCCGGGCGGGGGAGGAGGTGCCAGGCTCCGGCGCCGCTTGCTGGCAGCGAGGAGGAGCGGAGCAGCTAGTGAGGCGGCCGGAGGAGGAGGAGGAAGGAAGGACGGCGGGCGGGCAGGCAGGGAGGGGGGAGCAGCGACGCCCGGTCGGCCCCGCAGCGCTGCCGCCGCCACTTCCCCGCTGGGCGCTTGCCTGCCCGGCAGCCCGATCCTCTCCCGGAAACTCTCGGCTCGCCCCTCGGCGCGGCGGCGGGGTCTCGGCAGGGCTCTCCGCCCCGGCTCAGCGGGCGGGGGCGGGGGGGGGCAACTTCTCGCACTTCTCCGGAGAAGACTTGGGGCTGCCCCGCGCCGGGGGCGGCGGTGCCTGGGGTCCCCGCCACCCCCCGCGGCGCGAGAACTCTCCCCTGCCAGCGCGGGGCGGCGAGTGCGGCCCGGGAGCGCCGGCCGCGGCGGGAGGAGCACGGCGGCCGCGGGGCCGGCCGGGCGGCCGCGGCGATGAAGCTGAGCCGGCAGTTCACGGTGTTCGGCAGCGCGGTCTTCTGCGTGGTGATCTTCTCTCTCTACCTGATGCTGGACCGCGGCCACTTCGACCACCCGAAGAGCCCCCGGAGGGAGGGCACCTTCCCCAAGGTGAGCGGGGCGCGGCGGGGTGGGCGAGCGCCCGCGCCGCCGGGGCGGAGGCGGAGGGGAGGGCGGCGGTGCCGCCAGCGGGCCCGCTCCCCTCTCCCCGGCGCGGGTGCCGGAGCGCCGAGGCGCGGCGGCGCGGCTCGCCCCCTCCGGGCCGGCCAGGGCGGCGGCGAGGTGCCGCGGCTGCCGGGCCGTTGGGGCGGGAGACGAGCGGTGCCGCCTCTGGGCGGCGCTGCTGCGGGCACGGCCCGGCTCGGCTCGGCCCGGCCCGGGGCGAGGGGCTGCAGCGGGGCGGCGGGCGCGGCCCACCCGCCCGGCAGGGGGGCGGTGCGGAGGGCGGCGGGCGCCGGGCTCGCCCGGGCGGGACGGGCTGGGAGCTGCTCTGCGGCGGCTTCACGGGCCGGTCGCCCTCGGAGCCGGGGCAGGCAGCAGAGCGGGGGAGTGCAGGGCTTACTCTGCGGTGTGGAAGCCGGTCCGGTTGACGGGTAGGAGGTGGCGGAGAAAGCTGAGAACTCGAGGGTAGACCTCAGCTATGGCATCAACAGGTAGGTTTAGAGAAATGCTGACTTTTATGTTACTGTGTTCCTTTTCGCTAAGCCTCAGTTTGGAGCCGTAACTGGATGATACCTGACTGCACCGTATGGTTATACGAAGCAGTTCCTCACTTGTCTGTGTGGGAGAGAAATTTAAAAGCTGTGTCTTGTGGTAGTGTTCTAATAAGGAATGTTTAAGCATGACAAGAAAAAAGTATTTCAGAGAGCACATGTTACAGTGTGCAGAATGGCAGAATACTGCTATGTATAAATAGCTTTGTTTTCTTGTGGTAGTAAAGAAAAAATAGAAAGTGAAGTTATAGCTTATTTATGCTTGCACCATATTTATTTTTTGGGGAATAAATGAAGATGCTTCTTAGTACAGTAGGGGAGCTTCAAGTGAATAGAAGAACTCAAAAGGCTTATTTAAAAAGTAACAATTATCTCCCTGATAGAACCACTAATTTTTTGTTGAATGCAAAGATAGTAGTTGATACCATTTTGTTAACACTAGAGATAACAACCTTGACTTAAATGTGAAGAAATAATGCAGATCTGTTCTGCCTTTATTTCTTCAAGTTACAGTTCAGAGGTCAGCCACTGTTTTTTGGAGGAACTAAGAGAATGGGAAAGAAGCTTAGGAGAAGAAAGCAAGACAAGGCTGGCTACAGCAGCTGTGTCTGTTCAATACATAGCTCCAGCAGGAGAGTAATGCCATGTGTGACACTTGCAACAGCTAACTACAAGTACTGCTTTGGTGATATGGTCAGTATCTCATATTAGGAAATTACTTCATCTGTCTTTATACCACCAGTTGAGTTTAATCCAGGTGAAGAATAGAACAGGAAAGCTTGTACATGGGTGGTCTTTTTTTTTTGTTAGATTTTGATTTGAAATACTTCAGTGAACAGGGAAGATTATTAGATGTGTTTTGTCCTCCATTGTCAGTGTCTTGCAGTTGAAATTCCTGTCTGTGTCCTACAGTGTAATGCTGGTCTGCAGTGTAACATGGTCTTGTGACCAAGGATTTAGCACCTTAATCTGTTGTTACACCTCTTCCTTCTTCTATGTGTTCTAGTCAGCTAGAGATAAACATTTCTCCTTCTGTCCTCCTCGCTCCCCTTGGTCTTCTAGAACAGTCTGTCAGTGTTTACCCTTTTTGCCTTTTCCATATATAAATTTCTTTAAGGCTGCTGATTCTCACTGGAGAATCCTCTGCCTATCACTGTTTTGGACCTTCCTTTAGGTGAACAGTTACCTTTTCCTTTCTTACTGCTTTAGCCTCTGAGGAAGTTACAGATGAAATTGATGTGATTTTGTCATTTCCTTTTGCTGCCCATAGGGTAGAAATTTTTCACTTTGTTACAACTGGCAAACCTCTGACACCTAGCAAATGCTTTCAGAGCCCTATAACACATCAGTTTAAAGGAAATGTAAAAGATGAAGGGTGGAATAGAAGCCACCAAAAATATTTGAAAGGAACAGCTTTAATCCTACCTCAGCTGACAAAAAGTTGTGTCAGTCCAGTGTTGCCAGAACTCAATGTATTGTCAGTGAAACTAGCCACAGATGTAAAATCTTAAATCTGTTTTTGTTTTTGAAAAGCTGTGGCAGCAGTAAGATCATCTGTCTGTAGATTTAAGAAGGCATTCTCTTTCATGATGACAAAGGTCAGAACTTTTTTTGCTTAGAAAATGTAATTGAGACATTTTTTCCACAAATTATTGGATTGATTCACTTCATACCTCTTTCTGTTCTGACAATGTGCTAATTTTTCAGCTTTGCTGTTCCTCTGTGCAGTTCTGGTAACAACATACGTCACCTTTTGTGTCCTGGAAGTTGCATATTGATTAGTTTGTTCTTCCTGACCTATGTGGCTTACACTAGGCTCAGAGGAGCGCAGTGGGTATCTCTGGAAGCAGTCTCATGTTTAGCTTATAAGCGTTTGTCTGTCTAGGCTTTTTATTTAATTTCTGCCAGGATTAGAGTTGGAATTTTTCGGCTGGCAGTGCCTGTTGGTCTGCATTCACCTAAAGCGTCATGGTACCTAATACCAGTAGTAAAATAACAGATTAGGATTGCTGCTCCACTTTTTCTTCCAGACAAGGCGCCTTCTCTTTGCATAGTCTCACGGTAGTTTGCGTCAGACTTAGTCTTGTGAACCTGTCTTCTTTCAGGCTTCTCTGCCAGTGTAGCCAAGAGTTGTCCTTTCAGAGCTTGCTCTCCAGTTTGAGAGTTCAAGTAGTTGTTCAAGGATGTCAATAGAAATGTCTTGCAGAAGTAATTTTTGGAAAAGATCTCCCAAGATGGGTAAATATCCATAGGCAGATGCTTTTACGTATTCTCTAACCAAAGACTTGTAAATGCCTTTCACTGCTGTGCTAAACAGCACCTGTGGTCAGGCTTGAGTGGCAGTGGTGACATTGCGTCTTATTAGGTGTTGGGTTTGCAAAAGCTAGCATCAGTTTTACAGTGATGGTTATCCACACCTATCCATGGTAAGGTGGCATCGTGGCACCTAATAAAACTTGAACTCAAGTATTTTATAGCCTTGTCATCATTGGTGGTGCATTTAAATCATAATATCAGAAGATATTTCCATAGAACTGAAGCCCCCGTTAATTGTGGGAAGATTAGGTACCTATGATAAATACATGGAGGTCAAGCTTACTTGCCTCTCCTCTGTAATGCTTGCATATATCTTATAGATCCTGCCTGGTTGTCAGGTGTATATTATTCTTACAATGGCTGTATCACAAGCTCTGTCTTTCTCTCTGAGCCTGTTCCTAGTCATGGGATGCTCCTGTCTCAGGACACATCTCAGGATACATAGTGTCCCAGTGTCCTGTCTCAGGCCAGGAGCAATGTTACACATTGCGCAGAGACGAACTCAAGGTAGAGGAATAGCTTTAGGTGCATTTTTAGGTTATTATTGTACCAGTTGTCACTACACATCATTGTGTAAGAGTCTTCTAGTTGAATATAGTGGAAAATGGTTGAGTATATTGGTTTTGTCTGCAATAACACAGAATTCTCTGAGGAATCTTGTGTGACTGTACAGCAGAGGGAGGTTCAGAGTGGTGGTTAGTCCTGTGCCATCTCTTGTGCAACGAGTGTCAAGTGCAAGTGATTTGTGGGCTAAATTGATAACTACTAAATTAAAACTACATTCAAATCAAGTCTAAAGTGGAATAAGTCCATAAGCAGCTTATCTTGAAGAACCTGTGTTACTGATAAGCCCATGTTAATCTAGTCTGTATTTTGGACCCAAATAGAAAAAATCATTAGCCTAACATAGCTTGTTTTCTCAACTAACTTTACCTTGACTTAGAACAGATCCATAAAAGCTGTTCATTTACAGAAGCTTGTGGAATATTTCTTTTGATTCTAAATTTTGCTAGATTCACACCTAAGCATGTATGGCAGAGGATTTGTTTGTAAGAGTATCTTGCTTCAGAAATATATGGCCTTTGTGTAGTCTTCACATGAAAGTTCATTTTTAGTGAATTTAACACCTGAGCAAGGCAAACCAGCAACACAACGCAGCATCCTCTGTCACTACCTGATAGGTGATGGACATAAGCTTTTTCCTCTAACCACTTTCACACAGCTTGCTTTGGCTTTTATAGGACATATGTCCCCACTGTGTGCAAGGTTGTTGCTGGAAATATATTTTTAAAACTCAAGTCTGCCATGATGCCAGTTGATAACTAGAATGGCACCAAGTGATTGCTCCTTTTTATCTTTGGTCTTTCTCTTAAACTTTATTAAAAGGCAAAGCACAAACATGCAGCAATTTCCATCCTTATTGTTTTCTTTTTTCTAAACAATTGTTATTTGAATAAGTTCTCTCTTTTCCCTCTCTCTGTGTTTTCTCCCCCCTCCTGCCTTTGACCACCTTTATTTGAAGCTTACTCTGATCTTTCCATGTGTAACTGCTTTTATGGGCTCAGTAGTTGCATTGCACTGAACAGAGGTGATCAAGTGCAATTCCTCTAAAAGCAGCTGCCTTGTTCTTTTGTTTCCAGTGTCCTTCCAGGAGAGCATTAAGTGGCCTGGCTGTTGGTAGTACCTACAGCTTCTTTACTGGATTCATGCTTTCAAGGCATCTACACAATGCATCAAACACTTCTGCACAAATGGCACAAGCAGTGATTGTTGCAGTATGGAGTATTATTTCATCTGAGCTTGCCAATAATTTGATAGTAGTACCACCTGGCCAAAATATGAATCATGGTAGGGTGGAGTAGTAATAGTAGGAAATTAGGACCAAATACATGACAGAAACACCAGCAGTTCTCTAAATCTGTGTGTTGAACAAAGGCGCCTTGTGACCTTTACTCTGGAGTACTGCTGAGGTAGTATTTCCCCTGCTGTAAGGAAGCATTACCTTCAGTCAGCCCTGAGTGTCTTTTAGGTGGCTGTAACTGCAGCATTATCAGCTCATGCTTGGAAGTTACCATGCCCCAATTCTGTGCAGTGCACACCTCAGCTCCCTCCAGTGTTGGTGAGTCGGTATGCTTCCTGTTTTGAAATGGCTCCTGATACACTATAAACACCTTTTCTAGCTAGAGTTTTGGTAGGTGCCTTGCTGTAGTGAAGTAGATGAAATCAGTGGGTTACATGGAATATAAATGCATACACTTTGTTGCTGCATGTTCTTGGTAATCAGTGTATTTTTATGAGCCTGTTTGGGAGCTTTCAGACCTATGTGGTATAATAAGGAACAGGACTTCTGTATGCAGAAGTATTGGAAGCAGCATGATCAGGTATTCAGGAAATACTTGTTTTACTCTAAAATGTCAATAGTGGCAATTAAGGTTGTACATAATTTTGAAGCTGTCACTTTCTGACTTCTGAGCACTGAAAGATTGTGGGCACAGTGACTTTTAGGAGCATTTTTATGAGTTTCACATCAGAGAAGATTGTTGAGTAACGAGATCTACAGAAGGAATCATCATTTTTGTGGATTTGAAACATGTTGACTTTTTTAAAAAACAAACAAAGCCTTATTAAAACCACTTAGTAAGTTCACAACCTAAAAGCCTTTGACTGTCATGGGAATGATCTTGAGTGTAAGATAATGAAAATTTAGAATTTCTTCTGCTAAGCTTCTAGTATGTTGTAAAGGAGGAGGGGTCATCTTTGTGAACGTAAATACCAGTAACAATTCTTTGTCCTTACTAATGTTCACAGAGTGTATTTGTCTTCATTGCTTGCAGATTTTGTGTAAAGTTTTGGCTAAGCAGCAGTCAAACAAAAGCTAATAGCCTCCTTCAATTACGGTCTTTAAATCTGGTGTAAAATGTTGAGCGAAATGTATTTTTCAGAGAAGAAGTAACACGGCCTATAAGTGAGCAATTCCTTCTGCTACCTAGAGTCAATGCCTAACTTAAACTGTATAAACTAAATGGAGAGAGAAAGTTTCCTAGTCTGCTCCTACTTGACCTTTTCTTTGTCTGACACATGGTTTTGTTGGTTTAAGTTTTGACTTGTTCAAATAAAAATAAACATTATTAAAATGTTCATACTGTTAATGCCATGTAGGCTGTGCTTCAGTTTTGTACTGCTAGCCATTTAAATACAGATTCACTATAGGGCAAGAAGGGGAATGAAAAAGGAAATGAACCTGAAACATATCGGCCAGAGCAGTAGTGAACATTTTTCAGATTAATTGACTTGAAATGGGGAATATTTCTAGATTTGTCTCCATCTCCCTTTTCTTTCTCCTTGTCTTCAGATCACTGATGATGGTATCAAATTAGTCCCTAACAGCATGCCTTATTTTTATCTCTATAAATTACATGAAACTTAAGTCTAGGATACTAGTACATTAAACACTCCTGTTATTGCTGCCTCCAGTAAAACAGAATGTGGAAGTCCCTCAGCTTCTTAAAATCTGTTTGTCAGGCTGCTGCATATTTAGAATAGAACGTTCTCATTTTTTAAGAGAACAGACTTTTTTTTGTAGTTCAGTTAATTCAGAAGAATTCCAATGCCTTTGTAAAGTGAGCTTGTTTTGAATGGTACTTTAAAGGTAGGAAATTATTAACAAGGTTATTTATGTCATTTTCATCATCACAAATGCACGTAAGCCTTCTGCCCAGATTAATAAAGGCTTTAAACCTTGACTTGTCCTTTTGATGCGTTGTATGTTTGGTTTTTTGTTCTATGTTCTACCTTGCAATGTGAATACATGTTGACTGGAACTCCACATCCCCTGGAGAACTCTGTTCATTGCAGTACTCTGCTTTCTTCACCACAGCTCATTGGAGCACCAGAGCCTTTCATGCAGGACACTGCCAGCTCCTTTGTGGTCTCCTGCTTGTTCATGTGGGTGAGAAGGAGAATGGGCTCTGGCTGGTTTTGAACCAAGCAGTTGGTGGTTGCTGGCTATGTCTGGATACAAATAATTAAGTTCCAGCTGACCTAAACTCAGAAGTCTCTAATGTGGATTTCTCCTCTGCCTGCCTGTTTCCATGAGCCTCCCTCATCTGTGGGCCTGTCATACTCCCACTTAAATTATTTGAGCTAGCTGTCTTTTTCCTGATGAAATGATCGTTAGCGTCCTGTTGAAAGCAGCTGCATTTAGAGAAGAAGTGAACATTCACTGAGGAAATGAAAGTTACAATATCCTTTCTGCAGTGTACAATGTTTAGGTAGGAGAAACTGTCTGTTCTCCATTTCCCTAGAATAAAGCAGCTTGATCTTTCATTGTGTTACTACTGGACTTCCCTCCTTGTGCTGGGTGGCAGTATGCTCCTTTCTGGAGAGAGTTACAGATCAGACCAATGTCAGAAGCAAACAGAGAAGGACAAGCAGAGGGCAGTAGGAAAGCAGACTGCTTTGGAGTATTTGGGGCATGAAAAGCGCTGAAGGGTTCAGACTGATTGAAGCATAAGGAACTGTTTATGTAGCTGGTTCGTGTGGTGGAAGTGGCAGGTTGCTCAGTGCAGCTAGCAGGTATGGACAGGTTTTGTTCCAAATGGGAGGAGGGTATGCTGATCTGTGCTGTCCTCACGTGGGAAGATTTCCTTAGTTCAGTCCAACCCTATGTAACCGTGGGGATGGTGAACAGATGCGCTGTTCATGTGATACCATTCTGCTACCAATGCAGCTGTACCTACTTCTGATGCTGTTAGGTTTGTTGGTACTTTGCACTTCTTGTAGAAATAGTTGCTTTGCTGTGGAGTAACAGCGGGATTGCCATTCTTGCTTTTTAATAAAATCTTTATTTGCACAATCTTATCGATATATAAAGCCAGAGAAAAATGAAAGAACGATGTTTATACCAAAGCTGTTATAAACTTGTTAACTGGTTGTATAGGCCAGGTGATTCACGTAACTTTACATTGCATTTCCTTATGTTAAAACAAGTATGTAGATTAACAGAGCATCCTTTAATGATGTTCACTTGGACTAAGACATACTTATACAGACAGCATACCTCCAATTTTTTGTGCTCAAAGTCTTGGATCAGGATTGCTTCTTTTCTGAGAAGACTTGATGCTGTAAACTCAGGGGGAAGTCTGCTGACATTTATGAATTGTGCAGCTAGGCGAATTTTGCTATCCAGTATCTACAAAGCCATGTAGATTACAAAATTTCAGGCCAAATTGTTTAAGGTAAAATTGGTGCATCTCTGCTCAGAATAATAATAAAAAAATAATATTCCCACCTACTCTCCCCCAAATGTGTGGAAAATTGTCAAACTTAGTTTAAAAGAAAATACTGTTAAAGTACCTTTTTAGTAATGGAGAGGTCCAGTGTGTTTTATTTTTCAGTTAGATCTATTTAATGCCCCCTATAACATGCTTCTAATCTGTTCTACTAGTAAATCAACATCTGTTACTAGCAATCAATAAGATGAAACATTTTTAGAGTAACTTCACTGTTTTGTGCTGTTTGGCCTTGATACTTTAATTTCGGCTGTGTAAGTGGGTTGCCTTCCTCTAAAAATGTTGAAACTGAATTTCATTTATTTTCATATGTTAATTTCATTTGTCTTGAAGTTTTTTCCATGTTTAGCTCGTATTTTAAAATAATTGTACTATTGAATACTATGTTCTAGGCATTGTCTACTCCTACCTATTTAAAATGAGTAAGGAGAAAAGGTGAATGTGCAATGAAAACAGGCCTAGCTTTTGCATAATTTGGATCCACATGAAATTTTCAACTTGAGAATGGATTCGTGAGATTAACTTTTTTCATGCTGAATGAAAACTGGGATCCCTTTCTAGCTTGTGACACAGTTTCTTAAAGTTAACTCTCACAGTTAATAAATTTCACAACAGAAATTGAAAATATTTTTAAAATGTCAAAAGATTTGGTTGCCTGTCAGTTTTAACTTGGGTATTGCAGGAGGGCATGTTCTTAACTGCAGCTTTTTATTTCATGTTTTGCATTGAAGTTGAGTTAGTACATGGCATGTTTAAATGCTTTTGAACAGAGGCATGATGCATCTCATAGTCTTCAGAAAAGAAAGCAGGATTGTCTTTATTAATGTCCTCTGTTAAGTTCCACAATGGGCGGTCTTTGTAAGGATTTCTTTCTCCAAATAATGGAATATCCACTTCCAAAGTTAAAGTAACATACTTTAATATACTTCCAAAAAATCACTGTTCTTCAGAGTCCTAGGTAGGCTTGAACTCTGCAAATTAAAAATAAATTATTGCTGGAAGTAGATAGCAACATATAAAATCATTGTTGTTTGAAGATGATCAGGGACAAATGACTATTTCTCATGACACAGGAAGCAGGGAACTTAGTTTACAAAGAAGGTGTTTTTTAACATAATAAACTGTAAAACGGCAAAAGTCGTTATTGCAGATATTTGAAGGTTTACAGTATAAGTTAAATGAAATGTCCATCTTAGAGGTATGAAATATCACATGACCTCCAAATTGGAAGTTTGTATCTGACTGCTAGAGTTTGGCAGTATATGCTAATGCGAGGATCAGTCTAAACACATATTGGTGTTTTTTTCAATGTGTGTTTTTTTTTTTTCTGTGTCTGTTATTGGCCAGTGCTGGAGAGGCTATACTTGGCTAGATGATGTAAGGCTGATTGGTGGTGTGATCTGTGACCAGGTAGTTCACAGGCTATTGCTAAGCAATAAAAAACTCTTTTCTTTGTAGGAAGAGGTAAAATATTTCTAGAACATATGTGAATGAGAATGTAAACTTTAAACAGTTCTCTGATTTTACAGTTGTAGAGGCAGCCTATATATAGTGGTGGGGTAGGTGTGAACAGCGCTTTAGCTGCTTACACACTTGGTAACTTTGGTGAATTATAGTCATGTGTAGTGAAGCAGATAATAATTTGCATAGATGGCAGCTATTCTTTAGCTTCTTAGGAAGATCAGAGGCTATGTTGGGCAGCCTGTAAAGCCCCAATCAGTATTATTTTTAGAGTGAGTGGCATAATAGGCTATTAGTTTTCTGAGTAGAGGAACCTTTCTGTCTTTTAAAATGTCACAGACGTTGAAAGGGAAAATACTAATTTTACACAGAAATGTGTACACACTATCTTTAACGTAGCATTTGAAAGATTTCAGTCTGGTTGTTTCTTTTGTGCCACCAGAGGGCATGGGACTACAGTTTTTTTTTCTTTCCAGTATCCTGTCATCTGCATATTGATTTCCTGTTGTTTTCAGTTCATCTATTTTACAAGTTTATAGTATTTATCTTTAAACTGTTGAAATTCTAGGATGTTGGCTCTACATCTTAATTAGCTTAATCTGGATCTGTTGTCAAAATACATTTTTGTCTTTTGGGAAGCAGTAACTGTTTGCCTGTGTTGCATTTTAAAATCTGTTGTTATTTTCAGGATGTATTAGTCTAAGAGAAAAAACAAAGCAGCGGGTCAGCACTTTACACAGCTCAGAAAATGAGGGGACAAACTTACCAACAGGTTAAAATATACTAAAATGTATCTTCTGCAGAATTACAAAGAACTTCCATAAAGATAGAATTATAAGAATGACAATTTAGTAGAACCCAAAAGGCTGATTGGTATCTCTGGGTAAGGCGTGGTTTTTTAATTCCTCCAGACTTCTCAAAGTGAACAGAATTTAAAAGAAAGTGCACATCACAATTTAGAAAGGAGGCTTAATCCTTTGCAAACTACAGCCTAACTACAGAAGTTGGAATTAACTTGGTATTTGAGGAAAGCAATTTGTCCCTGAAAAGGAAAATGCAAAGACCTCGAATTGTTGTAAATTATTGTAAAAGGGGAAAAAAGTGTCATGTACAGATGTTGTTTCTAATATTATTCTCTATAACTTAGAAAATAAGGCATTGATGCTAGGAAAAAGTTTTACTTGTCATTAAAAACATAGGTCACAGAGTAGTTGTTTACTGAATCAATATTATTAGTGTTGAACGTAATGGGTAAAATGTAAATGCCTGAATCTGCAGAGGGTTTTGTTGTAATGACATCTTCTTGAAAAAAGCTTAATCAGACGTGTGTATTTTGGGGTCTGACCACAACTTTAATAATAGGAAGTTACTGGCTTTTTGTTCTGTATCTTTTCTTATTATTGTTAGGTTGAAGTCAGTCTGAGGAAGGGAAAAACATTACTATTTAGATGAAATATTCCTAAAAACATGTTAAATGGTCTGGCCTCTTGTGATTCTGTAAAAGCTAATAAGTTCATGCCTGGAAAAAAAACCTACCTCAGATCATTTGGAAGGAGTGGCTAGTACATGAGAGGGCAGTAGCATTTCCAGGTATCTTGTTCTGTGCTCCCTCCTGTATTTGAACAATACAGTGATTAGATGCTATTAAATGGCTTTGTGGTGTTTGTGTCTCCTTCCAGGTTGCTTTGGGAGATACATTAACTTCTTTCAATTCATACTGATGTTATCCTATATCCTCCAGCTTGTGGTACACACTAGAATCATCTACACAATCCTGTTGTTTGGCAAGTGAACATGACCTTCTGAGTGAAAGTGCTGTCAGTTTGAGCTGTCTTTTACAGGATTATCTTGATGTTTGTAATGGTCCAGTTAAACAGATTATTACTATGATCAGGCTGTTAAGGGATCTTTTACCCCCATTAAATGCTTTTGTTAATTTTTCTCTAAATTTCACTAAAAATAATAAACTCAGTATTTACTGAAATATTATTTTATGTGTACAGGAAAACCCTAAAATGTTCACATACTGTTATTCCCATCATGATGTGACTGCTTTTGAAAAAATGGCTTTCCCTTTGATGTTCTGATGTGAAGATAAATGAAAAGATCAGATTTTTGCAAATCTATGGTAGACATGAAAAAAGTAGAAGTTGGCATAATTGATACTTGAAGCAGTGTGACCTTTTAAGAATATCTTTGTATCACTGATTAAATCTTGTGCTGTGAATTCGAATTCATACTAGAAAATGTAATTTTTGTTCTTTGCCCTTATTCTGAAAGGAAGTGGTTTCATATGTTGGTTCAATTTCTTACTAGTTTGTCTTTACGTAAAATGAGAATAAAGATTTATTTGGTTTTTTTTTGTGTGATCATATACTATTGTGAAATTTATATATTCTTTAAAAATTCTGTCAAGAATTGGTCTGAGAAATAATTAAACTTTACTTTTTTTTTTACAGGGCCAGCTTTCAATATTGCAAGAAAAAATAGATCATTTAGAACGCCTGTTGGCAGAAAATAATGAGATTATTTCAAATATACGAGATTCTGTGATCAATCTGAGCGAATCAGTAAAGGATGGTCAAAAAAATCCAGAGGCTATAAACTTCAGTCAAGGATCTGTCTCTGAGCTTTTTCCTTCTGCTTCAGTTTTGCTTGCAGTTGATTCTGAGGATTGTTTGTTTGCTTCAAAAAGTGGAAGCCGTGGTTCAGGTGTACAGGTAAGCAGTATGTCTGTCTTATTCTGCTGGAGTCCTAGCTGTCGTTACCTTTTAGTTCTGCAAATATCTAATTACTGGTAAAAGCTTGATACTAAGCTCCTAATCTAAGACATAATAGAATTGTTTAAGTGACTTGTATTTAACAGATGTTGTGAAACTGCTCCTTTTTACCTTTTTTTAAATTGTGTAGAAATTGAGTAGTGATTATGAAGAACCAACACTTCAGAATGCTTAAAAGTTCTTAAAAAAACTCCAAACAAAAACCAATGATTATACTCAGATTATTGTCCAGTACTACCAGAAGTTCTCTGGAAAGAATTTATTTGAAAGTCTCTTCAGTTTCCCAAAATTGTTCTAAAATTGATGACAAATAAACTGGAAATAGTGGATAGTCTTGATTTAAGTAGGTTTTATATTTTAGGGATATATGTGTAGCTGGGTCTTGAGGGGGAGGCAGAGAGTGTTTAAGAACTAATAATTTAGAAAAATCTCAAGTACTCTGTTTCCTTTTGAATGCCATTTCTGTATTTCAGCATTCTTGTGTGTCTCCAGTTTGTATAGGCACTTTGACCAGAAAGGAGGAATATATGCCATGTTGGCTGGTTGGCATGAATTGGGGAGGTTGAAGTTTTTAAAGTCAAACACTTCATTGAATTTATTTTGCTTTCTGGTGATGCTTGTGACTTCATGGACTCTTAGATATTCAATTTTAATGGAGTGTTTCAGGAGCGCTGAGAATACTGTGTGAAGTTTGTGATCTGTACTGTTTTTGGGAGTCTTGTGGGAGTACTATAAATATTCATAGTACTCTAAAGCAAAGATTAAATTTTGAAGTCCAGCTTTCTGATTCTAGAAGTGAAAGTATTTCTATTGCAGCAGAAAGACAGTGGACTTAAGATGAATAAGTACACATGTTAGAACAATTGTAACCTGTGATGTATCATTCATAAGGCCTTTAAGCTCTTCAGGGACAGGCACCACCTTAATATGTCTTTTACAGAGAAAGCACTTTTTTTCAAGGGCAATATCTGACTGTTCGTATTTCTAATATACATTAAGACTTCCGTGCAGGAAAGTAAAGCATGTGGACCTATGATTACGTGTTTTCAAGTTACTGGATTGTAAACAAGTTATTCCTTCTACAGTTTGTTATCTTATTAAGTGATGTGCTTTTTTAGGTGCATTAGAAATCAGTTATAGTAAATGTGAATTGTAAATTTTGAGGTAAAATGTGTTGGCTTAAATGCTTGGACATGTTAACCTGTTACGAATGGAAAGTAAAACATGTTTTCATGTTTTACTTCACATCTGCAGAACATCAGAACATGTACCTACTATCAACTAATGTACCTACCTAATGGTAGGCTGTAATAGCTAAACAGCTTTTTGATAATTTTCCTTACTTTTAAGGTTATATGCATGTACTTAAGTAACAAGTATAGCAGGGAATATTCTTAATATTGTTCCCTTATTCACACTTTCTTTCCTTGCCTTGCACAGGGAGGGAGGGCTTTAATGTTCTGTCATTGCATTAGTACCTTGTACTCGGCAGGTTATCCACCATCATCCTTAAGTCACTTTAATACTGTTTCTGTATACAGCTTCTCATCCTGTGAGTCTGACCCGCATTTCAGTTACAGAATCTAAGATCTTAAGTCTACAGAATTCCTGTAACACCACGTGAATAGGCTGATCTAAGTTACTGTATTTGGATATGGTTTAATACTTTGTCAAGCCTGATGTATTCTGCAAGCTCAGTTAATTTATTTTCTTTTAGATTTTTTAATAAAGACTGAGAAATTCTGAGATTATTTGGAGCATTTTTAAAAAATTTTATTTTAAATTCTAAAACAGCTTGTAAGTGTTAATTACCTGCTTTTCATAAATGTTAAATTAAACCAACAGATTTGGACCTTACTTTTTCCATGTTTGTCTTTTAAGTGGATGTATAAGAATGAAATGAGAGACTAGAAAGAAGTAAGAACTAATATAGGTGAGACATAGTTTTTGGATAAATATCACTTTAGAGAACAAAGGCAAAGAGGCTTCGTTGAATAAATTACGGGAGTTCATTGTAGTCTCCCATAATGGAGAAACCATTATGAGAATAGATTCAAATATGGATTGAAAACCTTTGTGGTATTTCGTGAGAAATATTACCAGGACTTGCTACTCAGAGGTATATTTTCTTTGCATAAATTGGACAAAACAAGTTACAAATAACATGAGACCCAAAAGATTCTTGGATAGGATAGCTAAAGGATTTTTTTCATGGAGGAATTGTAAATCAAGAAATTGTATACTTTGTTACTTGTGGTGTTTGTAAGTAAGTAGGAAGTTGTAATAGAGCTGCCCACTGAAAATAACACTGAATTGAGAATTCATGTAGTTCAAATTAAATAGAAGAATAATGTGTACTTTTTTCAAAAGATAAAAATGGAGCTAGGTAATAAAACCAACAAAACGAAGAACTCTGGATTAAAGATGGTTATGACCTGACACTTTTTTAGGTCAGTAGTTCAAGAAGTATGTGGAATTTGTGCTCAAAGAAGATAGAATTCTCAACAGCCATCATGCTGAGCTGGAAGGTCTTTTAACTAATACGGTGAGGTGTCTCCTGTCTTGTTACTTTCAACTACTGAAGCATCTAACATTGTGCTTAGTAACGCTGCTGCTTTTAAAAATGAGGCATGAATCACTCTTTAAAAAGGTGGCCTGAAGAGGCACAAACTATGCTTTTATTTCTTCTGTACAGTAGTTTAGTGTTCGCTGGGGTAAATGTTGTGATGTTTGCTCAAGACTTGCATTACTTCAGCAGTTTGAGTCCCTCAGTATAGAGAAAGAATAAGCCCATATAGCAAAAAAAAAGACAATTGATAAGTTTTCAAATGTTTTAGTTGAAAAGCTTGTAACAACATGACTGTCTTCTGAAGCAGCTGTAATGAAGATAGGCAGCATCCTTTTTGAATTTCTATTTGTCTACTATTTTTACAAAGTTCTTGCTTACTATATCATTATTTTGTACTTAGAAATGAAATTAAAATATGTCCAGGAAATACTTCTCTTTAACCTTTTTTGCTTCTTATTGACTAGGTACTTGGAACTTATTCTTCACTTGCAGTCATGTAACCTGGTCAAGTGATGATGTAATCTATAATTAACCCTTTGCACAATTCTTACTGAGAATGGTGTTATATGAAAGATAAAAATGACTTAACATCTGTTCTCTGTATGTCTTGGCATAAGTGCAGTGATTTCAGCCTGATCTGTCTTCTGTTTATTCCAGTGGAAGTTTTTGAGTCCTAATTTTTTATTGGCTTTTTTTGACTGCTTCTGATTAACATTCAAATCACAGAATGACTGAATAGTTGAGATTGGCAGGGACCTCTGGAGATCATCTAGTCCAACCCCCTGCTCAAGCAGGGCCACCTAGAACCAGTTGCCCAGGACCATGTCCAGATGGCTTTTGAGTATCTCCAAGGATGGAGATTGCACAGTCTCTCTGGGCAATCTGTGCCAGTGCTCGGTCACCCTCACAGGGAAAAAGTGTTTCCTGATATTCAGGAGGAAGCTTCTGTGTTTGTGCCCATTGCCTCTGGTCCTGTCCCTGGGCATCACTGAAAAGAGCCTGGCTCTGTCCTCTTTGCACCCTCCCTTCAGGTATTTATATACATCAATAAGATCCCCCCCATGCCTTCTTTAGGCTAAACAGTTTCAGTTCTCCCAGCCTTTCCTCATAGGAGAGCTGGTCAAGTCCCTTCATCATGTTAGTGGCCCTCTGCTGGACTCTCTCCAGTGTGTCCATGTCTCTGTTGTACTGGGGAGCTCAGAACTGGACGCAGTACTCCAGGTGTGGCCTCACCAGTGCTGAGTAGAGGGGAAGGATTACTTCCCTTGACCTGCTGGTAACGCTCCTCCTTAATGCAGCCCAGGATGCCATTGGCCTTCTTTTCTGCAAGGGCACATTGCTGTCTCCCATTCAATTTGGCATCCACCAGGACCCCCGGGGCCTCTCCTGCCAAGCTGCTTTCCATCCGGGTGGCCCCCAGCGTGTACTGGTGCCTGGGGTTGTTCCTGCCCATGTGCAGGACTTTGCATTTGTGCTTGCTGAACTGCATGATGTTCCTGTTGTAACTTTTGAGATCCCTCTGGATGGCAGCATGACCCTCTGTTGTATCAGCCACTCCTCGCAGTTTGGGGTCATCTGCAAATTTGCTGAGAATGCACTCTGCCCCATCATCCAGATCATTAATGAAGATGTTAAACAGGACTGAACCCAGTATTGACCCCTGGGTACACCCCTGGATACTGGCCTCCAACTAGTCTTAGTGTCACTGATCACCATGCTCTGGGCCTCGCTGTTCATCTGGTTTTTGGTCCATCTCACTGTCTGCTCATCCAGCCCATACATCAATAGCTTCTGTATGAGGATCTTACAGGAGGCAGTGCTGAAAGCCTTACAGAAGTCAAGGTGGACAATATTCACTGCTCTCCCCTCATCTACCAGGCCAGCCATTTCATCATAGAAGTTGCTCAAGTTGGTCAAGCATGGCTTGCCATTGGTGAATCCATGCTGACTTTCTTGTCCTTCATGTGCCTGAACATGGTTTCCAGGATTAGCTGTTCCCTCACCTTCTCAGGGATCAAGGTGGGGCTGACCAGCCTGCAGTTTGTTGGGTCCTCCTTCTTGCCCTTTGTGAAGATAGGAGTGACATTGCTTTCCTCCCGTTCTTGGGCACTTCTCCTAATCACAATGATCGTTCAAAGGTTCGTGAGGGTGGCCTTGCAGTGACATCAGCCAGCTCCCTCAGTACTTGTGCGTGCATCCCACCAGGCCCCACGGACTTATGCATGTCCATTTTGTTCAAGTATTCCCTGACCTGGCCCTTTTCCAGCAAGGGCACATCTTCCTTGTCCCAGACTTCTCCCCTGGTCTCTGGGGCCTGGGATTCCTGAAGGCTAGTCTTGCTAGTAAAGACTGAGGTGAAGAATATATTCAGTACCTCAGCCTTTTCCATGCCCTATGTCACCAGGCCCCTGTCTCATTCAGCAGCAGGCTCTAGCCTTCCTTTTGTCACCTGTGTACTTATATAGAAGCCCTTCTTTTTGCCTTTGACGTTCGTGGCCAGATTCAACTCCATTTGGGCTTTAGCTTTCCTAATGTCATCCCTGGATGCTCGGGCAATGTTTCTGTATTACTCCCATGTTACCTGTCTCTGCTTCCACCTTCTGCATGTTTTCTTTTTGTGTTTTGAGTTTTGCCAGGAGCTCCTTGTTCATCCATGCAGGCCGCCTGGCATTTTTGCCTGACTTCCTACTTGTTGGGATGGACTTCTCTTGAGCTTGGAGAAGGTGATCCTTGAATATTAACCAGCTTTCTTGGGTCACTTTCCCCTCCAGGGTCTTATCCTGTGGACTCTGCCAAGCAAAGAGGCCCAAGTCTGCTCTCCTGAAGTCCAGTGAAGTGATCCTGTTTTTCACCCTCCTCCCTTCTCTCAGGGTCCTGAATTCCACCATCTCATGGTCACTGCAGCCAGTGCTGCCTTTGACCTTCACAGCCCCAACAAGCTCCTCATTGTTGGCAAGCAAGAGGTCCAGCAGAGCACCTCTCCCCACTGGCTCCTGTAGCCAGTTGGGTTAGGAATTTGTCACTGATGCACTCCACACACCTCCTGAATTGCTTATGTGTTGTTCCTCCAGCACGTAACAGGGTGGTTGAAGTTCCCCGTGAGGTCCAGGTCCTGCCAATGTGAGGCTGCTCCTATCTGTCTGTTGGAGGGACTCATCCACTTGTTATTCCTGGTCAGATGGCCTCCTCTCACACCCCTACCCCTCACTGGTGGGATTGCAGATATCACCACCTGGGCCTCCAAGACCTTGATTACTACCCCCAGAGCTCTGTAGTCACTTTTGATGCAGTCCAGGTTGCCCGGGCAGTATCATTGGTGCCTACATGGAGGAACAACAAGGGGTAGTAGTGAGTGGGTTGGATAAGCTTCGGCAGTTCCTCTACAACATCCTGGATCTGGGCCCCTGGCAGGCAGCAGGTGATGGGTGAGGTCATTGAGCCAGTTATTTCAGATAACTGTTGATTAAGTTTTCAAGGTGTATTTCCTGAATTGCGTTTTCCAGCTCTTGAGCTCATAATCATGGCAGCATGGTTTGAGAAGACAGTAAGGTAATAGATGTTAGGGAAAAAATCATGTATGTTATGGACTCTAAAAATTGGTATCTTGCAGACTGCAGGGAGTTGCTTGTGAAATTCAGGCTCCATCCATGACAACTCACAGGAATGTGAGCAATTCCATGAATTGTTGCTTTTTAAACAAATATGTTTTCATGGTTGAAATGTCAAAAGAGTTTATCAGTCTTAAGGTCACTCATTGGTAACTGGCAAATTTACAGAGTATGCACTTAATTTTCTTCAGAAGGTTGCATTTCACAGAAGAATTACAGTTCCTCAAAATCAAATTTTAAAAAAGCAAGAAAATAATGGTATTAGGGTAATTTCAGTGTAACCCTTATTTGGTCTGTTCAAGCTGCCCTTGCAGAATGCATATATCTGCAAGTATTGCACTGGTATTGTCCATTAAACAACATTGTCCGGAGGTGGAAGTAATTGTGGTGGAGCAGTGACGTGACAAGAACATCTCATACGGGCCATAGATATCTAGTGTATGGACATTGTAGGCCCAACTGAGGCTCTGCTAGTTCTAGGATTACAGTGGTTTGTATTCCCCATCTAACATTGCTTACTTCTCTTTGTATCTTAAGCTAAAGGCCTGTGGTGGTTTGACGTCGGCTGGCTGCCAGATGCCAACACAGCCAAGGTCAACCCACGACAGTCCTTTTTGGCACCCAGTCTGGGGCTTGAGGAATGAGAGATCAGGACAGTAACTGGGAGTGGTAATGCCCAAAACTTGGATTGGACATTGCCAGAGTGAAATGACCTTCTATGACCAGGTGACCCGCCTAGTGGGTGAGGGAAAGGCTGTGGATGTTGTCTACCTGGACTTTAGTAAAGCCTTTGACACTGTCTCCCACAATATTCTCCTGGAGAAGCTGGCGAGTCGTGGCTTAGACATGTGCATTTTTCACTGGGTAAAAAACTGGCTGGATGGCCGAGCCCAGAGAGTTGTGGGGAATGGAGCGAAATCCAGTTGGCAGCCGGTCACAAGCGGAGTCCCCCAGGGCTCAGTTTTGGGGCCGGTCTTGTTTAACATAATTATCGATGACCTGGATGAGGGGATCGAGTGCTCCCTCAGCAAGTTTGCAGATGACACCAAGTTGGGCAGGAGTGTTGATCTGCCTGAGGGTAGGAAGGCTCTGCAGAGGGATCTGGACAGGCTGGATCCATGGGCCCAGGCCAATTGTATGAGGTTCAACAAGGTCAAGTGCCGGGACATGGTTGAGTGAGCATGATGGTGTTGGTTGGTGGTTGGACTTGATGATCTTACAGGTCTTTTCCAACTGTAGTGATTCTGTGATTCTTTGAAATAACTGTGGGGATTCTTTTTTTGTTGTAATGAGGTGAGGGATGAGGGGTGGAGTTTTATTGTGTATGTAAATCTTTCACTTTTTCAGTGTTGTTATGTCATTTTGATTTTGTTGTGGGAATTTTTTTTTTGTAGACATAAGTGAAGTTTGTGAAGAGTGTGTGATGAATGTATATTTTATCTACTCTTCTTAAATATGTGTTTCACAGAGGTGAGGGTAGAATATGTTGGGTGCCCGTGCCCAGGTGTTGGCAGCGGGGGGCTCCAGGGGTGGTGTCTGTGAGGAGAGGCCAGCGCTGTCCCATGCCGGACACAGCTGTTCCAGCCAGCTCCGAAACAGACCCACCACAGGATACAGCTGAACCTTCCATCAGCAAGGGTGGTGGCACCTCTGGGAGAACGTGTTTTAAGAAGGGGGAAAATGCTGCATGGCAGTGAGGTATAAGGAAAAAAAGGTGGGAGAGACAACCCTGTAAACATCAAGGTCATTGAAAAAGGAAGGGGAGAAGGTGCTCCAGCCAGTGGAGCAAGTGAGGGACACCACTGTGGAGCGAGTATTTCTCTGCAGCCCGTGGAGGACCCCATGCTGGAGCAGGCAAAAAGTGTGAGGAGGAAGGAGTGACAGACAGGAACCATTATGGACTGACTGCAACCCCTATACCCCTTCCCCACTTGGGGTAGGGGGACATAGAGGAATTGGGAATGAAGGAGTGAGGTTGAACCAGATTAGAAGAGGGGTGGGGAGAAGGTGTTTTAGTTTTGTCTTTGTTTCTCACTATCCAACTCTGTTTTAATTGACAATAAATTAATTTAATGTTCCTCAAGTTGGGTCTGTTTTGTCTGTGATGGTAATGGTAAGTGATCTCCCTGTCCTCATCTTGACCCGCGAGCTTTTATTCTTATTTATGCCTGTGTCATGCTGAGGAGGGGGAGTGGGAGAGCACCTGTGTGGAGGTTTGGCAGCCACCCAAGGTCAACCCATCACAGGCCTTAACTTCTGTAGCCAGATGTTTGTTTCAGATGTCTATTTTTTTTGAGTTTTCTTTCAGGACAGAAACCAGCTTACAACTGGAAAGTTTTAACTCCTGTGGTGTTCATGTAGTTAATGACTCCTGTAGGCTATTTTTGTGGAAGTGAAATGTTTGTTGAAGAAAGTTTGTCAGGTGTACAGTTATATTCTAACATGGGGTTAGAACTAAACTGAAGTTTAGTTTTTTAAACTATGAAAGTTTTTTAAACTATAGTGCCAGTAAAATGTTTGTCCAGATGATAAATCGTGTTCATCAAGTTTGCCATCTTTCCTAAAAGCAGACCAGAGCGTTTAAAAAAAAAAAAAATATTAGACCATAACTTTGGTCTAAACTCACATGAAAAGATTCTCTTTGAAGCTATCTGGTGGTATCTAAATTTCATAGGACTTTGTTAAAGTAACTCTAGAGTTGCTTTAAGAACGTGTAGCCTTCTTATTTGCATTGACAAATGAAATATGTCCTTCTTTCTATAACTAGTGTACTGGGCAACAGTAAATGTGGAAGGAGCTTTGTTACAGCAATTGGCTATAGTTCTGTACATTTTTCCTTGATAGTTTCTTTCAGCTCCCTTTTGTGAGTTTGACTTTTGCCTCAATCTCTCTCATGTTGTCATCTCTTCTTACTGCTTGCTTAGTTTGCCCCCTTCATCTTCTGCATTCCCCTATTTAGTGTATCATGCTCTTCTGTATAATTCTCTCCCTACCCTCCTGCCCCAATGCCATTGTGAGCTGTCATAAAGGCTCTTATTCCTACCTTTTATCTAATCAATTTCGGTTTCCTCAGAACAGGGCCTGCCAAATGTTCTACTTCCTGCCAGCTGTGTCTTGGGTGTCCTAGTGTGAATTGAAACTTGCTCTCGTTTTTCAGTTTTCTATTCATTTGACACTTCACCTCTCCCTGTGTAAGGAACAAGCCAATCCATTTTGATGAAAACAGCATTGGTTTTTAATAGCAGAATAGTTTTTGTGAATTCATGTTTTCTATTCCCTTTACCCTTTTTTTAGATGTTGGATGTCTATGACATTCTTCCTTTCGATAATCCAGATGGTGGCGTGTGGAAACAAGGATTCGATATCACATACAATGAAAATGAATGGGACAGTGAACCGCTTCAAGTTTTTGTTGTGCCTCACTCACATAATGACCCAGGTAATATTTTAGCTGTATTGATTTGGGTATCTAGAGGCTTTTGAATTAAGAAATATATTGCCATTTATGTTAAGATTTGTGTTTTTTTGAAGCTTACTACTTAATATGTTAGATTTAAGTCTAGCAAGGCAGTTAAGCAGATGTATGATTCAAGTGCCATTGACTTCAAGTGACAACTTTTGTTGTAAAAATTGTACATGTACTTATTTATTAACTGGTGTAGAACTTCAGTGTTGATATTGGAAGGTAATACAGGTTTTCTGTGTTCATCCTCCTGGTCACCCAGTCAGTTTATTCATGGTTGCATTAAATATGGCCTGTTCTTTTTTTGACTTTTTGGACTGTCATAGATATTTAACTCTCAGCCTGTGCTAAAGAGATGTGCTTTTTGGAAGATGTGACAATGGCAAATCTGAGGCTTTTGGCTGTAACACTTTCTTTACTGTTTTGTGCACACCCCCACTGCCAACCTACAGTGGGATAACATAAAGTCTGGATTTCAACTGAAACCTAGGTATGCTTGCATAATTTCACTTCTTCCTCCCAAGTGTGTATTTACTGTGTAATAAATAAAGTGGGGAAGTGTCACTTTATTTTGCAATGAGTGTAAAATACACCCAAAAGCAGTGCATTATACTGCTGTAGTATATTCCTGGTACGTGTACACTGACCATGAGAAGGTGGTGAAGCTGCTTGTTACTGTGGAAAGCCACAATTTCATTTTTTCAAACTTTCACAATTTCAAAATTTCACAATTTCAAACTTTACTACTGTGTACTTCTAAAAATTTTATTTGTTGTTTGAAGTACCATGGATCTGAGTGAAGTAAGTAATGGTAGTTTCAACATAAATTACTTTTATTTGTATCTAGCATTTTCAAAGAAAATGAACACTAGAATTTGGAGGGACTGTATTGTCCATTTATGACAGCTAAAATAACAAAGTATGGATATAGGAAAAATATCCAGAGAAAATAATCACGGTATAAACTTTGATCTGCCTTTTTCACAGTTCACAGAATCACTACGGTTGGAAAAGACCTGTTTTGTAGAACTGTCTTTAAACCTGATGTCCATTTATTTCCTCTCTGGTTGTTGTTCTCCTGGAAACTTTCCCAGAGAGAAGCCACACTCTGTACCATCATTTAATGAATCTGAAAGCATCCTAAAGGAATGTACGGAACTTATAATTCTCTTGATTCTTATTAGAATGGGGTATGGAGTTTACCTCTCTCCCGTCTTTCTGCTGAAGCTAGTAGGATCATGTCCTAATTGGGGGAGGACTGCTGGCATCCTGCTAGAGGCCAGTTGCCTGGTGTCACATCTGTCCTCCTGAGATGATTTTAGCTGTATTGAACAAAGACCCCCTGCACAGTGCAGGCTGAGGTAGCTCTACAGGAGCATGAGGCTTGGGAGCTGCAGGAGAAAGTCCCAAGGGAAGCTGAGAAGAGCTTTGCATAAAGCTTCGCTGGTGTCCGTTCAAGTTGTGAGGTTCGGTAGGGGCTCAGTGTTCTGGCACTGATTTTTTTTTTTTTTTTTTTTTTTTCAGATGCAGTCTGTTAGTGGAGGCTAAGAGCCTGCATTTTTAATTTTCACATTCCCTGCCTCTTTTCAGTAAATCGATAGGGGAGACTTTTTTTTATGTTCTTGATATTAACTTTCAGACCATTTGTTTTGGTAGACTTTTCCAAACCTAAACAGTAGCTCCCTGCTAATTCTGATGCTAAGCTTGCTGTTTGTCTAGGTTGATACGTCAAAATGGTAGCGTCTCTCCTCTTCCCACTCTAGAATTTATAAAATTACTGCAGTTTCATGACTCCACATCCAAGATGTTTCAGATCTCTTGGCATTGCCATTAGAGATAGACCACTGCCCCTTTCTCTAAAGAAGGCTAGTTTTGACTATCCATATGGGCCCTATAAAAGAACAAGGTTTTTTTCAACACAACCCCCGGTTCTTTTTCTACAGGTTCTAGTAGTTTTGTTTGTATATTTAAAAAAAAAATAAAATTATTTTTATTTTATTTACATTCCTTTTGTAACTGTCTTCCAAAACAGAATATATTGGGCTGATGTCCTCTGTGGTGCCTGGCCTGTCTTGTCAGTACTTCATGCAGAATTGACCAGTTTCTGTTGTCATTCTGGAAGGACTCTTTGGAGCTAACCTTTAGCTTTTACACCTCCAGGCTTCTACTTTCTTCTTCACATCTAGATTCCTGTCTTGCCTCCTATAGTAATGCAACCAGCTGTGCTAGATTTTCACAGCCAACACCTTTAGTGTCTGACAAACTTCAGCGTGGGGTGCCTTGAATCTAGTGTTTGGTTCATCCTGTAGCACCAGTTCTGCTTACCAAAAGTGGCCCACTGAGCACTCATATTCTAAGGAATTTGAATATTGAAGTTACTGGACCTCCTTTCACATCAAGATTATTTTGGTAGATACTAATATCTGTCACTACAAATTACATTCTCCTTCACTGTATGCCAAGCAAGGCATACAGTCTTGAGGCTGCTGTTGGCTCAGCTGGCCAAATAGCAAAGGCTGGTCAATGTCAGGTTATGCTGGAGGAGGTTTTGTCAGAGCCTCCAAATTTTTAGACGTGTCTTTTGGGACTAGCAGACTAAATAGTTCTGTATTGCTGCTATGAGGAGGGTCCCCAAAATAGTGGAATTGTTGGGAAAAAGGACACATATCTCATTAGCCTCCAAATTAGGATGGCAAATTACCCCCAACTACAAACCGAACAAAAACCCAGAAGCTCCAAATAAAAAACAACCACACCACTGAAAAACCAAATAAACAAAAAAACACCAAAAACCCCCAGACCAAACCCCTCCCACCCGCTCCAAAAAGAGTTTTGAGTCACCAGAATTACTGAACGTCTAAGACAGGTAAGGCATAGATACTGCTCTACAACCAGAGGTAGCCTCATCAACACCTTTGCCTGTTTAACTTTTTGTGTTATCAATCATGGAATTTCCTGTACTTTCCCAGCAGGAATTTTCTACTTACCCAGGAAGTGTGTTTGCGATGTGCCTGTCTATTCCTTAATTTTGTATCTGAATGATGTCTCTTGGTACACTTGAGAGCTCCATTTAATGAAGCTTAATCTGATTCTATTTTGCCCTCTCCAGCACTGCTCTGACCCTCTTCCAAACATGTGTCGGCCATGATGAACTTAGCTTCAGAGACTGATCTTTTACTAGCATTCAGATATCTATCTTGGAGGGAGTCACTCATTAAATATATAGTAAGGTACCTGTTCTTCCAACTCCCTGAAAGAATTCCTCTCTGTGGCTGCCCCTTCAATAATAAGGTTTGAAGAATTCTGTGAAGTGAGAGCTGTCTCTCTTCTTTCTGTTGCAACTTTTATCCTGCATGGGTTATTGCCAAGGACTTGCCTGAAGTCTTAACAGTGTTGTCTTTCACCTTTGATAGCTGACTTTCTTACTGGTGTCCAGTTTTGGTTCCTAAAGTCTTATTCCTTAATACTGAAGTTCTTCATGCCTTTACTATAAAATTATATCTGTCCTTTCACCAGTGGCAACAAAAATAAAGAAATCTGCATTTCCTCATGCATACAATCTAAATATCTACCAGCTTGTTCAGGCTCCTCAGTTGAGGTCAAGCAGAGTTAAATTGAGATATAATCCTGGTAAAAGTAACCTGTACCATCACCAAAAATGATCATGCAAGACTGGTTATTGTTTGCTTTTACAAAGAGTGTTAACATAGAAATCTCCGGACTTGGTACTGCTTTTGGGAAGGACATTTCTGTGGAATTGTCTGCAGTATGAAACTGCATATTAATAAGCACTTGAAAGAAGGAAAACTTATCTCTAACAGAGATCTGAAATCTCTTGTGTAGCTAATGGTTACTTTATTCCTTTCCCACAGAGGATTGAAAGGCATGGTGCAAAGGAAATGCCTTCTAGCAAAAAAGCTTAAGGCGTAATGAACCCATAGTATAGCAATGTACATGAATATATGTACCAAGAAATGGGGTCAGAAAAGATATAACTGTATTAGCTGCAGAAGCTTTAAATTCTCATTACATTTTATGTTTTCTCATCTGAGTTTACTTTAACTTTTCATGTAACCAGTTATGCTCGTGAGAATCTGTAGCTCAAAGGCAAACAAACAGCCTTGAAACAGGGGTGGTCTTAGGGTCCAAGTTCTGTTTTGGGGGATGACTTCTGTGCTCATGCTCTGAAACACTTGGTGTTGCTAAAGTCTGCTAAATCTGGGTTAACTGCTTTCCTGTGAATTCAGCCAGGGCCTGCAAACTGGGGGTCTCTATGCTTCTCCCTTCAGTAGCTAATATCTTTACCTGTTGTTGGGAAATCAGGTACAAGAATGGGTCGTCTTCACACTTTTGATCAGTGGCAGGCATTATTGTTTTAGTTGCTGGCAGCTGATGAAGATTTCAGCACCTCAGTAGCATGTCTGAATTGGGGGGTTGCACCCAGTGCAGGTTAATCTCAAGCCAGGGAGAGACGTTCAGTTTACAGATAGCTGTGTTGTGTGAGTTATAGTTATCACAGATGGGTGGCATTTCTTTCTGGTGCAGATTAAGGAGCAATCGTATCACCTGCTGTGCTGGTAAAGCCCTTGTGTTAGCTCTCATGTACTTCAACAGCAGTTTCACGTGACTGCCTGAAGTGGATTAGGCAGCTGAACTCCAGAGGGGCGAACCCTGCTCAGGGACAGCGATATTGTTAACCAGAACAACTGGACTTGAAAGATGATGTTCAGATATGACCCGAGGGGTTAAAGACACCTCTAGCATTTATTGCTCTGTTGGCAGTGATGATTTCGGTAATGTATTCTCATTAAATTATTTAAGAATTCAGTCTTGTGAGCTTTGTAATGTATGTGTGTACCAGATCAGAGTATTTTATTGCTGAATGTGGTTGTTACAGACCTAGTACAAGCAGCACTTAAGTGGAACTGAAAGAGACTGAAATAGATTTTTTTTTTTTTTCCCCTCCCCCCTCTGCCTGCTCACCCCCAATTTCTGCCTAAGTAAAAATGTATGTGAAAGTGTATGTGCACCTATGTCAGGTCTGAATACTACTTTTTAACACTTCATTAATTATCTATAGTATTGGTAACCTTACCTTACTAGCACTCACATTAACCCCTTTTTATTATTTAAGACAGTCTCCATTTCTCAGGTGGAAATCTGTATAGCCCTATGAAGTTAATTGCAGTGATAAGATAAAAGAAAACTTAAGAATAAAAGTTCGATGCTCTTAAAACACCATGGAGTTTCAGGTTTGTTTTCTGGTGAACAGATCTGGATATTCTTTTCAGGTGACTTCTTAGTTTTCCTGACATGTTTGGAACACGGATTGTTTACATTGTTGTCTGATGCACCAAAATATAAGAACAGGTTAGTGTAAAGCTGAAGCAGAGAAGAAAAAATGCTAGTTCACAGAATCACAGAATCACTAAGGTTGGAAAAGACCTGTAAGAACATCAAGTCCAACCATTAAAAAAAAAAAAAAAGAAAAACAAACAAACAAACAACAACCCACCCACAACCCACAAAATACACCTCAACCCCCACCAAAACAACCCACCCACACCACACAGCACCATGCCCATCAAGCCACATCCCACAATGCCACATCCACACGCTCCTTGAATACCTCCAGAGAGGGTGACTCTACCACCTCCCTGGGCAGCCTATTCCAATGTTTCACTACTCTCTCAGTAAAGAACTTTTTCCTAATATCCAACCTGAACCTCCCCTGGCGCAACTTGAGGCCATTTCCTCTAGTCCTTTCACTAGTCACTTGGGAGAAGAGACCAACACCCACCTCTCTGCAACCTCCTTTCAGGTAGTTGTAGAGAGTGATAAGGTCTCCCCTCAGCCTCCTCTTCTCCAGACTGAACAACCCCAGCTCCCTCAGCCGCTCCTCATAAGACTTGTGCTCCAGACCCCTCACCAGCTTCGTCGCCCTTCTCTGGACATGCTCCAGCACCTCAACGTCCTTCTTGTAGCGAGGGGCTGAAAACTGAACACAGTATTCGAGGCGCGGCCTCACCAGCACCGAGTACAGGGGCACGATCACCTCCCTACTCCTGCTGGCCACACTATTTCTGATACAGGCCAGGATGCCATTGGCCTTCTTGGCTACCTGGGCACACTGCTGGCTCATCTTCAGCCAGCTGTCAACCAGCACCCCCAGGTCCTTTTCTGCGGGGCAGCTTTCCAGCCACTCTTCCCCAAGCCTGTAGTGTTGCCTGCGGTTGTTGTGGCCAAAGTATAGAACCCGGCACTTGGCCTTGTTGAACCTCATCCAATTGGCCTCGGCCCATCGATCCAGCCTGTCCAGATCCCTCTGCAGAGCCTTCCTACCCTCAAGCAGATCAACACTCCCTCCCAGCTTGGTGTCGTCTGCAAACTTGCTGAGGGTGCACTCTATCCCCTCATCCAGATCATCAATAAAGATATTAAACAAGACCGGTCCCAAAACTGAGCCCTGGGGGACTCCACTTGTGACCGTCCGCCAACTGGATTTCACCCCGTTCACCACAACTCTCTGGGCTCGGCCATCCAGCCAGTTTTTAACCCAGCGAAGAGTGCACCTGTCTAAGCCACGACTCGCCAGCTTCTCCAGGAGAATACTGTGGGGAACAGTGTCGAAGGCTTTGCTGGAGTCCAGGCAGACAACATCAACAGCCTTTCCCTCATCCACTAGGCGGGTCACCTGGTCATAGAAGGAGATCAGGTTGGTCAAGCAAGACCTGCCCTTCATGAACCCGTGCTGGCTGGGCCTGATCCCTTGGTTGTCCTGCACGTGTCCCGTGAGCGCCCTCAAGATGAGCCTCTCCATAATCTTCCCCGGCACCGAGGTCAGGCTGACAGGCCTGTAGTTCCGCAGATCCTCCTTCTGGCCCTTCTTGTAGGTGCGTGTCACATTGGCAATCCTCCAGTCGTCCGGGACCTCACCCGTTAACCAGGACTGCAATGACGTTGAATGACGTCTGAAAACGTTACCTTTAAAAGTTTCAGACTGTAAATTGAAAGTTCACTGATTGGTATATTCATGTTATGTTTTAATAGGAAGATTAGAAAAAGGTCAGTCACCACTGTTTGTCTAGAACTTTTTTTTCTTTTTGTAGACAGCAGCAAATATGAAGAAATATGAAGGCTATGTAGAGACTACAAAATATACATTGAATGGTGAACACCTGATTTTTCTGTTGTAGAGGAAGATGAGATCTAGGACTAGAATGGGAAACTGGGCAGCTCACAAGTTTTTCTTGACATGCTGAATTACAGAAATCTAAGTTTTATTCCGGGCTCGCTTCTCAATTTTTCTGTGATTGCATATGAGATGCTAGGGGGCTTTTAGGGAGAGAGTTTTTTCTTTCTCGTTTGTCCGGGGGAAAAAAAAAAGAAAATTCAGGGCAGTTCCACTGAAAATTGACAGGACTGTTACAGAGAGCACAATTCTAATTCTTGATCAGTATAAATTTTCTTCCTATCTTAGTTACTAGGGCAGCAGATTTGATATGTACACAGCAGAAATAGACCTTGCATTGTGTATGCCTAACACATAAGAATTCTAATTATAACTTTTGAAGTACCTCATGGTTCATGGCAGTTTTTGCTTTTGGAGAAATGTGCAATCATTTGAGGTTTTAGCTATGCTTGTGAAATTAAATGTGGTCAATATGGAATGATTCTTGTGGTCCATTGAGCAGAGATCTTTTACAAGTTAAAGTATGCCATTGGAAAAGTAAATACACTGTTGTACCTTTTTAATATTGGTATCTGTACTCCTACCTAAATGACTTTATTTCAGAGAATATTTTGGGGGAACCAGGGGCTCATCTTCTATTTATCTTCTTCCGAATCAGAATGAATGCTTCAACACAGCGATGTTCCAGGTGGCTTTCTGTCTTATTCTAGTTTATACTATGCCAAATAGAAGAATGAAAAACTTTTTAGTTTTAATTTTGAGATAGCCTTACCTGAGAGACATCATGTTTCTGAAGTTTTCTTTCACAGACTTGGACAATAAGCATTCATCTTTATTGAAAAGATACTTCTTTTTAGTGAAATTAGCACTGAAATTTTATGTCAGAAACATCTGTAAAATATTAACTTCTATATTTGCTGTATTTGGTTTTGATATCATAGAATGATGAGGCAAGATTTCTAAATTAAATGATGCATATATTTTATACCTTAAAATAAGGAAATTTTTTTATTGCTGGATCTAGAAAGGAGCTAATGCTAAATTCTTTCCATGTGTAATCGTACTTACTAAAATGTAAGTTAAAACTTAGCTTTTGTATTTATTTCTAGTATTTGCATTATTGTTGCGGTGAATTGACCTTGGCTGGATGCCAGATGCTCACCAAAGCTTCTCTATCACTCCCCTTCCTCTGCTGGACAAGGGAGAGAAAATATAACAAAAAGCTTATGGGTCGAGATAAGGACAGGGAGAGATCACTCATTAATTACTGTCATGGGCAAAACAGACTTGACTTGGGGAAATTAGTTTAATTTTTTACCAATCAAAATCAGAGTACGATAATGAGAAATAAAACCAAATCTTAAAAAAACTTTCCACACTTTTGAGGACAAACATGAGTGAGGCAATCAAAAGGCAAGCAGCTTAACAGAGCGTATCCTCTATTGCTATCACATGTGCTGGCAGAAAATGAAAGTATCTGGGAAGGTCCTGAATACTGAAGACTAGCATAATGATGTTAAAGACAGTATTTTTTTTTCTTGTTTAATTTTTATATTGACAAAGGTACTTACTTAGATTTAAACCAACAGGTGTTATTTTGCCGATATTAGCATATTTAGTTTTGGTAACTGCAGCTTTAAACTATCACATTTTCCATGTGTAAACTATATTTGTATTAAAAGATTCCTGATCCAAATACGCTGATAAACCTTTTCTTTCAACTTGGGAACAACTTCATAGTTTGTGGATAAGCACAAAAATGAACTTGAGTTGTACTGGATTCTTATGTGATATTGGGGACTGAGATGTGAAATAATACATTTAATGTGGTAGTCTTTAGTAGTAGACTTATAGCTAGCAACTGTAAATTAATTTATTTGTTGTTCTGTTCAGGTTTTGGGAATTTTTTTTGCTTTTTATGGCTCTTTGTAAAGTTAGACAGCCTCTGCAAGTCATGGAGTTAAGAGCTATCAATGGCATGAAATTTAACAAGAGCAAATGCTAGACTCTGCACCTGAGATAGAGTAACGTTGGGCACAAGTATAAATTGGGAGAGGAGTGTCTGGAGAGCAGCCCTGCAGAAAGGGATCTGGGGGTGCTGGTTGACAGCAGCCCCACATGAGTCAGCAGTGTGCCCCGGCAGCCAAGAGGACAAACCGCATCCTGGGGTGCATCAAACACAGTGTAACCAGCCGGTCAAAACAGGTGATTGTCCTGCTGTATTCAGCGTTGGTGCAGCCTTACCTTGAGTGTTGTGTGCAGTTCTGGGCCCCACAATTTAAGAAGGATGTGAAGGTCCTTGTGCATCCAGAGGATGGGCTTGTCTAGTTTGGAGAAAAGGCGTCTGAGGGGTGACTTCATTGCTCTCTACAGCTTCCTGAGGAGGGGAGGTGGAAAGGGAGGTGCTGATCTCTTCTCCCTCAGATCCAGTGATAGGACACCTGGGAGTGGTTCAAAGCTGTGCCAGGGGAGGTTCAGACTTGACATTAGGAAGCATTTCTTTACCAAGAGGGTGGTTAAACACTGGAACAGGCTTCCTAGAGAGGTGGTTGATGCCCTAAGCCTGTCAGTGTTTAAGAGGCATTTGGACAATGCCCTCTTTAACTTTTAATCAGCTCTGGTCAGGCAGTTGGACTAGATAATTGTTATAGGTCCCTTCTAACTGAAAATACTCTGTTCTGTTCTATTCTATTTAGAAATAAATATATTTAAGTGCAAGATGCCAGGTATACAGTAATTAAATTCCAGAGGACTTTCTCTTGTCTTGCAACTAATTCTGTGAATACTTGTAAATATTTCCTAGGACTTTCTGAAGATTCAGTTGTTAACCATGTTATACCCTTCCTCTCTAGCTTAATAAACTGAATATATTAAAATAAAACAACCACTAATCATAACACTGCCCTTCCTACATCATAATGCATTCTTATGCCAGCTGCCTTGTCATTTAGCTCTGTGCTTCTTTATTAGGTTGGTTCATTAAGTTTTTCAAGAATGTTTAAGGCTAAGTCAGTGTAGGTTTGCTTTTATTGCTGCAGTATAAAAATATGCTAAAATAGTTTATTATTATGATATATTTCTGTATAGAAAAAACAGTATGCTTTTAGTTCATCCTCCGTTAATTGTGTGCTAGCATGATGTTATCTCTTGCAGAACAAATTCCTGGTAAAAAGTTAGAAATTTGTAGTCTGCTACATGGGGATCTTTTAATGTAAATATTAGTAAAATATTTCTTTGATTTGTTGAAATGTAAATGAACATTGAAAAAGATTAATTAGTTATGTGATCTCAATTCTTTGGGTGAACGTTTACATTAAAAAAAACTTACTGAAATAGGCAGAGATCACAACAGATTTTGACTAAAAACAGCACAAAAGGAAAATAAATTCAGGTTATTCATCACTTTTTTTTTCAGTCTTCATGAAACGATTGTGTAACATTAATTTACTGTCAATTTTTTTGGTATTAAGCTGTTTTCATGCCACTAAAGAAAGTATGTTTTACGTTTAGATTTTAAGCTCTCCTATTAATTGTCTTGACAAAATGTATTTTTCCCCTTTACAATAGATTAGATTACATCCTAGTGTTTTATCTGTACAGAAACTTGTATCAGATATGATGATTCTTCTAGATGCTAAACATCTGTTTAAAAAAAAAAGATATTGAGCTAACACTTGTCCTCTGAAGTGTTACAGTTTTATTTCCTCATTTGCAAAGTAAAAAAGGGAGGGTTTTGGAAATTTGTGGTGTGTTCGTTTGTTTCTGAATACTTTATTAAAATTGGACCTTTACAAAGTCAGAGTGAAACCTGGAAGTAATGCAGCCAAAGAAAGAGTGCACCAGTATCTAGTGGTTATTCCTAATTACAAGTTTCTTTATTGGAAATATAATTAGCAATGTGATGTGAACTGGAAAAGAATGTGCATATTGTCAAATTACATTGGCTTTGCATTTCTGCCTAAGATGAACGTCATTTATTTTTTTAACGTTAAAATAACGTAGAAATTAGCCTTTCTGAGTCAATATTCAGACTATTCAGTAATAAAGTGGCTTTCTTTTATTAGACTTAAAAAATTATTTTTTTAATAGTAAAATTTTCTGCATTTATCTAACTGCCTTGAAACAATATTATCTCATTCCAGAACAACGTAATCCTGTATCTTCTTATAAGCAGACTGGCATTGTGCTAGAATGGCAGTGCCTCTGCAGAACAGAACTGGTAAATCAGAGTGGAGTTACTAGGATCTTATTTGTCTGGAGTACAGTCCTCAATTGTACAATTCCATTGTGTGGAAACTTTCACAAAACCTTCAAATGTGGATGCACGCTATAGGACTAATTCATAACTTCACTTGCATTCTTCAGTAGTTACTCTGTTGTATATATACCTCCTTAAACTCAACTGCTGAGTCCCTTTTGGAAGCACTTGAATGAAAATGCTCATACGTGACAAGAGCTGGTATGAAGAGTAGGAATATGCCACTTGTGTATTAAGTAGACAGTCTTATCTGCTTCTTTTTTCCAGTAATAGTTACAAAAAGAACATAGCCCTTCCAGGTTCTGGGAAGAAAAATGCATGTGCTTTGTCATGCAAGGTTTTACAGAGGAGTTAAAGAATTTAATGGAAGGCTCTGCACTGAGACATCTGAATATGTGTTAAAGTTGGTTTTTCCTTAACTCTGCATCTCACTGATATCTTTTCTAATGAGGGATGCAGCTACAATATATTTGTTTTCTCAGTCATTGCTGACAAACCCCTCATTCATAAATGATGCTGAACATGTGCTGCAGAGCTTACTGCTGCTTTGTTTGCCCCCATTTTATTTCTTTACCCTCAAGGTCTGTGGGATACCATTAGTGGCTCTTAATTTTCTCCTTAAGCTGCAGGTTTAAGGTGCTGCTAGTAAGGATTTTAGTTCAGTTGTTTTCCATAAAGTAGGGTGATGGGATGCTTTATGACTTGAAAGAACGTTGAGGGAAGGATTGGAGGGTGTTGGGGGTGTGTGTGTGCTGGGAATAGGGCCTGGGCAGGGAAGATGATCTGTTAGTAGATGCTACGGTCCTTATATGAGAGATGAGGAAGCCTGGTGGAAGTTATCAAGGAAAATCAATTTGCAGATATGTACATCTTCCTTTTCAATTGCTTAATTTGTGCTTAAATAAAAAAACCACAATTTTTTAAATCTGTGTATTCTGTTGATCAAAGCAGAAAGCCTAATATTCCATATATTTATACATTTAGGAAATAAAACATCTAAAAAGAAGCTTCTGGAGAGTTTAGCACTTTGAGCTGTCCACAGCATGTAAAGTTCAGCCTTTTAAGAAGATGGTTTGCTTAACTTTTTGTAGGGAGTGGGAAGAAGACATGTCTCCAAGACTGTTGAAAGCAACTTAAATTTCGTATTTTCTTTTTCTTAGGTTGGCTGAAGACTTTTGATGATTACTTCAGAGATCAGACACAGCATATCTTAAATAATATGGTTATAAAACTGCAAGAAGACAACCGAAGAAAATTTATGTGGTCTGAGATTTCTTACTTTTCAAAATGGTGGGATGGAATAGATGGCCAAAAAAAGGATGCTGTTAAAAGGTGTCAACATTGAACTATTTCTTATCTTCCATGTGGCATGTTCTGAGACTTTGTGTATTTGACTACACTGTAAACTTGAGATTTCAGTTGTTGTGATGCAGAATTGCTGCAATAATTGACTACTCAAGTTCTGATTTTTTTGGCTTTGTTCATTTTTTCCCAGTTACAAAATGAAACTCTGTTTAGAGAAGTGAAGCCAAATTACTGAGTTGCTGAAAAAAATGACTAAAAGTTTCCATGTATAACCATGAAGATGTCATTCAAATTATAGTGGAGTTGTGATTATAAACTTGATTTGTAGTCACCTTGAAGTATTGGCAATGAAATAAAAATATTTCATATTAGCTATTTATATATGATAATTTTTTCTTCAGTTATAACAATTATGAAATGAGATTTTTTTGTTTTTAAATATCTATATTTTTTATAAACATGGAGCTGCTTAAATGGTAAAGCATTACATACTTTACACCCTTGCTGCTCTTAGTTCTTTTTAAAAATCACAAGTCAAAATGTAATACAGAAGTAAAAGGTTTGTCTAGACATTGAGACAAGAAAGCATGCTGCTTGGATAAACTTGAAGTAAGGATCTAGTTTTGAGTTTTCAAAAGGGGGTGGTTGTTTGGTTTTTTTTTTTTTTTTTTTTTTTTACTTTGCTTTAAGACAGGATCCCACAGTTCTTAGCTCATCTCTGTGATGCCCTCCTTCTTATGCCCGCCTTCAAGATGCACGGGTTACAGTATACATTAAGGCTATGAGAGCCTCACAGCTGCAAAGGTTAGGTAGTGTTGGAAATCTTGGGAATGACACAGAAAACTATCTATTTAAAAAATCATGTACAATGCATGAGTATTATATCACAGGTGTTTTTTGAGATTAAAAAGATGCCTTAGAACACAATAAGCAGTAAATTATAGTCTCTAGGGAACTGTGCCCTTTCTTCGGGGGAATCAGGTATTGGTTAAACTGCTTTAAGACTTACAGAAGCTGCACTGGAGATTATTTTTGCTGTATGTTTGTCATTACTCGTATGGGCATTAGCTATAATGTGACTAAGTTTTCATAAGCTTACTGTATTTCTTTCTTGGATTTTCTTGAATTAATTAAACATTTATATGCTAGTGTACAATGTAAGTGCTGAAATTACATTATTTAACTGTAGGGACCTCCTGATGCTGGAAGCATTATCTTCACTGACATCTTAATAGAGAGACTTGATCATCCTGTGATCTGTATCAAGAAGGCATTTTAATGAATGAGATGGTCTGACGCCTTTATAGATATAATAAACTTTGAAGCTCTCTAAAACAATAAAAAGAACAATAGATCAAAGACAGGGAGGTATTAGTGCTTGATATGTGCAATGTCTAGGCATCTTGCTCAATTGTCCTTCAGTACTCTGGCACATAGACTTTTACTTTTGTGATCTGTGCAGGAAATAGCCTTCTTCCTGATTTTAAAAAAATCAAATAATACGGCACATGCAGTAGCGCTAGTAGTTTTCGTTGCAGAGAGGCATTAAAAATTTTGCTGTTGATCTATTCATTCTTTCCCTGTTTTTCATTAAAGAAATGTAGTCCAGTGACAGAAGTAGCACAAGCAATTTAGATTTTGGCATCATGTCCCTGGTAAATACCTATTGGGTATTCAGAAATTGATTTTTAAGAGTGTATTTTCATATGCAAGATTCTGAACACAATGTACATATTTTCCAGGTTAATAAAAGATGGACAATTTGAAATAGTAACAGGAGGATGGGTCATGCCTGATGAAGCCTCTCCTCATTATTTTGCTTTAATTGACCAACTGATAGAAGGACATCAATGGCTAGAAAAGAACCTCGGTATGTAGCTTGACCTAAAATTGAACTGTGTTAATACAGGAAGTCTATCAGAAAATGCTTTTCTGCATTTCTGAGGTGCTTAGAAGGCTCTTTACTCTGCTTTCCTGAAACATTGCTTTCCTGAAACATTAAATCAGACCACTTACTGGAAGCTATAGGATTGAGTCTAGAATTTGCAATTACTGTTTGCAGATAGAAGTTCCTGGATGAAGTGTATTTAAACAATTTTATGTCATAACATTTTGTCTTGTTCAATGAAAGATGTACATAGTATATTAGCATAATAAAATATAACACTAGATCATGCTGAATTGTAGGTCACATGTCTCTGGTATCACAAACAGTTTCTGACTGCCATTTCTGTCTTCTGAAAATCATGACAAAAGCCTTAAAATGACTTAAAAATTTATATTCCTTTCATGTTTTTGGATCTGTTCTGCAGGCTGTGTATTCATTAGGTTCTCTTATGTAAGGCTTTCAAAAAAGTAAATATGAGATTTAGTAGTAGTTGTTGTTGTTGTAGTAGTAGTAGTAGTTATAAAACCTAAACCCATTGCAATGTTAGAGTCGTTTGTATTAAAAAAAAAAAAGCCAACTTACTCGCTTTTGAAACTTTGAGGAATTACTGACTGCAGTAACATTGGCTGAACTGTTTTGGTGGCTTTGGGAGGTTTTTTTGTTTAGTTCTGTAAATAGAGATAACCCTTTTCATACAGAAAATATTTGCACAGTGATTTTAATAGTAAGTTAACATTACTTCATCCAATTAACTGAAATTATTTTGAAAAGCTGTTTCACTATGTTTTTCTTAGATTGCAATTTCCATAAACACATCTTGACATAATTAAGAGATGGGAGGAGGGAAGGTCTAATAAAAGGGTAATGCATTCCCTACTGTTTTTTTGGTAAGACAGTAAAAATGTGCTTAAGGAGCCATGTTGAAGAATCAGTTAAGGAACAGTTAGATTTAGCTTCTTTATTTGCTAATATGAAGTTCAGTGAAAAGACAGTATTAATCAACATGGTTCTAAAGATTGCCAACCAAATAAATCGGAAGAAAAGAAAAGATAGTTCCAAAGACAACAAAGGTTAACATTATTTAAATTACAGTGAAAATTCAACAAGCTACAACATCAATCCATCTCCCTCCATTAATTTTCTTTCAGCTTTCCTTTCCAATTGTAACATCTGTGAACTACTTAAAGTGAAAAAGGAGATGTATTTCATTATGATTCCATGTAAAGATGTTTGAGATACAGTTGGAATAGTGTAACAACGTAGAGTACTAATCTCAGTTTTTTTATGTAGTTAGACAGAATGCCTTGCCTCTAAGACATTTGAGTTTTCTTTTTTTTTGTTGTTAATCGTTTATCAGTTTAATTCTAGTTTGTTAATTCCAGGGTGTGTTCTGCAGGAGGCTTAATACTCAGCTGTATATTTTAATTTATTTTCTTGGAAATTTCATCTTTAGTGCTCTGATTTGAATTATATTGGTATAGCTTTCTTTGAGTGAAAAGTAAAACTTTCTTCCCATTTTATGTTTTTCTTTTGTCAACAGGAGTAAAACCAAAGTCTGGTTGGGCAATTGATCCTTTTGGGCATTCACCAACAATGGCCTACCTTCTGAAACGCACAGGATTTTCCAATATGCTTATACAGAGAGTTCATTACTCAGTTAAAAAACATTTTGCAACACAGAAGACACTAGAATTTTTTTGGAGACAGAACTGGGGTATGTGGGTTTTTTTATGTCAATTTATTTTTTTAATTTACGCAAGTAAAATATGGAGAGAACTTGAATAAATACTGTGGAAATCTTTACATAACAAGTTATTTACAGAAGTTAGTCATAGACCTGAAAATTTTAGACTTGCAGTTTTGTTTTAAAAAAAAAAAAGGGAAGCCTTTCGTCTAGGCTAAGTTTCAGGGATTTTTTTTTAGTAACAGAAAGGGAATGTGAGTACCTGTGTGTTAGGGGTTAAATGTAAAAACTGTATTATTGCTCGTGTTCCTCTGATCTTCACTTTCATTTGTGCTTTTACTTCCTCTTACTTCCCTTTTCCCACATTCCTTACGAGTATATATAAAAAAAGTAAATGGGGTGGAATATTCTTTTTCCTTTTCTCACTTCTTTGTTTTCTTCCTCCTACTTGTACTATGTGGAAATAAAGTAGAGGAGAAGGAACATTTCTCTTCGAAGGGAAAAAAAAAAGGCCAAAAGTGAATATTTGAAGATGGAGAGATCTGTCTTGTTTTTGTTCTTACTAAGGAAAAAACTTTCAAGCAACCAGTTTTCCTCAGCTGGTGTGACAAATTAGTGTAATTAGTTACAGTAGCTTTTTGTGGACTTGAAATTTGTAGATTATCTTTAGTCAGAAAAATAGATTAAAAACATTTCACCGTTTTAATTTGCGATGAAATTCTCATCTAAGACTTTACTCTTAAAACAAGTATCATTTCTTTTTTGATATTATTTAAAAAATATGGAGTATGAAACTTTTCTTAGCTAATGTGGTGAATATATCATAGCAAACTGATGTGTCTGTAAATGAACGTACTTTTCTATACGAATATTTTGTTTTGCTTTTTACTGTACCAGCATTCCAATAAGTTGTATGATGAATGTATGTAGTTGAGGTTTTGGTCTTTCTGTTTTTTAAAGTAAGCTAATATGTCACTGCTTTATCAATACAGGGTCAAACAAATGTATATAGTACTTACTGTTGAAAGGTGGTGGTGATTTTAAAGCTTTTTAGTTCCTCTGTGTTTATAACTGGAAATTGTGGGAAGGAGGGTATTTGGAGAAAGCAATCTGCTGCACAAGTAAACTTGACTCAAGGAAAACATACCACTGTGGAAGAAGTTGTCATATACTGACAACTTCAGAGATTTTTCTTTGAACACTGGTATATGCCACTCTGTGTACAGAACACTTAATTGACAGGCCTTTTTCCTAAACAGTTGCATACATAAATCACATGTGTGATATGGTCTAATGTTTTGACTTCAAAAGAAGGCTTTTCAAAACAGATCACATATCAAAGATCACTGCACACTCATCTGGAGTAATATGTAGACGTGGTACCTGAGATAAAGAGAACTCCTGTAGTTGAAAAGTAAATTCATATATTTATGGAATATTACCTTTTTAGTAATAAGTAAGTGGTTGTAAAATAGGAGTTTTTAAACAAAAGGTCTGGATTGGAACTGCGAAGACTTATGCTGTTAAAAGTATTTTCATATATATTGTTGATGTACTTCGAAGCCAGGTTCTATGGCACACCTATAGCATTCATCCCTTTTTTTCAGCATAAAATTAAGTAGTTAGTGCTGGAAATAGGTAATCAGCATTTAGGGCTTTTACCAGATGAGTAAACTTAAGGTTCTTTGAAGTTCTATGAGAACTTCAGTTGTCTTTAAAGTTAAGTTTTGAAAGACCTTCTTTTGAGGCTTGACAAAATGTGTGTAGATCTCTGCTCCTGGTGGGTTAAACTTTAGGGGGTGGACTGACTAGATGGAAAAGTTAGGATTACAAAGATGGTCTCAGAAGTGCATAGAATTCTGTGTATTTCTACGTACAAGCACAGAGAATCTTATCTACAAGTACGTAGTTGATGTATTGAAATTATGTGTTCAAGAAATTAAGATGCTGCTAAAGCCAACCAATTCAAATGTGCTAATGAGGTAATGACAGTAGCGTGGTTGGTTTTCGGTTTGGGGATTTTTTGTTTTTATTTTTTTGAGTGGTGTTTTTTTTTTTGATTCAGTCAGAGTATAGCAGTTGTGTTTTGTTCACCTCTAAAACTCTGGAAATAATGAGATTTATCTAGGTAAAAAAACCCCTACCATTTTGTTCCTATCCTTTCCAGTCAGCTGGTACTTGATTGGAACATTCCAATCTTTGTTGTATCTCTGTTTTTAGCCTCTTTATATGTAAGGTACATACAAAGGTAGATGCCAGGTATGGATATTCAAAGCAAGGTATTGTCTTGATCTGATGTTTTTGATACAATTCTTGGATTAAGAACATGGAATTGATGTAGTTTTGGCAAATCTGAGAGGGTTTATTTTAAAGGTATGCTCTATGTATTTAATTCCAGATTTGGGATCCAGTACAGATATCCTTTGTCATATGATGCCTTTCTATAGCTATGATGTTCCTCATACTTGTGGTCCAGATCCAAAAATCTGCTGCCAGTTTGATTTCAAACGTCTTCCTGGAGGAAGAGTAAGCTGTCCATGGAGAGTTCCACCAGAAGCCATTCATGCTGGAAATGTTCAACACAGGTACAGTTTTTACATATTCTGCAAGGGAATAACTTTAAAAAAAATATAAAAATTATGCTGGTCAAAGACGGTATCTAGCATAGCTTGGTGAGTTTATATAGTTCTTAAAATAAACTTGTAGGAAAACAATACCTATTACTTAACCTAGTGTTTGCTCATAAGTTCAGAACATAATTGACAGTGAAATCTGAAGATAGGTTATAATTAAGAAAGATGCATTAATTTTTTTTCTTTTCTATTCATGATACATAAGTCTAACTATTACTATCTCTGAACGCTAGGCAGACCGTAGTCATCTGTTTGTGTATAGTCATGTTACTGGTTTACTGTAGTTTTTGTGAATTTTGTGAAATGACAGCGATCTGTCTCCTGCCGGTGGAAGACTTCAGGGACAGCATGGTGTAGTATGCTGTAACTGCAAACGGTGAGATGTTTTCCATGGTATATCCTTGAAAAACTTGGCAATCTGTGGCCTAGGTTTCCTGGAGCAGACACTTTAAATGAATCTGAGTCCTATGTCTTGCATGTCGGGGGGGGGTGGGGGGTGGAAATCATATTAACCTCAATTTTATTTTTCATGTAGAAGCACTGAGTTGTTTTGCCATGGGTAAGATTCAAGTTTTACAGTTTTACAAAACTACTTTTCAATTTTGGGAGGAGGGGAAAAAAAAAAGAAAATAAAGAATAAAAAGAATGGGAAGATAGAGCTGCTAAAGGTTTTTCCAGAAAAAGATTGTCTTCTATGGTACTGTTACTATCTTCAGGTCTTCAAACCATCCCCAACTTCAAGAGTTAGAAATCTAGGTAGGTGTTTACAATAGTTGCAAATTGCTGAGTATAAAAAAAAAGTATTAAGGATAGCAGGATGACTTTCTGGTTCTAGTCTTGGTGCTGAATTTTTGAAGTGATGATGATGCATTGGTTGTCTACATGTCAAGTCTGCTTGTCCTTTTTCTGAGTATGAATTTTGCCAAGCATCTTAAACTGCACTTTGTGAGTTAAATTTAATTACAAGTTTTGTCGAAGATAAAACCAAAATAAAACAGAATACATCACAATTGTCATATTTTAAGGTAGAAGTTGGAATGATGATAGGAAAAAGTAATTTTCTTTAAAAGTAGAAAAATGAAAGCTGAAGGTGACAGGAGAATAGTAGAGGTAATAGAAGAATCATTATGACACACCCAGTGCTTACCAAATGTGAAGGAAAGCTCATGTGTCTTTAAATCAAAATTGTAAAAAGAAAAGTCTTGAATATGTATCCCAATTAGCTGAGACCAATATTTGTAGAAGAGTAACAGCTTGTTAACACATACCTGGAACATACAGGCTATAAGTATAATGTAGAGAACCTGCTCGGAATACTTTTTAAGGTTTTTGGGTTTTAATTAGATCTTAATTTATCCCTGCACTTCCAAGATGCAACCTTTGCATAACAATCTAAATTAGACTTTGTAAAAGAAACGGTACTTTCATCATGTCATATGAAATCTAAGAATAAAAGAAATGGGACAGGTATGTGAGTTGTTGAGGAGTTGACGAGATCATCATCTCAATATAGTCTCTGAAGCTTAACCTTTTGCATCCAGCTTTTAGTAGATAAAAACAGTTTCAGTGTCTAACAGGGAGTTGAAACAGCAGTATGGTAGAAAATACCTAAGGGAAAAGTCGGTCTTTGAGTTGGGAGCCTGGATTATTTAGATTTGGAACACTGAAAGGAACACAGAAACCATACTTTGAATGTAGTTTTGAATAAATCCACTAAAACATAGGAGGTGGTGTTTTGCTGGAGAATGCTAAAAACGCTATTCATATTTTATGAAAAAGAAGTTGAATATTGTAGGCAACCGAAAACTTCTATGATCTGACCTCTGTAACAATACAAGTTTTACAGTTGTTATGATGAGGAGATGTATGATACCCAGAAGTAATTAGAAAATCTATCTTTATATCATAAGCTTTCCAAGGTTAAAGGTCGTAGCACACTAATTAATCTGTCTCTCATCTCTGATTACTCTGTTTTTTAAGACTGGAAAAATACAGGAGATCTACACTACACAGATCTGAAAAAAGTATTTGATACACACGATTAATTTAGACGCAAGGTTTAGATCACTGACCTTTCTAAAGCTGCAACAAAATTGATAAAACACAGATCTTGAATACTCGGCTGGGACTGTTGATTTTGATTTCAGTACTCCTATGGCCATACATACATACTGAAGAGATATTGTATTGAAAATTTAAGACTAGTAGCTGTTGGATTTATCATTGCCTTCCTACTTTAGTTGTGATTTGGTAGGAAGGAATGAAACAGAAGCCTAATTGAAAGCTTGCACTTCTTTAATTACACTTCATAACAGCTTAGGTTATAAAGATTGCTGTTGCACTTGCCCTGTTCTGCAGCTGCATCCTTATCCATATGTTTGAATGCTGAAGTTCTAGCTTTTCACACTAGGAAGAAAAAACAGCTGCTGTTTGTTTTTGGTTTTGGGGTTTTTTTTGTTTTGTTTTGTTTTTTTCCCTTGAATGTGAATCAGTTGTTTTGTTAGAGGAAGCATAGCTTGTTTTGGTGTATGTCTCTCTCTCCCATGCATGGAAATAGGAAAGAATCTGTACTGCAAGTTAGGCGCTTCAGCGAAGGAGTAGAAAATGCACTTTCCTCTTCACCCCCTACTATTCAAGAGCCCGATTTTACCCTTCAGCTTTTTTCTCTTTATAGTTGGTCACATTGTGCAACATGGAACTGGCATTCAGAATTACGTTTCTGATGTGGCATTGGTGGTTAATATTTGTCATTGCCAACCTCAAAAATCTGAGATCACCCTCTTAGGAAGTACTCATCCTGTCTGCATAGCCATCTCTTCCATGCCACTTCTTCCACAAAATTACCTGAATAGAAAATTGCCAATCCACCAAATGGTTTTGTTTTCTAGTTGGATAACTGAGCAAAGAGTGAGTCCCTAGTGCTTCACGTGCTGTATGGGCTGAAGCAGTAGGGACTGGGAAGCCATGACCACTGTCAAACCTGTCACATAGGACTTGCTATAGCTGCTGCAAAATTTCTTGTGATTCCCACAGACTCTGCGTGGCTACTGCTCCTTCTTCTTTGACATAGGAAGGAGCACAACCAGCCACGTTAATTGTTTTGGTACGTTCTAGCCAAATACTTGGAATTTTTGTGTTACAAGAACACACTTGTGATACGAAGCGGTTTTCTTTATTTGTGAAAGGTCTTAAGCATTCAATGATAATCTGAAAGCTTCCCCAAGACAAGTGAAAAATATTCTTAATGCTGTTGCTTACAATGTTGATATACTTCAGTGTTGCCAACTAAGAGTGCAGTTAGGGTTGCTCTGAATATTGAGAACTACGTAATGAATCTTATGTACAGTTTCAAGAACGTTTGATTGTATAAACCCAAAAATTTGTTGGTTTTTTTAAAGCCGTTAAAATGGAGTTGCTGCTGATATGCTATATCCATAATTATGGTGCTACAAGGAGTTTATCATGACTGATTTCTTTGGTTTTCAATTTTTTATTCAGGTAGGCAGGATAAACATAGATCAAAATATATCTAATACTTTCTTGCTGGGGAACCAGAAGGGGAAAGCGTTGGTTAGACTCGATGGAATCTATTGGGTTTTTTTCATCCAGAAGTATTTTTAATTTTCAGCAAATTCTGTCTGGGGCTTTCTGCTGACTCTTTCTCACTTCTGTATGAAATAGTGATTTAGGAAGTTATCTGAAAGAAACTTAAGAGGATATACCTGACTTGAGACATCTAATTTTTCTTTGGTGTTTTTGCAATTGAAACTCACTTGCAATGGAGGAAGATCCTGCTGATCCGTTAAACACACCTAATAATTCCACAGTTGTGAGTACTTTGAAGAAAGGGAGAACAGCAACACTGATGAATTTTACAATAGATTTGGAAAGAAACTAGAGGAGGACTTTGAAGAGAAATGACAAAGTCAAATGTCCTGTTAACTGTAAGCTTTTCTGAAGTCCTGTATTTTTCAAGAGGCTCTAAAATAAAGTTTCCAACTGTAGGCTGTATATGGAAAATTTGAGTTAGGCTGGCTTCTTAACACAAGATTTTGTAACTCTACCTTTTATGCCAATTGTTCTGTTATTTGTGTGGAGAGGAAATCTTTATGTTTAAATCAGCAACCTGTTGAAAGTCATGGAAAATATTGATTCAAGCATAAATACTTGGTAATCTGAACTATAAATCAAACTATAGACAGAGATGGAGGGAAGCCACTAGTTGGGTCCATTCTACTCTCAGCAGGATTATGTAGATCTTAACTAAAGATGCCCCCTTTCTCCCTCCACAATACACTCAGACCTTATGTTTACTCAATTCTTTTATAATCTGATGAACAAATAAACCCTGACTTGTTGATCAAAGAAATACGGGTTTCAAATATAATGGATTATTGGACTAGATTCAATTCTCACATAAATGTTTATATAATGTATCTTCAAGAGTATGAGTTGAAAGTAGATGTCGGTAGACCATCTATTAAGACGACTTGTAGAAACAAAAAGCTTTAATTAGAGAAGATCAACATCTGAAGATTTTGATAGTGATTGTGGTTGAGAGGGGGAGAAATGGACCTTCTCAGTAACCCATACATCAGACTTGTAACTTCTAATACATTGCTGCTTAATGACTGAACTGGTATGTTATCTGTCAAACAGTTAGTAGGTGCCAAAGGATAATTCTACTGCCTTTTTTCTGTGTGTGCATGTGTAGAGTTTTTGTTCGGGCTTTTTTTTTGAAAGGCTAAAAGCAGAAAAGCAGTAGGTTTAATTTTTCAGGACATGTGCTTAAAGCTTAAGAGGGCTGGTTCTAAGACAGGTAAGAAGCTGGCTGAAGGGGGAACAGTGATTGTTAGTAGTGAACTTCCTCCAGAATACTTTTTTTTTTTGCAAGGCTGGAGTTCCTCAATTATTAATTTATGGGCAGTTTTTCTGTCAAGGACGTGAAGATATTGAAGCAAAGTATTGAAGGGAATTACCAGAAGGGATGAGAAGAGCTTGCTTCTTACTGTAAATAAGGGCTGGAGAGGATTAGGATTGTTATCTAAATATAAGGCAGGTAAACATAATTTAAACTGAAGGTTAGTTTTGGCCCAGGAACAAATTGATGCAGACTGACCTACTATTTGAGATAGAGCTTGTTAAGCTTATTGGAGGATTTAATTAGCATAGTGTTTGCAACAATAGTAGGTTGAATGTGGTGTCCCAGTGGGGGGAATTGCGTCCAGCTTTTTGTTACAAAATGAAATAGCAGAGTTTTGTATGTCTTATTTAGGGTCACTCTCATGCACAACTTGATATCTAAGAATTGTTTTGTCAAATGCTAACCTTTATTCTTCTGTTTGCTAAATTGCTTTTTTTTTTTTTCCCCTCAAGGGCTTGGATGATTTTAGATCAATACAGAAAGAAGTCAAAGCTCTTCCGTACTAAAGTTCTGTTGGCTCCACTAGGGGATGATTTCCGCTATGCTGAGAGCTCAGAATGGGATCAGCAGTACCAGAATTATCAGAAGCTGTTTGATTATATGAATTCTCAACCTGAGTGGCATGTTAAGGTATACACAACATTTTTTCTGGTTTGTGGAGAAAACAGTATTTCACAGTATTTTGAGGTTCTTCATGGAAAAAAAGTTGTGGTTTGGGTTTTTTTGTAAACTGTGGAGCTTTGTATGTTGCTTAACAGCACATTGGTTTGTCTTGGCAGATTACTTTTTTACATTTACCATCTCCTCTCCTTCAAAAACAAAAACTTTGCTGTTAATAATATCTGCTTGAAAACTATAAATAGTGTCCAAACTAGATTATTTTAGAGAAGAGCGATTAGATTATTTGATTGTTTTCTTAGTACTCTTGTTTTCACAAGCTTCAGGCATTGTTATTTAAGGCTTGCAGGCTTTGTTATTTAAAACTATTTTATTTTCTTACTAGAAGTTCAAGCAAATTCTGTTGCTTTGCTTGGGTCCTCTTGGTTTTACGTCCCAAAACAAACAGTAAATCCTAAGAGGTGCCATTGCTGGCACATGTTGTTGAATACAGTAAAATCTAAGAGATTGACCTGGCTACAAAAGGAGTGAATATACTAACACAATTATCAGATGAGATACCACTTTAAATCATTAATTATGTTTGAGTGTTAATACACACGTTCTTACACTGTAATGCATAAGCTGAGTACTTTAGCAACTTCTTGTACTACAGGTGTTTTCTGTACTCAGACACCTTTTCATCATCTTTAAACATGGGAATAAGAAACGGGACCACAACCTTGTTTTTTCTTGAGTATCATGTGAAAGCACTATTGCTGCTTTCACATTTAGGCTTTTTAAACCCGGTTTGGTCTCTTTCATATATTGTTTGTGTGTGCATCTTTTTTTTTTTCCTCACCTTTTCTTGACACCTCCACCCATTCCTCTAACTGTAGATTTGAGTAGTACCTGTAGTGTTAGTTCTTCCTGCTGACTTCTAGACTTGCATTCTGCATAAGAAAGATGATCTCCTGGGATCACAGCTTGTCTGAGAGCTGGATTTTGCGTCTGTTTCCTGTGGGATGTGGGTGACATGATACATGTGGATGCCTGCTATGTCTGATTGGAGAGAAACAGACCTGGAGAGTACTCTTTTAAATCTTTTAAATCTAAAGCCCATCTTTTAAATCTAAAGCCCATCTTTTAAATCTAAAGCTTGCTGCTATCACCAGATTTACTCCCCTCAAAAAGGATATGGTGCGCAGGTAGTTACTCTTTGGATACTAACAGCAGTATACTTTCTCTAGTCTTCATTCCTACTAACCTGGGCTGGATGATTTCTTCTCTGGGGCAAAATCTGAAGGCTCTAGCTCTGAAGTAATTCTTCAAGGACCACTTGTGTCCTGAGGCATCTGAAAGATCCTTATCTGAAAGGTTCTGCTCTGCCCATTGTCAAGGACTTTACAAGTCTACTTCATTAGCCCTGGCTTTCCCATCTGGATTAATGCCTTGGGAATCACAGCAGCCCTTGGGGCCCTTGTAGAAGTATCCATCCCTTTTTCTGGTTCTTAATACCCAGACAAAAGATACACAATCTTCCGGTTCAGCCACTTCATACATAGGGTACTTTGCTCCGCTGGAGCACTGTTGGCACTGGAGTGTGTCTCCTTTTCATTTTATTTATTCAGTTGGGTTTTTTCTTTCTCTCTCTGTCACCTCTACCTGATTTCTCTTGGTCCATTGATTTTTTTTTTTTTTTCCTTCTGAATTATGTCTTATAGGTATCTATGATAGTGAGGGAAAAGGCCAAGTGTCCTGGAAATGCTTGATAAGGCAAGGATCACTACTGTTGGGATTTCTGTAGCAATATGTCTCTTTTTCTGCTTTATTGCCATTCAAAGTGGCAAGTTACCATACTGTATTGACCTAACCAGATACTTGGATCTTCTGCATGTTTTTGAAGAGTGAATACTGTTCAGTTTTTTTTGAAAATGTTGAAATAGCACATCTTTGTTGTCACAGTAATAGTCCTTATATTCCAAGTCACTTTTAAAAGATTTTTACTATAAGCTTGTTTTCTAGTGTTGTAAATTGTAGCATGCTACTTTGTATGCATTTTGTAAAAATAAAAAAAAAAGTGACTTAATTTAAACTTGAAGAATTATCATTATAGTTTATTATGAGAATACTTGTAATGTGATCTTCTGTGCTGTTCCCATCTCCATTAATTGTTTTCACACCCTCATTCAAAATCCAGTTTGCCTTCTGTGCCTTCTTTAACAGCACCTCTCAATGCTGCAACATTGACATCAGTCCCTCTTCCTTTTTTTATTTTCCCCCTTTTTTTGTACCCCTCAAGCTTGAGGATACTGTCTTTTGACCTACCCTGTAAAGGGCTGTTATTGCCTTATTTGTCTCAGCATTTTAATAAATGAGCAGAAGAGAATGAATTTTCTGTACTCCCCTATATTACATCTCTAAACACAATTTCTTTGTATATAGTTTTTTAAAAACAGCTTTTGAAGGCAAATACTAATTTTTTTGAACAACAGTCGTCTTGGGTTAAGCATGTGTTGGAGATCTGGAGCACAACAGAGTTAATTTAGAAAATGCAGGATTAAGAAAACTATGCTCTTGTTGCATTGCAGTAAGTTTCTTACCTAGTCCAGACATCTACTTACATAATATTGAGATATTACTTAGCTCATGTGTTAGAGACTTACTGATAAGATGTCAAAGAATGCTTTGCTTATTTGTTGAGATTTAGCTTGTGTTTTAGATACAGATTTATACTTTAAAACAAAGTATTTCATTTTTCATGAATCATAGAATGGTTTGGGTTAGAAGAGACCTTTAAAGGTCATCTAATCCAGCCCTCCTGCAATGAGCAGGGACATCTTCAACTGCATCAGGTTGCTCAAAGCTCCATCAAACCTGACCTTGAATGTTTCCAGGGATGGGGCATCTACAACCTCTCTGGGCTACCTGTTCCAGTGTTTCACACCTTCGTTGTAAAAAATGTCTTCCTTATATCTAGTCTGAATTTACCCTCTTTCAGTTTAAAATCATTACCCCTTTTCCTGTCGCTACAGGCTGTACTAAAAAGTCTGTCCCCACCCTTGTTGTAAGTCCCCCTGGAGCCTTCTCTTCTCCAGGCTGAACAACATCAGCTCTCTCAGCCTTTCCTCATAGGAGAGGTGTTCCAGCGCTCTGATCATTTTTGTGGCCCTCTTCTGGACCTGCTCCAACACGTCCATGTCTGTCTTGTACTGAGTTGAAATGAAGTTGAAATGCTTTTGGAAGAGTTATTCAGCTTGTCTGAAAAGTGTGCAGGGAAACTTTAAAGCTCTTTAGGATAGGATTTCTGCTATAATTCTTCTGGAAGACCGGGATATTTCTGAAATGTATATGAAATCAAGCATACTCATTTTCTTCATATGTCTAAATAAGGAAGATTGAACTATGTTATAGTAATTTTAATTTTCATTCAGGCCCAGTTTGGAACTTTATCAGATTACTTTGAAGCTCTGCGCAAAGAAAGCGGTTTGGGTGAAAAGAGCAGCAATTCATTTTTCCCTGTTTTAAGTGGAGACTTCTTCACCTATGCAGACAGAGATCATCATTACTGGAGTGGATACTTTACATCGCGACCCTTCTATAAACGACTGGATAGAGTCCTGGAATCCTACTTACGGTAAATACTGCCATCCAGTAAATTCATAACATATGTCTTGGCACACGGGAGAGATGAATGTATAAGTACTCTAAATCTGTTGGACAGATGGATATGTGATTTTGAAATGCACAGTTTAATTTTACTCACAATAAGGATAGCCTAAATGGCCCCCAAATGTTACAAAGATTAGTCGGTGTGTCTGGTTTTTTAGTACATTCACAGAAAGACAATCATATTTTTCCATCCAAGCAAATAAGTTGTTCTAAAATACTAGTCAAGTGATCACCAGGTCCTGATTCCATGAAAAGTAGCAGGTAGTATGCTATTTATTTCTGTATCGGATTTGGGTAGCTGTCAGATCAATCTATCATTATGGCTATACTCGCTATATTTCTCTCTTTATTATATGGCTCTCTAAAAGAGAGAAGTATAAAGGTCTGAATTTTACAAGAGTTGTTAGAGGCAGTTGAAAAGTAGTCAGGAATATTGCATGCCAAGTGATCTTAGATTGTAAGGTACTGCTCTGCTGAGAAGTGTTTGCATCTTCTTTAAAGAAAAAATTATTGGTGAATTTTGCTAATGGACTATTTAAGTGGTTCTCCTTTGTAGCAGCTGTAGATAAGACAATTAAATTGTAAAACAATTTAATTGTATTTTAAGGCTCCAGAAAGAAGTCTGGGGCAGATGCATGTGATGTAAACCCTGGACATTTAATCTATTTCCAAAACTTGGAAACTCTGTTTCTGAAAGATTGTTCTTCCAAGGTTCCGTAGTTAAAGGACACTTTTTGTACTACCTATTGTAGAGCTTCTATATGCTGTTCAGACCTCTTTGTGCCAGAGAAAAAATTCTGTAATGCTGAGAAATCCTTCCTTAAGGATTTCTTACTTTTTTTTTTTCTTTTTTTTTTTTGTGTGTGTGTGTGTTGTAATGGCTGCTGCAATAGTGTGGGGAGCAAGAGAGGTGTGGAAAGTAGTGTTTTGGGAGCATGGAAAGTAGTGTTGCGGAGGCAGATACAAGTACCTTTCAGAAGAGAAACCTCTGTATCTAGCAGAATTTGTTTTCCTTCTTCCAAGGAGTCAAGTCTTTACTCTGGTAAAGTGGAGGCTTTGCAGACTTGGGACACAGATATTCTGTGATCTCTAGTATGTTTTTCTTGTAAATAAAATGGCTTTTTCTAGCCTTCTCTCTGCACTCTAAGAATACAGAGTAAGATACCTGAGGAGGTCAAGAAAATTAGTGAAGAAGAAATGAAAGCAATAGAAAGACTAAGAAACGTGTAAGAAGAAGTGAGATCAAGGGCCTGAGAATAGAAAGGTGTTTGGGAAGAGGCAATGTAACGTAACTTTGAAGGCATTGCATTGACCAGCAAGGAGAAATTGTTTCACAAATGGGAAAGCAGGGAGGAAGGAAGCCAAAGATGGTCAGGAAGAAGAAGAAAAATAAGACCAAAGCTGAGAGGAATGACAAAAAGCAAGATGAGGATCCCTTTGGCAGAAGAACATAAAAATAATATAGTAAGGAGAAGTTATCAGAGAAGTGACTTCTGCAATGTTTTAATCAGAACTTTGGCATGTTACAAGTGTTGTGCTTAACTTATGTACAAAACCAAGAATGCTAGAAGATTACAACGATGGCATTTGTAAGGCTAACAGTAATTAGGAAGTTTGACAACTATTCAGAAATAGTTTACAAATAGATTCTAGTGATGCTTGATACTCCAGCTAGTGTGCATATATACGTGTATATATGTAGGGGAATGAGCTATGAACAGGGGATGAATATGTATGTGTGTGTATTCTTGACCAAGGATGAATGCTTTTAAGTTCCAGCAGTACCAGGATTAAGAAGTACTTCACTGCTACTTCATAACCAGGAAACAGTGTTCAGCTTCAGGACCTGCTATGGTGACTGGCCATTTAAGCAAGAAAAGAGTTGGCTGTTCGGGTTTTCCCTGTTTTTAAAAAAGTTTTGGGTTTGTGCATTGAAGAAAGGGCATGAAAGTTTAAGGATGTGGTAGTGGAGATTGACAACATTGCTGATTTGAGACATAATTGATTTTTTTAATCTTAAGTGAGAGATGGATGGACTGAAGTAGTTTGAAGGGTGATGAAATTGGTAACCAGAATTTTGTTTAATGTAATAAGGGAAAGATGCAAAGAACAACACCATAGTTGGGGGCAGGTTAGGAACGTGTTCTGTGATTTCATTCTTTACAGATGTAATCAGGGAAAAATTGTGGTAAGCCTGCAAAAAAGATTGTTGAAGTAATTCAGAAGCAGGACGAGAGCCACAGTGATAGTTCTAACTGTACACATGGATAGAAAAGACCACATCTTGAGAGTCTAGAAGCTCTTGGAAAATATATTTATTACTTATTTAGGTTACACATAAAGTGGACCTAAAGGTAACCTAATGTAGGCTTTGAGCAATCAGTGAAGCAAATTTTGGTCTATTTGCAGCGTCCCATCAGGTGGAGACACAATGACAAATTACACCGAAGTGGGTAATCTGTTGTAACAACCTTTAGGTAATCTGCAGTAGTTTGCAATAGAGGTGAGAAACCCAAGGCTTTATACAGCTTTTATGGAGAGGTATTAGAGAGAGGTAAACGCTTACTTATAAACTGAAGTGTTCTCTAATATAATGTTTCCTGTGTTTTCACTTCTGAGTGTCTTTCATCTTTGACCATTGAACCATTCTAATGTTTAGAATAATATTGAGACTTGAAAGGAAAATTCTGCATCTAAGAGACTGATGTACTGAATGGATCTGTAAAACAGAATCAGTTACTTTTCTGAAAGGCAAGAGTTCCAAGTGTTCCTTATAGACAAAATGGATTTAAAGTGAAGTTCTGGAAGCAAGATGAACTGAAAATATATTTACTCTACAGCTTCATTTTAATGTTACTTCTTTTGATTTTAAGGTTGTTACCTTGTCTATAAATAATGGACTTTCCTATTTAAAAAAAAAAAAGAGGTGGATTTTGGGGAGGGAAATCTAACCTGTATTTTGGGGACTAAAATTTTTTGTGTTCTCTTTTTCATAACTACAGTTGGGTCAATGTTTAGTGGCTAAGTCAAATTTTTAAAAAAAGGTAAAACACTTTCAAACAGGGTTTATCCACTAGTTGAATATGCATCTGGTGCCTTTTTAATTACAATATACTGGTTTTCCTTTCAAGTTAAGCTGTAATAGAACAAAGTATGAGGAATGCATAGATGTAGGAATTTGCACCAAGTAACATTAAAATCACAGCCATTAAGCTTAAATGCACTAGTAATAAAAAAGAGGAATTACAACTTCTAACACCTTGATTTTGTGTGTAGCTTCTGAGCTGTTATCTTACCTGTAAGAGCAAATTCTCATCCTATTCCTCAAATATTGACAATATGAAAATGAATTGAGCTGTTATATGTACAGTGTACCTTTCAGTTTAGTTAGACACATGCTACTTGCAGTTTTTACATAATTGTCACCTATGTGATGCATAAAGACAAAGAGACCAAACTGAATCCAAAGGTATTTTTCATATTAACAGTTAGTATCAATGCACAGTCTGAAAACCCAAGTTGAGAATTATTTTGAAATTTCTTATTGTACCAGTTTAAATTTGAGTGCATGCACTCACTGACAGCTTGGGTAAATGTATAAGTTAATGTATTTTCCTTTTTTCTTTTTTTTTTATTTGCATGCTTAGAAGTTAGTTTTACATTTGTTTCAAGAACACTTGTTATTCTGCTTTCTTTGTTTTTTATAACATTAATCTGTGTCATCTTGGCTTCTTCAAACACTCGAGAAACCTTAATTAAGCTAAATAAAGTTTGAAAAGGAATCTGACACTTTTCTGACTTACAAAAACAGAACTGTACATTTCAGGAAAAGGAGATGGGGAAAAAAAGTTAACAGATGGTTTCCCAGAATTTCTACAGGCATCTTTGTTAGTCAGATATTCATAGTGACTGGCAATTATAGGCTTTTTTTTTTGTAAAATAAATCTAGATTCTCATAAAGCAATTGAGAACCTAATGGTAATATTTTAGTGCTTGGTTTTTGCATAAGAAATAGAAGAAAAGGGCTCTGCATTTTGTACAGTCTAAGGGTTTTTGAATCCAGTGTTCTCGCTATTCAGATGAATGTATAGTGAGCAGGTGCATGAACTGCCTAAGTCTTTAGGAGAATTTAGTTCACAAGTACAGATGGCAGAATAGATATTGTATAGAGTGTACAGATTAACATATTTCTTTTAGATAATTTTATTTGTTTAGTAAGTTGCTTATTGAAATGGCAGTTTTATGGGTCCTGTAAAGCAGTCTATCCTTAATGTATCTTTTAAAGATCGGATCTGTATACCTCACACATTTGTGAAAATGGTATGTTACTTTGTACTGGCATATTTTTATTTTGAAGCTCTGCTTTCCAACACTGAAGCCTTGCAGGAAGCTTAAAAGGTGTAAAACAGGTTGATGAAGAAGTGTAGCAGTGATTTTTAACTGTTTGAAGCTAGAAACAGGCTAAAAAGTACAACATTAAGGTTTAAAGAACTCGCAGAACTAGACATGAGGAAAGGTGGAAAAACATCAGTTCATTCTTCAGATAAAATGTGTGTTGCCTTTTGCTTTTTAAACCTATATAAATATATGATTCTTCTCTGCAATTCCAGGGCAGCTGAAATCCTCTACTCCCTGGCTTTGGTACAGTCCAGTAAATCTGAGAAGATTAGTGTATTTCCTTCAGTGGATAACTACAAATTGCTGTCAGAAGCTAGGAGGAACCTTGGACTCTTTCAACATCATGATGCTATTACAGGAACATCTAAAGATTGGGTAGTTGTGGATTATGGTACTAGGTAATTTATTATAAACATATAAACTAAAACCTAAATTTCCCTTTGCTTTTTTTAAAAAAAAGTATTTATTTCAGAGATACAGATCTGCTATAGCTAGCAACGTACTCAGAACTAAACGTTTAATGTTGCTCTACACGAGAAGTGGATTTGATTACCCATGCTCTTCATTTATGAAATATTTTTTTAATCCTCTGAAGTAAGAATTTGATGTCCAAACAAAATTTCTGCGGTTTCAAAAGTATCTAGGTAGACATGATACTAAGAGTTCTTTAATTAACAGAGCTATTATTTTCTGCAGCAACTATCGTATAGGAGAACATTTTATATCTGCCTGTGCTAAGCAATGATCGAGACATGCTAGTATAAGCATATATTCCTTGGAAAATCCCACACCCTCTGTAACCTACCTTTCTTCAATGTGGGAAATCTATTTTGTGTTGCCAATCTTCTACTTAAATTGTCTGTTGTTGTTTATTGCTATTAGATCTGGTGGGTAGTTGCTTTCTCAGTATTGACAAATTATTCTGCTAGCTACTTTGTGGAATTTTTTTTGACGAGTGTATGATATGTGCCTGTGTATGTAGATATATGCTTTATGCATTTGTTCACAAAATTGTTATATATTGGAATGTTAAGCACTAGAAAATTTGAGGTAGATGATGGTAGATGGTTGATGGTAAAGCATGTCCATTAAAGAAGTGATTGTTTTAAATGCCTCTAAAATACTCTTTCTCGGTTTGAACCACTGCATTCATGACAAATATTTTTAAATTCCATAAATTTGTTAATCTTTTATCTATTAAAGCATAGGTGTAATCAAGTTATAAACATGTGCAATGCACTTGGTTATGAGAGAGTAAAATAAAGGCTTTTTCACTTCACAAATAAAATTACACATCTCTCTGTATTTAAGAATTTGTAAACCTTGTGTCAGTTGAAGCAATGGAAATAATGGTAATTGAATTTTTTGTGGTTTTGATTGGTTTTTGTAATCCTGCTTAAAGGCATTCTTGACTTTGTGACCAGCATTTCAGTCTTGTCTCCACTATAGATGTTGAAAATCAAACAAATAAAACACAAACTTTCCTAAGATTAGCATTTTGAAAAAGAACTTGGTATTTTGAGGGTATATGTTTTGTAGCATAACAGTGGGGTGCAGATGTACCTCATTTTCATTATGCAAGATAGGATTATAATGAAATTCAGATTATTTCTGCATTTTGCAGTCTGGTCACCCATTGCAAGTAGCTGTTCTTAATTTCATACTATATTGATATTAAAAATTACATTAATTTTTCTGTAACTCATACTTTTGAGTTCCTTAATATTTTGAAATTCTGATATTATGTCATTGAATAAAAACAACTGAAAACTAACTAAGACTTTAAAAATGTTAACAGGCTTTTCCATTCAATAATGAACTTGAAGAAAGTGATAATTGACTCTGCTCATATTCTTATCCTAAAGGATAAAGGTGCTTATAATTATGACTTATCAACTCCATTCCTGAAGATGGTGAGTTATCTTTTTTATTTTCTCTAAATATAAAATGTGAACTATGTCTTTCCAATACAGTTTGAGTGGCCTGGCAAAAGTCAGAATGAGATTTGCTGCTAATACCTGCTCAAAAATCTGCTGCTTATCACTGTTCATATTAATTGCAGATACTGGAAAGTAAAGAGTGAATTTTTTTCAGCAGTTAATGCTGAAAAAAACCCAACACATCTAGAGTAAATGGGCTTATTTTGCTTTACATAGTAAAACCAGGTGTTCTAATTTTCTTGTGGGCATAAATTTGTTGGTGACTTCAGTGACATGCATATGGTAAGTATGGATCCCTGTAATTTGACTTTCGTTATTATGTAACAAATGTAGGAAGAGGAAAATTTCCATCCTGAACATAAACCTAAGCTTAATTTGCAAGACCACGTCTAGACAAGACCTTGTGCTTTTTCCCTTAGCTGAAATTATTTGAAACAGGAATCTGCCAATGATAAAGTCAGCAACAGATACCCACGTATCATTTTGAGACCCATTTTACAGTGAAGAGTGCCTTGAAGAAACACACTTGCTAATATTACTTCCTTTCAAAATTCTTCGTTTCTTCACTTCCTGAACAAAAGCTCTCTGCTGTGATAGCTAGGTAGTCTTAGGAAGTCTACCTAAGTCCATACATCTGGAATAGAGAGGAAAAGAGATGCATTAGTTTCTTTGTGCATAAACACAGCAGAATTAAGGCAGTCTGTGTTTATTGTATGATTACCTCACACTTCTAACATAACTAACACGACATATATTCTGCTGGCTTAGATGTGCCAGATGTGCCATACCTTGAATTAGTCTTCCACCTCATATAGTTAAAAAAAAAAAAATATTAAAATAGTTCTTTATACATTTTATGACTTTGATAGTAATATATATGTGCATGCTGCATATATGTGCCTGTGGGTGTGTGCTATGTGGATGTGTGCCACAAATATGTCATTTTTCTCCTGGTTGGAAGGGCTAACAAAATTAATGTGCACCTTCATAAAATAACAATATTTTGAAGTTGTGTGTGGCATGAAGTTTTCACTTCTGCTCTGAATTGTATTGGAGGATTTTGTGATGTTACATTTTACTCAGCTTTCATTGTTCCTGTTCTTTATGAGCCTGGATTAATATCAGTGGATTGTAGAAGTACTAATTGCTGTTTAAATTGTATATTGCCTAGGAGTGTACCAAGTCAAAGCCACTATTAGCACTGTGAAAGCAGAAATGAAAAAGGAAGTTCTTATTTCAATGAATTTATTATATCTACATAAAACAGGAAAAAAAAGGTGACTGCAGAAGTAGATTATGATTTATCTTCATGATATATAGAAACTGCAGCTTATCATAAACCTAATACTCCCACAGCACTTTGGTTACCACGACAAAAGGTTTTTAATGTGGGATTTGTAGACTGCTAATGGGAGAACTTCAGGTTATTTGCTCAAAGTTTGCAAAAGCTTTTTTGTAAGCACAAAGGCACTTGTTTCGAAATACCATCATGGTATTTTGGTGGCTGATGGAAGCTGACATCAAGAATTGCTCAGAGATGGACATTCAGAATGAATGCTGAGAGGGTTGAGAGACAAATGATGAAGCCTTTAAGACTGAAAATGGCTGTTGTCTTTGAGGGGTGAAGGTACACAGCAAGAGACCGTAGCAGCATTTCAGTAGATAGTAGGTACAACCAGGGGAAAACTGCCCTTAAAGCCAGAAAAAAGGATGTTGGAAATAAGACATGATGGAAGGACTTCAGAATGACATTGCGTGCACTGTGTTTCTGCTATTGTTAATTATTAGTGACACACACAAGCATCATGGTTTTCTCAGCTGATAACTGAATACTTCGTGCATCATGTGTAAGTTTTAGAGACTGTACATTAGTAAACAAAAAATGGATTGCTTGGAAGACAATACACTGAAAAATAGAAGAAACTTAGAGATTCCTGAATGATCCAACCAATAGGATGAGATGAAACCTATAAAAGTAAAGCTATGCAACCATTCCTGTATATTACCCTTACTTCTCTGAGTGCAGAAGGTAAACTTCCATGTAAATGGCAAGAGTTGGATTTGAAAAACGTGATTTTGAGAATGTTTTGGAGGAACTGGGAGCTTTGCACTTAAGTTGCAAAGTCTTTAGTTGCAAAATTTGAAGGAAGTTGGTGATTATGATGCAAAAACATGGGGGTGACAAGTTGATAATGGTATCTAAAAAGAGACATTTAATGAAAAGAAAGGTTTCTCAATGAAATGGACAAAGTGAGCCTTTTTCATTTGTCAGTCTGAAGTACTTAGTTTATAAACTCCTGTGGTTCATGGTCTTGTGTAAGGTGCTAAGATAGGCTTCTGTTTATGGTATGGCTAGCATGGTTTTGTACTTCATAAAATTTGTATAGTAGACAAAGTTCATATATTTTATGTTTAAATGTATTCAAAAGCAAATTTAAAGATGTTCTTTTGTAGGATGATGTTCAGTCTTCCCAAGATTCTTTGCCACGCAAGATGGTTATAAAGCTGACATCACAACCAAGGTAAATAATTTACATATTACTTAGTGTCTAAGGTTCTTTTAGCAATGTTTTCACTACCTAGTAGGTTTTTATGCCATTTCCTTTTATTTAACTTTTACTCAAAATAAAGGTAAAATTTAAATAAAATAAAAAAAATTTAAAAAGGTAAGAAGGTAGTCTGCCATATTATGTTAATAGTATTATGTCTAGCTGAAAGAGGACACAGCACTTTAAAACTATATAAGTTTCTCCCATACCACTAATTTAGCTGCAGCAAGTAAAGTACTCTGTTTACTATGTGCTTTTACAGCATGGTAATCCTTAATAAATTATACTTAAGAGCAGCAGGAGAAGATTCTAATTAAACATAATTACAGCTGGATCATTTAACACTGTGAGCAAAATCTTAATTTTTATAAGGCCTAAAAATCTCAATGTATAAATGCTGGATTGTCTTTAAAATTCAAGTAGAATATAAACTAGGACACTGTTTTCTTTTAACTCCAACTTTCCATTGTATTAAGAGTGCTTGCTTCATTACTTGTATGTAGTTCTAGAGTATTCAGTTGAAACTGACATCCTGCTATCTCCATGAACATTCAGTATCCAACCTGAAATAACTTAACCATTCATTAAAAGTCTACTAATCCAAATACAGTGAATAAGACTTATGGATATGAGGGCTGCTGTGTATGTAAATCAAATAATACAAGGTTTTTGCTTACAGAACAGAAGATTTAAGATTTGTTTAAAAAGTAGTGAATGCTATTTTCGCTGATGTTAGTATTTAATTTCTCTAGTTCTAACAAGGGGCAAGCTAATAAAACTTGCCTAATTCATGAAGGTATCAGACTACTCAGCAGACTAACTGCTACAGTTAACAAGTTCTAACCCGATTCTTTGAAAAAATGAGCAAAGTTTGATCCTTGTGAGCTTTTGGGGGAAGCTGTCTTCAGTCCTCTAAAGTTAAACATATATAATATGTGTGTATACGTGGTTTTAATACAAGCTTGTCTCTAGAGCAGTCAAGTAGACATACATACCATTTTTTTTCAAAATGGAGTTTTATTCTCTTATTGGAGTGCTAGATAGGTGCTAATAGATTATCTGAAACTTGTCCAAAATGGTCAAAACCTCAGGTGCCTAGCTATTTATTTAATTAAAATGTATTAACTTTTTCAAAATACCCCTCAGATATCTTCACTGGGAGAGGATTGTATATATTGTATATAAACACTTGGCTGGAGGCAAGTTATAATGTAGACTTTCTTTGCCATTTGAGGATAGCTTTAATGCTTTTGCTTTCCTTGCCTAGGTTAGCTCTTGAAATTTTCCCCATGCCCCTTCTATCCCCTGATATGCCTCTTGTTTGCATCCACTGTTCCACTTATCTCTCTGCATAGTATGCTGAGTAAGTTTTCCCCTTTTTGGTATTTGCATTTGTGCTTTTTTTTTCCCCTTAGTTGTACATTAAGTAGACATACCTGTCAAGCTTTTTTATTTTGATATTATCCTAGTAGCCTTTTGCTTCTGTTCTCTAAACTTGTCTTAACTTACTAAGAAGATAACATTGGTAGATAATTGCCAATTTTAACTGGTTGGGTATTGTGAAGGTACCATACAGTCTTATAAGATGCGGTTCATTTTCCAAGGACTGTGTACTCAGAATTATGGGAGATAGAATAAAGAGGAAAAAAATGTGAGGGGTAAGGGGAGGAAAAAGATTACAGGGGAATATTGATACTGCTGCCTTAAAACCTGTTTGTTGTAATGACTTCCTGTTTGGAAACATTTTCAAAGTAATGCTTAAGTGCGCATTACTTCATATTTCCTTTGTTGTTAAAATTTTCATTTGAATATCTGCATGTTCAATTATTTTCTCTTACAAAAATGAGCTTAGTCTTTCTAGGCTTCTGACTTTATCTCTGGTTGTAGTCTGAATCTCCACTAACATTATTACGTTGTGAAAAGTGGTATGTAAGGTGAGACAGTAACTTTTGCTTAAATGTAGTATGTGAATATTATGACTGTGCATCTGAGTTTTCCAGGTAACCAGTAAAGATATGAAATGTTAATTGCAGTAGAATCTGGAATTCAACTTGATAAATTCATCATTAAGGATTACTGTGCTTAAACTTCAGAGTTTGAAGCTTCTAAGACAGAAACTGATTTTTCAGTTCAAATTTTGAGGCATCAGCAGATTGAAAATACTGATTCTCATCAAAACTACATTAGTTGGTTTTCCTCTATTCATAATAGAGGATGTATGTATTTCATGTCTGTAGCATGAAATCTTTAGATTTCTTTCTGTTAATGTGGTCTAATATACCATTATGCGGGATAGAAATTAAGTGAGTGTAACTGGCAAGGTGTTACTTTAATTGGCTGAATATTTAGTTTTTTGTAATTCTGCATTTCCATGTCAAGATGTTTAAAAATAACTGTATTGTAAATTGATTATTCTTATGAAAGTTTGGTTCGTATCACCTATAAACTTAGAGGAACACTACTGATGGGAAGCTCATAAGATAATGACTTTTTAAATCTAATTAATTACTCAATCATTTTCCTATTTTTTTTTCTTATTTTACTGAGTTGATACTGTCTATTTAAAATCTAACCTACTTTTCAACAGGAAAGTAGTTGGTAGTATGCTTTTGTCTCTCTCATCCAGCCTTCCTTTTTGATGTTTTTTTAATAGCGTTTTCACTGCTTGTGAAAGTTGTAGTCAGTAGTGAAAGCTGATTGGACAGACCGTACAGGAGAGCTAGTACAGCTTGATTACAGGGAAAAAAAGAAAAGAGGAAAAATATCAGTCTTTCAGTAGTCATTGTTCAAGTACGAAGTAGCTCCGGATTGTTGAGAAGTATCTTTCAAACTGTTTCTAAGTAGGTACCACTTTTAACATATTTTGTATGGTTCCCTGCCCCTCCCCCCCCTCCCCGCCCCCCCCAATCTGTGCATCTTTTCTCTGTAGTGCTCTTTTGCCATCTTTTTATGAATCCGTAATTTCATAAAAAAGTAATGTGTTAATTTCAATGAAATAGGTGTGTAGAGTATTTCAAACCTTACTGTGACTCTGCCACCTTGGAACAACTAAGTGGTCTTATGATCAGGCTTTTGAGTACTGAATTTCTGACGTATTTAATTACACTAAACCCCTTTTAAGTGATAAATGAAGTTACATGCTTTTTTTAAAAAATTGTTACTCCAGCTAAAAACCAAACCTTTCACAAGATAATATCCAACTAGATATGGAACTACTTTTGTATTGCTCTGAAATTAACAATTATTACAGTATGTCTTGGAGACAAAGCCCATGAGTGTGCTGATAAATTGGATACTGCATCATACTTCTCTGAGACCCCTGTCCTTTGATATAATCATTGCTTCTTGGGAATAGTCTGTCAGAGGTCATACTTCCCAAATGGCAAAGAACTTGCACTCACTGGACTTGGCGGGGGGTGTGGGTTTCAACCTCTTGCCATCAGTTTAAGCTGTCAGCCGTTGATGAAGGGTATGTTGACAGTGTGAGTGGCTCGATTTACTGGCTATTTCTATCTACAGTGTTTACTGGAGACGGCACTGGGAATGTAATACATGACCAAATAACTGATTTGGCTGTCTGTACTAACTTGGACTTTGTAGTAGTATTGTTTGGCACAACATGGTGAACCTAGGAGTGAATGAGACCTAACAGTACCAATCATGCTTTTTTTACCTCTTTCACTTCTGAACCTTCATGTAGCTGGCTGGGGAGTTTCAATACGGAGCTGCATTGCACACTACAAGCATGGTGTAAGGCATCGCATCTGAACTGAAGTTACTGTGCTATTGAAAGATTTTAAAAAATCATTGATTTAGGATTATTTTTAGTGCTAAACCAACAATACTTCTAATTTGCCCACAAATTACTTTTGTGAGCTAATCATAGAGGAATAGTATGATACGGTTCTTATCAGGCTAGTTGAACAGCTTAGCAGACACATTTTCCACTGGTTGAAATATTCAGGTTGACTAGGAGATTAATTCTGAGTAGGATACACTGTAATCAGTGAATTCTTCAAAGATCTGTTAAAGCACCAAGCAGTTTAGTGACACCCATCTTATAAAAGAAAGATTCATTTTTCCAAATAGAGGATACAAAATAATGTGGGCTGTTATCCTTACTTCAATATCTGTGAGCAGGTTTTGGCATAAGATTGTAATTAACGAAGTTTTGGCATAAATTGTGTTCACCCTGTTAATGCCAAAGTTCTGATTTATCTTTAAGATTTTGCAAGTTGGTTACCTTTTCAAAAATTCACTTGGCGGGTATAGCTACTGCTTTCTCAACACAGCACTATAATGTAGAAATTAAAGCTATGTTACTAAGTTTAATGTGTGATAAAGAATACAGTACAAAGGTCAAAAATTCTTGGCAGACCAGTGTGTATGTTGCTGTATTTGGTTGGAAGATGACAGCAAGGATAACTTGCCTGAGAAGGAAGCTTTGTTGGTGTGATATGCCAAAAGGGAAAGCTGTCCTGATGATGTGAAGCAATTGATTAAAGCTTCACACAACGGGAACTATATCTTTCTGAGCTTAGAAGGTAACTGGATTGGGGTAATGTTTTAATATTCTCGTTTGGCAGCTTTAACTTTGGTGCTGGGTTTTTTGTTGCTTTTTTTTGGCCTGTGTTGCCCATGTTGGTGCAATCAATCTAAACACTTGTCCAATGTAGTTAACAAGGAGAGGATGCTCTGACAGCATTTGACATTTTAATAATATACGTTTTAATTACCTTTTATGCTTGCATGAGTTCTGAGGCATATGTATTTCTAGTTATATACTGAAATATTTTTTAAAAAAGACAGTTGAAATAGGGGTATTTTCGATTATCAATGAGGGGAAAAATGTTTAAAGAAAGCAAGAAAGAATATAGTAATATTTAAAATGAGGCCAGAAGTATTTGTGGCAGTTCATACATTGTTAATAAGCACACTTGTTCCTCAGGGGGAAAAAAACAAAACAAAACCAAACCAACAGTTTTAGTTTTTTATTGGATGAAATAGTGATATCAATATGCACAACCTCATTATGTTTTTGTTAAAGTGAAACCTGTGTATTAGGAACTTTATGGGAGGTGGACAGGATGAATGATCAATCAAACCCTAAGACTTTTCTTCTATTAAGGTGCAACACTTAATTAAGCATTGTATTCTCAGCATAGTAGTGCAAGTAGTTCAAAAATTAAAAAACCCTTCGAAATTATATGTGAAGAACTGCACTTCTACTTTCCAGTACCTTGGCTGCTTAGGCTGAATACAGCCTAATGATTTTTTAAAAAATTACTTTAAAGTGTTAATCTCAGTGTTCAGGTGCCTGGTCAATTTACCAGATTTCAGGTGACCTGTGACTGCCATGAACATGTTCTGTTTGTAGTAAATTCAAACTCATTTTGACTAAATTGAATGGGTATTTAAAAAGCATTCTTCCTCCTAATTTTCCTGATGGAAGAGCTTGTGCAAAGGCAATGAAATGCTTGACTGACACAGGGTAACTCAGGCACCTGGATCCTGAAACATCAGTTAAATATCATTCTGGGAAAAGTGGTGACTTCAAAATGAACAAAACCAAAAGCAGGATACATTAATTTTGCTTTATAGATGGAAGTTAGTTGTGCAACTACCTTTATGACCAACACAGGCAAATTCTGCATTGATGATGTCTAATGGAAGAGGAAGTGAGGGGTGTGGAAGAGTTCACAGCATCTTGATCTTCTTCTGTAAGGTTACAGCAGTTTTCAGAGATTTCCGTATTTCCTGTATGAGTTTACTAATTCTTGTGTTAATTATTCTACATGCAGTCTTATCTCAGAACTGACTCCTTGCACTGGAGGTTGACATTTCACTGAAAGTTTATCTGGGAACTCTGAAAACAAAAAACCAAATAAGCTAAGGGATGAATGTCTGTTTTGATGGAAGGGATAGCTCTTTACAACTGAACTGTGGTTCATTTTTTGAGTTCTTACAAATTTTCATTATTAAGAATAAACAGCAACTTTGCTTTGCAATTAATTCCACTCCAAAGCTTTCTGTGGAATTAATCTTTCTTTTTCAAAACTCAGTTTTGACTGTCATGCTTCTGAATTCAAGTTGTTCTAAAAGTTGTTAAATTTCAAACTTTAAATCATTACTTTTTCAGTGCATAAAAATTCTTAGAAATCAAACTTTTTTCAGTTTTTGGTCTGTCTTATTGTTGGTAAACCAGTGATGGTCTGTTCTAAATATTTTCGTTTACTGACTGTCTTTGAAATTGCAGTTGCAAAATTAAACCAATAAATAAATTGATACAGTTTGTAGTGTTTGTACAATCTTTGCAGTTTCTCAAAACTGCACAAAGTTAGGATTTTTGGTTCAATGCGCAGAATTTCAACAGTTTTTATTAGTGTTCGCAGTACCAGTGCAATCAGATTGTGAAGGTGTTTGATGCTTCAGTTGCTATAAAAAAATTGTAATATTAAAAGGAATAAACCCACAATTAGGTGTTACAAGAAATTTCTGGGTTCCTCTAAAGACATTGTTTGTAATGGAAGTATCTTATGAAAATGCAGAAAGAATAGATTAACTAACCGTACTTTGTGCGGAGGAAAACAACCTGGGTGTGTTTTTCAAAAAACAAAAAGTGATCATTATGAAGGAATATGTTAGTAAGGAACTGAATACAACTGAAAGATCTGCATTGTATGCATGTACTTGTTGAAGCAGTTTTGGAAGTAGAAGATACACATTTTCAGTATATTTGTGTATGATTTCTTTTTTTTCCAGGCACTGGCCCCTTCAGCCTTTTTACTGGAGTTGCTTTGAGGCAATACTGTAGTTAGTCCAAGGCTCTCAAGGCACAAACTGAAGTGATATGGCATACTTAAAGTCTTTCTGTTCTTCTGAACCAGATTTTTTTTCCCTTCTAAATGCAGATTTATAAAGCCTGCACTACAAGAGGAACAAGGAAAGGATTTTAGTGAAGGTACTTCCTGATCCTGAAAAAGTCAGGGGGCTTCAAGCCCATCTTGGACTTCAGAACACCTCACAACTTTGTGGTAAAAGAAAAATTTAAAATAGTGCCTTTGGACTTAATCCTTTTATCCTTAATTGGAGAGTAGTTATGTGCTCCAGGTTAGCATATGTGTGCCACTAGAATCCATCCAAATCATAGGAAGTATGTGTATCTGGCATATGTAGTAGGTACATAACATTTTAAAAGTCTTGTCTTGGGTTGATGTTGGTTTTTTGTGTTCTCAAAATTTATAGTTCTTGCTGTGCTGTTGTCTGTGATTATCGTGTATGCTGTTTTCTTGAGGGTGTTCCATGGTTTGTCTTGAGAAAACCACGCAAAGGTCCTGTTTCCTGTGAGAACAGAGGGATGGAATATGTGCTTATCATCTGCCTAATTCTCTACCTTTTGCATGAGCAATGGATATTATAAAGATATATCTGTAGAGTTATAAAAAGAGATTTGGTAGGAATGTGTGTGTGAGTTCTCTCACCTTTATTAACGAATCTAAAGTTTGACTTCGGGTTTGTCATTAGGAGGGGCATTCCTGAAGTGATTCAGAATTCTGAAATGTCAAGCTAAGATAATAGAACTTTTTTTTTAAGCACAGTTTCATTGGTTTTAAGTATTTGTATGTTAATCAGAACTGTCAGCCATTAGAAAGAATGTGCAATTTTAACATTATAGCTCTTTCTCTAATCTTAACTTCCTCTTCAGATGCTGTTATCATAGCATGATTCTATTTTGTGTTAGTTGAAACTCTGCTGAATTCTTGTGAATTTACTTATTTCTTAATAGTATCTCTTTTTTATTTCTTGATATCACCAGTTGGATTTTATAATGAAAAGCGGATCTGTGGATAATAGATTCTGTTTCCACCTTTGTTTTTATACCTTACGAAAGTAGCACAAAATTATATTAATTGGATTCAAGACTTGCTGCTTAGATGTAAATTGATTTTTTTTGTTTGTTTGTTACATCTGTGACAGTGTTGATAGACCCAAATTTAGATTCTTAAATTTACAAGAAGCTTAGCTAGGTATGACATAGAGGACCATATTAGCATTATTTATCTTACCCAGTTAAATAAGCTGAAAAATCACCTTAGACTTTATCCAGTCAATGAAAAGCCCCTTGGGAAGCTATCGGAATCTCCTTTTGGGGAGCACTTGCTTTTCTTTTGACTATATAGAGAACTGTTTGCTTAACTTGAATTTTTATAAAACCACCCATATTCCCACTGCCCTAAATTTCATATTCACATCTGACAGTGTATCTGAGACTGCAGCTCTTTAATCATAAGATTTTCCTCACAAAGGACTTTTCTATTCAATTAAATGTCTTAAGATTGTATAGTTATGAACACTAAATCATTTCAGCATCTACTGTATCTCAGAGGAGGTGTACATTAAAACTCTAGCAATTATGGAAACTAAGTGTTGTAACATAATTAGGTTTGTTGTTACAGTTTAAAGCACACTTTCTCTGTAGTTGCATTTGGTACTCTGAGCTTAACTTGGTATAGCTTTTTGTGAAAGTTCATTCTCAAAATTTGCAGGTTAAATTTAAAAAAAATCACTAACCCAAACAGCAATATTGAAGTAGATCTGATCCCCTTTCTTTAAAACTGGAAAACAAAAAAGCAGAATTGACATCATGTTTTAATTCCACACTTTTGTTTAGTTTCTAGTCAGTTTGTTGTAAATGCATTTTTGCGAGTGCTACCTTCACTCAGTTAATAGACAGACTTGCTGGTTGCCTAGCTGTTTCTTAAATGTGCATTGATAAATGTTGGATATCACATATTATTCAGCTTATACCCTTGGGTATCGATCTGAGCAGGGTGGAGTGTTTGTGCAAAGTGAGGCCAAAAACAAGCAAGAAATTCTTTAGTTCGGATCATAAAATCACAAATTGTTTTCTATTTGTATCAGTTGTGCTAATAGAGTAGAATTTAAATAGATTATAAAATTTGAAGTCGTAGTGGGAACAAATGCTCTATGTAGGATAAGATTTTAAAACTATTTTGGTAAACTGGAGCAAATATTTCGTAGTCAAAGAATGAAATGAAGCAGGCAAGTGGAAGTATTACACACCACATAGAAAAATAATGTGGGGACTAACCAAACAGACATTAGTGAAGCAGAAAAAGACTAGACATTACAGAAGATCTGTTTGAGAGAGTTACTTGTATGGTGTCAGAGGCAATTTTGCTTTTGGATGGTTTAAATGGAAATGTTCTGTGTAAAATACAGCTGAAATAGTGTGCTACACTCAGTGATGAAGGCTTCATCAAAAATACGGTATCTAGCTTTAGAAAACATACTTTGAGAAGGCTTAACAGGAGAACCAGAGTCCTAGATTGAAGAAAGCAACCAATAAGATGTTGAAAGAGTATCATCTGTTTAGTTTGAAAAGGCTGTTAATGAGGAACGTAAATCTAGAAATACATACAGGTTTGTTACACAGAGAATCAGTTGTATTATACTTGCAGTGGAAAAAAGGAAGGCATAATTGGAAGAAAAGTTGTTTAATGTAATTAAAAATTTAATTATATATTAGCAAAACAGGTGCTTGATCTGCGGAGCAGTAGAAATAGTTTTGGACATTTTCAGGAACAGTGATTGCAGCATTTGTCAAAGGTTGTCCTACTGAATTCTCATTCTTGTTAAGAGGTCAAACTACAGCAATCTTCTGGTCCACTAGTTTTCTTATCAATATCCAGATTTGCCTTTTGTCTCTTCAATTTATTCTTGAGAGTCATAGCAAAAGAGCATATTTGCAGTACTCAGCATGGTCTAAGGTTATAGGCTAGTCTGTTTCGTACATACTCTTTTTTATTTGACCAACTGGAATAAACGAGAAAAGTGGACTCGTTTAAGGCACGTAAGACCTTCCCGTGACCTGAAATGTTACCTGATGTTTGTATGAGAACTAGTTGCTCTAATGAGAGAACAGCTCTGCTTACAACTGCTGTCCCTAATGCACAAGCACAGCAATTTATGCTCAGTTTGTCATACGAGCAAAGGAATTTACTGTTTAGGAGAAGTCGGTTTTTTTCCCCTGACAAATGTTATTTTGGCACTTGGCAGATCTGCTATAAAAGAAAGAGTGTTTCTGTATCACTTTTGATGAAAGAGCTGTCTGAGTGCTGGGTATTTTAACAGTTTTACACATTAAGTGTTTGCAGAGTAATACATTTATTTTAATTTTTTTTTACTATGGGCAGGTAGGTTTCTGATGAGGTGAGAAGTGTTGAGTAGAGTAGTAACTACTTACATTAGTAGCAACAGATCAGTTCTCTGTAGGAATCTGAAGGTCAAGGTATTTCCTAATACTGGAAAATCCTGGATTTTCCTCTGCCCTTCCCCCCCGCCCCGCATATATGTAGTATATATAGTATATGTATGTGTATGTATCCAGTTATATTTATAAAAGAAATACCCTAAATCCCTAACACTAGATTTCTGTAAATTAGTTGGTATGGTTTGACATGGAATTGTATTTTCCCTTGGGGGGGGTGGGTGAGGGCAGAACCTGATGCAGAATTATTCCTTCTTATGGGTATTACTTACAGATTTTTGCTTCCTTTCTGAATATGAACTAGGAAGAAAATTATTTTTGGATTATTGGACAAGTATCCATGCAGATGTCTTCAAAAATAGATTAAATAATTCCTCAGGGGCTTTTTCGGTACTTTTAAACTCAAAATTAACTGACAAATTGATTTCCACATTCTTTCTTTCCTTATTTGTTGGTAGGGTTTGCCACTATTAAAAGAAAGCTGTGAGCCAAATGTCATTGATAATAGTTAAAGATACACAGAGCCTTAGAGTTCAGTGTTTTGAATAACATGTATTAAAAAAAGTATAATTTGGGTGAAATCAGGAGAAATTCTTACGTATTAGAAATAAATATTCATGTGGCAGAGGGGGAAATGAGGATGGTTTTAAAAAATACCTGCAGAGTAAAATTTTCTTTAAAACAAGCATGAATCAGACTTGAATACCTTCAGAAACTGGATTGGTCACATGATTTTCATGCATGGGATTTTGAATGACTGTCCGAAACTTTCTCTGTTACCTAACGTTCCTGCTAAATAAATTTTGAATAGGACTGAAAGGTGTCTTGAAATGCTGTGAAATACATAGTTTCTAAAGCTCATTTTAGTAACTGATAGAAGAGTTGTAAAAAAAGCAGTATTGGAGAGTGTCATGATCATGAGCCTGCGGTTGACTTTTGATTAGTCTTGTTCCTAAAAGATTATTAAGTACATAGCTTGAGATATTAGGAAATGTCTAATCTTTGAAGAACCGGAGGAGCAGCATGACGACATGATTTCAGATGATACCCTGAATGCCTTTTTAAAAAAAAAAAGGAATTGTATGTATGGCATTTATAAGGCTTTTTTTTTTTTTTTTAAAGCTTCCAGCATATAGCAGAAGTCACATAATTCAGTTTTTTTAATGGTATTTTTGGCAGCTATAATGGCAAGCCGTCCTTTACGAAGTTTAAATACTAATCCCGAGTTAGTTTCCACCTCATACACATCAGTGTTTACTAATTAAGCAATGTTACTATGTACTGACTCTTCTCACATCTTTCAAAGTAATTTTTTCTTGCGTATTTTCAGATATGGAACAGTTTTGATTCTCTCCTGGCCCCCCATTTGATGTTTTGAGAGTTTTTATTGTTTTATCATCCTAGTGAGATGACTTTGTTAGGAGAATTTCAGTTTTGTTTAGAATTCTAAAATCTTAGTCCATCAAAGTCCATCAGCTGCCAAGATTGCAGAATACCTTTCTAGTTGAATTCTGGTTTCTAACCTACCTGTCCTAGTGATTTTTAATGTATGTAGAGTTACTTAATTTCCTTTTCTTTAGGGCTTAAAGCATTTTAATTTGTATTCATGATTTTTCCCTCTTGTTTACTCCCCTCCATCCCCTTCACATTTCAGGAGAACTTACTTGCTTCTGTTTCTTCTTTTTCATTCTTCGGTGGAAGACCGTTGATATAGTATATAATTGGGACTTGTAGCTTGTATCTTTTCTCAATTTTGGATGTACTTGTAGCAGTTTTGCTTTTTTCACCACTTAGCTGTTTTTTAGCTTAGCCTTTATAATACAAGAAGGAAAGAAACTGACTAGCTTCAAAGATGCTGTTCATGTAACTTTGCACTGAAATTGTGCGTATGTGCCCAGAGAACTGATTCTGATGAGTTACAGTGTGAAATGCTCTAATCTGTGTGTGAAGGTTTGTCAGAGAGATTCTAGTAAAATTGATCAGTCTGAGCCAGAATGCCTCAAGGAATCGATTCTCAAAGCAAACTTGAATAAAGGTCCTCCACTGAGCAATGAAAACTGTTGTCCTAAGCTGTTATGAGTCCAAGTGTCTTGAAGAGGTGGTTTTCTGAATAATCCTTCGTCACTGATGATCCTCTGACGTTTACTAGTAATGAGTTCTGGTTTCTCACATTAGTTGAATGCATCACTTGTGAAGGCAGCATTGAATGAACTTTAAAAGAAAATGGTAATTGTGTTGCAGGTGTTACCAGTAAATGTGTGTATGTTTCCACATATTATATATATGTATGCCGATATGTTTATGCTTATCAGTGAAACAAAAAGAACAGTGGTCTGAAATACTGTAACTTTTCCATTTAAGAAACAAAATTTGCAACAGGGTTCTTCAAGAAGACCAAGATTAAAGCGATTGGAGATCTGAATCAGCTTTAGTCACATTTTGCCTGTGAATATAAATACACTGGTTTACATGTTTTCTTGATAATTTAATAAAGACGATATTTGAAGTAAGAATGGGGGGTGGCTTTTTTCAGCTCTGGCTGAAAATGTTTCACAGCAAGTTAAATCTGTACTACAGGAAAGACTAGTCAAAATATTCTTTGATGCTTGAATGTACATATTTAATGGAAGGCTTTATTAATGGCATATGGTAGGTTATATAGGGAAAATGATCATGCTTGTATTAATAAAAGATACTTGTTCTGGATTTCAGAGACCCAGAAAAGCATGGGGTAAAAAAATTCAAGGTATATGTTTCCAAAAGTGTCTGAAAAGCAGGTGGCAGGATTTGCTCTTCTGAAACTGCAAATATTTGCACATCAGAGATGCATCCAGTGTAGGATTAAGAGCTCAAATCTGCACCTGTTTCTCATTTTTTGAGGGGCGGAGAGCAGTTTACTCCTGTTCCCAGTGCACAGATGGAATATGTGGTCTCTGTGTGAGTAAATTGGCTGCGGTTTTATCTGTAGGAAATTATATGATTTCCTTTTGTTACAATACAGTTTATATTAAAATAGTTTCAGAATTCTTTGATTTCTTGAATAAGTGAAAGAAATTATGGCTGACACTTGGCCATAATGTTGTTTCTAAAGTAAAATATTTCAGGTAAAATTTTGCATCTGAATTTTACCAGTAGGCATTGAAATCCCTCCCTCTTTATTTGGACAAAAGATGTGAGCTTTTGTAGTTTTCCTCGTGCTGTTGCCAAAGACCAGTGATCTGAATAATGAAAGGAAAATAATTGCTTGCTGCTTCTGAAAGACAGTAGTATTAATGTTTTTTACTTAAAATCTGGAATAGAAACCCTTTAAATACTCTCAGGTTGTTTCTCTTTGTAATGTAACCACAATACATTAAGCAGTTGTACTCTATATTTGTGAATGACATTCTTTGTAATGATACAGCTTAAGTGAAGTGTAGCTCTTCTATTTCATATAGAATTTAAAATATTTATTGTGGGGTGTTATTTAAGGGTGGGAGTTGAATGGTACTTCAGAAGTAATGTGAATTAATTACATTAGTCAGTGCTTTTGAATAGGTACAAGAATTATATCTTACTGAGTATAAATACTTCAGTCCTGCTGAAGTAAAATTTGAAAACAAAATACTAGCATCTAGGCAAAATTTCTGCATTTCAACTGCTGAAAATCTGCCCTATCATTACTAGTTTCATCTGACTGCCTTATTACTTTACATACACATAATGCACTTACAATACATTGATTCAAGAAGGTATAAAACGTATCTACAAAAAGAGCTTTGTTTTATCCAAATATAAAAAAAAATGTAGTCTGGTGAAATATTACAGTAATGTGGCAGTTCCTAAGGTCTTTTATCATGGGTAAATTTGTCATGCGACTAGTTAAAGTTGTGAAACATGTTTATATCAATGGGAAGGTGAATGAAGTTTCTGGAAATATTTTTGCATGATTATGTTCTTTGTTTGGCAGATAATTTAAATTTAATGCGGACATATAGCATTACTAGAAATTAATTGCATGCATAAGCTAGCATTTTACTTGGGGGCATAAGAATAGAGGAATTCCACTGTATAGAAAGAATAAATAGAAGATTTTTGTAATGTTCTGTTGATGGATGGGAATGGTGATTTATTCTGAGCTTTGATATTGGTTCATCTCTTAGATCTGTATTGTTTCTGACACAGTTCTTACACTCTTCTTTCACAGTATATGAGGAGTTTTTAAAAAAAGTATTTCACTAATTTTATTTTTTGTCTTCCTATTTTTTAAGGGTCCTAGACTGAGAGCAGTGTTGGTTTAGTTTGGTTTTGATTCCACAACTGTTACAAAAGGATTATGTTAACATTTAAATTAAAATCTTACCAAAAGAAGACATCTTCATTTAAGCAAAAGTGTAAAATGACCTACCCAAGTCTAGGGGAGGCTCTCACAAAGTCTTTTACAAGTTCTTAAAGTCTCTGAAAGCTGGCCAAGAATATGGTTAACTATTGTGCTGTCTAGTAATCTAGGAGTCTTAAACACAAAACAGGGGAAAAAAGAGCATCCCAAAGCACTTTCGGTTGTGCTAGAAGGCAACTGACCACAGTTAGATGCACAAATATACAAGGAAAATAGTTCTTACACACAGAAGTCATGATTTAACAATACTTCAGCACAGGAATCTTCATCTAAGCAGTTAAAAGGAAAATAATTTTTATGGGAAACTCATTCTGTATGGTAGGTAATCCAAAGGTTCTTTATAGAAAAAGCTAATACAGCCTGATTTTAGTTTATTCAACTAATGAGAAGTTGGGGTTGACCTTTCCTACTGATTGTGAGGTAATAGGGTAGCAGTGAAGGGCTATGAAATTGAAGATGAACAGCCTAAGTTTGATGCAGGATAAAAAGATGGAGCCAATGAAAAGATAAGAGGAAAATGGTAGCCTGGTTAGTGTTCATAAGGATTCTGAATATCCATAGAGCAAAACTGCATTTGTTAAAATTAGAGTAGTGTTGCAAAAATATCAAAGGGCAGGATGGAAAGAGAGTAGGTGAGATTTTTCAGCAGTATGGAGGAGCAGGAAGAATTTTCCTTGTGTGTCTGTATAGCATTCATGGTTTAGTGGTGGATTAACTTAGTCTCTCTGACTTTACACTGGAATTGTATACAAGTCCTCTCTTTCAGAATAAGGAGGAGTTAAATTTGTACTTCCTTATTAACTCTAAGCAGTTTTCTGCTGTCTCTCGGTCCTGAAATTTTGCTGTTTTATTATTTCAAAGTATCATCTCCACAGTTTTGTACACTGCCTGGCAGACTTTACAGTACCAGGGAGACCTCACTCTCCTCTGGCATATGTGTGGAGGAGGGCTACCATCAGTCCGTTTAGAGCTAATGTTGGAGAGGAGAAGAGAAAAGATGAAAGAGTTTAGCTGTGTAAGTAACTTGTTAGCAGGACCTTAGTTGTACTGTAGTGCCAGGCTAGTGAATAATGGAGCACAAAGCACCTAAATATATGGATAAGGAACCTTAGAAGACTTACAGTCAGAATGTGAAATTATGGAAAGATGTTCAAGCTACAGGCGATGTTTAAGTTAAAGACCTGAGTGGTTAGAATGTGGTTTGTAGTTTGGGTGGAAGGAGACAATTCTAGATAAAGTGGTTTGATCTGTGAAGGTGGTAATTGAATATGAAGGTTAAGATGTGAAAGGAAAAGAAAGAAAACCACTGACAAACTCCTGAGGAATCTGCATAGAAAATGGAGCAGAGAATAAAGAGAATCTACTTCGAAGAAATGCTGAAGGAATGATTTGATGAGTGAGAAGTGGATTTCATGGAAACTGATGAAAGATACAAGAACATTTTTCATTGTTGAAGACAATTTTTTTTAAAGGATGAAATGAATAGAGGGAAACTTCAGCGAACAGTTGTAAAAACTGCGTTCTTTGAGCTTGGCAATGAAAAGATGAGAAATACAATGATAGTCCTACAGATGCATGAGACAGAAATGTTCTAGTATCATTTTATTTTTCTATACCATATAATATACAAACCTGTAATAAAAAATATTATATAGGCTAATAAAGTTGCTCTATTCAGTTTCAGGGGTGATTCTTTTGGTTAGTAACATAATCTATCTTCAAATAGAAGAACAGGCGTAAGATTACATAAAAATTAGTTATTCCATACGTACCTAATAAAAAAGATTTCAGTGTATATACAGGCAGTTGCCATATGGAATTTTGCTAAATTATAATTTAAATAAACGAGTTTAATAAACTAGTTGCTTTAAAGTACATATCATATATATATATGTACAGCAGGTTTTATTCATTACTTCATTGCTTCTGAATTATGTTAAAGGGAAAGCAACTGTGAATAAAAATTTAATAGTTCAGCCTGAAAAATACATTTAAAATATCCTTAAATATCTCATTTGAGCTTGCAACTGTTAATAGAAATTCTTTAGTAGTTAAGATGAGAAACTGATGTATTCTTATTGTAAGGTATTTTCAAAATTGCTTGGAAAAATAATAGCATTAAGAACAGAAGATCTGCCAAGAACTGATGTTAAATATCCATTGTTTCCCGGTTGTGTTTGGCATATTTATTTGTTGTGTTATGTACCTGTTGTTCTAACATTGTTTCAGTGCTCTGTATGTAAAATTAATGTGCAATTGTATTAAACCTGAAGGAGGGAGCTTGTTTGCCAAAAGATAATTTGCAAATATGTTTTTGCAGGTACCTTTTGATATATAATCCTACAGAACAAGAGCGATTTTCAGTGGTTTCAGTCAATGTGAATTTACCCAGAGTTAAATTATTATCTCCTTTGGGAAAACCTGTTACTGTCCAGATTAGTGCTGTTTGGGATGGAGCAACTACAGTGTCACATGAAGCATATCAGGTACGGTACTTTAAGTAAAAAGCCTTAAGGTATTTTTTGAAAGATATTGTAGCTTCACAGTTGAAGAAAATGGAAAGCTTACTTCAAATATTGGCTATTCTGTCTTCTGCAGATAATGCCATTAATTCAGTCATTTTGAGGAAAAAAAAAAGAAACATTTATCATTAAAGTTTCTTAAACTGTTAAATTTTTAAGCTTTTGTGATATGGTGTGTTACATTTAAAGGGTCACTTTCAGCTGCATGAAAAGAAAATATGGGATGTGTGTCTTTTCCCCCAACTTTCTAAAACTTGCTTTTTCCTTCAAGTGATAGTCCATACACACAGTCACACAGTCTGTATGTGCTCAAACACTCCAGCTGGAAGGTTTTGTAAGTGCAGTGGCTTAAGCAGTTAGATTCTGATTTTATCTTTTTTTTTAGTCTTCCAGATATAGAGGCTGGATTGTAATCTCCATTAATCTTGTACTCAAGCTAGACAGATGAATTTGAGTCCACCTCTTGGTTTTGGTTTTAAACAAAGTTTCTGAGAGTGTTTGAATCATACATAATTACAGAAGATTGTCCTCAATGATCACACTTCAGAAACTGTATTTTGTTAAATTCTTAGTGATATAATAGTACTGTAGAAGCTCAATTGTTTTACTTTCAGGCTTATATTCTTAGTCTGATTTCTTTTGACTTGGCAGCCAAGTTGAACTTGTTTCAGGATAACATTCCTGAGAAGATAATTCAATAAGTGTCTCTCAGTTGTCCTCCAAATGGGTAATTATTGATAACTATTGTGGATTAACCCCAGCCAGCAGCTCAGCCCCCCCATAGCCACTTGCTTACTGCCTGCAGAGGGATGGGGGAGAAAATTGGAAGGGCAACAGAAAATTCAAGCATTGAGAAAAAGACAATTTAATAGCTAAAGCAAAAGCTGTGTCTGTAAGCAAAGTGAAATAAGGAATTCATTCACTCCTTCCCATCAGCAGGCAGGTGTTCAGCCATCTCCAGGAAAGCAGGGCTCCTTCATGTGTAATGGTTACTTGGGGATACAAACACCAGCACTCCCTACATCCCCCCCTTCCTCCTTCTTCTCCCAGTTTTTATTGCTGAGCACAATGCTATATGCTCTGGGGTATCCTTTTTGTTAGTTGGGGTCAGCTGTCCCAGCTGTGTCCCCTCTCAACTTCTTGTGCACCCCCAGCCTGCTCTCTGGCGGGGCAGTGGGAGAAGCAGAAAAGGCCCTGATGCTGCATAAGCAGTGCTCAGCAATAGCTGAAACATCCCTGTATTGTCAACACTGTTGACATCAAAACCTAGCACCATATGAGCTACTATGAAGAAACTCAACTCTTATCTCAGCCAAAACCAGCACAATAATTAACACTGTTAATTGCCTGAAGAAGGAGGATAAGCAAAATTACATATCTTTACCTCAAATTCTAAACAAATTGCTTTAGAGATCTACCTGGTTTATTACTTTTCAGTGCAGATTACTTTATAGCTCCTAAATAACCAGAGGCTGAAAATGAGACAGTTGCCTTACATTTTCCTATTTAAATTTGTGGATTTTTAAATGCAACTTAAGTGATAAGTGTGCACTTGATATGCTACACGCATCTCTAATGCACAGCAAATATGCTCAGAGCTGCACATCACAGCTAACATTCTTTTTTAACAAATTCAAAATAATTATTGGATTAATATAACAGTGATCTTGAAGCTAAGCAAATTAACGATGCAGACATTTTTGTTTGCTAATTCTTCTTAACATGCTTCAGCTATTAATTTTGGAATGTCATTTGTGATTTCATATTCATTTATGGAATATGGGAAAAATTCAGCCATCCTGAGATTATTGAAGCAAAAGGAGTTACTCTGAGCATAAATTTAATATAAAAAGTTGATAGTTTGATGTTTTTAATAATGGCTTCTTCTTTGCTCCCAACAGGTCTCTTTTGTGGCGCATCTACCGCCTCTGGGGCTTGGAGTTTACCAGCTTTTGGAGGTTCAGAGTTCAGAAGCAGTTTTAGCAAACTATGATATATACATGAGAAATAGTAGGCAGGAGAAGCCAGACAAACTTTTCAAGATAAAAGAGATGCAGAATTCTGTGGATAATATAATCTTAGAAAATTCTTACATGAAACTGTGGTTTTCTGGAATGTCTGGATTACTGGAGGTGTGTTGCATTATGTTTTGAAACACTATGTTTTACTTTTTTAAGAACTTCTGTTCTTATTTGTGGAAACCTAAAAGTGTCAGCTATTTAAAGTATGATTCTCTTGTCCTTAGAAAATAAATACCAAAGAAGATGGTAAAAATCATCAAATGAAGGTGGAGTTTTCTTGGTATGGAACTACAAGTAACCGGGATAAAAGTGGAGCTTACCTCTTCTTACCAGACGGAGATGCCAAGGTAAATTTTCTGTTTACAGAGAGATTCTAATCTTGAAGTAACTTGAAGCATTCTGCAAATACAGATTGGAAGAGGTAGTTTTCCCCAACACTGAAATACAGGTGTGTGCCTAGAAATAATGACATCGGTTATTGACATGATTAGCAGAGCTTCATACTTCATAACCCTAGATTTGGGTAAAAACACAGCATTAATTTGGAAGTGTAAAAATATACAGGATATTTATGATTCACCAGAAAACTTAAATAAGATGCTACCCTTGCAAGAAATCTAGTGAGGTGTGACCATTCACTATCAATAAAATAAGTTCACTTTCACTTCCTATGGTGAAAATGTATAGGACATACTGATTCATTTCTGCATTTTGTCACGTTTCTGATTCTTAAGATTTCTTTATTGTGAATGAGGAGCTCCCAGTCCAGAGTGTAGTACTTTTTTAGCTGATATTAGTATATGTAGTTTAAAATAGTAATTAAGATGCTGACCTCCAGCTGATGAATGTAAGGACAGAGTAGCAAGCAAGTCTACTAATTTAGTTGTCTAGGGTTATCAGTATTTTTAGCTGAGTAATTTATTGGAGGGCAACAGCATACTCCTATTAGTTTTCATTGGAAATTCAGAAATGACAGTGTTCTTACACTGACTTAATTACCATACGGAATCTACTGTACTACTTTTGGAACTGGAAAGGTGATATTTCAGAAAGCAAGTGATGAAATAATGAACACTTCTAAGAAGCTAGCTAGTTTGCATCATATTTCTTCTGCCCAGTTTCTCCTGGGGAAACTTAAGTTGCATGCCTAAGACAAACTGGGAGTTCTATGTTTACCACTTCAGGAAATAAGCAAGGGTACACATTCTGTTTTTTGTTGTTGTTGTTAATATGTGTAAATCAGTCTGGAAGTGGACAGAATAGTTTCCTTTCTTTTTAGCAGTCTCTTCTGGAAGCACATGCTTTTATGTCTGTGAGTTGGCAGTTTTAAACCATTTAGTATATTTAGTCCCATGATTGTTTGCATCAGTTATGTTCAACAGGGTTCACTTATTCTTAATTTTTAAATGTCAGTGGTTTTGAACTGTGAATACCAGAAAAATATCACTTAGGTTTTTTAATTTTTGCCTTTCATCAGCTGCATGGTCACACTTTAATTTTATTTTAGATGCTACTTCGCTTTTGTTTGTAAAAACAATAATCACTAAATCTAACAGTTCTATAATTTTAACTCACTTTTGAATTGTTTGCTTTATAAAAATAATCTGGACAGATATAGATAGCAAAATGCTATGGTTTGAACTGAAAAAGTCTGTCACATGCCTGCAAACACAGTTAGAAAATTAGGTACATATTGAACTTTTATGAAAAATGACATTAAAGTACATTTTTAGTTAACATTAAAAAGGGTTGTGTGTTCAGCTTTTGTAATTGTTTATACAATAAAAAATGAAATCATGATACTTCTAAAAGTACTGTTTCATTAATATACCACAAGGCTCATTTGGCTTGCATTTTAATAACATTAATTAGGTTGTCCAACTGGGAATAGCAATGTAATTCTATAGTAGTTTCTAAACCAGTTTGAACTAATGATTTCTGTCTTAAAAGAAATGCCATCTTTTCAGGGTTCTCAGTGTGAGGTGGATTGACTAACATTTTGTAAGTCCTTGTGTGGAATGGTGATAGGGTAGATTACAGGCAGGCTTTTTTTTATTTTTGGCTAAGTGGTTTTTTTCCTATCCCACTCACCCTATGTGTTACTGCAAAATTTGCAAAGAATAATTGCATTTGATGTTGGGTCACTTTCCTCTGGTATGAGTACAGTTACATGTTTTCTTTGCCTTTCTTAACTGGGTGTTTTGTCACATGATAAGTCTTTTGGTTCCTTTCTTTTCAGTTCTGCAATACTCAGAAATTATTTTTCTTAATCTAGTTTAATCGTCTGTCTTACTATAGTACTTATATAGCCTTTTTGATCTTGTGTTCTTCTGCCAGTTTAGTTTTGGAAACTTGATGCTGTAACATGCTAGGCTTGCAGGCCATGACTTAAATCCATGTCAGTTTAGAACACTTGACACATACAGTGCAGGTCTTGGTCATCAGTAGGCTGTTATGAGTGGGTGTCATGTTTTCTGCAGATGATGGTCTGTATACTAGAATGTACACGGATTTGAGTCATTCAAGAGGTTCCTTGGATTAATCATCTTTATGGCTGACCTAAAACCAGCCTGGAGTACTGCAAAGAGTGCATTCTTGCTAAGAAGTGGTAAGCCTCTAGTACTAACACTAAGTTGGGCGGAGACCTGGGTTAATGACAGTGATTTACACAGTATTAAATAGAAGGTACACTGAACACCAACAACTCTTTGTCACTGCTTTGGAAAGAATAGCTGGACTTAAGGTTCTACGACACCATAGCAACAGTGCAGCTAGACAGCCCCCAGTAAGAACAGTCTTTGGGGTTGTGGCTTAGGGTCTTGACCATGGATGATTCTGTCCCTACTGTATCTGAAGTGTGAAAGTAGTTCAATGGCAGCCTCAGGTCAGGACACCAGTGTGAAGTCCAAGACAATGACACAGAGCAGAGGCTCCATGGTGCAGCTGTAGAGATAAGGCAGTGCTCTTATTATGTCTTTGTATTTTCTTCAAAACAGAACAAAAGCAAGGTACCAGGGAAAAAGACAGGCAGTATCTTAATGTTTTAAAACATCAGTGGTGCTTAACTGATGAACAGTGTTACCAAGGTTTGGAAGGAGGGGACTTCCTTGGACCTCACAACAAATACAGACAAGAGCATCCTGTCTATGAAGGGAAAACACGTTTGTATCTCTTGTGATTTTGTGAAGGATGCCCAGCTCCATAAATCTGTTGATCTGGGGGGAAAAAAAAAAATCAGTATTCAATAAACTTTGAAACAGTTAAATGTCTGTATTTTCTTCTATGTATTCAAGGCAAGTCAGTATGTGATGACCTACTTACTAGCCTTGTTCGGTATCAACAGGGAATAGAACAAAGCAGTTTTTTCCAATGAGTCAGATGCTAAGTGTTTGTGGGATCAAGGTGAGTCGTTCATTTTCTTGTTTCACAAATCGATTTTTCGGAATCAAAACAGACTTTTTTGATAGACCCAGACTGGGAAATTGTGGTTCTCCTTCAGGCAGCTGTGTCTATGCACTCATGTGTGTACTAGTTGCTGTAGGTACTTACGTACTAACAGAATATATAAGAAAAGAGATTTTTTTTTTGTTTTTATCCTGCAGGATCTCTAGAGGTAGAGCTTTTCTCCTTTTTTTCCCCTTCACACTTTGTCTCCATGGTTGGACTTCCTTTACTGATGATGATCTCTGACTTGTATAGCTGCAGCTGCTGCTACTAGCTTCAAGAAACTTTTTTCATGACAGGTCCTTTTTTAATCTGTCAGGATTATCTGTTGTCTCTACATCTCAGAGAAGAGCGCATAACTGAGTTATCTAAATGCTTGGCCTTCAAACCTAAGGAAAATACAATGGTATCTTTCCACATTTTAAAGTGAAATTGGGATGTTCCACTGGCAAAAGGAGAGAGACTATGCATTTAGAGTATTACAATGTATCCATCTTCAGATCTTCTCTCTCAAAAAGACACAGGATCCTGATTCAAGCATAGTATCCTTACTTGTAATGCTTCCCCTGATTTTGCATGCTTGATAACAGGAAAAGACAAGTACACAGGCACCGTTACCTGGAGGGTGCTCGCAGTACTCAAAAATCGGCTGCCTTTGAAGTGTCTGTTCTTTCCTTGGTGCTATGTATTTCCCTCAAGCATCATATCTATCATCTAAAAATCTGCCTCACGTATTGGTGGGGTTGGTTTTGGAGACAAAAGTATTAAAATGACAACTGTCTCTCTTCTGCCATGTAATTCTTAAAAGGCTGTTCTCAAGAGCTCATAGTATTTGATTTTCCACCCCCCACCCCCCAAAGCCCAGTCTAATCTCAAAACCTTGACAAATAAAGGGTAATCTGCTATTGAGAAGCAACTTTTCTTGAAGGCTTCATCTTCAGTTCTTTTTTAAAATCTCAGGCATACCAAGAGTAATTCAGTCTGTGTTGGAAAACTTTCCTCTGGGCATAGTTTATTTGAGTACCACACCAACAGTGTGCTGCCCTGCCAGAAATCTGTAGGCCACACTAAGATGGTTAGTAGTGCTTCACCTGCCTGCAAGGGGAAAGGCTTATTGCCCATGCTTCATGCCTTCAGGCTGCAGTATGGTATGCCAGCTTCTGTGCAAGCCAGTAAACCTTTAAGTGAAGGCATCTCTCCAGTTACCTCCACCTGTTGGGACTTTGGCACCTGATTTGATGCCAAGTACTTTAAGATATCCTAGGAAGCTATGGGATATTATTTTGCTCCAAGTATTCTCCTTTAAAATTTCTAGCTTGCTTTTTTTATTCCCCTTTCTTCAAGGGGAGGTTGTTATATTTCTCTTGAATACGAATACTGAAAAATTGTTTCAGGACCCTTTGACCCACAGTTCCGTGGTATCCTGTTTCGGAAAATACTGCTTTCCAGGCTCAACAAAACCTGCCACAGCAGGCTGCTGAATCTTGTACAATGGAACTCATTCCAGTGGAGCTGAGAGGAACAGATTTTACAGTGACTATTCTTTTTACCTGTTTAGGAAATGGAGTCTTGAGACTACCACTGGATATGAGACACAAATATTTTTATTCCCAATTTAAGGTCTGAGTAATCATAGAATCCTTCATGCTGGAAGGTCATTGAGTCCAAGCTCCCACTCAAAGCAGAGTAAATACTGAATTCAGACCAGGGCTTTGTCCAATCAGTTTTGCAAATGGCTCTAACATTGTTTGTTCCTTCTTCTTAGAAAGGAAAGTGGTTTGTGTCTGAGTATGAGGAGGCCTATTCCTTCATCTTAGTCAGACTTTCACATCAAAAGTACCTTTGTATTTCAGAGCCAGGATCAGGATCATTTCACAGGTCGCTTTGCATCTCACCAATGATCTTTACAATGATACTAGAATAATTGCATTTTCAATGCATGAAGATGTTTTCTGCTTAAAAGCCTGATTCACTGAAATGTTTTCAGTGTGGCAAACCTGGTCAATTATGTCTTTTTAGTCATCTAGAGACGTGCTGAATCCAGAACCTATCAAGAAATCCCTTTCTAGGATTAGTGTTTTTCTAGGCATATATGAATTAGGAGGTTTCCCTGTTCTCTCAGTACCATATTTTTCCTGTTTGCCCAACAGTCAGGAAGTAACAGGTATCCTTGAGAATACAAGCATGAATAGTATTTCCACTCTTTGTATCAGAAAGAACTTGTCTAATCCCCAAAACCACATGATAGCATGTGCTTTTCACAGAATCACAGAATCATTAAGGTTGGAAAAGACATGTAAGATCATCAAGTCCAACCATCAACCAACACCACCATGCTCACTCAACCATGTCCCGCAATGCCACGTCCACACGTTCCTTGAACACCTCCAGTGATGATGCCTTCACCACCTCCCTGGGCACCCTGTTCCAATGCTTCACCACTCTCTCAGTAAAGAAATTTTTCCTAATATCCAGCCTAAACCTTCCCTGGCACAACTTGAGACCATTTCCTCTTGTCCTGTCGCTAGTCACTTGGGAGAAGAGACCAACACCCACCTCTCTGCAACCCCCTTCCAGGTAATTGTAGAGAGCGATAAGGTCTCTCCTCAGCCTTCTCTTCTCCAGACTGAACAAACCCAGTTCTCTCAGCCACTCCTCATAAAGCTTGCGCTCCAGACCCCTCACCAGCTTCATTGCCCTTCTCTGGACATGCTCCACCACCTCAACGTCCTTCTTGTAGTGAGGGGCCCAAAACTGAACACAGTATTCGAAGTGCAGCCTCACCAGGACCAAGTACAGGGGCATGATCACTTCCCTACTCCTGCTGGCCACACTATTTCTGATACAGGCCAGGATGCCGTTGGCCTTCTTGGCCACCTGGGCACACTGCTGGCTCATCTTCAGCCGGCTGTCAACCAACACCCCCAGGTCCTTTTCTGCGGGGCGGCTTTCCAGCCACTTGTTCCCAAGCCTGTAGCATTGCATAGGGTTGTTGTGACCCAAGTGCAGGACCCGGCACTTGGCCTTGTTGAACCTCATCCAATTGGCCTGGGCCCATCGATCCAGCCTGTCCAGATCGCTCTGCAGAGCCTTCCGACCCTCCAGCAGATCAACACTCCCACCCAACTTGGTGTTGTCTGCAAACTTGCTGAGGGAGCACTCAATCCCCCTGGCCAGATCATCGATAAATATATTAAACAAGACCGGTCCCAAAACTGAGCCCTGAGGGACTCTGCTTGTGACTGGCTGCCAACTGGCTTTGACTCCATTCACCACGACTCTTCTGGGCTCGGCCGTCCAGCCAGTTTTTTACCCAGCAAAGAGTGCACCTGTCTAAGCCATGATTCGCCAGCTTCTCCAGGAGAATACTGTGGGAGACAGTGTCAAAGGCTTTACTAAAGTCCAGGTAGACAACATCGACAGCCTTTCCCTCACCCACTAGGCGGGTCACCTGGTCATAGCAGGAGATCAGGTTGGTCAAGCAGGACTTGCCTTTCATGAGCCTGTGCTGGCTGGGCCTGATCCCTTGGTTATCCTGCACGTGTCCCGTGAGCGCCCTCAAGATGAACCTCTCCATAATCTTCCGTGGCACCGAGGTGATGCTGACAGGCCTGTAGTTCCCTGGATCCTCCTTCCGACCCTTCTTGTAGATGGGTGTCACGTTGGCAAGCCTCCAGTCATCTGGGACCTCCCGTGTTAACCAGGACTGTTGATAAATGATGGAGAGCGGCTTGGCAAGCTCCTCTGCCACCGCCCTCAGCACCCTTGGGTGGATGCCATCTGGTCCCATAGACATGTGAGTGTCCAGGTGGCGTAGCAGGTCGTTAACTGCTTCCTCCTGGGTCATGGGGAGTTTATTTTTGTTCTCCATCCTTGTCTTCCAGCTCAGGGAGCTAAATACCCTGAGGATACCTGTTTTGGCTATTAAAGACTGAGGCAAAGAAGGCATTAAGTACCTCAGCCTTTTCCTCATCCTTGGTGACAATGTTCCCCTTTGCATCCAATAAGGGATGGAGATTCTCCTTGGCTCTCTTTTTGTTGTTAATGGATTTATAAAAACATTTTTTGCTATTCCTTAAGACCGTGGCCATATTGAGCTCTAGCTGGGCTTTTGCCTTTCTGATTCCCTCTGTGCATGACCTAACAAAGTCCTTGTACTCTTCTTCACTTGCCTGCCCCTTCTTCCAAAGGTGATAAACTCTCCTTTTTTTCCTGAGTCTCAGCAAAAGCTCCTTGTTCAGCCAGGCCGGTCACCTTCCCCGCCTGCTCTTCTTATGGCACATGGGGACTGCCTGCTCCCGCTCCTTTAAGATTTCTTTCTTGAAGAAGGTCCAGCCTTCCTAGACCCCTTTGCCCTTCAGGACCGTCTCCCAAGGGACCCTCTCGACCAGTGTCCTCAACAGGCCAAAGTCTGCCCTCTGGAAGTCCATGGTAGTCGTTTTGCTGACACCCCCCCCCCCCCCCCCCGCCTCCTTACTTAGCCAAGAATTGAGAACTTTACGATTTCACGGTTGCTAAGCCCAAGACAGCCTCCGACCTTCACTTCTCCCACCAGACCCTCTCTGTTTGTAAACAGCAGGTCAAGCAGGGCACCTCCCCTGGTGGGCTCCCTTACCAGCTGTGTCAGGAAGTTATCTTCCACACACTCCAGGAACCTCTGGGACTGTTTCCCCTCTGCTGTGTTATATTTCCAGCAGATGTCTAGTAAGTTGGAGTCCCCCACAAGAACAAGGGCTTGTGACTGTGAGACTTCTGCCAGTCGCTTGTAGAATGCTTCATCGGCTTCTTCATCCTGTTTGGGTGGTCTATAACAGACCCCCAGCAGGATATCCGCCTTGTTTGCCTTCTCCCTCATCCTTACCCACAAGCACTCAACCTTGTTGTCACAATTGTTGAGCTCTATACAATCAAAGCACACCCTAACCCCGCCACCTCTCCTTCCTTGCCTATCCTTTCTGAAGAGCTTATAGCCATCCATTGCAGCACTCCAGTCATGCGAGTCGTCCCACCATGTTTCTGTGATGGCGACTACGTCATAGCTGTCCTGCTGCACAATGGCTTCCAGCTCCTCCTGTTTACTGCCCATGCTGCGTGCATTGGAGTAGATGCGCTTGAGCTGGGCTATTGATTTCGCCCCCAACATTGGCATGCCACCCCTGGGCTCATCTCTAGGCAGCCTGGTTTCATCCCCTTCCTCCTTCGAATCCAGTTTAAAACGCTCTCGATGAGTCTCACCAACTAAAAAAGCTAGAATCCTTTTCCTCTTGGGGATAGTTGAACTCCATCTGCTGCCAGCACACCTGGTGCCATGTAAACCGCCCTGTGGTCAAAAAAAACACAAACAAAATTCCACCGATGGCACCAGCCTCTGAGCCACATATTAACCGGGTGCGTTTTCCTGTTCCTATCAGTGTTCCTCTCTGTCACTGAAGGGATTGTGGAAAACACTGTCTGTGCTCCTGATCCCTCAACCAGTTGCCCCAGCACTCTGAAGTCCCTCTTGATCACTTTTAGGCTTCTTTGTGCAACCTTGTCACTGCCAACCTGCATAACCAACTGCAGGTAATAATCATTGGGCCGTACCAGACCAGGGAGTTTCCTAGTAACATCTCTCCCCGGGCCCCAGGGAGGCAGTAGGCTTCCCTGTGGGTTGGGTCTGGTTGGCAAGTTTTGTAACTCTCTTTCCTCATTTGTACCTTTCCCCGCACTGTGTCTGAATTAGAGGCTTGCAAACTGGTTTTGATACATTTGTCTCAATGCATGTGCTAGTGGACTCACAAATTGTGGTTTAAAAAAATTCATTAGTTTCAGAAAATATCTGCAAAATGACGCTTAATTCCTTTTCTTCCTTATCACCTCATCTTTCCATATAGTTCAGAACAGTAAGTATGGTTACCTTTGTCTTTAGTTGGGGAGCTGATCTGGCTACATGTGCAGCTTGGAGACTCTGGTGTGTGAACTTAGTTTGTGTCAATATTCCAGAATCTGAGAGCTTTTAAACACATCTCATTTCAGCTTTCTACTTTTATGGGAATAACGTATTTTGGTAGTTGTTGTCAATGTCACCGTCATGTTTTATACTAACAAGCTAGATGGAACAGAGTTCCTCCAAGTATTTTTTTTTTTTTTACTTTTTGTTTTAAAAAATTACTTCAGGTAATTTTTTCTTTTTTTAATAAGTGCACAGCCTTTGCATTCCTTTGTCACTCTTCCAGCATCTCTCCATTTTTCTGGTTTGGTCCTGGATAGCTCCAGTGAGAGCCCTAGTGAGAAATGTTCTTACAAACAACAGAAATAAGCCCATAAGGTAGGTGTTACTCTGCTAACAGAATGTATTTGGCAGGCTGCTGTTTGTGTAAGTAGTATTCTCCTAGGTAATAACTGGTGAGGGTTATTTCCTTCGCCTGAAGACCTCAGGTTTCTCAGTTCATTTTCTGAGAGTTACTCAGCTGCTGTTTCAGTCCTTCATTGCTAAGGATCTTCACATTTCCCTACCCTGCAGGTAGGTAGGGTTTTGAAGGGTTTGATTATTCCACCTTCATGTCAGTCATCCAGTTCCTCTGTAGGATTTTAATCTAAACATATACTTCTAGGAGCACGTAGTCACAGCTTAAATGAGTTTGTCTTCTCTACCTGTGTGTGATAGATAAGCAGATAGATAGCGATCTCTTCTGCCAGAAGAAAGGGGAAGATTCAGTCTACATTTACTGATCTTGGCAGTTTTTCATGGAAATAAGAGAACCCAAAATCCAACTCAAATTCTAACCTTAAGATCTGGTCTTCAAATTTCCTTCATCCCAGCGTATTAATTCATCTGGCTTCCATGCCCCCCTAATACCATACTCCTGTATTTCTCAGTTAGCAAATGGATTTTGCGTAATAGGTAATACTTATTTGTCTTATTGACAAGATGAGACCCCTTGGAAATATCCCATTGTTTTTTCATGTCAACTGTTAAGAAGTCCAAAAGACTGTTTCCTCATTTGGGTTTTTGTACTGATTAACTGGATAAAACATTGCTGTAAGATGATCAGTAGAAAAATCCCTTGCTCCCTAAAACAGCCCATCTCACCAAAGTGTAAGCAACTATGATTCCTCTACCAAACTCCTGTACAAAGTATTCCTGTAGTTGATAGCTGCAAAGTTGCCTCTTGGAGCTCTGGCAAAGTTTTTATTAAACAACGTGCTGTCTGAAGCTTTAAGAATAAATATGTGATTAGAAAGGCAGGCTTTTAGTCTTTGAAAGTTTTTTTGAGTCTATTCTTTTGTACAGTACTTCTTGAAATCTTCTTTGTGAATATACATATACTCAAAGAAGATGACTAGATGATATGTACCTATACTTGTTCTTCTCTGACATGTTTTGTCTGTATGTATGTAATCTTGATTTCTTCTCTCCCTCAAGATATATTTGGTCTTTGGTTTCCTTGCTTGAGAAGAAAGAGCATGTTCTGTCCTTCTTACAACATTGGTACATACAGGAGGAGGACAGCTACCCTCTAAGAGCTTTCTGCTTAGATCCCTTTGAATAATAGGTTTTCCAAGTGTTTTATTGGGTTTTTTGAGTGAAGTCTTTATTTATTGCTGTTGCCCTGTAGTAGCAGTTGCATGGGTTGTATTTTCATTTTTGGCTTTTTACACACTTAATATTTAACCCATTTTTACTTTTGTAGCCATCCATGTATTTCTATATAGTGTATACAGTTCAGTTTGGGATCAGCTGTTTTAAAAAAAAGTCATCATCTGCTTAGCTGAGACTCAAGATACTGTGACTACATGGAAAAATAATTTTCTTCATCTCTTTGGTTTGACTATGGATATGCAAAATTTCTGCTAGTCTTTGAGAGACATTAGTAAGAAACCAACGTCCCTCTTGAGGTTTCTTAATGGCTCCCAGCTCTACTTTGCATTCTAGGGGGCTCCCCTGGCTGCTTTTGATGAAGAAAAAGCTTCCTCTTTCACTTTCAAAAGGATATGCAAACTGATCCACAAGACAGTGTAGAGGCATCTTTCCTCATGTAGTGTGTACCACTGATACAGTAAACTGTGAGCAAACCAAACAGTTAATATAAACATAATCTGCCACAGATTATGAAACTACAGTTTTTAATTACTCGTTAGCAAGTCTAATTTTGCTAGCAAAAAAGCTCAATCCAGATATTTTCAATATTAATACACCACTGTGTTTGTCTGTAGGCCTTGTATCTATTAATCCTCATAAAATACCTGTGAGATATGTAATGAGGATTATCCTAATTTTAGCTAAAGGAAAAGTGAGACTCTGAAGAGAAGTTGCTGAATTTCAGATTAGGAATAATTTTTTAATTCCCGGTTTTTAGACTACACTTAGATATAGAACAGTTTAAAAAAAATAAGACTATTTAGTATTTATTAAATACTTTGATTTATTGATACTACTTTTATGCAAAACTTTCCAAATAATTATTCTAACTTTCTATTTTCTTTTTGTAGCCTTATATTTTCACAGATCCACCTACAATAAGAGTTGTTCATGGAAAGATTTTCTCAGAAGTTGTTTGTTTTTTCCACCACGTGACACATACCACACGACTTTATAAAGTCCAGGGTAAGAGCTGTGAAATTCTCTCTGAGCAGTTATTTTTCATCACTACATTCTTGGATCCTACCTGTCTTTTTAGTGTTTAAATGCACTTCTGAACTAGTGCAGAATTCATCAGACTGAAGTCTTTACTGGGTCCAGTGCACCATGATCCCTTTCTGAGCATCATGCTAGTCATTAAGCTGGCATGCTTAAACTCAACATATTTGCTGGAGATACCTCTCCAACAGGTAATTTTCTAGTATAAATTACCTACAAGGTGGTCCCAAACTTTACTGGGTCCGCTGAATGCTGCAGGTAGCTGTAAATTATGAAAATGAGAAAATAATTTTTAGAAATATTTTGGACATAATGTAAAAACATAGTTTCTTTCATAGCTTCAACCTTATTGATAGAGGTACAACAGTATCTTCTCTAAAGTCTCAAAGAAGGTAAAGTTATTTGTTAGTGGCATTAATAGTAAAGTCTGGTTTACTCCACAACTGTAGGCATGCTTTAGTTACCTGTGAGCTTCCTCTTTATGTCCTTTATCTGCTTGGAAGAGCTTGTGACAGAATCAGCTGTGTGTGTTGGGAGGCACCAGCACTGAACACCGGCTTATTGACTCTTAGGACATAAATTTGTGTCAGTTTTGCTTGCTTTTCCTTCAGTAAGGCTTTAATTTTTTGTTTCTCTGCTGTTCAACTACTGATTTCCAAGAAAATTCTAGGAAACCGGTAACTTCAGAAACTCTGTACCCTTCCAAACTTGATGATTAATTTGGCCAGAGAAAAATGTAAAAGAGGGAGGAAATCATGGTGCAATTGTATAAACTTACTTTCCTGTAGAAACTTGGCTTAAAATGCTTCTTTTTGTAATTGAAGTAGGAAACATACATTTTCAGTTGTCCATCTATTTGTATTTACTCTACTGGAATTTTTCTGTAATACAGAAGCATTGACTAATATTTTCAACACTTGAAGGAACTTAAACATGTTTTGTATTAGCATTACTTTTACTGTAGGTATCAAAATTGTCTGCATGGTTTTTAACAACTTATTTATCATATTTAATTATTTTTCTAAACACCTTAAAAACAAATAATAGAACTATAAGTACTTTGAAAGTCTCCCTTCCTTTTTTCCTTTTTCCTTTTAGGTTTCAAAAATAGTATTGCCAGCAATACATAGTTTACAGTTGCACAGAACTGATCTGTTTGATTTTTTTTGTTGTTGTTGTAACCTATTTCTCTTTAGAGCTAAAATTGAGTCAGATGCCTCATTTTTTATGACGTAAGCACGTACTTTGAAGTTGCTAGAGTTTACCTGTATGCCATATATTGATCAGAGTTCGGTTGTCAGCTCATCTAATAGAGTAATTCTAGATCAGACTTCAGATCACATTTCTTATGAATACAAACCAAGATGTTGTATAGTAATTTGTTGTTGAAGATCCTGAGGAAACATGTTTATATTCAAGATTCTATTTTTTAATTTTATGTGATCAATATTTAAAATGGGCTTAGATTAAAAAAAAAAAAGTACCTTGATGTCAAGATGTACTAGGTTGCCAAAAACGTGAAAAGAAAGTTACTTTGCTGTATGGGTTTCGCTAAATTAAACTTCTTAGCAAGGAGGGAACCTATATAAGGAGGATGTTTCTTGTATTAAAGGGGCGGGGGGAAAGCTTGAAAAAAGCCTGAAAAGTCTTCTGGTTAGGGTGAAGTTGTTTGGTTTCTTTAAAATTGATTTCTTTGTAATACTCCCTTTTCTTTAATTCGTTAGTAAGTGCCTCCCGGAAGTCTTATACTTCCATTTCACAGTTCACAGAAAATGACTTGTCAGTGAAAATCACTTGCTTGCCAATTCCTAACACATAAGTTTATCTTTCATTTTGAGTGCACTATGTAGTTTTTTCTCCTTTTTTTTTTTTTTTTTACAATTTTGAATTCATCACAGTGTTTACACCATTACGTTCCAGTCATCATGGTGAAGTCCTGTACCATCTTCCGAGCTTTTACAAGGAAAAATAATGCAATTATTTTATATATTTTCTCTGTTTACTTTTATGGTGTGTTTTTATTTTAATTTCTTCATATGAAGTGGCCTTTTTCAAAGTTTTGCTGAGGTCTGTTTCCTGAGCTTTGTAAGGGAAGCTGTTTATATAGCATTACTTCAATTAAAAGACGGTATCTTGAAGTCTTACTAGATATGTACAGTAACAAAACATGTGGAGAGAAACAAGTATGTGTATACATACATTTTGGTTTTAAACAAAGACTTGATACTCCTGTTGTAAGCTACCTGCTTGCCAGGGGGTGGAAAGCCTGATCATGTGGCTAATCCCACTGTTGGACAGTACTTCTGAGTCTGACAGCTTTTTCATCAATTTTGGTAGAACACTGCTTTTTCCACTTTTGGCTTTAGAATTCTGTTGACTTTGAGCAGAAAATACTCTGGCTTGACAGCTCTGTTCAGTAATTGCCCAATGAGTGATTTTTAACTTTTTCTGCTTCCATTGGCATCTGATTTTGATATCAGCATGATTTTGTTAACCTTTTTATCAGAAGCTCCTTATGTTTCATTATATTCATGATTTTATTTTTGTATTAACTCAAAATACATAGTAGAAAAGAGCTGAGAGTAATTAATGGCCTGGTCATTTTAAAATTGTAAACTAAATATTGTGTCCTTGTTCAGTGTATTCACGCTTTAATAGTCCTACTTTAAAATAGTTGGATAATCTATGACTAAGGGCATCAAAAGTGAAGCCTATAGATCCACTTTTTCCAGACTAGATCTGGGAAAATAGAAGTAATTACTTGACCCAAATGTTTTTCCTTTAGCACTGTCGTATAATAGCCATTGGTAAATACTAACTTTTTAACAGTTGCTGGTACTGCTGCAGGTGGCATTCAGATTTTAAAGATGAGGAAACAAATACAGAGCTTGACATCCTCCTCATTCATGTGACAAAATCACAACCCTGACTGCATTATACGTACTAAATAATAGCATAAAAATTGAAGCAGGCAGACACTTTAAGAATTCCATTGTGTAAAGGTTCAGAGTGTTTGTTTTAGAATTTGACAAAGTAAAGACCTTCTTAAGGAAATTATTCCAACATGCTCTCAAACAGAACTGCTAAAAAATTTTGAAAACTATACATGTAGAAGGAAAAAGAGGTTGTGCTAACCTCTGTCCATGTGCTTAGGAATCTAGAAATTTTATTCAAAGATATTTTGTCCTTCTGCAAAAGATGCTACAGTTCAGGAGCCCAAACTGATGAGCATGCCTCTGGATCTTGCGAGTTGACATATAGTGAACTGTTGGGGGGAGGAAAAAAAAAAGGTATTTAGTATCTAAGATTTTTAAATACTGTCTTCAGGTTTTAAAAAAATCAGTCCCTCACCGTCTTCTGTTTACAATCCGTCAGACAAGCACAATGTAATTTCATCTCACTACAAAGAGAAGTTCCTTATCTCTGTTCTACTTGGTGGAATTCTTTTCACAATTGTTAGTCTTATTAGGCTACAGAAAGGGTAGAAGTGGTCATGCTGAATGATAATATGATTCCAGTCCAAACTGTCTCTTGATCTGTTTGAAAAGGTCAGGTTATTAAAGGTATTTAATTTTCAGTGCCAGGCACTGTAGAAAAAAATCCCACTGAACATTTGCCTGTATTTTCAGATATTTAATCCTTCTTTTAACAAATAGGCATCTTTTCCCTGTCCACAAAGACTTGTGTCCTTGTTGTGGTCATATCAGTGTGCGGTTTATTAATTCACTGTCCTTAAGGAAGGTTCTTCCTGGTTTGATTGAAACAGCTGACCGGATTCCTGCTTAGTGGAACAGTTGCGGTCAAGAAGCTGTTAACTTCATTCTTATCTGTGAACGGCAACAGCTGAATAAGAGTCAAGGGGAGAAGTGAATGGCTAGGTCTTGCTCCAGTGTATTAGCTGCTGCTAAAGACAGTTGTGTGCTGTTTCCTACTGATTTACTGGAACCCACATTGGTTCTTATTATTTGCTTCTGTTCTGCTTCAGTGAAGGTCTCAGACCATCTGTTCAATGAGTACTGAATTAGAGGTACTGCTATATCATATGGTACATAACTGAACTGGATTCAAATATCTGATTAGATATAACAGAAAAGGAAAACTAGCAGGGGAAGACTAGATCACAGTGTTCTGGGAGCATAGTCATTCTTATATATGTGGCAATCACTTTTAAAAGTTGTGAGATTTTAAATGCATCTTTTTCATGTAGGTTTGGAAGGCCAATCTCTTGAAGTTTCCAATATTGTGGATATTAGAGGAGAATATAATCGTGAGCTTGCAATGAGAATTTCATCTGACATAAACAGTCAAAATAGATTCTATACTGATCTTAATGGATATCAGGTAATTATTGTCTATTAATTAAAGGCCTAAGGTCTCAGTTTTTGACTGTCTTAATATTTCTGATTGTAAAAAGTTAGAGTCATATTAATCAAAAAAACCTCAAAAGTTTGATTCATAATAATCAAACTCTCATGTTAAACTCCACTGATCATTTAAAAGGAGAAAAGTTTTAAATCTGTATCCGTTATAAAATTTTATTTAGACCAGATGAAGTAGCAACTGTTTTCTTTCAAGGAGTTTGTTAAATATTCTTTTATATCCTTTTTAACGTAAGAATTGTAATACAGAAAGTTATGACAAGCCACCATGTAGTTGCTTGTATATCTGCATGCCTTCTTTCCCCTCTGCTTTGTCTAATTAGAGCCCTTTGGGTAGCACAATGCTAGATGTGCATAAGGTCCAACAACTCAGACCTAGAGAACAACTGCTTGCTGTTGTGGTGGAAAAGTGAGGTATTTTGAGTGTAATAACTTGTTCTATTGGTAATGCATCTGATGAAATACAGTGTGACTATTTTCTTAGCTTGGACTCTGCAGCACACACGAAAGAAAGACAATTTTCTTTTCCTTACCTTCCTTCCTTGCTAAAAATATTTCTGCAAATACATTGAAAACGATACCTGCTGAGTAATTGTTTTTCCAGTTATTGTGTAGTACTGCGTTTTGCTGGAGACAGTAAAGTGAATATTTAAACATAAAAATAATTTTAGTACTGCTACTCGTTTGTCATGTACCATTCAAGAATTCCACTAGCACTTTAGTAAGTTCCCATTATAAACCAACAATTCCTTTCTGCTACCTTGAATCTCTTCACTGCTTGCTCTTTAGAGGAGAAAAAGTTTTCTCTCATTCTATAACTGTGATTATTCCTCTTTTTGTAGGTTCCCTTGATGAATCTTTCAGGTTTTTTTAAATATTCTTTGATCTAAAAGTACATTGAAGTTATCATTTCCAAAGTGGTAATTTTAGCCACAAATCTCCAAAAAGCTAAATAATACAGTTAGAATGCTTTGGTGCTGGTTGTCAATCAGTGCTTCTAAAGCACATGGGATGAATGTCTGAAAAGGTCTTTGAAATTTAAATGCATAAAAAGAATGTATTTTATTGAAGTTCATGTTCATACCGCAGATCCAGCCCAGACTGACGATGAGCAAATTGCCTCTTCAAGCAAACATCTATCCTATGACTACAATGGCTTATATCCAAGATCGTGGTGTTCGTTTGACACTTCATTCAGCTCAGTCTCTAGGTGTTGCAAGCTTGAAAAATGGTAAGTATAAGATGATAGATATTATAAAGGCTTATCCTTCATGATTGTCTGAAATAGTTAATTCAGAGATTACCATACCTACTAGCGTTTGAAGAAAGGAAATACATTTCTCCAACTCTAACAAGTTTTAGAATATGTCCACAAGGCAGAAGTAGAGGTTGTTCCCACGTGAGATCCTGTCATCTTCAATGGAAGATCTGTCTCAAACTAGAGACAGAGGAAGGAGATTACGAAAAAGACAAAATGAACAATAAATTGTCAAAACCAGGTATTTTTCACCCAAGAACTCTGATGGAACTCAAGGATGAAACAGCATAACTAAGTCGTTTGTTCTCTTTTGTACTGCTCTGGTAGCAGAAGGCTTAAGATGGATAATGTGATGCTGATCATGTTTTTTCATTTGTTTGTTTCCTTTGGGGTAGAAAGCACTAGTCTTAAGATATACACATATTCCTGTCAAGGAAAACAACAGCAGCTTTTTTGAAGACTAGAATTAGTAAAATAAAGGATAAAAATGACCTTGGGTAAGAATTAACTTACTTATTCAGAATCAAAATCATACCTCATAAATTTAATGGAATACTTTGAGAGAGCTGATGAATATGTTGACAAGAAAATTCAATTCTTATTAAGAATTCCAAAAGGGATGCAGTCTTGTCCCTCACAGCAGAGAAGGCTATGATGAATGGCCTGGAGGGATGGAAACAGAGGTCAGTTTTTCAGTCTATACTGCTACCAGAATGAGGAGGCATTCAAATAAAGCTAGCAAGTAGTGGGCAAAACAAGGTATGTAATTCATAACTTAAGATGTATAATTCCTTGCTGTAATACATTGTGAGTTTAAATTTACACAGTTTTGAAAAACAATAGAATGAATACTTAGAAGAAAAAAAGCCCATCGGAAACTATGCCAAAACCTATTTCCCAATTTCTTTTCAGAAAAATGTCATATTAATGCCTATTCTGACAAAAGTTGAATACTGTATTAGATTGATGGCAGTATTAGCAAACCTAATTCATTTTAGGGCAAAGAGTTTACACTGGCCTATAGACCAACACTTTACTCAAGCCGTAGTGGAAAATATCAGCCTTTTGTTCTAACACCACCTGATACAAGACCCAAAGCACATTTTTTCAAGCCTTTCGTTGCTAGAAACCAAATTCCCTTTGGTATGATCTTGGGAATGAACCTGACACCACTAAATGTTTGTAGGCATTTGCTACATAGGTTCTGGAGACTAAATTAGTAATAATAATAATAATAACCTTGTAAAAGTGTCTATTTGTTCTTTAACAATCCTAGTCTCTGCGTCACAGAACAGCGCAACACCTAAGTCCACAGAGACCCACAGTGTGTTTTCAAGTTAGGAAAGTTAAGGCTAGCGCTGTTTGACATATTGCAGTTAAGTATCAGGGGGAAACTCACTTTCTTGTGAGCACTGGTTTCCACCCTGTCAGAGTGCATTAGAGGCTTTTCCCGTACTCCAGTTAAATAAAAGAGCAAAAGATGTACCCCATACCTGGTCATGGCATTAATTTCTTAACTATGTCACTCTTTGGTAAACGCTATTATGTCACTCAAGGTTAAGAGATAGTTAGCAACATCTGCACCCACTAAAAAAAATGGAGGAGAATGTATTCATCTGACTTGTTATTATTAGGTAATTTTTCATGAAACAACTGTGTTTAATACCTTTGTCCTATGGGCATGTTGGACTCCTTAAAAGAGAACAAAAAAGTTCTGTGGCTGCTGCAAGTCATATGCTTCATGACACTTCTTTTGAAGAACCTTCAGGATCTTAAAGGGATCCTGGAAGAAAGTTCAAAAACATTACAGTTTAGGCAAGCACCTTCAGTAGCTGTGTATCTGTGTGTCTGAGACTCTGTGTCTCAAGGCATAACCCACCATGTGAGATTATATGAACAACTGATTATTTCTCACTTCTCATTCTTGTATTAGAGACAAGTCCTTTACTATGGAGCAGTTAGTTAACTCTCATGCTGTCAGGTGATCTCAGTAGCATGGAGTAGGATTTCTCACTGTATTGTCATCAGTCTTGACAACATCAGCTTCTAAGAGACTTGATCAAAAACTGTAAAGTACGTATGCCACAACTTTATTCTTGCTTTCCATCTCTCTTCCCATTTGTGGGATTGGATGCATAATCATTTTTTAATGTTAGATGCTGAAGATCTTCCATCTTGTAAGTTCCATCCAGTTCTGCTCTAATTACTACTAATTATCCTCCATGCCCCAGGGAAGACCTCCAGATAAATGGGATGCACCACTGTCATTTGGAGGTGTACTTACCTGCAGTCTGATGGGTAATTAATGGGGTGGTGGGGATCACTTATGTTCCTGAAACCTCATGCAATACACTTACATCATTTTTAAGTGAGAATTTCCCTAAAACAATCATTTTTTAATCTTTGACCCACTTTTGAAACGGTTTTTATCTCTGACTTTAGCAGCCCTGATAATTTTGTTTGTATTTGCTGTTCACAATTGCCTTAGGAATAATAAAGGTTCATTTTTTCGGCCTTCATTATCCTAGCTTCTTAAAGAATGTTGGAAATGTGGTCAGGTAGTTTTGGATCTAGATCTTCTAAGTTTTGTTTGAAAACTTTGATAAAAGTTTATCATAGGTTTGTCTGTCAGCCCATGTTTGCACAGTGATCCACAAAGACCATCAGTTTGAGGCACAATCCTAGCCTTATACCTTAGTTCAAAATAGTAGTTTGTTTCTTATTCATTGCCAGCTGACTTCCAGCTGACTTCTGTCCTGGATACACAAAAATCTGTTTTTACTTGAGGGAAGGGAAGAACAAGTATTTAGGAAAATTGGATAAGTATTTGCAGAACTCTGAAGAAGTATAAAAGAGATCGCCTTACTAAGCAGCCTTTTCTAATAGCTTTAATTGTGCATTTCTTATTAAGGAAACAAGTACTCCAGTCTTCCAGTTTTATTTAGGAAACAAGTACACTTGTTTGAAGAGCCAGTGTGCAAAAACCATAGCAGCCTTAATTACATGCCCTGAACTGGTTTCCCTCTGTAGATATAAACTCAAAAAGATATCAACTTCATCTGCCATAAGGCTATTTATGATTTAACATCATGCTTAAAGAGCTATTCTGAATGGCAATGCTACAGTTCAGTATAAACTCAGAACTTCATACTCAGTGTTCATCTGGTGCAAAATACCACAAGTGAAAATATCCTTACAAGAAGGGGTGATTGTGAGTATTTATACACTCATATTGCCTACCTGTTTTTCCTTCTGCCTCCAACTGTAAAACAAAACCAAAAGAAGTAAAAAATAGATTGGGAGGTGCACTTTTATGGAGTGTAAGATGAAGACGGTTCCTCTACAGAAGGTCTCGCCATACAGCTGCAGCTGTTTGGTGTGATTCTCCTCTTTGATGCTTGATGTGCCAAGTATCCTTGTTACAAATAATAGTTAACAGTAACAACTTCTCATGCTAAACTTCTATTTAGACTCTTATGTTAAAAATTTGCAGGACCTTCTTCTGAAAGGCTTGTGAAGGTTTTTTGGAAGCTTATAAACAGCCAAAGCCCAAAGGTATTAATTGTTTTCATAATCAGTCCTAACAATATTGATGTGCTATTACTCTTCCATATGCAAGAGAAAAATTGTGATTCTTTATAAGTTATATTTCAGGGTATTTTTCTTATGTTTAACAGAAGTTTTACATATTCTTGTTAACAGTATAATCCTCTTTCAGGTCAGTTGGAAGCTATCATGGATCGTCGACTTATGCAGGATGACAACCGTGGCCTTGGACAAGGTGTCCAAGATAACAAGATTACAGCTAATATCTTCCGACTTCTGCTGGAAAGAAGACATGGAACAGATGTGGTAGGATTCACTGTCTGGATTTTTCTGGCTAATTAAGATATAAATATTTATTTCTGTTGCAGCAGCAGTGAACTCAATAAAGAAATTATTCCATGAGCAGTAGAACTAAGGAAACATAGCTTCCAAGGATGTTTTGTCAACTTGCTTGCATATTCGTATTGTAAAGAGTTCATGTTTCAGCATTCCTCACACAAATACCTGCAGTGTCTGCTTTCTCACTCACACTTCAACACATGACTGGGGTACTGTTGCGGAAGTCCCTTCTTTTATCCTTCTTTTTTTTTTAACTGTGGAAGCTTTTAAGAAATTGCTAATTAGTGAGACTTCTGCTTCTTAACAAAGTTAACTGAATCTGGACAAAGGTTGACAAATTATTTTGGATGAACAGGTGGAAAGAGAAAACATCTTATAAATTTAGTTTTCTTAGGAAATAAGATTTAAGTGGAAATATTTAGATGCCAGACATATAAACTTTTTCACTTCATTATGATTCTGGGAAAGTTGAGACCATTTTGTTGTAAGCGTTTTTTTTTTATTTGCATAGATCATTTCAGTTCGCCTTTTTCTTATTAGTCTTTTGAATAACTCTTCAATTTTCTTTCAGTTCTTTGCATTTTCTCTCTTCAATTTTTTTCCTATCATTTTTGAGAAGGACAAAATGAGAGTACATCTTTATACTGAGGCAGTAGTATCGTGATGACAGCACTGATTATATTTTAAAATCTTCACATAGCTAAAGATGAGAGGTTGTATACTGAGCTGCTAATGAATATGCAGATAAATTGCAATTAATTCTGGTTTATAATGGATATCATTAACCACTGTGAGAGGATGATGATATCAAGCTTGAAGCTAATTTCCACCACTTAATGATTGACAGTGTTTTTTCCAGGTTGTACATGTCATTATGATTTTCTAGTTCCTCATCCTGTATAACACAGGCAGCATATTAACTGCATTTATCAATGTGGTATGCAAATACCTGAGCTAACTTGAAAGAAGCTAACTTGAGTTCTGTAGTAGTTAGCTTTGACAACAATGAGCTTCACACAGGTTAATCTACCTTCACAAGAAGAAACCTGCAGAGAGATCTATACTGCCACAGAAAAATTCTTTAGTATCCAGAGTAATTTGTGTTGTATTAAATTAGAATGTGAAGCTGGTAAGTAAGAATTATTGGACATGGAAATCTCTGTTTACATTAGCAAATAATTTGAAACAACAGGAGCAGATCAAATCAGTTAGTACCATGGTGCTTGCATTGACACTGTGTGCAGTTTTGGTATTTTCCTTAGAACCGTAAAATAACTAACTAAAAGGTATTTCTGGAAGTCTTCTAGTCCAGTCCCTGCTCAAAGCAGGTCTATTTTTGTGTCAGAACAGACTTAAAAAATGGTCCAAAGGATTAGTCATCCATTCAGACTGTAATGGAGATGTGAAGGGTTAGAGCATGTTTGGTGCATACCCCCAGGGGAGCTTCTTGGTTACTTCCTTCTAAAAGAAAACTAGTCCATGCACACTGAGACTCCTCTGTAAACTAGCATAGTGCCTGGTTCAGTGGGGTTGGCCATAAGTTTAATTTCAGAACAGCACTGCTGCTTCAAACCAAAACACTAGTTTGGAAAATAGTTTGAGGTAACCTTAATTAGAACAAAGGCAGCCTAAACAACTCTGGGATTATCTGGTTAATGCAACATTTACATGTGTCTTTGCATGCATTTACCAGTTTGTTTGGGATACTAGTCAGACATCAGCTCAGTAGAATAACACTGTATTTCCCTTTTCTTATTAAAATGCTTTTTCTTTCCTCCATTTTTGAAAGATTCTGTGCGGAGAATCTTTCAAAGAAGGGACAGTTACCTGCTATGATCAAAAATCTTTGAGGTGTTTTGGGCACCTGTGTTCTAGCATCTACCTTTCTTCTCCCTGACCCTTCCTGCTGAGCTTAGAATGGGTTTAAATAGCTGCAGAGTAAGTCTTTAAGGACAGTTGGTTCTTATACACTCTTGCAGGGGCTTGAAAAGAAGGGGGATCAAAGCTATGGGGGAGTGGGCACAGTCAAAGAGGTGCTGTTGGCCCATCTGATACAGTGTACACAACCCCCAGGAGCCAAGCAAGATGTTTTAAGGAAACGTTATCTTTCTGGTGTTATATCTGGAATTCCCCTTTGCTATATTAAGAGTGTTCTAGCATTTTGTTTTTCAAAATTTATCTGAGCATTGGTAAACATTTTCTGATTCATGTAACTGTTTCAGATGTGTTAAAAGTAAGGAAGGGTAGTAGTCCCCTTTCTTTCTGTTTCGTTAAATGTACAAACATATTTATTTAGTGCATTGTTACTCAGAAGGTAGTTGTTATAATAGTTTAAAAATACCCCTGTCAGAAAAATTATGAAGAAATTATATGTAGTTTATATATGTAATCGTCTGCAGGGTGACTCATAGACTGACCCTAATTTTGTTGTCAAGCCTATTTTGTTATTGACTTGAGGAACCATGGAAGCTACAGGAGGAGAGAGTTTTGATCACTTGGCATCTTTGCCAGTATGAGCTTTTCCTAAAGCATATTCTAAAATATTTCATTCTGTCTTTTCTCAAAAACAGTTCTGAAGAACAGGATTTTTTCTGCTCTTCAGGAAATTTCCCCATAAAAGGAGAATGTGTGAAGTGTAGGATGTGCAATTCTTTAAAACTAATTAAAATAAAAGTGCATCACTTTGGTGTAATTACTGTGGAGTTTTTTGGTTATGCAATATCAACCAAAAGTTTCTTTTAATTTACATCTCCAAAATACCTTTTTTCTTCCTCAACCCCACCCTGAACAGTGTATTTTAATGGCAGAGTCAAACCACATGAATGTCCTGAAATGTAAGATTGACCTGTCCAATGGGTAGGTAGAATTCTTAATAATTGCTAGCATACTCAGGTAGCCTGTATTCTACTAAGTCCCTAATCCTAACATTACCTGGCTTTTGGCTCTTGAATTCTAGCTTATCTAGCCAATAGTAAATAAATACTCATGCTGATACTGCCTCTCTGCAAAAGACTTCAGGTTGATTTGTTGTGCTGAAGTTTTTTTACTTTTTTTTTTTCCCCTAACCTGGATACTACAAAAAGTGTATACAGAGTGACTGTATTGTTCATTAAGTAAGCTATGTATGTAGTAAAAGCTGGGCAAATCTCATTTCACTTTACATAATACTCACCCGATTTATTGACAGCTGTGTCCCTCAGACGTCTGTTGATGTTGTTACTGTGTTTTGATAAAATTTCTATATACATCCTCTCCTCCTACTAGATGTAACTAATTCTCCTTACATGTTCATTTTGTCCTTGCAAGCATTTTTTGGCTCTGCATATCTTTTTGACTTCTCACCTAATATTCATTTTCCTCAGATTGTTAAGCAAGAACTGAAGGCATTTGATTTTTAAATTAAAGGGATTATTATTTAGCTGAGAATGAAACTGAGTACAGTTATCAATATTTGCTTGTCAAAAGAGTAAATGTTTCTTTATTTTTGAAAATATAAATTCTTTATTTTACATTTATTATTAGTTCTGTTAAAAATAAGCATTGATACCTTTTTACTTTCCAGGCCTTATGTGTTACATTAGTATAAGAATATGAATGAAATAAGAGTTATAGGAAGTGGTAATGTCTTTATTTCATCAGTGACATAGCTGGAGAAAAGATGCCATTCGAGGCACACACCTTCTTGTTCAGATTCCTATTTCATACCTTGCCTTGACTCGCTCAATTTATGTAACTGGATTTATAGCCCAGTCTCAAGCAGAGGGCCAGGATTCAATGGCTCAAATAGCTGCTGTGGTTTGAGGGAGGTTGTTTAGAGAAACAATGATACAGGCAGTTAATAAAATCACAAATACGTGGCAGTCAGATAATCAAACTCCTTTTCTTCCACCACATACAACTACTCTTTTTTTCCTATTAAATATCTGTCAGTATCCACTTTCTCTGAAAATATATGCTTAGTGATATAGCCGTTTCTGTCTGATTATTGAGTTCCATTTGCCACTTACTTGGTGTGCATGTTTATAATGCATATGTACATTTTACGTAGTAGCTATATACTATACTGTGCATTGTTATGCTATGTGTAACCACACCTTAACAAGCATAATTAACTTGATGTTTCAAAAAAGCAGAAACTCAACATTGGCTTAACTACTACCATGTAGAAGCATTTTCAAGCCCATGTGTGACAACCTCAGATATTCTAATACAATTTTTAGTTATGACTACCATAGTGAACTTGTAAAATATATACAAAATTTTGAACTTCAAACTTTTGGGGTTTTATGGCAGCCACAGAAGTAAAAAAAGACATTTCCCTTTCTTTTTCTCACACAGAACACAATACATCTTTTTTAGAGCCTTGTCACACATATTTAGTAAGGGAGGTAGACTTATTTCTTGTTTCATTTGAAGAGAGATTCAGGTATGTGTTAGTTCTTTACAGCTTTGCTTAAAACTCTACATTTAAATTATTATTACTACTACTACTATATAGATGATACTGTATTTCTTATGCTGGAAGTTTGTGTGTGCTGCTCAAGAACAGTGTTTCCATTTCTTATTTATCTACAAATACTATCTGCTTTTAGGCCAGCACTGTCCTTGGTTTTGTGGCAGGACACCTTACAGCTTAATTTCTTTCAAATATTGTTTTTTCTTGACACTGCAGACAGGTTCTAAATAAAGACGTATTTGTCTCCAAGTTCTATTCATGTGATACTGTCCAAAGCTGTAGGGAGTGACTGTTCTCACCCTACAACAGGGCAGCAGCCATTCATTGTAGCTGGTTCATGGTGAAGAAGGTAGTACAGAGGACTGCCTTCCTCTGATTTCTGGACTTAAAGCTATGTCTCTTTTGTGGGTTTTTTTTTTTTTTTTTTGTGTATGTACGTACATGTCTGCAGTGAATTACTTTCCTTTGGTTGTTTTTATTTGTCTTCATTTGTGTGTACCTGTCTGCCAGCTCTGTTTGGAAAGAATTTTACTTCAGTAGTATGCATAGTATTCAAGCTTGGTCTCTCCACTTTTAGCCCATACAATTCACCAAAGCGGGAGGGTAGACCTCCTCAAGGTCTTTTCTGAGCTCATCTGAGCTGGTGCAATTTGAGGTCTTAAATTTAAACCTTTCTGTATCACCACTTCTAGGAAGGCCTACTCATTCCTGCTGCAAGCTCTGGCAGTAGGGCAGAATCCTTCTTAAAAGAGGGAGAAAGGCTGCAAGTCTGGCAGCTTCTTCTTGTACTCCCAAGTGAAATAACTCTCAAGGGATAATCTCCTTGCATATGGAACAAGCAGTTTCCATCAGCAGCAAGAACTTCACATTAGCAGCAGAATTCCAATGCAGATAACCTCTCTGGAGGACAAAAATTAGGAGATCTCATTGTGTAGTTTCTGTCTTTATCACCAGTTTGGTGACCTACTTCCTCATCAAAGCAGAACTCCAGAACAATTCTGATCACTGTGTTCTGCCATCATCAGGGACAGGATAAGCTCTTCCCAGTCAACAGGAAACAAAATCTAGCTCTGTGCCCCTTCCACAACTCTAGCATGGGTTATTTATTTAGGCATTAAGTCCCTCCTCCTCCCTCCTGCACCATTATTGAACAGTATAAACACTGTAAGAAGAATTAGAAGAGAAGAAATAAAATTGGTGGAGAGGCTATAACTAAATTATAAAACACTTCTATTGTTGAGAAAAGCATCTCATGCTGTCTATCTGCTTTTGTGATCCCTTTCATCCAGCTGTACTGATGGCTGCATATTTGTCAACCTCAGTAATTATGGTGGTGTGCTTTTGGTCATGGTGACTAGTTACTTTCTTTGCCATCTGCACTCTTCTGTAGACCAGCAAGCAGCTGTTCTTCAAATGATCTGTTTATAGAACATGATTGCTATTATGGCATCTGATTAAAGACTAACTGAATTAAACACAAGGACCTGACAGTCATCGAAGGAACAGTGATAGGTGGAGGAAGGAAAGGAACCTAACAAGGGAGGAATGGAGCACGCTGAACTGGCTGCTCCTGAGACCATGAAAGGAAGAAGATTAGATTGTTCGTGGTGTGAAATCCAACAAGACGAGTCAGCAGAAATCACTTCTTGCAGACTAAGGGCATTATTGCCTAAAGGGGTGCAGGACTTAGAGGATTTGGAGGAAGGAGAGAATTTTGGACTCTCTTTTTTTTTTTTTTTTTTTTAAAAAAAGGAGGCTTGTTATGGGATGTTTAGTGGAGGGGACATAGGAGGGGAAGGAGAAGGATCGAGGAACAGGTGGAGAAAATTGGGGTAAAATAGGCATAAAAGGGTCTGATAAGTCCAGTGCTTGATCACCACAACCTATCTTGTATTCTTATTAAATTTGGTTTCTGTACGAGTGCACAACCTTTTCTGAATCTGTGTGAGCCGTTAGCCAGCTTAAGGTAAAACTAGTAAGCAAGTACAATAAGAGGTCTGTGTGTCAGCTGTTGGAGAGAGCGAGAGGGACCGTGGAACTGAGGGACCAGTGCAGCTGGCTGCCAGTTGCTGGCAAGACCTGTATTTTCTGTGTGTGCGTGTAAACTGCTAGCAAACTTCAAGCTGACAGGCAGGGGGCTGGCACCTTGGAAGGATGTGAAGTCTAAGCTGGTGAATGGTTAAGAGGCCTAAGGTTCAGACCTGGATATCAGATGGACTTAAAGTCCACAATGATTTTTGAGGGATCAGTGGTTGTTGAGTGTACTTGTGAGTCAAGAAAGTGAGGGTCTTTGACAAGTGAACTTCAGACCTGATCAGCTGGAGGGCACAGCCAGGTTTGGATTGTCTGTTCTGCTTGTGTGACCCAAGTACTCTGTGTTTATGTGGGTGCTGGTAAAGGTGCTGCTCTCCACTCACTTGTATGGCAGGCTGTGTGTGTGTGTGCATGCCTATTGGGAATACATGATCTGCCTTTCTCCTGCCTGGTCTTGGAGGAGCAGAACCACAGCAGGCTCCCGTCTTTTGACCTGGGATGAGAGGAGTCCCCTGGTATTAAAGACTACCAAATTTCACTCTAGCAGACTGGGAAGAACTCTTCCTGTGGGTCCAAATTTCCCTGGATTTGGTTACCTGTAGCAGTCCCAGGTTTCCTCACCTGCAGTGTCAGTGCCAGCTAAGAATTCACAGGCAGTACAGAAACTCTGTGGCAATTTTAGAGTTGCTCTGAACTAGCACACAGCCTCGTGGATATTTTCCAGTGCCTCAGAATTTTCATTTCCTCCATCATCAGCCTCCAGGGACTCCTTTCACCTAGTGTGGCAGAAATGCATTTCCAGTGTAACAGCCTCCAAGTGAATTTGATAGAAAAATCTTCCATTCCCAGAGGTAAAGAGGTAATACCAGTTTTTGTCTGCTCAGTTGAGTCCTCCTTTGCTGGTCACTTCAATACCTATAAAAAAGCCCTAAGCATTCCAGGTCATGATTTTCAATAAAGGACTTGAAACGTATTGCCAAAAAAATTTATGTTTTGATGTGCAAAACTGTAACATGACTGGTGAATATTTCAGTGTTGACAAAACTGTATATATGAACAATTCAGGCACATCTAATCCTTCTATTTTTCAGGATTTTTGCCCCTTATATTTTTGCAGAATTTCAGGAAAGACTGATGCTCTAGTATAGCAGAAAATAAGTATTCTTGTTTATAGTCTTTGTAAGATTTCAGGATAGCTGCCTGTTCAGTACTCACGTTTGTGGCTGTTATTTCTGGTTGCAATTTATACAGGCCTCCCTAAAAGACTAATTCATTATTGAGGACCTGTTTGTTCACAGAGATTGCCTGGAAATTGTTCTGCTGAAGATTCTTGTGCAGCTTTGAGGTTAGTACAGTGCGCAACTTTGGATGAATTTAAAGCAAGTGCATCTGATTTTCACTTGGTGAGGTAGCAGCCAGACAGTCTTGCGTGTAAAGCCTGCAACTAAGTTGAAACCATTTACTGCTTTATGACAATTTCCTGAATTTGACTAGTAACAGTACCAAATAAAATCTGAATTGTTCTTCCAAGTTGGGAGCTTTAGGGCAATGTGTGTGCAAGAATGTTGTGCAATTTTCTCACTCTTTTCCTGTTTACGGACACCTCCTTCCTCAAGTGGGGAGCACTCTACATAGTTAAGGATTCAAGATGTTTGCATTTGGGGAAGAATGTATGTAATTTCAAAGCTAAGGCATCTGTCCTTACCTGTCACTTATTTTTGTTGTGTGTTGTAAAACTGCATACTCACATAGTCAACGATGTTGTCTGATGTTACGTTTCTCACTTATAGGCTAGCACAATATTACCCAACCAGTTTCTCACGTAGAAGCAGCATCTCATCAAACATGCAGATGGAGTGCCTATCTTTGGATTGTACAGAAAGAAACAAACTTTTTTTTCCATGTTTGTGTTTGGGAAGCTTTAGATTCTTTGGCTGACCATCTCAGTTGCTGTCAGTTTCTAGATTATGATTGAGAGATATTTAATAGTATCGTCTCTCTAGGTTTTGGGACTACAGATGCTCTGAAGAGGCTTTTTACTCCACAGATAAGATTTCTCCAGTCCAGAAACATTCATTCCTCTTTGAAGAGTACTGCCAGTTGGTTTTCTGAACCTGTGACAGAGAAAGTTTATAAAAATTGTTTCCTCACACAACATGAGAGAGACTGAGAGACTTCTTCCTTCCAGGAATAGTTCAGGTGGTTTGGTATCAGACTATTTTGACCTGCATCCCTTGATTTGTCAGGCCCAGAATTCTATCTGTTTCTAGATTTTATCTGAATGCACTGACATCCAAAGTCAGCATCTACATTGCAGCATGTTTCATCGGATAGTTTGGATGCTGGTGGGGTCTTGGAGTTATAATTAAATTTGTTTCCTGACTAGGGTTGTTCATAGCAGACGACAGTCTCGACGAGGATTAAAGAGTCAAAATTTGTGATTTGATATTCTGTCTGCCTCGGTTTCCTTTTCTTACTTTCGTATGGGAAATTTTAGACTACTTGTGTCTTGAAAAGTTAATTGTTTGTTAGCTCAGTTGAAGCTCAATTATCAACTGTTTCAGCTTTACTTTATTCTCTACAGTATTTTCCGTTTCTTTCTTTCATTCAATTACTAAATGATTTCTGAAGAGTCTAATTAGTGTTTTTCCCCTCTAATTAAGGACCTCAGTTCCACAATTTAAACCCTTACCAGAAAACCCTTTGAGTCTTTTCTTAATCTGTTCCATCTTCCATTTATCAATAAAATAGCTCATTGCTGATATAAGGGCACTTTTAATAGATCATGGAATCATAGAATGATTTAGGTTGGAAAAGACCTTTAAGATCATCAAGTCCAACCGTAAACCTAATACTGCTAAGTTCACCTCTAAACCATGTCCCTAAGCACCTCATCCACATGTCTTTTAAATACCTCCAGGGATGGTGACTCCACCACTTCCCTGGGCAACCCGTTCCAGTGTCTGACAGCCCTTTTGGTGAAGAAATTTTTCCTAATATCCAGCCTAAACCTCCCCTGGCGCAACTTGAGGCCATTTCCTCTTGTCCTGTCACTTGTCACTTGGGAGAAGAGACCAACACCCATCTCTCTGCAACCCCCTTTCAGGTAGTTGTAGAGAGCGATGAGGTCTCCCCTCAGCCTCCTCTTCTCCAGACTGAACAAACCCAGTTCTCTCAACCACTCCTCTTAAGACTTGTGCTCCAGACCCCTCACCAGTTTTGTCGCCCTTCTCTGGACACACTCCAGCACCTCAATGTCCTTCTTGTAGTGAGGGACCCAAAACAGAACACAGGATTTGAGGTGCAGCCTCACCAGTGCCAAGTACAGGGGGACAATCACCTCCCTGCTCCTGCTGGCCACACTATTTCTGATACAGGCCAGGATGCCATTGGCCTTCTTGGCCACCTGGGCACACTGCTGGCTCATCTTCAGCCGGCTGTCAACCAACACCCCCAGGTCCTTTTCTGCGGGGCGGCTTTCCAGCCACTCGTTCCCAAGCCTGTAGCATTGCATGAGGTTGTTGTGACCCAAGTGTAGGACTTGGCGCTTGGTCTTGTTGAACCTCATACAGTTGGCCTGGGCCCATGGATCCAGCCTGTCCAGATCCCTCTGCAGAGCCTTCCTACCCTCGAGCAGATCAATACTCCTGCCCAACTTGGTGTCATCTGCAAACTTGCTGAGGGTGCACTCGATCCCCTCATCCAGATCATCAATAAAGATACTAAACAGAACTGAGCCCTGGGGAACACTGCTTGTGACCGGCTGCCAACTGGATTTAACTCCATTCACCACAACCCTTTGGGCCCAGCCATCCACCCAGTTTTTTACCCAGTGAAGAGTGCACCCATCCAAGCCATGAGCAGTCAGTTTCTCCAGGAGACTGCTGTGGGAGACAGTGTCAAAGGCTTTACTAAAGTGTAGGTAGACTATATCCACAGCCTTCCCCTCGTCCACTAAGCTGGTCACTGTGTCATAGGAGATCAGGTTAGTCAGGCAGGACCTGCCTTTCATGAAACCATGCTGACTGGGCCTACTTGCCTGGTTGTTCTGTACACGCCATGTGATGGCACTCAAGATGATCTGCTCCATGACTTTCCCCAGTACCGAGGTCAGGCTGACAGGTGTGTAGTTTCCCAGATCCTCCTTCCGGCCCTTCTCGAAGATGGGCATCACATTTGCTAACCTCCAGCCCACTGGGACCTCCCCGGTTATCCAGGACTGCTGGTAGATGATGGAAAGTGGCTTCGTGAGCACTTCCGCCAGCTCCCTCAGTACCCTTGGGTGGATCCTATCCAGCCCCATAGACTTGTGGGTGTCAAAGTGGGGCAGCAGGTTGATAACCATTTCCCCTTGGATTGTGGGGGCTTCATTCTGCTCCCCGTCCCTGTCTTCCAGCTCAGGGGGCTGGGTACCTGGACAACAACTGGTCTTACCATTAAAGACTGAGGCAAAGAAGGCATGAAGTACCTCAACCTTTTCCTCATCCTTTGTCACTATGTTTCCCCCCATATCCAGTAAGGGATGAAGATTCTCCTTAGTCTTCCTTTTGTTGTTAATGTACTTACAGAAATATTTTTTGTTGTTTTTTACATCTGTCACCAGGTTAAGTTCTAGCTGGGCTTTGGCCCTTTTAATTTCCTCCCTGCAAAATCTCATGACATCCTTGTAGTCCTCCTGAGTTGCCTGCCCCTTCTGCCAAAGGTCATAAACTCTCTACTTTTTCCTGAGCCCCAGCAAAAGCTCCCTGTTCAGTCAGGCTGGTCTTCTTCCCCACCGACTGACCTTATGGCACATGGAGACGGCCTGCTCCTGCACCTTTAAGACTTCCTTCTTGAAGAGTGTCCAGCCTCCCTGGACTCCTTTGCCCTTCAGGACTGCCTCCCAAGGGACTCTGTCCACCAGGCTCCTAAACTGGCCAAAGTCAGCCCTCTGGAAGTCCAAGGTAGCAGTTCTGCTGACCCTCCTCCTTACTCCTTTGACAATCCAAAACTCCATGATTTCATGATCACTGTGCCCAAGATGGCCTCCCACCATCGCATCCCCCACAAGTCCTTCTCTGTTCACAAACAACAGGTCCATCAGGTGCCTTCCCTAGCTGGCTCACTCACTAGCTGTGTCAGGAAGTTATCTTCCACACAGTCCAGGAGCCTCCGGGACTGTTTCCTCTCTGCCTTAGTGTATTTGAATCAGGCATCTGGTAAGTTAAGTCCCCCATGAGAACAACGGCTAGCGATTGTGAGACTTCTCCCAGCTGCTCATAGAAAATTTCATCTGTCTCCTCATCCTGTTTGGGTGGTCTGTAACAGACTCCCACCATGATGTCTGCCTTGTTGGCCTTCCCCCTGATCCTTACCCACAGACACTCAACCCTATGGTAACCACTGTTAACCCCTAGACAGTCAAAACACTCCTTGACATACAGGGCTACCCCACTGCCTCTCCCTCCTTACCTGAGGCCATTCTTAGAACTTGTTGCAAATTGTAACCTAAGGTTATACTGGAATGTGGTTTGTTTGTTTTTCCGTAAAACTAAAAGTTTAGAATTACTCATCTTACTTCTGATGACAAGGAAAGATCCTCTATGAGGATTTGTTTACATTTATTGCACATTCAAGGGGTTGTATTTCAACACAGACAGTTTCCAATTGGATAACTGTATATGAATGTGCTGTAAGGTAGTTAAAAAAGGCAGTATTTGCTTTGATTAGAGCTCGTTAAGCCAGCACTCAGCTATATCAGTGGCATTTGTCAGAATCTTGCCAGTACGTAATGTTTGTAAGGCTGCCAGTGGAGCTCCATTCACATTTTGAGTGCTAAACACTGTCATTGAAGTTGAGAAAATAATGCCACCTTTGAGAGAGCAGTACTTTAATTAGATGGAGACTGTGGGACTACATTTGCTGATTTAGCATCAGCAAGGTGCTGCTGAAAACTGCCCACATAGCGAATGTGCGTACAGACTAACTACTCATCCAAATGCATTGTCTGTATGTGCAAACCCTTCCCAATCTCTCTCCTTCCTGTTTAAATTTTGGATCACTAGATTGAGAGGGGAAAGACATACTCCAATCCTTTCATGACTGTGATGTACCTAGAAGGGAGTGGGATTTGAAATGTTCCTTCTGGATCTTCTGTGATAGCTTTGTTTTCACAGTGTTTGTAAAACCCTTTTTCCCTTGGTCCCCTGGCAGCTTTTGACACCTGCTGTACTCTTCATTCCCATTGCTATTACATAGGTTCACTGAATGACTGCACTTCTTCTGTTGGTGCAGTCATCCAAAACTGACTTTTGTTCCAGATATGGGAATACAAGATTCAAGATAAAATCTCCACCTAAGTCTTAGCGCAGCTTTTGAAAGTTTGAGTTTTGGATGATGCTTAAGTACAATGCTTATGGCTGTGATAAAACATCTAAACACAGCAGGAGCAGAAATGAGCCAAGTTGAATCAGCTCTGGTTCTAGCATTTGCCAGAGTCCTTCAAGACTGTGTTTCTCTTTAATCCTCCATTATTTCCAGAATCTAGGAATTGAAGAGCCACTCTTTATTGCTTTGGTATGGGTTAGCTGAGACTTTTGTCCCATTGCCCACTAATAGTAAATGATTCTTTCCCACACACAGTCGTCTTCAGAGTTTCCAGTGTCTTCCCCTCCCTCTTCCCTGGTGTCTCAACTGCAATATACATTACTGCAGCTCTATATTAAAAACACCTTTTATATTCACATTACTTCTGTTAGCCTTAGAGAAGGCTTTGAAGGATTCAGTCCTAGAAGATTGACCTGCCCTGTGCTATCTTATCCTAGACAAGGCTGAGGATTCATCTGGTATTTTTACCATGGGTGATTTTTTACTTTCATGTCAGCCGATACACAAACTTGCCTCCCATTTTTCCCTGTACTTCTGATCTCCGGGATTTGTAGTGTATGTTAGGCAATGGTTGAAAGTAGAGGAGAAGTAGAGGAGGAATTGCATGAACATGAATTCTGTTTAGGCAAAATTTCTGATCTCAAATGCTTTGAGAATGAATGCCCATTGTTTAAAAGTGCGTATGAAAAACTGATCTCAAGTAACTGTTGTTGTTGGACAGTAGTTTTGTTTTCTGCTCGTTCTCAGGTAACATGCCTAGAACTAGAAACCAGTTGCAAGGGCTCTTGATGCATCTTTTGTTTTAAATATTATAATAGGATAAATAAATTATTTGACTGGTTCATGTGTAATTTGTAAGATATTCTAGGAGACCTTTTTTTAAGTTCTCAGATGCAAGCAATCAACTTATTTTACAGAAAAAAATGATTGCATAACAGTAAGAAAACTCATGATGAAATGTTTTGACTGACTTCAGCACATCTATGGCAACAGAGTAAACGGTGGTCCTTTTGGGGTGAAACAGTGAATTCTTCTTTGAAAGAACATGTATATGCACATCCTCCCTGTAAATAGAGCATGCCTGCAATCACTTGAACTGAAGACACTTAGCTTTAGCTGTGCTTGAAGCAAGCTTGCTCATACTTTAATTGGAGAAGAAGAAAATCATGAGAAGGAAGTTTGCCAGTGATGCTGAACTATTCAAGGTAATAAAAAAAAAATCAAGGCTAACAGGAATTGGAGGAATCAAGACTGATTAAGCATGCAGTGAAGTGGCAGATGGAATTCAGTGTAAATGAATGTAGTGAGGTGCATGGAGGAGCAATCCTCTATAACTATCAACTATTACCATTTTTGGAAAGTAGTTTGAGAGTCATAATAGATCTATAAAAATACTAGCCTCAATGCTTAGTAGCTACCAAAGAGGCAAACAGTGTTAGTCGTTACTAAGAAAAGCACCAAGAATAAAACAGAAATTATCATCTTGCATCAATTCAGCTCTGGCATATTTTCAATTGCTACACTGCCAGATATATTTAATGCTACTGCAGAGATATAAATAAATATTCATACATGCATACACACCCCAAAACAGGAATTACTGTTATGGGTGTCCATTGTAAGCTGATAAATAATCCTTCTCTTTGCTTTAAGTATCTCCCATTTATTTTTTATTTCCATGTTTTCAGCCTATCATAAAATGCAAATTTAAGGTATCACAGAATCACAGAATCACTAAGGTTGGAAAAGACCTGTAAGATCATCAAGTCCAACCATAAAAAAAAAAAAAAACAAAAACCAAAACCACCCACAAACCACAAAATACACCACAACCCACACCAAAACAACCCACCCACACCACACAGCACCATGCCCATCAAGCCACATCCCACAATGCCACATCCACACGCTCCTTGAATAGCTCCAGGGAGGGTGACTCTACCACCTCCCTGGGCAGCCTGTTCCAATGTTTCACCACTCTCTCAGTAAAGAAATTTTTCCTAATATCCAACCTGAACCTCCCCTGGCGCAACTTGAGGCCATTTCCTCTTGTCCTGTCGCTAGTCACTTGGGAGAAGAGACCAACACCCACCTCTCTGCAACCCCCTTTCAGGTAATTGTAGAGAGTGTTAAGGTCTCCCCTCAGCCTCCTCTTCTCCAGACTGAACAAACCCAGTTCCCTCAGCCGCTCCTCATCAGACTTGTGCTCCAGACCCCTCACCAGCTTCGTCGCCCTTCTCTGGACATGCTCCGGCACCTCAATGTCCTTCTTGTAGTGAGGGGCCCAAAACTGAACACAGTATTCGAGGTGCGGCCTCACCAGAGTCAAGTACAGGGGCACGATCACCTCCCTACTCCTGCTGGCCACACTATTTCTGATACAGGCCAGGATGCCGTTGGCCTTCTTGGCCACCTGGGCACACTGCTGGCTCATATTCAGCTGGCTGTCGACCAACACCCCCAGGTCCTTTTCTGCGGGGCGGCTTTCCAGCCACTCGTTCCCAAGCCTGTAGCATTGCATGGGGTTGTTGTGGCCAAAGTGCAGGACCTGGCACTTGGTCTTGTTGAACCTCATACAATTGGCCTGGGCCCATGGATCCAGCCTGTCCAGATCCCTCTGCAGAGCCTTCCGACCCTCCAGCAGATCAACACTCCCACCCAACTTGGTGTCATCTGCAAACTTGCTTATGATACAATGTTTTCAGTAAACTGTCTGCAGAGTTTTCACTAAAAATCACCTGTTTAACTATAAACAAGCAGGGATTTATCTGATTAAGTATGAAAGGAAAAATAAGAGCAAAGTAAGTTTTCACCCATTTCTGCCTTATCTTCACTGGCATTCTAAAACAGATTGCATTTTCAAAGTTCCTTTATTTTCTTTTCTGGCTTCTATGGAGCTTTAACTAGCTGTTTTGAATATGTAGGACTTAGTCGTCTCGGGTTTGTAACACAGCTTCTGCAGCCACGTAAAAGCACTGCAAATACAAAACTTGGGGAAGTATAGAACTTAAAATCTTGGGAGAGATTCCCTTCACTTCCTGCTGGCATGATGTTGAAATAAAACTGCTGAAAGAAATCTTTTGCATTGTGGAGTAAGACAAAGATGCTAGTTACAATTTCTTCCAGAAAACAGTTTTAAGAAGTTAGATTTAAGAAGGAGGGATGTAGGATACAAGTTAGATGAATCTGAAGAAAGTAGATAAGAAATCTGTGCAGAAAAGGAATCCTGCAAAAGACTAGCTGGCTGTCAGTATTCAAGTAAATACTGAATAAATAGGAGCAACTTGCTAAAGTGGTACCTAGTTTCTTTCTCTAAACTATATTGTTTACACATCAAAGGCTAACACAGAAAACCGAGGAATGGTGTAAAATGTAGTATCATCTAATGATCATTTTGAAAGATGTACTAATGATTTGTAAAAACAGGAATTATACCTAGTACTAGAAAAGAGAATTAGTGGATGATCAGAAGTTTCTAAAAGTAATTAAATGGACAGTCTAGAAATTAAAATTTTCTATTAAATTAATGGAATCATATAAGTGGGTTTCAAAATTTAGACATGACAGTGTATTAACTTGATTTTACAAATATTTTCTATTCTATTTTGCAGAATGAAGAGAAGGCATCAGTCAGTTTTCCCTCACTTCTTAGCCATATGACTTCTTCTTTCTTAAATCATCCTGTAATTCTAATGTCAACATACGCAGATTCAGGTGTCCCAGAGATGCTAAATACTTTTTCTCCACTCATGTCATCCATGCCTTGTGACATGCATATAGTCAATTTGAGGACAATCCAGTCAAAGGTAAGGTCAAACCACTATTTTTTAGAAACATGGTACAGTCTAATCAAATACTTTATTTCAGGAAAGTAATTTGTGATATTTTTTTTTTTTATTATTATATGATAAACTGTTATGAATAGTTTTTGTTAATTCTGCAAGAACTAGAGACTTGTGTCAGTCTGAATAACATGAAATACAGGAATTGTTTTTTCACAAGATAATAATATTCATAGTGCATTATTCTGTCTCTGAAGGGGGCACATTTCAATGCATTCCCAAAGTTTTAAGAGCAGAAGGGTTCATATGCTTTGGCCTCTTCTGTATTAAGAAGAATTAAACTTAAGGTCATTAGACTTTGTTCTGAGTACAATAATTTGTGTTTTTAATAAAACGTATGGTATTAAACCCATCTGATTCCATTTGGAAGACTTAAAGAAAATCTACCACATCTTAACATCCATAGAATAAATTGTTAAAATATTTTTAAGCTGAAATACAATACCTATTTTAATTATTCTAACATCAGCTTACAATCTTTGGTTCTTGTGACACTGTTTTCTGGTACATTTGCAAAATAAAACACCAAAAAAACCCAAACATAAAACATGTTCTGTTCTCAATATTTTTTTTCCTTGCAAAGGAACTTACACAATTGTAACAACCATAATTCAATCTTCCATTCGATTAAACTATAGCAGTAGAACTGTTTGTGCATCCTTCTGCCACCAGCTCTTGTATATACTCTCTTCAGTTTTTCAACACCTTTTAAAATGTGGGTATATGAACTTTATGCTGTATTGCAATATCACTCACCAGTGCTGTTACCATAGATTAAATCCCTTTTTAATTCTGCCATACTTAGATACAAACCACAGTTGTCCCTTCTCCCTTAGACTCTCCATGGTGGCTGAGGTAGAACTGCTCATCTGTAATAGTCTCAGATTACATTCAGAATATCTGCAAAACTTGCCATTAGCTACTGTTTTACCATATAGTTATTCATTTTCAGTCTTAATTCTTATTTGAAAACTTAAAGAATCACTTTACTTTCTCACACATTCTCTGTTAGTAGTTCAATCTCATGTATACTCCTTCAGCTTTGACTGTTTCTTATTTTGAGTTTCAAGTGGAGTAACTCTTGATTCTGTGGGTCTTAAGCCTCTGAAGAGTTAGGAGGAAGGTTCGTATTGAATTAAATCTTCATGTGAACTGTATGTTCCACACTTCACTGTAAAATCTTTTTATTTACCTCAGCCGGCTTGGCACCACCTGTTTGCTTCAGTATGTCAAGTTCAGGGGCAGACCTTCATGAACATGCCAGCTCTCCCTTTTCGAGGCCTAAACTTCTTCCTCCCCTTATTTATATCATGTGGCCATGAAACCTGTGAAATGCAAGGCTGGCTCTCTGTCTGCTGTTTTGAGTTCAATTTTACTATTTATAGGTGAATTCTACAATTTTATCTGGGCTATACCAGTCCCACTATCCCAGTCAATATAAGATTGTTTGAGGCTATGATCTTTTCCATTTCCACATCTGTGTATTTTAATGATTACTTCATTGACAGTTTGTCAGCTTGCAGCATTACTTTCTGCACTTCAGAGTGAAAGTTACCAGTAGTCATAGGATAGGAGCACTGTAATAGGTAGAGAACAGTTCTTCCCCACAGCAGAAATGGTGCTATGCCTTGCAAAGAATTTCTTGCATGCCAAAATGGCCTTTTTAAATCTCTCCTCACTTTCTGCTTCCTTTCTCCATCTTCCGAGAATTTGAATGACAAGTGTCATAATTCTGGCTTATTGATGCAATGCAATTTTTTCTAGAAATGTAGACTATTTCTCCGTTGCTTTAGCTGTTGAAGTTGATTTTCAAGAAATTATAGCATTACAATTTCACATAAAAGGGTACCAAATTAAAATGAAGTATTATTAATATTTAAGGTAGAAATCAGAATACATGAAATTGCATTAAAGCATAAATGAGAAAAAATTTAAGGGAATTCCTAGTTTCCCTTTCAACTCTGCTCCTCTCAGAGGGAAGAATATTGCTATTGTTGTAAGACGTGTGGTCTTGTTGTGGAAGAGTCCGACACCTTTGGAATGTGGAAATTTAAAGAAATTATTAATAGAGCTCCAGTTTTTAAGTTGCTTGACAGAGATTTTACCTACTGACTGGGCCTCAAGATTTAAAAACTTAGTACATTTGTCCCTTTATACTAAATATAAATACATATTTTTGTCACGTTGCTTGAACTTTTCGATGCATGTCTGTTAGCTTACAGTAATCAGATAAAAAAGTGTTTAAATGGTTTTTATTTCTCATCCAAATTTTAGCAGCATTGCCCTGGGATGCTGTTTATGAGAAAGCCTAGCAAATTTTTTTTTCCATCTAGAAGCCTGATGCGAGAATCTCATTTTGTTTCTCGGAGATCAAAATCAAATCAAACTTTGGCAGCTCTTCCAAGAGAGGCAGACAGAGATTTGATAGTACAGTAGTTAGGGAATTTTTTTCATATAACACTGCTGTGAAGTTTTACAAGATTAAGGATATTGTTGTTTTTTGAAAACTGAAAAACTTGTTACAGGTTTTCATGCAGTTAGCATGGTCATGTTTAGAAGGGGTATTTGATGTAAATTAGTTTCATCCTTGGTTTGACATTCCTTAGGCTTACATACCTAGAGATGCCTAGGCTAATTTACCTAGAGATGGTGTTAGAAGAGGTAAGTTAAAATAGGCGCAGAGGCTGTGGCAACTTGCTCAGTCTTACACCTGCTTTGATAATAGGTTAGAACAGCTTGATTTATTACACAACAATGCTATGTGCGTGATAAAGTCCTGGGAATTCTAAAAGGTTGACTGCTGTATCATAGATGTTTATGCTTACCAAAACTCATTTCTTGAAGGTGTCATTAATTGTTTATTGCCTTTCTGTTTTAAATCTTTTGAATCAAGATTATATATTATTTTAAAAACTTAAGAGGTGAAATATTCATGCCATCATTTGAAACACATAAACGCATTTGTTAATGCAGATGACCATAAAATAATTCCACTGTAACAGACGAAGTGTTCATACCCACTACTGGCTTGTCATTTTTAACATCAGTTTACCTCATAGGAAGTCAGGATTTTGCAGTATGAATTTTTAATAGTTAACTAATCTGATGTTTAGGCAGACGGTCTTATTCTGTGTGCATAAAAATGTCTACTTGTAAGTGCAACACTGTCACTGATGTGACAGTGACACCAAGTCACGTATTTCTTAGCTGGAGATGGAAAATAATTTTGTCACATCATCATTATTACCTTACTTAATGTAGAAAGTGGTACTATTGTTCCAATAACAGGATAAGAACTTTTTCAATCATCAATAATATTAAGTACTGCTAACTTGTTTGAATATGCTGACTGTAGACACCGTTCATTAGTTAAAACCCTGATATTAGGTGGTTATAAGCTAATGTTGTTCATTAAAATCTTCTCGAACTGATTTTGCATAGTTTACAAATCATGAATAAAAGTTTTTACCAGTCAGTGTTTTACTACAAAGTATCTCATTTCAATTCCAAATACTGTTAAGTAAATTTTTACTGTTTTAAATGAGGAACTTACTTAGAAAATGCTAGTATTAAGTTTATCAGTTTACCATTTTTTATCGGAATGAGTACTTAATACTATGAATTTGTCATACTGTCAAGCTGTTCCAAATCTCTTTTATTAGGAGCCTGTTAGATTGACCTCTCTTGTTTGTTACACCTAAAGCATCCCAAAATGCCTAATGCTTGTTGTCATATGTTCCTCCAAGGCAATAGATAACTTGCCGAATTATCAGAAATGAGCCTAACTTATGGTAGGGACTTTTTGGGAAAAAACACCAGGGCAAAAACAAGTAAACCAGAAATAAATTAGAGAAAAATAGCCTGAAGAGCTGGCACAGCTGCAGATAGAACCGTCTTTTTTATGCCCTTATTATATATGTAATAAGATGAAGAGCTGAAGAATGTAAAACAACAACAAAAAAGAAATTAAGTAATGCATCGTATAAAGTAAATGACTAACGTGAGTGTAGCGATACAGCAAACAGCTTGCAGCATGAATGGCATCTTGTCATGTGCCACTCGTGGTGTGAAGATAGCTTGCATGCACATTTATCTATAATGTGAAGAAGAATTTATTTTCTGTTACTCTTGCTGTGTGATTTCATGGGGGTTTTATGTCTTCATGTAAAAGAAAAAAATGAAGTTTTTGTATAAATTGAAGTTTCGCAGCCAGTTCTAGGATATGACTTTGTTTTATGAAGTACATATCAAAACAGGATTCTGATATGAGGCATTTATATGCTATTCCTGTGACTGTTTGTCCTAAGTGATTCTAGTGATTTGGTCCAGACTAGGAAGCTGAGATTGTGGGTCACTCTTGGGTTACTCTTTGATGCCTGTTGAGGCTCAAGAGCCCTGTATGTCTTATCTGTAAACATAAAATTTATTTAATATTTGTATTTTAGTGTACGGTTTCACGTACACCTTAAGCTGAGTTAGATTTTAGGAGGCAGCTTTGGAAAATGAAAGCTTGATGGAACGTAGTCACAATGAGTATTTAAAATGGGCTATTGTAATTATCATATGATTTCTAGTTTGTTTTTGGTTTTGCCATATAATTTTTCTGGGACGCCAATTAATGCAACTGTGATAGCTACACTTAAATTCTGAGTCTGTATATGTGCATCTATTGAGCTTTGAACTTCTTGGTTAACAACTTACATTTGTATTCTGTAGTACTTTGTATATCTAAACTCTCTTCGCTGTTTAGTTCTTTATATGTTTACTCTTACAAACATTAAAAGAAACATGACTGTTCAATCTAGGTTGATTATTTAAGGCATAAGTGGCTCTATCACTGTAAGGTAATGATAATTCTATAAGGTCCTAAAATGTCTTTCTAGCCCTGCTACTTTCTGAGTAATTTTTTGTTTTGTTTGTTTGTAGGTAGATATTGAGCCGTCTGATGAAGCTGCTCTGATTCTTCACAGAAAGGGATTTGACTGTAGATTTTCAAACAGTGACATGGGTCTTCTCTGTTCCACTACTCAGGGAAAGGTATACTGACATTTTATGGGTAGCTTACCTTACAAGTATTGCTGATACTTAAATCAAGTTATAGGTGAAGTCTAGGTAGTTATTTCTCAAGAGTTACACTTTCAGGATAATAGTTAAGTTTATCTTGAAAGCTGAATTCCAATTGATAAAGATACGGATCTGCTGATGTGTGGGAATAACCATTTAAGCATCAACAAGTAAACTCCTAGGTCAGTTTTAATCTCATTAACTTCTTGTAAATGTTGTTTTCATGTAACACGGATCAGTGTTTCTCAAATAATTTTTAATAGTGTTTTAGAACCTCAGTAAGTAAAAAGAGTCAAATTACATATTCTGAAGTGTATCTTTTGAATAGTATTAACATATCCACAAATTATGTGACTGTTACTTTGAAAACCGTTGCTTATTATGCATGTCCTTTGTCTACCCACGCTCACTTACATGACCTACACCATTGCAAATATCTGAGTATTTTGCAATGGCTATAGAATTGGTGTGATACATAAAATTAGGGAATCTAAATTATACAACTTTGTTGTGAGGGTTACAGATGGATTGGATGGTTATTAATCTGTAGAAATTTTGTAATAAAATTACAAAATTTGATTTTGATTTGGGATTTTCTTTAGGCAGAAGAGTAAGTTTTGTTTTGTTTAGAAAATCCAGTATTTCTGATCAGATTTTAATATATTGATTTAACTTACTTGTTTTGAAATGTGGCATGTGAACAGTGCCTAAAAAGATCTAATTTAGTGTATAGCATTTGAGACAGGGCACTTAAAAATATTGATAATCTTTTGGTGTAAGAATTGCTGTGCTGATACCTGGAAGGAGATGTATCATTTGGATTATTGTTCAAGATGAGGCTAAAGTTGATTTCAAGGTATATACTGTATTTTCTAAGTATATTTCTTCTTTTTCCAGATAAAGGTGCATAAACTCTTCAACAAATTCAGAGTGGAAAGTCTTACACCTGCATCTTTATCTTTGATGCATTCACCTCCGGATGCCAGAAATATCAGTGAAATAAATATGAATTCTATGGAGATAAATACATTCCGGATTCGGCTAAGATAAAATCTGTCCTTAATACTCAGATAGAGAAGAGGAATCTGCAATTATATCTCCTCGAAGTTTCACGTGCAATAAGAAGCACATTATTATTATTCCAGCTTCGGGATACTGTGATAAAAACATGCATTCTATAATTTTTTTGACAAACACAGTGAAAAGCCATGTTGCAAGCAACTTTTCTGTTGTTTTGGTTTTGGGTTTTTTTCATAAAATAGCAACATCATTATAAGTTAATGCAACAAGTGAAGACATTTCTAAGGATGTTAACCTCTCAACAGATTAAATCTCAGGTTAAATGCTAACTAATGATGTTTCTGGTATTTTAATTTTCATAAAGAGGGGATTGGATTTTAAACAGCCTTCTTTGCTGATTCTTGAGGAATTTATGTACAAATAATTCAGTGTAGAATGTCCTGATGCAGCTTGGAAATGAAATGGAATAAAATGTTCTTGTGTAGTAGCTAATGTCCAAATATTTGCAATCATTTATATAGATGACAATAATCTGAATTTATTCCACAATTAATTTCAATTTATTCAACGCAAAGGGGATTATTAATTGTGGTAAAATGAAAGCCTGCAGTACTTGTGATAAGTGATGGTAGATTTTAATACTTCTACCATTCACCCGAGTTATGTAAATAGGAAAACATGAACCTACAAAATAATTTTGCAATGGAAATGTTTAATAAAACTCCCATTTTGTTACTTGACACACTGGGATATGTGCAATTATTCCATTATCATGTATGATGAGAAATGTCCATAATTATCATGAATACAGGATTTTTTATAAAACTCATTTAGATACCAATGTTCTCTGAAATGAGTTTTCTATTTCAAGATTACCATATCAAGATAAATGTGCCTTATTTTTTGATACGTCTTGTTACAATTTTGGTGTCTATGTTAATGTTTTTGGGGGAAAGGTAGTTTATATAATACTTAAGCTGTGTATCTCCTATTTGACAATGCTGGCCACACTCTGATCTATGTCCTCCTGCACCAAGTTTGTGCTATCTTATTTCGAACATTTTGACTATTTGAATGTATTAAAATGATGTCATAACATGAAACACAGACAAAAAAAAAAGAACTACTGTAAAGTCTAAATTCAGCTGCTTTCAAAGAAGTTGCAACTTGATGCAGAGAGTTGATAGCAAGCAAGACATAGTTTGCAAACCCATCAAAACACGTGCTTGCATGTCACAGACTGTGGTGACCTGTTGATTCAGAATCACGTGCCTATATTTTAAGCAACATTTTTCAAACTTGCAACCTCACTTACATTGCCAGTGTTCACATTACTGAAGAATGCAGTCTAACTTTTTGCTTTATTTTCACATATTAAGTAATTCATATTTAGCGCTGAAGCCATTCAAGTGTGAAAAATATTTCCCTAAGTAGAGCTGCTGTTTACAGTTAATATATATAAACATGCACTTGAGTATGATCCCATGTCCTAGTCTTCATTTATCTTCATAACTCTTTCTTCTGTCTCTTGCTTATGCTTTACTTTTTCCATGCATCATTGCTTATCTTTAATAGTAATGCATGAAAAGTCATCATAACTGGTAAAAGGATGTGCTATTTTCTAACTCTAATATTGCCTACTGTATTTAATTTCATCATTGTTGTTCCACAGTGTATCAAATTATATTATGGCTATCTTAAAAAAAAAAGAAAGTGAAACTTTGATTTCATGCATTGTCATAGGTTGGATCTTTGTTGGGATTGTGTAGATTTCCCTAATGAATTCAATCCACTGTGTGTTTTGTAATTAATGGAATGCTTAGTATGATCTGGTGCAAGTTATATCAAGAATATAAGAACCACTAACCACAAATGGAAGAATCAAATGGATCCAATAAATGGACGTTTTCATGCAATAAACATGTACTGTAAGTTTTCTTAGCTGTAGTATTTGAAAATACTATTTTTGTTGGAACTCAAAGCTTGGTAGACTTGCCAGCAGAAAATTCTCTTAATGTTTATTTTTGTTGCATCTTCAGAACTAAAATGCTTCAGAGACTTTTATGTGTTCTGTGCAAGAGAGCTTTCAAAGTGCTGTTTCAGTTTTGTTACGCAGAAAGGTAAAATTTTGATGCAATAAAGTTTTAAAGTATTTTGCCAGTTGGAATTGCTTCCAAAAGATGTTTCATATAGCATTGGATCCTTTCTTTTATCATAAACTGTACAATCATGATGCCTGAATCTTCCTTAACCAGCAGATTTAATCTTTGTTCCTTTGTTTTGCATTTTTTGTGTAACAATGTAACAGCCTTCAATTTGTGATCCTTTCCTGAAATCCTTAACTAAATCAAAACTCCAGTCAAAGTCTGATAATAAATTTTACTTTAATTGGTTCAGAATGTGGCTGTCAGTGGGTTTGGTTTCTTTTAGAAATCTTAATGAATTCTTACACTGTATTTGTATTTTTCAGTTAAGGGGGTTTTTTCTGTGCAGTGGCCATCTAATTTAATCATACCATTTTAGTTTCTTCTATTTTTATAGCTGCTGGGTTTATAACTACTGGTTAAGAGGACCAAGCATCCTTACCTTCCAGTATGGTTTTAAAGACAATGCTGTGTAAGAAATAGTTTAAAACCTTGTAATTACTTTCCATACCAGAGTTGTACCTGTATTGAATTTTTTTTTTTACATTCCTTTATCTTGAATGTCTTTGGTTTACTTGCTTATATTGCCTGAAACAAACTGATTTTAATTGAAGGTTTTTGATATTTTCTCTTGAAAGGTTTTATATTTCATGGGGATACGTAAAATAAGATCTCTAATAAAAGATAATGTTACTGTGAGATATGGTCATTGTCATTAATGCCTTAGCCATCGCTAATTTACATTAAAAAAACCATAAAGAGAAACAACAAGTATGCCTTCTTTGAGAAGATTGATGTATCTGTACCTTTTGAGAATGACAATTATCTGTAGTGAGATGAACTCCTGAGGAAAGATGCAATCTATTTCACAGGTGCCAAACAGAGAAGATAGATGCTAACTTCAGAGGTGTAAACATGTGTGAGTGCATAGTGTGGGAAGGGAATGGCTACCTCTTCTTTCACAAAAGAAACCTTGCACTGACTCAGTAGAAAATAGTAGAAGGTGTAAAATTCTAGATTTTTTTTTTTTTACTTGAATTAATCTCATTTCTCTTTTAAACATTTGAGAGTAATGGAATGGAAGCTGGTCTTGTAAATTAAATTAACAAACACACCATTAGAAAATAAAGTCAAAATAACAGTTCAACTGTAATTAGACTGAATGTTCTTAAAATAATATAATACTAATGTCATATATAATTACAGCATATTATAAGTTGAACAGGCATAGATTCATTACAGGTTTGCTTCCTAAAGTGCTGATGGAGCTTGAGCATAGTAAGTTGCAAAGACAATTAGTATAAATTTCAGTCAGTGCCTGAAACTATTTGATGTTGGACTAGATAGTCCTCACTATAAATATAAAAGTATACATATACACATACTATGTAAATCCCCATGATTTTAAAGCTGATGTTTCAAGATAAAAGTATGTAACATCCAACTGCAGCAGGTAACAATGGGTATGAGTCCAACTTAAAGCACTCCTTCACCTTTTTGAGGTCATCCTTCCCTGGGATCCATTACTGACAGCATGACCATCTGGATTGAACATACTCCACTAATTCCAGTTACCAATGAAGACTCCTTTTACTTTTTGAAATTAACTAGATTTGATATATACCTGTCCATTGTGTTTTAAAATAGCAGGTGCTAGATCTCTTTAAACATCTTTACTGATACTGACAATAAAATACATTGCTGAGATTTAACAGGTTATCTGACTTGTGATGAGTTGTATATATGACAAAATATAAAATATTCAATTTGTTGTTTCATTTATTTTAGGATAACTACTCTGTCATAATAATTAAGAATTTGCAACAACAAAAATCAGCCAAAGGTATTAATTTTGTATTCTAAAAGAGGGAACGTACAAAAAAATGTAATACATTATCTAGAATAAGCTCAATTCATTGGAGAACAATTGGGTTTTTCAGACAGTGTTCTTGCTGATACAAAGTTTCTCTGTCTCCAAACATCTTTGTAAATTATGGTACTAAATTGTGGATCTGTCAGTCTTTTAATATACAGATTTTATGAACTAATAATATTTATAGTCCATATTACATCACTGGCTTTTGTCTGACAGAATTTCTATGTAGTAGCAATAATGCATTATTGACATTACTGTCCTTCCTTTAGGTAATAACACTGAGGGTAATAAGAAAATAGTTAAATTAAAAATTTCCATCGGGTATGTAAACTTGTGCTATCTGAACTATAAAGACAGGGCTATTTTTCATTGTACATTTCAGAGCTTCACATTCTCAGTATAACATATTCTTTCTGCTATACAGTGCCTGTTAAAGGGATGCCCTTTCCCTGACAATATGTAAAATCATTCATATTATGGGTATGACTACACTGGAGACTTTAACCACAGCAGTGTCTGTCCTGCTTTACCACCACCACCACTCCCTGTGCATCACATATATCCACCATGCAGGAAGGCATGTGCCTCTGTTCCTCTCAAATCATGACCTGCAAAGTAACTTGTGGTCTCCTCAGATGACTAGTCTATTTTTATTTCTATCTCTAATTTAGTTACTCTTTTTGTACTACTTTCTCCTTTCCTAGCATGCCAGCTGAACGTGTAGGCATTTGTAGGCTCCAGCATGTACACAGCCTTCCAGCTTTGCCCAGTCCGTACGACAGAGCTTTCTGGAATCAGACTGCCTGCAGTGTCAGCCAAAGCATGAGATGTGCTGGAAGTCAGCACTCAGCCAGCTCTTCAAGAATTACATGGTTTTAATCTACATTAATGAGCATGCGAATGGGGCACATGCCCCTCTTTCTTGCCACAGCTGCCTCACGTTACTAGCCTACTGTTCAGGAATACACATTTTTCTCTCTCTGAAAACCCACTTGAACAGGCTGGTGCCATACTCCCTTATTCTCCTCCATTTCTTTCCCCAGTTTCCCAAAATAAATTTATACATTAGTGAGCTGGAATTGTGTATGATCAAGAATCCAGGAATTGCTGATGCTCGTCAAGAGAGATGGAGGAGTGCTGACAAACTCTGCTGTGTCAGTGCTCTGCATAGGTAGCATAGATATAACACTATCTCCATTTCCATTTCAGCACCTGTCAGTCATCCCCAAGTTTATCTGTAACCTACCTTCCAGAAGTCCTGGGTATGCTCAGAATTAATTGATCCATCTTGATCAGGCAATAATAAACCAGAGACTTTTTGACAATGCCCACTGTTACGGCTTTAGCTACCAGGGAGCCTCTAAGACCAACCTGTTCACAGTGACCAACAAAATCTGTAATATCTCTGGTTTGGATTGCTTTCTATTTGAGTTCTATGATGTCAGATGTTTCCTAACTGTCTATTTTCCAGAAGCAGTAGGCATGATCCTATAGATATAACTAGTTTGAAAAAAGAAATCTCTTTTTTCAAGTAACTCATGTGTATGAATCTCAGTAAGAATGGGATGCAACCCAACTCATTCTGAAGAAATAAGGCTTTTTACAGCTTTCTCTTTAGAACTCAAATCTCTTTAAACCATAGGCTTTGTACTGGAAGATCTTAATCAAAACAATGAAATCAAAATAATTTGCAAGTTCTCAATTTTTCAGTAAATATTAGCTTCAAGACAATTCCAAATACTTTTCTGCATAGCAACTGTCTTGTAGTACTGCAAAAAGTGAGCAATAATGTATTGTGAGCAAACCTCTATGATATGTATTATACACATATTGTTGTAGGCAAAGTATCTGAAACTGCTGGGTTCTGCCATCTTTTAAGACAGTGAAAGTAGTTAAGTTCTTTTTGAAACAGGGACAACTGGAGGATTTCCAGGAAAGATATTAAAATGACCTGTAAGCACAGATGAAGTCTTTCTTAGAACAAAAGATTTAGGCATATTGAGAAACCCAGCCATAAAACACCCGGACAGTCAAGTCACATTAAAGAGAGAATCAGCAACCTGATTGTGCTAGATCAGAAAGTTGCCTAGAAAATGGAGGATATTAAAGTTTTGGCCAACTTTGAATTTAATAGCAGAAAAGAGCTTCAAGAGCTTCAAAAGCTTCAGCAGTAAAATGCGCTGCTGAAAGAAAATGAGCAGTTCCACATGACAGTGAAGGTCAGTTTTTTGATGATACCAGTTAAATGCTATCAGCAATACTGTACATTTACAGCAGTTCTTCTCAAGTCCTCAAAGACTTGAGGAAGAGAAAGCAAATTGTCCCAATCCAATCCGTGCAAAAGTCTTATATCTTTGAGAAAATTCCTTGGTGACTTACTTGGATTAGTTCTGCATGGTGGCCAAAGGAATAGCTGTGAAAAGGAGCAAGAAAATAAAAAAGGACCTGGTAATGACATTGTATTGAAAACAGTAACCCATTCCAAACTAAAATAAATTAAATAATATGAGTTTAATGGGAGCAATTCAGATAGACAGCGATTGTGTCAAAAGATTGAATACAGCTGTTACAAACGTGTCAATTCTGAATGGAGCATGCTAGTAGAAGACCTTCATCCAGATAAAGAATTAAGGTTTGCATACCAAAAGGAAATAATCTATTTTGAAAGTGCCAAAATCAGTCCCATTGGTTTTGCTTGTATCTTGATAAATGAACGGTACTGGCTTGGCTGTTAGACATGAAAAAGAAACTGTGAAAGCTTAAGTGTAACTCTTAAGGCAAACTTATTCAAATGGTTTTGGCACAGAGATCCACAATCTATTCACCTAACTGGTCTCCAAATAGACAAAATGTGTTGTGAATTTTCATTCATTAAAATTTGGGCCTTTGGAATATAAACCAAGATGATAATAACTGGATTAAGTTGGATTTTAATATAGCTAACAAATGTATTATTGCTGCTAGGAAAGGTGCCATACAAGTTGAGTTTGTGGAGGTTCATCTTTAAAGAGATGGTCTATGTGAAACTCGTGATTTGTGGGCCATTAGTAGCTTTCCAGTACAGAATACATGAGGAGTATCTGAAATATGAAACCTATAGTTTGGGAAATTTTAGTAGTTAAAGCTCCTGCAGATATGGATCAGAAATGGATCTCTGTTCATTTTCTGAATGTTTTTGACAACTAGTAACCAGGTGTTAGGGTTTTTTATTTTTAATATATAAAATATGAAACAGTGAATCATGTAAGTGCTAGCTAACAGCAAAAAGCAAATACAGATTCATTCCTTGATGATGGCATACATATAAGTGGGGAAAATAAAAAGCTCTTCCAAGCTAGGATTCAAGAGAAATCTTCTAAATCCAAGAAAAAAAAAGTCTATGGTTCACTGACCTAACAAGAGTCTGGTATGGGGGTAAGAGTGAAACAGGCACCACCTACGTAAACATCAGTAGCTAAAAAAAAAAGCAGCATTGAGACCTCATTCCTCAGGGCTTTATTGAAATCTCTAAGAAGTCTTCCAGCAGTCCTTGCCATCTTGCCCTGTGTTTCAATTACAAATACACAGCAAAAAGAAAAAACACCCCCACCCCGAACACACATATATTTCATCCAGTCTCTGGGAATGTCATAGCATCTCTGTCATGATTTCTCAAACTCCACAATATAAGGTCTATAAAAGTCCAGTTCACTTTTAAATGCAAACTGTGGTCAAAACATGGGGTTTACTCGGCTTTCTAGGCATGCTGCTTGCACTTCTGCACTGCCTAAGTCATTAGGCGCCCAAAGCCTTGTGACTATGGTGACAGGTAGCATTTTGGATATGCAGGTCACAGAGTAATTGGGTTGGAAAGGTGCTAGCTGTGTTGTGATGGGTGTTGTGGAACTGTGGATGGTCAGGGTGGGAGTTTACAGTTCCTCTAAAAGTGAGGGCAAACACCAATTCAACGCCACCTTACATTTGGACCAAGTTGCAAACTGAGATGGCAACTTGGCACGAGTATTAGTTTTTATTTTGTATTCTACACTTGGCTTTAAAAGTAGGTACCAGCAAATGGAAATTAATTCAAAGGGCAAAGGAAAAACTTTTTTGTGGTAATGCCAGAGCTGTGATAATACAGAGTGATTTGTCTTGCATAATGCCTCAAACCATGTTTGAAGACTATTGCTTGTTTGCTGAAAGATGGTATCTTCATACATATTACAGCTTATGAACAAGAATCAATATAGTTTCGATTGGCCTGTGAAAACAAAAGATTGTTGATATGAACAAATGTGAAGAAACGTGAATCATTTCAAAAAGGATTAATTTATTTTAGCCACACAATCAACAAAGAGAAATTTCCATGGGCAAAACCAGAACTGAGAATGCTCAAAACTGGATAATTTCCCAGACAGTCATAGATGGAAGGAGTTTTGTTGGACTTCGCTCCTATTATACATCATCTGCTTGTGGATTTGCCAGTTTTTCAGAAATCTTTTATGCATTAGACAAGAAACACCAATTTACACTCTAGTGGTCAAAGTTGGAAAAGTTATGGTCACTGTTCATATGCTCATCTACTTATATTGTCTTTCACACTGGACACAGGTTTGGCGACATAGAAGTTTTGCAAAGCTGATGTCAATATTACAAAAAAAGGTAAAATCTACTTCTAAGAACTTGTTAAGAAAATCAAGTATATAGATATTTTCCTTACTCTTTGTGTCACTATTACTATGGGAAAAAATCTGCAGTTACTGCAGCGATCTTTGGTCTAATCTAACAGACAAGTAATCACTTGCTCATCAACAAATCTGAAATTCCGATATATTAATTTTGAATTCAGTCCTTGCTGAATCACTGCCCTTTAGGAAAATAGCAATAAATTTGCTGGGGAAAAGATGTGGTTTACTCTGGAAGATGAGATTTATGTCTATGCTCTAATGATTAGAAGAAAAATAAATATTCCTGGTTCCACTGCTAGGAGATGAGTATAGGATAGCAGACTTACCCTGAAAGACAGCAGATTTTTTCAAGGTAAAGAGACAATTAAGTAAATTTATAGAACTGGAAAATCAACAGGTAAGGATCCATCCTAGAAATACAGTTCACCTTCAAGTCCATGATCAGAGCATGTCTCCACTGCTTATGCCAGGAACAGGTAGGTTTTAAGATTATATCATTATTTTAAACTGTTGGACGTTCTGCAGTTCTAAAAACTTCAGTCAAGGTAAGAGATAATTTTTTTAGGGGAAAAAGGAAATTTGGCACTGGAAAACGTGCAGAAAATGGGACTGAGCAAGGATCTAGCCAAGACTAGCTCACTGGGAGAGCAACAAAGTACTTTGCTGTTAACATGTCTGGGACTTCGAATTGTGTAAGAGATCTGAAGCTTAACAAGTAGAAAGAAAAAGTTGATAGTGAATGCACATTTTTGCATCTATTCCAGACGAAGGGAGGAACATGAACTCACAATGCTTTGGCAAGCTGAGATACTTGGAATCTAAAAATTCATATTATCTTAGGAAATATGCAGTCTTCTATAGAATTTGGAGGGGACACTGGGGATTGACATGATGACTTTTGTAAGCTAATGCTATAAAGATGAGATCAGTGTACAGTGTACAGCTCAACATCAGTCCATAACAATCTGGTTGTTATGCAGCATCTCTCATAGCTGAGCGTCAGCAGACAACCCTACAAAACTGTTGTTTGGAGATCTTGGAAAGCGCGAATGGGTTTCTGTCATTTGGTCCGTGTACAGATCCTGCCAACTCAAACTGATAATCATTTCAGTTTGAGTAGAGAAAATGTGATGATAACTGCTGACAAGCCAAATGGAGAAGCCCTTTAAAAAAAGTGAATATTTGATTTGTTTCACTCAGGGAAGAATAAACAATACAAGCCCCTATCTGAAAAAGGGAGTGATCCTATAACTATTCTGACCCATGTGGCAAAACAAGTTGAATGTAGTTCTCAAAGGTTTAATTTCTTCATTAAAGTCTGCTTAAGGAATTTTCTAGAATAAGGGCAAAGGTACTAAAATCCTCAGTTTTGAGGCCTTAGCTGAGGAAATGCTGTGAAAATTTTGTGCCTGTGAAATAAAACAGAAAAGACAGAAAAAACAGATTTTTGAAAAAGAGCATTCCTCAGGTTTACTTTGAAAGATGGTTTACACTAGTGGCTGAAGGCAGAAAGAGCTTGGTCTAGCCTCTACCAGGTGTTTGAACGTTTCATCTTGGTTGAAATTATAAGTTTCTTACTACCATCATATTCCCATGGAGATAATTTATTTAGATATTCTATTTGAAGTTGGAATCTTGAAAATCAGAACTGAGACCTTGGACATGTCTCTCTATGATATAAAGGACCACATAAGGCAGAGGATGTGTTTTGACACGTTTGTGGTAGACTTTGTCATAAAGCAGAAGTATTAAAAGCATTCAGTAGTTTCTTGTAGGAGGATACTCCACAGAAGCAACCGTACAGACTAGTATGGAAAGGCAAACTTAGCCACAGGAGGCTAGTTTCTCTCTTGGTTCTCTGCTTTCAGAAAAACAGGTCTTCTGCAGAATGACTGAGAGAAGGAGTCTGCTTTTAGGTGTACTGAAGCATTTCCTGTACAACCCTGTCTCATTGCTTCTATACAGGTGCTTAGAAGGAGATTAATCTTCTGGGGCTCAACTTTATCTTTTGGAATACCACCTCACATCAAGAGATCAAACAGCTCAGACACAGCAGTCTTTGAGCCAAAAGAATATCTAAAAAAAAAAAAAAAAAAAAAAAAAAAAAAAAAAAAAAGAAAAAAGGATCTAACAGGATATAAATCCAAAAGGCAAAAAGATATTTTTGGAGGCTCTGATATAACAATTTAGTGCCAGTGAAGACTGTAAGATCAATGTTAGAATATAGGCTATATTGACTACTTGTATGTATGTACCTTCTATCACAGAAGGATGGGCTGTGGCTGAAAGTTGCTGCAGTGGCTTTTTCTTTGTCTGTGAACTCAGCCTACCTCTTGCAGCTGAACAGAATCACAGTTTTTCATTCAGTACTTGGTTTAATTAAAGCATGGGAGCATTTCACTGATCATCACCCAATGATAGTAAGTAAAGTGACTATCAGCTGCATAATGCTAGAGCTTTGATTTACGCCAAAACACCAGATTCTGTATAGGCAGGTAGTTGACAGGTACTGCAAGCAAAATGCTCCTGTGAGATTTGGTAGCTGAAAAGCCAGTAGGTCATGATGCAGGTTCACATCACTATTTGTGGGGTTTCTTTCTCCAGGAAAGAATTCCAACATATTTGCTTACACATGATGCTTTCCCAGGTGACACACAGGTGCAGAGGTAAGCATGGCCAACGGTGACCAATGCTACAGAGGAGGTGAAGAGGAAGCCAGCACTCCCACCCTTGGCACGCAGTGGAGGGCAAAGCAGCAGTGCCAGACAGGCAGGTGCTGCTCAGGCTCTGGAAAGTATATTGCTGGGTTGGGGAGCTCAGTTTGCAGCTACTTCCCACTGACTTGCTGAGGGACCAAAGATTTGGTGTTAGGCAACAGTTAGAGTTAGCACAGTCAGGATGTAAGGCTGGTAGGACTGTGTCATGTTAAAAATGGGAGAAAAGATACTTTCCTTTAAACTTAACGTGGTACCGTGTATAACTCCCATGAGCAAAGAAACAAATGACTCAAGAGTCCCAGCTTTTAAAATAAAACACTTTCAGACATTCTAATACTTCCTGAATTTTTAATGTGTTAAATATTCAGCACATAATGCTTGAAAGTGTTTAATGTATTCCGCAAATATTGGTGGATTATAGTACAGGATCATTGGATCTGTGGTCTTCCAAAAGCCTTTTCAAATGTTTGTAATCCTCTTTTAAAATATAAAAGGAAAAGAACACAGTTAAAAAATCATGTACCTGGCAGATTATTTAGTGAAGTGATTACAGTGATCTTTGTTCAATGTATGTTTTTATATACTTTAGTGTGCAGATACATATATTTTGTTTGTATTTTGAGTTTCAGGAAATAATTTTGTTTAGGATGTACTATTTGGAAAACAATATTTTCTCAACGTAAAATGCTAAGAGACAACTGTTCAGAATAGATGATTTTAAAAAAGAAAATATTTGAAGGATTTTATTTTTATGTGGTACCTGTACACTGTTCTACATTCTTGAAAATTAGAATATCTTTAGTTTAATTAATACACAAATCCATTTCTCTGAATATTTTTTCTTTGCAATTTGTATGAATTAATCTATAATGTAGACATGCAATCATAAACAAGGAATACTGCACCTCCCATTTAGACACAGGTAATTTTCACCTATCTACTAGAATATAGGCAACAGGAGCATTCACATCTGATTCTTGTTGCCATGACAATGGCTTTGGTCCCTTTTTTGTGCTTGGAAGAGCTTGCTTTCTTTCTCCAAGCCTGATGCTCAGCCTGCTCTTCCTGCTCCAAATTCCTTACAAGAAGACAGATAAGATAAAGTTAATACAAGACTAACAATAAACAAGATAAGAAAGCATGTTTGATTGTAAGTATGCCTTCAAATACAGTTGAGAAAAAGTTGTGAATGCAGGATTTCTTAAAATGTAGGCCTACTCATGGCCATGCTTCGCTGACTATACGTCTCTGCTTTTATAAGAGGGTAATGCAGTTCAGTAGAGGATATGAGAATTTTGATATAGTTTTGACTGTAATTTAGGATGTGATGAGGTTTGTGTCTGAAGCCAGCAGGCCAAAATAAAGTGTCATCTACATTCCTGAAGTTCTACTAAAGTCAGTGTCCTAGTGTTGACACTTCAGACAGAGAGCTTTGTTATTCCAGCTCACTTTCTCCATTATTCATTGTTGAAACATTTGTGTTCAACCACACAAGCAATCAGCTAGCACAGTGGCATCCTCACTTCATCTGAAAAAACACATGTCCAATCATTCCCCTGCTAGTTACTCCAAGGCTGTAAATGCAATTGTGAGTTCAAGACAGAAAGTATTACCATTTCTTCCTCACTGGCTTAAGAGTTTTTACTTCAATGTCCTCTACCTCTTAGCAGGTAGTGTAACATTTCACTGGCAAAAATTGCTGACTCTTCTGCATAGTACCATTCAGTACATGTAGCACTGTTACAGTCCTTTCAGCAGCAAAATAACAGTAATTCTTGCAGATGTGGACCGTATGCACATGTTGCTCTTCACCAGTTATTCTACTAGCAGTTGTATCCCTGGTTTTCCAACTTTTTATTATCACTTGGCAAAACTTTCTTGAGAAAGTTTCACAAAGTAAACCAGCTATGTAAAAAATTCTTACCTAATTTACATGTAAAACATCCCAGAAAGTGTTTGAGGGTCTAAGAACAATAATTAGTGCTTGCAGCTATCACAACGGGATGTTAGTTTTTGGATTCACAGAAAGGATACATAGTATAAAGGCAACACCATTAACCTTCTGTTCACATTCAACAAAAATAGAAGAATCCAACTTCCAATTCACTTTAATATTGCTGTATTTGACTTCCTAGCTGTAGAGATATAGCTAAAAGCCATAGTTTGCAATAATAAAGCCAGAAAGGCCTTATGTGTTGTGATCATAGCCACTTCCGTGATAACAAGCCAGTTCTGGTTCGAACAAAGTTGGAAGCATTTTGCACATCTATTCAGTGTGCTGCAAACATCTGCGTCATTTGCTGTGTTGGAAAAATGTGTATGTTGGGATGGCTAGTTCTAGTTTTCTTTCCAAAATTAAGTCTGATATAAGGTCTTACAGACTGTGGAATGGGAACATGCTGCCCCTCAAAAAAATGAGATGCTGACAGTATTGCTCTTTAGGATGAAGGTGTTCTTGGTTTCTTCTGAATTTAGACCATATTTGTTATCTCTCACAGATCCCGTTCTTTCAAGATGTCATAGCCCTCCATTGCCAGCTTTGCTGCATGCAATTTAAAACTGCTTGCGTGCTGACTTAAGCAGCTGTGCTGGATGTTGCACTGCGGGTTAGGTCGTTATGCAAGTGGCCTGGGGAGAATGAGTCTGCTTTTTCTTATCCTAATGGGCATCTTCTGTGTGTTTTCTGTGAGAAGCCTCAGGTCACTTTCCAGAGGGCCCTTCCAGTTTGCTATTCACATCAGTCAGTAATGAGTATAAACTGCAAATGTTCAGCTATTTCAACCCATCCTTTGTGATTCTAGGATTCTCCAGCTGCAGATTGACAAGACTGTCTGAAGTGGTCTTGAAATACATATGTGGTCTTGAATTTCCTCTCCAGATACCTGATGGAATTCCTAGGGATTCAGACGTGGATGTGCCACTCTGAAGTTTAAGGGCTATAGGGGTAAGAAAAATGTAAATGTCCACAATTCAGTTTAGCTGTCTCATAAACTTAATTCTCACTATTCATTCTGCTTTTCTAATGTGTGCTTTTCAGTGAGTTGAACTCTGCTAATCTCCTTTATGAATACTAGAGGAAATCATGCTATAAAAGTGATGTAAGGCTTTCCCGAGGAATACTTTCTAGCAAAAAAGAGTATCTTTCTTGAAAATCATTCTGTTATACATTAGATCCAGAATATTTCTTAGATTTTATAAAGAAGCTATTTTAGATATGATCAGCAACAGTTGTCTAATAAACTTTTTTGTATGTATGTTAAATTATAGTAAGATAAACAAGATAACAGGAACACACTTAGAGGTAACTCTCAGGAAGTTTGTTTCCAGTCGGCCACTGGTGTTAGGAGAAAGGACGTTAAACTGCGAATTTTAAGAAAGGTTCCTCCTAAAAATACTGCCTCTATGCCAGTATACAAAGCCCTTCCAGCTCTGTCAGCCTGTCTGGTACCAGAAGGCCAACTATACAGAACTTGGAAAGCACTGATGCTTTTGGAGACTCAGTTTACTCTTCTCTTTAATGGAATATCTTTCTTTTTAAAAGCAGAATAACTTATGGCTCTCCAGAACTAGAAGTATATTGACACCTATTGAGAACCTTGGTACTTTTACTTATTGCCTTAGTAAATAATATCTATTAATATTAAGCTGTTAGACAGTGGAGCTTTAATTTTTATCAGTGCAAATCAGAATATTGCCTGTTGTAGACAACAAACCACATCTGTTCCTTAGCTGGGAATACAAAGGATTGCTCTAGAGTTGCAGGGGAAGGGGGATAATATTGTGAAAAAATGTGCATATGCAGCACAACTGTGGGAGGCATTTTGGCTCAAATGACTAAGTCAGAGATCCAAATCTGAAACTTTTCCTACATCTAGATGTATATTCAAAGGAGATATGTGTTTCATGAATATTTTCCTGCATCAAAGTTTTAAAATATATAAAATTTAACAATGTATACAAATACCTAGATGCCCTCTCTTCACTTTGTCTTGTGGCTGTTGAAAATGATGAAATATGAAAAATGATCACAGAATCACAGAATCACTAAGGTTGGAAAAGACCTGTAAGATCATCAAGTCCAACCTTAAAAAAAAAAAAAAAAAAACACCCAACAAAAAAACCCCACAAAAAACAAACCACAACACACCAAAAACCAACCCACCCAACACCACACAGCACCATGCCCATCAAGCCACATCCCACAATGCCACATCCACACGCTCCTTGAATACCTCCAGGGAGGGTGACTCTACCACCTCCCTGGGCAGCCTGTTCCAATGTTTCACTACTCTCTCAGGAAAGAACTTTTTCCTAATATCTAGCCTGAACCTCCCCTGGCGCAACTTGAGGCCATTTCCTCTAGTCCTGTCACTCGTCACTTGGGAGAAGAGACCAACACCCACCTCTCTGCAACCCCCTTTCAGGTAACTGTAGAGAGCGATGAGGTCTCCCCTCAGCCTCCTCTTCTCCAGGCTGAACAACCCCAGCTCCCTCAGCCACGCCTCATAAGACTTGTGCTCCAGACCCCTCACCAGCTTCGTCGCCCTTCTCTGGACACGCTCCAGCACCTCAATGTCTTTCTTGTAGTGAGGGGCCCAAAATTGAACACAGTATTCGAGGTGCGGCCTCACCAGAGCCGAGTACAGGGGCACGATCACCTCCCTACTCCTGCTGGCCACACTATTTCTGATACAGGCCAGGATGCTGTTGGCCTTCTTGGCCACCTGGGCACACTGCTGGCTCATCTTCAGCCGGCTGTCAATCAACACCCCCAGGTCCTTTTCTGCTGGGCAGCTTTCCAGCCACTCATCCCCAAGCCTGTAGTGTTGCATGGGGTTGTTGTGGCCGAAGTGTAGGACCCGGCACTTGGCCTTATTGAACTTCATCCGGTTGGCCTCAGCCCATCGATCCAGCCTGTCCAGATCCCTCTGCAGAGCCTTCCTACCCTCAAGCAAATCAACACTCCCTCCCAACTTGGTGTCATCTGCAAACTTGCTGAGGGTGCACTCTATCCCCTCATCCAGATCATCAATAAAGACATTAAACAAGACCGGCCCCAACACTGAGCCCTGGGGGACTCCACTTGTGACCGTCCGCCAACTGGATTTCACCCCATTCACCACAACTCTCTGGGCTCGGCCATCCAGCCAGTTTTTAACCCAGCGAAGAGCGCACCTGTCTAAGCCACGATTCGCCAGCTTCTCCAGGAGAATACTGTGGGGAACAGTGTCAAAGGCTTTGCTGAAGTCCAGGCAGACAACATCCACAGCCTTTCCCTCATCCACTGGGCGGGTCACCTGGTCATAGAAGGAGATCAGGTTGGTCAAGCAGGACCTGCCTTTCATGAACCCGTGCTGGCTGGGCCTGATCCCTTGGTTGTCCTGCACGTGCCCTGTGAGCGCCCGATGTGACGTGGGTTGGAAATAGCCTGCCATAGGACTCTCAGGAAGTTTTTTATTCAATGTTAAGATATTATTAAAAACTCTGTTGTATGACAATTTGCGCTGGCCAGCAGGATGACGATAGAGGAGCATAGTAAGTAGCATATACATTAGAAAATGAATGTAAGCTAAAATGACAATGTATGCATGTATTATACCTGTGTGTCATTTACCACAAGACCCTGCTCTTCAGCAGCCCAAGCATCCCTTGCTATCATTTAAAGTTACTGTAATTTTAGGTGGTGTGTCATGGAATGCTATGATTTGCACTTATTTACCAACTATCCAATTTAGGAAGGTACCCAGTTCCAAAAGGCAATTATTAGACAATTAATGGAGTAAAAGTGTTTATGTTATAGGTTCCTGAATGTCTGCATCTGGGATGGTGACAGAAAATGATAATGGGATATTAATATATATAATGGATAATTCTCAGTTTCCTGAGTATTACCTTCTATTAGGCTGGTGATTCGGGTTTTCACCATAGGCAAAAGTGACAGAATATGGCTAATCTCTGGTGCTGAAGGGGTTTCACCCAGAAATACCTAGGGCTCATCATTTACTCTTGCTGTCTGATTTGATAGTCTCCTTGAGTTCTGGGGAAAAAGTTAATTTTCTAATTCACTAGAAGGTGGACGACCCCTTCAAGTGGCATTGCCTAAAGTTGCTGCTGAACACATTCGATCCTGACTTGTTGGGGCGTGACTAACACCCAAAAGTGGGCTGATATGTATCAGCCCAGCATCAGCTGCCTAGATGGCTGGTCTACTTTATTCTACAGAGTGTCCATGATATAAAGGTGTCCCCTTGCACTGTGACAACCTTCAGTTCTCCTTAATTGCTTGTTTGAAATTCTGTCATCAGTATTAAAACTGATGACACACTTACTTTGCATTCTACAGCTTTTCCTAATTCTTAAATGCCATTTCTTGACTTCTATTTTTGCACTTTATACTCGCCACCAGCCTCTTATAATAGATAAGCTCAACAATAAGACCAAGGTTTTTAAGAGATGCTAGATAGCATGAACAAGTGCCTATTTTTTGCCACAAAAAATCCCCATGTAACACTTTTTGGGGAGACTGAGAGCAACCCATAACTCCTAAAAAATGGGGTTTAAAAACAGGTTAGTCTGCCCAGAAGATTTTGGGAATCTTCCCCCATGTGAATACATCCAGATATGATCACTCAAAATAAAAAAAAAACAAACAAAAAACCCAAACTGGTTACTTAAGAATAACCATTCTTTCTTTAGAGGTATTTCCAATATATACATCCATAACCTACCTTTCTGTCTTTCTCCCTCACAGTCCTGACTGCAGATTCTTAGACTGAGAGGAAGTGACTGGGAGAAAGTGACTGGGAGACATCTACCCATTTATATTTCTGTGTATTTCTGTATAAATTGAAAATGAGAGCAGGAGGCTTGGACTGCTCCAGGATGGATAAGAGTATAAAAATCTCTGCTTAACAATGTCAGTACACTTCTACGCATAGCATGAATGTATATAAATGGATACAAATACAATGCATGGCTTATTTTAATGGTAAAGAACAAAGCATAAAGACTTTAAAAGAGAGACTGTTGTATATACATCTATCCTTTCCCTGGAAGGCTTGTCATCTTCAGATGTTCCAACATCTGCGCATTTGTCTAGCCCGCTATAAAAACTACCGCAACAGCTAACCTCTTCTCCTTTAAAAAACAAAAAAGAATTGCAGTAGTCTTTCTGATCTGTTATATCATCAGCCTTGTCCTTTCATAGGATTTTCTCTTAACCTTTATTGTTGATGAGATGTGAAGAAATTATTTTGATTTCTTTTTCCTTTTTTCCTTCTTCCAACCCCTGTGTCTGTGTCCTACTTGCCGTTAGACTAAACCTGTATGTTCAAATAGAAAATACTCCAGTACCAGCTTAATGATATTAATAAATTATTACAGCGCAGTTCTATTTCTGTTAGATTCATAACTGGTTAGTTCTGAATTCATCTTTTTAAACTCATAAATAAGCAATAGTACTTGTCTACAATTGATCTATAACCTAGCAAAATATATCTGCTAATGTTTTTGTTGGCATCTAGATAGTAATGAGTCTTGGGAAAAGATTTGAAAGGAAAGAGAGGGCAATACCTTATTTATTGTATGAAACATTCATTAGTTTTCCCAAAGGCTTACTACATAATTCATGTCAATATTTGCATCACATGACCAACAGAGAGAATACAAAGTTATTGATTGCTATGATGGTACGCTTACTTATGTGTAGGCAAATTAAAAGTTTGATTTAATTGATCTGATTCTAATCTGTTGAAAGATTTTAATTTTCATTTCAACTAGCTGTTGTGATATAAGGAGTTCTCTGAATTGCCTTAAATTTCTGTCCATAAAGAAAGGGAGGGTTGTCAACTAAATTTTATTTCAGGCCTTCAGGTCTCTTCACCTATCCATAGTGAGATGATTGTGATATAACGGGCATGTGCTATTTATTACAGAAAGAAAAACATCTTCTCACAGCACTTTTCTTTCTAGATACTGTGTTTCTTGGACTGAAAAAAATTATCAGAAGAAACACATGTTGTAAAGGATAGTGGAAAACATCCTTCCCTAATTTTTCTGATTTGGTGATATTTCTTTGCTATCAAATCTTTCTGACTTGAATGTTCTCTGCTTTCAGTAGCCTCAGGCTTGCATGAAGATTAAATTTGTGTTAATATTTTCATAGACTTTGGATGCCTTTGAGACCAGAGTCTTTTCTGTGAAACAGTTCTGGCATTCGCTATATCACTTTGTCCAGACTTCTAGCTAATGTTGCAACAATGTTAGTAGCCTTGATACTTCAGCATCTTCCTTTAAACATATCTTCTCTATTGGCATGTAAGTACCTGTAATCAGAAACATGTCTTTCATTTTGTGTATATATATCTACTGAAGTTTTTTCTATAATTCTTATGCTTTTATATTCTTTTGGCACCACACTTACTATTCAGGATTAGGCATTGCAATACGTGTACCAGAGACAAGACACCTGGACTGGGAGTTGAATTTCAGAATGAGTAAGTGTATATAGGAAGATACATACATATATACAAAACGATGGGCTCTAAATTAGCTATTACATTGGCCATTACTGAGACCCAGGAGGCACTATGTACAGTTCTCTGAAAATGTCAGTTCTAGTGCTCAGCAGCAGGCAAGAAGAAAAATAGAACATTGGGCTTTATTGTTAGAAGGAGAGTTGAGCGAAAAAAATCCCAGAAAAAAATCCCAGAAAATACTGTTATGAATGTGCAGAAATCAACAGTATGCCCCTGTCTTGAATATTGCCTGCAGTTCTAATTATTTCATCTTTAAAAGGATATAGTAGAACTAGAAAAAGTAATGGATGCCTAACAGGGATGATTAGAGTGGCTCCCATATGAGGAAAGAGTAAAAAGCTGGGACTCCTCAACACAGACTAAAAAATGATGACATGGGAAAACAGAAATACATTTATAATGAATTTTCATTAAAATAATGAAACTGTAGATGTGTGTGGATACAGTAGATAGGAAATGACTTACTATATTTTTACCTTAAAAGAACTAGTTAAGACAGAATGAAATTATTGAGTAACAAATTTAAAGAAAAAAAAGGAAATAGTATAACTTGCGGAAGCACAATGGGTAAAAAGATTCAAAAAGAAGTTTAAACAAATTCAGAAAAGATAGGCCTTCCAGTGACTGTTAAAAACAAGAGCCAGGTATATCCTGTCGTTCTGAAAATAGCTAAACCTTTAATTGTTGGAAGTCAGGAGAGTAAAGCAGGGTAAGGTTCATTTTATAGTGATTCTGTAATAATGTTCTACTCCTCTTAAAAATAATATATTGACCACTGTTGGTAATACTACATACACCCCAAATCTTGCCAATCTAGCAATTATTATGTAAAATTGCTTACACAAGATATAAATCATGTATTCCTCTCCCTAGACCACTTTATGGCTATTCTTATCAAAAGCATCAATTTTTGCAGAATTGTGCAGAATAATTCTCAGGCAAGATTCTACTGAAATGGTGGTTGTAGGAAAATAGGTGCAATTCAGATACACAGATTAAAATTTATAAATAAGCATTACACCTCTTCTAGCTAAAAATAAAAATTATGTGTAGCCTCTTTGCATCACTACTAAAATATTTTAAGGCCTCAGTAGGTGAATAAAAAATTTGCTGTTTCGTAGAAATAGAGGGTTATAGACTTTTTTACTTACATCATATAGCATGATAATATAGTGTAATTCTGTTGGCAAAAGCTTAAAAGAAGTTGTGTAGAGTATCTGACTTCTGTATTTGGAGTATATCATGTCAGTCAAGCTCACTCAACTGCCCACTGTTATTTGCCATAAGCACACAGAACAGTTTCCAGAACAGAGGTATGACTCCAGATACCTCAGAATCTTCAGCGTAAAGGAAACAAAATGCCTGCAAAATGCAAGGAAACAAGATTTGTTGTCATTCTTTAGAGCCTGCAAGGAAAGGTTTGTCTACCTATAGAATGGTGTTGGGAAGGAAAAAACTGATTCTTTTTTTTCCTCCTGTTTTTGACTATTCATAATTTTAAACTTGTAAACTTGAAAACAATAATCTGAAAAATTCCCAAATGCGTTTTTCTTGGGTCCTCAGAGATCATCCAGGTTTGAACTCCTATGAGTTTAGAAACAGAAAGAAGAAAGTCACATTTTCTGTGAGGCTGGAATACTTGAAAAGCACATGAAAAATACATAGCCTTAGAACACATTATTGAAGACAGACCCACATGTCGGAAAACCTTATTCAACTATGTACATAGAAAGCTGATTGACTTAAAAGAAAAGCTGTTCAGATAGAAACTTCAGCTGTATCCTATACATTTACTTCATGCTTAAATAAAAGTCAACAGAAAGACAGTCTAAAATTTATATTGATCCAAGGGCATTATTCATACATCGAGAACAATCCGAAGTAGGATACCTGGGTAATTCACATTTTGCTTTCCCAAAACCCTCATTAGGTAGCTTACCTTACCTAACTTTTGGCAACAGAGGCAGTTAAGACTGTAACACAGGATTTCTTCCCTATTCTTTGTCTTGTCATGAATGTCTTCCCCTAACCTGAGTGTAGGTCATAGGACAGGACACCCATGTTCTTTCTTCCCATGTGGCCTGAAATGCATGCGTACTCCCATTCCCTAACTCAGTGTATGTCTGGTACGTAACCAGGGGTAACTAAGGAACTGAACTTATTCACGCAATACACATGTCTGGTCATGTCAAGATGAGGACACCAAGAGGTCCTTGGGAAAGCAAATGATAGGGAGGAGGCTGCAGCCTTCCCAGAACATTCACCAGCCTCCCCAAAACAGTCATCAGGTTTGTGTCCTGCTCCCTTTCCACGTGTGAGGGGGCTTGGGAAGAACGGTGGCACAAAGTGGGCCAAAAGCCAAACTGCTTTGGCAGCAGCAGCTTACCATGTAATGAAAAGAAATCCATATGGTCTTTTTTATATTGTAGCTGGAATGTAGCCATGACCTGATAAAAGAGGAATACATGGCACTGGCACATTGCATTAGCATACTCCTACTCTGTTTGCCAAGGTCATTGATGAAAATATTTAAATACCCTCAGTTCTAAAACCAATACTTGAAAAACTCAGTAATTGCCTTTCTCCAGCGCAGTAGTTTTTTCATCAGACCTCCTTGCCATCTCCCTTTCAGGCAGTTCCTCAACCATTTTCTAAGTTCATGTATTAACTCCCATTGCTCACTAATGTCATGTACTTTCAGGCTGTTCAATTTCATCATTTATAGATGGTTAGATAGCTATATTTATTTTTCTGTCTCCAAATGATAATAAAAGCTTCTTTGTGTTATGCTAAGTCACAAGACTCCTATGATGCTTGAGCACGTATGTGAAGGGATTTAGCTAAATTTAATATGACCCGTTATCAATTGCTAAGAAAAAACTAACTAGTAAAGTAAAAACCAGAAAAGTAAAAGTGTTACTTCCCTATTATACAAATGAGAAGAAATTCATTTAACATAGTTCATTACAGTTAATGAAATGATCTGCTTGCCACAATGTAGTCAAGATTAAGGATTGGGAATTCAAAAGCTCAAGGCTCAGACCATTTGAATAATTTTGTGGGTAAACTTGAGTGAAGAGAATTGAATCTCTTCCATCTCCTCCTGGCACATGATGCTCTGCTGTATCTTTGGGCACAAAACAAGGCTGGCACAGGAGAGAGGCAGATTCTATCTCCATCCAGTGAAACAAACCCATGGCATCTGTGCGTGCAAAAAATATGGTACAAATGACTGAAGTGACTGTAGCAGGCTTGAAGGGATTTGGATAGTGCATAGCTGGGGAAAAAAAAAAAAAATCCTTGCAAAATTAGTGCAATAGGTCTGAATTTATGCTTTTTCTTAGTCCCTGTCTTAGCAGCTATGTTATATCTCTACCGATGGTCAGCACTCTACATCTCTGCTGTAAATGAGGATACACAGCCTCTATGAACTTGATTTTGTAGTGAAGATTTGATACTGTCTGTATCAGTACTTTCACCTTTATCTGTTCATTTTGCTTTACACCTCCAGGAGACTTAATAGGACTTCTGTGTTGTATAACCCTTTTATAAAAGATTTGTTGAAAGTCAGAAGAAGGTAAATGCAAAAGCTGCAACTATATTCTGAATGAGAATATAGTTCTCATCAGTGCTTTATAAAGCAAAATTCTCTTGGAAAAATGTAAAGCTTGATATAAAGGACTACCGAAGGGTGAACTTGGTCATGTACTCCCAAAAGAGCTGCAGGTGAGGTTCAGATTAATTTCAAGTAATTGTATGGCACAGGTTTTGTTTTACTTTGTTAAAATGTAACTGCTGTAGCAAATAAACAAACCACAGACCTTTACGTCTATTCTTTTTGTGTGCCTTCTATAGCAAAATAATCCTTTGATGTTGGTTTTCTATCCCTTCTTGCCAGCAGCTTAGATTTTCCAACCTAAGCAATATTATGTTTTGACCTATTGTAATGCAGCATATGGGAACATAATTCCTACAACCATGAGGGAAAAATACTGTACTGATGGAGAAAATGTTTGGTTGGGGTTTTTTTGCAGAAAACAGGGTAGAGGTCTGCATGTTTATAAATAATATTGACTTCTGTGTACTGCTGAGCAGAAACAGAACAGCTGCCATATGGATTTTGAAAATATCACCATTTGATAAATGTGCAACATAAGCACCATGACTTCAACAAAATTAACTTTAATTTTCCAATCAGCAAGAGAAGAACAAGTTCAAGATTAGTTATGCATTAAACTATCAATTCATGGAGACTAATTGAAGAAGGGAAGACCTTGAAATGGAAGTCATACAAAAAAGGAAAATTATTAGTCTTTATATTAATGTTTCTCTTCAGTATCATTCGTATTTTTGTCATTCATTTAATAAAGAACTGCAAGTCCCAGTCTGAAATTCATGGAATAATGAATGGCTTTCTGCTGGAAACTAAACACAAAAAATCTCTCTCTGTGTGCACATATGTATAAATACATAGAGATGTAGTTATAAGAAATGCCATGCCAGAACCTTCTCAGGTTTGGCTTGTAGTTGTGCAGTTTGTGCTGAAAATACTGCCTTGAAAGCTGTGAGATTCTTCTGTGCGTAGATGGAGGTCTTCAAATTAGACTGCAAGTCATAGGCAAAATCTAACCTGAACATTTTTTAGGGGTAATATGTAGGAGGCTTTTCAGGCTATGTGGATTGCATCTTAGTTTACAGAAAGGATGACCAGTTTTGATTAAGCGTTAGTCAAACTGTATTTCATATTGAGGTCAGTAAAATGTTATCTCAGATGGTCTGCCTATTATAGCACTCATTCATCTAAGAAACCATTTATTATATTTTTTAAGATTTATAATCCATGTGTTCACATATTCAAAATTTTCTTCTAAGGTTTCAACAGAGAAGCAGCTTAGGTTCTGCTCCAACTAACAGAATGTAATTTTAAAATTAGAATCCTAACTCTTAACAAATTTACCAATATTTTGTGCAAGAAGGTAGAAAATTCATTTTTAAAGTGGAGGTGATTTACATGAAATATTGTGCTTGCACAAAGAATGTTTTATTAGACTCTTACTGAGAAATTTACTGAAAAATCTAAGTACTTCTCACAGACTAGACTATTTTATAAGGTTAGATATATTGCCTACTAATGACATCTGAACCTAATTTTAGCCATTTTGTGTAAAGGAGTTCCCCTAGCAGAGAAACCTCAGTGGCTTTCTGACTCCAAAAGTAAGTGTGATTTAAAAAGATATTGTGGTATACTGAATCACATTTCACTGATTTTAGCTTGACATTTAAACGATAATTTTAAAGTTACAGACAAACCTGTCTAATAGCTTTCCAATGAGAGAATCTTCACTGGATGTCTATTAGTACATGAATGCAATGACTCATTCTAGAGAAGAAATATTAGCTCTCTTCTTATTTCCACAAGCATTTGAAATGACGGGACAGAAATACTGTTAATGAGACTTCTTGAGGAAGAATATTTCTTTACTCAGATTCAGCAATTTAGATAAAATATAATTGTTTTCCTACCTACCGGCTTCCAGTCTGGAATGAAGCAGCTAATTTGGTTTTATTTTTATATAATCATATGGTTGTTTTTTGAAAGTGAGTTGTTTTTGTTAGGTATCCAAAATCAAAGAAAAAGAGACCATGCTCTGCAGAGAAATGTGTGGGAAGACATGAAGAGATACAAGACAATTTACTGATAGAGATGATAATGCGCTAGCTCAATGCAATCCAGAATCCTGAAGTGATCAAATATTCTTTCTATGAAGTCTTTCTGACAAAGGAAAAGGAGACTGTCTCTCCCAGTCTCACATTTGCATTGCTGTGAGGGGGTGAATTAGCCAACTGAAAAGACTGCACCCACTGAGCACAGTGATGTTGTGCAAGCATTCACTACTTCAACTAAGGGAAACCTTAAAAATGTAGTTGCCCATTAGAGTATTTGCAGGCCACATGTGGCTTGCAAAGCAGTGCTGGTGGCTGAGAGGACATTTATGTAATAACTGGTAATGCTGAAGAAGACAGAAAGAGGAGACAGAGATGAAGGTATACCAATACAGGGAGTCAGCAAGTAGTCCAACAGATACGGTGCGGTTGGACTGAAGCTTTGGTTCTGTTATGACTCCTCCACTCTTACGGGCCCTCCCTCCTAAGCTTGCACTCACTCAGCTGCAAGCAAGAAAGTTAGTACTTCTGTAGTTACTTTGCTACTCTGAGGACCCTGCATGAAGAACTGGGATTCCTCTGGGTCTTCACTGGGATCCTAGTGTCAACAAGTATAGATCATTCTGGGACAGCATCAGACACAGTGAAGGAGCTGTGGGGGCAACAGTCATCAAAAGCAAGTTCAGAGTGCTGCCAGGGTCCTTCCCCTGACATATTTTCTCTGCATGAATGGGCTGATGTGGATTGCTGATCCCCAAGTGAGATACTTTTGTGCTGCATCTAGCAGGGGAGAAGCCTGGGAAATTTCCAAAACTTCTAGGGCACAGCACTGAGATAGGTGTGGTTTGAGTGCAGAATTTTTCACCCTGGCTTCAGTCATGAAACTTAGCCAACAGAAGGTAGAACACTAGAAGCACTGGGCAGCTGCTGAATTAAAATGAATTAAAATGGAACTAAGAAAGCTCCCTGAATGAAGGGTTGAAATGGTCAATGACCAAAAATGTGTGTATGGAGGGAGCGTGGAGAAATCTTACTGATATTGCACTCTGTATCTGCAAGAATCAAAAGACAGAAAAAACCTTGCCATATTTCTACCAAATGGCTAATTCTGACCCACTTGATGGGCACAGCAGTTAAATCAAACAGGAAGCTGGCTGAAGCCACTGAAAAAGTTTGAGGTGTATTTTTGTATTTCACATAAAAGTAAAATCTTTGAGGGTATCGTATTTAAGTAGAATGAAACTACGAAAAGCCAGTGACTTTATTTAAGAATGAAAAGATGAAGAGTACCCTAGAAAGAGGACTAGACCTTGATTAGGTCTGGAACAAAAGAATTGAGGGAGGAGGAAGGGAGTGAAAGAACAACCGAAAACCTCAGTCTGACTTTTGACAAAGCAATTGGGCAGGCATCAGAAATAGTTCAGACCAGAATGAAGATTATAAAATGTGGGCACCACTCTAAAACAACAAGAATGGTTAAAAAAAAAGTAAGTAATCTGAAATATCTCATGCAAATAAACCTAATTTAGAATGACAGAACTCAGGACTGGAGAGCTCTAACAGCAGCTCAGGAGGATATTGGAGCCAAGACAATGCTCATCACCCATATAAATGTTGAAAGAAACATAATTATATCATTTTACAAGAGTTTGTAAAAGCTTGCATAATATGCACAAAATTGACAAAGGAGCCAATAACACCACAGTCAAATTCTCCATAAAAGCCTGAAAGGAAATGGGTTATTAAATGATTTTAAGCTGGACATTGATGTACAAAAGAGTGTGTTGCCAGAAGTGGTCCTTATGATATTAAAAACAAAACCAGGCATGGGTATTACACAGGGAATTCTATAAAAAAAGCATACCTGAGACAAAAATCCCCCTCAAAGGAAGAAAGTCTAGGAGTAGCACAGAGTACAGCTGTTGCCATCAGTAATACTTTTGCTCCAGCAAAGATCCCTTGGAATGATATGCTTCATAAGAAATGTGCCTAATCTAGCTGCTCAACACAGTAATCTGAGAATGCTATGCTCGGCTGGTGTCCTGTGGACATTAAATGAAAATCTTATCACAAAATAAAAGAAGCTGAAGGAGTTAATTGTGGAAGCAGCAGTGGTCAGGAGTGACACCAGGAAGAACAATCTCAGTTGTCTACAAATGACTCCAAAGGGGGTATTAGAATAATCCTCTTTTCAGCAGTGTAAAAACTGCTGCTCAAAACTGAAGACCATTGGTCTGTGTGTAAGGCAAGCAAACAGAAATGCAGCATCATAAATGCAGAGGAACTCTCTGAATACAAAAGACTTTAAGTCTTTATAGGATGCAAGCATTACCTGAAATGGAACAAAAATCTCAAATTATTATTGCCAGTAGGGGACTTAGAGATTGGCCCTCTTACCCTTCCCTATTCCTTCCCTTGAGAGAAAATGGAGAGGATTTTTTTTCCATCTATACAGGCTGACACGGGTCCTTAAAATCAATGAGAGCAAAAACATACTTTACATAAGCGGTTCACAACTACTCCATTTGGAGTCCATTTGCCTCTCTGAAAATTCCTCCTAGTCCATGTACGTCCTTATTGTAAATATTTTAACTGAAAATGTCAGAAAGGGTATAAGGCACTTGGGAGCAACTGTAGCCCTTCTGCTATTTAAGAGTAATGGAGTGGAGAAACATCCAAATACAATACTCGTTAACTTGTTCAGTAAAAATAAAATGAAACAATAAGCTTGAATTATCACAGACTAAGGTACTGCTTTGGGAGAGACCACAAAGAAAGCATTATACCTTTTCGCATGGGCTGCTCTGAAAGTATATTCCTGGGCTATGTTGCAGACTGGAGGGGAGAAGAAAGTGTGTTTTCATTTTTTAGTATTATTTGGTTTAATACAAGGACAAAAATTCATAAAGTATAATGGAATAATTTGTGTAAAAGGATAAATGAAGGTCTTTAGGGATGGGATGTCCTGAGAAAGTCTAGGAATGTTTTATTATAGCCTTAGATGAACAGTGTTGAATTTTTTGAACTTTACTATAACTAAACAGGCCACGTCAAGTGAAAGCCCCATTAGTGCCACAGGAAAAAAAATGGTCCTCTGTAGTAAAGCAAATAAAACTTTATTTAGATTGTCTAAAAAAATATGTATCATCTAGGGTATTATTTTCACTTCTGTGTGAAAATATTCCCATGCCCAAAACCATACCAGGAACTGGGAGAAGGTGAAGCACAACTTGGTGTCTATAGAGCTTGTCAAAGCAAAGAACCAGTTTGTCAGCCCAGCAGTTGTTAAGTTCTTACCTATGTCTTGCTCTTGCTTCTGCTAACAAATGCTTTGAAGCTGAGAAACATAGGGCATCAGTGAATAGTGTGTAATATCTGATTTCTTCCGAGAATAGAAAAAAAGCTTATTTTACCAGCAAATGACATAGGGCTCTTTCAGAAGTGCCTGTAGGAACTTGAAGAAACCTTAGCAAATGAAACCATAATCTGGAATCACATGGAAGCAGGGCACAGAGACAAATTCTTCGCTGTGTGAGGAACACAACCATCCCAATGAAATAAGCCACACATTGCTCTGGGTTAAAAATACACTGTACCTGAATCTATGCAGCCAGAATTAAGGGGACTGGCACACTTTGGGATATATATCCATGCTAGCTCTAAACCAGGCAATTTTGGAAGCAATGTAGGGAAGAAGTAGAGTCATAGATTTCAGGGCAAAGAGAGTCACATCTTGAGTAGGTCACTCAAATTTCTGGCAGGTTTGCACTGAAGGTAATAAACTCATAACACAACCAGGTAGATTAAGGCTAGCATGGGCATGCCTCCACATGCTTCAATCACATCTTCAAATTCAGTGGAGGCATAGGATAAATGGATGGTGGTATAAAGGCATTAAATGAAAGCACCTAGCTCGAGACAAAGGAAATGGTAAGAAAAGCCTGAACAAACAAAAGCAGTAGGGTGATTGCAAGAAGGGACTAGGGTCTGGATGTAGGCAGGATCACAAAGTATAGTGATTTAAAAGGAAGGGGAAGGCAGAACAAAATGTTTTGAAGGAAAAAAGCTAGTGCAAGCTTCAAAAAGACATGGTCAAATCAGGTTTTTGCTGTACAAGAGATTTTTTTTTTTTTAATGTGGAATAGAAGGAAACAGGTGTAGATAACCACATGAGCTCTTAGTAATGGAACTGTGACCAAGCCATGTGGTGTGAAAAACTGGCTGTGAACTTTCTTTGGACACAATCTCTTCATTTAAAATCCTTTGTCTAAAAGCCTGTGGGTTTCTTCAAAATGAGAAGATTTCTAGGATAAAAATTTTTGACTTTTTACTTTACAAGAATTTCTTCCTTTGTCATAATGTAAAAGATAAGATAGAGTCCAGAGCTTTATTGATGTGTAATAATGAGTAAAAAAGAATAAAGTGCCCATCTTGATCTCTTGCAATACTGTTAAGATGAAGAATTGATAAAGGAATACTACCAAATGGAGCAAGGTCAAAGGTATAAAGCTTACAGTAATCTCAAAAGAGTCCAAAATATTATCCACCCCTTTCCCTGGTTGCTTGACATTTTGATGGTAAAAAAGCTGTATCTAGTTTCCAGGTGCATATTCTAGAGGGAAAAAATGGACACGCTAGTTTGATGAGAGTAATAATAAAGCTTCTGAAGAGCACAGCTTCTTAGTGAATGTACACGATATTGTACACAAAAGCCCAGGGAAATAAGAAGAGGCAATTGTATGAATCAAAATGAAAAGTGGACCATTGTATTTCGGTAATAATTACAGTTATCAATACAGGACACAACAATTTGAGGTGAAACCTTCTGGAGGGATCAGAATCTTATTTTAAGCTTTCTTTCAAAAGCTTGTGCATATATAAATGCAAAGTGTTTCTTTCTCCATTTGAATGGATGTTAATCAGAAAAGCTTTGAAAACCAAAATTTCTATGAGTAGCTTAAATTCATCCATACTCATTAGTTACTTAATTAGGTGAAACAAACTTTTCATCATATGCCAGAGGCTTAATTTAATTTGCCCAGGATACACAGTTAACCATATCTGTAAAGCTCTGAATTTTTTGGAAATTACTTCAGGGTAGTGAAGCAAAAACTATTAAATGCTGGAAAGCTATATGCAGACTGAAATTCAACATTGTTTATCCTAGATCTAAGTGTATTTACTTGAGGTATTTGTGCAAAAAAAGCATTGAATTCCATGCTACACAGTGGCTCATTGAAGTAAACTGTCATCAATATTAGGGTAAAATAACCTTCTATTTACATTGCAGGAGTGTACTTTGGTTGTTTTATGATATTTCAGGAAGAATGTTGTCTCAAATGTGCTAAGTCAGAGGACTTTTTCCAGTAACTTACAATCAAAGATTAGCAAATAATTTCTTTTCAAACAGGTAGATAGTCACTCCCTCTCCCTGGAGGCAAGGGGAGATGTCTTTTTTTAGAAATGTAGTGTTTTTAATGACATTGATTAAGTTTGTATGCAGTATCAAGACTGACAAATTAAACCAAACTTTGATGAAGAGAAGAAGCCTTGCTAAACTAAAGCAGGCAACCTTCCTACTCTGGGTTTCTTTGCTTTCTTCAAAAACTAAAATCAAGTTAGAGAATATGAACCAAGTAGCTACATCTACAGTCAGTATACTGTTCCTACCTGAAAAAATGCTTCAAAATGCAACCATTTTTCATATGATTGTAGAGAAATCCTATTTGGATGCTATTTTTGTAAAGACTTGGAAAGTTTGGCTACTTTACTTTATGTCCTTCTATGAAAATATTGTATTAAACTGAATTATCACTAATAAATGTATATCAACCAAAAATTTTAGAACAAGAAGGGAAAAATCAGTTTCAAATACCATGTCACTGGATAACCACTCTTCTGATGCCAAGGTTTCCCTCCGGGTTAAAATATGTGTACACTGGCTTACCTCTCTGCCATAAGACCTAGGTAGGGCAATGCCACACATTTTCGGCAGTCTATGAAAGACTCCTGCAGCTGATCAAAATCCAGGGTTAGATAATTTAAAACAGTTTTGGCAAACTCTTTTTGACCAATATAACATACATAACCTCAGAAGCAACATGGCATTTACATGTCTGAAGTTACTCTTATTAAATGACTTGCTGTTCCTCTAATAGGGTTCTGATGAGGATTTGCTGTCTTAAAATTAAGCTTTCTCCCCAGTGAATACACATTACCCAAGTCATTATTATGAACATATTAATTTGCTTGCCCCAGCCACTGAGGTACTTGATACAGTATAGGCAACCAACAAAAAATTATCTCTTGCTGTTTAATTTCCTTAACCCAATTCACTAGGTTTGTTTTGAAGCTGTGTCTTGAACTGGGCTCCACAATAAGGGTAATAAAAAGGGTAATAAATCATAGAATCATAGAATGGTTTGGTTGGAAGGTACCTTTAAAGTTTCTCTAGTTGAAACCCCCTCTGCCATGGGCAGGGACATCTTTCACTAGATCAGGTTGTTCAAAGACCTGTCCGATGTGATTTTGAACATTTGCAATGATTGGGCATCCACAGCTTCTCTGGGCAACCTGTTCCAATATCTCACCACCCTCCTCACAAAAAATTTCTTCCTTATATCCAATCTAAATCTATCCTCTTTTAGTTTAAAACCATTACCCCTTGTCCTGTCACTACAGGCCTGGTAAAAAGCCTTTCTAGTCTTTCTGATAAGCCCCCTTTAAGTATTGAGAGGCCACAATAAGGTCTTCCCAGAGCCTTGTCTTCTCCAGGCTGAACAACCCCAACTCTCTCAGCCTTTCTTCATAGCAGAGGTGTTCCAGCCCTCCAACCATTTTCGTGGCCCTCCTCTGGATCACTCCAACAGATCCATGTCTTTCCTGTGTTGAGGACTCCAGAGCTGGATGCAGTACTCCAGGCGGGGTCTCCTAAGAGCAGAGTAGAGGGGGGAAAATCACCTCCCACAGCCTGCTGGCCACGCTTCTTTTTTTGCAGCCCGAGATACAATTGGTTTTCTGGGCTGCAAGTGCACATTGCAATCTTGTGTCCAGCTTTTCATCCATCAGTATCCCCAAGTCCTTCTTTGCAGGGCTGCTCTTAATCCATTCATCCCCCTGTCTGTGTTAATACAGGGGATTGCGCCAACCCAAGTGCAGGACCTTGCACGTGATCTTGTTGAACTTCAGGAGGTTCACATAGGCCCACTCCTCAAGCCTGCCAAGGCACCTCTGGATGGCATCCCTTCCGTCAAGCATATCAACTGCACCACTCAGCTTGGCGTCATCTGTGAACTTGCTGAGGGTCTACTCAATCCCACTATCTATGTCATTGATGAAGATATCAAATACTATTGGTCCCAATATGGACCCTTGAGAGACACCACTCACTACTGTTTTTCACCTGGACATTGAGCCATTGACTATAACTCTTTGGATGCGGCCATCCAGCCTTATCCATCTAGCAGTCCATCCATCAAACCCATATCTCTCCAACTTAGTGACAAGAATGTTATGGGTGACCGTATCAAAGGCCTTACAGAAGTCCAGGTAGATGACATCCCTAGCTCTTCCCTTCCCCACTGATGCAGTCACTCCATCATAGAAATGAGTTAGAATAGTCAGGCAAGATTTGTCCATGTTGGCTGTCTCTACTCACCTCCCTGTCTTCCATATATTTTGCCATATATTCCAGGAAGATCTGTTCTATGATCTCACCAGGCACAGAGTGGGGCTGACTGATTGGTGGTTCCCAGGGACCTCCTTTTTACCCTTTTTAAAAATGTGTGTGATGTTTTCCTTTTTCCAGTTACTGGGGACTTTGTTTGACTACCATAACTTTTCAAATGTGATGAAGAGTGGCTTGGCAACGACATCAGCCAATTATATGATGGCTGCATCATGGGATGCATCTCATCAGGTCCCAAGAACTCATGTATGTTCAGGTTCCTCAGGTGGTGTCGAACCTGATCTTCTCCTACAGTGGGAGAAAATTCCCCCAGTCCCTGTCTTGAGTTTCAGGGGCTTGAGAGATGTGGGAAGAGACATTACCATTGAAAACAGGCAAAAAAAATTGTTGAGTGCCTCAGCCTTCCCCATGTCAGTTATCACTAGTTTTCCAGTCTTATTTATTGGGGGTGTGTGTACATTTTCTTTAATCTTCCTTTTCTGACCAACATACCTGTAGAAGACCTTCTTATGAATCTTTGTATCTCTTGCCAAATTCAGCTCCAACTGTGTCTTAACATCCTGATCCCATCCCTACACACCCAGACAGTGCCTCTGTATTCTTCCCAGGATACACGTCCCTGGTTCCACTGCCCGTGCATTTCCTTCTTACACTTTAGTTTGACTCAGAGGTCCTTACTCAACCATGCTAGTCTCGTGCCTTCCTTTCCTGATTTCTTCCACATGGGAACTGAGAGCTCTTGTGCTCTAAGAATAATGTTCTTAAAGACCTGCCAGCTCTGCTCACCTCCTTTATCTCTGAGGGCAGTTTCCCTGAGGGTCCCATCCACTAATTCCTTAAACAACTCTTAAACTTGCTCTCCTAAAATTCAGGGTCCTGACTCTACTCTTCACTTGGCTCATATCCCTCAAGACAGTGAATTCTACCAGGGCTCTCAACCTGTTCATTACTCTTTTTCAAAGACGTTTCTGTACAGTCAATCAATTTTTTTTTTACATAGAGGGCAATGCCCCTGCCCCTCCTTCCTTGTCTGTCACTTCTGAACAGTTTATAACCATCATTTGCAGCACTCCAGTTGTGTGATTTGTCCCGCCATGTTTCAGTGACAACAATTAGATCATAGCTTTCTAGCTGCACAGTGGCTTCCATATCCTCCTGCTTGTTACCTATGCTGCGTGCATGGATATAGAGGTGCTTCAGCTATTGACTGTGTAACCTTTCTAGAGGAACACACCCTAATTCATTTGAGGCATTTCACATGTGTCTTTCCCTGTTGGTCCCTAATACATCAACAGCCCCTGTCTTGTTTGAGAAGTTTGATAAGGTTTGGTTTTGGTCGTGTTACTCGTGCAAGCATCTAGATGATGCTGGCTGGCATAAAACAGCCTTCTGAGAACTTCAGGTATCTACAAGTTTTGGTAGCTGCTACATGTATAGAGTCTGGATCTCATGCATGTGCCTACATATTGGACATAAAAATACTCGGTGACAGACAATTTCTTCAGATCTGTCTAGATACAGCCTAAGCCTTCCAGTTACCTAGCTATTGTCACATATCCAGATTTTTTTTTTTTTTGCAAACTTGGTCTGAAGTAAGATTTTTCACAAAAAGCAGCACTCAGAGGAATCCTCTCTGTTTATGAGCCATTAACATCAGTGAGTGCAGTTACGAGCAGAGTGCAGTCTGTCTTTGCTTACCACTAAGTTAGGAATTGATACACCTACTGTGATAAAGCTGGTTTATGCTCTCTAATTTAAGAAGAAAGAAGCACCTGCTGATATCAAATGGCAGTAGATATTGAAGAAAATGCTTTATGTCTGCAAAGAAGAGCAAAGAAGCTGATGAAGGGTCTACATAACACATCTTATGAGGAGCGGCTGAGGGAACTGGGATTGTTTAGTCTGGAGGAAAGGAGGCTGAGGGGAGACCTTATCACTCTCTTACAACTACCTGAATGGAGGTTGCAGTGAGGTGGTTCTTGGTCTCTTCTCCCGAGTAGAAAGCAATAGGACAAGGGGAAATGGCCTCAAATTGAGCCAGGGGAGGTTTAGATTGGATGTTAGGAAATACCTTCACCAGAAGGGTTATCAAGCATTGGAAGAGGCCGCCCAGGGGAGTGGTTGAGTCACCATCCCTGGAGGTATTTAAAAGCTGTATAGATGTGGTGCTTAGGGACGTGGTTTAGTGGTGGATTTGGCAGTGTTAGTTAATGGTTTAAAGGTCTTTTCCAACTTAAATGATTTTATGATTCTATGCTATGTATACTGTAATCAGCCTGGGGACATCACTGGCTTATAATGTTGCCTTTTTTTTTTTAAAGGCTGAATAACATTCATGCCATTAATTACATTTGTAGCCATAGTTAACTTACTTATGTAGGGGTAATCAAGCTTCTTGCTTCAGGGTGTAAACTAATTACCACAAGGGACATCTGCATCTCATGGATGGTACTGCAAATTTGGAAAGTTCATATAAGGCTCTTCCTCTTCTTTTCAGAGACAGTGTTAATCACTAATTGGACCAGAAACTTGACTTCTCTTCTGTGAAAAAGCTTTATTGCACGTAAATTACATGAAAGCATGGTCTATTCTATTGCTGAATAAATGAAACGTTACCATCATCTGTAGAGCCTGGGTCTTTTATTCTATTTCAAGAAGGAAAGAAAACTGATAAACTGAACAAGTCTAATGGTCTAGTGCTGTATAAACCTCTTATCACAATTTAATTGATGCTTTATCAACTTTAAACCTCTTATGAATGTGGAAATTAGTGGTTTTCCATACTGAACTGGAAGGGACCTTGCCCATGTGAGACAACACTTTTATGCAGAATAGACTGAATGTTGGTACCCTTGACGTATAGCATTGCAAAGTTACACACTTCTACAGAGATCAAATAGAGTACTTACAGTCTTTTCTTGTGTTAAAAACCTGAACTGTTGGATCATGTTTTGACTGGGGAAGAGACCTTTTCAGAGTGAATGAAGAACTGTGAGAACCAGTGTATTCTGTAAAGAGGCTATTTCTTGCAGAAGAGTATGAGGATACCAAAACAGTGGCTTATTTCTCCAAAATAGATGATGATGATGACCTTTCAGTTCTCTCAAGAGACTTTTTAGTATCTTGGTCTTTCTGTGGGTTCTTCTTTGTTCTCTAACAAATCCATTTTTAAGGGATTGACTTCCTAGGAACTGAGCTATATTAAACAACATACTCAAGTGTATCTTATTTTCTGTTAGTAATACAATATTTCAGAAGGAAGAAAATTAAAATATCATCAAAGAGGTGAACAACATGTGAAATGGCACAGTGATCATAATTGGGGGGAATGGTTGAGGAGTCAAAAATGGGACTGAGTACTGAAGTTTGGAATTTCTGTGAATTCTTATAGAAGTCACTAAACTTCTCTTTATATCACTGTCCTCTACTGCAAAACAAAAGGTTCATATTTATTAAGTTTTGTGAGTTTCAATTGGTTAGTGTTGATCAGTGTTTTGGACACACCAACTGAAAATGTTCCGTGTGAAAAAAATGCATATTTTTATAAAAGGTCTTCAGAAGATATTTCAAAATGCTTTTTAACTTTGTAATAAAATACAAAATGGTGTGCCCCTCTGAGATGAGAGAAGGACTCAGCTTCTAGGAGAAGTAATGGAAATTAATAAACTCAACTGCTGCAAGCTACTCAGCAGGCAATATTGTTATAATTATCATTCTCAAACAAGGCACTCAATAAGATTCAGCATTCTTTCTGTTTGAAAAGTAATTGCTAAGATTCTGTCAAAAGTCATTATACGGTGACAAAAACCTTAATGCATTTGTAGTTTTTAATTGAGCTTTAACTCTAATTGCCTTGGCAAACTTTACAAAGCAGTCCTGACAAACAGGTTAAAAAAGTTCAACAGAGTGATGAAGCGACAGCCTTAGCTCCAGTTACAGAAGAGTCAGCAACAGACAGGACCTAAAGCAGACACAGGGCTGCACACCCAGTGTCCATCTTGAAAAGGAACCCAGAGTAAGTTTATCAGCAAGACTGACCCTTGATTAGATCTCAGAAACAGAGCACTTTAGAACTCATTTGAAGTTACAAGGAGAAGTATCACAAGCTACACATGGAGAATTCGTATGCCTCTGTTAACAACGTCAAAATAAGACACTTGAATATAATCACCTGACTGGTGTTTGAAGCACCTGTGCTTGCAAGCAATTACTCAAGTCTAGACAGCCATTGGAATCAATGAGACCCTTATGTCTAAAAAAGACATGCCGTTTTAGGTGCATAGGAACATCCATCTCTCAAAAAATTGAGCTGGTTCACAAAACGGTACTTACGAAAAGGACAGAAACAACATCCTTTATACTTATCTATAGAAGAACAGACTCTGTTCATCTTGTTGAACTTGGTTCATAGACATTCTTCCTGGTCATAGACATTCTGCAGACTTGCCAGATCATTCAGCATTTCCATGTTTTCCATCTGAATTACTTACTTTGCTCTGGCTCACACATGTAGGGATTAGAAGAATTCTCATTCAAAAGTTATTGGCACACTTGCCTTCTCATGTGTGGAGACTGGATACTAGATTCAGCCACTACTTCTATTATACCAGTAATTGAGATACAGAAGCAAGCAAAACACAGTGTTTTGGTCTGCTTTGATCTTCCACAGAGAATTGCAACCATTTGCCTTGTCTTCCAATGAATGACCCATTGGTGATTCTGAAAAAGCTTTTTGACAGATTCAGCAGCCAGTGGTAATGCAGAATTGAGAGGATGGAGGTCCTCCTGTACCTAAGTTTCTTTAGATTCTCTCCAGTAAAAATAAAGAGACAATTTTATGGTTGTAAAATCCAGAACTCATGGTTTAGAGCTTTGAAAACATTTCATAACACCCTTGTTTTGCGTTTTCTTTGTTCCATGGTACCTGTTAAACAATAACAATAATATAGCTATAATTCCAAGTTAAAGTCCTATAATTAGGTAAGTTCATAGGAAATGTTGTGATCTCACCAAATCGTGAAATTGTATCTAGTGACTGTCATCTGTTACTGCGGTGCTTTAGAGTCTCAACTTCGGAGGTTTAGACCATACTAACTGTGTGAAAAATGCTTGGTCAAGCAGTGTACATTAAATGTTGAAGTAGGTATGTAGAAGGACTCATAAAATCCAGGTCCAGTGTTACTGGTGTGCGAAGCAGACGTTACTAACATGCAATGTGTTGCAAAAGCACATTCAGCATTCTGGGGAGGTCAGCTGCACATTACAATATATATGGGGACTCCAATATTGCAAAGCATAATCCAAACTACCTCTTTATTGACTTAGACTGTATGGTTAAAAAGAACTATGCAATTCATCCCATCTTACTTTTGGAGGAAAAACTGATAAACTTTGCAAAACCTTCTTAGGCTTTCAGGTTTCTTTTTAACATGCATTGCGCACAGATGTTAACAGGGTTGCTCTTGACCCATAATTCTTTCTTCATCAAGGGCTAATCAGAATTTAATACCAGCAGTTTTGAGGGGACAGACTTTTAGGTCTGGAAATGTGCATACAAATAAAAACAGTGCTATTCCAGCCCCATTGTTAATCAAAGAAAAATGATTTGTGTTCTCTCTAGGGATAACTAAGACTCACAATATATTTATTTCAAGATTTAGGTGCTATTGGAAATAATAACAAATCACCCAACAACTATTAGTGAGCCTTCACCCATACCCAACAAGCTTATTAACACCCTGTAACCTTTGTTTCTATAGGAAAACAAAAGCAGTTTCTTGGAAAAAGGAAAAGTTAAAAAAAATTATCAGATGCACCTTGAAGAGCAAATAATATTACCAACAGATATTGGCTGTAGGAATGCTTTGTTATGTTGACTTATTTCCACCTCTTAAGATAATTTGCAGAAATACTATTTTATATTCACTATATGCATTACCATCTTGCTCAGGAAGCTTGCCCTTCATCCAGAAAGAGAAGTGCTAAGGAGAAACTAAGGAGAGAATGAAGCTGACGTAGAGGAAACAACATTGGTTAAAGGATTTCCACAGCAAGGACAAGGGCAAGGGCAACAGCAGAGCACAAGAAGGGCCTGGTAAGTAGTGACTAGTACTATGGATCTTCCAATGGGCAAGTGATAAATAGGAGTTGTGGACAGAAAAATGTGAAGCACTGAGAGATTCAGTCATCATACTGAAGAAAAAAAAAAGGAAGAATGGGCTGAGAAGTCATGGATGGTGAATGACAGAAAGTCATAGAAGTGATAAAGGCCAGGGCACAAAAGTGATGCTGGTAGGTACTGTGGCAAAAGAAAAAAGGGTGATTAGGAAGGAGAACTGCAACAAAAGACAGGTAAATTAAAGTAGCACCTCGTGAAGACTGTAATCAAATAGCTTTTTGGGTGGATGTGGAACCAAAACTCCTGATTATATTAAAATATGAGGTGAGGTAATGTGCAGAGCAGCAGGTGGAATGATCATTGACGTGAAGGCTGACATTATCATAGATGAGTTTATCAGACTATTACAGAAGACAAAAATCCAGGAAACCGAAGATCTTAACTCCAGAGAACAGGTTGATGGCTAGGTACATTTTGTATGAGAACAAATAGAGGAAAGAAGCTTTGAGGCTGCTGCTCAAAAAAAAAGGAGAAGCTATGAAGCCGGACATGACAGGGTGTGGAAAGAGATGAAGAAGACCAGTGCCTAAATCATTCTCTGTATGAGGAAAACTGAGGTCATCTCCATGTCAGTGGATCCAGGAATGGCAGCAGCAGAGAGGAGCAAGCTGAAAAGTCATGGATGTCTCGATTCGTCAGAAACGGCAATTAGGAGTCATGTTAAAGATGGAGTGTGCACTCCAGAAACTCAGAGAGAAGGCTACAGGGCATCACGTAAAAGGGAAGAAGGAAATAAAGGAGGGGACTGCTTGGAGGAGGGATATAGTGGCAGCAAGTACAGATAGAATAAATGCAATTTTGGGACAGTGCCACCCCAGGTGATGAGGAAGGGGCAAAGGAAGGTGTGTATGTGGTATCTGGAGCCTGCTGATGTTTGAAAAAGGAAACTGGAATGCAGAGGAGAAAAGAAACTGTGGGCTTTGAGAGCAAAAAGGATCAAAAATGAAAGAAAAAAATGGAGCAAATGGTAGAAGACTGGTGAGAAGCATGGGTGAACTGTGGGGAGTATTTAAATAACCCTCTGAGTAGTATTTAAAAAAATGATATAAAGTCAGAATCTGTGGAAGCTTAACGCTCTTCCCCTACCCTCATCCAGGCAGCTTATGCCTTGTTCCATGCTGCTGAAGTCATCTGTCTTCTTCTAGTGTGACAGTATGTACTCTGCAATTGCTTTTTAATCTTTCTCAGGTTTAGCCTGGAACACGGTGCTCAATGGCATGTATTTATGCAATGTAAAATTTCTTCTTGGTCTGGATTTTAAGGAAGCAAAAATCCATTACACACTATAAACAAAACACAAATTTAAGTTTCTCATTTTTTGCTTAATTCTTGTTTCCAGAAATCTGTCACTTAAGGTTTTGTCAGGTATTTTTAACAGATAATTTAGAAGACTAATGTGTATCCTTGGGGAATTCAGGGAAAGATCATCATTACAGCAGGGTATCTGACACTTACTTGTACATTTAGTGAGCAAATTCCATTAAAATTTTTTTGTGCAATACATTTTTCTAGAACTCACTATAAACATAAGATTCCAAGCTTTACTTTCAAGATCTGGGTTTAAATTAAGGAGTTCTGTTTTCCTTTCTTCTGAGTTGCTTTGTCTTTTTTTTTTTTTTTTCTTCTCAGCGTGCATAGGCTTCAGCATTCCTGAGCATGTAAGAAATTGGAGTTGGCTGTTCTGTACACCACATTCATATTGGTATACTGACATCACACTGTAAATTACTAAGGTAAAATACAATAATTAAGATATGAAGCCACATAAAATACATTTTCTGTTAATTGTGCCCATTTTCCCTTGTACTTAATTGTTGCAATCATATCCTATTTACTATTTGCCATGCGTCATTTTAATCAATTGACTATACAATAAATGTACTGTTAGTTGAGCATGGTAATAACACTGTTTGGCTTTGAAAACATTGGCAGAATGGCGTTTGCTGAAAAGTCAGGTTTTCTATCTTCAACTGTAGGTGCTTTAAGGCAGTGGATGCCTTTCGGGTGTGTCTATGAAGGACATTAGTACAGAACACAGGGCTCCAGCTGCCAGCTGAGTGTATGATGGACTGCTGACATAGTACAGCACAGTGCTCATGAGCTTTGGCACAGTCTTGATCTGAAGGGACTACACAAGTTGTTTCTGAAGCTAGCTTGTGCCACATTTGCCCAGGAGTAGTATGATACAGACATACCCTTAGGTCTCTACAAACAAAGTGTTTTCCTTCCATTTTTCATTTCTAAATGTAGCTGGGGTTGCAAGAAATGAGGGACAAAAAATCCTCCAGGGTGGTGGCTGGACTATGGTTTATTTATTTTTGCAACCTTGGAGCAGTATGAGATTCTTACAAGGCCCTTCTTTCCTCAATTATCTTTGTAATCTTTGTAATTATCTTTGCCACCTGCAATCACAGTTTCTTAAAATGTTCACATTTACAAGGGGCTAGTAACCATCTAGCAATCGTAATAGCTGACCCTGTAAAAGACAGGATCTTAAACAGCAAATGCTCAAAGTGTAGTTCTGCTCCATCTCTTATAGGAAGTTACACTGACGTTTTGTAAGTTAAATTTCACGTGCGTTTTGGCTTCAGATAGTTTTCAGCCAATGCAGCAGCTCTCCAAAGTATCTTATGCTATTTTGGTCATATCATACACTAATATTTAAGTCTTTTATCAAAAAGAATTGCAACTCATAAGCAGCCTGGAGGTTTGGAGTTCTGTATGAAGAAACTGAATTCATTGTCACAGAAGTCAAAGCGAAGTCCCTTGTTTTGTATAGCCATTACACACAAACAGCAAGAGCATACAGAGTATTCGTTTCAAATACTGACTTAAGACTGGATAGTATGGTTGTTTTATTTCATGGTAGCCCAGAAATCTTTATGATGTTCTGATTTTGCTTGTAAATGCACAACTATACAGCTTCCAGTCTATATATTACACACATACTTCTGCATTTCTCTGCACTATTTTCAGTGAAGACTGAGAAAAAGGGGGCCTTTTAAATGTGTTTTACAGGCTTTCATACCTATTCTGAATGTTTCAAAACCACACATTGGGCAACAGCAAATCTTTAACTGTTCGTATAGGAAACGAGTTATTAAAAATGTTAATGAATGGCCCCAGTGTGAACATTGCATTATTTTCTCAGGTTGTGAATGTCATTTTTTCATACTGAATAAACTGTAAAAGAAAGCGGAATAACATATAGTAGGAAGTCTAAAAAGTCTCATTTTTATATTACAAAGAGTCTGACACAAAGTTCACTTAGCAGAATGAATCTTTCTACTGTTTTCAGTGAGGTTTAGATGAAGTTTTATGACAACATTTTGTTTTGGTGGCGTGATTGTTTATGCTTTATGATGAATCAGAGATAAGTACTAATGAATCACCCTCTTATATGCTAGTGCTATATTTAAATAGAGGGTAATTATTGCCACCTTTAACAACTGATTCTGTCTCTCTGAAGAGAATTCAAATAAATAAGCTTGTTTTATTTTACCAGCTATAGGAAACACAGAACAAAAACATGGTAGTCCTGGTATTATTCACATTTCAGTATTTTGGCTTACTTCATGTGCCCTTAAACATTTTTACTCAGCCTGTGATAAGTTCTTGTACCTCAGGCTATATTTTCTCCACGGAAGATGAAGAAACTTGTGGATTCTGTTTGAAACAAAAATACTTCCTTATGAGCGAAACAAGGAAAGGTGCCTTCGCACCAACCAAACAGTGCAATCTCAAGGGCATCATCTAGTAACATCTGTATTCTATTTCTGAAACCTGTTTTGATGACACTGACAACAGTGTGTGGTGTCCACCCCTCACTACACATAAATAAGCTGCAGAAGAACACTTGAGTGCCTGGGAAGCCTGGGGCTGACACAGTACGCTCACCGTGTGCTCTCTCAGGCTGCAATTTGTTTCAGAGGCGCACAAATGTCAAGGTTATTCTACTGACTGTCTTATAATGCAGGCAGATAGGAGTGATGTGGTGAATCAGATCTGTAACCACTGGTGACTGCAGGGGCAGTCAACCTGTCAAGAAACAGCCTGCTACACACGTAGCTCTTTATTGCCTTTGCTAACAGTTGCCTTCATCAGGGCGCAGGGAGAGTGCATGCAGCAGTGAATACAATTAGGGCTCCTTTTCGGGGTAGGCGCAGAAGCAATGTGAGCATTTCTTATTTAGCAAGCATGAAATGTGACTCTGCTAGTAGAGAAGGGAAGTGCAGTGGCTGCAGACCCTGAGACAACTGGTCTGGGGAGCTGCGTACGGAGCTGAGGCAGGTCTAGATGTGAGGTCTGCAGTCAAGACCTGGGCAGGGGGTAGTTTGTTGTGTGGCTTGTAAGGAGGTATTTGTGTGAGTGTGGGAGGGAGCAACAGATGAAGACAGAAAGGTTTAGCAGCATGGGAGAAATGATTGGTTGATAAAATGAAAATGAAAGAGGATATTCTTGTGGCCAGGAAGGCCAATGGCATCCTGGGGTGCATCAAGAAGAGTGCAACAAGCAGGTCGAGGGAGGTTATCCTCCCCCTCTACTCTGCCCTGGTGAGGCTGCATCTGGAGTACTATGTCCAGTTCTGGGCTCCCTGGTTCAAGAAGGACAGGGAACGGCTGGAGAGGAACAGCAAAAGGCTATGAAGATGATTAGGGGACTGGAACATCTTTCTTATGAGGAAAGGCTGAGGGACTCGGGTCGTTTTAGTCTGGAGAAGAGAAGACTGAGGGGGGATCTTATCAATGCTTATAAACTCTTAAGGGGTGGGTGCCAGGAGGATGGGGCCAGTCTTCTTCTAGTGGTGCCCAGTGACAGGACGAAAGGTAACAGACACAAACTTGGTCATAGGAAGTTCCATCTAAACATGAGGAGGAACTTCTTTCCTTTGAGGGTGGCAGAGCACTGGAACAGGCTGCCCAGAGAGGTTGTGGAGTGTCCTCTGGAGATATTCAAAACTCGCCTGGATGCATTCCTGTGCAACCTGCTGTAGGTGAACCTGCTCTGGCGGGGGGTTGGACTAGACGGTCTCCAGAGATCCCTTCCAACCCCATCATTCTGTGATTCTGTGATATGCAATATGGACAGCTGAGTATAGATTGCTGGGTATGGCAACACAGCTGGCATGTCCTATCTGTGTCCCTGCTGTGTGCCAGCTGCAAGAAAGGCCATCTGGAGAACCAATTTATACTGATTCACCAACATTAACAACAAAAATGTCTCGCTACCTCTGAGCTGTGGGCATCACTTTGATAAAGAAATCCAGTGGTCCTCTTTCAGGCAAAGGTTGTTCCTCACATATCCTTATGAAAGTTGTAATAAGAGTTACACTGCTGCCAGTTAAATTTCAATCATCTTTCTAATCTGAATTTGGGTAATTTCCCTTTTAGGCTACTGGGTCTTTGAGACACTTGTGTACCTGCCCACTGAAGTGAGGGAATAGCACCAGGGCCTAAACTGTATTTTATATTAACAACCAAACCTGATCAGTATCTGCACAATTTAAGAAGGTCTTAAAGTTACGCTTTCTCGAGATCTCACTTCAGGAAAACACCATACAGCAGAATCCATTCAAAAGGCAAAAAACTTTTATAAGCTTCTTGCAGGGATGATTTTGCTACATCCAGAGAAAGCGTAAAAGCTATTGGAAGCAGAGATATTATCTTAGCTGTCTCTTTGGTGTCAGAAATTTAACAATGCCTCATGGGATCCCTTCCAGCTTGTCCCTAAGTGAAACTAGCAGCCCAATTTCGTTCTTGTTGAAGTCAGTGAGAAAAGGATCACTCCCTAAATTTGTTAGTATGCAAGGGACATGTTTCAGCATAGTCCAGATAGTCTGTCCTTTCAGTTTGTTGTCTTTTGACATCTTCCCTCAGAGTATCCTGGCAACAGTGGCACTTCTGACAAACAAAAGCCATACAGACACTGCTGTATCCCGGCAGAATGACAATGACTTTCTATTTCCGTATTTGTTGAAACAGTTGTTTAAATATGTGAAGCACTACAGTTGAGACAAAAAAAAAGCATCACTGAGCAATATTATATTACAGCATTTTTGGAACATGCAGCAGAGCAACACTTACACATGTGGAATGGACTAAACAAGTATAACTTTTCAAATGGGTTTCTGGTGACCTTAATTCAGGGTTTTCTCAAGTAGATAGCTTTGGCTGTGAAATAAAAACTGAAGGAAAGAGTCTTCCACAAAGCATAAAACCCAATTTGCAGAATGAAATTCTTACGAGGTCAAGAAGTTACTACTCTTCAAAAAATGAGATTTAAAGAAAAACATTGCTCTCACTTAATGCCTTAGCATCTACAGTGACAAAGGCATTCAGCTATCTGAATTTTCTTCGCAAAGCTTTTATACACTCTTTTAAGAATAGTCATATGTAGTTAAGTGCCCTATACCACTCAGCATGCTATGGATCTATGAGAGGTGCAAAGGAATGATCTAGAACTTATGTGAGTAATTTTTCAACTTAATTTATTTTGAATCTAAACCACTGGCAGCAATAAAAAGAGGAGAAATACATTTCAGACAGATAGCCATATCTCTAGCACTGCGCAGGATGGCGTTTGAGGAGTATATTTACCACAGTCCTTGGTAACACTCTTGATTGATCTGACCATTATAGAGCATCTTGTGGCACATGAATATAGCAAAATAGCCCCCACCAGAAAGGCCAAATATAAAATGTGCAATGCCAGCACTGGGCTGCCAATAGTAGCATCATTTTCCTTCCTGTTTCCAACTAGTATTCCTTCAACTTTATCTTCCCTACAAACAAAAAATAGGAAAACTCTACGCTTGAAGGCATTCCAGCCACACCCTGGGGCATGCTGACATATGAGCTTGTTGCAGAGACCCTCCCTGTAATACTGGCTGACCTGCACCAGACCCAGGTTACCCACAAGGTAGTTTGCTCAGCTGAAATGCACTGTGATGGACAGATGTTGCCAGGATGCATTGGCAACCGTTTGGGAGACTCCCAATAAAGGGCTTATTTGCCACTTTAACATCCAGGTTAGAGTGCAGCGGGCAAGCAAGAAGCAAGATGTCCTTATACCTATGGCTGCGCTACAGACTCCCTCAAAAGGCCCCAGCTTAAGGGGTGCTATTGGAAATCAGCTGTTCATCCCTCTGCCCAAGGGACAGCAACGACTGACATCATTTTGTAGGCGAGAAGGAGAATTAGATGGCAACACTGAAAGGAATTTTTCTAACTGCAATATGTGTGCAGCTTATTCACTAGCACAGCAAATCCTTTGTGCATTCTGTGCAAGCTTCTTCAGTTTAAGTCTACTGTACATTCACTCCATTTAAAAGGATTGGGTTTGGTCTTACTTTAAAGTTGTGGTACTTATGCATGACTTGCATATGAATGAGGTGAATGAATTCATTACTGACAAGCTAGATAAAGTTCTGCAGCTGTTCAGCCTGGGGACCTGGTTCAAAGCACGGCCAGAGTGACTGAAAAATCTTTTATTGATGGAGGCAGTTTTAGGCTGCCATCTAACACAGCAAGTAGCATTAGAAATGCTAGATTGGAAAAGAAATTTAATTTATTTGCTTACACATATTATCTGCAGAATAAAGATTTTTGAGAGGGCTACTCTGCAGGTAAGTAATGATAGTATATGAGTAGTTCCCACAGCTGCATGACCTTGAGGGTGTTAATTTGTGTCTTGAGTGCAGCTGTGACACTCAAAGCAAGTATTCACAACCAAGATGTCAAAGGAGCTTTACAAATTGCGGATCAAATACAGGATGTTTGTTGTGGCAGAGAACAAAGTGAGAAGGAAGAGAAGGATATATCCTTTCTTCATGTTTGACTTTTTATCCAGTGTTCTCTCACAGATGATCTTTCAGGTACGCGCAGAAATTCTGGGAGACCTTTTTTCTTTGTAATAATTTAAGTGTAGACTATGCAATACTGTGAATGCAAGCTAAGTGGTGGCTAGTTTCCTCACATTGTTTAAGCATGTTTCTGACTGCCTGTTAATGGCAGTATTTCATGACTGCTTAGGACATGACAGTGCTGTCATTTTGCATTTATCCCTTCCAGCCTTCAGAGTTCATTGTACTGTTATGTTATACATTCAAACTGTAATGGCAGAGGTTATTGTATTGTTAGAATACAGGTTATACAGTGTGGTCTGCTTGGTAGTTCGGCAGTAGTGTTTATGGGTTTGTGTTTTAAATACAGCCGATGTACTAAATAATGTAGATATACTTGTTGTTAAAAGGGGCTTACCAAAAGAAAAAATCGGTAGTATGACAGAGCAGGAAACACAATTGTGTGAACAGAGGCCCAGAGGACTAAAACTCCTTGTCATGAGTCTGAAAGCGATTGCCTATACAGCACAAATTCTTCTGTATGAGTTGGAAGAAAGTTGAAATTCCAGTTCAACAATATCTGTGAGTACAAGCTGTGGGGAGTGGGAGTGATGAGGAAAAAAATACAGAAAGGAAATCCAAACAGAGGAAAAGAGTAGAGACGAGGCAAACCTCCTATGATGGAGACCACAGCAGAAAAGCACTATACAACTCCTGTGTTTCTGACACAGAGGCCTGTACTTTGAGAATGTGAGACTGAAATAATGTGGTTTCTCTTATTGCAAAGGCTTAGGCTGTTCTAGATACACTGGCTGGAAAATTTCTGCTCACTGAAACTAAGGAGATATGTAAGGAACACTGTGACCAACAAACTGCATCTAGGTTCCTCACTCCTCATTTCCTGTAAGTGAGAGTTGTACTATTGATGAAGGAATTTCACCAATAACTGCCTTGCTTCTTTCTTGCTATAAAATAGTTACCAAGCAATAAAGCAACTAGTTTACACAAAAGTCTTTTGTACCAAAGCTAGAACCATTTCAGTGTCTGAATTCTGCTAAAAACCAATCTTGTCTTTATTGATCAATGATCTCTTGGCACTGCATGAGGATCAAATATCAGAAAATCAGAGAAGAACCTGTTGATATCTGTATTTAAGACTGTTGATATAAATTAAGTATTAGCAATGAAGGATGCTTTTGATTTGCTCATTGTTTTTCGACAGTAAGATAGTATCCAAGAGGGGTTTCTTTCTCTCTACTGAAGAGACTGACTATTTTGCTTGGAAGTGTTTCTCACCTGTCCATCAGAACGTGTTCTGGTAGCATGGTCTACTTGCAACTCTAAAATGCTTTAAAAACTTAAGCTAATACATTAAGTACCTAATTATTCCTGTAGCTCTTGTTCACATACAGTTCTGCAATTTTATGTTGGGTAACTGAATATAGTTGCATGTGACATCTATAGTTTCTATTAATCTTTGAGTGCTTTTAGTGTAAATGCTCCTGAGAGTATTAGTCCAGATGCACACAATGTGGCACAGTACTTTTTAGAGTGCCAAGTTACGTTCAAATCCACCTCTTTGAACCTCTAACAGCATCAGTCACAGTCTGAACCAAAGCTAGCAAGTCTTACTGGCAGTAAGACTTCCAGGTTGTGTGGTAGTTACTGATCCTGTGTTTCCATACAAAATGAATGTTTCCTTAAATTTCCAGTGACCTAAAGGCACCCTGGACGTTGCTCTGCTTACTAGCAGCAAGAAACCAGGAGTATCAGCTTCACTGCCTGGTTTTTAGGGTTCTCAGCATTGCTTACAGCCATCCACTTGCTTTACAGACTGCTCTGCTGCCAGGGACTCTACAAACTCCCCTAGGATTTCTGTCCTTAGAGTTTCAAAGTTGCAGATAGGAGCCTGAGCACCTTGGCTCTGTTTGGGGTTCTTAATAGCTTCCTGCTGCTTTTGGTGTTTGGTTACCCTCATGCATTTGTAGCCTTTGACCTGGAGCCACCTACCAGACAAATCTACCTGCTAAGCTGCTGGAGCCTACTTGGGAGACCTGGATGAAATCCTGTGGGGCAGGGATTTCTCCACCGCCTGGGAATCGGAGCTTACCAGCTACCCAGCTTCAGAATGGGCCTGCCACTATGGCTACCTGCAAGCCAAAGGTAAGAGCCTGGCATGTCCAGTTTCAAGTAGTCCGAAAGGAGTTTCTATCGATTCCCTTAGAAGACTCCTTGGACTTGGTGAAAGGTAATAGAAATTGTGATGCTTCATGTGAAACAATTAAGGCTCAACAAACATTTTTCAAATAAATTATTTTACTGGCGCATTATTAACTTCCTCAGTAACCAATGTGTGTTCCTGTGTATCTTTGTTCTTAGGTGACTTGAATAATTTTATTTTTAAACCAAAATAATTTACAATAAATCCTCAGCATGAGAGAAGAAGCAGCAGAATTATGAACATATATATTAATGAATTCCATGTAACATTGCATGCTGGGCCAACAATAGCAAGTCATTATTTTTTTTCTAAATTTGATTTCCTCTTTGATACAATATTCCTGTAGTCCAAGCTATAATATGGTCAAATTCACCTCTCAAAACTGTCAGCTGCAGATTCCACAGCTGTTTCTATAATTCAAATTTACAAATAGAACATACTATCACAAATTGGTAAAAATACTGAAATACATCCTACCTCTGTAATGGGGTGCCGGATGATTCCTGTATACAACCTTGTGTTTTAAGGCATGACCACATCGGGAGTTCCAGATCTCTTCTGAACGTTTTCACCCTGGAAATGCATGTGTGTGCATACACATAATTTCTAGCTGTATCAAACAAGACAATATTCAGAAAGGAAATTATATAAGGCAAGATCATCTAATCATAACTTCCTTTCTTTATTCTTTGTTTAGAACCAGAAAAGGCCTCTCTGCTCTGCTTCTTCATGTATAGAAGTCATTGAGAGTGTGTTTAAACCCTAAACCAGTGCATTTTTAGTGACAGGGACAGAAGGAAACCGTAACGCTCCTAATTTTACATGACTCCAAATACCTGCCCAGATCAGAGTTGCAGAGTCATGTTGCTGATCATTCTGTCATTCTAACCTGAGGTATACAAATATCTCCAGTGGTAGATGTGAAGAAATTCAAATTGGTTCATGTTTCTGGCATGATCAATTCTTGTCCCTCAAGGACTAATCCTGAGTTTGCACTAAAATCTGTAGAAAAATCATATGGCTGATCTTTGTTTTTAAAAGTGGCCAGCAATGCATGCATTGTCTGGTTTGGGACTTTAAAAAAAAAAAAAAAATCTATCAACAGTTTTCTGAAATACAATTTCTAAGTATTTCTGACAATCCCGTTCCTCCTCCCCCACCTCCCCAAGTGATCAGATCTATTCAGGCTCTTGGCAGGTTCAGCAATAACCTTAAGAGAGTTTGGAATTCTGTGGGCAGCTGTACAACAACAGAAGACACTTGTATTTTATCTTGTTTTTTGAGCTATGTTTGATTCCCCTTCTCTACTGACAATGTCTCCTAACTTTGTTTCAGAAGCACACAACAGCATATTATGCCGAGATCATCAGCAAAAATATTCACTCCAGGTGGGCTTTTAAAACTTCCGGGAAGTCCACTAATCGCATCCCTACAGGATGCTTTTTGGTTTTGTTATCTTCCCCATAGGCAAACACCTCATCCCTTTATTATTCTTGTAGTAATTCCCACCTTTTCCACTTGAACTAATAACTTCCTACATGGCACTGTGTCAAATTCCTCCCCTGAATTCCAAAGGGAAGAGACCTAGAGCATTTTCCATGTCCAGAATACTAATTATTTTTATCTGTGAAAAATGCTTGATGACACAACCTGCCTTTCTAACACTTTGCATGTTTAGTTCATTTTCAACTTACCCACAATTTTTCAAGTAAAGGCTAATTTGAGCCCTAACTATTGCAGAGGCCAAACTTGCCCATGTGGTTTCCCAAATCATTTTCTTTATAACTTTTCCTTTTTGAACCCATGTTAATATTCTATTGAACCATGTTCTGGTTTCCAGCTTGATAGTACCTTTCTCTGGGATGAAAGATTTATCGTAAATTCTTACTGCTGGATATGTGGTTTCATTTCCCAACTCTTTCAGAATACTGAAGTAAAAAATATCCTGTCCCCTACTGGAAAAACAAAGAACTTCTTTTTGCTTTTGTTTATGCAGCAACAGTTATTATGTATCTTGAAAACTCAGGTAAAATATTCATTTTTTGAGCCATACCGACTTTATACTCTTATACGTTTCTTGTAATTTCCTATGAATGGAAAACACCCTGGACTTTAGTCTTTCTACTAACAGTAACAAAACCAGAGAGAATATCAACTTTATAGGCAGGCTTATGAGGTTTCCAGCACCAGTTTCAGCCAGCCACACTATACAGGCTTCTCTGAAGCCACTGACTCTGCAAACCCTCAAACCTTATAAACTTTATACCTGTCTGTGCATTCCCTTCTCTCCCCCCACTTTGTTTTTCCTCTTTTTAATTATAGGAAGAGGGCGAGGGGGGAATTTCTATTTTGATTTCCTTTGCCAGGTTTAACTCGACTATCGATGTAGTCTCCTTCCTTTACCTGAACAACTGTTCAGTATCTTGTGATAATGTCAAAAAACCCGCCAAGACCTAAGTACCATTGTCCTCCTCCATGATAGTAAATCTCTATGGAGATATGCTTACTGATACAGAGTCATTATCATTTTTACTACTGACAAGACAGTATTGTGGGTCTTTTTTTAGAGATTAACCACACACAAAAACAAAAAAGTATGGAAGAATAATTGAATAGCCACTGCAGGTTAAGATATAACGGTAAAGATATAACACGGTAAGATACGGTTAAGATATAACACGGTAAAGTTCTTCGAGCATCTGCCCAGCCGTGTACGGTAGGGCTGGTGGTATTCTGTTGCACCCCCTGCGTAACCACAGGACAGCAGATGTACTCAAGTCATGGTCTTGGTGGCTTGTGACAGCAGCTCCCAATTACTTGCGCAGAGGTGTTTCCTAGATCTACAATCTTGTACATCAGCAGTTACAGGCGTTCAGCAATCGCCAGGTTACAGACTCCTTGCTGATTTAATCATGACTCCCAGATAAGCAGCTCAAGACAGGCATTGAGGAGCTCCTTGCACCATCTCTTGCCTGCTCCCCTGAGTGCAGGTGCCTACCTGAGCCCTGGACCAGCCAGCTCCCCTGCCCACAGGTCTCCAGGACGTGTGTCAGAGGTGTGCTGGCAAGGCAGGATGAGACAAAGAGCTCAGAACAACCTATGCAGGGGTGGCAAAGCGCCTGCTTGTGCTGAGTGTAGGAGATGGTTAGGGGAAAGTTGATGTGAATTTGGGGGAGAAAGAGGATATGTATCAGGGAGGAGTGGATGGACATGCATTCCTTCTTCCTGGCTGGACCTGAGCACACCCAGGTACTGTGATGCTAGTTCACCAGGCCTGATGCTGTTATCTTGAAAATTAGGTTTGGGAATTACTGTGTTAAAATAAGCATCAGTATAACCTACTCAAAGTATTCTGGCAGCTGTGCTTTTAGGAAAGTATGAATTTAAGGTAGATGAAACCACTATGCACCAGACTCTGAGCAGCATCACAGGAAAAGCCACATGCTGCTCAGCACTTTTGCTGCAGATCAATGCTGCCCACTTTTCCAGACAGGCTGGCAGATTAGTCACCAGTTTGCAACAGAGGAATCCTACTCCACAGTATTGAATTCCACTCTGGGAATCAACCTAGCTCAAGACAGCACACTGTTACCAGTTCTGGCTGGTGTTGTCTCTGAGCACCGGTCAAATGTTACTTCTCTGGACCCTAACACCTGCAACTTCCTTTCAGCTGCTAGAATGATGGAAATTATTTTGTACTGTGTGTTGTATGAAGTAGAATGTTGTGAAATAAGCAATGACTGTAGTAATCATATAGTCAAATTGTTTACAGTCTTCGTTTGAAAGATGGGATTTCCTGACTGGTCAGGAGCTCGCTAGAATTATCAGTGTTTCAAATGAAGGTGTGTATTGAGTAGGATTCTCTAGGGCTTGTCCTAGTCAATGTTTTCATTATGATCTAGATGATGGAAGCAAAAGCATAGTTATTACATTTGTGAGCAGCACCAAGCCAGAATGGACAGCAAGAACATTGAAGTCAAAATAATCCCGTCAAAATAGAGGCGCAGCCCCCCACAACTTCAAAAGCCACAGGATATATGAATACTCCTTAACTGCCCAGTACAGTTTTAAGTTACAATTATTATCTCAGCCTTAGTTATTCAATGACAACTTCCTATGTGTAAAGTTCAAGTCATGAAGGCTTTTAAGGAACTGTGTTTTAATATTTATAGGGGAATTCAATGTGTAGCTTAACAAGGGTTTTACAAATGTCTCCTTTTAGGAAAAGAAAGTTATTTACAAGCTCATCAGATTGAGCCTTTAGTTATCTAGGGGTGTGCTAATGGAACCTGGAACATAGTTTAAACTGAATGTGTGCTTTGGCCCTGTGAGATGTTTGCAGAAAGAGTCAAAGAGAGAAATGTTGACTGGGTTATACCTACAAAAATATTCCAGCTCTTTTTACTCCCCAGACAGAAATTAAAGCAGTAATAGGATGAGTCATCTTTAATGCCCTAAAGACAACTGAAAGCTGACCTCTTCTCACTAAATACTAAAGAGGATCTAGTTGTGGCTTATGGTAAGAAACAGCTGGCAGTCACTTTCTCACAAATGAGGAATAAATTCTTACCATTTCCTCAGGTTTCCTATCTAGATCTTTTCCTGTCTCAAATAGGAAAACCCTCAAAGCCATTACAAGGGGTCTGAATCTTCTGCAGTATGCCAGAGCACTAGGACCTGTCAGGCCTGCCTGGAAATGGCCAATTCCTTTTACCATTTTGCTATACTTCGAAAGCTGCTTCATAGATTAGTTTATACCTTTCAGGTTATTAGAAAGTCCACTTAAGTGCTTCTAGCTGCAAAGAACTTCATGTTCCAGCTCTGAAGAAGCTGCTTTATCATACCCACAAGGAGCGTGTCTGAGAGCAATGGTTCTGGTACTGTGTCCTAGATATGTAGGTTTTCTGCCAGAAGAAAGGAGATTTTCAGTAGGTTAAGGTAATTTCTTTTTTGCTCCTTGCTGGGAAAGCCTGTAGATCTGCTACACTCAGATTCTTCACAGCCAGCTGCATGTCATCAGGGAGGATCCCTGCCTGGACACTTGGACCAGAAGAAGAAGGTAGCCAGAAGGCAGGAAAGGGTGGCCATGGGCTGGGGGCAGAGTGTGGGATGACAGCACCAGGTTGGGCTAGTTAAAAACCTGTGAAATTGAGGTATTGGTTTATCTGCTAAACAGAGTTAACCAGGCTCTCACTGTACAAGTGTCTCATGAAAATAAATAAATAAATGCACTCACTCAGAAATTTAGATGTTTAGTGCTGACTGCCCTAAAGGAGCCCAAAGGGAAATTAGAAATTCTGTCTTCAGAGCAGACCTTGAATAATGTTAAACCTACACGAGAACAATGAGGAGAAAAATAAAATATTGAGCAGCTGCTTTTGAAGTAAGTGCCATCCACCCTGGCAGTGGATAAATCAGGAATTCCTGGGAAAAAATGATATGTGATCATATGTTTAAACTGTGTCTTACTTTATATTCATTGTAGCATTGCATTAGCTCTGTGCAGAAACTTCACTTGTAATCTAACGCGCTTTGTGTACTTGGTTGTGTGACTTAAGAAAAGTCTCTGTGTAAATTGTGATTGCCTGTTTGCACACACATTTTTTCCTTTAATAATCTTTTTTCCCCCCTCTTTGGTTGGTAGAAGGAGCTGCCACAATATTGTAGGATGATTCCAACACCTCTTGGCTAATTAGAATGTGAACACACTTCCCTGGGACACACGGGACTGCTCTGGAGCTTTGATAAACCTCAGGATTCTGGGATGCTGCTCTCCCCGCAGAATGGGGTGAAATCCTCCCTTGGCAGGTGTGCACACTTTGGAGGACAGTCTGGGAAGGCACAGTGCCACCTGCCCACCCGCAGGGAGGAGAGCGTTGAGGGGGAAGCCCCGTTTCCTTCTCCACACAGCTCTGTGCCCCTGGTTCACTCATACCACAGGCATGGAGTTTGCAGCTGCCATTTCGGGAAGGAAAATGTTGCCTGAAGTGGCGGGTCCCTAGGTGATGGGTGCCCGAGGAGCTGCGAACGCTGCTTTTACAGGTTCTGCCAGGCACCAGCATGGCCCTGCCTGTGGTAATATGCCCAGCCCATGCCAGCGGTAGCGAAGTGTGTCAAATGCATGTATGAAGGACAAATTTCAAGAGCAAAGAAGTAATTGTCAACAGTATTTGAGGAAAATGAAGAAAACATGGTAGTAAAACAGGGAGGTATAAAAGCAATAAATTACACATTTTGTACCGATGAAGAATATTTCTGTACTTCATGTTTCAGAATACAGTCTATTGCATAACAGTAATAATCAACAGAAAATGAGATGCATGTTACAATACTGTTATCTCTTAATAGATCAAGTGCACAAATGTCATTGCTTATACACTTTTACTGAAACAAATATACATGGAAATGAACTGAATTAATCAAGAGGTCACCCCTACCTCTGCCTTTTAGAGGAAGCCAATTCAGTTCCCTACATGCGCACAGCTGCGATAAGGGAGTACTGAGCAGGGAGCGTAGTATGCAAGCAGCTGCTGTTCTGCTTCTGCCTAAGTGAGAAAACAGGGAGTTTCAACAAGCTGTTAGTAACTCTGTGTACATGCTGTATAAAGTATTATGGAAATGCCCTCCTTTAAATGTTAATTTGAGGTCAGTCTGGAAAAATGCCAATATTCTTACAGTTAGTTGAGAAACTGCTCTTTGATAAGGTTAGCTGCTAATTTTGTTAATTTATTATTGCAACCCATATTAAACCATTTGATATTGTCATTGCAAATACCAATTCTTCTTCAATATTTATTAAAATTGTACCAGCCTGTTCAGTTAATAATTGACCAAACAAAAGCATGCACTCAAGTTAACAGCATAATTTTCTTACTTGTATAACTGCTACCAAATAATGGCCAGCTGGGCTCATTGTGGGGCTGGATGCCCAGAATTTTCAGGAATGACAGAGCAAAACAATGCTGTATAGGCTGAGGCCAAGCAGTGTTATGAAGACTTGGACTTGAAATGGCACACAACGTATTCATATTTGGAAAATATGATTGTCTCTGCTGAGATCTAATTGTGACTAAACTGGTAGCTAAGGTGAGGTGCTTGTCTGGAAAAGATATAAATTGCCTTTGTGGTTTGGCTGCTCATAGTGAATTGATGAGTGTTGGAAGATTTCATTAAGCAACTGAAAGTCAGAGGATATACAGATCACAAAGAATCTCAATTGGCTTTCACAGTTACATGGCATTGCGCAGGAACTAGCTCTGCCTGGAGGGCCCGCCTAGCTTGTGGTTAGGTTAGTTAACTCATTAAGAAGTATATTATCAGTGTATTAGAAGACTAAAACCAGCATGAAAGAGTAATGTGTATTTTTCCACATTTTTGGGGAGATGCAGCTCATTGGCATTGCTAGACTCTATGATACTGTCAATTGACTGATAGCATACTTGCTATTGGCAGTGTGTTCGTTGCCATACTGCCTTATGCAGATCAATTAAGACATGAATCCAGTGCCAATCTAATCTTTGTTTAAGGCTAAATTTCTTGGTTTGTGGGAGACAGACTAGAGGACCCTGTAGGAACACTGACTATAGGAAAATGGCTGAACATGAAGCCATTTTGCCAGTTTTAGGAGAAATGTGTCATGAATGGAGCAAATACCAGTAATCTTGGTCTGTATTTATCCTGCTGTGCTTAGAGGTCAAAAGCATCAAGGATTTGAGGACTCAGGTAGTGCTGGTGATTTAATGGGTGTTGAGGAAGGAAAAGGGATATAGTCTCATCTCATACAAATCTTTTGTCAACAAGCTTCTGCATGTGTTGTGGCCAGTCATGTATACTAGTTATTTACTACTGCAAAAACATTCATGCAGAGTCTGCTGCACCACAGAATGACAAAAGTATTCAAGCACAGCATTCTGCCATCCAAATGATATGTGGGAACATGGCTGAGGGTTCTGCAGTCAGAACAGTTAATTTTCAGTGAAGATCCTCCACAAAGGTCCTGACTCCAGTCTGTGTGCATTTATTTCTGGCAGAATAAATGCTGAACACCTCCAGTTGTGAATACACCCAGAGATTGTGTCTACTTTTAAAAATAAAGACTGGCTTTGCAAACTATACATGCAATTAACTCACTGAACTGCATACAAGTTTGCCACAAATATGCACACAAAATGTTTGTGTGTGTGTATGAACATATATACTTTTTTTGTAAAATAGATTAGAGTAAGCCTGTTAACTTCTATGTGGTAAATCACAATGTAAAGAAAAAATGTAATAAATACAAAATTTCAAAATGAGGAAGTATAACAAACACTCTCTCAATGAAGTTGATCTTGGAATATATGACCTTTTCGAATTCTTTCAATTAATTGAAAAATCTTATTCCCCCGACTTTAAATGTATACATATTATGAATTATACAATTATAAATCAAATCATATATTTTAAATTGGCCATCTGGAAAATATAGTGATAAAAACCTGAAGTGTTATAAAGTTGTTACAAAGACTGTTATGGCAATCTTATTGTATGAGATTACTTGTATGTCATTGAAAAACTTCTTTATATCATATTAAATTAGTATTTCTAATCTCAGATTTTTTTTTAAGACTCAGTAAATGCATTTCTGCTAATCTGTTTATTTTACAGTAAACCTCATAAAGCAAAAGGTCTTTCCAGATATGAGTGCAGTATTTGCTACTTTAGTAATTTGCTCTATAAAACATGATGACATTAGAATTAGTATTAGATTTGACACATGAAAAATCCAGTGCTTTTGTTGTCTTCCCTCTAAGGAAAGTATAATAGCTACCTAAAAACCTACCATATCAGGATTTTCCCCAGCAAGTTATACCAGGTCAGTTCTGAATGTAATTGCTTTTGTAAATGTTAGCAGCTGTAGGATATCAGGATTTTAATTTACTGGGGGAAATAACTACTCAACCATGCAGTGCATCTGACATTGACTTGATCTTGGTATGATTTATGAGGTGATAACTTTGATTCAATAGCTGGTACACTCATTGTAATTCACTGAAAGGTGACTGATTTGACGTACGGTGGTTGCACTTAAAAAGTTAATTCTCTTTTAGTTGCTTCCCAAGAAGGAGAAGAAGAGAGAGAATCCACATAGTTAAAAGGTGGATACCACTGGAACTGATGACTTCTCCAAAGATGGAATGAACTTTCAAAGTGTGACCTCTGTTCAAAATATTTGCTTTGATAAATGTATCCAATTCCCATTCTGATAGGAGATGTACCTTAGAATATTTTTGTAGAGTTGCTTGGTGTTTGGTACTGGTTGAACCCAGATGATAATTTAAACTTGAAGTGTGTCATAGAATTTTACCATTTCAGCTTCAGCAGTAGTACAATACTGTAAATTTCTACCCTAAAAGCACTGCGAAACTGGCAATCTGGGATTTTATTTTGTCTGTTGTTTCTGTAGCGAGAATGCTTACATTATATACTAAACGATGTTGATTTCCAGACTGCCAACACTGCAGGTTCAGTCAAGTTTGTGAATGCCGTATCACATTGGCTATTTTCCATCTTGAACATCTTTGCTAGTAAGAGGAGGACAAATATACCTCGACTTGAACCTGTTCTCAATTACAGTCATAACAAATCCACAGAATTTATCAAAGGGTGTTTTGGGGTTTTTCATACAGTCAAGAAATGTAAACATTTGGCATTTCTTCATGAAGTTGTGCTTAAGCTATAACAATATAACCCTTGAGGTTAAACAACTTAAACTTTTATTACTCACAACTCTTAGTTTTCATACCTCATTTGACATGCTTTCTATGAAATATAGTGTCACAACCTAAGTCCTAAAGGTCTGTGTTAAAGGACAAGTTGCCTTTAGGTTTCATGATCCCCCACAGACAAATAAAGGCAAGATTTAACACCAAGTGACCAGAAGATTTAACAGAAAATCCTTTATCAGTTGCAGGAAAAATTTATAAAATATCCCTAACTACATGTATAGTTATATAATTCTCAAACAAGGGGTAAAAGGAAAAAGAAGGAAGAGTAAGAATAGACGAGAGAAAATAAGAAATAAAAAAGAAAGAGAGATATCACCGCTTCAGGTTCCAGTGATGTCTTATCCTGCGTAGTGTCCGGTTCGTGGTTCCTGGATGGTGGGCCACTGTCACGCAGTCTGTCCTGGTGTCTTTTACAGTCTCCTTCTTCCTGTGATCCTCCCTTCAGGTGGAGTCTTGACATGCAGGCGCACTATTTACTTGGAGTACTTGGAATGTTCTCGAAATAAGTACCTTTTGAGTACTTGGAATGTTCTCAAAATTAGTCTGGGCGTGTGGGGGGTCTTGGTGGTCGATATACCCCTCCTCCAGTTGTGACCGCAATGTGACCTTTTCCTTGGGCATGCATCTCAAGTCAAAATGGGGGCATTAAGGTAGGAGACCACACCGCCCTGCCTCCAGAAAGCTCACTGCTTCCCTTTTTCCCATTGACTTGCAAAACCAGCTTGTTTAAGGCATATCTAATAGGCCACACATCCTGTTTGTTACAGACACACATCCAGTTTGTTACATATAGTTATATGCCTTGACCTTAAATCCAGTATTTATGGGTGTCACTAAAATTTCTATCAGATTTAGGAAGATAGTTATCAAATTCGGATTTATGAATACCTGATTTTAACAAGGGGGCAGATATTTATGAATACCTGATTTTAACAAGGGGGCAGATTTGGAACTTACGTCAAGGTTACACTATGTTAAATCATTTGGCAGAGTGGTGTAAATCACTGAGTGGGTTTATTTTGAATTTATATTTGTTTAACTGAGAAGACCACTTATATCTAATTTTTTAAGAATCTATGATGATTTAGTATTGTAGTCTTATGTTTCAGACTTTGGCAAAAAACCACATTCCTTCAGTCATTAGTATTAATAAAAATTGCCTACTTTCTTGCCTTCCCCACCTTTGCTATAACAGATTTTTTTTCCATTATACAATCTATTTTCCTCTTGCAGAATAAATGGGACTATCTGTGTTGGTAGTTCACCATGCATTTATCTCTACTCTTTAGACTTTACTCTTCAAATTTAATTTTCTTTGATTTTCACAGCTTTGCATAGATAGCCAGTGTGGAAAAGCTCTTATACTGTCCTTTAAAAAATTAATTTAGAGCCTGTGAATAGAGCAATATCCCCAGAGGCTGGAATGTTCTTTTTATTCACTGAAAACACACAATAAAATGTGGGAAAGGTTTAAATTTTTGGCTGATTTCCCTGTGCAACTAAACAAAGGACTGAAATGACAATCTCTAAATAAGCGTATTTTATGTTAATTGAGATTTAGGAATGAGTGTTGAATCTACCAAGGAAAGATATTTATGTAGCATGGGTGTGTGGTAACTGTATGGCCAATTCATTTCTATTCAGGCTGCTAAGCCGCCTTTTCACGGTAAGAATCTATGAATTACCACTGAGTTCAGCTGAATTTGAAAAATTAAATGATGATGCAGAGCATCCAGTCTCATGACTCATTCATTTTCTATTGATTGGAGTCTGGACATGTTGATAATCCAAGCTTGTCAAAAAGTAGAATTACAAGTAAACTCTTTTCATTACTTTAGTAACGCTTATCTGTCTAGATTCAAAGTTAAGATCCAGGAGCCTTCACATTCATAGACTGTACAAACATGTGGAAGAAACTAAAAGTCCTTATGTGATTTAGTAGTCTGTCCTGTTTTCAAAACTCATTGAGTATCATAAAATTCTTTAGTTTGTCAGGGACATCCGTAGGTCCCATCTAGCCAATGCAGAGCAGTTAGAGTGTGGTGTTCAAGGCCTTATCCAATTGAATTTTGAAAAGAATTGAAGAATGGAGGTTCCACAACCTCTCTGAGCAACGTGTCCCTGCACTTACCTGCTCTCTCTGTGGAAGATTTTTCTCTTGGTTGGCATTTGCATTATCACAACTTTTACCTTTTGTCTGTGCACCTCTGAGCAGAGTCTGCTTCTGTAACACCCTATTAGGTAGCTGATAAGATTGATCTCAGATTATTCATCTCCAGGCTGAAAAATCTAGCTACCTCCACCTCTTTGTGCTCCACACTGACCAAAGGTACTAATCGTTTAAGGCCAAAGCCACAGGGATTTGAAGTACCTCGATCTTACTTGGTATCTCAGTACTTAACTTTTTTCTTTTTCCTTTTCTTTTTTTTTGTACTGTAGACAAATAGCTTTGTGGATTTAGCCTGAAAATTCCAGGCTTGCTTTCTGGTTTGAATAATTTCTTAAGCTACTATCCAGCAACATTGTAAATGAGTATGAGGTAAAGTGACAGGGTAGGAGGAAAGAAATAGCTGAAATATTTCCACGGCTCAAGAAGCGATATGTGCATCAAAGGGGATAGTATTGAATCATTTAAAAGAATTTTCTCTTGTTCCCTGATATAGATGTCATTTTAAATTATCTTATTTATTGTCTGTGTTTTTTAATGTGTCATTTTCAAAATTAAGGAAAAAAGGCAAAAATCAATGTTCACATTTTCAGTGAAATCCTGCTTGCACATGCTGTGCAAAAAGAAGCAGCAGATCTGTCATTCTAAAGACAGCATTAATCCTTCCAGTATTTGTAGAGAGCTGCTATCCATAAATGTGTGTGCAATAGATAGTCTAATTGCTTCATTCATAGTTGCAGGATATGCGTTCTCTTCCTTGGTGACAGCAAACTTCATGTTGTTTCCTATTCACTGTATTTCTTGATGAAGATCAGGGCTGCATATCAATCACAGAAGCATCTGCTTGCATTAAACATTTCTTGCTCTTTTCCTGTGACAAGTGATTTATTGTCATGTTTGACAGTTCTTGTGTTTGTGTCATGTCAATGCTGTCCAGAATCTTTTTCTTATAATTCAGTAGTGTTTGAGCACTCGTCACTTTTAAATGCATTGCTTAACCTTCGAGTTACCGGGATTGTCCAAACTGGCAGCCAAACAACTCTTAGAATGATCTGAAATTTTTAAAGCCCTAATTAAACAAATTGTCAGATTGTCTATATGTCTGCATGTTACTTGTGACAGCTCATGTGGTTTTGTCCATTAAGAAATAATAGAAGACGTTCCAGCTGCAGGAGAGAAAGCAGAAGACAAAATAGCTACTCAGAGTGCAGAGATACTTTAAAATAAATATGCATGTACAACAGAAGCAGGGGAATATCTGAAGTTTGGTATATATTTTTGTAATATGAAAGGCAAAGCATATGCCATTTAAAACAGCTTACCTTTGTAGACTCTGGGGATGACTTTCTCATATATTTTCACTAGTTTTTCCCTTCTTTTTTTTTTTTTTTTTCATTTGCAGACAATTCCCAGTCTCTGGGGTTTTTTATTAGTTTAAGTGGGTCTTTTATTCTTGATTTACTTTTTCCTGTAGAGATGCATACTTTCCATCCAAAGTAGGTGCAAATATAGTCATGCCAAAAATCCACGTAACAGAATTGTCCACAGAGATGAAAGGTGGAACATTTCAGCAATAAAAGTATAAACCCGTATCGTCTGAACTAATGGAGATACCTATTTTTGCTTATTGTAGCACTTTAGCCACAATACTTCTCTTAAAAGTAGCTTTATTGTCCTTGTCCTTTTAGTAAGTCTTTCTTTTTAGTTTACTTTTTTTCCTTCACTCATTTTTTTTTCCTTCATTCCTCTCACAAATGCCTCTTTCTTTTTTTTTTCATGGTACTTTCTGCCATAGATTATGTTTTGAACATTCCTTTTCTTCTTCTTTTCTGTTCTCTTTCTCTCCTTGTAAAGCCATATATCCTATGGCATTAAAAAAACCCAAACATACCTTTTTTTTCTCATCCTGCTTTCACCCAGCATATCATCTGTGTGTTCTTATAATTTATTTTGTATATATACCCTTTCGTCTTTTTCCCAGTGTGTACTCATCCTCACCTTGTGTAACTGTAGGGACAACAAAAGCACTTGTCCTGCTGCCTTTTCTCATGTTCCCACATCACCAGGGAACAAGCCGAAAGGAAAGCTAACTTTAACTCTCACATGTTTTAATGCCTACTCTTCTCCTACACAAAGCATCATTGGCATTCACTTGTTTTTCCACTCTCCAGAAAGATAAATGTTGTGTTTCTTCTGAGCATCTCGGGACACTCAACAGTGCTTTTATTGAGAAGCATAATGTAGTTTCTTTTTTGTGGACTTTTAAAGTTGTGATCTGTGGTGCAGGACAGAAATGACTGAAAAATGCTCCCCACTTATTCCAAGATAGTGCTTATCCTATTGGATTAACCTTTAATTTACTTATTTTTGTGGTTCACCTCATCCGGATTGGGTGTGTACATCCCTCATCAGTGAGTCCAAGGAGACTATTTTGTGGAGAAGAAATCTTTGCAAGGCAGAAAAGGGTTTTCTTCTTCTCTCAAGATGATACTTTTAGGGTTAGTGAGATTGACTCAGAATTTGTGTATTCCTCCTGACTTCCTTTTTTATCATGTGCAAGTTTCCCACTGGTTCAATGTGTGCAAGTAGTTAGCCTAATAATCTCATGAAAAAGTTGTGAAGCAACATCTAATTGCCTGACTGGGAGGCTCATTTCTGCAATTTCTTCCTAGAAGCACAATGTCTACACCACTTACAGCTTGTTCAGAATAGAGTAGTGTGTTTGTTCTTGGTTTGTGCAATTGTGAACACATAATGCTTGACCTGTTTTATTTTGGCTGACAGTGGAGTGGCAGAATGGTTTTAAACCACCTCTATGGGTTTTAAAAGCCTTTTGTGAAGCAGGACGTGGCTGTATTTAAGACTTGTTCCTTCCTTGCTGATAGAGACACCACACCATATACCTCTTAAATACACACGTTTTATGTCAGTGTGTGAGTGATCCTTTGCTGAACTGTGCTTTAGAATGCAAAGCTCAGTCACTGCTATATATAGTTAAGGGTCTGTGTCCCCAGCTTGGAGAAAAACAGCTAAGATGCTGTATTTTAGCTTGTACTCGAACAGCTACAGGAAGCTCTGTAGTTTTTGTTTATTCTCCATATGCTTCCTTTATCAGTTTACTATATTTTTACTTAGAAGAATCTATTTTTTTTTTTTTTTCTAATGTTGGCATTTAGGTGTGTGTTTTAGTTTTCTATAGAGCTGAACTGTGCGAGCTGTTTTGTGGAAATGGAGGCATTGTTACCTGGGAAAGCAATCAATAACACATTTAATTTTTCATTTGTTTTGTCAGCCTAATGCTAATGTACTGTGTTTACATACAGACTATTGTCCTAGTAGTCTCCTTTCTGCACTTTCTTTGATCATTGATCGGCCTGTTGCAATCCCTGGTTATTGATGCTGGGTTACTTTAAAAGTGCTAGACTACCCGTTACCTTCTGCCTTTATAAATAAATGTGTAAGTATTCTGACTACTGTAGTGCATCCCACCAAAATAGTTTGATTATGCCTTAGTTACTGTTCAATGGTGATAAAGTGAGTATTTTGAAGGCAAGAGGCTGTTATCTGTATAAACAAACCCCAAACCCTTTGGAATACTCCTGTGGCCCACAGTATCAGTACCACTGTATTGTGTTGTGCCCTGCACCACTTTTGAAATATTAAGGATAAAAGGTTTTGCCTGTGATGGCTGAAGACACTTATTGACATGAAGGTGCCAGGCATCTGGTGGAAACACAGACTTTTCACTCATTCAAGCTCCTGCCTGCTTCAGCAATGAAGCACCATAAATAGAAGAAAACCATCAGCCTGCTTCTTCTCATGTTAAAATTCAGATACCTCAGACTGGGTTGTTGTCAGCATCTATCCATCTTCTCTGTACTGCTCAGGATTTTGTAGATTTTTGTCATATTCCCTCAAGGTCCTCTATTTTTCTAAAAGGTCCTATTGTGCTTGACTGTTGCTTAAAAGGAAACTGTTTTATACTTCTAGCTAAAGCAACAAGGAAGCTTGAGTACCTTCCAGTTCTACCATATCCTTTCTGAGATAAGGAAACCAGAACTGCAGATAGTGTTCATGGTTCATATGCAGCATGGATTTATGTAGCAAAGCAATTATGTTCTCTTCTTTATTTGCTAAACCTTTCCTGACATTTGATTTCCTTGTTTGTTCTCTCATTTTATCTCTGCTGACCACCAAACTGCTTATCATACTACTAAGGAGCAAGGTCTTGGGGTTAATGGACAATTGAGAACAATTCTAACTCCACCTGTGGAAGTCTTCCCCCAAACCACCCCCTGACTAGCTTTACATTTAGTCACATTGAATCTCATTTGACATTTTAGATAGATTCCTTGGCCATGTGAAATATAGTTCATCTCAGTCAGTCCCCTCCCTTATGATGCTGAATAACAGGGCTGACAGCAAACTTTGCCACCCCATTGCTCACCCCTTTTTTCAGGACATATACAAAAATGTTGAAGAGCCACATATACCTGTGGAACTGGTAACCTCCCTCCATTTCAAGAATTAACCAATTTTTATTGGTTTTCTGTTTCTTGTCTTTTTAATTTTTTTTATTTGTCTATGCAAGGACTTTCCCTTTTGTACCATGGCTGCTTACTTTGCTAAGAAGTCAAGTATTGTGATGAGTTCTCCACAACAGAAGGTTCTAGCATGGGAATCTTCGCATTTCTTCTCCTTTGAAGGCAAATGTGAAGAATTCCTTTGGCCTCAAATCCTATGTGGGTGCACTTGGTAAAGTGAGGTAAGTGAATTTAGGCTTTATCTCTATTTCCCAGTACTCTCAATTGCAGCCTTCAGATAGGTACGTAAGTCCATGCAGGAAACAAGATTTCACATGTGCATCAATCTTTAACATTTCCTCTTGGATTTCTTTGGGGTCCCAGTGCTCAGCATGTTGGCTGTTTGCATTCCTGAACCAGCCTCCTCATTCACCCCTGTGCTATGTGTAAGAATTTTTGTTTACCAAAGTCAGTTTCATATATTCCAATCCCTGACCTAAATATCTATTAGGCTTTCCAGAGCTGAACAGCACAGTGCCTAAGGCCATTTCTTGATGCCTGCATTGGGAGTTCATAACAGAAGCTTTTGCCATATAATATGGTTTCATCAACTGAGGGAAAAAAACCTGAAAGATGTGAATAAGCAGCTGGATATTTTGATTGATCACAGAATAACTGTGAACTGTCAGCAGGGAGCAGCCTTGAAAAAGGCAAGTATGATCCTAAAATGATGGGAGAAGAATTCTTAGGAAACAGAAACGTATTAACGCATTAATGTTGTTGTTCAGGGCTTGGGTGAGAGGTTTTTCTTGATTTCATGGTCAGTTCAGTAAACAAATAAATAAAAGTTAGGCTGGTGTAGATGAGTGTTGCTTGGATGGCTGGGGTAGTAGGAATTCTTCCTCTTGAGTTTAGAAGAGCTCATTTTGTTTAGCCTACTCATATCCAAGTATGGATGTACATCAAAGGCTTAATCCTAGAGAGGAAAATAATTATTTATACTAAAGGACAAAGGGGATAAGCAGGCCATGAATTAATTTTAGATATTATATGAAGCTGCTCAGTAATTAGATGCTCCCATTTTTAGAGCACCCTTCCACTCTGGACCAAAAAAACCTTTTTTCCAAAATGCAGAACACAAACAAAGTATTTGTGACACCAGGGGAATGCACTGGATGATCCAGGACATGTATTACAGTCATTTGTTCCTAATGTACAGTGAAGACTTTCAGGTATCTTCTCTGTGACATACATATTCACAAAGATTTTGTTTTCTATTGTCAATTGAAAGAACTTGAATGAACTTGTTTTATCTAAGGCATGTGCAGATGACTGTGTTTCTATGTGTTTTCTTGTCCTATTTTGGTTTGCCAAGAGCTTTGAATCTTGACTGGTAGACTTAGATTAGCACAATGCCTGTAGTAGCTCTAGCCAGGTCTCTCTGATATTTATCTCTGATAAGGCTGCATCTTGGCATTGCTGTTTCCACATTTTTTGCTAGTTTTGTCTCAGCTTGGGCAACTGTGTTTTTGTAGGAGATCTTCTGGGCAGTCAACGCAAAAAAAAAATGTAAGTCATTTCTACAAGAAATTCGTTCAGTGGTGCTCCTTGAGACATACTAAGCCAAACCGTAATTGTGTAAAACTGGACAAAGCCCATTTTGATGAAAAACTGGAAATCGTATTACCAGTATTTTTCCTTCCGTATGGAGTATGCAATTATTGCTACAAAGGATTTTGACATTTTACAGTGTAAAGTTTGATAATTGAAGCTTGTCAGGGTTTTATAGATAGGGCCTGATCTCATCCAATCTTTTATATACAGTGTATTTCATCTTTGTGGTGATATTCAGCTTTTATGTTTTAAAGAAACAATTAAAATTTTGGGGCCCTTGCCCATGACAGAAGGCAAGATCGCTAAGGCCATTTATAGCTGATCCTCTTAGGTTTAGTTGCCTGAATAACTGGCTCAGACTGACTAATTCTGTGAGGCTGCAGCAGAGCAGGCATCATAAAGGAACTGCCCTTGTTTTTGCGGAGCTCTTACTCCTGGAAGGTATTTGGTGCCTTAGAAATATTAACTGAATTGTTGTAATAAAACTGATTGTTATTTATAGCATGTCTTTATTTTTTGTCATGCATAATTACATATCTTTTAGCACGAACGTAATTGCTAGGCTTTTGCAAATATAATTTATATTGAGCTTAAAGGATGGGAAGAAACAGCTGTGTTCTAGTCTCTGGATTTCTGTAATGTCTCTGCTGCTGCCGTATGGTAAAATTTAAATAAATAAGCATGATCACAGTATGAAAGGTACAGCATATACTCTATGCTAATCCAGTTTTACAGTAGTTTGTGAAGATACTAATTATTTAGACATCCTTTGGCTCTGCTAGTCTGTATCTGCTTAAATGAACAGCTTCATATCACAGAAGGGAAAACAGATTTGGAAGGAACAACAGCTCTCCACAGCTACCTATCACTAAATCCCTGAACCAAAAAAGTTTTTTTTACAATAGTCAGGTAGGAAGTATACTTTCTATACAGCTTAATCGAAATTCTCTTTTGTATCTGCCAGACTTACACACTTTGTTTGTAGCATACGAAACTACCATATTGCCATTCAGGAGGCTGCACAGAATCTGCTTGTTCAAACTGGTTGTGATAATCACCTTTTCCCTGTAGCATCTCATGATTGTTGCCTTGACTGAGACAAGATCATTGAATTGTTTCCTTTACTGCTATGGACCTCTTTGTTATTAAAGACAACTTTATCCATAGCTTGAAAGTTGTAAAGTCTGGATATGGTAATCATTTTGAAAACAGGAAAATCAGAACTACCAGAAAATTTTTTATGTACAATAATTGTAATTAATTTTGCATATTTATGACCTAAACTCTACAGAAGATCTGTACCAAAAGATAATTTTATCAGTAATGTGACATCACTAGCGTGAGCCCTCATACCAGTAAGATAAATGCTTGTTATATATGATTGTCCATTACCTTAGAACTTGGTAAGTTATTGCTTTCAGGCACTAAATAACTGTCCAGTTTGGATTGAACTTCCGTACAAAGTACTTCTACAGAAATTACCTTTTTTCCCACAGAATTTGTTATAGTGAATTTCAAATTCTATATGAAAGTACAAATCTTAACAATTGGTTTTTAAACAAAGGAATATGAAAATATCCTATTTCAAAATATTTGATCATAAATTATGAAAGTAAAAATCCATAAAAATTTTCAGAGTATTCTGGGTTTACTCATGCATTTTATGGTCCAAATATAGGGAATTAAATACTTTATTCTTCTAATCCATAAAATTCTCCAAAACCTTGCCTTTCAGGCAAAACTGAGCATAACTGCACTGTAAGCTTCTGTTATGTTTGTAATATATTGTAACTTTTTTTGTTTAGGAATTGAACAACATCTTCACCTTCTTTGTTACTAATTTTGCTTGAGGAAGGACTTCAAGATTATGCTACTCATTTCTCACTGATTTAAAACTTGCCAGCTAATCCAAAGGTAAGTAGAACACAAACCTCTTCTACACTCAATGCAGGCTAGAATTACAAATTTTTTTCCTCAGGCTCATACTGTTTTAAAAGACTATATTCTTTGAGTAACTTAAAAAAATACAGTAATTGTATTATTTCTGAAGTGTTAAATACAAATAGTTGATACCAGAACATTTCAAAATGTGTAATTTGAATTCAAACTGTAATTAAAGGATTAAATCCATTTGCTTCATTCAGAGCCACTAAGTTGAGATGACTTGCAGAAATCTGGTTTTGGATTTGCTCAGCCTTACTTACTTTTTCTTTTTCTATGCCTGATATGATCATGAGTGCAATACAAATATATTGAGACAAATTGTCTATGATTAAGCACTCAATCAATTCTATTGCGCTTGCATTGTCTTGTTTGCAACTGTTACCTGTAACATTGTATGACAAATAACAATTACTGATCTAATGAATGAAAAGGATTAGTATCTATGGAACAGCATTTGATCAACAAAAAACCAAATTCATAATCAAGTCTGAAGTGTCTTTCATTTCTTAGAAAATCCATCTCCTTTTCCTTCCTTCAAAACCCAACATACAAATCAGTTCAGTTCTCTGATCAGAGATCACAGGAGGTTTAGTGTGAGGGGAGCACTGTGGAAAAGGGTCAAAGCTAATCCTGCTTTCTCTGTTATTTTGTGAATCAAACACCCCTTCAGTTTTGAATAAATGCTTTGTGCACATTATACAGAAGTTACCTATTCCTCCGATTCCCTGTTTGAGCACTGTGGACCCAGACTATCTTTAGATCTTTGCCACAGGGAACCGGTCTGTGATTGATAGAACATCAACCTGAAGATGGCTAATTCATAACAGTATTACTCCTCTTAAGAGCTTGCAGCTGGAGAGCACTTACATCAACATGTCAATTGCCCACCTGCTGCTTTCATGCTAGTAAAGATGCCTTGAAGGGGGAGGTTCCTTGCTAGCCATAGATATTTGGCAGCAATATTGGGTGTAGATTGTAAGACTTAAACTGCAGCTGTCTTCTGCTCAACGTGGACGACTGAATTCCATAAATAAATGCATCTCATATTGTCACATGTACTCTTAAGAGAGTACCAACTAGGGGGGCACTTTTATTTTTGGGGGGTTTAATTCTTCATACGAAATATGCACTGTGATTGAGATTGTGTCTGTGAATGCATGGGAGAGTGATTGTTGACTACTTTAAGCACATAATGTAGTTGCATTGAATGTTTTTTTTTGGAGGGTGCTGCGTTTCCCCATGAGTGATATAAAGCATTTACTTCTCTAACTTTGGTTCTCTGAAGTAGATGAGAGTATGCAGTGTGCTAAATTTCTACTGTGTCATCCAACTCAGTAAATGTAGATGATCTCCAAAAACCCTAGAGTATTTTTCAAACAATATCTATAACATTGAGAATCATTTAACTGTCAGTCCATAGTAGGCACCCATGGTAGAAGTCATAGTAGGTATGAAATACTGTATCTCACCAGCATGCAAAGGAATTGAATTTACCCAGATAATTCAACAGGTGACAAGTAACTTTCCTAAAAGTTACGATACATTATGAAAGCAGATTCTCAAAAGTAACAATTTTGGCCAAGTTCACTGCATCAGTCTAAAGGATTTCTTAGCAGGATACCTATTCCTTCTCTCCATGTCACAATTTCACTACACAGCTGTTGATGACCATGATTATGCTGACCAGTTACCCTCACCTTTTGGTACACTGAGTTCTTTCGATGGTAACTTGATATATTTCCTTTCCCACAATGAAATGCCTGATTGTTGCTGGTCATGAAGTGTAAAGGTACTTACACATTTTTCAAGCAAGCACACCTTCTTCCTAAAACAGTTGCTTTTTGTTTATACCTCTAATATATCTTTCCATACACAACAGATACATTCACTTAAAAAATTCTATGACATTACTTTTGGATTATGAAGAACAGCAGAATAAGAAAGAACTAAGTAAGCTCTTCCAATCTTGATTTTTACATACATTACATATTTGCTGGTTTTATGTACATATGTGTGTGCATGTTTGCTCAACTATCCAGGAAATCACAAAAGATGGCAAAGAAAACTAGTCACAAGTCTCTCAGTAAGATAAGTCAGTGTAGCTATCTAGCAGGATATAGTGTCTGAAACTAGCAGAAGCTTCTCTTCCTATACTTTTTCTAAAGGCTTAGGAATTTAATCAACAACTTAAAGGCAAAGCTATGAATCTCCAACTCATATGTTATTTGTTTTTGAGCATATGGACCTGAAAGCCTCAAATCCGCCAAATATACATATGCATCTAAGTATCTTTGAGTAACTCAGAAAATGCAAATATCCCAGAAAAATATTCCTTTTCATGTGGAATGCATTTATAATATCAAAAATTGCCAGAGTTTAATTGTTTCTGAATTTCTAAATTATCCACGTGATAGAACTAGCTACAGTTTGGATTTTAAAAGAATTAGAAATATGCATCATGGAAGCTGGAAGAACATGCAAAAGAGGTTTACTAAAGGAATCTCTGAATTGAAGAACATTTACAGATGAGAAAACTGATGAGATAGATAAAAACTAAGCACATGAAATGGGAAGAATAAAACAAAAAAGATTTTCTCAAAGCTTTATTTGTGTCTTGGTTGTCAGTGTTTGAGAAAAGATTCATATCTTGATATTTTTGTGTTCTATCAAGATCTTGGTAAGGAGGAATCTAGAAAGCTTATATGGGGAAGAAACTACTGTTCTCATAAGGAATAACATATGGTCATGGAATAAATTTACTGAGCTGCCTTGTAGCAAAAAAATGGTACTAAATGTACGAAGTGTGTGTCTTTGTGTTAAAAATTCTGAAGAAAGAATATTTTTGGCGAAAATAATTGAAGTCCTAAGTTTCTGGTGCTGCGATAGTTTGCGTGGCTGGAAGACAGCCTTGGAGCTATGGGATCTGGGGTCACTGGCATATCCAACTCATAGCTGGTTGCCTTAAAGGTGTAGATTTTGAAAAAGCAGCTTCCCCAGTAAGCTTGGAGGAAGGTGTTTTGCACCAATTTTACACTGTGTTTTTGTGATCCCAGTAAGAAAGGCACTCAGACTCTGTGAGGTATTATTTAGAATGCCATTTATTGGAGATTATAACAATGAAAGGAAAGGGAGGATAGTATAGATAACCTTACCCCCCTTCAGATGCTGGGAACCCCACATCACAAGACATTGAACGGGTCTCCATTCAGGGGATAGCATGCTGTGCTGATCCCATCTATGGAAGTTTTGGTCTTTTGAGCTCTTATACAATTTTCCTTATATGGGCTGGGTTTTTGTGTAAAAATGTGCATTTATAGGGAGATTTTCACAGCAGAAAAAACAATAGTCTTTTTTTTTATGGATATGTATGTGAAAATACAATACTTGTATTTAATTAGCTTGCTCCTGCGATTATAGCCATAATTACATTGTTTTAGTCCCTGTATGAAGGGGAGAAAAACCCATGTACAGCAATAAAGATGATTGCTAATATGTCAGATAACATGATACTATGTCAAGACCAGCTGAAATAAAGCAGAAATAATGGCATAATAAAGATGAGTCACAAGAGATTGGGAAGTCCTCTTTTCTTTTTTTCTTTAGGAGAATACCTTAGAGATACATTAACTATTCTTTCTGTCTGTTTGCAAGCTTTTTATTTCCTGCTAAAGAAAGTCTGAAAGTCCTGAAATTTCATTGCATTAATCTAGAGCTCTGACTCTCTTTCCTGCATAGTCCTGGGGATAGCTTTTGTTCTTATCTAAAAGTCAAACCCTATGTGTGCAGTTTATTCAACCTGGACTGCACATAAAAATGATTCAAGGGGCTAGAAAAGGCAAGGGGCACACATGCAAGCAGGAAAGCGTCTTTGGATGCGATCCTTTACTAAATGCAGCAAAGAAAGTGGGTATGTATGCCGCAAATGAGTTGGCTTTTTTCTTCTTTTTTTCCTTTAATTTTTTTGTTTAAAGGAAGTTTTGCCAAAATGTTAGAAGTCCTGGTTTTTTATTATTCAGAATAAAAAGTCAGAAAATGCTTTGTCAACTTCTTCAATTTTCCATTTGGCAAACATTGCTTTTCCTTGCACAATCATCTCCGACTACACACTCATTTTTCTCTTTCTCACATGGCTTAAAATTAATGTGGTTGTTTACTTCACAACAAGTAGATAGCACAGACAACATCTAGGCAATTCTGGGAATAGCCTTCATTTAATCTGCTATTATTGCAAAACCAGTTGGTGTAGCTTCATACCTGTGTTTTTTGCTCATGTTACAACAAAATCAATATAGGCCTGTGTTGGCATAGCTGAATTTAGACAAATGCTGTTAGAGTTCCACCTTTGCTAGCAGTACACTTGTAGTCTCTAGGCCTGCATCTCTAGGCCTTCTACTATAGAGAAGCTGTTGTGCAATGCACTGGCCACATCAGTATGGCACTGTGGCCAGACAGGATCCATGTGCACAAATTTCCCTTGCTTCTCGCCTTTCTAAGGACTCATGGTATTCTGAGATATGAATACCTCATGAATACCCTAAGACTGCCTCATCACATTTTTTATTAGGTGCAAGCTAATATAAAACAGTTGTAGCTTTTTGGTTTTCACTGTAAACTTGGTATGGGTCTATGCTCCTTGCTTCTGCTGCCATGACCAAAAAGACAAAGTATTGTTTACCTTGCAGTCATCCACACTGAGACACCAGGTGCAATAACTGTGCTTTCATTTTTCAGCCCTATATCATAAATGATCCTAACGGGGATCAGGACAGTGCTGGTGGCTGGGATTGTCGCAGCCTATGAGCTGCCCATGTCCTGTTCAGCCTGAATGCATACTGGGCTGGGTAGTGGCTCCACATAGTTGGTAATTTTTATGCTTAGCTTTGCTTATTTTTTCCTCTTTGCCCTTCAACAACTGATGAATCACTTACCTGCAAAAGATAGTCCTTAGTCTAGGCAGCCTCGGTGCCTTCCAAGGCTTTGTCCACGGCAGCTCTTAGGTGTAGATTCCTGCCTACCACATATATTGCAGTGGACACAGACAATGGTCTTTATTGTTAAGAATCAGCAGGGGGTTTTGAGTTTTGGGGGCGTTTGTTGTTTTTGGTTTGGGTTTTTTTAACTGTTGAAGCTTCTTGTGTTTTTTCGGTATTTTTACATTGCGTGTAACAATTATTGAAGGTACAGATCTCAAAGTCCAGAATTGTGAGGAGCTCTTTAGTTCTGACAGTTTGAAGTGTGACATTTTGAGTAGATGCATTATTTAGTGTATGTGAAAGGTCTGAAGAGTTTAAATTTGGGACACTAAAAATTACCAGCATGACTAAGAAACAGCAGCTAATTTTTTCATTTTGAAGAGCTGATATCGTCACCAAAATCCACAGATTTTTTCCTGCAGTGTTACTTCATTCACTCTAAGCAAGACAACTTAAAAATCCCCAGCCAGACTCACACTCAGGTCAATTTTTGTGTTGCCCCAGTCAGAGTAGGCAGGTAGAAATGTACGGGTACATCTTACCAACATAGCAAAAAACCTATGAGCTTTCATTTCACTTACTAATGGCTACACAAGCATAGTAAAGAAAAGGGAGGAGAAATCTGAATTCTGCAGTATCCTGCAAGTGGACAAATGAGCAGGTGAACATTTACCCATATGGCTGGCAGACCTACTGTACCATTTGAAACTACATAGTTAAGCAAATATTGCAATAGTTCTACAACTTAAGCTTATTAAGACATAGCTGAATGTATTTCTTTCTCTGAACAGTTTATTCAGGCTTGGTATTTTTTTAATCTCTGCGTCAAAATGCTGATTGTCAGAACATGCAGGTGATGTGTTTCACGTACAGTGGGTGGGGTTTTTTATCTTCATTTTCATGTATCTTTAGATATTAAAATTACAGAATGTATTATTTTAAAAGCAGGAAGTGATTTGACAGCTCTGTTTGCTTCTGCTCCTCACCAGCTCCCTTTATGTAGGTCTAGAGTATCAGTATTGCCATTGCGGCACTTGCAGGCATGTCTTTGGAATTCAAATTTCTGTTTTCACTGAATCTCTTTGCTTTAGTAATAGACAGAAAACAGAATTTGTATCTCCAGAAATAGTTGGGGGTTTTTTAATAGCCTTCACTGAACAGTCTGTTCCCTGGGGCTTGCCTTTACTACTACGGGACTATGCATGCAATGTTACATGCCAAGGACTCAGGAATAAAGATTGATATATATGAAGAAACTATACGATGACTTATGCTCTCTAGAGGGAGGTCTCAAGCCAAGTACATTTGCAGCCTGTCAACGCTTGTTGGCAGATAGAGATACCCAGGCACACTGGGGTCTCTGAAACACGGATTTTTGAGTGATTGCTCACTGCTGCTACTTTTGTAACTATCCAGAAGATCATTTTCCAGCTGCCTTTTCAAATGCAGGTCTTTCTTCCATTTCTGAACAAAAGCAAACAAATTAACCCTCTGGGACCTGAGAACAAGGCAAACCATATGTTATTTCTTATAACAAGATTGTATGTTTAATTCCCACATGAGTATGTTTTATCACATCATGAGTGTAACAACCTGAATAGGCAAGAAGGGACACTAGGGCTTATTATTTTGCTTTTTTGTGTGCTGCCTGTTAGTTATATTGAGCAAGCCCACTATGTCTGTGCTTGGTGGCTGCCTAATAGAAAATATGACCATTACTCCTAATGGAAGACTTACTTTTCTGGGATTTCACTTTCTACTGTTGAACTGCATCTGCCATGAGAATAAAAATTATGAATACCAGGAAACTGGGGGCACTTATTTTATTAGGATTTCCATTTTGGTTTACATCTCTCATTCTGCTGCGTGATGTCATTTTATAGATGAATGAGGCAGAAGAATGGTATCAGAGTGGGACAAGGTTGTTCAATGCTTAAGTGCTAGAAAAAGATGGGAAATGCATTACGTACCAATGCTCTTTTCCAGCCTCAGCCACTGAAGGCATACTTTGAGGGTGTGCATGCTGTTGCTAGGGAAAAATGGTCATGTGAGTCTCTTACATAATGTCATTAATATTTTGTTTTGAAACATTGCATTCTTCTCACCTTGCAGCTTATGCCTCTAATAGCTAAAACTCTTACATAAGGCACCTGGTATGAAACAAAGGAAAGAAAAGGTCAGTTTAGAAGGAATAATGAAAAAGCTACAACAGAGGAGAGCTGATTGCAGTGTGAGTAAGAGTAGCTTGTAGTCCCTTGGCTTGTTGTATTCTGAAAAGACGAAAGGAGACTGAACGATTAATTTGAGGCAGTTTTTGTTAATAAACAAGGGTATGTATCCATTTGGCATAGGACCCATGGGACGAGGGGATCAGTAAAAGGAAGTGGAGGGGAAGTTTCTGTGGTACCCAGATGACAGATGAAACTAATTTTATTTTGTGCCTTTCCAAAGATGTAATTGTTTAGGTATTTTAGATGTGTTCAAAGTTACGTGTGGTAGAAACGTGTAGCCAAACACATGCATATAATCTTCTCAAAATTTTATTTTCCTAGAAATTGAACGAGTAAGGGAATGCTTTATTATTCTAAGCTCTCATATGGCGCTTGAATTCCTCAGTCATACTACATTTTCTGTATTGGCATCAGGAGTCTTGGGATGATCATTATGAACAAATAGACTTAATTAATTGTAACAAATGAGGTTAAAATACCTTTTACAAGAGACCTAAATTAATAGAGAAAACAACTGGTGGCTTGTCAGCACCAGTGTAGGCATAGTCTTCTCTTACAGCCTGCCAAGATGTGAGAAAGGTTTAAGGTATTATGCTGTGGCTTATAGAAAATTTGTCAAAACATATTTATAGCCAATCAGGCCCATTTCACACAAACACTACTTTAGAATCAAAGCATAAATAAGACTGTCAAGCCATGAAAAGGCATGATACATGTTTACAAAAACAACAACAAAAAAACCCCAACCAAACACCCCAACAAAAAACCCCAGACTTTAGAATAAGTTCAGTGATATAACTGATGACTTTTGAACACTGAGATTGCACCTGATTCAGGACGATTGAAAAGCTTTTGTTATTCTAGTCATGAAAAGAGCTGCAGCGCTCTCTCCTTTAACTCACTTGTGTAGGTGCCACGCCCCAAATTCTGCTGCGTGTGCTGACAGCCTGTGTTGTCTGTACACGGGTACTTGCCATAATTTGACTGATTATTCTGAAAAGTGGGTACAGAACAATCCTTACCTATACTTAGGTTCGTTGTCCAGGTCTACCATTGCCTTTCTAAGAGAAGATTGTTAGAAGATCTGAACTTGAATAACAGACCCAGTCTCAGTCATAATGCTGCATAAATGTAATTTGGTATTTCAGCAAAAATGTTCAAGTATATGCATTATAAATAGGATAATTTTGGATGATAAAGAAATGGTTATTTGTTTTCCCTGTAAGGATGGCACTTAATAACCTGATTTCTAGACAAAGTGACAGTAATGAAACACACTTGCAAGAGGATAGACAAAGATACACTACCATGACTTCAGAATTTATTTTAGAGAACACTGCTGGAAGCTTTAATATTTGTCTTCATGTGAAGACACCTACAGAACTTAGAAAACATAGCTGACTGAAAATAATGTAATTGTATTATATTACTGATATCTATGTAAGAGTTGATTTAAAATGATAAACTTTAAATTCATATCTATATCAGAGGACACAGCAGGTAGGATGCATGTGCATAGGGCACAAGCTAAATTTTCATGGATAAACAATTCCTTACACAGTTAAGTTTAACTGTAAACACAACATTTAAATGCAAACAGATTGTTTGTCCCAAAATTACGTAAAAGGCAAACTCGGCATTTACCATTTGATGAAAACTTGCACAATCTGTAAATGCATTCCTGTGTCTGCCCGTAAATTGCCATGTAAGACCAGGTAATTCATTAACTTTTCTGTGCTGGTCCATACAAAATGGACACTATCAATTGCTGAGAAAACATTTTAGAGTTTACCATACATTCATGTTTGAACAGGATGGAAGCCACTATTCCATTATCTCGTGATTGACCTGTAAAGCTGTATTAGTTCACATACATGCATCCTATCCACTTTTCTTTGGGAGGCTACTGTTGGTCCCTAGATATTCTGGCCAGAACTGAAGCACAACAAATAGATGTTTTACCCATCATCTGAAGTTTTGCTGGGGAAATAAATCCAAAACAGAGGCAACTGATAACTTGCCGCTTTACTTATTGTTCAGACAGAGCAGTGGTGGTGGGCTTACATTTCTATTTCCTGCTTTGAAGTTTACAGCATTATGAAAGACAGCCCCCTCAAGCCTTGTCCTTACCCACTGCTGTGTATGCCAGAGCTATAGAATCTTGAACAGGGAGGCTCAGAGGTTTCTCAAACTACACTGCAAGGTGGATAGGTCATGTTATGTTATTGTACCGTCTGGTGCCCGAAGTTCTGTAATTTTTATCTGTTTATGCTGCTGTATTGGGAGCAGTTAGACCACATTTTGTTGCAGACAGTGTAATTGGAGCCATTTAATATATTTCTCTTTCTGACTTTCTTTTCATTTGTGAAGGTTTGGAGAAAAGACCACTTCACCAGTTATGACCAGGGCAGTGTAAAATCCACCAAAGATGGGGCTGTATTCCTAGCAAATAAAAAAGATGCTGTGAAGTGATGTAATATCAGTTTTTTGGTGCATTTGGGCATATCACACACAGAATCACACAGAATGATAGAGGTTGGAAGGGACCTCTGGAGATCATCTAGTCCAACCCCATATGTTTAATACAGTCTCTTGTAGCTGTACACTATCCATAGATTCCTTGCCTGGTTCATTGAATGAAATAATCTATAAACTAATTAAAAGACTTTTTGGGCATTAAACAGTCATTATGTAATACACACTTTCACGTCTCACTCACTGAAATCTATCTATACTTTTCTGTGAGTACAAAGATCACTAGACTTCTCATAGGCTTTTCTTTGGCATTCAGTATGATAATGTTTGTGGAGACTGGTTTATTTTCATTATACTTAGAAGGGGAGAAAACGTTCTTAATAGCAGTAATATGCAGGGAGCAGAAGCACAAAAGGTTAAGACGTATTACTTTGAAATTCTCAGAGACTGATACTCAGGTAGTGATCTGTGGCATGCTGGTAAGTTCTCTGCATTGTTCTCACTGGCTTTGGTTGTGCTAGTAAGCATCAGTATGCAAGACTGTAAGACGGAGATCCAAGCACCAAACACTGGTACGCTGTCAGCAACTGTTTATCGACATTTTTAATCAAGCGATTTGCCAAACATTATCTAGGCATGCTGTGTGGTAGAAGGAGGGTTAAAATCCCATTTTGTGTGGTGATATTTTACAGCCTTACCTTTGATTGACGGATTTTAAGGCCAGAAGAGACCATTAGATCATCTAGTCACATATGTCCTTTATATTACAGGACATTATATTTCTTCCAGTGACTTCAGACCAAATACATTTTCTGGAAAGGTGCCTAGCATTGATTTGAAAGCACCAAGTAATGGACAATCTACCATTGCTTTTGGGAGTTTTTTCCAGCTGTTAATCACCTACGCTGTTAAATTTTTTATCTTATTCCTGTTTTGAATTTGCCTGCCTTCCTTTTCTATCCATTGGTTTCTGTCTTTCCCTGCTAGATTAAAGAATTCTTTAGTTCCTTGTGAGGGTGCTTATACACTGCAATCATGCTACCTGCCAGTCTTTTTTTTGATAAGATAAACAGACTGATATTTTTAAGTCCTCACTCACCTGAATTTTCTGCAGCCTGGAATAATTTTGCAGGTTTCTTTCTATATCATCTCCAATTTTTTCAGTGACATTTTAAAAATGAACTGTGTGCAGTATGCAGAACAGGAGGCAGTTTGCCAGTATCAATCTCACCAGTGCTGTCTAGAGGCACAAAATCACCACTGTTTTTCATTACTCCTCCTCCTTGCTCGTTCCCTCAAGGTTTACATTAACCAACATTGTCTCCATGTTTTACTAGGAACTAATTTTTTATTTGTTTGTCTGTAATGACCCTGAATTTCTTCTTCAGACTTGCTGCCATCAGGAAATAGTTTCTCATTGTGTAGGTATGTACTGCATTTTGTGGGTGGGGGTTGGAGAATGAAGGGAATTTTTGTTTTTTTGTAAAAACTGCATTGTGTTTCAATTCCAGAGCTGGTCTCTTTGGCCTTACCCTTGTCTACTAGTTTTGTGTAACCTTCATCAGCTTCTTCTGCATTGATATAAATCATACTTAGAAATATGGGGGTTTATACTACTCACCTCTAGAAACAGACCTTGTTTAAAATTAATTCTTTATTGCCAGTTGTTTTTGCAACTAATAAATTATCTAATTACTAGCCTTTTTAATATATGCTTTTTTGTAGTGTTTATCATTAATTTGTTAGTTAAAGGATAGTAGATGCTGAGTCAAAAGCGTCATAAAAGTTGTATTTATGCAGTAAATTCACCAACCAAAATTCTAATCTCACCAAAGATTGAATTTGATTTGATTTACAAGAGCATTTTTCTTCCTCTTAGATGGTATCAGTTGACCCTGAATATATTATTTTCATTTAATTTTTACTAGATAAAAATCCATACTAGTGTGGTGGGTTGACCGTGGCTGGATGCCAGGTGTCCGCCAAAGCCACTCTATCACTCCCCTTCCTCAGCTGGACAGGGGAGAGAAAATCTAACAAAAGGCTCATGGGTCGAGATAAGGACAGGGAGAGATCGCTCACCGTTACTGTCATGGGCAAAACAGACTCTACTTGGGAAAATTAGTTTAATTTATTAACAATCAAAATCAGGGTAGGATAATGAGAAATAAAACCAAATCTTAAAAATGCCTTCCCCCCATGGGGTGCAGTCCTTCAGGAACAGACTGCTTCAGCGTGGGTCCCCCGCAGGGTCACAAGTCCTGCCAGAAAACCTGTTTCAGTGTGGGCTCCTCTCTCCATGGCTCCACAGGTCCTGCCAGGAGCCTGCTCCAGCATGGGCTTGCCACAGGATCACAGCCTCCTTTGGGCATCCACCCGCTCTGGTGTGGGGTCCTCCACGGGCTGCAGGTGGATATCTGCTCCACTGTCAACATCCATGGGCTACAGGGCGACAGCCTGCCTCGCTATGGTCTTCACCAGGGGCTGCAGGGGAATCTCTGCTCCGGCGCCTGGACCCTCTCCTCCCCCTCCTTCTTCCCTGACCTTGGTGTCTGCAGAGTTGTTTCTCTCACATATTCTCACTCCTCTCTTCTCTGGCTGACGTTGCACAGTTGTTTTTCCCCTTCTTAACAATGTTATCACTGAGGTGCTACCACTGTTGCTGATGGGCTTGACCTTGGCCAGTGGTGGGTCTGTCTTGGAGCCAGCTGGCATTGGCTCTATCAGACATAGGGGAAGCTTCTAGCACCTTCTCACAGAAGCCATCTCTGTAGCCCACCCTGCTACCAAAACCTTGCCATGCAAACCCAATACAACCAGCTTTTCTATGTTTTTTCCTAGTATGACATAATTATCCACTATTTTCCATTGGAGCATACTTAATATTTTCTGAATCCTCTAGAGTGTCTTTGATATGTTAGCTAATGTAATACAAGCTAAGAAAAGTCCAGAAAATTCTTCTGCATTCTTACTAATAATGTGTGGGTGAAAGTTACACAGACCTGTTGATGTAAAACTACGTAATTCTAATAGATTCTCTTTAACATTCCCCTTAGTTACTAATAGATTTAATTGGATCCCTGTAAAGTGATATTAGTAAAGCATTGTGCTTCTTTCCAAATCCTGAGCAGAAGTATTGGCTGTGTTTTGTCTGCACCATTATTTACGATTTCATGATATCTTCTATTAAAATATTCATAGTATGTATTTCTTGGATACTTTAAAAGCTCCTTGCTCTTTTAAGTTATGTCAGCCACTGCTTTTCCCCAACATGTCTTTATCTTCTCATATAAGTACATCTGTTATTTACTTTCCTTTTTTTTTCTTTCCACATTTTTCATCTTTGAGTTTCTTATCACTGCTATCACAGACTATCTGCTATCACCAGAAAGACTGGTCTTTCCCATTCACTGCAGCACAATCTGAATTCTGTGATAGAAGAAACTGGTGTTCTACATGTCAGTTTTGCTCATTACACAGTGGCATTCAGCAACAGGTCTGATCCATCTATGTGCTGATGCAGGATACTGGTATGTAATGCAAGAGTACAAAAAAAATGTATTAAGTTTGCACAGATCACACTACCTCTGACTTCCATTTCTTGATAGGCACCTCTTTACTAGTCTTTTTTTTATAGTTTTACCTGTCTTTTGTTCTTTTAGGAAAACTAAAATGTAAACAAACCTCAAAAAATGTATTCCTTGAGTTCATAGTGACACAGAAATAAGTCATCAGCAACATTAAAATCTGTTCAGTCTCCAGAAAGACATGTCAGTAGAGCTGGGCGATACTGGAGTGCAGTATATATACTTAGTCCTCCTTGCAGGCCGTAAAGAGCCTGATCACACTATACAGCTGAGAGGTGGGAAATACAAATTGAGTCTTCATTCATGATTTGCCCATGTGTTTCTCACAGAATCACAGAATCACAGAATCAGTACGGTTGGAAAAGACCTGTAAGATCATCGAGTCCAACCTGGGGGGGGGAAAAAAAAAAAAAAAAAAAAAAAAAAAAAAAAAAAAAAAACAACCACAAAACCCACGCCACACAACAACAATAACAAGCCACAACCCACCCAACACCACACAGCACCATGTCCATCAAGCTACATCCCACAATGCCACATCCACACGCTCCTTGAATACCTCCAGGGAGGGTGACTCTACCACCTCCCTGGGCAGCCTATTCCAGTGTTTCACCACTCTCTCAGTGAAGAACTTTTTCCTAATGTCTAGCCTGAACCTCCCCTGTCGCAACTTGAGGCCATTTCCTCTAGTCCTGTCACTAGTCACTTGGGAGAAGAGACCAACACCCACCTCTCTGCAACCCCCTTTCAGGTAGTTGTAGAGAGCGATAAGGTCTCCCCTCAGCCTCCTCTTCTCCAGGCTAAACAACCCCAGCTCGCTCAGCCGCTCCTCATAAGACTTGTGTTCCAGACCCCTCACCAGCTTCGTCGCCCTTCTCTGGACACGCTCCAGCACCTCAATGTCCTTCTTGTAGTGAGGGGCCCAAAACTGAACACAGTATTCGAGGTGCGGCCTCACCAGAGCCGAGTACAGAGGCATGATCACCTCCCTGCTCCTGCTGGCCACACCATTTCTGATACAAGCCTATTACTGACAGCATGGCAATAGTAAACTGTAGGAATCTACATCTCTCTTCCAGTACACACTCTTCCATCAGATCCTGGAAAGTGTACTTCAATGAACACGAGGTCTTATTGCCCATCTCAGCTGAAACTGGTTTTGTACTCCATCTGCTTCTTCCCTACACTGGTTTTCATGTTCTTTCCAGCTTCTTATCCTGTCTCTTTGCTTTGAGACTGCTTGTACTAATTTCTTCCTCTCCCAGTCAAGCATTTTAACTCACTGCTTTTCCTGTTTTGTACCATTTCTACCGTTGCTTGCTACTTTGATCGCAGACTTTTTCCTGTACTAACTCTCAAAATGTTACTGTTGTCAAATACTATGGGTCTCAATCCTTATGTCCTCACTCTGGAGTCAATCTCTGGCTTCCCTAGTCAGTCCCTCTCTACAGAAGCTTCTTATTTTCTCTGGTTTAAAATGTAGTTGTTGCTTTTTGCATGCTGGCAGGGGGGCATAGAGAGCTTATAGGAGGTACAGTCCCTCAGGACCACAGTAGACTATGGCAGAGGAGAGCAGGAGATTTTCTGATAAGATGGGTTCTTGAACACCTGTTTGTTGGCAGAGTCTTTGAAAAATCCTCAGTAGTCTCCATGGTCTATTTCTCACTCTAGATTTCTTAAACATTACTGACATTGATTTTTTTCCTCTGTCAGAGAAAGGGAAAGAGAGAAGAAAGAAGGATAACACTAAAGCAAAAGAATAGCCCTGTTGTATTTTAGACCTTCTCTTCCAACATTCTTGGGGAACAAACTATAAGACTTTCTAAAATATTAATGGAGAGGACAAAATATTTCCACAAACTTTCTTTGAAATAAATGGCCTAAACTAGCCAAAGCTTACCTCTCTGTCAGTGTAAAATAGACTTGCCATGAGAGTATCAATCTTATTTTAAGTTTGTAAACCACAACTGCAGATAACGTAGTTACTTTAGCCATTGATATTATTGCCATATAATTTAATTAAAATATTCTGATTTTATTCAGAATAGGTGAATACTGTAAAAATTGACCTCAGAGGACAAATGCCTATTATCTTGTTTATACCAATGCTCTGCTAGTAGCTAGTAAATCACTTATTGCACAGCAGTTTAACACCATGTTGATGGGGGTTTTTGTAATAAATAAATAAAAGGCAACCTAATCTGTAAGGCTGCTGCTTTTTAAAAAACTAAAAGTAATAAATTTTAAAATCTCTATTTTAGATGAGCAATGAGTATCACAAGATAATGAATTATATATTTATGTCTGTGGACAGGCACTATAGTTGTGTTTGCCCTTTGGAAGATTCCTCTTTAAAAAACTAAATTTAGCATTACAAGACCACATTTCAAAAGTGTTTAGCATCACCCTAATAGGAATGACAGAAATGCATGAGCATGGTAGCTGCCTATTTCACAGCTGATGTTTCAATTGTATTTTATATATCTGGATACTTTTGAAAATTGTGATATGTCTTTATACATTCAAATACTTCTGAATACCTGGATCATAGACGCTTAAAAGCAACAACCTGAAATGTCAGACTTTATATGAAAATGGCTTTCATGGCTTTAGAAAATCTTTATTTCAGATTTTTAAAAATGAAACAATTAGTAAGAGAACAAATAACTCAGGAGCCATTAAAATAGACCATCAAGGAAAATCAGGAGCTGTATTTATGAACTATGACAAAATATTTAACACATGACTGTCTTTTTAATTAACAGTAGTTCTTGGCTGAGACATTAGATACCAATTTATGAAAAAAATTGGCTTCATTTTGTGAAATCATGCAAGTATTTGTAATGCAAGTTGGCATTGGGATATGTAGTAATAATAATGGAGATACATTTGCCAAAGTAGGCAGTGAATGTATATCCATGTGCATGCATGCATACGCATGGATTTTTGTGAACACATGCATGCACATATACTATGTTCATTCCCACCATTGGTGAAATTTTCTTCATTGTGCATGTGGATGTTTGTGAAGAACAAGAGAAATAATTATTCCTATGGGAGTCTCTAATTTCATAGCAGACAATAAATAGCTTGTGGAGAAATTGTGATGAATTGGGTGTATCATGCAAGATAAATTCTAATATCATGTTAAGAAGACTGGGTGAGTGAGGAATTGAATGAAAGGTCTGACAGGCTGAAGGAGAAAAGATTCTTTTTTTTCCCCTTTCTCTGTCCTTTTAATCTTTTCATCTCAAATCCCATTGTCACTTTTACCCAAATCCTTTCTTAGTTCCCTTCCATCATGCATACTCCCTGTTTCTTCCACTTGTGCTTTTTCACCATCTCTTCTGCAGTGACTTGGTAATATGAAGATCAATAAGATTGGAAGGGGTAAAAACTGTGAATGGAGAAAGAGTGCCTGACATTTTAGTCAAGCCAAAGAGTAGTCAGCACGTAGTGCACCCCTGCTAATAGGCGAAAGAAGTGGTGCACTTAGAGATGGCACAGAGACTCCCACCACCCCTCCAGGGAAGGGGGTTACAGGGCTCTTTTCAGGTGTGCGGCTGTGCCCCTTTGTGCTGAGGGGTCTCTGCACTTAGAGCAGCCACAGCAGTTCCATTTATCTTCATTTAAAATCTTTCCCACTGATGTTTTTCTCTTTCAGATATTCAAAATGTCATTGAATCTCTTGCAACTTTTTACTGGTCTTCTCTGCGACACCAATATCCGATTTCGTGTTTTGCACTGCTTGCAGTTTCCACACTCAGATGTGACCCAGAATTCATTAGGTGCAGAAAATGTCCACAGCTCAGAAAAATGAAGACAGCTTGCGTGTTTGTCACAATGACAGATTATAAGAAATATTAGAGTGATAATGGATAATGCATTTCAGAGTTTGTCTAACCCTTTAAAAAATTGGTCTACTTATTCATCCACTTATTGCAACATTTTCTATTGTTTATGCTTTGCTTTGTCAATCTCTCTTGTTTTCAATTTAAAACAAAAAAGTTTGTCACATGATAAATTGAGGCCAAAGAAAGGTTTACAGAAATATGAATTGCTATTTTGGCCAGGTTTGTGAGAGGAAAGAAGGAGAAATCTATTTTTATGGTTGCCTTAAAATGTTTGTTTAAGCTGTTGCAGGTACAACTTACTATGTTTTGGAAAGCTTATTTCATGTAAACTTTCCTTAGGTATGTTTTATACAACGAACTTGCCAAACATTGTAAGGCAGAATACTGCTTCATTTCACTGCATTATTTTGGAAGTACTATTTTTGTCCATACTGATGTCCAATTTTTATAAAAATTGTCATTAAAACATATAACTCTATTCAAACAAATATTGGAAATACATAATTGCATTCTTGTTGTTTCTACTGAGTGGCCTTCTTTAATATGAAACAAAATTGTGCAACAGAGAAAAAAAATGCATATAGTTGCAAGTAATCATGACTGTGACGGCATGTTAAGGAATAAAAAGAGTATATGGCAGCCAAAAGAAAAGAAAAAGCAAACAAACAGAAAAGAAAACTGACCTATAAGTATTTTTGTGACTGTGGACCTGAAGTGAATAAAATAGATAAAATAAAGGAGAAAACTAATTTTAGATATTCCTCTGAATTGAATGCCTGAACGAGACAGTATCTACCTCAATTTTATTTTCTTTCGCTCCACATAGCAATATTAACTTTAGATCAGACTAGTGCTGTTTTAAAGATGCAGGATATCCTCCTGATTTCAAGAAAACAGTCACACTGACAGGTGGGCAGAGCAGTCCTCAACATTGTTTCTTTTAAACCACTAACCCAGTGACGGAGGAAAGTGACTCTCCTGACAACATCTCAGATGAGGAAAAACTACATCAGGAGTCTCAGGCAGCCAATTCTCATGATGTTTTTTTCTGTGCTTTTGACTGAACTGTCTCTCAGGAAGGCATTATTGCCTCAATATTGATAATCTTATATATGTGTGTGCAACAAAACATAGATGTCCCCAGAGTTTTGTGCCTAGAAATTCCAAATACATGTGATCAAGACTACAATCAAAATGAGGCAGAAAAAATAGGGTTAGCTTTGGTTTATGTGTCTCTTTGTTACCTGTGAATCTAAATTGTAGCCAGACATTATCACTCATTGTCTTTTCAACCTCCTGGAGCATGAGAGGGTGAAGTACTCCCTTGAGGAAAATGCAGGAGGGAAGCTTATTCCACAATTCATCATTAGGACAAGAACCTCAAGGCAGTTCTTACATTGCTGCTGTCCCATGGCATTCATGGAGCAGCGGGTTATGGCCAATTTCAGTTTGTGAAATACTAAGTGGAAGATGACTGACTATTTCTATGTCTTGGTAAACATCACTCATGGCTACCAAAATTTAAATTTGTAACCTTTTAGCCAAACTCTAGTAATGACAAGGTGGCTTCTGGTGCTTTTAAAAAGCTTGAGAAGAGCTGGTTGTATGTTTCTTCGGTTGACTGAATTTTGCCACATCATATGTCAATCTTTTGAAAGTGCTTCTTCGTCTGTTAAATCATAATGCACACTACAATGACTAAACTGTCATACATCCCAGAAAGGCAGCTGCAGGCCTACAGCTGTGTTTTAAAGGGCATTCCACATCCTCTGTGTTATCACAGTTAATTACAGGAAAACTCACCAGTTTGAATTCTGTCTTTAATGTGAACACATTTGAAATTCTGATTTGGAAGTGGACCCTTTGAGGAAGATAATCTATGAACTCAGTACTAAGACTTTCACAGAATATAAAATGAGTCTCCTCATCGGCCCTGGAGTTTAACTGAATTAGAAAGAAATGGCAAATATGGAACAAAACAGAAAGCTTCATGACAATTTAATAATATGTTGTTATATTATTTCTTAAGATAAATTTTACAGTCTTTTTCTAAGGAAAATTCCTACCTTCTTCAATAAAATATTAGAGAAATTGGCCCTTTTTTCATTATTCTAGCTAATGTATCAGGAATATATTCCAGACATATTTAAGCATATGCCTAACTAAAAAGTAATGAAAATTTAAACATTTGTATTTCTGCATTGTCTTTCACAGAAAACAGATGGAAGTTTAAGGGTTTGATTTCCCTGTTGTTTGGGTTTGCATTTGTTTGGGGTTTTCTTTTGCCGTAATGCAGATAAAACGTACTCACCCTGTTTCCTGGTCACCTTTGTCATGGGAGAGAAAGACTATTGGTGAGATACTGCCAGGGATGATAATACAATCAAAGACTTTAGGCACCAAAAATAGGTTTGACCATAGTTTACACAGATCACCTCCTAGATCTTCGCGTCCTTCTCAAGAAAATGTCAACAGTACCTGTCTTTAGAGGAATTACTGCTTTGTCACAAAGGAAAGAACTTAGAAAACTATACACTACAGTCACCAGTTGATGGCTTTCTCATTTAACAGTATCCCAAAATGTAGTAGCTGCTGTATACAAGACAGAAAAGTTTGTCTCTCTCCAAATGAGATGACAGACCAAATAGCAGCAAGGCAATGATGTGTGTGGGTGATGAAGAGCAGGGAAATGAAGTAAAGAAAGATGAGTTTATCTAATTCCAGTGCTCTTTCTAAGAATGTAGGATAACTTGGGTGTTGGTTTTGGGTTTTTATTTTTGGGTTTGTTTTTTTTTTTTTTAATGCAACTAAAAATGTATAAGAAAAATAGATTACACAGAAAAAATTAAGCTATACAGAGGCCAGGCCAGGTTTTGAAGCTGACTTTTGGAGAGGAAAAAAGAGGGGACCGAGAAAGTGGAACAGACAGTTCTTTGGGAGTGTGAGTGGAGAAAGCAAAGAGCTTGATTAGTATCCCCAAATGTTATGGCTTCAAGTAGTGTAAGAAATTGTACCAGACCAAGAGCTTGCCAATGCATTTGGATTATGTATTTCACTAGAGAATCAAACATCTGGGGCATGAACAATTAATTAATTACTATTTGAAATTCAGCTGGTGTCAAACGCTTACTGGGGGTACAATGGGACATCAGGTTGAATCTGCTGCCAGAGTAGGCAACAGTGGTGCATTTGTCCACTAGTAGTCAAATCAAGACCCATCTTAAAACCAGTCAGATTTTATCTGCACTACTCCTAATGGGAAGTTCTTTCACAGCCACACTACAGACTTTTTCTTATAGTTTCATTTGAAGAAACAAGAAATTAATCTGAGGAGGAATTTATAGTGAAAAGTGTACATCAGTTTGGGCAATTTTCAGAAGAAGCTTTACTGGATAAACTTGTATTTGTCTGAGAAAGAAAGAATGTGATACCAGTCCATGCAAAAATGTTTAGGAGAAACCATGAGATTGCAAAGAAACAAATAGACAAATTGAACACATGTAACTTCAGAAGAGAAACTGAAAGCACTAGAAAGCTTTCATCAGAGTAAATAAAATCAGTTGATTCATATATATATTTATAAAAGTCTGGGTGTCACAAATACCAAAATGTTGTCGACATTAACTTGACATATAACATGAAAAGCCGAAAAATATCTATCTAAGCAAAATGTACTGTCAGGAAAAGAACAACACAAAAGACTGATAAGAAAAACAACAAAAGTAACCAATTTACAAACAGTAATGAATACTAATAAGATTGAAGAAAAACTGGATGGAAATCAATTCAGAACATGTCCATTAAGCTCCAAGATCAAAATAGTATCCAGAAATTACTATCAAGTGGAAATAGGGAACCACTTTGTGTAGTGGAGTTGAGCCGGTATGTCAATACCTCGATGACTGAGAAAAATAATGGAGAGAAGGCTTGAGGAGCTGCAGGAGCCCACCAAAGGCTGGACCAGAAACATTCACAGGTCAAAAAGTGACAATAAGTGAAACAGTGAGACAAAACAAGTAGTAACATGTGTAACTAAAAAAAAAAAAAAAAAGGGAAATTAATGTCAAGTGAAGTCTAGAGGCCAAGCCTGAGCTGCTTTAACTGAATGTCTTTCTCTGGGTGATACTGTAGATGGCTTGTGCTAAGAATAATGGGAGAATGTGGGTATTTTGTAGCAATTAACTTGCTGTTTGAAAAGTAACTGTTGGGTTCAGCAAAAATGCTACACCAACTTTCAGCATTTCTGTGCTTTTTATCATCTGCTTATGATCCTCATTTAAATTTGTGGCCTGAATCACAGCCTGTTCTCAGTGTGATTTCGAAGAGAGGTAAAAGCCTACAAATAACATGCTCTGTGGAAAAATACCTTATTTTTTTTAAAAAATTCCAAATATTTTGTAGCTGTTGTGTGGATTTTCATAGGACTTTGTCAGGAACTGCTTCACAGCAGGGCAATACATGCCCTGTAGTTACATACCTGACTGAGAGGTATCAGCTTACCTCAGGGAAGAAGTAGATGGGCAGGACCAGCAGCTGATTTTATAGCCTCTGCTCTGACACCATACAGCAGTGGGGCAGGGTGACCTAATAGCTGCTCTGCTCTTAGACTACCCCTAGGCTTAACAGCTTTTTTGGGAAAACAGCTACCTGTGTGTCCTTCGCTGCTATCAGTCAGTGTGGGGAGCAAGGAGACTCCTGATGCATTTAGTCTGACTGTGTTTTGCCATATCTATGAAACCACAACAAAACTGAGCTCCCAGCAGTGTGCAGTATGGGAGTTGCTATGAATCTCCTTACCCCAGTACCAAACTGAGCTGTCGGCTACTACATTCTCTGAAAACTGTGTTCAACCTCATGATGGTTACTCATGCACTTAATGCTTGATCATCTGCGTCCCTTGTGTTCATGTTTGTTCAGAACCACAGTACTGTAGTTGTGGCTGTCACTGTTGGGGTCCATTAGTAGCTGTACTGGCTGTAAACGGCCACTGAAAGCCCTCCTTGCTCAGTAGGGTGACACCCAGTTCATATCCATTTCATTGGTCCATGCATCCCAGTCTGGAAGGCAGACACTCATGAATTGACACTCGCGAAAAATCTCATGTGCTGTGATCTGAAATGGCAATAAAAGTTGTCAATCCTGAACAATAAAAAAGTGTAAAAACTGCTTAGGTATACCTAACAATAATGAATAAATATATAAATAATTAGGTATAACTGATAAATAAATAAATAATTAGGTATGCCTAATAATAATAAACCTCTGTGACTTTTCATTAATCAGTCGTTCCTTAACTAAGATATATTTTCTTACCCATGAATGCTTAACCTGTCCTATCAGATGTGTGACTTCAGGTATAAAACGTTAGGCAGAGACATTACCACAGGCAGCGTTTCTCCCTAGCAAATATTTGCTGTCTTCACAAGAGAAAACATGCACGCTGTTTGACATCTTCAGTGATCTTAAAGCAGTTCATGAAACCCTTTTCAAAGCCAGAGATCTGGTATGCCTTTTGGTCCGAACAGCGTTGGTAAGAAGGAGACATGCAGATGCGTTGGAAACCACATAACCGCGTGCACCAGCATGCAAGGGGTAGCTACAGTTATCTCGCGGTGCGGCTTTAATGAATTCCAGCAGCTTCTAGCTGTGTAAGAGAGCAGATCAGGCAGCACCAGAAGTTTTATAAATAATTCAAAGCGATATTAGCCAGTTGCAGTAGAGCCCACACCTATCTTAAAATAGGGGGTAACTGAATGCCAGATATTACCACTTTGTGACCAGATATGCACAGAATAATTTAAAGGGTAATCTGAAACACAGGTAAGTACATAGAAGTCAGCATAAGAAAAGCGAAAATGATGTGTATTGAATATTAATACAAACTTCTCAGAGGCTTCATGTTTTGAAACAATGAAAAAAGAATGGTTACATGGCTGGTATTGTCTGGTTTAATCTGATCTGGGATAATTAATGAATAAAAAAATGGAGTAATATTTATCAGGAAAAAAATCATTCATTTGGGTCTAGTTATTCAACTGTATTAATAGTCACTGGACTTTTTAGTGGTCTAAGAAATACATTATACCTGAGCTCTGTGTCATTCTTAATTTGACTGTGCTTAGAGGAGGGTGGGGAACAGAAAGAAGACTGAAAAGCAGGTTTGCATAAATGATCTCATTTGTGCACCAGGGCATTCCTTGAAATAGTCATCATGCCCATGACCAGTAGATTATATTGATTTTTGGCAATCCTTTCTTTAGTGAAAGTTTTTTGACACTTTGAAGATTCATCATTGGCATAGGTGGGAGTGGTCTGTAGTTTGTCAGTGTCATACAAGAAATTATTTTAAGTTTAAGGCTTAACTTCGTGATGCATGTGTTACCATGTGAATTAATTTCTGCTAATTGACCCTGATGAACATAGAAAAAGTTATTAGATCAATAATATTTAGATACTTTATCTGCCTAACCATAATCTGTGCTCTATTTGAGAAGACAGTATTTTCCAAGCTATTTTTTTTAACTGGCATGAAAACTGTCAAAGAAGATAAACTATCTTTAAATCAGAAAATAGCTTCTTTCCTGCTGTCTTATCAAACACCACCATATATTCTAGATATGTGTGCTTGCTAAATTACTAATGGAAAAAAATTTTATGTATCAGACTAGAAGTTATGACACTTGATTTGGGTAAACATGTTTAAAAACATATTTGTCTACTAGGAATAAAGCAAAGCATGTGGGAATGAAATATTTAGTGTTAGTTTATGGCAGATAAATGGGAAAATATAGGAGAAAAGTAACTGAAGTTCAGGTGTTACCCTAAAAAAATTAAGTGGTGAAGTGTAAAGTATAAACAGAAGACAGAAATTGCAAGAGACCCCTTGGCTAACTTAAGCATCATCAGTGTCATCAGAAGCTTAAACATAAAATTTGAAGCCCAGCTGTGAATATCAGTGGGGCTTCCTATAGGTTAATCAAACATTTGCAGAAAGTTTAGTCAATATTTCAGTAATGTTGAACTTCGGTTTATATTGGTATCAGTAGTTAACTGGGACATGGTAACGTGGACTGCACAGTTAAATGGCTTAACATGTGACACTAGCAATTGAGCAGAGTGCTGCAGGATCATGGTTCTGGTCTCCAGACAGCTGGAGCTCATCACTGAATGGATGCATTAGACTCAAGGGCTGCTAGAGACCAAAGAGCAGAGATCATTGATTGCAAAATCAGACTGCAAACCACTGCTAACCAAAAAAAAAAAAAAAAAAAAAAAAAAAAAAAAGCCAAAACCCTCCTCTTCAGAACCTTATGTCTGTGTTGGAATGATCCTTGGCACGTCCTAGTCCCTGAACTCTGCCCAGAAATTGCCTGATCACAAAAGAGCAGATATCAAATCTCTGCTGTGGAGAGTCCTAAAGGGTTAACAGTATGAATAAACATGGTTCAGCACTTGCGTGCCCAGCCCTGTTTTATTCACTTGTATGGATGTCACCTTCTGGATTTCAGCTCTAATTCCTGGATTTTAATCTCATCTGAATTAAAAGGCATCACAATTTTATGAAAGCCTGTATAAAATCAGAATTGTTATTTTGAATCCTGCTTAGTAGAAGAGAAATGTTTTCCCTGAGATTCTGCCTACAATTCTGGCTAATGTTGTCTCACAATTCACCTTTTACTTTGTTGTTGTTGTTGTTGTTGAAATAGGTGTTGTAGCTCTTTGAAGCAGGTGTGCTCAGCAGTTTTGATCCCTTTGTGCGGTCCTAGGACAACAGCTGGGTGAGTGCTGTTCCCCATTTCTCAGCTACAATGTTCTCCAAGACATCCCCATGGAACACACTAGCTCTGCAGACATGAGCTAGCCAGGATACACAGAGACTGGGACTGTGAAGTGCATCTCTCTTAAAACGGAGGCAGGGTCTCTAGGCTCAGATATAGAGAATCCACTCTGATGAGCTCCTAGGTGTTGCATTCAAATAAATAATCTAATAATGATTCAGCAAGCTACCACGACTAGTTCCTATGTCTCTAAAAGGAAAAAAAAGAAAAAAATATTTTAGGTCCCATATTGAAATTTTTGTTTATTTGGAAACAAGGAATATAGAAATTATTACTGGAGTTAACTGTCTAGATGCTGTATTTTATCTGAGTTACAAATTAGGCCTAAGATATGACACCATATTCACAGGAAAGTGTAGAGAAGTGCAGATTTCTTAAACAAGGGATGTTTGAGCAATCAGATGCCATCTGATCAAATTGTAAAGAAGGTAAATTCTCCTATAAGCATTTTTGAACTTGACTGTGGCACAAAAGAACATGTTTCCTTTTCCTGTGTTTGTTTACATGTTGCTAAACAATACATAATACATAGGTTTTCAAACAGTCACCTGAATTTGTGATCTAGAATATAGCTAATTTGGAAACTTAATGAATTGTTCTTATTGACTAAAATTAAAATGAAAAAATTCTCTAGCACAAGGACATATTTTTCTTCCAGTTGCAATTTTCTGTTCAAAGAATGTTCCCTCACTTAGCATAAGAAGACTCATACCCTGCAAACCTGCATTATTTAGTACTCTCCATCTTTTAATGTATTATTTAACTTTCAACAACATACCTGAGGACATAATCCAACAGAACAGTAGCAAAGCAAACCCCTCCTCTCCTCCTAAAATTCTAAATGCGATATACTAATTATTTGTGGTACTTATTTTCAGAAGAATGAACTGTGAAGATTAGCTTCAGGTAATGAACTGATTTTATTGCTATAAGCTTAAAACAAAGCAAAATAAAAGATAGAAGAATAATACTTCAGCTTTCATCCAGGAATATATTCTGCGTGTACATTCCTCCTGTAGATGGCAAGTAAATTCAAACAGAAGTTTAAGAATATGCCTAAGTAGAGACCTGTTTCAAGCCAATGCAATTTGAAAATCAGTATCAAATCTTTAAAGTCTTATCTTTAACTGACTATAATACCACCAATTACTGTTTTTGAGAATGGAAAACAACAGCTGAAGTAAAAAATGACTGCAACTTTAAAATGTATGTTAAATGGAAGAATCATACATAAGAAATATGTTTTAAAACCTATATGTAGATCAACAAAAACAATGTATTTTCCAAACACAAATGTTGTTTACAGCATAAAATAATTAATATAATTCTCCAAAACATATATACATACAAGTTCATTTTTCAAAATTTTGGTCCCTTTAAGTAAGTTATTAAGTAGATTGTTAACTAACTTCAAAAGACAGAGAGTTCACTTACAAGATGTGGGGGTGGCGTGCCACAGTTTGAGGGGAGGTGCGACGGAAAGGACGTTTGGACTGCCATCTCAGCTGAGGTAGGGGATGGGGAGCCACACGACAGCAAAGACGTAGGTGTTATTGACATGCTAGAAACCAGGGAAGCGCCTGAGATCAGTCACATAGGAACTAGGGCTTCTCCTCCCAAAAAGGTGGTAGGATCAATAGCCCAACTAAAGTGCATCTATACCACTGCACGCAGCATGGGCAACAAACAGGAGGAGCTGGAAGCCATTGTCCAGCAGGAAAACTATGATATAATTGCAATCACAGAAACATGGTGGGATGACTCGCACAACTGGAGTGCTCCACTGGATGGCTACAAACTCTTCAGAAGGGACAGGCAAGGCAGGAGAGGCAGTGGGGTAGCCCTGTATGTCAAGGAGTGTTTTGACTGTCTAGAGGTTAACGATGGTGATGATAAGGTTGAGAGTCTGTGGGTAAGGATCAGGGGGAAGGTCAACAAGGCAGATACCATGGTGGGAGTCCATTACGGACCACCCAATCAGGATAAGGAGACAGATGAAATAGTCTATAAGCAGCTGGGAGAAGTCTCATGATTGCTCGCCCTTGTTCTCATGGGGGACTTCAACTTACCAGATGTCTGCTGGAAATACAATACAGCAGGGAGGAAACAGTTCCGGAGGCTCCTGGAGTGCGTGGACAATAACCGCCTGACACAGCCAACTGGGGAAGGCGCCCGCTGGACCTGTTGTTTGTGAACAGAGAAGGACTTGTGGGGGATGCGATGGTGGGAGGCCGTCTTGGGCACAGTGATCATGAAATGATGGAGTTTTGGATTGTCAGAGAAGTAAGGAGGAGGGTCAGCAGAACTGCTACCTTGGACTTCCGGAGGGCTGACTTTGGCCAGTTTAGGAGCCTGGTGGACAGAGTCCCTTGGGAGGCAGTCCTGAAGGGCAAAGGAGTCCAGGGAGGCTGGACACTCTTCAAGAAGGAAGTCTTAAAGGTGTGGGAGCAGGCAGTCCCCTTGTGCTGGAAGACGAGACGGCAGGGAAGAAGACCAGCCTAACTGAACAGAGAGCTTTGGGTGGAACTCAGGTAAAAGAAGAGAGTTTATGACCTTTGGCAGAAGGGGCAGGCAACTCAGGAGGACTCCAAGGATGTCATGAGGTTTTGCAGGGAGAAAATTAGAAGGGCCAAAGCCCAACTAGAACTTAACCGGGTGACAGACATAAAAGACAACAAAAAATATTTCTATAAATCTATTAGTGATAAAAGCAGGGCTAAGGAGAGTCTTCATCCCTTACTAGATGTGGGGGGCAACATAGTGACAGAGGATGAGGAAAAGGCTGAGGTACTCCATGCCTTCTTTGCCTCAGTCTTTAATGGTAAGACCAGTTGTTGTCCAGGTACCCAGCCCCCTGAGCTGGAAGACAGGGACGGGGAGCAGAATGAAGCCCCCACAATCCAAGGGGAAATGGTTAGTGACCTGCTACCCGAATTAGACACCCACAAGTCTATAGGACCATATGGGATCGACGCAGAGGTACTGAGGGAGCTGGCAGGAGTGCTCACCAAGCCACTTTCCATCATGTACCAGCAGTCCTGGCTAACCGGGGAGGTCTCAGGGGACTCAGGACTTGTCAATGTGACATCCATCTTCAAGAAGGGCCTGAAGGAGGATCCGGGCAACTCCAGGCCTGTCAGCCTGACCTCGGTGCCTGGGAAGATTATGGAGCAGATCATCTTGAGTGCCATCACGTGGCACATATGGGACGTATCACACAACCACGTATAGTGATCAGGCCCAGTCAGCATGGGTTCATGAACGGCAGGTCCTACCTGTCTAACCTGATCTCCTTCTATGACAAAGTGACAACACCAAGTTGGGCAGGAGCGTTGATCTGCTTGAGCGTAGGAAGGCTCTGTAGAGGGATCTGGACAGGCTGGATCGATGGGCCCAGGCCAATTCTATGCGGTTCAACAAGGCCAAGTTCACAGTCCTACACTTGGGTCACAACAACCCCATGCAATGCTACATGCTTGGGGACAAGGGGCTGTAAAGCTACCTGATGGAAAAGTCTTGTATCAGAAACAGTGTGGCCAGCAGGAGTAGGGAGGTGATCGTGCCCCTGTACTCGGCACTGGTGAGGCCGCACCTCGAATACTGTCTTCAGTTTTGGGCCCCTCACTACAAGAAGGACATTGAGGTGCTGGAGTGTGTCCAGAGAAGGGCAACGAAGCTGGTGAGGGGTCTGGAGCACTAGACTTATGAGGAGTGGCTGAGGGAACTGGGGTTGTTCAGTCTGGAGAAGAGGAGGCTGAGGGGAGAGCTTATCACTCTCTACAACTACCTGAGATGGAGTTGCAGAGAGGTGGGTGTTGGTCTCTTCTCCCAAGTGATGAGTGACAGGACAAGAGGAAATGGCCACAAGTTGCACCAGTGGAGGTTTAGATTGGATATTAGGAAAAATTTCTTCACTGAAAGGGTTGTCAGACATTGACACCGGCTGCCCAGGGAGGTGGTTGAGGCACTATCCCTGGAGGTATTTAAAAGACGTGTGGATGAGGCCCTTTGCGACATGGTTTAGTGGTGGACTCGGCAGGGTTAGGTTTACGATTGGACTTGATGATCTTAAAGATCTTTTCCAACCTAAATGATTCTATGATTCTAAGATAATTTAAATCTAAATCTGTAAATAACTCCCACACTTGAAGTTACATCATTGCTTTTTAAGCATATAAAATACATAAAGAAATAAGTATTTTTTTTCCTTGTAGGAAAAATAACCCAATTATCTCACAAAGTACTGTTATCAATTTATCAACTAAAATAAACATTTGCTCAAATTAACTTTGCTCATTTTTTTCCGAACATTATTTGAAAGGCATAAATAACTCAGAGACAGAGCAATATGGTTATCACAAAAATTAGTATTTTCCATAATACCCTCAAATTGATATTTTTAGATACATTGATACACTTTTCTTCTTTTTCAAAATTTATGCTTAGACTAGGCTGAGGAGGGACTCTGGGGACTTTTGGAACTTTCATTCCTGTTCCTGTACTTATTTGAATTTTTTTCTCTCACTTACGTACCAATCACATACTTTAATTTATTCAGGGAAGAAACCCTTAAATTTTCACTCAATGCAAGTTAATCATAAGTAGCATTCCACCTGCAAACACCTCAGACTTTAAAGGCAGATAATTTATTTCTGTGTTTCTGCTGAGATTGAAACCAGTGGTAAGATGAAAAGCTCTAAAATTCCTACCAATGAATGAAAAATCAAAAGCAGATCAGACTTTTGTGCATGTGCAGAAATCACTTGTGTGTAGCAAATTAAACACCATTATTACTCCTCTCTGGTACTGATATATTATTATATTTTATAAATATAAGTCAAGGGATTAAACAACTGAAGACAGAGGTGTTGATTTTAATGTCAGCTTTATCCTCTGCAGAATGGAAAATAAAGAGAATTCCCTCTGTATGACCAATCATTACATTGTGCACTAAAGTTTTTCATAATTGCTTACAGTTTGTAATAACAGAAATATATCAGTGAGCTGTGGAAAGCCTCAGCTTTAAAATCTCTCATACTTCCTGGGATTCAATCATTTGGTCCCACTTACCATTAGGACTTTTGTTTTCCCATTCATGTCCATAGGATGCAGGATTTCAGGAGTTAAATCACTTATATTTTGTATACATGTACATGAATATGCACACATCTAGATATGATATCCTTAAGACTCCAGATAATATATCGATGGGGACCAATTTTTGCTACCTTTCTTTGCCTTCCTTTGTCTTACCTGCTGTGTAGTAATGGACCTGACATTTTGCACTGGAAAAGTACACTAAAATCTGCAAGAACATCGTTATGGTAGTGAATATCATAAAGGTTTATAAGGCAGGCAAGACTTATAGGGAAAAATCTTTTATTAGAAAAAGCAATATATCCAGAAAAAAAGTACAGGCTCTCAGATGTACAAGCCCTTTTCAAGTCTGAAACAGAAAAATTCAAGTCATTGCTGCCACAGTGGTTACTGTTACTGTTACACAAAAGATTACTACTGCTTCTTGGAAGATGGTGAACTGTACTGTATCTAATGTTTTAATGTATAACCTCTGAGATCATGGTTGTTTTACAAAGCAGACCTTGTATTTTCTTTGGATTTGTCAATAAGCGAAATCAGTTTTCACTGAATAATCAGCACTGTCATTCAGCAGGCCCTTAATTATTGTTACGCATTAGTAAATTTTTTACTAGGAAGGTAAAGAGAGAATGCTGGTCATTTTACACATAGGCAGCATAGTAAATAATCTAAGCTAAACTGGTTTTTTTATGTTATTTTTATTGGATATTTATATTATGATAGCAATTATGTGCTCAAGCCAGAATTGTTGTCACGCTGAGCCAGATACCAGTCAAACACAATACTCTGCTCTGCTGAGCTTAGAAGTGTAGCAGTAACTAGCTATTCTGAAATAATATTGGGTCATACTGAGTTCAAGTTTCAGTAATGATGTGGGAATGGCTTCCTTCCTGTATCAGCATCTTCTTTCCTTCTGGGAGCCTGGGAGGAAACCCAGACCCCACTGAAGACAAAATATTGATAAGCTGATTACTTGGTTTCATTCTATTCTATTTATTGAACTGTATAGGTTGCAGATGAATAATGCCAGATACAGTCTTCCTGTAAGATTTGAGTATGTCACTTTGCCACATGAGCAAAACATCTGTTAGTACTAGAAGAACTGATCATTACAGCAACACTGTGTGGGTTCTGCCGTTGGACCTAACAGATCATCATGGGTCTCTGAAATATCCAGAACAGCATCACTTCTCATTAGTTTTATCTATGTCATTAATTATTCTGATAATAATTTTAGAAGTTCCATTCCACCATTTCAAAGTAGTTAACGTTAATAAACTAGTTACCCTGTGTCACGTTAAAAGGAATACAGTTTCGAAATTTGTCCGTCAGAGTCCCAGGACTTTCACTGATTCGCTTATCAGAGCCCCAGCAAAAGGACTTGCACTGAGCAGATGCACAAAAATCAAAATTAGTTATTTTATTGAGAGCGGCAGAAACAGATTCTAGATTGCCATTGATAAATTCACTAACTACAGTAGTGCTACTAATTAAGGTTAATATTGCTAGCAAACTTGATAGTAATACAACAACCCAGGGATAACTTTCAGCCAGGGGGTGAGAGAGGTAGCGCTTACCCAGAGAGGCGTCCCTGCCTGGGGTGGAGGAAGAGAACACAGCCCGTCGACTGGTCCGTCAGGTATCGAGGTTCTTCTCTCCCACTTTAACAATCATTTTCTCCATCTTTTATCCCCAAAACTATAAGGTTCCTCCCTCCCCCCCCATATGTGACGTGTAGCATGATTTGGGTGGAGAGATGAGTGCTATAGTCATATATGTTTAGCATGATCTCTATAATCTTCATTAGCATATGCAGGGGTGTGAGTTGTAATATGCATTTCACCCGTAATGAGGCAAAGGTCAGTTATCGGACACAAAGCCTTTTGAAGAAACAAAGAACCCCTCAGATTCCTGTTACTTTGCTGTCTTGGCTGCCCACAAGCAGGGCTGTCCTGGCTCCACAGAGCCCCTTCCTTATCTGCGTCCTGTGTTAGTCAGGCGGGTCTCCACTCCCCCAGGTCACACAAGAGGTAGCAAGGGCAGTCTTAATGGTTCTTGGTTCCACCTCATTATCCAAATTCCACACCCTGTAAGAGGTCCACTCAATGCTGTTGTTTTGTTTGTCACACATAACTGCCTGGGAAAAGACGAATGAAATTAATAAGTGCTCCTTTTGTTTGAAATTACATTCCCTGCAGTCATGGGTTGTTCCCACTATTACTCCTTTCAGAGTACTTAAAATGTAAGTCTGAAGTTAGTGGAAAATTATGACAAAATCATGATAATACATCTAGAAAAGATTAGCAAATATGAAGAGGCATTTGTTTGCTGTTAGCACGAGGACAACTGACACTGTGTTCCAGGTGTGCCATTTCTTTCTCTACTTACTGAGAGAACCTGCTCTTGCAATTTTGCCAAACAGTTGCAAAGACCTCACCAATACGCTGGATATTTACTGCAAATGAGTACCTGGGCTGTAGGGAAATATCCATTCATTATGCTAGCTCCATCAAAGCCCAACCCCTCAGTCCACTGAGATCTACTCTTCTGGCTAACAGCTCCATCAGTATCTTCTCTGCTATGTCTTTTCAGATCTTCAAGGTAATATTTTGCTTTAGGCAATGTGGATTGGAAAAAAGAATTTGAAAAAGCTAATTAGAACAAAACATTTCCAGTTTACTTTTGTGAAGTTCAAAATGCCACGAGAAGTTGTATTTAAGTAAAGAAAGCAGATTAAGGTTTTTTGAACTGCAGCAGTTTTTTCTACTCTTGGACACCTCATGGATTTGCAGATCTGTTCCAAGCATTCACTCTGTGAAACTAACCACAAAGGTCTTAAAAGTACAGTGAGTGAGCAGAAAATCTAAAAGGACAGATGTTTCAAAGAGAGGCTTAACAGCCTGCCCACTTTGTCAGGAGGAAAACTGGCTAAACCTGTGATCTGTGTCTTGCAGTTTTGTTTTCAATTTCAAGGAGGATTCAGAAGAGAAAAATTAGACATCCACCTATCTGAATACAAAAAATCACAGCTGTACTTTTTGTTTGTACTACAATAGCACCTAGATGAGGAAACCAGATTGGGATCCCTTGTAGCTGCTGGGCATATATATCACTAAAGCAAACCTTAAAGTTGTGAATGACTTAATGTCTTTAGCAAAAGTTATGACACTATTATGAATAAACTATTAGCCAGGGAGGACAAATAGAACAGTAATTAGTTATGCGCACAGTTTGCAGCTAAAGTTTTCAGTTCACTTAATTCTGTTTGTATCAGTAGCAATAAACAACAATTTGAAAAATCACAGGTGAAAAGAAGAGCAATTGGCCCCAGTCAAACCACACATCCATCTAGCACAGTATCCTGTTTCAGAGAGTACCCAGTCACTCATGTATAGGGAAGAGTAAAAGGTACAGATGTAGAAATACTTTCCCAGAATACTCTCCTAGTCTTCAGCAGTTCAACTCGGAGACTTCCTGAACTGGTGTCTTGGTGTTAATAGTCTGTGGTGGATTTTTCTTCCATAATGTTGTGAGGTTGCTTTCTGGACACACGTTAGCTTGTAGCATCCAAACCATTCTGAAGCAATGAGTTCCACACAGGCGTTATCTACCCTGCATAGTGCAAGGTACTGGTGTTACAAAGAGGCTTGAAAGAGGGTAAGGTTGTGTTTTGGAGAGAGGTGTGAAGCAGACAAATGAGTGCTGAAGACTGGTCACAGTCTTTCATGGCAATAGCAGTTTCCAAAATCAGTCAGACTGTGAGGAGGTGGTAACAAAACAAGCACTTGCATTGACTGACTGCAAAGCTTTGTAGATTTCTACTTTCTGCCAGTGGGATTAAACTCAAGGTTTTTGTGTTGCTTCTGTATGTATATGGCAATGCTACAAAATGATGAGGAGGTGTAGAAAGAGTACTGCGTTTCCATCTCCTGGTGTTATCTTGGCTATAATGCTTCCCTCTCTGGAGTCTGTAATTTCAGATTTAGCTGTGGCTGACTAAGCCACTTTGTTACCCTGCAACTCTTCGGTTAAAAGCGTCTGTGAAGAAACTTGTTAGAGGGCAATTTCCCTTTGACGAATTCAACCTTCTCCTTCCTTCATCCATGCTATTTTTCTTATTGTTGAAAAAAGTTCTTCTAGGCATTAAGGGCAAAAGAGCAAGTGGAAATAGCTCCTAGGGTCAGACTCCTTTCTTCATCAAGCTGGAGTGAGCACGTTTGTTTTTTCCACAGATCTGTTTAAAGCATGCAGAATCTTCAAAATGGCTGCACAATGTTTTAGTGCTACTAAAATTGACAGTCGGACAGGGTAAAAAGACAGTAAGATGGGGATCTTTCCTGACAGCTGTAGAAAACAGCGCTTTGCTTTTGATCAGCTTTACAGCACTATCCGTTACTGTCAGCGTCATTGTTGTAGCTGGGATGTGACAACCTTTTTTTTCCTAAAGGACTTACTTTGTGATATAAAACATTCCTAATAAGCTTAGTGCACATTCCAAGGGGACGGGAGACAGCAGACTTAATACTGTAAGGTGCTTTCCACACACTGTAGGAATGGAAAGCTCTCAGCACAGTTTAAGATCAAGGTCAGTGAATGCAAGCAAATTCGATAAAGCATTTATGGGGGGCCTGGAAAGATTAGATGCCCTTACTGACCTCTGTGCTATGCTTTCATTCTTCTGCAGATAAATAAATAAAAAGGCTGTATTGCAACCATATATTTTCAGTGTGAGTGTTATTGTCAGTATAATTATAGTATATCTTCATATGAAAACCACACATTTATTGCTTTTGAAAATACATATGCAAAATGTATATGCAGCCTTGTACTTCCTGAATCCAATGACCCCAACACTCTTGATATCTCACCTTTCTTTTTAAATATATACAGTAAGCGTTACTTTTATCCTTTTTTCTTCAAATAAGAAAAGAGATTGAGGATTGGTTGGGGTTTTTTTAAAATTTTGTCTTCTTTCACTTAATTTTAACTTCATTATTAAGATGAATTGTAATGATGTTTAAAACCCTAGAGGCAAACTGGTTTCATTTGATTTCTTCTGGTAGATGAGAAAAAAAAACGTTAACAGTTGCAATCTTCTGTGAAATGTATCCTGTAATCTTGAACTTACATTTTTAATGTGTCTTTCAAACTAAAATGGATTTATTTATTTCTTTTAAAATAAAAAACAATGCATACTTTATGAGAAAATGAATACCTTTGATATATTTTTGAATTGATTGATAAGAATTCACAGCTAGGATGATGAGAGGAACAGTTACCTTCTTAACTATTCATAAAAATCTATATTGTTTCACACTTATTTTTATTTCTTTTAAAAAGTTTTATCAAGCTAGAATGCACAAACATTTGTGTAAAAATTTTCAGAGGTAATTATTATTTAAAATCATGTATTTCTGAGTTACTGTCTGCTTTATGTAATGCAAACCATGGCTTCTAGGGTAATCCAGCTACAAGCATTGGTAACATGCACTGAGGTAAATACAAAAAACTTACTTGCAGATGATGGGGAGAACCAGACATCTTCTACCTTGTATCAGTAAGCACTAAAAATATTGTATGGATATCTTAAATAGAATTGCTGTCTATCATCTCCTGTCTGAATCTATGTATGAATCCATAAAACCTTGGACTTGTGGCTTTGTGTGGTAATTTGCTATAGTGACTAACATGATTGTATGTATTTTGCTGTAAGGAAGGATATGAGTTGTTCCTTTTTCATCTGTATTAAACTGGGACTTGTGGAGTTTGAGCACCTCCTTCTCTTCCTTTCCTGGTTGAAATCCCAGGTCTTCCCTTGCTGGTCTAATTATTAGCAAATTGCTTTTGCTAGATCAATGGGCTTGCTTTCAATTCTAATAAGAATGGGGAAAAAAATGTTCAAAGCTGAGGTATTTTTAGTCCTACAGTCTGATTGATTTTGTGTGTGTGTTACAAAACTGTGGTATAAAGCTTCCTTTACATTCCAATTCAAATTTCAGATTTAAACCCAGCTTTTTTTAAACCTAGCTCTGTTTTCTGTGAATTCTAAGGAATGGAATTTCTCTTGGGAACACCTTTTTGATTTTTCTGTTCCTATCCCCTGTGCCAAATATGAAAGCCTTCCTCAGCTTTTTGGTGTTAGTCATGATTACTAAAATCTCTTTGCTCTGTGAATGGTTCCTCAGTCTGTAGTGAAATATAATTGCCCTACTGCAGAACACAATGGAGTCTTCTTTCAGGCTTTCTACAAAGTGTTTTTCATATTAAAGTCTTACTAAGAGTAAAAGGAAAACCATTCCTACAAAGACATTTCCTGTTTAAAGGCGGGCCAAGAAGTAGTAATTTTTGCAGGTAAAAATTAACATTGAATTTTTTCTGGTGTGGAGTAAGAAGAAAAAGGGTCCAAGGCAGTTGCAGCCTGAAAGCTTCCTGGTCAAAACTACATTTTAGTCACCAAAGAATGTTGGAGCAGCCAAGCTAAATGCTCGTTTAGCATAATGAGTTCACTGGGGAGAGCACTGGGTCTGTTAGGAAGAGGCATTCCGGCACTTTTTACATAACACAGCTCCTCCCTCAGTAGCAGAAGTTACCAAAACTGTTGTCAAAGATGGCAGGGGGGCAAAGAAACTGAGTAGTCTTCCCCAGAAGAGGCAAAACCTTAAGATTAGCACCCCTGCTTTAAGCAGGCAAGTGCTTTTCATATGCCTTGAGCTCACTCAGGATGGTAGAACTCCAAATTATTTTTCTAGAGGTTTCAAGACACTAACTCCAGTTTTTGTTTTGACATTGTTTCATTTATATATTTACAGTGAAAAAGATATTTCTATGACTATTCAGTAATGACATTTTGAGTTTACTTCACTTGTAATGTATGTTGCTAAACACACCTAGTTGTCTTAACTCATAGTGACCAAAAAAAGCACATGCAGAACAATTGTGTGCAGCAAAAGTCACAGACATCAGTTCATAGACATCAGATTGCATCAGGGGTCCCTAGTCTATGGAAACACAGAATTTGAACTGGAAGCTTGAGCCCATTTGAACAGCTATTTTGAGCAACTCCATGTACTTTGGCAATAATGGGTCAGTGTCTTGAACTTAAAGATATTTTTGACTGCTTTTTCTGGGTCTGCCGACAGGCTGACATTATAGCAGGTTTTCAAAAGAGTTTGCAAAGAAAACCTGTATAAACTAATACTTATAAATATGTGTGTACATGAGAGCCTTGTTACCATGTTATTCTTAACTGATGCCACCTGTAAACCTGGCTTCATTTTTTCCTCCTCTATAAACCTTGTTTTCAGTATGCCTTCCAAGTAGACATTCAGCAAGAAGAAATATGTACTAATTTTTTTGGTGCTTGCTTAAGGTTATGTATAAATGATAAAGGAAAACATATGATAAAGGAAATCCAGATTTGTACCTTGCCAATATAGGTTCATCTCCCTCTTCTGCTGAGATATGTTTTTGGCTAATGAAGACATGTATTTTGTGCTCTACCTGAAGAACAGGTTCTTAACTTAATTGAAATATCAAAAGTTCCCATTTCTGAAACGAGTTTTTGGCTTCGATAAAACTATAATCAAAACAATGCCATTGTTATGGGACCATTGTCATGAACTGGTATCTTGTTGACTGAATAGGAAAAAGAAACTGGTTGAACTCTTCATTTGGAATAATATTCATTTACTATTATCCCATTCTTAGAGAAAAAGTTCTTCACATACCAGTCATGGCTATTGTGAATGTAACAGCTATTGGCCAATAAATACCATCAGTTAATACTTTTCAGATGTAGTCTCTGAATTGTTTAACATATACAGGAATATATTCACTGTTCACCTTGCATTATGAGTCATGTAAATCACACTGTTTGGTTTTCTTCAGTAGACTGAAACTTTTGCAAACAAGACCATGACAGACAGATGGTTTAGGTATTCAGATGAATACTTATTGTGCCAGGATTCAGGTACTTCCACGGTTGTCTACACTCTCACAAAGAATAACATGACCCAACAAATCAAGTCCTTTTACCCTAAGGTCTACTATTGTTCAGAGAAATCTTGACGGATTTGTTTTTAATCCGGGTGACTGAAGGTATAGAAAGTAAGGAGATCTCTATTAATTTGTTTCAGAACAGAGAAAAGAATGGCCACTAATGGTATGTTTCAAACGGAGAGACAAGGTCACCTCAAGCTCCTAAACTCATACGTGCATGCAGGCTGCGTTTTGATCCTGCGTTAAAATTCCTCTTTCCATGCCCCAATTCTGTGCAAAGGAAATTAGGATGTAGAGGCTAAAAAGGAGCTGCAGTCTGGCTTGGTGAGCTCACCACCCTGGGGTGCATGCTCAAGACTGTTCAGTACCATGCCATGCAGTTTGGACAGAGGAACTTTATCTGCTTAAATTATCTATTTAGAGTACACATGTAGAAGATCTAGTGTGGAAGGTACATTTGCCTTTCATATGACTTCTGTTTGGTCATCAGCATGGCTAGCAAAGGGAAATGAATTTGCTTTTCCTCCTTCAGCATAATTTTGGAAGTTACCACAACTGAATGCAAAATCCTAGCTGCTTGGGAGAAGGTAAAAAGGACTTTTTGACTTCAAGCAAGAATACAGCCACTACTGTAAGGATTCTTTTCAAGGGTCTTTCCTGTACCTGCTTTATCTCTGTCAAACAATGTGGTAGAGGATTCTCCAACAGGAGATGATCCTCTATACTGAAACTGTACAGAACAATAACAAAGCTAAATAAACTTGGGCTAGGGTCACTGTGTTCAGACACCTTCTAAAAAGAATTTACTACATTTAGATCAATTAATACAGCCCAGAAAAAATTGTGTAGGACTTTTTAGTGAATTGGAGAGAAGCCTGGTCCTGGGACACTTGAGATTTTGCTTTCTACAGAAACCAAACTGGGAGGAGTGTTGAAGGCATAGGAAAAAAACATTTCTGTGCTGCTTGTTTGCATTGGCACATTGGGAACTGAGTTAATCAAGAAAGACCGAAGTTGTGGAGTTTTGTTTTATTTGTCATTTACTATTTTAATTCTTGCTACATTTTCCAAGTAGGAGTCACTTTGTCCTTTTGCCACTGAAATTTTCTCTAGGTTTCTAATTTGGTGTAGGTAAGTGCAAAGGATTTGAAAAAATCTTGATTGCTGAAACTCTGGTTGGGAACTCAATCTTCAGCTATTTGCTGCACTGTAAACAGATGTGCATTATGTAAACATCTATAGTAGTTTAAGCTACTACTGCCCTCCAGCTCCTTGTTACTACCCCTCTGCTATGGGCTTTTGCTCACACAGCTGTGCTAATAGACTGTTTCTTATTCTACTCCCTGCAATATCAGCAAAGCTAGCAGGTTTGACCTGACTTGATTGATATGACCTGAGTCAGATAAAAACTCACACGAACTGCTCTGTTGACAGAACTTTTTGGGCAGTAACCTTCAGAAGAAAGGAACTGTAAGAAGTAACAGTGTTGTAATGTCATAGTCACTGCAGCTGGATCTGGAAGAAAACCTCTGGCTACGGAATTTGTATTTAAAGAAAATTGAAACTCTTTGAATCTAGTCTTTTTTGTGGTTGACATTGTTTGACATAAAGACCACCGAAACGAATACTATTTGACCATCCCTAGTAAAACCAAGAAGTAAGCAAACAAAACCATCACTGCTGACCCCATATGTGGTCTTTCCCAGTAACTGCTCAGGTGTTTTTCCAGGGCAGTGTTAAAAAGCTGCATGCAGCAGGCCATGGCCTGCTCTGTCACAAGTAACTATCAGTCAGCAGGGTTATAAACTTAGCATTTTTCAAAAGCAGAAATTCAGTTTTTAGACAGTCCATGTCTGTGAAGTGGGTACTGAAAATCACCCACATGAGATTCAGTAGTTTCCCCATGGATATGTCCTGTTGCATGATGTATGAAAAGAAGCTGTTTTCTCAGAAGACTGTATTCTAGTTTTATCACACATTCTAACTGCCGTAACAGATTTTTTATTAGAAATCTGCTAGGGAAGAAAAAGAAAGTTCTGTTACTTTCGAACATAACTGTCTGAATCTTTCAAGCCACTATACCCTTTCCAAATTATGTTTCCAAGCGTCTCAGCCAGAATAAAGGAAATTAATTGCAAACTTAAGTAATTTCTTCACTCAAGGTATTGCATCTCAAACTCAGGAAACTCCACTGAAGGTGGCCTAATGAAGCCTTCAAGTCATATAGAATCACCTATTTAATACCAGCAGCAGTGTTAGGAGGTTGCCAAACTGATCATTACTAACCTTTTCTAGGAGATGGTATCCTAGAAACTTTTACACAAGTTTCAACAAACTAGCTGAAAACAGAAAGTTTCAGTAAGGGAGTGGCATGAGAGACACTAGCCTTTATTACATGATGGTCATTGTTGGTAATTCCACATAATTTTTTATAAAAATATTTTTTTCTTTTGCTGTTCTCTGGTAGGATCTAGGAATTTAGATTGCAGTCATCAGCTGAAAGCAATGGAATTAAAAGAAAGAGAGAAAAAGAGAGAACTATCCAAGATTAGCAACAGCTTTTTAGTGAACAGACTTTACATGCACACATTGAGTGACATACCTACAGTGATATACCTACAGTGGAACTACTGCAAAGAAAGATTTCATTTGTGTAAGGGAATGAGAGTCCGACACTCATAAATACTAATCAAAGTGCTTACTGGCCAGATTACCCAACCCTTCCATTGGTGAGGCAGGAATAATATGATTTAGATATATCAGGGAGGTTTTGGAAGATTACTCATTGACATTCATAAAAAATATTTCCAAGACACAGTTTACTTACTTCACATTCTACGTGCTTTTATTTTGTAGACTTTCAAACCTCAGCAAAATATTGTATTAGATTATTGTTTCAGTGCATCTTCTCACTATTTTACCAGACCCCAGCTGAAAAAAAGAGCTAAGTGTCAAATATTTTCAAAATAGAATAAATAAGGAAAACAAGGATAAGGAAGGGGTTGTTAGACCCTTACAACTACTATTAGAAAACCAGGCTAAAGTCCTTGTCCTACTGCTGACTGGAAGCTAACCAGTCTTATTCCAATTTACAAGAAGGGCAAGAGGAAAGACCCAGGAAACTACAGACCTGTTAGTCTAACCTCAGTTCCTGGAAAAACTATGGAGAAAATCATACTGGCTACTATTGAAAGGCAATTAAAGAACAATGCAATCATTGGACACAGTCAACACGGGTTCACAAAGAGAAAGTCCTGTTTAATTTGATATCCTTCTATGATAAGGTCACTAACCTATGGATGAAGGGAAGGCGATGGATGTAGGTGTTTTGGATTTTAGTAAGGCTTTTAATACTGTCCCTCACAACATCCTTCTGGGCAAGTTGTCCAACTGTGAAATGAGTGGATACACTGTGCACTGGGTGAAGAGCTGGCTGAAGGGCAAAGCTCAATGGAGATACATCTAGCTGCTGGCTGGTGACCGGTCACCAGCTGTGTTCTTCAGGGCTCATTCCTAGGGCCAGTTCTGTTCAATATTTTTATCAGTTATCTGGATGCAGAAGTTGAATGCACCATTAGCAAGTTGTTGATGATACCAAATTGGAAAGTGCTGTTGACTCTCTTGAGGGGCAAGAGGCCTTGCAGAGGGATCTAGATAGTTTGGAGCATCAGGCAATGACCAATGGTATGACATTTCACAAGAACAAATGCCAGACTCTGCACCTAGGACAGAATAACACTGGACACAAGTATAAATTGAGAGAGGAGTGGCTGGAAAGCAGCCCTGTAGAAAGGGATTTGGGGGTGCTGGCTGACTGCAAGCCCAACATGAGTCAGCAGTGTGCCCTGGCAGCCAAGAGGGCAAACCGCATCCTGGGGTTCATTGAACACAAAATAGCCAGCCGGTCAAAAGGCATCATTATCCCGCTGTATTTAGTATTGGTGCAGCCTCACCTTGAGTATTGTGTGCAGTTCTGGGCTCTACAGTTTAAGAAGGATGTGAAGGAATTCAAATACATCCAGAGGAGGGCAACAAGCTGGTGGAAGGGCTGGAACGCATGTCCTGTGAGGAGCGGCTGAGGACTCTGGGTTTGTCTTGTTTGGAGAAATGGAGGCTGAGGGGCAACCTCATTGCTCTCTACAGCTTCCTGAGGAGGGAAGTGGAGAGGGAGGTGCTGATCTCTTCTTCCTGGGATCCTGTGGCAGGACACCTGGGAATGGTTCTAAGCTGAGTCAGGGGAGGTTCAGACTTGACATTAGGAAGCATTTCTTTACCGAGGGGGTCATCAGACCTTGGAACAGGCTTTCTAGAGAGGTAGTCGATGCCCCAAGCCTGTCAGTGTTTAAGAGGCATTTGGACAATGTCCTTAATAATGTACTTTAACTTTTGGTCAGCCCTAAATTGGTCAGGCAGTTGGACTAGATGATTGTTGTAAGTCCCTTCCAACTGAAGCTATTCTATTCTATTCTATTCTATTCTATTCTATTCTATTCTATGCCATACTGTAGTCAAAAAGAAGGGGTTTTTCCAATGAGGGTGTGATTTTTGCCCGGTTACGTACAGCCAGCTTAATAAAGCATTGTGGACACTTTTTTTTTTTTTTAATAGTTCAGCAACAGTGTTCTACAGGCATTCTGTGCATCTTGGCAACATATTTATCCTGTTTACATTTTGCCTGTAAAGACGCCAGTATGTCTTCACTTTATAAACCTTTTGCTTTATTCTGTCTTTTAGCTAGGAGACTCTGTGAGCAACATTTTATGCTTTGGATGGCAATCCACTGTATCTGTGGATCATGTGTGTTGCTTTTGTCAAATTCCTGCAATCAACACCTTGGACTTACACAGGTGCTTTATTCAACCCTTTCATGGTGATTCTTGCATTAGTAGTGTACAAATCCAAATTCACTAATAAAAAGTAGTGAACATCAGATAAGACTCATTTAACACATATGTGCAAGAATACCTTGATTTGTTTAATTTAGACTGTACAGATGTCTAAGTGCTCAAGAGTTACATTAAGTGAAAAATTGTCCTCCTCTGTTTAATATTCCAGACAAAACATTCTTTAAATGTTCTTCAGCAGAATCACATCCAAGTTGAATCAGAAGCTGAATTGACAGAATGTGAAATTTATTAGAAATTAAACAGTTCAGAAGGATACGTCCTGGCAGCAGCTCCTAGCTCTGCCTATGGGGAGTTACGTCCCTGGCTCACTCGACACAGAAGCAATTGACTCCAATGAGCTGATCAGAGGTCCCTTTCTCTGTGTTTTTCTGTGTGTTCTCGGCTCCTCACTTTGCTCTGCTGTGCCTTGGAGCATCTGGAGGAACGAAGCCAGTGCCTCAACCTGTGCTTCTAGTTCAGCTCCGCAGAGAGAGCCGCAACAGCTAGCATGGGAGTCATGAGAGAAAATATGCCTTAGGTGGCAATGCCTTGATGTGTAAAGGTAAATGAGGGCATGGCATCAGGGCTCCTAACGGGAAGTAAGAGGGTACAAGAGGCTGAAACATAGATTGTGGTCTGTCTTTGTGGCAGTGGGACATGGAGTAGAGGAGTGGCGACAGAGAAGGACTTCGTTTAGAAGACCTGGTTTTAAGAAGTGGGGAAGGAAGTAGAAGGTAGGAGGAAGGGTAGGAGGATAGAGAAAGGCCCATCTCTTTCTCCCGGTGTGTGTGAATCTCCATTAAGCCAAGAGCTATTACTATTCCACATCAAAGGGGATTAACTGTCCAAGATTTTTCCTTGTTCTGTCTTTTCCCTTCCTTCTCCATATGTTGACCCTGGAGAAAGTTCATGTTCCATGCTCATACAGAGACTTCAGAATGACTTTTAATTGCAATTGTTGCAAAGGCTTTTATGCAGGGTAAGAATTACCATAATGCAGCATACCCTAAAACCACTGTCTTCTGGTCTTAGTCTGCCTTCAGTGTAGAGAGAATCCTTTCATCACATTTAAATTACCACCGAACGTCATTTACAATGCTTCAAGCAGAGCAATGTTCAATCAATAACTTTTGATTGGGTTTGTCTTGTCTCTCAAGTGTGCAAAGTTTGGTACCTCTCCTAAGGACTATTATCTAAAATTATTTTTATTAGAGTTAGGTCATCTGCTAAATAAGGAAAAGACTTTCACCATAATTTTCATTTTCCTTTGCTTTCATTTCTTACTTCCAACATAAATCTTAATGGTACAGAGACAGACAGCCCAAAATATGCCAGTCTATAAACCAGGAAAACTGATGATTATTAAGGATAAGGAACTCTCGATATTTATATACAACTGTCCCAGATAAACCAAAAGGTCACAAAACTAAGAGCATTAAATCTTCACATCTTTCATAACAAGGCTGCTACTGGTGAATTTTTGTGGGGGGAACCAGGCTGAATTCAGGATCTGCCTGGATACGCTGTTTTCCTTTGATAAAGATGTCACATTTTGTCATTTCAAAAATACATTTCTATTACAAATATTCCCCAGGAACAACTTTAAGCATCTAATAAACATCAAGCCACTTCATCACTGACTTTATTTGTGGCTATGTATTCTCTATGGCACCTTTAGGACAAATTAAAATTTGCCATCTTTTGAAAAGCAACTTGGGTGAAACATGTCATCTTCTCTTTCATATACAATTGAGGAAATGTGCATAAAACCAGTAACCAGAGAGCTTGTTGAATCTACTATTTCCCTGAATTTTTCTTATTCTGATTGCTGAGCTTGTAGCCATAGTGGGCTCTTAAGACGTTAAGTTGCAACAAACTAATGTGTCAGGTTTCCAGTAAAAATAAACGAGTTGGGTTTCTCCCAGAGACAGCAGCTTTTCAAATCTAGCTTTATTATCCATTATGCTGGTATTTTTATCTGACTGGGATTGACATACCTATACAGGCTTTTCTTTTTATCCCTTCTTATATTTCAAAGCTCTTTTCTGCCTCAGACCTGACACTGACAATCCTTTTGTGTTTTCCTTGGTGCCTCAGAGGCTTAATGGTCCAGCACAGTAGCTGAACCTTTAGAAATTTCTTCTGTACCTCTGCAGAGACTGCTTCAGTAAGGGCCACAGAGCTGTCACCATGAAAAGTGAGAGGCCCTTGTGGTTAAACATTCCTTAGTGTTTTCATTTGTGAAAGTACCAGCAGGATGGGTAAATGGATTTCTTTCAACCACAAGGTTGCCTTACAGCTGTACATGGTCTTCTTGGGGTCATGTAATGCAGTGAAGCTGTGCTAGGAAGTTGGCTAATTCCCCATATTTTACTACAGGTGATTTGTCTGATGAAGGGCTTGATAATTAATAATTTAAAAAAAATCAATTACTTGCAAGCCTATTAATGTTAAATACTTAAACATCTCATATAAGCATGTAATCTAAATGCAATTAAACTGGTTTTAAACGTCAAATTTCAATCAATGATTGACAGAGCATTCACTAATTGAGTCGAAATCTTGGGCCTACTGTGATGACCACAGTGAACTGGAAAATCACTACAAATAAAATGTTTTGGATTTTGAGGCATTTTAAATGCAATTTTCCATACAGCTTGCTGTGAGCTAAATAGCCTTATTTTAAAATTAATTTAGGTCCTGCTACTCCAAATACTGTCATGAACAGCCTGCTGACTGTAACGGGACTATTCAAAAAGGTATGCATTACTTGCAAGAGTAAAAGCTTTGCAAGTTATGGATACTCATCTTCTTGAAAAGCAACAATGTTTTTATTTTATGTGACTATTTCTTTCCTTCAGTCTGTGTCCTGTGGCCCTAGCAAATTTCTCACCTCTGAGAAAGATCAGTTGAATTTTTTCTTCCTTACATGATATTAAGTTGACACGTTTCTTCGGTTATTTTGGAGAAGCCTGCTTTGTGTAAGCCTAGCTGTTGATGTTTTCACATCATTGTTCATGTTTAATAATTTCATAGATGTTTTCTTGGGGGGACTGTTGTATAATGTTACATCTCACAATCTTAAAACATATTCTCATTACAAATTTGCATTGTACATAACAGATTCAAGGGGTTTTTTTGGTGATAGTATGAAAAAAGCCTCCTTCTCAATACTGTGTTTTTACTGTTTCTTGTCACCCTGCTAACACAGAGGAAGTAACACATATGGCACTTTCCTAAGAACCTTAACAGTGGACTTACATGTCACAGGTTGTGTTAGATGAGGACAGTCTGCAATCTAGAAAGAAGTGGTATATCAAAGGTTGTTTGGGTGTAGATCCAGTGAATCCTAATTTAGGTAGGCTTATCTTTAATTTTCTCCAACTAGAAGAAATGAAAATGCTGTAAGGTGATGGTGCGTTTAGAGGTGAAAAACTATTTTTTTTGTAATTCTGAGCTGTGACATGAGAATTTTTCCATCTCAGTACTGACTGGAGATTTCTACCATGTAGCCACCCTACTAGAACAGTGAGATGAAGCTATATTGTTGCCCTGATGCTTTTTACCTGATGAGTTCCGCAACTTGCCCACACGAATTTGCGATATCGATGACAACTTCTGTGCATGGAGGGTTTGCAATATCAGGGCCTCAGTGCTAATAAGGACTCCTTTGTCATTTTTGGTTTTGGCATACAATTTTGAATGAGAAGAACAGCTGCTTCATTTATCTGTTATGTATTGTGTTTGGTAGTCCCTTGCGTTGCTTTAAACAGTCAGTAGATAGTAAATGAGTGAATGGCACCGTACGGAGCAATTAAAACTCTTGCAGTAAGTGTTATCAAAAGGAGAAGCTGAATGACTCTTATTTCTTCTGGTGGGCGGATCAAATGGAAACCTCAGCTCCTGCACAAAATCTGATGTAATGGATCTCTGCTTAGGAATTATTTCATGTCCTTTCTTTCCCTCTCTCTCAGCAAATTAAAGAACAGTTTCGAAAATCTTTAGCTCCACCTTCATTCTCTACACTGACCAACTGAAGCTGGAAGGATTTGGAGAGTAAGGCTGTGTGTGGCAGGAATCAGAACATATGAATTCTGCTCTCGGTGGCAGCATTGGGACTACAGAAGTACTGAGGAAAACAATTAGAAATTAATGATTTAAGAACTTTTTCATCACATCTACAACTTGGGGACATAACTGGTAAGAGTGTAGTGTTATTATTAGCAGACTCACAGGCTATGACTGTCATGTAGATTAATATTGTGACTATTGAAAACATGCATAGTAACAGGAGTCGGGAGAGACAAACCATGCTTTCTGAGACTTATTTGAATACCAAGTAGCGATCAACATTCTTCACGTAAGGACTGCAAATAACTATCATCTTCATAGAAGCCAGTGAACACTGTGGGATTTGGCAGACAGGTAGTTGTATGCATTCACATGTACCCAGGGCTGACAGAAGGCGAAACACAAGATTTTGATAGATGGGTGAGCATCTTGTACTGATTGCAGCTGATGTGTCTGGCCCCTAAGATGCCTTTCATGGCTTTTTTGGGCAGCTCAACAAACCTACAATATTGAAGAGGTTTTCTTGTTCTTTTACTGTCATTTGAAAATTGCTGTCATACCTTTGGGATCCAGCCCATGTGCTGTAAAGCAGCTGAAGTGTGAAGTTACATAAGGAAAGCTGGTGAAGCAGGCCATCTATGTTCTGCCCACTATAAAAGACTGTTATGAGTTTTCAAAAGTGCATGCAGCTGGCAGTACAGTTGAGAGAAGGCTGAATGGTTAAAGTGGCTGATGAAGTTTTTGGCTGGTTGCAAACATGTTAGCTATAGACCCCTGACTAAACAGACATGTCCTACTGCAGTTACACATATCTTCATGTTGATTAACTGGCATGTCACCACAGAAGAATCCATATGACTAGTAAGTTGGTAAGGTTTTACTCAAACCATTGTTTAGGACATTTCAGACTGGGGAGGAACGCAACAGCTAAACCCTGTTTATGCCTCTGATCTGACAAATAACAGTAAAGAACATTGTAGGCTAAAATTTTGAAAAGTAGCTCCTTGGTGTTTAGAAACCTCCTAGCTTTCACATGTCTTGAGCAGTGTTACCAGCAGGCCAACGCAATTTACTTTGCCCACACAAAACCTATCACATGAAAAAGATACTACCAGGAAAGCGCATGTGCAATCTTACAAGTTGACAAAGTGGGACTTGTTTGAAAACCTTTCAAAGTGTAATCCAGAATGACACTTCGATCAAGATAAGTTCATGTAACTTGTTTTTGTGGCTTTATGTGTTTCAATGGCAAAAAGCTTTTGTTAGCAGCACAGATTTGAAAATACCTGGACTCAAGGGCATTTTATCAGGAAGCTGTACTCAGGCAGTGAAGCACTCACAATAATGTCTGCCTCCCCCTGAAAAAAGAAAAGAAAAAAAAAAAAGGGTTGGGGTGACAAATGGGAAGAAAAAAGCACAAAAACTAATAATAAATCCTTTTTTTTTTTAGCATGTTGGGAACAGGAAACAAGCCAGACGCTCGGTATGGCCAAAGGCAGATAAAATATAAAACAAAAAGACCAAGCCAGAGTAAAAAAGTGAAATGAATGTTTTATACGCCTGTTTCATCTTGAAAGAGCTTGCTTCCTGCACCAGAACCCTTTTGTGAGATGTACTGGGGGATCAAATGTTTTCAAATTGAATTGATATAAAAGACAGCATAGAATAAATTACCAAAATAAGTAGTTAAAAAAATTTTTTAAGAGTTTAAGGGAGCTCAAAACCCAAATAGCTGAACTAGTAAGCTGTAATATGTAGTCTCATGATTAAAGCTGCCTTAGTGTCACAGAATTAGTAGGTGGTTAATGAAATGCCAGTTTTTGAGGGAGGATCCAGGTGAAATCCCGATAATGGCAGACTACTTGTACAAAAAATTTTGCTAAGCATTCTTCTGAAAAGGGAACTATTGTTCATATGAATGAACAGTAGACACTAAGGAAGAGTTAGGCAGATTTTGCCTTGAACAACTGTTGTAGTTCTTTGAAGAAGATTGTAAGCACATACACAGGGAACATGCAGTTGATATGCTCTGCTTGGATTTCTAAAAGGTATTTGACAAGGTCCCTTCTCAAAGGGTCTTAGAGCAATTCAACTGTTGTGGCACAAAGAGGAAGGCCATCATATTTTTAAATATCTGACTTAGAAGATGAAAAACAGAGAGCTGGAATAAATGGTCAGTATTCTCAAAGGAGGAAGGTTGGCAGTAGAGTCCCACAGTATATGCGTTGGGGCTACTTTGTCTATATATGATCAGGGAAAAGGGATGAACAGGAAGGAGAAAAAATTTACTGATGACAGTAAATGATTCAGTGGAGTAAATACAAAGGCCAACTGTGAAGATCTGTGCAGGGAGTGGGTAATAAAATGGCAGATTACATTTTCAAGTGATGAACAGAGGGCAAACAGTGTGTAGAGAATTATTAGGAAAAAAATAGGCAGATCATTGTCACATCAGTTTATAAAGCTGTAGAGCACCCGTTCCTTGAAAACTCTCTTCAGTGTTTGTTCCCTCTTCTAAGAAGTGATAAAATAAATTAGAAGAGACAGACTACAGGATACCCAAAGGTATAGAATTGCTTCTTTATGAGAAGTGATAAAAATTGAGTAAGGATCTTCCTTTGCTCTATGGAAAAGGGTAACTAAGGATGTTTTGAAAGAGGCCCATTGCATCATAGGTGGAACGAAGGTAAACAGACATGCATTATGATTTGGGGAGTTTCCTTTGTTTATTTTTTGTCCTCTCTAACACAAGAACATGCCAAAATCACATGATTTTTTCATGCACCAGATTCAAAATAGGCAGAAAGAGGTGGTTCTCCACAGAGTGTGTAGTTAATCTATGGAAAGCATTTCCACATGATGTTCTAGATGCTGAAAGTTTATGTGCACTCAAGGAAAAACTGGACAAGTCTGTCAAAGAGAAATTAATAAATAATTATTAATAGAGGGACACACTCCTAATTCACAAAGGACCTAACTCTGATTTTCTAGAGTGTTAATAGAACTGATTCATGATTATTCTCTTCTCTAGACATTTGTTGGTTATTGATGGAGATGACAACCTGAACTAGATGGGTATATGTTGTTCTCAAATTTGTTAAGTTCCTTGGTTCTGGAGGGTTACTGAACGATACAGCCTCAAATACAAGAGGAAGAGGAATTGAATAACCCTGCTTTGTGGCAGGACATTGAACATATTCGAGAAAGTCATATTGGAGGAATTTTTCCCTTTTTGCTTGTCCTACCATTTAAAAATAGAGGAGACAGTAGATGAAGGTTCTACTGAAAAAAGTTAATCAGTCTTTTTTAAGATAATCTCTCAGTGAAACATTAGACCTTGAGATGAAATTCCCTTTGAAGCTTGGGAAGAGAACTAGCACAAGATCTAGGTGAACCATTTAAAAGGCCTTAATAGAATTTGTCATGTCAAGACAAAATAGACAACATTCATGTGAGCTTCTACCAGAGGACAAGAAGCTTCCCAGCTTCCAGAAAGCCAGGGCAGCTGTAGCAGTGCAGCTTGCTTCCATGCTGTCCTTTCCAATTTCTAAAGGCATGCTGGTAGGTACTCTGCAGTTTATCTACCTAAAAAAACAAATGCAGCACATTAGACATCCACTGGGACTGCTGAGAAAGGAGTCTGGCCCAGTCATCGTAGTTATTTGTGCAAACAACAGCTGTCATACATGATCAGATTACCTGCCAGAAGCATCTGATGAATTACCATCTGACTATGCCTCCATCCTTACGCAGAGCACTGTTTACCTATGCATAAATACTGGAAGTGTACTATGCCTCGTGTACGAAACAGGTATTAATAGAAACATTATCATATAATTATATCTTAAAAATATTTTAAATATAGTTTTCTATTTGAAATCACTTGCTGTTTGGTCATATGTAAAAATAACTTTTTAATGGGCATTGAGATTTGGATTACCCAGTTACAACTGACTGAAAAACAGTGTATAATTTCCATTCACTTTTTAGAAAGAAAAACTTTCTGGTATTTACTGTTTATTGGCACAAGTATTTGGGGATTTTCCTCAAAAGATGAGAAAAGACTTTGGGGTATTATTTTAATTAAAATGCTAGAAATTTTAAAATGCAACTGGGCTGAGTGGCATTTTTTAGCTCTAAGAAGTTTCAGTGCTGTATTTTTGAACATCACTGCATACTGCTTGTTTCCTGTGAACTCTTCCGTAACAATGAAATAAGAATTCACAGTGCAGAAAAATGTGAACCAGATGGGAAGGACATGTCCCAGTTTTCCTAAAATTAGCATACCTATCAAATATATATATATTTGTGTATGTGTGTATGCATGTGATTCCAAGAAAATTAAAAGGAAACATGTTTCCCAAATTCTTAGCTACATTAAGAGCAAGATTTAGAGCTTATGGCTATTACAGGACCATTTTCCTGGGATATAGTCGATCCTGTAATGTGAATAAGCTTCCCGTATTTGTTTTACGGAAATGACATTTGTATGAACAAATTAAAGAATTATGTGTTATATGATCTCTTTGTACACCCAGGTTCCTAATCTGAATGTACAGATATTTGGCCACGGACAAAAATATCTCCTCTGCCAGATTCATGGATTTAATGCATTTGCATGCAGCTTTGCTGTACAGGAGAAAGACATTTGACTTATGATTACATCTACTCTGGTATGCCTCTTGAATGATTAAGGGGGTCACACTATTGACTCTGTGGTGTGTCTGCCTAGGGAGAGTACTAGCAGAGAAAGACTGTTTGGAGGCATGTATTCATCCCTTTTTGGTAGGGGAACTGTTGTGACTTAGAATACTTCTGCTGCAACTCAGATGAGGAGGTCTGCCTGTGCCTGTCATGGTGTAATGTCTTATTCCCTGAATGCCAGATTTCTGGAAGAGCTCTTCCCAATATCTCTGGAGGATGGCATTTCAAAGCTTGGAATTTCCCTCTCCGGGGAAATTCTAATGTCATAAGAAAGCTTTAATAATGACTCAGGAAAAAAACAGGCAATTTGAAGTTTTCTACCAAAAGGAAATATTCTGGCTTGATTTTTCAGAAAACAAGACTGAGCAACACATAAAAAAATGCCAAGAGAAACCCCTGCACTGAAAAGCAGTCTCAGGAGCTGGCAGACCCTTGGCTGAACATGGCTCCCAGGGACTCTACTACGATAAAATTGCCATCAGAGTGTGTGGCGGGGTGGCAGAAAGCCCTGAGAGGACATCTCAAATGGGAGCTCTCAGGACTCCAGACTCCTTTCTCCCTTCTGCAAAACCAGTCATCAGAACTGAACACTTCAGATAGAGATGGAGGTTCCTGGGGGTCTTGACTTTGGGAGCCTGCATTCGTTAGATATCCCAGCTGGGAGCTTATCTGCATGGTCAGGCTTCTTTGCAGCCCTAAGAACCCAGACATCCCTGCAGCCCAACAGCTGAGTTGGCAGAAAGCAGGCAGGCATCTTGTGGAAGTTTACTGAAAATGAAATGCCTCTGTGAAACCTTCTGGGTTCAGTGTTTCTACATTTTTCAGTGAAAAACTCTTCAACTGGAAAATTCTTGACCAGCTTTTTCTAGAGGCTGTAATTTGAGTGAATTAGACATGTACCGTGAGAAATGACAACAGATCGTGAGGGTGAAAGCAGGAGAGGAAAACTGCTGTTGGGAGAACAGCTGTAACAAGGAATTCATAGAATGTTTTCCGTGTTTTGGTTTTTTAATGTTGTAGTTTATGTTCTTTTCTGTATTTTCAGGCATGCAGCTCTAAATCACACATCAGTGCTGCAAAGCAGACAAACAACATGAGATATATATTACAGATCACAGCTCACTTTGTGTTTTTTTTTCAGTCAGGCAAGAGTTTGGATTGGATAGTATATATTTACAGAATACAGTTGGCAGTTTATATTTAATAAAAAATGCATTAAGGAAAACCTTATTTCCAAAATAATACCAAATTGCAATCAGGTGTTTATATACAAATGTAGACGCATGAGTATGAAAAATATCATGGAAAACATTTTTAGAAGGCTATTTAGAGAGCTGGCCACGTAATGCTTGTGTGGGTTTGTGGAAGAATTTCATTTGAAAACATCGGCCTTCATGTTTTGGTATCAGCCAGTCTGAGCGCTTTCTGTAACACTGTGGTAGGACTCACAGATGCTCAAAAAAAGGGGGGAATCCGGGTGCCTAGATAGACACCTCTGTTTGAAAATTAGCCATGTTAGGTAAGCTGTCATCTTAAAAGCTCAGGCTTTGAATGCGTACGCACTAATTATAACAATTTTGAGGGAGAAATAACTTTAAGATGTCTTGCTTGGAAAAGATTTTGAGTAGCTGATAGAGTAATTACCTTTAAACGGTTAACCTATTGCAGGTGTGCATATACTTGAGCATATTTAGTTTAGTCCGCAGAGTTCATCCAGCTTTAAAGCACTCTTGGCTCACAGCTTGCAGGCTCTAGCTCCAATGTGCTTAACAGCATGGGTTTTATTATGAGCTTCCTTAACAGCAAGCAGGTAAAAGCAAAACTTCAAAACCATTTTCCTTTGTTGGGAGAACCCCCTAAAGGAATTGAGAGGAAATGGTGCTGTCTGTCTGACACAGTTACCAACAGCCAGCAGTCCAATGTCTCAGGAAGTAGCACTGCAGTCACTCAGTAATTTGTGTGCTTCGTGCCTCAAAGGCTGTAAAATAGTCTGTATGATATACAGCAATAGCTGAGTTGTTAAACAAAAGCATTGAATGCATGTTAACAGGTGCAGGGATTCAGCTGGATCATGCCAGCTATGCAGTATATACGTCACCTATGCAACAGGCAATACAGATCAGCTGCTTCTGGAAGGAGAGGTTTGGATTATTTTTTTTCCCCTGAAATTTTCCACAGTAGCTGTGTTTATAAAACATGCTGCAAAATTATATTTAAAACAGTATATGTTACAATATGTACTGTTTTAAAACAGGCTTACGTTCCAACCAATAATATACATGTGAAGAGTTATCAGAGTTTAAAAAAAAGGACCGTGTGACTGTATCTCTAGATATCATTTGACGTACACATTTTAACAGATTTCAGGGCTGAAAGGAAATAAGCTGACTGTTAAAGGCATTATGGCTGGCAGTATGACCAGCCCCAGTTCTACCGCTAGCCCATGAAATAGTGGCATGGCCACCGTGACCCAAGCTCCTAACAATTCTGAATCTGCTGTGGGGCCGGGCACACCTGGATATCAGCAAAGCAGCCTGAGGAGGAGAGGTGAGGAGTCTGCCTTTCTTCTCAGCAATACATAGCTCTAAGCACTTTCACAATCTTTGCATGCAGACACGGGCGAGCTTACCCCAGCCTCCAGAGCACTCTGCAGAAGCTGAACAGCAGCAGGTACTGAGCCATCATGCAGACTCGATCTCCAGTTCCCATGATCTAGACAGCTCTAATGCAGGTGAAATTGGGAAGGCAAAAGCCCAGTTGGCCAGTATGCACCCTGAGATCAGGTCTTCTGCACAGCATAATTCATATGCATAACATGCATTGAATTCACACCGCAGCCAGAAAAGTGGGTAGAAATATGGTGGCTGCTAAGTCCAGTGTGCTAAAACCAGCTTCTGCCTTGGTAGTGAAATATAACCCAGATTGACCAGTGCTGCCTTCAGCAGCCTTTAGTGGCAGGGCTACTGCAAGATCTCCATTTACTTTGTAGCTGTTCTTTTCCCAGCAGAGCCTTCAAGAAAGGAAGACAGCAGCAGTGCCATTTCTTCAGTAGACAATTCTTTAGGGGATGACCTTAAAAAATAAGAAAAACAAGAAACCTAAACACACTGCTTTTTATGTGTCAGGATTTTCCCCGGATACTGGAAGTGTTTACTGTACTGCATTGTACTGCATTCTGCACCATTATAAAGGGCTTATTGTAGTTGGCAGTGTCTTTTGTGCAGTGATGGGTTTCTCTGAAAATTCGTAACTACATAACTGTTTTTCTAGACTGATTTTTACAAAACATATTTTGACAAAATGTAGGCTCAAATGTATGCCAAAGAAAAATATATGAAAGTATTATTAGTTGCCTAGTAATAGCACAAAAAAATTACATATAGGGTAGAATCATCTTCGTTGTCACTATGTTGTAACAAAGGTAACAGCAATGAATAATGAAAAAAATAAAGCTTGTGCTTCTCTTTCCATATAGAGTAATGTGCTATCTGCATGCATGTAAGAGTTAGTGTATGGCACAACTGTAATAATTTTGTCAGCAGCTAATATGTGTTAGACATCTCGTCTATGAAAGCATTCTATCTGGATCTAAATATTTAAGTACAAGGAAGTGATTTGTCCTAAAGGTAAATGACGCTTACTGTTTTTTAAAACTAAGCCTTATTCAAACATATTTGTCTGATCTTAACTTGCAGCCACTAGCTTTAGCTATAGCTTTGAGAACGACACTGCCTGCTTCCACAGATGTGGTCCCGATGTTTGAGTCATATCGAGGAGAGGCAGAGTGGCATAATTGGTGCTACCAGTCTGTGTGCAATCCAGGTATAACTCAGGCACTCTCTTCTGCAGAGCTGTCAGTCTGGTGCCTTTCACAGGAATTGGAATTTGCTTTAAATCTTTATTCAGAAAGAAATCATGTTGCTGGGGCTGCACAAGTGAAAGTGCATTGGAAACAGCACATCACCTGTCCTTCACAGTAGTGACTGGGGAAATTGTGCTGCCTCCTACCAAGTGGACTGTTTAAAATTTTTTGAGAGTATTAATATCAAAAGCAAAACCACAACACAAGCCCACCTAGTGCTGCAGTTCATATACCATTTCTGGTGTTTCAAATTCATACTAACACTATTAAAGAGAAACACAGAACTTTTTAACTTAAGTGCTTCACAGTGCATGTGTGCATGTGTGTGCATGTATGTGCATGTGTTTCCTATTTCTCCTTGATTTTTTCCCTTGATACAATGCTTGCTTTTCTCTCTTAGTTTCTACCGAATTTCTGAAAAGCCATTGTACTTACACACCGTTTTCTCTCATTCATGCAAGACTGTCCCAGTGACACAAGAATTCATGTCTAATTGACAGTTCATTGTCACTTGCTTCACCCCATGCCTTAAGTTCTGTGTAGAGGCCAGAGACTGGAGATCTTTGCTCGTTGTAGAAGTTTACACAGAAGTACACCATACAGCTATATTTCATTCCTTGTAAAGACACCCAGCTTTGCTCCAAACAAAGTGATATCAGAAGATGAATAGTCCCATTAGTGGAATGTTCTTCTGCATATAATTAACGTTACTGAAGCCACAATGAAGTGCTGAACTACTATAACCTTAAGGGCTCTGGTACGCAGAGCAGCTTGTTCTGAGCCAGCCTGGTTATCTCCACATTATGCCATGTACTCAGCCAGACTAACTATAATCTAGTAGTGATTGATGTACAGCTTGCATACAGTTTCCCAGCATTTTTAAACTGATGACCTGCTTGTAAAATGAGAGACATCTTTTGATTCTCCTTACCTTAGATCTCTCTTCCTTCCCTGACTGTAATAGAACAGTTGGCTTACTCTTCTGTAGGTCATACTTAACTGTGAAGTTTTTAGAAGTGAACTTTGCAATTTTAAAGATCAAAAATAGAAGATTTTTAGAAGAGGGATATAAAATGTCCTGTTTCTTATCATCTTCTTCGTTGTGAAGGTAGGATACGTAGGATTTTTGAAAATCTAGCCACTTAGTTACCTAACTATAGAGTAAATAGCCGAAGTTTTTCACTCTTATTAAAAAAGAGACTGGTCCACCTATATTCACTAGATGATGTGATAGATAGACCTGTCTTGAAAGGTGTGTCATACTTATTTGAATAGGTAAGGTTTGCATTTTAACTGAGAAGTTGAATTGATCATTTAATTTGCACAGAAAAGAAATATGTGTTTTAGAGCCACTGGGACAAAAACTGGTAGAAACCTTCTAAGATTTCTCGATTTCTGCCACTAAACCACATACTGTTCTTTCAAAAATTATCTAAATCTGCTGAGATGAAAAATCAGAAAAAAAAAGTCAGCTGTATTTGTGGCAGACTAACAACATCCTGTGTCCAGTTCAGCAATGACAGAAGAAATGGATACAGGGCACCTGAAAAGTTCTTTCAGTTTGAAAATTCTGAATCAAAACTTTTAGATGTTTCTAAAAGGAAAATATTTTTTAATCCCTTTTTTCACAGAACTTTTCTTTCCTTCAAATATAGCAAATTTTCACTTTTTGGATAATTTCCCATGACAACCTGAACTACCCACCATGAAATGTCAGTTACAGAACAGTTTCATAAATGTTATCTGCTAAATGTGTTTCTGGGCTCAGAAACCCCTAGATTTTAAAGCAAAGTATATTAAAGTATCACTGGAGATCATGTTTTTACAGGGGAAGTAAGTCTGGGATGAGCATGTGATGAAATGCATGATAACAAAATAAAGCAATGCAAAGAAAGTTGAGTGGTGGTGGGTTAGAAGATAGGAAGCAGAAAGAAACTGTCTGATGCAGGACCTGAGAGTTGCTTTGAAATAGGGAGAGCAAGAAAAAGGTGAATTCTGGCAGAGCTTGTTTGTATGAATGAACCTGCCTAAGCTGGCAGGCAGGTTAAAGCAGTTGTATAGACCTCAAAGATTTGCATTGACCACTTGAACTCTTTTGTAACAGCCACATTAGAAGGAGCATAATCTCGAGGAAAAATCTGTACATGAAGTTAATAATACAAAGCCCTTCGTGCTACTGAGTTGGATTTTTTTCTGTTTTGATTTGAAACTGATCTCATGTTTGATCCCTCCAAGAGGAAACCTGGGAAGTTGAAAGATAGTGACTGTATGGCAAAAAATATTGACTCGGAAACAAGTAGCCCTCATTTTTATCTGGGCTAGTCATGATAACATCCCCTTTCACAGCCTAGAAGCTTTGAAAACCATATACTAGTTTCCAGCTTGTTGACTTCACGGGCTTTAAAAAATTTTGGGAATGCCTTTTTCAGCAACTCTTAGATTGCTTCTCTCAGTTCACAGAACTGTTAGAAAAGAGTCTACTTGGGAACAATGAGAAATCTGGAACCAGTCAATCCAAGATAAATCTGTGGAGTTTTACAAAGTGGGATAGAAAATCTGCAAAGGGTAGCTCACTCTTGCCTGTGAGGGCCAGTATTATGTTTTCTCTGCAGCATATATCAGGAAAACCAGCAGCTTGGGAGAAAACAGAAGAGAGTAAGCATGCTCCCTTGTTCAAAGAAATAATCAAAAAAGTGTTACTTTTCCTATAATTTGTCTTTTTGGCCGAGTAAGTAGAAATAAGTATGTTTTGAATTATTTGATCTAACAAGAAATCCGTATTTTTCTGGGCTACTCAGCACTCAAAATCCCACTTCCAATACTTACTTAAGTTCTTAGATAATCCATAGATACATGTATTCATATCACTTGATTTAGCTACTCTAGAGAAAAAAAATCACTTCTTACTGAATTAAATTGTTGGTTACTTTTATTCATCTTCAGGTTCAAAAAAAAAAGGAGGGGGGGAGGGGTGTGATTAAAAAAAGTATCATTGCCTACTTTCAGGGAGAGCAAAATTCCTTAAATCTCTCTTGAGGTTTCTCTTCTAAGAGCTCACTAAGCTTTATGTCCAATTCTCCTTTCAAAGTTAGATTATGTATTGGGACGGATTTTCAGCTAGTATAATTCTGTTAGTCTGCTGGCCTCCAGTGCACTCATGATAGTTTAAACCACCAGAGAAAGTTTGGCTCTCAGTCCTCTGTGAAGCTGTGTTTACACCAGTGAATATCAGAGGACATTGGTCTCATCAATAAAGTATTGTTATTATGATATAATTTAAAATGCTCAAATATGTACTAGGGTTTGATAAGAGCAATGGTAATGCTTAACATCTTCATGTGCCAAGCCTTATTTTCTCTACTACAATACAGTTCCATGGCTTTGTGATAATGTCATCTTTAGGAGGCTCAAAAATCACTACTGGATTTATGTCCTCTGTATTACAGGGTCAAGGGTCAAGTGTAGTAACAGGGAAGCTAGTTCCTGACTTTGAAGGATTTTATACTAGTTTGTGTTTGGGGTTTTTTTTTAATGTCTTCAATGCCAACATTTTGCAAGAAGCTGCCTGAAGAAGTCAGGGTATACTGGTTTCAGCCAGCCTTGTATGACTTCAAAATTTTTCTGATTAAAAAAATTGTGCCTGCCTTCCTAAGCAAGGAAGCCCATATGGATGATATAAAAGCATGTGATGAGTATACCTACTCATGCTATGCAATCTAGAGAAAATCCATTTGGATTTGGAGGAAAAAGTGGGGAGAGAAAATAGTGAATAGTGGTCAATTGTATCACTGACAGAATCAGTTGCAAGGAAGGTAACTTTTAAAAGCAGGGAGTGCCACCATACTGGCCACTGGCAGTTTCATCAGTGTTTCCCGACCTGCTGAAGAGCATTTCGTTCTTTCAGGGCAGGAAGGAAGATTTCAGCTCCATGACTGAGATGACCATATTACAGTGGTTTTTGACTGTGAGCACTTTTTTTTTTTAAAATCCACAGGGGCAGATATCCATCCTGAATGGATGATACAGCATTTTGGGGACTCATGGTGAAATTTGACCTCAAATCAGAGCGAGGGCATAAAGTAGCACAACCTCACTGCTGTCTCCTACTAAACATCTTGGGTGGGATCCTGAGGCATGAGATCAGTGGAATCAGGAACTATGTCCTTGTCTGCCGAGGACTATGGAAGCAGTTGGACCATCTTTCTGCACTGAGACCAAATGTAAACAGATGGGTTAGAAAAATTGCTAAAACAGTGTAGTAATTGTTAGCCTGCAGTCAGCAAACCCAGAAGTAAAGGTAGAGCAAGTGAAAGAGTACTGAGCAGGAGGTGCAGGACTTCTGGCCAAACCAGAATCTGGAAGAATTCACGATTAGCATTAAATTCTGAAAATGTAAGCGAAGGTTTGTCTGCACATTGTTTCTTTTTCCAGGTGTAAAGCAAGAATAATGGATCTTACCCCCTTTGAAAAGTACTTTGACAATTGTACTACACAAGTGCTATGTATTATCAACAGTCTAAATAATGCTTTTTCATGAATAATCCTTTATATAAGAGCAACTACTCCTTACTTTAATTTATAATGCAATAGATTCTTCTATAATGAAACAGTGCTAGTTTAGAATTAATGCCAAAGTTTATTGGTCTTGTCTTCAAATATTCTCAGGTACATTGCTATTGTTGGGGAAAAACAAATTCTTAAGTACTTTCTAACTTCTTGTTTTGTGTCTGTAATTGACATTGTGTCATTCCCTTTTCTGCACACTCTCCAACATTCTTTACGTCAGGCTACCTGAAGTGTATAAGCATAAGAAGTCCCTTTTGACATTGGAGATATTTTTGCTTTACATTGAATGTAAATTGCTGTGTTCAATCTCAGAGGGAAATATGCTTTTATGAGTACCTTTTGTAAGCCTTGATTCTCTGTTTCACATATCTTCTACAAAATGTCATACAAAATGTTTTGAGCTAAATGAGGAGCATCTGCAGCTCTGAAACAAGGGATGGATGTGTGGGTTATAAAATAAAAACTAGTTACCAATGGTATGCAAATTTAAAATGGTTCATAGCTTCCTGTGAATTTGATGAAACACTTAAATACTTGTCTGAAGCCTCTTCAAACATATTCAAATACTTTCAGCCTATAAAGGCAAGATCATGATGTTTTTATATGGAGTGTGATAGTGTCCTACTCCACAGGTAATCTAATCGACATAATAAATTAAGGTAATCACAATATTATTCTCAAGTTCACCAGAGGCTCCTCAGGAGATTTCCAGAGTATTTTTTGAGACCCTACTGCATTTTTCTACATATATTAGGGTCAGTATCCCATAGAATAGCTGTGGGAACCTGTAAAAAATACATCTCCATTCTGTGCTTGATCATCTAAGTATTAGCATGATGCATGGTAAGAATATGAGTACAGTGTCATATTGAAGCTGATAATCCTTGTACAGCTTCTTAAAAAGGACCTGAGCTGATGCTGATACTTAGGAACCAACTGCCTCACCATTATTACACCTTACCACATCATCCTAGAAGAATTTAGTATTACTATGGAAAGTCAATGCTTAACTCTCCTACCCTGTATCTCATCTGTTGCAGTGCTTGTATGTCCTTTGTCTTCTGTTTTAACTCACAGGTATTTTCATCTTTTCTTGCTAGTAAGATAATTTGATCATAAATGGTTTTGAGAAAGCTATGTCCCTTTGCTGAGTGCTGTACTTTGAAATGTTTCAATAGCTATTCAGTTATCCAGCAATACACAGCCCTTCAAATTCTTATTACTTAAATAATGGGTAGAAAGATTAAAATGAATGGATGAAGAGCAGAAACAGAAAGAAATAGAAACAGAGACCCAGATATAAAAGGAAGCAAGTTTAGAAGAGCCTCCACTGTAGACAGATTGCATGGATGTCTTACAAGAATGTGTGTAGTGGTATGTCTGTCTTTTTCACCTTTAAAGCAGCTTGTTAGTGTGGAAAGTTACCCTTTCATTCAGTTTCTCCTGCTACACTGAAGACCGGGGAAGACATTCTTAGAATATTCAACAAAACGCACAGCCACTTGAGCTGCATTACCCAGTGCGTGCTTGTTTTGAGTTCATCATTATTGAAGGGAAAAACATTTTATTTTCCTATTGTAATTTTAGACTAAAGCTAATTGGTTTTGTCCTAAAAGGAAAAGACTTAAGATGATTTCTTTCCCTGTGGAAAAAATAGAGTTAATTATAAATCTGATACTGTCACTCAGCAGAAGATAAAACTAAATCTGTCATCTTGTATGACTGCCTTCTTATCACTGCATGAAAGTGAGAGAGAAAGAGCTGTCTGTTTGCTCAGCAGTAGTCCATTTGAGAAGAGAAAAGGAGAACTCAGCTTCAGTAAAGGTATGTCAAACAGCGATGCCAGGAGGCATTTTCAAGCATCCCAAATGAAAAAAAAGGGAGAACCTAGACTGATGTAGGCAACATTGCCATAAGCACAATTAGTACAGTTGAATCAATACTAGCGAAATGTACCTTAAGGCCCCAGTTGCTCAAAAGGTCTGAACTTTGAGAAAGGTTGTTTACTGGGAACAAAAGCATGGCTTATCAAAATTGCAGTGTGACAAATAGAAGTGTTACAGTCAGGGCCTTCCATTCATTGTATTTTCTATTTTGCTACTCTCACCTGAAGATTTATTTTAGTATTAACTCTAAATGAGCAATTGAGCTGCAGATAAAAATATATATAGCCATGTCTCCACCTCCCACATCCATTTCTTTTTTGGCTCATATCTGCCAATGAATGGGAACATCTTTATTTTGTAGTTGATGCATGGTCTACTCACCATGACAATGCTTGCAGTAAAAATTACTGCTTCTTTTATATTAAATATGCTCATTATTCCAGGGTTTTTAGTAGAAGACACCTCTGGGGTTTAAACATACAAAGGTGCAAAATACTGTCACTGCTTCCATAAAAAGGTAAAGATTTGGGGAATTCATGTATTTTAGGTAGAATTATAGGTAATACCACACAACACACTAATCTGTGCTCATCCAGGATACGTAAGTGTCTTGCCTTTCTGTTTTATGTTTCTTGAACAAGTAGTATAGAGCAATATTCCTTGCTTAGAGCTTGAAAGAGAATAGTAGCCTCATGATGGGATCTAGGGGAAAGCTCCCCTGTGGAAAGATTTTGAAAACCTGTCTGAGCAATTCTGAAGGCAAAGGCAAAAAACGACCCCGCAAAATGTTTTTGAATCTGGGAATAAAGTTGCCTTTGATGATGTTACTTAGAACCCTGGCATAGGTAGAAGAATCAGGGAAATTCTGAAGGTTTCTAGTTGAAAATAACTTGTGGAAAATGTGGACTATATTCAGGGAATCATTTAATATATATTTATGCTGTAAAATAACTTCTATGTGTGGAAAAAAATTGCTTTCCTTAGATATGCAAATATATTTGTATATAAGATAATAGAAGATGGAAGTGAAAAAGACTTAGAGTCATAGAATCATAGAATCTTTTAGGTTGGAAAAGACCTTTAAGATCATCAAGTTCAATCGTAAACCAAACCCTGCTAAGTCCACAGCTAAACCATGTCCCAAAAGGCCTCATCCACACGTCCCTCCAGGGAAGGTGACTCGACACCTTCCCTGAGCAGCCCATTCCAGTGCCTGACAACCCTTTCAGTGAAGAAGTTTTTCCTAATATCCAGCCTAAATCTCCCCTGGTGCAACTTGAGGCCATTTCCCCTTGCCCATCACTTGTCACTTGGGAGAAGAGACCAACACCCACCTCTCTGCAACCCCCTTTCAGGTAATTGTAGAGAGCAATAAGGTCTCCCCTCCACCTCCTCTCCTCCAGACTAAATAACCCCAGCTCTCTCAACCACTCCTCATAAGACTTCTGCTCCAGACCCCTCACCAGCTTCATCGCCCTTCTCTGGACACACTCCAGCACCTCAATGTCCTTCTTGTAGTGAGGGGCCCAAAACTGAACACAGGATTCGAGGTGCGGCCTCACCAGGGCCGAGTACAGGGGGAAAATCACTTCCCTAGTCCTTCTAGCCACACTGTTTCTGATATAAGCCAGGATGCCGTTGGCCTTCTTGGCCACCTGGGCACACTGCTGGCTCATATTCAGCCGGCTGTCAACCAACACTCCCAGGTCATTTTCTGCTGGGCAGCTTTCCAGCCACTCTTCCCCAAGCCTGTAGCGTTGCGTGGGGTTGTTGTGACCAAAGTGCAGGACCTGGCACTTGGCCTTGTTGAACCTCATACAACTGGCCTCAGCCCATGGATCCAGCCTGTCCAGATCCCTCTGCAGAGCCTTCCTACCCTCAAGCAGATCAATACTCCTGCCCAACTTGGTGTCGTCTGCAAACTTACTGAGGGTGCACTCGATCGCCTCATCCAGATCATTGATAAAGATATTAAACAGAACTGGCCCCAATACTGAGCCCTGGAGAACACCACTTGTGACCAGCCGCCAACTGGATTTGGCTCCATTCACCACAACCCTTTGGGCCCAGCCATCCACCCAGTTTTTTACCCAGCGAAGAGTGTACCCATCCAAGCCATGAGCAGTCAGTTTCTCCAGGAGGCTGCTGTGGGAAACAGTGTCTAAGACTTTACTAAAGTCTAGGTAGACTATATCCACAGTCTTCCCCTTGTCCACTAAGCAGGGCACTTTGTCATAGAAGGAGTTCAGGGTAGTCAGATAGGACCTGCCTTTCATGAACCCATGCTGACTGGGATGGTTGTCCCGTACGTGCCACGTGATGGCACTCAAGACTATCTGCTCCATAATCTTCCCTGGCACCGAGGTCAGGCTGACAGGCCTGGAGTTCCCCGGATCCTCCTTCTGGCCGTTCTCGAAGATTGGCGTCACATTTTGTAACCTCCAGCCTGCTGGGACCTCCCCGGTTATCCAGGACTGCTGGTACATGATGGAAAGTGGTGAGCTGGTGAGCTTGGTGAGCACTTCCGCCAGCTCCCTCAGTACCCCTGCGTCGATCCCATATGGTCCTATAGACTTGTGGGTGTCTAATTCGGGTAGCAGGTCACTAACCATTTCCCCTTGGATTGTGGGGGCTTCATTCTGCTCCCCGTCCCTGTCTTCCAGCTCAGGGGGCTGGGTACCTGGACAACAACTGGTCTTACCATTAAAGACTGAGGCAAAGAAGGCATGGAGTACCTCAGCCTTTTCCTCATCCTCTGTCACTATGTTGCCCCCCACATCTAATAAGGGATGAAGATTCTCCTTAGCCCTGCTTTTATCACTAATAGATTTATAGAAATATTTTTTGTTGTCTTTTATGTCTGTCACCCGGTTAAGTTCTAGTTGGGCTTTGGCCCTTCTAATTTTCTCCCTGCAAAACCTCATGACATCCTTGGAGTCCTCCTGAGTTGCCTGCCCCTTCTGCCAAAGGTCATAAACTCTCTTCTTTTACCTGAGTTCCACCCAAAGCTCTCTGTTCAGTTAGGCTGGTCTTCTTCCCTGCCGTCTCGTCTTCCAGCACAAGGGGACTGCCTGCTCCCACACCTTTAAGACTTCCTTCTTGAAGAGTGTCCAGCCTCCCTGGACTCCTTTGCCCTTCAGGACTGCCTCCCAACGGACTCTGTCCACCAGGCTCCTAAACTGGCCAAAGTCAGCCCTCCGGAAGTCCAAGGTAGCAGTTCTGCTGACTCTCCTCCTTACTTCTCTGACAATCCAAAACTCCATCATTTCATGATCACTGTGCCCAAGACGGCCTCCCACCATCGCATCCCCCACAAGTCCTTCTCTGTTCACAAACAACAGGTCCAGCGGGCGCCTTCCCCAGTTGGCTGTGTCAGGCAGTTATTGTCCACGCACTCCAGGAGCCTCCGGAACTGTTTCCTCTCTGCCGTATTGTATTTCCAGCAGACATCTGGTAAGTTGAAGTCCCCCACGAGAACAAGGGCGAGCAATCATGAGACTTCTCCCAGCTGCTTATAGACTATTTCATCTGTCTCCTTATCCTGATTGGGTGGTCTGTAATGGACTCCCACCATGGTATCTGCCTTGTTGACCTTCCCCCTGATCCTTACCCACAGACTCTCAACCTTATCATCACCATCGTTAACCTCTAGACAGTCAAAACACTCCTTGACATACAGGGCTACCCCACTGCCTCTCCTGCCTTGCCTGTCCCTTCTGAAGAGTTTGTAGCCATCCAGTGGAGCACTCCAGTTGTGCGAGTCATCCCCACCATGTTTCCGTGATTGCCACTATATCATAGTTTTCCTGCTGGACAATGGCTTCCAGCTCCTCCTGTTTGTTGCCCATGCTGCGTGCAGTGGTATAGATGCACTTTAGTTGGGCTATTGATCCTACCACCTTTTTGGGAGGAGAAGCCCTAGTTCCTATGTGACTGATCTCAGGCGCTTCCCTGGTTTCTAGCATGTCAATAACCCCTACGTCTTTGCTGTCGTGTGGGTCCCCATCCCCCACCTCAGCTGAGACGGTAGTCCAAAGGTCCTTGTCAGCACACCTCCCCTCAACAACTGGCGTGCCACCCCCGGGCTTTTCATCAGCGAGCCTGATTTTACCCCTTTCCCCCTTCAAATCTAGTTTAAAGATGTTTCAATGAGCCCTGCTAATTCCTGCGCCAGGGTCCTTCTTCCCCTCAGAGACAGGCGTTCCCCGCCTGTTGCCAGCAGGCCTGGTGCTGTATAGAGCAACCCATGATCAAAGAATCCAAAATTCTGGTGGTCACACCAGTCTTGGAGACAGATATTGATCAGCCAGCCATTCCTGTTTCTTCCCTTGTCATTCCCTGCCAGTGGAAGGATGGAGGAGAACAACTTCATTAGATCCTTTTCACTGTCTTCTTCCAATGAAATAATTTTAGAAAGCTGTATACTGTTTGAGCTTTCTGAATGGCTGTCAGGAATTTCATACCCATGTAAATAGTGTTTTTCCTTAAAAATTCAATTTTATATTAGCAATAGAACTCTAAGCAGTAGTGCCTTTCCGTGAGATAGTAAGTTTTTTTAATCTTCTTAGGTGATTACAATCACTAGCCTTTCAACTTTGTACCTTACATCATCACACAAGCTTTGATATTAAATTTCCCCCAAAAGGCACGGCCAGAATTTCTTTGTTTTCTTATTTTATTATCACACATTTCTAAAGGAAACATCACTAATATCTTCATACACAAATGTATACAATATAAGATTTCTCTCAAAATGGTCGTAGAGCTTTATAACTTCTGTACATCAGAGTCTCTTAATAAAAATATCAGATATTAAGTGGAGGCCAGAGTCCTAACCCTTGCTAAGAAAATGTTTTACTGGGAGATATGTGTCATACCTCGCCGTGAAAATGGTAAAATATGAGATAGGAAAATGTAAATAAGATAGGTAAAAAGTGAGACAGGAAAGATTAAGCCTTTTAGCTTTAGGAGGAAGCCACAGCTACAGAACTTCCCATTATATATACATATACTTGCTCCTTACATTTATGTCCTTACAGAGTGAACCATCTGAGCACGCTTGCCTTTCTGGACACAGCTGGGAAATTGTAAATTATCGGTAAGGTGTGTAGTTTTCCAACTGTTCATATATGAATTTTAGAAACTCGTATAACTATGTAGGCATATAAATGGAGTTTGAGTCTCGGGTTGGGTGCAGAAATGAGGAGGCAAACCTCTGTTGTGAGCACTGACCGGGTATACTTTCTGCTGCAGGGAGCAGCATGATCTGTTGGAATCTGTCAGGGAGTTACTGAGATGATTTTTCAGATAATTTTAATCACAGTACAGTACGGAAACCTACCTTGGCTATGGAACAGGTGATGTTTGTTCCCTTGCATGGCGCTAGGGTAGACTTTCATTCAGCAGAAAATGGCGCAACTGCCATTGGTCTTTTTCGCCTCTCTGACTCTTTGAGCCAAATGGACTTTACAGCTAGTACCTATCTGAAAGTGAGCAGATGAGAAGTCTCATTCCAGTCAGGCAGCCAGTCTGGAACAATGCAAACAGTTTGAAAATACTTTTGTTCATAGCCTCTTTTGTATTGCAGCTCCTTGATATACTTTTCAAGTGGCAAGGAAATTTGAATATTATGAAGCATTCAAAATTATTGCATGTGGAAATAGGATACTGAACCGGGGAGGCTGCTGACACAGTGTAGAGGACAGTCTGAAGTTTGCTGCCTGGTGAGTCATAGGGACATGAAGATTTCCCTTTGCCTCCACAATAAAAACGATTGTCTGGCTGCAGACAGAGTTCAACTATCATCAAGGGGAAAAAGGATTCTCACTCATGAGTTGGCGAGCCTCATCGAGAGGGCTTTAAACTAGATTTGAAGGGGGAAGGGGATGAAACCAGGCTGCCTAGAGATGAGCCTAGGGCCGGCATGCCGATGTTGGTGGTGAAATCGATAGTCCAGCTCAAGCGCATCTACTCCAATGCACGCAGCATGGGCAGCAAACAGGAGGAGCTGGAAGCCGTTGTGCAACAGGACAGCTATGACATAGTTGCCATCACAGAAACATGGTGGGACAACTCGCATGACTGCAGTGCTGCAATGGATGGCTGTAAGCTCTTCAGAAAGGATAGGCAAGGAAGGAGAGGTGGTGGGGTGGCTCTGTATGTTAGGGAGTGTTTTGATTGTGTAAAGCTCAATGATTGTGATGACAAGGTTGAATGCTTATGGGTAAGGGTGAGGGGGAAGGCTAACAAGGCAGATATCCTGTTGGGTGTCCATTATAGAGCACCCAACTAGGACGAAGAAGCCGATGAAGAGACTGGCAGAAGTCTCACAGTCACAAGCCCTTGTTCTTGTGGGGGACTTCAACTTACCGGACATCTACTGGAAATACAAGACAGCCGAGAAGAAACAGTCCTGGAGGTTCCTGGAGTGTGTGGAAGATAACTTCCTGACACAGCTGGTAAGGGAGCCCACCAAGGGGAGGTGCTCCACTTGACCTGTTGTTTACAAACAGAGAGGGTCTGGTGGGAGAAGTGAAGGTTGGAGGCCATCTTGGGCTTAGCAACCATGAAATGATAGAATTCTCAATTCTTGGCTAAGTAAGGAGGGGGATCAGCAAAACCACTACAATGGACTTTTGGAGGGCAGACTTTGGCCTGTTCAGGACACTGGTTGAGAGGGTCCCTTGGGAGACGGTCCTGAAGGGCAAAGGGGTCTAAGAAGGCTGGGTCTTCTTCAAGAAGGAAATCTTAAAGGCGCAGGAGCAGGCAGTCCCCATGTGCCATAAGAAGAGCTGGTGGGATAGACGACCAGCCTGGCTGAACAAGGAGCTTTTGCTGGGACTCAGGAAAAAAAGGAGAGTTTATCACCTTTGGAAGAAGGGGCAGGAAACTGAAGAAGAATACAAGGACCTCGTTAGGTCATGCAGAGAGGGAATTAGAAAGGCAAAAGCCCATCTAGAGCTCAATATGGCCACGGTCTTAAGGGATAACAAAAAATGTTTCTATAAATACATTAACAACAAAAAGAGAGCCAAAGAGAATCTCCGTCCTTTATTGGATGCGGGGGGGAACATTGTCACCAAGGATGAGGAAAAGGCTGAGGTACTTAATGCCTTCTTTGCCTCAGTCTTTAATAGCCAAAACAGGTATCCTCAGGGTATTTAGCTCCCTGAGCTGGAAGACAAGGATGGAGAGCAAAATAAACTCCCCATGATCCAGGAGGAAGCAGTTAACAACCTGCTATGCCACCTGGACACTCACAAGTCTATGGGGCCTGATGGCATCCACCCAAGGGTGCTGAGGGAGCTGGTGGAGGAGCTTGCCAAGCCGCTCTCCATCATTTATCAACAGTCCTGGTCAACGGGGGAGGTCCCGGATGACTGGAGGCTTGCCAACGTGACGCCCATCTACAAGAAGGGCCGGAAGGAGGATCCGGGGAACTCCAGGCCTGTTAGGCTGACCTCAGTGCCAGGGAAGATTATGGAGAGGTTCATCCTGAGGGCACTCACAGGGCACGTGCAGGACAACCAAGGGATCAGGCCCAGCCAGCACGGGTTCATGAAAGGCAGGTCCTGCTTGACCAACCTGATCTCCTTCTATGACCAGGCGACCCACTTAGTGGATGAGGGAAAGGCTGTTGATGTTGTCTACCTGGACTTTAGTAAAGCCTTTGACACTGTCTCCCACAATATTCTCCTGGAGAAGCTGGCCGCTTGTGGCTTAGACAGGTGCACTCCTTGCTGGATAAAAAACTGGCTGGACGGCCGAGCCCAGAGAGTTGTGGTGAATGGAGCGAAATCCAGCTGGCGGCCGGTCACAAGTGGAGTCCCCCAGGGCTCAGTTTTGGGACCGGTCTTGTTTAATATATTTATCGATGATCTGGATGAGGGGATAGAGTGCTCCCTCAGTAAGTTTGCAGACGACACCAAGTTGGGTGGAGTGTTGATCTGCTGGAGGGTCGGAAGGCTCTGCAGAGGGATCTGGACAGGCTGGATCGATGGGCTGAGGCCAGTTGTATGAGGTTCAACAAGGCCAAGTGCCGGGTCCTGCACTTGGGTCACAACAACCCCACGCAACGCTACAGGCTTGGGGATGAGTGGCTGGAAAGCTGCCTGGCAGAAAAGAACCTGGGGGTGTTGGTTGACAGCCGGCTGAAGATGAGCCAGCAGTGTGCCCAGGTGGCCAAGAAAGCCAACGGCATCCTGGCTTATATCAGAAACAGTGTGGCCAGCAGGAGCAGGGAGGTGATCATGCCCCTGTACTCGGTGCTGGTGAGGCCACACCTCAAATACTGTGTTCAGTTTTGGGCCCCTCACTACAAGAAGGACATTGAGGTGCTGGAGCGTGTCCAGAGAAGGGCGATGAAGCTGGTGAAGGGTCTGGAGCACAAGTCTGATGAGGAGCGGCTGAGGGAACTGGGCTTGTTTAGCCTGGAGAAGAGGAGGCTGAGGGGAGACCTCATCGATCTCTACAATTACCTGAAAGGGGGTTGCAGAGAGGACAAGAGGAAATGGCCTCAAGTTGTGCCAGGGGAGGTTTAGGCTGGATATTAGGAAAAATTTCTTTCCTGAGAGAGTGGTGAGCCACTGCAATAATCTGCCCAGGGAGGTGGTGGAGTCACCATCACTGGAGGTGTCCAAGGAACGTGTGGACGAGGCACTGTGGGATATGGTTTAATGGGCCTGGTGGTGTTAGTTGATGGTTGGACTTGATGATCCTACAGGTCTTTTTCAACCTTAGTGATTCTGTGATTCTGTGATTCTGTGATTTCGTTTTACTCCTGAGGTCCTCTCAGCCTGTCACCTAACCATGTCCCTACCTTTGCAGAGGCCTGGGGGAGAAATGGCATCTTGGTTTCTCCTGTTCTCATCTTGGAATACACTTCAGATTTATTTTTACGGGGGAATAAATCACAGATAAAGTTTTGGGGCATGTGTAACATGTAGGAGGCCAGTCTAGAAGTGGAATCCAGTGTCATTTCTGGTCTCGTTTTCTGTGAATATTTTTTTCTTCTGAAATAAACCCAAACATATATTTAGAAGCAGAAGGACCCTGTGGTATCTGTGCAATATTCTCAAAAAATTGTTTGGTCAAAGTTACCATATGATTATGAGCAGTATAAGAAACTTTGTTCCTGTCGTTGTTCTCACTGTTGCTAGTGTCAATCAGACATGACTCCACATAAAGTCAGCGGAGCCCACCCAGCATGAGTCAAACCAAATGAAATCAGAACTGACACAGCAAGCGGTGGCTACTTAAAGTATGGATAATAACTGTTGGCTGGTTTTTTGTGACTTCTTCTCTGTCTGCTCATTCAAAATCAGGCTTGTGATCTTCACCAGTAAACAATAGACTGAACGGCTCATACCAGTCTCTGAAAACCCTTTGGTAGTACAACAAGTATCCATATATCCACCCAAGGGTGCTGAGGGAGCTGGCGGAGGAGCTTGCCAAGCCGCTCTCCATCATTTATCAACAGTCCTGGTCAACGGGGGAGGTCCCGGATGACTGGAGGCTTGCCAACGTGACGCCCATCTACAAGAAGGGTCGGAAGGAGGATCCGGGGAACTACAGGCCTGTCAGGCTGACCTCGGTGCCGGGGAAGGTTATGGAGAGGCTCATCTTGAGGGCGCTCACGGGACACGTGCAGGATAACCAAGGGATCAGGCCCAGCCAGCACGGGTTCATGAAAGGCAGGTCCTGCTTGACCAACCTGATCTCCTTCTATGACCAGGTGACCCGCCTAGTGGATGAGGGAAAGGCTGTTGATGTTGTCTACCTGGACTTCAGCAAAGCCTTTGACACTGTTCCCCACAGTATTCTCCTAGAGAAGCTGGCGGCCCGTGGTTTAGACAGGTACACTCTTCGCTGGGTAAAAAACTGGCTGGACGGCCGAGCCCAGAGAGTTGTGGTGAATGGGGTGAAATCCAGCTGGCGGCCAGTCACAAGCGGAGTCCCCCAGGGCTCAGTTTTGGGACCGGTCTTGTTTAATGTCTTCATTGATGATCTGGATGAGGGGATAGAGTGCTCCCTCAGCAAGTTTGCAGACGACACCAAGTTGGGAGGGAGTGTTGATCTGCTTGAGGGTAGGAAGGCTCTGCAGAGGGATCTGGACAGGCTGGATCCATGGGCTGAGGCCAACCGGATGAAGTTCAATAAGGCCAAGTGCCGGGTTCTACACTTTGGCCACAACAACGCCAGGCAACGCTACAGGCTTGGGGATGAGTGGCTGGAAAGTTCCCCCGCGGAAAAGGACCTGGGAGTGTTGATCGACAGCCGGCTGAATATGAGCCAGCAGTGTGCCCAGGTGGCCAAGAAGGCCAATGGCATCCTGGCTTGTATCAGAAATAGTGTGGCCAGCAGGAGCAGGGAGGTGATCATGCCTCTGTACTCGGCTCTGGTGAGGCCGCACCTCGAATCCTGTGTTCAGTTTTGGGCCCCTCACTACACAAAGGACATAGAGGTGCTGGAGCGTGTCCAGAGAAGGGCGACGAAGCTGGTGAGGTGTCTGGAACACAAGTCTTATGAGGAGCGGCTGAGGGAGCTGGGGTTGTTTAGCCTGGAGAAGAGGAGGCTGAGGGGAGACCTTATCGCTCTCTACAATTACCTGAAAGGGGGCTGCAGAGAGGTGGGTGTTGGTCTCTTCTCCCAAGTGACTAGTGACAGGACTAGAGGAAATGGCCTCAAGTTGCGCCAGGGGAGGTTCAGGCTAGATATTAGGAAAAAGTTCTTTACTGAGAGAGTAGTGAAACATTGGAATAGGCTGCCCAGGGAGGTGGTAGAGTCACCCTCCCTGGAGGTATTCAAGGAGCGTGTGGATGTGGCATTGTGGGATGTAGCCTGATGGACATGGTGCTGTGTGGTGTTGGGTGGGTTGTGGCTTGTTGTTGTTGTTGTGTGGCGTGGGTTTTGTGGTTTTTCTTTTTGTGGTTTTTTTTTTTTTTGTTTTTTTTTTTTTTTCCCCCCAGGTTGGACTCGATGATCTTACAGGTCTTTTCCAACCGTACTGATTCTGTGATTCTGTGATATGCAATAAAGTGGCAAGGTAAATCTTGTCAGACATCTGCAGTTCTGTGTGCTTTTGCCTGATGGTACAGCATTTTCAGGAAATTGCTTTCCCAGTGTTTTGCTTTTCTCTCCCCTGTAAGGGTGCTTCCATAATGGTGCTCATCGCTTGCACTCATTCTGCAGGCAGCCATGCTGGGCAAGTAGCTAGTTCACTGTACAATACAAAAATAAAAAAAATCCACCTCTGATAATCTTCACAAATAAAAGAAGAAGCATCAAGTGACATTTCCGTTGTTACATGGGCATCATAAAAAAAAAAAAAACCCAACACAAAAAACCCCACTCTACTACTCAATTTGTGAAGTAAATTTAAAGTTGTGTAATATTATCTCAGTTGTGTCTGAAGGGCTTTCTATTTCTATTTCCACTTGTGACATCCTCAGCACAGTGTGATATTATTTCTTCTTTGGGAACTTGAGTACAATGGAGTTAAAGATGTTCAGCAAATCAGAGTAGGTGCCATAATTTGGGTTGACTTTGTGATACAATCCCTAATCTAAGTCATTAACATGGTGCATAGTTTTTTAGGACACAAAATCTATTTCTGTCTCCACTTTATAATTCTTTTCTCTGGGGTTTAAGTATTTAGTCTAAGAGGGATTATTTTCTTGCTTTTGCTGAACAGTTTGTGTCAGGTTATATGTCCCCCAAAACCATAGTTTAATGTGTTGTTTGTGAAGCATGTAACTATTCAACCTTTACAGTACCATTAAATCAGGTGTGCCTGTGGGCTGTGAGCAGTAGCAAGCAGCAAAAGTAGAAAAGGACCTTTGTGCACTCTCAAAACATCCTTGTGAGTTTAACAACCCACCCCCAGTTTTAGTCTTGATAACAAAAATTATTACTAGGAGAAGAAATAGAAATATTTGAGTCGAATTTCCCTCCCTGAACCCCCAACACAGCTGAACTTCAGAGTTTTGGTTACATAGATACACCTGTGCTGCTTGTGAATGAGCTAGTTTGTCTACAAACACGATCTAATTCAATCCTAAGATACTAGCTTGTATGCCAGAAGCATTACAGCCCTATTACCTCTGTGCTGTGCCCCAGGTACCATGTCCTTTTGAAATACCTTATGTGCCTCTTCTATTTTAATTAGCATGTCCAGAATTAGGTAAGAGATACCCAACAGCTTCAGCACACCATTTATGCATACTTGTAGTATATTTCAGCTCACCGATTTCAGGTTCTTTAAACATGAAAAGAGTTTCTGTGAAATATTCTGTGATAAAGCAGTGATCTAATTCTGATGTCCTCAGACCTTATGTCATCAATCACATCTGAGGAAAGTGCATATTGCCATGCAAACATAATGATGTACAATTGCACCAGGTATGACTGGCTCTGTAAGACATGCAACAGTGGGGAGACAGTGCCCAGGCCCTGTCACAGTACACATCAACTTGCGTGGTCTCTTTGGACTTCAGCAATATTCATAGAATCATAGAATGGTTTGGGTTGGAAGCGACCTTAAAGATCATCTAGTTCGAATCCCCCCTGCCATGGGCAGGGACACCTTCCGCCAGACCAGGTTGCTCAAAGCCCCGTCCAACCTGCCCTTGAACACTTCCAGGATTGGGGCATCCACAATTTCTCTGGGTGACCTGTTCCAGTGCCTCACCACCCTCATGGGGAACGATTTCTTCCTTGTATCTAACCTAAATCTACCCTCTTTTTAAAGCCATTACCCCTTGTCCTATCATATTAGTTTAACTTGATGCTATTAAAAAGCATGCATGGTCCCTCAGTCTTCACGGAAAGACAAAAGTCCTTATCAAAATGGATTTCAAGGGAGTGCATAATTACTATAAACTAAGGCCTGAGTAATCTTATAGTTCAATGTTTCTGCTTATGCCACATGACATAACACAATGATACAATCCACATCAGAATTAAATACTTGGTTTGATACAGCAGATTTTGTTATTGGAATTACATTGCAGCCCGACATTTTCCTTCTAGCTTTAAAAGACAGGAGTTAGACAAAGGTTGACTGCTTTACCTCAATCCAAAATGAAACTAGTTTATCTCACAGAGTAAACAGAATCTAATTTGAAGCTTACTTCTTTGCTTCATGTTGGAACATAGTAGGTTGGCTTTATGGGCTGAGTAATTTTATTCTGTATTATTAAACTGATGCTATTATAGTCAGCTAGTAGTAACTCAGCTATAGAGACATTTCTCTATGCCATTATGTTTGGATTTAGCTTTTCTGACCTTTGTAGGCTATCTAACAGAGAGAGAAAGCTTGAGAGACATATCATATTGTGCCAGACAATATATACGTTAAAGACAAGCTGCAAAGAGCCATCGTTTTATAGCATAAATCTTTTTTGCCTCAGCCAGGTTGGAAGTACTCAGTAATTCACAGGAACAACCTTTAATTTACTGTTTTCCCTGGGTACCACTGAGGGCTGGGAGGAGGGAAAAAGCTCATTACAAAGACCATCTTTTCTCTATTGGAGAACAAAGATGGGAGGCAAAGGATGCTAAAGATTGGTTATGGCTTCTCAATTGCTTATCATCTTGCAAACAGAGCTTAAATCTCTTGGCAAATAATAGTTTAAGGGTGTGCTAGCAATTTCTTTAATTTTGTAGTAGGCAGAAGACAAAATCAGAGACACTGGTTGAATTATTTTAAACAGCTAGTGCTTGTTTTAATATGTCAGTAAGCTCTGAGGATATACTTATTCCCTGTCATGATAAGATGCCTCATCCTGCTCAAGTTCTGAGGTCCTTCTATAAGCTACAAACACAATTTTGCAGGATAAAAGATCGTTTGCAAGGCTTTGTCACAAGTCTTGGGAATCTTGTTTGTTCTCTTTGCTTGTGCAGCACAACAGTTGCCTACATTTATTAGGTGGAGAGAATAAGAAAGGTAAAGAGCAAAAATGTCAAATATAGAGAATATGAAAGGAATAGAAACTGCAGAGTCTTTTCTAGTTCAGAGAAAAATATTATTTATTTTATGTTTACTTGCTTTCCTGCTATGGTAAGTTTCTCGCTTTTAGTGGCTTCAGGTGCATTTTCATCATTCAGTAAAAGGAGGCATGGTTGCCAGTACCAAAACTGTGTGCTTTTCAATGCCATTAGGCAATGAAAGTCAGTATCATTTATGGTTACTTCAGTTAGTGTACGCTCTATAGGCTCTATTGAAAGAGATACACAACGATGATAGAGAAATTTGCATAGTATGAAGAAAGGCAGCAGCAATTAAAAGCTTACTGCTTCAGACCATGACTTCTGATTTCTCAGAGACTCATTCACAGCACTATGCACTTCCTTGAATAGAAATTCATGTCTCAGTTCTTAAGAAGAAAGGCTCCTCCTAAACAAAATGCTTAGCATGGTGTTTCAGGGGCATTTCGGGAGTTCCCAGAGTGTTGCAGGCAACAGACACTTGAAGAAAAGCATCAAATAGTATATTTGTAATCCCTAAGTCATCTGAAAATAACATTAGAATTGGACTGGAGTGTACAGAACAGAGAGAGGTGAAATAGCACGTAATGTCCAGAACAGTCTTGCCCTGGTTCTCCTCTTTCATGTAGGAAATGTAACCTCAAAATCAACATATTTTTTCTGTTGTCAAAGGAGTTTCCTTTTTTTAAAACTATAGAGACAATTCTGTTATCAAAGGAGTTTCCTTTTTTAAAAAATACAGAGACAATTCACTGAACACTTTAGAAGAGAAAGTCTTTGGAAAATTGCTTCAATCTGAAGATCTGAAATGTGAACTTTTGAAATTTCTCTCCTCTAGGTTAGTAGTGTGTTAGAATTTCACTAGTACTATACAAACATTGTTCTCAGCACAGTTAACGAAGCTTTTGTTTTATACATTGTTGGTGGTATTTTTGTTGCAACATTTGACAATTCCATTTCATGTTTTTAATATATGTAATCAGTTTTATTTGAATAACATTTAATTTCAGCCTATTTGACTAACATTTAATTTAATACTAATACCTATTACTAATACTAATACCCATTACCAATACTAATACTAATACCCTAAGTACTAATTTAATACTAATACTAATACAATTACTGCTTGTGCTGGAAGGAACCATTCAACACCAGCTTGCTTCTCAGTTCCCTGGCCTTTGTGAAAATTTTATTAATGTGGTCTTGCTACAACATTTAACACTGATGCATGCAGCAGACCTTATACCACTGGGATATTTTTGTGTATTATAACTTAAAAATAATGTGCTTCAGAGTATGGTATCTCCCTCTCCACAATATGCCTGGTTGCACCTTTTTCCTTCTTCCATCAGGAGGACATGCTTTATCAGCTTTCACCAGGAGGCAATGCTCCCCATCCTCTTTATGCTAATTTCCTCATTATGTATGTTGCAGGTGATTTAATACTATCCTGTGCTGTATGTGTAACACAAAGCAGTTTTATCACTAAAATGTACAGCAGTCACCTGGATGATATTAGATTGACATCTCGATAATTATTATAACTACCATAAGCTGTATTGACAGGGGTTTTAAGTCCAATTTCAGTGTATCTTTGTGTTTGAGACTTCTAAAGGCCCATACAGTAACTTGATTTGTTTATAATTAACTAAAAATGGAAAACTCCACATGGTGTGAACAATACCTTGAGGTTTTCACCCATGTTTTAACTGACAAATGAGTACTGAGGCAGCATTTTCTAAATTAGGGTGTTTATAATTTTTCTTCTTTATAAACAGAAAGTACCAGGTATTTAATTATCAAACCTTAGTTTTTAGTATCCTATTATTACTGTTGTTGTTGTTGTTCTTGTTCTTGTTGTTGCTAAGATTCTTGCACAATGAGTGAAATTACCTGTGGGCTAACATGTGCTACTGCTGTTTACCTGGCTTTGAATCTTTAGTCTGAGAGAAGTTCCAATGATCTGAGTAATGTGTTTCAGGCCCCATGTAAGTATTATCTGTCTTTCTCAGTACTTGTTTCTAACTGATTAAAAATTCAGTCTCAGATGCTGCTTCACACAAACTCATCTTCCTTCCTCTTCAAAGGACTTGGAAGTGATAACAGGTTATGTTAAGTCATGCTGGGAAAAGCTGCTGCATACAGTCATCATAGAATCATAGAATCATTTAGGTTGGAAAACACCTTTAAGATCATTGAGACCAACCATAAACCTAACACTGCCAAGCCCACCACTAAACCATGCCCTAAATGCCATGTCTACACTTCTTTTAAATTCCTTCAGGGATGGTGACTCCACCATTTCCCTGGGCAGCCTGTTCCAGTGCTTGACAACCCTTTTGGTGAAGAAATTTTTCCTAATATCCAATCTAAACCTTCCCTGTCATTAAGGCAGGTCAAATGCACACACACCCTTCCTGCTGCTGACACTGGCGGTGGGAGTCAAAGGGGTTACTCCCCCTGTGTTGCTGTCCTGAGAAAGTGTGGGGAGGCCCACTAAATTTCATGTGCTAGCTCTTTGAGCTGCCTATGCAATTTATACCTCACAGTGCTAGGACACGGTAACGTCTCTCTCTTGCACTTGAAATGCATTACTGTTTTTTCTGCGGTATTTTCTGACATGATTTTCTGTTGATTGGGAATATTATTCAAGCAGATATCTGAACAGCACATTTCATTTTCCCTGGTCATATAGGTTGCTAGGCATGTATCAAGTAGTGGTGGAGACAGGAGAGGGGATGGTGTTAAAGTAACGTGGTTGAGAGAATTGCACCTGTCTGGCAAATGTCAGCTTTAAGCAGGTGTGAATCAGCATGACTGTGCTGGGCTGTGTTAGCACAATGCCACGGTGTCATCCTGTCTCTTACCACGTGACATCTTATGTTAATGTATTTATATAAGTGGATAAAATTAGAGTTGCCATTAGTAGCTACTTTGGATTGCCTAAATTTCCATTTCAAAAATCTTTTTTCTATGTCATGCATTTTGTTATTCCTCCTACATATGACAATAAAGGTAATGAATAAAATTTTATTATCGGTAATGTGATGTTATGCTGCTTTGTTACGATTGCTATACTGTTGCAATACTAAGGGAGAAGCATTATTTTAAAAAGTAAAATTCTATTACTACATTTTAAAATCATAGTAAGTGTATTTGTACAAAGAAATGGCATTTCTTGGTGAGAAAACATCATATAAGCTAATCTCTGTTCTTGTTTACTTGTGTTATAGCAGTATGCATCACTTTTTTTATAACAGGGACCAAGGATTGTACGGATTCCAGAGGTTACCACCTTTCACCAAAAGCTGTAAATATAAGTACAGATTACGGATAAATGAGAGTTGCAAAGAAGCCTTATAAATACAGTTTTTTAACCTGAGAGAGCTGCCAAGCAAGGCAAAGACAAAATCTGTAAATTGGTCTGTATCTTAAAGTTTGTCCCATGTGGGGACAAATGAATTTGTGGTGTGTTTAGTGGTATAGCAGGCATGCATGTGTGAGCTGTGTCAACAAAGATGTGGCCTCATATTCACTGCACACATGATGGTGAATGCAAGACCATCAGAGCTTCTTTGAGCACCGGCCCCAGTGGAAAATGTATATAGCTGGATGCAGCATAGTGCCACAGCTTCCCTCCTGTCCTGGGTCCCTGTACACCAAACTCAGCTGGCTGGTGGATCTGTGGTCTTTAACTCACTTTCTCTATGCTGTTGGATCCTAGTAGAGACAGAGACTGCCCTGCTGTGAGAAGAATCAGGGAGCATAAATAGTGCTGCAAGAAAATGAGAGAGGGAAACAACTAAGTGAGATCCATGCATATTAAGCAAGTTTTGACATATCTGAATCTATGGCAAGGAAAGGAATTGAAGTAAGTTCAATGTAATCCTCACCCAGTTCCTTAGCCAGAAGTCTTTTTTGTTGTTGTTCACTGCTTGTGGGTTTGATGCATGCAGATATTTTAGAAGTGTACAGGCATATCTGAGTACATGAGTCTGCAACTAATGGCTGTGTAGATTGTGACAGGAATTTTCCATGGAACATCTAGTCAAATGAATACCATTACATTCATTGTCTGTTTCATTTGCTAATGAAAGATATCTATTTTTATCTGATGATACTTACTGCTCCTGCCTTATGTTGATGTTGGTTTTAGAGGATGCAACAAAAAATAAATGAAAAAAATTTAAATGAAGATCCTGATAGATAGTTCATTTTTACCCTAGGAAATCTGACGTGAGAGCTCGGGCTGTAACGTGTGGTTCTCAGGATGAAAGATCTAGTTACCTATTGTTCCTGATCTTTTCTTAAAATTTAATTTTACTTCCTTGGCGGATTGTATTATATTAGAGATTAGTCTTGGCAAAGTTTCAGAGCTGATATAGTTACTGCATGATGACTGCAGATAGAAGAGCAGTAAGCCTTCAGTTTATGACACTTTTTGCTCTTTTCTGTAATATGTAATTGCATTCATGTATTTCTGATTTACAGTTTTTCAGACCATATTTTCAATGAGGAAAATACATGCCATGATATTAAAGACTTTGTTTTGTGGATTGGTTTTCCAGTCTGCTCCTGATCCTGTTCAAACACACTGATAACTAGACTCTGTGTCCAACTCTTTTAGAAGTGGTTGAGCCTCTCCCCAGTTCTGCACAGGATAAATATGTAAAACATGGTACAACATCAGTTTCAATTGCAAAAACCACCTTTTGCAGTTTTTTAATTTAGATTTAATGAGGAGGTGACTCAGAATCACTGCCATCACCTGATGTCCAACAGCTGTACAAAATAAGTTTGTGGTCTTATGATGTGCTAGCCTGGAGCAATGACAGGCTTGCTTTAGGATTGATTGCCCTGTTTTTCCCAGTGAATTACTCAGGCTTCTTTACGTTAGGCTCCATTACACTCTAAGAATATGCCTTCAGTGCTTGCACTTGGTGTGAATGCACTGTTACTACTCTGACTAACCTCAGGAAGAAACTTTTGGAGAGTGAATGTGTGAGGCAAGATGATTTGTTGAAATCTGAAGTAAAATATGAAAAACCTTGCAATGTTTGCGGCCCTGTTGTGAGAAACACCTAAAATATTAAGTAAGTAGGGATAGAGGACTGCATCAGAACATTAGAAGATGCAGTTGAGATTATTTAACTCAATTTTGCTTACATAAAACTGTTTTCCATTTGGATTAATTTAATAGGTATTCAATTTTTAAGCTAAGCAGGCAAATGTCAGTCTTTCACAGGTTTTTCATTTCTGTGGCGGGAGAGTGAAAGCTTTGCTGAGAAATATACCTGGGTTTTAAAAAACAGGTTTTGATGCTATAAGGGTAGTTTAAATACAATATAACTGATTCCTTTATGTTATAGGGACATTACATAAGTATGTGACCAAATATTTTTAAATAACTGAGAACATTTACACCATACTAAGTATATGTGGATGGTCATTGAGATTTTGGATATGGAAGTTTCAAATAACTTATTTTTATATAAACAAGATAGTCCTGTTCTAACCAAAATTACAGTTAGATTACAACTTGCATTATTAACGCAATTGAGAGAGTTAAAAGAAATACCCATTCAAGCTTGACATTACATATAAAAATCACTGCATCATTTGGAAGGTAATGTTATCCTCTCTAGGTTTTGTGTATGTATGAATGCTAATGTTAACTTATATTCAACAAGATAGCACCAAGTGTCTCATAAATATGCCAGCCCATTTAATTGTTGTTTTAAACCATTACTGTCTAAAGTCTGTAGGGGATTTTTTAATTTTATTTCAAAGCCATAAAAAAGGCAAGCACAAAAAAAGCCAGCTACAAGCACCTTACCACCACTGTTACAGCCAGTGTAAATGTCTTTCATGGTGAAAAGAAGATATTATGAGCTTTTCAGTAGTCTAAACTAATCAGAGATTAACTGTGGTTTTTGTCAGATTCCTTGGCTGTTCATAGTTGTTAGGAAAATGGATGTAGAGTAGGATATTTTTCCTTGTTATGAAATTCACACAGCACCTCATCAGCCAGACCAAGATCATGCAAAAGTCTGAAAAATATTTTGGTACACCTCAGACTTATTTCTTATCTTTTGCTACACATAATGTTATGCCCTGTGTTTGAAAATTTGTTGTTAGAATTTCAGACATTGTAACAACTTCCACAAAATCCTCTACTGGATTAAAGATAAGAAAGCATTTTGAGCTACGGTGATGCTGGGTATAATTGAAACATCTAGACTGATTTGCTATGATAGGTTGTAAGCAGAGATGTGTGTGAGAGGAGGAACTAATGCTGATGTTGTTTTGAAGGGTGTGAACCTTCACAGGCCTATGATGACAATGATGAAGAACACACTAAAAGTTCTGCAGAGGCCCTTTCTGCTCCACTGTCAGCAGAACTCCATTTTCTCTCAAAAGCAACAGAGCACCTCCATTGCTAATACCTAATTAATGCTCTGTTCCATCAGCTATTTGTCACTGACCACTTATAGATCCCATCTCTAAAAACCTATCTGGCCATCCCCTGCATTCCTCTATTTTCTTCAGTCTCTTTTGCCTGCCTAACAGCTATAGAGGTGTTTTTTCCCAAGGTAGAGCCTCTGTTGCAAGTAAGGATTACGAAGATAAATTTCAACTGTAGAGCCAAGTATCCAAATCTTTGTAGATGCATTCCTCACAAATATTTCTTGGTGGTTGAAGTAGAGAATGATGAGGTGTGAAAAGCTCTGTTGCTGTCTGCAATTGCTGCTGCTACTTCAAGATGGGGGTTATGGCTCCTTCTGCAACTGAGATTCAAAGCTAAAAGACAGACACTGCAGTTTTGCTTGTGCACGCCATTTATTTTAGCCCAGGACAAATATAAATGTGGCAGTAGAAAAATAACCTTGGATACGGAAATACATTTTGTGATATCACTTGGTAAGCCTTGATGCAATTTTGACAGTAAGGGCAACAGTATCAAAATAAGAACTTGTTCAGCAGCTTTAGGAAACACCACTATATTCAACTAAATATTTGAAAAGTTAAATCTTTTACTGGGGTATTGCTATTCAGTTTTCCATAGGACATCCATGCTTTAGCCACTGATAGTTTGTTGCCTTTTAAACGTCATGTAATGTTGTTTTCTTTTATATTCTTTCAGAAAGTACCGGTAACTGATGACAAGCTTTCTCTGCTTGCCCTCTGTGCTACAGGTCCCTGGAATTCTTCAGAAGAATCTTGTCTATTGCTGGTAGCTCTGGCCTGGAAATCAATGAATCATGGTGGCCATTTAGAAAGTAAGATACCTACCATTCAGGACATGTTCTTCTGTGGGGAAGAAATTGAGAGTGTATAATCTAAGAGAGGAAACTTGGCTATGGTTAATGTGTTGTTATTTAAATAAGAAAATCTAAGCAGGAGAAATTTCAACTAGATGCAGAATGACAATCCCAGCAGCTCACTCCATTATCTGTTTTTTTTTCTTTAAGCAATCTGGTGGACTGATCTGTGTAAGGAGAGAGAAATTCAGTGCAGATTCCTTTTTTTGAATTTCCCCAAGGAAGAACTGAAATTATATTCTTTGATACTGAGAGAAAAGCTGCAACCCTGTATTCAAATTCATCCCAGGTTGGTGTGAAGATATGTGAGTTTCAATTTAGTGCCTTAGATAATGCTTTCCCATCTGGAGGAGCCAATCCTAGAAAAATGTATTGCCAGCTACCTTGACCTGGACAGCGCTCACCAGAGGCAGTTTTTAAAACCTGTAATTCTCTGGGAAATATATTGAATGAGTGCATGCTTTTGTTCCACTGGTAAGCAGAAGCCATTTGCTGGAATGTGTTTGTGCCTTTAAGTTTCCACATCCTCTTTTTAGGTAGTTTGTCATTTCTGGGCTGCAAGCATGGTTTGTACTAATGGAAACCAACACAAAGCTGAACTAAGTCTAGCTATTTAGTATGACTGCATTGGGTGGGTTATTCAGTTGCTTTATCTAGTGCAGTTATTTGCTGGTGTAATGCAATATAATCTATAAATACCCACATAAGAAAATTGCCTGTATTGGAGAAAGAGAGAGGATCGCTGTCACAAGACACAGACACAAAGACTGGGAGGTATTCCATTCAACTCTAGTAAAGACGATGCTGTTGTTTTGAGTTATTGATCTGAGTACTAAGGACTGGAGTTACACAGCAAAAGCGTTGCCCTGAGAAGTGTTGCAGTGCTTGTATCATTGGTGACAGGACTGAGTTTATATCCTTTCTTAGTTTTATGATATTTGAAAAAAGGCTAAAATTAGTGTGAGGTAGATAGTTTTCTTCCTGTTCTAGTCTTCTGTTCAAGAATAATGTTCCTTAAACACATAAACACGATGAACCAGCTACCAGTTTTTTGTCAGACTTCTGCCTCATGAGAAAGCAAGCTGAAGAAAACTAACTGTATACAGAGTATTCAGCCGAGAGAGCAAGACAGTGCTTGGGGGGAGAGAATTTGTATGGTGTCATTTTGGGAAGGCTGTGGTCCTATTAAAAAAAAAGGGTTTTGCCAAACTAAAATGTGAGAATTTGAGCAAGACAAGCTTTTCAAACTAACTAGGCTAGTGTGAAGGGAAAAGGCCAGAAAGCCCATGGTATTTAGCAGTCCCTGTGAAGGGGCAGCGTGCACCTAGTGTACAAATTCATAACAGGAGGATCAGTAACCTCTGTCTTCCAGCAGTGTTGTATGATACCAACACATACTGTAATATCCTGATAGCTGCTACAACCTGGACCCCCAGTTCCTTGAACTGCAGTTCATGGCTGCTGTAACCAGGTACCTGTTTTCTTCTATAGGGCTTGATATTCTTGGAAACCCTCCACTTCTCCCCTGCTGTATGCATTACCTACTGCCCTCGGGCAAGGTGCTTGAAGGCAGCACTCCCATTCTGATCAAATTTTCTTGCACTTCACTTTGTCACTTGCATTCTGCTGTCAGTGAGGGAAAGAAACCCCAGTAAAAATCAAATGTCTTGCTTTCTCTTCATAGGAGAACATCCCTAAAATAAAAGACCATTTTTAAAAACATATCTTTTGACTACTTATTTCTGATTGCCTTATTCTTGTGCCTTGTTTTTTTTTGGTAAAATATGCACTACCTGGCTAAAAGTAAATGAAAGGTATTTTTTTAACACCTCTCCATTTTTATTTAAGCCTTGCCTCACAGTTTGTTGAAAATCATCTCTGTTTAGGCAGGCAGCAAGGTGTGCCTGGTGTGAATCATTAAAATGATGATGCTTTCCCTTCTGCTCCAGTACATCTAAAATCTTTAGGTGTATAAGTTCAACTTGCTAAATTGAAAGGAAACATTACTCAGTGTACTGAGTGCCAAGACTTTGAGCTGGGTTTTCAGGAAAATATATTCCCTTTCACAGTGTGTGTTTGGAACTACCTTTTTAATATACTAACTCTTAACACCAAAAAAAATTTCCATGGTAGAGAAAATAGCATGGAACAGAAAAGTGGTGGAAACTGGGAGGAGAGAAGAATTGATAATGAACTTAAAAACATAGAAAAGAAAGGGAAAATATAGTTATAATTTATGAATAGGAAAGCTTTTTCCTAATCATGACAAAGCTTTACTAATTTTCAAGGGATGAGTTTCATTCAGTAGCAGGAAAATTCTTCAGGTATGTAGAAAAAAGTTGGATGGAGAGGTTTCCATTTTCCAAATTTCAGAATTATATTAGAATTCCTGACTCCTACTTATTTTTCTCAGTTTTCTCCTCCTTTTCTCTTCATTTTTATAGTGGAACCTAGGTGACCCTTGTTGCTCTTCACCTAGAGCATGTCTGTCTTCAAGTTCATATGTTTTAGTTTTGGCTTATTTGCGGACTCCAGATGAGCAAAACTAAAGGAGTTGAGGAAATCAGGTAGAAAAGCATCCATGCCACTCATTTTTTTTAAAATAGCATATGGACCTGAAGAATTGGAGCATCCATAGGGAAAGAAAGGGCTAACAATTCAGAGGTCTAATGGCAGGACACAGAAGGAAGCCAGATAATGATTTAGGGCCAAAAAATGAGAAAAACTCACAATGAAGAGGTAATTGCTGTATGTTAGAAAACATGTCAGGAAGCAGTACAGCTTCCAAGAGCAGATATGTTGAGAGTCACCAAGTCTTCCAAGGATGTATACGCATCAGAACGGGTATTCCTGTGGGCCAATACTATTTTTGAAGTATTTACAAGGACTAACAGAGGAAAAGGCAGAAAAAAAGGGTGTCCTGAAAACTCCTCAATCACATTGAGGTCTCACTGTATTCACTTCAAAAGAGATGTGGTTTTGGTTTAGTATTCTACAGTTAAGCTGAGAAGATTGGGTGTGAAGAATGGGAAAAAAGCGTGTTGAGAAAACTTTGGTGCTTGCAGTGGAGCCTCTGCTTACAACAACAAATTATTACCACTCCGTATGCTGTAGTTTTATTTCATAGGCATTCACACCACAGTCCAAGATCTGATACAATTCACACGGTTTGGGCTTTTGTTTTTTTAATCAGAAACAAGTTTTGCTTGATCTGCCATAACACTGACTCTCTAGCTGTGATGATGAGCACCCACATAAATCAAAATTTGCCCTCACTCTCTTCAGTATTAATCTGAACTACCACTGGTACAGTCAGTAAATTTACTTATAGTTTATAATGCTATAAATGACTGAATGTAGTTATTATTTATTTTCTATCTCCATGTTGTTATTTAGCTGAATTGTTGTGATAATTCAGGAGAAATACAATGTAGTCATTCTTAGATTTATTTATTTAGACTTATAGCCTTTGCAGTCTTCTCTTATCATTCCCTACTTCCTGCAATATTAACTATGCTCACACTATGCTCAGGAACACCATCCTCTGACCTGGCAACTTTCTCGCTTGAGGTGACAAAACGAGATCTGATTGGAGTCACACATTTGCCAGTAAAAAAAAGAATACTTGTCTCTGGATTTCTTTATAAGATTCAGTCAGTAAATCAAAGGACTGGTGTAGTAACAAAGGCATTGAATTTTCATGTAGCGGAAATTACACTGTTTGGTGTAATACATAATGAAATTGGTTGGTTAGAAAATGCTTAAATCCATCTTAATCTTTAGTCACTGTCTTCAGGAATGAAAATGTTTTAGTTTTACTTTAAAAGTTAACTATGAAAATCTTACTTCTCTCTATCACAATAATTCCGTCACACATACTTTGGAAAGATGATGAAGCCTTGGGTATTAAAACAGGCTCTTCATTGTTCATTCATGTATTCCGACATCTCGCATTCCTAACTAGTACAGTCTTTGACTCTGAAAATATAGGATCATTATTGGTAGCCTTTCTAAAGATGTGAAAGATGGTACAGCAGCATTATATTATGCATAAGTTGAAAGAAGTTGCTCTGTTCCCGGCTAGGGAAACACTGAGATTTTGATTACATGTAAGCAAAAATCATGAGTGAAGTATAACATTCTTATGCGTGTAGTAAAACCTCAAAATGTAGTGTGTTTATTCTATATATAATTCTAATACTTAAATGTTACTCTGTAAGTTTATACACACATACACATTAATAGGTAAATGTATAAATGAAACATCATGGGAGAAATAATTATTTAATACCCTGAGAATATATTTCAGACACCTACTTCTAGTCCGCCAAAAGGAGGTATGCGGTAAGAGCCAGGGCCTTGTGTACTCAAATTTCATTCCAACGTAATTTATTCCAGTGTTATAAAGTGCCCTTAATGACCTTATCACCTCTTTTATAATAACTGTGGTATGCAACTGAACTGTTTGTTAGGGTAAAATCCAGTAGCTAATATTTCTGGTCATAAGTTTCTCCATTGTCTTCTCTGTATAACCTGGTTTCAGACTTCGAAAGTTTAGTTCAGTTATTCCAGCAAGATCTTTGCAGCTGGAAAAGCTCTTCATTAGCTTTGGTTGCTCCAGACTTTAGCTTCACTGAGTCTGGTCCACCAGCCTGCCTTTCTGGCTCACACTGAGGTGGTGTTTCCAGTTTGTACATCAGCATCTTCCTTGCTGCCTGCAGTATTAAAGACTGAAGAAAGTATGCACAGTCATCTCTTTTGCTTACTGTTTTGTAAAAGGCTGGATAATATGAGTCAGTCCATCTTTGCCGCAAATAAACTGTAATACTGTTTTAATAACAACGAGAAAATTTAAAAACCGCTTTGGTGGAGGTGGCCCAAGAAATTTAATCATTGACTGACAAACTGTTTTCCCACCCGCATCATTGACTTCAGAGTCCTGCTTTCCAGATGAATGATATCATCACTAGACTGTGTTATCTCTACTTTAGATGAGCACTGTGCAGACAGAAATAGTTATTGCTGAACTGAAGTTTCTGCCTACATGTGGGAGGTAGTGGTCTATCAGTATTTAACTTGGATGTCCATATAATAGGTTAATTTTTAAAGCACATAAATTTTGGTATATCTTTTTAGTATGAATCCTGTTTAGCTAGAAAAGGTTATTAAATATGTGTATTTTTGTGACTTTGGATGATACTGCTCTGTATGTGTAACTAGCAAAACTTGTATTAATGTGGGTTCATGTCAATGGGTGTTTTATACCTGATTTGCTTTAAATCTGATTCCAGGATATCTAGTACATATCTTCTGTACATAGTCACACACACAAACATGGAAAAATGCCCCAAAATCACAGTGCTTGATCTCTTTCTACATTTCAGCTGACTTTGATGCTGATCAGCATAAACTCTCCAATAGTGCGGAGCAATCTATTAATATATTTTATTGACCTTTTCAGAAAGCAATTTCCTTCCTTCTCTGGGGATCTAATATTTAGAACATAGCGCTTTCTTCATGCAAGTGAGGGACAAAGGTTATACAGCTGGCCTTGTGCCTGAAAGGTATTCCCAAAAATTTACCAAGATGTTTACTATCTTATATTAACAATTTTATATGCAGACTATATTTCCAGGTGTCTCAATGCCTCAAGCAAGGGGTGCTATGTTTGGCTTGGGCCTAGTCCAAATGAAATGAGATTCCATCAAGTTTCATTGCTGCATGTCTAAAATTCTTAGCCTTAGCGGCTCTGTCCCTCCAGCTTGTAAGCTCCAATGTAGTTATGCTACCTTCATGCTGAATAACTACGTTTCTTTGCAGAAGCCACCACTGACGTCTGCTGTGATTTTGGCACTGAAACATTTTACTGTTGGGGTGCAAAACATCAGTAAGAGACAGATGTATACAAGGTGCTGCCATAGGCATTGTCAACATAGAAAAGAGAAGACATACATTATTCTTGTAAATCACTGTGCTTCCATACATGCATGTTACAGAAAAGTGTAAGATTGCTCCAGGTTTCATCATCTCTGCTAGGAATGAGAATTCCAGTAAGAATGAAATCCATCGGAAACTTTTCTTTCCCTACCAAGATGCCCTACAAAGGAGACTTTCTGGAGGAAGAACAATGAGGGAACAACTGCAGTGCAGCAGCCAAGGAAAATCTTGGTGCATCTTTCAGAAAAGGATGGTTTTTCAGGAGGTAATGTCATGCCAGCTTATCCATTTCACTGTTAGGAGAGGACATAATTGTGTCCTATCTCTAAAGCACTTCTCTTTAATGTATTTATAATCTATGTCTGACCTATGTCTCATGGTTTTCATGCTGAATGGATATTATTGTCTTTGTGAAATATTCACAATAACATTCAGAAAGCTCACATTTCTGTTCTGATAATCTCATTTAATGACATTTTATCAAACAGTTTTACAATCACAAAAGAAATGCTCACTGCAAAGCTGGAAACATTCTTATTGTGATGTTATCTGTTTTCATAGTTCTTCTTTATGCTCTTTGCAAAACACATCGGCCTCCTCATGGCACTGAAGTCATATCATAGAATGCAATATATTTGATGGCGTATCTGTCATTGAGGTATGGGTTTGGTTAGGCAAATGTGACTAGGGTTTTTATACAGATCAGAGCTCTGTTGACCAAAATATGGCTTGCTGTTTGAGGGGGAGTAGCTGAAAAACATCAAAGAATACACTTTAAGTCATACTGTGGTGTGGATGTGCTACTTCTTACACAATGGGACAGACAAGTCTGGTCTTCAGATTAGCTTGTTTTATTCTGAATGCACAGCAGGTTAATGCTTATTACCCAGCTGTCCCCATGGAAGGTTACATGCAGCTGAAACAGTGATAAGGGTAGGGGTTTTTCTCCCATGAGAAACACAGCCTATTCCGAGCCTAATTTTTCAAGTTTCTTAGGAAACTTGTCTTCATGGGAACCACACGATTGTGTCCAATAGAGGTTTGGAACATTTTTTTCTTTCTGAATTTTGGTTGTCAGGACAGTGCTAACTCTCTTATTTGATATTTAAAAGCATCACTTTATTCATACAGCCATTAGATCCTTCCATCATCATTGACCTGATTCAGCATAGTTTGTACTGGATTGCACCTTGGGACAGTATAACCATAAAGATGGGGAGTAGCCCTTTAGGATTCTTCAAGAGCCAAATGATTTATTTTATAATCATTAACATTCCATGTGAATCTGGAGATGTGTTTATCAAGTAATTCTCTTTCATGGGGATTGCTTGTTGAACATATTTGCACAGAAACAGGATTCTTGGGAGAATGTTAATTTTTATTGTTTCTATTCTAACTACAAAGATAAGCACAGAAAATCCCATCTATTTAAATCATCTGTTACTTTTTGAAATAATTTCCTGTTATTTTCTCTAAATAAGCCTTTTAAAGCAGGTGTTGTGCATGTTCTTGGGTACTAGCGTCTCTCCGTTCTGAGGCAATTTATTCATAAATGCATTCACCTACTTCTGGTGAGAGCAGGAGGAATAAAGCTGCAGACACGCAATGGGTCCTGGGTGAGAGGAAGAGGATGAGTGGTGGTGCTCAGTGTACCCTGTTCTTTGACATAACACATGAACATCTTCCATCCCCACCACAAAAAGTAGAGGGCAGAAGAAGCATCAATGCTGTGCAGGTGCTGTTGCACTGCCTGTATTTGTGAGGAGGTAGGTAGAATTTGATCTTGCACCTCCTCTGCTCCCTGTATCTAAATCAAAGCATTTAGATCATTTTATGCTTTCACTTTTTCACATATTGCCTCCAGTAATGTCAACTAGGAGGGAGGAGAAAAAAAAGCAAACTTATCATGTGCCTGTATTTAATCTTAAGCACCTCAGATTGTATCCACTGATCCTAAAATAAACTTTCTAGTTATGGCATTTGGCTTTCAACCAAAGTGGGTTTTTTTCTTTTGCCTGAAATAAACAAAGATTAATTTATTTGATCAAAGTCCTTTGGCGCCTTTGTCTGGAAGAACACCGAATATGTTTGCTGGTTTTTTTCCTGCCAATAACTTCCACAAGACAGGAGATTTTTGAGGGAAAGGAGGCAAACTAACAAATGATATAGATGACACAAGATGACCTGACAGGTTCTCCCCTGCCAAAGCCCATGAAACCTGGTAAAGGTCTCAGGGTGCAGCTGAATTTCATGCCCTGTAGTAATTTCTTTTCACAAAACAGCCTGAAGCCTGTGCTTCCTCATGCTCCCTCGTATTGGTAATTGTGCTACTTTGATGAAGGTAGTATGGATATGTTTGCCGTATTAGGAAAGCATGTTAGGGGGCACAGCATCCTTTTTCTGCTGTACACTCTAATGACACTGTTCTGGTGTGTCGCCTCTCCAGTAACACTGGGTTTTGCAACTTCAAGGAGGCACTTAACTATAGGCCACTCAGTATTATGAAACCTCTAGGTTCACTTTCTTCCTTGGTTTTTAGGATGTCTTATATCTCAGTGCTAATGTTTTATGGACCTTTTGATTGAGAGGGAAAAAAATATTTTTTCTAACTATATGCTAATTAACAGGACTCAAAAACCTTCATTATGATTTTTTCTTAATGTTTAGAAGCACACACTATCCTGTCCCTCCATACTTTCATTGTTTGCCTGAAAAATTCACAGTCTGCAGTTTTAGATGCCTTTGGGCTAGAAACAGGAAACATCTGGCCAGCTGCAGTGCGAGGGGTGATACCACTTACAGCAAGTTGCTTGCAGCAGCAATGGTTCCTTCTAGGTCTCTTTCAGACTGAATGGGGACTATGTATGTGCTTAACTGGCTTAACCACCCAAAGCAGCCTCCTGCCATTGCCTTGTCGAGGACAATAGTGCAAATTTCAAAAAGAATGAGAAAGGTGATATTTGAGCACAATGAATGAAGCTGGTTGATAACAATTTTGTTTTCATGCTGCCGTGGCTGACTAGATGACATTCAAAATCCCTATCTTGGAAATATGACTTCTTTGGCTGGCTGGACTTCCTTGTGTTTATTTGAGTAGTATCTCATGCATACTTTCTAAACATGACTAAAAGTTGGCTCAGCAGTTGTCTTAGTTCTTTTGTGTTTTCCATCATTATCAATGAAAGCATTTATTATGGTTCTGATCCCCTTTATTGTAAATATAAATAAAATCTGACAAAATTGTAAGTAAATCCTTTAGTGCTGGAAGCTGATAGAATAGGGCAAAAAGTAATTTTATGCATTGAAAATCTCATTAAGCAGCTTCATGTAAATAAAAGAAGTTGGCATCAGAGCCCATGATGTATGCAGTTCATCGTTTTGTCATTGCAACAACTCAGCCCGGTCTGTTCGTGCTGCTTATGTGAGCCATGTTCTCCTTTATGGGATCTGTGTTAGTCTACCTACACAACACAAAGGTCAATGGGATCTGAGGGAAAAATTCCCTGCTTTTCTCATATGTGATCAGAAACTTAACACAGACCAGCTGAAACAGCATAATTTTCTGAATTGGCTTTTTCCTGATGTGTAGCAGTGTCCCCTAGGGGCTACAAGGACAAGCAAGGGAAGACTTAGTAAGGTCATTTAGGACTCATATAAACCATTATCTAAAGTGCATGAAGCATTGCTTATAACTAAATTGTATTTCACAGAATAAGCAAACACACAATCCCTTCAAGATGCAATTGCAAGGCATTGGCTCCTCTTCTCAGAACACTTCAGTTTCTAAATTTAACAGCAGAGAACATCCTCAAGGTATGAAGGGGAGATAATCACATGAAGTGGGGGATTTGAAAAGGCCAGAAGCAGCACTTGCTAATTCCCCTACATTAAATGCAGAGAAGCCTTTATAGCTTTGTGACTCCTTCAGCTTTATGGAAGTACTAATATTCCTGCTCTTTTTTGGGGCCAGAGATAGGTAATTTTGATTAATCATTGGCTGGCACTAAGGATGTCTAATCACTGCATTTTATGTGCTTGATTCTGAAAGTTTTAACATCAGTCAATCCTTCAGAATGTTTGATAATTTTTTTTTTCAAAAATTATATCTTACTATAAAAAGGGATGTGATTTCCTGCTTAAGCTATACTATGAACTCCTATCAATTTTGCATTTCTATGATATGCCAGTTATGATTAATATTATATAAAGGAATTGTTTTGTTCCTTGTAATAATTTGCATAAGTACATACCCAAATAGCTTAGTAATAAAAATAGACAATTTTTAACGAAATAGAAGTTAGTAATATAGGTAAATAGATGTAAATTATCTACATAAGAATTTAATAATTCTTTTTAAATAATAAATATGCATCGTATTCACATGTGCACATTGAACAGTACAGTACCATGGTGTGATATCAGAAAGGGAGAAAACCATCTCACTTGTGGCTCTGACTCTCAAGCAAGAACAGCATAGCTTGGTACTACTCAGAAACTATTGCCTCCACCTGATCTTTCCACCTGCAGGGGACAGACACCTGAGATGCTTGTGCAGATGTTCCCGAAGCACTGTAGTTAACAGGATAGTGTTTTAACATAAATTGAAGCCAGTGGTGCTTCATCCTAAAAAGATGTCGTGCAACTCTCCCCAATTCCTCAGCTGAGTCATTAGTGGCTCAGCAGTCTGTGTATGGAGGCTGAGACAGGTGACTATGGCAATAACCTGAACACCCCTCTGAAACTGTGCCATTTCTGAGACAGCTCTAGTCATGCTATCTGACGTTATGGCTAAAATCCGAGGAAACATGAAAGGCAAACATTAAGACTTGGGTTTTTCTCCTTTGCAGCAGCTCAGAAACCCTCAGTTATCTCTAGATAGAGAAAATAATTAAAGCAGTGATAGACTGAAGTTCTTTCACAATATCTCTGACTACCACTTTTAATAGCTCTTGATCCAGATTGGGATACCCTTTGGATTTCAGTATCTCCTCCTTCTTAACGATAATCCTTTTTTAAATCATGCAGCTTCCATTATTGCTTGGCCCGTGTACACATGCTGTTGCTGGGTTTGCCCTTTGTTTTGTGTATGGCTAGAAGAGATAATCTCTTGGCTATTAACACCTCATTTAGGTCTGTTGGGAAATCACCTAACTAGCTATTATCCATAGAACTCATTAGGGAATTAGCTATTCAGGTGTGAGCGAAGACAGTTTTGTTATGTAGTAAAATCTAAAAATCTACTATTATGGGGTGCAGTCTGTTCTTGAAAATAAATTTCTGACAATACAGACAAAATAAAAATATAAAAACTCTACTCATACACTTTTAGGAATTAACATTTTGTATAAATTGCTTTTTTGGTACTTCGGTAAGCTAATTCCTCTACCATGTTCAAATGACTAGATGAGATGAGGAAAGAGTGTCAGTAATTTAACATCATTAATTAAGAAGCACTAGACTGAGTTTGGCAAAATACCACTGGTATTTTGTCACATGATTTGAGCTAGAAGTTGCACACTTATCAACCAGTTGAAAGCGAACAACCAGTTGTAAGATTGGTTTAAAATTTGCCTACAAAAGGTATTTGGAATTCATCTCATTCTATGTGTATGGATATTTTCGCTCAAAAATGACCATTATGACATACACTGTAATTAAGGGAAAGGCTATTAGAAACTGACTGTGCATTCTGCAAAATGCATAAAAAAAATTTCTAAGGCCTCCATGACTGTTGCCAGACCCATTTCATAAGTTTGTTTTCCACATGTTCAAGGTGCAAAGGAGGGGAAAGATCCAGTAGATGGACTTTATGATTCCATTAGCTCTATTATTTTTCACCACTTTGCATAAATGCAGTTTTTATGTTTTGACAGAATGGAAGAAAACACATGAACCTGTATTTTCTGACAAAATACATTTTTTTTGTTTGCAATCTAAAGCCATAATAATCATTCAGCCAGAGCCAGCTCAGGATAAAAGGCTCATTAAAAGCTTCAGGTATGAAAACTCTCCTGTGTAAGACAGTTCTTGCTGAGAAAAACCTAGCGTAGCTCCTAATAGTTCTGCTGTGCTATCAGACATTTCTCTTTTACTCAACATGCCTTGTGGCCTCCTAAAGCCTGTGCGGACCCAAGTTTGTGGGGTGATTGTCACACTTGCAGCAAGTTTAGCCACAGAATGTGGGACTGCGGTAATTGGTTAAGTCAGCCTAGAATGTCCATTCTCTTGTTGGCAGACACCATTGGCCTAATGTTCAAGTAGCAGCACAAAGGTACATGTTAATCTTTTATTTGCTCAGTCATCACAATTTCATCAATTAATATGTAAAGCAGGCCCTACCAGCCATGCCTGGAGTTCACCACAGTATTTTCTCCCACTAGAAAACTATGACTACAAAAGTTGCTATTGTTTGGCTTCGTACAGTTGCAACTACAGTTCTTATGTATTTCTGGTAGCAATAAGCCTTGCGTCCAAATACGTTTATGTTCTAGGAGGGAGCAATTGTAAGAATTTCAAGATAGAATCTCCGCAACAGTTGTGAAAGAGGAAGTTGAAACTAATGTTCTTTCCAAATTTTTGCCCTTTCACTATAATGCTTCTCCTGGTTCTGTGTGGGCCATGTCTACCTTTATTTAATTCAACTTGCCCTGGGAACTCGTCATACACAGAGATAAAAGAGACATATATCCCAGCTGAGCAAATAAAAAGGAGCAGAAAGATTAATTCAGTTACTAGGAACTTCATCTGACCCAGAAGAGCCAGATTTAGTAGAAAATTTTGTGGTCTCTTAAGATCAGAGAAGGTGGGATGAGAAAATGTTTTGATGCTACACTGTGATTCGAGTATTATTTTGACTGAAATATCGAGAAATACTCCAACACAAATGTTTTCAAGTATCCATGGTACGTCTGCCTTTCCACATCAGGCCACATTTGAAGTTCAAGACTTTAACATTGAAGAACACTCAAGAACAGAGTAATGCTGTATTTGAGAGTGTGTTACAGAGACTGCTGTAGGAATCAGGGCTGTGCGTAGGTCCCAAGACTGATCTTCTCATTCCTGCCATTTCAAGGTAAAGGGAATGATCCAGGGACTCTTGTCTTGTAGATGTAAATCTCCAAATGGTTTAATAACAGATTCTGTGTGGATTTCTACTCCTTTTCAGATTAACGAGATAACGCTTGTATCTTCAATGCGAGAAGCAAGATCAGCCAGCTCCACCTAAGAGTAGTGAGCTGACTGCACGAGTGCTCCACCTCTATTCCCCTTTACAGTAGTGTTGGAAAAAGTATTTTAGCCGCTGACCTAAGGCCATCAATGCATTCAAGCACTGGTCTTGGGTGAAGCTGGCAACCTCAGCTTCTCACCTGTCACATCCTAGGTGAGACCAGTACCTCTGTGTCTCTCCTGCCAGGAAAGAGAGGCACAGAAGCTGACATCCCTCAGACCTGGTGATATGTGAGTGCTCCTTCTCCTCTTGGTCTCTGTGAAGAGATGAACAATTCAGCTTAAAGTCGTAGTGTTCTGGACTGAGACAGAGGGAAGCACTCAGTCCTGTGCTCTGAGTACAGAACTAAGTACCAGGGGCGGTGATTAACAGCAGCAAAGCTGTGCGTTCCACTGTTACTCATAGGACAAAAGTGCTACATTTGAAGTTAACATGCCTGAATTTGCACTGAAAGGGAGAGGAGCAGAAAGAGCAGCACACACAGTTGAAATCAGCTGAGAGGCAGTTTAAGAAACTACTAACCCTTAGTTGCAGCTTGCCTTCTGACACTGGTGCCTGGCTGCAGCAGCATGAATTGGCTTTAACAGATGTTTGTACCTCAAGTGTGAGAGTGCATTTGGTGTGCCCACAGGCATACTGTGAATAAGCTGGAGACTGTGACCACAGCTGCCTGCCTGTGCAAGCGTAGCTGCAGATTCTCCATATCGCAGCCTTCTAGAGCATGCAGTGCTCCTCACGACCGAACTGTCTTGTAACTCCAGCATGTGCTTACTGGATGTTGCTGTTTCAACTCCCAGCTTTCTTTCCAAGGAGAAAAGCAAAAGGAGGATAGAAAATATAAAGTAACAAAATTGGAAAGGCCCAGAGAGGAAATATGTCAATAAACAAATTCATCCTCTGAAAGACTACCTGTGCTATTGAAAACTTTCCTAGGAGGAAGAGAGAAGATCTTATTAATGGCCAGAAATTATTTCACATGGCAGAGGGACCAAAGAGGAACATTGTAGGTATTTTGACTCACTCCTTTTATGCTTTAGCACTGAACAAGGAGTCAGACATGAGTTGTGTTCTGCCAGTTTGTGTTCTGCCAGTTTGTGAAATCTAAACAAAAAAAACCACTTCAAAACCAAGTAATAACCTATGGACAATCTGCCAGATTCCTGCCTCTAAGCAGCTATATATGAATTTAAGACACAAATTAGAAATTAAAGATTTGTAATTTTTTCATGATAAGCTAAAGAAATAGCAGAAGAGTGGGACAAAAAGGACAACTTTAAACTGAGAGGAGTCATATTATTAGCAAAAGTGGAAAATGGTTGCTACAGATTCCAGTGGTATTTTGGCATGCAGATTTTTATAACCTGCATACCACTTTGAAAGCTTCAAAACCATAGTGTAATGAAGAGTCTGATGAAATAATCAACTGGTATACATTGCCAAACTACACAGAGTGATTGACCTGAAGTTTTTGAGTCTTAGCAACAAACTAATATATGGTATGTAAATGATTGGGAAACTGAGTGCAGACGTTTTACTGTGAACACTTAGCCCACAGCAGCTTTTAAAACTAGTGGTTAGTGCAGAGATGGCACAAGTAACTCTCCAAATAGAACAGAAAAAGCATGAAAGTTACAGGGGGAAAAAAAACCATCTGTGGAAAAACAACTGTGCAAACATAGGACAAAAGAGACGAATCATAGATTCGTAGAATCATTTAGGTTGGAAAAGACCCTTAAGAACATTGAGTCTAACTGTTAACCTAACACTGCCAAGTCCAACACTAAGCCATGACCCTAAGTAAATGCCACATCTACAGGTCTTTTAAATACCTCTGGCCATGGTGACTCCACCACTTCCTTATGCAGCCTCTTCCAGTGCTTGACAACCCTTTTGATGAAGAAATTTTTCCTAATATCCAGTCTAAACCTCCCCTGAAATAGAAAGTAGATCAAGACCTGTGTCCACTATGGAGAAAAATGTAATTGGAAAAATCCTACAAATGACATTGTATTCAATAACTATCCCAAGAAAAAATAAAGACAAGAAGATACTGAAACTAGAAGAAAAAAAAATCAGTAACTCAGAACACAAAATTTTGGATGTCTGTGGCATAAATGTAGTACAGAAATGTGAAAGTAAATGATTTGTAAAAGTCAGTTAAGGACTAGATTCAAAGATAGAATTTAAGAAATTGAATAGTAAATAGCAATTAGGAGTACAAGGTTATCATCTACAGACATTTTATTTGGCCTTTGCAACTTCAATTTCTTTTCATACACGCAGAGCTAACTTAAAGCTGTGTAATGGCATGGTCTTACAGCCATTATGTAACTTTTAAATAGAAATGTAGAAAAATATGTGGTGAAAATTTAGGTTAGCACTGGAAACACAAAATCCACTGCTTTCAGCTAAACCAAATGGATTTAAGAACCTAGTGACATTAATCTTAGGGCAAATGATTTGTATGGTATCACAGAATGACTGAATGGTTGGAAGGCACCTCTTGTCGAACACGCTTGCTCAAGCAGGGCCACCTAGTGCACGTTGCTTAGGACCATGTTCAGATGGCTTTTGGATATCCCCAGTGATGGAGACTCCACAACCTCTTCCAGCACCCTGTGCCAGTGCTTAGTCACCGTGTTCCAGGTGTGGCCTCACCAGGACTCAGTAGAGGGGAAGGATCACCTCCCTTGACCTTCAGGCAACAGTTACACTAATGCAGCCCAGGGTACCATTAGCCTTCTTTTCTGCAAGGGCATTTTGCTGGCTCATGTTCAAGTTGATTGTCCTTTTCTGAAAGGCTCTTTTCCATCTGGTTTGTCCCTATCGTGTAGAGGTGCCTGGGGTTGTTCCTTCCCAGGTGCAGGACTTTGCACTTTCCCTTGTTGAACTTCATCAGGTTCCTGTCAATTGATTTCTCCAGCCTGTCCAGGTCTCTCTGGATGGCAGCATGACTCTCTGGCTTATCAGTTCCTCTTCCCAATTTTGTATCATCTGCAAACTTGCTTGTGTATAAGCACAACAAAACCAAAAATATCAGCAGTATGTTATGCAATTCTTGTGGCAAAGTATTATTGAAATGTTCTTTAAGAACCAGAATACCTTTCAAATTAGTTGCACGTGGAAGTAGACAAACTCAGCCATTTCAGTACAAGCCTCTTCCTCTTGAAGTAGCCATGTACTAACAAAAAACCATAGTTGGTTCAGCAGCACGGTGACCATTTAGATGTGAAACAAAAAAACTTTGAGCATGTCTTAATGAAGCACCAAAGCCAACTGACTGCCAGATGCCTGAAGTTTAAGAACTACCTGTTGTCCATATGGGTTTCAAGGTAAAATACCATCAGTTTCTACTTGGTCAGGAAACCACTACCTCACTGCATTTAGGCACCAGGGTGGATACAAAGACGGCTGAGATTGCTACATAGTATCCATTTTGCAAGGAAGAATTTTGATAATGTTTGATAATATTGTTAAAAAAATGTTAACAGGAGTAACATGGACTAAATATCTGACTGATGACCATTTGGAGTAAGGAGGTGGAGACAGTATCGCAGAAATAATGGTATGTTCCCCTCATAGTCTCATTGGCCTTCTTAAAACTATATTCATTACAATATATGTATTACAACATCATCGGTATTACAATATATGCATTATTTGCTGTCCTCCTATGGACTATGCCATGAACTCTAAAGGCTACAAGCTGGCTACAACTGAATATACTAGATCAGTTATATACGCATAGAAGAAGCATTATATCTGTAAACTGTCACAATGTCTCTTAACTATCTCAAATATGTGTCTCTTTAGGGTGACTACTGAAGAAAGCTAGAGGATAAGCATGGTTGGCATGGTTAGATGTTGACATCTTTCAGGCATTGGCTGTATCAAACAACATTCTCCCTTTTTTTGTGTGGTATTATGTGAATAGAGGGTACATATAAGAATAATGGGGGACTTTTCTGCTAGCAAAGGGACAGGTGGTAACTGTCACTTATTGTCACAATTGCCAGTGGAGGCAAAAATACACCCAAGGTGAAAAAGAAAGTTTTGCTGTAACAGTCATATTTTGAAGAGTTCAATAGTTTCCTTAAAGGCAGCTATTTCTACTCTTTAAGTAGAAAGTGACCATAAGCTAATAGCAAAGCTACTGCTATTAGCCTAAAATTCTGTCGCTACACATTATGGTTCATATTAACGTAATTTTTTTTAAAGGTATATGTACAAAGAGGATTTCCCCACCTCAAAATTGTGCTGCATACAAAGTACGGAAACTGCACAGGAAAGCGAGCTTTTAGTCAGAGAGAAGCACACAAAACTATAGAAACACACTAAATGTTAGCCAGCTCAGGTTGTGCACTAATTTCAAATCTCCAGGGCTGAGAAGAATCTGGTTACAATCTGTTCAGGATGTAGATTGACAGTAAAAACCAAGGTGGTAAAAAGTCTGTAGATCAGTTGGACACCCCCCAAAACTTCTAGGTAACCTCATACTCTGTTCATGATCTGTAGAAGCTGCTGAGTGGTCATTTATAACAAAAAAAGAGAAACTCTGAAACAGAAAGCTGCATCCAGAAAACAAAAAATTTACTGTCCATTGACTAAACACAACCCCGGATTTAAGACTGTAATGCATGTGGGAACGTAATGCAAGCAGCAAACAAGACTTTACACAACACTTTTTGTAGTTTGTAGAAAAGAAAGGGTTTCTCTGCTAGCCTACACTTTTCTGTAGATTACTTTTTGTTCACTTCATGGGAGATAAACACAGGTCTAAATACTCATAAAAATCAGTGAAGGGTTTGAAAAGGTTTGATATTGCAAACCAATGTTTTCAGGCAGGGGTACCCAGTATATCTGCGATGAATTTATGCAATTTATGTTGTCAATTTGTGGACTGTATTTTTTTCTCCTGGAAAGGTGAGTACTGAATTTTCTATGCCAGTGTTGTGCTGAAAAGTAGAAACGGCAAATGATATTATCCTGATGCAAGGAGAAAAGCAGAGATATTCTTGAATGTAGTGAGCTTGCTTCACATGTTTGCCATATGCTGTTGCTGCTCTACAGTTTCATTTTTCACTTGTGTAATAAACTTATTAGAAATGTGCTTACCCTTTTCACTCAGCTACACAAGAAAAACACAATTCAGCTATGTTACTGCATCATGATGACACTACCAGTCTATCAATAAAGTTGAGTTGGCTGTTATAATCACTAATGCTACAGAAGGAGATTGCAAAAGGGAAATAAAATGTATGAGCAGTTATGCCTGAATTAAGATACAGTTCCACAGAAGGTTTTATTGTGTCTTGTTGTAGTGTTTGATGTGAAGATGTGGCCTGTGGTCCCAAAATTATCACAGTCAGCAATGATGAGAGAAATAATCAAGAAAAACAAATCAGTCAAGAGTCAAAGCCTGTAACAACTAACAAACTAAGCCTCTGAAAACTAAAAACTTGATAGTTTAAAGATCAGACTAATTCTGTATGATGAATAATAGCACATTGTATGTATTAAACAAACCCATCTAAATACAAAGGCCATGGAGGATGAATATTCAAGCATATTCTTTCAATATTCAAGCGCAGACAGACTGGAGAGGGTCCAAAGGAGGGCCACAAAGATGATAAAAGGGCTGGTGAACCTGCCCTGCAAGGAAAGACTAAAAGAGCCATGTCTCTTCTCTCTGGAGAAGGCGCAGAGGGGGCAGGGCTGAGGCCCCCCTGAAATGGGGGGGGGGGCCTCATTACAGTATTCCAGTACTTAAGGGGTGGCTACAAAGAGGATGGAGGCTCTCTCTTCACAAGGAGCCACACAGAGAAGACAAGGAACAAAGGGTACAAGTTGCATCAGGAGAGGTTTCAACTCAATATAAGAAATCAATTTTTTACTGTAAGAACAATTATTCACTAGAACAGTCTCCCTGGGGATGTGGAAGAGTCCCCATCACTGGAGGTTTTCAAGATGCAATTGGACAGGGTGCTAGATAATTTCATCTAGGCTCTCTTTCCCATGAAAAGTTGGACCAGATGGTCTTTCGAGGTGCCTTCCAACCTGGACTGTTCTATGAATTTATGATTCTATGATAATATTGCAAATGCAATAGGCCTGTGTACAAAGGAAAAGAAAAAAACCTGGAAGTGGAGCATAGTGTAATGTACATTTGATGAAATTTTGTTAGTAGGACAAAAGAAGAATGTGGTTAAGGAGTGGGTAAATAATCTGACACTGGACCTTCAAAATACTACATCATGAGGTCAGTCGGCATTGGGAGAATTGCCTTTTGTTACATGAAATCTGTTGACCTGTTTAGAAACATAAGTTGTCTACAAGGTATAAATAAGAGACCAGGCATTGTAAGGTATGAAAGAACAATCCTTGTAAAGGAAAAAGGAAAATTATTTTTTTTCCAGGCCAGTTAACATATATCTAATAACATTTAAACAAGAATTAAATGTAATGAAAGAATCTGAAGTATATATGCAAGTTATGATAATCATATTTAATTTTGTTATCTTGTGTAAATATGACAGAAGGCAAGTGAAGAGTAATAGTTTTCAGTGGAGGTAAATGCCAGGTCTGGAATGCAAAGCAGGTTCACAGATCACTAGTTAGAGAATGGTATCCCAGGACAGGGAAGTAAAAGCTTCAATGTTGCATTGCCTGTGCTTGCACCTGCTTTTAACGCTTGAACGTTGAGAAGGAATATTTTTGTAGCAGGTCATAGCTCAATCACCATTTGAAATTATCACTTGCTATTGAAAAGATAAATTAGGAATCTAGTTTACTTTATTCAGTAGAAAATTACAACTGTAGAGCCAATAATTGCACCATAATAGACAAGAGAGGGGAATGCAGGGAGAGAATGTGATTGCTACATGCAGGAAACTTACTCAAAACAAAAGTTTGATTTTGCAGAATACAGTCTAGTACAGAGTGTTTTCCAAGTACCAGCTAAGTTATGTTAACTTTTTCTATCCTGAGGTTTCTGATCTTTCTACCAGCACCTTCTAGAAGAGATAACATTGTGTAAGCTCCCTTCTCTTCACCTACATAATTTGGTTAATAACATATTAGTTTTAAAATAAGCAATGTGTTTCAGCATGCTTATTATCTACTACTTGTAAAATGGCTCAAGACAAGAAACAAATGGCCCAAGCAAGAAACAGTTGCTTGCTAATAACTTTCTTCTGTATGTTTTAAACAACTGCTAAGAAAACAACAAGCCTGAGGGCCCTATAATTAGAGCATTTTTTATTTTTTTTTTTTTTAATAAAATAGTGTATGTCTTTATATTGGCAAGATATCCTAGCTTGCTGCAATTCACTCCAAAGCACAGAAAAAAATCTACATTTTCACCAAACAAAGCCTGACACTATGAATAACTCTTGTGCTGGTTCTTCATATGGGAGCGATTTTTTTACCCACAGATGATGACTTTAAGTGCATAAGTGTTCTTAACTGCTGAAAATCATCTAAGACAGAAATGGGCTTGTGGTTCCTCATAGGGAGAATTCTGACCTTGTCCCAGGTGATGCTCCAAATGCTCTCTCCTAGTTTGTTCTAAACCTGCATCTTTGATCTCTTTGGACCCAAATTAGGGAGTATGTCTGGCTAACAGTGTATTTGAATGGTTTTCCCATTGCAAAGCACTGTTTCATACTTAGCAACTTGGATACAGTGCTATTCTTCCAATTCTTTTCAGCTGTATGAACATAAGGCACACAACAGACTTAGTGATGAGCATAAACTACTGTGTCTGTGATAGAAACCATACCATTCAGCTAAACTAATTCTACAAGGAGTTGCCTGTAGACTTTCATAAAGTCTGAGTCACCATTGCATTAATGGCAGAGTCAACAATAAGACAGTTTCAGTCCATGTTCCTTGCCATTTTTCACTTTGTGTATAACATATTTCTGAAGACAATACTTGCAGCTGGTGATATCTCCTAGTGATCAGCACCAACAACACAACAGGGAGTACTTTGTTTTAAGATATCAATTATTTGTTTTTATTTAAAGCCATAACTTGTGCATCATGCTGGAAACTATTCAGAATTTTATTCCCACGGTTATTATAACTCTCTTCAAAGAAACCTGCATAATTCTGTCAGTTTTAACATGCTGAATATTCCACATTGAAATTCAAACATATAAATGGCCAGAAATCAGAATCTTCTTAAAAGAACTTTTAGTGGACAACTGCCTTCTTTAAATTTCAAGATCATACTCTGTTTAGTATACCAAATTCTATGTTTATAATGGAATGAGAGCTAACCATCCACCTTTGTATGCCCACCGTTTTTATTCAGCTAATTCTACTTATCTTCATCAATCAATCAGAGCAGAGCAACAATATAGCCTTATGCCCTTTAGTGTATCTGCACTTCAGGGAATATGGCTACAGTAGCATGCTCCTGAAGAGCAAGGCTAAGCACAAGGATTAGGCAACTTTGGTGTTTGCTGTTAGGAAACTTGCAGGCAGATCATTCCCAAAGGATACTGTTTTCCCCGGGAAAGTCAGGAAGCCTTCCTATAACTGGGCAACGTTATTCAGCTGGAAGGCAACTAAGCACCACACAGCCGTTCGTTCACTCCCCCCGGTGGGATGGGGAAGAGAATCAGAAGAGTTAAAGTGAGAAAACTGGTGTGTTGGGATAAAGACAATTTAATAGGTAAAGCAAAAGCAGTGCCCGCAAGCAAAGCAAGACAAGAAATTAATTCACTCCTTCCCATTGACAGGCAGGTGTTCAGCTGTCACCAGGAAAGCAGGGCTCCATCATGTATACCATCACTGGAGGTGTTCAAAAAAACGTGTAGACGTAGCACTTCAGGACATGGTTTACTGGGCATGGTGGTGTTGTGGTTGGACTTGATGATCTTATAGTCTTTTCCAACTTCAATGATTCTGTGATTCTGAAATGGTTACTTGGGAAGACACGCCATCACTCCAAATGTACCTCCATTCCTTCTTCTTCCCCCAGCTTTATATACTGAGAATGACATCATATGGTATGGAATATCCCTTTGGTCAGTTGGGGTCAGCTGTCCCGGCTGTGTCACCTCCCAACTTCTTGTGCACCCCCAGCCTACTCGCTGGTGGGGTGGTGTGAGGAGCAGAAAAGGCCTTGACTCTGTGTAAGCACTGCTCAGCAATAACGAAAACCTCCCTGTATTATCAACATTCTTTTCAGCACACGTTCAAAACACAGCCTTATACTAGCCATTATGAAGAAAATTAACTCCATCCCAGCTGAAACCGGGACAAAGGTGAACATGGAAATAGTTTCCTGATCAGTTGGCTCAGTTGTAGAGCTGAAGTCAAAGGTAATGAGGGTCACTGTGCTGAAAGGCAAACTCTCTCAGATCAATAAAGTTTCTTCCTCTGGTTTTAATAAATAAAAAAATACCCATTCTTTCTACAAATGGTGAACAAGCTTAGCCTGCTTTCATGGAAACTCTCAAGAGTTTTATCAGAATTCAAGATTAATCGCAGTCTGTAAGCTGGGGTGATTCCACCATATGTTCATTTGTTGGCTGAAGCCAGGTTCACCACATACTGTGGTGACCACACTCCAGCTGGTTAGATAACACTTGCCTGTTGACTACAGAAACTAAAACATCTGTCTAGTGTAAAATTTGTAGAAAATTATTTTGCCCCATTGATGACTTCTTATGTGCTGCACTGGTCTGGTGAATCATGAAATCATCCAAACATCACAGACCTGCAGTGTTATCTGACAGGAGGAAGGAACATCTAAGCACTTCACATCTCAAAAGTCAATACGGTTCTGGTGAATAGTTGGACTTTAAAGAGAACTTTCTAAGCGTAGGCCAGAAAAGCTTGATCCTTTTGCTTGCATGTTAGATAGTAATGCCTATAAGAAGGTAAACACCTTGTAGCAACAGGAAATGTTGACCAGTAGACGAATTTTTATTTGTCGCATGGTTATAACTCCTAAATTTTGGTATATTTGCTATTTGTTTCTGGTTTATGATTATATATTTTCATTTTGATGTTCATACATTTTACAGTTACTTCTTGTTTGGGCTACACAAAAATGAAGCAACAAAGCATAAATGAGTGTAAATTTGCATGGGATAATCATGCCTCTTCAATGTTGCTAAATTTGGCTATACTGAAATTATGAGGTCTGAACAATCATCTCATGACATTTAAATTAAATTATATTGCTATTATAAAATATGTGCCATGTGGGATAATTGGTACATGTTTCGTCAAAGTTTTGAGTTTGCTAAAGCGAAAGCTGAGCCTTTCAGTATTGTGCCAGGAAAAATAATAGGTAACTTTAACACCATTTTTTATGTCTGTTTTTTACGTTACACTCTCTGGATTCATTATTTTTTAGGACACTACATCCAGATATCTGTCGATGAGTAGCAGCTTCCAAAATATCGGGAAATTTGCAGCAACTCAATCATTTGCTTCCCCTGTCAAAAATCCCAAAACAGATAAGACCCAAGCTGCTTAAATTCTGAACTGAAATGACATTCACATGCATGTCTGCTTGTTTTCAAGCACTTTCTGCCCCAAGATCCCTCAAATCAATCAGTGTCTCTACTTAGTTTAGGATGGCCAGTTGCTCAAGCTCAGAAATGTTCCACTGATTAGGTGGAATATCATCTCTCTGTGGAGAAAGAACAAGGGGACACCAAAATCTCTAAAGGTACCTTATCTGTTAAATGTATTCAGGACAATCTGTTATACACAGGCTTCTGGACACTGAGTACAGCAATCATCACCACTTTCAGAGCTGGAAGAGGAGGCTGGGTTCTTCTGTTTTTCTACAATAATCTAGCTAGAGCCCTCGGGTAGGAAACCTGTCTCTCTGTCATCTTCATGTGGGAGGGTAAGGAAGGAACTGACCTCCGAATGTCTGAGTCTCTGAAGTGTTTTGAACACCAGCCTCTGGGCTGGACTACTCCCATTAAGCTGAGGCACTCGGCAGAAAGGCATACATGAATCTTGGGATTCAGTGAAAAATGAGCAAAGATTCCTGACTCTATGCCCTTTATCTAGGTAGTCCTCAGGCACTGGATTTCTGGGATTTGGCACACAGTACCACTGCTCTTTACTCAAGATTTTGTTACAAGACTGCAAAATTTTCCCTAGAAGAGGAACCAGCATCTCTGTTACTCTTTCCACCAGGCTACAGTGTCAGATGCTTTCTTACTTCCCTTATGCTTATTGCACTGCCACCTTCTTCCACACCAGGTCTAAAGAGACTCTCTGCAGGGAGTGCATTTATTTAGCCTCACCTTGCTCTGCTTCTGTCCAATGTCAAAGTTGCATTAGCTTTCATGTGTATTAGCTAAACATTAAATCAGTTTTCAAAGTTATGTTTGAGAGAATTATGTTTAGCTTAAGCAGAATGAACCCTTTATTGGTATATGAGAGAGCAGAGAGAAAAGAAATAAATCAAAAGGGTTATAAATTCCTACCATCCCTAAATGAGTAGTGTGAAAAGAAAGCATTTCCAGATTGACATTAACCTTGAATTAACAGAGTCTCACCTAGAAGATTTTTTCTGGAAATATGCTGTGTTATCTTCTGGGTTCAAAGACAAGAAGGTCTCCAAGCTAGAAACTGAGTTTTAGCATATGCATATCCCCAAATAAATATCTGAAACACATCCAGATTAGTGTCTCAAGAAAAAAACCCCTCTGCGTGGAAACTTACTGGCAACTTGGTGTTGAAGTTCATGCTTACATACTTACATACTTCCATTAACAAAGTTCACGTTTTGCCATATAAAAAATGTAGCCACCTTTTAAAATATTGTCATGTTTTCCTGTTGCAAATGCATGAATTGAAACAGTAATGTTTTGTCTCCCAAAAGCCCAAGTTTGCAGCAAGATTGCATAATCTGTAACAGTAAGGGGCAATATGACACCTCACTGCATCAAGCCATTTCAGGGAAATACTGTATCTTTGTCAGGCATCCTACTGTCATAGAATTGTAGAATAGTTTGGTCGGAAGGGACCTTTAAAGGTCATCTAGTCCAAACCCCCTGCAATGAGCAGGGACATCTTCAACTAGATCAGGTTGCTCAGAGTCCCATCCAGCCTGACCTAGAATGTTTCCAGGGATGGGGCATCTACCACCTCCCTGGGCAATCTGTTCCAGGCTTTCACCATCCTCATTGCAAAAAATGTCTTCTTTATATCTAGGCTAAAACTACCTTCTTTTAGTTTAAAACCATTACTTCTTGTCCTATCACAACAGGCCCTGCTAAAGAGTTTGACCCCATCTTTATTATAAGCCCCCTTTAAGTACTGAAAGGCCCTGAACACTCGGTAATGTGCAGAGCAATGATGTGCAGTATGCTTCACTCTCAACTCCCAAGCAGCTCTGCTGGCTACTGGGGAGAAAGGATGACCCCCTTTATAATCCTTCCCTGCTTCTGTGTTTTATCACCCAGCAAGTGCTAGAAGGAGTTTGATAGGAGTACTAACAGTCCTTTTTACATGAAGCTTATGAAACGATGTTGACTAGCCAACCATCAATTTTCACATTCTCTCTCTCCCTCTCTCCAGGCAAGGCTACGCGTTTCTGTTGGTATGTGTCTTTGATGTTATGGTTTCATTTTTCATCATCCTTAGTGATGACATTAATTCAGTTAAGGACCATTGTCCCAACAAAAAAAAATACTGTTACATAAAATGTTACTGTTTCTCCCTGAACAGAACTAATAAATCCACATGGATGTTCAATAGAAGTCTAGGTCTTTAAACAAGCTAATTCCAAATTCACCCCGTAGATCTGTTTTCAGATGAAGAGTTCAGGTTTGAAATGAAATTAGAACTGCAGTGAAATTATAGGAATATGATACTCAACTGAAGTCAGCTACTGATGTTCACTTCTGTTTGCTAGAGTGTTGCTGGCTTCCTTTCTTGTCCACTGGTTTTCTTTCTGATAGTGTAAAAAGAGGTCAAAAACTGAACAGTCAATGGAAAATGAATTTATGGAGAAATCTTGTAAACTCTCAGTTGGTATTTTATGCCTTAATCTCAAGGAGGATTTCTTGTCACTTTCACCAGTAATATATTGAACTTAGGACACTGAATTTCAAAAAGTCATCCTATTGTCCAGTTTCTCACAGCTAAACATGGCCATAGAAGGGAAAAGAGAACCTACAGTAAAAGTACCTTTCTCCCTCTTCATTTAACTACTAAGATTATTAAAGAATTAACAGCCATGGATATATGTAGGTAGGGATTAAAACTGGAGAAGAGTTAGTTCATTTTAACAATATATTAATGTTTAAATGCTCTACGATTTTAAGTAGTGCAAACATACACAATGGTGTTCTTGCACTTTATCTTTTGAGGGGATTCACTTCACTCCGCTTCACTTCACTTCACTTCACTTCACTTCACTTCACTTCACTTCACTTCACTTCACTTCACTTCACTTCACTTCACTTCACTTTCTAGTCCAGTCTAGTCTAGTCTATTCCAGCCTAACCCATCCCACACCGATCCAACCCACCCTACCACATACCGCCCTACCTTATCCCATCCGACCCAATTCTCACTACTAAGCATCTGTCTGAATTTCCAGTACTGTAATTTGTGATTTATTCTTCTCCACCTTCTCTATTAGGAGACTTGATAGTCGTACTCTTTGGCACTCATAGGATTCTGGGTTTTTGCTGTTGGCTTTGTAAAAAAGTTGTTTGCACAGAGGTGTTCCGTTATGCTAGCACAGGAAAGGTAAAAGAACTTCACGCTGGGTACCAAGGGTGGTCTAATTTGTGGTGACCCTTAGCTTCCCTGGAAACTTGTGGCAGAGTAGTGGCCTTAAAAACCTTCACAGACAAGCTTTACCACTCTAGCAGAAGGTCCCACTGTGCCTGAGAAGTGGGGCTGTCACTTCAGTTCTCCACACATGGTATAGGAACTCATAGTATCATGTTTCCAAAGATTTTATTTCAGGAAATAATTTGGGAGCTATTGTGATGTTTCCTCAAGACACTTAACCTTTTATGTAATAGACTCCACTGTTACTGATCTTGACTTCTCAGAGAGGTACACTGTAAATATAAAATACGAATATGTGTTGTGGAGAAATAATGGGTGTCACCTAGAGATATTAAACTATTGTTGCCCAAATTTTTTCTCTGTTCCTAAACCAGACAGGTTAGCTACTAGCTTCTTCCTTTTAATCCTCTTGACAATCCTTCTCATAGATTGCCTTCTAGCTTCTACTGATCCTTCAGGATTTTTTATACCTTGCCTTCTTTTAATTCTCTTAACAAATGAGTATGTGATTCAAATTCTATTTTTCCCTTCAAATCTCAGTAGCCAAAATATTCAGGCCTGTAAATGCTCCACATATGTTTACACGCTCAGTATTTCAGTTTGCAAGGTTATTGCAAACAAGGCAAAAAAAAAAAAAAGAAATCTCATTTTTAAAAGTCCTGTAGAAAGCCTACAGAAAGGATTATATATCAACAGCCATCCTCTATATTCCAAGGAAAAAAGCTCAGAAAAGCAAAATATCCTTAATGTCCAAATTTAACCAAGGTACAAAATTGTAAACCATAAATTCACCTTGAATTTACAAAGCAAAAATGAACTACAGCACTCAAAATCATTAGCATACAGACAGTGCTTGATTTCATCTGTGTGATGATAGCATCTGTTATCAGTATCAACAATGGTGTAGTGACTGTGGTATAAAATTGTTGTGACACAGACTTTCTTGGATCTATGTTTCTTCAGGGTACAAACTCCAGAACAGGGTAGTGTTGGTTGAAAATTATACATTGCCTGAGAGCTCAATCCAGTGCTTTTCTATGGGCAGGTTCTGGAGTCTAACTTTAGGGATAAGGCTGCTCTTGTCTGGAAGAAATCTCTTAAATTGAGTACTGCTTTTACTGGGTGAATGCCAGGGAAGTAAATGAAACCTATAAATATAGCCATGGTAGAGCACATCCGGGCTCCTAAACATCAAAGATGACATACAATTCATAAACAATCTGTCTACTGTAATCACTTCTAATTAAGTACTATATCTTTTTTCACTGTTAGGTTTCATGAGTTTCTGTATGGTATCAGGGCTGGGAAAATTCACATATCCTCTGCCAAATTTCTTCTGGATAAGCCCACTGCATTAAATTAGCAAGCTTTCATAAGAACATACTAAAATTACTTTTTTGCTAATAAATTTTTAAAGTCTTGCTGCATCAGTAGCTTTCATATCTAATGCTAATGAGAGATGATGAATAATTGCTAATACAACTGCCAATTGAAGTCACCTCGGCAATTTGATTGGTAAAATTAGCATTAATATAGCGTGATGAAATATTGCTAGTATGCTATAAAGGATTTCCTATCATGAATGCATGCTACTGCTAGTCTCTTGCAGCATTACAGTTGAAAAATAGCTGGAGTAAGGTTTCCATACTCCTCTGCTCCCACTTCTGTAAATCCAAATTCTGACAAGATTCACATGGTGTGCATTACTATTCATTTTTATTCAGGGGGGAGTAGAATTGGAACTGGGGCAGAACCTGGCTGTTTATTTACAGACAATAATGTTCTGCACTCTACATTTCTTGACTCTAAATCATATTTCTTATTTGGTATTTTTCCTGCATATCTGATTAACATACTGTTATCTGTGGCATCATGACTACTGTTCTGCTGTCTATAGAAGAGATTAAATAGAAGTTAGCCTCTCATACCCCAAAGACTTCTGGATGTACAGGGGAGGATGTACATTCAGCTTTACCTTATGGAACTAATGGTTCAGTGTTTGGACCCTTATGCAATCCGGGGCAATATGTATACAATCGTGTTATGGTTTTGTGTTTCTTTTTCAGATACATTAAAGCTATAGGATATATGATGGATGGTATTTAAAGTATTTAATCCTGGTTGTTTCACATAAAGCTAAAAACCATAAATACTTTCCATCCTTTACCCTGAGAGATTTTAAGAGAAGAAGAAACTCATGGTAGTGGTTATTGAAATAAAAAGCTGGAGAATCATCATTTATGGTGAGGCTTTGTATAACAAACACAAATACATGCCTTTAATTTTTTTAATTAATTAATTAGGTATTAGCTACAGGGCATTTTGTTTCTCTGTTTATTTTCACTGAAAACCAAAAGCAAGTTTTTCACAGCATGGCAATCATTCCTTCACACCTACTGCTGGGAAAAAGTGCTTCTGGCTTTCCTTCTGAAATGAGAATTTGTGTCTTTAGCTCATGGAATTAAAGAATACCCATTTTCTGAGCATAAGTATATTCCTCCATCTTTTCTTTTCATGAGCTATCAGCAGGAGAAATATTCCTATTCTTCCTCTGTTTTCAGATTTGAGACTCTAGAACTAGTTGTGAAGTTTGTACTTTCATAACTTGCTAAAGTGAGGCTATTGGAGAAAGCAGTCCATTACACAACTGTTATAGCACAAGCCCTAACAGTGAGAACTCTGCATCTTGCTTTCCCAAGATGATGATGAGGGCTCATTAATCAGTGGGAGATGTCATGTTTGTCTCCATGCCTTTATCTGTAGGACAAATTCAGAAATCAATCACTAGAAAACCTTAAATCATGTTTTAGCATATTGTTTATAAGTCGTGTTTCTGTGGAGAGTGCAGTTGTGTTCAATTTTTTTTATCACAGGTCAATAATCTACTGCATTAAATGAAAATTATTTGATTTCAACTATTTCAAAATCAGGTCTTTTCAGAAATAAGTCCCATTTTTTGTCAGTCAGTACCACTTGGGTCTTGTCCCATGATCTTTTGCATGTTTGCTGAGTTCCTTGCATGAGGCTTTTATCGGCAACATTACCACTGTTGCATATTTTCATTTTACTTCTGGGACCGGGTGTTACCCAGTAATCACTAAGTGCCAAGGAGTATGACAGTGTCTGTTATCCGCTAAGGATTATGTGACACAAGCTTCAGTGGGATGTAACAAAGGAGTTCCAGCTGAACTCTTGAAGCAGATTTCCAGGAAAACTGGCTGCCAGCAGTGAGTACCGAACAGATAGTCCTTAAACTCAGTTGGTTCTGCTGTGGAAGCCCTTGAGCTCTTGCAGTTAAGGTTTTAAAATTAAACATTGCTATCCCTGTTCTGGCATTGCCTATGCTTTTCATACAATGTTGTAGTCTTTAAGCGGAAATAACCTCTAGGTGATCTGTTGAACTGTTTTTCTGTAATTCTGTGAGAATTCCCAGCTCTAGGGGTGAAAGGTGAGGGTGGTTTGAGGAGTGATACATTTTTGCTTAAGATGTGACATAGTAAGTAGCTGAATGCTAATTCAGGCTATCATCTTTAATTAGGGCATCAAGACTGGAATGAACAGTCCTCACTCTGGAAATGAGCACTCATGATCAAAGAAGAGCTACCTTATTTAAATAATTTAAATGGAGATCAATTTTAATCAAAGTTGATATTGAGTATTGCATATGAAAATGACTATTTTTTTTCTTTAAATTTTGATGTTACCATGTAAATGAGCAATTCTCTTGCTCAGAGATATGTGGCATCTGGCTGGCAATATTCCTTTAGGGTTGAAAATTTGAATGAATATCTACTTAAAGCTGGCTGCATGACTAATACCCTCCATGCAGCTGAGAAGTCAGGAATGTGTCTTTCTGCTTTTCTAGGTATATATTCTATTGAGTTTTAAATATCTTCTGATTCCAAATGTTTTTGATGTTTTCTAACTTACTGAGTATAACAATTTATATCATGAGAGAAATTAGAGAAGGAAAAGTTGGTCAAATTATCCACTTCAGAGAGGATAGATATCCCTTAGGATAAATTATAACAGAGTAATTTTTTTTAAGTTTCTGTGGGGAAAAAGTTTTTAATCACAGATATGTCAGTATGCAACCCTGGAAAAGCTCATGGATATATGCACATAGCCTCTTCCAGAGATATGCATTCATATGCAGACATTTACATATCCAGAAGCACACCTGAGATCAGAAAATGAATGCAAACCTCTTTATCAGGTTTACAATGCACTAAAAATGAAGAAAGATGCAGAAACACACACAGTCTTTTACTGGTCACTGATAATACTAGCCAAAGCCACAGGAAGTTTTTTAATATATAAACTCACACCAGGTCATACATGCAGGATTAAAGTTTTAAATTTCTGATGGTCAGAGTGTCTTTTTGTTCTGTTCATGTATCAGTGGATCCTAATCCATAAACTTGACTTCTTGCTGTGGCAACAGAAGAGAAGAAACCTGAGCTTACCTCTTCAGCAGTTTGTGGAACACTGTGCTGTCCCCCAGTAGAACTGAGTTCCAAAAGGCATTGCTGACACTTTCTTTGATTGCTTCTTTTAACCTTCATGTTGTGTTCTTGTTCACTTTCTGGAAATATAATACCCCGAATGGTTGAAAACTTCTGAAGTCTACTGAATTAGTTTCTCGAGTATGTAATAGTTATGAATATTCAGGCAAGAATTCAAATTCACCTCAGTGCAGAGTCTGGAAACTAAGGAAAAATATTATAGCTAACAAAGTTGAAGTCAAACCTGTTGTCCCATTCATACTTTTCAGCTTCATTTATCCACAGAAGAGTGGCTTTCATGAAAGGATGTGGATTTTTGCATGTCTCAGCTTTTTTTCTCAGTTTTACCATTTTCAAAACTTAAGAGTTTCTTTGTAAACAAAGATTCTTTCATTTGACCACTGTTACCATTTCATCATAAGATTTTGGTCATGTCAAGCATCCTATAAAAATGAGTGGGTTTGTACCCTCTCAGCCAATTATTGCTGCTCCTAAGGAGACTGATCCATTTGTACCAAACAGCGGTAGGTGGTCCTCAACACGATGTTAAATACCCTGTTTCCTAGTCTTTCCCATGTTTTGCTAACTAAGGGAGCCAAGGATGAGGTGAAATAATTGTTGCTAGTGAGTTATAAGAGATGTGAGTTTGCAGCATGGAGGCCCAAGTGCTGATTTACTAGGAGTGGAACCTGAGAAATAGTCTGGTCTAGCCTTCAGGTTCCTAAAGTTTCAGTGCAGAAAAAACAAGCTGTCTTTTCATTTTAGAAAAAAGATTTGTCCAGAAAAAGACTTAGCATGAGCTTTTTATATATAAGTAAATTATATTGGGGAAAACCTCACAACACTTACCATGTCAAACATATTCATTGTGACAATAACACTGCTTTTGTTGTATACAGAATATTCTTGTTTATAGTGTCCTAAATCTGATGGAGTTTTGCTAGCAGCAAACTATTTTCACAATTCCTTATGTCTAAATCATCACTTAGTAAAAGTGCAAGCAACAAAGCTGTTTTGTAATAACCAGGTGCTCAGAGGCCACCCACAAATATAAATCAGCCATATTTACCACATAACTCTATATTCAGTAGCAAGCAAAAAAAATCCTGTCTGTCAGTCCTGAAAATTAAGAATTGCCACCATTCTTCAGATAGTAACAGTGGACAGCAGAATTATTTTAACTTGAGTTTAATACTCAGAGATTATTCTTTCATGTTAATCTATAATGTTGCCCTCACTGAGAAGAAGAAATGATTGTCCACAACTGAGGACTGCAGAGTATTGTCTTAGCTTTATATAGGAAAATTGTCACAATACTGGTAACATTTCACAATCAGTCCTAAAAGTGTAATTGAAAGTAAGGAATGCCCTCCTTCAAATGTGAACACAGGTAAGTGAGGTCCTTCCAAAACCCCACATTTTTCAAGATGCAATAAAAAATGCCTTTATTTTTTATTATAAAATGAAGCCAGAAGGAAAACAAAAATGAAAAAAATGAATGCAAGGTTAAGGCTAAGCAAAGCATGCCTTTTCTTATTTGATCTAGACAGTGTGGGCTTTTTCAGGACTGAGTAGATGTCCCCCACCTAATTTTCACATAGACACTAAAGAGCAAAAAGCAAGTCACCAATTTGCTTTCTGGCCCCGTACATTTTGAGAGTGATTGAGACTTAACAAGGACATTTTCTGCTACTTGGGATAGCCATGAGCCCTCACACAGGTTTTTGGTGTATTTAGATGCACAGTAGGAAGGTTCACACATCTGACAACGTACAAAGAACCAATTTACAGCAAAAGGAAACATCAGATATTGGCACTTAAACACCACAGCAGTAGATACCTTGGAAATACCTCAAATAAACTAGAAAGACCTAATGCTTAAAACAGGGGATGGAAAGAATGCAACTTCAGACTTAATGTGCTTTTGATTTTGACTGGTATTTGACTAAATTTTATGCATATATTGTATGAGACTGAAAAATACGCTTATATGGCTCCTTTACTGTAGTATTTGTGTATTTAAAAAGAGCTGATCAAAAATTACCAACCAGAAAGTTTTTCTAATAAAATGTAAGAATTTTTTACAGAAATGCTAATGTGAAAAGGTTTTGTTCCAGAATTTTGAAAATTCCTGGGTTTATTTGCCTTTTTTCTCCCTTGTATTTTGCTGTCTGCAACATAAAAAATGTCTACATCTTCCTCGGGTTTTGTATTTCATAAATTTTTGCTCTCTGTATCTTCTTATGCTTCCTGTGTACTTTGAAATCATAGAAAAATCATTCCATTAGATTAAAATGTCTATAAATTCCTCAATAACTTATGAAAAAGGCTTGTGGATGTTTTCTCACCATAATTCTGTTAATATAACATAATAGTCTGTTGTAGTACAGGCCAAAAATCAAGTCATAAACGTGTTTAGTGATTTGAAATCAATGGCCATTGATAGGTCAAATGCAGCCTGACAAAAAAGGACCAGTACAATTCTCTGTAAGGTTGACATTAATTTTTTGCTCTGATGTTAAAGCTAAATTTCTCTCAATGCTTGCTACAAAATTGATTGTTTATAAAAGAAAATTATCTGCTTAGTGTGCTTTCTCTAAAGCCTGGAAATGTGCTTTCTTTTTTCCAGGAGTACTTCAGGAATATAATATATAGAGCTGCACTGGGGAGCACGCAGCAAAAGTTTATGCAGCAGTCTTATCCTCTTATGTGATCCCACTAAAAGCAGGGAATATGGCTCACCAAATATCCCTGAAATTGCCTGGGCATGAGTAAAATATCATTTCACTGCAGGATAAAGTGTTCGATTTAAAGTGCAAGTGCAGACTCTAGGGTAATATTGGCAAAGTGGAGTTAAATTATGAACTAATACCTCTCTCTAGAGGACTGGAAAGATATACCAGTAATCCTAAGAACAGTACCTGTTTCCCCTCATGGCAGGAATAGTGCATATCACAGAATTCATTATTTTTACATAACAAGCTCTGTAAATGCATTGTATAAAAAGTAAAACATAAAATACTGGGAATAACAGCACAGAACTGAGAAAAAAACTTGTTTCCCAGATGTCTTTTCTTGCACTGTGGAGAGCACAAAATGGACACAATTTTTCTCTGGGAATGCCCTCTCTCCAGCAGGGCTCTCCAACTGACTGAGAGCTGGAGTAACCTATGCCAGCCTTCAGCCTCCAGCTTAGGAGCACTACCTGCAGGAAGAAGGGGGGATATCTGTGGCCGGAGTACCCTCATCTGTGGTTATTTTCCTCTTTCCAGAGTAGACAGTAGCTGAAGTGCCCTTTTTTTTGAGGTAAGAATTCTCGGAACAAGGGACAACAATGGCTGAATGAATGCCAGAGGATTCTTCACTAGAAAGGGAGAATCAGCTGTAATATTTTGAAAAAGATGTTGCATGTAAAAGATATGGTCTAATGGTAAACCAGTACAGGGGTCCTCTCAATTCTTTCTAGTTTATCTTCAGAGTAACTTAGCTTCCTCATGCTGACACCCACCCTTCTCTGCATGAAGACCCATTGACCATTGCTTGAATTAAGCCTACGTGGGGATAAAGATCAGAGTGTGTGTATCTGTTGGATCCAGCTTTCCAACTACACAAAGAAGGGCCCTTTGTTCTGAAATTTAACTGTCAACATGAAAGTAAAGAAGAACTACAGGCACGGGGTAAACAACAGAGATATCTGCTGAAAGATGAACCAGGAGTGATAAGTTGGTTAAAAATACCTGATAAATATATCTTTTTAAGCAAAGGTGTACATCTTATTGTGCCCCAGATCTCACAATAGAAAAACACGGTTCTGATTTCTTGCTTTGCATTTCTGATAATACAAATTTCTAATTTGTATCTCTTACTTACAGAAGTGGTCTTGTAATAGCCTGGGAGCAGTCTTTTAGAGGAACACATGACAGGTTTTTATTGCTCACCAATTACCTCTAAATTCCTATGGTCATCTGCCACTTTTCAGTAATGCTGGTTTTAATTATACGCTTGGAAATTATATTTCCTTTCAAAGCCTCATGGAAATTGATGCTGAAGGAACTCCACGGTGGGTTTAGAGTCTGTACATGTGGCTCCGTACCTTTCTTCAGTACCACACTGGATCCATCTGCATGTGTCAGACATCTAACAGCTGCTAGACTTTTATTTTCTCTCCTCAGTGTACCATGAATATTCAAACCTAATAATTTTAAAATAGATGCAGCATCGATTTTAATCAAAGCATTTAGCCAGGCACTACCATTGGTCTGAACCTGGCAGTAAGCCTGGCTGGGTAGACCTTGTTTCCCTGAGTGGTATAAGCTGCCTTCTGCCTATCACAGGGTGAACATGTGCCCAGGTGCTCTTTGTGGAGTGGGTGATACACTCTAAATTCAAACTCTAGCTTACCTCAAGGTAACTTAGTCATGTGATCAGGCTTTTAGACAGGACTCTTGAATTTATTTCTACAGAATTTATTTCATTTTTTGTTTTGTCATCTGAAATTTATTGAGATGGGGCACTTTATTATATATGCTTTTTAATGTAAATAAATTAAATATTCTGTAACAAAGAGTTCTGCAGTGTTGTCAGTTATAATAATGCAAAGAAGAACAGACAAGATGCAAGCTAATTCTTTAGTAAAACCACTTTTTTGCCATCTTTGTATCTGATTAAATTAGCAGTCTTCTCAGACCTATCTTACCTAGTATGAAGACTTCTTGTTCTTTAGGCCATTCACCTGTAAAGCTGACTCTGGTGTAAGTTCAGCACTGCTCTTCTGCTGATACTGAGTTTCCCAAGTAGTGAATTTTGATGTATTAATCATGGAGGACGGGTAAGTGAAATTATGTATTTTGTACCTGTCATCTCAATCTTTATCATTCCTAGTATTCATTTTTCCCTTGCTCCCACGCAAAGTGAAAAGGCAATGGTAATTGTCGCATGGAATGGGGATGGTCCAAAGGAAGATTCTTGCAGAAACTACATTTTGTAGTCCATAGAAAATGTACCTGAAATGAGACTGTGGGAGAGGCAGGAGGATGAGAATGCAAAGAAGGGACATATACGTGATGGATCCTGAAACAGCCTGTTTCTTTCCACAGGTACTCCCCATGTATTTGCACCACTTCCATTTCAGCCTCTTGTATCTCTTAGGTAAAAGATCCATATAGATGTCTCATTGCTTTGAATCTGTAAAAAGCTTCTCAGGTCCCTCCATTTGCTGACATTTATGCCCTTATTGACCTTTTACCAAGTGATGCAGTTTTACAACTACATAAAATACAAATGCCATTCTGTTTGTCTGGAGAAGCAACCATAAGGTAACCCTGGTAACTTACTCAGTATTTTAGGATATTAATTGCAGACATCTGGAACAGGCAGATATGCTAATATAGTAGAGTGTTTGGAGATATTCATGGTTATTTTGACACTAAAGTCCCTGTGTTCTCTCCTTGCAATAAAAGTGTGAGAATGCAGTGACACTATCAAGTGCTAACCAGGGTATTTGAGGGCTGCTATCACACGTCCCTGGCCTTTCTTTAAGCCAAGAGGCCAAAAGCCATGTGGCATTACCCTTCTGAAAAAAATTCAATTAATTTCAAAATGCACTGCTGGGCATGTTTAATTGTTAATTTTCAATGACACTTATGAGGAAAAGGTTAGAAAATGAGTCAGAGAGGAATACACCAGACTGTCTACTCAGAAGTTAAACTCCTTAGTATTCAGCCCTCTAAAGTTTCCTTCTTATTATTTTTTCCTAGCTTTCCATAATATAAAGTAGAAATACATCTAAGAAAAAGCAAGTATGAGGTGTCTGTTGAGTTTTCTAGTCATATATTGGGATTTTGTATCCCCTAAAAGTGAAATTTTATTCAGCTCTAAGCCAATGTGTGGGTTTCATTGTTTTTCTTGCATTATTTCTGGGTCAAAGGACATTTGATTTTTAAATTCACAGTCAAAAAACCCAGTTGCCAGCTTGGTAAAAATACCAAGCACTGCTGTTCTTGCATCCTGACTGCATGTAATCTTATCCTGTTACTTCCCTTGAGGCCACAAAATGGTTGGTTATCCCAAGTGGTATTCCCCCTGCATAGAGCCTAGGTCTACAGCTGTTGGAGTTTTTGCCATTGAGCCCTTAGCTGTGTTTTCAGCACTGGTGTGAACAACACCTTGGAGTGCCCTTTTGTTATCTCTCTTAGGCTGGCATCTGGAAGCAGGTAGTAGCAGGACCCCATTGCATTAGGCAGCACAGAGGTTGTATGATGCTTGCACTGGAAAGCTACACAGCTCAAAAGGGATAATAACAATATTAAAAATATAATTTTAAAAAAATATAACAAAGGTGCATCAGTTTTCAGTTACATCTTTCTTCACTTCTTTTTATAGATCTTCTTAAACCGTTTCCTCTTCTCCTCTCCAGTAATTGCACAATTAATCTGCCTTTATAGTCACTCCACCTTGTTCACCTCTGAAAAACAGTAAAAGATGTAGATGGAGAAGAAAAACAGACATGTGGTCCCTTTTGTGAGTTGACAGCAGTGCTCGAGGAACGTGTTCTAATGAGCTCATCCGAGAAAATGGGGAGGAGGCTGTAAGGGAGCTTATGCCAGCAGCTCACCAGAAGGACTCTCATCTTCATTATGCTTGTGAAATGAGGATCGGGCATGAGCCTTTGCGATAGCCTCACCCTTCTAGGGCAAGTTAAAGTTGCAGAACCATATTTTCTCTTGCAAAGCATAAATCAGAAATTCTTTCATTCATGCCAGTGGAATTGCACCCTGTCAACCTGGCACAGGTTAGAAGTAGGGCTATTAAATCTTCAACCACATCATTTACACATTCTTGTAATCTAGAATAAGATTCGGTCTTATCTTAGTTCTTATCTACATGGTGCAAATAGGAATATAAGTTTTGTGGGGTTTATTTTTTAAGCACACCACACCCCACTCCTCCAGTCCAGATTTATTCCAGTGCAGGACTTTCACAGGGAATTTGAGAGTGAAGCAGTGATGCAAAAAACAACTGAAAGTGCAGCCACATTCAATGGACTGTGAAACTGCTGAGATCAAATCAAAGTTCCTTTGTCTTATAATTTATATTTAGTAAAAAGAATAATTATCAAGTTATTTGCACTTCTCATGTCTTATATCTTGAATCTGCATTCTAAAGAATTCCTGAACTAGAGGCAATAGTACCGGAAAGACATGCCGTAGCACACCATGTCAGCACAGAAAGGCAAGATGAGATGCAGGCTGCTAAAAAGCTGAAGCAGGAGGATTTGAGCTGTCTCTGCAGGATTAGGAGGCTGCCTGGCCTTTTCTGCCTGTCAACAATAATGGAATTGAGTTCCACACTGAAGATAACTGCCTCAAGTCTTTCTCCAGCCACAGGGAAGGTAAGATTAATAAAGAGCATTTGTTATAATTCTGCAACCAATTTGTGTAATGGAACACATAACAAATAACCACATTTAACATAAGCATTTATCATAGCCAATTTATGCATCTATTTGTTAAGGTGTGTGTTAAACCAACCATTTGTATGAGTAAGTATTGTTCTCTTTGTGTCCCTTTTTTCTCTGTTGAAGTAAAAATTATTGTTAGTGATGGGGTTTTCTTTCTTTTCTTTTTTTCTTTTTTTTTCTTTTTTTTCTTTGTTTTTTTTAGATACAGAGATGACAGTGACACATGTAAACTTCCCAGCCACTGAAATACAGCAAAAAGTTTTCTGAAGAGCCTGGACTGCTGCCTGTTGCAATTGGAAGCCATTATTTGAACAAAACATCCACAAGGACTAAAACCCTCTTGCAATTAAACTGTATGTACGCCTAAACTTCCTGGTTAGATTTGAATTGAAACAGCCATGTCTCACTGGAGACAGAAAGTATTATGTCCTATGGGAATTCTGTCCTTGAAAAGAGGGTCTGATGTGGTGACCCAGGAGAAAAGTGTCCTAAGTGTTTCAGAAAGTAATCAGCTGGATGTGGTAGAATACCAAACACAGACAAGGGATCCATTTCTGAATACTGAAAAAGTAAAAGAAGATAAAATCTAAGTACTTTTCCTGAACACCATTTAGAGTAAGAGAATCACTATGTCAAGTTTATCTTTCCTTTCATCTCTATCTGATTCAACGCAAAAGGTGTTCTTAAACTTATTTATGATGACATCTATTTCATTAGGTACTTTTGTTGTGGTACAGGCTACAGTATTTGTTTTTCCACATCAGTAGCATTACACTGTATTTTGTGGAAGATTCATTCTCTTAAATTATATGCTGCTGAAAATAAAATTATTTGAGCAGGCCAACTAACTGCCTGTATCTTTTCAATCCCATTCCAATCCCTTTCTGTGAGTGATGGTTTTCATTCCAGTTTATTTTCCAGTGTCAGGTAGCATGTATATCTCAAAGTTCAGATTACAGTCTAAAAATAGTGTAGCCAGACTGCATCTATCGTTAATTAATAGGAAACTGAAATATCAGTCTGTGCTTTCCTCAGTCCGTTGCTTTCTCTTGATCCACATTCTACACACAATCACTGAATTGCACAACTGAATTTTGTTTATTTCAGAGTGGCTTTCTTCCAACCTCCATATGCGTATTACAGCATGAATGAAATGATGAAAACTAGATACTGTGTTCTATACATAAATAAAGAAATAAATTGTGAGCTATTATATGTTGGAAGGAGCAGGGACAAGTCTTTTCCTCATCTTTTCACTGACTTCATCTTTGTACAGCTAATACTTATATGGTGGCCCAGAGCAGCTCTGAGAAGTTTTGAACAAAGAACTATGAAAAAGTTTTGTCCCTTTTTATTGCATGCCTTATACCAGAAAATCTCCAACCAGCAGTCATTGTAAAGTATAGTAGGGAAAAAAAAAGAACCTTTTATTGCCTTATGAACAACCATAATCACCTTGTTTTCCACCTGATTAAAAAAACTTTCTGATTATTATGGTACTAGGAAAACTATTGTAATAAGTAGATGTTGACTTCTGTTGAGATGCATATCATTATTTATTGATGGAATACATTAATGTGGAACAAGGGGAAGACAAAGTCAATATTTATGATGAGGAAAAATAAACTGATGTTCACTGAAACAAGCCACTAGATTCTCAGTCAGGAAGATAACCCCCCTCTAAAGCATGTAAGACTGAGATTTGTAAATCCCATAACTTCCTTGCAGTCAAAATGCTAAGTATAAATTTAATGTCTGTATGTAGGTTACTTTTGCCATTAGTTTATCCAAAACTGTTTTGGTAACTCAGCATTTTCCTATCTTTAACTATTAAGTTAAAATCATGAGATCACAGAATCATAGAACCATTTAAGTTGGAAAAGACCTTTAAGATCGTCAAGTCCAACCGTTAACCTAGCACTGCCAAGTCCACCACTAAACCATGTCCCTAAGCGCCTCATCCACACGTCTTTTAAATACCTCCAGGGATGGTGACTCAACCACTTCCCTGGGCAGCCTGTTCCAATGCTTGACAACCCTTTTGGTGAAGAAGTTTTTCCTAATATCTAATCTAAACCTCCCCTGGCTCAACTTGAGTCCATTTCCTCTTAGCCTATCACTTGTCACTTGGGAGAAGAGACCAACACCCACCTCTCTGCAACCCCCTTTCAGGTAGTTGTAGAGAGCGATAAGGTCTCTCCTCAGTCTCCTCTTCTCCAGACTGAACAACCCCAGTTCCCTCAGCCGCTTCTCATCAGACTTGTGCTCCAGACCCCTCACCACCCTCGTTGCTCTCCTTTGGACATGCTCCAGCACCTCAATGTCTTTCTTGTAGTGAGATGTAGGTTTTAAGGCATTTGGAAATATTTTGTACTTGGACTGACTTACACATCATTGAAGCAATCTGGCTTATTTGTAAAGAAAAGAACGTTTAGGTTAACATGCCAGGCCTGTGCTTTGTTTGCATTATGTCAAAACAAAAAAAACGAAAACAACACAACTCTCCACTTTTGTTAGTTCCAACTATCTTCTGGTTTTTCGAGAGGTAGAAGAGAAATTTGGGAATTCCTATTTTAAATATAGGATTTCCTACTTGAAAAATTGTTAGAATTACTTTAGCTGTGAATATTTTGTTTTATTTTTATATACATTTTATAGCACTGTTTTCAAAGTCTCTTTTATACATCATAACAGATGAACATGAAACAACTCATAAATCTGGACACCAAATACTAATGGCAACCGCAATTTGTTACAGTGTGCATCTCCAATGGAGAAAGCCACCTACTGTGTACCTTTGGGTTCTGAAATCAAATTACATTTCTAACATTTCTTTCCCCAAAAATGTCTTCAAGGAAACAGCTTTGCAAGGGGCCATATAGTGCAGAACCCAGGCAATTCACACCTATTGACACAAAGTTGCTGATGGAGAGCACCCTGGGCACTGATTATACTTTCGTTTCTATTTTATGATCCCTATCTAATTGTAGATGATTGTGGGTCGATGCACACACCACGGCACTGCACTTTGTATACTGGGATAGAAAAGGTGTCTGATTGGTTTTCTTGCTATTGGGTGTAAATATAACCAATATGTTCTGTAATTGTGTCTCCAAAGTGTCTGTAGCTTAATTCATTAATCTAAACATTGATGTCATTTGTATGTTTATCTGAGTCCTGCTTCGTACTAAAACATTGGAGACAGGATTGAAGCTGGTGCCACATGCAGTAAAAAGACTGCAGATCAAATAGCAACACAAACATAGTACCTTAAATCAAAACAAGTAAAAACACCTCTTAACTTTAGGCTGTATCACTCTGCAACTCCCTTTGTTTATGCTGTTACTATTACCAGCGTTTTGTGAGTAAAGATCTCAGCTCCTTTCCTCTGTCTCTGTCTCTTACTGCCCTGCTCACTGGGAGAAACGTTAGTCCACAGGTAGGGATCCCAGCTCCCTGTATGCTGGGCACCGAGAAACAGCCGCCAGAAGCAACCTGTGCTACTTGGCAGATAGGGCCAAACTGGGCAAAGTTTCTCTCTCTCCTTTCAAAAATGATGCCTCATTACGGTCACCAAGAAGGAAGATGAACTCTAGCTCACAAGTTTCTTAAGAAAGGAGTTCAAAGAGGATGTTGGAAGCCAAGATTCACGTTCCTGCTACAATAAATAATTATAAAAAGTGTCTCTGAAATGCAAGAGTTCAAAAGGGAAGGAGTGAGGGAAACTTGACTTACAACAGCCAGTATCCTGTGAAAGTATATTGTCCCTCAGCGAAAATGTAAATAATCCCTGCTCCTAGTCAGCAAGATACAGATTTAAATCCAGGTCTCCTCCTACCACAGAAGTCCTCCCATACTTAGCTGCATGGTATTGTGGGGAAATGGGTTCTTTTCTTAATTTTCACCAGTGGGACTTAGGTCCCTGTTTCTAGCATGGGTTCACAGCCAGGGATTCTGCGTAGAAGTAGGTGCAAAGCTATGACCCCTCCAGCTGCCTAAGCACCTTTGCTTTTCTCAGCATCTCATTTGCCATCACTCAGCCAGTTTCTGAATACCCCTGTGTAAGTGCCTAATGTTGCCTTTGCATTGAGTGCGGTTTGGGTGTTTGTCAGGGCTAAGGCTTCAGCTGGGTGTTTGCCACTGCAACACACAAATACTTGTGAAGTCTAGCCTTTGTGGATGGCATGCTATCAGCTTTTGTTGCTGGACTGAAGAAGATAAGGTAATGTTCTCTAGGAAAGAACATTTACATCTTTTTCCAAAACAAATTAATGGCAATGATTTAATGATTTGCTGTAGTTCTTAGCCAAATAGTATTTTGTTACTCAGTGATACAAGAAAAAATAAAAAAAAGTAAAAACGAAGAAATGAGATTTGTAGCATAACATTGATGTTATGATCAAAATTTTTGGTGCAGTTATCCTATTAGTAATAGAAAGGAAAATTTAAAATAATGACAGATTAGCTAGGAGTTACCCTCATGGATATCCCCCCAGAAAAAATGTCTTCTTAAATGTTTGCTTTCCTCTGGCTATTGCACATTAAATATACTCCTTCTTGCTCTTGTGTCCCCATTCCTTAGCTCATCACAACATCCTTTTCATTTTTAGTAAGAGACATAAATATTGATTACGTACTACAATCTGTAGTGCTGATTACCAGTGATGTTCTCTTAAATAATACTGTAGTACTGATTCTGACGAATGACATTAGCTTTGTCATTTCTGCTTTGAATGTTTAGCCTGTTTACTGAAGCAACTCTTCTGGAGATTTTATCCCTTAAAATCAAAGAATAAGTTCTCTGCTGGAATAAGTGAGGTAACTAACTAACTGAAATAAGTAATATAACCACCTGGCTGCAGCTGGTTTTCCCCGACTTACTTGTGCGTGAATTTGATAGGCTCTGATGTGCTTGAAAGACAATATTTTGCATACATAAAAACATTTCTTTTGACACTTACAATGCTGTTCTGGTTCAAGAAAGGCTGAACAACAACCCTGTTTCTTAGTCTTTTCTGAAGCTTAAGTGGGACAGAGTAAAGTATTGAAAATTGTCTTAAAAGCTACCTATAACTTTCAAATAAAAAAGCAACCTTCTCAAATTCAAAGACTGATAAGAACTTTTTGAGTTTCATGAAAATTAGCTTTTGTTAGTCTTCTACTCTATGCAATTACACCTTATGAATTTGTATGTTGTAGACAAAATCATGCGCTTATTCCTTTGTTTATGGCATAACTTGAAGGAGAGATTCTTCTAATCAATGATGAGAAAGAGAGGAAGATAAGCATGGATTGGTTCTGAAAAGACTCAATATTGAAGAGGTTTGGAAAATAATTTGGTAGTATATTTCTTATCAGAATAATCTGAGTTCTCACAAAGATGCTGTGAAACCTCCTGAGATACTCAGTACTTCTACTGTATAAAGGAAAATATCATAAGATCTCTGCTTTAGTCTTTTGATAGTACCTTTGCTGATATTGTCCAAACCCCACAAATAAAATTACCAAAAAAAATGCAGAATAAGATCCTACCCTCTTACATCTTGTATAAAGGCAAGTGGTCTTTTCAGTTTATTTCAAGGAAGTAATTTATTACGTATAGGTCTTAGCTTTTTGTAGAGTCCATCTGAGTTTGACCAAGTATCAACCAGTTGTCAGTATTATAGAATCCATCCACTTACTTTTTAACCCAGACACTCTAGTTATTCTTTCCTGGTAGCGATTTCAAATCACAGGGCCAGATCATCAGGGACTGTAAGTCAGTATAGCTCCATTGACTTCACTGACAGATTTACACCTGTGGATGATTTGTTTCAAAGTATGCTGTAAATAAAAGAAAAATACTTCTAATAATATGTCATAGTGATTGACACTTTTCATTTGAAAGACCTTAAAGCTCTAAGCATTTTAAGTGAATGTTTGTATTTATGTACAAAGCTAGATTAACAGCATTCCCAGAACGTAGGTGTTAACTCTCGTTTAGTTTGAGTTCTCACTGCAGTAGAGTGAGGGTTGCTTAGCAGATAAGATGCTGTTTATCTAGCATAAAAACCCTGCTGAAGAAAACTTGCATTTAAACAGCAAATTTATTTGAGAATTAGTAAACAGATTGGAGCCAGGAAAATTGTTCAAAGCATGGGAAAGGGGAATAGACCTAAGTTTTCAGCAAAGCCTAAGTTTCCCCCTGTGCAAAATTCCCTCTTTAACACTACTCCATGAGCTAAAAGCCTACTAATCCATAACTATGCCTCCAGATATAGAAAATCTCTTTTATTGGGATTTAGCAGGCTAACTGGAAATGCCCGGTATTTGTGTTTTGATCTGTGCAGATTCATCTATCACTGAAATGTCAGCGTTTATAATGTCAGTGTTGCAGCTGGGAGAGAGGGACAATCAGTCACACAAGAGACTTTAAAACTGTACCATGAGACAGTATTTAGAATCTGTGACTTTGTAACACAGCTGCAAACTTTATTAAGGAGGAGGAAGAATTTATGCTGGAGGGAAGAATTATAATAAGACCTCACAGGGATTTATACAGATATATTAAAAATTAAATTGAATTGAATTTGCTTTTATATTGAACCTGTCAGACTGAAGATATTTCAGAGTGCTTAAAAAAGCAATGAGTTACTTACTGGTACCAAAATGACTAAGCAGACAGCCTTTATACAGATGAAATATTTTAAAGCGTAATTTTAGACAGTCTTAGATCAGTTCCTCAACTGCCACCAAAACAATAATGGAACATATATTTTTTTATATATATATATATATAATATACACACACACACACACACATTTAATATATAGTATATAAAAATAAATGCTTATTTTAAGCATAAATATATTGCAGTTACATTAGTTATATTTCTATTCATACCATATATCACATATCACATATCATATATTGTATATGACATGCATTGTATATAATATATATTTAAATAGTTATATAAGCCTTATAGATATCAAATCTACTTTTAAAGATGCAAGATGGATAATTTCACGGTTATACATGCAAATGGCTAGCTTGCAAGGGCAGCAGATGTTTGTCTACAGTGGGGAATGCAAATTATATATCAACAATAAAAAGACTGGATGAGAGGTACCAAGTAAAACTGAACATCTTTCCCCAAAATCCTGTTCAAAGGAAATTTTTTTTTATTGCTAAATTTTTTTTCATGGAACTGACTAATTTTTCTAAAAACAAAAAGAAAATCCAACACTTTTTAGAGTAAACTTTAAAATAAAGAAGTGTTAGATATTTCATTAAAAAATTAAACTCTTCCTGGAAATAATAATGGGATTTTTTGTGAACAGCTCTACTAGTCAATGCTGTAGTCTATGCAGGGGGTTTTATAGAACTACACCATGCAAGGCAATTCTTAGGGTCTGCCACAGATTACACAGAATATGTTGAAAAAACAGAAGCAAAATCCATCCTGTCAACTCCTATTGTTATTAGCTACATGGCTTTTGACCCTTGAGTGCGCTGTGCAGGGGTGGGGAGGAAAAAGTGCCTTTTAGTATCAACTTTTCCACCATCACCCACCACCTTCCTAGGCTGCTTCGGCCTAAATAACTACCTATGACAATGATTATAGATTTTTAAAGTAGTTTCTTGCCTTTATACTCATTTGGCTTTATGTTAATGTGTTATTCCATAAAAAGCATACAATTGTAGACAACTAGTAGTTTTAATTCCGTGATACAGCCATCTTTTCCAGTGACTTGTTTTTTTCTGGATATATTTTTACTATATAAAGGGAATATTTGTAGGGACTGTATTCATTATACTGATTTAAGCAAAATCTCTATTTGCCTTAGTGGCAGCTGCAGAAATATGGCTTTGCTGCAGAGCAAGGAAGACTTACAGGCTTAAAACACTCATGGTAGCACAGAAGCTGGCTTGAAATAAGGTTGGAGGTCGAGACAAGCCTATTGTACCTTTGCATAACTGACCACAGGGTCACCAGATAAAATATCAAAAGGTATATTTCCCAAAATTCAGTGTTTCAAGTGAAATTTTGAATCCTGTATAAAGTTTATTGGGAAAAAGTATGAACATGTTGAACTGTAGTATAGCAAGTTTGTGTTTGTGCTAGAGGCCAATATCTAATAGAGATAGAGCACTGAATGGTACTAAAGTTGCCGAAGCAAGGATAGTAAAAACAAATGGATTTGAATCACTATGACTTAACAGTGAGTGAAACAGAAATGCCAGAGAGAACATAAAAGATACGGTGTTTCACAGTAGATAACCTCCAACATGGTACCACCAGCTGGCACCCTGTCTTTCCATGGAACAGAAAGTCATGTGAACAGAAATGCTCAACAACTTGTGTTTGTGCTCTTGATGTCATTATTGTTTGCTGTTGTTTTGATCTGGCTCGGGTTTACCACTGCTCCATTTCCAAGTACGCTGCCTCACTGCACTCATTTGGGGCTGTGAGTCTACCAACACATTGCCTCCATCAAAAGCCCTGGTATGAACCTGAACTGAAGTAAGCAGTATAATTCTTGTTGATTGTTTAATTCATGTAATTAATACAATTAACAGATCACTCTACAGCGGTCTTCTCCATCATGTCCAGAGCAATTTAGCTAATAAGGGAGGCAGCAAAAGAGTTTTGATCTGTGACATACAGTAGTTTCTGGGTGACCTGCTATGAATGTATGTTAGAAATGCTTGGGACCTTTTCCTGAGTGGATTTTTCATCACAGAAGAAGAGATTGCTCAGTCCGCAACTTTTCACAGATGGTGTTTGTGAAAAACATTTGCTTGAAATACTTTTGGATCTGGGACATAATTTCTAGTCAAAACTGGAGAAGCAGGGAGAGATTTCTGAACCATCAGGAGCATGGTGATTAGAGCCATTGCCAGTGGGGATTAAAGTTCAACAGTCCCTTCAGGAGACTTGATTTTAATACCCTATTTTCCGGACAAGTGCTGCAACCAAAAGGCTATGTAGCAGCTTTGGGGTCAGTTCATTCTCATTTCAGTCTGAAACAAGAGCAGATCAGTTGCCTCAGCTATGTTAGAGGTAAGAAAACAGATGAAACAATTGGCCTCTGAGAAATATTTGAAAAGTAAAATGTCTTTCCATTCTAACTTTACAGAAACAAAATTCACATTTTGTGGCTTATTGACATTGCCAAAGTAGCCTTACTGAAATGATGAGGTCTGCTGGAGCAACTGCAAGAGCCAAATACACCTGTAGACATTTACCACAAAGGGAAAGATCCAGAGCCCTAAATCTGTGTATGTAGTCAAGAAAACAAACAGAGCATACGGTCTTCCTCAGAATATGTTTACTGCTTTTTTAGCTGAGAAAGTTAAAATATTTTTGTTTGGTTTTTTTTCCCAAATAATGAAAGAAAATAAGGAAGCAGTACAGCAGCAGGTAATATGGAAATTTGTCCTTAGCTAGGGGCTTTATAAGTGCTTGTAAATAATACTGAAGCTAAATGATCTTTCAAATCTGATACCTTACTAAAAAAATTGCAGCTTGCTCAGAAGTAAAAGAATCACCAGTGGCATTTGTAAAACTCAGTGAATATCTTGAATTTCTAGTAGGGAAGTTGACATTTCAAAGTTAGCTTTCATGTTTATAAACAAGGTTGCAAAAAAGCATACTCTGTCAGAGCTTAAGACCACTAGCATTATAGTACAGAGTTTTCAAAGTGCTTTAAACCTCAGCTGCTCAATCTATGATTTATAGGATGAATCTGGATTGAATCTATACAAAAAAAACCTTCTTGGCATTGAGATTCAGAACCTGACAAACAAACATCTCCTTTTCATCCCTGAGAGCAGCAATGATAAGGTGTATCAGTGCAGCAGCACCAGGACTGAGATAAAGCACTCAAAGTTCTCTTAAGTGGCTTTCCTGCTATGTATAACAGGAGATACACTGATGTCTGGGAGACTTTTTTAAAGGGTTTGTTGTTTTGATGTAATCCTGTTTGATATTAACAAGGAGAACCCCTATCAGCTCTACCAGAGGACATGAGTTTTCCTCTAACACCAGACCAAATGAGGAGTTAACCTGTCCATGTAAGTGCGGCGGCAGTGCGGTGTAAAACCCTCCCTTCTCCCATCCCACAGACAACCCTTTATTGTTGGGCTGTGTGTCTGAGGAAGGAGAATTGTGGAATTGGAAAGGACAAGGTGAATGTGTTAACCGTGCTTCATAGCACTACAAACGTACCCTGCTGGGATTTTCTCAGAGGGATTGGTGTTACAATAACTGAATCAGTCAGCGTGAACTCCTGTGTGTTCATCTTGGCCACAGATGATTTTCCCTCTGTGCCTCAAGACAAAGCTCGGGACAGCTGCTAGCCTTAGTGTACAACATGGACTGACTTCTGCCGGAGTCATGCTGTGTTGCAAAGAGAAGCAGATGGTGGCAGGAAGTCAGGGAACACTGCAAAGTTGCTGTGCCTTCCTTGATTCACAGACATTTCTAGGCTTTTTTCACAGGCTTTGAGAACACCTTAGATTGCACAGACCTATGACAATAATCCTATAGTCTCCAACTATAGGATATGAACCTCTTCAAGACATCAGGGTAGCAGTATGTTGGGTCACCTGAAATATGTGTGCTTAGGGAAGTGAGAACTGCTTCATTCATCACTGAGGTGACACGCTTGAAGACCTAGATCATCAAGTAAAAAAGTGTGTGGTCATGTACAAAATTTGCAATAGAGCAGCTAGGCATTCAGCTACAGGAAATACGGCCTCTTGTTGTCAATGAGAAATTGAATGGATCCAAAGACTCTTACAGCTCTACTTCACTGTAACAGATACCTTAACAATGTCAACCTTTCAAGAATTACCGATGTTTGAATTCATTTCTAAAGTACTTGACAGATGTTACAGTCAGCTTCATTCTTAGATTCCCTGTGATAAAGACAAGATTTACCTGATGCTTCTGCTTTTTCTATGAAATATCTCTTAAATGCTTCTTATAAATTATTTACAATTAATTAATATTTAATTGTTTAGTAATGAATAACAACTACTTCTATTTATAAATGATAAAATATGCTGTGTGATCATAAAAGTTAACTGAAAGAAACACTAATTATAGTACTGAAAAAATTTAACAGGGAAAAATGTACTCTAGCAGGAGCCCTTGTTGCGGTAGCTATATTGACTATTCTTCGAAAAAGAGTAGCAAAAAGTGATGACTGCATCAACATTTTTTGTGATTAGATAATAACTGATGCTTTAGATCACTTGCTTGATAAAATCCCTACTCAAGCTTAGTTTAGAATCCAAAAGAGACCTAGGTAGGCAAACCTAAACATGTCCAAAATAAACATGGAGGATACATGGATTGTCTTGGTTGATGGTTCTGAGAGCAGATCAGGAAAATCTTACTGATTTCTATGGTGTTGGTCCAAAAGCCAGATAATATTTGGAGGCTTTATTCGGTGTTTGAGGATGTTGGAATTGGAAGTTGCAAGTGGAAGTTGCAAGTCTCACAAGGGCAAAAACATAAGGACTAAGAAAGTTCTTCCCAAATGTGTCAAAATAGATTTAATTTTTGTGTTTCAAGGAAGAGTGAGCAAGAGCCTTACTTACAGCCAAGATCTACAGCGCAGCTGAAGGGGTCATTTGCACTTTCCACAGTGCCATGACAATAAACTCCTCAGGACTCCCAGGGGAAGATCACATAAGTGTCTGGATTATTCCACAGCTGGTGGGGCTGCCCATGATTTTCAAAGAGTTGTTTTGGAGTGGGGATGCCTGGAGGGCTATGGCACTACAGACATGTCCCTTCACGTCAGAAGCATCTGTCTGTGCTTCAGAGTATGAGAGGAAATGACCAACACCTGTATCAGCAACTCAGCAGCACCTTCTGCTACACCAGCCCCAGAACAATTGGCCTCCTCAAGGCTGGTGGTCTCACACTATAAGTCTCTCACTATAAGTTTATGAGGAATGCACAACCAGCCAATGTTGAAAATTGCTGTTTTTCACATATACTGAAAATGTCAGAATCAAACTGAAGTTAGGCATTAGAGTAGTGATTTTTGCTAGTTAGAGAAATATTAACAGTTGACTGCTCTTGATTTATGAGATCCTCATCTGTTTGGTTTTTTGTTTTTGTTTTTTTTTTTTTTTTTGAAAGGCAACATACATAGTTTGGTTTTCTTGCAGAACTTTTTTTCCTCATCTTTTCATAATTTCTCTGGAGTGGTCTTCCTCTTTTCTTCTAGGAGTTTGTCTTCTTTATGTCATATCTGAAGCTCTTTCTGCCACTGTTCAGAAAATACCTTATTTTCAGACAAATTATCTTAGAATTGGCAGTGTTTGGAGATAATTTTTTAGCATGTTGGTAGAAGACTCTTATGAATTGGGAGTCAGAGGTTACTTTCTTGCTGCTGACATAGGAAAGAAACACACGAACTCGCAAGGCAGCAGATGTATGTATTTATTGTAAAACACCTTTCAATTCCTGCTGAGATCTAACTTAGGCATCATACTGTTGGTCTTCCTTACATTCTGTGTGCTGATGAACAAACAAAACCTGTGTATGAAAGGTATTCACTTTTTCAGTCTTTACAGGGAATGCAAAAAGTAAAGTCATTGGGATGAAGAACTGAAAAGGCAAAATGCTGCAATGAAGAAGCAGAAGTTCATGCTCTTCTATTTTCCTTCAACAGTGTTACTACTGTATTATTGGACATCGTGCAGGTACAGACTATTGCACACAGAAAAATCCAAGCCTGAGTAACACAAAGATACTCTTTCATCTGGATACAGGAGAGGCTATATTTCTGGATAGAAATAAAGGGGAACTGCCTACATGGATGTAAGCACCAGCAGTTAAAAGCATTTCCAGCCTTGCTCTGCTGCTGCTCCAACCTGGCAACATAGTTGAGATCCATGACAAGAAAGGGGGCTACACTGCCTTCAGAAAGAGGCCAGATGGTCTGCAGACAGGAGAAACACATGCCTTTGCACCCACCTGTGCAAATACACCAAAGACTGTCTCAAAGCACAGGAACAAGTGCTCCAAGTTCTGGACTGAACTTCGCATTTGAGCATGCTTAGGTAGCTGGCTGAAACACTATTATGGCCTCCACTGCCGTACCTTGTACAAAAAATCTCTCCTCTGTTGAGAAATCCACCCAAAGCCCAGTAGTGTGTAGGCATGCTTTCTAGGACTACGGTAGTTCTCAGCGGAGGGAAATGCTTTGAATTATAATAAAAATTTCAGTTCACTGAGTATATTTTCTATCCATGTGGTGACAACTCAATGGGCTACTAACTCTAGAAACATGTTTAATCTACCACCAAAATTTTTTTTTTCATTTTCAATCTTTCCTTTATGAAATCAGCAGTAATGAAGGCACCAAATAAAGTGAATCACATAAGACAACTTACGGAGGAATGTTTTATAATTTACAAGAGAAAGTGAACACAGGAAAAATGATACGGCTAGCAAGTCCAAAGAAACAAACAAACCTACTGATTGGCATTGGAAAGAAAGGATATTTGTTTACTCTTGTTCTTTGAGAGAACTGAAGGTGGAATCTTGACCTAGAAATTCAATATGTCGCGAAAAAAACATGTTGCGTAAAGCTTCGTGTAAAATGAGTCAACCTGTATCTGATGTTCATTCCTGGCTGAAGTCATTGTCTTTAGGAATGCAAATGACAGACTTGAAAGCTTGAAGGGATCGTAAGAGATCATCTATCCTACCCCTCCGACAGGTGCTTCTTGAATTTCTTTCTAAACCTCCCTAGGCAGTCAGTTCCAGTCCTTCACTATCCTTATTGCTAAAAATGTTTCATAATGTCTAATGTGAATCTGCCTTGTTGTGATTTAAACTTATTATGTTTGTCTTATGCAGCACTGACATGGAGAAGTAGAACAAATTATCCCCTTCCTTTTTGCAATGGCATCTTATGAATCTGAAAATTGTTACAGCCACGTTCCTAGTAGTCTTCCCTTCCAGACTAAACAACCCTAATTCACTCAATCTTCCTCTGGTAGCAAATTCTCTAGACCTCATATCCTGCCACTTGTTCCCCCAGACTCTCTGCAGCTGGCCCACAATTGTTCTGGAAGTGTGGCACTCAAAACAAAGTACAGTATCTTAGTTAAAGCCTAGCATTTGCAGCAGAGCAAAAGAATTCCTTAGTATCTCTGCTTTTGTTTCTGCATCCCAGCATAAAACTTGCATCTCCTGCATCAGAAGGACATTGATACAGTACTGAGCATATGACCAACTGCATCCTCAGATTCTTTGCTTTGGAGCAGCTGCCTAAAGAATTCCATATTCTGTATTTGTGAGATTAAATATTTCTGCTGGATTTCATTTTTCCCTATGGAAGAAATTTCTATTTTTTCTCACTTTCATCTTCAGATTGAAGTTATTTTCTTTAGGTACCATTCTGAACACTAGTCTGTCCTCCAGCAAACACTTAATCCCTCCACTAAGGGGAAGTATAGGTATCATCTGCTAATTTACTAAGCATATTTCTGTTTCATTGTCCTAACCAGTAACAGTAGTTTTGGATAGCAGCAAAAGTAGACATCTCCACTTAATACCATGCCATTTTGATATTGAAGCACTGGTGAATCTCAGTGCCGTTTCTCAAGCAGTCTTTCACTCACCTTATAGTACTTTTCATCTGGCACATTTCTGGGATTGGTCAGGAAAGTAATACTTGTGACTATAAATACCTTGCTGGTCAAGATGTATGCACCTAGGGAGTGGTTTAGCCACATACATATACACAGCTAGTGCCATTTGGGTACCTGAAAGTATTTCCAAAGGCCTGGAGGATAAGACGCAAAGCCAATGGGAGACTTGCACTACCTTGGAGCCATATTTGAAGAGTGGGCAAGACAACCTAAAAGAGCAATGCCTCATGTTAGAAGGAGCTGGATGCTGAACTTCTTGTTCCTCTTTGCTCAGACTGTTAGACAGGTATAAAAAAAATCAGTGAGCTTCACATGACTTCCCTGTTCTGTTGTATTCCTTCCCAAACAGCTGTCTTGAATGATTAAGAACACCAAACACTATCTGTAATTGGGCAGCAAACCTTTTGATTATGATTTATTTTATATTAATAGTGTACAAGGCCAAGTTGAGTGTGATTAGAGCAGGCGTATGTCTCTGGACAAGGAGGTGATTGCTCATTCCCAGTGAGAACCTGAGCATGCCTGCGGGGAAGAGAAGCTCCCAGAGGGCAAGGTGGTGCCAACAGGCAGAGAAAGACAGATATTGCTCAGACAACCTGATGCTGCCTGACTGATCTGGAGCAGTATGTGGCCAAGGTAAATGCTAACAATTTTCATTGGACAACACGTTATTTGCTCAATAGATCTAAAGGCACTCAAAGAGGTGGGGCAGGGGGCGAAGTGAATGATGATTGTAGCGTGCAGTCTCTTGTGCTAAATTGCTTTGGTAGTAAAGGAAGGGAAAGAGGCTGAAGTGTTGGCAGTTTATAAAAGAGTCATGGGAGAGATCAAATGAAGTACAGACTAGCTGAGCTGCGAACCACCTGAAATCCATATTGGGTGAAGCATAGAAATAGTGTACATGAGGTCAAACATATAGAGAAAGAGCTTTGTACGAAGGAATTCTGTCATGTGAATCTACAGGAGGGTTTTGGTTGGTTTGGCTGATGGTCTTTTGCAGCCCATTAAGAAGTGAAGAAAGAATATCTGGTTAATGCAGTCAACCTGGCTACGTGAAAGGTTTTCTTTAGTTCAACAAAGACATGTAAGGCCTGTAAGCCCTGGGACAAAGAGGAGGTCTTTGAATGTATACAAGATCAAAGGGTGTGACTAAATGTCTCTGACAGAGTTCAATAGGTTTCTGTGTTGAGTAGCTCAGTCACAAATGACCTAGAAAAGGGAATGAATGACAAACTGACAGTTTGTCATGATAATGACAATGATACATGTGGGCTGACTCAGAAGAACTGCATATGGATTTTAGAAGGCAATAAAATAGATGAAATTTAGCATAGATAATTGTGAAGTGATGCATGAGGATAAAACCAATCTGAATTTCATATATAACATTATCCAAGCAAACCATTACCACTCAGGTGAGACCTTGATATTTTCATCGAGCTATTGTAAACTCAGGTTAACGGTTGGCAGCAGGTAAAAAGCAAAAATAATGTCAGAAATTACTTGGGAAAAATAAAGACTAGAACAGAACATAAGATACAGTGAAAATCTGTGGTTCACTCCATCTTGTATGTTATGTGTCCTTAGAAAATGTGTAACAGAACTGGAAAAAATCAGCAAGAGTAGCAAGATTCAGCAAAGGTTTGGAATAATGTCTTTACAAGGAACAACAAAGTATGCTAGGACTATTAACTTTGAAAGAGGCAACAGAGGAAGTATAGGACATAGATCAATTGTTCACTGTCTCTTCCAATATTCTGTTCTCATAGAAGACATTAAATAGAGCTTGCAGTTTACAGGAAATAAAACAAAGGACACAGATCTTCACACTCATGGTTAACCTGAAGAGATCCTTTGTTACAGGAAGCTGTAAATGCTAGCAGTTTACAAAAGGGTTCAAGAGTTCAAGTTCATAGCAGAAAAATCCATTGAGAGTTGCTGAATATATAGAAGTTATTTCTGGAAGTCCCAGTATTAAGCGTGATTGGATCTTGGGGGTGTATATAGGGTAAGTATCACCACATGCTTCCCCTATTTTTATATTTTTTTTCCTAAGCCTATCTGCTTTAGATGAGTTTCAAAGACAGGGTGGGCCTTGAGTATAAGCCGGTATGAATGTTCTTTAATGATGAAAGAAAGATGTTTCCTAGGGATCTGGAGAAACTGTGTAAGATTGGCAGTAACCTGAGTTTACAGTCAGTGAGCAGGGATTGAGAACAAACCTGGAAAAAAGAAGATGCCTTGCAAAGACATAGTAGTACTAGGGAGATATTTTTAAATCCTTTTTTATCTTTATACTATCTTCTGTAGTCTAAAAAAATACATATTATAATTTCTATTGAACTAAACCCTGGTCTATTACTATAAAAACTCTTCTTTTTGGCATACTCAATTCTGAGGTAAAGACCCAGTCTGCCCCTGTCAAAGGCTTAACTGACTTAGTCCTATCATACTAATATGTCTTCTGTCCTGGATAATCCCAACGGTTTCACACAAACCCTTTCTTTGCCTGCTGTCCTGATTTGGCAATATACAGCATACTGTGGGACTGCAGTACATTCAAGTGACAAATTTGTAAGAACAGAATCACAGATATTTTTTAATGATAAATAACCTTAACTATGGAAGACATATAAGCAATGCCTACTTTTCAATAACTTCCAAAAATACGGTGATTTCTCTAAGGGGTTCCTTAGGATTCACCATCACGAATTAGTACTCAAGAAGAATAAAGTTTGCATCTCTCCAGAAATGTTATGTCAGCCATGGCTGGACATTTTGACAGGGAAGGTAAAAACTGAGTAATAAAAATGGGGTGAGATTAAATAATAGAAATTGTGGAGCCATGTACTTATAAAAGTATCTGGTATGCACCAAAGCCCACCACTTGAAAATAGGTAAGGAGAATGACATCTCTGCAGTGCTTCTATGTAACAGGGTGACAAGCTTCTGGTATACACAGGAAAAGCATTTTCAACTAACAGAGAAAAAGCTTAGGTGAAGACACTATTTATGTGCAATCTATGAACAATTCTTTGCAGTCAAGTTCAAGAAAGAGTGACTGAAAATAGAATAAATGCAACAGTGGAAAAGACTGGGGCATAGGAGGGCTTGTGATGAATGAGTAAAAGAGCTTGGCTAGTTTAGTGAACAGAAGACTGAGCAGGACTGTGTAAATGTAGGTGTGAAATAGCAAGAAGGGAGAACTGTTAATTAAGCTAGAACTCAGTTTATTTAAGAACTCGAAGGTAGAATTACCTTTGAAAATAAGTAAATTGCAAAACAGAAAGGAGTCCCAAAATATTACTGAAGTGAGGTTTAAGGGTGGCTCTCAAATCAGAGTAATGGAAGCAAAAACCCACCCTAAAATCACTGCTTTTGAGATTAAGAGTGGTTTATGAAAATAATGGTTTGATATGATGCCTACAGTAGCAGGAGACTGGATGTGACGGCACAGGGTATTCTTCTTAACCTAACATTTCTGAGCCTAAGAGTCACAATTCATCTTCTTAGAAGTAACCAGGCTTGAACTTGAGTTTGATCTGTGTTGTAATTGAAATAGTATGTGCATGTTAACCCCTCTTGTTAATTGCAGGTGTGGAAAAGATATGAGGTTGTTAATGTTAAGTCAACTTCAGCCTTGTTTATTCTCATGTGATCCAAATGAAATGCAAAATGCACATCAGTGCAGAATTTGGGTTTTTTTAACCAAGAGGTCACCTCTGAACTAGGAGTTTACAAGGTCATTGGCACATTAAAGACTTAGGATGGACCTTGCTGTTACTGAAATCACTGAATACTCCTGGTTTACCTTGATGGTAAAAGGATCTAGATACTAAAATTCACTTCACCATTTACTGAATTCTACTGCTTTTTTGAAGCAAGTACTAGTTTGCTTAGAATGGTGTCCTGTTATAAACTGTACTTAATGCTGTAATGTGGAATTAAATACGATGGGATACTTCTTGAAGTGAGATGCATACTTTTTAAAGCGTGTTTAAAGAAAGAGGAACAACATAATAATTAGATACAGCTAAATGTTATTATGTAGAACACTAGTACAATAGACAGCCATTTAGCCTCCTGAGTGTATCCAGTATTACCAAAGTATATTGGCAACTTCTTATCCCTAACAGGAGTTGGTCTCCCCATGAAGGTAAACTACGGTAAAAGTTACCCCTGTAACACTGACATGTTGGCCAAGTATTGAAGTTCAAGGTCAAGTCAAAAGTTTCTTTCAAAATAAACAAACAAAAAAACCCCCAAACCCTGAATGTATGGGCATATTTTTAGAAGCAGAAACTGTTGCCTGAATGCAGTGTAGTGGATTAATGCATTGCTTTAATAGACTGGCCCTCTGCCTCTACAGCTAATTTAAATTCTACCAAGAACAAAGTGATTAAAAATCCTTCTGATTTGTCAAGGGTGAAGGATGGTCACCAGAAAACTGAGTCAAAGGCTTTAGGTTTAGCTCTTAGGAATACACATCAGAAGAAATCAGGGCTCTGTGCTCAGAAATCAAATTCATGGCAGGAGAAAATGATATTAATACAGGATGGCTGGGATAACTTAAAAAGGCAATCTATGCGCAGTTGTGGTAAAGTGAAAAGGTACAAAATTTTTAAATGGCTAATATTGTGATATTAGGTATTTAAATGTATATGAAAATATATTTTTCAGGTTTGCTCACCACAGCCAACAGAGATCTATAGAACTGCTAAAGGCAAAAGAAGACTGGAAAACAAACATCGTACCTTGTTCTGTATTACCTATTCCAGCTCCATGTTGATTTGGACAAGGCTACCTGGATGTGGATATGGTGGGCTTTCCACTTTACCTGTTCAGTAAAAAGAGAGACAACTTTTATTGTACATACCTTTTTCCAAACTGTAGGAGGAGTTGTTCACTTTTTGGGGTTCAATAAAAGTTAATTCCACATTGTTAAATGTCAGTAAGCATTCTACAGTGGTATCTGTGACAGATATTTTTTGGGGGAAATCAGAGGCCAGTGCGTGTCTAGATTAGCAGGATTAACAGTGGCAGGACTGGTGTGAGGGGGCTTGGAGGTATCTTGAATGAAATGCTCTGCCTTTGTAATGGTGTCGTTGATAGTTCTTACATAGCACCATGTATGAAGTGTAGCTCAAGTATTGCAGCTGCCTGACTGTATGATCAGGCAAATAGTAGGAGTTGTATGGATTGGTATGTAAACTGACTTTACTGAGAGTATTGATCTCTGAATTCTTTTATCCAAGGACTAGTGTGCATAAAGTAAAGAACTTAGAACAAGAAAATACCAAATTTTGGATTACTGATACCTCTTGAAACGAGAATTGTAGATAAAATGCTGGCATCTGTACCTGCTCAGAATGCTAGAAGTATTCAAACCGCTGTATACAGAATGCATAGGTGGTGTCTATCATAAGAGACAAAAGGACGTAAGTGTAGCCAAGGGGATGAAACAGTGAACAGGCAAGGAAAAATTAAGTCACTTTGGAAGTTGTTAACAGGGGTTCTTCATATGCAAGCCACACTTCCACACAACTCAGCTGATGAGTGGAACTTCAGCACTTACCACAATACACAGAAGCAAGATAGTAGCTTTCAAAAATGAAAGAATTTTGCACTACTAGCAACCTCCATTGCTATAATTCACTACTAGGGTAGGTGCATCCCTACTAGCAACATTGACAGCTGTAGCATAGGCATCCTCTAGGCAATATTACCTCTGTGAATGAAAGTTTTTAAACACCAAATCATTGTCTATGCTATACACAGTTATTACGCCCTTAGAAACCACACTAGGAGCAGATTGCAGCAACAGAGTTCAATCTTGGTAAACGCTTAGAGTGTGAAATAATCAAATGAATGTGAAGTCCATCAAGGGTGGGGTGGGAGGACATGATGTCACATTGAAAGTGATTTTCTTTTCCTGCATCTGAGCTGCATGTCAGACATCGAAGGGCAGAAGCTAAATGAAATAAAGGAACTTACTGAAATTTAAGGAATGCTGTTGTCTTACAATAATAATGAAAAATCAAGCTAATGTTGTATTTGTCACTCAGAGATTTCAGATGATCAGATTTAGCCTTCACTACCCCAATAGATAAAGTAGTGCATTCACATGGAGAGAATGAAAAACTATATCTCATTACATCTGTTTTTGTCTTGTAATCTCAAGATTATGATTCCTTTGTGTTACAATTGCATTTGAAGGTATATAGGGGGATCACAAATGGATACACAAATTTGTGCAGGTGATCAAGAAAAAAATAGAAAGGTAAAAACGATAGAAGGAGAAGGAAGGTGGCAAGTATGAATGTTGGCCCTACTATTTCCACTGTTTCAGCATGTTGCCTACTGTTGGTAAAAATTCTTTCTTCTCTTTCTTTCACAACCTAAACATCTTTATCTTATTTTTTTATTGTATCTGTCAAAGAAGTTTGACATTTAATAGATGATTTTCTATAATTATGTCTACATTGCTTTGTACTTCGGAAGCCTGCAGTAAATAATGAATACTGAACCTAGAAAGACAGGTAGTGCTTAGACATCTGTATGGTGTATTGTTTGACTGCTAGAGGGAGCAAAGATATGAAGAATACTAACTCATAATGATGTAAATACAAAGAAGATAGTCATAAGGGTTTCTGGCAAGCCTTTGGTATAAATTACCCTCAAGAAATTGCAAGCTCTCACAGAATGTGTGTATATCCAGACAGTCAATGCTGGAAGATCAGCTATTAACGTAATCTGCTTTAGGACAGCTGAAAGAAAAGTGTCTGAAATAAAGAAAGCTCTTTACTTGGCTTTCACAGTTGTCATAAAAGCTTCAATCTAGACAGTCAGAAATTTGCCAGGCACTGAAAGAGTTGCTTTCTCTTGAATCCTCATCTTTGACTGGATCTTCTCAAAAAGTCATACAAGTTCAGCATGATAGTGATCTATGTGACAGATTTGAAATGCACAGTGGTGTTAAACAGGGATGTGTCCTGGCAGTAGCTCTGTTCAGTACCAAATTTCCTTTGCTTTTAAATCATGTTTCCTCTCTGTTCCTCAGTAGGTACACTTTCACACAAAAATCAGCAAACGAGTGCCTGCTCATTGGTCAACATGTTTTATACTGACATTACCACACTCAATGCATATAAAGATGGTGAATGCTAAAGCATTTGAGTGCCTTTCTATTAACTTGCAATGTGTTTGAACTAATTATCCATCTAAGGAAAAAACCCTGACTATATGCCAGCTATACGAGTTGATCTGAAAGTCATGTACAACAGTAGCACTACATGTGTTTAACTTTGTCATTTGGTCAGGTTCAGATAACTTATTGCTAGATATTGAGATTAATTCTACCATTAAAAAGGTAGCCGTAAAAATTCAGTCGAGCAGTAAGATGTCTATGGGAAAGCAGCCAATGAATGGTGAACGCCAAGATCCAAACCATGAGATGTGCATTGTGCTATAGTGTAGTAAGACATGGAAAACTTGTAGTAAGAATGAACAAAGATTGACCACTTTCTCCATGGGAAAGGTGGAGTCTTTCCTGCATCACGAGTGGCCACCAGAGTAGTGCTTAAAAGATGTGAGAAATCAAATCTATATAGCCTGATAAGAATATTTATTTAAAGATATATCCTTTATCTTGTTTATTTGCTTCTTTGTAAAGCTGCTTTTTTGGGAAATTTCAAAGTATTAAAAATTTCTAAGAATTTCCTGACTGCCTCTGTCATGTCATTGATGATTAATCTGTATTTTTTACATTTATCTCTAAAATGTGTCTTTGTAAAATGAAAAAGTATCACTTTTCTGATAAGGTAAAAGATGGAATAATATACCTTTTTTTAACTTGCTGGCAAAGAATCATGTACACTCTGTTCTTCATTTAAACAGTGCCATCTTAGTGTCCTTCATGCAGAAAGATATTTTTCCCCCCTTGGCCTTTAAATAATTGCCTACTTGAAAAAAGCTAGGAATTTCTGTTGCACTCTAGGAATATTACATGACCAAAACTCAGTCCAGGCTGAGTTTCTATTATCTAGACAAGAAAAACTGAAAATAGAATTTTCTTCAGAGGGGAAGATTAGTTCTATTCTTAGTATACTGGTCACAGTATCATGAATGGTTAAAAGGAAACAAGGATTCTATGAGGTTTTTGGGTTTGTGTTTTTGTTAAAAGAAAAAAAAAAGTGTTTTCTAACTTGCCAGTCTAGCCCCTTTACTCCATGTACAAAGGTTGTAATTTGTGGAAGAAATATGAAATTAAAGCTGGCACCCAACTGACTGTGTCATATGTTTAGAATTGCTGCCAGCTGGTACCATCTTTGACCTGGTGTTTTGTTACACTTCCCGCTCCTTAGCTCCACATCACCTCCATCTGAATTTTTTTCTGTGCAACATGGCACAACCTCATCCAGAGAAACCATCCAAATTGTTTGTATTTTCCTGGGATTGATTTTGCAGCTTCTGAAGTAGAAGCCGTAGTTTGCTCAGTGTGCTCACTAAGTAACACAAAATTGATTTAAGATGGACCTGGTCTAGGTAGATCCATTCAGGGCATAGTGACCCACTATTGAAAAGGGTAATATAAATTCTGGCTCAGAAAATCAGTGAAGCAGAAAGTAGATGTTGATTTATCTATCAGATTCTTCTTTCCTGTTTCCATGGGATGGATAATATAGCCTGAATCCAATCATTCCTAAACTTTTCTTTGGGGCTGTGATATTTTAAGGAGGAAAAACAACTGTGTCTTACACTTCACGGAATAGCTCTCAGGAAAACAACAATTCTACCAGTTTACTACTTTGGAATATTCACCAGCCCTCTAACACCAAGATGCTGCAGCAATGAGGTCTCTGAGGAATACAGAAAAGCTGGCATTTGTAAATGAGTTTTTTGCAGTCACTATTATGCTAATCTGCCTGATACTCTATTTTGCGGTAACACAATCATACATTTAAATAAGGGAAGTGAAATTACTGCCACTGTGTAGAGCCTTAAAAGGGCTTGATACAGTACCTGAGTGCATTGGTGCAACTACAATATTTTGAGCCAACTGGCATACTGAATCCTCTAGCTGCCCAGCAGATGTCCGCGGTATGAACCATCTCTACAAGCAGCAAGTATTCTCTAATGTAAAACCACTCTAACTTCACACAGGAGTCCAAAGCACCAAGTTGAGTGAATTTGATGTTCACTCAGCTAACAAGCTTAAACTGCCTCATTGAAATCATGTTGATTTATTGCCAAAATCAAGCTGCTGCTATCATAGTGAATAACATTGTAATATTTAAGAACAGGTAAAGTGAAGCATCCTTTATGTTTTGACATTGTTAACGCATCATATATGGACATTATATTTATAATAATAAAATATTAAAGATGTTATAAAAGGAAAGCATTACCAGTCTGTCTTGTTAATTTCACTTATAATTCTTTGTGATACTGTTCTGATTTCTTAGGCTTCCAACTCATCTAATGAGTTGTGATAATTACCTACCAATTGCTTCTTAAGCAGGCTTGTACTGTAAATGGGGGGAATTCTTCTAAACACCACCATGGTCATGGTGCATGGAAGTTTGAAAACAGAGCTTTGCTACATGTCTGGTTTTAGAAAATTCTTTTTAGTGAGCCGAGCAAAATTATAAAAGCATGCTGAATAGTGCAGTGTAACTATAGGTATCTTCCATCTGAATGTTTTCTTCCACCTCTGTTTGTGGCCCTGTCACCTTGTTCTGATTCCAAAGGGTGTAGCATTCCTCAAGCAAGTCCAACTGGTTGTAGAAGATTTTTTGAGTCGGCATCAGTGTGCAAAAAGATTTGAATCAAACATTATACTTTGGCTGGGAGGAAAGGAATGTGGTAATGGCCTTTCTACAGCTCTAGGGAAGCCAAAGTGTTACTGCAGTACCTTGTAACGTCCCTTCATAAACTATGCTGTGCTCTTTCCACATATGGGCAGGGATCTCATTTCTTCTGATCATATAATAAAGCATATAATAAGATACTTTTTAATTTTTTTGTTGTTGTTTTTGTTCCTATTTGCGACTCCAGCCAAAGGCATTCACCTGAATCCCCATGTATTTTTAATCTACAACTGTGTGGTAAAGATTTTTGTTTTCTTGGGGCAATAGCAAAATATGTTCAGTCACCTGCAGTAGTAAAAGGTCATTTTTGCAGCTTACAGTCCTAGGCTGTCTATTGCAGCAATGTACCACACACTTATACCTTCTCAAGCTATGTCCCATGTACCAAGATGATAAGGAGTCCTTAGACTGCCTCAATACCATTGCAGATATTCTATTTTGGGGTATTTCTAGAAGGCGATTCTGTGGCCACTTTGAGCCACCTGGGTGCTGTAAAGGAGGTGCTGTAAGGGAAAATTTGGCCTAGATTTCAGAAGTGTTTTGAATATTTTGAAGGTAAAATATTCCATACACTTGTAATTAGTGCCCTGATAACTATTTTGGAATTTTTGGTGGAGTAAGTGGGAAAAAATTTGCACTGTGGTATACATAATGTGGCTGTTGCATTTCCAGCTGGCTGTTTCATTTCTTTCCTTAAATGTGAGTTATTTTTTCTTAGAGCATTTGTTTTGTTTTTCCTCTAGTGTTATGTCTATAATAGAATAATAATTTCTTTATTCTCTGTGAATTGGTGTTTTTAATTGTGACCAGATAACTTTTCTGTTTATGAATGGTTATTTTGGATGCTTCCTGATTTTGTCTGGATTCCCTTACAAATTATTGTTTCCTCGGTCTTCTCAACACTGAGTTGTTATAGCTGGATCCCGTCCATGAAAACTTTTGATTTTAAATGGATAAGCTGAACAGTTACTTCTTAATTTCAAAAAGGACTTCTGCTGACTTTACTATTTTGGTAACTGCTTTCATTTTATTCGTGTTGAAAATGTTAGATGGTAGCTCCTTAAATTAATAATGGAATGTCATCCACGCATGATATTGGACTAATATATGTCAAATTATATGGGATGATGAAACCTGACATAACCTAATGAGGAGTGATGTGTGCTTCAGAAGTACACTGCAGGGCTTTTATTTTTTAATTATATTTTTTAAATGTCCAGAAGCAGAGAAATAGCTGCAGGGCATGGAGCACCGCCAGCAAATCCCAGGAAGTAGAGCAAGTCACTGAAATATTTTCAATACTGATCAACGGTTTTTCCATACTGTTTGTGATGAGCTACCAGACACCTACATACAATCATATTTGCACAAACTGTAATCATCAGTTCAGTTGCTAATGTGCACTGTTATTACTGTGGACCTTCCTTAGGCAAGTTTACTTCATATGCAGTACACCCCATTAAATTGCCATGTCTCCTAAATGGTTCTTAACTATAAACTATAGTTGTGAGGCACTTGGATGCCAGAAAAGGTAATTCTTTGCCTCTAGTGTATAACCTGGTTTGCCTGTAGTCAGGTAACTACTCACATAGTAACTGTCCTGCATCTGAAAGTTTTAGGGGGTAACATAAAAGCCTTTCTTTGGAAGGACTTTCTTTTGTACCCCACGATTTATAATGTGTCTGTAACCCATACTGGGACTGTCACCTCTAAAACTGAAACTACAGCAGGAAAAAGTGGAAGTGTGATATACTAAAGGTTATGCTTCATCTTCCCTAGTAGGTTCTGTAAGTGAGATCCTGGAGCTTTATAGGGGAAATTGGAGTTCCTAGGGAAGTGCTGACTAAGGTTTCTATGACCTGTTTTAATCATATCTGTTGTATGGAGGTTGGCGACATCTCACATTTCTAACAACACACACATTCATTCTTGGATAGTTATTACTAATATATATTTCAATTCAACTTAGGTTTACATGTGAGAACTTCTTCTCGCAGAACAAAGAATTCCATTCTGTGGTTAAATCTTCCAGTTCGCACTGACAGGAACTTTATATAATTAAGATATTTTAACATATTATAAATTTTAAAACAGTGGAAATCAGAAAGGAATGCTGAAGATATTAAAATACATTTATATAGTAATATTCTCAGCTGTGAATACAGCTAGGTTTAAATTTGGTTTTTGTGGTTTTAAGTCTTTTATTAATTCAATCTGTAAAATTTTAGTATATACGTGCTCTTTTACAGACTTGAGTGTGCTCTTATGATGCCAGGTTTCTGCCTACCACAGTGCTCACAAACTTCTTTAAAACTTTTCTGATTTCTTTAAGATTGCTATCTGGAGGTTGCAGATGACAAAAGGCACATCCCTCCCAAGACATGGTGTCTTGCCTGAAATGAGTCCGCATATGGTCTGAACACTTCTTTCCACTGTGGCACATTGATTCAATTCAATCCAATCCATTTAATTTGCAGGGCTCCTTATAATGTGACACATTGTTTTCTACTGTTGGATCATTTATTCTCTGAAGCTAATGAGTAGGAAAAAAGAATTAAAAGTTTCACAGGAGCAAGACTGATGGGACTCAGTGCTGGGTTTCTGACCTGACAGACGAATCCCTCAGGTGGCAGTTTGATAAACTTAACCTTCCAAATGAAGCTTTGTAATTCCTGAAAGAAATCTTCTGCTCTAAGGATACAGATTCATTTTATTCTAAGGTCTAGCTGGTGTGCTGGTTTTGTCTGGGATAGAGTTAATTTTCTTCATAGCAGCTAGTATGGGGCTGTGTTTTGAATTTGTGCTGGAAACAGTGTTGATAAAGCTGGGATGTTTTAGTTACTGCTGAGCAGTGCTTACACAGAGTCAAGGCCTTTTCTGCTCCTTAAACCACCCCACTAGCGAGTAGGCTGGGGGTGCACAAGAAGTTGGGAGGAGACACAGCTGGGACAGCTGACCCCAACTGACCAAAGGGATATTCCATACCATATGGTGTCATGCTCAGCATATAAAAGCTGGGGGAAGAAGAAGGAATGGGGGTACATTTGGAGTGATGGCGTTTGTCTTCCCAAATAACCGTTAGGCGTGATGGAGCCCTGCTTTCCTGGAGAAGGCTGAACACCTGCCTGCCCAGGTGAATTAATTCCTTGTTTTGCTTTGCTTGCCTGGCAGCTTTTGCTTTACCTGTTAAACTGTCTTTAAATCAACCCACGAGCTTTCTCACTTTTACTCTACCAATTCTCTCCCCCATCCCACCTGGGGGGAAAGAGAGAGTGGCTGTGTGGTGCTTAGTTGCCAGCTGGGGTTAAACCACGACACTGGAATCCATGTGAGATTTCAAATGTGAAATCAGGTAGAGTATCTATCCTTGTAACTGATGTCAAAGTGAGAAGTTTATAGAGCCCCTTGTGTTGTGTTTTTCCAAATGTCTGAGCAATAGAGAGGTCATATTATGTAGGCACAGGGCAGTTCAGTTCCAGAGGACTTAAGGAAGTTCAGCAAAAATGCTCCTATCAGTGAGTTTTCCATGCATTATTGAAACTACTTAGTGTTTCCACTGTAACTTCCTGGATCTTCAGTTGAACATTGGAAAGTACATTGGCACTTGCTTGTTAGTTCTTCTCTGTCACGTGTTTTGCATTTTGTTTGTACAAAACAGTTTGGCATTGTCGTCTCCTGATTTCCTGGGGGAAGTGGGGCAGGGGGCAGAGAAGGGGAAGGATGTTGGGAAACTGCCCAAAAAGGAAGCAGGTTTATGTTCTGATTATTTCCCAGTTTTCTAGAGAAAATTAGGTAAAATTGCATATATGGACTTCCATTCAGAGAGAAAGCATAGAAATAATGGTTTGATTAGCATGTTTGCCTGAACCAAGAAGTTTGCAAATGTTACATTGAAATATTAGAGGCCAATTGTTGCACAAATTTACAGGTGTCTTTTATAGGTTTTTATAGTTTCCTATGTAAAAACACCTGCAATAATCTAAAGGTAACAAAAACAAGGCTCAGACCCATAAAAATACTGAAATTTCTGACAGTGAAATCAACAAACTTACATACTTAGAACAGAACAGGATAGACTAGACTAGACCAGACTAGGCTAGGCTAGACTAGACTACAATAGAATAGAATAGAATAGAATAGAATAGAATAGAATAGAATAGAATAGAATAGAATAGAATAGAATAGAATAGAATAATTCAGTTGGAAGGGACCTACAATGATCATCTAGTCTAACTGCCTGACGTCTTTAGGGCTGTCAAAAAGTTAAAGCATGTTAATAAGGACATTGTCCAAATGTAGCTTAAACACTAACACACTTGGGGCATCAACCACCTCTCTAGGTAGCCTGTTCTGGTGTTTGACCACCCTCTTGGTAAAGAAATGTTTCCTAATGTCCAGTTTAAACCTCCCCTGATGCAACTTTGAACCATGCCCGTGTGTCCTATCCCTGGACACCAAGTAGAAGAGATCAGCACCTCCCTCTCCACCTCCCCTCCTCGGGAAGCTGTAGAGAGCAATGTGGTCACCCCTCAGCCTCCTTTTCTCCAAACTAGACAAACCCAGAGTCCTCAGCTGCTACTTCCAGGACATTCCTTCCAGCCCTTCCACCTGCTTTGTTGCCCTTCTCTGGATGCATTCAAGTGTCTTCACATCCTTCTTAAATTATGGGACCCAGAACTGCATACAACACTCAAGGTGAGGCCGCACCATCACTAAATACAGTGCGATAGTCACCTCTTTTAACTGGCTGGCTATGCTGTATTTGATGCGCCCCAGGATGCAGTTTGGCCTCTTGGCTGCCAGGGCACACTGCTGACTCATATTGAGCTAACTGTCAACCAGCACCCCCAGATCCCTTTCTGCAGGGCTGCTTTCCAGCCACTCCTCTCCCAGTTTGTACTTGTGCCCGGTATTACTCCATCCCAGGTGCCAAATCCGGCATTTCTTCTTGTTAAATTTCATGCCACTGTTGATTGCCCAATGCTCCAACCTATCTAGATCCCTCTGCAAGGCCTCTTGTCCCTTGAGAAAGTCAACAGCACCTCCCAGTTTGGAATCATCAAAAAACTTACTAATGGTGCATTCGACTCCTGCATCCAGATCATTGATAAAAACATTGAACAGAACTGGCCCTAGTATCGAGCCCTGAGGAACACCGCTGGTGACCAGTGGCCAACCAGGTGTAGCCTCATTCACTACGACCCATTGAGCCCTGCTGTTCAGCTAGTTCTTCACCCAGCACACCGTGTAACTGATCATCTCACAGTGGCACAACTTATTCAGAAGGATGCTGTGACGGACAGTATGAAAAGCCTTAGTAAAATCCAGGAAAGCTACATCCACCACCTTCCCTTCACCCACTAGGTGAGTGACGTTATCATAGAAGGATATCAAATTAGTTAAACAGGACTTTCTCTTTGTGAACCCATGTTGACTGTGCCTGATGATTGCTGGGTATTCCCTCATGCCCTTCTTATATATTGGAATAACATTGGCTAGCTTCTAGTCAGCATGGACCTCCTCAGACTCCCAAGGCCTTTGGTAGATGATTGAGCAGCAGTCCTGCCACAACATCCGCTAGCTCCTTCAGTACTCTGGGATGAATCCTATTAGGCCCCAAGGACTTGTGAACATTCAACAGACACAGCTGGTCCCTTCGAATTTCAGTGTCCACAAATGGAAAATCACTGTTCCCACACTCATGGTACTCTAGCTCAGAGGACCAGGCAACTCAAAGTCTGTCAGTTTTATTAAAGGCTGAAGCAAAAAAAGCATTGAATGCCTCTGATTTTTCTTCATCCCTATTAGTCAGGTGACCATCGTCAACAAGTATCTGTCCAATGATTTCTTTAGACCTCCTTTTGCTATTAATGTACTTAACAAAGCCCTTCTTGATGTCTGACACAGCCCTGGCCAGTTTCAACTCTAATTGAGCTTTGGCCTTTTGCGTCTTCTCCCTGTGTATATGAACCACAGCTCTGTAATCTTCCTGCGAAGCCTGACCTTGCTTCCAGAGAGCATACAATTTCTTTTTCCTCTTGAGTTCCTTGTTCAGCCAAGTTTGTCTTCTGCCCTGCTTGCTTGACTTACGACCTAAATTAATATAAGCAAACCATCTTTCAAAACAGACACAATTAAATAATTGGTCCCCAAAACTGTGAAAAATCAAATGGTGTTTTGTCCCAAAATCAAATCAAGTAATGTTTTGTCATAGTAACAATCATGTAGAAGTTTATTTTACTTGGTTTGCAAATTTAGCTATATAGATTTCTGATAAAATTACATCTTTATTTTGGGTTTTAGTCAGGTTATCTTTTCTTGAAAATTCAAGAGTCAAACCCCATAATTATATGCATATTTGAAAATATTAATTTATTGGGGAAATGGGTTGGGCATTAACAATCTCACCTATTCAAGGAATTTAGAATAATATTCCTGAATGTTGCACAGTCACAAAATATCATATTATGGCAAGGTTGGATAGGAAGCTTTTTTGTGAACTATGGTAGAAGAAAGCAGCCAGGGCTGACTACAGCTTGAGAATGAGAGGGTCAGGCCCCGCTACTCCTTTTATTAATTAACACTGCCTGTTTCAAATGTCTACAAGTCACCTTACATCCCTTATTTCTCACATCTGGAAATTAAAGCACAAACAAAGTTGCTTTACTGCAAAACAAAATCCTTCTACTTCTGGCATAATGATTCATAGGCAAAATATCCAGTCTCACTTCATTAGCCAACCAGAATGTAATTACTTTACATCAGTTGTCTAACAACAAACCAACCAACCTCATATGTCTGGCAATAAAAAGCAGCACTATGCTTCAAGAAACAAATGGGAGTTGGCATGAAAAGGCTCACTAATGCAAAAAGAGTCCTTACAATACTAACAGCATTGAAATAAGCTACAAAGTCAATATCATACTCCCATGAATAAACCATTTCAGATAAGTAGAATTTAAAAATCAAACTTTTGAAGGTAGTGGTTAACTGTTAATGAAAACTTTAATAAATTGTCATTGACTTCATTTTAAATAGTTCTCAGACTAATGGACTAAGATGTGCTATGCAAATGTGTTCCTCATTTCCAGCTTTGTTTCATGGGTTTAATAAGTAACTGCTTAAGATCACAACTGATTTAGTGCTCAAGGTGCAGTGCTAAGATGCTTTTGGCTTTGCAGAGAAGTCAGTGGGAAGAATTCCACAAGTGATGCCCTTGTGCCTTTGAAATCACTGGAAATTTGGCTTCACTACAAACATGATATCTGTACTGGGATGTCAGCTTCAGCCTCCACTTGCTATGCCAGAGATGGCAAACAAGGTAGTCAAGACTGCAGCTTTTTGTCTATTAGAGTCTTCTTCCTGGCAGGTTAATAGTCACTTGTCTCAATAACTGGCTTGGTGGTCCTTCTCTGCCGATGGATAATGAAGGTACTGCCAGGGGTCACACTGACCTCAAACACCCATAAGTGTTGTAAAAAGATATTCTCTTTCTGTAAATGAACTAAATGTTGCACACAAGTCAGCATTTGGTGGTTATTTTTTTGGTATCTGAACAATGAAACTGTCCTTCTCTCTCTGTTAACATCTTGTGGATATTTATTTTTTTTTTACAACCTGCGAAGATTTCTTGGATTTTACCTATGGACAATACCTTTTTTCCTTCTTTTCCTTTGCTTCTCTAGTAGCTGTGATTGTGCTCAATGTCGTACATCAGAAAACACAGAAGCTGTCCCTGCTCATGAGAGTTTGCTATAGGAAGTGAGATGCAGCAGATGGGAAAAGACAGACTGATAGAACAAGGAACGCTTTGACAACACCAGTCAACTTGACAGTTGGTAGTCTCAGATCACCAGCATCCTAACAACTGTTATCAAGCTTCTTGTAGGCACTGCAACAAAGGAGAATTTTAAAAGAATGTTTTGAAGGAGGAAGATAAGTTTACTTTGCAGTTACTTATGGAAACATACTAGCTTACAGAGGGCAGACACACAATTTAACAGTATAGGCAGTCAAGGTCAGCACCACACTCACTCACTTCTATCTGAGTGTCATACACAAGTTTATGCAGCCATACATATTTTTTTACATTAGTCAAGTAAAATTCACAATCCATATTTTAGAAAAGTCTATGTAAGTGCAAGCTTCCTTCTCTCTCACTCTTCAAGAAAAATTCCCTTACTGGCATATTTTTAAAAGTCTTGGTAGCAAAAGAAAATGTCAAATTTTGCATTCCCTTTTCTGCATAGTAAGCATGCATTATTTCAAGAAGAGTTAAAAATGTACGTATCTGCCCATTTTACAGGCAGTGATCTGAGAATAAAGAGGTCAAGCACCGTACTCAGCCTGGGGAAGAATTAGCAACTTACAATGTGTGAGCTCAACACGTCTCTGGGATGGTAGAATTTCAGAGCTAGAGTTGTGGGTGGCTCAGGTATTAATGATTTTTGAAGAGGAGGGAAGGGTGCTTTCTCCTCACATAAATCTGGACTTCGAAAGCTGATGGATGCATACAGATAATCTCCTCCTAACCCAAGGAACCAAGAGGAGAGAAACTGAAGTCAGTGCTGTATAAGCCTACCTAGATAGTTATTGTGGAGAGCACTGCCGACCCTGCTGCAGGTTCACTGCTACATGTCTTACTTCTGCTGTAGTGCAATTTCTTTTGCAGTGCAGCAACATCAGTTAGCGCCACAGTTTGATACTTTTTTTTTTTTCCCAATGAAAATGTCAATGTATGAAAATGGCAACAGAAGTGAAAAGCTATCCTGTGGCTCATGTAGTATATTTGTAAAAGGCTGGGGGAGGAACTTAGCACAATGTTTGCTCTTGACACTCATTTCTCCAGTCTGTGGAAAACTATTGTTCACATCCCAAGGCAAACCACATATAAAGTAAGACAAGGAGACAAGCTCATGGCCTGTCATGTCCCAGTCACTATGCTTGCCTGTAATGGACTAAAATACATGTTGTGCCTTTGGAGCAGGAGGCGAGAGGCAGGATGTCACTTGCAGAGCAGGCAGCCTGTGATTCTTGCTGGGATGCTATGACCCCAAATCTTTTATTCTATGGGTTTTTATTTTTGTTGTGAACTATCTTCTCTTCTCTAAATTACCACAGAAATTATGTGCAAAAAATATTTGCTAAAGCACTGATATTATGGCAAATTGCTCAGGTAGTGCTTACAATGAACTAAAAGGGTCTCTAATTTGGCTAGTACAGTGACTAGGGAATTTCTATATAAAAATTTTTAAGTCTCCAGTTTGAAAACCAGCCTACTTTGTGGATGTTGAATTGCATAGCACTAACATTTCACATTCCCAAAACTGAACCAACTGTACTTGCTTTCAAAATATGCAGGCTGTGGTGTTTATGTAAATAACTGCACATATTTTATCATCGCATATTTGAGTATTTGGTTTGAGACTTGTAATTACACACACACGCATACGTATAGAGAGAGAGAAAGAGATACATACCTACCATGACTGATGCCATTCTGTACCTCCAGGGTCATTATGGCTTTGTAAAGAAGGAAGGAAAAGATAAGAAAAAAGAAATATAAACTCCTTTTTATGGTGGCCTATAGACAAAGGACAATACTAGAATTTTTTTAACCAGTTTGCTTTCTCCACAAATTCCAAATCTGTGTCAACTCTAATATATTTTATACTTGGCTAGTCTTATACGGTTTCTTTTAGTCAGCTCTTTAATACGCTTTTGCAATCTGTTATCCTGCAATTACTAACACATTATTTTACAAGGCAGATTTTTTAATTCTGGACATCAGACCTTACAGGCAGGACTTTAATACATATCCTCAGCTCCTGGGTCTTGCAGTCACCTCCATTTAAAGAAAGACAACTTGAAAATTCTGTATGTATTCATGGGTTTTCTTTCTTCCAGAGCTCTAATCTGCATTATCAGGGGAAAGAGAGATGTGACTTTGGCAGGGCAGTTAGAGGCACTCTGCCTGTGAGTGACATATGTCTGGGGAGGAAATGTTAATTACCAAGTTCTTGCACCTGGTGTGGTAATAAGCTTCACACTTGCACTAAATGGTGTGTAGAAAAGAGAGAGAGGTGGACATGCCTTTTCCTTACTACAACATGCCTCTCTGGGGCATGCTAGGGGCAGCCTTAGCTGTCCTGCCTTTCCTCTCCCATATATACTTCTGTCCTGAAACACATACGAAGGCAGAGAGCCTGCCCCAGGTCTTACAGTTGTCATTTGGTTCAAATCATACATGTCTTCTCAGCCAGTGGTCTATGTCCCAGGGCCAAACGCCCACTGACTGCACCGACAGGAATTTCATCCTATGAGAGCATTCAGATAAGCTGTCATTGCCTTCTGCGTAGCAGAATATCCTATTTTCCACCTCTTTCCCAGATAATGCAGCTTTGCTGTGTGACTAGCATTTCACTCCAAAGCATGGTGGATTTTTGGGAGTCCTGGATTTGCATTATTTTACTGACTTTTGAGGAGATGGTTATTTGCATAACTCCCCTAAAATATCTTCCTTATGTATTCTCATATACTCATCTTCAATATTTCATCAAACTATATTGCTTTGAATAAGATAGGCAGAAGAGAGAGGTAGCTGATTAGGTGTAAAGTTTTGAATCAGTCCGGTGGAAGAATACTAATGGTTGAGGAAGCCTTGGTGACTTTGTTCCTCACATCTGTAATATGCATCAGGGAAATCTGCAGAAAAATAACAAACCAAATGAAATAAAGTTCTTTAAAACCTACCCTTCTGCTTAAAATAAGCCACAAAGTAGGTTAATTTTGCAGTGGTAATTTGGCTTTAAAATGTCTTATGCTTGAAGTAATTTCTTATCTTTTTATCATCAATGAATATTGCATACTAAAATGGAAGTAGCATTCAGAGAGATAAAATATGTAATGATACTGTTGTAGACAGAGGCCCAGAGACTTCTGAGTTCTGATCTCTGGTTTGCTATCAGCTTGAGTCTATATACTTCCTCATTTACAAAATATTTACTTAGAACTATTACAAAATGAACTCATTTTGCTGAGTAAATTGCTAGTAGGGAACAACTTGTTTGAATAAACAAGGACTTTGTTTTCTATTCTGTTTCCTACTTTCTCTATTCAGGAGGATTTTTTTTAATATATACGTTTGCTTGTTCCAAATTATTTTTCTTAATTTCTCGTTATCCTTGATGCATGCATGCTGCACAGTAGCAGGTTTTTGGAGAGCATTCAGCATTCTGAAATCCTGCATTTTAGTTATTAGTGTATAAAATTCACTGTAAAGATGGCAAGACTTTCAATTTTCTTCCCTCACTGAGTACAATTCTTGTTGTCCAGTATCTACTGAAAATATTCATAGCTATTACAGGATTGATATTAGTCATCTGTGATCAATTTCCTAATGTTTGCATACAGTTCATTATTTCTCTATATAATTCTGTGGTCTGATTATTTGTAAATATATGCTTGACTGGACAGAAAGTGTACAATCACAGGTACAGTAAATCTAATAAGTTTTCAGTTAATGTTCATGAGTATATTCACCCTCTCTTAATTACTGAATGTCCAGTGCTAAGTATTGTTCTTGGTGCTTTGCTGCTTCAGTTATAGGTATACTTGAAGGTCTGAATCAAATACCACACACAGCTGCTCTCAGATGTGCTATTTTGAGAACAATCTGAATTCATTTGCTATTAGACGTTTAACTGGCTGCTCCCCTCCATGAGATACTAATTTGAACTCCAGTAATCACGTAGTAATCATAATCTCCTATTGAGATAAAGATAAATGTAAATACTGAAACAGTGTATAACACCTTAACTCCATTTCACTATTCTCCATGTATTAGAACTACCAGTGGATATAGTTGTTTATAATCTTTTACGGAAATTAAAATAAGTGTAAATTGCTGAAATACTGCACATGGGCAAAATGACAGATTTGTTACATTATTAGGGGTTTTGCATTAGTTTTGAATCATAGAAAACAATAGCTGCTAAGTTAATTGCTAGGAAATCACAAATATTCTCTGAAGAATTCAAGCCTTACACTCATGTTGAGATATTTGTCCCTTGTTATTTCAATTATGAACATTATTTTTATTTTAAAAAGATGTTTTACTATACTATCATTTTCTTAGTTCTGCTTTATTAAATCATTTATCTGTATTCAGACGATTTTGAGGGTATTTCTCTATCAAAATAATCGGACTACTATGTTGGGGATTTTAGAAATAGCTATAGTTTTGACTCCTTGATGTAAGTCAAAATATATATAATAATTTGCAAACTTTGGCGTGATTATTTCAAAAACATGATTGATACAGATTCACAGCATGGGTTTAACGGAAGTATTTTGAAGGCATTTCTAACAACAGACATCATGCATAATGTCATTTTTCTAGAAGATTGCTTTAGGTTGCCATCTTGTGGTGCAAATTCAGTTGTTGAAAGGAAAGGAGAAACTGATCTTGCTGTTGACAGCAATACCCTGTTCTTTAGGTAAGGTTAAAAGGGTTTGAAATCTTATGCAGATATACATACTTCAGCCAAAAGCAAATAATCCCTAGATGAAGATTCAAATGCAGACTCGTAGAAACCAAACATTCTCTTTGTCACGACTGTTTTCTAGTTCTTCATAATGTCTAGTATAACTATTGAAAACTCTTAGAAACCAGGTGGAATTCCACATTCAAATTTGGCATATCTGCATTTGCCTTTTGGCATATATTCATAGAGGCCCAAAGGTTTAAAAAATAAAGTCCTACATATTCTGGACAGCAGGAACAAAGACTGTTCTTAGACACACATAGTCTCTTGCTGCTATCAATAGATTTCTGCTGTCTTATAAATTAATTTAGTCCCACAGAAAATTTTTATTTGCCAGCTGCTGTAACAATAGCCTTTGAGAGTGGCATAATCCAGTCCCACAGATTTTTCCCCACTCAACCAGTTTTGTTTATACATGAACGATAAAAGATGTAAGAATAGCAAGATTTACTCTGTAAAGTGAAATTACTGTTTCACAGTAACCAAGGAGGCTGTAGGCACTGCTTCCCCAACAAACCTATAAAATCTTGGAAGTGTTTGTACAATATTGATTTTTTTCTTTAAAACAGTGTGCTGAAGAGATGAGAAGGCTAGACTTTGTGCACATAAATATTATAACCTTAAACATCAACGAATCTCTTCTTCCAGTAGAATTTTTTTTGAGTAAGATAGATGTGTGTGATTGTTCACCTGGGACTTCACAATTGCTGCTGATTTTACGAGAGGGGTTGCTCACACAGCTTATAAATAAGCAGAGATGCCAGCCTTTAAAATAAGTAACTATGCTATAGTGCTATGTATGGTAGGTCTGTGCCATGTGAAGGGAAAATCTGGCTCAAGAAAGAGCCTAGCTTTGGCCTTTATGGTCCTTGAAAACCAACTTACTACTGTTCAGTCCTTTCTGAAAATTAACATGGTGCTGTTTAGAGACAGTTTTATGAGCTTGGAGGGGAAGAGGAACATGGTTTTCCACCTGGGAGGGGACATCTCCCAGGACAGCAAAATCACGTACAAGGAGAAGGGCAGAGTTTTAGCAACAAAGTTCTCTGTTCTTTCATCCACATTCCAGGCGTCCTCCACAAGCACCCCATGCTGCATGTCACCCCTGAGTAAAGTCTTCTAGGAGTTACATGTGTGTCACTGCCAATCAATGTGTGAAAGCCTCATGTGGTAAAACCCAAGCTTTATTCTGCATTAAATGTGAAACTATGGGTGCCATGAAGGAAAGGGAAGAAATAACAGGAATGCCTGGTGATGTCCTTTAAGTTAAGAAGGAAGGCCAACTGGAAGAGTGTTCAGATTGCTGCTTTTTGGGAGCCCACAACAAATGCTGCGCAGTTGGGTCCTGACAGGTCTAGGGAAGGGAATCATTAAGACAGATGGGGACAGATTCACATAGCAGCTTTTGTGCACAGCCTGCTATCCCCCAAGCACTGTCAGGTTTATGATTGGAAATCCATGTGGTAGCTAACACTGCTAAGGCACGCGGCTTTAACCTTTCCCTCAAAAGGAAAATAGATCCAATAATACTAAGAGATTGTGGGTATAGAAAGGAATTCAAGACAGCTCTGCTGGTGGACCAGATGGATAGCACTGTGAGGCTGACAGTTTCTAAGGTTTCTGGGGGTTTTTTTATGTTGTGGTTGTTTTAGACATGTTTTAGAGATGTTCAACAGAGAAGCCAGTGTTTTCACTCACTGGATGTTACAAAGCTTGAAGCAATCCAGAATCTCTGCAGTACACCAGTTCCTGTTTTCCATTAGTATTGTCTTCATGATTTATCTTTGAGACTCCTTTATGATTGCTGTCACAAACTATGTTACTTGCCCTGTAGCTCAGGAAGTATCTAGCTATTGAAAATCTGTAAGAATTTATTCATAGTTATTCCTGTCACTATGGAATGCCTAGAAATTAACAAAAGCTCTGACTGATTGATTTAAGTTGGTCTCACTACCAGGAAGAAATTTTGCCGTCTTTCTCTCTCATGTTTCCCATAAGTTAAGTCTTCAAGTCTGGGCAGTTTCTTCCCTCATTCCTTCATGTATCTGCTTATACAGAAAGCTTCTCCACACATTTAGGCATGTATTTAGTAGTAATTTACTTCCAAGATCCATAAACGGAAGATCTAGACAGTTATCATGCTCATGAGCATGCTCCTTCTGCCCATCATCCTCACACTGCTTTTTGCAAGATATGACTTAGAGATTTTCCTTGTCAAAGGTAAGGAAAATACCTTGAGATTTAAGTACAAGAACAGAATAAAATAATTTATTCTGTGATCCCTGAAGCCTTTCTTTTAACAAACTTATTTATTCTTCTTCACTTCTTATTAATCTAAATTTTTGGTTCTCTCTAGAGAACTGAGCCAGGGAGAGAGAAAAGAGATCCTTTCCAGAGTGAGTGGAGAATGCCCAGGATAACCTATCCTTACCATATGACAAAATGGAGGGATAGATCTTCTGTTTCAGGCTGAGACAGATCTCTTTCTTAGGTCTAAGAAAGACTTCACCTCTTACTTTTCTCACAGTACTCACCATAAGACAGGAAATGTAAGGTTAATGAAATGAAAGTTGGAGCACTTTAATATTGTACAAGGACAGACATGTGTGGAAATCCCAAGAGTTATAACATAAAATGTTGAGATCATAGAATAGAATAGAATAGAATAGAATAGAATAGAATAGAATAGAATAGAATAGAATAGAATATTTCAGTTGGAAGGGACCTACAATGATCATCTAGTCTAACTGCCTGACTAGGGCTGCCAAAAAGTTAAAGCATGTTATTAAGGGCATTGTCCAAATGCTTCTTAAACACTGACAGGTTTGGGGCATCAACCACCTCTGTAGGAAGTCTGTTCTGGTGTTTGACCACCCTTTGGGTAAAGAAATGCTTCCTAATGTCGAGTCTGAACCTTCCCTGACTCAGCTTAGAACCATTCCCATGCATCCTGTCCCTGCATACAAAGGGGAAGAGATCAGCACCTCCCTCTCCCATTCCTTGATCCATTATCCATGCATCTAACAGGGAAGAGGACATCTTCTCTGTTACTCTCTAGTTAACCTGTCTTTTCTCTCACAGAGAGGAAAAAAAAGTGGTTAAAGCAAACCGGAGCAGGAAAAAAGTTGATCCTCAACACACACAGATGCATGTAGCCTAAAGCATTGTTGAGTTCTGTCATTGCATTCTGGACTTAGTTCAAGACAGTGGGGATGATCAGTCTCCTATGAAATGTGCTACAGGTGCTTAATGGCTCCAGTTAGCCAGAAACCCTGAAAACATGCTATATAAAAGATGGTATGTTGATTCCTGGAATAGCTATGACTCAGTAATAACCTCTTAGGAAGACTGATCCTTACTGACTCAGCAGTGCTACAGCTTTTGTCACTTTACTCCCATCAACTGCAGTCCCAAAATTACCTTTAAAAAAAAAAAAAAAAAAAAAAGTGGCATACCACAATATGTCTTTGGTAATGCTTTTGTTTAACAGTTGAATGTTCACAGAGTTCCCCTGAGAAAAAAAGACTTTATGCTCGGTAGTGTCTTTTTGCCGCTCAAAAAGTGAACTTAAGTGGAAGAGAAAACATTAAAGAATGTAGCAAATGTGTACCTGGCTGCAAGCAAAAAGAAATGTCTGTTACTAAGCTCTTAATGACATAATTGTGGTACAACCAACTAAATAATAATTACATATATGCATTCTCCAACAATGTATCAAAACCAATGCAAGAAGTTTAACCTGACAGTTCATTGTGATACTTTATTCTGTACTGCAACTATCAACCACTAGCAGAAAACTGTAATCTAATTTTGTAAGATCTACATCAGGAACCATAAAAGGCTCCTTACACATACTGAGCTACCATATTACAGTTACAAAAGTGAGGACAAACCTTGAACCTAACTTGACACAGTTTGCATTATTTGTTCTTTCTGTGTATGGGGTGGGTTTTTCCATCCATATCTCACATTCTGTTGGTTTTTTCTAACTTCTCTCTACATTTATAATGCTATCTTTCTTTACTTTATGTGCTTTAAGATAGCTCTCCTTCACTAATTAAAATAACTGCCTCTGTTAAAATATTACTGCTTTAAGTAACATGAATACTCTACTGATTAGAATAATTCATTATAATGCCAGACCAGAGGGAAGCATAACCTTTTAGAGTCTGAAGCAAAAGTAGCAATGAAAGTACTTAAACTCTTTCTTGACTACCTCTGCTCTAACAACGCTTCCCCATTACTCACTTCAACAACACTGCAAAACAAATGTGCCTTTGGTATCGGGAAAACACAAAAAGGTCCAGGCTTTGCAACCTGCAATAAAGCTGAGTAGCCACTGAGAATTAAGAAATACCGGCTGTGGTTGTACAGTATGACTTATAATATCTAGTTTCTCAATTACTAAGTAAAATAATTAGGAGGTGGAGAAGGAACTTTTTACAGCTGCGCCTCAGTGGCACAACAAGGGAGCTCAGTGACATCTTATGATGGGAAGGATGTGTGCTAAGGCAAGGTTGCACCTGCATGCTTAAAATCAGAAAGCTGAATGAGAAACTTCTCTGCCTGAGTGACAATGTTGAGTCTCTGCCATCCTGAATTGTACCTAGTATAGCCATTACCTGCAATATGGTAAAGCTTCCACTACCATGATCAGGTTAAAAGTTAAAAGTAAGTAATCCTATGTAATGGATTAAACAATGGAGCTATTGCTCCTTGTTCATTGTTATCTTACACTTAACCATGGTTCTTGAAATGGCATTTGCCCTTTATGCTTCTTTGATTGAATGGACTCCAACTTTTGCTGGCTGAGTCATTTCAGTAAAGTGTCTTGGTTCCCCATCACCAGCTAAGTAGCAGACAGTCAGGATAGTGGTCTCAGATGGATACAGTGTGCGTGAGTACTATTCACATAAGCGGATTCATACATCTAAAAAACACTTAATGGCACCCAAAAAAATGAAAACAGTGTATTACAGTTTTCTTTTTGCTCTGGCAACATTAAAGTAATGTTGCTTCTCTAGTAGTTTCCACTGTGATTTATCTAGAATAAAGATGATTTTCAATAGCAAAAGCCAGTGAAAAGACAGAACAGAGACAAAAGGAAGGAAGAGATGCTGGGAAACAATTCAATTCTTCCAGTGACATACTTTGTCCTGTGACATATCTTTGCTGACTCTGCTTTTGTATCCTTGATGTAAAAATGCCTGATGGACAATTTATCTAACTGGATGAAAGAGTTTAGAGTGTTATACTTGAAAATGAAGAAAGAGCAAGCAGAAACGCCAGCTTGGATATTGTCAGGGCAAGCATGGGCCAGATGCCCCAGGAGAAGTGGAGACTCCCTGGAGCAGACAGGGCAGGAGGTGGTGGGACAGGTCCTGGCTGGTGAGGTCCTGCCCCGCCCGCCCCTGTCCAGAAATAGGACTATAAACAGCATGTTGCTACCTCAGCCACTGAAACCATGTGGGAGAGAAATTTCTCTTTCTGTTTGCTTATCTTGGCATAACAGCTTTGCTCCTTCACTTGAACTTCCGTGTCCAAAAAGAAGAAAGAGAGAGAAAATGACAGGCTCTGGCCACTATGTTCTTGTTAAGAGTTAGGGATGGTTCACTTTGCGTGTGATGGATGTTTAACTATTATTAATCTTTAAATTGCAGTAGTGCAGCTGGAGAGGAAAAAGGAAGCTACTCAGAAGACAAATGAATATGGCAGTTAATTAAAGATATATAGTTTCTACTTGAAGCAGCTCTGTGCTTTTAAGGAGGAATTGTAGATGAGGGGGAGGAGAGCTTGAAGAATCGTAAGGGAAGAACTTTGAAAAAGGGGAAAGTACAATTTCTGAGAGGTGTAAAGGACAGAAATTGCAAAATACAGCACAATTCCGCTGAGCAAGGGCACTGAATGTATATGGGTGCGATCACAGTTTACAGGCAGGTACTGTGTTGTTTTACGCAGCTCATCTTAATTAAAAAAAAAAAAGGTAATTTGGCAAAAAGTAAGGAGTAAAGGTTGTTGAAAAGAAATGGAGTGAGTGGAGCTTCGTGGAAATTCTACTGTACTATGGGACCAGATCCTCTGCCCAGAAGTAAACAGAAATTTTTCTAATGAATTCGAAATGAGCAGCATCATGCCCATGGTATTCAGGCAAAGATTAGATTGGAAAGGTTTAGATTTGTTCTTTTTTTCCTTCCCTTTAACAACAGAACAAAATCAACCCTTGGTGACTAATGGTTTTGACAGACTACTTCATATGCCAGCATCTAATAAACATTTTACAAAAAGTCAGAGAAGAAAAAGACAATTTATTTGAAATAATTCTTTCCCACTTAGGAGTAAAATGCCACTGCTTTTCTAGACCCTGTTGTAGTTTCTGCCAGGCAGAACTATGTGCATATTATCTCTGTCAAAGAAAAATATTCTAAGCACAGTCATCCAATTAAACAAATTACCTATTAGTCACTTGGATGTCAGGAAATTGAGGCAAGCTCAATAAAGACATGTCACATAGAAAGACGTGTCATCTGAATAAGTGGATCCCAGCACTTCCTCCTTTCCACTTGCTCGTTCAATTCTTCAGACCCAAAAGTAATTGTAGGAAATAAGCTTTTGTCTGTATTTCTAAATTTTACACTGACCTAGATGCAAGCTTGGGTTTAATCTGTTGTTACCCAGTGAGATGCTGAAAGTCTGAAAAGAAACCACCACCTCTGTTCCTTTGTGCATTGGAGACACCGCAGGGCAATGGGCCCTGTCTGAGGGAGCTGCTGGATGTGCAGGTTAAGCTGCGTTCTGCAGGTACATAGCACATGGCTGAAGAGGAACAAGTGACAATTTTTACTTCCTTGTGTAATCAGGATCAATCCAGCCAACGGGTTGTGGGTTTTTTTGTTTTGGTTTGGTTTGCTTTTTCTCATTCTTGCAGAATAACATTAAAAAACAAAACAACATACTACAGGCGAGAATAAAAATAAGCCAGGTAGATTCTTGTTTGGCTAGGATGGAAAATTATTTTAATAAACTATATTTTCGTCCTGATTTTTCTTCATTCCATTTCTTCAGCAACACACCGAGGCACTCTGTCAAATTTACTATCCTTTTTGGTCTTAGTTTTACCCTTTGTTTGAGGGAAAAGAAACAACTGAGAAAGTTGGCACATCTCTGCATATTATGGCGTCAGCAGAATCTCCACTAGATACACATGCACACCAGTCAGTACAGAAATAGCTGCATGTGTGGGAGAGGAAAATGCACTACCCATCTGGCTCTAAGATTTTATTTATTCAAGTTTTTTTAAAATGCAAATACTATTTAACATATGACCAAAGGAGTCTTTTTTTTTTCTGTTTTTTTTTTTTTCACTCCACTTCTCCACTGCCTTATTCCTAATCAAATGCGTTACAGCAATGAGGACATCTGAGCCAGCATTGCTCAGTGCTTCTGCCTCAGCTGTTGCTGGAGATGCAGTGACTAGTCACCGGGTGCTTCCAGGATCAAAGGGAGACACAGGGGCAAGTCTCCTCTTGCAGGTACTAGGGGAGCTTAGAGACAGAAATGAGAATCCTCCTCCCAAATGGCAGATGTCACAGGCTTCTGGGGAAAACTGGGTAGGAAGAGAGCAGAAGAAGCTGCTGTTTGGTTGTTGGATGATGCCCAAGAGAATAGCAGGCTCCAGACATCTCTTGCTCTTTGTAGAGCTAAAGTAGGATTGCACTATAACCTAAAAAGACAACTAAATAAAATGATTTTGACTAAAATACAGTCTTAAAGCAGCTGTTCAGCGTATTTATTTGTTTAGAAATTAATAGTGTCATCTGCCTCTAAAGCAACTTAGTGCTATGTATCAATAAGAAAAATCAGTAAGAAATCAACAGAATACAGCAGAGTCCTTATTTATTAACAAGCAAGCCATACTTCTTACCACGAAATTCAATGAAAAGTCTGCCCAAACAAAAAACATGTACTGTGCACACAGCCTGGCAAATACAATCTCGATCTGTCAGGATACAGGTCAGGAACTGAGCAAGATGTTGCTCCATAACTAGATTTCACAAAATCACTGGGCAGATCCACTAATAGTGTGTTGTTTATATGTTGTATAAAAAGACAGTTTAGGGCTGATCCCATAACCACCCTGACTGAGTAATATTTTGGAAGACATTTGTCCTAGGTTTGTAATTTTTGCTGTGTGTACATGCCTTAGCTTCAGTTCAAATCCATGAGGATTGTCATAAGCACAATGTATAGTGGAAGTCTAACCTTGAGTAGCACTGTAACAAGGAGGAATAGCTGAGTTTTACCTTTTGGGATAGACATACATAGGAGGATGCAGGCTGGAGGCCACAAGCTTTGATGCTGAAGCTGTGGCAGAACTTTGACCCATTATGAGGTTGAACCCAGTAAAATTGCCTTCATATTCATACCAGTCTGTTATGTGCAACTAGTGAGAGCCAGATTCCCTCTTCTGTTGATGCAACATTATTTCAGGATCCAGTTCAAATAGCCTTTAACAGACCAGAGAGTTCCTTGAGGAGAGCTGAAAAAAGTAATTTCAATTTCATATACCCCGTAGTGTCTCACTTCCCGATCACAGAAGAGGACCATAGGGGTTCAGAGTGGAAGGACAGCAAGGGATGGTGTATTTGGATCAAGCATCACTGCATTTTCTGCAGATTTTGGGCTGGATGCTCAGCCGATTTAAAATATCACAGCCTCCTTGGCTTTTGTCCCTTTTCTCACCTCTTCAGATTCTCAGCACTGCTCTGACAATGCTGGCAATGTGAAAGGAATATCCCCATGTGGCTGCCGCAGTGCTTCAGCTCCAGCTACAGGTGCTGGTGTCAGAGTATGTCAGGAGAAAGGGACATACCTCAATTGCTGATGTGCTGAAGTGATCCTTAAATGCAGCAAACACTGCCAGAGGGCTGTGGCTGTCAGACACAGCTAAAATAAGGCTGGAGTTCGGCTGTGATGGCTGGTAGTTCCAGTCAAATTAAGTTATTGAGAAACGAGAGAACAGTAAAAGCTATAGCTGGCAGTCCTAATTTCAGCTACCCATGATTAGGCTATATACGGCATGTTTCTGAACTTGAAATTCATATCTGTTCATTGAATAATGCTAATCTCAACCATGAGGGTCTGGGAGTCTATCTTCATGAAAGTGCCTGCTCGCCAGGTTAACAAGCTGCAGAGCCTGCATACTCCTTCCAGAACACAGGTTATTATTGTTGTTAGAAGCCATTAATTTTTGGATCTCAGAGCAGCTTCATAGTTTTCCATACTACTGCAGAGAGTTTCTGGGTTATATTCTTCCTTATTTTTGCAGCAGACTGTAGTCATGCTTCATCTCCAATCTGACACATTGTGGTTTTGATGCACATGAAGGAAAAAAGCAGCTAATCTGTTGCCAAAAGCTTTAGCACATTTATATGTTGCTATCTCTTCACACAGTATTTTACCATCCCTGAAAAGGGTTCGGATTTTAGGATTAGTTGCGCTGAAGGAACACTAAGGAAAGAAGAAATTCTCTGTTCATATTGTAGCATGACCTTTAATATGCTTGTCTGATGAGAAATCGTTTGGATAGTTATTCTTTCAGGCCAAGAAATCATGTTTGGTATTGACCATCAAAAGATGATATGGAGAAGGAACAACAGGAGCACCTCTGGGCCACTGTTTATGCTGAGAGTAAGAGAGCATCTACAAAATGAAAGCGATTTCTTAATTATAATTATAATACTAATTTCTTAGTGCCTTTCATATGCAAGAGACTAGAAATGTGAACTAACTTGGTGTACCATGAACACTGATGCAAGAAAATCATCGCAAGCACAGAAAAGTGTGTAAAACATAGACAGCGGCTAATTCTCATGACTGAAAATTGCATCTTCACTAAGGTCATTCATCATGACTTTTGTGTAAAATCTTCTTCCCTCTGTAAAAGAAAAGTCACAGAGCACCATATGTTTGAACTGCGTTTTCAAATTTGATATGTTTTATGCGTATATCACCTCAAGTTTTTTAAACACGGTGTTATTCACAGAGATCTAGTAATTACATACTTGGCCAACAAGTAGAATGTGCACATATTCACAGAATCACAGAATCCCTAAGGTTGGAAAAGACCTGTAAGATCATCAAGTCCAACCATCAACCAACAAACACCACCATGCCCATTAAACCATGTCCCACAACGCCTCGTCCACACGTTCCTTGAACACCTCCAGGGATGGTGACTCCACCACTTCCCTGGGCAGCGTATTCCAGTGTCTCACCACTCTCTCAGGAAAGAAACTTTTCCTAATATCCAGTCTAAACCTCCCCTGCCACAATTTGAGGCCATTTCTTCTTGTCCTGTCACTCATCACTTGGGAGAAGAGGCCAACACCCACCTCTCTGCAACCCCCTTTCAGGTAATTGTAGAGAGCGATGAGGTCTCCCCTCAGCCTCCTCTTCTCCAGACTGAACAACCCCAGCTCCCTCAGCCGCTCCTCATAAGGCTTGTGCTCCAGACCCCTCACCAGCTTCGTTGCTCTTCTCTGGACACGCTCCAGCACCTCAATGTCCTTTGTGTAGTGAGGGGCCCAAAACTGAACACAGGATTCGAGGTGCGGCCTCACCAGTGCCAAGTACAGGGGCACGATCACCTCCCTGCTCCTGCTGGCCACACCATTTCTGATACAGGCCAGGATGCCGTTGGCCTTCTTGGCCACCTGGGCACACTGCTGGCTCATATTCAGCCGGCTGTCAACCAACACCCCCAGGTCCTTTTCTGCAGGGCAGCTTTCCAGCCACTCTTACCCAAGCCTGTAGCATTACATGGGGTTGTTGTGACCAAAGTGCAGGACCCGGCACTTGCCCTTGTTGAACCTCATACAATTGGCCTGGGCCCATGGATCCAGCCTGTCCAGATCCCTCTGCAGAGCCTTCCGACCCTCAAGGAGACCAACACTGCCACCCAACTTGGTGTCATCTGCAAACTTGCTGAAGGAGCACTCGATCCCCTCATCCAGATCATCGATAAATAAATTAAACAAGACCAGTCCCAAAACTGAGCGCTGAGGGACTCCACTTGTGACTGGCTGCCAACTGGATTTCGCTCCATTCACCACAACTCTCTGGGCTCGGCCATCCAGCCAGTTTTTTACACAGCAAATTGTCTCTACAAATATGACTGAGTAGGGTAACTATCTCTGAGCTTTCATTGTATTCAGAAGGAGAAAGCTTTTTAGATGCAAAAGGTTTTTCTGACATTTTTAGGGTCAATTCCAGAATGTTTTTGCATAACAGAATAACACTGGAGATTTTAATCATAAACATAGAATTGTGACTCACTTGTATTCACTCTGGGCAAATAAAATGGCTAATACTTTGGATGCAGAACTTTTTTATTGTGTGGCTGAAATGTCAACATTATTACTAGTCCTCCTGGGATAAAATGTCTGTTTGCTAATATTGCTGAAATCCTTAAAGTTCCCTTTGTGTGTGGAAGAACTACATGACTGGCCTGTAAAATCTTTATTTAAACACTTCGTACAGTACTGAATGATCTAATTTTATTTTGATTGCTGTTACCCTCCTAGGAACAAAACTCCTAGAGCACCTGATTCAAATTATATTCACAATGCACTTTAATCTCAAGCAAGATATTTCCTTATTTAAAAGCTTAGTCTTAACTTGATAATGCACTGGACTGAGACGACACACAGACTGTCTAAATGCAAAGCATGTAAGTGTTTCATCATAAAGATCAGACCTGATTCAGTCAGATAAACTTTCCTCAGAACATATTTTGCTGAACCTTTTCAGGCACTGAATTCACAGGAACAAGGTAGTCTGTAGCATTATTAAATGTAAGTGTCACCACCATGGGATGATCTCTATCTGTCTTTGCAAATAGGATGAGAACAGAGTGTATGGAGAGGTAGGAACAGTACCTTTTCAGATAGGGGCGTGCAGCTTTTTCCCCTCCATGACTCTTGTGGTGAGGATGCTGCATTGTATGGTGTGTCTATACAGCTGGGAGACCATACTGGCAAGTCTCCAGCCCATGTAGTGGCGGGGGGGTGGGGGTGTCCCCGGAGCTGATGGAGCTTTTGAATTTGACCTTATGCAAGGATTTGCTGGACCATTTTCCCTCACCTGCTGAATGAAAACCAAAAGAAGACAAAAAATCCCTGAAATCAGACATATCGTAATAAGCTGCTTGGGATGAGAAGATGGCAAAGATTATCTGGGCCAAAAGCCATCTACAGAGAGCTATAAATAAATCATGCAGGGTTTAATTTTGCTTTCCATAGCTTGCTTCTGTGTCAATGCCTTTGTTTCTATCAATATAGTAAAAAACCCATTCTCATTCATCAAAAAGAGAAAATCACAAACATAAGCTAACAACATCCACATTGTTGTCCTTTTGTATGTTGCCTCATATTTAGGAACACTACTTGTAAGCCAAGGTACTAAATCTTAACTTTCTCTAATCTTAAAGGTCCCTGTGATGTATTTTAAGCACCTAGTCTTTCATAAGGGTATTTAAAGACTTTAAGGACGACATGCTGGTTGGTAGCTGTGTGCGTAGGCAGTTTGGCTTCTCCAGCCAGGGGACAATGAAAACAGGCAGTTTTGTGCACAAGCGGGTAAAGCAGACCTTTTGAGAACATGATTGGACCATGTGAAGTGATTGCATGCAGAACTGTGAATGTTGGCTTTAGACAGGCAAATGAGGTGTGTAAAAATATGTATACTTACTTTCAATAACTGGAAATTTTACTCTTCTCATTTCAGTAGGATTGTGTACAACTCCATAGTGGATTTTATGAACATATGCAATATAACCTATCTCCAAAAGACCAATATCATCCCTCATTTCAGGAGCATGTTGGCTTCATAGAGGAGACAAATTACAAAATCCCTCTGTATTTCAGAGAGAAAGATAGGAGGATCTTTTCTCCTCCCATTTATTTAAGTATACTTTTCTGTAACAAAAACACAAGCCCTCTAGCGTCATGTTTCCCTTCTTGTTCATCTCAAGTTGGTGAAGATGTCCTTGCTTATTTTTTAATTACTTTTCTCCTCTAAGTTAAAACATCAAGTGAGATGCCCATAAGGCATATTTTTCTTGGCCATAATTCAGATCTAGTAATTGAAGCTGTTAGCTTCAAAATGTCATATAATGTTATAATCAGCCACTTTTTATGTATATAACATAATTGCTCTTTCCTGGAAGTAAATAGGATGCCGTATCCTGTCAATTTTACTTTAAGATACCAATGACAAACTATTTACTGAATATTATAAATCTTTATGCAGCCCTTTGCCAGTCAGTCAGACTTCATTTTATTTGCCTATCAATCCTTGTAATGGTGGGCAGATGGAAGAAAGCATGTTTTCTGTGTTTGTATGTCAATCATTCTTAGCATCATTCAGATCTGTTTATTTTTGTGATGTGTTTATTAATATTATTTTGCAGGTACATCAACTCAATTAAGAAAGTTAGTAAGTGTGCAACTTATTTCTACAATTTTCTTCAGGTTCTACACATTTTAGCTTCTTTCAGAAAAGCTTTCTGCTAGCATCACTGTATCACTACAGCAGTGTCAGCATTTCTGTTATAAATCCTATTTTTCCAGTCTTTAGATCAGCTGTAAAATTTCCTTCTTCGTTGAGAATTTGCATTTAAGTTCTCCTCTGCTCTTTAGAAACAAGAGGTTGTGTATGTTTGCATTTGTGTGTCCCTTCTCTTATGCACTAAAGGTGAGAAATACCGTTAAATGTTTAGTTTTCTATTTTTAATAATTTATAGAGCTCTTCCTAGAGTTCACAGGAGAACTCTGTACACAAACCAAATACACAGGAGCTTACTCTCTGTTATTACCATAGCTGTCCTTCCTTTTCCTTCCTTTTTGGTTGTTTTGTCTTCACATTTGCAGAGGACCTGAGATAAATTTGAGAAAGGACTCATACACCTAAACCAGGAATTAGCAATATCATGATTATTGACCTCAGATGTGGGTTTTGCTGCCTTCTGGTTGAAAAGGGCAAAGAACATGCTGCTTTCTCGTTCCAGCTGGCTAGTGCAGGCATGAGGTCATTGAAGGTGGCACCACAACCTTCCATGGCAGGCACTTAAAGAGGCATAAGCATATACCCACTGGACAACTCTGGCTCAGGTAGGTGTAGCCCTGGGTGAATTTCCTAAGCTTTAGAGAGAGGTGAGTTTGCACACATACCCTTCACTCGGACTCAGCCAAAGGAAATAATGAAGGCTTCCTCTTCAGTGTACAGATTTTTTTTTTATTCTATGGATGTGCTGTTTATCCACTGTGTAGTGTCCTGGGCACCCAGCTGTGAATTTGAGACTCCATTCTTGGGGCTGGATAGCTAAAAGTAAGAGCTTCAGGCTTCAGCACTGCAACATCTAAATCCTGCATTGAAACTAAACAGAGGAGCTAAGTGTCATGCTGGCCTCTTTGAGCATAGATCAAGCATTTCCACAAAGATGATTTCTACTGGAAAAGATAGTTCAACTTGAAATGTTCTACATGCTAAGAAAGTCCCTTATATTGAGTTTAGAGTTAGTAGACTGAGCTCCTCCTTGCCTGAGATTCTGTATCTCTCTGTGAAAGTTTCCATGACGCAGTCTTTTTGAGACGGGAGCCCTAGACAAGTCTCCTTAAAGCACATTAGTGTTGCATATTACAATGGTCAAAAGAGACATAAACTAGTTCAGAAGGAAATTAGGCCAATCAGGCTTTCCTCTCCTAATCTGCAAGCCTTTTTTTTTACTACCTTATATTTGAACCTTGAAACTCTTCCATTAGACAGCGTGTAATTTTGCAGATCCACGAGCAATCATCCCATGTTCTGCTAGAAATCTTTGGAAGAACAGGGCAGGCCCAGAATACCATTCGTTTCCATCATCCTCAGTTAATGGATGAGCTATTGTCACCAGGGGTAGCAAGGAGCAGCTATGGGACCCTTGAATCAATACCTGCAGTCACGAATGCATTTTAGACCACGAAAACAACAGGACAGGCACACTGAGAACTGAAGTGTCTGTCTTCAGAGGTTGAGGGGGAGGTAGGCAGCCTGAAAGCTAAGGTGGTTGATCCTAAAAGCTAAGGTGGTTGATCCTAAAAGCTAAGGTGATTGGTGAATCCATGTCAGTAAAGAATAATTACTGTCCTTGAACCCCACGGTGCAAATGCGAACACAAACCAAAGAATTGCAAAGTTGATTTTGTCAACAAAATTTTTTTGTTTTATGTTCCTTATGTATCCTTTCACCAATGTGGTTTATGCACAGGAAACTATACAGCATATTTTCTATGTATTTGTGTATATACATGTCTATTAGTATGTATCAATGTATGCATTTATCTATTTTTCTCTGTAAAAGAGTCACAGTAGAGAACTCCACAAAGCATTGAGAACATAGCATTTAGCCTCATGGTTCAAAAAAGACAGAACTGAAATCACAGTTACATGCATAAATGCACTGGGGTAAAAAGAGAGAAATCTTTCAATATTTCAATTTTCCTAGCAGATGGTGGAAAGTACTTAGGCATGATAACTCTTCCTAGATGTGCTAGCATATGCTGCGAAATTGCCTATACAGAAAAGCCTTGCTCATTGCAAATCTCCCAGGAGCTATCACAAACAAAGCACATCAATTAACATTTGCTTATTATGTGACTGTGTGTATGTGGCAATTTTCTATTTTCCTCTCATACATTAGGGCCACAATTTAGTCTGGATGACAGATATGCCAGATGAAAGTCTCAGCGCTTAGGGTTCTGCTCTTTTCCTTTTATTTTTAAATAGGCATATTTATCTCTTTTCTTTCTCTCCCTCTCTTTTTTTTTTTTTTATATATATATTTCATGGCTAGCTAAATGTTTGAGGCTTGTTGCTAAACCCATGTCTGTAGCAGCTTTGTTGGCATGATCTCAGAGTTTGCGAGAGACAGTATAAGCAATGCAGTCAGCTGCCTGGCCCAGAATTATAGCTCAGTGAACCCTGGTACAGGTCAGACTTTCAGGTATTTTCTACCATTACATCAGCAACTTACAGACATGTAAATCACCGTTACTTGAGACTTGCACCTCCAAGAAGACACATGTCTTAGAGAAGGCATAATCCAGATCAAAGGCAATTAATGTATCCCGGAACGCTATAGACAGCTTGTATAAAGTACAACAGAAACTGCACATAAGGGTCTGTAGAAGTAGCCCTCTTAGGACCACAGGAATAGAAGGGACAACTGGGGTCATCAAATTCCCACAGTCCCAAGCAACTGCGCAAAAGATTGAAAGTAATCCACAGGGCATCTTGTCCATGAACGTTGTGGCAGTATCATAGCAGAACCTCATGGGCCAGCAGAATGTGCACCGTTACAAAAGCAATGTTTCAAGGGAAAAAAATCTAGAACTGTTGCCTGATATATTGAAACTTTGTGGTAAGCACATATAAAAGTCATGTTTTATGTCTGCAGAGGATTGTTATTTCAGTAAGGAAATGGATAGAACACTACCATAGCAAGGTTGTTGGTTTCATTTCCTTCCTGAAAGTTGAACATTAGTTGCAGTAGTCCCTCTGTGTCTCCCCTACATCCAAACAGCAAACTGTTCATCCTCCCGAGGACTCCACTTGCACTGCTATCTCTGTCTTTCCTTCAGACAATAGGTGGTGAAAAACAAAACCAGTAAAATGTTGTATCAAACCCAATGCTTCAGCATACAAATTACATCTGCGTGCTGCATCTGAAAAATACAAAGCGCATACTACCATTGCAGTTAACAATTTTCTGCCAGATATTTTCTGGCAATTAAATGTTTATCAGGTAAGTGAATAGTGGCATGTTGGTGATACGTTTACACTTTAGGTGTGCCTGCTACAAAAAACAAGTGTGATGTTCAGAGAGATGTTATTGCTGGGTGCTAGTAGGTACGACGATTTTTTTGCTGCCTTGGATCACAGAATTACAGAATCACAGAATGATATGGGTTGGAAGGGACCTCTGGAGACTGTCTAGTCCAACCCCCCCGCCCCAGAGCAGGTTCACCTACAGCAGGTTGCATAGGAATGCGTCCAGGCGAGTTTTGAGTATCTCCAGAGAAGGAGACTCCACAACCTCTCTGGGCAGCCTGTTCCAGTGCTCTGCCACCCTCAAAGGAAAGAAGTTCCTCCTCATGTTTACATGTAACTTCCTATGACCAAGTTTGTGCCCGTTACCTCTCGTCCTGTCACTGGGCACCACTAGAAAAAGACTGGCCCCATCCTCCTGGCACCCACCCCTTAAGTATTTATAAGCATTAATAAGATCCCCCCTCAGTCTTCTCTTCTCCAGACTAAAAAAGACCCAAGTCCCTCAGCCTTTCCTCATAAGAAAGATGTTCCAGTCCCCTAACCATCTTTGTAGCCCTTTGCTGTACCCTCTCCAGCCGTTCCCTGTCCTTCTTGAACCAGGGAGCCCAGAACTGGACACAGTTCTCCAGATGCAGCCTCACCAGGGCAGAGTAGAGGAGGAGGATAACCTCCCTCAACCTGCTTGCCACACTCTTCTTGATGCACCCCAGGATGCCGTTGGCCTTCTTTGCCACAAGGGCACATCGCTGGCTCATGGTCATCCTGTTGTCCCCCAGGACTCCCAGGTCCCTTTCCACAGAGCTGCTCTCCAGCAGCTCAGCCCCTAACCTGTACTGATGCATGGGGTTATTCCGCCCCAGGTGCAGTACCCTACACTCACCTTTATTGAATTTCATAAGGTGCCTCTCTGCCCAACTCTCCAGCCTGCCCAGGTCACGCTGAATGGCAGCGCAGCCTTCCGGTGTGGCTGCCATTCCTCCCAGTTTTGTGTCATCAGCAAATTTGCTGAGGGCACGCTCTATGCCTTCACCCAGGTCATTGATGAATGCATTGAACAGGGCTGGACCCAGTACTGACCCCTGGGAGCACCACTTGTTACAGACCTCCAACTGGACTCTGTGCCACTAATCACAACCCTCTGAGGTCTATCAGCCAGTTTTCAATCCACCCAACTGTCCATTCATCTAACCCACACTTCCTAAGCTTGCCTATGAGGACGATGTGGGAGACAGTGGCGAAAGCCTTGCTGAAGTCAAGGTAGACAACATCTACTGCCCTCCTGTCATTTATCCATCCAGTCATGCCATCATAGAAGGCTATCAGATTGGTCATACATTACTTCCCCTTGGTGAATCCATGCTGACTACTTCTGATAACCTTCTTTTCCTCCAGATACTTTGAGATGATGCCCAGAACAAGCTGTTCCATCGTCTTTCCAGGGATGGAGGTGAGGCTGCCTGGCCTGTAGTTTTCCTGGGTCTTCCTTCTTGCCCTTTTTGAAGACTGGAGTGACATTGGCTTTCCTCCAGTCCTCAGGCACCTTGCCTGTTCTCCAGGACCGTTCAAAGATGATGGAGAGTGGCCCAGCAATGACTTCTGCCAGCTCCCTCAGCAATAGCGGGTGCATCCCATCAGGACCCATGGACTTATGGATGTCCAGTTTACTTAATTGGTCTCTAACTTGATCCTCCTCAACCAAGGGAAAGTCTTCCTTCTTCCAGACTTTCTCTGTTACCTCCAAAGCCTGGGACTCCTGAGGGCTGTCTGGAGCAGTAAAGACTGAAGCAAAGAAGGCATTCAGTAACTCCGCCTTCTCTGCATCATCTGTCACCATGGCACCTGTCTCATTCAACAGCAGGCCCACATTTTCTCTAGTTTTCCTTTTGCCTCCAATGTATTTGAAGAAACCCTTCCTGTTGACGTTGACATCCTTTGCCAGGTTTAATTCCAAGGAGGCCTTGCCTTTCCTCGTTTCATCTCTGCATACTCTGATGGCATTCTTGTGATCTTCCCAAGTGGTCAGTTCCTTCTTCCAGGTACTGTAAACTTCTTTCTTCCACTTGAGTTTTTCAGAAGCTCCCTGCTCAACCATGTAGGTCTCCTGCTTCCCTTGCCTGATTTCTTGCTCCTAGGGATACACTGATGCTCAGCTTGGAGGAAGCAGGGCTTGAATATCACCCAGCTCTCTTGAGCCCCCCTACCCTCTAGATCCCTAACCCATGGGATTTCTCCAAGCAGTTTCTTGAAAAGATTGAAGGAAGGATCTCTGTGGTCCATCCTTCTGAGACACTTATTGCAAGTAACATATTTCTTAACCCTTAGCAATGCTTTCTGCAAGGAAAAGATGGGTGTGAGAGAGGACTGTTTCATACAGTACACATCAATAGTTAAAAGGGGGAAAATTGAATCTAGTGATTTTATTGACTCCGAAAGTTCCCCTAAGGTGCTGATGGAACATTGACGATACCACAACTTCTGCATTGAGCAATGTGATTAAGAGTTTTGATGAGTGTTGATAGAGCTAAATATTGTTTCAAGCCTGTAGAAGGCAGATATTATTTCGTGTGCCATTTTTCCACAAGCCAGTATTCTGAGGACCTACAGATGAAGGAGAACTTGCCAATGGGTAGGAGTTGCACAGTCTTGCAAGCAAGAAAGAATTTTTAAAAAACAGTTGGTGTAGATGATAGGGAGAGGAATATGATTACTGTTTTTCTTTCCTTTATAGATTTCCCTCATCCTTCCCTTTTTCTTGCCATGGGGAGGATCCTGGTGTCATCAAAATGTTGTTTCCATCAACAGTTCACTTAAAAAAACCCAAAAACACAACTGGAAGGCAGACTGGAGAAGGAAAGAGCTGGAGAAGATGGAAGCCTGGATATTTCTTTGAAAAATAATTCTCTACATTCATTAATCAGGAAAAAGCTAGAACTCTGTGTTAACAGAGCTTAACATCTACTTTGTCTAATTAAATTAAGTCTTTTGCAGTGCCTACTCATTCCTAGCTCTAGAAACACTATCTTTTACTCAGGGATGAAGTTTGCTGACTACTGAAAAGCCAAATCCCCTTTTCTGAGCTGCCTGATGCACAAACACATTTCCACATGCTGAGAGGAAAGGAGCCATTAAAATATCACTAACCCCCATGCTGAGTGCAGGTTTGGTAACTTCAGGGAATGCAGGCAGTGCACTAAGTCAAGCGCATGTAATTTCAGCTCTTTCACCTTCCATGAACTCACTAAATTGCTTTGCCTCTCTGACTAACCTCAGTGCTTTCCCCATTTGAGCAGAGCAAGTATTTCCAGGAAGGAAAAAAGAAAAAAAAAAGAAAGAAAATTTTATGCCACTGTACATGAAGATAACAGGAATATACTTCAGTGTTGGCTTGCATTATTTCTTTGGAATTTCATGAGAGCCAGACATAGAACTCCTGCCTTATATTAGCCTGTGGAGAAAGAAATTATATTAGTGAACATTTTCCTCTTCATAGAAACTGGTGTGGACAGTAGCTTAAAATGGATCTGTTGAGGTTGTCAGAAATCCACAGGCCATCAAAGGGATGGTACATTTACTGGTCCATTGACTCTCCACAGCATTCACAATATCCTTCAGAGATAGCCTTGGGAACCAGTTATGCCAAACCCAGCATGACTCCTAAGTGCTTTGTCATCCTTGAGAATAGCTTCAGTCAAGATCTCATAATGAGCTGAATGCATTAATTCCATTTATACACTTGAATGTTTTCATGACGTGTACATTTTGGGATATGAAAAAAGGCTGTCATGCTAAGGTTTGAAAATTACTCTTGTAAGCCAAAAGAAGTACTGATCTCACAAAAAGTAGTTTTTCTATACTTCAGAAAGCACTGGGATGCTTGTTACATCTTCTGTTTACTGCCTACAAGCTGCCTCCAGCTAGTGATTCCACTATTAATGAGTTCAGAACTAGGAGGGGAACAGACAGCAAACCAGGGGGAGAAGTATCAAAGCTACGTAATGGATCAAGAAGTCTTATAGTGAATGGCCTATGAACTGGATCAGAAAAAAAACTTTCAATGAAGGTAAAGTTAAAGAGATGTGAAGAATCCAAGGCCCTTGTAGGAGCTGTACCCGGCTTTCAGTAAGCATTTTGCCATGTGAAAAACACCCAGAGAGAAAAAGCTTTTGGCACAAATATGGGTAGGGGTAGGTAGAAACAAAGAGTCTCTTTCTTCTCTCTACAAGCCTGGTTCAAATGTTTTTATAACCATGTTCTCAGCATTTGCATTGTGGAATGAAATTTTTAGGTCCTAACTTAATCCAAACGTCTTTCTGCTGAGGGTGGATAGCTGGCAAACATTACAGAAATAAGACACAATGACTCAGAGTGTCCAAAGGCTTCTTCTCTGTTATATTCTATTGGCCAAGTTAGTAATTTAGGGTGTGAAGGACCAACCTCTTCCATGACATGTTGCAGGACAATGTAAGACTCTGCTGGGGACAGATGTGCATGTACATTCCTCCTGCCTCCAGCTGATGTATTTGAAACATTTCTCTCCCATACAGAGAACTTTCTGCAGGTCCAAAAGAAGGTAGAGGTAATGCTAAACACAACCAGTTCCTTCCTGTGTGTCTAAAAACATTACATAAGTCTTACTTGGCTGGGGTTTGAAAACTCTCCTGTTCTCAGAAATAGTCTCACTGTATTCTCAGACAAAGGAAAATAATACACTTATTACACTTGGCATGTATAACACAGGGAGGGAACAATCTCTATCATCTTTCAGAACTGAAACAAACCATTCAGGCAAGTCTGATGTTGTTGTTCTGAATACAGAGTTCTTTTCTGAATTCCAAATCATTTTACTATGTTGGTGGCAAAACCCGTAGGCTTTGCCCTTTTTGAGCTCTAATATGTCAGCGACTTTTGATGTGACAGAATCTACTTGCATTTTAATGAGAATGGAATTTACTAATATTTAAGGACATGTAGGAAAAAAAAAAAATCAGGATAAAATATGGGGAAAATGTTCCTTCTAAATATACACCTAACACATACATGAAGCAAAAGAGGCACTAATCTGCAGCAGCGAGCACGGAGGTCAACAAGTGTAATATATACTCACAGTTGCCCTGTACAAATCTGTAGGCAGGCTGGACAGTCTAGTTCTCTCTTTCATAGTATGTAACAGCCCAAAATGATCTGTCTCCTAGTTCAATGTTGTTTAAGATTCTGACCTAATAGTAATACGCTAATTTTTTATAATACATCAGAAGTCCGAATTTTAAAAGCAGTCAGTGGCTCCTCTGAATTGATTCTTTAACATTACCACTGTATTTGCACTGCCTTTGAGGCATAGCAGAGCGAGGTGACTTTCCCAAGATGTCACACAGCAAGCAAGTAAATCTGGGATTGCAAATTTTTTCTATGTTGTAGTTTAGAGATCTAGCGAAAGGCACCATATAATTTTGGGAGCCTGATATTCTCATCTTCTCCTACAGGCTAATGTCCCTGGCTAGGCTCTGTCTCCCAATTCACAAAGCATTACAACAGATTACACGAATTAAATAAAATAAAATAAAATAAATAAAATAAATAAATAAAACTGTGGGGTTTTTTTTAAAGACTCACTCTAATTTTCTTTGAAATAAAGCATAATAATGTTTTTTATTTTTATTTCCTAAATGGTAAATTGAACATTCTTTGTAGGTTCAAAATATTCCTGTATATAATTTAGGTTTTTATAGAAAATGCATTTTCAATAGAAAAACTGTTTCGATGGGATATTTCTAGAGTATGTGAGTTGTGGATAAAATTTTTAGAAACAGAAAATGTTGGAGTCCTCTAGGAACAGAGTGAGAAATTGTTATTGTATATCCTCTTCTTGGACGTCTGTGTAATGCATCTGACAAACCTATTTGGAGAAGCTTATGGTGGCAATCTTAATAACAATGTTGTTACAGATTTTTTTCAGTTTTCACAGTGTGGCAAAGGTGTATCTGCCACAATTTAAAAAGCAACTATACCACATATCCTGGCAGAAACTTTAAAGCTCCCACTGCAATCTGTTTGACAGATCTGCACAGCTCTGAGCAGCATTCTTGGTTGTCAATAGGAAGTCCCTTGGTTTAGTAGTTCAATTTTTCATTATTTTGCCACAAACCTGAAGAAACATATTTATCAATCCACTTAACTGAGAAGATACATTAATATTCTGTCTCTAGGTAAGTGTTATTTGGGAAAAAATTTCTCCTTTCAAAGATTTTAACCAAAATCTCATTGTAATTCCTTGCAGAAGTTGAAAACATTCCAAGAGAAATTATTTTCCAAAGTTGAAAATATTCCAAGAGAAATTATTTTCCATAGGGACAAGTTTAACCTACTGTATGCAGACACATTTCAGTGAGAGAAGCAGCTGCTTATTCCAGGTCTGAATTAAATGTGTAGAAGTGTTCATTATTCCTCTTTAGGAAGCAGACAAAGTCATGTCTGTAGCTTTGACCTAGCGTATACCTGAGACCAGTGACTGGTTTATAGCCTGATAAGCTGCAGGAAGAGCAAGAGGCCAACTTCAGCTTTTGTTCCTTCTCCCAGCACTGGGGACATAAACCCAGATTCAGAGGAAACACCCCCACAGAAGAAGGACTCTGTGGTGCCCTCAGTGGCTGTCTGGGGGACCACAGGGGTGCACAGGCTGCAAAAGGCTCCTTACAGCCTACAGTGGCACTGTGTGTCCTCAAGCACCATCTGCTGGGTGCTGAAATGCGTGTGAAAATGTTCTGGATTATGCCTCAAACCCAATCATTAGACTCCTTATCATTCCGAGCTGCTACTAGTCATGAAAGACTGTCACCTAACAGTGTTCAAAGATCCCTAGCCTCAGCATTTGCTGCCTGCCCTTGCTCCTAAATTAGCTATTAGCATTCTGGAAAATAATTTTGTCTCTCTGGGGACATTTCTCTGGAAATGTTCTGCTTGTTGCCGAGCAGCAGTCAAGAAAGAAAATAGGAATTATTAGGAAAAGAACAGAGAAGAAAGTGGAAATCATCACTATGCTACAATAAATATACGATGTGCCTACACCATGAACACTTAGTGTCATTCTGATAACCCTCATTTCTGAATCAGAAAGTTATGATAAAACTACAAAGTATAGGGGAAAAAAAAAAAAAAAAGACCAAAACAGATCACAAGATGCATGGAACTGCATTTGTATGAGCAGACACTTTTGGCTAGGAGACTTCAACCTGGATAGGCGGCAACAAGATATATGACAGGGGTCTATAAAATCTTGAATAGTTTGAAGAAGGTGAATAAGAAGTGATTATTCACTATTTCTTATCATACAAGCGCTAAGGGTCACCCAATCAATCATGAAGTTTAAAACACTCAGTGGAAATACTTTATCATTTAATGCATAAATTATGGAACTTAGTGCCGTAGAGTATTGTGGAGGTCAGTAGTGTAAAAGGGTTCAGAAGCAGACCAGGCAAATTTATAGAGGAAAGCTCCATTAAACACCATCATCTGGATGCCTGCTCAAGAGGTCCTTAAGCCAGTGCCTGCCATAAGAGAGAAGGATATACGAGGAGAAAGACTACTGTGTGCTTCCCTTCTTCTTTTACAAGTTCCTCAGTCTCCTCTTACAGGCTACAGGCTGTCAGGAAATGAGCTGGATGGTTGGAGTAGCTGGGGAGGATTTGTTCTTTTTGTTTACAGTTCTCCCAGTCACTATACATACTCCATTTTAAAGGGCAAAGTAAGTCCTATCTTGTAGCTCTGTTGGGCAAAGGCAAGAATCTAAGACCACTTGGCAAAAGGAAGACAAATGTCTTCTTTTTTCTAGGCTACCAAGGAGTTGAATGCTGAATCTCTCTGTACTATTTCCATCTTGGTTAAACAGATTAGACATTCTTACGTAATTTCCTAAGGTAATAGGAATGGGTAGTACATTTAAGACATAGTCTATCTTCTCTACTGGTAGTGCTTTCAGCAAGTTTATTGTCCTTAGCTCCTTCACCTCATTTCACTCAAAAGATTCATGCCATTTAAAGTATAATTAAAAAAAAAAAAAAAAAAAAAAAAAGTTAATTAAGTTCTAGAGATACTTTCCTTCTTTTTTTTCTTTTGTGGAAAGAGGGAGAAAGTTATCTGTCCTTAGCCTTCAGTTATCACTATATATGTTTTTTTCTGTTCAATTATTATTATGCTGTGATAGATATCCTAATATGTCTCCTTTGGTTTTATCCTATTCCCATTAAGTTAAATGCAATGTTGTCATAGAGGTACTTATGGAAGCTTTTGCCTCCTCTACACCTAATCAGATTCCCAATTTCCTTACCTGATTGAATCAAATCTGTTAATTCAGTGGACAAAGACAAACAGTAACTTGTATAGTACTGGTTTTGCCCCACATGTAAGTGAGAACTTGTCTGGTTGAGAATGTTGGTAATATAGAAATTTTGAATGTTGTTTCATTTCATACAGAATCGTAGAATCATTTAAGTTGGAAAAGACCTGCAAGATCATCAGCTCCAACCATAAACTTTACACTGCCAAGTCCACCACTAAACCATGTCCCTAAGTGCCTCATCCACATGTCTTTTAAATACCTCCAGGGATGGTGACTCAACCACCTCCCTGGGCAGCCTGTTCCAATGTCTGACAACCCTGTCAGTGAAGAAATTTTTCCTAATATCCAGTCTAAACTTCCCCTGGCGCAACTTGAGGCCACTTCCTCTTGTCCTATCACTTGTCACTTGGGAGAAGAGACCAACACCCACCTCTCTGCAACCCCCTTTCAGGTAGTTGTAGAAAGCGATGAGGTCTCCCCTCAGCCTCCTCTTCTCCAGGCTGAACAACCCCAGCTCCCTCAGCCGCTCCTCATCAGACTTGTGCTCCAGACCCCTCACCAGCTTCATCGCCCTTCTCTGGACACGCTCCAGCACCTCAATCTCCTTCTTGTAGTGAGGGGCCCAAAACTGAACACAGGATTCAAGATGCAGCCTCACCAGTGTTGAGTACAGGGGGACAATCACTTCCCTAGACCTGCTGGCCACACTGTTTCTGATAAAGGCCAGGATGCCATTGGCCTTCTTGGCCACCTTTGCTGGGCACACTGCTGCCTCCTATTCAGCCGGCTGTCAACCAACACCCCCAGGTCCTTTTCCATCGGGCAGCTTTCCAGCCACTTGTCCCCAAGCCTGTAGTGTTGCATGGGGTTGTTGTGACCAAACTGTAGGACTTGTATATACTTTGCTGAATCCAAGCCTCTGTAACGTAAAAAGATGTTTGAAATTCCTGTGATCATGATCACATGAGCACTGAGTCCAGCTCTGGGCTCCCCAGTACAAGAGAGAGTACATACTGGAGAGTCCAATGAAGGGCCATAAAGATCATTAAGGGATTGGAGCATCTCTCCTACAAGGAAAGGCTGAGAGACCTGGAACTGTTCAGCCTGGAGAAGAGAAGGCTCACATGGGACTTCATCAATTTGTGCAAATACCTGAACAGAAAGTGTAGAGGAGATGGCTCCAGGTTCTCTTCTGTGGTGCCCAGTGAAAGGACAAGATGCAATGGGCATGAACTGTGCAAACAGAGGAGGCTCCATCTGAACATCAGCAAACACTTTTTCACTTTGAGGGTGGACAAGCACTGTTACAGGCTGCACAGGCAGGTAGTGGAGTCTCCCTCCTTGGAGATATTCAAAGTCATCTTTTAAGAGAGAGATGTGACTTTTTAGCATCTGCCACTCCATGTTTTACTGCTTCCCATACTTGAAAAAAGAGGACCTTAAAATGACACCTCTTGTACCCAGATACCCAGTGTTGCAGTATTACCTTAACTTCTCTGTAAAGTGATGCAGACACCAGTAGAGAACATGTAGGTGAACAATAAAGGAGTGCTTGCTTCCATGTAAAGGTAAATGGGCGGAGGGGGGTTATACCATACTTATTCTCAGTTTGATCCATGTAGCTCCATGGATTCTATCAATCCAGATCTCAGCCTTTTCCTTTAGCATAGTTATAGTTGTTGTTCACAATTTTAGCTGATTGTGACATAAATTTTTGTGAAATATGCTGTTTTCTTAAGCTGAAATACATCAGTTCATGTAAAATATTTTTTGAGGGGACTTTCTTTGTAGATGGCTTGTGACATGGTAGACCTGAGGTCAAATCCTTGCTTTACTTAATTTGAAATTTTCCAGCATGAAGAACTCTGAGGCAGAGAGAGTTAAGCCTGACATTTTAGGTTGGTACCCTAACCATGAAACTATAAAGTGTGATAGACATACAGTGTTCCCTTGTATAATTTCATTTTCATAAAGAAGCTCAGAAAGTATTTTTTTAATCCACTGAGTAATAAATCCCAACTGTGGATTGACAAATATTACCACAGACATGGGACTCATCTTCCAGTCAACTCATTTTAAAGATCAAGAATTTCCTCTTTAAACATTTACTTTTACAATATTTTTCAGCCTTTGTTTACTGCTTAATCTTTGAAAGAAAGAATGGTCTGTGATTTAAGCATTTAATTGGGGCTCAAGAGCCTGTGTTAATTTCCTGATCTTCACAGAACTTTCCTTTGTGCCTTGCCCAGGCCACATCACTGATGTCTGTGAGCCTCTGCTCCCCATCTGTAAGACAGGGTATGAGGCTTTTTTCTGCCTTGACTTCTGTTGTGAAAGGGCATATGAAATTATTCTTGTCCTTTACTCAGTGCCAGTAAAGCCTGGTTAGAGTGTTGTGTCTAGATTTAGGCAACTACATTTAAAGGAAAATTGGGCCAATTGGAAAATGCTTCATGAAAAGTGGAAAGAATTATCAGAGATATTGAAAAAAGACAGTTTGAGAAAATCCTTAATAAACTGCAGTTCTTTAACCCAAGGAGAAGCAGGGAAGAAATTGTTCTCCCTGCCTTATGGTGGACATGATAAGAAATAATGATTTTAAATTTCAGAAAGATTTACTTTAGGTGTTAAGGATTAGGTTAAGTGTTAGGTGTTAAGGACATAAGTATAGTGAAGGCCTGGGGAAATTTCCCAAAGAAGGCTGTAGAGCTCAGGTGTTTTTAAAACTTATTAGGTGAGCATCTGTGTGGAATTTGTGGTGGGTTGACCCTGGCTGGATGCCAGGTGCCCACCAAAAGCCGCTCTATCACTCACCTCCTCAGCTGGACAGGGGAGAGAAAATCTAACAAAAGGCTCATGGGTCGAGATAAGGATGGGGAGAGATCACTCACCATTACTGTCACAGGCAAAACAGACTCAACTTGGGGAAATTAGTTTAATTTATTACTAGTCAAATCAGAGAAGGGTAATACGAAATAAAACCAATCTTAAATCACCTTCTCCCCACCCCTCCCTTCTTGCCAGGCTCAACTTCACTCCCAAATTCTCTACCTCCTCCCCATGAGCAGTGCAGGGGATTGGGGGTTTTGGTCAGTTCATCACACATTGTTTCTGCCACTCCTTCGTCCTCAGGGGGAGGACTCCTCACGCTCTTCCCCTGCTCCAGTGTGGGGTCCCTCTCACAGGAGACAGTCCTTTATGAACTTCTAAAACATGGGTCCTTCCCACGGGCTACAGTTCTTCACAAACTGCTCCAGCATGGGTCCTTTCCATGGGTGCAGTCCTTCAGGAACAGACTGCTCCAGCGTGGGTCCCCCGCGGGGTCACAAGTCCTGCCAGCAAACCTGCTCCAGCATGGGCTCCTCTCTCCATGGGTCCACAGGTCCTGCCAGGAGCCTGCTCCAGCGCAGGCTTCCCACGGGGTCACAGCCTCCTTCAGGCATCCACCTGCTCTGGTGTGGGCTCCTCCACGGGCTGCAGGTGGATATCTTCTCCACCATGAACCTCCATGGGCTGCAGGAGGACAGCCTGCCTCACCATGGTCTTCACCACGGGCTGCAGGGGAATCTCTGTTCTGCACCTGGAGCACCTCCTCCCTCTCCTTCTTCACTGACCTTGGTGTCTGCAGAGTTGTTTCTTTCACGTATTCTCACTCCCCTCTCTGGCTGCAGTTGCCATTGCACAGGTTCTGGGGTTTTTTTCCCCTTCTTAACTATGTTGTCATAGAGGTGCTACCACCGTCGCTGATGGGCTCAGCCTTGGCCAGTGGTGGGTCCGTCTTGGAGCCAGCTGGCATTGGCTTTATTGTACATGGGGGAAGCTTCTAGCATCTTCTCACAGAAGCCACCCCTGCAGCCCCCCCACTACCAAAGCCTTGCCACACAAACCCAACGTTATTACATGCCTCCCATAATTTTACTGATACATACCTGGTACTGTTACTGGTTAATACAGGTTACAGGAAAATGCTTCTTTATCACTGACTCCCAGATTAGTATCCCCTAAACCGTAACATAGCTAAATAAGGGCATACTTGCAAATAACTCCAAGTGCATTGAAAAGGGGATGGCCAGTTTGTGAAAGAGAATGATGCAGTTTTTAGTTGTCTTCAAGATGTTATTAGTATAAACCATAAGTTTAAATAACCAAAACAGACGATACGTTTGCAATGTGTGTGATCAGAAAATGTGTGATCAGAAAGGGAAATTACCAAACCTCGTTGGCTCAACATTTTCTTTTACCTCATATGAAACTGGCAGGTATTTCAGAGATTTTTAGCTGGTTTTCACCAAAACTTACAACTTTGGGCTGCACTTGCAGAAGGAAGACCAGGCCAGGAGGATGTGTAATTTTTTGTAATACAGAGTAATCTCTGGGATCATTTAGATGAAAAATTATCCCTGTGCTCATTTATTATTCATTTACCCAAGAAGGAAAGGTCTTAACCCTTCTTCCCAGCAAACTGAGCCACTTAAAAGATGTTAATTACTCCTGGGCCTGACCCGAATGGTTCCCACTACCTAAACAAATGGTTAATGCCTTATTCCATACTTGGCTAATCCTTAAGAGTTTAATGTGCTATGAAGCACAACACCCCTTTCCAATGACCTGGTACACATTGGAATCCTGTAGCAAGCTTTTTCATCTATAAACCTCATGTTCTGTATATGTACATATAAATACACATATTTCTCTTCCTGTGGGCCTGTACTCTTTCCAGCACACAGGCGCTCCGATTAGAATGGACTTTCCAAATAAGACTGCATGGAAGGTGATACGCAACCCGCCAGTACTGCAGCCACTGGAGGTTCAGTGTTGATTTCCAGGGCCGCTAGGTCGGACCTTAGGAAACACTTTGTGTGTGTCAATTTTCTTTCTGAGCAGCAATCTGCGTAACAGCCTTTTTACTCCTGTCTGTCCACCTGCCATTATGAATATTAGCAGAACATAAAGATACCAGCTTAGTGCTTGACACTAAGCAGGTAAGACAAACTCTTCATTAATTTAGTGATATTTTTTATTAACACAGTCCTCTGCTAAAAATGCAGCTGCATTCTCTGGGAATTTAAAATCCAGAGTGGTCTCTCCTACAAAGCAAATCTAAAATAGGTCACCTAAGCTGTAACCATTTTACACCAATCATTAAATAAAATATCTCTATTTTTTAACAAGCATCAAAATAGGCTAATGGCATGTATACTATTAACCAGTGTCCTTGCTAGTCATGACTCAGAAGATACTCAGCCCATCAGTAATGGTGGTAGCACCTCCGTGATAACATAAGAAGGGGAAAAGAAAAAAACCTGCACAATGGCAACTGCAGCCAGAGAGAGGAGTGAGAATACGTGAAAGAAACAACTCTGCAGACACCAAGGTCAGTGAAGAAGGAGGGGGAGGAGGTGCTCCAGGCACCGGAGCAGAGATTTCCCTGCAGACCATGGTGAAGACCATGGTAAGGCAGGCTGTCCCCCTGCAGCCCATGGAGGTTCATGGTGGAGAAGATATCCACCTGCAGCCCGTGGAGGAGCCCACACCAGAGCGGGTGGATGCACCTGAAGAAGGCTGTATAAACCATAAGTTTAAATAACCAAAACAGACGATATGTTTGCAATGTTCCTAAAATGTGTGATCAGAAAGGGAAATTACCAAACTTCGTTGGCTCAACATTTTCTTTTACCTAGGAAGGCTCAACATTTTCTTTTACCCATGGGAAGCCTGTACTGAAGCAAGCTCCTGGCAGGACCTGAGGACCCGTGGAGAGAGGAGCCCACGCTGGAGCAGGTTTGCTGGCAGGACTTGTGACCCCGTGGGACACCAATGCTGGAGCAGTCTGTTCCTGAAGGAAACGATGCTGGAGCAGTTTGTGAAGAGCTGTGGCTCGTGGGAAGGACTCATGTTTGAGAAGTTTGTGGTGGACTGCCTCCCGTGGGATGAACCCCACACTGGAGCAGGTGAAGAGTGTGAGAGGGAAGTAGTGGCAGAAACAATGTGTGATGAACTGACCGCAAGCCCCATTCCCCACCCCCCTGGGCCATGCAGGGGGAGGAGGTAGAGAAAATTGGGGCCCAGGAAGAAGGGAGAGATGGGAGGAAGGTGTTTTTGAGATTTGTTTTTATTTCTCATTACCCTTCTCTGATTTCACAGAATCACAGAATGATTGGGTTGGAAGGGACCTCTGGAGACCATCTAGTCCAACCCCCCCGCCCCAGAGCAGGTTCACCTACAGCAGGTTGCACAGGAATGCGTCCAGGCGAGTTTTGAGTATCTCCAGAGAAGGAGACTCCACAACCTCTCTGGGCAGCCTGTTCCAGTGCTCTGCCACCCTCAAAGGAAAGAAGTTCCTCCTCATTTTTAGATGGAACTTCCTATGACCAAGTTTATGCCCGTTACCTCTCGTCCTGTCACTGGGCACCACTGGAAAAAGACTGGCCCCATCCTCCTGGCACCCACCCCTTAAGTATTTATAAGCATTAATAAGATCCCCCCTCAGTCTTCTCTTCTCCAGACTAAAAAGACCCAAGTCCCTCAGCCTTTCCTCATAAGAAAGATGTTCCAGTCCCCTAACCATCTTTGTAGCCCTTTGCTGTACCCTCTCCAGCCGTTCCCTGTCCTTCTTGAACCAGGGAGCCCAGAACTGGACACAGTTCTCCAGATGCAGCCTCACCAGGGCAGAGTAGAGGGGGAGGATAAACTCCTTCGACCTGCTTGTTGCACTCTTCTTGGTGCACCCCAGGACACCATTGGCCTTCTTTGCCACAAGGGCACATCGCTGGCTCATGGTCATCCTGTTGTCCCCCAGGACTCCCAGGTCCCTTTCCACAGAGCTGCTCTCCAGCAGCTCAGCCCCTAACCTGTACTGACACATGGGGTTATTCCGCCCCAGGTGCAGTACCCTACACTCACCTTTATTGAATTTCATAAGGTGCCTCTCTGCCCAACTCTCCAGCCTGCCCAGGTCACGCTGAATGGCAGCGCAGCCTTCCGGTGTGGCTGCCATTCCTCCCAGTTTTGTGTCATCAGCAAACTTGCTGAGGACACACTCTATCCCTTCACCCAGGTCATTGATGAATGCGTTGAACAGGGCTGGACCCAGTACTGACCCCTGGGGAACACCACTTGTTACAGACCTCCAACTGGACTCTGTGCCACTAATCACAACCCTGTGAGCTCTATCTATTAGCAATAAATTAAACTAATTTCCCAAGGACAAGTCTGTTTTGCCCATGATGGTAATTGGTGAGTGATCTCCCTGCCCTTATCTCGACCCATGAGCCTTTTGTTATATTTTCTCTCCCCTGTCCAGCTGAAGAAAGGGAGTGATAGAGTGGCTTTGGTGGGCATCTGGCATCCAGCCAGGGTCAACCCATCACACAGATCATAGCTAAACTGTGAATAATCCAGAATAGCTCCTCACCTGACAATAATTACATTTTGCTGCATGGAACATGCAACAATTTTCCTATCAGATGAATACATTTCAGGGAGTAACAAAGAAATAGAAACTTGTCATTAAATGACAGATTTTTTCACAACATCGGCAAAATGTGCTTTCAGATCTTTGTGGGCAGAGTTGCAAAAAAAAATTGGCTTTGTGATTTGAGACCTCCTACAGGGGATATTTAATTTTGAAACAGAAAAATCAAATCTTTCAGCTCATGGATTTTGTTGGCATATGCTATTGAAAATGAATTTGTCCAAGAAAACTGTGTTATGTATGTGTGGAACAGAGGAAGAAAGGCTCAGAGGGAGGTTAGATGATACTTATGCCTGTTGTTAATGGAAATCAGCCTCCATTCCAGTTTCTAAGCTCACAAAAAGATTTCTGATGAAATTATCTCAGTTAACTGTTCTTCAGCTGTTATGGAAAAAAACAGCAATTCCCCTATTTTGTTTGAAACAGAGAGGTGAATTATAAGACCAATCCTTACATCAAATCATTAAAAGATTAAGTAGATCAGTCATCCTTACACACCTTCTCATGTTTCCTTACAAAACAGTAACTAGTGGATTTTTTTAAGGTTCCTTTCAAACTGGTAAAGAGAATATTTTGCATATGAACATGCAGCTATTAGTCATCTAACAGCTTGAGCCTGCACCATGCTAAAAAGTCTTCTGAAAAATGTTCAGCATTGTTAACTGCTATTGAAAGCACCCTGATTACACCTGACTTAGTGATTCGTAAGAGGGAACACAGCACCTTTCTGGATGACTGGAATAGACAGCTATTAGTGGAGGCCAATGTGTAATCATGTTTGACTTAAACAAAGGGCCTAGAGCATTTTTTGGTATTTGCATATGAAATATTCAGAATTAGAAATATAACTGAGAAAGTTACTGGTTCTTGTTCAAATTTAGAGGAACTTGGAACCTACACACCCTATTTAAATATAAAACATAAATAGCTTAAAGCTAGTGGGAACAAAATTTCCATACGTAATCTTTTGCACATCAGCTCAGCAAAATAGCCTATCCATGCAAAAGAAAATTTAAATTATAAGAAAAAACACTTACGCATGTAAACAGTATTGCTGAATCATTCTGACTAGCTCCAACAAATTGTTTCTGGTTTTCTTAACTTAATCATTTGGGGATTGAGCAGTGTTGTATATGTATTTGTATTCACAGTGCTCTAAATAAGGTAGAAATACTTCATTCCAACAGAACGCTATCAATTTCCAAGAAACAGCTGCATTGTTACCCAACTGTTTGTGATCATGTGTGGCTTGAGGGACAACCTAAGAAAATTTAAAGCTAGCACGCAGAAGTGTGGATACAATTACAAAGATTTTGAAAGCATTATATGTTGCCAGTGTCACACTAGCAGAATTTGGCTCAGAACTTTTAAGCAAAATATGTAATGAGTTGAAGATGACAAATCTACTTTAAAAAATTATAAAAGACACAATATCAAGCCTAGTAAGATCTTAACTAGTTTTTACTGAAGGCCTTTAAAACCAGACCTATGACTACAAATATTGGATATTACAGAATCACAGAATCACAGAATCACTAAGGTTGGAAAAGACCTGTAAGATCATCAAGTCCAAACATCAACCAACACCACCATACCCATTAAGCTATGTCCCACAATGCCTCGTCCACAAGTTCCTTGAACACCTCCAGGGCAGTTTATTCCAGTGTGTCACCACTCTCTCAGTAAAGAAATTCTTCCTAATATCCAGCCTAAATATCCAGAAGATATTAAAGATAAATATAATAGAAGTATAAACAGTTGCAGTTAATTTTTTCCTTCAGTCATAAAATTCTGAAGTAAATGCACAGATAACAGGGTGGCAAATGGAAGAAATAGAGAAAAGAATTACAGAGTGACAGATAATCATAGGTAGGGATCACAAAACAATCATTGGAAGATTAATTAGTTGAGAACTAGATATCACACAAAGCATAAGAAAGAGCAATGTATGACACGGTTTGTACACAGTCCAGCCCTGTTCCTAGTGAATTATAGATAGAAAATATGCTGCAAGATATTTTATAGCTTTCAATAAGGTATTGTCACATCAAAAGTAATAGACAAAAATTACTTCTAAGAAAAGTAAAGACATTTTGGCAACAGAGAGGACAATAAGTATACTTAGAAAAAGATTGTTTGGGTTTTTTATGTGGAGGCACCACTGATGAAATGCAGTAGAGCAGCAGGAGAAGTTCGTTCCAGATGGCAGGAACTGCAAAGAAGCCTGTCCGCCCACAGTGTTATACTGCGTGAGGGAACAGACAGGAGATGCAGTACAGAATCTGAAAAGGGAGTTGAACAAATATTAAGAGATACACGGTCTAGTAAGAGTTTGGATCAACTCTGTGAAGGTCTCAAATTTCAGGAAGGAAACTTTATGCTCAATCTCAGAATGCACGGGACCTACTTAATGGTTCTCTTAAACTGATGAAGGAGATTTCAGCCCAACTTAATAGACTGGCCAAAATGCATCTTTCAAAGTTGCTACTGGGAGGTGGGGTGGGGAGGGAGGGCTGGCAGAGAAGGAAGGATGGCACAGAGGTTGACATACTAAAGTGACAAGCATTAGAATCCTGATAACAATACTGCATCTCCATGCATTTCTTTTGCTATTTTAGTAACTGCAATCTGTGTTTTCAAGGAATTTGTTTATATCCTGTTATGAACACAGAAAGGGTTTGTTTTCTTGGCTTGGAAAGACTGTGCTGCTTTGAGAGAATGGGAAATACAGCCGATTATATCTCTGGCTAACAAGAAAGACAGATAAAATTGAGCTTGTGTCACTGTATGTATTAACACAATATAATTAAATTCAATGGCTTTACAAAGTTTAATATCTTTGCGAAGATTATCAGTGTAGTCTTTTACATAAAAAAGAAACAAATTTGTTTCACACAAACCCTTTTTCTTTGCATACTCTAAATCTTTTCTCAATGAACAGCAATGCATTAAAGCATGACAAAAAAGACATAAATCTGAATGTGATTTGGTTTAAAATCTACTAGAGTGATTGCAAATCATAAAAACATTCAGTCAACTGCATTCCAGCAAGTCACAGTTCCTTTTAAAAGCCATTGATGATTTAATAAGAGAGCCATATGGCTTTTCTCTTGTTGATTTAAACTCAGCTACAGGCTTCTTGAAGAATATTTGTGAAGAGAACCTATCACGCTCAAATGTCACAAAGCTAATTCATCCCCCCCAATCTGTTTATAAAGACAGATGGCAGTATGTTGAATTGTCATAAAAAAGTGGACTGCAGTTTAACAACCATATCTAGACATTTGCTTGGAAACTTGGCTGTTCCAGAACTAGTCATCCAGGTTCCCTACAGCATCACACGGCACTCTTCTGTTCTCCTGTTGGTGACCTAGCGGCAGCTATCAAAAATGTTATTCTAAATATACTGAAAGGAAGCATGCCCCTGACAGCTCAGCAAGTGGTATCCTGGCAAAGATATAAAAAGCTTGGTATCAAGAGTCCTTAACTAGAGGGGAAAAAAAAAGTAAGACAGGAAAATCATTACATATCCAAGAGAATTGAAATAGAGTTTTGAGGATTCCACTTGCTTTTCTGGGGTGGTTAGATCACCTCTAATTTAATATGCGCCAAACCTAGGAATTTAAAGGTTAATTTCAGCTTATAATTTCTTCATATCAGCATAGTTCAAATAGGAGTGCCAAAACAATTCCTAAATTAAACCAATTTTAAATGAGAAACATTATTCTGCACATTTACCTTTCTGAAAATGAAGAGAACTGTCTAGACTGTACTGCTGTAGATTCTGACTTCTTCTTATACATACAGTGGAACCCGGGAAAAAAATGGCATTTGACTCTCTCTGTCTTCATGAACAGTCCCCAGAACTAATTTCAGATGGAATTAATTTTTATGCATGTTAGCCGCACTCAAATTATTGTATCTACATTTCTCTTAAACAGCACAGGAAAAAAATGAAGTAGGTGTTGAACAGATGTGAGAGGAATGGAATGGTGGAAGAGGGAAGGCACTGCAAAGTCAGTAAGCACATGAATTTTTGCCTCTCTTCTGCAAGTAAATTACTGGGTCACCATATGTAAATTGCTGATGGTGAAATGAACCACAGAAAAGCTCCTGGCATAACACTTCTGCCCTACCAAGGCCTTTAAAATAACTTGCCACAGATGAAAGTGTAATTTTATGTATCCAGGTTTGAAAAACATAACTAGTTTGCATAACCAGAAGCCCTGTAATCTGTATTCTACCATGCAAAGTTTCAACAAATAATGAAATTAACCAAATTTATTCTGTACTTCATTAGTTAAATACACTGCTTTGTTACCCATTTGTCCTCTCACAATAAAAGTTCTTGGTGAAAGCACTTTAGTTTTGCATATTCTGTATAGCATCCTACATAGTATTAATGCTTTACCAAATGTATCATGGTCTAACTCACTGTTCCAGCAATTGTGTATTGTATGAAGGAGATAAAGTGCTGTTGTATAAATAGCACTAGAAGTTAAAAGTTTGAAAACCATAACTCGTAACAATGGTGGAATACGAGTGCTCTGGGGCAACTTTTGGTAAACAGAGCTGGTGCTGGGGGACGAATGAAATCCCAGGCAGACGTCCCCCATGCCGATGTTTTCATGATGGGTGCTGGTGCAAGTGTATGTAAGGAATTGGCTTGTGGTGCATCCTTACAGACTCCTGGCGGAACCACTTGTGGTAGGACTCTGCCCAATGCACAGCTTTTTAAATCTCTTTATATTTAAGCACAAATCTGTGTTTAATTCACCTCAAGGAGTACAATAAAAATACCCTAACACTGCATTTAATGAAGAAAATAAAGCTAATATTCAAATTTAAACAAAAATATTGCTGAAACTGTTGTTTTTCAAGCAAAATTCTTCACCTTCTATCCTCCATGCAAGTTTTTATGGCCCAGACCATGAAATATAAACACAGAAAACAGGAACAGTTACACTGGCAATGACCTTTCCGGATTGTGTCTGTCTATTCCGTGAGTTCATTTTCACTGAGACTTGTCATTTCCATTATAAATAGTATCTGTGTGTGTGCTTATTTAGCTTTAGCCCAGCATTTCTAGAGCTTTTCAAAGTTGTCCAGAACTGATCTCTTTTCTTCTGGATTAAATTACAGTGTAAATAGGTGCTCTACCCTCTGTACAGCTTCTTGTCTGTACTGTGAGATGGAAAGGAATTTTTTAACTTCTTCCCCGAATTCTATATGTCATCTTAATTTCTGCCAGGGATACCATGACTTGTCTATACAAATATTTTATTGAATCTCTTCCCCTGGGCTACCATTCTTGTAGGTAGGAAAAGTATGTACCTCTATTGTTTGATGAAGTTGGTATGTTCCTGAAATGTATAGCTGGCCATACTAGTTTTCACTAGTGCTCATCAGTATATATGTTTTTGTTGTATTTTTATTCTTACTGCAGTGGAGATTAAATGGACTATTAAAATAATTGGAGTTTCTTTTGTATCACCACCCATGGAGCTATGTTCTGTGATAGCAGTGTGTACTTCACAGCTTTATAATAAATTAAATTCACTAATTAAAATAAAACCTTGTTTTGACCTCTATTTTGTTTCAAAAAAAGGAATGTCTATGCTGTAATTCCTAAACCAAAAAACGATTTAGGAGGAATATCAATCTGTTCTGCAACAAGAAAAGAAAAACCAAAGTGGTTGAATTTTTGAATGTAATCTCACATAGTGTTTCAACAGCTGAAAACAAAAGCATTGGTTTTATCATGGTTGTTGCTCTATGTTAGCTTTTCTTGAAGGAGAAAACTTTCATTTTGCAGTTCTTTTAACCTTCAGAAATCCATGTGACATTTTGTCAAGTGTGTTGCACTTTCTTCTGATTGTGAGAATTTATCTTTTGAAAAATTCCTCTATAGTAATTCAGGTGTAAATTCAGAGAACAATCTCTTGGGCTAGGGTTTAATAACCAGTCCACTAGAGTTCTGCAATTACTATGTTTAATGAAAAGGTGATGACAGATGGCAGATCTGTCCTACTTAGTTATTTTGTGCACTACCAAAGTGTGTTAAAATGCAGATCATGTTCTTCCATACCAGTTGAAAAGAAGTGAAGTCCAGGCTTTTCAGCAAGATTGTAACACTGTGTCCTGCTTGGAGAGTTTGACAGGCCCAGTGTCTTAGCCCATGGTATATAATAAATATATGGTGTATGTGCAGTATGTATATAAATACAGATATGGTGTATAAGAATTGTATAGTATGTATAGAATTTCTGACTATTCCTACCCAATGAAACTAGCTAAAGGGGAGTCTAAAGGAAGTTGTTAGTTTGAAAGAAAATTAAAAACACAGAAGTATTTGGGATTCAACCTGTGCCATTATTCTCTGACTCAATACTAAAAAAATGCCCCAAAGCATCACCATTACAAGTAAGGTGCCTTTAAGAAAGTAACTTTTTGGAAAATAAATCATCTGACAATGTATAGGTATTAATCACTCATTGTCTTTTCCTTGAAGCACCTTGACCAAAAGAAGGCTGAGAAAGCTCTTTCTCTAAAATCAGGATGTTAACTTCTGCTCAGAAGTACTCACGCTTTCAAAAGGCCAGGCTTTCCCATGTATCTTTGCCTTCCACGATCTAGCTAGGGTCCTCCTCACACAGCCACTGACTGACACGCCTTCACAGTGTTTTCATCTGATATGCACCCGGGGCTGCTCACATTCTCTATCTGGAAATTTGTGCAACTTTGTTGTGAAACTCAGGTATTTCCATGAGTCCTGGTGGGGAAGGATGCCTTGAGAGCCCTCAGCATCATGAGTTACCAAGTCCAAGGCTTTGTGGAGCCTGGAGTACGGCTGGTATATACTTAGTTATTTGCTTGCTTCATTATTTGTTAATTACAGAAAAACCTCACAGATATTTCTGAAGTATTTCTTAATGTGCAGCAACACCAACAGCGTGCTAGGTGCTCTTATTACACTGTGGTATACGAACAAGTGTTTGCAATCTATTCTAGTCCGGGGAAAATGCTTAAAATCTCCAGTGATGTCATTTCTAACCTTGATATCTTTATCCTTATAAAAGTCGCTACAGATCTATGAAAAAACATCCTTCCCTTTGCATCTGAACAAGTTCCTGTTTGAATAAGATATCCTGTTTCAGGATAGGTGGCCTGGGACAGTTTATTGGTCCTCATTCATCATTTATTAGTGTTAAAGGGCAACATTTTCCACTTGAGTGGTGGGAAGGGGACATGATTCTGTTTTTAAAGTTCTGAAATCTTACTGTTCTGACTGTCTTACTATGTTGTCATTCATCATGGCAGATGTAAACTGACTGCATGTGCTTTTCATTCACATTTAAACTCCATCTCATTTTCTCACAAATGGGCAGGCTAGGAGCATACACACACTCATTTACTACAGTTCAGCTGCTGGGAGGCAACTTAATTGCTATAGCAAAACTATACATGTGAAGCCTTGAGTGCTTTAATGATATAATGGCTTAAAATGGTTTAATCTTTTCTCATCACCTCCTCTCAGAATGTTGTAACTTTTAGAAACATACCTTCTACTTTTGGTTTTGTTTTCCTAAAATTTTTTTTGGATTTGCAGAAATTTGAAGCCCCAAATCCTGTTTAACCTGCTTGCTCACTTCTCTCCAGACATGCTTCAACAATGGATGCATTGCACCTATGTCCTTCACTTTCTGTATTTCAGTAGAAATAGTTCAGAAATATGCATGAGCTAGCTGGGATTTTGCTATAATTAACAAATAATCACGCTTAGACCTCTCCACCCTCCTTTTTGTTTTTGTCAAAGTGCTTACCAGCCCAAATGATCTCTAGTGCCTCTACTGTGGTTGTTTGGGACTCTGAATCTCATTCAGTTGGGCTATTTCCTCAATCTTAGCTGTGCAATGCAGTTTGGAAAAAAACACACAGGAAAATAAAATGAAAGGCTTGTGACAATAGGCCACAAAATAATACTGTAGCATTGGAGGAAGAGAGATTTAATAAGTTTCTCTTACCTTTCACTTTTGGCAGCCTCAAATTTTAATGGTATTTTTCTTTCTAAAAAAGAAATAAAAGCAAATTTTCACATGCAGGTCAAGTTTGCTGTTATGAAGTCGATTTTTGTAATGTTTTCTTAAGCCTGACAAGAGTTTGTGCATCTTTTTAGAAATAATGTTCCAAAAGGAACAACACTTACGTTCCTTTATGACAGATATCACTGACATTGCTGTGTAGGAAGAAAGTTAAGAGACATACAACCATTAGAGAAATAGTAACGTTAATAACAGCTTTTCTCTTGTTTCCCTAAAGAATATATGACAGACAAAAGAGGAGGAGGAGGATTCTTGAAATCCCTCACAGAAAGAGTCTTAGAGGAAAAAAAATAAGGTGTCCTAAACTTTTGGATTATGCTAGCTGAAGTTATGCAGTTAATTTTGAAAAGGGTTAAAAACAGCCTATCACTTTCTGTTGGAGGAGCATAACTTAAAACTTTGCATCAATAGCAGAATATTGACATTTTATAGCACGCATGTGCCTTTCTTTGTGTGCCAGACACTGTATAAACACAGCACAACGTTATCAGAAGATGGCAATTACGGTTGGGGCTCTTCTAGGTTTGATTCTGATCGGTAACCATGAGTCAGTCAAGAATACAAAGACAGAAGGCAACTTGCATGACATAATGAAAGAGCTCACAATTCTTACGAAGAGAAAAAAGAGAGAATAGCTAGAAAAACAGCAAGATACAAATGGATGAGTAACAGAAATTTCAATAAAACATTCAGTAGGTACTATTACAATTAGAGTTGATTCACTCCTCAAAGTGGAGGCATGTTTCAAGTGAGATCTCACCGAGCCTGTCCTGAATCTGATGCTACTCAATATTTCCCATTAGCGATTTGGCTGATGGAGGAAAGGTTTATTACATTTTCAGGTGGTATCAAGACAGGAATGTATGTCTTCTACAAGACAAGAATACAGAATGACTTTGACAGATAAGAGAAATAGGAAACAGCTTGTGTGAAGCAGGTAGAAATAATCAGCCGCACTGCCAAGCAATGAGTTCTGCAGAAAATAACAGGTAGTTACTAACAGGCACCTGTTTTGCTTAGTCAACAACATCATATGGTTGCAAAACCGTCAAATATCATACGAAGAGGCATGTACAAACCAGTAAACATATACAACATGGGAAATCATTTGTCCAGTCTACTTAACAACCGTAAGTTTTCAGAAACGAAAATGATCGGAGACCTAGAGCAGATGCCTTCTGAGAAAAGACTGAAGGAATTGGGGTTGTTGAGTTTGGAAAAGGGAAGCTGATTGTTCTCCATGTGTACTACTTTTAAAACAAAAAGGCAGGCTTAAATTAGAAGGGAGATACAGATTCAACACCAAGAAGAGATTTCTAAGGGCAGTAAGGATCTGGAGTATGTTGTTTAAAATCATGTATGTTAGCACCACACATAATGTTCTTGAATCATGTGTATGGAATTGATTTCCTTTTAAAATGCCTTTTCTTGTACCCTTACAGGTCTACATAATCGCTGCAAAGTAAGTAGGAATTTTTATGCTTATTTTAGGGGGTTTTATGTCTTTCAAGTTTATATATCTAGATTCTTTCTACTAATAAACATTTATAATACAGACTCTTCTAACATGAGTTAATTCATTTTCAGATCTTTAGTCATTCTTTCAATGTAGATCAGTTAAAATTTGAAATAGGTTAACTTGCACAAAATAAGTAAATTATGCAGAAAGGGATTTTTATTTTTTGATTTTCATCTATTATTCACTTAATTCTGGCCTGCAATGTATGCGCTTACTGCAATTAAAGTGTTCTTAAATTATCATTACAGAACAACTACAGTTCACTTTTCCACACCTGTACATTATCATTATACATATGAGTAGATTGTACACCATATGAATGAGAATAATTCCAGTGTTAATAAAACTTAGAATCAAAATCTGATCACTAAAGTTAAAGGTAAGAAGCATGCCAATAGGTTGTAGAGATCAGGTTGCTGATCTTTGATTTTAGTAGTGAATAACTGCGTTATAATTACTGTGCCTTGTAATAAAAATTTTATCCATGGTTCTCTATACATTCTGCTCCCTTTTTCTTCCTAGTTTTTTAAGCATTTAAATGTTTTTGCATTTACTGAGACAAAGCAGACATTGCAAATTAGATGTGTACTGAAGTGGTACTAAGTATTTGAGAACCATTTTTATGTGGTTCTATAATCCATTGAATTGATGAATTCTTTTCACTGGCTTCATTAGATGTTGGAGAAGGCCCTTATGTGTCCGTGCTTGCTTCTGAAGTTCCTTTAGCAACTGGACTAAGCAGTGAGCAACACATAGAGTAAGAGCTTTCTTTCCATACAACTCAACCCGTCCTTGAAAACTGCTTCTACTACTTTTGCAATAAGGTGACTGTTACTTGGGAAATGGAAAATCAATCTATATGTAACTGACCCTATGCTTGCTTCTAGTATGCTTCACTTTCTTTGACTGACATGCTGAAATTACAATTTAAAGGAAGAGCCAGATAATTTCAATCTTAAAATGGTTAATTAAAAAAAAATTCAATATACTGCTTAAATGTTTTTTCTTAGCTATATCAAAAACTGTTACTGATGCCAAATGGCACTCTTGGCAATAAGAAAAATAACTAACTTCAATCAATCAGAATTATTCCCCCATTTCAAAAAAATAATTGAGTGCATTACTTCCATTATTTCTCTGTGTGTCAAAGGGTTCCTTGTATTACAAGCTGGAAAAAAAAAATCACCCAACCTGCCACTTGAAAAGTATTCTTATTCAGAATTAAATCTGATAATACAAACTGAGCTATGGAATTGACATTAAAAAGCAAATGGTATTATTCAGAATCTTTAGTGAGAATAAACTAAATAGAAGCTCCGGTATTTTTGGAGTTTTGTACAAAAATCTCTTCAAATGCTCTGGGAAATGAAAGCTAAACACCAAAGTCTGTTTCCTGTTGCTGGGTGTCTTCTCACTCTACTTTATAATGTTACCATATGTGTAAAAGTGGCAGAAATGGTGTTTTGACTTATTAGGTGCCTACAGTCAGTTGGATGGTGAGCAAAAGCTCAAAAAAACTTGCTCCTCTTAGTTCTCCAGAATGGTTTTGTGATTTTGTACTATCACAGGATCCAAAGAAAACCATTTTTTGTAGTTCTGAGGTAATAACACTTAAACAAATAGCTTGGAGTACAGATGTGTACACACAGACTATTTCCCAAGGGCAGGAAAACAGATTTTTCATGGACTTCTCTTCCTGTTAGAAGGAATAAGAAGCTTTGATCAAACATCTAGAAAATCTATTACATTATTAATTATCTCACAAAAGAGTTTTTTATCTCAGCTACCTAAAATACTAATTATATTGTTGACAGAAGCACAGAATGACAGAACAGTTGAGGTTGGAAGGGACTACTGGAGGTCATCTGGTCCAACTCCCCTGCTCCAGCAGGGCCATATACAGCCATTTGCCCAGGACCACGTCCAGATGTTTTTTTAATATCTCCAAGGAGGGGGATTCCACCACCATTCTGGGCAACCTATGCCAGAGCTCGGTCACCCTCACAGTGAAAAAGTATTTCCTGATGTTCAGAGGGAACCTGTGTTTCAAGTTTGTGTCCATTGCCTCTGGTCCTGTCCCTGGGCACCACTGAAAAGAGCCTGGCTCTGTCCTCTTTGCACCCTCCCTGCAGGTATTTATATACATTGATAGGGTTCCTCCTGAGCCTTCTATTGTCCAGGCTGAACTGTCCCAGCTCTCTCAGCCTTTTCTCATAGGAGAGATGCTCCAATCCCTTAACATCTTCATGCCCTTTGTTGGACTCTCCATCGCAACTCTCTCTCCATGTCTGTCTTGTACTGGGCAGCGCAGCACTGGACACAGTACTCCAGGTGTTACATCACCTGTGCTGAATAGAGGAGAAGGATCACCTCCCTCGAACTGTTGGCAACTGTCCTCCTAATGCAGTCCAGGATACCATTGGCCTTCTTTTTCGTTATATAGTTGGATCTGAATACTGTACTAAAATCTGGTATCACATTTATTCATGTTAACTCCCCAAAGTAACTGGAGCAACTAACTTAGTAGAGGAAATAACCATTCTGTCATTCCTCTTTTTTATGATACAGAATTATTTCCCAGATGTTTACTCTATTGTAATAACTAGCCTGTTTATTCTACCCTCCATCTCAAAGTACTAAGGTCAGCTTGACCTTTGATTTTACACAGCAAAGATAAATGCTCTGTTTCTGTTCAATTTAGAATTTCTAACAAACACATCTCCTCCTACATCTGAATTAGCACTGCTTTTACCTGCTTCTGAAGACACACTGAGGTGGAAATAAAATCTCTCACTAGGTCCATTAAAATCTTCAAGCACTACAAGTTTATTTTGGCCACCTCTTCAAGGACCAACAAGCCTAGTGCTGAATCCAACCTAGATATTTCAGAACAGAAGGAAAAAAAGCAAACTTTAATGTTAAAGAAAATAATTGATTTTTAAAATATCAAACCTACTGGTTATTAAAAGCTAATGAGTATCCTAGTTTACAAAAACCAATTAGATTCAGGTAATGCTGACATTTGTTGGAGTCAGTTAATATCAAAGTCTACAGAGCAAGTGTGCTAAGTTTTTATGGAGATTTATTTGGTGTATTCTGAAGGTTTGACAAAATCTATGCCCTGGAAAAGTCCTAATTTATCCAAGTTCTTTTTAGATATGTTACAGGAATAGACAACATACTACAGGGTGCTGAAAAGAGAGTGTTTTTTAAGTTATATGTTACCCACCCTACTTACTGTGTTTTTCTTCAATAATAAATGATACACTGTTAGACCTCAGGAATACTACTGTAGATTATTCAGACACTTTTGTTGTGTTGGTGGAGATCAGCCCATTATAACAAAAGCCTCCAAATTTAACTTACTTGGGTTCCATGACTGTTGGCAGGGGTGGAGATATCTTTGGACCTGGAGGCAGGCAGACAATGTCCATGTATTCTGGTGGTGTTTACAACCCATTTTGAAGTAGTTTGTATAACACACAGACAGACCAACTTACAGTTTATGCCACTTTATTCTAATGGAGGAAATCTGTTCTTATGGCTACTAAATATAAACATCTGCTGGGAGAAACGAATTAGACATCCTTGGCTCCAGCACACCAGCCTTACTCTAACATACAAGTTACTTATCTAACTAGTAAGGAAGAAAAATTATTTGTCATCATTTGTTGACAAGTAAACAAGAAAAACATGAACTGTCAATGAATCAGGTTGGACACATTTCAAGCAAATCACTGAGAAAATCAATATTATGTCAAGTTTTAGGCCACATCTTTATTAATGACCCAGAAATGGAGCAAGTATCAGTGAAGAATGACATATAAAAGAGAGGCATTGGAAAGATTAGCATGATGGCCAGAAGAACAGCAAAATGATTCAGCTTGTAAGATGCAGACTGTTATACTGAAGAAACTGTAATTTGAAATACAAATAAAATATTTACGAGCAGAAACCTGGAAAGGAATAATGTTGAAAGCACCCAAAAACTATCAATGTCCAGTTAATGGGACCCAAAAACTATCAATGTCCAGTTAATGGGACATGTTTCATGTGGCAGAACAAAACCAGTTCCAGTTCCTGTTATGCATGGGAAGGGTAATGCAAAATGCCAATGTTCCTGTTACAGTTTCGTGAGGAATATTGTACTCAGTTGTGGAAAACACTGTCAAAAGGTGCCAATCAACAAACCAAACAGAATTCACCAATGAGCAGCAATAGTGATTGAATATTTAGGAATGTGATGTTTCTGACTCAGATTTCAGAAAGGAAAAAGGACTAAGGAAGTGATCGCCCCCCTGTACATGGCATTGGTGAGGCTGCACCTCAAATACTGTGGTCAGGTTTGGGCCCGTCACTACAAGAAAGACATTGAGGTGCTGGAGCACATCCAAAGAAGAGCAGCAAAGCTGGTGAAGGGTCTAGAGAACAAGTCTTATGAGGAGCAGCTGGGGCAACTGGGGTTGTTTAGCCTGGAGAAAAGGAGGCTGAGGGGAGACCTTATCGCACTTTATAACTACCTGAGAGGAGGTTGTAGAGAGGTGGTATCGGTCTCTTTTCCCAAGTAGCAAGTGAGAGGAAATGGCCTCAAGTTGCACCAGGGGAGGTTTAGATTGGATATTAGGAAAAACTTCTTCACCAAAAGGGTTATCAAGCATTGGACCAAGCTGCTCAGGGAAGCTGTTGACTCATCATCCCTGGAGGTATTTAAAAGATGTATAGATGTGGCACTTAGGGACATGCTTTAGTGGTGGACTTGGCAGTGTAAGGTTAATGGTTGGACTTGATGATCTTAAAGGTCTTTTCCAACCTAAATGATTCTATGATTCTATGAAAGGTTAAAAGGCCTGAACCACATAATGTGCAGTGTTTGAAGTGGTTTGTCTGTAACCAATTAAGAAATATCCACTCGCATGCAGAATTTCTCACATGGAGGGTCAGAAGCATTTGTATCTCTAGGCAACTGTATTCCATTGGCCCTACAAAATAAGGCTGGCTGAAAAGTCACCACCACTTTTGAAACAGTCGGTTCCTGCTGGAGGAAGTGGCAAACCACTGTGAGCTGTAGCTACTCCTGATGCCCAGATTCCTTTGTGTTCCCAGCTCAGCCAGGGTGTGTGCTCCTATTCACCAGGAAGATACTGCTAATTAGCTGTACTTTTGCCTCTGTGAAAGTAGGGGTTCTGAGCTTGAAATTACTCCCTGAGTTTGAGCACTGATATAATACCAAGGCTGAACAACAGCTGAGAGTCCGCGGTACATGAGAAAATAGTAAGGCGACACAAGTCCACAAGAGTTGGACTGATGTCACCTAAAGTTTTAGGAATAACAAGAAAGTGCTTTTCAGTTTGCATTGGAGAAAGTGTAATTTATAGCTAATTATGTTATAGGATTTTCTTTGTCAGCTATATAAGAATATGGTTTTATATATAGACAAATAGATTTATTAAACTGTGATTTGAGTAGATAAAAGAATACAAAGCAGTGTCACAGGAATAGTTAGTGTATTTAATAAAACAAATTTTCTAACAGTGTTATCTACCAGAACATCTTAGAGTAGCTTCTCCAAAGAAGTACATGCATGTCTCACCAGCTGAGACATTGGAAGTTAGACTGGACAATGCCCTATTGTGTTGAACAGAAAAATTATCCACATAGACATAAAAGAGATGGTCTAACGATCCTTAATATCTGTGCCTTCTACAGTTCTATGACATAAACAGTCATATTTCTTCTTAAATTAATAGTACATGTCTAATAGGTTTGCATATATTAAATTTTATAATTTTAATTAAATTACATTTATTTAAGTCAAAAATTACAATTTTAATTTACATTGTGACTTGGGATGTGAGTCAGAGTTCACTGAGGACAACAGGACCACCTACATATTTTAATAAATATGTTTGAAATCTGTAGAGATGATGCAAGCAGGTGTTTCTGAGATTCAAACTCAGTGTTTTTACAGAGAAGAAATTAAAGAGGTATATAGCAGAAGTTAAGGTCAACAGGGTCCACAGTAGCAATGTTCTGTTAAAAATACTTCAGCAGCATACAGAAAACAACACACAGAATCATTCTAGGTTTGATTTAAAATCATAGATAAGTTCTATTTTCTATTATAATTTTTAACACTTTCCTATCAGTATTCAATTTTTATAGCATTATACTATTTTCTACACAAATTCTTAGTCATTTCCTCTCAGCATACACATCACTAACTGGTTATGGAGCCATTTGCCATCACAAATTAGATCAATCCCTGAGCAATGAAGAGGATCTATGTAATTTTGTCAGCCTTAAAAACTGGACTGGGTGGAGGCATTTCATGATTTGTCTGTTGTCTCAGTCCCCTACAGAAATTAATGTAATCTGAGGCTCATTGATGAAAAAAATGAATGGCTTACTCCCAATATTGTACGGCTGCACAGAAACCACTCCTGTCACAGCAACATTATGTCCAGAATCAATTACATACTGAACTTTCCAGAAAAGAAAATGCTTTCATGAAGGGAAAAAACAGAAATAATAAACAATTTCACCCAGACAAAGAAAAAGGAAAATGAGAATACAGAAGTAGCAATGAAAGTAGTAAGCCTAAGGAGAAGAGTAGGTGGGAGAAGGAAAAATGATCCTTAGATCATTTACTGTCCATGATGTAAGGCAGCACCTTTGGGTTTCAGATTGGGTAATTTCTTGAAAGTATGCCCAGTTGTAAAGATCTATTATTTTTATACATCAGTTGATCCTACTCAAAACCATAACATGGTCCCTCTTTTTTTTTCCTTTTTTTTTTTTTTTTTTTTGGAAAAACATTTTATACTTCTGCTTCTCAGTTCTGCAGTTGTCATTACAAAGAGTTTTATTAGGAATCCAAGTCTGTAAGAGCCTTTCAGACTGTGAGTCTCTATCTTATATATGCAGACAACTTAGGGCTGCATTTAGTTGAGGAATCATATACTATCTTCTCCTTGCCATTTCTGAACAGCCAGCTTTCAGCATTTCTCTGCCCGGATGTTGGCTTGGCTGATTTGTATTTAACCAGATGACTGATATCCTTGGGTGGATCTGGACTGAAATTTATTTGATGGTCAACAGAAGGTTTAGTAAGACCTTATACTAAAATAACCATTAAGCAAGGACAGAGATCTACACACAGTTATTGTGGGCCGGGTTTGCCAGACCTGTGTTCTAAAAAGCGTCATTCAAGACACATTTTCAAGGAGATTTTGGAGATTACCATTTGACGTCCATGATATAAAGCAGTGGATAATCAAAACAAAACATAATGAGCACTTTCAAATCATCTTACCTTTTTTTTTCCTTCCTTATCACATGTCCAAGAAAAAGGCAGGAACAGGCTGCCATCAAAGGTTTGTGGCAACCAGGAGAGAATAAAGAGTAGTCACAGCTGTAGTTAGAAAAGGGACAACTATTAGGTCTCAAAATAACATTACTAACAGTACCAGCAACAGGAGGAAAAGTTCTATGCAGATATGGAGAAGGTGCAGTCAAGGGAAAGAAGCACAGGAAACTGAGAAAAAAGAAAAGCAATTCAGTTTATGTATTTATTAACTGTACATGGAAAGTCCATGTGATTAGAGACATACCTTTGAAATGGAAGCTCATTTGATCTTAATAATACTAGATGCAAATTGAAGTTCACCAAGTGCTAATAATTGCACAGAGACCATGTAAGACCATGGATAGGGAATAAAAGTGCTCTACTCCAGGATTATTCTTTTTAGAAGTGTCTTCTAATATGAAGTTAATGGAAAAAATTCCAGGACATTTTCCTACTTTGTGTTTCTTCAAATTCCAAATTAATTTATTGTATTTTTTTAAACTTTGAAAAATACAATTAGAACTGGAGATCTGTTCATGTTAAAGATCACATTAAAAACAAATCTTACTCCAGCAGCAAATTCAATCTAGTTTACTACTTGCACACATGAAAATGCAGTAGCTCAGATACAACAATTTTCCCTAAGGACTGAATGCATACTAAAGGCAATACCATCAAAAATGAAAAACAGCCTTACTCAGGACTAGAATAATTATATTTCTAAACCATATTTCACTTATTTAAACAAAATCCATCACATTGTTCTGCAGTCTCCACTGAACTTGCTGACTCATATATACACACACACGTACATATATATGTTTTAAATTCCCACTGGTTATTCATTTTGCCCTAGTAACTTATATCTTTTAGGACTCTGAGCTCCACAGAGTCCAAATACAATCCTCAGAGCATCTTTCTCTCAAAGCTGGGACAACGCTTAATATGCAGCTGTCACTAACATACACAAATAATAAATAAGGGGCAGGGAAGATTTGGAAGGATAAATTTACCCTTCAGAGTTCATGTACAAGACCTGATTAAATATCTAACAGACTCCATTTTAGAAGCTGTGAATATGGCTTATTTTAATTATTAGTTTTACAGGAGTCATCAATTATAACTTGTGATACAAATGTCGTCTAGTACTGAAATGCTAAAAACAAATAATAGGGCAGACACTATACATCTTTGGAAATCACTATTTTTAGACAATTCTTACACAGTTTTCTGGCATGCAATGTAGTGCCCTGATCAATTATATGTATTATGTTTACCAAACCTAGCAATAAAAAGATACAAAAAATTCTAAAGAGGCAGCAGATGTTCTTAACAGCAGAGAATTTGTACAGCCAAAGCTTGCAAAAGTCTTTGTAGCAGTTTTGTCTGCTGGTGTGTAGGCATGGGTCATCCCTGATGTAGATCAAAGCAGGACAGAGTTTCTTCTGAACCTGAAATTGCTCAAAGACAACAGTTGTTGGCCCAGGCCTGATGGCAGAAAAGAAGTTAAGTCTGAACCTTGGTCTGCCCTGCGGTTTTTTCCCTGGATCTTGCCAAGGTTGTCAGTGCCTCTAAAAGAAGTCACACATTGAGAATGTAGTTGTATGCTCAGGTTAGCTGACCTAAGTAGTACTGTTGCACTGAAGGTTGGATGTCACTGGGACTTCCGAAGATTTTAAATAGTTATTCAATCATATAGTAACTCTATTCCAAAGTAACTCTATTACAAAGCATTACTTTACATACATTGCAGCTCATGCCACTCATATGTGTGACAGAAAAAAAATACGGTTATTGCTACGGAGTACAGAACACGGTGGTATAAGATGCTGAAGTGCTATATATACACGGCTGGAGAAGGTTTGGGCACATCTTCATACAGGCAGACAATCATGCTCTGTCTCTGGTTTTCTGACTGTGAGACAGCTAGCCCTGTAGCCAAGCAACCCCACTAACATGCAGCTGCTCTTGTGGTAAGAACTTCACATCAGAGACTCGTGTTCTCACTTTTCCACCTGGCTTCAAGACAGCATCGTTTCGCACCATCACATCTCAGATCAACAGAGTGTTGACACAGCTGATGCTATAAGAGGCACATGCCACACATGGAGCGTGATGCACAGATTCACGACACCGTACTGTTTGCTGGTGTAGGGCTTTTGGTACAACTATTGACCCTTCTGCCCCCATCCCTGAGAATGAGAAACTGAGTTGGACGTTTGCCTCTGTTGGGAAAAAGCATGTCCCCTTTGTCTCTGTCTTCCTCTTCTGGCGATGGTCTAGAAAATCCACTACCACTGAAAGCCTAGAGTTCGTATTTCGCTTTGTTTCTGTAAGAACAAAAATAGAATAATAATGTGGATCCAAGTTACATTATTTGATGAGGAAAATGGAATGGAAAAGAGAAAGACAAGTGTATCTTCCAAAACCTTGCCTCAGTCTAAGAAGATAGATCCTTTGGATATATCCTTTGCTTACAGACTCAGTTATTGCTGTCAGAAAAAATAAAGGAAACAAAATGAAGTAAAGTTGACTTTTGAGTGAGATTTATCATTTCCAGCGACGTGTTTTGCTAGAGCTTTCACAGTAAAACCAAAATGTTGGAAATCAACATCCATGGTTATTGGGATACCTGAAATTAGTTGTGAAGTCAGTATCTTCTATCTTTCTCTAAACAGATCATCTTATAAAGGAATATGTACATAATATATGTTCCACAGAGTTTTCTATTTGCTTTAAATATTTTTTTCATACAGTAACTCTGCTGAACAACACAGATTTAAATCTTGATGTTATATGTTTGATGATTAAATTAACAGAAAGCATGCAGAAAAACATTCCAATGAAAAAATTAATTTTAATCATTCTAGATTAGGTTTTGGTTTAGATCACAAGTACAGAATACAAAAAAAAATCAAAGCTTAATGAATTTCTCTGAAGAACATTTCTGCTGTTTAAGTACTCAGAATATAAAGGCAACTTAAAGTACAGAAACAGAGTTCTTATCAATAACAAATTTTATTTAATAAAAACAAACTGGGATGTGATTTGTATGTGCTTCAAGAAAAAAAAGATAGCAGCAATTTGTTGATATATTGAAGGCATACAAAGTATTTACAGTGTATCTGCTTTTGTGCTGAGATTATAAATATTTTTCATAGGTTTTATAAATCAGATCAACATTTAAACAGAAAAGTTGTTACTGTAAGAATTATGTCAAGTTGGTGGATGAACCTTAGCAGTTTGCGTGGTGGAGTTCTTCCTTATAAAGCAGAAAATGCTTCATGCAATTTGAGGAGATTTGTTGCATACAGAAACCCAAACAACGAGGCTATGCCAAAGAAAGTGTTCAGTCTTAGACCCTTCTTGTTGAAGCTCTGGTGATACTGATGGCTTATGATTCAAAGAAAACTGGAAAAAAAAAAAAAAAAGAGAAGGAAATTAAACTCATTGGTAAGAGCTTTTTCTTTATTTAGTCTGTATATTTGAATTTTAATCACTAGCATTCTAAATGTACATAATATTTTGGTTTTGAACAAAATATTGCAAATATGTGATGTCTTTCACACTGTGTCTCACAAAAGCCTACCCACTCTGTTTATTCAGGATTGTTCTCTTCCTGCTTTGTCTAGCATGAAGTTTTATCTTCCTACAGACAAGTTGTTGTTATAGAGTATGTGTTACTAGTCTACCCAGTATGGGATCTTGCTTTACCCATGTATGAACTTTATGAAAATGAAGTTTTAAGACAGGGTTGGTTAAGAACTGTTACCAGTTCTTAAGAGCAGTACGCAATAGCATAGTGTAATTAGGCATCAGTAGTGTAGATCAAGACTGTCAAGATGACTTGAGCCTCAACATCTGGAATCAGATCTCCAGTCTCACATCCCTGTGCTCATGCAGAGCTCTCCTCTACGGTTAATGTGTACCTGTGAGATTGCATTTATGAGATTGCAGAATACAGCCCAAAGCACTTTTATTTACAGCTATGTAATTCAAGTGCCAGTATTATTATTTCTTTTGTCAGATTTTTTTTACCACTTACTCTCCAAACGCTCTGCAGCAGCTCAAGAGAGACATGCTAACTTCACAGGGACTGTACTTAAGTGGGGGAGGATAACTAAACTAAATCAATCACACAGAATCACAGAAACACAGAATCACAGAATCACAGAATCACGGAATCACTAAGGTTGGAAAAGACCTGTAAGATCATCAAGTCCAACCATCAACTAACACCACCATGCCCATTAAACCATGTCCCACAATGCCTCGTCCACACGTTCCTTGAACAATAAACAGTATCAAACAAAAATCATCAGTGCCTGAGGATTTACATGTCCAAATGCAAAGCTCCAAGCACCTTCAAAAGGGTTTAACTCTACCAGTGGGAGAAAAATTGCACTTAAAAAATAATTACGTGCATGTCTGTGGTGTTGTGTGACTACCATCTCTGTAAAGTTATTGATATCTGTTAGATGATATCCCACACCAGGCTCAAAAAGTCCTGGTAACCTAGTGTCTGGCTTCTGACTATATTTATCACCCAATCCTTGGGGTGTGCTGGAGCCCTTTGATGGCAGATGTGTGGAAATTTTCCACCAGCATTTGGTCTCATCCTTCTCTCAAAGAGTTGAAAATTAGTTCTAGCCCTGAAACATGGGACTGAATATTCTTCTACAGAAAAGAATCATCAATTATCACAACTTCAGAATGTCCAATTCCTTCTTACTGTGAAAATGGCTTTGAACTAAAATAGTTCAGAACAGCTATACATTTGCAGACACTCCGCATGGGCAAATAAGGCAACTTACCACCAGTACTTCTAGGATCTTGTCCTTAAAAAGCTCCTACGGTGCCAGATGAGTCTGTTCATAGGAAGTCAATCAATTAGAACTTCCCACTCTAAATAACTCCACAGCAGAGCTTAGGAGCATAAGGTCACACAAATGGCAAAACAGCCGCATGAACTCTACTGCTCCTCACTTTGCAGGCACTTAAGTTCATGCAGCCAACAGGTTGTATTAAGTCTCCTGGGTGGCTGTATGCATGAATCAGTGACCCCACAAATTCAGACAACTGAATTTGGATTGAAATTGGTTTTTGAATTACCCAGGGCAATTCAACAGTCACTCATTGTTGCATGCCGAAAGACCCTACTCCTCAATCTGGTAAATCATGAGGGATAATTTATTATGCAGCGTGCTTATAAACATTATAAAAATTAGGCTTCATTAATTGATTCACCTCTATGATATGCTTTATCTGTCTGTCCTGAACTTGTCTAATATTCTAAATTCTACTCAGCTTTGTTACTTTTACTTAGGGATTCATAATTATAACAAAGAACAGTACACCTTGAAATAAGGAAAATAAAAATAGGCACAGAAGAAGCTGTTGCAATCTGCTATTGAAAAGTGTAGGTGTGTATCGTCTATAATTTGTTAGCTGCAGTGTCTGGAGAATTCGTTGCATTCAAAAACCTTAGACATATCTGGATTTCAGCTAAGATTCCTTCAAGTGCCAGGTACTGATGTCATTTTATTTTTTAAAATGGTTACATGTCTCAGTAAAGGTTGGGAATGGACTATCACTACAGTGTGCTAGACATTCCCTGCACTTTCGGTGACTGAAAGAAGGGTTTCAGAGGATGTCAGGAAGGTGCTGGTATCAGACCACTCATTTCTCCCTTGATTTCTTTCTATAATGATCCATGTATTCAAGACATGCTTATTAATGAATAGAAGTCACTGTTATGAGAGTGTTCGCTGTTCTTTTGTCTCCATACTCACTGGGGAAAATTGTTCAGAATGAATTAGTCTAATTAGGTATGATTTTATCACTTTTGCTTGCAACCTTTTCATACGTTGGATTTGGTCACAAAGGAGGTGAAGAGTGTCTGCTTCCAGGCTGTTGCTGGTGCAGCAAAGACATGCCATAAAGCCCTCTGGTGTCTGCTGACTCAGATGCGACTCCTCGCAGCAAGCCTGGGGAGCTCCCAAAGCATCTGGCACACTGCAGAGTGGCACCGCTAGATCAGCCCCATACAATGCTGCTGGCTCAGAGTAACTTACCACCCATGGGTCACAGAATCACAGAATCACAAAATCACTAAGGTTGGAAAAGACCTGTAAGATCATCAAGTCCCACCACCAACTAACACCACCATGCCCATTAAACCATGTCCCGCAATGCCTCGTCCACACGTTCCTTGAACACCTCCAGGGATGGTGACTCCACCACTTCCCTGGGCAGCTTATTCCAGTGACTCACCACTTTCTCAGGAAAGAAACTTTTCCTAATATCCAGTCTAAACCTCCCCTGCCACAACTTGAGGCCATTTCCTTTTGTTCTGTCACTCGTCACTTGGGAGAAGAGACCAACACCCACCTCTCTGCAACCCCCTTTCAGGTAGCTGTAGAGAGCAATGAGGTCTCCCCTCAGCCTCCTCTTCTCCAGACTGAACAACCCCAGCTCCCTCAGCCACTCCTCATCAGACTTGTGCTCCAGACCCCTCACCAGCTTCATTGCCCTTCTCTGGACACGCTCCAGCACCTCAATGTCCTTCTTGTAGTGAGGGGCCCAAAACTGAACACAGTATTCGAGGTGCAGCCTCACCAGCACTGAGTACAGGGGCACGGTCACCTCCCTACTCCTGCTGGCCACACTATTCCTGATACAAGCCAGGATGCCATTGGCCTTCTTGGCCACCTGGGCACACTGCTGGTTCATATTCAGCCGGCTGTCAATCAACACCCCCAGGTCCTTTTCTGTGGGGCAGCTTTCCAGCCACTTGTCCCCAAGCCTGTAGCATTACATGGGGTTGTTGCGACCGAAGTGCAGGACCCAGCACTTGGCCTTGTTGAACCTCATACAATTGGCCTGGGCCCATGGATCCAGCCTGTCCAGATCCCTCTGCAGAGCCTTCCGACCCTCAAGCAGATCAACACTCCTGCCCAACTCTGTATCATCTACAAACTTGCTGACGGAGCACTCGATCCCCTCATCCAGATCATCAATAAATATATTAAAGAAGACCGGTCCCAAAACTGAGCCCTGGGGGACTCTGCTTGTGACTGGCCGCCAACTGGATTTCGCTCCATTCACCACAACTCTCTGGTTGTCACACTACTTCTGGTTTACTTTAGTCCCTGAAACAGTGTAGAGACTTAAACGTTGTTTAAGTCCTCTTTACTCCCATCTGTTCTGGAACCACAGCCTTCTCATGTTTCCCATGCAAAAAGTGAACTCTTTTCCTCATTGTGCAATTTGTTTATGCTGTACCTCTCTTCCTAACACAAGAGCCTTCCACAACCAGTTCACACAGCTTCCTATCCACACACCTCACTTATTCCCATGAAAGTATCTCCATTGCTTGATGACTATTTAAAACAAAGCACAACATTTGCCTGAAAGCTTAAGTAATAGTGATTATATTACAGGTGCCCTTTCCTCATTGTATTGAAGATTTGAGATTAAGTGGGGGATTAAGTTTAAATTGTCCTGTTTGGTCTTTCAAGCTCTCTGCAGTGAGGAATATTCACAATCTCCATCTATACCCTTGCCCTGACATAAGGCTTGTAGGATGTGCCACATTCTCCCTCTTCCCATCTGTTTCAACCCCTTGCTTTTCTCTAAAAAACAATCATCTTACTCAGGAATTTAATTCTCTCTTCCCTTTTTTTTACATTTTGGAATAAATTGGCTTTGAAGAGGAGTGTTAATTTTGTCATTGTGGCTGTTCTTTTGTGTATTTACCAATTATCCTCCTTCCCCCAACAACGACAGGAGTATTAGATGTCTTTTCTCTGTGGGAAATGGAGGTGTAAATGTATTAAATAACTTGTTCAAGGTCACAAAGAAAGTTCATCCAACCAAATTAAGGTTTCCTGAATATCAGGAAATATTAACTTACAGAAAAGTTCATCCTGCTGCTGTAAGAAATAAATGCATAAGATTCTGCAGTCCTGAGAAGGTACTTTAGAAAATAAAACAGAAAAACATATTTAATCATTTTCCCTCTCTTATGCTCATTTGAAGAGTAAAACAGACCAATGTGTACAGCTTGTATAGCTCTACAAAAGACACAAACTTAAGTGAAAGCTAATATACCAAACTATATAAAAGAGAGGACATTTGAGGTTAGCTCTGTGTGACCTAACGATACAGATGACTGCACTTACACAAGAAGTTTGGTGAGATATTTCAGGCTATATGTTTGAAATAGGTTTTGTCTTTTGGGGCTGTTTATTCCTCATGACAGTTTAAGCTTTTAGTTCTGTCTATAAAATAGAAATAATTATACTTGCCCTTTGTTGAGAAGCTTTGTGAGTTCCTAGGAGAAAAAATACAAGTACTAAAATTATTAATACAGTAAACAGCACTGGTATTCAAACTCTGACAAGAAAGCCAACACAATGCTGGTCAGTTCATGCCTGGTGTTATTCCTTCCTCTTTAATTATATGTTTACCTGAGTGAATGAAGACTTGATTACCTAAGGGACACTATTGATAATAGCCCGTAAGCTAAGCACATAATTTGGCAGTTTTTAATGATATAAATGATAGGCTATTGTGTGTCAAATAATTGTGGTCTTATCATTCCCCTACTCAGATTAAGTTTGGAAAGTAGATATATTACTCAGAAATAAGCTTCACATGACGTGATGTATCATCCCTCCAGAAGGAAGGGTCAGCAATGGAAGAAGCTGAGAAACATGACCATCAAGCAGTATCCTCACATCTCTACCTGTACAAGGTCACGCATACCTTAGGGTAGACACTAAAGAATCAGCTCCTTTATACTTCCTCCCAAAACTATGTTCTTCACAGGTTTTTCCCATGGCAGCAAGGCTGTTCCAGTCCTGCCCTACCGCGGGGTGGCACTGCGCGAATTCCCCAGTTTCCTCCACCCACCGAATTTCTTCCATACTTTGGCTCACTGGCCTCTGCTTGCTTCAGAGTTAATGAGAGCAAATAGGAATTGCAGAATGGTATTACTGTCACACAAGACAGCACGAATTGCATCACTGTATCACACTGAGACTTCTGTCAAAAATTCTGGATGGTATCTTCATGAAATGATCTTGTTTCACAAATTCAGGCTGCATCTCTGCAAAATCAAAATCTTTTTTTTTGTGCCTATCATTTTGCTGAACTAGCAGCAATTTGTCCAGCTAAACTCAGCTTTAATACTTTGCACTGAGCTGCCAAGCATGCTTATTTGATCACCATAATCCCATCCGATGCATCATATATCATCTGATTATGTTACCCACTGTGCCAAGGAGAGTCTGATCTTGTCCTTCTTCCAAGGTTACATCATATACTGATAACGATTCAGAAGGTACCACAGCACAGCATATGGCTTCCCCTGCCTTCAGCATGAAATGTACAGCTGAGAGGATATTTGGATATGGCTCACAGCAGATCACACAGGCTGAGAGTGCTTTAACAGGAAAAAAATTATGTTATTGTTGTTTTACAGTTTGTTCTGTTTGCCTTTTACTTAGTGCATGAGATTTAACTTCACTGTTTTGCAGATAGAACCATTATAAATTTTTCCACTGCACAGATTTATAAATATTGTGTGACCTCTTGTGGTATAATAAAATATTACACATACGATCCATGGATAACACAGTTTATGCAACCTACATACAGCCCATCTGCCTTGATGGCTAGATTTCTATTAACCAAAGCCTAATTGTTGCCTATGAAACTCTCAATTAACAGCGAATCACAGTGTAAAAATCGCCCTTCATGGTAGTCATTTAATGAGGTCGTGCATTTTCAGTAACTCTTAATTTCTAGCCAATTCAATTTTCATAAACTAAAGCTATTCTTAATTTTTTTTTATTTCTGATATGATTTTAAAATTCCACATTCAGCAGTAATATACAGATGCTGGTACTGAAAACATAGTTTCATTCCTGTTATTAATGATGTTTGGCACTGAAGAAATAAAGTAATTAACAAGTCTCTTAAATCTGCTTGCATGCATAGGAGATCTTTGAAAGTCTAATAAATGCATGCCAATAGCAAAACAATAAAAGAAATATAACTATTTGCAAAATTAATCACTGGGTGTTATATATAAATGTAAGTACTGGCATTCCTTAAGCAACACAGGAAGTTGCAAAGGTATTGCTATTGTGTGTAGGTGCTTTCTAAAATCATGCATAAAGCTTCTTAAAAAAAACCAGACAAAAACACATAAGGAAAAAAGTGGTACCAATTTTAAAAATTGTCTGAATCTTTGTGCCTCGTATTGTGTATTACTTGTGGTCATGACAACCAACAGTAGTAGCAGGACTGCAATGCCTCTGCAGTCTTACCACAGCAGCAGCCTACTAATGCACTGCATGCAGCGTACACAAAGGATGCATGCTATCAAATATTATGCAAATGCCTGCCATTAGGTGTTTGTATCAGAAATGCTAGCTTAACAAATACACTGGAGCTGAAACCAGAAAAAACTTCATTTCTGTTTCTAATGGCTGGATGCCAGGTGCCCACCAAGCTGCTCGCTCTATCACTCACCTCCTCAGCTGGACAGGGGAGAGAAATTAATACAAAAGGTACATGGGTCGAGATAAGGACGGGGAGAGATCACTCACCATTACTGTCACAGGCAAAACAGACTCGACTTGGGGAAATTAGTTTAATCTATTACCAGTCAAGATAAGAGTAGGGTAATGAGAAATAAAACCAAATCTTAAATCACCTTCCCCCCATCCCTCCCTTCTTCCCAGGCTTAAATTCACTCCCTATTTTCTCTACCTCCACCCCCTGAGCAGCGCAGGGGGACAGGGAATGGGGGTTTTGGTCAGTTCATCATACATTATTTCTGCTGCTCCTTCCTCCTCAGGGGGAGGACTCCTCACGTCCTTCCCCTGCTCCAGCATGGGGTCCCTCTCACAGGAGACAGTCTTCCATGAACTTCTCCCAAATGAGTCCTTCCCACAAGCTGCAGTTCTTCACGAACTGCTCCAGCATGGGTCCTTTCCACAGGTTGTAGTACTTCAGGAATGGACTGCTCCAGTGTGGGTCACCCCCCATGGGGTCACAAGTCCTGCCAGCAAACCTGCTCCAGTGTGGGCTCCTCCGTCCACGGGTCCACAGATCCTGCCAGGAACCTGTTCCAGTGAGGGGTCTCCACAGGGTCACAGCCTCCTTTGGGCATCCACCTGCTCTAGTGTGGGGTCCTCCATGGTCTGCAGGTGGATATCTGCTCCACCATGAACCTCCATGGGCTGCAAGAAGACAGCCTGCCTTACCATGGTCTTCTCCATGGGCTGCAGGGGAATCTCCGCTCCAGCGCCTGGACCACCTCCTCCCCCTCCTTCTTCAGTGACCTTGGTGTCTGCAGAGTTGTTTCTCTCATGTGTTCTCATCCCTCTCTCCAGCTGCAGTTGCCATTTTGCAGGTTTTTTTCTTCTTCTCTTCTTAACTATGTTATCACAGAGGTGCTGCCACCATTACTGATGAGCTGCGCCTTGGCCAGTGGTGAGTCCGTCTTGGAGCCAGCTGGCATTGGCTTTATTGTACATGGGGGAAGCTTCTAGCATCTTCTCACAGAAGCCACCCCTGTAGTCCCCTGGTAACCAAAACCTTGCCATGCAAACTCAATACATAGTCCAAGTTGTTCAGTCTGTGAATGAGTTATCTAATACCTCGGTGGATTAGTCTATATGCTATTTCTAAAGCTAGGAGAAGCCAAGTAATTTTTTTTCCCCTATTTACAAGTGTCCTCTCATTACCTGAAATACATGGTGATGTGTAAGAACACTTTCAGAAATGTCTTAAGAAGTAATTAACATTAACCACATTGCAAGCAGAATCTAAACTTGATTAAACTTTTAAAAATATTCACCTTTCCTCCTTACATTACAGTATCTTTCAAGATAGTAATTAGGAGATGTGTAGTCATGTTGATTTTCTCACTTTTTCATCTACAATTCTGCGTTTCCCTTTCTATTGCGCTTAGTTTAACAGGTAGTAACTGTTGATTGCCTTCCTATGTTAGTTGTGGTTCCTGATTTAGTTAAAAGTAATTTCAGGAAGACATGTTAGTGGTACTGTTAATATACAGTGCTTTACTTTCTAATTCTGTGTAAGGCTTGAATACATGTTCTTCAGAAGATTTTGGATGACCAGAAAGGTGGAAAACAAAAAGTCTTAAAAATCCAGCTTATCAAACAGCTATTCAAACCCAAAAATTAAAAAACTCAAACAACCTGGTCTAGTGGAAGGTAACCCTGTCCATGGCAGGGGGGTTGGAACTGGATGATCTTTAAGGTCCCTTCCAACCCAAAACATTCTGTGATTCTATAATTTTGCTTATACATCAAACCATCTGATGTGTGTATGTAAACAACACCTTTAAGTTAGAATAAGAAAGCTCCAAATCTAGTTAAAGTTTACATATATTGTGCAATTATAAACAAATTAATTATTCTGCTGTGAACCTTCAGTTCTCATTAATAATGTGTAGCTGTCGCGTTAAAGGGCAAAGCAATTTGGCAGAAAATAAACCCCCTTGCGTTCCAGCTTGTCCTCAGGTATCAGAGGGGCTGGGGGCGGCTAGGCTTAGATTCTGAGGGATGCCCAATTTTTCTGTGTTACAAGTCCGGTCGCGTTCAATGTATTGAATCTCACGATTACGGATACACTCGTAACACCATCAGGATGTTACAAGCCCGGTCGCGTTCAATGTATTGAACTCTCACGATTACGGATACACTCGTAACACTGCACACTTTCAGTCTAGTCGCGTTCCATGAACTAGCACGGCCACACTTAAGGGATTTGGTGGCGTTCAATGAGAACTCTCACGGCTAGATTAGTGAATAGTGCAGTTTATTGAAGCAACAGATACACAAGTTCTTTTGGATTGCCGGTGATAAAATTACTGCTTGCAAAGCATGTGCAAATACCAAGAATGTGAGTAATATAGCCTGGCTGCAAAGGCGTTAAGTTATAAAGCAACTCTATAGAGATTTCTAAGTTTCCCGGGGAAGCACTCGGTATAACCAAGTGTTCGAATCTTACTCAAAGGCGTCCCTGTGGGGGGGAAGAGAGGCTCAGCCCGTCGACTGATCCCAGGTGTCAAAGGTGGTCTGCGATGGTATCTTCCCTGGCATCCTTCCTCTCTTAAGCCATTTTATATTATTTGTCCTTACAGGTGGAGCTTGAGTGACTCTAGTCATACATACCTCTATTGTAATTGGTGTAAAAGTTTCTCGTCTACTTTTAAAAGTATAGACTAAGAAAAATTCAGAGCGCAAGCTCAGTGAGGGGTGGTTGCACCTTGGAGGTGGGTAGCTTTGGGATGGAGGTGTGTTCTCTGGTATTATAATGAGATTATAATGAGCAAAGTTCACCCAAAGGATAGTATTTTGTCAAAAAATGACAGACTGTTGGCTCAGGGTGGTAAATACGCAGCTCAGGGTAGTAAATATGCAGCTTGTCAGTTCCATAGTAACTTCCAGTTCCCGTCTTATCACAGAGCCTGGCTGCAGTGTCTTCACTCCACTCCACCCTCCGTGTAGTTTCTCTTAGAGTCAGCGCACCAAGCTCCCCTGGTGTTGCCAACATCTAAGGTTGCTTAGGGAACTTCTGTGGGATGGATTCCTTGCATATTCACCACACTCCACCCTGAAGATTTCTTCAATGCTGTACCTTTAATATAAATTTAATTCCTAAATTACCTCCAGCAATTATTCCACAGTAGCATATTACAGAGATACTTTGGAACTTTGGGGGGGACTTTCCTAAGGCCAAAGAGAAAATAAAGATCCCCAAAGTTTTTTGCTGAAGATATCAGTACATCTTAAGGTACCACAACTCATTAAGTCATACTTACATTAAAAAAAAAAATAAAAAAAAAAGGAAAAGAAAAGAGAAGAAAAGAAAAGAAGAAAAGAGAAGAAAAGAGAAGAAAAGAGAAGAAAAGAGAAGAAAAGAGAAGAGAAGAAAAGAGAAGAGAAGAAAAGAGAAGAAAAGAGAAGAAAAGAGAAGAAAAGAGAAGAAAAGAGAAGAAAAGAGAAGAAAAGAGAAGAAAAGAGAAGAAAAGAGAAGAAAAGAGAAGAGAAGAGAAGAGAAGAGAAGAAAAGAAAAGAAAAGAAAAGAAAAGAAAAGAAAAGAAAAGAAAAGAAAAGAAAAGAAAAGAAAAGAAAAGAAAAGAAAAGAAAAGAAAAGAAAAGAAAAGAAAAGAAAAGAAAAGAAAAGAAAAGAAAAGAAAAGAAAAGAAAAGAAAAGAAAAGAGAAAAGAAAAGAAAAAGGCAGTATGATTGGGTAAAACAGCAGTGGGAGAAATATGGGTGTCTTCCACCTTGGCGAACACAGATCAGGCTATGAAGTGGGTGCTCCAGGGCCCAAACAGCTCATCAAAAAGTACGTGAAATGCTGGTATGCTTTAATCATGCCCATTCTGAAGCAGGAGAATCAGCTCCTGCATTTGATGGCTCATGGACCTGGATAGTGGCTTTATTAACAGAGAGACCAAACTAATAGATGTATGAAAAGCCATAAAGCCTGCAAAGAGAACAAGAGGACTAATTGCCTCTACATACCCATTGTTAAGGAGACTGAAATGTTTAACATGAGTTTGAAAATCTCTGAAAATCAATCAGAATTTTAAATGTCAGAATAATTGGACACCCTCAAGCAACTGGAGAAAATAACCTTATTGCTTTTTTGGAACAGCAGGTTGTGAATGTGTTGCAATTGAATGTAGCAGAAGATACAAAACAGAGGATGTTGAAGGAGTATATGGAACCAAATCATGGTCTCCATGTAAGACCCCTGAGCAAGGTGAAGAAGGAGCAGCCTAATTCACTGTGACAGATGTATGTGACAGAGAGAATTCTGGCTGTAACTAGGAAAGTAAAGGATATCTTCTATTACAAACATTTTGGGAGATATTTTTTTTCAGTCTCAGATCTGAGCCTGTGAACACAAAGTGAGATAATTTATTCTTGTAATAAAAGTTACAATATCTGACTTGCTATTCATCAACTTCCAGTTAGACAGGAATGGGAGCAAAAGATCTTATGCATTACAAAACAGCATAAAATATTTACCAAGTATTTTAAGCAAACTTTGTTATTTCTCTTTGATGTTTTTTAATTTGCTGGGCTATTATCCTTGAATAGCAACAAATATGAATCCTTCAAAAATATAAAGTAACTACTGGTGTATGTCTCTTCCCACTTCCTTCCCTTTTTTCAGTAACAATCACATTCCTGTTATACCTCTCTGTATTGCTTGGATCTCTCCAGCAAATTTCAGTATGAGCTTTTGTCTTCCCACCTGCCTCTCTTTCCCTGCAGGCTATGTTTTCCACTTGAAGCTACTTGCAGCCATAAATTCAAGCACACCACAGAAACCAGCTGCTGTTGCTGCCCTGAGGCACCCACCATACTCCTCCAGTCGCTCCATGTAATGCAGCAATCAGTATCCAGCAGCTTGGAGAACTATTACAAGGCAAAATGAACAGCCAGGGTAAGCCAGGGGTTGGTCCCAAGACTGACTGCTCCTGAGCTTTGGATACTTTCCATCTGTTTTCTTTTTCCCCCCATTATTGATAGCGCAATGACCATTTTTTTTATTATAGTAATAGTCTGTCTACATAATGCAGAATGGCTGGGGTTTTTTGCTAGTCCAATAATCCTGAAGTTTGAAAATATTGAAGATATTTGATGGGAGTAAACTTTGATAAAATGCTAATGGAAGAAGCAGCTCAATCTGGCAGCAGGCTTCATGCGGTCTATGGGATCAACCTACAAAGTTTGATTTCCCTTTCACTTATACTTTTTTTTTATAGCCCCTCTCTTCATCTTTTTCATATTCACAGCAATTAACATGAGAGTAGACTCAAGCCTGTAATGGGAGATATTCCGCAGATTTCAGTTCTGCTCACCTTCATGTCAGTGACAGAAACTCTGACGAGCTTCAGCATGATCAGGATTGGGGTCTCCTGTCCCTTTTCCTCCTGTTCATCTGACACAAAAATTCAGAAAATAAATTAGTTTCCTGCTTTCATATCTTAAACAGAAGAATGGGAGTACATTCCACTTCAAAGAGCCTACCTCATGTATAATATTAAAAAAAAGAAATATCTGAAGAGCTCCAAACTGGTTTGGTCTTCAGAATTATTCATACTACTAAAACCAGAAACTTTTAAAAAGTAAATCTTCTTGCAGAATCCCTGGTAGATGCCTTTTATTGTAAATACTTTTTTCATAGAAGGAAGAAAAAATTATCAAATAACCAGCTGTTGGCCCTGATGGGCCCCTCTAACAATTTTTAAAAGCTAGGGAAGTGGAAAAATGTACTAAAATATGTGTTGATCTTGCAAGCCTGAGCTAAACTCTATAGGGAAGAAACGTCAGACCTCAAAAAATGTGCAAAAACTATATACCACAAAAACCTCCAAACACTAAGTGATTTGTCACAGTTCCTGGAAATTATCTGTCTTTCCATAATGTTTACTAGCGTCATGATCCACCAGAACTTATACATGCTTTTCTCCTGCCGCAGTACACTTTCCATTGAATTCAGCATCAATGTATTATGGAAATTTCAAGGCATCTTCCCATTAATTTAAATCCAGCTGGCATAAATCATTGGCTACTATTTTGACTACAAAACAGTTTATCTGCAGCTGTCCATTTTCCATGTAAAACCTTCTTATATGATGATTTTTTCTATGCATAAGCAATGCTGATAAGCGAATGTCCTTTTAAAGGTTTGAGTAAAATTAATTCAGTCTGCACGAACATGCTACAAATACTTCTTCCTGTATCTGTAGGTATACAGAGAGACACACTTTATTCTCCCTATTTTACTACTTAAAATAGATTACTCAGAATTGTCTGAACTTCAGATTTGACGGGTCTGAAAATTGTTCTCCCAGAGATGAGTGGGAACAGTATATCTTTTTATTCCTCACAACAAATAGGAAATAGCAGTACTTCTCTTACTTAAACCTTCCGGAATATCTCACAACTTAATTTAATTTTAATTATAAGCATGCTTTCAGCCAAAATGCTTTTTAGGAAGGTGAAGAGGTATAGGAAAAAAAAGGTTCAGCAATACCTTATCAATGTTTTGCCCTACTAAAAAAAAAAAAAAAAAGAGAAAAACGAAGAGCATGTTTTAGAGCGTTTTTAAGCATTCATACAAGCCATCAACACAAGCCTTACGCTCTTGTTTCTCTGTGTTGCAATTATCAGCCAAAAGAACCCTGGAGAAAGATTTAACAGGGAAATAGAAAGAAGAATGAATCTGGGACTCATGAGAAGATAGAGAGATAAGCACAAAGAAAGTCTTAAATTAGGTTAGAATGTTTACTCGGATTTTAGAGGAGGAAGTTCTAATTTGGATTAATTCCATGTGTGCTTGGATGTGCATCTATCCACAGCACCATTCTTTCTTCTGAAGGCATAGTTTTCTTGCTGATGAATTTTAAAAAATATATCCTAACACTCTGTATCTTGGTTATGGACAGTCCAGCTGCAAGAATAAAGAGTTCAAATAATTTATCAAGAAACACCATCACTAAAGGCAAGATAAAATCCATATGAACAGTAGTATGCATTTGATATTGCCCTGCCAAATACTGTGTCAAAGAGGAATTTTTTTTCCAGTATTCATTTAGGATTCCAGGAATATGAGTATTTAGCACGGTAGATAATAAACATAATGTGAGTGAATAGGAGCAAAAAATTCAAGTACTGAAATGAAAGTACTTTAGCAAATTGACTGGATTCTACCCACTTTCTAAAGGTGTAAATCCAAAGTATCTACATAGTAGTAATAAAATCAGCACACATTTTTCAATATCGATGAGTATGACATATACTGGAAAATTAATGACAACTTTAAAAATTGCATAACCATTGCTAACTTGAGTTTTCTTGAATATAAGCACAATTTCTGTGCTACTTCACAGCAGGTTTTAAACAAAATAGACTCTGTAAAGCAGAGGCATGTTCTGGATTCATCAGGGCATGGTCCAAAGAAATTAAAAGGCTCACTAAGGCTTCTACAGTAGAAACAGAATGGAAAATTAATTCATTAAGCTCAATCTTGAATGCCTTGTGAGTTTATAGTCAATATATTATATAGTATATATTATAGTAGCTAAATTATGAACAGGTAAAACAACAGCCTGTTTCAGAATTCAGGGTCTCTCCCTGATAAACTGTATTGAACTATTACTGATCTTTTTGTTAAGGTGTAACAGAGTTTTATGCAAAATTGTCTGAATTAACATCAAAGAGTTTATTGAGAAGGTATAACAAAACCTGTTCTGAAGATAATTTCTTCTTTTAAATTTTTGTGTACTATCTATGTCTACTAGAGGTACTGATTTTTCTACTATGTCAGTTAAAGCAGCCATACAAAATTATGGCTGAGAAGGTAGGATTGCTTTTCATGGTTGAAAAGATAGTTAAATTATTCTTTCAACTATTTTTTCTGTGAAAATAAGTGATGGCTTTACTCAGTTTTTGGCTAATGATTTGTGTGAATCTTCTGTTCATGAAAGTGACAGATTTATAGATCTCCCAGGCAAAATTTAGCCAGGCAGTTACTATGCAAATTTCTCCAGATTTGTCTGTCATTGTGTTTTAATCTTTACTTTATCTGCTTTATGTGCCAATTTCTGTGTAGGAAAAGAAATCTCACAAATCCTGCAAGGAAGAGTGGAACCACAGCCTCACACAAATCTTCCAAGTTCAGCACATGTTCTCCCCCATCTTTATCATCCATATGTTATATGATGAAAAAATCAGACTTTCTCCTAGTCAATTTCTCAACCTCCTTCACTTGTCAAAAGAAGCGTTAGTATTATTTATAGCACAGTAACACCTAGAGATCCCAAGTGAGACGGGGAGTCAGGGTGCAATTTATCTCTCTAAAAGTAGATTACTAGCACTGTTTCAAATGTTTTGCTGTTTGGAAGCTGCTCACCTGAACTCCCCCTCTACCATCAAGAAACACGTTTGCTGTCTTCACTTATGCAGGCAGCTGCATTCAGATGTCCACACAAAGATATGGGTCTGGACTGCTTCCTTTGCATAGATTCTCCATGCACACCCATGTTATTCTAGGCATTTAAACCATGGCCAAAACTGGTCATAATTCAACTCTTCCTTACTGACAGCTACAATAAGCATTCTGCTCTTTACATAACCATTAATTTTTGTAATGCCAGGACCCACCAGTTGGGCATCTCTCAAGGTGATAGCAATCTGTAAATTATGCTTGTTCATGCACCTGGCTTGATGCCTGGATCAGCAACAGTATAAGCAGCAACAATGAAGAAGAAATCTACCGGACTTTCATGGAAACTCCAGATCGGGTAAAAAAAAGGGAAGCAGGAAAGGCTGTATAGAGTTTGGTGGGAGACAGTACTCAGGGAAAGGGGAAGCTTCCATTTAGTGGTGGACCCAGCTGAGCTAGCATGAGGCACATCAGGTTCCAGGACAATTAAAAAAGCCCCTTCTTGTGAGCAGAAACAGACTAATATAGAGGTGGTAAAGACAGGCTGGGGGCAGCATCCCAAAGCATGTCCCCATGTTTGCCAAGCAACACACTAGCATCAAATACCACTTGTAAGAAGAGAAAGAGCACATGGACACAATATGTCAGGGAGCTCTTGTGCCTGACCTTTACATACCATTGGCTGTTTCTGCAGGTCAAAAAGCTGAGGGAGGGCAGCCACAGCACAGAAGGATGAGGGAAAACTGGACTAGGGATAGCCAGGTGAACAGCAACTGACTTGGAGCTTGGTGGAGATCCTGGAGTTGGGCAGATTAATCCATGGTTACACCAAGAGAGTAGCTTTTCAGGCACTAGAGGCAGGACAGGAGCTATAGTGGCTCATCAGGTGCAAGTTATTGTTGTCACATAGTGCTGCCCTAATCCAGGGAGCTTTGACTCAGCAGATGAGAACCCTCTCAGCAAAGGAAAGCACAGACAGGTAAGTCTGATAGAAACAGAAAAGGATTTGATATGGACTGACAAAGTGATGTGGGACGTAAATGAGTTATAATAGAAAAAGGTCAAAAACAATCTAGAATTTATGACTACCTTGTTTATCTCGTTGGTCATTTGCTGTGTGTCCCTCTCCTGGATATGAAGCACATGGCAGGCCTCGCACCACCCCAGGCACTTTGATGCAGTCTTGGCAGGCCCTTGTTCAGGGATAGTGTGGGTAAAGGCTTTTCCTTTCTGATCTTACCTTCCTTTGCTTCACAAGCACGTCTTGCTACTACTGCCTGACAAGCAGAGGTAGTCAGCAGAAGCTGCAGCGGCAGCAACAGTTCCTTCAGAGTCGATGTTTGTAGTTTCAGTTTGGGCCAGTGTCATGGCTGTGTTAATAATAGGAATTTCACCCACAGGGCTGAGTTTGTGCAATGCAGATCTGAAAAGCCTTGCTCGTCCCTGACTCCCGGCAGAGGGGGCCACGTTGCCTCAGACAAGAAGATACCGTAGGCCAGCACTCCTCTTTAAATGTTTCCTGGAAGTAATAAGCTCTTGGGAAATTAATCTATGGCGTAAAAAGCTTGGACACACCTTTGAGTTTCTGTTAGTGTGACCACTGTACTGGAAACGCAATATGGTGAACACTGGTAGATGGTCTAGTCAGGGACAGGCGTCTAGAGATTATAAACAAATCTTTAAGCTGAATCACTTCCATGGAAGACTTTCCCATGCTGATCTAATTACTTGGCCTGGGAAACGTGCTCCTCTCTAGTGCCCAGGGCTCCACTGGTGACAAGTGGAGCGGGAGGGAGAAGTGTTTGGTTGGAAACCTATAGACCACTGGACTATTCAGGAAATGTGGCTCAGGAGAGTTCCTAGACTGAGAACAGAGCTGTGGAAATTGGGTACTGGCATGAATTACAGAATCACAGAATCACAGAATCACTAAGGTTGGAAAAGACCTGTAAGATCATCAAGTCCAACAATTAAAAATAAATAAATAAATAAATAAATAAAACAAAAAACCCCCACACCCACCACACAAAAAAAACCCCACCCACCCACGAAAACCACCACACAAAAAACCACCCACACCACACAGCACCATGCCCATCAAGCCACGTCCCACAATGCCACATCCACACGCTCCTTGAATACCTCCAGGGAGGGTGACTCCATTACCTCCCTGGGCAGCCTGTTCCACTGTGTTACCACTCTCTCAGTAAAGAAATTCCCACAGATCACATAGCTGCCTTTGATGACTGAGATGCTGAAAGCTGGGAGAATTCACAACAGATGTGAGAATGCTTGACCTCTCCCCACACCATCCTAGGAAAGACGGGGGGAAAGCCCAATATTTTGAAGTGGATGAGGTGTTAATCAGTTTCCTAACCGCCTCTGCCTGAACTTGCAGGAGGCTCATTTTCTAGCACAGGACAACTCACTGGCAGCTCCTATGAGTTATGCAGTGCTGCCTGCATCAAAACATAACCTGGACTATGATCTGGTGTGTCATCAGTTGGTCAAAGGCTAATTCAGGGGCTGAAGAAGGAGAACAGCCAGAAAAGAGAACTTGGGAATGCAGAGACATGTTGGTATTTCCTGGTGTGAGACAAGATTTCACTGTCAGGTCCAAGAAAATTTCTGTATTACAGCAGAAATATGTCAAGATTGGCTCTGATCTTCCAGTAAGTCACTTGAATGATACTGTACTTCTACACAACATTGGAAGGGGAGGAAAAGACTCCTTCCAGTATGAGGGATGGGACATTTTTTATATGCTTAGGTATGTTGGTAAGGGAGGCTTTGGCAAATTTGCTGACCCTCCATTTCTTTTCCTAACCCTTCTCTTTAAACTGCGAAGAACTGAGAGAATGTTAAGTAGGTAGCTCTGTTCTTATTTCTTGTGTAGTTCTAGCTACTGCATTTAAGTCCCCTTCTGTCCTGTGCCCTTGGAATTGCTTGTTCTCTTCCCCAGCTAAGTCCTCTACACATGGCTATACCTATGTTAATAAGTGGATTTAGCCCAGTAGGAATAGATCTGTAAAGCAGATTAGCTGCTGCTGAGTACCAGGTGTCTGCTATATGTATTTCAAGTGGCTGGGTATGTGTAGAGGTACCTTGATACAGCACCATGAAGATGAATCACTATAGAGAGCACAGTTGTCCAGATTTCCCCCACTCCATAAAGGTACAGATAAATTGCAAGTCTATAGAAGCACATGTTTAGGAAAGACTTGTAGCCTAAATATGGATGTCTGCTCTTAGTCAGGTGAATTGTACCCTCAGAGTTAGAATCACAGTGCAAACTTACAGTACAGTCCCTAGCATCAGTCATTTATGTTTGTGAACATTGTATTACCTCTTTGGAGATGATCTGTAAAATTCTTATGGTCCTTTCCTCTCTGAAATATCAATATAGAAAAAAAATAATCCTTTATTTCAAAATTGTTCTAAAGCTTTCCCTGTACACAGCCAGTGAAAGGAATATTAATTTATTTAATGCAAGATGAAAGCAAGCTCTTGCATCTCCAAATCAGCATTCTCTGTTTCAGAGCATTCTTGAAGAGCAGAATATTTTACAATTGCATGTTCCTTTGTAGTCACGTAGTCTGCGACAGTCATGCAGTTCCCACCCAGCCAACACATGGCTAAACCAGGGATTAGTGGTTCAATGATACCATAGTGCATTACTGTTATTTTTTAAATATATAATACATGTTAGTAGGCAGGTGATAAGACCTGCTGTTTAGTTTGTTTTGAGGACTGATTTGACTTTAAAAGGGTAAATCATTAACTTGACAGGTAACACGATCCATGTGTTATCAACAAAAAGCTCCTTTCCTCCTCAACAAGATTTTAAAAAGTGGACATATGAGACCTACATAAAAGTCTATTTCCCAATACCATGAAAATATTCACAGATTTCTACCAGTACTGCAGTGGAATGCTAAGTAAAAAGAAATCTCTAAAATTCTTAGGTTTTTTTCCAAATCAACATATATTCTAACAGATATTCTAACTATAATATGAGCTTTGTTAAACTGGCAGCCCAGTTTTTGCATTTTCATCATGAAAATTTATAGCTGTCAACATCAGTAGTTTTTGAACAAGGTACAAAATGGCAAACCATAGTCCCAAGCTCAGACCTCTTTGAAGTTCCATTTTACCAGGGAATGACCCTACACCTGAGACTAAAATAACACAGAGCACTATTTCTTCTACAAAATAAAAAAAGAGTGACTTTGCTTCGTCCTACACATCAGCCTTGTGGACTGTACATCATAGATATTGCATACACGTTCATCCATCATTCCTGTTTCCTTTCTACAGGACTAAATCACACTTTCTTTAGTCTGAACTTCAGCTGCCAAAAAAATTAAAGCATATATGAAGCCTGTTTTAAATTACTTAATAAACTTCACTTACATAAAGCTTATTTTACTTAAAACTCTATGTGTAAGTAAAGATGCTTTAGTGTACAGGTGAGTGCATAGCTTTTCCTTTTATCTGATTTTACCAAGCGTGATTCAGAGTGTTTGAGAGTTCCTTCATGAACAGCATAGCAGGAAGCATCCCTTTGTGTGGATTTATATCCGTACCTCCTAGCCACTTCCTCTATACTTCTAGTACACTCTGCACCATCCTATTGCCCTTGCCTTTTCTTCTTCCTCACAGTATTTCCCTATTTCTTCTCATGTCCCTACCTCCTTGACTGACTGATGGTCAGCACATGCCGGTTTGGAGCTGACAAAGTGCCGAGTGATTACCTAGTATGCATGTCTTGACTGAGCATCTGATTCCTGCCTCTTACAATGGATAGGGCTCTGAATTATAATTGCCTCTCCCTCAGTTGCTCATTGTAGGGCACTGGTTCCTCTTCTCCAGCCAGCTACCGATTTTCACAAAACTTTAGCAGCTTCATGTTATGAAACATCAAGTTTGATTTACAGTAGGTCATTGCAACCAGAGGTTTTTTGAGGGGACAGACAAATACGCATAATCACTATGTAATAATTTATTGCTTGGAAAACCAAGGCAAAAATTAGTTAACATTTTTATTTTAAAAGATCCATTAATATTATGTGTTTTAGTTAATAAGACTAATTATGAAAAAGTATAAATAAGTTATTTAAAGTTTTTGGTTTAAGATCATTTAATTTTATTTTAACAATATTGTTATTTCTGAGACAGTTTATAAAGAAATGATGCAAAAAAAGTGTAAGATGAAAGGTGCTTAAATGGAAATGATTTTGCAGTATGACAAATTAACCTTAAAAGAGAATGTTCAAATAGAAAATGTAGCTACTTCATTCATAATGTCAGTATATTTTTCTAAAGTTTTGTTCTTCAAGTGGGAAATAGAAGCCATATTCATCTTGGCTTTATTCCAAATTTCATAGTTAAGAGCAATCAAGTTAGCTTTCACAGCTTAGTTAGAAAGGCTGGGAGTAATTAACAGAAATATAATTTAAGAAAATTGTACCTTCTTGAATATCACATTTGCACTGAGACAGCATAATTGCTTCATTCCAGGCTACTGGAAGAGTGACGTGTTCCCCAGAATCTAAAGTGCTAAGACATAATTTTCTCTGTTCAGAAGTAAAGGCGTAAAAAGCTAAAGAAAAGTTTAAAAAAAAATTTGGTTCATTTAGCTGATGGAACATCTTTCTTACAAGCAAAAACCAGCTTTGTTTGAAAGAAAAGTGCATATTTTAGAGGCAACATTAAATGAGCTTGCTGATGCAAAACTCAAGAGTAGGAATTAATGAGGCATCAGTGTTAAATCTCTACAGTTAGCACTTAAGTAAGAACAGGCATTCATACCTATAATTATAGTCTTATTACCCATTTTAAACACATACCAACAAAAACAATTATTTACCACCTCTGTTAACAAATCCATAACTCCAGCCAAGGTAGTGCAAGGTTACTACTATGACAACCGATGTAACAATAAAATCGCTGGGAAATCTGTAAATGCATTGCCCTGCACTACTTTGGGGTTTTGTCGTTCACATTTTTGTAGATCGAAACACTTCTTTCTCAATAGACATCCACTAACGAAATGTTTTATAACCACATGGAGTGTTTAATAGACAAAATGCTGGCACATTCTGGTCATTAAATGAGGAAAATATGTAATAATTAGATCTGTTAACATTTTGCATATATTCAGCAATTCCTATGAAAAACAGAAGAGCCAGAACATTCTTTCCTTTCTACTATTACCACCCTTCTATAAGTGATGCTGAGGGCTGACACCATCAGCTGCCTTCATGCACCAGTAATTCCACCATTAAGGAATTAAAATGAGCCTTTCCTTTCTCAACATTGGTGTAGTTGATGAGAAGGCAGCAGTTTTGGACACAAAAGATAGGATCAGCTGCAGACTTAGGAAAACTAGGCAGTTGTCTGTGGTGGCAGAATAACCTTGGTAAAATCGCCCCAGAAAGGGACAGAAAAAGTCTTCCCAAATAAATTGTCTGCGTAAGACCCTTGGGAAGCTGTCAGTCTGGAGTTAGGGTGATTGCTGGAGGAGGACAGTTTCATTGCTGCACCAAACTTCTCTACAGTAACAAGAAGCACAGTTGTCCAGGGCTTACTTATTTTTTTTTAACAGTAAGGCAACAAAATTCAATTTTGTCTACACTGCTGAGAAGGTGTGGGCCACTTCTGACTGGAGACTGCAGAATTAACGTTGTCAGTAAATGCGCTAAGCTGAGGCTGTTGTTTTCATCTGTACATTTTGGTTCACTAAAAGAGGTTGCTTCTTTATTACTGAATGTGTTGTAAAGCATTCTTCCGGTGCTGAAATAAATCCAGGCTTAATTTGGACAAAAATGGATTGCTAAGCTCAAGCCCAAAAGCAGCCAAACCTCACTGAGATACTCATTCCAGGGTGCCAGTTATAAGAGGTTTTTTGAGCTCTTTTAGCCAATGCTCTTTTCCGGCCAAGTTTAAGAGCCACAGCGCAAAAGATAACCCTCAAAATGAAAGTCTGTAATTTGCAAATAGGGCTGTAAGTGTGTTTTAAAATTTCTGCATTTTCCATTTGGATTGTAGGACAAATTATATTAGCACCACAACCTTCTCTTTGGGGCTCACTAAATGCCAAATGTATCACTTTCATAATATCTTTCCAATTTGAATGACCACTCTGTTTCTATGCATTATCTAGTTTTGGCTTAGGGAGCCCACAAGGAGTCATTCTGGGTTGCAGAATATTTGTTTACTGTTTTCTCCTTTCAAAATAGTTGCAAAGATTTTAATGGAGAGAATAAAATAAAACATAAAATTCATCAAAGCAGTATTACAGCTAAAGTGCTCCTCATAATATTGCTAAAAATTCTCTTGCACAAATTTAGATTTATACAACTATAAGCTAGCTAAAATCTGTATATTTTCCTTCTATGTTTTAAAGTATTATGGAAGCATTAGGGCTGGGACCTCAGACACAAGATCATCCTTTTGATTATATGTAAGCCATTTACTGATGTGACATCCCATCACTATGTTGTGTGAGATAAATACTATTAAATTACACTTACACTTTCCAGTAGTCCTTGTCATACTCCACAATCACTAACAAGAAGTTTGAAAAAACTTCTGCTTTTAGGAAAACCCCACTCAGGCAGTGGTTTCACAGCAGCATAAGCCAATCACCTTGACATGGTATCATGCTCTTAAATGGCAGTGTGGACCCAGACCCACCACAGCACTGAGCACATGTGATTGTATTGTAAATCAGCTCAGGAAGCTCATGCATTGGAAACTAACTAAAGGGGAGGAGAAAAAAAAAAAGTGATTACTTATCACAGAGATCAGCTCCCTTGATGAGTTGAACCCATGGTCCCACACATGGTGGACAGTGGCAAAGGGCATGGTGGGACTGACCCTACATGGCCACTGAAGCTTCCGTGCAACTGCACCCTTAGAACCCTTGGGGTGAAACATGGCCTTCAAGACCCAGGGTAAACTCCTGGCCCTGCCGCCAACAGTATCACCTCCTCTCCATCCCCGAGTCCTCTGTGGTGGTTGCAAGAATTGTTCTGCCTTGATTGAGCTTAGGGGGAGAAACTATGCATTACCTGATGGTTTAGCAACAAAGCAGTAGACTGCATTTTAAAACATCCTCTGCTTGCTACTGATGTTATATTACTGCAGGTTAGTGGGCAAATAATATGGTGAGAAACACATAAATCCTAAGACACCTGATTATCAGGCACAGCCTGAATTTGTTTCTGTTTGAGGCCAAAGTACACATGGCTTCATAATATAATAGGGTTTTGCCCATGCCGTGCATTGTATACCTACAGGGAGATGATACACTGGTCAAGAGCAAGCTGCCTCTGGAACTGGAGTCTGTTTGGGGTTTAACCTGCTCTGTCGCTACACTCCTTTCTAGCCCCTAGTTACTGCCTCTTGCATGGCTCTGCACAATGCAGCTCACTTAGCACCAATTCAGGCATCGCTTAATATTGTTGTGCTTTGTGCAGAGGAGCCATATCCCAGGAGCTTTTCCATTGATTTGACTGGGTTTTAGATGATCCCTGTGAATACTAAGATAAACTTCAAAAGCTGACAATTCTAATTATGCCTGGCAGGAAGATTTCCTCTGATATACAGGCACAATAATAGAAAAACTCACAGAATAAAAACTGTAAAAGATTTCTTTTTAAGGAACAATGCCACTCTCTGCATATGTACCAGTATGCAAGATCACAGCCTGATTTGATTTAGTTTCATTTATGTCACTGCTTTTCCTGTCTCAGTATTTTTGGTATTAAAACTTTAAACTTTTGCTTCTACTTGTGTAGAAAGAGTTGATGGATGTGAAAAACCACAGGGGAAAATAAATATATATTATTTATATATGGCAGTAGATAGCAGAGAAGTTGATTTCTTCGTTCAGTACACACTGTGCATTTTTCTAGCTAGTTCTTATTTTCTGGAATTTCTGACAGATTGGACTTCTGAATGAATGTGTCTGTGATTTCCAAGTTATACCCTGGAAAATATAGAAAACATGGAAAACATATGAAAATGAAATTGCAGCTTTACTTTTCATTTCTTTTTGAATTAATTGCAATGCTTTGCACTTATGATACAAAATGTATTATTATCATATTTTTAAAGTAAGATTTTAATTGAGATACAACTTGTATAATGATACTGTACTAAATTATCTAAGTCTTCACAAAATGTTTTGCCTGTAAACTGCTGCAAGGGCGAGCTGAAAAATTAACAAAGAATTAGCTTGTTGCTGAGCTCCTAGATGCATACTCATTTCTATCATATACGAAATCCTGTTTCTCAGGTAGGAATTTCTAGCTAGCTCTGCTAGCTGCCACATCCATAGGTTTCCTCCTCTGACATCAATGCATAGTCAATACAAGATTTTGCGTCTCATTAAATATTACACTGTAGGGACAATAAAAGCAATTGTAATTTCACCCCAGGTTAAAAAAAAAAAGTGCACTGTAGAGCTTGTAGTGTTTTGCTTCATATTTAATTCAATTAAAGCCTACATTTTAAATGTAAATCAAATAGCTAAAGAATTTCCAGTCTGCTGAACAATATCCCATGGAGTTTAGGCCCAGCTTGTACACAGGGCTTTGATAATAACCAGAAGGTACATTCTGAAGCAGTGCACTGGAATCAGCAGTTAAATAAAGTGGTGAATTAAAACTAATATCAATAAGTGAAGACAGGTGAGAAATAATCAGCAAGTGGCAGAAGGTGAGATACACGTAAGGCAAAATGGAAACTGAAAGCTGCTACGAAAGAAGCACGTAATATGTAACTTGGGATACAGTGGCTTACACAGAAGCCCGGTTTTGTCCCTGGACATGCCCAGGGCTGGGGAAACAGGAGACTGACAGGCTGACTTCACTCCCCTTACCTTACCACTGTGGTACACTGAGAGCAACTCAGCTGCTCAGAGGAGAGACCTCCGGGTCCCTGCGGTTCCTTATTACCGATTATTCACAGCTGTGTCAGAAACAGCGTATGATTTGAGGCAGGTCTGCACTGCAGATGAGGAAGCAGTTTGATGATATGTACAGCAAACCTAGATAGCTTTAATGTCTTTAGCTGGTATGCCAGTGAGGGATCAGCAGCATGGACTGGTCCTGAGAAATCAGAAAGATGTTCTGTCCTATGCTGAAGCCTGAGCCAATGCACCTCCACTGCCACTGCTGCTCAAACTAGCTCAGCTCTGCCTGCACAGATGGCGGTCATGCCTTTGACTGCAGCCTAGGCACATTCTTCAAAAAAGTCCATGGGTGTATTAATGTGCCAGCAACAAAGTAAGATAAACTGGATAGATCCAAAAAGTCATTGAGCCTTTCCCATGACCCAGACATATTTACTGTCCTGTAATGGCTTCAGGGTGAGTAAAGTCTATGATGTGTTTTCCATCTCTGATTTTTAAGATTTAGTAATACATAATACATGTCAGAAATAGAAAATATTGAGTGATTAGAAATGGCGTTTCAGGTTTCCCCAGGCTATGTAAAAATTAAATCAAAGTACACTGTACTTTTCCCACAGACAGAGGAAAGTCCCAAGGCAAAATCATCCTCTCTAATCTTCTTTTCTATTTCTAGTATGTATTTTACAAATAACTTTTGCCTTATCAATTATTTTACAGATACTAACGACAGCCTGTGATGCATTATTGAAAAGAAAGAAGACTGCTCATTTGTAGCCTTACGTGTAGAAAGTGAACTGCCTAATTGGAAGCTTCTCACAGGCTGCCACAACTCAATTTAATGAATATTTAATGACAATATAATGTAGCTATTTTTAACCAATAGCTGACTGCTGCAAAAAAGGAAAGCTTCACAAATACTGGCACTGGAATCCAATACGGTGCACTGCAACCAAAAAAAGTCACAAAAGTGAAAACATGAGCAAGCATTTACAAAGCAAGAAAAGTCACCTAAAACTATGATTAAATACTTCTTTTTTTAATACGAGGACCAGCCACAGTAATATTAATGGTACCAAAAAACTCTATAATAGCTCAATTTTTTATTAAGATTTATTAAGAATCATATTATGTTTATGACCCAGTGGTAAGGTAATTTAATGATTTTTCAGACACATTCCATTACAACATCTGTTTAACAACACATTTCTTAGAAAAAAAGTGAGATGGTTACCAAAAATAGAACAACCAGAGTCTTATTTCTGCATCCTTTTCATTTGATTTTCTTCTCCCTGTTCTCCTGTATTTCATCTTCTTTCCAAATTGCCCACTCCTTCTTTTCACTTTCTCTCTGGGTTTTGTTACATTACCAGCTAAAGACTGCAGCTCTTTTCAACCCAGGCCTGGAAAGACACACCACTGAAAAGCTCCAGACTGTTTGCAGAAAAACATGTGACGCCGTATGTCCAAATGCTATTAGTAACAGCTGGATAGATAGTCTGCAGCTCATCCAGGAGGAGGTGAGGTGTGGAGGAGATGACTGGATCTCAGGCCAGTCTGTGCCTCCAGCCATTCTTTTAGCCTGCACACATGAAAGTCTGCTTCATTTCTGTACCTGCTGCAATCTCCATTTTTCCACCCCCTACCCACACACATTGGTTTTTTTAAGCCAGTCTTGACTCATTCATCTGTGGTGATCAGCAGGAGTCAGGTCCCCGTATCTTCCTTCCTCCCTTCTGAAAGGCATAGTTAATGAATCTAATGCAAACAGAACATCAGTTTATAAATATTGCGAAAATTACCTAGGACTAACATGGTTGTCTAACAACCAATTCCATCCTAATCACTTCAGCTAGGGATGGAGATAGGTTAGTGTTGGTTTGGCAAGTCTTTTCCGAACACAGGAATTGCTGTCCTACTCTACTATTACGTGTGGCCCAGTGTTATGTCTCTAACAGCAAACTGCAATCAGGTATTTCAGAAGTGTAAAAATTTTGACAATTAGGAAATGATTCGTGCATTGGCAATTTTTTTCTAACTCTTAATTTGTAGCGATTGGCATAATGTGCCCTGTATGTATTTATTCTAATGCAAAGATGAATGTTGTCTCAAGGTGAACATATTTCCACCAATAAATTTCACAAAATTAACTGTGTTCTGTACCTTCTAAAACTTCTTAATTTAAACATAGTTCCCTTAGATTTGTTTGTATCGGTCTTTATCCTTTACTATGAAAAATGGTAATTTAAAGTGCACAGTATACAACCACAGTTACTATTTTCTATACTTCTGGTTTTTTTAATCTAAACCAACAAATCTTTTTTGTTTGCTGACACTTAACATTCTTATCATATTATCACTTTGAGAAAGGACTGTCAGAACTGAGCAGAGCATTTCAGATGAGGAATTCTCTATATATCCCGCTATATACAGAGGGGATATTTCTACTGAATGATTCATAAATTACTACACATCTTTCCCTTCTTGATTAAACTAATTTAAAACCCAAGACTCTGAAACAGTGATAGAACTATTTTTCCATTTTGATTTTATAAGGCTATTTCGTCTAAACAGTAACAGTATTTGAAACTATATCTCAAACTTTTTGTATTTTTCTCATTAGCATTTTAACACATTTTCATGTTATTTCAGATTATTCCTTTCAGCCTGCCTTCTTTTACCATCATCTCTTATCTACTCTTCTAACTCTACTGAGTCTCTCTGAGTTGCTTCACAGCTTTCTTTGATTTTGCCTAACCAATATAATTATCTATTATCTGCAAAATCTGTCTTCTCACCAATCATATACTTTTATCCAGTGATTGATAAATACATTAGGCAACATCACTTCAAAAGGACTTCTGCAATGCTGAAAACAACCCAGGAATCATTGCTTTGTTTGCAATCTCTTAGCCAGTTTCTTATCCATGACAGTCATACACCTCCGAACCTGTGAGCAGCTGGTTTCCAGAATATGATCTTACCAGAGACTTTTGTCAAAGGTTTTTGAGTCAATAATTATAGCTGGTGGTTCTCCATTGTCCACTGTTTGGATGGCTCAAAAACAATTATCTCTGACTGTAAAGGTATGGGTTTTTCTCTGCAGAAATAAGGATGGTTTAGCCCTTGTATTTTATATTATATCATTGTTTCAATATACATATTTTTCAAAAAAAGCTCATTGAAATAAAATTTACCTAGTACATTTAAAAATAATATTTATTATTATTTTACTGTCTTGAAAAATCTGTACTAGTTCTGTTGAGATTAGCCTGCCTTTCTAATAATCCTTCCATATTTTTCATGAATTCTTGGATGATTGTCATGCAAGACTAAAGCATAAAAAAAAATTTCCACAAGATCTGAGTCACTCTTTCCCAAATTGTAATACAAGTGTTTCCCCTTTTTTTACTGTGTATACTACCTGCAGTACTAGCTGCAGAGAGCCAGAGCTGCAGTTCTTTGGTTCAGTTTTGGGCTATTCTTCCCACAGAGATGGAGCCATAATGGCATGACTCCACACAAAATGCTTCAGAGGTAAATTCAGCTGGAGAGTGAAATTGATGTCACCCCAGGTATAACACTTTTCTGAAGTCTTGCTGACTATTCCATTTCTGAGTTACCTGCCAGAGCCAGTTGTCCTACTGGCAGCAAATGGACTACAAGAAGAACCCTGCTGTCTGGTCAATATGTTCCCAAGCAGCTGTGCTGCCAATTTGTTCATTGCTGCCAATTTTTGATATAGAATTGCTATGAAGAGCCATGCTAGGATTTGAGAAAAAATAAGTCGTATCATATTAATATCAATTCTATGTTAAAAACAGTTATTCAGTTTTGTTATCTTTCTATGTTAACAAAAAGAAAAATTATTTAGACCAGCAGGCTGGCAGATTTGGGGGAGGTTCTGTACAGAATTTTTAGCTCCCTCTAGTTACTTGAGTTTCATTGTATGTCTGATGGGATTGGATACTCTCAAATTTTTACACTTTTTGGTTCTTTACATAGATAATCTAAAATCTTACATTTCTGAAAAATTAGTTTTACTGGAGCAAGAGAAATTCTGACCTAAAGAGTTCAGATCAAAATGAAAGAACTGCGAGTCCTGGGATGCCAGAATTGAGCAAATGAAAAATAATCTAGCAACATAGGTAGAAGAATCTTACAGTCCAAAGATCTTGTGGGATGATTATCAGTGATCTCAAGTCATTTAGAACTTAGCATGGTCAGATAACAAGAGATATATAGTGGTTCGTTGGCCTGAGGGTTTAGAGAGCTGAATGTCTGTCCAGAGGCAGTCACACACTTATTCCAACATAGTGGTCATGAATACCAGACGTGGTATTTTCAGTAAAATAATAAAATCTGCTAGCTTTTCAAACTGGTAAGAAAAATAAGAGTATGCTATTATTTTATTGAACATACCATGTCTAGTATGGTTCATATTTAAAATCACCTGTCTAAACTCCCAAAAAAATGGTAGAAGAGAAAAGGGATACTGGGAGCAAACAGCATCAGGAATCTCTCTATTTTGTACCCTACAGATAGCCTAATTTTGCTTTTAGCAAGGACACGCCCTTTATTTTCAAGTCCTAAAGAACAACATAGTAGAGATGTTTAGTAGGTAATGCATTAGTTAAATCAGAAGGTCTTTGCAGGACGTTAATGGTCTATAGGAATGAAATTTTTAACCACATGTTGTTCAACAAACTTAATAAAATTATCTTACAGGCATTTATTTAAACTTCACTTATTTAGGCTTTCCTTTCTTGATTTTATGTAAAGAACTTTCAAAATACTCTTTCAGAAATCTCTTTTGTATTCCTTCATATTGCTTATTAGACAGTATTGCAACTCTGTAAACCACTGAAAATTTAAGAACAGACATCTTGTGATGCTGTGGTTGATTAAAAAAAAAAAAAAAGGAAAATTAAAGACAAACTATATTGCAGTCCTCTGAACTGTTTTTCTGAAATGTGCCCTAACAGCATGAGAAATTTCTATTGAAAATTGAGATCTAAAAATGCCAATATACTGCTATATTCCCATTCTTCTTACAGAGTTATACTTTTGAAAAGACATGACCATAATGAGCCATATATGTGTGACTTAGAGCAAATCACTTCCCCTCTCTATTGTACATAGTTTATCTTTAGGTAAAACAAAATAAAATATATATCCTTTTTCATGGCATAGGGATGGAGGGTCTGAGGAAGCAGGTATTGGCTATATTAACTAGTTTTTTAAAATCACTATGCATACCTTGGATGAAAAATGCTGTATACTATGTGTGCAAAGTGAACTGCTATACATATAAAATATATTGTAGTTGAACCTTTTTGTAATCATTGGCATACAAATAGTCACAATTATTTCCTTACAGAATATTTGAGAAAAACAGGAATTCTGTGTCAGCATAACGTTAAAGATCATGTTTACAAAGGGCTTCTTTCTGGCTTCTATACTTGCCCCAACAGTGTTTTCATGTCCAAAACTGTGCATATATCTGATAAACTGCATCCACATAATATATTTAATCTCTTGTAGTTGCAGATTACTATGATCAGGGAAATGTAGGTGCATCTTAGACACCAGACATCCATTAATGTAGGTATAATAAAGATATCAGTCACCTAATAGAGCTGGTGTTTCAGCTTCTGACATGACTATGTTATGCTTGCTTTCTATATACATGGATCTGACCTGAATCAACAGAAGACAGAAAATTAAATGTGAAACTAGGACTTAAACATGCCCTGGTCTGGGACAGATTCAGCAAAAATTAATCTAATTTCTGTAAAATCAAAATTTTGGAAGCAAAAATTTCACTGAATTATTCCCTGCTAAAAGGAACATTGACTGAGCATAGAGATAAAGATTACATGTAAAAGAAATGCTCCCACACACTTAACTGACTTTCTTGGAACTATACTATTCAAATAAATCAAATACTAAAATAATCTAAAATCCTACTTTGACCTTATTTTGTCTTGTTCTTTTTGAAGGTGTGTATACATAAACGCTGCTAGACAAGTTCAGGAAAGATTGCTTCAAGAGAACATCCTAAAACAGTGACTAGCAGGCTCCATATTGCTCTTAAAAAAAAGTGGTATCCTCTAGCAATGGACCAAGTAGAGCTGGTAGCCAATTACCACACACTGGGTGTAACTCAGAAGAAGCATCAAGTAAATGACTCTGATGGTAGGACTATTAGTAGGGAATCAAAAAGATAGCAAGTACCAAAACCCTGAAAACCAAGCGGAGTCCAGAAGAATAAACTTCGGGGAAAAAAATACAGCAAAATGCTTTTTTTGGACTGATTCTCTACTGAATTTGTGTTACACATTGACAAAAATATTGTCTATGCTATTCAGGTTTGACAGAAACAGAAGTCCCTACTCACAATAAAATCTGCAAACACAAATCCAAGGGAAAACAAACTCAAAAACAAAATAACAAAAATTCTCCCTAGAGAATTTGGATCAAGCATGCTCACGAATTGTATCATATTCATATGAGTAATGACTGATCTCCAATTTGCACTGAGTTTATGTTTAAGGCTTCCGTACTATTCCATATCAACCAATCCTGCATATAATTTCCAAGGCAAACAGAGGAGAAAAAAATATATTTGAGCTAAATAAGTGAGGAGAAAGCTGCTACACAACTTCTGCCTTAGTTTTCAGTCTTTTCATGGCTTGCTGGTATTTAATCGCTGTTCATTAGTGTTTGCAAATTTTGGCTATTACATACTAATTGCATGTTCTGAAGAATAGAAAATGTTTACAGAAATCTAGGGACTGCTTTACATCCCTGTTATGTCCTCGCCAAAAAAAAAAAAGAGCCACTGGAGCCATCATGAATAAAACTCTCTTTTGTTATCTTCAAGTAAGTCACTAATTTACTTATGCAAAAGGATTTTGCTAAGAATGTAAAAAAATAACCAACTCTTTGTATGTTCATCTGTCCTTCTGGAAACAAAAGCCTTCAAGCCTTGGTTCACTAGATCTAACGATTGAGTATCCCTTTACAGTGGAAGCCTGGTGTAATTGGTCATGGCTTTTTGCACACATCTGTAAAATGTTAAGACTGTAATCATTGAGGGGAGTGTTACGACAACATGCAGTTTACAAGATGGTACTCAAAACTAATAGCATTAAAAGTGAATTTGACATATGAAACAGAAAAACTTATACATCAAATCAGAAACATTTTACAATACATTTTTATGTCTGGCCGTAATCAACCTTACACAATTTTTTAACATCACATTAAGTTTGAAGAAATAAGGTCACTGGCAGCAAAGCTGGAAGTTGCCTGAAGGAAGAGCAATTTTCAGAATATGTTATTCACAACTGATCAGCAACTAAAACAGCAGGTGAAGATACATAATGTCTTCAATACCATATATTACATAGAGTGACTTGCATCACTGAGAATATATCATAACAGATACTGTAAGACTTTGTTTCTGGTCAATCAAATAAAAATATTGACACTTAGATTTAAATATCAGACAATTATTTACTATAATGTTTTAATCGAGAACTTAAGTTAACCTGGTGTCCTGAACAGCTTTCCTAAGAAACAATTATTTTTAAATATGATCTTAGGGATCAGTATAAAGAAATCATTATATTCTCTCAGGCTTAGAGCCTTGTGTTTAATAGTAATAAAAAGCACAACCCTATTTAGGCTTTGACATAGAAAAAGTTTTGATAAAATAGCCTTTCACACAACAATATACTGTATTAAAGCAGAACTGAAAGGCTGAATCAAATGCTTAGGTGTTTATAGAATTGTAATGAAACTGTATCATACTTAAAGAGACATCCTTCCAGACTAATGGATAACTGGGGATTTAGGGATTAAATTGCAGCAAGAGTATTAGACTTCCTTACTGCAAAATGGGAAACGCCTAGTCTTTCTGCATATAAAGCTAAACTTCTGCAGCCCAGCTCAATTAGGTTCTGATCAGGGCCTTCAGTACTTTCTACCAAACAGGCGAGGATCTACCTGAATTATCTCGTGATATGGTATCTGCAGGACTTCATGCACTGAGGAGAGGGCAACAGACCAGCCTCATGATTGGCAGTAAATCTGTTTGGGAAGCAGATACAGGTCTTGTCCAGGAGAGTCATATGTGAGGTCTCTCGCTCCTACTTACCCTTTGAAAAGGCCATTCCTGAAGATTATCCTTGAACTACCCTGTAAGGTTATCCTTTCCCCAACAGAAAAGCATTTGGGATTGAGGCATTTTTAAAAGTTAAATCTTTTTAAAAATTTAACAGTAACTGACATTTAACACAGACCTCTTGGTATTTTAATCTTTTTTGACAATGGCTAAATATTTTCAGCTTGGAGAAACTGCAATTATTGCCCTACAAGTGCAGTCTGTACTTCTCAGTCTGATTTTGGAATGTGCTTTTTTCTTTTCAGAACAATACTCTCTTAACTTCATGAAATGTTCTTAAAGCACTTGAATGACATTGCATTACAACTTCAGGAACCAAGAGAATCTGTCAGTTCACATCTAGTAATTATTATGGCTAATTATAAAGGTACACAATGTCAAGGCAACCCATTACAGTGTCAAGACACTGCTAATGTACGAACATCACCCTCTTAAAACTAGAAAATACACAGATAGTAACATAAATAATCACTATACAAGCCTTTGGCACTTCAAAGGTTTTAAACTATTTAAGCTTACAGAAGCTTTAACTGTCACATACAAATAAACATTTTGGTAAGGTTACCACAGAATCCCGAAGCCATCTTCTCTTTGGCCAGAGGCTGCACATGAATAGCACAGTCCAAAAGCCTGTTCACTGGCTATGGGGGAGCCAGCTGTGAGAGAAAATACTTGGCCATTTACCTTCAGAGATGCTAAGTTGCTGTGATGAGTGTGCTAGGAGAAGCAAATGGGTAATACACACTTCTGCACTATGTGCCTTGACAAATGCATGTATGGTTTGGGCACGAGTGTTTCAATAACACGGGGAGTATTTGCAGGCAGTTGGTGGTCATCAGTCAGAGCTGCACCATATGCTGTTTGGGTTTGTTTTCAGGATTCTGCCTGGTATGACAGGATTCCTTTGGAAGTGAGTGTACAAGGACCCTGTTTGACTTGATCCCAGTTTCTCTGTTGGATGATTAAAATGGTAATTTATAGAGACAGCTTAACCCAGTGCCTACTGCACTTGGTAAAAGTTCTAAAGATCTTAAAGTTAAAAAAAAAGAACATTGGCGGGGGGCGGTGGGGGGGGGGGGGATGATTCTTCCAAACATTCTGGATTTCACCATGATGGCTAGGACTATAAGATGGTAGCTGCATAGGGAGGAGCAGTTACAACTTCATTACATTCAATGGGAATAAATAAGGAGACACTCAACTGGTAATGGCTATACTTGTTTCTAAGGAAAAATATCTTGATCGCCAAGGAAAATAGTGAGTGGAATTGACTTAAAGAAAAAAATTAGGCAGAAAAACATGAGTGAATCTGAGGGTCACCAATGGAAAGAGAATCAACCGCCTCTATTCCTCCCAAAATGTGAAAGAGGAAAATAGTAAAAAACCAATGAAGTTACTAGTGACCGTAAAAGCAGAAATGAGGAATTTTTGTAAGTATGCAACTGGGGAAACATAGAAATAGATAGCTGTCATCAAAAGGTAAAAGTTAGAAAGTGACTAGAAAGGTACAAAGAAATATGAGAGGTGACCAATATCACAATAAAAACCTTAAATGCTGGGGGACATGAAAATTACTCAGTCACACATTTTCCAGTGTAAGGTTCTTTGGTCAAATACATGTATTTTATAGTGACTTTTCATTTCCTTCTTGATTTTATACCAGAAAGCAAATAAAAATATAATTAATTGGAGCAAAGAGAGAGTGCTGACTGATGTACTGCATAAATAATGTGCAGTGTGCACAAGAGTGCACTGTGTACCATTTAGCAGGAGTTACTGCTAATAAATTTAATATAAATATACTGAAATGCAGAAATCTCTGAGATATAAAATACCAACTTCCCTAGCTGCAGCTAGAAGAAAAGCAGGAGGAATAATATTACCACAGAAAAGGACAGTTAACCTGCATTTTCTGATTTTTTCATTGTCCTGATGAGGAATCAAACTCAGACTATGCTAAAAGGAAAAAAAAATATATTTTTTTTAAGTATATATATAACCTACGCTAAAACCAAATTCATTTAAATAATTTTTTTTCTTGTAAAAGATTGTACTATATTGCTAAACATACTTTTTTCTTCACCTCAGGCACTGTAATGATCTATCAACCTAAAATTGCCAAAATCAAAATGTTGTTCTTTACTTATTCAAAAATTTAAACATCCTGAGTCTATAGTATTTATTTAAATTTCTGTACAGGTAGATAGGTAGATATTTACACACTAAAGAATTAAGATCATCACTGTTATAATAAGGTAAAAGCAAAATAAGTTTGTATTGCTGTATTTGTGCAATGACTCTGTAAAACCTTTATGACCTATATGGTTGAATACATGGAAAGGTATATAAATACGCACTTACACTGTTTCAATTTTCAGAAACCTTATCTAGGAATTTAAAAAAAAATCTTGTTAAGCAAAATTAACTCTACAAATAAAAGATTTGAACATGCTAATAAAAGAAATCAGGATACTCGTGGTTAGTTTTGGGGCTTTTTCTTCTGCCTTTCACGCCTATGTCATGCAGGGATAATATCATATTGAATGATCTCACATTCATAAGTCTAAGCTCAACCTGTCATAGCAGAAGTGCCATTTTAGGTTTTAACTAAGATTTTTCTTTGTTCTGCTAGTTTGTGTTACTCTCCTAGGCATATATCATTTTTCTTAGTTCAAGAAAAACAGCGGAGTTTACATGCTTATCTCCAGTGACACTAATAGGGCTTTAGCTCAGTTAATCTCTGTGCAGAATGCCTTTTGTTTCAAGCTCTTCTTGAAATAAATAAAAGTAATGTCAATTGTCAAAGCATAAAAAGATAGCTATTAGAGAATTGATTTAATTTCTCAGTTATCTTAGGACTGTTCCACACTGTACATATTCCAGTGTTGTAGATACCTTTTAAACTTTCCTTGGGATACTACTCTGTACTTAACTATTCAGTTTCCCTGTAATCAAATGTTTCCAGTTTTTAAAAAAAAACAACCAACAACACTATGGGAAAAGTCAAAGAAAACTCACTGAACTTGCCTCTGTATTTTTCTTTTTTGGAAGGAAAGAAAAAATTTACAAGATTTTCACAGTGCAGAATGAAGAGCAACTCAGCTGCCCAAGAGATGGTGTTCCCTCAAAATCCCTCCGTTTCCTAAATGTCATCAGTGCTTTTAGTTGTCTAAAAATAGACCACATGATACATATTTGATCTTTGATTGCTGCTTTTAGTCCTGGGAAAGCAGCTCCCACAAAAGTCTAGGTCCAATGACCTAGAACAACCCATAGAAACACAGTAGTGAGAATGGCATTACTATAATGTTACAACAGGCTACATTAAAGAAATTTAAATAATTTCTGATACATAGAAAATAATGCTGTTGTACAGTCAAGGCAAAGTTAGTCTAAATTCTCCAAAGTTCAGACCATGCAGTGCCACTGAAATAACAGTGGTCTACTATTACAGCCAGATCTAGAGTGTTTTAAGAGATTTCACAAAGCCAATCAGACAGCTTAACCTCACCTTGTTCACCTTGTACACAAGCTATAAAATATGTGTGTTCTATTTTAGAAGAAAAGTTCTAAAAAATAGATTCTGATCCTCTAATCATTTCAATACATGTATATTTGTAATCTTGCTAATCAGAATCGGCATTTGCAAGCTGATGCACTAAAGGCACTCCATAAATTTAAAATTCTTCGTTACAGAAAGATCAGAGGTTGTTTCACATACTGTTGTGCTCTATTTCTTCTCTCTTATTTAAATCGCTTTTCTATTAAAAGACCTATCAGTAGTTAAAAAAAATTACAATACAAGAGAGCAGAGACACAACAAACTCAGAAATCCATTTTAAATTCACTTATGGGGCCTTATGTTTGTATTTATTTTACTACTCTGAACAATTCCACTAATTCCAAAAGCTTCTCTCACAATAATAAAAATAATTATGTCCTAGGTATTTACAGGAGGCCTGCAAATCTACAGAATAGTCAATCGCTTATCCTGAAGGACTTTCTTAATAGATTTGAAGTGAATGGGACAACTTGCTACATGAACATTTAACAGATCAGATTTTAATTCCCTCAGTCTGTGAACATTCACGCACATGTATAGCTTTATACTCACGAACAGGCAAATCCTTTGGCTTCAGAAAGACTACAGGCCCATGTGAAGTTATGCAAGTACCTATTTACAGAACCACAAGTCTATGAATGAAGCACAGCACAAGTTTGTTCTGAACTGTCACTGGAGGAACAATTTTCGCAAGAGTTCAGGTGTGCAATGGTCAAGCAGAGCCAGGGAGCGATGACAAGCTGCATTTATACATCATTACAAATGATATGAGAAGGCCAAGGAGTTGTCAAATGGAGTATTAGTGAAGTCTGGGGTTTCTTTCTGAAGTAATTCCACATTAACTAGCAAATATCTTCCCATGATAGCTGTGTTACTGTTTGACTTGGTGAGATTAAAAGCAACTACCAAAGGAATTTATTTGCCTTAACCACTAGACTTAAGTTTCTTACTTTGATAATAGCATTTTAAACCTATTTAACACATAAAGCAAATAATGTTCAGTCCTAAACTGGTTAGAAAAATCAGATTATTAATGGTAGGAAAAGTAGAGGTAATGATGCTTAAATGCCACCCAAGGATCAGAGGTGTAATGTGGAGTTAAGGTTTCAGGTGGGCTTAGCACAATGCCAGAGATGGAAGAAAGCATATGAATGAGCTTCTGCTGCTGAATTGCAGCCACTAAAGGAGAGAGCATGAGAAAGCAGGGGGACTGAGGCTGCCCTGCTTCTGTGAAGGAATGGAAAGGGAACTAGCCAAAGACTGACTCAGAAGTTACCAATTGGGGAGTGAAGTCAGGAGGAGTAAGGGGAGAAAACCTTAATACCAAACACAGGTGTGCTGAAGCAGTTAGTCCTCCCCCACCCCTTGCATAAAGAGAGGGGCAGGAGGGTCATGGTCTGGATTTCCCCTCATGCTTGCTTTTGGGACACAGATGATCACGGAAGCAGCTAGTAGCACTGAAGCTGGTGGCACAGGTGTCGTGTTGTGCTATGCTACATTACACTACACTAGAGCATATTCCACTAAACCTTCCCAAGGTGAGGAAGCAAGCACCTACAGGAGACACCCAGCCACGGTGGTCCCTCTCTCCCCTACACATGAGCTATTGGGCTTCTCGCCATAGCCAAGGTTCTGGGGGAAGCAAAGCTCACTGTGATGGGATGGTGGCCAGGGATGCTGCCAGGCTGGAGGCCAGGTGGGCAGGGCATGGGGGGTGGGAAAGTGGGCAAATCATAAGCTTGGTGAGAAAGCAAGACTCAGCTGGGGTGGGAAGCATTTAAGCATTGGGGAAAGGGCTGGAAAGGCTTAGGCAGCAGGTAGATCTGCAGGGAAACCCTTCCTTTGCATGCATATTCTGCTTCCCGTGGGTTTTCCCATTGCAAGGCACCAGGTGTCACCTCCTTCCATAGTGTGTCCGTAGGAGCAGTAACCTCTTCAGGGACCCAGAGGATGACACAAAGCCCAAGGAGAAGCATGGCCAGCAGTTTGGAAGGATTTCTGCTACATTCCTTCACCCTTCCGCATTGAAGCCATACTTAGAGAGGGCTGAAATATGCCTCTTATTCCACAGAGACCTGCTTTCACCTCTGATTATTCAGGACTGTTTTGTTGTGGATTATGGAAATGTGGAGGGCACTTACAGTAAAAATGAATACAAAATCATGTATGAATCAAAGATATTCATGTTATGACAAGAAGTAATGACAAAGGCACTAGGCATATTAAGCGACTAGCTTCACTTTGCTTTGCCATCAGTGTCCTCATCGGGGCCAGAAAAAGTTTGTTCTTATCTGCCATTTCAGCAGTGTAACCACTATGGCAGTTTTGAAACTCCCAGTGGTCCCTCTACCAGTCTTTCTGAGACTGCTGTCTGCTCATTCCCTTCATTTCAGTGTGTTGGTTTTTTTCCTAGCTGCAAGCTTGCCTGTGACTAATTCAGTAAGAAAAAAAGCCAGAAAAAATGTATCATTTGCTCTCTTCTATTGATTTGGACAGACAATACTAGTCTGCAAGCTCTTCCGTCATCACATTCAGAATTGTAATTTCTCTTTTTCATTTTCAGTGACATTTTGTGTCAAGCCTATCACAAATTCACCGCAGTGTTTTGAAGACAAAACTGCAGTAATAGCTTTGGAAGAGCATGACACCCATATAATACCGTTAACTATGTATGACGTTACCAGCTGCATTTGCCCATTGTTGCTGATACTTAACCTTTACTCTCCTTCTACAACTTGAAAGTGCTTTTCAAATATATGTTACGGCGTGATCAAACAAATTTAGATAAGGCTGACACAGACAGTTGCTTTGTTTGGCATTGATTTTTCCCTACCAGAAATGCTATTAAACTTAAGCAACAGGCATTTTTCTTGAGCACAGTTTTAACATTTCACTTGATTGAATTCAAAAGTCTGTACTACTCAGTGCAGGCCTCTCTGTAAATAAACATGAAATATTGTACAGCTTCAGAGAGTTTCTTGACACAAAAACACTGCAAGCTGGAGAAGATAATAGTGTCCACATCTTTGTCACATAAGTTACCCAGATTTCTTCTCTTTCTGCTTGAAGATTTCTAAATGATAGTTTGGAAACTGGAGTTCCCAAGGGGTCAGAGATGGTGCCTGTGTCCCTTAGTGGCACTTCTGTTACTTACCTACAGAGCATGTTCATATTCAGCCACGCTAAAAAGCTGTAGCTCTGCCTCCAACGTTAACTGCCAAAATTAATAGCTATTTTACTTCAGATGAAGTTCCCTGCTCTAGTTCATACCACAATCACACGAACAGTTGCACTGATACAGCTGAGAAGCAGCATAAATCCTGCTTTAGCTTGGAGACAGGAACGAGTGGCTGGGGGCAGGGGAAGCAGGCCAGACCTTACGTCAGTGCTGCCCCTGAACGCTTTGCAATATGAATCCACATGCTGAAATGTATTTTATTAATATTGTAAACCTAAATGACATACAAACTATAAATATTTTAAAACTAATTAATGTGTTTCTTGCAAACTACCACAGTCAACTCCTCTAAGGCAGTGATCCTACTGCATGCTTGTTAAAAGCAAACCCTTAATGGCACACAGTTCCCTAAAGATGACTTCTTCCCCTTCATCCAGTAATCTGTCTAAACTGTCTGTAGACTCTGCTTGGCAATGGTTACTTTCCTCCAGAATGTTCATAAAAAGGAAATAACAATACAACCTGCACAAAAGCCCTAAATAGCACAGATAAGCCTTGTCATTGCCAATTGTTTCCACATGGCACCAAGTATGGAGAATTTTCAGGGATGTCACTTATCCCGCAAATTCTTGCTTCATCCATACCATCTATTTTCATCAAATTCTGCTTATCCACAGTGTGCCTTTAGCAGTGACTTATCAGTCAACCCATCAACCTTGGTATAAATTAACCAGGTTGTGCCCTGATTGCTTCTGTCTGTTGAGAGAACAAGCTGTGGTGGGAATCACTATTTCTGACTTTGGATGTGGGAAGAAAAAAAGAGGACAGCTACAAAATCTTGCCAAGACACCACATCAAGAGACATCTCATCTTATGCAACAACTTCCACTGTGGTTCAGAACAAAGCAATCCTTAACCTCCTAACTTAAACCCTAAAAGAGACTGTATTAGCACACCCAAACATTACTCAAAGTTTTCTGACTTCTCTGTACCACTCTTCTGTACGGCTGATGTTTCTACTACCGAGGACTCCATGTCCTAATACCTGCCAGAGGGAGCCTTGGAAAAGAGCTGAGGGAAACAGAGAATTTCACAGATGAGGGACCTTCTGAGTGACTGGTTGTAAAGACAAGTTTCTCCATGTTCTTCTACTAGCCAAGGTCAAATTTCCAGTCTCCGTTAGGTCTTCTCTACCAGGGCTATTTCTTTGACAGAGATGCTTCAAATAGTCTAGCATGTATGCAGATTGAGCAGTAGGAAAGCACGGGATGCAATGAACTGCATAGCTCTCAGAAAGGGGAAAGTGGATTTCATGTCAGTCATGTTAGCCCTGGGAGGCAGCCTCACATACTCTTCAAGAAGACAAGAGGGGGAAAAACTCAGAGGAGGGAGCTAGGCAAGTTTCAATGAAACATACAACCATCTCCATTAACTTCTTTTTCCTCTGTGAAAGCTTCCTCCCACTGACAGGCCAAACTGCTACACCCAAGAAGTTTGGTCTTCACAGAGCATTTCAGACCTGGTCAAGGTGGTAGGCATATTAATGCTTCACCTAGCAGCTTGTTGCAAAAGCTTGTTAAAAAAGCTTGTTAACAGCTTGTTAAAAAAGCTATCTTTTCTGCATATTAGTTACTAAACAATTACTTTGTACATTAAGCGGTCACAGAATCATAGAATATCTCAAGTTGGAAGGGACCCACAAGGATCATTGAATCGAGTCTAGCTCCCTGCTCCTCACAGGACTACCTAAAACTGAGCCATATGACTAAAAGCATCGTCCAGACACTCCTTGAACTCTGCCAGGCTTGGTGCTGTGACCACTTCCCTGGGGAGCCTGTTCCAGTGACAGACCACCCTCTCAATGAAGAACCTTTTCCTAATGTCCAGTCTGAACCTCCCCTGATGCAGCTTCATTCCATTTCCTCGTGTCCTCTTGCTGGTCACCAGAGAGAGGAGATCCACACCTCCCCCTCCACTGCCCCCCCGAAGAAGTTGTAGACTGCGATGAGGTCACCCCTCAGCCTTCTCTTCTCCAAGGTGAACAAAACAAGTGACCTCAGCCACTCCTCCTAAGACTTGCCCTCCAGACCTTTCACCATCTTGATCACCCTCCTTTGGACACACTCCCATAGTTTGATGTCCTTCTTATATGTATATTGTTTTCAGGGTGTCTCTAAATAGGATAAGGCTGCCTGAACAAAGTGACCAGAGCAAAAGGGTTACACAGGTGGAAGAGGGCTGTGTTAGGAATTGCAGTCTGTAACGGATGGCTAGGAGCCATCAGCATCCCTTCTGCACAATACAGAAAAGCAACCCTGTTACCACGCTATGACCCAGATTTGCACCAGGTACAGGCAGTGTGCAGGAAGGGGCAGAGGTTAGGGCTGCATACAAAATTACCCCAGGTCAAGGTAACAGAGTGTGTCCCCACTGCGAAGGGCTTATTTTGAGGAACAGCTAATGTCCCTGCTCCAGAGCAGCTGGCCGCGGGATGCTGAAGACAACAAGCAGACACAATTTGAGGGAATGGCCACCAAAGCTCACAGGGACATGAAGCAGTCCTGGGTGCCTGTGGCTGTGCAAGATCAGAATCAGATTTGGTAACTCTGGTCTGGAAAGAAAACACATATGTAGTTTAACATTAAGTAAGTGCTTCAATTCTAGATACTTTAAGGAAGTAAAAGCACATGATAAATAGAGACAGCTACTGCAAAAAGCTGTGCATATTTGGAGCCTGAAAGCAGAGCAGAAAGGAATGAAGTCTTGTCTTTTAACCTTACAGGAAATCTTTCATTGTCTTACTGTGAGACTTTGAGAAGATTTAACCTCTCTGCCAGGTTTCCAGTTCCTAACATGGGGATGTTCGCATTTAACAGCCTCAGAGTGATATTGCAAGGGTAGCTAGTTAACAGCTATAAAACACTAAGCACTGTATGAAAGCTGAATGAATTAATAAAACAAGCATCTAAATAAATTACTTGAGTAAATAACATGGAAAAGAGGATGTCCTGATGTGCTTCATTCATCTTGGCAACTGTATGGGGATGCTTTTTATCCGTCTGTCATTTGTTTTCATAGATTGTGAGCTCCTTGGAAGAGGAGCTGTGTCTGTCCTCAGCACTGCCACAAGAGCATAGTACCAACGGAAATAATGTCATAAAATATCTCTGTCAGGACTATCAGAAGTGTGCCAACTTTCACACCTGAGCATCTTTGTGAGTATCTGAGTGTGCTGCACTTTGGTCACAACAACCCCATGCAACGCTACAGGCTTGGGGACGAGTGGCTGGAAAGCTGCCCCGCAGAAAAGGACCTGGGAGTGTTGAATGACAGCCGGCTGAATATGAGCCAGCAGTGCGCCCAGGTGGCCAAGAAGGCCAACGGCATCCTGGCCTGTATCAGAAATAGCGTGGCCAGCAGAAGTAGGGAGGTGATCGTGCCCCAGTACTCAGTGCTGGTGAGGCAGTTTTGGGCCCCTCACTACAAGAAGGACATTGAGGTGCTGGAGCGTGTCCAGAGAAGGGCGACGAAGCTGGTGAGGGGTCTGGAGCGCAAGTCTTATGAGGAGCGGCTGAGGGAACTGGGCTTGTTCAGCCTGGAGAAGAGGAGGCTGAGGGGAGACCTCATCGCTCTCTACAGTTACCTGAAAGGGGGTTGCAGAGAGGTGGGTGTTGGTCTCTTCTCCCAAGTGACAAGTGATAGGACAAGAGGAAATGGCCTCAAGTTGCACCAGGGGAGGTTCGGGCTGGATATTAGGAAAAATTTCTTTCCTGAGAGAGTGGTGAGACACTGGAACAAGCTGCCCAGGGAAGTGGTGGAGTCACCATCACTGGAGGTGTTCAAGGAATGTGCGGATGAGGCATTGTGGGACATGGTTTAGTGGGCATGGTGGTGTTGGGTTGATGGTTGGACTTGATGATCTTAGAGGTCTTTTCCAACCTTAATGATTCTGTGATTCTGTGATTCTGCTCCTGCTCCCAGGACCTCCATGAAGTAAGGAAGCGCTCCTCTGTTCATCCCACACAAGGATACAGGGTGATGAAATGCCAGGAACTGTGGCAGAGCAAGGAAATCCCAAGGCCCAGGGCTGCACCCAGGTGGCACACCTCAGACATCTTTGCATAGACGAGCCATCCACAGGAGGCCAGCAGATGTGACACAAGACCTACAGTGGAACCTGTGCCCTTCTGAACTGATGGGCCCACCAGGATACCCTGGGGCACCCAAAGCACCCAATGTGTCAGTGTTTAACACTACATGCCTATGTTTAGCACTCCCTCTCCATGTTTGAGCATTTGTACCCTGTCTCACAGTCCATTCTGACAGTGGTGACAGAAAACATGACCTTTTCAAGAGTTATTGGTACCAGGGAGTGTGGCAGCCGTCATCTTTATTTTCATCTGCTTAGATGCTGGTGTCAGGCCCAAAAGCCTATAAAACATGAGGGCTGGCTTCATTTTAAATGGAGTGAAAATCCCAAGAAACTGCCAATGAAATCAGGCTCCTGCATTTCAGGTTGAAACTAGACAGATTCATTAGCTTGCCAAAGGTAAGTTCAACCTGCAAATCTCTGCCCTTTGCTCTGTCATCACCCACAGCCTGCTTTCTGTCACACTTCTATTTTGTTATGGTACTTGCTGTTATCACTACTATTTATTATTTGTGGAGAGCTGATGGCATGCTTAAAGCTGGGCGGGTGAGCAGGAGAGTGCATGCACTCTCTTAACAGACAGGGAGTGTGTTAAAGACTACCTAACAGTATTTCCATGCACAGATTTCCTATTCTTGCTCGAAGCCTACGCTGACATCATTCCTTAAATTTCAAAAACCCCATGGCATTGCCTTATTGATGACACATACAGGTTGCTTTTCTTCCGTATTTCTCCTTAGCCCCAGCAAGGAAGACAGATTAGTCTAACTCGTGGTGTATTTTTAACAATGCTAAGACTTAGTACACCAGCAGGGTACCTGTAATGACAGAAGCAGTCCTTCCAAAACCAACCAGAATGACCAGATCTAGAACCCAGTTCCCAGCACCTCCCCGGCCTGGTGCTCTGGGAGCTGATTGATTGCTGGGTCAGCTGTCCGTGTTTCAATTAAGTGCAAATAAAACAGGGTAAAGCTGAAACAACTGCCAACAGAATGATTTGGGAAGGCGTCTGCAGCTCGTGTGAGCAGTGCCAACCCCAGCAGCTGTGTCTCCGTTTGGCAAGCGCAGCGTTAATACATAGGCGTGTAACCCTATAGGGTGTTAGATATGTGTGTCACACGGTGGTGCTGCTGTTCAGCAAATGCGAAACCTGTGCCAGTATTGGCAAGAATAGCTACCTACCAGTGTGCAAATATATTGATTCGTTTGAGAGTGTGTGCGCGCGCGCGTGTGTGTGCGCGCGCGCGCATGACTTCAAACACTGCTTTAATTCTGATGTCTTGATGAGGTTTTTACTGCAGGTGTGCTGCCCTAAACAATTTCACTTTTCCTGGATTTTATTTTTCTTTTCTTACTGTACACATATGTCATTGCACGTCTCTGTTGTTGTATGTGCAGATGAATTAAATACAAGTCTTGACCAGAGACAAGTTGTCGGAGTTCCTTAATGAACTTTTCTCATCACAAGCCACATGGATAATACCACTTTGTAGCAGCCAGGCTTACTCCAGTCACCACGTAAACCAATGAGAATCTTTTCATTGCTTCAGGTCTGATTCCCATTACCCACACATGTTTCTTCAACTCAGCTGGGGAACAGATTCTCAAATTTGTTTATCCATGGCTTTGTATTTATTAATCATATATTCAGCATTTTACAGGATTTGTTATTTTTTTGCCAAAACCATTAAAAGAGCATTAATGCATTGTACTGTACACTGTATCATATATTGACTTTGCCCTTTTTTCTGATTTTGATGAAATTTGTTGTGATTTTTCTGGTTTGGAGGTATATCTAACACTCCAGGTTCTCTGCCTTGGACTTCCAAGGAGCGGAGACAACGAGCAGCTCTTAGTCTCTGAAGGCTGTTGTAAAGGCACCCCTGAACATGTGGAGGAGCAGCTAATACCAGGAAGGAGGGAAATACTCCCAGTTTCTCCTTTCTGGCAGCCACAGCTCCAGCCTGCAGGCTAGCAGGCTTTGGAGCAATGCTGGTGAGCATTTTGCCTTCTCATGTCAGTTCATAGCAAAAAGAGCTCTGTGGGTTCATGAACACTCAGCTACCCAGAAGGAACAAAACTAGAATGGACAAGTTTGGTTGTGGCAACTGCAAAATGGCACTTGTAAGGTTTGCAGCAGGATAGAGCAACCCAGTCCCTGCAGAGACCATTATCTGCCCACCCACAGCTCCAGTATGTTCTCTGCATGCTGGTGGTGGCACCTCAAATGAAGACAGAGAAGTTGTTGGTTAGAGAGTGTTTCTAACACTGCTGGCCAGCCCCCGTGCCTGTCATCCCACACTTGGCACTGTGCTGTCAGAGGTGCCCAGCTGGCCGGAGAAAAGAGGGGATCCCTGTGCCTAGTGACTGCTTGAGTGACACATTGTGGACAACAGAAGACTGAAGCTGAGCTGTCATTGCATGGGCAGCAAAGGATGATCCAGCCACTCACCTTTGTTTCAGAGCAAAACTCAGTAGAGAGGAAGAGAGCCTCTTGGTCAGCACACAAACCAGCAGTGCTGGAGCCTATGACAATTTTCACCTATTTGTGGGATGCTGTAGCTAATGTGGGATACACTAAAAGAAAGAACAACCTTAATTGAATGGCCTGAGCCTTCTGCTGACCTCCTTTCCCAGAGGACCTGTCACTGCCATGCCTGAGAGGGACTTCTACCCGCCCCATGGCCTCCTGCTCCCAGTGTGTGCCCAGCTGCCCTTCTCCAAGGCATGACACAACACAGACCCTGCTGTGGGGGAGGTGGGAGTAGGATTCAGCACCCACCTCCCCATAGAGATTGGACACATGCTGCAATGGGGATCCTAGAGGAGGGACCTCAGGAGCAAGACCTCTCTGGCAATGGCCCTGGTGTCCCTCCAGAGACAACCGCTCAGAGCCCACATCTCTGCTGCATGAGTATCAAGCGTTTGTGGTGCAGAGCAGGGGGAAGGTGGGATGTCACGCCTGGTGTCAGAGTGAGCCAGGGTGAGGGATGCAGTGGTTTGATCTCAGAGACAGCGGGTACCACTGGCAAGAGCTTGGGCACTGCCAGTGCTGTGGCTGCTGCTCAGGAAGGCTGGAGAGCAAAGCCCCTGTGTGCTCTCACTCCCACAAAGCTGCCGGTGGGTAAAAGCTCTGCTACTGATCAAGAAACTCCAAAGGACGCAATGCTCAGGGAGCAGAGCCAAGCCTCCACAAGGGAAGGCTTTTCCCCAGCTTCCAGAGGTCTGTGGGTAGGATGAGCTGGGACAGGTCTGCGCAGGTTGTGGGAGAGGAGCCACAGGCTTCTGCTCTTCCGAGCTGTGTGGAGAAACACCAGAAAGATCCCTTTAACTTCCAGACTTGCTTATTTTCAGCTCAGAAGTGAAAAACCCCCTGTGAAGGGGATTTGCAGCCTCTTCTTCCTGGCCCAGGTCACTCTTCATGAGCATTGGTGAGCAAGCACCAGCCAGCCATAGCATAGACTTGCTGGATGCCAGCTTTCAGTGCAAGGGAGAGACCCATGAGCCTGGGGCATCTTCCAGCTTCCCGTTTTGGTGATTCAGGGAATTGCGGAGATGGACTCCCCAAGCAGATCCCAGCTCGCCTAAGAGCTGACACACGCACACAGCATTTAGGGAGTGGACTGAGTAGGACCCTTCTGCATACAGGTCCCTCCTCTTTTACAGTTTTCCTTTTCAGACAGCTGGTGCCAAACAGCTGCTTTTAGTTAAGACTAAAGTTCAGGTGGTTTCTATCAGATGAGTTACCCCCTCAGGTGTTATGAACAGGAAGATGTCACAGATCCAAGTCCAGACTGCCAGCAGCTGCTGAAAACCCCAGTCTCACTTTTGCTGACCCTTTTGGGCTGACTGCTGCCTCAGGGTTTACCTATGTGGCTAATACTGAGGCAAACCAAAGATTTTCTTGTGAGAGCACACTCACAGACGAGTGGCTGGAGGGAAAGAGCTCTTTGGACAACAGTCCCACCACTGGGACAAGACAAAGGATGCTGTGGAGGTCAGGCCCATGGAGGCCTGGGGAAAAGCCTGCCAGTTTGCTCTTCCCTCCTCTGCAGACTTTGGCTGTGCGTGAGCCTCCTCCTGGTGCTCAAGCATTTGTGCTCTCAATCTGAATCACAATGGGATGCAAAACATGAGCACGGGGTTAAGACCCGAAATCACAGAAGCGCCAGCGAGCACCTTGTTAAAGCCAATGGCAAATTAACATTCAAATCTGTCCCCAGGTTAACCAGAGGGAAATGCTGCCAGTGGTCACACCTGTGCAGCTGGAAGCAGGTGCAAGGAGAGTCAGTGTTATAGCCCACCCTCCTACATACCTCTAGGGAGGAGAGTCAGATTTGGTTCTCTGAATGATGTTATTCCATTTATAAGTGGGGGTAGAAGAGAAACACCTTTCAAAGAGAGCAAATGACAAATTTTCTTGTTGTTTTTATATTTATTTTTATTTTAAACACAACTTCGAAATACTCTGTGGATATATTTAACATACAATGACAATAGGATGGCTTTATGAAACTCCAACTTCCAAGCACTCTTCTGAGAAACCTTAAAAGTTGCATACTAGCAATACTCTACTTTCTTTACTTGTTAGAAGTGTTGGGTGTAAAACATGACACATTATTTTTCCTGGTGAACCAAACCACCAGCATCTGCTGACAAGCCTCTTTGGCAGTCTTACTGTCAACGGTGGTCTCTCTGGATGCTCTAGGAAGGATGCCCTGGGAAAAGAAGTTGACTAGAGGATTATGCTTGTGCTCCTTGACCAAGGCTAGTTACAGGTCCTGTGTGAGTAGTGTTACTGCTGGTAACTTCTTGAATAGACTCTGATCAGTTGCTGTTGCACGAAATTCAACATGAACATTTCTAATGTCACCATCTAAGTCCCTTTGTCTGGTAGTAATACTACAATTTTTGGCTGCTCCTCTGCAGCAAGTTTCCTTGCTGCCTCTATAAAGACTTTTACATTCTGTGATTCCTGGAAAAGAAGATGGACACTCATTTTCCCTTTAATTTTTCTGACCTGTCCAACTAAATACTGTCCAAGTAATGCTGTTCTCACATTCTGTCCTTTGTGGCTCCTCTTCATGATCACTGTCAATTTTAATCACTGCTGGAGAAGCACAGGCTGAGCTACTCATGTGATGTTTCTGGTGTTTCTGCTTTTGCTTTTGCTTTTTGGAAGGTCCTGCTGTGTCTGTCACTTTTCCTCCACAGACTCTCTCTGCAGTTCAACTCCTCATCTTTTTTTTCTTTTTCTTATGCTCTGACTCCGTGCTGGATTGTCTAAAAGGCTGTCGTCACTTATGTAGCAGTCACTGAATTTTGACAAAGCTTTCCGGGGGTCATTTTCTCTATATATATCTGTGTGCTTCTCAACTGTGCTCTGCATGTGGCAAGTTTTGTACTTCACTTTTCCATCAGACTTTCCTCTTCTCATTCTGTCAGTCCCTCCAAAAGGGATCCTTGACCCCTTGATCAACTCCTTAACCTGCATCTTTTGTAATAGCAATGGTGTTTCCCACAGAGTCCCTCTGGCTCTGCAGACCTGTCCTTTCGGTAAAAGCTTGTATCCTGTATTCTGAACTAGTAGATTGCTTTGGATCATGAATGTTGGATTGAGCCCTCAACCTGCTTGAGGATTCATAGGCATCTCTGACCATCTTTCAAGTATAAAAAGCAGAAACTTGCAGGTACCTACTTTGGTCATTGTCTCCTCTATATAAAGATCACTGTCTTTGCTTCTTGGTCTCCTTTTGCTGCAGCCTTTACTATGTGATCATGATTTGCTTACTTCTCTGGATGCGGTGGTCTCATGACTTAGAGACACTCTCTGGTTTTTTGGAGGAATGTTGGTGTCATGACCTCTTGACCTCCTCTTGCCTCTTTGGTCCTATCTTTGCTACTATCTGTGCTTCTCAACTGTCCCCTTTTAAACTGACTTTTGATAAAACACTCCTTCATAGTCCCATGGGCATGACTGTCTTGGCTGTGCTGTGAGTGGGGTTGTGGACACCTGGAGTTTCTCTTTCAGGACAGTCTGTGATTCCATGGGAGCATACCATGTCCCTTCCTGAAGAGGGGCTCCCAATTGTGACTGTTTACTCAAGTCCTGCTCAGATTTTTCACTAACCCAGCTCATGCTAAGGCCTGATGTGTGCTGGGAGCAGCACCATTAGGTCAAAGCAAGAGCAACAGATGGCAGGACAGGTGGCCAAAAAGAGCTAAAAGACCATTATATAGCCATTATCACCCGCAGCTTACTGTTTCCTGCAGCCATCATCTTTGCATCTTGATTGCCTGGTAGTTTCTCCAGAACCTGCAAACTCATGGAAAATGAAAGGGGATTTAGCCCTTGTTTGTCGTGTTTGTTTGTTTTCTTCCTTAAGGAGCTCATAAAATAAAGATTCATTTGCAGAGTACGTTGTCCTGTAAATTTGAGAGATCCAAAGGGACCCATCTAGTCCTGTGGAGACAGATCTTTGGAAGCCTACTCAGGCTGTCAACTGTGCTTTCAGGTATCAACATTATGTTCAGGCATTATGATTCAGTGGAAATGAGTTACCAAGTTACTTCTTCAAAAGTCATTAACCCATCTTTTGCAGCAAGCCCAGGAGCAGATTGTAACCACCTGGAGGACAGCATGTAAGAAGTGTGCTGTGCAGACACATGAGACACACACAGGGACAGGCATGAACACACACTCACAAGGGCACACACACACACAGACATACAGCACAGGGAAAAAAGGTGCAGGCTTGTGAAGTAGCGCAGTAGGGAGAGCAGCTAAAAGGATGTACTCAGTGCTGTGTGCAAGTTGTCCCAAAACAGCACTGCATGCCATGACCAAAAGTCATGCCTTCTTGAAGTGGTTGTGCAGTTCTCTAAATCCAGCTTTTTAAGCAATGTTCTTTCAAAAATTTTGGCTGCCATGCTGTGGCTGCAAAAATAGTTAAAAAAGAAAAAGCTAAAGCAAGTGTGTATTTCTGATGAAGTTGTCTGCAATATTATTTTAACATCCTTGGAAATGTTAAGGGAATGGATATGGTCAGTAAAAGTCTCCTAGGTAGCCTGAAGTACGTTTAGAAGTGGGGACAGTTACAGCCCAGCAGGAAGAATATACTTGGTAAAAGAGTGCGGTGGGAATATGAGAAAACATTCCCCACACTCTGATTCCATTGAAAGACAAAATTTTAGAGATGGGAGAAGTTGTCCCAGCCCAAAAGAAGAACCTGGTGGGCACCACTGGTGGTGAAATGTTAATTTTCTTCTTCAGCCAGGGTGAAAACTGCAGCTGCTTCCTCTGCTTTATGAATTTTTATTCTGCACCCCTTTATCTTCTCTTTCATTTACTTCTTTCCTTGTCCAGGTTGCTCCAATTGCTGCCCATGTGGGAGATTCCTTTGCCTCCAGTGAGTTTTATCATTGATCTCTTTTTTTCCCTCCTTTATAACTTTTCATCTGGTTTAACAAGATCTGACAGCAGGACAGTGCGGACTTTATAATACTGGAGAATCACTTTACATCTCAGGTAAGTTTGTGGAATAGTATGCTCAAAGGAAGGGAGTAACGCTGAGCGGGACCTGTCTAAAGCAGAGTGCACACACACAGGCTGACGAACTGTCCTCTTCCAGGCAGCCTTTTTTCCACCCAGCGTTTCTTAGAACTTGTCAGGGAAAAGTACGCTTCCACCTCGTCATCCTGTTTCTATGCCAACAGAGGACAGTTGAGATGGAGCAACTGGATAGCATTCCACACTGACCCTATCTATCCCTGCATGTGAATCTGCATGATGACAGCAGGGTCTAAACAGTGAGACTAAAAACAGTGACTGAAATGAGGCTTCTAGAAATCTACACTTAGGCACTGAAATAAATAACCCTCATTCAAAAGTGACAAGCATCTGCATGTTCCTGTTGACACAAAGTAGGACTTCTGGCAGAGGTTCTTAAGGTTGAAGCCTCCCCTGTCCAGCAAGATGAAGAGGAATGGATCCTCCATGGGAGGACCTCCATGGTCCTCCATGGATATTTCACTAAAGGTCACCTGAAGTTTTTCTCCATTCAAAACTAAAATGGGGCATCAAATATTTTACATATTTTTTCAGAGCCGAGACTGAGATGGAGTTCAGGTTGCTTGCCCTGTTTATGGGACATTTTAAATAGTGAAGTGCTCCATTTTGGTTACACAAGTTTGTGTCCTTAAGGAAAATGCTGCAGGCTTTAAGGAGAGCTGGCTGTCATTTTTTGGCCTGTGATACATTCTATCAAATTTTGCTACATGTGCCCTTAAAAAAAATTACAAAATTCTTTTCCTAAAGTATCTCAATTTCTAAAGTAGCTAAGGCACAATGTTCCAGATCCAAGCCTTGTACTTACCAACAAAACTAACCGAGGTTTTGCCGACCTTCTCCAAACTTGTAGGCTAAAAAGGTCAGAAAGGAGGGAAAATTTCTGTCTCAAGAATTCCCTGAGATCACAGAATTCCTGTATTAGTTCTGACAAGGAGAGTTTCTTTTTTAAGGTGGGTTTTATCACGATAAGAACTTGTCCAATAAAATTAATCCACTTGCAAAATGCTTTGAGACATATGGACCTCTGTTGCCAGCACTTTGTCTAGGGCATCCTGTGCAGAGAAGATGCACTTGCAAAGGAGTAAAAAGTCAGCAGCAACTGTAGGCTGTCCAGCCATTCCCAAACATGACCAGGGACCTGCCTCCCCAGGGCAGACAGAGCTGCAGTAGAGATGACCTACACTTTGGTCACCAGACCTTTGACATTTGTTAAGTCATGACATGAGTGTGTTGTGCTTTGCCCCAATAGGGTTTTAATCCCATGGGCCCTTCTGGCCAGTTAATGTAAATCCAGTACATTCCACCACTCGCCTCTGTGAAACACATGCTTAAGAATTATCATTAAAACATCACTTCATCACACAATCTTTGCAAACCTCACTTCCATCAACAAAAAGTATTCCCCACACCAAAGTCAAAATAACATCATCACAACACCAACAAAGTTGGACAATTTACACACTCCACCCCTTGTCCCTTCACCACATTAAAACAACAAAAATGCCCCACAATTTTTCCACTTTCTGGCAATGTCCAGTCAGAGTTTTCCCCATTATCTCTCACAGTTACTGTCCTTATCTTGAATTCCTTGACAGCCTCACTTTGGGTACCAGAAAGGACTGTGGTGGGTTAGCCTTGGCTGGCTGTCGAATGCCCACCCAGCCGCTCTCTCACTTGCCCTCCTCAACAAGGCAGGAGGGGAAAATAAGATGAAGGAGCTTGTGGGTCGACATAAGGACAGGGAGATCCCTCACCAATTACCTTCATGGACAAAACAGACTCAGCATGGGGAAGGTTAATTTATTGCCAATTAAAAATAGAGTAGGATAGTGAGGAAAAAAACCACAAAAGTTAAAACACCTTTCCCTCACACGCTCGCATCTCTTTCCAGACTCAGCTTCACTTGTGACTCTTCTACCTCCTCCCCACGAGCAGCACAGGGGGATGGGGAATGGGGCCTGGGGTCAGTTTGTAACACTTCACCTGTGCTGCTCCTTCCTCCTTAGGCTGTTTCCCTGCTCCAGCATAGGGTCTCTCCCATGGGAGACAGTCATTCATGAACTGCTCCAATGTGGGTCCTTCCCACAAGCTGCAGTTCTTCAAGAACTGTTCAAGCATGGGTCGTTGCCATGGGGTACAGTCCTTCAGGATAAACCTGCTCCAGCGCAGGAGCCCCATGGGCTGCAGTTCCTAACAGAAAGCCTGTTCTGGCATGGGCTTTCCATGGGCTGCAGCTTCCTTCAGGGTATCTCCACCTGCTGTAGTGTTGGGTTCTCCACAGGCTGCAGTATGTATATCTGCTCCACCATGGTCTCCATGGGCTGCAGGGGGACAACCTGCTTCACCATGGTCTTCTCCATGGGCTGCAGGGGAATCTCTGCTCCGGCACCTAGAGCACCTCCTCACCCTCCTCTTCACTGACCTTGGTCTCTGCAGAGTTGTTTCTCCCACATACTCTCACTCCTCTCTCCCAACTGCTATGCAGCGTTTTTTACCCTTTCTTAAATATATTCTCTCAGAGGAGCTACCAACTTCGCTTTGGGGCTCAGCTTTAGCCAACGGTGGGTCTGCCTGGGAACCAGCTGGAGCTGGCTGTGTCCAACAGAGGAGCAGCTGCTGGTGTCTTCTCACAGAAGCCACTCCTGCAGTCACATAAACTCAATACATAGAGCCAACTCAGATATCTTTCAAGCTGTGCTGCTGGAAAATTCAGGCTGCCTTGGAGCGCAGATGACCTCTTCCATTATACGAACCAGAGGGCAGCTACTGACTGTGTGGATCTCAAACACGTGATCTAAATCAAATCTGAGTCAGCAGCTTTTCAGTCTAGTCCTTTACTAACTGGATAACAGAGTGTCGTGGTTTAAGCCCAGCTGGCAACTAAGCACCACACAGCTGCTTGCTCACTCCTGCCCTGCCCCAGTGGGATGGGGGACAGAATCAGAAAAGTAAAAGTGAGAAAGCTTGTGGGTTGAGATAAGAACAGTTTAATAAGTGAAATGAAATAAAAGAAAATAATAATAATAAAAACTGTAATGAAAATAACAACACCAAACAACAAGAAAGGCAAGTGATGCAAATGAAAACAATTGCTCACCACCCTCCGACCGATGCCCAGCCCAAGCAGCGGTCCCCCGGCCAGCTTTCCCCCTCAGTTTATATACTGAGCATGACATCATATGGTATGGAATGTCCCTTTGGTCAGTTGGGGTCAGCTGTACCAGCTGTGTCCCCTCCCAACTTCTTGTGCATCCCCAGCCTACTCACTGGTGGGGTGGTGTGAGAAGCAGAAAAGTCCTTGATTCTGTGTAAGCACTGCTCAGCAGTAACTAAAACACCCCTGTTTATCAACGCTGTTTTCAGCACAATTCCAAAACATGGCCCCATACTAACTATTATGAAAATTAAGTCCATCCCAGCCAAAACCAGCACATTCTCCACCCCTCATTCCATACCATTTATGCCATACTCAGGTAGCACACTATCCAATACATTCTCATTACCGACCATCATCCTTCCCATCCTTTGATATAGTATACAGATATCATTCCCTTAGTGTATGGATCACCCCTGGGAAATATCTGTAAAGTGTCCATAAATACCCACAAATGTCCACAAAATGTCCATTGAGTTCATTTAGTCCACGACTTTGGGCTCCATCTGTTATGGTGGTCACTCAGGACAGAAGAGGTGTTGTATTGCATGGAGTTACAGAGCACCACAGCCAGCTCAGGTCGAGTCACTGCTGCACTTGCACTGCTTCCTGTAAGGCTTGTCCTCCACTGGTTCAGGTGGTTCCTGCTATAGTAATTCCTGTAACATGTAACTCAAATCATGGATTACTTTCACCCAGAATTAAATCACCTTGAGGTACGCACTGGACTTCCCCATCCTTCTGCATTACCCACCAAGTGCACTCAGGTCCTTGAGCAAAAACAACCCCGCAAATATGTTTATCTTTTCCTGAGGAAGGAATAACCCAGACTGTTTTTCCCAGCAAGTTCTTTATACATACTAAGGGAATCTTATCTCCTTCCACAGTGCGCAGGGGTTTTGATTGGGCAGGGCCAGGTCAACTCGCAGGGCCTCTAGTGTTAACTAGCCAAGTGGCTTCTGCTAAATGTGTATCCCAGTGCTTGAATGTCCCAGCACCCATTGCTTTCAGTGTAGTTTTTAACAGTGCATTGTATCGTTCAATTTTCCCAGAGGCTGGTACATGGTAGGGGATGTGATACGCTCAGTCAATGCCATGCTCCTTGGCCCAGGTATTAATGAGATTGTTTTGGAAATGAGTCCTGTTATCGGATTCAATTATTTCAGAGGTGCCATGTCGCCATAAAACTTGCTTTTGAAGGCCCAAGATGGTGTTCCAGGCAGTGGTATGGGCCACAGGGTATGTTTCCAACCATCCAGTAGTTGCTTCCACCATTGTAAGCACATGCTGCTTCCCGTGGCGGGTTCGTGGTGGTGTGATATAATCAGTCTGCCAGGCTTCCCTGTATTGATATTTCAGCCATCGTCCTCTCTACCAAAAAGGCTTTAGCCACTTAGCTTGTTTGATTATGGCACACGTTTGACATTCCCGGATAACCTGTGCAATGGCATCAGTAGTCAAGTCCACCCCTCGATCACGAGCCCATTTGTATATTGCATCCCTTCCTAAATGTCCTGATGTGTCATGGGCTCATCGAGCTATAAATAGCTCACCCTTATGTTCCCAGTCCAGATCCACCTGAGCCACTTCAATTCTAGCAGCCTGGTCCGCCTGCTCATTGTTTTGATGTTCTTCAGTGGCACAACTCTTGGGTATGTGAGCATCTACGTGACGTACTTTTACAACCAGGTTCTCTACCCGAGCAGCAATATCTTGCCATAATTCAGCAGCTCAGATGGGCTTACCTCTGCGCTGCCAGTTGCTCTGCTTCCATTGCTGTAGCCACCCCCACAGAGCATTCGCCACCATCCCTGAGTCAGTATGGAGATAAAGTACTGGCCATTTTCCTCATTCAGCAATAACTAAAGCCAGATGAATGGCTTTCACCGCTGCAAACTGACTTGATTCACCTTGTCCTTCAGCAGTTTCTGCAACTTGTCACATAGGACTCCACACAGCAGCTTTCCGCCTTTGATGTTTTCCCACAATATGACAGGATCCATCTGTAAACAGGGCATATTTTCTCAGTCTCTGATACTTTATTACACAGAGGGGCCTCTTCAGCACAAGTCACCTCCTCTGGCAACACTCCGAGGTTTCAGCCCTCCAGCCAGTCCATGATCACTTCCAGGATTCCCGGGCGGTCGGGGTTTCCCATGTGAGCCCGTTGCGTTATCAGTGCAACCCACTTACCCCATTTGCATCAGTTGCATGATGCATAGAGGGGACCTTCCCTTTGAACATCCAGCCCAGCACAGGCAATCGAGGAGCCAAAAGGAGCTGTGCATCAGTACCAACTGCTTCTGAAGCAGCTCGAATTCCTTCATATGTTGCTAATATTTCTTTTTCAGTTGGAGTGCTTCAGATCCCCTGTATCCCCAGCTCCAAAACCCTGGAGGTCGAACTCAAGTTCTCCAGGCGCTTTCTGCCAGAGGCTCCAGGTGGGGCCGTTATCCCCGGCTGAGGTGTAAAGCACCTTTTTCACATCTTGTCCTGTCTGGACTGGCCCAAGCGCTACTGCACGAACTATCTCCCGTGCGATTTGTTCAAAGGCTTGCTGCTGCTCAGGGCCCCATTCAAAGTCGTTCTTCTTCTGGGTCACTCAATAGAAAGGGCTTACGGTCAGACTATAACCTGGAATATGCATCCTCCAGAAACCCACAACACCTAAGAAAGCTTGTGTTTCCTTTTTGTTAGTTGGTGGAGACATAGCTGTTATTTTATTGATTACAACCATTGGGGTATGACAACGCCCATCGTGCCATTTTATTCTTAAAATCTGAATTTCCTGTGCAGGCCCTTTGACCTTACTTTGTTCTATAGCAAAACCAGCTTTCAGGAGAATCTGGATTATTCTTCTCCCCTTCTCAAACACTTCCTCCGCTGTGTTGCCCCACACAATGATGTCATCAATATACTGCAGGTGTTCGGGAGCTTCACCTTGTTCCACTGCAGTCTGTATCAACCCATGACAAACGGTAGGACTATGTTTCCACCCCTGGGGCAGTTGATTCCAGGTGTACCCCTCCATGTGAAAGCAAACTGTGGCCTGCACTCTGCTGCCAGAGGGATCAAGAAAAACGCGTTGGCAGTATCTATTGTTGCACACCATTTGGCAGCCTTTGACTCCAGTTCATACTGAAGTTCTGGCATGTCTGGTACAGCAGCACTCAGTGGCGGTGTGACTTCGTTCAGGCCTCGATAGTCCACTGTAGCCTTCACTCTCCGTTAGATTTTTGCATGGGCCGTATGGGACTATTAAAGGGTGAATGAGGCTTACTGATCACTCCTTGACTTCCCAGTTGACGGATCAACTTATGGATGGGAACCAGGGAGTCTCAATTGGTGCAATATTGTCGTCAGTGCACTGCCATGGTAGCAATTGGCACCTGCTGTTTTTTAACTTGCGGCAAACCCACCACAGAAGGATCCTCTGAGAGACCGGGCAAGTTAGACAAATGCTTAATCTCCTCCGTACTCAAAGCAGCTATACCAAAAGCCCACTGGTACTCTTTTGGGTCTTTGAAGTACCCTCTCCTGAGATAGTCCATGCCAAGGATGCATGGAGCCTCTGGACCAGTCAAAATAGGGTTGAGCAATAACTAACAACCTTGTTTTCCAAGGGAAATGTAGATTACAATTCTGCAGGACTTACCAGAAAAAGTTAAGCAAAATCTGCTCAGAACATCCACTCTGCTGATTGAGCACGTGATATTAGAGCAGCTCTCTCCACTGCTGTAACTTGTTCCCACCTGTCACCATGTGTGAGAGCATTCATGTGCGCAGGGGGGGACAGGGGGGACTCAAGGAAAAAGAAGGGCAGGAAGTGCCCAAAAGATGAGCTCTGAGTACCAGTGCAAAGACACGTGCTGGTACAAGCAAGCAGCATAAGCCAGGTGTTAGGTGTGTGTAAACAGAAAAGGTAATTTGTGTTTTCTTATGTGTAGGTGAGACACTGAAGGCTTGCATGTGAAAAAGCATTCCCCATTGAGTAATCAGATGGCTGCTTGTTTGCAGCTTCCTAGAGAACAGATGCCCTGCATGCACGGCCTGTGAACACACAGGCTTATAGTAAGCTATGTGAGTATACAAAGGGTTGATAGTAAGCTGCTATATGGGATGCATTTATTTACCTTGCATATAGGATCCTGAATGACAAAGACTCCCCTTCATGAAGTTAAAGCTGGAAGGAGACTTGTCCTGAAGAGAGGAGCTTATATTTCCCACAAAGAATTACCAGTACTCACAGGTTCCAGTTCTCTTTCGGACTTTCTTACATTACAGATAGAAATCTTCATAGGACAAAAGTGAGACAATGCCTTGGAAGTCTGCTCAAGTATACTTGTAGGGACTGAAAACCAAAAAATCACTCTTTTTCAGAAAATTGCTTTGATGGACAAGGCGTGGTACAGTAGTTGGTAAGTTTATATAATGACCTATAGGAATGAGTGATGTTTATCTGTGACATACAGTTTCCTCACCCAGATCAATTCTCCCTCTTAAACACATAAGAGGGAGCCTTGTTTTAGAAAAAATAGCAGATCTGGCTTATTTTTCCCCTGTGGAAAAAGATGGCATTTTTCTTTGGAACAACACTCTTTCTCCCATTTTCTCTGAATGAGTGTGGTTTGCTGCTTTCTCTTCTTGACAATCTTTAATTTTCTCTCCCAGAGCCTGGCCATACTGCCAAGAGAGGGCAGCAACCAAACACAGAAACTGCACACCTGGCCCTATATTGGGTCACATGGGAATTTAATTTAAAGGATCATTAGCACAGAAACTCTGTGTCTTCCTGTAATTACTGCTCAATGCACTTAGCCTGCTGCCAATTCGTTCTCACTGCAAAAGCAACCTTCCGAATTGTTCTCTTCTCTTTGTGTTTTCTTTCAGATAAAAGAAATCAGCCCAAATTTCTGCTGAATCATTTGGAAATAAGTTCTGTGCCACAGCATGCTCAGACAAACACCAGGGGCTGCTCTGGGGATGCTGGGTAGAAGGCATAGATCCCACATGCGCATTTCTGTGTAATAGTACTGTTCAGTATCTTCATCAGTACTGTTTAATATCTTCATCAATGACAGTGGGATCGAGTGCACCCTCAGCAAGTTTGCCGAGTGGGGCAGTTGACATGCCTGAGGGACAGGATGCCATTCAGAGGGACCTGGACAAGCTTGAGAAGTGGGCCCATGTGAACCTCATGAGGTTCAACAAGGCCAAATGCAAGGTCCTGCACCTGGATTGGGGCAATCCCCAGTATCAATACCAGCTGGGGGATGACGGTATTGAGAGCAGCCCTGTGGAGGAGGACTGGTGGATGAAAAACTGGACATGAGCTGGCAACGTGTGCTTGCAGCCCAGAAAGAACGCAAAAGCAGCGTGGTCAGCAGGGTAAGGGAGGTGATTCTGCCTGTCTACTCTGCTCTGGTGAGACCCCACCTGGAGTACTGCATCCAGCTCCGGAGTCCTCAGCACAGGAAACACATGGATCTGTTGGAGTGGGTCCAGAGGAGGGCCACAAAAATTATCAGAGGGTTGGAACACCTCTCCTGTGAGGAAAGGCTGAGAGAGTTGGCATTGTTCAGCCTGGAGAAGAGAAAGCTCTGGGGAGACCTTATTGCAGCATTTCAATACTTAAAGGGGGCTTATCAGAAAGATGGGACAAACAGCAGGGGCTGTTGCAAGAGGACAAGGGGTAATGTTTTTAAATTAAAAGAGGGTAGATTTAGACTAGATATAAGGAAGACCTCTTTTACAATGAGGGTGATGAAACACTGGAACAGGTTGTTCAGAGAGGTGGTAGATGGCCCATCCTTGGAAACATTCAAGATCAGGTTAGACGGAGCTCTGAGCAACCTGATCTAGTTGAAGATGTCCCTGCTCATTGCAGGGGGGTTGGATTAGATGACCTTTAAAGGTCCCTTCCAACCCAAACTATTCTGTGATCTCCACAGCTTTACAGGGGACTAAAAGCGTGTAACAAACAAGTGTGACACTATGTTGTACCTTTATTTCCATGTGTAAGACATTCTCATTTTTCATGCCATCACCTTCCTACTTCAGGCTGCGTTGCTGGTAATACACTACTCTGCTCTTTAATGGCAGCAGTTTCTCTCATATCCATCATTCCTGTGAGATCCAGAGCCACCTCCTTCATGTATAAGCCTGCATGATCAGATCACCACATATCCTTAAAGGCATGTATATCCCAATATTTATTGATCTGATCCAGGCTGAACCTGATTCAGAAACAAAAGTAACCTGGTTGGTTTTAATATGGATGTTTATATTTCTATATTTACCCCAAATATATTTATATATTTACCCCAAAAAAGAGCTGCATTTTTGGGCTGTGCCTCCAGAGGCAGTTGGTTCTTCTGCCCATATTTTTGAGATTACAACGTTAAAACACAACGTTCTCAGTGGACTTTCAGTTAACAAGGAAAATGTTGTGACCCAATTAAAATGGTGATTGAGAGAGGGAGGCTTCACATGGATTTTGTCTTACTGCAGGACAAAAGTGCTGTTGCTCTCTGGAGCTCTGCTCTTCCTATGTCAAACACAGATGCCAGCTCTTTGCCTGGTTACTGGAAAACACCTGAAGCTCTACTGATAAAAAGAAACTAGCATTTAAGGGCAGAAAAAGAAGAAACCATCCCCAAGCACACTGTGCAGAGCCAGATGAAACAACAAAGTCGGTACCGAGCCCGCGATTGGGACGGTTTTCCGAGATGAATAACTCAATAACAACTAGCTTGTTATTAAGCAGGCATTCTTTAATACAACGCTGGGCAGCACTGGGGATTTGTCCACCACGAGTGCTCCAATGGGTTAGCAAAGCACCTCAGTTCATATACAGAAAAATCATACATATTCATCAGAATTCTAAAAAAGGCGGTCTTATGTGGATGAGTTCCCAGAATTCATTTGCATAGTCCAAGCGTGCACAGTAAAATTAGGGTTAGGGTCTTTTCACCCTCCGGTGGTCGTTCGTAGTCTTCCTCACACTGTCCGCTAATTGAACTTCGGGCTTCCTTTGTCCATACATGGTCATGGAATTAGCTTATCCATCCTTTGGCCTCGGAATGTTACAAAAGGGTCAGTTTGAACTAGTTCTTTGGCGCTTATCTTGACACAAACGTCTCGAGTCCCTGTTATCAATGATATACTCAGGAGGCATAATGAGCTACCTCAAGGCCCATTTGATCTTGTCAGGAAGGGAATTACACGTCTTGAAACATCCTATTATCAACTCTGCTCAGCAAATAACTAAAACTATGCGAGTAAAGCTTTTACGTATCACAGTAGGGTCTCAGCCAGGGACCTAACTAAAACTATGCGAGTAAAGCTTTTACGTATCACAGTAAGGTCTCAGCCAGGGACCGTCAGTGATTTAACCCTTCATTCACAGATGCGGCTGTAATGGTGGGAAAGCACGAAGTGCTGGATGACTCCTGCTGCCTGTGCTGTACTTAGACTTGAACGGATTAATCCTGGCTTAACCTCATGCATAAAAAAAGGAAAAGCTGTGGGTCAGACCGAGGCCTAGTTGTGGGAGACCTTGATGGGCTTCTCAGGGCACAAAGCCCACAGGGAAGGTGTTCAGCCCGCGTCAGACACGGATTGCCTCATGCCAGAAACCTGGCAAAGGGGAAACACCTGCGGTCCCACCGGTGACCACCAGCCCATTTCTCCTCAGCCGGGCAGCTGCACAGCAAACAGCATTTCAGAGGGAAGGCGGTTCAAGAGAGGGGAAAGACAGGGAACGGGCGTGGCAGGGTTACACCAGGCAGACACTGCTCTCTGACCCGTCCTGCCCTGTCTCCCCTGTGGGGTTCGCTCAGGCCCGCAAGCATTGTTAGCACCATTAACAGCCCCAGCTCCCAGTTCTGCCACCCGCTTTGCACGCAGGGACCCGTGCGACCCCTGAGCTTGGGTCTCACTGACTGCGGCTGGGGTGAGAGTTCAGCAGGTAAGAGGGCCGGCAGCCGTGCTGCAGAGGGCTTCTCTGCATGCCAGGAGGCTACCGGGGCTCTCCTTAGCCGCCCCCCAAAGACCAAGCCCAGACGAGTGCCACGCAAAGCTCCTCCGACCCGGCCCGGCCCCACTCGCCCGGGCCGGCCCGCCAGAACGGCAGGGGGCACCGTCGCCCGCGCTCCACCGCCAGCCCAGGGCCGCGTCCTTCCCCGCTGAACTTACCACGCAGCTCCCTCCTCCCCGAGCCGGGCAGGAGGAGGGATGCTATTGGCCCAGCCGGCCGCCGGCTCCGCCTTCCTCGCGATCACGCGGCCTCGCGTTCGGCTTCAGCAGGGCGCGGCCCCCTACTTCGCGGCCGGAAGTGGTGATCGGGGCGGTTGGGTGTGGGCTCCGCTGCTGGCCTGTGTGCGGCCCTCTCCCTCTTCGTCCCCCGCCCCTGTCCGCCTCCCGCCATGCACCCGCGGCGCCCCGAGGGCTTCGACGGCCTGGGCTACCGCGCGGGCGGCCGGGAGGAGTCGGGCCCCGGCGCCCGGCCCTTCGGCAGCGCCTCGGAGCTGGGCCACTGGGTGACCAGCCCGCCCGACATCCCCGGCAGCCGCAACCTGCACTGGGGGGAGAAGACGCCGCCGTATGGGGCGGGGACCCCCCTGGGGGGCGCCGGCCTCAACGAGGAGCCCAACCTCGGGGCGGGCGGCCCCGGCGCCGGTAAGGGAGGGCCCGGCCTGGCGGCGCAGCCGTCTTCTTGCCGTTCCACTTGTCCCTCGTTTGTCTCCGGCCACCGCCCTCCCCGGGCGCCGCCGCGGCGTCCGTTTAGCGGGTGACCCGCTGAGGCGGGCAAGGGCGAGCAGGCGGCGGCCATGGGCTGTGCCGCGGCCTGGCCATGCCCGTGCGAGAGCCTCCCAGGTTTCCTGGTGCTGACCTCCACCGTGCCCGGAGATGCGTTGCAGCTGCGGGCTGGCGATGCTGAAGCGCCAGGGAAAAAGTCCTTTAGAAGAAAGAGGACCTGTTGCACTCTAGCACCTGCCTGGCTATATAGCACCACATAGTTAACCGTAAATATGATTTGAGAATGCCAGAATGCACCCTGCAGCTTCTAGTTAAGTGGTGTGTGGTCAGCTCCCCATTGCCCATGTAGACAATATCCTACAGAAATACTCCATCTTCTGTAAGGGCAGGAAGTACCTTTAGGTCTTACAGTATGTTTTGTTATTTAGCCAGTGTTGATGTTTCAGACTTTGTGTCTTCTAGCTGCTTTACTGTTACATTGAAAAAGTACAAGGGGTACAGCATGAGCTGTTGAAATGAACCCCCCCTCCTTGCATGATAGTGAAAGAACCGTGGAACTGGTAGAATTTGAGGAAGCAACTGTGTTCAATTCTTTTCCACTAATCCTTGGGAAACTGAACAGAAACCCTCAGAAGTACAATATCATCTTATGTCTTTGTGAAATTGAGGTGAATTAAGCAAAACTTGCTAAATCGGGGCTATTGAACATTGTCTCCTTTAATTAAAAGGGTGTTCTGGTGCAGTTTATATACACCTAGGTATCAAAGTTTCATGAAAGACATTTATTTAAAGTTGAAATGTATTAATGGGTGAGTATGCTCTTTTTTATTCTGCAGTGCAGTGTTTTTGTTGAGGTCATATAGTGAGTACAACCCTTAGCTGGACTTTTCATCGATGCAAGCACTGCTTAAAGCACTACTTAAATATTCTTGGATTCTACCTTTTTTTTTTTTTTTTGACCTATCTACTCATGGTGGGTATGTTGATACTGCATTTTGGAGGACTGATAAGGAGTTGCTGTATTGCTGAGTCCAGCTTCTGCAAGTGAAGAGAGTCTTACCTCTGGAGTGGAGAACCCTCTTAGGAGGGCTGCCACTTCTGTGGGGAGCTGCACTGAAGTTACTAGCATTACCCATGCTTACAGCCAGCTTACACCCTCTAGACTGTAGTGCTGAACATTAATTTTCAGTTGCCTTTACAGTTCTGATGCTCTTCTTAAAATCTCTCCCGATAATTCCCAATGTGTAAACGTCTGTTTGGTAGCAGACAACAGAGAATTGAACCCATTACTCTTGCTGCAATTTTAACTGTTCTTTAGTAACTACAGTTTTGCAAAGGAGTGGAGATAAACAACTGACTTGAAAATTCATATCATGTTGATGTTCGTTACGTCATCAGTGGTGTTTTGTGTTACTTTTCCCAAAGTTTCTTTCTTTTAGTGTTTTTGTTTTTAAAATCAATTTCACCTCATATATCTAAATTTGTTTCAGAATTATTGTAAAATGTCATACATGCTAATTTTTTCAGTGGTTGGTTTGAGTGAGTTTTTTTTAGATACTAAAATATTCTCTTGTTTTACTGTTGACGTTGTAACTTTTTTTTTCCCCTGTATCTGTTTTAAGACAAGAATAATTTTAGTTATAAAAGTATGTAGAAATTCCAATGCAGTCCAAAGTGCAAATATTCCTGGGGGAATAATTTTTTTTATATCCTTTCTTGATGAGTTGCCATAAATGTTGTTGTTTAGTGCTTGTCATTTTCTGAAGAAAGTACAGTATAAAATTAGTTTTTTCAGATTGTCTGTGTGGCATTTTCTCCTGCTTTGTGATTATCACTGCTGTATAAACTGTTTTCATTTTTTTCAGAGCAGTTGAACAGATTTGCAGGCTTTGGTATTGGCCTTGCAAGGTAAGAGTTGTGTAATAATTTTCAGTGATAATGAAGTAGTAAAGCTGTAGTTGTTTTATGATCCCTGTGTGCACTTTTGTGTTGTGTTTTTATGCCAGTAGACTTACACAATAGAAATGCCTTTAGAAACCTACTACCTGAAATCCGTTTAAGTTTCTGTTTTCTTGAACTGAAGTGTTTCTCAAAATTATATAATCAGCAGTGAATATAAGAAACAGTGTTTTTGTACGGTATGCCTAGGATGTAGGTACTCTATCAGGGCAGTCTGAAAATAACACCAGAAAACTGTTTTTACATTTGCCAGTTCTATTAATATTTTTAGATAATGCATATCTTTTCCTAAGAAGGTGAAAATGTCTTAAAGTACATGATCGAAGTATCCTGGAATGGTAATGTTGATCTAGCCAAGTGGTCCGATAACCATTTTATTCTTTATTATGGTGACACTGATTATTGATGGTATTTTTGAGAAAGTGGTGGACTTTAACATGCGGAATAACATTTTCAGAGCTTAAATTGTCAAGTGTAAGGATCATGATAAGCTTAGGACTTTTTCTAGGATGCCTGCTCAATCACACTCACCTGATCAGGTTTTTCTTGGTCAACATACTGATGCAACTTGTGGAAGGATGGGGTTTTTTTGTCTTGAAAAAGTTAAGACTAAAAAAAGTTTTACTCCTTGTTGACCTGAATGTGAGACTTCTCAGAGAAATGTGCTTCTCTTTTCAGAACATGAGAGTACTTGTGTTACTTACCCAGTTAGACCAATGTGGGAAACTGTGAGTTGAGGTTCTTATAGTGTACTTCTACTTAAAGAGGAGGACCTTTTACTTGACCACCAGCCTGTCCTGCTCCTTACCCTGTTGTTATCACCCATGATGCCCATCAGAACCTGTTTTAACCAGTTTGACTCACTAAAACAGAAGACAAAGTCAATGAAGGAGCTGGATTATTTTTTGCTGTTTCAGTTAGGTTGATTTACCTGGGAGCTGACTAGCTGTGAAAGCCAGCAGACACCAGCTAACTGGACCAGAGAGGGAAGGGATAAAGAAGAAGGACTAGGAATGACCATTTTTGGCAAGTAATGAGTTGCTTAAATTGGATCATCCCATCTCATAAAACTGCCTCTCTCTCTTCTCCCACTGCTTCCCTTGCAGTGGCTCAGCTTGCTCATTCAGATCCCTTGATGACCCAGTTTGTTAAAATAGAGTTTGGGGGGGGGGGGGGTTGGAGGGAGAAGACCTAGCCCTCCCCCCCCAGGTGTAAAGAGTTGTTTGATTTCTTTCCAACCTTATCAAGGTGAATGAGCTCAGGAGAGTACCAGCAAAGGAGTGGAGCCATAGGGTAGGAACATGTTGATCTGCTTCAGTAGCAGAAAGATGTTAGCATGGCTCAGTTGTCCTTTTGAACCGTAGGCTTTGATTTAATCGAGCATGACAAAGTTTTCCACATCCTGAGCACCCTGGCCGCTAGGACTAAAATGAGCATGTGGTTTTGAGAAAGAGAGGTGATCCACATTGTATCATTGCTGAGAGCAATTCTCCCTGTTTCTGCCTTTGCATTTGTACCAGACCACTTGTCAGACATGCATAGTTCAAGTCAGAAATCTTGTAGAAAACACCCAAGAAAAGGTTAGGTTTTGTGAGGTTTGTTGAGTTGGCTACCAGGAGGGCTTAATAGATAGCAGCTAGAGTTACGGGGAAAGTTTCACCTCTTTTGGTAGTAGCAAACTACTAATCAGTTTAAAAGTTACGAAACTGCAGACTCAGTTTTCTGTGTCAATTAGTACTTGTTTATCCAGAGTAAAATCACCATAGGAGACCTACCCCAGATGATGCTGTAGATTGGTGGTCAAAGCTGTTACTTGGGTTGCTTAGACAAAGCCTGGAGGTTTTGCTTTCTAATCCATATCCCATGTTTGAACCACATACAGGTAAGTACTCTGATCACTCAGGCACTTTGAGATTAAATGAGAAGTTTCTCTGCATGGCTGTGACCAGAAATCCGACTTTAGAACTGAGAGAACTTTCCTATTAAGGTTTGATTGAAATACCATTTCTGGGGGCAGAAGGAGAGTTGGGTTTAGGCAGTAGCATTTTCTGTTAAAAAAAAAGTCAGCTGTTAGTACCAGTCCTCTGGCCCTGCTAAGGAGAGTCTTGATTAATAATGTGGTATGCGGAACTAAAACTGGAAACTAATACTTCCATAATTCTGGCTCTGGCCTGTTTTGTTCCCTCATATTTTGCGGAGGGAAAGTTTAAGAAGTTTTGTGCTTTGTTTTGCCTTAAAAATACATACATACTCTGGGCTTTTTCATAATGAATGTATGTGTCAGGTTTTTTGATACTTGTTCCTGTATAGTAGTGGTAGGCTATCAGACAGCCATCCAAAATGCCTCATTAATTTGTTAGATGATATATAGTTTTTCCAAATACTGATCTAATGTTGTTAGAGAAAAATAACAAGCCTTTTCTAATAAATTTACAATGGCTTCCCATGCTTTAAATACACTTTTCTTTTAAAGCCTATTTACAGAAAATGTGTTGGCACATCCTTGCATTGTTCTACGTCGTCAGTGTCAGGTATGTCTTTTGTTACTTCTTCCAGTCAGAGCTCCTATGTAATGTGATATTTCTGTGTTTTCGTACTCTGTAGAGTATAAGGAAGCTTTACAATGCTGCTACATTAACACTTTTTTGTAGCATACAGGGTCTCCATTCTGAAATTTAACTTATCTTGAACATTCTTACTCATTTTTGTTTGGGCGGTGGAAAAAGAATTACAGCAAGTAAGTGTTTCAGAGTCTGCAGAGGAACGTCCAGATCCCCACTTACAAGCAGGATGCTTTGTTTCCAATATTCTCTAGTTTATGCTTGCTTTATTGTTTACATTTTCAGCTTACAAATACTTAAAAGTTCTGTCTGTTTACCTAAATTTCAGTGAGAATTTATTCATATTTTGGTCACTTTAGCTGAACTTTACAAAGATAAAGTCCTTATTTTGGAAGTGCTTTTTCCTTTAGAGTTGTAACATCTGCAAGTGTTTTTATAAAACTGTCATTTATATTTCTAACAGGTTAACTATCATGCTCGGAATTATCATCTCACTCCCTTTACTATTGTCAATATTATGTACAGCATCAATAAGACACAGGTCAGTATTTGGTGTCAGGCTGTATCTGAGCAGTGAAGGTTACTATAGCACATATGTACATTGACATCTTTAACTCTTTACGTAGCTGGTGGTTAAAAACATGGCCGATGTAAGGGTGTGTTATTTTTATGGTTGCAGAAATGTTTCAAGATCATTGTAAATTTTTTTTAAAGTATAGTATTTAGTGGGGAAGATTTGCAGGTGTTAGAAAACAAAAGGTCCCTGAAACTAATTTTTTTCATTAGGATCCTAAAAAATAATTAATCTTTATGTGGCTAAAGAGATTATCCAAATGACTTCTTCCAAACATAGTATTGCATGAATTTCCAATTCTGCATGGAAATGGCAATCCTGAAACTCAGGTCAGAAGACAGTAAGAAAACACTTTCTGGATTTCTTAAGGATATGCTTTAACATCTCAAGCTCATTTTGTCCATAGAAAATGGTGTTAAGTTTATAGTACAGAGTATTAACAGTGTGAGATATGCCTCCAAAATTGTTGACAACTGTTAGAAATTATTGAAGAACAAAAGTTTCTTCAGAGTTGAAAAGTTAGTTGTCCCCTGAATTTGGTGATAGTTTAATGGTAGAATTGTAGCCCTGTGTGGTCTGAATTTGCTGAAATTTTATAAAAATCAGTAAGTTGAAAAGATTTTTATGTTGCATATTTCAAAATACAGGGTCCAAGAGCTCTCTGGAAAGGAATGGGCAGCACTTTCATTGTTCAGGGCATAACTCTCGGAACAGAAGGCATCATCAGTGAATTTACACCTTTGCCAAGGTATTGCATGTTTTTTTACTGATTTTAACAAATTGATCATCAGTTGTTGACTTATATTCAAAATGTTAGAAATGTAAGGCTGTTTGAAAAATTTTACTTGATTAGAACAGTCAGACATTCAATAGGTGTTTTCAGCACAGTGTTGTTGTCTTGGCAAAGACAACCTTGTAATTAATATTGAGAGACACTTTCTGGGAGCTTTGTACGTTTGGTATGCCTGCCTACTGGTCTGAGTATAGAAATAACGTAGCAAATTGGTCTTCAGTATAATTCCACTGTAATAAAAGAATTAATAAGGTTTTTTTTGTATTTTGTTTTGTACTGTGTGGTACTAGTAAATACCATGTCTAAAGTAAAAAGTCCTAGTTTCATTAATCTAAGTACAGGAAACTTACAGGGCTAATGAGCCAGCACTGACATCTTGCTGAACATTTTCACTGTCTTCGGTAGGTGAGAGAGCAGAATGGCCTGCATTAGTAAATGAGAAGACATGGTAAATAAAAGTCTATGTGGCTGTCAGATTTGTCTTCTGTCCTCCTTCACCAACAACGATATGTACGTTGTTCAGTATTCTCATAGTAAAGGGGTTACAACTAAAAATTAGTGACTTCATTTAAAGAGATATTCACCATTCTACTTCACTGATTAGTGAGAATTTTTTATTTTGATTTGTGACTCTGCCTACCTTTTATGCTGAACTACAACTTCAGGATTATAGTAAAACATTGTGATGTCTTCCTGCTTTGAAGTACAAGTCTGATAAAGAATTTTTGCCTGAAGACTTTTTATCAGTGTTTTGTTTTGTAATGGTCCAGTGCTAACAGTTAGGGCTGACAACTGTAATAATATAGTCAGTTTTGCTACAGACATTTTAAGAGTAAGTAGTTTATGTGAGAGAGTTTATTATATAAAGTAACTAAAACTTTTAGTGAAATGCAAGAAGACTGAGATAATCAAAAGTTAGGAAAAGGTACTTAACAGTGGCAGGGCACACATTGAAGCCAGTAAAATGATAAAGACCTGTCTTGGAAAATATATTAGGGAGGCAGGCAAGTAGTTGGGTTTAAGTCTGGTTAAGTTTGAATGAACCAGCGGGCTTGAGAATTGTGTTAGCTTTCAGAATGGGTGAGTGCCTGTTCTTAATGTGTGGACAGAGACCAGGTACTTCGGGGGCATGGAAACTGACCTGATTTTAAAGATAAAATGTAGGCAGGTTGAATCAAACTACTATTATGTTGTATACATGCATATTAATAAAAGTAAGTCTTTGCAGGTTCTGGCATTCATCAAAAGCATTAGCAAAAACATTTCATACTTAAATTGTGTGGAGTGTGTATTTAAGCTTTTTTGGTCAGCTCTGTCTTGTATGTAACTGAAATTCCTAAGCATACACTTTCCTCCGAGTGTGACTTGTTCTTGTTTTTAGATACTGCTGTTAGGGGATGCTTAAGTTCGTGAGATGTGATACAGTGTTTATATTTTCATAGTTCTGATTTCTGTCCAGTGTGAGCAAGGATCTTCTTGTGGGCCAATTGTTCAGTAGTTTGAAAAGTAAGCTGGTGCTGCTGCCAAAGGAAGCAATCCTTTCTGCTAGTACCTGCTCATTCCTTCCTCAGTGCTACCCTCATCCTTGTGCCAACGCTGTATGTGAACAGTCACGAAATGAACTGGATTGGGGAAGTGATACGGCTAAAATGGCTGTCTTCTACGTGTGCCACACCATGCGGTTTTCTACTGGATGCTCTCCCTTCCTTTTTAATGGTAGCATGCATGTTTGGGCTGTCACAGGGAGGTGAAGGTTATTGCTTATAGCAGCAGTGCCAGCAAATCTGATTTAAAAGGTTATTTAACTACATTATCAAGCTCCAAAGGACATAAGGAAGTGAGATGTCAATTCCAATTCTGTATCATAATACCATAAAAGAATCCCTTGTTTTAGGAGAGGGACCCAGAAATGGATGTTAACATTTTTGTGGCAAGTTAAATGCGGTTCTGTACTAGACAAACTCATTCCATAATTGTTCTTCCACTGCAGAACTAGTTATACCTAGTGGATTGACAGGTTATGCTTTCACACATTAGTTTGGCTGGTTTCATTTTCTACATCCTTTAAGTATTATGGCTCAGTGAATGTGATCTAAGTGTCTGAAATACATAATGGTAAATGATCTTCCGTTCCTCTTTAGTGACTGACCTATGTATTCAGGAAAGTGATAGCTACTAGTAACACACAATTCTTCAGAAAGAGTAAAAAGTTTCCTTTCTTGGATTAGAGTTTTTGTAACTACAGGCCATGGGTGGTGAGTGCAATTCCTGGACAAGAATTGAAGCGGAACACTTTATAGCTTGTTACTAAAAATGTGTAGTCTAGTGTGTCCAGCATTTCAGAGAGAAATGTATCTACCTCATAACTAGCGTATTAACCAAATGTATGATAAATACATTTGGTATTTGAATGTTATCTTGAGATAGGTGGGATTATATTTTCTGTCAAGTGGAGTGTAATTAACCTTTACTGTTCATATTTTGAAGTGTGCAACTAGAAAATACTACTTTAAGGGGATTTTTTAAAGTCACCTTTGTTAAACAGATGGGTTTTCTTTTGTTTTACCAGCATATGCTAAAGACTGCTCATAAGCCAAGAGACTTAAGTCTGTACAGAATTACTCTGCGGCTTCTATTGTATTTGATTTGGTCTTGTCTAACTGTGTCAGAATGTGATTTAGGTTTTCAGGAAAGAAACAACAACTGGGTAAACATAGCTTCAAAGAACAGAAAAAGTATAACCAAACCGAAACAGAATAAAAAAAATGTATGTTGATAGAGGAAGGCTACTGAGATTTTTAAATAATCCAATATTCCCTGAAAATGGCTTTAAGAGTTAGTACATAAGAATGCAAAATAAATGCAAAACAGTAAAGCCAGTAGCTGTGAGAGCTACAGACACCTCATTAATAATTGAAAGCTTTTTTGATAGAATATCTAACAGGCCCAAATAACATCTAAAAGTTAAGTGTGACTTATTAAATGTGTAGCTGATGTGTCTTTCCACTACGGGAAATCCTGCAACATAAACCGATAGTAGAACACCAGTATGAAAACTAGATCTTGACACCCATGGAAGAAATGCTTGAGAATAACATGTTCTTATCCATATTAGGGTATATACTTTTCTTTTTAGGGAGCTTTCACATAAATGGAACCTCAAGCAGATAGGTGGACACCTTCTACTCAAAGGGTAAGTATAGTATGTGTTATTACTCTGTCTTATATATATTTAGTAGTTTTATTAATGCCTAGATAATTAGTTTAATCTGCAGCTATAATTACTTGACAGGGTGCAAATAGTAATTTTCAAGTTTTGATTTTTGAACAATCTTGATTGCATACACCACTTTCACAGGTTATTTTGTCTTACCAGATGGCTGTGTCTGTATGGAACCTGACTAATTTAAAAGATTAGATTCTTTTAATAATTAAATTACGATACCTGAGAGACCTGTATCAGTCTGGTCACATGAAAACAGAATTTAACAGAACTTCAGACTGTAGTTTCTTAACTGGTTGATGTGCGTTTTAATAATTGAGTTATGGTTTGTAGTTTTCTCTCAGGTGTGACTTGGTAGATAACTTTACCAACTTTCAGGTGCATATTTAGCTAAAATTACAGTATTGTCATGACCTTAATTCGTATCTTGTTAATTTCTACAGTTTAACACATGTGATAGCGATGCCTTTTTATTCTGCGAGCCTGATTGAAACTGTACAGGTAACTTATATATATTTACAACATTTCAAAAGATCCTGTTCTTCTCTTTATACATTAGATTATGTGGAGAAGTAAGTCTTTGGCTCTGGGTTCAGGTTTATGTTGCAATAGTTGCATTTGTTTTGCCTGAGGCTGTATGACTTCTTAACTGAGACAAAAAGTATTTACTATGAGTATATTAGTTGTACTATCTTAAGTCTAAATCTAGAATTAGAAAAGACATTTACTATAGATAGTTGGAATATATTGTATATGAAATAAGGACAAGTTACAGCTATATGTTTTAGCAGATAAACCATGAAGAAGTTTTTCTCATGTAAAGGTTTTAAAAGGCTTGCTAGGCAAGTTGTTGCAGTGACCCATTCCCCTATAACAGCTATAAAGCTTTTCCAGTAGTTCAGCTTTCTTTTTCTAAAATACTGAACTCTGCTGTTTCAGGACTGCTTTCATTTAGTCAACTTCTTGCTTTTAAATTTTCATCTAGTTCTTCCTTAGTTATGAAAATAAATATCTGGACCTGTCACTTAGGATACACTTTAACTTGTTCTGTAACTGTACAAAGTAACCCATAGCACTGTATTGCAGATTGTCTTACAGTGAATTGTTGCATCGCTTTCTGGAGAAAGAGACAGGGTTTAGCTATGCAGAAGTGGTTCAGTGTAATTCTTCCAGCTATCTCTATATAATTAGTTGCTCTTAATTAACATGACAGTATCTTTGTGCAGTTAATGGAACTCTTACTGTAAAGTGGGCTCTCAGGTGGAGGGTGGTACAGGATAGTCACTCTCATGCCATTCAGTCATCAAAATGATAATTTTCATTCATAGCATAGACAAATTGTAAATACTGTCAAAACTGATTTAAATCCAGCTGTTTAAACCGACGGTTCAACTTCTGGTGTACATCTACAAAATGGTGATTTTTCTGTGGAGAAGAGGCAAACCAGACCATCTTCTATAGTTTCAGCATGTACTTTAGAGGCAGGTACTCTTAAGGGACAGGATTCTGCTCTGTGCAGAGGATCCAAACTTAAAGGAGCCAGAAGGTACTAGGAAGGCTGTTCTATCTGAACTGGCCACATTACGGACTAACAGGACAGGTGAGATTAAACATCTGTGTATGGGGGCATGTAGATAGGCTCACAACCACAAACTCACATTCTCTAAAGTTACTCTATTTAAGAAACCCTCTTCCTCTCTCCTGTTGAATTATTTTGAAAATAACGTTTCATAAATCCTGCCTGAGTGCATCTCTGAGTTTGTGGAAGCCTTGGGAAGATTTAACAGCTCTCATACTGGGAAGCTGACATAGGAAATTCTTTTATGTCCTGGGGAACAGCTTTAATCCTGGAACTAGAAACAGTGGTAGAACACTGTTCATGTTTCTTGAGTTCATAGCAGGCCACAGAATGGAATGTTGTATTCAGGTATCTTACTGCTTGTAGTTTTGTCTGAAAGGATGTTATCTGTGTTGTTGGACATGGGAACATATTTACCAATAAATGATAAAAAAACAACATGATTTAGAGCCTGTCTTCTGTTTGCAAAATAAGTAATAGTTTCTTTGCTAGAAAGCAGCTTAATAGAAAAACAATCAAAAAGCCAAAACAGCATTTCCCCCAGCCCTTTAGATAGGTCATCATCTCTGTAAAGCATTACTATGAAAAGAATTCCACTGAGATCTGAGGGTTTTAGGCTTAGCTGTGTGGAAGCATTTTACTGAGTAGGTGTATATATGCCGTATGAAATTTATTCTCCAGTTCCTGGAAGCATCATAATGACTTTGCTTGTTAGAAAAACAACAGAGGTAATGATAACATCTGTGAAGATTTTATTTATGCTGTATTAATTAGTGCTGGGAGGCAACTTGGCTTATCAGGTTTACGTTATATTCCTGTGCTGCAAGAGGACAATGACCAATAACAAACTATAAAAGTTAAAGACTGGGATTTGTTACGAACAGGTTTATATTAACTTTGACTGTCTTAATTCTGATAAACCATACTGTGCAACAGTATTAGTTTGACACACTTCTCCAAGTAAATATATGTAATCAAAATAACCGTAAATGGTAGAAGTTCGTAGCTGTCACATTATTGTTTCTGTCTTTAACATTTCAAACCACATGGTGGCGTGTTTGACAAAAGCACAGTTTTGAAGTGCAGTGACTATAAGGTTATGGGGGAGAAGAGGATTCAGTAGAGGTTATGATGCTTAAATTGTACTTCAAGTCTGGAACAACTTTATATTCTCAAGTGTATGAACAAGTTTCTCTTCTGCGCAGACTGACCATGAAGGCTTTGCAGGCTGTTAGTCCTTCCCCAGAGTACTGAGGAATGTTCAGGTGGTTTATCCTGGCGTGAGGTCAGGACACAGCCAGCATGGACTCAAAGACTTGGGCATTGAGGAGAACTCCCAAATCCTGAATTTTGGGTGTAGTAGAGATGGTAGAAGACTGAGTTTTTATAAGCATTAGAAGGGGAAACAATGTCTTTAGCTTAATTGTACAGTCATAGGTGGAGTATAACAGACTAAATAATTGCTAAGTGAATTCTTTATTTTCACTACATGAACAAAATAATTAGCTCTTTTCTAAGAGGCAACATGGGTAAAGAGTGCTATTTTAGAGGAAACTAATGTAACGGAAACGTTCAGAGCTGCACCTGATCAAACTAAAAATGATCTTTCAGCTTAACTTTAGTTTTATGGAAGTCTTTATTATGCACATTCAAGTTCAGAGACTAGAGTTATAGTCCTTAAAGAAAAGGACTTTTAAATTAGATAAATACTTCCTGGCATTTTGGTCCAGAAGTAGGCATTTTCAGTACATGAGTGTTTTGCAGACTGATACTTTCAGCAATAGGCTTGAAGCTGAATTTCTTTGGTAGTAACACAAATAACTGGAATGTGCATTAAATAAAGGCTCTTTAAGATGGCTTCGTTTTTTAAAAGCAAGTTTACTTGAATGCTACTAAGAGTGTTAGAGCAAAGTTTATATTAATATAGCTGTATAGATACAATAGCATGCAAACATTTAACTCTTAAAAAGTTCAGCAGTGATACAGTGTCAAAGTGGATGTCAGCATGGTTATGAAATGGGCAGCACAGGTTGTAACTATTCCTTTGTGCTTGTAGAGCGAAATAATTCGAGATAATCCTGGCATCCTGGACTGTGTGAAAGAAGGAATCGGCAGAGTTGTAGGCATGGGAGTACCCCATAGCAAGCGTCTCCTTCCTCTGATGGTCTTGGCTTTTCCAACTGCTGTACATGGAGTTCTTCACTATGTCATCAGTTCTATCGTCCAGAAGCTTGTTTTGTTTGTTCTGAAAAGGGATAATTCCCACAATCTTCCAACTGAGAGCTCCGCTTCTGTGCAGAGCATGCTGGATGCGTATTTTCCAGAACTTATTGCTAGCTTTGCTGCTAGTCTTTGTGCTGATGTCATGCTTTACCCACTGGAGACAGTTTTACACCGCCTTCATATTCAAGGGACACGCACAATAATTGACAATACAGACCTTGGCTATGAAGTGCTTCCAATCAATACTCAGTATGAGGGAATGAGAGACTGCATAAATACTATAAAACGGGAAGAAGGAATGCTAGGTTTTTATAAAGGATTTGGAGCTGTTATAGTACAGTATACCTTGCATGTGGCAGTTTTACAGCTTACCAAAATTATTTACTCAACACTGCTTCAAAATGTTTCTTAATCTGTTCAGGCGTGGATTTAGCACAGTGGACATGATCGACGTACTAACCTAATGATTGTTTAAAATGGCTTAGAAAGTGAAGCACTGTAAAATAACTTGTTTTAAAAATGGGGATATAGATTCCTAAGTGTAATTTAAAAAGTACTGTTTAAATCTAAAATTACAGACACAAATAGAATATATAATGTGCAGTCACACACAAGGGAATCGAATTTCAAATGTGGTTGGAGTGAGGATTTACCTTTCTTCTTACCAGTTAACTGACTTAAGGAATGCATATGAATTCTTAATATCTGCTTTAATAACATCACATCTGATATTTAATTCGGACTGCTAGCCAGTTCAAAGGAATTTATTTTCATAAGTTGTAAGAACTTGCAAGTGGGAGACTAATGGGTTTACTGGTCTTTTAAAAATGTTTTCAACTTCACTGTTAATGGAGCTGTGAGCAAAATAGAAACTGTAAAAGTAACTTAAGTAGACATAGATGTCATAATATACAGGTACATAGAAGACTTCTTACTTTGCTGCAGTGTGGCAGAAGATGACGAAGAGGAATCTTTTGCTTTGTAAGAAATAACAAAAATTTGGGTTTGGGCAAAGTTGCACAGAATGCAAATTTGGCTGTCTTGCAGTTTGTTTGCAAGGCTTACAGTAACTAAAGTGTGTGAATAAAGCTACTTAGAAACTGATGTGTGCATGTGTAAGTGCCATTTTTAGCCGGCTTTCCACTCATAACTTCAGGGTTTAGTTTTACTCTGCTACTTCATATAAGAGTAGAATAGTCTTACAAATGTATGTAGTATCAGTGTTCAAAGTGTATAGAAAGCAGAAATTGGCTATTTCTAGAGTTTCTCTTTTGTTAGATCAGAGAGGTATGTACACAATAATCTACTTACTATTTAGCACTGATGTCTGGTCATTTAAAGTCTCTGCTGGATTAGATACTTCGTGGAGCAGAATTAAGTCTGTTTATGTGCAGGCGAACTACTGAAATGTACCATTTTTGCCCTCTTCCCCTAGTAAATCGAGACTTTCAGTCTGAAAATGGCTTCTGACCATTCTAAGTAACTTAGTCCTTCTTGGGTTCATCAGTAAATATGAAAGTTGGGGAGGAATGATTTTTAGCAAATAAAACAAGCATGTGGAGAGTTGCTTTTAAATTAAATGAGAGGCTGCTGCCTTTTTCACACTTTCATGTGGCAAGTCTATCTTTGTGAATACTGTAAATTTATGTGTATTTTAATGATTAATCATTGTATAGTAGTTAGCACTTATGGAAGGTAGTCATGGCAAAATAATGAAAAGGTGTTGCTGTTCATAAGTTGTGACTTTAAATCATTTGCAGGTCTACTTTGCTATTATTAATTTAACTTCGATGTATTTTAAATGCATAAGTGTTGAAAGTATAGCAAACTTAGGAACTGGTTTTATTTTGAAATATTGTTAATTGCAAATTTAGTGTATAGAATGGAAGCAATGAAATAAAATGAGAATTTGCTGTAAATATTTTGAAGTAATTCACTGAAGAGGCAAGTAAAGGAATCCTGATTTGTGTGTTATATTTTACTGTCTAGACTTCAGAGTGGCTTTTTCAAGTTCCTCAACTTCCCTAAGTGTAAGTTGAATGTAAGTTAATGTTGAATTAAACTACATGCAAGAACTTGGGTAAAATATTCAATTCCTGGTTTGTATTTTTAAAGTTTTTATGAGTATGAAGAGAGCCATATCAGAGACTCATCCAGATTGGAAAGGATCTTGGCAGGTCATCTAGCCCAAATTCTTGCTCTAAGCAAGGACTACATTGACTTCAGACCAGATTGTAAAGGCCCTTGTCCATTCAAGTTTTTAATTCCAACTTCTAACACATAAAACCAGCCTTTTCAAAGGTGTTAAATTCAGCTGAAGCCAACTATTCCATCACAGTTGCCTTGAAGTAACTAAGTGCATGTTGGAGACCAAAACTTGCAGATATATCAGTGAAATTGGGCAATAATGTTTTTCTAGGAATAAAATTTTAGGGAAGGCATTTTGTCATACAACATGGAGGACGTGCCTTTATATATTCTGCAAGAGGGAAGATAGTGAGTTCTCGGAACAGCACTAGATATTGTGCTAGAATATTAACTTGTGTCAAACACTCCTGCTTCCATTGCTGAGAGTTTTACAGTTCTAGTCTATGCCAGAGTCTCAGATCTCTAACTTTAAGAGGATGAGAAAGAATGGTGTCAACTTACAGCAGCTGTTCTGCGGTGGAAAAGCCATTTGCTTTGGGCTATTCTTTTTTGGTCCTCTTCCCATCAGTTAGAACGAACGTGTTTTGATTCCCCATGTATACTTGCTTTATCTTCCAAAAGAAGTAATACTCTGCTGTGTCCAGAGTTGCTATTTTTGCCCATGCAAAAATGTAAAGGAACCTTTTTAATCATAAGTTTACTGTTAATGTATTTCTGTTTTTCATTTGGATCTTAAATCTAGGTACTCAATTTTTAGTTCAAAGGAGTGATCAATAGGTGGCTTTAGCAGGGTCTATCACTGAAAACTACAAAATACTGAATTGCTGTAGAAAGTACGTTTTTAATTTTCTGGAATACGAAAAATTCTTACGTACTTTGTTCTTCCTGTTACAAACTTAATTACTTTTTTGTACATTGTTTTTCTGACTTTTTTCATTTTTAAAGAAGAGAGGTGATTTTGTGAAGATAAATGTTACTGAAGAAAGACAGAGGCAGTGTAATGTTCCCACCCAGTGAAGAATTACTTGGCTCTTAAAAGGCAAGCCTTGATGTGTGATAACTGACAATAGACCAGGCAGGAAACTTTGAAATACGAGGTCTGCTGGAAACCATTGCAATTATCTGCCTGTGTTGTTTCACAGACTGCCTTACAGGTCAGATTTGACTTCTGGTTGTGTTAGAACAGAGCTTTTAGATCTAGTGTTGGTGCAAGTAATGCATTGTTCAGCAAGGTTCTAGCTACATTCATTCCTTTTAGCCTATATACTTCGGGGCACACATGAGTTGATCTAGCTCTGGGTCCTGTCTCTAATACTTGAGATGTGCAGTGTGTTTTACAGATTTATGCAGAATTCATAAGACTCCATATGAAATTATATATATTTCTTACCTCTTCTGAATTCAGCAGCAAGTTCAAAGCAAGTATGTAAGCTAATGTACTACTTGCTGCTTGTTCCATCTGAGATGGTCATTCAGCTGGATACATGCCTTCAGCTACGAAGATAGTCAATGCACATGATGTAAATGAGGCCTGTCTCTGCATTAATAAACAAGTTCTTGCTGTGCTCTAAGGTATTTGTTGGTGTAATTCAGGGCTACCGATGGTCACTTTCAAACTATTTACCCTTTCAATGATATCCGAGGAGAAGAGATCATACACTATTTTTTTTTGACTAAATGGTTGTTGCTAAAAGATTTGAGAGCAGCATGTAACGGCAGCATTCCCTTGCCTGTATGAGAAGAGAGGTGGTAGCAAAACGTGAACAAACCATTTGTCTAGTTCTGTTTTAGATGATGTAATATATGTCTCCAGCAGGGGCAGAAGAAGGCAAGATCTTTATTTAAAGAACTGATGGCATCGGTGTTTTAAAAGCAAATCTGATTCTATGGAGTTGGATAAAACTGTATTTTCAGATTTTTTTTGATGGAATAAAGATAATTTGCTCTTTATCTTCAGCATTCCAGCTGCTCCACAGACAGTTTGGCAAATTGTGAACAAAATTTGAGGATGAGAAAGAAGCAAAGTTGAAAATGGAATGTAGAAATTGCCAAAAAATGCAGATAAACAGAAGTCAACGACTAATGTTCTCAGTTGCAACAAATTGATAAAATAAAGTAGAAATGTCCAAATGTTAGTATTTATGGAAGGTTTTGTTTGGAAATCTATCTCTGTCTTTATCTTTCAAAACGTGTTTTTAAAAATAAGTTCAAATCATAAAAGGTTTTAAGCCCAGCATACCTTTTTTCCCCCCCCCCCCCCCGATACTTGGAAACTAACTCAACTAAAAAGCCAGTTATTCTTTCAGCTTTTTAAACAGGGAAAAAAAAAGCCATCCACATCTTCCCTTCAAACCAAGGCATCCTTTCAATGGATGTAAATGCCATCATACATCAGTCTAATACTGCAGTTACAGCTTATTTTTTATTATTATTCAAACTGCTACTGAGTTGGCTGCAGTACACATTGCCTGTGGCAGCTTGATTGTGGTGAGATACTGTATCACTCTTCTCTTGTTTTCAAAGTGTAGGGACAGAATGTGACTTGCAGCCATCAAAGTAATAAAATCAGAAGAGATGATTTAGCTGTTACCTGAAATTCTGAGTCTTGCTCGTATTTCAGAGCCTTAAGCTTGGCACTAAGGCAAGTCCAGAATAAAAGGACTTGTTGGACAGAACTTGACTCAATTTTGCGTAGGCGATTCATGTCTTTGCCCAAACTGAATTTCTAGAGGGAACAGGTTTATAAATTGGTGTTCGTTATTCTTGGTTTTAGGGTACCTCCAGAAAAGAAAAACAGTAGATTTGCTTTTACGGCATCAGTGAATGTAACTCACTGAAGTTTTTGATCCCTGAAACGGAATCCTGAATTTATGTATGTAATATCTGCGCCTTCTAGCACGTTGTGTAGAAGCACCAATATGCACCAGTTGCCTTGATTCCCAGTTCTAGCTGGTATCAGCTCTATTCAGTATCATTCAAAATGGGTGTGACAGCTTTGATGTCCGTACAGACCACTGATGCGTTTTATCATCTCTACAGCTACAGGTATCAGTCTAAACCTGTTGAAAAACACAAGCACAGGCAGGATTTTCAGACACTCTTACCTATGGCCTCACTTCATGTATGCAAAATGAGGCAGAAGAAAAAAAACAAGCAAAGGCAATGGGAAAGAGGGTTCTTGAAACTAAGTATGTGCTTACCAATGTGAGCACCTTGACAAGGAGGTACATGTCACTTTAACAGCTATTTGAGCACAGTGGAGGGAAGGAGACAACTTCTCATGTAGCTTGAAATACGTGTTTCAAGAGCTTAAAAATGCCTACAGAGTTTTCTTTCAAGGATAGTGGTTTTTTTTTCTTTCCGTTGCAAGCAAAAAAAACTGGCAAAAAGGCTGCTGTGATGCAGGTAACTGTTCCATAACCATTCTGACATGCTTTGAAATGTACTAAATTATATTCAGTTTGGCTAATAAATTTTTTTTAATAAAAAGCAGCTACTCATCGCTTTTTTAAATCCTGCCTTTACCAAGAAAATTAATGTGTCATGTCCTCTTTGGCCATTTAACTTCATTGACTTGCCAACATAATGTATCCTGTAGAAATTCACTTTTGTGTTTTTCCCTCTAATACTTTTGTGTCTGATAAGTGCTCTCTAATAACGGAGTTTCCTCAGCATAACACCCTTCAATCTTCATAAATAGATTGTTATTGAAAAATGGTTCCAATTACTCCATAAAAGGGAAAATAATTGTGTATTTAAATAAGGTTTCAACATTGTTCTCAATGGAAATGCTGAACAGACATTTTAGGTCACAAAGGAAACATACTGCTGACATGTAACAAGTTAAAATTTTTGAACTTCCTAAAATGATCTGTGTGAACTTGTTCTATTAATAAGTACAGTATGAGGAAAACCTTACAGAGTACAACATAAAAAGTTGGAATCATACTTAGGGGCTAATGGGGGAGCTCTGTATCTGACTAGATTTGAAATCCATAGCCCAGCTCAAGTGCATCTCCAATGCACGCAGCGTGGGCAGCAAACAGGAGGAGCTGGAAGCCGTTGTGCAACAGGACAGCTATGACGTAGTCGCCATCACAGAAATGCAGTGGGACGATTCACATGACTGGAGTGCTGCGATGGATGGCTATAAGCTCTTCAGAAAGGATAGGCAAGGAAGGAGAGGCGGTGGGGTGGCTCTGTATGTTAGGGAGTGTTTTGATTGTATAGAGCTCAATGATTGTGACGACAAGGTTGAGTGCTTATGGGTAAGGGTGAGCGGGAAGGCAAACAAGGTGGATATCCTGCTGGGTGTCTGTTATAGACCACCCAACCAGGACGAAGAAACCGATGAAGCGTTCTACAAGCAACTGGCAGAAGTCTCACAGTCGCAAGCCCTTGTTCTTGTGGGGGACTCCAACTTACCGGACGTCTGCTGGAAGTATAACACAGCAGAGAGGAAACAGTCCAGGAGGTTCCTGGAGTGTGTGGAAGATAACTTCCTGATGCAGTTGGTAAGCGAGTCTGATGGGTGAGGTGCCCCGCTTGACCTGCTGTTTACAAACAGAGAGGGTCTGGTGGGAGAAGTGATGGTCGGAGGCCGTCTTGGGCTTAGCGACCATGAAATGATAAAGAGTTCTCAATTCTTGGCCAAGTAAGGAGGGGGGTCAGCAAAACTGCTACCATGGACTTCCAGAGGGCAGACTTTGGCCTGTTCAGGACACTGGTCGAGAGGGTCCCTTGGGAGACGGTCCTGAAGGGCATTGATGGTCCGAGCCTGGACCTTCTTCAAGAAGGAAATCTTAAAGGCGCAGGAGCAGGCAGTCCCCATGTGCCGTAAGAAGAGCTGGCAGGGAAGACGACCGGCCTGGCTGAACAAGGAGCTTTTGCTGGGACTAAGGAAAAAAAGGAGAGTTTATGACCTTTGGAAGAAGGGGCAGGCAACTGAAGAAGAGTACAAGAATCTCGTTAGGTCATGCAGAGAGGGAGTTAGAAAGGCAAAAGCCCAGCTAGAGCTCAATCTGGCCGTGATTGTAAGGGATAACAAAAAATGTTTCTATAAATACATTAACAATAAAAAGAGAGCCAAGGAGAATCTCCGTCCTTTACTGGATGCAGGGGGGAACATTGTTACCAAGGATGAGGAAAATGCCTTCTTTGCCTCAGTCTTTAATAGCCAAATCACGTATCCTCAGGGTATTCAGCTCCCTGAGCTGGAAGACAGGGTTGGAGAGCAAAATAAACTCCCCATGATCCAGGAGGAAGCAGTTAACAACCTGCTGTGCCACCTGGACACTCACAAGTCTATGGGGCCTGATGGCATCCACCCAAGGGTGCTGAGGGAGCTGGTGGAGGAGCTTGCCAAGCTGCTCTCCGTCATTTATCAACAGTCCTGGTTAACAGGGCAGGTCCCAGATGACTGGAGGCTTGCCAAGGTGAGGCCCACCTACAAGAAGGGCCGGAAGGAGGATCCGGGGAACTACAGGCCTGTCAGCCTGACCTCAGTGTCGGGGAAGATTATGGAGAGGTTCATCTTGAGGGCACTCACAGGGCACATGCAGGACAACCAAGGGATCAGGCCCAGCCAGCACGGGTTCATGAAGGGCAGGTCCTGCTTGACCAACCTGATCTCCTTCTATGACCAGGTGACCCGCCTAGTGGGTGAGGGAAAGGCTGTGGATGTTGTCTACCTGGAGTTCAGTAAAGCCTTTGACACTGTCTCCCATAGTATTCTCCTGGAGAAGCTGGCGACTTGTGGCTTAGACATGTGCACTCTTCGCTGGATAAAAAGCTGGCTGGATGGCCGAGCCCAGAGAGTTGTGGTGATCGGAACGAAATCCAGCTGGTGGCCGGTCACAAGCGGAGTCCCCAAGGGCTCAGTTTTGGGACCGGTCTTGTTAAAATATTTTTATCGATGATCTGGATGAAGGGATTGAGTGCACCCTCAGCAAGTTTGCAGACAACACCAAGTTGGGCAGGAGTGTTGATCTGCTCGAGGGTAGGAAGGCTCTGCAGAGGGATCTGGACAGGCTGGATCCATGGGCTGAGGCCAATTGGATGAGTTTCAACAAGGCCAAGTGCCGGGTCCTGCACTTGGGTCACAACAACCCCACTCAACGCTACAGGCTTGAGTAAGAGACAGTTGGAGACAGTTCTCCACGAACTTCTCCAATGTGGGTCCTTCCCATGGGCTGCAGTTCTTCACAAACTGCTCCAGCATGGGTCCTTTCCATGGGTGCAGTCCTTCAGGAACAGACTGCTCCAGCATGGGTCCCCCGCGGGGTCACAAGTCCTGCCAACAAACCTGCTCCAGCATGGGCTCCTCTCTCCATGGGTCCTCAGGTCCTGCCAGGAGCCTGCTCCATTGGTGGCTTCCCACAGGATCACAGCCTCCTTCGGGCATCCACCTCCTCCAGCGTGGGGTCCTCCACAGGCTGCAGGTGGATATCTGCTCCACCGTTAACCTCCATGGGCTACAGAGGGACAGCCTGCCTCACCATGGTCTTCACCACAGGCTGCAGGGGAACCTCTGCTCTGGCACCTGGAGCCTCTCCTCCCCTTCCTTCTTCACTGACCTTGGTGTCTGCAGAGTTGTTTCTCTCACATATTCTCACTCCTCTCTTCTCCGGCTGCCATTTCCCAGTTTTTTTCCCCCCTTCTTAAATATGTTATCACAGAGGCTCTACCACTGTTGCTGATTAGCTCGGCCTTAGCCAGTGGCAGGTCCATCTTGGAGCCGGCTGGCATTGGCTCTATCAGACATAGGGGAAGTTTCTAGCAGCTTCTCACAGAAGCCACCCCTGTAGCCCCCCCGCTACCAAAACACTGCCACGCAAACCCAATACATTATTCTATATGTCTGGACAAGCCATTGTGAAACAAATGAAACTAGTAACTCCTGCATTCTTCTGACCCCTCTCTCCTTCCAGCCCAGTACAAGCATTAATCTTTTCCTTGTATGTTGCTTCCCAAATATGTAAGGAAGACCATGAGTCTATACCTATATTCAGGTGGGTTCTTCCTACTTTTCCTGAAAAACAGCTCTAACACTGTGCTTAGCACAACTACGTGCTTCTGTCTTCTTGGCACAGGAATAGGAAATGTGGCTGTCTATTATACTGACATTATACAATGTCTTTTCTCTGTGTGAGGGCATTATTTAATCACTGCTACAGAGGGAACCTGCCTTCTAGCTTTCTGCATTGCAACCCATCAACTAGCAATGTCTGAGAAACCTATGCTGACCCGGCAATTTCCTCCAGAGATTGTGAGGGATTAGGCTTTGTTGTTTAAGTGATTCATAAAATTTGCAAAAGCCAAGACCACTAACTGTATTATTTACTATGTTTTTTTATTAATTTGTCCAGAATAGACATCATCCTTACTGATCTGTAGGTTCCTGGATTTCCCTTAAAGGATTCTTGAAAACAGTGTTAGTGTGACATTTGCCACTTTCTAATCTTCAAGTACCGAAGAATTTTTTGAGTGGTGAGATACTTAAGCCACTTAATTCTACTATTTCATTGCCTGAGTTTCTTTAAAGCTCTTGGGGTTAACTGGGGCAGTTGTTGCTGTTCATTTTATTTGCTTGTTCCATAAGCTCTTCTATTGTTGCCTCAGTTTGAGATAGCACATCTGACACATGCCCCCATAGAGAAGAGTTTCTTTCTGAAAGTGCTGCAAGATCTTCCACTGTGAACACATACACAGAAAACTTACCTGTCTTTTGATAAGGCCATGTTTTCTGCTACGCCTTTCACATCCTGACAATCTGTTGGTGCTATATGTTCTCTAACCGGCTTCCTATTCCAGGTGTTTTGGGTAAGGGCTGATTATTGGTTTCTTATGCCCCCTGTGAGATATTTCTCTAGCTCTCTACCCCACCTTTCTGTGTTTTTTACATTTCTTCTGCCTCTGTTTATGATGCCATCTATTCTTCTTCGGAATGGAACTAGAGTTTTTCAAATGGTGTTTTTTAACAATTTCCTTTACCTTTACTGTGCCATTTGGTCACATTATCTTCTTTTTTTCTTTCATCGAGTTTTTCTTGCTTTGCAGCATGTTTTTTTCCATGCTTCTTTCCTGGGGACACGCAGTCATTGATCATGTTTAAAAATGATCTCTCGACATCTTGCTCAGAGGTGATGTTGGCCTATAAATTGGGGGTGGCTGTGTTAATCTGTTACTTTTCTATTTTCTGCCATGTAGCTTTCCTGGTGTCCCTTAGAACATTGACATCAGTGTAGTAAGTATCCTGGAGGGCCAGTTAGTAACGTATAACTCAGTGCTCTGCTGAGGCCAAGAACTTCAGCCCATTGGGTTTCCACATTACTCATTGGCATAACAAGGCGTCTAATCCCACTTGATCTGCTTGTCCTTTACCCACAGCACTACACTTGCATTTTCAGTCTTTGTGCACACTTTATATCCCTGGTCTCACAATGCCCCATCTACCATCTTTGTTTCCAGTATGATAATTATGCTGATGTCCTCATTACAAATTTGATATTCCAGGCCCCCCACCTTATGTCTTAGAATTCTGGCACTCGTGTGGAACCTGATATACTCTGATCCTTCATTTTCTTATCTGTGCCTTGTTTAGATAGCTGTTACATGGGGAGCAGAATCCCTGTGGCAGCACTCGTGCGTGCCTTCTGCCCAAATGGATTCTCTTCTACATCTTCCTGACTCTTCATTTCAAGAAGTCATATCAACTGTCATCTCTTTCAAATGAAAAAGCGTACAAGAATTTCTCTGTGTGCCCATGAATATGTTTATTGGTTGGAAAAATAATAGCAGTGTGAGATGAAGGACTTAAATGAACAGGAAAGTTTCCATGGAGTAAGCGAAGGACTGGGTCTTTCTTTCATGAAGGTCAAATAATTAAAAGCCTGGAGACATGAAACGGTGGCTGTGAGGAACAGTGGGATCTCCTGCTCTAGTTCTCACCATGCACTGGAGAGGTGCAGATTTAAGAACAACATTTGGCAGAGAGCAGTAATCAAACTGTACCTGTATTCTCCTCAGTGAAATTTGCATTTTCTGCACTATGTATGTACAATGGCGTATTCTTATTGCACCTATACATGCCAGTTCTGTAGTTACTTTGTAGTCCTGCAGCAATCCATGAACGTACAAATGAAGGTGATGAGATTGAAGAACAGAATATCCATGAAAGAATCTGTCAAAATGTCGAGATGGGTCCCTGTAGACACCAATATATAACTTTTCTTTAGAGTTTTGTAACACCTAACAACAAATAGAATCACAATAGTAATAAATAAGAAAGAAAGAGATGCTCACATCTCTGAATTTTACACAGAATTTCTGGCCCATACACTGGCAAAGCGTACTGCTTGCAAGAACTGCTCAGTCAAAACACGTAGAAATGACTTGCAAGAGCAGTTTTTGAAAGAAAACCCACCAATAACTACTAGAAATTCTGCAAGTTTGATTCATTTTTTAACTGTACATTAAAAAAAAAATCTTTCTAATTTATCAGAGTGGTTCTATCTGGTTCTATTTGACTTGGACAACATAGTCCAAGATTTCTAGGAAAAAACTTTTATGAGATAATTATTTTCTAACTTGGAAAAGCAAATAACTCAGTAGTGTGTTAAACTATAGTCAAATTATTTTAATGTTCCTACATAAGCTGATGAAAAAATTAATATGGCAAACAGTTAATAGTGAATTGATTAATGTTAAGGCAAGGTAATTTTGTGAGTTTCTTACTTAGTGAAGTTTATATGATTCCTAAGGCAAAATTTCAAATGTAGATGCTACAGAAATCATCAGTATGATATTGTATTTCTAAGACAGTTGACACATTCCTCACTACTCCCCTCCCCCACTACTCTGAAAAACATCCTGAGTTAGCACCATATTGTCTGATGCAGATGATATTAAATAAATTAGAAGCTGGAATCACCCAGAGAATCACCAAATAAATGTAAAAGAAAAGTGGAAAAAAGTAAAAAAAGTAAAGAAAAAAATTTAAAATTGGCCAAAGCTATTTTGTATTTTTAGCAAAAGCCTGGGCAAATGTGTTAAATCACACCAGCAACATTTTTGGGATGGTAGAGGACTGTTAAGCAATCAGAAAATTGAACATGACTACTTTGTGCAGAAAGATGGTCTCATTTCTACTTGGATATGGTAGGAAAAAAAGGTTGCCTAAAAGCAACTATCCATCCCTTTTACAAGGCAGGAACAGTGCCATAGCAGTTAGACCTTGCAGGTAAGAAAAAGTAACTAAGAAAACGTAAGCCCAACTGCGGCACCAGAGCAAATACAGGGAACCCATCAGTGTGTTGGCAAGAGCATAAAGCTGGGAGGTTGAATACGTCTTGCACGTTGTTGCTTCATGTTTAGCCTTGTCAGCTTGATGGTGAGAGACTTACGAGACTTTGTTGTGTCGAATGGGTCTGCTAAAAGGTTAAGATGTGACAGTCACCACCCAGAAATCTCAAAAATAAAAAAATGAAGGCTCTTTAACCAGCTGGAAATGTTCATTATGTGGCCCAGGGTTTACAGGCTGCAGCTGGACAAATTTTCTTCCAAGAGTCAGGGTAGTGTTCACATTAATTAGTGTTCTGTGATGCAGATGTTACTTTTATACTATACAAAATCTTTAAGTGAAAGCCAGTTACTTTTCAGAAAGACATGCTGTCTCTGATATTTAATTTAAGGGCCAGAAGCATGATATATCAAGAGTGCTTCTGCTGTCCATGTTGGGAAGGGAAGGGAAGGGAAGGGAAGGGAAGGGAAGGGAAGGGAAGGGAAGGGAAGGGAAGGGAAGGGAAGGGAAGGGAAGGGAAGGGAAGGGAAGGGAAGGGAAGGGAAGGGAAGGGAAGGGAAGGGAAGGGAAGGGGAGGGGAGGGGAGGGGAGGGGAGGGGAGGGGAGGGGAGGGAATATTTCAGTTGGAAGGGACCTACAACGATCATCTAGTCCAACTGCCTGACCACTTCAGGGCTAAGCAAAAGTTAAAGTATGTTATTAAGGACATTGTCCAAATGCCTCTTAAACACTGACAAGCTTGGAGCATTGACCACCTCTCCAGGAAGCCTGTTCCAGCGTTTAACCACCCTCTTGGTAAAGTAATGTTTCCTAATATCCAGTCTGAACCTCCCCTGATGCAGCTTTGAGCCATTCCCACGCATCCTATCACTGGATCGCAGGGAGAAGAGATCAGCACCTCCCTCTCCACCTCCCCTCCTCAGGAAGCTGAAGACAGTAATGAGGTCACCCCTCAGCCTCCTTTTCTCCAAACTAGACAAGCCCAGAGTCCTCAGCCACTCCTCACAGGACATGCCTTTCAGCCCTTCCACCAGCTTTGTTGCCCTCCTGTGGACACATTCAAGGACCTTCACATCCTTCTTAAATTGTGGAGCCCAGAAATGCACACAACACTCAAGGTGATGCTGCACCGACACTAAATACAGCGGGACAATCACACCTCTTTTGACCAGCTGGTTATTGTGTTTGATGCACCCCGGGATGCGGTTTGCCCTCTTGGCTGCCGGGGCACACTGCTGACTCATGTTGGGCTGTTGTCAACCAGCACCTCCAGATCCCTTTCTGCCAGGCTGCTCTCCAGACACTCCGCTCCCAATTTATACTTGTGCCTGATGTTAGGTGCAGAATCCGGCATTTGCTCCTGTTAAATTCCATGCCACTGTTGATTGCCCAGTGCTCCAACCTATCTAGATCTCTCTGCAAGGCTGCTTGTCCCTTGGGAGAGTCAACAGCACCTCCCAGTTTGGTATCATCAGCAAACCTGCTAAAGCTGCATTCAACTCCTGCATCCCAATTATTGATAAAAAGATTGACAGGTAAAACTAGATTCATAAATCTGTTCTTCTGCCAGCTTTGTACACAGGTTATATTAATCATCCTCCCATGTGTTTTTTTTCATGGAGTCTGAGCCAAAACTTAAACAATTTGTAATTTTTTTCCTATTGATGTCAAATGAACTTTTGGATCAGGCTGTGGGAGGAATATATCTTAGGGAAATACGAACGATCTAAAAGGTTAAGAAAACGCAGAAAATATTTAACTTTTTCTTTCAAACCTCTGCAGCCTTTGTCCAAAGGTTTATGGGACCCAGGGTGCAGCCATTTCTCTCTCCCTCTCTTCCCCTCTTTCCCTCCTCCAGTATTGCATTTACATAAACTGCAGTAGCTCTTAAGCATGTTTGCTTTCAGGTTTGATAAATCCCTTCTCCCCAACATCTCTAGCAAGAAACTTTGTTTCCTTAAAGTAACATACCTTACTAAATTTACTAGTTATTCAAGAAGGAGATCACAAAGTTTGTTTATGGTGTGAATGGGCTTTTGAATCAAACACCAAGTATAAACCATGTAAATTCATTTCAAAAAGTGAATGCTCTGTGCTCCCGCTATTATGAACAACACTAAAAATTATCCATCTCCCATGTGAGAACAATAAAATGTAAACAGTTCAAATAGTGGAAGGCAATTCAGTGTTTAATGTTCTATTTCAGTAACTTGCACAACATGGTTTCAACCCTACAGGAAGTTATTTTTTAAATAACATGTCATCTAGTAAATTAGTCTTACTATGTAGGATTTATTTGAGATGGCTGCGGATATTAGTTCAGCAATCTGTTATGAAAACCTAAATAAACCAGCTTTCTTTGAAGTGTAGGAGAGTTATAATTTGGGGGGGTTCTTCAGGGATATTTTGATATCTTCTCCTTAATTAAAGCTTTTCATGAAGTCATTATGTGCCCTTTAGAAGTCGCTTTTTGTCAGCATTAGGTATTCGTGCTTGTGGCATCTAACTGAGCATGATCTGTTTTCTGTGTAAATTGTGAGATCAATGTAAAATCAGAAAAGTGACGTAACCCATAGCTGAAATTCTTCTAATTTTCATTCTTTTTCTTCTCTTTCCATCGAAGATCAGTACTACTTGGGTTTCATTTCACTGAATAGGCTTGGGGGTGAGGTTTGTGGGTTTTTTTCTTTTAATCTGCTGGACCTCTGAAGATCAATGTGAGTGATAATGCAGATAAAAGTAATGGTATGACAGAAGGAAATCACTGTAAAACAAGCTATGTATACAGTGGAAGAGAGAGACACACACAGGTCAATAACAGATGTATAAACCTTGCTGTTGTTGCATTTTGAGCAGAGAGAAGCTTCCTCAGTATTACAAGGTACCAAAGAAAAGGTGAGCTAAAGATGTGGAAGAGAATCACACAGCAAGCAGCCTGACATATCTTGATGCAGCAGAGAAGTAAAACCCCAGGTAATTTGCAAAGAATCAACAAAGGGAAAATTTGCCTTAGTCTATTAGCTTTTGTTAGCCAGTTCCATTCACAGGGGTTATTCAAAAAAACGCTGTGCTGCTGCTGCCTCCCCATTTCTCCAGCCACCCACTAAGAATTCTGCCTTCAAGCAAAAAGAGTTGTCTTGCTGAGGAAGGCACATTAGCTCACCTCAGCCCAGCTATCTAGGCTTATTTCTGGTTAAAACAGGATTGAATACCAATCAACCCACGCATAGGGCATATTCTGGTATATTCGCATAGGGCAATGATAACCTTCTCAAGGCTCCTGGAGGCAATGTCCTAGCTGATGCCAGTTGGTGGCTCAGACATGCTCTGAAAGAAGTCAGTGGCCATCTGCTTACAGTGATGTGTGCTGGCAGGTCATGATGTCAGTTACATGAGCCGGAGCAAGCCTGTCCCAGGCTATTGAGCTCCTGAGTGGCATCTGAACTGCATGAAGCAAGCCCTGCCTGCAAGGACTGAAAGGCTGGTCTATGGGTAGTATCCTCTGAGTCCTCTTCCCTAAACAACATGGTGGAGTGATCCTGTCAGGGCAAACTCTTTGGTGTTCACACAAGCCCTGTCCCAGACCTTTCACCATCTTGCCAGTGCTCCTCCACTCCTAAATGCAGTCCTTACCCTTGTACAGAAAGACACACAGCCATTCCCCAGCTGCCTACAGCAGCCCTAGCCTCCTAAATCAACACTGGCTGCACAGCCCCGAAGCTTATCTGCTGTGCCAATTGCCCCTGCTAACTACATATAAATGCCCCATGGGACGTCTTCCTTTTCCACTACTTCATGCCTCTCTTCACTCCTGCTTTTTGCTACCTGAGGCACAAGATAGATGAGTGCAGAGACCCAGCTGTTATTGAGGCCCCTGGGCCTTGCTGCACAGTCAGAGGTCTTGATTCTACCTTCTTGTGATGGCTGGATCATGGTCGGGGCATGAGTAAGTACAACCACTAGGTAGTAGGTAAGACGTGGGAGATGCTTGCAAGAGGGCTTAAGCCGTGAGTTAGAAGTGCAAAATGTCAGGTGTAGTGTAAGACTTAGAAGCAAGAAAAGTGCCTTAGATATTGGGGGACACTTAGACATTTAAAGGTAGATGCCAACCAGTTGCAAACATCAAGTGCATGGCTGGGTGTTGGAAATGAATCACTGGTGCTTATCTATAGGCTCTGTAGTGTAATTCAGGGAGATGAGTTTGGTTTGAAGGTCCTGGTACAGTTAAAGCAGTACAATCTGCATCTTCTAATTATTAGAGGATGTGATTTTATTGCTTCAGAAGTGTTAGCACCACTTGAGCCTTACCCTGTGAAGAATAGACTGTGCTGATGTAGCTGCAGCTTTTCTGGGAGTTGCATCTGTATAATTGCAAAACTCCCCTGCCTGCCACTGCAATGTTTTTAAGACAAATCTTACACTGTGTGATTCTCTTCTCAGACTACTGCCAAACATCAGTACAGCACTGAATTACAAGTCATGAGGTCCCCAAGCTGTTCCCTTTGCCCCAGGACGGGATGACAGAGAGCTGTCATTCAAGATGTGTTTCTTACGACCTTGGCAGTGGCAGAGGTGCTGCTGTCCTTCCCATGCCTGGCGGCTTCTGCAAGGGGTTCCTGAAGTCTGACCCTGAGCTCCCTCCTGCGACCGCAGCACCTTCCCCCGCTGCCTGCCCATGATGTGCAGGCAGAATTTGTCGTATTTCAGCTGCCTTTCACAGAAGGCAGTTCTCGTGTCTCGCCTTCCTCTCTGCAAGGTGGGACAACCTTTCCTTGTGAGTGTTTTTTTTGACTCCTTTGATCAGTCCACATAGAATTTTGTTTCCTAGACATCTGATAAATTTTATTATTCCTCTCTGGTTGAGTCCTAGATTTTTTTCTTAAGAATTCGGAACAATTTTAAGTGTAACTCCAAGTGGCATATGTTATGCAATAAAAAAGCATAATATGAGTTTATGCAGAATAAATAAGGCACAGTTGGAAAGAAATAAATTTAAAATTCTACTCTTTTGGCTGATAGCCTTGCCATCTGCTAATGTTAATTATCAGCTTTTGCCCATAAACAATCTTCAGATTTATTGTTGACGAGCTGACAACAAACACACTTCCCAATCTCATGGTGCGTCACACAGGCAATATGAAGTTTTGTTTTGGCATTCATAACATAGCTGTTTGGTTATTTTGGGAAAGCTATTGTGAATGTTTTGAATTGCAACATCATGGATATTGAGCCAGAGCTTCAGAGGCCCTTTTTTATCTTACTCTAACATTTCAACCATTCCTAATTTGCTCTATTTGCTCACATTACTTTCTGTGATTTGGAAGAACTGAATGAGAAATCATTTATTACATAAAATATGCTCCTTGCCTTTTCAAGTGATTAGATGGTCCTTCTGGAAAAACTCTCAATGTAAAAAGATTTAAGAGCTAAGAAAATTTTGCATCTTAATTATTCCCTGAAGACTTGTTTCTTCTTTAGACTGAAACCACTGGCAACATAGTGGGTCTTTAAAGAACTTTAAAGAACGCACTAGGGATAAAATTTGAATTAAGCCACTAAAAAAAAAAAAAAGAAAAGAAACACTTGAAATGGTGAGATCTATGGACATTTTTATTTGCTAGTTTATATTTTTAGTAATACTAAAACAGAAGTAGATTTATCTTTGTTCAGTTAAAGTTTCTGACAAAATGAAATCTGACAAAAGAAATCATTCTAATAAGTACTGCAGAGGAGAGCTCTGTTCAAGGGTAAGAAATGTTGGAAGAAAACTTGCAAAGTGTCTGCGGAGTTCTCCAAAGGCAAGGTTGAAACTAGGAATTTTCTAAATGAAAGAAAGACACAAACTGTCCTGAAACAGAGCAAATATTAGCAGAGCCATGCACCTCTCCAACTTCTGATGTCTTTTTGAGAAAATATTATTTCATGTAATTGTTCAGAAAGTAATCTGTAATTGGTGATTACTCAGAATTTTAATTATGAAAAAATGCTAATGCTAATTCGATAGGAATTAAATTAATTAATCAACATTACTTTTAAAAGACTCTTCTATGTACAGATGAAGTTCTCATCATCTGGGTCTCATTTTATATGCCATGCTAGCTTCAGATGCTCTACTTATGTTTAGAACTATAAGTTGTCACCAGATGGAAACAACAGTTTAAGACAGAAATAATTTTTCTTCTATACTAGAGATCTGACTGTTTGCTAACGTCTGTTTTGCTAATGAATTAGCAGAGCTAATTCTGAGACCCTGTCAAAATAATTGCTACAAAAGCCGATAAAAATTGTATTTTCGGTATATTTCTTTAGATTAAAATGTGTGTTTTCCACTAAAAGTATTTTTTTAATTCTTCTGGATTTTATTACAGTATCAGCTTGGAAGTTTTTCTAGTGAAAACCCTACTTACCACAAAAATATGTATTAAATATATATATAAAAAATATAAAAACATGAAATTAATTAATAATTAATAGATAAATGTATAAAAACATATTTAGAGACTGACAGGGTTAATATGTGGTGAGTTAGGCTGACACATTGTTCAAGGGGGAAAAAAAGGACAAAACTTCAATTTTGAGCATTTGACAGGCAGGAATTTAAGCACAAAGAAACTCCTTTGTCTGTTTAAATGTTATCATTTTGTCAGCTAACCTTGCGCACAAGTCTAAACATTTTGAAATTTGTAAGAGTGAGGCTTTCCCTGCCCGTACTGTGCCGAACAGGAAGAAGAAAAGCCGCAGGAATGTACCTGTTAGAGCTTACTCCTAGGGAGACTGCATAAAAATACGTTACAAGGAAACTAACTTTGTACTCAGCGTCCAGCCTGTTACCTTCTGGAGATCGTTGCAATTGCACACACACAAGTGGGACCAACAAGATAGGTACATGGCTGGCACTAAGCATTTTGTGGCTGCTGCTGCAGCAACAGCGAGGTCTGCTGTGCTTGGGATCTGTTTTGGCAGATGATACAGAAGCAGCACTTTGCTGAAGCTAGAGGTCTTAGTACAGTTACAGTAATGCGCATGAGACCTTTTGTAAGCAACCGCAAAATAAAGCAAATAATGCGGTAGACCAGTTGGGTGGGACCTCAATACATGATCAAGCTGTAGCTGTTGAGTAAATACATTAGGACTTGGAATGATTCAACACTAACACAAATCTGTGGGTGGGATACAGCAAATGGGAATAAAACAAGGATTAAGGTAAGTGGACACCTGCATGTTGGATGTTTACACCAGCAAATTAATAAAAATTGCAATGTGGCAAAAAAAAAAAGCGCGTCTTAGTCAATGATTTTTACCATCTGGTAGAGCTATGAATTTTAGCTTTGGTGTGGGTTGACCTTGGCTGGCCACCAGGTGCTCACCAAGTTGCTCCCTCGCTCCCACTTCTCAACAGGATCAGGGAGAGAAAAAATTTGACAGAAATCTCATGGGTCAAGATAAGGACAAGGAAATGTCTTGCTGATTACCATCAAGGGCAAAACAGACTCAGCTTAGAGAAATTAATGTATTGCTAATTAAACAGAGCCAGATAATAAGAAATAAGAACAAATCTAAAAAACACCTTCCCCCACCCCTCCCTTCTTTCCAGGATCAACTTCACTCCCGACTCCTTTACCTTCTCCCCCTGAGCAGCGCAGGGGGACAAGAAATCGGGGATTGGGGTCAGTTTATTACAGGTTGTCTCTGCTGCTCTTTCCTCTTCACGCTCTTCCCCTGCTCCAGCGTGGGGTCCCACCTACGGGAGACAGTCCTCTACAACCTTCTCCAGTGCTGGTCCTCTCCATGGGGTGCAGTCCTTCAGGAACACACTGCTTCAGCATGTGTCCCCCACAGGGTCACAGGTCCTGCCAGCAAACCTGCTCATGTGTGGGCTCCTCTCCACAGGCTTCAGCTCCTGCCAAGACCCTGCTCCAGTGTGTTCTCTATGGGGGTCACATCTTCCTTCAAGGCATGAACTGCAGGTGGACATCTGCTGCACCATGCTCCTCCATGGGCTGCAGAGGGACAGCCTGCCTCACCATGGTCTGCACCAGGGGCTGCAGGGGAATCTCTGCTCTGGTGCCTGGAGCACCTCCTACCCCTCCTTCTTCGCTGACCTTGGGGTCTGCAGGGCTATTTCTCTCACATGTTCTCACTTGTCTCTCACAGCTACTGTTGTGCAGGTTTTTTTTAGCCTTTCTTAAATACATTGTCACAGAGGCGCTACCGCCATCGTTGATGGGCTGAGATTTGGCCAGCAGCAGATCTGTCTTGGAGCCAGCTGGAACTGACTCTGTCGGACATGGGAGAAGCTTATGGTGTCTTCTTGCAGAGGCCACCCCTGCAGCCCCCACGCTACCAAAACATTGCCACGTAAACCCAGTCCAAGCTTACAGGTTCTTTGTCTGAATATATTTTGTAGGTGTCCCTTCAGAATCAGACTGAGAGATCAGAGACGTCATGCTTTGGTGCTGAGAAATAGTCTCTCCAAGGCAAGTGGGTGTTTCCTTTTCTTCATTCATTATAGGAGTTAATTTGAGTTTGTTGTGATTGATTGATTTTTCACCTACAGTTTCCACAGTAGATTATTGTGAACATAGGCATGTGACCAAAAACCTGTATTTCAGATTCTGACCTGCTCGTATCCAATATTCAAGTATCTTTTTAACCACATCAATACCCCTTTCTTAACTGCTGAAAACTGTTTTGTGTTAACTGGTGGCTTGCAGTGTCCAGATGTGTGCTCAGCTGGCCAGCTTCTATTCCAGCAAGCTGTATGCCAGGACCTCTCCCACAAAGGTATCATTATCATAGCTGCATTATCATAGCACCAGCGTATTGACTTTTTTCTTGTTCACGTGTGTACTGGAGAAATCCTATACAGTTATATACACAATGATTTTTTTCTCCACAGCATGATTCACTGAAAATAAATATGAATGTGTCATAGGTCTGTTCTGAGGGAATCACTTTATTAAGCAATTCCCTTAACAAGATCATAAAATCCTTTTTCCTATTCAGTGGTCCATTGTCCTTTTTATAAATATTAAAACATCAAGAAAAATTGGGTAGTATAAACAAAGTGTCTATGGTAATAAGCTCAGAATCCAAGTTTAAAATTAGGGCCAGAGACAACATGTTGTGTGTGTGTATAAATATTTGCCGAAAGACTTTCACTTTTGAAATCTTGGAACTAATCTGAGATAAGAAGCTGAGAGAAAAAGCCATGCTGTTGTAATTTCCCTTTTCACTGCAAATTAAAAACAAACAAGTCCGGACTTACTCAGACTTAGTGCTAACGTGAGCTGCTGTGACCTTCTACTAAAACAGGAATGACACACCACATTGTTCAAATTCTGGTGATGGTTAGAACTGAGTCAATACATGGCTAGATTCATACTGATATTGAATTACCAGATAATGAAATTTCACAGAGAAAGTAGGCAAGTAAAGAAACAGTCAATGCTGACATATTTTAATCCAAGCAATTGAGAAATTCAGCTGCTGTTGAGTTAGTCTGACCTCTTAAAGGTCAGACTAACTTTAGAGTGTGGCTCAGACTACCTCAGCTCTGAAAAGAACATTGACACTTATGCAGTTTCCACTTCTTATGCTTCTGGGTATTTTGGGTTTTCTTCATGTGCACATTTTTTCTGGTTGTAAGGTTTCCCCTGTGGAATAAGGGACTGTTGCTCAATGCTTTTATCAGAGTACTGCTTAGGTGTTGCATGTGGAGAGGTTTATTAACTCTTTGTTAATATGAAATCACACACTTATATTACCAGATAAATATGCACACATCCACGGCTCGGTATTTGATAAGAAAAAGGAGTGCCCAGGTAGCTCCCAATGAAGTGGTCTTCACGTAACCAGGTGATATGATTTCTAAGTGCTGGCAGGTTCCCCCATGCACACAGGCTGAGAGAAAAGAGAGGCTGGCATAAGCTACCAGACAAGGCTGTCGTCTTCTGCAATGGGACAAACACTGAAAGGTGGGAACGTCATTTTTTCCTAGTTCTGTGGGAGCCCAAGAGGACAATACAACTTACCTTGAAACTTGAAAGTGATTATTTTAGTTTTCCACCATGGAATACTCCAACATGAGGCAGCACGTGTTTTGGATTCCACACGTTTGCCTTTGGGTTGCAATTTGGCATCCTTCACCCACAGTCAGTTTGGGTAGTTCCCTCAGCTAAGCAGCCTTTACCATGCACAGCCACAAAGGTGCAAGCAACATAGCCCAAGCACTTCAAAGATCAGAAGGAAGCTGGAGGTTTTGGAAGCCATCTCAGTAGCATTCTCTGGGGCATGGCTGGAAAGTTAACGTGACACAAAGATCATTTAAAAGAGAGAAATCTTTGGTAAGCACATAATTATTTGAGGGCAATACCTTAACAATAAATCCTCAGTTTTAGGACTTTGCTCACTCATAAACTGAGTGCCCATAGCCTCAGAACTGTGGGAGAAACAAACATAGACAAATGTATGTTCTCCTGAGGCTGTAAATATTTTTCACGTCTCTCCCAATGCTTTTTAAAACCTCTTTTACAAAAAAGTATAGTTAATACCTGGAACTGGTGAATTTTTATAAAAGAACAAATGGACAAGTCAAACATATTGGGGTGGTAGCAGTAGAGAGGAGGAGAGCTTTATTTAAAGAGCTGGGCAAAGTCTGGAGAGAAAAAGAGAAATTAGACATACCAATGCATAAGAAATGTTGACTATTTTTTAGTCTGCTACAAGATCCATGTTTGAAAACAGGCTTCCAAAGTGGTTTTGGCTTGGAAAAATTATGTGAGAGGCTGTGCTGAAGAACTCTTTTTTCCTGTTTATTCTGCCACAGTGCATCTCTGGGCTATTCTTGACAAGAAACATTTGTGTTGTACACCATTTTGTGCCATTTCTGCAGTTATATTTGTAATGGATTTCATGAAGGAAAAGTTAAAAAAAAAAAATTTCTGCAGTAAGACATGAATTTCATAAAATACAGAGCTGATAGTCCTGTTACAAAAGAAAAATAGCACATTATTTATCCCACATGTAAGGAGAATAACATTTGGTTTACATTAGGAAAACAGAAAGTTTAGAAAATGTTTCTCATACATCTGATAATAATTATTAGTATTGCTGTGAAGAGAAGTCCCTTGGCTGGGGTTTCAAGGTAGGTCTGTCAGCATTTAGCTCTTAAAATGAGCAAGCACTCTAATGCCTCCAAGCTTGATTTTGCTAGAAATCAAGCTAGATAAAATGTTAATTAGCAATGCCTTGGACTGCGATGGACTAAAAGAGGAGGTTTTGCAAGTTAGTCTTCACACCTGCACCCTGGGCCCTTGAGGGGCAGGATGCTCCTGACCCATCTATCCTTATATCCCACAGGGATTTCTTCCCCTTATCACAGCTTACCACTGCTGCCTCCCGTGCTTTCACCGCTTTCCTCTGAGCAGGGTCTGCCTCCACCACCTGCGTAATGGCCCTGTGGATGTGGGACAACTGTGTGAGCTACTGCCAGGGTTTTTCCTTGCCGGGCTGTGCCGATCCCACTCCCTCAGCAGCTCCTCACAGGGCTGGGGTTCCCACCTGCCACGGTGGCCCACCACCAGGCTGGCCTGTGTGCCTCTTCAAACCTGTCCCTGCAGAATCATACCAGACTCCTTATTTACATGTCTGGATATTTTATACAGTCATTGTGTAAGTTTTGGGGGTTTTTTAGTTGTCAGGGAAAGTGGAGACATTTTTCCTCAAGTTTATGCTTCTGAAGAGTGACCATTTAGTGAGACAGAAGTTGCATGACTTCAAGGTAGGTCACGTGCCTGACTTGTCCCAGGAAGGTAGAACAACATGCTTCAAAAATCGCAGACCATACAAACCAACTGCCAGGGAGCTCCCCCTTGTGTGCCAAGACATTCCCTTTCCTCTGGTGCTTTGTTAAATATTTTGTTTTCCTCTTCCTTTCTTCCTGCCTTTTGCTTCCATAGCTGAGCAAAACTAGATTTCTAGATGCCAGTCAATTTTTCATTTCCTCTGCTTATGGAATTCTGTGTTGCAAGGCCAGCTTAGATGCAGTGCATTTTATTAAGTGGAACAACCTGAGAGCAGCTTTCACACTCCCAGAGCCTCTCAAAACAAGGGTCATCTTCTTTTGGGCTAAGAGGAATGACTCTAGCAGGATTGTTAGCAAATGGCTTACCCGGGTTTGCTGATCACCTGCTGGCTGCAGTACTTGCTAAAAAGATGAGGGAGGTGGGTTTAAACTGCAGCTGATGAGAACTAAGTGCTTTAGCCTCTGTGCTTTCTCCTCTGTTTTACGGAATATATTTGCTTTCTGCACCTTGCAGGGAGGTTGATTTAATGTTTGCTGTGGTAGCAACTGTAGGACCAAGTCCTACGTAGCAACAGATGGAGGGTTGCTTTCTTTGTGGACATGAATGAGGGTTAGGTACTTTTCTATTGGCTGAGGCCAAGTTGCTCCTGGGCCAACACAGAAATTGGATTTTAGATGCATTTGTAGCAAAATTTGGAGTGCCTGTGAAGCTCACGTGCTTCTGAGTTAGTCGGCAGCTAAATGTAGGTTTTCTGAACAACAATGCTTTACTTAGGTGTCTAAAGTCCATTTTGGATCTGGAGGTAAGCTGTTTGAATTACATGTTTGCATTAAATCAATTTGGGAGAAAAAGTTTCCCTTGAAATACATACCCCAATGTTAATACCCACCTGCTTAGACTTCTTCTTACAATTTGAATATTATGTCTTCCTCAGACAGGTTGAACTTCTTTGAAAATAACTGTTCCTTACAAAGAAATGTTTGGTTAACTGTGTCTACAGATAATCTGAAAAAAAATAGAGTTTGAGACAGGCAGAACCATGAAAAATATTGGTCTTTGGAGGGTAAGAACTAGTTCAGTAGACCAGCAGGCAACTAGCTGGGAAGCTCCTTCTGTTCCTGGCTCCATGTGCAAACTGCAGTGTTGCTAGATGAGAGGGTTGGCTTATATCTTATAGGCTATACATTTTGGAACTGGTTAATATGCTTTGTTGATTTAATCTTGGTTTGTTTTTTCTCCTCAGAAAATCAGGCTGCAAATGGGATTTCAAAGTCCTTTCAATGTACTTGGTTAATAATACTCTTCATTGCACTACAGGCATTAAGGGTATGACTGTTGGGCTAATTACTCATAATCCTCTATTTACTTTTAAACCAGGGCAGAAATGTACATTTCTTCATTGCCCATGAAGCACATAGGTCCACTTCGACATGGTTCCAACATTTAATAAAAGCTCTGGTGACAAAATACAACTATTGTATGAGAAATTGCTTTTAGGACTCCAGCATCCTGAAATGATGGGTGTAATTGTTTATACTTTAAAACAAAGAAAAAAATATTCACTCAACAGAGATAATCTCTCTAACTGAAGCTTATATAAACTTTGAATCTTTGGGGGTTTGGTTTCTGTTTGGGGTTCTTTTTGTTTAGTTCATATTTCTTAATTCAAATCTAAATAATGGCAAACTTTTTCCCACTGAAATTAGAAATTCCTTCTGGTAATGTATGCCAAAAAGCATATGTTGATGCTCTCCTCTTAATTGGTTGCACTCTTCTGACTCCAGCCTTCATCACAAGGGTCAAAAAAGTTGAAGAAGTGTAGGGAACAGTGTACTCTGTGTAACATGAAGTGAGTGTGAAAAAGCAAACATATTTGACTTTAGGTTATAGTTTTATTCAGTTATTCTCATGCAGAAAATGCACCTAGGAGCTTCTAATAACACATAGCACTATTAAGTTGTTTTATGCAAGGCAGACTCGCTGTAGTTAATAAACAGATGTTATTATAGTGTTTCTATTTTTGCGTTATATAACTGGGAAGAAAAGGATAGCTTTATCTAGAAGAGGTAGAATGAACTCAGTTGTGCTCACATAAATACACTTATCAGGAAGATTTGATACCCAAACATTGGTTTACAGGCATTGACATTTAAAATCCTGATTGTTTTAAAAAAAATATTTAAGGGATGGCTTGGACACGGTGACCTGTGTTCTTAATTTTAATCTGTGTAAACTTTAGGTTCACAGGGAGTTTAATGAAGCTTAGCTTTGTTTTACTGCAGATGTTACAAAAAAATGCAAGTTTAAAGAAAACTATGTCAAAATGTGTTGGTTTTCTTGCAGACTTAAGATCTTGGATAAAGTTTGTTAATGAGTGCTAAAACTAGCTAGCATACCTCCAGTTTTCTACAAAAAGCATAACATAATAGAGTATGAGGAGTATCACGTAAGGGTATCATGTGTGAAAGCTACAATATAAAATGTTTTCCATTTTGATACAGCTAGATTTAAAAGCAACCTCTCAAAATACTCTAGTCCTTCTTCCTTACTAGGAAAATGGACATTGACAACTGCTCCATAATCATCAGTAAAAACCACTTGTACCTAAGATGCAAGGAGGGAAAAAAAAAAGAATCAAAAGTCCATGTTCTGTTCCAAAAATATAGGTATCCCTTTAAATTAAGCTAAACAAATGATCTGAGCATTTAATAGTAACACATCTAAGTAACTTTTTTTTTCCATGTTCATGATAAAACAATCAGCATCAGAATAGACTATTTCATGTGTTGAATGGCTTCTTTTAATGTGAATGCTCAGGAATTCATAAGATCCTAAAAGGAAACTTTTTTGCTGCAGGGATGATCAAACACTGGAACAGGTTTCCCAGAGAGATTATGGCATCTCCATTCTTGGAGATATTAAAAACTCATCTGGACACAGCCCTAGGCAACCTGCTGTACCTGCACCCACTCTGAGAAGGGGAGTTGGACTAGGTGATCTCCAGAGGTCCTTGCCAGCCTCAGCCACTATGTGATTCTGTAACGATTAGGAAGAAATTGTATTGTCCAGTGATTGTAACACCAAACGTGATACTGATCTTGTCAGGAAAATGAAAAAATTTGTTAAGGCTTGAGTGGTTTAATCTTCTCATGTACCTTAATAGGGATGAAAAACAAACACAATGCTTCTTCAGTACAGTTTTCCTCCCTCCTTGTTTCCATACTCACATTAATTTCGCCATTCCTCAGACTGTTCCATCAGCATGCAATGATTCTCTATACTAAATTACTGATGTAATGCATCTTGTCCCTACTTACCATCTTTTTTGAAACTTTTCATTTGTAATCTGTCAGAAGCGGTTAATCTGTATATAACCCAAACGTGCAGACAGCACCATCTTGGACTTGTGGTTGAGATTCTAACAAGAATAGTTGCTGATAAAAGGTGACAAGATGATTAAAGCTATGGAAAGGTCTTTGTTAAAGGAGTGATGGAAGAGGCTTTGACACTTCAGTCCTGAAAATTATAATTTAAAAGGACAGACAGAGATCTGTAGAATCATACTTTCCAGGGAGAAAGTGAATAAAGATCACCTTACTGCCTAGTCTTGTCCAATGCAGGAACTAGGAGTTATCAAAGGAAGTTGTTACGAGTCAGGTTTAAAGCAAATAAAAGGAGGTAGTTCTTCATGTAATGGAGGCTGCTACCTGTGATATTATTCTTTGTCAAAGGATACTGTGAATAATAAAAAATCCTGTGGGTTTAAGGGCAGACTGAACAAGTACATGAAGGAAAAATACATTAGGGATTGCTCAATTATAGGAACCCTTTCTGATCTGGGAAACAGTGGCAATAAGTTTCTTATCTGCTTGACAAGTTGGTATGCTTCCATTTATGGCCAGGAAAGACTGTGTATCGAGATAAATGAATCTTTGGTCTGACCCAGTCTGAGCAGTCTTACATGTCTGTGTTATACATTGCTATTGTCAGATCAGGTTATTTTGTATGTATCACATAAGCAAATTTCAAGTGAGGTGGACTGTTGCAGGACCACTAATAACTTAATAATCAAAGTTAAAAAATAATTTCTATTAGTACTTTCCAAGTAGCAATGGTTTAATTCCCAACTGTATTTCTAACAAAAATGGAGAAAAAAAATCCTTCAGATTGCAATCATCTGAGAACAGAGAAATAAATATTTCCAGTTCTTTGATGATAACATCTTAGATTTTCAATATCCATGGCCAGGCTTAGCTAAATATAAGCAAATTTGTACGTCAGCGTGAATACTATTAGCTGTGTTGAAAAGGGTGTGTTTGTTCACTGTCCTTAGAGCACAGGACTTTTACCCTATATATTTTTTGTGTGAGGATAAGCTTCAGAAGTTAACTAACACCTGTCCTGATGAATGAAAGTTTCCATTGCATAAACTGACTCTTTCACAAGTTAAGTTTTAAGCAATACATTAAACTGTTCAGTTTCAGCACTTAAGGTACTTGCCACCTAAATTAAACACTACTATATTCAAATTACAGACAGCCCAAGCCTTTTTCCTACAAACTGTCTTTTAAAATTTCATAAAAATAGTTTGTAGGCCATTTTCTAAACAAACGTCTTAAGTAGAAATATATGATATCATGAACAACAGGGAAATGGTTCAGAGCACCAGAATTCATTTTTGTCTTCAGATGCACCAATTCAAGTCTGAGCTCTTCAACATACGGACTTTCTTTTACCGCAGCTTATTTCTATATTGCTTAGCCTAATGAGGCACTGATGTTGACAGGATGTCTGGAAGCATAGCCATAACCTAATACAAATTGTATACAGTACTAAATAGGCCTTTTATGTTTATATGAGCCAAGTAAAGAGCACAGGAAAGGAGTAAGATGACTCAGATTTGTCTTAGCGCATTTTGCATTTTACCAGGAAAATTAATGGTTACATTACAAAGTCTCAGAGTATGTGCTCATAAATTGTTCTTATTGATGTTTTGTATCCCAACCTATCCTCAATAATTTTAGCGTCATGGTATCTAAATGCCTAATCCCATATTGACAATATCAAAGAAAAATGCAGCAACTGGTCGAGTATTTTCAGCACTTGGAAACGAGTTCACAAGGGCTACAAAATTAATTTGTGAAATTGTAAAGTGGAAGCCAGTGAAAGCAAATAAAAAAGTCCCATGTGATTTTGGCACATTCAAAAGAGAGCTGCTTCCATCTGTGTCTTAAACAGTGACTGCTTGAGGTCAGTCCGCTTTCATGTTGTTGTTGCTGTTAATTTGTATCATGGGTAGGTACTCCATGGCCCTGGTCAAGCAGACAGCTCTTCTGGACTGGCTGCTCTACAAACATAGAGTAAAAAGCTTATCTTCCCCAGCAGTTCACAGCTGTAGTATAAGAAAAAAAGACGGACTGAAAAAATCAAGAAACTGATTCAGAAACACAGGGGAAAGAGTAAAGCAACGCAGATCTGCAGCGCAGGCAATGCTCACGTTGCAGAAGATGCTGAACTGTTGAAGAGGCATCAAACACAGGAGAGTTTATGGTGACAGTGGGCATTTGGGACAGGGAGGATAGCATAAAGCAGGCATTAGCTTCCTAGCAAGCTGTCTGAGTTATTTTCATCCTGAATGGCAAACCTTGGAGGCTTTGGTAGTTATTGGTGTGAATAACTGGATGATCACAGGCACACTTCACTTTACCTGGTAAGATTATTTTGTCCTAACTGTGGTTGTCTGAATTTCTCTGCACTCAATTTGTTTATTTTTCATTGTTCTATATAATTTTTACATACTACCTGATAGGATAAATAATTTGCATCTCATCAGCTGCAAAATCAGTCACAATCCTCCCTCCAACTTGTTTTTGTTTGTATGCTGTTATTACTTGGTATCGTCATCTGTATTGCTCAGATAAAATTCACTTGAAATTATGCCTTTCTTAACTTGCAGATTTTGGTGTTCTTTAATGCCAGGGAACATTTGCTCTGAAAACCTTGTATTATTTTCATTTGTAAGCTACTCTGATGATAACATTGATCTCATGTGAAGGTAGCTTGATCCTCACTCTTACACCCTCTGATGCTTGGAGCATACCTTTGAATTGCATACTGCCCAGGAGACTGGGTATTTAGAAAATACTATGGCTAAGATGTAAGAGTCTGTATGCAATTATTTATTGCAGTTGTCAACAATTTGGAGCTTTTAACTGACAAAATATTAAGTCCTGGCAAGCTCCCCCATAGGTAGTTATAAGCTTCCTATCTAAATTCCACCTAAGAATTCAAATGGGATAATTAGTGTCTCCCCTTTTAAATTAGTGCTGTGAAGAGTTAACATATGCAGGATGAATGCCATACATTCCTCAAGGAAATTTTTCTGTTTCCCTTCTTCGTTTCAAACGTATACCTATTGTATACTTACAATTTTGTTCATGGGTCAGGCAGAAAATTAAGGCAGTGAGGACTTTAGCTTCAGTCTAATATGGGCTCTTTCCTTAGTCTGCATTTGTTATGTCCCTGCTTCTCAAACACAGTGGTAGCAGCAGATAAAACACAGGACTTTTTTTTCTTTGAGGGAAGAAGGGGGGAAAAGAAGTAAGGGCTGCTACATATTATGCTGTGAGAAAGGCTTTTCACCCAGTCTCAGTCAGATAGACCTGTTGGTCTAATTTTCAGAACTTAAAAATCAAGCAACTAAAGGCATACCGGGGCAGAGAGATATCTATGACATCTGGGGATGTTGCCCAATGAAGGCTCCTATGAAGGGTAAGTGCAGATTAGAAATTGGTGCATGGTTATTAAACAAAGCATATACACAAGCTTCTGAGGAGCTCTGTCCCATCCATGTGGTCAAATCTGGCCACGGAAAAAAAGAAAACTGCCATATCAATGGTGCTTCAGTGAAATGTTGTGCTCTTGTACAAGTCTTGCAGGTGTACACTCAGCAAGGTCTGTGTATCGTCTTTGTAATTCTTCTAGAAAGAACTCTCAAAGTACTGCAAGCATTGTTTGTTAATTTTCGTTCTGGTATGTGTTGCCACTTGGTGTAGGTTAAGGTACAATTATTGGTTTTAAATGTGCAATTTCAAGCATTTTATTACTTGTTTATGAATCATGCTTATCTACTAGAAACCAATTTTAAGTCAGGAGGTGAACAAATGCTTTGGGTGTGCATTAACGTTATCATCAATCAACAGCACAGCTGCATCCCTCAGAGAGTGCATGCCCTTCCCAGGATTGCAGTAAAATATCTCTGTTACAAAGTGCCAGAAGGAAAAGCAGTGCCCTTCACAGACATGATTGCCAGGTGTTCTGCCTTCTTATGCTTCAATAAAACTGAACAGAAATGGCAAGAGACATTGCCACTACTCTTTCCTGTCCTATTCTTTCTGTGTGCCATGAACTGGACACCTCATGGTGCTGGGCACAGCCAGATGGGACCCAACACCGGCAGCCAGCAGAAAAGAGAGTCAGCAAGTGCCTGCTCAGAAGAAGCAATTAGGGAAACACTGAGAATGGAATAATTATAAATCCATTCCCAAGACCCCTGAGACAGAGCTGAAGGGGAACACCTCATCTCAAGTGGATACTCACTACCTGTAACCCAGGTCTGAGCTAAGCAGGAGGCACTTCTTAAAAACACAGCAAGTGCACTGCTTGACCCCACTCTCCCTCTCCTTGTCATGCTGTTTAAAACAACAGTTTGGTTTTTGGAGCAGTAGCTGGGAGAATCATAAATGTGGGTTTACTTTCCCCTCTTCCAAGGGAAGGCAAAACTCCTCTTTCCCCAGAAAAATATTCATTTGACTGTTTGAGAACTCGATAGAGGTTGCTTCCTGTGCCTCCTGGTGAAGCCATACATCTGTGCAAAGAGGGAAAGATTCATTGGACTCCCAAAAGACAGCAGCAAAGGACCATGGCTCTATTTTACGTCAGCTTCATTGGGACACAATGAGTGGGGTGTACTTGTTCCCCAGACCCAGCTTACTTAGCAATAGTAGACACCTTATGTGAAAACAGTTAGAAGACGAAATTTCCCATGATCATTCTTTTGGCTTTAAAAAGTTGCCATCCCATCTATAATCTGTGAGGAGCTGAGACTCTCAGTGTGCATTAAGTGTGGTATATGTACCCTAACTGGTCTACACATCTCAGGGGATTTGGCTAAGAGAACATCTTGTCTCTGGATCAAGATGAGGGTTAGGCACAAGTTCAGCTGGCAGCTGCCAAGTGCAGCTAAGCCTGGGACAACAGGGAGGTCTGTGCAGAGGCACCACTCCCAGTGCTTGCAGAGGGTCTTCTGTTAAAAGTGAGGGTCTAACAGAGCTGAAGTACCTCAAGGGTAAGGTGACAGGTGTTTTCCATTTTGCAATCTTGACTTTAGGCATTTAAATTCCTCCTGTGTCCCATTTTATGTCTCAGGCTGTGCTAGATCACAGCTTATGTTTTAGTGTCAGTCCAGTCTTACCCTGCAAGGAAGAGCAATTGCGTTCTATTTTTAGCCATGCCTTTAAAGAGTCCAAACTTCCAGAAACACCTTTACACAAACATTTGTTAAAATATTTGTGCTAGAATTATCAACATGCAATTACTGTTTAAAGTTTGCAAACCCTACAAGTTAACCCTAAGCATTATAATTATGTCCTACACACAGTTGGTATTTGCTTCTTACTGTAAGACAAATTTTTTGCAGGCTTAGGGGTTTTTTTTATAACTGTTAATGCTCATTTAAGGAGACCAAAACATGAAAACCTGAGCCAAGGACAGCCTCTGGGAAGCTTCTGAAACTAATATGAAGAAGACCAGACGAAACCTGAATCTAAACAAGGAGTGATTCATATACTACTTGGTATGTTATGACCAGTTTTCTACTGGAATGAACTAGTGAGTCCAAATAACAGTTTTATTAAAAATTCTGGTATTTGCTGGGCAAATCAAACACAAGAAAATAGAGGTAATTAAGGTCTGTGTTTATTGTCTTGATGTTGTCTTATAAAACAAGTTTACACGCAGAATTGTAGTTTCTGTTTACAAAGAACAAACACTATAGACAATATCTGGAATTTTTTTAGTACTTTTTTTAATTCCTATAATTTCTGCTGCATTTTTTTTAATTAAAGAACCAGATCCTGGAATTTTAAGACTCAAATTTCACCATTGGATCGGTGCTCATAACTACAGAGAACAGCTTGAGAGCACAGACCTAGAGAAAGATTAAGGTAAAAGGAACCTCTGCAGGCCGTGCAGTCCAACAAGCTTGCAAGTTGGACCAGATTGCTCAGGACTTAGCCCAGGTGAGTTTTGAAAATTTACAGGGATGAAGGATGGAGGTTTCGCAGTGTTTGGGCCACCTGTCGCAGTGGTCAGCCTGCATCATACTGAAAAGCTTGCATTATACACATGCGGTACAGCAAAAAAATCCTATCTTAGTGTAAATGGAACAGTAAATGGAATGAATAAAAAATTATGCTATCCATTTGCCATTACTTACTTAAAAAAAAAAACAACAAAACACCACACAACTCCTCCCCCCCAAAAAACCTTCAAAAACACACATAAAAACCCCACAACAAAAACCATGCACAGAAAGTAAAATAAAAACATGCATGATATTTAGAAAATGTGGAGGAACAGGAGTAGAAGGCATCAGCAGAAGTTCGTCCTCAATTCTCACAGGCACATGCCACAGGATCATTTCATGACATTTCTAGAAGCATTTCAATATGTTATATTTAAGCCTGAGCTGTGATTTCAGGATTGAATGATTCGTGTTGGCAATGTAGTCCAAACTCATGAAGACTCTCAGTCCATGTGGCCAGCCAGCGTGGTGTAGTAAATTGTGCCTGTGCCCATGAATAGTCATGTCTGTGATAGTAATCACTGAGAGTGCTGCAAGCTCAGGGCTTTGGTTCCCTTCACCGCACATCTCCTGTTTATTTTTCTTCTGAAGAAGAAAGAGGCACAGCAGGTGTCAAGCACTCTCATACATGTGAATAGCTCCACATGTCCTCTTTTAACACGTTCCTGCATGCTGTAATTCTAATCGTGCACTCAGGACTTTCTAGATGGCTAGCAGTCAATTTTCAAAGGGCTAAAATGTCCAAGGTAAATCAGAGAAATTTCCAATTCAGGTTTCACTGAATATCTTTTTTTAAAAAGGTATGAAGCCATACTGCATAAAATAGGTACAAGGATATTTAGCAATCAACTCATACTTTTACCTTGCTACTGGTCAAGTCATAGAACATCCTAGGGTAGAGGGTCACCGGAGCTCCCAGTCACCCCAGGAATGTTTCTCTCTGCTTATCTGGAGGGATTTTGTGGGGACGGGGCACTATGCTTAAGCACCTCAGTCTGGTGTCTCAAGAGGACTAAATCTGGCCTCGGTAGCTTTAAAGTGAGGACAGTGCCATGGTAATGTGCTAGCTTATCTCTTACATTGCCTGTCTGGAGACTTATTTAAAAAATCTGAGACATTATTTAGAAAGGCTGATATGGCAGTATGGTAGTATTTAATAAAATATTAGATACTACAAGCTACAAAAATTTCTGCAGAGCCTAAGTGTAACCCTAAAAAGTTCAGCCTAGTTCTGGGGACCTTGCAGGGTGATTTGCACTAGGAGAGAAAAACAGTGATGTAAGCCATGGTCTCCTCTGCACAGTCTTGCATTTTTTATAGATAATATACACAAGCCCAACTTTCCAAGAAGGTGGTAGGAAGGCAAAGTGGGCATTTTGCTTACTCAGCTATCCTTGGTCTGCCACGGCAGCATGTTCTCTGTCTAAGTTCTGTCTATGTTCTCCTTGTCATCTTTCTGCGTCAAAACTCACAGCATGGCAAAGCAATGTGCTAATCCCTGCACTTGCAGACATTGGTCAGACTTGGTTGTTCAGTGCAGTACTTTGTGTGAGGGTCTCCATTGTTCCCAGTCTTTTCTATGCTCTAAATTTTGTGAGGTGGACATGGTCCTTCAGCCAGGGCTACCTAGCCAATACATGACTTCCAAGCAGAGGATGCAGAACCAAATATTTGTATCTAGAGTAACACATAGGAATGGCAAGAACTTGACTTTCAAAAAGTGCTTGAGAGAAAAGAAATTTGAAGGTAGGAGGGAAGCCTGAAATACGCACTCCCTGTGAACTCTCACACACCAAAAGATGCCCAGCAATAAGTCAGCTCCTGCACGATGGTAAATGCAGAAGCTAAAAATTTTAAAGAAGAAAATAAGAGCAGGGGAGGAAACATACCCATTGTCACATTCCTAAGCAGCAACAGGTTATGCCTTTCACTGAAAAGAACAAATATCAATATCAGAGTTGATAAATAAATAGTAATAAAAACTTATGAGACATTAACTAAAAGTAAGGGGTAAAGTTTGCATCTTGTTCTAAAGAGGCAAGTATGGCCAGGTGAAATCAATGCTTAAGTTGCTCTAAAAGCAAAACCTCTGGCAGGTTGAACCTGCTGAACCTGAATCTTCTGCTGTCTGCCAGAAGAAAGAATGGGACTAGGCCTAAAATTGAACAAAACCAGTGAAATGACAACAGATTCAGTACAGCACATAGCCACTGACTGATGTTACAAGAGATCTAACCCCTAGGAGGGAAGTTTGCCACACATCTAATGGTAACCAAGCAGCTTAGACACCAGTGAGACTTAAACTATCTGACAGTATCCCTTCCAAACCTCCCAGATGTGAAGGAAATGAACCTAAAAGAAATTACCCAAAAAATAAGCCATACAGACATGGCTTTCCCAACATTATACCAATACATGTCTCTAGAAGCTGCTCACTCTACCTGAGTTACTAAAGATAGGGGGGCAAGTGTAAAAGTCAGTATGTTACAGCAGATGAAATCTCACAGATTCACAGGATGGCTTAGGCTGGAAGGAACTTCTTGAGATCATGTAGTCCAACCCCCCTGCTCAAGCAGGGTCACCTAGAGCAGGTTGCCCGTGACCATCTCCAGTCGAGTGTTGAATATCTCTGTGAATGGAGACTCCACAATCTCTCTGGGCAACCTGTGCTAGTGTTTGACCACCCTCACAGTAAAAAAGTGGGGTTTGTGTGTTCATATGTTTTAATTTTTTCCTATTGCCTCTTGTCCTGTCAGTGGACACTACTGAGAAGAGTCTGACTACCTGTAAGCATCTAAAATGCATGACTACTAGTTAAGCTGGGAAGAATTCAAGATCAAGCAATCCAAGAAAAAAAATGGCATTTCTTAACATTCGCCATTCTGATGGGATAGAACTGTAGGTAAGAACTGCATCCAAGATACTTAGTCTGCAAGAAAATATCATCCAATCAGATTAACTAGATCATTGAGAAAAATATTCCCTTAAGAACCACCATCATAGAAAACAGAGAAGTTTCCTGAACATTAGAGATACCATATACTAGCCAAATATGAGTCAGGACATCCAGAATCTACTATGCAGAAATGACATATGTAGGAAATTGCAAGGACCCTTTTTGCTGTAAACGAGACAAATACTTCTTTGTTTTGACTCTTATTCTCATTTTCAGGCAGTGTCTCTATACAAAAAGTAATGATACACAAAGATGTATTTAATGCTTAATGCTTACTTAATGCTGTGTATTATCAAACAAAAAATATTAACTTGCCCTTTAGTGACATGCAGCTTTCCTTGGAAGATGATATGCTTCCTCCCTGCAGAAGTTCATCTGATGTTCTCCTGTCTTCTCCCTTCAAACTGTATCTCACCTGTAAGCGCAAATTCATCTCCCATCTGTGCACCAACAGCTCACAGAATCACAGAATCACAGAATCACTAAGGTTGGAAAAGACCTGTAAGATCATCAAGTCCAACCTGAAGAAAAAAAAAAAAAAAAAAAAAACCACACCACACAACAACAACAAACCACAACACACTAAAAACCAACCCACCCAACACCACACAGCACCATGCCCATCAAGCTACATCCCACAATGCCACATCCACACGCTCCTTGAATACCTCCAGGGAGGGTGACTCTACCACCTCCCTGGGCAGCCTGTTCCAATGTTTCACTACTCTCTCAGTAAAGAACTTTTTCCTAATATCTAGCCTGAACCTCCCCTGGCGCAACTTGAGGCCATTTCCTCTAGTCCTGTCACTAGTCACTTGGGAGAAGAGACCAACACCCACCTCTCTGCAACCCCCTTTCAGGTAGCTGTAGAGAGCAATGAGGTCTCCCCTCAGCCTCCTCTTCTCCAGACTGAACAACCCCAGTTCCCTCAGCCACTCCTCATAAGACTTGTGCTCCAGACCCCTCACCAGCTTCGTCGCCCTTCTCTGGACACACTCCAGCACCTCAATGTCCTTCTTGTAGTGAGGGGCCCAAAACTGAACACAGGATTCGAGGTGCAGCCTCACCAGTGCCGAGTACAGGGGCACGATCACCTCCCTACTCCTGCTGGCCACACTATTTCTGATACAGGCCAGGATGCCGTTGGCCTTCTTGGCCACCTGGGCACACTGCTGGCTCATATTCAGCCGGCTGTCGATCAACACCCCCAGGTCCTTTTCTGCGGGGGAGCTTTCCAGCCACTCATCCCCAAGCCTGTAGCGTTGCCTGGGGTTGTTGTGGCCGAAGTGTAGAACCCGGCACTTGGCCTTATTGAACTTCATCCGGTTGGCCTCAGCCCATGGATCCAGCCTGTCCAGATCCCTCTGCGGAGCCTTCCTACCCTCAAGCAGATCAACACTCCCTCCCAACTTGCTGTCGTCTGCAAACTTGCTGAGGGAGCACTCTATCCCCTCATCCAGATCATCAATAAATATATTAAAGAAGACCGGTCCCAAAACTGAGCCCTGGGGGACTCCACTTGTGACCGGCCACCAGCTGGATTTCACCCCATTCACTACAACTCTCTGGGCTCGGCCATCCAGCCAGTTTTTTACCCAACGAAGAGTGTACCTGTCTAAACCATGGGCCGCCAGCTTCTCTAGGAGAATACTGTGGGGAACAGTGTCAAAGGCTTTGCTGAAGTCCAGGTAGACAACATCGACAGCCTTTCCCTCACCCACTAGGCGGGTCACCTGGTCATAGAAGGAGATCAGGTTGGTCAAGCAGGACCTGCCTTTCATGAACCTGTGCTGGCTTGGCCTGATCCCTTGGTTATCCTGCACGTGTCCTGTGAGCGCCCTCAAGATGAGCCTCTCCATAACCTTCCCCGGCACCGAGGTCAGGCTGACAGGCCTGTAGTTCCCCGGATCCTCCTTCCGACCCTTCTTGTAGATGGGCGTCACGTTGGCAAGCCTCCAGTCATCCGGGACCTCCCCCGTTGACCAGGACTGTTGATAAATGGTGGAGAGCGGCTTGGCAAGCTCCTCCACCAGCTCCCTCAGCACCCTTGGGTGGATGCCATCAGGCCCCATAGACTTGTGAGTGTCCAGGTAGCTTAGTAAGATCCTCTTTCTGCTCCCAATGCCTTTTGGTCCCAGCTAAATTCTTACCCTGTTTCTCTGATGGCTCCCTGCGGATAACCAGCCATCACCTTAAATTAACATGCCTTAAAAAACCCACTCAGACTGCCTACTGAAGCTCTCCTCGATGCCTTCTTTCTCACAGCTGGAGACATCAGCAATGTTTTATCTGACACTTGAGACTATGGCTATGTGGTTCTCTCTGCCTATGGCCTCTCTGTAGGGCCTCCACCTGTACTGTGTTTAAAGTTTGCAAACTCTTTCTTACTACACTGTTAAGAGCAACCTTCAGTCTGATCCATGTGGCATGGTGCCATATGGACCTACCTGAATTGGTTATGATTTCTGGTGGTATTGGAGCCAGTCTACCAGAAGTCCTGTATGGGCTGCTGCTTATTCATGGAAACTGGTCCACAGAAGACTGATTTGCTGCCATGGTTAGTCTTTGTTCAGTGCCCTACACAACCATATATCACACAGCCTAATTATGAGTGTAATCTGATGGTCTAGAAAGGTCTGCAAAACCTTATGTTTCATTGCTTGTGTTCACATGGTTTTAAATATGTATTATTGTTCCTAATAGTCATTAATACTCTTTAGCAGAGCTGTTATCACATGAACAATGCCTTAAAGTCTTAGCATTTACCTAATGACTATAAACTTTATATCAACCAAATTATTTTCCATTACAGAAATGTTTATGCAAATGCTAACATGTTTATGCTTTATTTTACTTTTGACAAATTTAATTAGACAAAGTTTTCTTCATCTGTCCCAGACTACTACAGCTGCCCCCAACAAGTTCACACATTTAGTCTTCTAAACCTCATCTTTTATGCAATATGTATCATTTTTACAGGCTTATGTAATTGCTTCTCAGAGAGACTTATAGGGGTAATGCTAGACATAATTTGTTATAGCAGCTCATTCAAGAAAGGAAAAATTGTCAAATCTTCTTTGTATATTAATATTCTGAGAAAACACAATCAAGAAAGGAGAAGGCCTGTTCTGGTGGGAAAAAATAGCTTTGTCATGAAACAAAGAAAGCTTAAGTGTCCTGGGGCACCAGGTCACAAATCAAATGAATTAAACCTTTGCTTATGATGCAAAAGCCAGAAAATGTCACTGTAGATACAACGTTGATGATACTGTGCATGAAATCGTGGAGAAGTTACCTTTACAGCATTGACAAAAGAATGCCAAAACCATGTTTCTTCTCACTGCCTTCCTTAACAGGAATAGTTCTTCTAAAACATCAAAAGGCGAGACTCTCAAGGCAGATTGTGTTGCACAAATAGTTTGATGCACTTTGAAATGACTCAATAGCTGTAGGCATTTGCCAAGAATTTATTGTTTAAAAATGTAACTTTTTTTTTTAAAAAAATAAATTTAGAGTCCAGAAAACTACAACACCACTGTTTAAAAAGCATCCCCAGGAACCCCTAACAAGAGGTGAAAAATGAAACCAAAGTTGTCCTAACACAAGATTTGGGGCTCTGCTCTGGAGACGTGTGAGGGCACCACTGTCTGAGCACCATCCTGCAACAAACCCACCAGACTGACCACAGCGAAACACAGTCCGACTGTGAACTGCAGCAGTCCTCTGCAACATGGAGATGGCAGCAGCCTTTAGCCTTCTATGTCTGGGGCTTTCCTGGTGGGAGTTCAGTGCACATTGATGACATTTGCATCAGAGAGGCACAGATGTGTTTGTTTGTTGTCTTTGTTGAATTCTTCTCTGCTGATGTGACTGTGTGGTCTGCCTATCTCTCTGTCTGACTCACAATCTAGGAAAAAGGAATATGCATCATACAGCTATGTTTTCACAATTAGACTTTACTGTGAAATACTGACTCATCAGTGGGACAAATGACAAAAGTTTTCTCTACATATAAAAATATTTTCTTATATTCAGACAAATTTTGAGCAAAACATGTGCCTATGATTTCTTCTGAATCAGAATCAGAATATGCTAGCACTCCTGCTGTATTTCTTTGACCTGAAATTTTACTTGGGTTGCAATTTATCTCTTTGGTTCAAGACAAAAATTTACTTTTTCATAGTTGTACCTTGTATTACTAATTGCCAAAAGCTGCGAGACCTAAAAGAAAGACTGAAACCTTCCTGATTCCTGAGTCCATCCTATACACCCACAACATGTATACATCACTTGTGATGACTCAGTATTAAGCAGTGCTTCCAAACTACAAGACCAAGATGATGGCCATCAGTCAGGAGCTCCTGCTGGAAAGCACAGATTTTGCAAAGCAAATTGCACAGAATTACAGGTAGCCTGCTGCTGAGGAACTTCCAGCTTTTTCCCAAACTCAAAATTCAAAGGTAATTATTTGCTGTCCAGGCCACCAGCTGGCAATTGCCTACTGCCCAGCAAGGAGGTCATCTTGCTATGCCATGGCTGCCTTCCCAGGCATACGCAATTTCTCCCTGTTCTGCCCCCATATCTCTCACACCCTCCTCAGCCTGTTGCTGTTCTAATGACCACCATAGGTTTTCTCCTCTCCCACATCCCAAGCCTGTCTGTGAAGTCCTCATCTCTCTAACCCTACCTGTGGCAATGGTGGGAAAACAGCTCTGCAGATCCTTCCTCCCCCCATACTTTGCCAGGCTTCCTGACAGGGAAACGGAGATGGGGAACGGAGTGGCATTTCACCCTTCATTCATACCAGGATAACAGGAAGTTGTTGGGCCTCTCTGGTCTCTCTTACACTTGTGGAATAACATCCATCTCTTCATATTCCCATCCTTTCATACCAAAAGGCAGAGAGAAAGGAGAACAGTCAGTTAGACTTTTCCCTTTGCTGGAAAAGGGAGGTCCTGTACATTCAAGTGACCTCAGACCCTTCAAGAAACATGCAGCTCTCAAAAATCAGTCTCCTCCATACCTCAGATTCTCTCTATTTTCAACATCTGATTTTTTTTCTCTTAGTCAGTGCTGCAGGGTAATAGATTATAGACCTTGAGTCCGAATTCATGCCATCTTTATGTCCTAGCAGAAGCTTTATTAGCTGTTCCTACTGTCATAAAACCTCACTGACTCAGAGTCTTCCCTGTCCTTGAGTATACATACAAAATCTCTGCAGCACAGCCAACCATAATAATGTAGTTATTCAGACAAGAGCATTGTAATGCCCTGAGAGAGCTCTGTGCATGTGATACAATCGTGCATGTGTGCGTGTCCTTGTCTATGTACATACACATACATGGGGACACATGTAAAGACAATCTCCAAGTACGATGATGAGAAAGCAGCACAGTGGTTCATCTCACCAAAACCACACAGCTTCTGACCACTGGGCTGAAAAAGCATGTATGAATTTTCGAGAGGACCTAACCACTGTGACAGCCTGATGAAACCCATGTGGAGCTGCTGCCCAGCCTTTCGGTACAGAAGATTCAAATTCTGAATCTGCCTTCATTCACTGTGAAAAATGACACAACAAAACCTACAACTTTTGAACTTAGGTCATATGGGGCACAACATTGTTAGCTCCTTCATCATTGAAAGAGAAGTCTACTATCTGTCTTGGTGGTAGATGCCCCTTCCCTGGAAACATTCAACGTTGGGTTGGACGCGGCTCTGAGCAACCTGATCTAGTTGAAAATGTGCCTGCTCATTGCAGGGGGGTTGGACTAGATGACCTTTAAAGGTCCCTTCCAACCCAAACTATTCTGTGATTCTATGACTCTATGAAAAAATCATGGGGTTTGCATCTGGCAATCTTCACACGTAACTGATTAAAGGTAGACTTCATACATTTTATTAAAGCCTGAGGCCTGGAGAGGTCTAAATTTCTTGTGCTATAGGGACCTCAAAGCAGTATTTAGGAGTCTGTAAAACCCTTCCTTTTTTTTGTTATCAGACCAGATAATGCTGTAACAACTGTCTTTTCCAGTTGAGAGAATGACAATGAGAAGTGTCATTTGTCAGCAAGGGATGCTACAGCAGCATACAACCAAGGCATTTCCTACGGTTTCTAGATTTGAAGGAGTGATAGGGTGGTTTTTTTTCTGAAGATGTGGATTGATTAGTCTGAATTTTAAAAAGGAGATATCATAGCCAGGGACAGAAGACGTTACACTGTTATACTGTTCCTGGCATCTCATCTGGTCTGTGTTGCTGCCAAACAAAGTTAATATATTTATTACTTTCTTCCTTCTAAAATTTGGAGGTATTTTTCTAGTATTCATAGGAGTGCATCATAAATTGTTTGTTTAGCAAAACACATGAAAAATTGCACGAACCTACAAAATTTATGGAAGGTTGTACCAACAGCTAAAAAAAGTAATTATCTGAGTCCAAAAATTAAGCCTAAGAGTATTTTGCTCTTCTTTGCTTCTCACAAAGCACTTGATTCCCAGTGTGATGAGAGAAGCACCAGTTCTCTTTGAGAGAGAGAACTGGCTCTAGCACGCTCCCAGAGTCGATACTGAGACAGACCAGAGCAGAGGAGAAGATGTGCTGGAGAAGATCTAGGTGTTTGGTAGCCCTGCCTGGGCTACAAAGCATTGATATGAGTTTCAGTTGTCAAAAATATAGAAGTCTGAACTCTTTGGATGGAAGATGCCATGCCATTACCAAGCATTATTCAGTTCCTTGCTGCAAAGTATCAGGATCTTGCCTCTTAATATTTACACACTTAGAACCTTGTAATATTCCTGTTTCAGAGCATGACATTTAGCATAACAGGAATTGAATCCAAATCAATTTGAAATACTTTTAAAAATTGGTCTCAGATTTGACTTACTGAAATAGAAATGATTCACTGTCATTACATTCTCCAGGGGCCCATGATGTTGGTGCCGTGGCAACCTATGCTGCACCCATATGCTGATTGGTATTTCCTTTAGCTACACTTTTTGTTAATTTGATGAGAGGTTGAATTGTATTGAGTTTTTATTATGGCATGAGTCATGAGCATGACTCCAAAAATTAAAAATTTTTACATGCACAACATGTAATTGTTAACAGCCTTTTCACTATTTTTAGTTTGACTGTCTCATAGCCTTTCTGCAAAAATATTGTCTTATTTGTTTCCACGATTTTGTTTCCTGAATTTGTCATGGTGACACTATGTCCCAGTTGCCCCCATGTTATGTTTTATGAACATTTCTTAAGCTGTCCTGAAGACACTAATTCCCACTTCCTTGCAACCTCCCAGCTGTTCATCAGCATGGTGAGATGGATCACAGATCACAGAACTGATCCCAGTTCAACATCATTTTTCATAGAGCTTCCTCCAAATTGATTTCTTAATCAGTTCACTATAAACACTCTCGGAAGAAATGTCTTTAGATATTTGTGTGGTGGTTTTGTTTATTCGGTTTGGTTTGTGGGGTTTTTTTCAATATAACTTTAAGGCCTCCATTGACTCTGTTAGGTAATTTGCTTGTTTCTGCCTGAAGCAAAAAATTTTCCTGCTTCTTCCCACATATTTCCACAGATTTTCTGCAGAAGTTCCACAGAGCTGAGTTTCTCTCTTACAATATTAATCAAGTAGACCTGCCCTGCTAGGTACAGAGTAAAATGGAGGCACCTATGCTAGCCTCTGTATTTCATTAAGTAACCACTTTCAGATCCCGTATTGTGAAATTAGTAATTAAAATATTAAGCTTTACTTTTATGTTTGTAGTTCTGACTAGTTCTTTTAAGTTAACACAAATGAAATATCGTTCAGGCTTGCACAGAGTAGGAAAGCTCATAGACCAGGTATGTTGCTTCCTCCTGCTCATTTTCAGAAAGGAAATGGTCTCTACCTGACTTTCTCTTTTCCAGACTGCATGACTTACCTTACAACTTTTTTCTTGTTACTTTCTGTGATATAAAATTTGCATTATTTATTCTTATATTTTGTGTAATTTTGCACTTGATTTTCCACAGAAACCATACACTGCATAATCATGGTGTTGATGGCTGACTTGGAAACTGGGTTATCTCATTTTCTCCTTTCTTGAAATTTGGACCCTTGTTTGACTGCTTCTCTAGTAGCTACATTGACTATGGTCTAGTAATTAAACTTTAAAATCAACTGTCTGGGAACTATTAGCAAATTATTAGGAGTATCCATCTTCAGGTAGGATGTTCGGAAGAAAAACCCCAAAGCAAGACAATCAAGACTTTAATTTTGTTGATCCTGCCCTCAAACAGGCTTCAAACTCCAACTGCAGATTTATGCCCAGAACTGCTATTGCTTCTAAACTTATGTTAAACACTGCCTCAATTTTCCCATTTGAAAAGTGTTCCCACTATAATCATTACTCCTGATTAGCCTACAAATACCACTAGGTCCTCAGTGAGAATAACTTAAAAGTTCTGTAAGCAAAGATCGTCGTCGCTGGCCAGCAAACCTGCTCACACAAAGGTCTGGTAGGAAATATCAACACTATGCCTATTCCTTCTTTCACAGACTGTGGACTACTATCTATACATAGTTGGCGTTAGATTTTTACTGCACTGTTGTGAATGTCTCTCCACTATTCAGCTTTTAGCAAAAGAAACCAATGATTAAGCAGACCAAGGACTTGAACAGTAAGTGATAAAATGAACAGTCAGTTCACGTAAATTAAGGTAAACCAGCCAAAGCTTGAAGAGCATAAGAACACTCTCAGTATTTCCTGATGCTGAAGTATGGGTATACTATGGCTATATGGTCCAAAAAAATCACAACTGTGTCAGTCTGGAATTGTGCCTATCCTAGCAAGCATCCCAAAAAGTGACATGGTGGTGCTGTTTCTAGAAGTCTGCTAGAAGTGTGCATGGAGTCACGCAGCTTTGCACAGGGTTGGCTTTCTGGCTCTCACCTCCAATAACTTGGAGATCTCCACATCAAATACTGGTGTAAGCAACAGTATAATCATAGCTGCTTGGCTATAAACAGTCATGTCCAATGTGGTGTGGTTCTTTTAATGAAAAAATAATTTTCAAAAGTCCTCGTTTCATTCCCATTTAATTTTAATGCCAGCAGCTGCAAATTGTTGAAATAATTGAATTTTTTTAAAAAACTTTTTAGAATGTAATGTAGTTCTTCAGTAGATTTGGAGATTTAATCAAAGAGTATTATTGCAGCTCAAGAATGCTTAGTGTTTTAAGAATGTTTTCTCATGGTATAACGAGCATAAAAAATTGTTTGCCTGCCTTTCTCTACTTTATACGTGTGTTTTCACCTTTTTTAATCAGCAGCCTCTCTGCTCTTTCTTAATGTGTTGCAGTTACTCCCTCTGTCCCAGTTGGGTGGGCAGTACTACAGTCCTAATATTAATCCCTTATTGTTCAAGCATGGGATTTCAATCCACTGGGATTCGTCATTACCAATCTAACATACCTCTCTCTGGTGTATTTCTTAACATAATGGAAAGCAGCTGCTCCAAGAGTATGGCACAATCTGCCAGCTCTGGGCAGTCTGGGACCTACCTTTATGGTTTCATGATGACTCCACTCCTTACTCAGAGTTTCTGAGATCCCCATTTTGTCCATACCCTCCTCTAATATTACACAGTGATTCACTGAGAAGAGAGCTAACAGGTCAGGTGGTAGGTAAAGCAGAAAGTCTGAGCAAGTTGTAATAGGACACTTACTGAATTATTTACTTCTCATGGTGTTTCATATTATTGAGAAAATACCCTAGCAATGAGATACTTCTGTTGTTCCTGTGCCACTGTATGAACAAAGGAAATATCACATTGGATTATGATGTAGGGACTGAAATTTTAGACACTGGAAATTGTTACCTCTTGAATCAACTTGTCAGAGAACTCACAAGAAGAGAAACAAAGTTGGATTAGCTATAAAAAATCCGAGCAACCTATCTCAATAGACAAGTCTTACACTCCCATAGAACTTACCACAAGATGCTCAAGTGCAGTATTCTTACAGGAGGGGGAAAAATCTGCTGAATTAACATTTTATTTAAATGGGCTGGGTGTGGCTTCCTTGATCAACATAAAAATAATAAAACTTGTTAGAGGGAAATTGGAAATAACAAGTCAAAATATAAAATGCTTGCAAGCATCATGGATGTATGTTATTTACTAAACCAAGTAAATGGGTATGGCAAATCAAGAAGGACTGTAAAGACAACACATGCAGGCACACACAAAAGCAACTGGCTTCAGCAAACGAAGGATCATTATCAGTTGTAAGACAAGGAATTTTTTAACACAGGAATCAAGCCCAAATGAGAGGCAGAGTCACCAGTGAACTCTTGAGAAATCAGACAAAAAAACACTATAAGGCAGACAAAAAGCAGAACAACTACCTAAAGACATAAAAACAAAATAACGGAAGTATTTTCATTGATTCTGGAAACTGAAAGCATGCCAAGGAAGCTGTGGAGTTACAGACAAAAATGATGTAAAGGAATGCTCCAGTGGAAAAAAAAATATAGCAGTTAAGTATCGCACTGTTGTTTAATGCAGATTTCATACGCCAGAGCCATTTTTGGCAGAGAAAAAGTCTAAAGATTTGGCTCAAAATAAAATTTCATTTTTCTCAAAAAACTGCTTTGAATGAGAAACTGAACAGCAACAAACTGTCAGGTCCAGCTGGTATTTACCCAAGAGTTTGAAAGGACCAGGATGTGAAATAGCTGAGACAGCAGCAGCAGTGTGCAAGTTCTGGTCAAATAAGCCCTGGCACAGAAGGACTGGCAGGTGGCAAGCATGGCACCAGATGCTCAAACGGGGCTCCAGGAGTGGACCAGAAATCTAAATACCAGTAAGTCTAATTGTAATGCCAGGTAAATTTGTAACTACAGTAATAAAAAAGAGAATCTGCAGATAGCAGAGATAAACATTATACTCGTGAAGAAACAGCGTGGCTTTTGTAAGAGGGATCGTGCTTCACCAGCATACTAGTTTAGTCTGAAGCAAGCATGTATGTAAGGTGAGCCAGCTCATATAGCATAGTTAGCTTTATCAAAAGCTTTTGACAAGGTCTCCTGTGAGAATCTCTTAAAGAAACTAAATTGTCGTGGGAGAGTAAGGCTGATTAACAACCAGCTAAATGTTAAGAAATAAATGCCAGGAATAAACTGTGAGGTTTCACAATAAAAGGTCATTTTCAGTAAGATCTCTCAGGAATTCATGTTGACCCTCTCATATATGACCTAAGAGAAAAGGTTGAATGGTGAGATGACAACTTTTGCAAAGAGAATAATAATAATAATCGGCATTTTCAGAGCAACTTCTGGTAACTACTCTTACGCTTGACTAAGGTTTGCACAGTACAGAGTGATAAAGTGCTAAAATGGCAAGTGACATTCAATAGTAATAAATGAAACATAATGTATATGTGAAGAAACTGCCCTACCTGTGTTTTCTAGGTTAGGTATAATTGTTAGAGCCATTAGCTCAATATGCAGAAGCATTCAAAAAGGCAAATAAAATACTGGGACCCATTAAGAAGGCAAGGTTTATGGATAAAGATAATGCCTTTCAACAGGTCACCTGGTTTTAACCTAAAGCTTTCCCTCAGTATTGTTGGCTGCAATATTATTGCTACAGTAAAATGAGTTGGAAAACAACTGAAAAAAAAAATAAAAATACGATTCTGCAATTGTACGTATTCACGAACTGCATCATGAATACCTACTCCAGTTCTAGTTCCCTCATCTGAAAAAAGACAGATGGAAAAAGAGCAGAGGATGGAGTCTCTGTGACAGGAGACTTAACAGCTCTTCCACCAGTAAGAGTCAACTGCAGAGGGTGATTCATAAAATTCTCAAGGGACAGGAAAAGGGGTGACTAGGGAATGAATATGCACTGTTTCTTATAACAAAATGGACGTGAAACTCTCAGGCATCAGATTTAAAACAGACAATGGAAGTGGTTTCTTACAAAACACATAGTCAAGCTGTGGCATAAATCGCCTTAGGAGGCATGGAAACCAAACATAGGAATTAAATCAGGCAGGGCAGGGCTTAGAGCAATTTGTGCAGGGTAGGTCCACTGAGGGCTATTGAATGTAACTGCCTGAAAGAAGCCTCCAGCTGACAAAGTCTTTGAACCACTGACTGTCAGAAACTGGATTAGTCAGCCTAGACAGCATCCATTTTCTACATGACCTGTTTCTAGTACTCTTTTCCAAAGTGTTAATTACTTGAGACAGGATAATAGAATAATTGCAGCATTATGGACCTCAATGTTGATTTTCTGTTCTCCTGGGTCTGTTTTGGGCCCGTACTGGGCAAAAGCACCCTCAGAGATTAGATTTGGTTTTAGGCCCCTTGCTGCCATTCACCATATGTTGGAGGTTGATAGCAAGTCTCTTGGCAAGACCATAGTTTAGCTCATGATAGATGTAGAGGGATGATTTCTGGGGGTCTCATTGCTGTCCTTCCATCTCCACAACTTCTCTGGAGCTCTTCCTATTACAGGAATTTGCCCTCCCCAGCTTCTCCAGCTTGGATCTGCTAAGACAGGACCAGGCTATCCACTCTCTCCAAATGTCCAGGAATCCTAGGGTTTTTCCACTGGGAAGCACAAAGCCTGCCTGACACTGTGCTCAGAAGGGTGTACAACTCATGGAGCACCTTCCTGAAATGGGGGCTTGCCCTGCTACATAAAATGAGCTCTCAAAGCAGCAACAGACACGAGGATACACAAAAGGGTTGATCCAAGTAAGAAGTAAAGCAGCCCTCAGTACAGTCAGTCTTCCAGGACGATGGGCTTAAGCTCAAAATTCAAATATGGCCATATGAATTCCCTAAGCAAATTATATACCATAATTCAAAAGTGTATAATCACAACTCACAAGAGGAGTGTCAGTGTCATAGAGCGTTATCTTCACACATAACTTCTCTTGACTATTTTACTTCCCACACTCCTTACTGTTTGGGTCCTGTTATACTAAACATTATCTTTCTGTTCAGACTATTCAAGGGCATTTATAAATTTGTCTTTCTTGTACTTTCCAATTCTGGAGGCATTTTCCTCCGATATCAAAACTTCTTACACTTCCATTTTAATGATGGAATTATTTTGAGTTTGAAGATAAAAATGTCAAATCAAACACCCATTTTAAAAATAAGAGAATAAGAGGAAAAAACAGAGATTAAGAAGAGGAAAATGTAGATAATTTCTAACACAAAGAGAGAAATGTTTATGAAATTTGTGAAATCCCCAAAATTTTTTCTTTTTTTCTAATGAATTGAAACAGCTCTCCTCTAACATCCTTGGCATTGGAAGGAAGGAAAGTGATAAACATAATACTCATTTTTAAAGAACTCTGGAAATTACCGTCCTTATTTTGGCCTCTGGTACTATCTTCACTTCATTTCAATTAAATTAAACATCTAGCCACAGTTTAACTTTTTATTTTTAGGACTGAAGCAAAAAATGCGATTAAAACTGAGCATGATTCACTAATGTGAGACTCAGGAAAAAGAAAAAGCAAACAGCATAATGCAATGTGTAAACTCAAATGTCATTTTCAAAGTCAAATGAAACTGATAATATCTCAGCTGCAAAGCTGAGTCCAGTTTCTGTTGAAGAAAAATGTTGATCACGAATTATCAGAAGTCTAACTGACCTTTAAAAGTAATTTGAACAAATTTTGGTTGTTCAGTCCAAATACAAGTACCCTGAGAGAAAATTACATTCCTCAAGACTACGGAAAACATCTGCAAAGAGCTAAGGAGTGGTGTGTTCTCTTTCTCCCAGGTAGGGACGATAACAATTAATGGCCTTAAGCTATGCTATGGGTGGCATAGCACAGACATTAGAAAACATTGTTTGAATAGTAGCACTACAGAAGCTTGTCTTGAACAGTCATGTTATTTTCATAGCTTGACGTAATCAAGCACATGCTGACAGGCCCTCCATCAGAAATAGTGTAGATATAGTTGATTGTGCCTTGAGGAAGGGTTTAAAAGATCATCTCTTGACAACTGTTCTAGCTCTATGTATTTTTATGAATAATAAAGTGTTGCTATTTTTTATATTGCCTTCTTCAGTACTAGGTTATGTGCTTCCTTCCCTCATTCACTAACTGCTAATAGACTTGTAGAAACAGTTTCCTTTGCCTGTTGTAATCCCTGCCAATTGTAATTCATTTGGAACCTTACCCATTAAGATTTAATTTTTAAAAATAATCTTATTCCTTTACCCTTGCCCTTAGTTATGATAAGTATCAGCTGCAGACAGACCAAGACAGAGTTCTTGCTGTAAGTAGTACCATCAAAGGAGGGAAGATAACCACACTACTGTCCTCACTCACCATTGAATTTTTCTCTCCAGACAGTTTCTATCCCAGCTCCTACATTAAAATCTTCTTTGACAAAAGCTAACTGTCTTTTTTCTAGGTAAATATTTTATTCTCTACCAGGATTCAGCAATGGGGGAAAAGGCTTTCTCAGAATGGGATAGCAGTCACAGAATCACAGAATCACAGAACCATTAAGGTTGGAAAAGACCTGTAAGATCATCAAGTCCAACGATGAACTAACACCACCATGCCCATTAAACCATGTCCCACAATGCCTCGTCCACACGTTCCTTGAATGCCTCCAGGGATGGTGACTCCACCACCTACCTGGGCAGCCTGTTCCAATGTTTCACCACTCTCTCCATAAAGAAATTTTTCCTAATACCCAGCCTAAACCTCCCCTGGTGCAACTTGAGGCCATTTCCTCTAGTCCTGTCACTAGTCACTTGGGAGAAGAGACCAACACCCACCTCTCTGCAACCCCCTTTCAGGTAATCATAGACGGCAATCAGTCGCAAGGGATTTCCCTGAAAATCACTCTTGGAATAGAACAAATATTTGCAGAGGGAGACTATCATGAGCCCACTACCTTATAACTTTCTGGGTTTGATTATTTTTTTGGATGTTGAAGATCATGTTGGTTTAATCAGAGACTTGCAGATAGTTCATGTTAATGATGTGTTAAATATGGCTTCGGCTCTAAGCCTGTCCAGGGTTTTCCTCTGTTCCCCACAAATGTGCTCACCCCCCACTGGAAAACAGGGTTCCCCACAGGGGAGGTGGTGTTGCCTTCGGAAGACACACAAGACGGTGATTATTGGAAGATCTGCGCCATTTGGTCTGTGGTTTCCTCCTTGTTGCTCATCCTTTTTTAACATGTAGTCACTAATGACCTCAGAGATCACTAATGACTACAGAGACTATGTGGAGTAGGCTGTCTTCTCTCCTCTTTGTACTCATCCACCACTACATAAAAAAATTGGGAGATTAGGGTACAATAAAAAAAATCTGAGAGTGTGTGGCTGGAGCTTGTATGACATTTCTGTTTGTGGGCTAAAATGGTTATATAGAAGTTTATCTGTCGTTAAAGAATGGAGAACTATCTTTTTTTCCCCCCACTTTTAAGTCTGTTTCACCATATTACTCAGATTTATTTTATTTTATGCTTAATTAGGAGGCTGAAAATGTATGTTTCTGTTGAAGGGCAAATCTCTTAATTTTCATTTTGATACTGTGATCTAATCAGACTTACCAAAAGTACTTCACCAAATGAAACAGGCATAAGCATGAACTCTCTCATTTATGTGCTGATTCTGTGCAGCCTTATTAATACTAGCTTCACAGTGGGTGCTTAAAAAAAACTCAGTCCTTGCTGTAGCTGCACATCTTGTGATGATGCTATTGCAAGTAGCCAATGGAGTTAGGGTAAATCCAGCTCAGGAACCCTGCTGCCTTCTGCAGCCACCTCAGGAACTGCAGTATGATTACCTTTTAAACCAGTGCCATAGCTGTATCCTCAGCTGTGACTTAGGGGCAAAGTAAACTTCAAAGAATTACTTTTAGGGCTTTACCTCTCTGGTGAACAACAAAAATAAAACAAAACACACAGGACTACATTTGACTATGACTGAAAGCGTAATATATGGGCTAATAGACTGCAGCTACACTGAAGTCACTATAGTCTGGATGTCTATACCCAAGTTAGCTACAAGTTAAAACAAAATACTGCTTACAAAGTAGAACTGCAAGCAGCACTGAATACAGTCATTTTGCAGCCCACAGGAGCAATGATCTCATGTGTTGCATATGTATGCATTGGACATGGCATACGTAAGTGTCTCACAAAAGGTGTTATGGCAGTTCAAGTCTCCCATGAGGACCAAGGCCTGCAATCTAGAACCTTCTTCCAGCTGTTTATGGAAGGTTTCATCCAACACTACTTCTTGATGGGGTAGTCTGTAAGGGGCACCCACCGTGTTGTCCTTCCCTCTGGTTCTGACTTCTGAGCTCTCAGCCAGGCACTCTGTAGTAGAGCTTCATGCATTTGAGCCATTCCCCTTTACACAGACTACATATCCATCCATATATGCCAAGTATAATAACATACTGCTCAGATGATTAGTCAAACACGACTGAAAATTAACGTATTAACCCCAGAAAACAAGAAAGAAGTCATGAGAGCGTGTGAATGGCTTGTCTGTACTTCCTTATGCTGCTACTTCTGTTGATTTTCACTGACTAAAAAGTTAGCCTTATTCTGACACTTTCTGAAATACAGTAGCTATTATTAGGATTGGAACAGGGCACTTGCCACTGGTTTCATTCTTACTGGTGACAAGGAGACAGTGTACTACATATTCACATGGCTTTAGCCCGTGTATGGGTATGTTATGTTCTTTTCTAAATTGAAAAGATATGGCAAATTCACATAGAATTAAAGAAAAAGGAAAATAATATAATGAAGAATCTTTTCAATGAATCATATATGTATCTTATGTTGAAAATAACTTTTTGAAGAAATTAATGGATGCCTTCCTAATACCTCTTTAGTACAGGTAACCTGAGCTATTTTATAAACTCAGTTATTTTAGAATCTATTTGGTTTCCACTCCTAACAAGCATTAGAGTTCAAATGGCATGCTTTCTTTTGCAACTTCCGTGCAACACGCTTTGGAAGATCTGTAATCAGAGTTATTTCATAACGTGGACTCACTAGGAGCTAGTTTTTTTCCTGTTCCTGGCAAATGATAGCTTGACAATTGTATGCTTTCTTTTGTAATGCCTCTGCAAGAAACTGTTTAAGCCTTAACTGTCCTTTCAAATAGTTGATGTATCTGTTTGTGTGGCGTTAGCAAGTGGGGTTGAACACAGTCATTTGCGTGATTTAGTGGCTGGGGTGTAAGATACCTTGTGATTCCGATACATCTGGTGTCATCAACATTTTCTTTCCCCTTCTATGCAACTATAAAGTAAAATAAACCTTATCTGGAGTTATCTGTAAAAATGTAAGTAAGTAAGTTGCCTTCACTGAAGTAGAGAAATTCCCTGTTAGATTTGATCCTTGCAAGTAAGAAAGTACAAGTCTTCTTCAGAAATTTTTAACCCAACTTGTAGGATACAGAATTTAAACATTAGAGGTAGGAAGTTCAAACTTCTTATCTCAATTACTTTGAAAAACCTCATGAGGCAACATTGTATCATGGAATTCACAGCCTCACAGATGAGCTGTCTTGTCCAGATCCAAGAGTTGTGATACTCATCATCATATTTCTGATAAAAACAGCCATGTCCGGAAACTGGTGGAAGGCAATGTCTAGACTTTTTAAATTTCTTATTTATTTCCAATATTTGGAATTATATACTTGGATGTCTCTCCCAGCATAGGTATGGGAGAATGTCTAAACGTTTAACATGTGTGCTTTCCCTCCGATATAGCTGCATTCAGGGCAGTGATTGCTCAGGCACACACTTTTTTCTTCAAACTTAAAAGCTAAAGGAAGGCTGAGAAATTATACTTTCCGTTAATAACATTTACTTCTAAAATCTAAGTAGTAATCTCTCTCTCTGTCAGAAAGGTATAAACTATAATGAAGTCCTTTCTAGAGACCAATGGAGGTTTTTAACCACTGGAAACAGATTAAGATCTCTGATACCAGGGATTAATTTTACCCTCTAATTTCCTGCTTTGTTCATGAATTTCTCACCCAATTTATTTTAAAATATTTGAAGAAGCTCAAAAAGCCAAGCTTAGAAATTTCAGCTTAATGTGATCAGATGGCCAGCTTGGGTAGCACTGTTACATGTCCGCCCCTGAGAGAATAACTCGATTACCTGATATTAAGTACTACCTAAAGGCAGACCATGAAATCAAGCTTCCTGTTTTGAAGCTCTGATTCCCTTAGATGTTTAACGCTGACTTGGAGGTTTGCTCAGAACCATGACACTGGTGAAGCTGGGGTTAGAGCCTGCCGCCAGTCCAAAACTGGAAAGAGGAATCAAAATTCTCCACTGTTCATGGTATGGCCTGATTTGCTAGGCTTATTCACAATGCAGTTGAACACAGCTTGCTAATCAGGCCAGCATTCATGGTGGAGGAGTGCAGAGCAGGAAGAAGCAGCAGATGGTATTTGAATGTGCTTTTCAGGTGGGGACACCTGAGTGATTTACCCTACTCCGCCCAAAAGAGGTTAGACACTTTGGTCCCCATCAACTAGGACATTGTCTTAGCCGTAAGGCTTAGGTAGGACTTGCTCCTTAAAGGTCTCTGTCCCATTCTTGACAGCCTAGGTGGGTAGCTCAAGCACTTTTGATCTCTCTGCCAGAGTGAAGCACCAGGTTTTTAGGTTTGTGTTATAATCAGGACTAAGATGACAACTATCTAAATCAGTCAAAAAGACATAAACTAGTATGTCACGAACTCAGAAGAAGCCAGGGTGTGTGGAATTTCATAATCACAGAATTGTTGAAGCTGGCAGGGACCTCCGGATGCCATTTGGTCCAACAGCCCTGTTCCAGCCTGGGCACCTAAAGCCTGTTGCCCAGGACTGTGTCCAGATGCCTTTTGAATATCTTCAAGTACCTGCTGCCTCCCTGGGGCCCAGTTTAAACATGTGATGAGAAAACTTCCTACACAGGTAAGAAGTTATCCATTATCCATTATTAATTTTTCATGTAGGCAGTGATGAAATTGCAATAAGAAGTTCAAGGGCAATCAGGAGAGACTTCAGGGCCTTGGGATGACTTTAATCAGTCAGGGATCAGGAGCCCAAGTAGTGTTCTTCTCTATCCTTCCAGTTGCAGGGAATGATGAGGAAAGAAACAGAAAGACTCAGCAGATCAACACCTGGCTCCGTGACTAGTGTCACCAGCAGGATTTTAGGTTTTTTGATCATGGGTTGGACTCCACAACACCAGGCCTGCTGGTGACAGGTGGGGTACACCTGCCTCAAAGAGGGAAAAGGATTTGTGCACTTAGCAGGGCTCACTGCAAGAGCTTTAAACCAGATTTGAAGGGCCAAAGGGATAAAACCAGGCTCACTAGAGATAAGCCTGGGGGTGGCACACCAATGTTAGAGGGACGGTGTGCTAGTGACATCCTTCGATCTGCTCCATGATGTGCTGAGTACATTGGAGCATATTTGAAACGTCCCTGTACTAAAGTGTGCGGCACCCTAGCCATCTCAGTGGAGGGAGGGCATGGAAATCCATGCGGCAGCAAAGACGTAAGGATTGTTGATGCATTAGAAACCACAGAAACACCTGAAAAGAGTCACATAGGAATTAGGGCTTCTCCCCAAAAAAAGGTGGTGGAATCAATGGCCGAAATTAAGTGTATCTACACCAATACACACAGCATGGGCAACAAACAGGAGGAGTTGGAAGCCATTGTGCAGCTGGGAAACTATGATATAACTGCAATCACGGAAACATGGTGGGGATGACTTGCACAACTAGAGTGCTGCAATGTATGGCTATGAACTCTTCAGAAGGGATAGGCAAGGAAGGAGAGGTGGTGGGGTAGCTCTTTATGTTAGGGAGTGGGTTTACTGTCTAGATCTTGATGATGGTGATGAAAGGGTCGAGTGTTAATGGCTAAAAAACAGGAGAAAGGCCAACAAGGCAGATATCATGGTGGGAGTCTGTTATAGACCACCCAACCAGGATGAGGAGACAGATGATATATTCTATAAGCAGCTGAGCAGTCTCACGAACACTAGCCCTTGTCCTCGTGGGTGACTTCAACTTACCAAATGTCTGCTGGAAATACAATACAGTGGAGACGAAACAGTCCAGGAGTTTCCTGGACTGTGTGGAAGATAGATAACTTCCTGACACAGCTGGTGAGTGAGCCAACTGGGGAAGGCGCCCTGCTGGTCCTTTTGTTTGCGAACAGAGAAGGACTTGTGGGGGATGTGATGGTTGGAGGCTGCCTTGGGCACAGAGATCATGAAATGACAGTTTTCAATTCTCAGAGAAGTAAGGAGGGGATTAGCAGAACTGCTACCTTGAACTTCTGGAGAGCAAACTTTGGCCTGTTTAGGGGCCTGGTGGACAGAGTCCCTTGGGAGGCAGTCCTGAAGGGCAAAGGAGTCCAGGGAGGCTGGACACTCTTCAAGAAGGCAGTCTTAAAAGTGTGGGAGCAGGCAGTCCCCTTGTGTTGGAAGAGGAAGACGGCAGGGAAGAAGACCAGCCTGGCTGAACAGAGAGCTTTGGGTGGAACTCAGGTAAAAGAAGAGAGTTCATGACCTTTGGCAGAAGGAGCAGGCAACTCAGGAGGACTCCAAGGATGTCATGAGTTTTTGCAGGGAGGAAATTAGAATGGCCAAAGCCCAACTAGAACTTAACCTGGCAATGGCTGTAAAAGACAACAAAAATGATTCTGTAAATATTTTAGTGACAAAAGGAGGGCTAAGGAGAATCTTCATCCTTTACTGGACATGGGGGGAAACATAGTGACAAAGGCTGAGGAAAAGGCTGAGGTACTCCATGCCTTCTTTGCCTCAGTCTTTAATGGTAAGACCAGTTGTTGTCCAGGTACCCAGCCCCCTGAGCTGGAAGACAGGGATGGGGAGCAGAATGAAGCCCCCACAATCCAAGGGGAAACTGTTAGCAACCTGCTACACCACCTAGACACCCACAAGTCTATGGGGCCAGATGGGATCCACGCAGGGGTACTGAGGGAGCTGGCAGAAGTGCTCAGCAAGCCACTTTCCATCTTCCATCAGCAGTCCTGGCTAAACAGGAAGTCCCAGTTGACTGGAGGTTAGCCCCGGTCACAAGTGGTGTCCCCCAGGGCTCAGTTTTGGGGCCTGTCTTGTTTAATATCTTTATCAATGGTCTGGATGAGGGAATCGAGTGCACCCTCTGTAAGTTTGCAGACCACACCAAGTTGGGCAGGAGTGTTGATCTGCTTGAGGGTAGGAAGGCTCTGCAGAGGGATCTGGACAGGCTGGATCGATGGGTCTCAACCAACTGTATGACGTTCAACAAGGCCAAGTGCGGAGTCCTACACTTGGGTCACAACAACCCCATGCAACTCAACAGGCTTGAGGACGAGTGGCTGGAAAGCTCCCCCGCAGAAAAGGGCCTGGGGCGTTGATCGACAGCCAGCTGAATATGAGCCAGCAGTGTGCCCAGGTGGCCAAGAAGGCCAACGGCATCCTGGCCTGTATCAGAAATGGTGTGGCCAGCAGGAGTAGGGAGGTGATTGTGCCCCTGTACTCAGCACTGGTGAGGCCGCACCTTGAATACTGTGTTCAGTTTTGGGCCCCTCACTATAAGAAGAACATTGAGGTGCTGGAGCACGTCCAGAGAAGGGCAACAAAGCTGGTGAGGGGTCTGGAGCACAAGTCTTATGAGGAGCAGCTAAGGGAGCTGGGGTTGTTTAGTCTGGAGAAGAAGAGGCTGAGGGGAGACCTTAACACTCTCTACAACTACCTGAAAGAGGGTTGCAGAGAGGTGGGTGTTGGTCTCTTCTCCCAAGTGACTAGCGACAGGACTAGAGGAAATGGCCTCAGGTTGCGCCAGGGGAGGTTCAGGCTGGATATTAGGAGAAATTTCTTTACTGAGAGAGTGGTCAAGCATTGGAACAGGCTGCCCAAGGAGGTGGTGGAGTCACCATCACTGGAGGTGTTCAAAAAATGTGTAGATGCGGCACTGCAGGACATGGTTTAGTGGGCATGGTGGTGTTGGGTTAATGATTGGACTTAATGGTCTTACAGGTCTTGTCCAACCTTAATGATTCTGTGATTCTGTGAAACGTGACGCCCATCTACAAGAAAGGCCAGAAGGAGGATTCAGGGAACTACAGGCCTGTCAGTCTGACCTGAGTACCAGGGAAGTTTATGGAGCAGATCATCTTCAGTGCCATGATGCAGCACATAGGGAACAACCAGGTCATCAGCCAGTACGGGTTTATGAAAGGTAAGTCCTGCTTGATTAGCCTGATCTATGACGGGACGACCTGCTTAGTGAACGAGGGAAAGGCTGTGGATATAGACTACCTAAACTTTAGTAAACTCTTTGACACTGTTTCCCACAGCGTTCTTCTCAAGAAACTGGCTGCTCATGCCTTGGACGGGCGTACTCTTCGCTGGGTGAAAAACTGGCATTTTGGAAGTGATTGCCTCCCTGTACTCGGCACTGGTGAGGCCGCACCTCGAATACTGTGTTCAGTTTTGGGCCCCTCACTACAAGAAGGACATTGAGGAGCTGGAGCACATCCAGAGAAGAGCAATGAAGCTGGTGAAGGTTCTAGAGAACAAGTCTTATGAGGAGCAGCTGAGGGAACTGGCATTGTTTAGTCTGGAGAAACAGAAGCTGAGAGAAGACATTATCATCCTCCACAACTACCTGAAAAGAGGTTGTAGCAAGGTGGGTGCTGGTCTCTTCTCCCAAGTAGCAAGTGATGGGACAAGATTAAATGGCCCCAAGTTGCGCCAGGGGAGGTTTAGATTGGGCATTAGCAGATATTTCTTCACCAAAAGGATTGTCAAGCATTGGAACAGGCTGCCCAGGGAGGTGGTTGAGTCACCACCCCCGGAGGTATTTAAAAGACATGTAGACATGAAGCTTCAGGACATGGTTTAGTGGTGGACTTGGCAGTGTTCGGTTGTGTTGAAGTGCTGAAGTCGATGATCTTAATGGTCTTTTCCAACCTAAATGAGTCTATGATTCTAAGTATGGAGATTCCACCACATCCCTGGGCAATCTGTGCCAGTGCTCAGTCATCTTCACAGCGAAAAATTTTTTCTGGATGTCCAGAGGGAACCTCCTGTGTTTCAGTGTGTGCCCATTGCCTCTGGTCCTGTCCCTGGGCACCAATGGAAGGAGCCTGGCTTCATCCTCTTTGTACACTTCATTCAGGTATTTATATACATTGACGAGATCCCTCTGAACCTTCTCCTCTCCGGGCTGAAGAGTCCCAGCTCACTCAGCCTTTACTTCTAGCAGAAATGCTCCAGACCCTTCATCATATTTGTGTCCTTTCACCGACCTCTCTCCAGTACATCTATGTCTCTCTTGTACTGGGGAGCGCAGCACTGGACACATTGCTCCAGGTGTGGCCTCATCAGTGCTGAGTAGAAGGGAAGGATCACCTTCCCTGGCCTGCTGGCAATGCTCATTATAATGCAGCCCAGGGTGCCATTGTCCACCTTTGCCACAAGCGCACATTTGTGGTAGAGCATGTTTTACATGCCTCACTAACATGCTGATGTCTTTATTCAGTTTGTGTCCTAGAAACAGACCAGGCAGGTATTTCATTCTTCCTCAAGAACTTCAAGAAAACCCACATGAAGGGATTATTAAAACACTGGAGATATCCAGAAAATAAATCTACATCCTGATGAACTGGCAAAACCTTAACAAGACTAACCCTGACACTTGAGTTAAGAACATGAGAAATGTCTTGGGATCGACAAGCCATCTGACTTCTCCAAGCACTAACTGGAGAAAGAAGAGAAATCTAATTACATGTCATAGCTGAGGGTATGAGGAAACCTGTGTTCCTCTTTTTTCCATATTTCAGCAAATATTTCAAAGAAAATTGTCAATTGTAAAGTATGATGCTGGTATGTTGAGAAAGATCAATGATAAAATCCTTTTGGAGGGCTATGCTACCTGTCATGGAACATAAACCTTTTCCCCCTATCAGCCAGGAAGAGAAAGAAGTACTTTGCAATGGTTTAAGACCATTTAAGGAACCTGAAGGTGCACAAGTCCATGGGACCTGAAGAAATGCATACACAGGTCCTGAGGGAACTGGCAGATAAAGTTGCTAAGCCACTATCCATCATATTTGAGAAGTTGTGGCAGTCCAGTGAAGTTCTCACTGACTGGAAAGGGGGAAACATAACCTCCATTTTTTAAAGGGGAGAAAAGGAAGACCTGGGGACCTACAGGCCAGTCTGTCTCACCTCTGTGCCTGGCAAGATGATGGGGCAGATCCTCCTGGAAACACTGACATGGCATATGGTAAACAAGGGGGTGATCGGTGACAGCCAACACGGCTTCACTAAGGGCGAATTGTGTCTGACAAATTTGGTGGCCTTCTATGACAGGGTTACAGTGTTGGTGGATGTGGGAATAGCAACTGATGTCATCTACTTGGACTTGTGCAAAGCATTTGACACTGTCCCACATGATATCCTTGCCTCCAAATTGGAGAGACATGGATTTAACATATGGACCACTTGCTGGATAAGAAATTGGCTGGATGGTCGCACTCAAAGAGTTGTGGTCAGCAGCTCAGCAGCTCAATGTCCAAGTGGTGACCAATGACGAGTGGCATTCCTCAGGGATCGGTATTGGGACCAGCATTGTTTAACATCTTTCTCGGTGACATGGACAGTGGGAATTGAGTGCACCCTCAGCAAGTTTGCCAATAACACCAAGCTGTGTGGTGTGGTCGACACACTGGAGGGAAAGGATGTCAACCAGAGGGACCTTGACAGGCTTGAGAGGTGGGCGTCTACCAACCTCATGAAGTTCAGCAAGTCCAAGTGTAAGGTCCTGCATGTGGGTGGGGGCAATCCCAAGCACAAATGCAGGCTGGGCAGAGAATGAAAGGATTGAGAGCAGCCCTGAGGAAAGGACTTGGGGGTGTTGGTTGACGAGAAGCTTAACATGAGCCAGCAGTGCACACTTGCAGCCCAGAAAGCCAATCGTATCCTGGGCTGCACCAAAAGAAGCGTGGCCAGCAGGTCGAGGGAGGTGATTCTCCCCCTCTACTCTGCTCTCCTGAGACCCCACCTGCATTCAGCTCTGAGGTCCCCAGCATAAGAAAGACATGGACCTGTTGGAGCAAGTCCATAGGAGGGCCACGAAGATGATCAGAGGGTGGAGTACCTCTCCTATGAAGACAGGCTGAGACATTGGTGTTGTTCAGCCTGGAGAAGAGAAGGCTCTGTGGAAACCTTATAGCAGCCTTCCAGTACCTGAAGGGGCCCTACAAGAAAGCTGGAGAGGGACTTTTTACAGGGGCATGTAGTGATAGGACAAGGGGCAATGGCTTTAAGCTGAAAGAGGGTAGGTTTAGATGAGATATTAGGAAGAAACTCTTCACCATGAGGGTGGTGAGGCACTGGAACAGGTTGCCCAGAGAAGCTGTGGATGCCCCAACCCTGGAAATGTTCAAGGTCAGGTTGGACGGGGCTTTAGGCAAGCTGGCCTAGTGAAAGGTGTCCCTGCCCATGGCAGGGGGGTTGGAACTATATGATCTTTAAGGTCCCTTCCAACACAAAGCATTCTGTGATTCTGTGATTCTATGCATGTGATAGAAGATGACTGCTCTGAACCCTGAGAATCCAGATTTGTGTTCAAAACATGGGCTAGAAAGGGGGATTTTGTTCTTGCCCATGGCATTGCTGGAGCTTTAGAAATATTAAATGTGGTCTGGGAGCCTGAGAACCATGCAGACATAGATAGAGTAGTTTAGATAAATGCAATGCTGGCCAGAAAAGTCCACAAGAAAAGATGAACAAACTTGAGAAGAAGCCAGAACAAAGCACTCTTAAGCCAGGAACAGCAAACCAAATCATCAAAGTTTGAGAGTAGAACAGTTGGCCCTCTTTATTTGCATTAGACTTTATTAGTTAAACAGATGCCAATTACTGAAAGAGTAGTTAGATTTGTAAAATTCACAAGAATTTGTAAAATTCACAAGAATATCAGGTACACAAAATTAGGTCATATGTACCAAAATGGTTTGGAAAAGATTTGAAATGGTTTGAAAATCCGTTTTTTGAAACTGACCTCCCAATAGCTCTTATGCAGAGATTCCCCATGACTGGACATTCGTACCTGTTCATTATGGGAAAGTTGTGTGCAAAACATGGCCCTCCAGAATTTCTACAAAATGCCAAAGTTTATGCTACTTTAGCTAATAACCGTCTGGACTTAAATACAGTTAATAGATAATGTATTAAATTTCAGGAAAGCTGTTTTATAAATAAAGTCTGTAGCTATTTTCTCCGCAGCTGTAAGCAAATTAAATAGTTCAGAAGCAGCTGATTGACACTGAGAAAATTGCTCTAATGCTGAAGACAAAGTATGCCGTCATCAGCACTCAGCAAGGGAGAGGGGTGAAGTATTTAAAACACACTTCACAACTTCTGTTTTGGGGAGCTTTAACTATCAACATTCTTGTGTACCTGAACCAGACTGTTATAAATTTCCTGAGTGTTTCTGGCAATTAGAAAATATTGAGGAGAAAAAAAGATCATAAAATATTCTATAAGGGAGGATTATATGGGAGAGAAGGACTAACAACAGATTTCAATACTAATGGGAATAGATCCAAAATAAAATCTGCTGTGCAAGTACCGAGGAGAGAATGTATGTCTATTAATAAACACTATTAGTTTCAGGCACTCCTGAAAGAAGGGTTTTATAGGGGCCCATTCGTAATCTCTGCTCCTGCTGCAAAACCTTTGCACAGGGTCTCAACAGATGCTTTAATGGCTCAAACTATTTTTGATTTTGCCCTTTCAAAAACTGAAAATAATCTTGGCAATTATTCTTAGCTTAATAATTGCATTTCTAAAGGAAATTGAGCAGGATGAGATGATTTTCAAAGTTTCAAGTTGGTAGAAATAGCCTACCAGGACGTGATACCTTAATCTGCACGTAGTTGTGTTTCAAAACAAATTCAGATCGACAAAACACTAGGAATGTCAACTTTATAGCTTAACAGAAAAAAGACGGATAGAGTTGGGATAAGATGTGATATTGCAACGACCATATAGTAATTTCTGCTGCAGAGCTGTTTGTTAGTGCAAAACCAGAGGGAGACCTGCTTGAGCATCTTTCTCTGAGGTTCAGGAGAAAATGTAAGTTGTGAGACAGCTGGAAAACTAGCGGGTTCAGGCTCCTGCTCTGACCCCTATCATGAGACAAGAGCAGAGGGACAAGCACTTCTTTCCTTCTTTCCACACCTTCTTTCCACAGTCTCCAGGAAAATGAGATTGCACATACATTCTTCAGAACTAAATAGAACTGCACAAAAGGAGTAATTAATTCATGCCACCTATGTTTCTTCTCCTAAGAGAAACAAATCTTAGCATTCAGGCAGTTGATATCATATAAATGAGAAATATTGCATTTCAATATGCAAAATATCTGTTTTAAACATTGCTTGGTAATTAACATCTAAATGGTTTCATCTAAATAGGAGTTACATACTGTTCAGCTCCAGCACAAATATAATAACTTGTAAACTGAGAAATTAGAAAATACTCATAATGATGGCTTGTCCTTCAGAAAACTTAACTTTTTAAACAATGTGTTTATCTGAAAAAGTTACCACATCTAAATTCCCTACTGCCTCCTACTTTTTTATTCTTGAATTTATATATATCACCATATTTTACTGGAAACAGTGTACTTAAATTTATACTCTGCAGTCTATTTTTCCCAGGAAAATATGTTACTTTCTGGACAACATTTGTTAACATTTCTTGTATCGCTTGCTTTGAAGTTAAGTTACTAAATCTATATGCTGTACTTCTATTTATTAATGTTTCCTTTGCACTATTTCACCCTATACAACATAATGCTAAACTTTGCATTAATCTTTCCAAAGACTATTGTCACGAATATTTCTGCTGTTTTTCAGTAGCTCTCTATTTTAAGACCATGTGTGCATATAGAATATAACAGGATCAGGGTGAATTTCAGTTTCTATCATCTTTTTTTTCTTTTTTATTTTTTATTTTTATTAGCTTTTTTTTTAATAGGAAAAGAGTATTTTGAACTGAAAAAGCAAAAGACCTGTTGTCAATCGATCTCTGACTGAGCTATTCTTGTGTGAATACTTGTGTGGCACACACTGAAGGCTGGCACACAGCATGTGAAGTACCTGCTTGACGTGGAGTCTCAGACAGCAGGGTCCCTTCCAGTTCCACAAACCATGGCTTTGCTGCTTCTCCATCTTCTTCCCACAATTGGAAAATCAGAGTGCGGCTTTTTTAGGACAATGCTGGACTTGAAAGCAGCAGCTTTGATTTATTTGACACTGCATAACACACACTGAATCAACACCCACAAGACCAGGAAAGAGGTTGGCTCAGTCTTTCAACTCACAAACCACGGAAATGGCTGGTTTTACACAAACATCAATGCCAGAGGTCTTTACAATCTTTTCGCAACAGCCCTTAAAAGCGTGATTAAGATACCGGTTGCAAACTTAAAAATAGTTGTAACTTTAAAATGCCAAAATGAGTTGTCTCCAGCTGCTCATAATTTTTGTCAAGAGACATTAAATACTTGCATGAGTAAGCAGGCATTTCCCGGTAGCAACCTTTTTGAACCTGCTTATCAAGGCTGTAAGAATAATGTCTCCCAGTTTACTTTAACCTACCAGACCCCACTCCCATCTGCAGCAGGGACTGGATCCCAGTTTCCTCTTAGTCCCCGCTGCCTATGAGCTGGCACAGAGTAGCTGCAGTCGAAGAAAAATTTGGCTTTTAATTCTCTGCTGGTCAGGGCCCTACCATCCAAGGGCAATTCCCAGTAAGGCATTCTGCATCTCCTGTGCCGTGGGGAAGGAGACAGAAAAAATCCCCATGATTTCCCTTTCCTCCACCTACAACCTCCTTCTCTCCTGCTTCATTTTGCGCAAAACCGCTCCCTCACTGTGACAGCAGAGGATGCAGGTTTACTCAGCGGTACGTCACACTGGTGTTTTTGTTATGTGGCTACCTATCAGGCTGCTTGCAGTCAGTCAGCACTGTGCTGCTGCTTGGCTTCCGTCGTGCTTCCCGTGGGTCCCCAGGCATGAGGCTTCTTTCTCTCTGCAGAACCTTTGCGCTAGCACTGCTTAAGCACAGATCTAAATTTGAAGTCTCATTTTCCTGTCCATCCCGCTTACTTCACACCCTGCTTTGAATTCTGGGCACCTCTGCCCTGCAGCTGTCAAGACTATGCACAGACCTGAACTCTTCTTTGCCTGAGCTCAAGGTTCACCGCCTCTGCCAAATTAAACTTGTCTTGTGTTCAAGCTCTGTTTCAATGCCTCTACCACAATCTATGTTTCCTAATTGCACAGAACTCACATGGGAAACGTCTTGCTCCATTCAAGCCATGACTGCAACCGACCCACACTAGCAGCAGGTCTGAACTGGTGCTTCCCGCTTGGGAATGGATGCAAAAGCCACAGCGTCCCCTACCCTCTGCCCTTCACCCAGCCTGGCTTGTGCTAACAGATGGCGTGAGCAGAAAAGGAAGAGGAAAGTTAAAGGCAGAGAGATGGGAGGCATTTGGGTTATCTGAAAGCAGACTTCTGGAGAGAGCAAGCAGGGGTGGCAGCAGGGCTCAGAGAGCACATGGCTGCCTGCAGCCAGGCTGGGGCATGGGGAGTAGCTCAGGGCTGGCAGGCAGGGACTGCGCGGAGACATCGTGTGTGCCTGGCTATCGACAGGGATGTGAAACTTCGAACAGGGTGTAATATGTGAATAAGGTGGAATGGATATGCATGTTTTACCTGGACTCCAGCTTTGTTAGCCCCGCACAAGCTACAGGTTACCTGTAATACTCCAGTGGCTTTTGGTATAGACATCTCTTGGAGCACACTTAGTAGGCCAGCTAATGAAGGAAGTACCAGCAGGAGGGGGGGTTTCTGGCAGGAGGCAAAAGCTCCATTTCCAGTCTCCAGTCCCCCCCAGGAGCAATGCCAAAGAAGCTGCCACCTCTATAGGGGAGGCAGCAGCTCCTCACATCACTGCTCTGGGCTTCAGGGTGGTTGGGAAATGCCACTGCCATCCCCAGATGTGGGACATGCAGCCTGCCTCTCTCTGCTGTTGGGCTGGCGGGGAAGTGAGGGAGCCATGAACACAGGAACAAGTAAACAAACTGCTGTACTTTCAGTGCAGATATTCATCCAAATCTCTCAAGCTGACAAGCAGGGCACTCCAAAATAGTGTCCTGTAAGGTGCTGCCATGTTCTGTAGCTTCCCTGCGCCATATTGTTGTTTGCAGCACCAGATGCAAATCCAAGGCCATGAGGTGCAAGGAGTCCTTGATATTATTTGAGTTGTTATTAAGAAAGAATTCTGGGTAGAGGGCTTCCAATAGGGAGTGAGTATTCCTGGGGTATGCAACAGCTGAGCAGCAGCATTGAGGATTGCTCTTCTGAGTGGAGGTACTTTAAACCAGGAGTAAAGTGATAGTTAGACTTTCCCTTGGTTCTAGTTAGCAGGAATTTCCATTTGCTTTCCCTAAGGCTGTACAACATCTATCCATTACTCTACTTGGCAGTCTTTCCTGGCAAAATGTAATTCAGCATTATTTACATAGAGCAGTGCTCTGGCACATTGCTCTTTTTGAGAATAGGGGGAGAGAAAATTCAGCTAAATGCTAGGTTTCTTTAATAAAAAGTAAAGCATATTGTAGGTGGGTATAAAACCGATCAGGTGATTATGAAGAAGCTTAATTCTGATCATTTCTGCAACCCTAGAAATACAACAGCTTAGTCCCATTTTGATCTAAACCTTCAAGTACTGGCTAGACCTGCTCCAAATCTTTACCGAATGAGGACAAAGGCAGAAGCTTGTCAACACTGCACTTCAGTCAGGAACAGCAAGATAAGAAACTGTTTTGTAGCAAGCTGTTTGTAATATTAAGGTTACATTGCTCCCCATAGTGAATGTGATATCTCAGTATTATTACTGCTTAATTTAGAGCTTACCTTCTCATTCAGTCACATGTGATTTAAATCATTTACTTACTTTACTAATACTTGTGAGAAAAAAATCTTACAAATTTATCTTTTTCTTTACAGTACCCTTTAATTGCACCAATAATGTCAAATTCATAGCAGCGTTTGTCTGATTATATTTCTGTTAAACAGTGTGCAACTGAAATGTTCAGAAATGTTCTATAAAATCATCATTGCATAAAAGCAAAGTAAGCAACAAAGTGCATGTAAAAGTAAATATAGGAGAAGGAACAGGCTACTGTTGGTTTTTTGAAGATTATCAGTTGTGTATCAGAAAAAATTCAATGTTATTTAGCAAACAACATTTCCAGTTGGATATGTATCATTCTTCAGCTTCTCCAGAAGTTGTGGATCTGGTGACTGATCAAGGGCAAGGATGTCGTTTCAGTTTCACTGCTTTCAACACCGGTTAGACTGACTTTCTCAGGAATTCAGAGGTTTTAATTCACTTTGCTGAATAAGGGCCTCAGGGTTTCTCCTTTGACAAACCACGCCCATAATCCAACTGGGTTTCTACTGAAACAATTCTTGGATGAGACAAACCCCAGATATTTGGTGAAATATTTCAAACGTAGGGAACTGATGTTCCCTGATCTTTGCTAGCTGGAAAACCTTTGACTGACCTAGCTAAATGTGGTGGCTTCAAAGCTGGAGTTTGAAGGAAAAATGATTGAGGAGTTTGCTAACGCTGCTTTGATGATTTTAGAAGTGTTTCTCATATGGTCAGGCATATCGAGTTGTAATGACAGCCAGTAGGTACCAATTCTGATGCCAGGCAGATTCATTATACTCCAGCAGCACACTGAGAGTTATTTTGCTATCCGTTTGAAGTGGTATCTCCCATTTGTTTAGATTTTGCATGCACGCTGGATTTGATCGAAGTACTTCCATGTGTTTCTTTTCAATGTCTCGTTAAACACTACATTTCAAAGTGTAGGGACAGTAAGTTACAGTGTTAAGTACATTAAATTTGAGAGAGAAGCATAGTAAAGTTAAACTGGAGTACTATTGAAAGAAAGGGATAAAAAAGATGGTAGCATTGTTGTAATGACCATTCATTAACTCAGGAAATGCAAGCTACACTTCAAAGAAAGTTAAACATGTTAATAAGGTATGAACACACAAGACTAAGTTATCTGAACAACCTTAACTCAAATGAGCTGAGAATCCCCAAGATCATGACATGGTTACCATTCTGGGTAATGCATTCTAGCATTTGTGAACCAAAGTAGATGCAGCTGATGTCTTAAGACACTTGTTTGTAACTTCTCATGGGATCTCAAAAGATGAGGAGTAGGACAAAGTAAGGGAGGAGTTTGACAGCAGGTAGACTCTTCTTTACCCAGGAAAGGTAAAAGCTTAATAAGCATTTAAGGGTGGACTTGGAAAATGGTCAGGACTGGATGAGAATAGAAGGGTAAAAGACTCAGAGGCTGACATTGGAGACGTGGAGGCAGAAGATGCTTGGACAGATGAAATGGAGATGGCGAGAGAACAGGGGATGGCAGTGGGTAAAACAGTAGGGACAAATGTATTTAACCCATAGACTGCAATCCCTTAAGGGCCTTAATATTAACTGCAAGTGTGCTGAGTCTTTGCAGTCTTCTTCTAGCAATGAAACAGTGTGACTCCTCCTGGGAATGCACATTTTCTTCCTTCTAGCAACTGACCTGCACAGAGAATAACAGATTACCACTGCTATGATTAGTCAGCCTGGATGGAAGAGACCTCAGCTGAGAGTTTGGATCCTGCCAAAGCAAGGTGGCCATCAGTCTGGCTCCTGGTGCTGAAGCTTCTCTTCCTGATGGGTGTTCGCTTTCCTAAAGAGCCAGGAGGTTAAGTTTAGTAACAAATAGTCCTGAGAAAAATGTTAAGATCTGTATGAAGTTCTTAAATGAAAGGATGTGCCAACTGTTCAAGTTGTGGGACTTGGACACCTTAGTGTTCACACCTGGGGTTTTCTATATGCCGCGTAGAAGCCACCAGCATTGGGAGGTTTGGGAGAAAGGTATTCTGTATTCCTCTCAGGACCCACATGCCTGAGTCCTGCTGATGTGCTGATGGTCTAGTCGGCAGCTACCCAAATTAATACCATCATCATGGCGTATTATACCAAACGGGTTAGATTTTTTTTCAATAATGCTGACATATTCCTGTGTTTGGCTGACATGTCTTTTGATCTCTGGGAGAAGCTGAGGACTACCAAAGGGAACAGCTGCTACACTCTCTCAAAGCTGTTTTGTTTGTTGCCAGCCACCAGTCAACCTCAGGTGCTCCTGACGGGGGTATACACACCTCTTCCAAGTGGCATGTGGAGGTCATCACCAGCATTCAGCTGCTATTTGTGTTCAAGAAGATAAGCTCCTAAACACGCGTAGGGACAACCAGCCAGGCTTGGGCATCTGGGACCAGAAAGAGGAGGGTCCAGGCATCAGATGGGAATGTGGAAAAAAATGAGGCCAACACTTTAAATTTCCATTATGTTGGAAATTATGATACTTCCAAAAAAAGTTTACATCATTTTCCGAAATAAAACTGTTTTAACAAAAACATGAAAAAATGTGAGGCCATTGAGCTTTTACCCCATGCTCTGTGCAGGAAGGGTATCTTTAACACTGTCTTCATCTTTGCTGAAGTACAGGTTTCTTGATGGTGACATTCACACACCCAAGCTGCTACAGGCAGGATGTTTTTGGTTAGCTGGGTGGGTGCTGTCACCAGCGATTAGACAGTGCTGGGCACCACAGAAGTGTGCAGTGCCTTCTGCACCTGTGGAGGGGCCAGCAGGGAACTCTTCAGCCACAGCCTGATCCATGAAAACAGAAACTTGAGCAGTGTTTGCTCAGGCAGATGGAGGATCTTCTGTGCATGTTGCTGCTGGGAAGGGTGGGCAGCTCACAGACAGGCCGTATGCAACTGCCTCACCCTAGGGCAGCCTGTGCTGGGCACTGGGGCTGTGACATACACCGTGCATATTCTCAACCACCGACCCATTTCCTTTCCACCTCCCCAGCTTCCCTCAGGTAATCACCATCTCCCCCCACCTCTCCTTCCCAAGTACATAATTTCATAATTTAAGAAATTCCCAAATCCTACATGTCCAAAGTATAATTATGTTAAAAATCCTGGATATGACAGCATTTCTGTAGCAATGAGGTATTTTAGGAAGGAATATATTGCTCATGTGTACAAAAAAAAAGCATAAGGTTTGACTTTCAGGTACATATACAAAGATGGAACAATCAAAAATTGGCTCAGGAAATACAAGTCAAACTGACAAATTATAATGCCAGTAATATAACAATACTGATTGGAAATGCCTGCCAAAGTCAGTGACTTCTTGTTGGCTTTGAACCCTTCCTCTCCTGGTGAGGGCTAGCAGCAGTCCCACCCACACAGACACCATCTCTACCTGCAGAGAAATAGCAACAGCTATTTCTCAATCCCATCTTACTGCTGCTCAAGCACAGTCACAAATGTGAGGCTTCAAGGCAACGAGGCAGCAGGGATTAGGGAAGAAAGTAGATGTGCTGCAAGTATAAAGCTCCATCAGAAAAATGCCTCTTGTCACGAGTTACTTTTCTTAATGGAAACCTCTTACAAATCCCTCAAATTTGGCCAACTGCTCAGGTCAAAAGCTGCTGTCAGAAGTAAGGCCTCAGCATTCTTGTGGCTGGAGCAAGTAGAAGTTAAAAGTTTTGAATTGCTATAATTATAAAAACGGATGGAATTTTCTAAATTCCTCTTTTTTCCCCCCTGCCTCTTTGGTACATGCCAGTAATTGAACCTGTATCTCTGAAGAAGTTAAAATAGAAAACAACCTTTAAAACATACTAATTGTGATTTGCCATTTCTGAGGCTACTCCTGGGTGGAAATTAGAGACTAGTGAAGTTGTTAACAGATATTTTTTATTCACAGAACTTTTCACATAAAAGAAGTAAGTGAATTCCTTTTTTCTTAATAATCTTTCATTTGAACTTCCTTACACATATGTTTTGAATGTCAAATTGTCTTTTATAACCACATACATTTTTGCTTCCTTTGAAAAGCACATTTTTCATTTGCTGATCTGATTACATTGCCAGTGGCTGCTGCAACTTTGTTCTACTGCTAACTTCAGAGATGCAATTTCGGAAATAAAAGCATGTGCATATTAACAGTGATGGAAAAGAATTTCAACACAGGTTTTTTTGCATTGAAACAAGTCGTACCCTTTACCTATACACAGGATTACTATGTCCTGTTCAGTAAGGACAAATAAATGCCTTTATTTAACTATTTATACGGTTGTTGTGTCCCATTCAGTAAATACAAATGAACGATGGAAAGTAAAAAGTACCATGTTCCTGGTCCTGAATTGTTTCCTTAGATCAGTATTACACTGAATTCATGGCAGGAACAGGCTTTTAGTCGGTTATGCTGCTGGTTTTCAGGAGTACAACAAAACTCACCTAATTTCCTTTATGCTAGGGTGCACCCTTGTTTATGCAGCTGTAAAATGAGCTCTTTAGAAGAATTGTATTTTTATTAACTTACTAACTTTTATGAAGCCCATTAGCAACTTCAGACAAAAAGCCCCGCAGAAAGATGAAGGCACACAACTTTGCAAGTTAAGAAAACCCCAACAGCTGCTTGGAATAAGAGAACAAGTCATCCTTTAGGAAACTGGGGTTTTGTTGGTTTGTTTGGCAACACTGTGAGAGCGATGAAGGGGAGCACCCTGATAAGACTTTCTCCAGTGCTAAGCGATACCCAAGCTCGATAAAGCTCAGTGCACCTGCTCTGCAACTGCATCTCAGTTAGTGCAATAGCTTTAAAGGCATCGATTTTTTAAAGTCGGTTTTGACTAGAATTAGATGTGTATCCACGGACACACACATACACAGAGCCACAGGACTGATGCCACACTTTGAACCAGCGGCTGGGAGCTCTCAGCGGCGAAGCCCGAGAAGCGCCGTGCCCTGCTCTGCGCCTCTCCGGCCGGGGCCGGGCGCCCCCCGCCCTCCTGCTCCGAGCCCCGGGCCGGGCGGCAGGCAGCACCCGGCTCGGCTGCCGGGTGAAGGACGGGAAAAAAAAAAGGCAGGGAGACGGGAGAGATCCGGGGGGAAGAGGAGGGGGGAGTGGGTGGAACCCACTCAAGCGGGCAGGCGCGCAGTATTGACTAATCGGCTTTGGCTCGTCCCCAGCTCAGCTGGCCAAAAAAGCCCTTTCTTCCGAGGCGGTGGCAGTCCTCCTGGGTTCCCCTGATGACTCATGCCGGAGAAGCATCCGCCAAAAACGAACACGAACTTTCTCTGAAACTGAGCTGAGGCTGGTCCTACAGCCTCCGGGGCCGTGCCCGCAGCCAGGTGCGGCTCGGCTGGGCTCGGCTCGGCTGGGCTCGGCTCGGCTCTGCAGCGCGAGTCCCGCGCCCCTGCCCCGCCGCTCCCCGGGGGCTGCGCCGCCCCGGCCGGGGCTGCCGCAGCGATTCCCGGGGCGCTTTACGTGAAACACTTTCGCGGGCTCAGGGGATACCTGGTGGGGACCGCGGCAGAGGCGTCGGTGCCGTCCGCCCTCGGAGAAAACGCTCCGGGGTCTCCTCGCGGCGAGGGAGGCAGCGATGCCACGCCTCTTCTCGCCAGCCTCCCTCGACCTCCCGGGCATCCTGGTCCCCAGTGCCCGGGGCAGCCTGGCCCCCGACGTCCCGGGCATCCTGGTCCCCAGTGCCCGGCGCAGCCTGGCCCCCGACGTCCCGGGCATCCTGGTCCCCAGTGCCCGGCGCAGCCTGGCCCCCGACGTCCCGGGCATCCTGGTCCCCAGTGCCCGGGGCAGCCTGGCCCCCGACGTCCCGGGCATCCTGGTCCCCAGTGCCCGGCGCAGCCTGGCCCCCGACGTCCCGGGCATCCTGGTCGCCAGTGCCCGGGGCAGCCTGGCCCCCGACGTCCCGGGCATCCTGGTCCCCAGTGCCCGGGGCAGCCTGGCCCCCGACGTCCCGGGCATCCTGGTCCCCAGTGCCCGGCGCAGCCTGGCCCCCGACGTCCCGGGCATCCTGGTCGCCAGTGCCCGGGGCAGCCTGGCCCCCGACGTCCCGGGCATCCTGGTCCCCAGTGCCCGGGGCAGCCTGGCCCCCGACGTCCCGGGCATCCTGGTCCCCAGTGCCCGGGGCAGCCTGGCCCACGACGTCCCGGGCATCCTGGTCGCCAGTGCCCGGGGCAGCCTGGCCCCCGACGTCCCGGGCATCCTGGTCCCCAGTGCCCGGGGCAGCCTGGCCCCCGACGTCCCGGGCATCCTTGTCGCTAGTGCCCGGCGCAGCCTGGCCCCCGACGTCCCGGGCATCATGGTCGCCAGTGCCCGGCGCAGCCTGGCCCCCGACGTCCCGGGCATCCTTGTCGCTAGTGCGCGGGGCAGCCTGGCCCCCGACGTCCCCGGCATCCTGGTCCTCAGTGCCCAGGACAGCCGGCTGTCCCTAAGGCAGCACAGATGCCCCTCAGCTGCACTGCCCGCAGCCTGCGCAAGCGAAGGGGCTCCTCGGGGAAAGTGATATGTAAGGTAAAACGTTCACCTTCGAGAGAAAAAAAAGCTATAGCCGGCACAGCGAAATGACGCTACCACTACCCACCCTGTTAAAACGATGCGCTAGAGATGCCCCTGCGACCTCAACATGGACCGTAAGAGCGTCCACCCCTGGGCAGTCCATTTGCAGGTGCCCTGCAGCGTTTTGTCTCGCCTTTGAGAGAAAATCGCGTGTTACTGCAATAGTCCACGCTGAAGGCGGACCCCACGCAGTTATGGGGAGGGCTATTCACACCTGTTTCAAGCAAGATTGGCTGCTGTGGAGTTTTGTGTTTTCTTTTGGTTTTTTTTGTGTTCGGATGCTGCGTTTGACTATTATTCATTATCCCGGTTTACTTTTCGGATCAGTGACACAACTTCAAGTCTGAATAATTGTTATTTACAGTTCTGGAAAGAGATGCATGAGACGTCCAAATGAGCCCCGGTTATGGAATTGCAAACCTTCATTTCCGTAGGCGTACAGGTACATATATGAAGCCAGCAACGATCTGAAGCCCAGCAGGAGAAAAACAACGTGTAAAGACACCATGGATAGTCACAAGGGTAACCAACCAGTTTTTTCTAGTGCTCCCGAAGCACCAGCATCCCTCTCTTCAGATCTGTCCTCCGTGCCTTGTCGGGTCACATAGCGGTGCAGGAGAATTAACCTTTGGCTTTTTCTTACACAGTCTTTTGTGGCTTGATCATCTTTCTTCAGATCGCCGACTTACCGCAGGGATCCACCTACAATTTCAGCCTCTGTAACCACGACGAGATACAAGAGGATCTTCTAAACGTTTTGGATCCAGACACGACCTTTAAAAAAGAGGTTGGTGGTTTCTCTGGTGGCATCGGAGGGAAACTGTCGGGACGGCACTGCCTCCACGATTTTACCCTTGACCGCCGGCAGCTGCTTTCTGAAAATCTCGATTAGCAAGCCGGGAGTTGGCTAGTTTAGTAAACCGGTGCCTGTGAAACAGGACGGGGAAGTTATCCCCTACTCTCCTCCGGCGACCTTCCTAAAATGTGCTTCGCTGAAGCTGGGACTGGCAGGGACGGAGAGCAGGAGCCCGGGCGGCTGCTGCCAGAGCGCTACCCGACTCTTCCCGGCGCCTTGCAGACCCGTAGGACTGAAAGTCGCTTGTGTAATGCTTCACCGACGCTGAAGATGGTGTCACGGTTGCAAAGGTGATAAGTGGTTTAGAAACTACGCGGATGGTTCACACGCGGAGCCGGCGCTTAGCGGAAAGATCAGGCGGCGGCTTTCGGGGCGGCGCACCGTGAGAGCAGCCCTGCCGCCGGCTCGGGCGGACCAGCCCAGCACAGCCCAGCACCGGCTGCCCCGCACAGCCGCCGCCCGCAGCCGCCCGCACCCTGCGCGGCCCTGGGGGGCGCGGCGGCGCGCCGGGGCCGTAGGGACGGCTATGACGGGGTGTCCGAGGCGGCTGGCAGCCGGCGACGGCGACGGCAGGGGCCGTGGCTTTAACGAGCATCCCCTGTTGTTGTTTCCCTCCAGGAGCTACAACTCGACTTTCACACCTGCGAGGACGCGCCCTCCCCGCCGGCGGGTCCGCAGCAGTCCGAGGTTCGCCCGGGTGCACGCATTCCCCGGCGGCTAGGAGGCATTCCCTTTCCATGAAAAAAAAAAAAAAAAAAAGGAAAAAGAAAAAGAGGGGATGGGAGGCAGGGGGGAAGAAAGGGAAAAAAGGGTGGAAAGAGAGGGAAAACGGGCGTGAAAGAGGGGAAAAGGGGGGAGAAGGCAAAAAACGGGGGGAAAGCGGGGAGAAGGGGGCGGGGATGGGGAGCGAGGCGGGAGAAGGGGTGGGTGGGCAACCTTTTTTTAAGGATGCGTGGGGAGGCGCTGAAGGGAAAGGGGGTTGAGGTCTGACGGCTCCGGCGGGGCCGGGGTCGTGGCCCGGGGTCGTGACCGGCCGTCTGCCCGCAGAGCTCCCGGCGGGCGGGCCGGCTGCTGGAGTGCGTCCTGGAGAGGGCTCGGGGCTGCCGCCGGCGGCCGCTGCCGCTGTGGCGCAACACCCTCACCGTCGTGCAGCGGCACTGCCCGGGCTACCGGCCGCCACAGGTGGGTGCGGGACCGGGAGCGGGGCCGGGGCGGCGGGGCAGCCCGGCCGCGGGGACGCCCGGGGGCGGCGCCGGGAGGTCCGCCGCGGCTGTCGGCGGGGCGCTAACGTGTGTGCGGTGGCAGGGCGCTGCGGCCAGGAAGGCGAGCCGAGCCCCGTGCGACGAGAGCAAGGCCCGGGAGCTGATGGCGGTGTGGAGAAGCTACATCAATTTGGGATAGGTGGCTTTTGGGGGGTGACTTTTTATTTCTTCCCCTGCACCGGACTTTGCTGAGTATTTATTGCCCGCCGTGCAGTCATCGCAACGAAATCATCCCGCGGGTTGGTTTTTTTTTTTTACATAATTTATTAAAAAAAAAAAAAGAAAACCCCCAAACCCCTTCGGAGGTACGGAGGTTGTTCGCGCGGGCGGCCGGAGCGCCCCGCGGCCCCGCCGGGCCGCGGCGGTGGAGGCTGGTTCACCGAGCGCTCTGCTGCCTTGCTGCGTGCCTCCGCGGCGGGCTGCCCCGCACCCCGAGCCCGAGCCGGGCCTGGTGCTTTGCGAGGGGAAAGGGCGGGGGGGAGGAAGAATAAAAGGAAAAACCAAGCAGTCGTGGCTGTGGGGAGCATTTGTAGAGGCGGCCGGGGGTGACGGTCCCCTGCGTGCCCTGGCGGCCGCCGCGGGGCCCTGGGGGCGTTTGCCTGGCGCCGCGCCCGCCGGGGTGGCGGCGCTGCCGCTCTCCTCCGCGCCTCGCTGGGCAAACCCGCCTCTGGAGCGGGGCTACGGGGCAGCGTCCCCGCCGGCTGAACGCGGTGCCGCCGGGCAGCGCCGCCCCGGTAGCGGAACTGGGGCCGCTGCGGGGACCGCTTTGGGCGGTGCATGCCGGGGTGGGGGGAAGGAGTGCCGGGCGGACTGGCCGGAAGCGGGAGGGGGGGACACTTCCTGCGGGCGGACGGCGGGCGCGTGCGAGAGCGATGGCGCGTGAGGGCGGCGGGCTGTTCGCCGGCTTCCGCGTGCTCGGCCGTTTCAGCGGCCACGTCCCGCACATCCTTCGCTACCACGGCCGCCACCGCGAGTTCTACCTGGCCACCGCCGTCGGGCGCAGCGTCCACACCTACAACGTGAGTATGCGGCCGCCGGGCCCCCTCTCCTTTCCCTCGCCTCCTTCTGCGGCCGGGCTGCCTCGCCGCGGGCCGGCGTTGGGCCTTGGGGAGGCCGGGGCTGCGCGGGGCGACCCTCCCGGGCGCAGAGCAGGGCCGGACTGCCGCCTCTTCCCTTCCCGCCTCCCCCCCCCCCCCCCCCCCGGCCTCGCTATCATGAGGTGGGAGAGTGTGAGGAGGGCCGCGGCGCCCGGTAGCAGGCCTCGGCGGCAAGCGGGGCTGGTCGCCGGCGGGTGGCCGGGAGGAAGGGAGGCTGCTGGTTAAACAGGCCAGAACGGGCTTGTTTAGCCGTGTGGGCAGCCCTGGCGGGTTTCTGCGTGCCCTGGCGGGTGTAGCACAGCCCCATCCCTCTGGCAGAGTTGCGCCCAGATGGTGAAGCTTTTCCTTCGTTGCTGGATAAACCAAAGCTCACCTGCAGTTCGGATAGCTGCGGTTTAGTGTTTGAGGGCTACGAGTCTGGGGGGCAATCCATTAGATCCTATTAAAACTTATCCTGTGCGGACACAGATGAGAGTAATTTAGTTCCGCAAGATGGGAGCCTGTGATACTGACTCACTTCTGACTGTAGGATAAAAGCATTTTCAGTGTATAGAAGCAGTAACAAAACAGAACTGAATCGAGTGATTATAGTGAACAGCAGAGTGCAGACAGCATAGGTCTTCCAGTGCCTTTATGGTCATCTTTCAGTGTTCACTCCTGTCAATCTTCTCCACAGACTTTGAACTAAAATAGTAAAGATCATCACTGGGCAAAGATGACTGTAACTGAAGCAAATTCTCTGTGAACAGAGATAAAATAATAACAGTGTGATTGTAGTGGAAATAAAGTAGAAGCAGAGATTATGTGGAAACAAATTTGCCTGAGCTTTGCAAGGTGTCTAAACATGTGCTTAGTTTCCCATGCATTAGGATAAAGTATATCAAGAAGCACAACTTACTGTTGCTGAATGGCTGTCTTTTGGCAAATATACTGTCCCATTCCTTTTGACCTGGTATCTGTGGGTTTTCCTGTAGGTACTGTTGTAAGCTAAGATGAATAATTTTTCTGTCTTGTGAGGCAGGCAAATTCCTTTTCTCATCTGGGTTGGTTCCTAGAGTTTTGAATTTCTGTTTATAGCAAATTCATTGCAACCAATCACTAAAAATGCCTTTTTAACATTTTCATTGCAGGTGAAGAAGCTTGGTATTGTTGCTGTGAGTAAGTATGCACAGATTGTTCATTCCTATTTTTTAACACATCTGATATCTGCACTTGATTCTTAACTCAAAAATGGAAAATTAATTGAATGTGCTAATATTTACACTGAAATGTGTTGAAAGGAGTCTCTGAAATGTCGGATACCAATTTGAAAATAAGATTGCTGTTGCAACTGTAACTTCGTTCTCTTAGGGATATACCTTGTGAACCTCCTATTCTTGTCACTTGTTCTTCCAAGAACACCCCTAGGCCTTAAGGAGTGAGCAGTGAATAAAACTGTTAATTCCAGGTCCCTTTTTTTTGTGGTTTTTGTGGTTATAGAAGGCTGTGTTATAGGAGGAAAATAATTACGGGAACAGAATAGGTGTGGATGGAACTAAAAGTCTTCAGGAAGTGTTAAAAATTGGCTGGACTGCTGGATACAAAGGATATGAATTGCTGGCTTTACACCCAGTTGGCAGTTGGTAACAAAGCATAGCACCCTAGGTGTCAACAACAGGGCCTGTGTTGTTCAGTGCCTTCACCACCAGCCTGGGTGATGAGGCGGCATGCACTCTTAGTAAAAATTTGCAGATGATACTATGTTAGGAGGAGTAACTGACACCCAGAATAGCAGAGCTTCAGTCCAGGGAGGTGTTGCAAAACGCTAGGCCTAGGCCAACAGAAGCCTTGCCAAGTTCAGCGAGGGCAAGTACAGAATCCTGCACCTGGGACAGAACAAGCTGGGAACTGACTGACTGCGTGGCATCCTGCTGAAAAGGAGCTGGGGCTGTGCTGGTGCCAGGTTGAATGTGGACCAACAATGCAGTAACTGTGAATAAGGCAAGCGTGTACTGAGCTACATTAGGAACGTGGCCAGCAGATCAGGGAAAGCTGTTATTCTCCTGTACTTGGTGCTGGTGAGGCCATACCTGGACTGCGATATGCAGTTAGTGTGGTTCTCCCCCTCCCACCGTTCCTCTTTCTCTTTCAGGAGGGGGTGCTGAGGAACTGGGGAGTGTCAGGGGCCTACAGGACACAGGATGAGACTAGACATTGAAATAATTGCATTTGTTTAGTCTTGCAAAGGGAAAGATACGGGGCGACCTAGAGGCAGCCTGTTACCCGAAGGGCAGTTAAAAAGATGGCAGAGCTGAACTTGTGGTAATGGTAGACAAAGTAACAAGGGGCAAAAGCCAGAGATTGCAGCTTGAGAGGGTCACAGTGGAGGTTAGGAGAAATGGCCCTGACTAAGAGGGAACTGTAGTACAGGGTAGACCTTGAGCGATCTCCTTCCCCAGAAGTTTTCAAGACTCAGCTGAGCATAGCTGCAGCTAACCTGATCTAGTACTGGTGATAATCCAGCATTGGGAGGAGTTGGGTGGGAGGTTGAACTAGATGATTTCCAAAGGTCCCTTCCAACCGACGTTTAGATGATTCAGTGAGATGCACGCTGTCTGGAAAAGTAGGTTTTTTACTTCTGTGTACCACAAAGTTTTTACACAGACCTCATAAAGCAAAATATTTTTCATTAACAGAGCACCTATAAATTTGAGAATAAATAACTGTCACACAACCAGGACTAGATTTAGAAGATCAGCAGTGAATAGTTGCAGCTGCAAACACGTTAATGTAACTTCCATTTTCAGCTTACAAACTCAGAAAAACATTGCATATTCTGTCAAATCCTTTTCAGTGGGCTACATCTTACAGACATAATCATTTAAGCTTTTTGAGAAATCGAGACGTTTACATACAAAATTGTGATTGAAAAAATAAGCAATGTGCCTCTCTGTGCAGTGTTGTTGGTTTATTGGTGTTATGTGGTTGGTGCTCTGAACTTTTTAATTGTTGTTTGCCTAAAACTGTTCTGGCCTAAGCAGACTTGCATACAGCTGATGTGGAGTACCAGGTATCTGTAATCTGATTGTAGGCCTAAGTCACTTTAGAGGCGCTATGGGAAGATGTCTAACGTGTTTAAACAAATGAAACCTCTTACAAAGTGCAACCTTTTTCATTTTCTTAGTTTAGTTCTTCCCATTGAAGCTGTGCTGCAGTACAGCGAAGGGTACGTGATTCTTTGTGTCTGATAATAATTCATAATACAAAGTAACAGTGTGGGGAAGGCTACTGTGTGATCATGCAAGTTTGTATCATAGGCGCACTCCCACGGTGACTGGTTTTTGATCTGGTGTTTCTGTGTACAATCATTATGGCTGTGATTTGCATTTTTATATTTCCCTAGATTGAGAGTATTTTTCCCTAGAGTATTTTTTTAAGTTTTCTACCATTTGGGACCACATCAGCAGCTTCTCAGCGTGGTCTGGAGCTTTGACTCTAGCATTTGAACTAGTGAAGTAGCAGATCACAACAGTAGATACTTTTTCTGAACCAGTCACAAAGTGGGGAGAGAGACGGATTCTCAGAGCAGTAAATTCCCAGTGTCTTTAGCTGTAATCAGGAAACGGGTGTAGGAGTGGGTCACTAGCTTCCAGGTTTGCAGAGTGGCTTAACCTAATAGGCATTGCTAACGCTGAGACTTTGATTTATCATCTGTGTTTCCAGTCTAGTGGGCTATGGGGCTCTGACAATCCACAGAAGTGTTACGTTGGGATAACTTCTTTACAAGCCCTCATGAAGCTAACATGTACCTTTACTTACAGTGATAATTCAGTAATCTTATTAAATATTCTTCAGAAGAACCACGTTGTGATCTATCAGTCTGATGTTATTTACGTTGCTGTTACCGGTGTGATGTTATTTATGGTAATATTTGCATTCATCTGAAATGTGTGCATTTCTCTAAGAAATTGAACAGAATGTCCAACAGGAGAGTGTTCCTTGTGGGTGACTATGCTAAATAAATCCATTGTTGGGCTTTCTCTTTTGTTATGAACCTGAAACTTGCTGAACTTTTTTTCTGTTTAACAGGTAATGCTTTGCCACAAGACATTACATGTTTGGCAGCAGACCGCATGTTGATATTTGCTTCATATGACAATATTCTCCATGCTTTTGCCAGGAACAAAGAGGTTTTTATTAGTTTACTTATTGCTTAGTAGTACAAAACAGTTGTGTAGTGTTTGTGTTTTCAAGATGGTTAATTTTCTACAAACGTCTGTTTCTGTAGAAGTTTAGTACCTTCAATTATGGGGAGACAGAAACTGTAGAATGAGGAATAAAAAGCTTTAGAATAGGAGAATGTATGAGCAAATTCTGTAATGGCTGACCTGTGTTTTATGTATTAATTATAATAATTAAGTAATTACTTAAAGATAAAAATAAATTGTTAATAATTAAATGAATTAAAATTAAACTACATAATTAAAGATATTTCGTTAAAATACTTTTGCCAACAGTTTTAAATATCAGAGAAAATGATGTATCTTCCACTTAAAGTTGTGTGCCTTTCCATGTATTTTATTCAAACTTGTTGCTAACTTGTGTTAGCTGTCCTCAAGTATTATCTTAACGTGATATGCTACCTGAACAGCTTATATTGAAAACATTTCTATTTTGAAATCGTAGGTGGTTCATACCTATGAAGGTCACAAGGCAAGGATACACCTTCTGCAGCCTTTTGGTGATCATGTCATCTCTGTGGATGTTGATAATGTTCTTATTGTTTGGAATATACAGTCAGAAGGTGAGATACACTTTATTTTTGTTACTACTTTATAGATAGCATTGCTAAATATTTAGTAGTTTTTAAAAAAGTTTCTTTTTAAATGCACATATTCAGAAGTAGTTTATTCTTAAAAAAGAAAAAAAATCCTTAAATGATAGTGCTACTCAAACGGTCATCTGAAGTCCTAATCCTGCAAAAACTTTTCATAAATGAATCCGGCACCACGTGCAGAGAGACCCAGTAAGGTTCCATATAGGTGTGAAGAGATACGCTTATATGGAAATTGCATTTTAGTGTTCCGTTTCCTGGTAAAGACTGTGGTACAGCTGCTTTGGCACTATCTCTGAAATCCTGTAGTTCCTTGACATTTACCAGTCTGGGTAAGACTAAATTCTTACAAATAATCTTTTGATTGTGGCAGCATCTTCTCATGCCATTGTAAAGTGCCTTCCAAAATCCTGCTTCAGTGCCCTGATTTTTTTTCTTTAGAAAGCATTCTCATTGGTGTGACCAATGTCATTCCCTGGATGCTGGGTCTCAAAAGTGGCTGCAGACAGGCTTTGGAGATTTGAATTTGCTATAACAAACAAAAGGCACGCTAATCAGATGAGGTGTTTTGCTCAGGCAAGAGCAGGAATCCTTCAGAAAGATACAAATCACTACAGTTTTGCCAGCATTGTTGTGCTAGGTAGGCTTATAGGGAAAAAAAACGTACCTTCAAGCCAACAGATGTTATAACGTAAACAAGTTTAGCCTGTCCTGTTACGCATTAGCTAATCCTTTAATGCAAGAAATACCAGTTATGGGATTGGTACAGAGTAAACATCAGTTCTGCCTTTACATTTGCCAAGGGATGACAAGCCTGCGGATTGGTAGGGGTAGCCACACTAACATTGTTTCTTACTTTTTTGCAGAGGAGTATCTTCAAGTGGATTTTGATAAGGCCACTTTTGCAGTTTCTGCAGTTCTGCATCCTAGCACCTATTTGAATAAAATTCTCCTTGGGAGTGAACAAGGGAGCTTGCAGCTATGGAATATAAGATCCAAGTAAGATTCTTAATGACTTGGGTATACTTCATGCTTCGATAGTTTCACATGCAACAAATAATACTTTTAAGTACAGTAGGTTTTGAACATGGTATCTTTTACTGAGTCCTTTGGCACAAGTTTTCAGTTGGTCTATCTCCAGGAGCAAAGAATGCTGCTGCTCCCTGAATGCTGATGCCTTTCAAGTTGTGTGTTGTTTGCTCTGCCTGCATAATGTCAGGGATTGTTCAGGAATTTTTTTTTTTTAATTAGATCTTTTTTTTTCTATTTCTTGGAATCATATAGCTTTCCCATGAAAATAATTAAAATAATAGTAAATGCATGTTCGGGCGTTCTGCTTTCCTTCTTCCAAGCATAATTGTTTGGCTGTTGTGGGTCCAAGGAAGTTCTGACAGGTAGTGTGGAGGTATTTAATAACATTTGATCCTTAAACTCAAATACAAGATGTGTAGACATGTAGTTGTCTCTGAGCATGTCCTGGTAGAGCAGTATTTCATGCCTACCATGATCAGCTCCTTTTCTAGCTCATGAAAGTTACAGCTGTAGTCAACTTCCCTGCATGTTAATGTACATACTGCAAATAAGTGTTATCTCAGCCTGGGTAGTTCAGTGTTTTATTTTCATAACTACTGTATACTTTCCATTCTATCACTGCTAATTTTTTTGTTTCATATTCTGATGTTTTGGAGATGCCGTATATGCTATATAAGTCGGGAAATAGGAGTAACCTAAAAATACAGAAAAGTAAATGTCTCTGTACTTAAAGTACTTTTGTGTCTCTTCAATGCCTGTCACAGCATCTGAGATGCAATACATCCTAGATGACAGAAAATATTCCTTAGATGGCTTAGTTTGTCTTTTAATTCTGTAAAAACTTATGGGACTGTTACTGCTCTTTTAGCAATGTTGCTGGGTTAAGCAATTTGTAGTTGGAGTGTTTGTTCCCTACATAGATTATTTTGTGGATAGGTATGGGCACAATTAGACAAAAAAATAAATTGCAAGAACTGAGCGGAAAGTTTTATGGTCTCTGGCAAGAAAGGAAAGTGAGAGGTGGTAAGACATAGCTGCTAGCAGACTTTTAAGAATGACAACCTATATCTGTGGTGATGGAATAGTTTTTTAATTATGTCTGTTCTTAAATATTATCTTCATAATTTCATCCTTAATAAGTACTGGATGACTGCCTTGTTAGTGAACAGTCCTGCTTCACATTTTGGCTGTTACCATTTCTGAATGAAACAAGATGGGGTGTGCTTGTAATACGTGTTAGTGTCTTTATTTAGGGAAGTTACTCTGCAAATGAAGGATTTGTTTTTATTAGAAGTTGGACAAAGACTGGCTTTTTATGTTGATGTGAAGAATTCTGAAGAGGTGTGTTCAGAGCAGAAACACGTGGGGAGCAACTGGCATAGAAGGGGTCTTCCTCCCTATTCATGTTATGTAATTATGTCACCTTTGAGGTGTTCGTGCATGACACTAAACTTTTCAATAAAAATTAACAGTAAGTTTTATTCTTAACCTTACTTATTAGTGTCACAGGGTTTTTTTCCTTTTAACTGATTTGTAAGGACAGAAAGCTGACGTACTTTTCTGTGTAACTGCATATAAAGCATCCATTTTGTTGTGGAAAATACCCAAGGGTTAATTGAGTTATGTTTTTTGTTTGTTTGTTTTCCAGTAAACTCTTATACTCGTTTCCAGGATGGCACTTAGCGGTCACAACTCTTGAACAAGTTAGTATTTTTGGTATTTTTGTTTGGGTTTTTTTTTTAATCTATTTTCTCACATAACTGGTCAGGAATAGTAGGCAAAATACTGTTGTTTAAAGTTACAGCAATAAAGATGACTCATGTTCGCTCAGGTAATTTTAATAATGCTCTCTTGAGCATTTTATACACTGAAGAGAGGTAGATTTGGAAGGCTTATTATCTGCCTTTCCTCTAGTCCTAGTTCTCTTGCATTTAGCATCTTAGCTATTTTGTGTTAATCATGTTTGTAGTCTTTATTCACTGAATGATGTAATGAATTCACAGAAACAGTTTGTTTGCAAGATGCATGTGTATCGTGTAACTTCTGTTACACTCGTTGCTTTTTGCTAAATTTATTTTACTTTGGAGGTTAATAAAATGTAGATTTTGCGGATTCAATAAAAGATACTGTATTTGCTGTACTTTTTTAGGTATAAAAATTAATTAAAACTTTTTGGTAGCATTGATGACAGCTTTGAAATGGTCTGCAGTTGTCCTGGATAAAACTTGTAAATATGGGAGTGTGTGGCAAGGTGTATAATGGTCTACCAGAACTACTGAAAACTTAAAATGAGGTGTTTTTCAAAGGAGTTCCAGCTTCTGGAAGAAGAATTATTTCATCCAGTGGAGACTTAAGTGCAAAATCCTGCATCTCTCTTTTTTTGTTCAGATTTCTCAGATGTTCAGTTGCACGTTAAAGTAATATAGATAGATGATCTCATGCTAGATGCCTTATTTGTTTCTTTACTATTTGTCCTCGACTTAGATATATTGTCTTGTTTGTCTTGGTATTAGTAGTGTAGCAACAAACTTTTCCTTTTTCATTTCAGTTGCTGTTCAATTTTTCTTGCAGGCTCCAGCAGTGGATGTTGTTGCAGTTGGTCTTGCATCTGGTCATATCATTATACATAATATTAAGTTTGATGAAACTCTGATGAAATTTCAACAAGACTGGGGCCCCATCACAGCAATATCTTTTCGTACAGGTAAGTCTTAGCATTTTTAGTGAAAATATGTATAAAATCACTAAAACTAAGTGGAAGGTGGGAAAATATGTTTTGATAAAGCATTTCAGAATCAAAATTTGGGTCAAGAGTTTTTGTTTTCAAAGGCTGCAGATAATCTAGATCATGCTGGCTGTTTTATAGCATTTTCTTGTGTACTGACTCAGTGCACAAGAACTGTGACATACAGGACTCCTTTTCAAAGAAAAGTAAGACAGTTTATGTTTACAGTGTGCCAAGAGCTTACACAGTTATGGGAGTTAGTGCAGAGTAATCAGTACACTGTAAGTTAGTACTCAAACCTACTTCCCAGTAGTGTCTTTCCCCCTCTGAAACAAAGTCAGAATGTTAATAGTTGGGTGACTACTGATTGGATGTTACTGGGGAACACTGTTTATAGTCACAGCTTTTTGTTCTTTTGTCTAACAGGCATGTACTAATTACTAAAGCTATTTATTTTAATGTTGGTCCTGCCTACAGAGCTGTTGATACTGAATCTAATCTCTCATTTGAATACACAAACTTGCAAATCTTAACAGAATATAGATTGATGCAGACCTTGTTGAAGAAGAATGCTACTGGAGAGACTTGTGGAAAGACTTGTGAGAAATTGAAAGAGTGCCTTTTTGTGTCAGCCATTTATCAAAATGTTAATAAAGTTAAATAACTTCCATTGCCTGCCTGAATGTGTGGCTTTCAGACTTTCTGTAATCTCCCTCTCTTCCTGACTTTATAGTTAGGAAACTCAGTGTAAATATAACCTGGTTGTTTTGAACTCATGTACTCATTTTAGTCTTTTAGTAAAGTGCTCTTCATTTAAATGAAAATGAACTTGGCAAATTCCCATATCTGTGAAGCTTTACTGAAAAAGAAAACCCTAGGCCTCTCTGGTTTAGTTACCTATGATGTGTGTAATTGCAAATTGGAAACTGGCTTTTTCTTTTGTTGGAGCAAAAAGATTAGTTACAAATTATGCAGGGTATTTGGTGGAATTTTATCTTGATATGATAAGCTTTAAAACTTACTTGGCTATTTGTAATGTTTTTGGAAGTTAGTATGATATGTTTATCTCCTTAATATTAGACAGGATAGAGCAAGTAGAATGAAATTAGAAATTCTGTGAATTGAAGTTTTAATTACTGCTTCGAATGATTGAATAAACATGTAATCAACTTCTGGAATTTATTTTTGCAAGATGTTGAGCCAAAAAAGAGGATTCAAAAAAAGGCCTCATAACATCTAGAATGGTGATACAGTAGCTCTCACATCCTGAAGTGTGAAGGCTACTAAGTTTGGGGAAGAATCTGGGGTATAGAGTAACTTTTGAAAATGGTACAGGTACAATAACTCTTGTGCTTTCAAGCAAAACCTCTAGCATCGGCTGCTGGATTTGGATATATTTGTTGTTATCTGATATGAAAAAAATCCTGTTTTTATTATCAGTGAACTTTGTTTCTTTTCTGTTTGAAATACTAGAATATTTCAGTTAGAACATCTTGTTTTTAGAAGCAGCTTGAGAATTTTTTTTCTTGTGATTATAGCCTTTTCTTGCATCAGTTTTAAGGTGTGAGAAGTCAATAATGATGAGCTGAATGTCAATAAGCAAACCTCTTGAACTTTTTTCTTTTTTGAGCAGATGGACACCCAGTAATGGCAGCTGGTAGCCCAATTGGACACATTGCTTTGTGGGATCTAGAAGAGAAGAAACTAATGTGTCAGATGCAAGATGCCCATTCTACAGCAATAGCTGGTATGTCGTTTGTCCCTGGAGAGCCACTTCTTATTACTAATGGTGCTGATAACGCTATACGGGTAAGTTACAATAGCTGCTGCTATCTGCTGTTACAGTTTTTTTTCTCTTGTAGTCCTCCAAAGTGTGTTTAGTTTGGATTGAAGTAGCACTTCTCAAATGAAACAAATACAACAAAACTCAAATTACTGAAGTTGCTGGCTCTCAGTTGATCTGTACTGAGGCAGTTTAAGGATTTGCTACCATGATGTCATTGCTTTACTTCTTGCTTCATGATAGCCTTGAAGAACAAAGCTTTGGATCCACTTTTCCAGAACCACACTTTATATCCTGGTGCACTTTCTTAAATCTTGATCTATTTTTACAATGTTCTGGGTCATGTGCAGCTGCTGTTGATAAAAGTCCCTTGTGCTGCCTGTCCTCTGATGCCATTAGCCTTTGGTGGAGGGGCAGAATGAAGAGTGGGAAATAATCATCTGCTGTAGTGGAAACTTCCAGAGTTTTAGGATCAAGGATGAAGGCCAATGTGTAAAGTTTGCTGCGCCAGCTCCCAGCTAAGCCTGTTCCACTGCCAAGAGATGTAATTATTGGCAGGGCAGTGTTTATCAGCTTTCTTTTTCTGCTTTTTTTGGGTTTCCAGGTGTGGATTTTTGATGGACCTGGTGGTACAGGACGTGTATTGAGAAGCCGAATGGGACATAGTGCACCACCAACAAAAATCAGATACCATGGGCAAAATGGAGAGCAAATTCTTAGTGCAGGTATGCATTCTCATTCTTCAGTCTGTTTTCCTGCAGCGGCAAAGAAAACATGCAGAGCTAAGTGTCTTTGTTTTAATAAAACAATAGATTATATTTCATGTGTTATGTATGTGTATTTATGAAACATAATAAGTGATGAGTGTAGACAGTATCATTTATTACTGTATGAAACTGTTTCATGGTTTCCCTAGAGGAACATTTTTCAGTGGGTAGGCTGAAAAGTAGTTGCAAGCAGAAAAGCTTAGGAGCTGCTTTTGTCATCTGTATTTATAAGTTTGGTGAATAAAATTTGTTGCATTGTCTCCTTAGGAACTATTAGCTGGTCAAAATGAAAACACATAACAGCTAGGGAAATTCTGTTATGATGGGGAAAAATAAGTAGCATAATGCATTTGGTAACTTAGAAGAGCCCTCCACTTTTCCCACTAGTTTGAGCCAGCTGTGTGGGTTGCAATGTGTTTGTAATCTGTTACAGCTCAATTGTGTCTGTAATACATATTCCCATGGTCACTTGTTACCAAGATACTAATCTACAAGTGTAAAAATGCGTGACTACCCTTCCTTATAAACTAGCATATTTAAAAATCTATAAATAGGTCCCTTAGGAAATTAAGTACTCGATCAGACTGTTTTGTGGCCCAGAACACTTCAGTAATGGAATAATAGAGAATCTTCACTTAATCTTTAATTACTCTGAAGTAATGAAATTGTCTACATGGGCAATGTTTGAAAACATTACACTACATTTTGATGGACGTTACAGCTAATACGGCACGGTAACTTGGATTCAAGTAACTAGTTTCTTCACAGTAATTCAGCTCACACCAGATGAACTACAGTAATAATCAAGAGTTGCTTAACAAATCCTCACATTTGCTTTTGCAGTTTACTACTTTAACTGTACTGAAACATATGGAGAGGGCACAGAGGCAACCCCTAAAGTGAAAAGGGTCTCAAGCTTTGAGAGCTGATGTATCTGTAGCGTAAGGAGACTGACTCTCTACATTTATTTCTGAACCAGTGGTAGAACTTTGTGCAACAGAAATGAGGTAGCAATGCTGTGGGGTGCCTTTGAAGTGCTACTGGTTTCCTTAGAACAGGCATCTCCACAAATTAACTTTATAAAATTTCACCCATGTCACTGGCTTTCATCCTGCTTAACGTTTCTTCCAGTTCCCAGTATATACATTCTGCCTTACTTCTGTATCATCGCAGCAAGGAAAGGTTGCTTGCATACTATAATTGTTCCATTGTCTTTCAGATTCTTTAAGTTCACTTTGACTAATTTTCTGTTTCCTTACTTGTTTGGCCTAGTAAAAATGTTCTGTGATTCTTCTGACTTTTAAAAATCATCTTAGTGCCTTTAGTTTTACATACGTTGTACAGTTTCATTTTCTGTTAGTTTCTGGTTCTGCCTTGTCCATGTCTCCCCCACAAGGTGGACCTGTTTGCTAGTTTCAAATTTGAGCCTCTTGTCCCTCTGTTAAACTAAATTAAATTCCTAACAGTTCTGTGAACATTGGTTGCTGGGTAGAGGAGGGAAGTCCCATTAGTGTCCTGGTTTACAGGAAAGATCGGCAACTCAGCTTTTACCTTTTTTGTTTGGGTTAGCTTACTGGCTAACCTAGATGTAGTTCTTAACCAGCCACAGTATGTGTTGGTTAGACAAAGGGTGAAGAAAGGAATATTGTAGTTGGTGAAGGAGTATATGGGGTTATGGGAAAGCTTTGGAAGCATTATGGAGGTATTTGAAGGATGTAACAATTTAAGGTTTTAATCATAGAAAGCTGGAATCAGCTAGATATTGTGATGGAGAAGGGAGGGGGGACAGAGTAATTGAACATGGAGAAGATGTCCGTAAAAGACGTGTCATTCTGATCATGTGGGGGGCGCAGTAATAGGAATGGGATATAGGTCATAGAAAATTAGGTTCCATTAGTTCCGCTGCTTATAGTATATCTGTATTTTTTCTTGGACCAGTATTTTTAGTAAATACTTTATTATGGAGTTTGAGGTTTCTTAGTGATTATCTTTTTGCTTTTCTTGCTCAGATAGCTTATGACTAAACAGAAAGTTGATTTTTTGCCCCTCACTGCTCTCTGCTAATGTTTTGTCAGGTCAAGATGGAACATTGCAGTCTTTTTCAACAGTGCATGAAAAATTCAATAAAAGTTTAGGACGTGGTAAGTATTTCAGTGAAAGTACAAATATCAGTGAAAAAAGCCCTGGCAAGTATTTATGTAAACAGGAGCTAAAACGTTAAGTAGGCCTTATTTTCACTTTAACTGTTGTATAAAAGCTGTTCACCTCAATTGTTCTGTAAACTCAGTCCTTCCTGATGTATATGAAGTGTACTGTCAGATTTGCTTTTACTTAAGAAAAGTAATTTCTGTAGCCTGGCAGTGTATGTTATTTCACTGTGGAAAACATTGGGCATGATTTTTGTATGAAATGTGTAAAGCGGTAGCTGATATGTGTAATTACAACTTTTTACCCCATTCCCCTTCTATTCAATTGACTAAATTATTAGTTAATTCATATTTCTTGACTTTAGTTCCTTTGATTTAATGTAGAGTTTAATTTAAAAAACACGTCTTCCACACAGTGCCCTGGTTAAGGGACACTTTCTTGTACAGTTCAGAGAGCAAGGCTCAGAAAGACTAAAGTAATTCTTATTTTTAAATATCTGTGTCTGTATATTGATATATTTATATTTAGATGGATTTGAATAGACAGATGTAGATTAATTGATTATATATATCCTTTGGGCATAAATTTGAAATTCCTGACTCTTTGGTTATTGAAAGGGCTGGGTGTTATATATTGCTTTATATAGTCATGTCTCTATGACCATGGTTGTAGTTGTGACCTCTGCCTCAGGATGTCAGCACAAGATCCTGGAACAAATGGGTTGAGTGGTACATCTGTGAATGTAGTAGGCTAGTGATTTGCTCAGCATCACATGAATTTTGACAGGAACTCTATTTTAGCTCGTCAAGTCCTAGGTAACAGCAATGCTGTGTTAATGTAAGCCAAATTTTTTCTAAGCTTAATAGAAACTTTACATTTAGTAAACAGTCCTTTTTAAACCATTATTCTCAGATCTAGTCATGAGATTGAGACATTTAATTTTTTTTTTAAGGGTCAATTAACAAAAAGAAATCGAAAAAGAAAGGTCTTAAGCTTGATACGATGGCACTTCCACCAATTACAGTCTTTGCTTCAGGTAAGTAGTCTTCAAGATACATTACAGAGTTCGTCATGTCTTCATTTTGTCTTTTAACCCTCAAGACACTACTGTTTTGAAAGCCCATGCTGTATCAAGATGAGATTATTGAGATTCTGTGGCCCTTCATGAGCTGTTGAGTGACAGTTTAAAATGACATTTTACTTGGTACACTTTTCTATTTGAAAAAAGAGCATTTTATTTCAAACATCTTTTATGTTTAACTGGCTCTTGACTTGAAAATCTCCAGCACGGGATCCTGAATCTGCTGGTGTACTTATTATTCCAGGCTGGAGAACCAGCAATTAGGGGGGATGAAGTTCTTTGTCAGCTGAGGAAATCTTAGTTATAGTGGTTGATGTTGATTCCCCAGTTCCTTTATCTGAGTCACTTTTCAAAGTCAAATTTCCATTACTTTGTTCATCTGTTCATTCGTATTTCATTATGCAAATGGTGAACCTAACTTTTTGAAGCAGAATTGCAATTATCTTTGCTTCGTCAAAGTTAAATTAATGACCCCCTCTTCAGCCTTGAAGTCTGTTTTGTCTTAAGTGTAGCTATTCTTTTTGTCTGGTGAGGATGGTTAATTGTTTCATATGTTGAAAAGTTTGGATTTACAATTTTGTGTAGCAGTTTGACTACATATGGTATTTATATTTGCAGGCTTTAGTGATACAGAGTATCTGTACATACTTGTTGCAAATATGTGTGTGTATATATACAGACTTTTTAAATTAATATGAGACCTGTCTGATTGATTTAAGGTAGTAGAACTACCTTAAATGTGTTTGGAGACATAAGAAAGCATTTATTTAAGTACACTTTAATTAGAGTTGGTTTTTTTTTTTTTTGCTATATTGTCTTTGTTTGGTGAAGTGAACCAGTTTGTATCTGGTTGTTTTATTCTTTGAAGTTCTGGAAAAAAGGCAAATTTGCTTATTTTTGAGATCCCCACGTATCATATTTGACTACAAAGTTTGGATACTGAGCTTTTGTGGAAGGATTTTACTGCAAATGCAGAAGTCTTGCTATGTGAAGCAGATTTAGCTCTTAAACTCTGAATCACAGAATCACTAAGCTTGGAAAAGACCTGTAAGATCATCAAGTCCAACCATTACAAAAAAAGTTGTTCATCTAGTGGCTTGTTAATCTAGCTGCTTCAGTAGCTGAAGAAACAGTTGAGAGACTCAGTTGGAAATGCATACAGATTGAGCAGTTTAAACCATTTAAGTTTAAATATGCTTTTCAAACTGCATAGACTGAAATATACAAATACATGAAACACAACATACTGAAAAAATGCTTGTGGTTTTGTTAGTATTTTAGTTACACTAGCATATGCACAATGATTTGCCAGACAGTTTTTCTGAATGGGAGCCTTTTGACTGTCCAGCAAGAACACTAAATATAAACTGTTCTGCCTAAAGGTATTTCAAAGCACTCTTTCTTAGGATATCAGAAGAGTTTATTTGACTTCAGAATGATTGTTTCTAAAAGGCGTATGTTTTACATTGCAGAAGTAGCACATCAGAGTGACTGGGATAGTATTGTTGCCTGCCATCAAGGGTATATAACCTGTACAACCTGGAACTATCAGAAAACTTCCATGGGAGCTCATAAACTGAGGCCAGAAGAATTTAGCAAACACAAACCTATTGATATATATGCAACAGTAAGTTTATTTAGGATAACGTTTCTTCAGCATTACAGTCTAATCAATCTTTTTTGATTTCTATTTGTACAGTAGCAATATTTAGAATGAAAAAGCACTATCTTAGACATGTGTTAGTCGCTTTGCAAAGTGCGTTCTGCCAGCTTAGTGTGTCCTACTAGCTGTTTTGTAATGCATATGGTCTTAAGAAAAATGCTGCATATGCATTTTTTCCTTAAACATTGAGGTTGAGTGGAGATTTTATTTTCTGATTCAGATAGGTGGTTGGTGTTTACCTTTAATCTGTCATAATGATGTAGAGTTGACTGTACGCCTGTGATGATAAACTTGCTCTGTGAATGCAAACTGCTGAAGGTACTTTTTTTTTGGCAATACGGAAAAATGTATTTCCAAATTGCAGGGAGGATATTCCCTCTAAAATGCTTTACAACTTGAGCTGGACACAGTGAAAGTCAAACACTCAATGAAAGAGATATAAATGTTTGCTGAGGCTTACAAGCTTGCAAGACAAGTAGTTACTGTGGCATAGTTCATGTGCTAGGCATTCATACTGCTACTGTATCTTGTGACATATTGTTTTTTTGACCTTATGCTTAGTAGTTCAGTGGTAGACAAGATCAGTTCAGTTGTAAATACCTCTTTCTCTTTTAACTACTAGATTCTTTGGACTGTATCTTTCCAAAGACATCTACACCATTGTTTCTTTGTTTCTTGCTATTTAAACTATGTGAACTTACCCTGTTTTGGGATGCCATTGGCAATACGGGCATTGAAAGAGGCATGCAGTCGGCAAGCTTGGACTTTGTCTTAGGGATTTAATTTGTAAATGTCTTGATTATATAGATTAGTTACTTAGGTTACAGTGTTGATATTATGAGATATGACTTCTGATGGATGTCACTAAGTCGGTATTTCATTATTCTTCATAAGCATGCACTGCCATATTTATTACTTGTTGACTATTTGCTTATCTTAAGAGCTCTTCTCTCTACTTTTTAAAGATATAATCTGTTGTTTGTTCTGCTCAGGTTTCCTTGAATAAGTCTAATAAAAACATTAGCATTTAGTATTCCTGATATGTTATATATCTTCTCACAACTTTGCTAATTAGATATACACTTAAAGAATTGTTTTCATAGGTGTTTTTTTTTTTTCCCCTTGAAAGGCAGTTGACATTACCTCATGTGGGAACTTCGCTGTAATTGGGCTGTCAACTGGACAGGTAGATGTGTATAACATGCAGTCTGGCATTCACAGAGGGCGTTATGGCAAAGAAAGAGGTAAGGATTGCTATGCTTTTGAAATACTGACTCTTTAACAGCAGCAACCTGGTGTTCTGTCATCTAGGAAATTCAACATAGCTTCTGAGCTGAATTTGGGTATCTTTTCTGTTTCTCTAATTACCCTACACTGTCCTATCTTGCACTGTAATCGGAGGTAATTTGAAACCTACTCTGAAGGACGGGATCTTTTAGCAGCTCTGATGTTAGCATGTGTTTGGTTTTAATTAACACAAAATTGTCAGTTACCAAAATGGTTAGCACTAAAATGAGATCATCTGGCCTCAGCTCTTTTTGAGATAGTAACATTTCCAGTGCTTGGCTTCTTGTTATAGGGTTCTATCTTTGAGATAAATTTTCCCATCTGTTTTGTGCTCCTTTCTTAAAAATGAAAGAATACTTTACATGCATGGGAAATTGAAATCCTAAGCAAGTCCAGTTCTTTGCATATGCTATTATTTTCAATTACCCAGCTGCAAACTTGGGACTTAATGTAAATGACAGGGTTCAGACTTTTCCTTTTAATGGTTACAGGCATATATATTTCATGTCATGTATCCTCATGTATGTTTGCTGTTGCTTTGTAAGTCTGCAATTTATAATAGGGCCCTCATGATTTGTTTTTTTTGTTGTAGAAACAAGGAAAGAGTCCTGATGAATCCTTAAACCTTACTGGGTTTCTAAAAGCCATCTAGCAAACATGATAACATCATTGCTTGATAGTGGGGTGAATTTTATAAGTTGGGTTACGGGCTAGCAGCCCTAGGTATAGATTAAGAAATAAAATTGATCCAAAACCAGAGGAGCTATGCTTTATCTTTACACTGCAGTGTAGCAGTAGCTTAGCAAAACTCCCAGACTTTGTGCCACAACTGAAGCTGTAAATTTTGTCCAGAGTGGTCGGGCCCCATGGAGGCATTCCATAAATGATTCAAAAACTCCCTCAAATCTCACATTCAAGAAGAGCTCCCTAAACTGAAAGTAGAAATAAAAGGTAATATTGAGCTTCAATTACTTACAACTTTTGTATTGTATTCTAGCTGCTTACTTAGAAGCAATCTGGTTTCTGTACTGATAAAGAAACTTCTAATATTCGAGTCTTGTCAGGTGGCTTTAGAATTGTTTGTCACATGCTTACTGCTCATTTAGTGTAGTTAGGCAAAGATACACAGAATGGTGTTTGGCATTCTGCTGATTTCTATGCTATGTTTAAATTCTGAAACACAACTTTCTTTTCCCTTGGTTTGCAGCACATGAGGGGGCCATTAGGGGGGTAGCAGTGGATGGATTGAACCAGCTGATAATCACAGCAGGTAGTGAAGGATTAATTAAATTTTGGAAGTTCAAAACTAAAGATCTAGTTTACTCCACTGAGCTTTCTTCCTCTCCAAGTGGAATTCTGCTTCATAGAGACAGGTAAGAAAGAAGCTGTTTCATGTGCATATTGTTTTGCTGTAAGTACATAAGTCTCGGATGGCAGCCAAATATTCTAATGACGTTTAAATTTCTGATGCTTTGAAGTACAACTACTAGTTGACAAAACAAAATGACAAAACAAAGACATTTTATTAGACTGAAATAATGTAATACTGTTTATTTGAGATTATCTCAGGATAAAAGATTTTTGGAGCAATGTTAGGATGTTCTTCTTATTTTTTGTCTCTGAGTATTCACTATCGTATGTGCTAATGTTTCTTGGCAGTGGTATTCTGGGAATTGCCTTTGATGACTTCAGTATTAGTGTTTTGGATATAGAAACCAGGAAGATTGTCAGGATGTTCTCAGGACACCATGGACGGATTAATGACATGGTAATCGTTAACTCATTTTCTGTAACAAGTGACATACACAACTAGCTAATTCATTTTAAAGATGGTGGATTTCTCTGCATGTGTTAAGTCACTGAGTATTATGTTCATCTGTGAATAGTAAAATTGTAGTTCAGCTCTGCAGCAGTTTTGACCATGTTAGTTTTCAAGTTAAAGTCTGTAGCATTCGAATGGCCATGTATTTTTTGTGTGCTTTGGAATTTTACTATAATTTTGCAATAAGCTGATTCCGAGTTTAACACAATAAAGCATGAGGAGCAAAATTGTGCAATAGTTTTAACTGTATATATAGAAAAGATGAGCCAGGTAAATAAAAGTTGTAAACAGATCTGAGATCATCTAATGCACTGATAATTCCTTATTTTACATCTTGTGTAATAGTGCTTTGTCATGTTCATTGAAATAGTTTTTAGCTTCTGATTTAAGTGCTAGTAAGTATTTATTTGATTTCTTCAGTTTTATGCTCAGTGATTTTCATCATTAACGTAAAAGTGAGGACCAGAGTGCTTTTACTAACAGCCAGATGTATTATGTGTCACGTATTTAAGCCCGCTATGAAATATCTTCCATTTTTGTCCTTTTCTTACTTTGAATAAGGTGGTATCAGTTTTGTTTTATTGCCAGACCATTTTATCGTGGTGTTAGGGAGCAATCTAATCTTGAACTGTGTAAAACAGGACCTCCTGTAGGGACTGACTGGTCAGTTGTGTCATTAAATTTACTATTTTGTTTTAGACTTTCAGTCCTGATGGTCGTTGGCTAATAACTTCATCAATGGACTGTACCATTAAGACCTGGGACCTTCCCTCTGGATGGTGAGTCAGTTTAAAAATATAGAGCAGTAATGTATTATAATCCCATTTCTGTGTTAAGTGGCAAAAAACCTTCTGGCTTGATTATTTGTTACCAACCTGTACTGTGTGATAGTCAAAGCTGTACATGGCGTAACAACTCAGTACTCAGTATTTTAGTTGCGTGCAGCAGTAGCAATATGTGCCTTTTTCTGGGTATACAGAATAACAGTGTCCTGAAGGTATGAAACCCGGAGTTTTCATGTAGTGTGAATTTGTTCTTTGTCTGGAAGCAGCACTATAATCTAAATGGCAAGAGATTGCTTAAGGTGAATTGCTTTGTGATATGCTGGAGTATTCATAGAATCATAGAACGGTTTGAATTAGAAGCAACCTTCAAAGATCCAGTCCAATGCCCCTGCCATGGGCAGGGATGTCTTTTAACTACATCAGGTTGCTCAAAGCCCTGTCCAGCCTGACCTGGAACACTTCCAGTGATGGGACATCCACAACTTCCCAGGGCAACCTGTTCCAGGGTCTCACCACCCTCATCGTAAAAAAATTTCTTCCTTATATCCAATCTAAACCTACCCCCTTTCAGTTCAAAACCATTGCCCCTTGTCTTGTCACTACAGGCCCTGTTAAAAAGTCTCTCTCAGTCTTTCTTATAAGCCCCCTTTAAGCATTGAAGGGCCACAAGAAGGTCTCCCCAGAGCTTTCTGTTCTCTGGGGTGGACAACCCCAACTGTCTCAGCCTTTCTTCGTAGGAAATGTGTTCTAGCCCTCTGATCATTTTCCTGGACCTGCTCTAACTACATGTCTGTCTTGTGCTGGGGTCCCCAGAGTTGGATGCAGTACTCTAGTTGGTTTTGTAAATAGAAGGTTGTTCTCACATTCATTTAGCAACGCAGTAAGGCCTTACCTCAGTTATATTTTTCATTTGTGTATGCTTGCAACTGCCAAAAATACTCTTTTATGATCCACTGTGAGTAGTCTTCTCCCAGAATGAAATTTAGCCAAGAAGTACACAAGTACACACAAGAAGTTCAGGAGCCCAGAAAAAACAGGCCAAAAAGTAACTTTGAGTTCTGCCAGTACATTCTTTTAGCAGCACATCAGATAGATTTTTAGTCATTTTGAGTAGTGCTACACAGTGTGCAGCTCTGGTCATACCCGGGACTGAATGTTTTCATTTGGATTGATCACTTTTGTTGATGTGGTTTGGTAAATAATTTTGTATACTGTAGAAGTTTTCATTTTACTACAAAAAGTGTGTTGAATCTCAACAAAAAATTGATCTGTTCTTACATGGTGAATGACACTAGTCTAGAATGGGACAGGGTGGACAGTAACTGTCATCTTTCCACTACAAATGGGAGGGAAATTAACACTCTGGACTTGCTCTTTCTAACCCTCTTTCCCTTCCAAAATTATATGCCTACAAAAAATTGCGGCATTAATTATAAAACTTCAGAAATGTTACTTGTATCTTTCATTTCATTAATAACGTAACACTTTGCAGTAAGAATGCTTTCATACTGTTTTTTAAAAGTAATCTCATACTAGTTCTTGTTTGTGTGTAACACATAAGTAAATATTTTGTCTCTTCTCTCTAAGTAACTGCAAGAAATTCTGGGCAGGCTGAAAGTAATTAGGTTAAATTGTTCTTCTAGAATTTAAAGGAAAGATTTTCCCATAACTATAGGCAGAGGAGTGTATTGAAAAGGAAGAACAGTTTTTAATAAAGAGCCAGATGCTTGATTTACTTCTACTGTGGTATATTTGCTCATAAATAGAACAACCAAGTTATAAACTGTGCATTCTAAAGAGTGAGCTTTGATATTGTCCTTATGAAAGGATGGAAAACATGTTTTTAGATTACTAAGTCCTACGTTACGAAAAATAGCAACTGACTTTAATAGATATCATACCATTTACTTATTGAACATCTGTTTTTACTTGGAAATGCTGCTTAACTGTCCTTATATAATGTAAGTATTCCTAGTGCATGTTTTTTATGTAGGACTTTTTGAAAAGTGGGAAAAAAATTACCAATTTGTATAGAGAAATTTACAAGCAGGAACCTTGGCATTACGCAAATTTTTCTTTCTGCAGTGCAGCTTGCGTAGACAAATTAAGGAATCAAAAGTGCAAGCTGACTCTTTATAGTTTGGATCGAGTACCTGAGACAGAATGGTGAAAGAAACATGTTGATATTGTGAGCTCTGCAATTTTATACTTTCCATTGTCTCACTTTCACAGTTAGGCAGGAAGTGTAAAGGTGAATGCCTTCAGCCCCCAGACAGAATTCATTTAGCAATTACTGTACATTTTGAGTAAAAATTACAAGCATATCTCTCGTTGTCCTGTAGTGGATTGATTCCCTCTCCCCCTCAGTCTGTAATTTTAATCATGATTTAAAATAAGTAGAAAAATTTAATTTTTTAAAACTTTGTTTTGTGGCTGTTCCTTACAGTTGCTTTATTGAACAATATTTCTCAGGTACTGATAAAGACTGTGGTAAAAGGATGGATTTGAAGCTAAGAACCGTATTTATGGTACATTTTCTAGCCATTGTGCACTTTGTGCAAAATATATCAGTGTAACTGATACATGTTCTGACATTTATGGGTTTAGTGTTTGTGTATTTTATGTTGAAAGCGATGAATGATGTGGCTCTTACCTGATTACTTTTTACTTGTAACATGCATCTAACAGCATGCAGAAGGAATAAAACATTCCATTCAGGGGAGAAAATGGCTTTTTTTTTAAACATGGTTTGTCAAACCATCACAGGAGTGCTCGGTACATAAGAACATACATTCCCGCAAAATTTTACATTTTAAACTGCTTTGTTACATCAATATTTTTTCTATGGTTAGTGAACAGAACAGGATTGTAGAACAAGCTGCTCTCATCACTTCTCACTTTACTTTTGATTTTGGTCTGTAAACAAGAACAAAGTATTCAAGCTCTCCATTTGTTCTTTTTGTTTATCTCAATGAACTAGTTGTCAAACTCAACTGCTTCTTACAATTTGAAGTAACTGAAATCTACACTTCAACAAGTGACAAGCAGTGCTATGAACCTGGGCTTGAGTGGAAGTCTACTAGGTTGTACCATCCTCCAGGACTTGTGGCATCACCCAGAACTCAAAAGTGGCTTATTGTTAAAATAGTCACATACCACTGAATATTTTAACTTTCTTTTTATGTGGTATTTTTTCAGCTTTCTGCAATAGTGAAAGGAATGATCAAGGAATGGTATTATCAGGCTGAAGATATGGGAATGTCAAAACAAATTGTTGCCGATAATCAAATTTTGCAGTACACAGTTCATTCTTTACTTCAGAAACATTAGGTCCTAGTGTTAGCCAGGTGTATATGAAGTATCTTGAGAGAGGGAATTGACAATTAACAGCAGAGCATTAAAAGATGAGGTTGGAGCAGCATGGGGCTGATTGGAAGTACGAAATTTATGGCCACTAAAAAGGTTAGTGTTAGGCACAAGGAGTTGAATGTTGGCATATGGTTCATCCTATTTTCCACAGAATGTGGATGTCTAAGGAGGTAGCATAAATGTACCAGCTTTAGCTGATTTTACAGAATTTTATAGAGGTGAGTGGTTTGTTGCACAGTGCCATTCATTTGCTAAGTTTATATGTCATATTTGAATACTTCTAATAAGCTAGTTTGTGTACATAATTCCAGTGTCCTGCTTGTGTTCAGTTGTATTTGTGCTGTAATTCAGATACGCATAGATAAACAAGTTCATCTTGCTGAGAATACATCTGTTCTGTTTTCTCTCCTAGCCTCATAGATTGTTTTTTGGTAGACTCTGCAGCTGTGAGCCTTACTATGTCTCCTACAGGAGATTTTCTAGCTTCAACACATGTGGATGATCTTGGAATTTTTTTGTGGTGAGTATGTAATACATCTATTTCTACACAGAATTTCAGATGGGGAAGAATTCTTTAATCACCTTTATCGCAAATAGAGAATTGTTCTGTGAAGTATCATCTCCAGGGTTTTGTCTTCTCTGATTCTAATTAAGACACGTATTCTGTATTGTTGTGATTTGTAAATCTTGAAATCTCTTGCAGTTAAGATACTTACTTACTCTTATAATTAAATGATCTCTTTTTTCTAAATGTTTCTTTCTTGCTCTAAAGAATTCCTGTTATGCCATTCCTAAAGTTTTTCTTTTGAGTCTGCTACTTTTTACCCTTTTGAAATACCGGTGCTCATACAGTGTTACTGTCTGAAGGGCTTTTCTTCTCATCCTGGTATACAATGTTGTCTGAGACAGTAGAATTTGGAAGTTGTGATTATTTCTGTTTATTAATGATAGATCAGCACAGCTGTAAAGTATGTTTTAGTTCAGTTTCCTCCTGATACTGCTTTAAAGCAAATGACTGATTAGGCCCAGTACTGAAATAACACACCTTTTAAGTGCTTTGGCTTTTTTTCCTTTTGATAGATAGATAGATCTTTCAGGTTACATTTGTTGCCTGTAGTTTTGCCTGAGGGGTGTTCAATTGTTAGACCTTTCTATGATTAAGTGAAAGTGCTTCATTGTGAATAATGACAAATGTTTTTACCTAGCCCTGGTTTATATTGACAGAGAAAATCATTTGCCACAATGACTTGTGTGCATGTTCCACACCTTGAGAAAATTTGCTAAGAGTACTACTCCAAAATTCTATGAAAGCAGGATGAATCATTTGTGTTTGCATAATGTATTGTACATATGAAGTACAAAGCAACCTTTTTAGTTAGGCAGTTGTTCAATTTCAGGTAGATACAGTAACTGCCAATGATTGAAGTAATCATACTTCGTAATGCCATATTTATTAAACGTTCTTGGCAATAATACTTCAGCATAACTTCTGTGTTTCAGACTTTCAGATGGTATATATCACTGCGTTTAATTTCTGGTTTATCTGGTAGATGAGGAAAACTAATCTTGAATAGAACCTGGTGAATTGCCGTCATGCAGTAGTATTAGACTGCAGTAAAAATTATGTCTAAAATACTTGTTCCTATTCACCTGAAAATTGTTTTTAAAATGCCTGTCTTATTTTTCAGGTCAAACCGTTCTCTGTATTCACTTGTATCTTTACGGCCCCTTCCGGCAGATTATGAACCTTCTATGGTGACACGCCCTAGCACCAGCCCCGGGCAAGGTAATCTTCAGATGAAGGAGTATTTTATTTTCAGTTTTGTATTATATTTCAAATAGAAGGTGGTTTGCTTCCTCAGTGAAAAGTCATTGTGTCTTAGCATTCGTTCTCTGAACTGTTCCTCTTGCTTCTACCATTTTTGGCATATTTACTCATATGCTAACGTTATTTACTAAAATCTAATCATGTTTCTATGTTCAGACATAAAGAATTACATTGTGATTGGAAGGAGATTTTGTAGGTAATAAAAACATCTGTGCTGTTTGCTGGCTTTCTTTAATCCCAGACATGTGTAAATACCTTCTGTTTTGACCTCTGTGAGGCCAGTTTGAAATTAACGTTACTGTTTGGCAGCGGGAAGGGGATTGTTCTTTGTTTCATTTCCCTCTAACTTTTTTGTCTGCCTGTATGCCATGGTAGTTTCACTGCTGTATATTGTCTTGTTCTCAAGAGAATTGGTTTCAGCTGACCTGCCATGTACCTGTGATAGATTCCCAGTGAAAGAAAGGCCTAAATTGCATTTTTGATGATCCATTTAATAGAAATGGTTGTGCTTCTGAAGGCCTCTAGATGGAGATCTTGTTTGCCCAAGTTTAGCAGTGCCTACATGTAGCTCTCCATCTGGAGGAGAAACTCACCTAGCTATTGACTGCATAAAGGAGCGAGGAACATACTTGATGATGCTCTCTTAAGCACATCCTTATTTTAGATACTTACATTAGGGAAACAGGATTTCATCCCAAAACTTAGAATGTTTTAATCATATAAACTGATTCAGGCTGAATGCTTTAATTCACTTTCTGTTTTCAGCAAATGTAAAGCTCCTGTTCAGATGCTCAGAGCTTTTAATGGTTTACATTTCTTTGTTGGTTTAGGCTTTTCTACAACATTCCTGGTTTTAGCCATGTAATATTTTGCAAAAAGGAAGGGAAAGTAGAGGTGTTTGGTCAAGACCACATAGGAAGTCTAGAGAAAACCTAGTAACAGACTGCATATCTTTTATTGTGTCATGTTGTGCTTTAATATTGAGATTTTCTTAATTTTTATGTGCCACTTCAGTCATACCTATGAACAGGTTGTGAATGTTGTGCATATTTAAATGCAAGGATTTTACAGATTTGTAACTCAGAACTAAAATTGCTGTGTATATATTTTTAAAACAGTTAACAAATTTTTTCATATAATCCATTATTCTTCCTTTAGGACTTCTAAAAATTGCTTTTATATCATTTCAGCCAAAGCAGATAAATCTTGTTAGTCTTTAAAATCTTGTTTATCCAATTCTGCATTTTAGCTATAATTTTTCACAATTTAAATTTAACATTTCGTAGGGTTAATAAAGATTGTTTCTGTAGCTTTTTAGCTATATGTTATGCCAGCACCCTTATATATAGCTGTTATGCATGTGTTTTTCAAAAATTGCAGAAGAAATAATAATGTTGGTTTGCTTTTTAAAAAAAATAAATCGGAAGTATGTATGTTCATAAAAGATACCTGTTCTTGAAAGATGTGGATGTGGCAGGAGATGAAGAAACATGTGGTGAAATGGTAGAATATGTCTCACCTGAGCAATTAGGAGAGCAGCTGGTGACCCTTTCCTCATTACCGGAATCAAGGTGGAAAAATCTCCTCAGTCTTGATGTTATCAAGGTAATGATATTAGGCACACCATTGCTTGTCTGCTGTAGTATTTGGATTATATATTTTAAGAAGGAGTTAAAATAAGGGCTATTTCTCCTGTAATGTAAAACAGACAGTTGCTTTAACCATTTTCTAGTTCAGGAAACCTTGAGAAGGAGGAACTGTTACATAACTTTTGCCATTACTAGTTCTGCAAGATACAATATAGCTGTCTGAAGGCAGATATTTCCACATCAATGCAGCTAGTAAGTGCCTGTAAAGCTGTTCTAGCTTATGCCTCCAAATCACTGTCAGGCATTCCCGTAACCAGAAAAAGAGGGGATGTGCAAAAAATAATAGTATACAGCCAGATACATTTTCCATTCTATGAGCTGCATTTACCTCATTACAAAATTTGATCCCACTTTTCAGGTATTTTTCAAGATTTTGCAGTAGAAGACTGTATAGTACTTTTTCAAAATTTCTGGGATTTGGGAGAGAGGCTGTTTTTCTTCTAAATAGTAGTTTTCATATTTAGTGGTAAAACATTTAAGCTATATATTTAGTTTTCAGTTAGTCCTTACAGCTTTCATAGTATTTTAAAAATAAAACACTTGACAAAGAAAATTCTCACATGTTCTTACTATGATGATGATTTTAATTTAAATATCTAATTAACAGAAAAAAAATAAACCAAGAGAGCCACCAAAAGTTCCCAAGTCAGCCCCTTTCTTCATCCCAACAGTTCCTGGTCTTATACCCCGATACATTGCTCCAGAGGAAGAAAGTGGTACACAGGTAAAAACAAGAATCAATACAATACTATTTATCTAGTGTATTTTAAAAGAAAATCTTAAATCCTTTTTCATGCTGAGTGAAATCTTGCTGAAGACTTCAAAGTACCAGTTTTAATGCATTTACGTTAATGCTTTCTTTCTTGAAGTCTTTTATCGTCTCGGCAGGAAAAGTATCTAATTGAGATGTAAAAGTATGTTTGCATACTCATGTATACTCTCTTACATTTCATGGTCTAGTCAAAGGTAGTAAACCTTGGGGTGCTGGCACAGAAATCTGATTTCTGCATTCATCTTGAAGAAGCCCTGAGCACTAACGAATGTAAGTTAACAAGACATTTCACTGAAAATGTAGATGCTAATAATATTTAGTTATACATTTGATTTCTAATGCCAGAACTGTAACACGTGTGAGGGAAAAAAATACACATAGTACAGCAGCAAAGGCAAAGAGAATGGCCTGTTATGCATAAAGTTGACTAATACATAGATAGCCAATCTAGATCAAAGATCCAATGGTACTCCAGCTTGCCTGCAGCGTGGAGCCCAGTTCCGGCTAAAACCCATATAGAGAAAGAAGGTAATGTTCTTACATTTGTTAGACTTCTTTGGAGATTGTTATGATCTCACCTAGAAAAGGTACTATGTATTATTTGTCAGGTAAGAAGGGAATGATCTGGTAAGGAATAGTCTGCTGATTCACTGCAACATGAAAAATGTAATTTGCCTAGCAAGTTTTGTTTTCAAGTTTCTGCTTCACTAAACATTCAGCAAACTTAGAGCTTTAATTGATTGCTTTATAATTTAAAGCTTAAGGAGAAATAATTGATGTAAAAATAAGCTGTTGGATTTATTTTGACGTTCAATTAATTTTTAAATTTAGTCACTTAAATTGTCTGTGGAATGTACTTGCTGTTTTCCCTGTTTAACTTATGCTGCTACAGAATCATTGAAATTTGTATTTTTGGAAATGGCTGCTGATGTAGCTGTCTCGGAAATGTAAATGGACAGTCACTGGTAGCTTGTCCACAAGGCAGTTGTGCTGGGAATTTTTCTACCCCTTCTTAAACTCTTTTGAGATGACCAGCTTACTGAGCTGTACTTAAAACATTTTGTGTGCAGAACTTTATTATGCATCACAAACGTGTGGTTTTATGCTGTGGTTTTAGTATTCAATTGATAGTATTCTATTAAGCTACTTCAGAGCTGCTCAGAGAAGAGTGAAATATCGGGTGAATGTTTAAAAACCTAACCAAGCACCTAGAGGCTGGCTGTACCAGGGAGCAAGTGCACTCCATGACACGTTGCAGTAGTGGTCCCGTGCACTTCCCTCAAGCCAGCTTTCTGCTGTAAGGCAGGTGTGTGCCAGGGTCTGTGGTGTAGTCCCAATCCAGGGAGCCTGTTGATCCTGACTTGGGAAGCTCATGTTGTGTAACCTGGCTCTGTGCTTGCTAGGTTACAAGCATCTTTTCTAAAGGGGACTAGGCTATGCAGATAAACAGTATTATACTAGAAGCCATCCTGGCTTACCATTGGGATGGAAGCAGGGTTTCATACCTCAGATCAGGACTGTGGAACATAGATTGAGCTGGGCACCTTTTGCATATTGTATGTATACCAACTTCATAGTATGTTCCATCCTTGGTTTTTTCATGTCATAGCACAAAAATGAGTAAATGCATCTGTTTAGTACTGTTACTGTCACAATTACATTTAAAACTAGCTGATGATTTTGAAAGGCATCAAATACAGATGGAAATAGATTTATACCACCTGAGGAATATTAATCAATGCCTGATACCATTAGTTACCATGATATAAGAGTATAAGAAGTTGTTCTTCATAGCAACTTCTTAGCAAAAGAAAAATTAATTAGAAGATGTTTTTAATAACAGCTGTGTTTGCAACCATACATATTTTTATTTCTGAATTTTTAAAGCAAATAGATGGAATTCTCAAAGATCAGGTAGGATTGTAGAAATCCTGAGGAAGAACACTTATGAAGAGGAGGAAAGAGTTTGTAAATTGCATGTATTCCTACCAAGGAAAAGATTTCCCCCATTGCACCACCCCCCAGGTTCCAAGAAAAGCAGGAGGTACTCACTTAACAAAAGTAATAATTACCTTAGATGCACCAGGTGATCCTTAATTTAGCTTAATGTCAATAAGAGTAAACACTGTAAAGACTCCTACTAAAAGTAGTACCCTGTCTCTTCTAGGATATATTTGCAGAAACAGCTTGAAGTCCCAAGTATATACATTCTTTTTGCCAAGAGATGTAAAATGACAACATTATGTGGTTAATAAGAAATTTTGTTCAGCTTAAAAGACAGAAATGGGGAAAAAAAGGGATACAAATACAAAGATGTTGCTTGTATTTTTCAAGGTGAACTTACAAATAAAATGCAACTGTCTTATTAGAGATGTGCTTCTCTGTAGTATGTGATGGGACAGTAAATTAAAGACAGGATAGCATTTTGTGGAAAACAAAAAAGTGAGGAAACAGTAGAAGCTTGAAACATACACTCACTGCTTAAGAATTTTGGAATAAACCTGTCCACATGAAGGATTTGTAAGATTCTTTTCTGCAAATGTTACTGATAATGTATCCCTCAATGCTTTAACACAGATACAGCTCCACTTGACTTACTGAAAAGCTTGGGACCATCTAATATTGAGGTAGAACTAAGGGGTTTGGCCCCTGAAGGTGGTGGCTCAGTGGAGGTGATGCTAAGCTTTTTGAGAATGATTGGGATGATGCTGAACAAGAAATACAACTTTGAACTTGCTCAGGCATACCTTGCACTATTTCTAAAGGTAACATTTTTCTTATAAAATTTTATGTTAGTCCTGTTTAAAATGATGGTTGTGCAGTAAAAGCATGTTAATTGTCTGCTTGAAAGAATAATCTTAAGTGATTTTTGTTGGGAATGGTTTTAAAATGACTAACTGAATGTATGGGTAATTTGACAACTCGTCTGGTCACAGTCAAGAAAAACTTGCAAAAATCAGGTATTGTGAAGAGGACCATGCCAGACAGGTTTTATTCTAGTATTCGTTACTTAGAATTGTTTTTATTTTTAGTAACGTACCTAACTTCTTAATGGTTGTTAATTGGTAAGCTAAGATATGCTATGTCTTAAGTAAGAAAATAATTCAATGCACAATGTTTGGGGAAGTAAAATAGGCATTTTGTTGGGCTTATCACTAGGCTTTGCAAGCCTGACTTCTACTTTCCATGTCAGTGGGCTGCCTTTCTTCTGTAACCTGTTAAGCATCACAGAGCTAATGAAATTACTCCCATGTGTGTGGAAGTTAGAAAGTTATTGTGATAAAATACGATAGCAGTTACTCTTAGAGAGCAAGTGGGTCTGCAGAAGATTGAAATACTTCTGATGTACAAATGCTTACCTTGTCAAGATACTCTGATTTATGAAACTGTGGGAAAGCAATTAGTTACAGTTTACTAGGAAAAAGTTGTTATAAACATTGACTTATGTAATACTGTCTGTTTAACTGAATATTTCTTAATAGCAATATTGCAGGGATTGGTTTTAATGATAGGGTGTAATGCTGGACAAATGACTTGCTCTTTTCCTTTTGTGGGGTTAAATAGAACATGTGGGGCAGCTTCCACAAGAACAAGTAGTGCAGACAAGTAGATCTGTAGAGTGGAACGCTTAGGGTTGAGGTCTTCATCAGTGGCTTTTTATCACGTCTATTTATTAATAGTCTGGTTTTTATTAGTCTGGTCCCATGGACTGGATATGCTTAATAGTTTCAATATTAGATGTTAGTTTCATACAAAAGAAATTTAGCTCTTGCAGGGTAGATTAGGGACAGCTAGGTAATTTGCCTCAGAAGTCTGCTCCTGATCTGTACTACATTAGAATAATACAAACTCATCCTGTGACACATGAACACCAATATCTTTTGTTGTAGGTTCCAAGTAAAACAGCTCTGAGCTTAGCAAGACTCCTAGATTTAAGCTGTAGTCAGGAAAATAACTATTCCATCCATTAAGTGGTAATAATGTATTGCCTCTGCAAGATTGAGAGGTTTCTTTTCTTTATGCTTTACCAAGGTTACTGTTTATTACATAGAGAGACATCATCTCCCTGTATCAGTATAGAGTGTGCTGGCATCATTCTTCTTGCTTTAGGCAACCTGGGTAATTAAAATAATAAACCTGATTGACCTCAGGGCATCTGTTTAGCCTTTCTAGCCCAAAGAGGAATTTGTGATGCAAGTTAGAGGAGAGTTGGCAAAAAGGAGAAAGTTACCCTCTAGAGAAGTGTGATTAGGGTAGATTCAGCAGCAGCAGCCGCCACGGATGATCTAGTAAAGCAGTAGCATATTTAAGACATTTTGCTGCCTTATCCCCTCTTAATACATCCGTGGGAGTAAAATGGCTTGTAAAAGACTAGCAAAAGGGAGGCAACATTAAATGGAGGGAATTAATTGAAGGAAAAGAGTCCTTCCCTTACTTGGGACATTCCTGAAAGCAAGGTATTGGAATTGAATGAGGAAATTGATCTTTTAATTTTTTTTATTATCTGTATTTGTTTCACTAACTGCTTGTTGTCATTTTCAGTTACATCTTAAGATTCTCTCATCAGAGCCAAACCTATTGGAAGAAGTATCCAGATTGTCAACGCAACTTGAGGAAGCTTGGATTCATTTGCGGACACTCTTTAATCAGAGTCTGTGTGTGTTAACATATATGAAAAGTGCTTTGCTGTGAAATACATAAGGGTTTTGTCTGCATAAAATTCCCTTCAGAATAACAATACAATTTATTATCAAAAATACTGGATTCCAAGAATTATACTGGGACTTCTGATACTGTATTTTATATATCTGTGTATGGCAAAATATTTTAGCACATGCATAACAGTATTTTTATTCACTTCAGTTGGAGCAAAAATTAATATGTGCAGCTTAAATATTCATGTTGTATTAATGCTGTCAGTGAACAAACAGTTGGATGGCTATAGGTAATATAGCTAGTTATCTTATGCTTTCTTGAGCACAAATGTAAATCAGAATGAAGAAATGGCTTGCAAAAAAAAAAAAAGTGGGAATGTAATTTCTGTGCAGGACACCAAAACCTCTATTGTGCTTAATAAACAATTATTGTTGATGCAAAAGTAAAACAAAAAGTCTGAATTATTAACAATATATTAACGTTAATTTAAAGCAAATGAATATAAAAATTGCGTTCCTCTGCAATCAGAGTGCTTTTCCTATAAAGTTTGTGAAAATTAGTCATCTTCTCACTTTGGCAAGCTGTGTTCACTATTTTGCCTCAGACACCTATTTCTGAAAGCAAAGACTTCTAGCTGCACTGCAAATGATGGAACTTGGAAAAAAAGTAACTAAACCAAAAAAACCCACCCATTTTTTATAACCAGGTTTCTTGCTCTAATTTTGGAGGCTCAATTTCTTAAGAAAATTAGGATTCTTTTCTTAGGGAGATAAAGATTACTGGAATAAAAGCTTTGAGTTGTGGAGAATTTTTAATTGAATCAGATGTTATTTTTATGAATTTATATTTACATTACAAATAATAAGGTTTGGGCAGAGTTTGGGAACTCATGAATGGGTTTATCTTAAACTTTGCTGTTTGAGAGTACTGCCTCACAGCAGAAGAATCTCCTGAACAAGGCCTTTGACATATTTCACATGCTCCAGCTACAGACACCGACTAACAGAGTAACTAATACAAATGTATGCAATTCTCATGAGAAAACTTAAAAGATGGCTTCATTGCATTTGGCATAAGACTGAAAAAATAGTGTGGTTTTGTTGTTCTAAATACATGATTTTTTTTTTTAATGCCATCACATTATGGAACTATTTTTTTTTTTTTTTTAGTCATGTATCCTGGAACAAGTTATCTGCAAACATGTACATGCAGTGTAGGGTACTGCCTGAAACAAGTGACAATTCCACATGTATCATGAGATCAGCATCCTTTTGTCTGCTCAAATTTGCAAGAAGAGTCGTCAGGGTTATCAAAGGAGTGCAGAGGTGATGGGAAGTCAGCTTTTGCAACTTCTCTGTGTTGTTTTGGCTGTTCTTTATCCATAACTTTGACTCATGTTAAAGCTTGAAGAGAACAGAGAAATATGGAAGTTCATAGACTGTGGTGTTGTAGCCAGTTAGGACTGAGAATGTGGAGTCTGTGGGAATTATGTACACCCGGGATTTTTTCATGAAGTTTACTACTGAGATTGAGGAAAATCCTTTGTACCATAGAATGATTAGCTTCTGGTGATATTCTTCTCAAGAATCCATCACTCCCTCTAAGCTTATAGGTGGTACTGTAACTAATTTAGAAGATCTTAAAGAATCATTTTTTGAATCAGACATTAGAATATTAAAAGATGAGTAAGTCAGTAGTTAGTTGCAGACGTGCCTCAGTAGAAGGAAGAGTGGATAAAAATCTTTCTTCTTGGATCAGAGCAAAGGTCTGTCAAGCCTAGTGTCCTGTCTTCAGCTGGAGCAAGGAATAGATGCGAAGGGTCTAGCAAACAGGTCATGTATAAAGTGATCCTTTCTCAAGCACATCACAGCAGCTTTTAGCAGACAGCTGTTTAGATACTTCATGACCCAGCTGTATTTTAACAGTTGTGTTTAATATTCTGTGACAGACCTGTTTGTTCTCTGTGAGTTCATCCAATCTCTTAGAACCCATTTATCCTTCACAACATCCTGTAGTAATGGCACCTACAATTTAATTAAATACTAAGGGGAATGATGTATTTCTGTTTGTGTACTCCAGACCTGCTATCTTCTGTTATTGTATGTCCCTCCTGCTTCTTGAATGTGAGAAATAATTGTGCTCTAGTCTTCATGCTTCACTGCCTCTCAGCCACAGAGCAGTTGTGAAATGGTTTCTACCTGTGAAGGAGATAGTTCATTTTCCTGAGTGCACACGTGTTTTTTAACTGACATACAAGAACCTTTTTTGGGCACAGATGTTTAAATCTGTGTATAACATTTCTGTACAAAACTTGTGAGATTTGTAGAGGAGGTTTTTTTCTTTCTTTCTTTTTTTCTGGACTACTTGATGTTATCAGGAGAAAAAAAGACATACTTTTTGCCAAACAGGCCATTCTTCTGAAAGCAGAACCAGCAAGATAATTTTTGTGAACAATTTATGTGACATAATATTTGTGAATATTTGTGTAATATTTGTGAACAATTTATGTTGACATAATATTTGCAGCCTGGATGATCTCATTAAGCGTGTTAATACAGTTTCTTATATCATACACAGATGTCTTTTAGGTCTACCTGGAACACTACTTTCTGAAGGAAATGACTGAACTCTTTAGATGTTAGTGATATCCCACCTCCTTTATTCTTTTGTCTTTTCCTTAACATTCCTAGTCATCACTGCTATTTCAGTAGTGTTTGACTATTCTTAAAGCTGGTTCCAGTCTTACACCAATAGCTCTGATTGCCTCTTGTTCTTAGCCTTTTATTTTGTCCTTTTTTTCACCACATCAAAATGGTGAGCAAATTTTTGCCTTCAGTAACTTCTTCAGAAATAAAAAATTCCCACTTGCTAGTGGATGCAATTGGATATTTCACCTGCTACTTCCTGTATTATTCCTTCACCCAAGACATAAAGGACAATATCTTATTATCAAGGACTAATGTTATTTGATACTAGTCAAAAGTTTTTGATTACAAGTGGTAAGACACATTACAATTGAATTTGATAGACTGGGCTTTGTATTACCCGTAAGAACTTATTTTAGCCTATTGGCATTGTAATGGTGTATGCAACAGGGTGTGAGAAAAATCATTAGCTGAATTAGGGGATATAGCCATTGTTAACCCTATGTTTTCTTCCAAGCAGGATGACTACTGCAGATTTTACCATTCTTACACAGTGCCAAGCCTGGTTTAGGCTAGCTCTGACTAGTGGTTTGCTGTTACAATTCTCCTTGTTACTGTGGCACAGCACTCCTCCCAGCTTCTTCTAAAGCCTGTTACTCGCCTGTGCCTGTCTGTGTTCCTGTGCTCCATTTTCACCATGATTTTCTCTGCTCTTTTGGCTTCTGAGCATAGCTGCTCCTCTTAGCAACTCCTGTACACAGCAGTCCTGTCGAGTTAGGTCTCAGTACTTCCACTATTTTCTTTTGATTGTGTTGTGCTTTCCAAACTGATTTGGTACTCAGGGTTGTTTTGACACCAAACGTGTTAGTTCGACCTTGTTCCCTGAATTTGTTGCTGGCTGGATTAAAACTCTGAACAGTGAAGGCTGCTCCTCTCTGAGCCATAAGAGGCTACTCTCATAAGCCTTCACTGTAATCTTTACTTTCCTTTTTCTTTCAAGTAAAAATAGAGGTATTATGAGGAAGAACATGCAAATGTGAAGTGGAAGTAAATGGATGCAAATGTTTACCCATTCAGTATGGAATGTTTACCCATTCAGTAGCCGGCATAGACCACTGACTTGAAGCACTTGAACACTTTGTATATTTCAAATTTAACACTTGCTTCTTCCAAAGAAATGTAAGGAAAGGTCTCAATTCTGTGCAAATTGTTGTAATGCAAGTGCCACTGTCCCAGAGTAAGGAAACTGGTTCATTTGCATTCCATGAAGTAGAAAAGCAAAAGTATTTGTTGGCCTGTTTGAACTCTGTTGATGAGCTGTGTTGAAGGAGTTTAGCGTTGTTTAAAGATCATAGAATCACAGAATCACTAAGGCTGGAAAAGACCTCTAAGATCATCAAGATCACCAATATATAAGTAGTTTTTCCTTTTGACTGTTGACATCAGCAGATGTTTCCTGAGCATGTTTCAGCCCATCACCAGTTTTAAAACCTGTGCTTCTTAAGAATTACTTGTTTGATGAAAAATTACCTTTTAAAAAAAACTATTTACCTTTCTAGAGATGAGGAATCCACTCAGTCCCTTACTTGATGTCAGTGCAAGGATTCTGCTTTACTTTTTTGATGAGTTTGCAGTATGTGTTAGAGGAGAATAAAATGCTGTTCATAAATGTCCTTAGCACCTGTGCTTTTCTTTTTGTGAAGCAGTGATAAATTGAGGAAAGAAAAACAAAGGACAAAATAACTAATATCCTTCTACCTTGGCTGTTACATGTTCCCCAGAAGGATTGAGTGAGCTCTCTGATGCTCTGTTGCACATCATGAAGCTTTGCTGGTTAGTGGCAATCTCTGGAAGATACCTTTTCTCCACTGATGTGTATACTGCTAGTTCACAAAACAGTCCATGTGGCTAAGTGGAGGTACATACTATTGCCCTGACTCTCCAGTGTGTTAAAACGACTGACGTGCTGTGAATATTAGAGTATGCCAGTGTTAAGGGTCATCCCCCTGAAGGATCAGACCACCTTAGTGATTGGCAGTTACGTGAAATCACCCATAGAATAAATCAGAATAAGGTAGAATAAAGTAATGTATTTGTAGACTCTTCACTCAGTTGCTGTGTTTGCAAAGGCTATGGAAATAAAAAGAAATTTACCTTCTTAAATTAGGTCCAGAGGATTCTTTCATCCTATTAGCCTGTAGTCAAGTTGCTAGTTGCCTTACAGCTACACAGCTGAAGGTCTAGCACTTACTGTCTTTTGAGTTGCCCAATGTTGGTCTCGGAATGAGACGTGAATTTAGCAACTCATCCCATCCATTAGCACCCCAAACTCTCCTTAATGGGTATTTGGATTCACATGTCTCAAAAGGATTTTGTAAAATTAGCTCACTAAAAAAGTGGTTATGACATTCCTCTCTTACAACCAGAGATGTTCCCTACTGCTTTGGAAATGTTAGCATCTCTTTGGCACGGCTGGAACTGAAAAGTCATCAGCCTGTTGTAAGGCGACATGTCCCTTCCTGTCATTTGGGGCAAAGTTTAAAGCCCAGGTAAATGTGTTGTCAGAGTGTGTCGGGTTACATTTTCTGTTGAATGTAAGGTTTGATCACACAGGGTTGTGCAGCTGGTTGTTGTTCACATTTGAGATTAACCTTTGTATTTTCCCATTCCTTTGGGTTGATGAAAGGGTGAGGGGTGACTACCCAATTCTCTTTGAAGAATTGTTTCAACAAAATCAAAATAAACGTAAGGTATTTCAGCAGTGCTTACATCAGTGCATAATTGAAATGCTTTATTCATGGTGCTAGAATAAACAGCATCATCTGTACAGAAATCCCTGCAGTGCCCTTCATGTTGATGGCTGAGAATGACATCCCTACTGCTGTATATGGAAAGGGCAGAAATACTTGATGCCTTTTTTTGCTTCAGTCTTCACAGGCAAAGCCTGCTTCCATCTTCTGTGTGTACCAGCATCCTTTCTGAAGGAGAGGAGCTGCCAACAATGGGGGAGCAATGGGTTAGAAAGATTTCACAGTGCAGTGCTCTGAAGTCACCTTACAACCATGGGACTGCACAGAACACACAAATGGTGTCCAATATAATAGCATTGCCTAACAGCTATAAAAAAGCATTGTGTTCGAGGAGGTCCCTGACAACTGGATTGAGGTTGTTGTGCCCATTTTTAAAAAAGGTGACGTGGAGGATCCAGGGAACTGTTGGTTGATCAAACTTAGATATCTCAGTCTCCAAAATAATCATGGAGCATATGCTGCACGTGCTTTTGGAATCCATCTCCAGTACACAAAGGGCAAGATGATGAAGAACAACCAGTAGAGAGTCGTGAGGGCAAATCATGCTTAACCAAGCTGGTTGCCTTCTAGGATGAAATGGCTGCTGAGGTGGACAAAGGAAGAGCCATGAATTTAATGATAAAATTCAGTGCAAATATAACAGTATGTAAATACTTAATAGTCTATTATTAAACATTGCAAATTGCCACTTATGTCAAAAGGCATGCTGTCAGTTAAGATTTTGCAAATTTTGGTGCTTGTTCATTGCATTCTGTGTGCCATGTACCTTTTACACTGTGAGCTGATTTACGGGTGATACTGGGTCTACAGCATAGAGATGTGAATTACTTTTGCAGTCATCCAGTATAATCAGGATTACAGAAATTAATTTAGTCACGTTCTAATTATGCCTAATGCATTATTATTTTGTTAAATATCCCATAGCAAAGAAGCTCAATAAATTACATGCAGCAATGCTGAATAATGCTATTGGCATTCAAGAGATTTGCAATGTGGCGTAGAAGAATTAGACTGCCAAATGAGTTGAAAGTATTTCAAGTGAATGTCTGATAAGAAAAATTATTCTAAAATTGGTGCGTGCCGCAACACATTTGACCGTTTTACAAGTTCTTGCCTTTTATCCCTGGAGGTTTCATTCTTGTGTATCACCACTGTATTATGTCCCCTGCTGCAGCTGTAGATCTTTCTTCTTTTTATAATAGCTTCTACAGCCTGACTATTTTATAATTATTTGGTAACACAATTTGTGCTTGACCAAAGACCCTCTTCCTAGGGTACAAGGCACTTAGTCTGGGAATGGTGAGAGGTCCAAGAAACACTGTTAAGAGAAACTGTAAAAGCATGTAGCCAGCTGAGAAAGAAACACAAAGTGTAGTTGTCTTAGGGAAAAGGTAGTGTCTAGAAATGTATTTGTGGAGCAAGACCCTGCTGCTTAGGCTTGAAGACAGTAGGAAACTCAAAACTGTAAAAGAAACAGACTGGGGTGTATCTTTTCAGGAGCTGGGGACTTACTCAATTAAATCTCACTCCTTAGCAAGGAAAATGCCTGAGGTGGTGTAAAGAACCTGTGTGGTCAGAAGTAAGAAAGATTGTTAGTCCTCAGGAAAAGGATGGATCCCAATACAGTGGTACTTGGGTTAGGAGAGGATGTCCTCTCTAGTGATAGTGTCCCCTTTGCAACATCTCCCACAATAATTAATGCAAATATCAGAGCATATACCTGAATACCAGAGCAATATTTATGACAAAAAACCTGCTTGGAAGAGAGGAACACAGAGCCTCTTTTTACGCAGGAGGAACGGGAGACAGTGAAGTAAATAGCAGTGATCCTGCAGGGAAGCAAGGATCTGATTGCTGAAAGTCCGTAATGGGTAGAGATGGGCATCCACATGTTCCTCCTCTTCCCTGCCTAGCAGTGTGAGCATTGTGGCCATGCTGTACAAGCCCTCTTTTCCTTTACAGCAAGGTGACTGCAAGATCTTGCCTTTGTGCCTTACATAGTTCCTATGGGCAATTCTGCTTAGACAGGGTCAACAGAGTCCACAAGTGGCCCCAGCTGGCTAATGTTAAACATTGAGGCTATCACATGCATGTTAACATGCAAGTTGCAAGATGTCTCCTGGCCTGCCTTAGGGGATCAGACAGGAGCAATTTCCTCATAAACAGAGAAGGTAAAGCTGGAATTCAGCCTCTTGGAGAACTGTAGCTGGTTTTCTATATAAAATTGGGATTAATGTCTGTGTATTGTGATTGCCAATGTCAAGATCTTAAAAGGCAACAGAAAGAAATGATGTAGTAGGAAATACAAAGATATTGTCAAAGCAGTTACTTGATAAAATTAGGTGGAAAATGTACTGATTTTTGCTCAACAGAAACCTATTAGTGAGATATACTGAATGTTTCTAAGGGTTGTCAAGACCTGAACAGATTTGTCTTTACAAAACAGGTTAAGGTAAGATTTATTTTTTCATGACAATACCTGTTTCTGTGAGTGTGGAAAATTTGTTAACCTACTTTATAAGTGCTTGATTAATCTACATTGTGGAGAAAGAAAATACTGAAATAGTCAAAATGAAAGAAAAAAATCAATTAAATATTAGAGGTAAAATAATGAAGTAAACTTTACTCCTAAGGGATAATGATACTGAAAACAGTATGTGCTAATGAAAGTTTGACCATGTTGGATTCTATGCTCCATGTGTATGAGGATATTTCTTGACGGAGCCCAGTGCCTAGCAGTTAAAGAATAGATCTTGATTATAGCATACATGTATAAACCAGACTATTTTGACATGGCTGAGGAGGTGCTATTCTTCTGGCACATGCCATTTCCTTTCATGCTGAAAGGAGAGGCTTTGAAAACTCTGCAAAGCAGAGTTTTTTTCAAGCAAAACTGTAGCACAGCTTAGATACTCATTCCTCAGCTTATTTATCATCTTGATATGTTGGAGGAGGAAATTCTGGAGCCCCAGAATGTTACCAGTAATCTTAAGGTAACCCGCATTTATCACCCCAACTCCACTTAAGTCTCTGGACTAAGAAACACAGATGGAGCTCTGGGATTAGCAGAAGTTGGCCCTGTAAATTGATATGCAGCTCAAACATGGACCATGAGCTCCTTGGTATGCCTGGTCAGCCTAAACAGAAACATCATGCAGTGACTGTGGCATCAGATGAAAATGGTTCAGATAAGATGAATCTAGCTTCATTTGAATTAATCTAGCAAGAGCTGTGGGCTGGTGCCTAGGAGTGTAGTGTTGATGTTAAGCTGAATGCTGATAGTGGAGAAGGATCCAAACCCAAACTGTGGTGGTAGAATAGTTTTACCACCTCCATGTGTTCCATCAGCAAGAGGGTGGTTACAACAGCCCTTCTGAAGTGCAGCTTTATATGCTAGTCCAGATACGCTGTTCTTCTGATTTAAATACTGTTTTAAATACTGGTTACAGACCTAAAAGAGATGCTATGGTCTAAGTAACTATTAAGCTGTGTTAGCTCTGTGCTTTTAATAACTGACAGCCCTAAATGAACTGTCAATTAGAATGACAGATTCCTGTTGATTGGAGATATCTACAGTGAATCTCTAGCCACTGACAAGAAACAGGCTTCTATGCTACAAGACAGTCTGCTGTAATAACAGGAAAAAAATTATTTTTTATAATAAGCCATAAATTAATTTTCTGTTGTCTTCCCATAATAAAATAGTATGTTATTTTGAAGAGGGATTGGGGTAAAAGCTTTAAATAAGAGAGACTTTTGCAAAGATTGTGAAGACAAGATTGCTGAAGTCCTTGCATCTTAATTAACCGGGATTGAGAACTACATTCAGAAAAGCCAAATAAATATATTATGTGCATTGGAAAATATTAAATGAAATAATCTATTGCCTTTAAAGAGAAAAGGACAACTGACAGTTTTGACTGATGTTCCAGTCTCTATAGTTCTGTTGAAATGAGTCTACATGGCCACAGGCTTTTTGCCTCTCACAAATATTAACCTAACTAGGTATTGGAAATACGTGTATATAGCCACAGACAAAAAAAGCAGATTTTAAATCTAATAAAATACAAAAATTCTGTGCTTAAGAGAATTGTATAATTTTCCTCCTTCTCCAATTAGCTTTTACTTTTTTCCCAAAAAGACAGTCTCAAGATCTTAACTATAACTACCATCCTCCCCAAAACAGAAAAGCAAGGGTTTACTAGCATTAATTGATGACCTTTCCAATTATTTCTGCCAGTCCTCTCTCAACTTCTGTGAAATAGTTCTTGCAGTATTCACCCCACTGCTTCCATGTATCATCTACAGAAATTTTAAGAGCTGAATAAAACATTGTGGACACATCTGATCAATTCAGCATTTTTCATCTATGTTCCATATTTCTAAAGAAGATTCACTCTTTACATTGCCTAGTCATGCTTTTCTCCTTTAACTGAAAGGGAGGGCATCTTACTAAAATGACAGGTTTGTTCCTCAGATTGTGCTAAGATAAAGGAAAAATCTTATTTGTTCCATTAACCTCTTTAATTTCCACTCTAGGATTCAAAGTGTAACAATTATTCTTTGTTACAGTCTGATGCTATTCCTGCTAGAGACTAACTTGAAAGGCTAGAGCTTCTTTTCCCATTGTTATTTCGTTAGCAACCACATTCTGAAGAGCTAATTCTCGGTCTAAGCAGCACCCACTCATTTGATAACGTTGGTAATAATTTCCACTTGTTCAATGGGAGGTCCTTTCATCCCAAGACTTAAAGCACTTGACCTGGATAAATTTAGCTTGACAGCAACCCATGATTATAGGTAAGTGTTATCTGAACTGTGTGATATGTAGGGAAATGGACCATGTAGCTTAGGACCATGTAGAAATATCTGTATGTTGTCATGTAGGACTGTTAGCTACAGGGTGGGTTCCCATTTGTGGCTTCCAGGCCTAACTAATTTGGTGCTAGCTGGCTATCTCTTGCTTTTTTCATCATGCAGTCTTGATACATCCATTGTTGCTGAATGTCCTCTAACAAGTCAGCAGAATGACCAGAAATAGTACAGAGGAATTCCAACAATTGCGCTCAGTATTAGTCCTGTCTTGAGAAAGTTGGGGGTAGAGGAAGAGGAGCAATGAAAATCAAGATTTCTGCATTCATGGTAAGCTGGCCAAGAGCAAACCCTGTCTTTTAGTTTCATGTTGAGACCTATGGTTTTGAGATCTGACCAACTGTGTGGTTTTGTGAAGATTGCTGCCCAAGCATTTTAGTTAGGAGTTCCTAATAACTCAACCTATCTTCTCCATCTCTAGCAAAAGCCTTCAGTGCTCACCTGTATTAACTCCAAACAGCACTTCCAGGTTTATAGGGAAAACAGAGTCACACAACACCATTATGCAAAATAAGTTACCCACCCAACCACATGCTTACATTACAGCCTTACTCCACTTCAACTCAAGCCATTTTCTTTCTAGCAAGAATAAAAGAATACTAAATGGTCAAGCCTGGCTCCTAATAAGATCGGTTCATATTCATAGACAGATAGATAGCAACCTCTGGGTTTGATTCTACCCAGAAATGCAATGAATGAGCAATTGCTCTGTAAATTCAAATCACTTCAGTCATGTGAGTCATTGTGTTGTCAGGTGAGTGCTGAGAAATCTAGTCATAATGTTGTTAAAAGCTGTCCCCTCTCTTTCTCCTTTTCCCCTCTGAAAACTGCTATCTGGATAGCCAAAGTGACACTAAAGAATGCCTGGCTGTCCCTCAGCCATTTCACTCTTTATACATATGATAAAAAGAAGTTTACATTTAAACGATGGGGACAAAGAGCTGCAGATAAACTGTAGCCATGCATTTACTTCCCTTCCTGTGCTGTGGGGCCCTGACTATCTGCTTTAGAGCCCAAAAATCATATCCCTGAAGCTGATATAATGGAGGGTTGTAAATGTACATGAAGGAGCAATAAAAAGGCGGGAAGATATGCTTTTATCATATGCTTGACTCTTTAGTGTGCTTGGTTTTCAGGATATTCATTGTTTGTGGATCTAGCAGTGTGATGCATTATTAAAGTGGCCTAGCATTTCCCCTAAGTTTCTGCTTTTAGTTGCATATAACTTCAATCGTACATGTACCACATGGCATCAGAAACCCTGTATCAGACTCCTTTGCAACTCTTAGGCCATAGCAAGGCACCATATAGAGTTCCAAAGTTGGTGGGCTTCAGTATATATACATAAACAATTAGTAACTAACTAATTAACTGTGCAAATGCCTTACTGTGAGTCAAACCCATCAGTCTTCAGAAGTGCCCACACAACAGGACATTTTCTTGGCCAAAGTTTTTCTGTGTTGTGATGAACTGAAAAGTTATTGAGGAATATAACCTATGGGAAAAATCACTTCAGTAAGATTATATTTTTATCTGACCTGCTGTCTAAGTTTTGCTTTATGCTGAGATAATAAATGTGAAGCTTTTATGTAACAATAATAATGGCTCTGTTAGATCTGACCGAAGCGGCCAAAAACAGAGGCCAAGGAAAAGTGAAACAAAGCAAGCATATCTGATACTTACTCCGAAATACTTTCTCAGCCTTTACCAATTTGAAATTAATGGACTGTCTGAGGAAAAGGTGGTTTCTAACTGTTCTGCGATATTGAACAGTGGATTTGTCTTTCGTCAATCTGCCTGGCCTCTTTTGAACCCATCTATATTTTTGCATCTGCAGTATCCCATGGCAAGGAGTTCCACAGCTTACCTGATCACAGTTGCCTCCTCTTGCTTGCTTTGAGGCTGGCTGCTTGCTAATTCTATCTTACTCCCCTTAGTTCTTTCACTCAAAAAGGCAGCAAACAACTAATCCTTACCCATCCTGTGTTTCCCCCCCCACCCTGCCACCCCCGTCTTGAGTTTCTAGTTGTTTAGTTTGGCTAAAATTAAAAAGGAAACAGTTGCAAAGATGACCTTGTAATGGGAGGGAAAAAATTCTACCTAAGCAATATGGATACAGGTATGTATAAATGCTGAGCAGTGTAGGCATTCTTATTTAGAAAATGAAAAATAATTTTTATATGTCTTCATGTTTTGAATGCTTTGATAAACAGCCATAAAGACTGATTATTTCTTGAGTTGTATGCAGCTTGGGATAACTGTAAACATCAGAGAGTAAGTCACTGGCTGCGTCATCCTCTTAGTTAGCTGGCAGTGTATTAATCTGGAAAGAAAACACAGGCAAACCTTTTGGAATTCTTATTCTGTTTTTTAAGTGTATCTTAAAAAAACGTTCACAAAGCAGCAAATGAGAAACAAACTGCGGGTAAGAAACTTAAATTGTTTTCAGATACTTCATGAACTAACAAGTACCATTTCTGGAATAAAAAAAAAGCTCATTCAGAATGTATCAGCATTTTGTCAGTAATAAGCCTTAGCTTGTCAAACTTGAAAATCTCCATTTCATTTCATTGCGGGGAAGACCATTTCACAATAACATTGTTTTTCCTTGGAAGTTTTATAGTAAACAGTGCTTTGGATGAGATTCTGGCCCAAGAGGACAGGTCTTCAAGTTGTGCAGACCCTGTAAAAGATGGAGACTGTGCTTTTGCAGGTGCTTTGCAATGTATGGAGCCATTAGCAGTAATGGTGGACAGCCCCATTTGGGATGTCATGATCAAAGCACTCTTTCTGTCCTTCACTGTTGAGGAGTTAGCTGGCAGCTGGTGCAGCATGTTTGGCCATGGACTGTTATCTCGGATCACCCAAATTGCAAAGTATGACCTGGTGTTTAATGCTGAGACAGGTAGAAAAATCACTGAGAGTATAAATAGTTTGTTGTGTTCTCTCTTTTGCATACACATTTAAATGTTTTTATTATTTAATGGGATCACTTACAGTATTTGAGAATCCCGTATCTTCTCTGGGACTCTGTACAAACTTTAAAAAGAATAGTCAATGTTAATGTTCACAGAATCACAGAATCACTACGGTTGGAAAAGACCTGTAAGATCATCAAGTCCAACCTGGAAAAAAAAAAAAAAGAAAAAAAAAAAAGCCAACCACCACACAACAACAACAAGCCACAACACACCAAAAACCAAGCCACCCAACACCACAGAGGACCATGTCCATCAACCTACATGCCACAATGCCACATCCACATGCTCCTTGAGTACCTCCAGGGAGGGTGACTCTACCACGTGCTGTAAACTGAATGCTGGGTACTGATCAATGCTGGGTACTGTTCAAGTGCTGTAAACTGAATGCTGGGTACTGATAAATTATATGTGACATTTATTATGCTAGATTCTGTGCTGACCCAGAGCTAATGGAAATTACAGAGTATGGCCTGTATTTGTTCCCATTAAGGGTACTTGTCCTCAGTAGCACTTCAGGCTGCTCTCGCCTGATCTTTTTATCTGTTTAGCAGCTTGAGCTGCCTAAAGTCTTTCTAATTCCCATGATCAGTTCCACTCCTGTAAGGGCAATTACACTAGGCAGGGATCACAAGAAGGAGCAAAGCTGAATGAAGGTAAAAGCTTGCAGTTAAGACTGGGGTTGTGGAAAAGCAGAATTTTCTTTTGTTGCCTGCAAAACTGGAACAGAAAGTTGTAAGTTCTGTTCTCAGATCTGTCACCGTCTCTCAGTGCCTATAAATAAATCAGTAATGTATTCTTGAATTTCTTCATCAGTGAAGCAATGCTCAGTGTGTTACTGTTACCAGGAATTCAAGGGAATTTTTTAAAAATGAGCAAAACAAAGTGGCAGACTAGAAGTGAACATCCTGCTCAGGATGCAAGTAATACTTTGATACCTGAAGGTTGTGGCCTGCTCTGTGCCAGAGTATCATATTGTGCTTATACATGTCTTGTTAGAACAGTTTCATTTAGCTCTCAGAAAATCTTTCCAGCAGTTGGCCTCCCATAACTGTCAGAATGATTGAGTAATTTGGATGCCTTCCAAGGCTCTTTCTTTTCCCAATAACCTAGATTGTTTCAGATCGAGTCTGTTGCGGAGAAAAACATTTGCCAGGAATTTCTGTTACAGGAACTGGTGGAAACATCACTGGACCTGACTCAAACCAGACAGGCATTTGGTTTGCTACAAATTTATATTGGCAGCTCTTGATCATAAGTGTCAAATTTAGGCATATTAAGATTCCTGAACAATTTTAATGTTTGGCCTTTTGCATTATGGACAGTGAAATAATCTTCTGATGGCAGGTGGTTAAAAGACTGCCATCCCATGCATGCGGGCAGAACATGAAAGAATATTGAAATTCTACACAGATGTAAAAAGGGTGGCCGGCCCAGTCTAGTGAATGAAGAAGCTGTTGTCCTCATGGTAAGTGAGGTGTGAGGAGTGTGATCATAGGCTCTGAAGGGACTCAGAGGCACAAACAAGGAATTTTTATGAATTATAGGAGTTATATAAACAAACCAACAGTCTGGGAGGGAAATTATTTCTATCAGCACCATTCTGAGTAGGGCTACATTGCATTTGTTGAACACCAGGAACAGAACTTGAATTAATTGAGATATGAATAGTTTGAGTTACACGGGTAGGTAGGAAAAAACATGTACAAAAATACTATCTGGGAAGATTCTGCAAGACTTAGACACAGTCTCTTTTATGGCCAGGGAGATCAGGGTCATAGATGAGACCTAGACAGCAGGCAGATGTGGTAGCCATCTAGTAGCAGGTAGCAGGTAGTAGAGGTGGTGCTGTTAAAAGAAGGTATCTACAAGTAGGACTGGTCTGAAAGTGTTTTGATGAGTAGAAATCAGGTGTTAAAAATCACATCCAGTTCCTAAGCCATCCGCTAAAATGACTTTCTGTAAGATCCACTCCTTCTTCTTGACACACAAGGTGGTGGGTAGCTCTCCTGCTTCCTCATCTGCTCTGAAGGTCCTAGGCCTTACAGTAATAGCTTGCTGTCACCCTACCCATTTCTCCTTTACATCTGGAACTTCTGATGATTAAGATAAGTTCTTATTGTGCATTTGCCCACAGCACTGAATTGCTGTGCAGCTTCCCCACCTTTAGTACCTCCAGTCCAGGAGAGCCTCAGGGGCAAAAGTCACTCACTTCAGTGGAGATGTGGTCAGTCTGTTCATGACCAATTTCTTAGTCTTAAAAAAGTCCAGACATTCTTCCACTGTTGTAAGCATCATCGTGCTTTAAGAATGATATTTTTATTACACTTTATAGCTATGTGAAGGAATTGGATTACCTTGCAAAAGCTAATGTCTTCACCATTGCTGAGATACTGTCTGAGAAAGAGAAGGAAAATCTGATGTAGGATATAGTGGAGCTGGAGGTCAGGAAACATCTGTGATACTGAATGCAGAAAACCTACTCACTCATGAAGCTGGTGTTAAAAAGTGACTTTTAGCAGAAGGAAGTCCGTAGTGCTTGAAGAAGAAAACATGGTCTCTTCAGCAGCCCACTTCTTGCTTGGATACCTAATCCAAGACCTGTCACTTAATAGGAGATTGCCGTTCATTTCAATAGGAGATAGCAGAGGGAGGAGAGGTGGGCACACCTCCCCAGTGAAGACTCGAGATTTATGAAACACTTGAGATCTATAAATCAAGTATTGAATTTTATTTTTCTTCATTCTTGCATTCAAGATGCTAACTTTTCCATTTTTTTCTTCCATAAATGTCACTCATAATCACTAATATTTCCATTTTTTTTACTTTTTGAAATTGAAAGTTGAATTCAGATACAGTCCAGTGGCAGCTCCTGGGGCTGTAGGGAAAAGATGAAATGTGATGAGTCAGTTGTGCTGGTAATGACAAGTTTGTGTACCTAGTCAGTTTTTAATAATGCTCTGTATGCTGTCTGCAATACGTTAGCTGATTCTTGTTATGTGTTCACAGATTAAAATCTGTCCAGGATTTGTTTTTAAGCTGGAGGAGAGCATCATCCGTTTAAAATCTTTGGCTCTTCAAATGAAGGGAAGCTCACCAGCTGCAAGGCAGCGAAGATTTGCAGCCTTGTTAACTCATACTGGTTTCTGCCTTTATCTTTTTTAGGCTAGAAAACATTTTCAGCAACTCTGCTATCTCATGGTCTTAAATAATTTTTGGTAATTTCATACGGTAAATTATTTGACCCCTGTTGGGAATAAAATTCCATGCTGGTTTAACGCCATTACAGAAGGAGCGTGTGCTATATCAGTAATAGCAATGATGTGAGCACTAGGTGCAAGTATTACAGTTTTTCAAGGAGTTAAGCGGGCTTGAGATGCAAAAATGTAAATTCACTGAAGATTGCCAGATTTTAATGATAAACCATATGTGATAAATTGATCAGGAATCTCCAGATGGGGAAGGGGGCAAAAATAGCATGTTAATAGCGTCTAACTGGTGGTACTCTCCTCACATTGCCAGGAGGCAACAGATATTTTTGACCTACCATGTAATGAGAAAATGAGATACCACTTGAAGATAATTTTGTAACTCACACGTATTCATTAGTATCATTCTGCTTTCATCTGCTAGGTTTGCATTCTCGTTATAAAATTCTTGGATAATATTGTAAGCAGTTTAAAAGCAAGTGGGGGAGACCAGCATGGGGAACATACTCTTAGCCACTGGAAGTTGCCTGAAGCCACTGAGGCCCAAAAATCTTCGATTTGGTCTATCGTACTGTCTGTTTTGTTTCCCAAAAGAGGTCCCTGACGAACATTTCTCCGCTACCCCATGGAGCATCACAGCAGTCTCAGAGCCTGTATCCATCCACAGCCTCTTTGTCCCCCACCAAAAAAAAGCTCTCCTTCCCGCTGCCAGGATTAGCTCCTCTCCGAGGTGGCCTCTTTCCCCTCTTCCTTCCCGAGAGGCAAGCGTGTCAGTGCCGCCTGTGCCGGGGCAGGGGTGGGTGGTGGTGGGGCTGGCCACGTCACACTTGCCTTCCTGAGATACAGATTCTCCTTCTGGTGTGGCAGCCAGAGGACATCAGCAGCAAGGGCAGGGCCTGGAAGTGGTTTTCCATCAATCGCAATGGTCTGTTCCTCCTGCCTCCTCAGCCAATTTCCAATTTGTACCTAGTCAGTCTGCAGACCAGTAGCCTTCTATATTAAAATGTATCCAGCGTGGCTCACACAATATATCACATCACTGGTATGTCAGACTGCAGAGAAAAATAATCGTCTTGTATTCATGTGCTGAATACACCGTACTAAATTTGGCATTATTACACAGGACTCCTTGTTTTCAGTAATAAATATAAATGACTCAACTCCAGAAGCAGCTTTTGATTTGTCAGTTGGTTATTCTTTCCATGGAAGAATTGAACCTGCCTGTACTCAAGTATGTGAACTATGGCTGATTGTTCATAGATGTATTTTAATGAATTAGACTACTGTGAAGTAATTAAATCTTGTCATGGAGAACATCTATCTAGCAAATTTACAATAAGTTGTAGAGCCAGTCCCTGGAGTCTTTCTTCACTGAAATTTATATGAGCTCCTGCTGCTGCTGTCCTGTTTAGGGGTTGACAGTGCTTCCATTTTAAAATGAGCATTTTTAAGAATTCAGTATGTAAATATGATTGTGGCAGAAAATTGTAATATGTGTAGATGACCTAGGCAGAGGGCCTTTTTGTGTTCTTGGCTTCTGCGTCTTTTAAAAATTATATGCATATCTGAGCCTTTGCCCAGTTCTTTTAATCTAAGAAAACATGGTAGAGACTGCTGGTTGTGGGTGATGCTTTGTGTAGCCTATAAAAAAAGTTTGCAGTTCATGTAGCTGCTGTTTTAAACAATCTGTATTTTTAGGAAGTTGACGGGGGAGGCTGAATGATCCAGTGACATGGAACTAAGTTTGTTCCTTTAAAATTTGAAAATTTTGTTACTGGGGGTCAGGACCTAAGTTTGTATTCACCAATACGTTTAGCCTTTGACTTTGTTCAGCAAGATGTATGCACATGCTTAAATTCCAATAAAATCAACAGCATGAACTGAAGCTCATTTTTTATGCCTTGCTAAATAAACATACTAGATCTAGAACAAGAGCCTGTTTTCCAGCATGAGTATGCAGTGGAGTTGAACTGGAGCTGAAAAGAGCGGAACCTGCCCTATTCTTGGTGTGGTACTTTCTAATTAGACCCCTATAATGAGAAGGAATTGAACCACCTGACTGCCTGTTGCTGCATTAAAAACTTTGAAGAAGCATTTCTGGGAAGAACAGATCATGACAAAATTGCCTGTGATTACAAGGGAGGGGATGTGATAGCCCAGGTGCACTCTCAGGGTTCCATAGATTGGGTCATGTTCCAAATTCAACTGAAACCAACTCACGTCATTTCAGCAGATCAGTACAGTCTTCTATGCTGCCCTGGCCAAACAGAAAGCAGATAAGCTTGTTTACAAGAGCTGGTCACAAGGACCTGTATTTATGAAACTGTGCATGGCCTGTGTGGATACCACCTACGCATGTCATTTTGGTGTTAGTCCATGGCAACAAATTCCACTGACATGAGTGGGACCAGGCATTCAGCCTCCCGCTTGCCTGTCTGTAATTTGTCACAGGCATACATTGAATATGGTGTGTTTAAGAAGTGCTTTTGGTCTCCGTTCTGTTCTGTATTGCTAGTCCGGCTGTCACGACTTCATTCTCCTTTTCTCTTCTCGTTTGCAGCCTTTGGGACTGTCTTTTTCTAAATACAACAGTGTAGTAGAAAATTTGTATTTTTGCTGAGGGAGTGATGCTTGGGTTCAGTTAGAGAAAAAGAAAAGGTTTCTGCTCTGAAAAATCTATCCCTAGTCTAGTATCAGTGGTATAGCCTGTATCCTTGAAAATACATATGTCATGGTGAGTGGAATTCTAGAGGAAAAGCACTTCCATAAGTGGTCTTAAATCAAGAGCTGGCCTTCGTATTTTTTCTTTTAAATAGAGAACGAAGTTTGGGTTGAAATTTTGTGTTTTTCCAAGTTCTAATAACAATATTAGAGTTCTGCAGAAGTGTGTCATTCTAGATGTATAAACTAGCATGTCGCTTTACAAAAATAGTATGTTTCTTGACTAAATTGCTGAGGATTTACCATTCTGACAATAGTGAAACAGGAAGATTAGATGCTTTAAGAGAAGCTGATCATAAACACAATATGCACTTTTAAAACTGTATCTTAAACTTGCTTACTGGCACAGTCCACTTATATTTAGAATAAAGACAATCTTACTTCTCTTCCTCAGACCTCAGACCTTACCCTCTTCTTCAGACCTAGCTTCATTGCTTTGTTTTAAACATTTTACACACATCGTAGTCACTTTCACAGGAAAATTCTGGTTTTGGTAGGTTAGATAGAGGAAGCCTAGACGTAAGTTTGGAGGTTTGAGAAAAGCATCCTATAGAGAATTGAGTGAATTGGTATAAAGTCGAGGATACCCTGAATTTCAGTATTCTATTTGCCTAGATTTCTCCTCTAACAACAGGGTGACTAATGTGGCCTCCAAGTTAACTTCATTTTATTAGTTTTCTAGAATCCCTATTCCTGTCATTTACATGCAGTTGGTCAACATGCAGGCTGGGTACTGAAGAAACCATTTTTGATTAAAAAGCTGCCCGCAATACATAAAAGATACAGGCAGAAGATATTAGGAATAGTTATACTGGCAGTTACACTCTCTTCATTACTGTGCCTGAAAATGGTAAGTATGACTTGGCCAATTCTTGCATTTATGCCTTGCTTTTATTTGTCATTAGCACTTTTTTTAACTAGGGAACTCTTTTTCCTCTGGTGGAGCATCAGGTCCCAGGTGAGGCTACTGAAGATTGGTACAAGGAGAAATATGCAATTTAAATGTTGACTTCTGAGAGCAAAGGCTGTCATTGATGTCAGTGGATCTTGGATCTGCCTGTAAGAACTTCAAGATTTGGCTCAGAGATATTGTACAATTTTAGGGGCAGAGGAAGGCTAAGTAACGGATCAAGATATAGAAGACCTGTGCAGTTTCCAAAGTATTAAATCAGTCTCCTACTTAATAATTGTAGGTCTACTGAGAAAAAAAATATTTGGGGATGTAGTATTTATGGTGATGCTACTGCATCCGCTTCACGCAGTCCTTCTCATGACAAGGTGCTAAGCTAGCTGTGTTGCCCTTAAACTCTCAATGTCATCACTCCTGGAAAACCTTCACACCTTCACAGCACTTACACTCATATTTCTTTTCATTATTTCCACTTGTTTGAATGTTGCAGTGGCTGATGCAGGCTTTCTTGGTCTCTCTTCTCATGACGTCCCAAACAGTTTTCCCACTGACATCCCAACAGGGAAGAATTACCCAAGAAAATGGCTGCGAGCGCTACCCAAAAGCATGCTGTGTTTTGCCATGTTAAGCTGCATGAATCTGAAAGATGTAAAAAGCCATAGCCAAGAAAAATGTAACAAACAGATGGTTCTTCACTTTCCTGTCTTTTAAGCTCGCTCTACTTTGCTGGGAACAAAGTTTCTTTTTGTTGTCTGTGCTGCTGCTGCTTGTCTGTCATAGAACTGGGAACTTTTTTAAACAACACCTTCTCCACAGAAAAAAACCTTGGTAGGAACCCAGTGTACTCTTTAAGCTGAAATCAATAAATAGTTTTGTATAAAAAAAAAAATGCTGGAAACAATCAAATGTTTTGTATAGGTACTTTTGAAGTTAAACACTTTGCTTCAAAACTAACTTTTCTCATTATAGAAGCTCTGTTGAAAAAGATAACCAGAACTGAGTCAAATGAAGTATTTTGATTACTTGAAATAAGTAATTTGCATTTTACCACAAGACCCAAAGATACTGATTTCAAGCTGCCTTGAATAAGTTTGTATGGGATTTGGCTAGCCAGCCAGGAAGTCTCTTGCAGAGTGAGTCTCAAAGAGCAAACACACACCCCCCATCTTCACTCTGGTGAAGAGCAAAGAGACTCTTTGTTGTCTTCTCTCATTTCAGATTGATAGCACTTCTTTCCAAATGTGGTCAGCAAAACATAATGAGCTCTGCTGTTCCGCAGCTCACTTCAGATAGCTCACATTTCCTTCCCCATATGAGTTAAGATGCTTATCTACGTAACTGGTGACATTTTGTAACAGTGGCTTCTACAACTCCCAGAGAAATGTGAAAGTGGCAAGTAAAATGCAAGCAGTCTTGCGTGATTATTTTCTGGAAACTTTGTGTAGAAAAAGGCAAGATTAGCTGGTTAGTAGATAGATATAGCAGTATCAGTGCACTTCTCATCTGATGTTGCAAAAAAACCATCCTTTTCCAAATCAGTTGTACAACTACTGACACTGGAAGGGAACTGGTGACGATCTTAAAACTTCCTGTAAGATGGCTGGCCAAATATTTCTTTCTCTTACATCTGCTAATATGCTTAGAGTTCATTGGCATTGCATAAGTATAAACAAAACCAACATTAGTTTCTGATCTATTATTAAATCATACAAATAATTGTTTAACCCTTAACAAGACAAAAAAAAAAGTATCAAATGCCTCTATCTAGGAGACAAAGTGCAAGAAGCATTGAGAAACATGCAGCAAGAATAGCCTGGAGAGCGCTTAATATTTTGGTGTGTTTATTTCCATATACTGGTTAGTTATTTTAATATTGCCTTCCTGCGCAGGAGCTCTATGGAAGCAGGAGGAATTGTTTTGTAAGTACAAAAGCTTTCTGTACACCTACAGTAATTACAGTGCAGATCAGCATTCAAATTATGCATAATTTTTACATACACATATCTTGTCATTTACTCTTGTAAAGACTGAAGGATCATTTATATTCTCTGGGTGAACTCAGCTTTACCATGAGGACTGGCCCAATGCAGCTTTTTTTTTTTTTTTTGTATTTTGAACATCAATGAATACTTCAGCAAAAAATGGACAGATTCATTTGAATGGGTATACTCATTTGTGTTCATAGCATTTTGATTTAGTGACGAGTTCTTCACTGAATTCAGTGTTCAGTATTTCACTGTTTGCTTTTCAGTTCAGATTAAAAAAAAGAAATAAGAAATACTGCTTGAGGAAACCAGAATGCCCCTAATCATGTGTCTAAAATTTTTAATGGCAACAAAAGGAATGTGTAAGTCCTTGCAAAGTGATTTGTACAAGTCAGATGTTGCCAAAGCTTTTAGATACATTACATAAATCAAGGGTCTAGACTATGGTAAGGGTATATATAGTAGCAAACTACTGAGGGAGAAATAAACAAGAAAAGCTGCTTACATAAGCAATGAAATTGTTCTGCTTTTTGCTTTCCTTTTGACTTATGGAGGTCATACTGGGACATGAAGGTGGAGATTCTGAGATACAGTCTCTATACATGATGTCCACCTAGCTATACTGGAACTTCTACCAGATTGCTTTATAATTCTTCATTTAATCCTTGTTCAATTTTATTGGAAAAACAGTAGTTGAAGGGGCAAGTATAATAATAGAATAATATATTTGTTCTGTCTGCAAATGTGATCATCATTGTTAATTCCCACTACTAAAATTAAATGAGGGGAACAGATTTAAAAAATTTAGCTAAAGGAGAATTTGTACAAAATGAACTGAAGCTGATTTTCACAAAGTGCAAATAAAGCTCATCTCTTGTGCTTGGAAACGCACAGTTTTATTGGTGTAACTTGTTTGAATATGTATGTATATCATTTAGAGAAGAAATTACAGTGCTGTGACTTGGAAATACTAAGCTCTGTTTTGCCTTGGAGGGATTGAGATTTTTTTGTTTTACAAGATGTAGAATATCTTCTACGAAAGTATAATCTCATACAATCTTGAGTCATGACTGAATTTGTTAGATATTTCCAATAAAGTTGTTTTTTATGAAAACTGCAGAAGTTATCTATGCTATAATTATATAGCCCTGCACATCTATCAGTGGGTTTAATGATACTGAGTTGCTAAATAATGCTAAGACCTTGCAGTTCATCAGCAGCTTTGTGTAAGGTATCCCTGTGTACACTCTTGAATTACAGTAATTACTTTTGAACTGTAATAAATACAGGGTAAATGTCTTTATGTGGATGCTTATCAGATAAGGTGCTGTAAGTCCTCCTTTTACCTAACAGTAACCTGTTCTTGTCCCTGAGAGTTAAATTAGCTGCAGTAAATTTTCAAGAATCAAAAATGAATGGTTGTGGATAAATCCAGGGATGAGATGGAGAAAGATGATCACAGTGAGGGAGGTTTTATCCTGGAGCCCCAGGGCTTTTATACAAGAACTGTTGAAGAGCTGAGCAGTTAGGTAAGAGTTACGTGTCTGAGGAGACAAAGTGGAGGCAACCTCAGGCAGCCCTGAAATCAGCAACACATTTAGGTGAGACAATATGACTCTGAGATTATGTTTTCCTAATCCTTTCCTCTGCATTTGTTTGCAGATAAGCTTACAAACATTACTTCCTGGGACAAGGATGCTCTTCTGTTGTGTATCTCTCATCAATCTATGTCAGAGAGATATCATTAGTGATGACTAGGGCCATGCGGATCCAGAGAGTGAAGGGACTTGTAAAAAAAGAAAGGACAGAGACGTTCAGTCTAGAGGGGAGTAAATGGAGAAATTATTCTCTGAAATACTCAAGTGCAGGCATTTTGACTCCTTTGGATTTTCTGCATAAGCTTTTCCCCACGGCTGCTGTCTCATTGTGGGATCCATCAACAGAAGCATCAGGTCTGCACTTGAAATGATGGTCCTCATGAAGACCAAACGTGCAGTCTAGTCCTGGACCAAAACACATAGCTAAATAGTTAACCTTTACTTTTAAATTGGATAATGTTGTAATATCTGGGGTTTTTCCGCAGAGTTTGATCTTTTCTAGAAACCTTTTTGCTAACACATAGCAAGTCTGTTATCATCATCGGGCAGGGCACTCAAAGAGATTAGATTGCAATTAAGCAAGGCCATATGTGGATGTTTAATCAGAAGATGTACAAAACAATATTAACAAACCACAGCCATTTCCTTGCTCATAAAAGCTGCAGTTTTCCAGAATTTACAGAACTGGCAGCAATCCAATCAGAAATCACTGAAGTAAATGACAGTAGCTATTTTTCCTCTTCTGTACCATATCCTGGATAAAAGCAGTTTGTGTTTCCCACTGTTTTCACTGGCACTCAACTCACAAGAAACCCAGTCACAATTACACTACAGCTAGAGCCCTCTCAACTTGTAGCCACTCAAATATGAGGCAAATGAGTGAAATGGAGAAGATCCGTTCCATACTGGACAGCAACAGCCAAAATTGATGGTCATAATTGTTTTTAACAACACAGTGGGATTTTATTTATTTTGTTTGGGATGAGGGGAGGTTGCAAAATAATACAACTGGAAAGGCAAGAATTACTAGATAGCCTAGCTAGTAAACCAGCCTTATGGAACGGCAGTAGGGATCAGCCTGGAATTCTAGCTCTATGACTATAGTCATGGCTTTTAACTTCTCTGTTAATGGACTAGCTTTACTGCTAGATAAGGTGCTGAGGTGCTGGTAGTGAAGAGTTCGCTTTACATCTGTAGTAAGAAATCTTGCACTGCTGAATCTGGATATGGTTATACAGGAAAATCAAGCAAATAGCTTAGGCTGCTTCTCGCTGATGGGCAATGTAACACAGAGGGATCTGCTGAATTTTTAGCTGGCTTTTGTTCACAAATCAGCAAAAGGAGGTGCACAACCACTGAGTAACTTTTAAAATGAGGTGAGTGGCAGCTGTTTCCCTTCACATGATTCCTTAATGTTTGCTTTGACGTTGGACAAAATACAAATTGCAGAAATAAAAAAAAATTAATTTTTTTTAAAGTATGGTTTCTTAGTTCTTCAATTCATTGCATATCCACCCAAGCTGCTAATGCTCTCATGCCTAAACCTCCTTCTAACCCTCCTCCAAAATGACTGATTTTAGTACTGAACTGAGGTTGGACTCCGGCCTACCCTGTGAAAGTGAATTTGATTCATACAAATTACTATTTCTCAGAAACTGCTAACTTTGCCTTCCTCTTACAGTTTTTATATAATTTCCTGTATGTAGACATATTTTTCCAAATACCAAAACAATGATGAAATTGTCTTTTCTTTCTTGAAAGGGAAGGAAACAATATGAAACATTGTCAACCTTTCTATTTTAAGGGTGCTTGGTTGTGACTAGGACTCTTCTTGTCTGTTTTCATAATATTTTCTGTTTTTCCCACTTTCTGTATGGCTGGCATCATCTTAACCCTGGCAGAAAGTTTGTGTTCTTACGTGTACATTTTACAGCTCACTTCATGTGTCGGGTTTTTTTGGGGGTGGTGCAAGGAGGGGGTTCTTTTTTCACCACCCTGTGATAGAGTGAGTTTAAACTGCATAATAGCATTCTGGGGAGAAAAAAAAAAAGAAAAGAAAAAAAAAAGAAAAAGTTCTGCATTAGAAACAAGGAAGCGTTTTATCCTAGAGAAATTTCTTGAGCTGCTAATAATGGCAGAGGACCTTCAGCTGGATTTTGTTTGAGCAGGGATTAGAGGGGCAGAAGTAGCTAAGTGGGCTTCACTCAGGAAGGGCTATGTGTTACTTGTGTGGGTCCTACTAGGCAACTTTTGGTTTGTGAAGCCTGCCCTCAAGGAGTTGGTTTATTTGGATTTAATGACTCATGTAGGCTTGTGGATCAGCTTTATTTTCTTTAGTGAACCAAAGGATGCTGTTTGATCCTGCAAAATGAAAGGGAATGCTTCAAGTATGCTTCTACAGTCTAGAAATCAAAGGATTGATTGAATCACTTAAAGAGGGACAGGAAAAATAAGTGCCGTGACTATGTTGCAAAGATAACTGTTCTGTGTGTCCGCCTGCAATGAGTAAAAAATGACCCTATTGATACCTGGGGCCCACATAATGTGGTTCAGGGACGGCTGAATCACATTGTTTTCTAGCAGTTCATCTTCAGGGAATCACTTTTTTTTACCTCCACTTAGATGTTTGCTTTTCCCAGACATTGGAAAAAGATGGTCTTGACTTCAAAATGTATGAGTAGGTGTTGAGGCAAAAGGGCATATTGCTACTGTCCTTGTCCCCTATTGTTGCTCTACAAAGCATCTCTCTGTTCCTCTTCTTTGTTTTCTTGCATAAAAACATCTCTTCAGTGCCACCACTCTTCTGCTGGCATCTCCCTGCACTGTGTTCATTCTTACCTCATTTAATCTCTTCACATACACAGCTGATGAAAGAGCCCATCTTTATCCAGCAGCTCTATAAATCATTAAGTAGGCTTAGATTTACATATAAAACAGCATGAAAGATGATAAGTCAAGAGGCTGTGATGAACTTGTTCAATACAAGTCATAAGGCTTCCTCTACATAAATAAAAATAAAGAAATTAGCAGAAGGTTTTGGCATTCCTAACTGACAGGCATTCAATGGAAGCTTGCATAGTCATCCAGAGGTACTGGAAGTTGAGTGCAAGATGAAAGATATTGCAGAAAATTAAATGTAATGCAAGGCTTTGTATTCTGCAGAGAAAATCAGTGACAGGAAAGGGAAGGGAAAGCTTTTGAGATTTGCCCTGATCTGAACTTCTTTGACTTATATGTGACATGGTTTGAGTAACTTTGGTTTCAGAAGACCTAATTTGCATTACACATATAGCAGATAAGCATCATGTCTAGTATGGGTGCAAACGTGGAATCCATACTGGATCAACTATGCGAAGAGGGAAGCTCTAGTATCTGCAAACTATTTTGAGAGAAATTTTCCTTAATGAGGACAGTATCTGACACTTTGCTTCTTATAGATGACACTACCTTTTCTACTATAGGTGTGGACACCTTGTACCTTCAATAAGAAGCTGCATTATATTTTTTTTAAAAAGATAGCAGTACAGGATAAACAAAAGTTTTTATTTAACTATCTTGAAGATACATGCTGCAGTTTGTCCAGGAAGAAGTATTAGGCTAAGCTGGCAAGGGACTAACATGTTATTCTTTCAACAAACCGAGAACAACTTATTCAAAAAGCTGGACAGAATTTGCTTGTTCTCGAGTTTCTACCCAAGGTCTATCTAGCTGCTACAATTGTATGAAAATTTTGGAAGTCAAGTTTAAAAGGTTCTTATCCTGTACTTGTTTTTAAAGTTAATGCTGGAAAGTGGGAACTGCTTATACCTGATGCAGTGATGTCTATACAAAAGGACAAAGGCATTCACAAAACGCAACTGCAGCAACTAGGAGGGCAGAAAGATTACTGATCCCACCTCTGCCAACACACCAGATTAACTTTCTGCTTTGGGTTTAAATTTATGGGTGGCAGGAGAGGGGCAGAACTTTGGACATCTCTTGCATGTATTTTTTATCCATAAAAACTTGTTCCCCTGCAAAAGATGCATGTCTCCTTGACCTGCCTTTTTCCTCTGAGTTTGTAACCTGGGTTTGTTGGCAGGGAAATTATGGTATTTGCTCCATAATAAAATTTCACACATAGTGTGTCACAAATACATAAATGAAGATTTATCAGTGATTTAGTTTCATGTCCAATAATGACAGTGCAAATCTTCACAATGATAACATAGATCTGGTATGAGTGGAGCACCACGCATTTGAAATGCTGCCTTTGGTTTCCTGGAGACTGAGAGAGGCATTCATGTGCTGATTACTTGCAATGTGCAACCTGAAGACTTTCTTTAATTCCATATGGACATATTTGGATACTGTTATTTTAATTTTTTAAGGAAGTAGAGCTCCTGGAAAATAAGGCCCACTCAGCTTTCAAATACTAGGTTGTCAGCATGGTGTGATTCAGCTCACTTTGAGACAGACTTTTAAGGAAAGTCAAATGCCTTTCACATAGGTAGCCCAGTATAAAAAAAATCCCCTGGTGCTGTCATTTAGCAAGGAGTACATAAAGATTCATGGTAAGCATATCTAGGTCATCTGAGATGTGAATCTGGTTGCAGGTGCCTGGATAAACATAGTCTTACTAAAATAATCGTTACAAAACCCCCACCACAAGGCAAATATCTGTGCCATTTGGGTTACAGATTATGTTAGGTATTTGACTAAACAAAAATATGATGTGGAATACCATTGTCTTCTAAGTGTGCTGATCGGCTGTTTTGTGTGTGTGTGTCGTATTTATCATCAGCGACCATTTCTTCTCCCAGGAGAAGCTGTCAGAATATGTCATAAGAAAAGAGGAAAAAATGTCACCTAGCAACCAAAGCTTTATGAAGAAAAGTTTCACACTGACCAGCAGAGACAGACCGAGCGGGGGAGTTGGGAGGAGGCATGAGCAACAGTGAAAAGGCTGCTTGTCTGCTGCTCTGGCGCTGATCTCAGCCCTGTTACGGTAGGTGCTCTGGGCACAAAGTTCGTCTCAAAGGAAGTTTGGAGTTTCTGTCAAACTGGCTTGCATAGAACTTGGTTTGCAAAAGAGGACTTTGGGTTGCTTTTTCCTGACTTTCAGATATGGATTTGAAAATGATAAAATCTCAAATCATGATGGGGATCTACATTTTAATTTTTTAACGGTAAAAAGTAAACTTGAGAGGAAAGGGTATTATCTCTCTTTTGTCTATCACATTTATCTCTTTTATCCTTTCCTACCATTAACAAAGACCAGATTAGCAGATATTTCCTCTGTTATCTGGTTAAGCAGAGAGGAGCATTTCTTTTTTAAAGTCTTTGAGAAATTAAGAGATTCAGAGTTAAGATTACTTGCCCCCTCCGGGTACTGTAGGGAAACTAGGGAACAGTAAGAGACAGGCTTGTTTATGGGGGAAACAATACATCTTGGAAAATATTAGTACACCTGAATTAACACAACACTGAACAGGATACTGTGCTTTGTCTGAGCAAGGAATACAGTACTTAAAAACAGGCTAGTGGACTGTGGTTGAAAATTAGAGCAATACTTCTGTCATTTCTGCTGCACAGGCTTGCACATGGTCCGTTTTACCTCCTGCCTGTGCTTGCATGATAGTATGAGTGGGGGTAATAGCATGGAGAGGATGTGAGTAGGATTGATCTGGCATACTATGCATGCGAGGCACACACAACTGCTGCTGTTTTATTTCACCACTACACCAACAGAAACGGCCCTCATGTAGACACTTCAGGCTATTCCGGCTAAGGTTTTTACAGTCAGGGATGCAATATACTTTATTATAATTGCATGCATTTCATAACCCGCAGACTTCATAACCTGTTAAGAGTGGCTTTGCAGCATGGCAATTTTACTTCTTTATGGCTTCTTCTAGTTCTGCGGTGGGAAGGGGAGCTGTGTTTTTTGGATTTTTGCAGTCATGTTTGAGCCTTTATCCGTCTCTTTCCCACTGCTATTTGTCTCGTTCAGTCTCTGCCTCCACACCCTCCTCCCCAAATTCATAGCAAACGCCGAGAGAGAAATCCTGAACTCCCGTGTCGCACCCTGATAACCGATCCCAGATCCGGAACTGGCAAAATGGTGCAACATAACGGGGTGGCGCCCACCTCGCTACGGGCTGCGCACCCTTCCCGGCCCCACCGCCGGCCGGTCCAGCTCGGGCCGCCCGACACCGGCAACAACCGCGGCGGACCCTCCAGATCGGGATGCCATTTCTCCCTTCGTGAAGCTGGCACCCCGTGGAGCTCGGTCGCGCCTTTCATGGGGCTGCGGACGGCTGCTCTCCCGGTGGCGGCTCGTGCCAGGATGCTTTTACTGACCTCGCGGGGCGCCCGCCGGCCCGGGCCAGCCCCGCGGCTCGCTCCCTCCCGGCGGGCAGCGGCCCCCTGCGCGGGGCAGGCGGCCGCCGCCCGTACTCGGGTCGGCGGTGCCGGGCGGGGGGGCCGGGGGCGGTGCGACCCCAGCCCGGGGCGGCTCCCGGCGCCGCCGCGGCCGTCGCCGTGCCTGCTCTCCCGCTCCGCCCCGCCGCGCTCCGCCCCGCCCCGCCGGCAGCTCCGGGCCCGCCCAGTCGGAGGCGCCCCAGGCGGCCCTCCGGGCTGGGGGGAGCCGCCGCCGCCGCCGCTGCTACGGCCCGGCGCGGCGGGGCGGGGGGAGGAGGAAGAGGGGAGGGGGGGAGAGAGAGAAAGGGGGAGAGGGAGGGAGGGAGGAAGAGAGAGAGAGGGAGGAAGGAAGGGAGGGAGGGAGGGAGGGGAGGTGAGGTGAGGTGAGGTGCCGCCGCCGCCAGCCGCCTTGCCGCTTTGCTTTCCGCAGCCGGTGCGGAGGAGGGGGCAGCCCGCGGCAGGCGTCCCGGCATGCTGAAAGTCACCATGCCCTCCTCCTCCCCCTCCTCCTCCTCCTCCTCCTCCTCCACCTCCTCCGGCTCCTCGGCCGCCGGCCGCCCCGCGTCCGCGGCGCCCGACTACTGGATCGACGGCTCCAACAAGGACACCCTGGCCCACTACTTCGAGCTGGAGTCCGAGCTGGGACGGTGAGGCGGCGCCGGGCCGGGCCGGGGCGGCCGAGGGGCGCGGGGCGCGCGGGCGGCCGCCGCGGCGCCTCCCCGGGCGGAGCGGCGGGGCCGGGGCTGCGGGGGCTGGATGCCCCCTCCCCGCCGTCCCTGCGTCGCTGTGGCGAGAGCGGCAAAACTTTGCTTTGTGTGAACGGCTTCGGGAGACCGTGCTGCCTTTCACGGCATGTAGGCTTTCGAAGGAAAATCACACCTCCTGGGAGCCAAGCTCTGCAAAAACCCAAACGGAGCGAGTGATTTTCAGGAGAAGGCATCAATCCGTCTCGGTAAACGCTGGTCCACACGAGCAGCTTCACGTTAGGCAGGTTACCTGTATATTTCCAGACTCTAGACCTAATACTGTATCAGCTGAATGGTAGGCATCACTTCGAGAGCACTAAATGCCAGCTTATTCACAGCCTCACTTCATACGAGTCCTTTTATCGTTATCACCATTATCAACACCCTTAGACCTTGCGCTGACGAAACTCCCACTTGAGACAGGAGTCCATGCATAGGCCTCTGCAAGCAGAGTATTTCAGTTGGAGTGCAGTGCAGACGAGTGAGCTGGTACATGTTCATTCATGAATTCTGCGCTACTGCCCTGATGCTTCTGCCTGGCAACTTAGAGGTCCCAAGTGTTCAGGTTTTCTAAAATTGAAGTCCAGTGTAAAATGCTGTTGCCTATATCTAATGTACAGTTTTTACTCTCTAATTAACAGTTGTTGGTTCATGTTGAATTTGTGGGTGTTATGGGTTAAAAAAAAAAGTGGAAAATGACAAGTTTTTTAAGGGTTTACGGTAGATGACTTAAGTCTGTAAGTCAGTAGGTAACAAAGAGAAATTGTTAATTTTGCCAGTGATAGAGTGTTAAAATCCTGGATGACTGTGGGAAATTTTCAGCTAATAACATGGTTGCCTTGCTACAGTATTTTTGCAGGAAGGGCATGCAATGAAAGTAATTGCTACAAAACATACCTGTGCTTGCTGTACTGTAACTGATAGGGGCAGGAAAGGCTGTAGAAATACGGCATAGTATCATTCTTGGTTTGCTGGCTAGGTCTTAAGCATCTGCTGCTACCTTTTTGCCACTATTACTAGCCAGACTTAAATAGGGATGGGTTTATATACGCTTACCACATTTATACTTGACTTCACTGTACACCTATGCAGAAACATAAAAATGTAAAGCAGGAAATATTGTTGTGTCAGTTTTGTGTCCAGAATTGACAAAAAAAAGGTGTGTGCTGCTGAATAATAGCAGTTGATACCAACTTCATCACCTGGATTAATACTGTCATATGTGGTCTCTCTAGAACCCTTTCAGCACGTGTGCTAGTGTCTGTGGGCCTCGTTTAAGAATAGTCTGTATTGGTGATTCATCATGGGTTTATTGCATAGCTTGGGAAGGGGTTTTAAAATGTGAACTCTCCTGTCTGAGGAAGGAAGAGTTAATGAAAGCTGAGGTGCAGTGGGTTTTTCTACCTTGCAAAGTGAGACAGTAGATGCTGAAACCCAAACAAAAGGTTTGAATAAGGAAGATAACCATAGCCAGCTAGTGTAGAGATGTGAGCCACTAAGTCTGTGCTGCTGTTGGATAGAACTGGGAAACAAGATTTAAAACAAAAGTAGAAAGAAAACTGGAGGTAAGAACCACCTTAATTAAAGACCATGAGGTAGGCAAGGGAGAGAGAAGAACTGGGAGGGGTACATGCTCTGAGGGAAAATTGTGCTAATGGGTATGGCAGCGAGAGGCTACAGGCCACACTCCCAGAAATGTTGCTGCTGGCTGCACAGATCTCGGTCCTTAGGTCCCAAGGCTAGCTGTGAGATCCTTTCAGAGCCAGCATCCAGAGTGCTGATGCTTACCTCAGACCCTCTCTGATAGCCCAGGTGTATCTTAGTAAATCTGTAAGGGACATGCAACAATCCCTCTCGGCTCCCAAGTGTAATAAAAAACTGTATTGTTTTCTCTTGGTAACCTTGTCTCCAACCTTTTCATTTTGGAGGTGATTTTGAGTACGCCTACAAACAAATATTCATTGCGTAGGTTAGTGGTGGTGAAAGTATACCAGATGAGGCTGAAAAATGTGGGTATGTGATCCCTTTGGATGTAGTAAATCAACATAATATACTAAAATACCCAACAGGAGTCACTATCCTAAAATATCTTTAACAAATACAGGGATTGGAAGATGTCTTTTGTCAGACTACAAAGACGTGCATTGGACAGCTGTTGCCAAGTATGGGAGTTCCCCTTTGGAAGGGCTGCCCTTTCTGCAAAGTATGTCTGGCAAATCCCTAAGCCACCATAGTCAGTAATTCTTGCTTGTATGACCAACTAAGGAGTCATGGGAGAAGATGGGGAAGGTCCTGCTAGCAAGAAAAATAATAAATGCCTAACAGCTTGGATAGGAGTAAAGAGTTGTCTTTCAACAGTGGAGTTCCAGAGAGATCAGTTCAGGTCTCTGTGCTGCTCAACATGCTCATAAATAAAGGGGTTGAACAGTGATATTTGCTGGTCTTACTAAATTATTGGGGGTTTTAAAGACAGGGTTGCATAAGAAGAATTGCAGAAAGACCTTATTGGACTGACTGGGCATTTAAATGGTGGATGAAATTCAGTTCAGGTAAATAAAATGGGGGTGGAGGAGAAACTATTTGTTTTCTCTCCCTTGTAAATCCTATAGTGCAGTTAAGTCCGAGATCTCTGGAGACACGTGTGGCATGGATGGAACACCTGGTTAGAGGTGCTTGTTTGCTGTTTTCTTTGCTGCAAGCTCTGTAGGGCATCTGACAAAGCTAGCAAGTCAAAAATGAACCATAGGAGGTAAGGCCATTTCACGCAGCGTGTAGTTAAGTAGTGGAACTCCTGGCCACTGGATACTATGGATGCTAAAAGCTTACATGTGTTTAACAGGCAGCTAGGCAAGTTTACGTTCAGGAAATCCATTAAGACTGATTAAACATGAAGATACTAACTATTGAACTGTAAATTATTGAATGTTGTGAGAGTATTCTTTGACAGTATTGATATAGGTTTGCTCTATTCTTACATTCTTCTTGAGGTACCGGTGTTTGGCCACTGTTAGAGACAGTATTCTGGGCTAGACAGGCTTTTATTCTGACCCAGGACAGCTATTTTTATGTTCTACTGAATGCCTGGCTAGTTCACCTTCCTTTTAGTCCATTTCTGACAAGGGGTTTTTGTGCATACCACGTAACTAGAGTTCAAAATGCTGTAAAGATGAGATTTGGTCTTTGTTTTACAAAGACTATCTGTTCCTTCTCTGAAGGTTGCAATGTCAGTCAATTGTGGACATTGGAATTTTGTTCCAAGTGTATTTCATCTAAAAGCTTGTTTCCCACACTCCTTTGGAAAAAGATTTTAATAATTTTAGGTTCTAAACTGGTATGTTCCTTAAAGACTACAACCTTTTGTTAGCCTTATATAACCCATGATGTATCTTTTGGTACAGAGTTTCTGAATTCAGGATTGGTCTAAAAATGGTATTTGACTGAAGAGGAAAATCAGTTACAATTTTTTTGATGCTCAGCAATATTACAAAAAAGGAATTTCTCTTTGTTGGAATTTTAGTTAGTGAGTTTTACTTAGCATGCACTCTCTCGTCTAACTGTGCCAAACTACGTGACTAGACGTAGGGGTTGTTGATGTGCTAGAAACCAGGGAAGTGCCTGAGATCAGTCACATAGGAATTAGCGCTTCTCCTCCCAAAAATGTGGCGGGATCAGCAGCCCAACTAAAGTGCATCTATACCACTGCACGCAGCATGGGCAACAAACAGGAGGAGCTGGAAGCCATTGTCCAGCAGGGAAACTATGATATAATTGCAATCACGGAAACATGGTGGGGATGACTTGCACAACTAGAGTGCTTCACTGGATGGCTACAAACTCTTCAGAAGGGACAGGCAAGGCAGGAGAGGCGGTGGGGTAGCCCTGTATGTCAAGGAGTGCTTTGACTGTCTAGAGGTTAACAATGGGGACCATAGGGTTGAGTGTCTGTTGGTAAGAATCAGGGGGAAGGCCAACAAGGCAGATATCATGGCGGGAGTCTGTTACAGACCACCCAACTAGGATGAGGAGACAGACAAAATAGTCTATAAGCAGCTGGGAGAAATCACACTATTGATAGCCCTTGTTCTCATGGGGGACTTCAACTTACCAGGTGTCTGCTGGAAATACAATACGGCAAAGAGGAAACGGTCTAGAAGGTTCCTGTCCTGTGTGGACAATAACTTCCTGACAGAGCTGGTGAGTGAGCCAACAAGGGAAGGCGCCTGCTGGACATGTTGTTTGTGAACAGAGAAGGACTTGTGGGGGATGCAATGGTGGGAGGCCATCTTGGGCACAGTGAACATGAAATGACAGTTTTCAATTGTCAGAGAAGTAAGGAGGAGGGTCAGCAGAACTGCTACCTTGGACTTCTGGAGGGCTGACTTTGGCCAGTTTAGGGGCCTGGTGGGAAGAGTCCCTTGGGAGGCAGTCCTGAAGGGCAAAGGAGTCCAGGGAGGCTGGACACTCTTCAAGAAGGAAGTCTTAAAGGTGTGGGAGCAGGCAGTCCCCTTGTGCTGGAAGAGGAGATGGCAGGGAAGAAGACCGGCTTGGCTGAACAGAGAGCTTTGGGTGGAACTCAGGTAAAAAAAGAGAGTTTATGACCTTTGGCAGAAGGGGCAGGCAACTCAGGAGGACTACAAGGATGTCATGAGTTTTTGCAGGGAGGAAATTAGAATGGCCAAAGCCCAGCTAGAACTTAACCTGGCAACGGCTGTAAAAGACAACAAAAAATGATTCTGTAAATATTTTAGTGATGAAAGGAGGGCTAAGGAGAATCTTCATCCTTTACTGGACATGGGGGGAAACATAGTGACAGAGGATGAGGAAAAGGCTGAGGTACTTCATGCCTTCTTTGCCTCAGTCTTTAATGGTAAGACCAGTTGTTGTCCAGGTACCCAGCTCCCTGAGCTGGAAGACAGGGACGGGGAGCAGAATGAAGCCCCCACAATCCAAGGGGAAATGGTTAGTGACCTGCTACCCGAATTAGACACCCACAAGTCTATGGGGCCAGATGGGATCGACGCAGGGGTACTGAGGGAGCTGGCAGGAGTGCTCACCAAGCCACTTTCCATCATCTACCAGCAGTCCTGGATAACCAGGGAGGTCCCAGTAGCCTGGAGGTTAGCAAATGTGACGCCCATCTTCAAGAAGGGCCAGAAGGAGGATCCGGGGAACTCCAGGCCTGTCAGCCTGACCTCGGTGCCAGGGAAGATTATGGAGCAGATCATCTGGAGTGCCATCACGTGGCGCATACGGGACAACCAGGTGATCAGGCCCAGTCAGCATGGGTTTATGAAAGGCAGGTCCTGCCTTACTAACCTGATCTCCTTCTATGACAAGGTGACCTGCTTAGAGGGTGAGGGAAAGACTGTGGATATAGTCTACATCGATTTTATTAAAGCCTTAGACACTGTTTCCCACAGCATTCTCCTGGAGAAACTGACTGCTCATGCCTTGGGCAGGTGTACTCTTTGCTGGGTAAAAAACTGGGTGGATGGCTGGGCCCGAAGGGTTGTGGTGAATGGAGTTAAATCCAGCTGGTGGCTGGTCACAAGTGGTGTTCCCCAGGGCTCAGTGTTGGGGACAGTTCTGTTTAGTATCTTTATCAATGATCTGGACAATGGGATGAAGTGCACCTACAGTAAGTTTGCAGATGACACCAAGTTGGGTGGGAGTGTTGATCTGCTTGAGGGTAGGAAGGCTCTGCAGAGGGATCTGGACAGGCTGGATCCATGGGCCGAGGCCAATTGGATGAGGTTCAAAAAGGCCAAGTGCGGAGTCCTGCACTTGGGTCACAACAACCCCAGGCAACAATATAGGCTTGGGGAAGAGTGGCTGGAAAGCTGCCTGGCGGAAAAGGACCTGGGGGTGTTGATTGACAGCCGGCTGAAGATGAGCCAGCAGTGTGCCCAGGTGGCCAAGAAGGCCATTGGCATCCTGGCTTGTATCAGAAACAGTGTGGCCAACAGGAGTAGGGAGGTGATCGTGCCCCTGTACTCAGCCCTGGTGAGGCCGCACCTCGAATCCTGTGTTCAGTTTTGGGCCCCTCACTACAAGAAGGACATTGAGGTGCTGGAGTGTGTCCAGAGAAGGGTGACGAAGCTGGTGAGGGGTCTGGAACACAAGTCTTACGAGGAGCGGCTGAGGGAGCTGGGGTTGTTCAGTCTGGAGAAGAGGAGGCTGAGGGGAGACCTTATTGCTCTCTACAGTTACCTGAAAGGAGGTTGCAGAGAGGTGGGTGTTGGTCTCTTCTCCCAACTGACAAGTGATAGGACAAGAGGAAATGGCCTCAAGTTGTGCCAGGGGAGGTTTAGTTTGGATGTTGGGAAAACCTTCTCAACTGAAAGGGTTGTCAGACATTGGAATAGGCTGCCCAGGGAGGTGGTTGAGTCACCATCCCTGAAGGTATTCAAAAGTCATGTGGATGAGGCTGTTAGGCCCATGGTTTAGTGGTGGACTTGGTAGTGCTAGGTTAATGGTTGGACTTGATTTTCTTAAGGATCTTTTCCAACCTAAATGTTTCTATGATTCTATTTGAGTTGAAACAGTCTAATATTATTGTAGGCAATTGCAGATGGTCAATAGCAGCTGGAAGTATTTCCAACCAAATCCTTAGGGCTTTCTTTCAGTTTCAAAGGTTAAATAAGATACTAATAATTAAAAAAAAAAACAAACTGAAAAGTTACATCCATTTTTCTTTGTGTAAGAATGATAAATCAGGATCTTCCAAGGTTACCTTTTCCTTCAGAGGCATCCTTGCGGAGGACCTGCAACTGAAAGGCGCTCAGAACTTGCAACATACCCTGAATTGACAGTGTGAGCTACATCATAGGTGGTTTCTGTCCTTGAGTTCTTAGCACAGAGAATGTTTAAATCCAATGTGTGTTTTGAAGTCAAGATTTCAGTGTGCAGAATGACGTCTTACTCTGTCAATCCTATTTGAGTGCTGTCGTAGTAGCGTCTACTTTCGTGATGGCCGTAATAGATGAAATCAGGTAACTTTTGTATAAACATAATTTTATAGAAATGGATTGGTTTTGCATTTGATGCTTTCAAGTTCAAACAGTTTTTGCTTTGAAAGTATGCCAATTATTTTCCCTTCCATTCCTTCATTAAAATAAATGGGCCTTTTTTTTGTGTTCATATCAAGAGTCATTTGTTATACAGACTGTTTGCCATGTTTATTTTGAAAATCACTTGCTCATTTTGCTTTGGAATGCATTTAAAGTAGGTCAGTCCCTCCTTCAGTAACACTTTTGCTTACTTGCTTGTGACTTTCAGTACCGGACCTGAGGATTTTGCAGAGATGCAGGAATGCTGCTGACAACACATGGTGCTAGCTGTCTGAATGTGAGCATGGCATGCTTAGCTGAACCAGGATGATAATTACCTTGGTAATTATATAAATATTACCTTGGTAGTGGTTTTCTTCATGCATTGCACCAGGTGGCATAGCCCTAGTTGAAGATTATCGATTCCTTTTCCTCTTGAAGGTGTTCTGTCCACCTCATCTTTCCCCTTGAAAAATGTCCTAAGCATTTGACCACAGGCTCTTCTATGGTGAACACGCGCTTTGCTCCTTCTACTGAAGCCGTGCTGTTGTGAAAACAATCCAATGCTAAATTGCCCAGAAAGAGGATGTCAGATTTTTGTTAAGCATGACACTGTTCTAAGAGGGGGAAGAAGTCAGACCCTATCAAAATGCATGTTAATCTACAGAGTCATAAATAAAAATGAATACCAAGCAGTGAATGTTTTCTGTGGAAGTTCTATAGCTTCTTAATCCAGTGTTCTGGATGAAATTCCTCGCTTGGGTACCAGGAACCAGGACTTGCAATGTATAGCCTGGGTTTTGAAAAAAAATTCTTTGCTCAGCACAGGGAGAGTATTTTCTTCAGTTTTGTCTGGTTCAGTTCAACAACTGATTGATTAAGAATTAAAAAACTGAGTGTTGAAAAAACAAGAAAAGAAAATTTCCTCTACCATTCTGTAAATAAAAAACAATTCGGAGTAGACTTACCATTTCACTGGAGGCTCTCTAATCATGGAGAGAAATGGTCTCTTAGGTATTTTGAACCTTGCCGTGGGAGATATGGTTGCTGACTCTGTTGTCCAAATGCCTGTCTTAGGCAGTAAGTTACTTGTCTAAACATTATCTCTCTCTGCATGTTTCTTAGTTAGAAAAGAAGAAAGCTTTTTTTGAGTATTTGTTGGCACAGTTGACATTCCATTCTTGTTAGAAAATGAGTTTCAAGTTTTACAGACAGTTGTTCAAATCCCTTTACAGTTGGGATTTGTGGCAAAACCATTGTTCTGCTGCAGCCAGGAGTTTTGCATTGAATTGCAAACTCAACACCTGCTTTACTAGGTCTCAGAAAACAGATGATAAAATCCGCTTTTTTCACAATGGCTTATGTGTATATCTGATTCCTGTTAATACTGTGACTGAGGCATTGTTTCCATTATGCCATGATGGAAAATAGCTTTGTTGATTCAATCAGCTATGGACAAAGCATTTAGCTGTCAATGCCTGTGGACAGTCACGTCAGGGAAGCTAACGCTATCATAGCCACCTTCTTTCAGGAATATGTTAATGCTTGTTTCTGTGGAAGAAACTTCCCTGCTACCTCTGTGAATAAACAGATTACTTGGTTTTTAGTACAATCAGTAATATATGTCATAACTATAGTATATAAAAAATAGTTTGAAACAAGCTTTTCTTCTTCTAAATATGAACTTAAATAGACTACTGATAATAGCATGTATTTGCATGTTTCCAATTACAGAAGCACTGAGATTTTATTTGTAACGTTGTATTGCACCATTCCTATTTTTAAAAGGCAATTTGTGAGTGCATCTACACTGAAGCTTTAATTTGGAACAGGAGTGACTTTTGTGAAACAAATGTCCCAATTATCCCCTCTCACTGTGCTTTGCTTTGCATCAAGGGGCATTCTTGGGCACACAGAGCAGACTGAATGTAGCTGAACCAGAAGATGCAGTTCAGGAGCACTTAATCTACTCTAACCTTTTGTGAACATTCAGTTCACAGGACCAGATCAGGGCTCATCTGAGGTAAAACGTGCAAAAAGTTTGTGTGTTGATATCAGCACATTGCCACCATCTGTAACACTGGTGTGCTCCTACTGCACTGCACTACTTGCTAGTGCATACCTAGATTATATGTCCTAGTGATACTGTATTTGAATCTAACTGTAGTTAATCTGCAAGTTGATTAATAGGATGCTTGTGATATCATGCATTCAACATAATGCACAGGTCAATGTCTGTCTGCTCAAGTTTTAATTAACTTGGAAGCTACAGGGATAAATCAAAATTCAGTATGTAGAGTGGGCAGTGAAAGAGTAGTTAGCCATTGCAGAGATTTGCATTATCTCTGTACTTTTATTAGTCTGTGTACTCAATGCATTGTTCTGTCAATAAATTAAGCCATTACCTTTTTTGTATAAAAGGAGTGCTGGAGCAGTTTTGAATAGCTGGAATGAATAGATGATGATTCGGTGTAATTTTCACAGCTTTCTTGTACTTGAAAAAGAGCTGTTAATAATGAAAAATCACATTAGAGAATTGTTACTTCTTTATTTTCAAGTTATTTCTTCTGTCAGCCACTATACATTTTTGTCATTGGTTTTGATTATCTTTTTTAATTAAAAAAATACATTTCTAATGGAGAAAATGAATAACTCTTCAAGGAAGTACTCTTAAGAATACTGAAAAAGTTTTTTTGCACACAGAGCTTTTAGGAGTTGAAACTAATGGTATCATTTGTGTTACTACGAGAATTGTCGTACTTGAAAAACACTGCAGTAGTCTGCAAGGGGTCGGATATAACAAAGTCGTTCTTTCAGCTTGTTACAGAGACAGCACATCTGGAATTGAATAAGTATTTTCAAATTCAGTTGAAAGCATTTCCCTAAGTGTGACTGTGTAATAAGCCGGTATGATTCTGGATGGAGGGCAGGTAAATTTACCGAAGCCTTGTGGTACGAGAAGCGAATACATGTTCATTCCACTGTGTCTTTAGGTGTGTGTCCAAGTGTGCATAGTATTATGTAAGGGATTGTAATGAACACAATTACAATGGACACAGTTTAATAGGCAGAATTATTCTACTAACAGATGTTTAAATGCTTGCTCACATAGTAAATAGACACATTTGAAAAGACCACCAGTTACAAATGGTGGTCAGTGGAAAAATACTCTCTGTTAGCTGTAGCATGTGCCCCATCTGTGGAAGTCCAAATACTTGCTAGGAAGGACTAGCTATCCTCTTCAGTCACTCAGATCAAAGAAGTTTTATCTTCCTGAATATTGTCTGAAAAGGTCAATCAGGAAATAAAAAAACCAGTCGTCCCTGGCCCTAGTTTTGTTTAGTCCAACAAATCGTGCTGGATTTATTGTAGTAAACACAAATGATTCTTCTGTGATCATCTGCTAGCCAGAAGGTTGGCTGGGCTTTGGGAAGGTAATCTTTGGACACTGCATGTTGTGTGGAAAAAAAGTGCAAAGATTTTAGTATTATTTTTATCTATGTACGTACAATACATGTGAAACGTTAGTAGGAGTTAAGATTGCATAAAAAGAAAGAGCGTGTACTCCTTTGTGCTTTCACAATGAAGCAGGATTTAAACATACAAACTTGTGTATTTGCTATTGACTTTGTGTAGGCATTCTTACCATGCTTCCTCTCCTCACAGTAATCAGACCTTTATTATCTGAACAATCAGTAATTTCACAAGGATATTCTTTTTACAGTACAGTGATTCTCATTGTGAGAAAGCATAACCAAATGTTTTGTGTATTTCCAAATGGTGGTGCTGCTCTTGGTTCTTAGTTTGTCTAATGTCTTTTACAATATTTACGGTTTCCCCGTCTCCTCCTCCTAAAAAAAACATGGGTAAGAATGACAGCTTTCACAACCAGTCATTGATACCTTGGAAGTACTCTTACATTTGTTGTTAGTGATTCTTCATTTGGCTTTGCATTGTCAGTGTCCTCAGACAGTCAGTAATCACCAGAAAATGCATTTTAACTTACTGGTTACTGCTTTTAAAAATGAACCTCATCTCTAATTTATGAGGATTTTTTTTTTCTTCCTTGTTGTTTGGACTGTAAGCTAGCAGCTCTGTGAATCTGAGCTGGCGAATCATTAAGAATTTGATTTAGGAATTTTTGTGTTGTGGAAGCATGTTGTTTTCTTGTTGTCACCTTTGCCTTACTTTTGTACCTCAGTGTTCAGAAAGGTCTTTTAGAGTGACCTCTCCTTTGGCGAAAGTGCACAGGATGTGTTTTCCCAGAATCTATCAGTGTTAGCTTTTAAACGTCTAGAAACTCATCCGAACAAGGCAAGAAAAGCATACTTCTTCCTTGCTGTGTTCCAAGACCACAGTTCGTTGCCTGTGATGCTTTCCCAACTCTTTCTGACCTAGGAAATAAGATCTGTTCCGGAAGGTAAATGCGTGTTTTGTTGTGATGGGGTTAGTAGGGAAGGTTCTGCTCACAATGATATCTTGGCTAGCAGCGTGCTTAGGAGCAGCCCAAATGTACCGTAACCGCTGAGAATTATACATCTTAAGGACAGATTGACATTTCCCTTCAGTTTACTGGAGTATGTAGGAAGGTTGTGGTCATGCACATGGAAGCCTACTTCTTTTTTCCTGGTTAGCTGTGGGGTTTTTTTAAGATCTGTTAGCATGATGCAATGGAAATATCATTGAGAATGAGCTATCCAAGACCATTTTCAAGTGTGCTCAATTTCTTAGACTATATAATGTTTAAAATAGAAAGGTGGAGTAGTGGTGATATAATACTATACCAATACACATTGCAAAAGTATCTTTTGGTTATAGAATGAATGCAAAAATGGTGTCATTACTGTCATAGTTTACTATCAGTTAGAACACATGGACTACTGGGGACCATCAATATTTGTATCTCTTGCCCTGAGAATAGATTGCTGAGGTGGTGTTGCTTTCTCTGTAAACTAATTCTAAGTTAGGAGACCCTACAACAATATGACTTTGAAAGGGACCATTCAATCTGTAGCAACCAAAGCTTTTGTCTCTTTGAATTTCATCTGCAGGGGATAACAGGAGAGAAATTATTTGGCATGAACCACCAAATTACATGGTCGGAACTATGCTAATTCTGACACAAGTGAAGTAATCATCTGAGCAACATAATGCTGTAGCTTATAAGTTGTCTTCCTTTCACATATGAGGTTACCTGTGCTAGAACTCAAGAACCATAAAATGTAAAATAAAAGATAAGGAAAATGGGAATGCCTTTGAGGAAAAAAAAAATACAAAACGTGCTGCCCTTTGACAGTTTACTCTCTATTTATCATGGCTTTTTTTGGGGGATAAAGCAGTGTTAAAAGCAAGTCCACAGCCTCAAACCAACAACATTAAAATTTAAGCCCTTCAGCAAATGTATAGTCTGTGCTCTGTTACATACCTCGCTGTGAGCATCCATATGGCACAGATAAGATGCCAGAACTGCAACTTTACCTCAGAACTGATGTCATCTGCACAGTACTTTTCCTCAAACTCTCCTCACTAGAAACATGTGATGCATCTCTCCTCTGGCCTCTCTCCAGGCATTGTGAAAAAAAGTAGTTGCTTGGGTTTAAGGAAGAGGCATCATTCTGAAACGGTTTTTTTTCCCCCCTCCTTGCAATAATTTTTCCTTATTGCAAGTATTTGTAGTTTCTTCTCCATTCAGATCATCATAAACACACCAATATTGTTACTTACTTTCAGTCTTCTGGTCTTTAAAGCACATCCATGTCTGCCAGGTTCACTGCCTTTGGGAACTGATACTGCATCTTAAAATACTCAATTGATTGTGGTTTTATTCATGAAGATGACCCTGATTGCTCCACAGACGTTAGCAGAACTGAATACTGCATAAACAAAAATGTTCAACAAATGTCTTGATTTTATGTTTTCTAACGAGGCAGCATAGCATCATGTGACTGTGGGGGTGTCAGTCAATCAGATCAGTCACCACAAATTGTGAATTGCTTGTTGACATTCGTTCATTTATTAAAAAACTCAAACGCTGACATTAGTAGTTAACCAATTCATGTGAAGAAGTTGGGATTGGCTCAGAAATGTAATGCAGGAATTCTAATTTAATCTAAATAAGTTACTTTCAATAAACAATTTTGCACTCATGAATGAATGGAAATAAAGAAGTTTGTGAGTTCTTAATGAATATCCATGGAGTAAGAAGTCTGGTATGATCTTAAAGTACTTCTGAAATAACATTCATATTGATTTTTCTTTAAATAATCCTTGTTAACAGAGGCACACTGCCAGTACCAAAGAATGTGCTATGTGATTTTTATTCCGTGTTTAGCTGTAAAAAAAAAAAATTAATACTGTGTTGAAAGCAGTGGACTTCCATACCCCTTCTGTGGAAGGCTGACCATAAATTGTGCAACTTCCGGTTGATAATGAGACCTTCTAGCTGCTTATATTCTTTGGAGATTAGTTGTTTGAATTTTATTTAAACTTGAGAAAGTACCTCTTTCAGATTCTCTGTATGGAAGATGGTGTTTGCTGTTTCTGATATATTAGGTGTCCTGCACCCATCTAGCATTGTGGACCAATGAGAGTGTTTTAAGAACATACTTTGGGCCAGAAATTATTTCAATTCTTTTGGCACACATTGATAATTTTTTTAATGTGGTGGTATTACGTAGCTTTGTACTTTTGCAGAGAAAATTGATGTCTTGGGAAGGCTTATAAGGCTGCAACATTATAAGGCCTATTGACATGTTTTCTAGGTTAATGAACCACAATTTTGGTCTAGTATACAGTGCTTTACAGATATTTGTTTTCCTGACGGAGAACATTTGCTTGTCAGCTTTCCATATTGTGCAATAATGATTTACTAAAAGTGAACACAAAACATGTTGAGAACTCTGACATCATTATCATAATCTAAGTTCAGAGACCTGTAAGATATGTGTGCATGAATGTTTTTACCTGCTAGCTTCACTGGATGCTCCCCCCTGCCCCCCACCCCTCCCCACCTTGTGCTGTAGGAGCAGCGACTGATCCATCTCTCTACATTCTCTTCAAACCCTCATGATTTTCTGGCTGATTAGCTTAGTAAAATTAAAAAGGGAAGGGCTGCAAAGTTGATTTTGTAATGGGAAGCATGGTGTAGATACTGATGATCATTTAGGAAATGACTAATGATTTTGTTGAGTGACTTCAGGTTTCAGGTGATCAGATGAAGAAACATAATAAAAATAGGTGTTTTTCTTCTCTTCCGCCTCCCTTATTTTTTCTGGGATTTTTTGCAGCCCAGTGGAAGCTGCAAATACTTGTGGAGTGTACTGTTCACTATACACTGGTCTGTTAGCTAACTGACAGGGGATTAACTTGAGTTGAAAGAGGAAGCCAGGTATAGTCTTAACACTGTTAGAACAGCAAGTAACTGGTAATATTGGAGCAACACTTCTAGCACTAAGAAGGCGATAATAAATTCATTTTGTTTGCTGCAGGGGAGAGGAAGGCCCATAAACTTATTGCATCTGATTCTCCCTTCACTGCAATTTAATTCAAGAATATCTTGACTGCAAACAAGAACAGAATTTGGATTGGTAGTTAAAATTAATAATCAATGAATGCTAAGTAAGATCAGTAATCAATTGCCAGATTAGGTCAATGACTAATGGAAAATCTGCAATGAAAGAGATACCCTAAAATTCACTGGCATGTTTCTGCTCTGACTCTCATAGAGATGAAACCCATCTTCATCTCTGTAATACCTCCATAATAAATATGCAGGTAAATTATTTTTTTAATTTAAATTCAAATCCCATCTCTATGCATAATTCATATCATAGGTGTTCAAAAGTAGGTGGAACAGGAATAAAACTGAGTGAAAAAGGCAGTTTTATTCATTACTATAAAAACTTGCTCACAGAGTTGATTTGATTGGCAGTAGCATAAAGAGAATACTCTTCTATTTCCAGAGAATCATTCACTTCAAGTGACAAAACAACCTCAGTCATCTCCTCCTCTGCCTTCTCCTCCTCCTCAGCACAACAGTATCTTTTTGATTGACCATTTGAATCTTTAGCTTGTCTACTTAAAAGACAATAGCCCATGTAACTGTAAAGGGATTTCAGCTGGTTTGATCTATACTAGTCTATTTTTATTGTTCTTGCAACTTTTACATATTAAAAAAAAGAAACCAAAATATTTTAACCTCTTCACTTTCTTTTTCTGCATGACTTTAGAAAAGATGAAATGTCGTTTGTGATAGAAACAATCATATTAGATGTATTTCCCTTGCAGATGACTATCTAAATTAGAGGTGGTGAAATTTATCCTTTAAATAAGTAGCCCAACAAATCTTACTTTCTTTCTCCTGTCAGTCCCTATTTTGTGAATTGGATATGTTTGCTGTTTGTGAATGAATACAATAAATATTTAGTAGACAGCCTGTTTAAATAGTTTGCCATGGTGCTTCATATGAACCATGTGTTTTAACTGTATTGAATTCCTAGTAAGACCATTTTATTGTGTTTTTCCCTAGCCACAGCCGAAACAGAATGATAATGATTAGCAAGATATGTTAGTCATCCGCAATGGCATGTGGCCATTGGAAGACCATTATGTCATGCTTGAGAGTCATGACTGTAAAGTTTGGTTTATCCACTTATTAATATATTTACAACAGTGAATTGGCAGATTGGAGAAACTCCAAAATTTCCATCCCATGATAAATTTCAGTGTTTTGGCATTTGTTTTTGTTTTGAATTAGGATGAGTAATTGAAGTATTAGCATGATGTGGATAAGGGACAGTTTCACAGCACAGAATTTTTCAACAATTTAGAATTAGAATTTACAAACACTTTCACATTTTACGTTTGTGTTATTTAAAGACATTCTTGACTCCAAGTAACCAGATTGCAAGAACAAACTACTTTGTCTCTTGTACCATGGTGCCTGATGAGAGTTTTGATGCAGGTCCCTCTTTTTAACTGTTTTCACATCTGTCTTTGGTTCCTGCTTGGACTGTGTTTTACATGTTCCACCGAAAGTAGTGCAGCTTTAGTATGATATATTTTCCTACTGGAACATAGGGAGGTTGCAGAAGCTGTGTTTATTTGCTGACTCCAGTTATAAAATTCTCAGACTTCTTTAATAAGAATAATAAACATTATTGAATGGGACCGGAGCGTATCTGCCTTTCTCACAGCTGCTATGTTGGTAGTTTGTAGCTGTCTGGTTGTTTGTTGCCCAAACTGTATGTCTTCCATTTTCCTTCTCTGTTTGCAATTGGTGAGACTTATATTTTATAGCAAAGTTCTTGTTATTTGTCTATCATGCATGACCTTACACTTAATATAGCTAAATTTTATCCCTTTTCTCATGCTCCTGCTCCACAGGTAGTAAGTACAGTTTTTCCTTTCTGATATTACAGGCCTCTCCTGTATTGCCCATGCCCCCCACCTTTATCATCAGCAAACTGAATCAGCATACACCTAAGTTTATGCCAAAGTCAATAACTAAAATATTAAATAAGATGTGTGACAAACCAAAAGAATATTGCTCAAACATGCATGTCAGAAAAAAATAGAAACACTGAAGTAAAGAGCAGTGTGCTTCTGGCAAGCTTTTGATGAAGGTTAGATTGCATAGGCAAATTTTCTTGAGAGGGAAAAAAAATCCTAAAAGCAAATGGTTTATAGAACTGTTCCCCTCTATGCCATTATCCCACTCAAATTGAAACCAAAAAAATCAGAATTCTTGCAGCATTGACCATACCAAGGATGAATCTGTTCCTTTACGTTCTTTCGGTGACTCCTTGCTCCTTTAGTTAAGGACATCTAGGGCTATTGTCACCTTCCTTCCCCCCAGCTCCTAGCACTTTCTTTAGAAAGAGCTCTCAATCATCTTTATGCAAAGAGGAAGAAATATTCTTCACTGTATTTAATGGGTGCAACCTCAGAAGCTGAAAAATTGGGCATTCTACACCTATCTTCTTGCGATGAGTGCCGAACAAGGTATAATTGGTATGCTAGTCAGAAAGCTGACAGAAATCTTGATGTTTCAGGGGAAGCAAGGGATTAGATTTCATTATGCAGATAGGTTTCTGTCACCATCCCATCTTCATCCTCCCATTTTTGGAATGTGGATTAAGTGTGGATGAATTTAATGATTCCTGAATGTAGAAGGACTCAGCTCCAATAACTGTCAAACAAAAATGAAAAATAGCATGTTTTTAAATGGCACTTGAAAATTATGTGGGTCTGTGAGTTATAGGACCTGATTTGTCCTCAGTTTTTATCCAGCCAGCGTAATGATTGCAGTTGTGAAAAGTGACTGCAACAGTGGCATAAAATGCTTGCCTTCATATGTATTATGAAAAGTCCCATTTAAACTTATTTGTCATCTGAAAATATACTGTGGAGGAATTGGGTTTCTTTAGTCCAACAGATGGTGCTGGGGAAAGGTGATGATAGTTCTCCAACACAGAACCACACCTGTGAGGTAGAATAATTCACTTAAATTTAAGGACTCCTCCTGCATGCAGAAGAGGAGAGATGTAACTTGACCATGATTACAGTAAAAATTTTAGTTTAGAAGAACATATCTAACCATCTGTAGTTCTTTCTGTAACAGCCTTTTCAATATGGCAGGAGAGACAAGAAATGTGCCTAAAATTGGTACGTGATCATTTTGTGAAAGAGACTGTATGACACTGTTGGCCATGTTACCAGGAGCTGTCTTGATGACTCAGGAGAGTTCTTCCCACTTATCTTCAGAATAACCGCATTGATTTTCAGTGTACTCTTGTTGATAGCAGTAAGTTCAGTATTGATCTGTTGACATCACCAAGGGATCAGCCAAATTCGCCTGGTCATGTTCTTATCTCAAATTGAAATCAAAATCTCTTTGGGGGCCGATGTTGTGGTCTTCTACATCCTTAATGCCTGGCTAGTGGAAAATGTATCTAAACTGGAGCTGTTGCTCTCAGAGATGAGCATGTAGCACACAGGATATGTGTGTTATCGTGTTTAAAGGAAACTGAGATTTACCTTTCAGTAAGAATCAACTCTAATGATAGCATGGATACATTTTCCATTCCACTTGTGGAGACATCTTATTTGGAAACACTAAGTATTTGTTTTTAGAACTTTCAGCCATTTCAAAGTCTCAAAAAAAGAAAAAAATCACATCTGAAAATCCTGTTTTCTCTATGGTGAGTAATGTATGCATATAAGTTTGCAATATAAATTTAAAATGAACTGGTCATCCTAAATTATTTTAGCCTTTATAGTATAAGAATGGCTGTGCTGGGTTGGATCAAAGGTCTGTTTAGGCCAATACCCTATCTCCATCTGTAGTGAGAAGCACATACCTAGAAAGAAGTGTAAGAACAGGGCAAGCATCTAAGGATACTTGCCCAGAGCAGTCTCTCAACCTTCAGAAATCTGAAGCTGAATCTGAAGCTTCAGCTCTGTTCCTCATATCAGAATAGTAATGCAGAGTTGCATGCAGAGCTCAAGAAGTAACACAGAATCACAGAATGGATGAAGTTGGCAGGGACCTCTTAAGGTCGTGTGGTCCACATTCCCTGCTTAAGCAGGGTCAGCTAGAGAAGGTTTCCTGGGACCATGTCCAGTGGAGTTTTCACACAGTGAATTTATAAAGGGGATAATGCTTAATATGTAACAGTTGTTGGGTTTTTGGTTGCTTTTTGTTTTTACTACAATTGGACATGGAGTTGATGATTTGTGGAACTTTTGCTTAGATTTCAAGATTTCTTTGCTTGTGATAATAGGCCACTTAGTCTGTTTAATATATGAAATTAGGACTGTGTTCAATATTCATAATTTGCATGGAATTTCATCTGACATTTAATACCCTATCACTGAATCTCAGTAGAGTCCTCTTGCAGCTCTTCAGTTGGGCAGAAACTTAATATTATGAAGAACTTTGATTATTAAAAAAACCCCAACCAACTAGTGTCACCTCATTTCTTATCTCAGCTCCTGTACTGGCTTGTTGAGTAGCAGACACCAGCTCTGGTCTGTCAGACTTACTGAAGACCTCTGTGCACTGTGAAAACTGAGCACTTACTCTTTCCCTGTTTTGTATCTCTTAACCAACTACTCATTCATTTCTGCCTTCTGTGGCTTCCTCAAGAACCTTTGGTGAGGGACCTTGTCAAATAACTCTTGGAAATCCAAGTAGACTAATCAATCACGTCTCCTTACATTCAAATGCTTGCCGAATTTTTGAAATAAGTTTTGTGGTTTTGAGACATGGCTTCCCTTTATAGAAGCCACATTGATTCTTCCACAGGCTAGTATACATTTCCATATATCCACAGATAGTATTCTTAGAGCTTTAAATGACTTCAACAGTATAGAGCAAGTGTACAGTCCTCCAGTTCTCCAGATGGCTCTCATAACTGTTTTTAAAAATAATTGTCACATTTGTTTTTTTCCAGTTTAAAAAGGCTAAGTGGTGTACAAGAGGTTACATATCACCTTAATTTGAACTATTTCATCCATGAGTTCAAGTTAACATGTTAAGTGAGTCTCAACTGGTACACATAATGTGCTATTGGTCATTTTATCTGTTCGTTCCGTAATCTCTTCTGCCTCTTCTCTCTCTCTCTCTTAATTTTGGGAGGTTTGAAGACTTTTTTCTATTTGTCTTCTCAGTCAGGAAAGGTTCTAGCATTGGAAAAACTTCAGTTTGTTCAACATCAGATTTATTACAGGCTGTTTAGTAGACACAAACTCTTTACAGAATTAAGATTTTATAATCACAGTGCAGCTGCTCTTCACTGTATTATTATGGCCATTCTGTGATGCAGAATGCTGTCGAGATTGCCTTCAATGCAGACTATTTTTCATTCAGTGAAAAACAGGTAAGAGGTTGCTCTCCTGCCTCTTGAGGCAAATGCTTGTAAATAGTAAATCTGAGGGAAGAGTGAAGCAGAAACAGATGACTGCTGTTGGTCTTTGCAAGATTTCATCCTACGCCTTCCTTTTACTGTACTTTAGCACAGTTTGGCAAGGTGAAGGTCTTCACATATTTTTACTGGGTTTTATGTCTGTCCACATGGTGTTAGCTGCTTTAAAGTCCAGCCAAGGAGATATCTGTATGACTAAAGATAAGCAAAAATTTTGTGAAATTGTTCTACACCTCCATGCTGTTGACTAATCAGTTCATTAGCCTTTTTGGTGAACTGTGCAACTTTCCAGACAGTTTGGGAGGTTGAGGGATAGAAGCTGAATTCCTACCTAATAGGCAGATTGAGAAAATTTATTTGCTGTTATAGCTATAGTTTTTGGTATAGAAATGGTGAATGAAGATTACAAGTCTTGCATCAAATCTGCTGTTTTCCAGTGGTGCTGGAAATGATTCAGGTAACAATTTGCTTGTGTAGCTTGTAAGATAAGTGCATGTGACTGAATGGCTGGAAAAAATATTGTCATTATTGGACAGTGAAATTTGTGCCTAAATTACCTCCATTTAAACTAACTAAGCTATATAAGGAGTGTTTCAGTATCTACTAATGAATAATTTGAATGCTAGCTCCTTGGCTTGTTAGTCTCTTCTGTCAGCTTTCATTGTGTCAGTGTTCATCTATGACCTTACATTACAAGATCAGTTTTGTTGTAGAAAAACCTCAATGTTGTTTAACTGCTTGGAAGTAAAACAGGTTAAGTGACAGTGTTGACTGAAACTAATTGTACTTAGTGTTGTCCCTAAAACAGTAAGAGTTGCTGTTGCAAGCTGTCTGTAATTCATGTAGATGCCTTAAATGCCTGTGGGCACACACACACAGGCGCACACAGGCATACCTCAGATGGATGAGAAAGTAACTTGCAAGTTTTTTCACATGTAATGACTTTTATGGTTCCTTGTGCTGTCAGGTGAATGGGAACCACCAGAGAGTGTGCACTGCTGAAAATGAAATGAATGATATGTATTTAGAAGCCTAATGAACCCCTAATGACCTAGGTGGTGAAGGATCCAGAGAACAAGTCTTATAAGGAGTGGCAGAGGGAACTGGGGTTGTTTAAACTGGAGGAGGCTGGGGGGGAGACCTTATCTCTCTCTACAACTATCGGAAAGGATGTTGCAGAGAGGTGGGTCCTGGTCTCTTGTGCCAACTGACAAGGTATTTAAAAGACGTGTGGATGAGGTGCTTAGGGACGTGGTTTTGTGGTGAACTTGGCAGTGTTAAGTTAACGGTTGGACTCGATGATCTTAAAGGTCTTTTCCGACCTAAACGATTCTATGATTCTATGAAATGATTCTAATATAAGACTTACTTTTCTTTGGAAGTGTTTGTCCCAGCTTGTATCAGTGATGAACAACATAGCATTCTGTATTTAGGTAAAAAGTCTCTCCAAAGAGTATTGGAAGCTGTAGGTCATAACAGTTCTTAAGTCCCATTAGAGATTGTAAAGGGAGCATTTTATGTTTTGCCTGGATAGAATAATAGATTCATAGAATCATTTAGGTTGGAAAAGACCCTTAAGATCATCGACTCCAACCATAAACCTAACACTGCCACGTCCACCACTAAACCATGTCCCAAAGCTCCATGTCTATATGACTTAAATACCTCCAGGGATGGTGACTCAACCACTGCCTTAGGCAGCTTGTTCCAATGCTTGACAACCCTTCTGGTGAAGAAATTTTTCGTAATACCCAATATAAAAATCCCCTGGTGCAACTTGATGCCATTTCCTCTCGTCCTATCACTTGCTACGTGGGAGAAGAGACTGACTCCCCCCTCGCTACAACCTGCTCTCAGGTAGTTGTAGGGAGTGATAAGGTCTTCTCTCAGCCTCCTTTTATCGAGACTAAAAAATGCCAGTTCCCTCAGCTGCTTCTCATAAGACTTGTTCTCTAGACCCCTCACCAGCTTCGTCACCCTTCTCTGGACACACTCCAGCACCTCAATGTCCTTCTTGTAGTGAGGGGCCCAAAACTGAACACAGGATTCGAGGTGCGGCCTCACCAGTGCTGAGTACAGGGGCACGATCACTTCCTGAGACCTGCTGGCCACACTATTTCTGATACAAGCCAGGATGCCAATGGCCTTCTTGGCCACCTGGGCACACTGCTGGCTCATCTTCAGCCGGCTGTCAATCAACACCCCCAGGTCCTTTTCTGCTGGGCACATTTCCCGCCACTCTTCCCCAAGCCTATATTGTTGCCTGGGGTTGTTGTGACCCAAGTGCAGGACTCGGCATTTGGCCTTGTGAATCTCTTACAACTGGCCTCGGCCGATCGATCCAGCCTGTCCAGATCCCTCTGCAGAGCCTTCCTACCCTCCAGCAGATCAACACTCCACCCAACTTGGTGTCATCTGCAAACTTACTGAGGGAGCACTCAATCCCCTCATCCAGACCATTGATAAAGATACTAAACAGAACTGTCCCCAACACTGAGCCCTGGGGAACACCACTTGTGACCAGCCACCAGCTGCCTTTAACTCCATTCACCACAACCCTTCGGGCCCAGCCATCCACCCAGTTTTTTACCCAGCAAAGAGTACACCTGCCCAAGGCATGAGTAGTCAGTTTCTCCAGGAGAATGCTGTGGGAAATGGTGTCTAAGGCTTTACTAAAATCGAGGTAGACTATATCCACAGTCTTTCCCTCACCCTCTAAGCAGGTCACCTTGTCATAGAAGGAGATGAGGTTAGTCAGGCAGGACCTGCCTTTCATAAACCCATGCTGACTGGGCCTGATCACCTGGTTGTCCCGTATGTGCCACATGATGGCACTCCAGATGATCCGCTCCATAATCTTCCCTGGCACTAAGGTCAGGCTGACAGGCCTGTAGTTCCCCGGATCCTCCTTCCGGCCCTTCTTGAAGATGGGCGTCACATTTGCTAACCCTCTAAGCAGGTGGGACCTATCTGGTTATCCAGAACTGCTGGTAGATGATGGAAAGTGGCTTGGTGAGCACTCCTGCCAGCTCCCTCAGTACCCCTGCGTGGATCCCATCTGGCCCTATAGACTTATGGGTGTCTAAGCAGTGTAGCAGGTTGCTAACAGTTTCCCCTTGGATTGTGGGGGGCTTCATTCTGCTCCTGACTCTGTCTTCCAGCTCAGCGGGCTGGGTACCCCTAGATGTCTCATCTGGTGCAAGTGCTCTTGACACTAGCCAGCGGGCGCAGGGGATGCACACCTTTCTTCTGTGCCTGATCAGATGAAGGATTCTGAAGGTATGTTGAGCTCCAAGGGTTGTGCACAGCAGTCTCTCAGGGACCGTGTGCTCTTCCTCATACCTGAGATGCTCCAGGCATCAGAAATTTCTGAGGCACTGTCAGCACCCATACTGGTGTTGCCCTCCTTTCCCGCCTAATAGAGGCACTAAGAAGAGATGCTTGGGATTGAATCCACTCCTTCTTTCATGCTTGTGTTTTGCAGACTCCACATCCCTTCTCAGACTGTCAAACCTCTGTCAACAGCTGCAGTCCATAATTGCTAGTGAATGTCTAGTAGTTCGCTTGAGAATTTCTCACCTTTCTCCAGTTAAACTCTCCTTTTGTGCATCTTCTTAGGGTCACCCTTCTAGTAACACGACATAGAAGAAAAATCCTCCTTTCTTCCCCAGCTGCCACACTGCACTTCTGTGAGCAGTGCAGAGAGGAAAGCCACTGTGAGAATATTCTTCCTCACTTTCAAGTTTCTCAAAGAAAAAGCATAAGTCCGTTGTCCCTGATTTTTGCCTTTTCCACAGGCTTGAATTTTGTTAGAACTTTCTGCTGCTGCGAAGCAATACATTTTAATCTGATCCCTCAGTCATTCAGAAATGAACATTTTCATTCACTCCAAAAGAAGAGTTATTCATGTAAAATGAACCGACCTCAAAAATTTGAAGAGGAGACTGGAAAACGAAATGAGCATTACGTAACTCAGAAACTGTTCATTTATTGTATAGTGTCAGATTTCATGGAGGGCTCTGGCTTGAACTGGGAGTCATGTCAAGATTTGCCCTGCCATGTAGTTAAAGTGAGATAGTGGTATGCCATCCTGGCAATGATTTAAATTGAAACTCCAATTGAAAATACATGTTTTAAGTGTACCTTTCTTTCCTATGATTCTCATTCATGTGCCAGACTCTCTACTGAAGCTGTTTAAACTAGTCTTGAAAGACTAACATTAGGTATGAAAATTATTAGTTGGCCATGCAGACTTTTGCCTCTGGGTTTCATAGGACTGAAATCTGACAGGATTGGGATGACTAATAGGATTGCTGTTCATTGATTTTATTCCTCCCCTTCGCCAGTATGAGCCGAGTCTGCCACTGGTACCGTTATTTTCTGACTTTTAAGTCTGAAAAGCTCTGGATAGGGGAGTACTCTTTCATCCCCATAGAGAGTGCTCTTCAGGTCAGACTGTCATTATAATCATTATGAAACAAATGTGATTTGTTTTACATTGAAAATATGTTTAATATAAAAAGTGATTTATTTTAAATGACAAAAGGGAACTTTTTATTATAAACCACCTTTTTTGTTTGTATTTAAGAAATTTTGCCCATAATAACATTTGCAAACTTTGGTACACAGCAAAAATAACATAAAATATGCTTTCACATAACATAAAATTTCCTAAAGTTCAGCTTTAAAAACTGGCTTCAGCCTGTTCTTTTCCTTTCTCACCATCAGTCAGTGAAGTAAAATGTTAGCTTGAAAGTTGTCATCAATTCATTCAGATCATTGCTTGGGTAGGCACAGTTGTTCTCATTAAAAGCAGATACTTAAGCAGAATCAGAGTACTTGGAAAACAGACTTTTCTCATCTGCCTGCTACTCTACAGTAAATTCATTGCTCACCACTTCAGCAAGTAAGAACTTTATTGCACCATCTGCATGTTTAAATGATGATGATTCTTTCTGTGCATTGGTTCTATCATTCTCTTCCTCCTACTTAGCAGACTTCTTGTAGGGGAGTGGTGGTTGTTTCTGCTGTACAACACCATGCAAGTTATTTGGGAAGCCCAAATAATGATGATTCTGAAAACTGTTCGGAGACCTGGCATGTACCCTCAGCATTTAGAAGTACAAAGGTAGTTATAAGTGAAGATGCACAGCAAGGCTACTAGTCATAATTTTAGGGAAGACAAAATGCATATAAACTGCTGTGAAGATCCCATTGTTTTGCCTTTGGCAAAGGGAAGACACAGATGTACCACTCTCCTGGAGCCTCTGAACAGCTGCATGGATACTTCCCATTCACTGATGTTCTTCCTGTTAATTCACCACCACAGTAGCTACCTTCTCAAGCTAAATTGAAGCTGTCATCAATGTGCCCATACATACTGTAGTCACACCTTAGAGGTACAAAGTTGGGTGTGTGAGGTCATACAAGAATTTGGGTTTTGGTGGGGTTTTTTCAGTATGAAATATGGTTTGAATGTTGCTTGGTTTTGTTTGTGGTAACAGTGGTATGTTTGAAGTAAATAAATATATGATCTCATCTGTATGGCACTAACTGATGTTAGATTTTCAGCTTATCTTTAGTACTGTCCATTCACTGAGGTTTTGAATGTAAAGTAAGTCAAAGGAAAAGATGGTTAGTGAAGACCCTGAAAAAAAGTGTGATTTTAAAATTTTTTTTAAATTTTTTTTTTTTAAGTATGCCAGTCTGGCTTTAAGCTCTGAGAGTTGGATTAAAGTTAGGAGATCCAGAATTTTATCTAGCTAATTATCTAGTGCCTTGAGAAGGTGCTTAGCTTCTCAAGCTACGTAGACCCCTGCTGTTGTCACTAGAAAGAACCAAACAGTAATTCATCCTGCCTGTGTTGCACAGCTGTTTTACAAATACATGGGTCACCTTCTGGAAGTGCCTCTGTAGAGGATGCTTTGACAGCAGGATTAAACCAAATACTTTTGCACAGCTAACATTAAGAGATTAATGTCTAAAGAAATTGTGCAGCACCTTTGCAATAGTTGTGCTGTAAACTGTTTCTTGCTGGATGAATTCTGTCTGCCTGGCTGTGGTGGGTATGTGAATGCAGTTTTACACATCCAAGAATGTCAATAAAGCACGTCAGGCCAACTCATCTGGCTTGTCATTGCAACTTAAGTAATATTATACATAATAGGATAAAAGACCTAAATTAGCTATTGGAGTTGAAAATTAAGCATTGGCATCTAGTTACTGAATAACAGAGCAATTGTAATATTCTGGATGTAGATTGCGTGGACTATCTTGCCAGCAGACAGATGGAATTCTGTTTGTAGAGTGACGTTGTATCATTTAAATCTGACTGTAAAAGGCTTTAGCTGGATCCTTTTTTTTATAAGCTGTTTTGTTCTCTAATTATTTTTAATTAAATATAAGTTTTGTTTTTTTTTTTTAAATAAATTTAAAAAATTGTTTGCAGTAGGGGAAGAAGTGAGAGAGCTGCTTCAATAAAGCAGGTAAGTGTGGGTGAATCTGAACGTCTAAGCATTGCAGGTGATTACACTTCTGACAGAGTTTCTTAGGAACAGCTTCTGAAACCCAAATTAGAAAAATATAGAAATACTGATGCTTTAGATTGACTTTACAATAGCGAGTTTTTACCCACCGTTTTCTTCTGGCAGATCTGCAGTTAAACGTATCTACGTCCAAACAGCACCCTGAAACATAATTGAAACTTGGAAATTTGGCTAGCTTCAGATTTGCAGAACTGTCTTTTTTTACAGACTTGAATTTAAGAATGTATGTGGAATATGTCATAGCTTTATTTGATAAGTATCAAATAGTTTCTCAGTCTTCATGCTCGTTTGTACAGACAAAATGAAGTATCTTGAAAGTGTCTTTCTGCATATCACTAACAGCAATTTCATTCCATCATTTCAAGTATCTTGGGGAAGGAACTTTCAGAAAACAGTAGACCATCAGGAATATAGGCACATATGGAATATGTGTACACACACACAAACACACACACCTACCTTTTTTGTTGTTTTTCCATTATCTTTCAAAAAGATGAGTGAATTTTCAGAGTCTTGTCAGAAAATGTTTTTAGTCCTTGTTGCAAAATGTATTCATTTTAGTTGTGATCGGGTATTAGAATCTACAGGTTATTTTGTTATCATGCGTACAGATCCTTACAGAGATGACTCCTTACGATTGTTCTGTACAATCTCTGAAGATGTGAAAGTACACAACAACCAGTGGCAAGGAGAAGGTAGGACAAGTCATTGGCTTAACTTGCAGTAAGGATGGTTTAGATAAGCTATTGGGGAAGTGCAGGATAGATTTAATGAGGTGATCCAGGAATGCAGTTGGCACATCTCTGTTGAGTGGTCTATACCAATGGGCCTCTTGGTTGCTCATCATCTCCTCTTCTTCCTCTCCACTGTCCCCACATCCCTCAGCCTTTGTCTCCTTGGTCTTAATACTTGGATTCCTCCCCATGCATTCTTCTGCTTGCCTTTATTGCTGCTCTCCTCTGTCTTTTCCCTTCAGCAAGGGACTCAGGAGCCCTGGGCAACTGAGGAATCAGGGGCCCAAGCAGATGGTGCTTCTGCCCCTTTTCGGGTCTACTTTCTGTGACCCTGCAGCAGTGCTGGCCCTGGCGTGCAGCCAGCACTCATAACCCAAAGAGAGCTGATTGGTTTGTCTTCCGCTTTGAACCTCATCCAGGATGGTGATGTGCCTTGCCTCTTGGGAATGATTAGGCTTGATGTTTGTTTCAGGGAGCTGAAACGAGTAATGAGAATATATAATAAGAAATAGTATATATACCATTGCAAACCTGAAGACCTTTTTTTTTGATTCTGGAAAGCACTTGTGGGTCTCATTAATTTCAGTTTTCATTGAGGCTACGGTAGCTGCACAGGTGCATGGATAAACGTCTTACCATCTGTTTTGTGTAACTAAAATTTCAGTAATGTCATGGATGAAAGGATCCTCTGCTCTGTTTAAGAAGCTTCACAAGTTGGCTTTTAATGAGGTAGTCAGTGGAGAGTTTCTGTGGTCTCGTGATGTTTTGCATAGGTTGACAAAGAGATACTATCATTGCTCTGTCAGCACCATTCTGTGTGTCTAGCAGCTGCAGACGCCCAAGTGCTTCATATGCGTGTGTTAAGATACATATATAAACCTTTTTGTGTATGTAACAGGTACTTAGTTTTCACAACAAATAATTACATTGATCAGCTAAGGCCGGGGCTTTTTCAAGGCCCTTGAGTTAATCAGTGGACTGAAAGGCAGTGAAACTCCTAATGTAGTTATTCTCATACTGACAAAAAAGCTGCAGCTTGGGATAGAATGGTGGAGACCAAATCTCTTACACTGAAGCTGAACCTTAGAAGGTGGCTTGGTGAGAATCCAAGCTGTAAAACCTGTTTCTTTCAGAACTGAAAGAGCTTGTTTCCCGAGAAAGCTAGTAGGAGCTCTACCAGCAAACATGTCCCACTCCCATCCTTTTTTTTTTTTTTTTTTTTTAAACTATTGACTAACACTCCTTAAGTGTTAGGAGGACAGTCTTGTCATCCAACACTAAGACAATCTTCATGGCCCTCTAGCTGTGTTCCAGACCAAAAAATTAACGTTTTGCAAGGCTTTGGTTTTTTCTCACCCAATTATCAAATAAACTCTGTTACATCAAATGCAAGTTATTTATGTCTCATTGTGACAACCCAGAAAGTTCCCAATCTGTTCCCTGCCTGCTTCTTGAAGTTCCATTACCAAAGACTTTTATGAGATCAGCTGTGACTGTGCATTCTCAGTGTAGTTATGTGGCCTGGTCTGTGTAAAATACAGTTTCTGAATGTTGGCATTTGTCAGGAAGTGGAAGTAATCAATTTCTTTCAGCTATTGATCTTATCGCTTTATCTGGTATGCTACAAGAATAACTCACATGGTAAAAAAGGCTAAAATAAGTTCTTGATTTATTTTTGTGGTAATTACATTAGTTTGAATAATTCCTTTTGAGTGAAACTGCAACATAAGGGCATGTTCTGTGGTAAAATATTGAAAGTCTGATACATCAGGGGTGCTGCATGCTATTGTACTTCTATGGCTGAAAGAGGTATTTCATTTTGTACTTAGGTGTCGTAATTCTTCCTGAAGTGCCTTAGGTCCATAGCACTGTTTTTTTTCTTCCTTAGGGTAACTTGCAGTGTGGTATTTCAGACAGTGTTCATACAGGGCTTGTACCGAAACCTGCAAGATACTTATAGGTAGTTCTGAAATGCGTAGTCCCATTTCTACCTAGAATTTCCTCCTAGCATTTGTGCTCCATTGTTGCAAGGAGAATATTTCCAGATGTTTCCATATGGTACTGCTTTGTATGATTGCCGTCTCTAAGGTGGTGTTTGCATATACTCAGATCTTTATGACATTGTCCCTTAGCTCTTGAGCAGTCATTTTCTTTGAGTTGCTAATAACTGTTTATAGATACTTATGAACAAAAGCCAAAGCGATAAACTATATTTTCAGATATGCATACAGGTCTGTTTTGAGGCAGGGTTTTTACAGAAGAAAAAGCATTTGGCTTTCACCAAATGGAAATCGTAATTGACTGTATTGGAGCTATGCTACCTTACATCAATTGAGAACTATGGTTTTTGCTGGCCAGTTCACCCTCTTGGGTCAAATTCTTCTGTGCTGTGACTCCCATGGCTCACCAGGTTACTTATACAAGAGCTGAAAGTCTGTCAGTGACCACAACTAAGTTCTGTTCTTTAAAAATACAAATATCTGCCTTCAGCTCTTCAGCTGGGCCTTACTTTAGACAGGGAGGAAAGACTTTCTTTTTACTTTTTATTTAAGTCTTTAATCTCCTTTTCAGAATGAATTTCTGATACCATCAATAAAATATGTGCAGCAGTCTTCTTTGGTACCCTTACCAAATGCTTGCATAGAAAGAAGGAAAAGCATGTTCCTCCATGCCTGAAAGACTAACAAATCCAATTTCTAAAGAATGGGGAATAATGGAGGGCACTCCAAAGTGCCAGGACCAGCTCAAAGTGCACTAGCATACAGTATCAAGTGTCACCTTGTACTAGCTGTAGTTTGCAGGAAACTGTTGAGTCAAAGGTAAATTTCTCTCTAAATATGAAATAACAGAAAATGTGTTGAGCTGTCTCCAGATTTGCCAAGATTCACCTCTGTGTTGAAGAGGGCATGTGGGTGTAGAGAGACTGATTGTGTGACGTAGCTCCATCTGGAGAGCGAAGATTCACTTTGGCTCAGGAAGGTGTTTGCGTCTTTTAAAGTTAGTTTGGGAGGGGTCTTTCTGAATAGTTTCTCTAGTTTGTCAAGGTCAGTTTTAATTCTTGTGTGCTCTCCAGTGTACGTTCCCAGCTTTGTAGTGTCCATGTTAAAAAACACGTATTTTTATCTTGCTAAACCACTGTGACCTGTCCATCTGTTAATGACCTCTTTTACTTAGGTAATTCATGAAAACACTGAACAGCATCAGACAGTTGAGCAGACACAGGACTGATGACACATCTGTCCATTTGAACAAATTATAACTATTTTTAACTATCAAACCATTTATAACTATTATTTCAATGTGTTCACCCAGTGTTTCACTGACCCTGTAGCATTTTCTCCTAGACTGTCTCCCTGTATTATTTCTGAGAAGGTCATGAGAGACAATGTCGTAAGCTGCATGGAAGTGAAAGTGTGTGACATCTGCTGCTTCTACCAGTAATGAGACCTATTACAGAGTAGGAGAAAATTTTCAGTTTTATAATGATTTGCTCTTGAAAAATGGAAGTTGGTTGCCAGTCATCTCCTCCTCATTCTCTGGTGCTGACAAATAGTTTTCCTAATTTTTTTCCCCCCTGGTATTTCTCCAGGGTGTGAAGATGTAAGGACTCTGTTTTCCTCTCGTATTCTTTTTTCTTATAGAGAGAGTGACAGTTTGGCTTTCTTCTAGTTTTCTACTTCCTCACTAATTTCCCCTGAGTTATCAAATATTACCACTTGTGGCTTTGAAATTTCTTCAGATCACTGTCTTAATATTCTGAGATAAAACTTAATGAAGACCATCAAATTCAGTAACATGTAATTTATCTAGGTACTCTTTGATATAGTCTTTCCCCAGTATTAAGCTGTTACAAAGCTGTTACGATTCTTCTGCTCACCTGCACAAAACTGAACCTTTAGTGGAAGAAGGGCATTAAATTTGTGCCCTGTAGAGGCTTTATGGTTGCTTTTTTTCCCTCTGGACCAAATAGCTGACCAACGCTGCTTTTGGTCTTCCTCATAACTCCCCCTTGCTTTTGATACAATTCTCACTGTTTGCCCTTGTTTTTCAGAGATTGCCTATGCAAGCCCTTGTTTTCGTTTGCAATCATACTTAGTAATATGACCTATTTTAGTTCAGGGGGGGCGGGGTGGATTGGGGGTGGTGTTCGTTTGATGTTTTGAATTTTTTTTTCTGTTCTGCTTTTTCCTCATTGTGATTGAGGAAGAGTCCAATTTGCCACGTTGGTCTTTTATTATATTTCCCCATTCCTGTGCTGCATTGGAATAGTTTGCACTTCTGCTCGTAGCTAGGTTTTCTGTCAAGTTGCTTAAATTCTTTTTTGCTTTACATTTGCCTGCTTAAGATCTTAACTTACCAGTTCTGAGTTTGACTTCAGAACAGCAAATCCAATGTTCAGCTTGTTATCTGTTATAGCCTGTACCCTATGACTACGCAATAATTTTCAAAACCACATCTTATTCAGCAGTGAACAAATGTAGGTTATAGACAAACGATGCTGTTTTTTTATTTTCTTTCCTTTTTTATTTTATTTATTTACTTGCACTCGTCTTCCCTGAAGACACATGCTTAACCTCTTTGGTATAGCATTCATATCTGAAACATTGCGTATAGTAGTATTTAAGTCACATAGTGTGTATACATAGCAGTCAAAGTTTTTATCATGAATGATCTGAGATATCATTTGTATTTATCATTCCCAGGGGACAGTGAGGAACAGAAATAAAGCCATTACTGTGTCAGGGGGACGGTCAGTGGTACAACTGAGAATAGCCCTTGGGTTTCCCGACTTCTGGTTCTGTTGTTTATTCCCGATGGGATCCTGCTGCTCCACCTCTAAACACTTGGAACTATTAACACGCCCAAAGTTAGTCTATGGGGATTTGACTTCTTTTATTAAAATACCATTTTTACTATTCATTGTAGTTTGCTGATAAGGCAAAGGTTCCTCACACAGCTGAGGTATGTTGTGAATCTGTGGCTATTGCTGCAAATGTAATGTTGAAAATGCTTTTCTTTAGTGGGGTACCAATCAGTACCTTCTCTTTGAAGCTGGAAAGACACTGATTGCTTTATAAATTTGTAGAATAGAACTGTCAGCTGCAAAGAGAGTAAATATTAGCTAATTGGATTAATTTAGTCAATGGAAATGATTACTTTTGATTGTAATGTCTAGTGAAGAGTTACTATGATTATTTTCAGACTGAACAAATTGAGACTTTGTGGACATATTTGTTCACCAATGACAGAATATATCATTCACAAATGTGGAGATTTGCCACCATTCCTGAGCAGTCTGTTAGTGATTATACTAGATATCTTGTATACCTATACTCATGCAGTTCTCCACATAGATTGAGGGAACTAATTTCCATAAAAAGAAACTTAGATTACATAGCGACTCTATCTAGTATAATATATTGTCACTGAGGGAGCTGGCAGAAGTGCTCACCAAGCCACTTCCATCATCTGCCAGCAATCCTGGCTAACTGGGGAGGTCACAGTTGACTGGAGGTTAGCAAATGTGATGCCCACCTTCAAGAAAGCCTGGCAAGATGATCTGGGGAACTATATAGGCCTGTCAGCCTGAACTCGGTGCCAGGGAAGATTATGGAGCAGATCATCCTGAGTGCCATCACGTAGCATGTACAGGACTACCAGGTGATCAGGCCCAGTCAGCATGGGTTTATGAAAGGCAGGTCCTGCCTGACTAACCTGATCTCCTCCTATGACAAGGTGACCCACTTAGTGGGTGAGGGAAAGGCTGTGGATGGAGTCTACCTAGGCTTTAGTCAAGCCTTAGACACAGTTTCCCACAGCGTTCTCCTGGAGAAACTGGCTACTCATGCCTTGGGCAGGTGACCCTCAGTAAGTTTGCAGACCACACCAAGTTGGGTGGGAGTGTTGATCTGCTTGAGGGTAGGAAGGCTCTTCAGAGGGCTCTGGACAGGCTGACTACCTCGATTTTAGTAAAGCCTTAGACACCATTTCCCACAGCATTCTCCTGGAGAAACTGACTACTCATGCCTTGGGCAGGTGTACTCTTTGCTGGGTAAAAAACTGGGTGGATGGCTGGGCCCGAAGGGTTGTGGTGAATGGAGTTAAAGGCAGCTGGTGGCTGGCCACAAGTGGTGTTCCCCAGGGCTCAGTGTTGGGGACAGTTCTGTTTAGTATCTTTATCAATGGTCTGGATGAGGGGATTGAGTGCTCCCTCAGTAAGTTTGCAGATGACACCAAGTTGGGTGGAGTGTTGATCTGCTGGAGGGTAGGAAGGCTCTGCAGAGGGATCTGGACAGGCTGGATCGATCGGCTGAGGCCAGTTGTAAGAGATTCAAAAAGGCCAAGTGCGGAGTCCTGCACTTGGGTCACAACAACCCCATGCAATGCTACAGGCTTGGGGAAGAGTGGCTGGAAAGCTGCCTGGTGGAAAAGGACCTGGGGGTATTGATCGACATAACCGTTTGTGTTTGATGTTTCATCTGTGACAGGCTGAAACCCAAGAGCGAAATGGTGGTAGTATCTACATCCAATAGCAACCACATACTTTGGAAATAAAAAACCCCTGTAAAGTCTGAGTAGTTGTAGCATTAGTAACATAAAATTTTTCATTTTACCGGGTGCTTCTGCATACTAGATTTTTGGATCCTTATAAAACTGACAGGGCTTGTGTGTATACTTCTGATCTTTCTAAAATATGGTTTAACTTCTGCTCATTTAGCTAGCTCAAAATCTGCACATTTCAAGGTTTGGGAGTCTTTTTTAAGTAGGCACTTCTATTCAGCTCTGCAGGAGATCTCATGTTATAAAAGCCAAGTTCACACTTTTTAGATGAGACACAACTATACCATTGCTGTTTTACAATAATGACCGTTATTATGAGTTCAAATACAAATTCACCATGTCTTTCAGAATATTCTTCGGTAATTTTGATTAAAAACTTGCTTATAGAATCACAGAATCATTTAGGTTGGAAAAGACCTTTAAGGTCTTTAAGGCCTTAATTTATGAATTGCTGTCTTCTTTTTTCTAGAGATTTTGGGGAGGAAAACAATTAAAAAAGTTTTTAAAGAAACAGAAATTGAAATAAATACCATTTTGTTTGGCAATAATTTGATATATTGTTTACATTTCTAGAGGTGGTGAAAATTCCAGATGATGATAAGACTTGCTCTCCTAAAACCCAATATCCTTCAAAATACAATTTAATCCTTTTATGAGGGTTATGTTAGAAGCTTTTAATTGAGTTTAAGGTGGTGTTTCTGCCCTACACTGTGAATATAAGATTTAAGTTTCTTGAACTTTTAATACAGCTTTTCCTGAGTCATATTCCTAAGTCATTCTACTTCCATGAATACAGAAACAAACTTTACTGTCTGTAATTCAGAGAAAGTAGACTTTATTGAGCTTTTTCTGCTCTAAATATTAAGAAAGAAAAAAAAAATTTTTTTTTTTTGTAAGAAATCTAGATGAGAGGAAAAATTCTTAACAAAAAAACCAGACAAGCAGGGCTGTGCTACCTTCAGTTTTTAAAGGAAGAGACACTTCTGGAGGAACACTGTGAAATACTTGTATAGGTGATCCTTAAGTGGTGCCACAGCAGTGCAAGTGCTGCGATATCTACAAAGTTTACTTCCACATTCTGAAGTTGCTAACGCAGTGATTGCTAGTACTAAAACACCATTAGCATCGGAACGTTAAGGACAAAGTTTTCCAATTTATATCACTGCTTTACAATAGCTATGGTTTTTTTCACAGAAATTGCTACACAAAAGAAGTATAGAGAGCATGTTGACTTGTTCAATGTAGATTTATTGGTTGGCACGTTTCAGGCATTCAGGTTCCACCAAAAATTAATCCAGCGTAAGATTCTGCTTATACTCACTTTTAAGAGCTGATTCTCTGTCTTGTGGATAATGGCATGTAACTGCAATATCCATGCACATCCCAAAGTAACCTTTCTTTCTGCAAGGCACCACTGAACCATTTAATTATATCACCCTTACCTTCAGAATTATTTGACTATAGGTGATATAAAATAAACCCTAAGTGGTTCATAGTAGTAGGCTTCATTTTTAATTGTGTTGTGGAGATCTGAGTAACTGTCTGTCTAAATCTGTTTTCAAACAGTGACCCCATATAGAGTAACCTTACTGTTTAGTTTCAGTTGCAATTTCATAAGGTAAGGTGGTATATTGTGAGGTAACTTCATTCAATCTATGTGTGTTTGTGTCCTCTTACTCAAAAAATTAACTACTTTAGTTATGAATGCAAGTAAGTAAGTAATGGCTGCTATGACAAGCTGTGAAAGTTGCTTTCTCCTCTTCCCTATTATCTGGTCTGTAGCGGCTGTTGCTATGATGCAGCTATCAAGCATGGATGGAATAAATTCAGTGTAAGCTAGCATCTGTTGCGGAGTCTCCTGCTGGCCTATATACAAGTAGAGGCTATTAGTCCAACAGCAGCGTCACCCGAGATGAGAGAAAGGTATGATACACTGTGAAAAAAAAATTTAGGAATGTTGATAATAACACATTAGGTTTTTCATATGGTTTTACAAAAGTATAGCATCAAGAAGATGAGATGCACATTTTAAACATTTCAGTAAAATAGATAGTGAAGTGAAAGAGCTCATTCATTGAAATTATAAATAAAACTCTGTTGTCACCGGTGGCTGTCCAGTTTTGTCGACATGAAGAACAGACAGCTGCCCAATCAAGATTACCATGAAAGATTTATCAGGAGCAAATATTCTTAAATATGTAAATATTTCTGTTGAACAGTGTTTGAAATAAATGTGTCATTTGAAGTTACAAAATTCTCTGCAATTACAACAGTCCACTCAGTGAGGATCTGATTTTAACTACGAGAAGGACATATATAGTCACAGAATCACAGAATGATAGAGCTTGGAAGGGACCTCTGGAGATCTAGTCCAACCCCCCCACCAGAGCAGGTTCACCTAGAGCAGGTTGCACAGGAATGCATCCAGGTGAGTTTTGAATATCTCCAGAGGACACTCCACAACCTCTCTGGGCAGCCTGTTCCAGTGCTCTGCCACCCTCAATGGAAAGAAGTTCCTCCTCATGTTTAGATGGAACTTCCTATGACCACGTCTGTGCCCGTTACCTCTTGTCCTGTCACTGGGCACCACTGGAAAAAGACTGGCCCCCTCCTCCTGGCACCCACCTCTGAAGTGTTTATAAGCATTAATAAGACCCCCACTCAGTCTTCTCCAGACTAAAAAGACCCGAGTCCCTCAGCCTTTCCTCATAAGAAAGATGTTCCAGTCCTGTAATCATCTTCGTAGCCCTTTGCTGTACCCTCTCCAGCCGTTCCCTGTCCTTCTTGAACCAGGGAGCCCAGAACTGGACACAGTTCTCCGGATGCGGCCTCACCAGGGCAGAGTAGAGCGGGAGGATAACCTCCCTCGACCTGCTTGTCACACTCTTCTTGGGCACAAGGGCACCTGCTGGCTCATGGTCATCATAAGGTTCCTCTCTGCCCAACTCTCCAGCCTGCCCAGGTCACGCTGAATGGCAGCGCAGCCTTCTGGTGTGTCAGCCACTCCTCCCAGTTTTGTGTCATCAGCAAACTTGCTGAGGGCATGCTCTACCCCTTCACCCCGGTCATTGATGAATACATTGAACAGGGCTGGACCCAGTACTGACCCCTGGGAGCACCACTTGTTACAGACCTCCAACTGGACTCTGTGCCACTAATCACAACCCTCTGAGCTCTATCAGCCAGTTTTCAATCCACCCCACTGTCCGTTCATCTAACCCACACTTCCTAAGCCTGCCTATGAGGATGATGTGGGAGACAGTGTAGAAAGCCTTGCTGAAGTCAAGGTAGACAACATCTACTGCCCTCCCGTCATTTATCCATTCAGTCATGCCATCATAGAAGGCTATCAGATTGGTCAGACATGACTTCCCCTTGGTGAATCCATGTTGACTACTTCTGATAACCTTCTTTTCCTCCAGATGCTTTGAGGTGATGCCCAGAACGAGCTGTTCCATCATGTTTCCAGGGATGGAGGTGAGGCTGCCTGGCCTGTAGTTTTCCTGGGTCTTCCTTCTTGCCCTTTTTGAAGACTGGAGTGACATTGGCTTTCCTCCAGTCCTCAGGCACCTTGCCTGTTCTCCAGGACCATTCAAAGGTGATGGAGAGTGGCCCAGCAATGACTTCTGCCAGCTCCCTCAGCACTCACGGGTGCATCCCATCAGGACCCATGGACTTATGGATGTCCAGTTTACTTAATTGGTCTCTAACTTGATCCTCCTCAACCAAGGGAAAGTCTTCCTTCTTCCAGACTTTCTCTGTTACCTCCAAAGCCTGGGACTCCTGAGGGCTGTCTGGAGCAGTAAAGACTGAAGCAAAGAAGGCATTCAGTAACTCCGCCTTCTCTGCATCATCTGTCACCATGGCACCTGTCTCATTCAACAGCAGGCCCACATTTTCTCTAGTTTTCCTTTTGCCTCCGATGTACTTGAAGAAACCCTTCCTGTTGACGTTGACATCCCTTGCTAGGTTTAATTCCAAGGAGGCCTTGGCTTTCCTTGTTTCATGCCTGCATATTCTGACAGCATTATTGTAATCTTCTCAAACGGTCAGTCCCTTTAATTAATTAATTAATTAAATTTAATTTAATTAATAGCCCTTTAATATTAAAGCACAGAAAAGGGCAAAGTTCAGACAGCAAATAGGTAAGTGAGTTAGTAAATGTCAAACATCTGCTTTCAGAATAAATTTATTTTTTTGGCCTGTTACACTGAACATGTTTTTAGTAAGATTGTAAGTGTCCTCAGCTTGTACTTTCCTCATAATATCTTGAAATGCTGACTGAGGTCCTAAAAATGCATGGAGCAGAGTAACCCCCAGATGTCAATAGATTAATTAGGAATATGCTTAGAGCTGAAGGCCGTTCATGTTCATGCTGTCACAGTTGTCCAAATTTACTTTCAAAGAGATTTTGAACTTAACCTAAAAAGGAAAGACATAGGACTTTTTGAGGCACTGGATGTTCCAGCAATACCAAGAAAACATTGTAGAAAATGCATCTCTTCCTTTTTTCTGATTAGTTGTATGGCTCTCATGGAACTTTTCCTAAATTAAGCTTTGAAGCAGACTCAAAAATCTCTTTCTTTAAAATGGATCTTTTTTCTGCCTTCCTTTAAGCCCCATTTTATTTATTAGAAGTTTATGTAAGTGTACTTATCTGCTCTAAATTTGCAACAAAAGGAAAAGCTTTCAGATTGATCACAGTTGTGAAAATTTCTGGTTTGCTGTGAACTAATACTATTCACTTGAGGAAATTATGGAGATTTGGGATATTAAATGACAAAATAAGCTTATTTTTTAGAGTGAAAGGCTTTGCAGATAGGAGGCTAGTATAAAAATAGAAACCTGCAAGAAGAGAGAAGAAAAAGATGCGGTTCTGCTCTGGAATGCAATAAAGTGAATAGCATTGTAGAATTTGTACAGACAGTTAAAAATTCTTTTTGTATTTTGCTGAGCCACAGATTAAATCTCCTGATTTTTATAAAAAAGATTTTTTTTCTGCTCCTTCCGATAGTGCTTGACCAATAATAATGATTCTTCAGTCTGAACTGAAGCCTCAACTTGTGAAGGCACTTGAGAACTGAAGTCAATGGTATCTTATGATTAAAATTAAGCATGGGTTTAAAAGCTGTAGTAAGTCAGAGTCACATAATACAGTGCAACTGAGGAAGTTCAGATAAAATAGGATGAGCTTACTCTCCTTTCTGTTCGGTATTGCATTGCAGAGGAAACGTGAAAATCTGCCATGCTTTCTCTGAGTCCATAAAACAAGCACAATTTCCAGTGTCAGCACCTGGATATGTTGAGTAAAAGGATTCTTTGCAAGAAAAGTGGCCACTGTCTTGTCTGTTGTACACTTAATTTTAGTCTGTAAGGCACTGCAATGATTAGTAAAATGTAGTGAATTTAGTCTGTCTTTCATAACAGTGTAATACAGCATAGGTACTTGCATTTTACTGAGGGCAGATGCAGCTCATGTGACTTGTGCATGACTTCTACAGATTACGGTGCCACTGAAGCAGTTGCTAATGTAGTCATCTGACCAGACAGTGAAGTTGGTAGATTCCAGGCCTCTGCTGTGGGAAAAGATACTTTCATGTAACCTGAAGCACACTTTATTTCAGAAGTAAGTTATTTTTAATTTCTGAACAGCTTTGCATGGATATCTTTTAAATACATGTCATCTGGAGCTTTTCACCACAACTTGTGATTTTGCTGACTTGAAATTTAACTGTTTGCTTTTATGCATTATTTTTTTTCCTAAGAAGAAAGATAATTTCAATGATTTATGAACTCAAATCCAAGATCTTTAAATAGGCAGGAAAATTAAGAAGTCAGAGTAACTGCAGATGTGTCTTCTGTCAGTAACTGACGGAACAGCAGTTATTTTAGAAAGCTGCATGGAGGAGGGGTGGAAGCTGAGTAGCAGTAGAGGTCCAGAAAACATGTGATCTGAAACACAGCAGCATTTATATACCTGTCATTCAGAAACCATATAAACCTACCGAATGTGGATATGGGATCAAAACCAACTGGTGAGGTTGCCTACGTTTTTCTTTTAATAAAAGGAGAGTGAGTAAGATGTGATGATAAGTCTTTCCTGACTGAAGTTACGCAAAACCAGTTCTGTCATTTTTAGGCGGCTTCCCTCCATAAAAAGTGATGTCAGCAAATTGTGTTTGAACGAAAGGGTGAGAGTAATCTTAGTTATTTCTACAGTATTGTGTGTTTATGTAACAGTGTATATATATTTATGTAGCAGATCTGGAACAGATGTGTTTTGGACTCTTTGGACAGGGCATTGTTCTGAGCATAATGAAATTTGAGCATAAACTGGAGAAACAGAGATAGTGAATTATTACAGCTCTGTAAAACCCAGGTCAGTATTTGCTTGTCTGCAACATCATTTTATAAACCAGTTATTATCATTATCAGAATAAACCAGAATTGTTACTAAAATCTACATTCATCACACAATCTTCACTTAGATCAAAAAGAAGAATTCCCCACCCAAAGTCAAAATATCATCATCACAACACCGACAAATGTGGCCAATTTACACACACTCCTTCCCTCGTCCTTTCACCACAATTAGAAGAAAAATTGTAAAAATTATAACCAGTTCCCGGTTGCAAAGAACATTTACCCTTTTTTTTCCCATTTACCCAAATTTTTTTCTTGCCGTGTAGTGCAGTGTCATTGCGCAACAACAGCTGCTTTGAAACAGCACAGGATCAGGGCACCCATATGTTATTGCTAACGTGTCTGACCTACCAGCAAAGAAAAGTGAGGACAGAGAGAAAAGATTTCCATTTGACATCACAGTTTCATTAGGGCGGACCGCCTCCCGTCACCACCCACGGCGGCGGATGGGCGGCGCTGGCCAGGGTGCTGAACGCGGAGAGCGGCGGCGGCCCCGGGTCGCCGGCGGCAGGGGTGGCGGGAGTGGAACGTGGAGAACATGGGACCCTTCTGCTGGAGCAGAAGAAAAGTCACAGCTGTTGCTACAGGGGCAGATGTTTCTAATGGAGAAACTGAGAAAATAAAGATTGTTACATGGTTCCGTTAGTTTCTTTTCCTTGTAAGGATCACAGTGCTATGCAGAAGAACTCAGAATTAGAAAACTGTGAAAACTTTGTTAAACTTTCTGGTAAATAACTTTAGTTGAATTTAAACACTCTTTTGATCAGGAACCCTTTGAAGTCTTATATGCTGACCTGCTCTGTTTGTAAATCATAGGCAGTTTTCTTTATCCCTTTGCAACACCAGTGAGTGGCAAATATGTCAATGATAAACAATCCTTTTTTCCCTTCAACAGAACAGAAATCCTTTCTACCAGCGTCTTCCCCCTTCCAGCCTGAGAAAACTGGTTTTAAAAGTTAAGTTTCTGTATGCTGTGCAGCATTTGGAGAAGTCCCATTTCATTGCATCTGAATATACTAGATGGAAAAGACAGGTTTGAACACTTCGGAAGAACCACCTCTAGCAATGTATCTGCATTTACCAAGCCTGCACTTAATTTCTGCCACATGAACAAATTAGTAGTCAACTTTATTTTTTTATATCCATCTTTGTAGCCAGCCATCTGTGGTTGAAATCCTCCCCCTTCGAAGCTGCTGGAAGTTGCTTTTTTGTTTATACTAGAAGATGTGCATGATCAAGGCATCTTGCTTTACTGTTGGTAATGTAGCTATTAACAAATATCTCCTTTATGAAATTAGAACACAATTTATTTCAATAAGCCACAATGAATTACTCGTTTTCTTTGGTTAAAGTTTTGAAAAGCAGAAAAATCTTTATGATGTTGTCAAAAGCAAAATCAGTTGCAGAAATCTGATTGTTTTGTTAACCTTTCTACAGTAGCTGGTTTTAATTTTGGTATTGATAGAGCATAATCTGAAGCCAGAAAGGATCCTTAGATCATCTAATGTTACCTCCTGCCTAATCCAGACCATTACATGTCATGGAGGTACCCAGATTTTGAGGGTATTGAAGGCAGACTGTATTTTGTAGCAGGGGAATTCTCATATTTTCTTAAATGGACTACCAAACCCAGTTGATAGTATATGCTTCTGGTGAATTGGTGAATTGTCAGAGTTCTGGTCATCACTGTTTCACCAGTTTACCAATTTCACCAGTGTTTGAAATGTGGGAATCACAGGTATTAAGATCAGATTCTGTCCTCCTGGCTTTCACTGAGAGACGTTCCTGAGTCCTTGGTGAGATTAAATAAATGCAGAGCAGGGCATTACTGAGTAAGTGCAAAAGCAACGTAAGAAACTGTTGTTTAATTAAAAGGTAGGTTACTGGTTTAGATGCATACTTATTATTTCAGTATACTATATTGATGAAAACTCAATGTTCTATTGGAAAGATTTGTGAACTCCCACATAATTCTTCACGAACAAATGATTTAACATTTGCACTTGCAACAGATCATGCAAGTGTACAAATTGAGTAGTTTTGCTTTTCATGGAAATAATTGACAAAGAATTTGTAAGTACCTGGAAAAGATGCTTGTGATATAATTAATGCCAGCTTTTCTGGCATTCCTTATGTGGGTGGAAAACATAACTACTGATCTGTATATAAATCACAAATGGAACCATCCCCATAGGAAAAAAGTCTGAAACAAAACAACTTGGGCACACAACTATGCAAGTCTGTAAATAAAATTCCTGGGATGAACAGCTTGCATATGAAATGATCAGGTTTTTATATACAAGCAGATGGACTGCACTGGAGTAGTAGGACTTAAATAATTTGTTCATCAAATGTAAAAAAGTGCTCATATAATTTTCTCTAGCTTTGATACCTTGAAATAAAGTTTTGACTTGCAAAATTTTGTTTAGTCTAAAGTTTGGCTCTGAATTTGGGAAAAGAAAAGTCAGGCTCAAAGCTCGGAGGTTGGGGCTTTCTTTTGTTTTGGTGAACTAGGGGAGTTTGGATGAGCTTTCAGAGAGACAGCAATGCTTTCAAAGCTATGAGCTTCCCTTGGAGGAATAGGTGGGGAGGTGGTCACTGAGCCAGAAATTGTTTATTTGCTTTTTGCATTTCTGAAAAAGACACACGATGCCCAAAGAAGGCAGGGAGAAGAATTTCTGTGTTGTTTTGTTTCTCTGCTTATAGCAGTACTGAAGCTGGAGAGAGAAGCTAGTTCGAAAACACCTAAGCATTGCAGGAGCTACAGGACTGTTGACATAAGGGTGGAAAGATGAAGAGTCAGAGACTGAATAGGAAGAAACATTTGGAAGTGCAGAGAGGAAAATGCTATTTTAACGGATTTTTGTGGAACAAAGATGAGGTTTTTGGAAAGTGTGAACACACAAGAATATTGGGAAATTATGCATCCTAGTAATTAATTAGTTTAACAACTTTATCTGTTTTCATATATCCTGCTACACCAAAAGAACAGAACAGATGAGTGTCGTTTATAGATCCCACTGTTTAGGTGGCTGGTGGGAGGGTTTTGAGAAGATTGACAAAAGCTGACCTCTCAAGCTCCAGACCCTGTCTCCTTTGGATCTGACAACTGTTTCATTAGCAGGAAAGCAAAATAATCTTGGCTGAGAATAATTGTCATATAGAATGTTGAGTTTTTATCTAGGTGTACTGTCTTGTTCGATGTTGTCCTGGAGAAAAAGGCAAAAAAAAATCAACATTACTGCTTTGTGGAAGAACAGGTGCACCCTCTTCTATAGATAAATGTTAATCCATTAATTTAAGTGGGGTCATATTTCACCCCACATAAGTGCAACCAGAAGGTGATGAAAGAAATCCATTGTTCTATGAAGAGGAATAGAATAGCTAAGACCTGTCTAATCACAGTCGGTCCACCACAGGATCCTCCAAATCCACTCCCATTTTATATAGGGGTTTTATAAGAATGATCATTTATCTTTTGCCTTTCTCTAAAGTTTATTTTTGAATAGTCTCATCCACTGATGCAAATTTAGTCATCATTTCAGTGATGAAAATCAAAGATCTGACTCTTTACTCTGTGCGTCACCTCCTGCCTCTATAGCTGACATTTCCTTATGGTGCCAGGACATTGAGGCTGTTGGGTTTTTTTCCAGTTTTTATCCATCAGTCCTTTCCTGATCACATCACATCCTCCCCATCACTCAGGCCTATATTCTACATAACTTTTTAACTCTTCTAAGGGTGGGTGTTTTGTTTGTTGTTTTTTTTTTTTTTTTTAAAAGCAGGATTTTCTATCTGGTCATACAACCATCACTTATATCTTAGCTATTTTAGCGTTGTGTTTTTGAACTTGACAATGCAGTTTTGCTTTTCTTATTTCTACACAGAATGCTATTGTAATGATGAAAGCAAAAGACCAAAAGGTAATCATGTTACCATTCTTTTTTGTCTGCTTTTACTGGCTTGTTTTTACTTGTAAGAACCTTTGTTGCTCCATCTTAGCTAGCAGGATGTCAGCTTATGCTTCTGATTGCCATGTGACGCCAGCTGTCTTTGCCTGCTTGTTTGGCATCTGATCAGTTACCCTGGTGGTTTTCTATCTAAAATTAAATGATACAAAAAAATTTCTAACAAACATCTGTCTCAGTTCCTTTCTCGTGTGGCCAAATTGCTATTGTTCTGAGACTTGCCTCCAGTAATTTTATTATTCTTCCTCATGAGCTCGTCATTGCTTTATGGTCTTATTCACATTCTTGTATCTCATGGTGTTTTGTACTGAGGAGGTGTCAGTTCTTCTGGGATGTCAGTACCAAATGCACAGACACTCAAAGCTGATGAAGAATAGAAATGGTAGAAAAAGCATTCTTATGTCCTTTCAGATATTGGGTAACCTGGTGTAGGTGGCATCAGGCAAGCAACTTCACATTCATCACGGCATGCTGATCCTGTATGTGGTGAGGTTCAAAAGCTTCACTGTTCTTCACATTTTTACAACACAGCAAGTAAGCAAAGCTATGAGTGGTTTTACCTGCACAATACCAAACGTGCTAGGTGGTACACCAAGGTTCGCTGAGAGCATTATGCTCTTACACATCTCCATAGGAACTTGCTCTTACAAGCAGTACATACAAGTAGTATTGTTAAAGTCAGTGCATATTAATGCCAGGGTATTAGGTTATATAGCAGTCACTCATGCTAATACATGGGTCTCCACAACCAAGGCTTATGGTTAACCACTGCCTAGATTTTGCTTGAAATCACTATGTCCTCATTATAGTGTCTTCTGTAGTGGCCCACTACACATTGGCTGGGTGAATTCACCCCCTGTGGTGCAGGAACTGTCCAGCTGTGTATATGCAGTATGCCTTCAAAAGCTTTTAACCATGGCAGTGTAAGGCACTATATAAAGCAATACAAATAACAACACTCTTGTTTCTTTTAGGGTTAGAATGTATGAAAACAAATCACCTCTGTCGTAGCCTTTGAGAAGACCTTCAGGACAGTAAGTGATGATAAAAGCAGGACAAAATCAACCACCCCTGCAAAATTGTAGCTTTTAACTCATTTGGGGAAAGAAATCTGAAAGAGGGGATGCCAACTGAGAAGGAGCGTTCCCGACTGGTTTCTCAGCTGTGCAATTTTTCCTTCTAACTTCACACACCATCTTGCATCTTAAATCCGAGGTCAGCTTGAGTGGGCTTGGGGTTAGAGACTAAGTTTTCACATGTTCTTCTTAACTGTTAAGCAAAATATGGCAAGGCGTTCTTACACAAATGGTAGTAATGTGAGATGGCTTTGGAGCTTTTCTTTGTCCACTGGAGTTCCTTACCTCTCTCCATTTTTACTCAAAGCTAACATTTTCGGAGCACTCACTGGAATAAAATCTGCTTTCTTTCTGTAATGCTTATCTGATTGCAAACATTGCTAGTGTCCAAATGTTCAGTTTCATCTGGCAGCAGAAAAGTCAATTACTGTTTCCAGATCCAATAATCTGGGCAGAGCAAGATTAAAAGCATCTGGTCTTCAGAAATATATTTTTACACATCAAACTAAGTCACATTTTACCTTTTCCTAGCAGTAAAAATGGGAAAATCATCCTAGAGGTGTGAAATCCTTCAAATACCCATAGCATAAACACTAAATGCTTCTTGCTTTTGCATATGCAGATGATGCAGAGAGGAAATCTCAAAGTGTTGACAGAGAAATCTAATCTTCAGAATTGTTTATGTCATTGTAAAACAGTTATTTGCAGCACTTATGTGGCAGAATCTTTGTGATCTTAATATCTGTGTATTGGGATCTGAGCAAAAATTTTTATTGGCAAGCTAGGGCAGCTGTCAAGAGAGGAAAAGAATTTGATAGTTACCATCACAGTTTGGGTTTATTCCATTAATACTAGTGGGGGGGGAAAACATGTCCATGCCCCTATGGGACTTAATGTGTGACCAGTCAAGAGCCTTTCTTAGCAGGTCTCCAAGCTAGAAAGTCATAAGAAAATATTGAGAAAGCAGAGAAAAGATTTTATAACATAACTCTACTTGCATCCAGAAAGTATTGACTCCTTTGGACCAGAGTTTAGTGGTTCTACTGAGACAAATATAACAGACAAGAGTTTTATAAAGGTCAAGAATATGCTAACAACTCTGGATCGCACAATTGCAGAGTGGCTGAAGGTGGCAGGGACCTCTGAAGATCATCTAGTTCTACCCTTGTGCTAAAGCAGGTACAGCTACAGCGTGTTGCCCAGCACCATGTACAGATGGGTTCTGAGTGTCTCCAAGGATGGAAACTCCAGCAACCTCTCTTGGCAGCCTGTCCTAGTGTTCGAGCAACTTCACAGTGAATTTTTTTTTCTTGCACTTAAATGGTATTTCCTGTATTTCATGTTATGTGAATTTTTATCCTGTCACTGGGCAACACTGACAAGAGTCTGGCTCAGTCTTCTTTACTACCCTACCCCCATCACAATCATGTATTTGCACACATTGATGAGATCCCTGTGAGCCTTCTCTTCTCCATGCTGAACAGTCTGGGCTCTCTCAGCCTCCCTTTGTATGCCAGATGGTCCAAACCCTAAGTCATCTTCAGGGCTGGACTAAATCATGTTCTTTGCTGGACTCACGACATGTCTTTTCATGTCTTTTCATGGGACACCAGAACTGGACCTGGCTTTTCAGATGTGTCTCACCAGTGCTGAAAGGAGAGCATGTAACAACTCCTTTGATCTGCTGGTAATGCTCTTCCTAATGCCAACGACCCTTGTCTCCAAAGTCTTGTTAGTCTTTGGAACTCCCCTGACAGTATTGTTATCATGGGTTTTGTTTTTTTTTTTTTTATTATGTTTATTTCTCGCTCATATTTGAAGCAGTTCCCCTGCAGTTAAACTAATCCACTGAACACCTCACTGAATCAGAATCCTTTACCTGGCTCTGTATTATAGTTGGTAGTTTTGGCAAGATATATTGTCCGAGGATGAGAGATTGTTACATCCAAGCAACTCAACTTTGTAGAAATACGGTCTTTAAGAGAATTTAAAAATTTTGCAAATTTAGTGTGCAAGACAGAAAAAACACAAAAACACTGAACCAGCAAATTAAAACAGTCCTCTGTTATAGAAGAGTGATGTCAAAGAATCTTAACTGATAGTTGTTACTGATTCAGGGAATAAGTCATAACTCATTTGAGGTATACATTGTGGCAAGAGAATGTGATTGTTGCTGTTTGTTTTGTTTCAGAGGTTATGCCACACATATTTGTAAAATCAGGGAGATGTTTTGCCCAAACAAAAAAGTTGTCTGGTGTAGCCACAGCTTTTACCTAGTGGTGTAAGTGCATGTGATATGTTACAGACTGAAAAACTCATCTGAAATAAAGTAGGAATGCTATGGATGATTGAAACTACAATGAGTGATCACATGGAGAAATGGAGAAACTAGCAATTATCTATTAGAACCAATTAGAAAAACAATAACAAGTAGGTGTTAAAGCTGGTTCTGTCTTTCGTTGCTTGGTGTTCTCAATGGGAATATAGGAACGTTGCTTACTAAGTGTCATATAATCCAGTCATGAATGTTTCTTGCTTTCAAAATAGGATGTGACATGCCAGTACCATTTCATAATGCATTTTAACAGTGAATTTAATACTGTTCTTAGTCAATAGCATTTTTTCTGCCAAAACCCACAAAGTTTTTGTCTTGGCTACACGAGTTGGAGGAGCTGAACAGAATTCTGTAGGGTGTCCATGGTTTCCAATTGTAGTATTGCATGTGAAATGTAGCCAGAGAGATTAGATGATGATACGTGCCTTTGGGACTCAGCATATCTGAACAGCTTTATATTTTACATAAACATGAAGTCAGAGTTTATATCTGAGCACGTCTGTATTGTAGTTTCTTTGCAAGCTGTGTTAGCATCCAAGATGATTATATAGAGCTTAGGTATCTGTGGAAATACATGCTACAATTCCTTTTAGTGATAAGAGAGATTCACTGTGTTTTTAAGGTTAGAAAGTGTCAACGTACTGTTTGAATCTGTGTAGGACAAGTCACGGAGTTTCACCAAGGCTTTCCTTTGTTTAATGCAATAACATGTGATGGAACTATGGAGTATCTCCTAGAAAGATGGAAATAAAATATTCTGCAACCAAAATGGAATGGAAAGGAAGAGGGGGGTTTCTTTGAACTGGACTGAAAAATCTTACATCAGGATATGTTGTTAGTCAAATTAGCTTCATGCTTGGCTGGGAATATCTTATTGTGCCTTTCATGGGTGTAATTATTTATGTGGCTTTTTACTTTATATTGATATGTATAGCGCAAACCCAAGAACATTAATGCTGTACAAAATGGTGTGTAACAAGGAAGATAGATAGTCTCTGCCCGAGGGAAACTCCCTGTCCACTGGAAAGGCAGAAGCCACAGACACACAGATCAAGCAGGCAAAGTGTGGGTGGTTTGAGGCCATGACCTCTGAATACAAGAAGTCAGCTGGGATCGCCTTAATGCGTTTCAGGAAAAAAAAAATACAGTTGTGGCTTGTGTATTTAACTTCAGAAGTTCTGCATTTCTACTGGTCAGTGATAGTCCTGCTTGTATGTTTTCCTGTTGTGTTGCTGCTCTTTTTGGTTTTGGTGCTTTATAACTTGACCGCCATAGACCAGGGAATTTGAAAATAATGTGTTTTGCTGCTTCTGTGAGATGGAAGGCGGCATGCACAATAAAGGCTGTAGGTACTAAGGCAGTAGGCTTTGGGAAGTACTTTGTGAAATGAATAAATGTTAGAAGAAAGAAGAACAGGAAAAATAGTATAAAATGAATTTTATCATAAAGCTGTTGCCTGTGCTCAGTTTTCACTTTCTGAGTTTTGTTTTTTCTTAGTTGTAGTGGTATATTATGAGCGCTTGATTTAGCACTGCAGGAGGGGAAGATGGAGAAAGGTGCAAAGGTGATAGACTCCAAGCCACATTTGTCATCTAATATGGTGGCTCATTTAGCCAATGACTTAATGTTAAACTAGGTTAAATTAGTCTAACTTTATTACTAGAGCACCTCCAATAGGTGGTGTTACTGGATGTTTATGGTTACTTCAAAACATGCATCATCTGCTGTAAAGGTGTGGTGCAGAACCATTTAAATTCAAGGATTCTGAAGCCAAGAAGAGGAGATGCATATGCAAGCTGTGTAGCTGCCGGAGTGGAGCTGACAGAAAACCTGTCTTGGTGAATGTTAGGGTTGTGGAAAGAAATATAGCCCAGCATGAGTGTCTTACTTGGGCTGTTCTTAACCTCAGTTTTGTTTTTACAGTGCAAATCAGTGGAAATAATCTTTAGCATGCCTTGGACTCACTGAAATTTTTTGTTTTCTTGGGTTTTTTTGTTCCCCGCCCCCACCCCCCACCGCCATCGTGGCTTCCAGCAGTCTGTTCCACATGATGATGTCTTTGGCATGGAATGGCCCTGAATTTCTCCAGACCCTATCTACAGTTAATTTCCTGTGCTAGTTCCTAGTGCTAGTTCCTAGTGCTAGTTCATAGCTCTTCAATTTCTGGATGCTTTCACCAAGTAAACCTACACTGTCATCTATGTCAGCCAAACATAATTTTGAAAAATCTGTTTAAAATCAATATGCAAGCTTTAATTTTAAGATCATAAGACAGTACAGTGTATTAAAACCAGAAACCATATATTTAAATTCTTCAGCCAAATTCAGCTGCAAGGGACCTCTGACTTGTTTAACAGAGTAAATGGCACCAGGAGTCTTATTTCTAGAGCTATTAAGGTTAGTAAGTCTGTGCTTACAGTTAGCAGTTTTGGTTGACTTTTCCACATTCCCTCCTGAAAAGCATTTGTGTAACTGGAGATTTAGGGTTGTCTCATCTCCAGGTCTTCCTGTAATATCAAGGTAGAAGTTTTGACTCCCACAACTGAAATGAAGCTCCCAGTCCTTTCTAACTTCAAGTACAAGACTAATTTCCAAACCTGAAGCTCGGTCTGTTGTGCATCAGCTGTCATGTGGAGTAATAAACTTTATCATAAAAGAAGTGCTAAAACATCTGTTCTGGAGAAGACTTTCTATGTCTCAGTCCAATACTCTACCATTTTTTGCAGTCTCATTTTATAACCCTATTCATATGTCAGTCATGTTCCATTTTAAAATGGGTTCAGCTTTTTGTGCCATTTGTTTCTATTAGAAGCTTGTTCAAAACCTGATTCTTCTGGTGGTTAAATCAGCCTAGTTTCTGACCTAAATGTAATTGGAATTGCTTTATACACCTTGGATTTTGCACCAGACCCCAGATTTCTCTCAGAAGGTTCTTTCTCACCCATGGTGTAGAAACTGCAAACCAGTCTTTGAAGATGGGATGAGTTGACCCTGGCTAGGCACCAGGTGCCCACCAAGCTGCTCTATCGCTCTGCCTCCTTAACAGGATGGGGGGGAAGAAAAATACGATGAAAAGCTCATGGGTTGAGGTAAGAACAGGGAGATCACTTAACAGTTAGTCATAGGCAAAACAAACTTGACTTGGGGAAATTAATTTTATTTATTGCCAATTAATAACAGAGTAGGATGGTGAGAAATAAGAACAGATCTAAAAAACACCTTCACCCCACCCCTCCCATCTTCCAAGGCTCAATTCAAAGGGTTGCAGTCAGTTCATAATGCTTTGTCGCTACTGCTTCTTCCTACTCACCATCTTCCCCTGCTCCTGCGTGGTCTCCGTCCCATGGGAGACAGTCCTTCACAACCTTCTCCAACGTGGGTCCTTCCCACAGGCTGCAGTTCTCCAAGAACTGCTCCAGCATGGGGCCTTTCCACAGGGTGCAGTCCTTCAGGAACAGACTGCTCCAGCGTGGGTCCCCTGTAGGGTCACAGGTCCTGCCAGAAAACCTGCTCCAGCATGGGCTTCTCTGTCCACAGGTCCTGCCAGGAACCTGCTCCAGTGCAGGCTTCCCAGGGGGTCACAGCCTCCTTTGGCTGCATCCACCTGCTCTGGCATGGGATCCTTCATGAGCTGCAGGTGGATATCTGCTCCACCGTTAACCTCCATGGGCTACAGGGGGACAACCTTTGTCAGGACGCTCTTCATCATGGGCTGTAGGGGAATCTCTGCTCTGGCACCTGGAGCACCTCTTCCCCCTCCTTCTTCACTTGACCTTGAGCTTTGATTTCTCATAAGTTTGAAGAACCAGTCTTGCTGATCAGAATAGTTTCTGGACAGGTGTTTCTTCATGTGAGACAAAGTTAAAAAAAAAAAATGCCTTCAGCAAAACAAAACCAACCAAACAAAAAAGAATGTGACTACATCTCAGTCACTTCTGTTTGGTTGCTGGAAAAAAAAAAGATGTATGCAGAAATGTTTAGAACGTCAAAAATATAAAAATATAGAGAGTAAGATATGTTTAGCACATCAATAAAATATCTTGAAACTTTATATTTGAAATGATGGATGATAAATGCCTTTTGATGACATACATGCAATTAACACAGTATTTGTACATAAATAATTTGAGTCAAACTTTTAGGTTGTGAGAGTAAATAGTCATTATGGAAATATTGTGAAAATTAGTGAAAAAAAGCTCTTACTGAAATCACTGAGCCTAACATAATTGAAGGTATGCTTGTATTTCCAGTTATTGCAAGGCACAGACCTTAGGCAATAGTGGAAGTCTTTTTCTTCTTTCTTAGATAGCACTATTTAAAAGAAAAGAGCCTGAAAATAAATGGCAGCTTTCTACAAATGCCAAGAAATATAATTTTCTTTATTATTGACCTAGAAAAAACCTTCCAGAATTGCAGAGTATATAGAAACAAAAAACATTTGACCTTTGCCTGAAAACACAGAAGAACTTGGGCCTCACCTAATGAGTTGCTGCACAGTTAGAATCTTCTCCCAGTCATAAGAAATGCAAGCGATCTAAATAAGGATTTGGTCTACTTTTTATGAATTTATTATGTTTGAAACGGAGTTAATGATTCGTATAAGTCACTGAATTAAAAGATTAACTCTCTCTTTATTTCTTGGCTGCCTGATGGCATCAACAAGAAATTGTCATAATAAGTTAAATATAGTTCAGTGAAAGATGAGAGAACATCACATATGTTTTGAAAAAAGAGGTTATGTATTGTACTGGAATGTAAATGATGTATAGGAAGGTTGGTCATTTTTGTTACCCCCTTAGCTTGATTTAAAAATAGGTATTTATTTTGGAGTCTCAGGATCCTTGTGACTGAAGAATGATTAGAAGCACATGCTTGGATTTAATTTAGAAGTGCAGAGCCAAGTCCTGGATTCTCAGTTTTCTCTTCTTTCAAGCTTCACAGTGCAGAGAAAAATGGAAAATGTATGCCACACCTCCTAAATTCATGAATTTGTTGCTCACTGTTTCAGATACATTTTCCAATTGTTTTGCAAATTCTTGTCTGAAGCAGAGACGTGGTGTGAGGTTGGGGAGTTTATCCATCCAAATTCTTGTGGTGTGCTGCCAACACACGTAAGTCTATGTCCCTGCTGGAATGTTCATCTAAAACCCCTGCCTGTCTGCCTGAGACATGCACAGAGTTTAAAACATGGTAGATAAAAGGTTGCAGAGTCTAATCAGTCACCTAATTAGTGGTGAACAGCATCAATTAAAAAAATGCTTTCTGATGATCTGGTTCACTTCTGCTCTCAAATATAAGAGAATGGTTGTAAGAGAAACCCTCTGAAATGGTAGCTACTGTAATTTAAGTTAAATACCTTTTGTTGTTGTTATAATGAGATAAACATAAATAAGATAATCGGGTACAACTGATTACCATGTAGAACACTATTTTCTTTTTAAGATGGACCCAGAAACAACAGGGAAAGCAGTCTGACAGCTAACCTCTTTGGTCCTGATGATTGACTAAAGACAGAAACATGCATTTAAATGGCTAGGTGTCAAATTTGAGAAAGACAGGAAATGTTTAGAGGATACCTATTACAGATGTAAGAAAGAAATTTAACAAGGCTGATTTCCTATATGGAAAGCAAACACAGGTCTTCATATAAAAATTTCCCTAGCCCATTAATTTCTTAAACGGCTGATGTCTTGCCATCCTTTTACATTTTTTTGTCATGGTTGTCATGAGGAATTTGGTAAGCAGTGAAAGTGTGCACCCTACCAAAATCTTTTCTGTAGACTTTTTCACACATCAGTTTAATAACAGAAACTTATTAAACGAATATTTGTTCTTAAGAGAAAGTGGTTTGGAAAGGACAAGTTTGGTAAAAATACAACACTTTTTTCTTTCAAGTGGTATGTGCAGAGAACTGAGGAGTTGACTCAAGTCTGTGAATTCAGTCACAGAAAAGAATTAAGTGGCTGGCAAAATAATCCTGTGTCTATTTAGCTAACAAAGACTTACCCACAAACAGAGTATGAAAAACAAATACTAGTGGTAGTATTTATTAGTTGATTCATACGTACCTGGTGAAATGATGTGTGCACTGAAAGCATTTCAAAGAATTCTGGTATTTTTCTCCTTATCTAGCTTGGGGAAAAGGGTATGTTGCTCAACTAGAAAGCTTTGTTTTATAGCGCTTGTGGGATATAGAATGAGAAAGTAAAATAGATTGTTTGTCAGAAAAAAAATAGATCCTCCCCCTTTCCCATACAGTGATTGTACAGAATTTAGGTGGTGTAACAAGAATATAACCATGAATTACTTTGTATATATTTTAAAATTCCTATTTTCAGTATATTGTAAATTGTAATACATGGCTGATGAAGAGGTGGAACAATTTTGAAGGTTTCTGTGCAACAGGTTGCAATCTCTGTTAGTATCTTAACAGACTAATTTTATACATGCAAATCTGTTCTTCTAAAACCAGATTAGGCTTATCTCTGTCTAGTTCATGATGTTTAACAAACAACAATTTTCTGTCCTGTTTTCGAAATTGGGTATTTGTGCTCGTTATCAGCTTATTAGTATGTTGTGTTAACCTACAATGAACAAAGACTGTCAGGAACCTATTCAAATGGCTTGCTTGTAAGGCTTGATTTGTCCAGTAAATTTCAGCAGTTAAAGTGTTCCCAATTAGCTGTAATCACAGATATCTTAGAAGATGAGCTAGTGGTAAGCAGTTACTGCAAACTAATGTGGAAGATCAAAGTGTGTTTTTAGAATCTTGTGCTTAAAGCTAAATCTGTATTTATGGATTTGCAATCTCTCTCTCTTTTTTTTTTTTTTAAAGCATGAGTGCTGGATACTCAGTGTATTTCCCTGAGGTCATCCATTAATGAAATAACTGGAGATGATAGTGCATACATCATGGTTTTACACAAGGTTATTATATCTTTGTTTTTGAAAACACAAGGGTAGGGGGAAACAATACAAATAGAGATAATTTTTCCATAAACACCATACTTGTCATCATGCTGCATTAATAAAGCCATTAGAAAGAGAAAACACCGGTGTTTTGTCACTTTGCAGTTGTCTATTCAGATAGCACTGGTGATGTGGTGTATGATTGTACAGGTATTTCAAATCTAGTATTTCAAAACCACTTCCCATTTGCTTAGGGGCTTTTTTAAGTATTTGTCACATGGCTTTTCTGAAATTTCTTTCCTTTTCCTTTTTTTCTTTCCTTTCTTTTTAAAAGTACATTTATTTTATGTCAGTGTTGGGTCACTCTACCCATTTGGCACAGGTGCTGACTATTTAGAAATCAGCTACAACGCTCTTGCTGTAGCCACTGTTCCCTTGTGTAATGAGCTTCCCAAGCCGGCAGCCTTTAAAAAAAAAGTACATTTACTAGATTGCTACAATTTTTTATAACCCACAGAGTAAAAGGAGTGAGCAAGCTGGTACAGACAGCTCTTTTCAAATCCAGTGGTAGAAAAAGGTACAACGTCCTTTACCTGTCACAGTTGTGGAGAAGCTGTTCTTAGTACCATTCAATAATCCTTGTTAGTGTGTGCAGTGTACAATTTAACTGTTACAAATGGTAGAACACTCCCTAGGCTTGCTGCTCACTGTGTTTCAGCCATGACATCTACAGCTGGCCTGCTAGGAAAGCATGAAAGTGCTTCCAAAAGTACCTACCCTGTGATGAATGGACATCTTATTAATAAGTCAGTGGAATTTAATTAGAGTAAAACCACCCAGTGCTTTGTATATTCACTCCATGAAAACTGAGAGCTATCATGCTTATCCAGTTGTTGTGCAATGTCACAGTGTCATTTTTCAAAATTCATGGCAATCAATAGTAAGTCTTCTACTGTAAAAATGAACTTGGTTGTATTTTTTTTCTTTAAAGTAACAAGATTTGAAGAGTTCATAGCTTTATTCCAGTCATTGCCTGTAGAACTGCTGTCATGTGCAGCCAGGTTTTGTCTAGGATCATTAGAACCTCCTGTCTTCTCGTCATGCCGTGAGTGACTGATAGCTACTGTAAGATTTATTCTTTCATTACCGTGGTAGGAAAGCTGTAGTTCATCAATAACAACAAAAGCAATAGTAAAAGCAGTTCTCTTTTTATTTAAATATTAAGTGATATGCAGCAAGTGCGCTTGGAACTAAATGATATGGTGGGCATAAAAAGCTGACCTTTACAGAATGCCAGTAGGTAGGCAAACACAGTGCAAGAGGGCAAAGTTTGCTTACTAAATCTATTGTTGGTAGTAGAAGATCAAGTTAAAATGGTTTATTTTTTACTTACATTTACATATGGGAGCACAAGGGAATTTCTGTACTTGGACAAGAGAGGATGGGCTTGAGGAGGAAGATTATAGGCAGTCTGTTAAAGGTAGATTGGTATTATTACTTTTTGCATTCTTCTTTAAAAGTTGGGGTTCTTTCAGCTTACAGAAGGTGTTTGCTTTTATATGAATGGCAGGCAGACATTCTTTAAGGATGGTGATTTTTTCAGGTTTGTTCAGGCATATCTGATTTAAAGAACTTTGTTCACTGTAAGTTAGCCACAGTCTGACATCTGTCAGACCAGAGACTGCTAGGTTGTACAACAGAGGTATGTACCATTGGCGCAGTTCCATTTAGAATGTATTTTAGTGAAGGTGTCATGATTTATGCTCACATGCAAGCGTGGGGTTTGATACTTTAGCCTGATGCAGGTGCCACAGATGATGTATTTTGTGTGGATTTTTTCGCTCAGTTGCTGAATGTGTAACGTTTGAAATGGCAGTGGGTGTAATCAGTCTATAACACCATTTTTTCACTCTTGCCACTTTTGATGCTGCATTGAGTTTTAAAAAAATGGCATCACAGTTAATTCTGTTTTGCAAGTTTTGCATCTTCTCTAAGATATTAATGATTGAACTAAGCTGGAAAAACAGAAAGGAAAAAGAAAGATTTAAGCTATTATCTATTCTTCACTTAATTTTATTCTTTCCTGTACTATTCTTAATTTTCTAAGCTTAAAGAGCAATACAGTTGTTCCCCTCAAATTTTGCTTGCAGTTTTCTCTGTGGCTCTTGTTCTCTGCTGTACTTTTTTGTCATTGCATGTTCTGTTTCCTCAAACTCTGAAACCATAAGCCTATCTACATATTTTCTATTTGCTGCTCCTTCTATTCTGAAATCCTTTTTTCACTTCCTTTCTGACTCTCCAGCTCTTCACTTGGCACTTCTCCCGGCCCACTCCGCACACTCCCACCACCTGCTCCTCTCACCACCTTGTCTTCGTTTGCCTGTCTTCTCGCTTCAGCATGCTTCCCTTCTCAGCTTCCCTCTTGCTGTCTCTGCCTATCTCATCTCCAGAAATACAGATAGATGTAGATACATGTCCTTCTCCATTTCCCCATCTGGGATGGCTTCTCTTTTTTCTTCAAAGGTCTGTCCTCCATTTTTTCTTCTGCTTTGAGTGGTGGTGTGCTATGGGGAACTTCCCTGGTGCCTGCCCCACCACACAGGGTAGCTGCTTTCTCAGCATGGTTTCATGACACATGTTGGTCTGCACTGGTTGGGACAGGACATGAGGAGGCAGAGGACAGAGAGGTCTATGAATTTTTTGCTATTGGCTATAACAAGAGAGTATCAAACACTGTTCCCTGATAGAGATGTGGAAAGCCTCAGGTTCATGAGGGAAGGGCATCATCGTGATGTTTCCGCTGCTCTTGAGAGTCTTGAGAAGAGACTGCTGTCATCTTCCTTCACCAATATATGGGCTGCAATACTTGGAAAGGGTGGGAGTAATTTCTTCTAACCACAGTTACTATTATAGTTGCCTATATAAAGCTTCCTTGGTGATCAGAGTTAAAATAAACCACTTTCAGGGTGTGTTTCTCCAGACCTGTTCCAAACGTCCTTAGAATGGAATGAATCATGCTCCAGAATTGCCCATTTCTCTCTGTTAACTGCAAAGGGAACTTAGATGATTTTCAGGGAAGTAAATACCAACATTTGATCAGATCAGTTTTTGTACAGACTCAGATGTTAAGAAGAAAATTGTATTGAGTCAGACAAGTAATTTGGTGGTTCAGAAAAAGTATTCAGCACTTTGGTTGGCATTGCAGACTTACACAAATAGGGAGATAAAGCCAAGGTAGAACAAGACTGTTTGTGCTAATGAGGCATCTGATGAGTCTGCTAATAAGGAAGAATTACTCAAAGTCCTGTGTTTTAACAAGAGCTGATGTAACTATTGTGGGGAGTTAAAATTAGCCAGAGGGATTTAATACTTACTGTCTCAGCAGCTGGTCTTACTTTGCAATAGCACATCTTTCTAAATTCCCTTGAATCGACATTGTTTGCTTTTCACTCTTTTTTTCCTCTCTGAAGAGAACTAATCCCCTGGGTGCACTTGAGAATCCTCCTCTGGATTAGGCTGGGAAGAAAATTTATCTGAAAAGAGGCCGGCTAACTTTGAGGCTATTCCATCCATGCTCATGAAAGTTTTAACTTGTCTGTCAGAATACATTGTGCTGATGGCTGACATGTGCTTTGGCCAAATTCTTCCCAATTGTATATTCTCTTCAATCCTTTAACTCAACAAGAAGGTGAAGAGTCAGTTCGTTCTAAGACTAAGATGTGCTAGAGAAGGAAAAGCTTCAAAAAATCAATAGGACAGCCAATTTTGAAAGTGTTGCCTTATTGTAAACTTTTGCTAGTGCTCAGTGACATGGTCTTCACAAAGAAACCTTAGGCATTTTCATCATATGCTCAGATCATGTTAACTGATGTAGTATCTGAAGAAAGAACTAAAAGATTGTCTGTTTTTTTCAACAATGTCAGTATATTTAATAAGATGTTACCTCTTCCTACAAAGCTTGCCATTTTAAACTGTCATGGCTAAATTAGTATTATTCCTCTTACAATTACTGTCCAGAATATAATACTCACTTTATTATATGAACATCACTTGAAATAACTATGGAGTCCTTTTTCTTTTCTTTTTTTTTTTTTTTTTTTTTTACTCAAGCATAAATTTCTGAAATGGAACCAGAACAGCAATTTTTGTTACAGTGCTGTGTAGCACCACAGAAGTATTTGAGTAAATGGAAGTAATTTCAAATTACTGCTGTGTACTGCCCATTTCTAGTACTGGGGAGTACAAAAATAACTTTGTGTGTTCATTTGTAATAGCTGTTAGAAAAATTATGGTTTTGAGGATAAATTGAAAAAAAAACCCAACAAACCTCTAAAACAAAACTTCAGAAGCAACCCAAAGCAAAAAAAAAAAAAAAAAGAAAAAAAAAAAAGAAAAAAAATTACTCCAGTCAAAAGACTGTAAGTCTGCTATAGGCAACCATGTTGTAAGTAGCTGTATTTTCTGCAGTTTCTATAACTTGAAGTGATTGTGCTTACAAGTGGTCCATGTAACCATGAAGTTTCAGTAAGACCAAGAAGGTCCCCTTTGGGGATTGTTAATACAGCAGTAGCTGCAGAATGGGAAGGCTCTGCCTCGTCATCACCTGCCATAAGGCAGGGCAGCCCTGCAGTTCCAGTCCTTCCATCAGCAGGAGGCTGCCTGCCATGGTCCCATGCCACCCCCCTCCCTGGGAGTGGCTGCTGGTAGCCTGCACAATCTCCTCTCCTCTTCTCTGCACTGGGAGTTGGCAGAGGGTGCTTCTCATGTGAGCTTGCCCTCCTCTTCAGATGCCGTTTCTCAGGGCAGCGCTCCTGTCTCAAACTAATGGATTCCTTTTTCTGATCATGGAGTAATGAAATTACAAAACCAGACTTCTTTTTTTTAGTAATCTTCTCCTTTCTTTTACTTTATAGAGGCAAGGGGCTTTCATTTATCACAACCACTGTTTTTCATTATTGGGCAAACTACATTGCTATAAACTAAGCACTACTGTCAACTTTTTGCAAATTAAATTCACTCTGATGGACAAACTATGAAGCTCTGACTTTCTACCATTACGGTTGGTAGGAGTAGATTTGAAACTTAGGGGAATAATTTCGCATCTTTAAATTCTAGTCAGGGAGATTAATAGAGCAATCTGGGAGAAAACAAGCTAACTCTTGATTTTGTTGATAATACTGGCAGTAGCCCTTTCTGATAACTGTAGAAAATGTCCTGAATGCTGTGTTCCTCCTTTAGGATTGGAATGTGATGCACTTACAAAATTGCATGGGCCCATGGTGGGAGAAGGCGAATGAAGATGGAACTGAGGTGGTTAGTTGTGTGACATACTAAATGGGAATTTTGCTGATTTTATTTTATTTTTTCTTAATACTTACGAAATTAAGTTGAGTAGTAGGTTAGCAATAGTTGTTAGTTTCAGCAGGAAGGTAAGCGCATTTGTTGAGACATTGGAAATCAGAGTAATTTCCAATCAGTTTGCTTAAAAAAAAAAAATTAGAATGATAGTGTCTTCTCTGTCCTCTCTCCCAAAATCTATGCTATTTCACAGAAATCAACAAATGAGCCTAGAAGTTCCCCATAACTGGGAATTACTTTTGCTGCCTATGTTATTGTAGTGTGACTGCAGTGAATGTATACATTCAAGTAACACATATATTAAGCCACAGAGTACTAATCTAGGATAACTTCTGTAATTATTGTTACCAGTAACTGCATATAAAATATGTCATAAGTGTGGTGAAATCATACTCTGAAGTACAAGCTTGGAGCTCATTAAGGTCCTGAATAGTGTTAACAGTATTATCAAAGGTTGATTACTCTGATCATTTATATTCATGATGGTGCCTTTGAATAAGCAGCAAATATATTTTTCTTCAGATTTGAATGGTTGGGATTTCCTCTGTTTAGATTTTTGTTTTTCCTAAAGCTAGATGCAATATCTGTTTCTATTACCCTGCAAATATTAATCAGCATGTCGTGCATTTTCCGTCTTGACATCCATGGCTTGTTAAAATATTTGGTAGCTTGATACTGGCTGAGTATTGCCTGAGTACCTGCTAAGTTTTCTTTAAAGATGTCTTCCCAGTTTTCTTAATAGTCAAGAACTTACTGGCTAGGTTGTATGAACTCTGAACAAGTAATCTCAAGAGCCAGTGTGGGCATGATGTGCTTTTCCCACAGAACAACATCGTGCCCAAGTGTGGGTGGGTGTTTGAGCCTCGGAGATCCTCTGTTCATTGGAGGACACATCACCGTGGCTGTGCCATGCCCTCTGGTAGCATGATTTACTGTCTGGTCCTGAGGGTAGCCTAGGTTTGGCAATTTGTTTCTCCTTTGTCTTTCAAATACTGGGCAAATACAAGCGAAAGGTGGTGATATGATACAGCTGATAATTCTGTTTTACCTGCAAGAGAAACAATACAACTGATTATAAACTGCATTCAGAGCAAGCTTTTTATGCAGAACATGTATTCTTTCACAATTATTTAATACTGTGGCATAAGGAAATTACCAGAGGTTGAGGAATTATCCATGAGGTGTTGTGAGACTGTAAGATGTTATCTATTATGAAAAGGGACATTCTCCGTCAGAAATTAATCTATGTTTACTAGGAGAGAGTAGGCTGTGGTAAATGCCAATGTCTAGGAAATCAAGCAGATTTCTAGAAATTTTGATGATAGCAAAACACTATCACTAAACAAAGTGAAGAAAAGTTTTCTTTAGACTACCTTCTGTGGGGAATAATTCAGTATTTGAAAGTGCAAATGAAATAAGTAAAAAAATGCACTTTGATTAGGTATATTGCACTTCTATTTCCATAAATAGTACTCTCCTGTTCTCTTACCTCCTTGTGGCCCATACTAGCATTTTTGTTCCCGTTGTAGTCTGCTGATGCAATGTAACATGCATTGCTTCCTGTAAATGTAGGATGAAAGTGTCTCTGGCTAAAAATTGTACACCTAGATTTTAAAGCACTGCCTTCAGTCCTTGTGTGTTGGCGAGGTGTTTTAATTTCCACGCTGCAGTGAAGAATGGATTCAGCTCCTTGCAGTGTTTGGAGCTCACTGTTGTGTTCGCTGCTCTTGACTGTACCTCTGTGAATTGGAGAGCATTCATTTGAATTCATGGGCAGCAAACCATTGAGTGGAAGCTCAGTGAGTCAATAGTGGATTCCTAAGCAGGGGCAATATGGTCTCAGACCAGTTCAACAAAGGGATGGTGTCTGACTTGGTGCAAATAATACAGTTCATCTTCTCTCATGTGGCTGGCAAAGGGGTTATTTGTAAATGTACTTCAGTTTTCCTGCTGATAAACACACTAGAAATATCCTGACTCCATCTGTCCTGTTTCTTTCCTTTCTTTTGAGAGGAGAGGGAGGATTTGCAATAAGTAACAAGAATGTTGTTTTGAATTGCAACATTCTGAAGTATTTGCTGAGTGTAACTTCATAATATTTGCCCTGTGCGCTTACCCTTTGAGAGCAATCCAGTGACCAAAATTAAGACCTGTTTCACGACCCAAATGAATTAGGCAGAGAAATATGGATCTTCTGAGTCAGGGTGACCTTTGTAGGATTTCTTTCCCTCTTTCCCTCTACAGATTTTCACCATATGGCCAGGCTATCTCAGCATCTCTGCAGCCACAGCAGCAGCATTTGATTTCTCTTCCTGTAGCCAGGCCCACCCTGCTGAAAGATTGGCAGATGGACTATGTCAGAAGTTGGTGATTTTCACTGGAGGGGCAACGCTTCTGTATTTAAACACCTTGGCTTTACCTTTCAAAAAGGCCAGTATGCCACTTCTTAAGAAGTCAGTCTAACTTGACTTCCCTGAAGAACTCAAATGAAAGAATAATGCAGCACTTGGAAGTCAGTTTCTCAGGTAATCATGTCCCTCACACAGCCTGGCACAGAAATTGTATTTTAACAAGAAGGAGGGGTTTTGCCTCAGGGCAATAATTTGGGAAATTGACTTAATTTTCTATTATTGCAGCTTGACGCTGCAAAACAACCCCCACAGTAAGCTTAGGTCTTACTGGAGCTATTTGTGAGGTCTATGATAATGAGGTTTGTATGCCCTTTGATAAAAGCTAAAAGGTATCTGAACTACATGTCTCCTTTCTTTTTCATTTCCCTCTTTTGTTATTTTTTTTAAGGCCTTAGTAGTCCCATGTTAAAAGAGTGATGCCGCTAAAGGAAGGTGTCTTTTGCCTTTTACTTTTGGAGCAACGAAGGCATAAATTTAATACTCTAATTACTCATCTTCACAGATTTTACACTACAACATGGTGCAATTAGGTCTTAATCCTATTCCATTGCTGATAGCAAATTTGCCCTGTAGACAAATTTTGCATTTATGCTGCTACAGAAAGGCTTACCAAAGACAAGGGACTTCAAAAGTGCTCTAATTGGCTAAATGCAGCCACAGGGGGAAATCCAGAGATGTTGGAGTAAATGTAGGATAGCAGCATGTTGTTCAGGTACTAGGCTTTTGGTACTGACACAATGGCTTTGAAGAGTCCTGTTCAGAAATAAGAATATAGAGAAATGAAGCAGTTAATTTGAAATATATGATCTGAAACTCCTAAGTGGCTTGCAATAACCTGTAACTAGCTTCATGTAAGAACAAGAGTATATAACAGATAGAAACATTTCTCAGTAACATCTGCTTTGGAGTGAATTTATTGCTTATGTATCTGAAAGATTAATAGATACAGCTAGAGAGGTGTTACTTAGTTTTTCTATATCCTGGAATGGCGGTTCTTGTTCTTTAACATTAGGTTGCTTTGAGTGTGTTTTGTTCTTTATCTAAATGACATTATTCTTCCACATTGTGCTGTTATTGTCTACATACACAACTGCATGACATCACCATGTCCCACTTCTGACCTAAACTATATTTCAGACCTACATCAGATGTCCACAGTTGAAAGGCTATTGCATAACTCAGGTAATCTTCACTCTTTATATCCTACCTCAACTTCCTGCTGTCTTTGAAAGGAGGTACAGAGATTCTAACCTTCCTGGGCAGCAGCAGAGTGCATTTGAGGCTGTCAGCTCTATAAGGAGTGCTAAACTTATCTTCTATTGCGAAAAAGGTGGCCAACAGTAATGCTGTTATTGAAAACTTCTGTTTTCTTGTAATTGCTAGAAAAACATCTTAGTGATGGCCTTCTGATGGTTCTGTTTGTTGCTTTTATTTCCATAAAATCTTACCCCAGGAAAACAGAAAAATCTAGGTTTTTTGTCAGTGTTACTGGTTTCAGTGTGATATGGTGTTACTCAAGCTAGCTCTAAATCACTTGTTTCCTTCCCATATGGGTTTACCAGGGGAAAAAAGATGGGTGAAGTGCGTTTAAACCCTCATTAGCATCAGCTTTTATATTGTGTGTGTTCCAGTGTCCTGTGATAAAATCATGGCCCCATGGCTGTGTTTGTAGTCCCTCCACCTCCCTCAAGTCATATTGAGGTTATGTTCATTGCTTCCTCTTGCTATGGCTAAACATTTTAAGTACCTGAATTAGTTTGTAGCTATACCCTAGTTTCCATCAGTCTGAACCACATTTTTTTATATAACCAGAGAAAGGATGGACATTTAAGTGTAACCTAAGGCTGTAACATTTTTACTATGAGGCATTTTAGTTTACATTCTGCCTACCTAAATTAGTAACTGACCCTAAACAGAAGTGGGAGAGTTGCTGAGATAAACGGTGCACAGTTTTCCCAAAATATGGAGATGCTTAGGGGAGAGAAATACGAATCATGAGTAGTAAGTTACAGAACTGCTGATAGCTCCAGCAGGTAAATGGAAGAAGTGGAAGATTGCAGGAGGAGAAGGGCAGAGAGTGGGACAGAGCCTCCAGTGTCCTTGAGACTGTGGTCTACATTGTGCACAATACTTTTTGGGTCCTTGGGCTTTTATAGAATATGTAATATAAACTGCTCGCACTAAAGGGCGAGGGCTGCATTTAGCCATGATCATTAATATTTTGTCAGCCACAACCACTTGGCTTTATTGTCAAGATAGGACATAGTCCTCCACAAATTTCTGTGATCTGTGTGCTTGCAACAGTTTTTCAAGTTTGTCAGTGTATTCAGTGTTTAAAAAGCATGTGTTGTTTCATTAAAAACATCAGTTTCCTGACTGAATTCCCAAATTTCCCATTGCCAACAGGTTTATTATTAAGTCAGTGGGGGAAAGAATTTGTATTTTCAAAGATCACAGATGGAGGCATAAGGAAAGAATCTCTGAATTAAAACCTGGATAAACTTCTCAGCATTATAATGAACCTCAAAAAAACCACATTTTTTTTTTTGCCCAGCATGTATCAAATAATTTAAAATATTATACTTTGCTTCCTTTGGCTTCCTTTTTGAAGCCAAAACTTTAGAAAGCCTGACCTTAATAAAGTTCTTCATATAATTGACATATGCTAAAACTTTATGATATATCTTTTGCAAGATAAAAACATTATTAATTAGAAACTTGTACTGCATATGAAAATATTGTAAATACATAATTAAGCAATCTGGTTGGATGGTACAGAGTACTGTACATACTCTGTTAAATCTTCGAAAAAGAATTGTTCAATTTTGGATGAGTTTTGGTAAATCAGAGTCACAAAGTGGCAGCTCAGAAACAGTGTTTCAACATACGTAAAGCTCGCTAAGTTTGCAGAGTTTGACTTCGCTAGTTGGCAGCACATAAGATCTCATTAACAGTATTTTCTCTATAAACACCAAGCAAACAAATCATGGGAGGTGGTGGCAGGAGTACATGATACCTTTCACGGCTTGGTTTTTATCCAGAGGAAAACTCTCTGCATATGAATTGAATATGAATATGAATGACATATGCTTGATGTGGGACACAGTGTTGTGCAGCATGGCTGGTCAGCCCTCTTGACGAAGAACTTGCTTGTCTGACAACAGCCTCATGAAGATCTGTGGAGGGTCTGTGTCAAAGCCTTTCTCCCTGATTGTGCATCACAGCTCTTTTCACTGGTCTGGTGGCGTCAGGCTGTGGCTGATGTGGATGCTGAAGCCCATGCCTGTGGAGGACATTTGCTGTGCAGGGCAGGCACCAGCTATTTGCTTACACTGACAGCTAATTGTATGACTGTAACCCAATTAGTGCTTATAAGAGCACAAACCAGTGCATGAGTATAACTGACCACACTTTTTATTCCAAGCCTGTCTCTGAAAGTACATGGGGAATGTTTTTTAATATGTTTAAAAAATAAATCGTGAATCTGCAAATACTATACAGACCAGGTTGCAAATACTGCTTAACTGTGATTCTATTTTACATTCTAATAAAGGTTGGAAATGCCAGTGTTGGAGTATCCTGTACTTGAATTTTCAGTACAATGGGGAGAACATGAAAGAATTAATTTATTTTTAAATCTGTAATACACCATTGTGCTGAATTCTTTATCTGTAGGAGTACAGGCCGACATAGATTACGTTAGAATCATTATCCTGGATTACAGAGCAGCTCTGACAGCTAAAAAGCCTCAGTCCTTTAAAAATGGAAATTGCAGTCATTGGCAACTGCAGTCTTTCTCTAACATAGCAGATTAAACAGTGACTGGTTTAGGGGCCAAGAAAAGATAAAAGATGTTCATGGACTAGAAGATCTGGAATCTTCTTCTGGAAAACAGTAATTTCACTCTCGTAACTACAGAAGAGAGCTCCCTCATATAAAGCACTGAGTAGTGGTGACACATTCTTGAAAACGTAATTCAGTGTACGTGCATTTGCTTGCATATGTGTGTCATTAGTTACCAGGACAGTCTGTGATCACCATTGCTGAGAATGGTTTCTGTGACATTCTGAACGTCCCACTGAAGTTCCTGCAAATATCTGCATCAGGAGCTGTCAAATGATAGGAAGATAAAAAACGGAATTTCACAAAAAGCATAAAAAGTGACACTGAACAGAGGACACAGCAGTATCTCTGGAGAAGGAGAAAGCTGAAGGTGCATCACTGATTAAATTTACCAAGGAAGAGATCTGAGAAATGTGCTAGGAAGAGGAAAAAGAAGAAAAAGTTAAGTCCTTTACTTAACAGGGAAGACAAGCAAATAAAACATTGGGTAGAGAAAGCTGGCGTCTTTGTACAAGGTTAATAGAATATTAAAGGCCCAGTTAAAGAAGATGTGAGAATATTTAGGTAAGTCAGAGTGCTGATGTTGGTGGTGAGTTGGTGGTGTTCGCCCCAGAACACTGAACAAGGAAACTCTCTGGAGCAAAACCTGAGTCTCCTCTTACCCTTGCTGTTCTGAGCTGTTATCCTTGAGAAGTGACTACAGGCAGGTGAGGTCCCAAAAGTCTAGAAAAAAGCAAAACACAGGTGAGTGAAAAAAGGGTGGAGGGTGATCGAGTCCCTAGATTGTAGTTCAGTAAGGCTCACATCAATACCTGGAAAAATATTGAAACAAGTTATTAAATGATCGATTTGTAAGAGCTTAGAGAGCTGTAAGAGAGAGGCAGGCAATACTGGCATGGCTTGAGTCAGTGTGTGACTCAGTGAGTGCTTTTCTTTTGTTTCATTTTGCAGAGTGTCCATGGCTTAGGGGATAAGCTGGACATGGTAAATACAGTGTACCTTGAATTCTGATGAGATTCCTGCAGGGTAGTTGTGCTGGGCTTATGTGGCATGGTTTTGGCAGCGGGGGGCTGCAGGGGTGGCTTCTGTGAGAAGACACCAGAAGCTCCTTCGATGTCAGACAGTCAGTTGCAGCTGGCTCCAAGATGGACCTGCCACTGGCCAAAGCTGAGCCCATCAATGACATCGGTGGTTGGTGCCTCTGTGATAACATATTTAAGAAGGGGTAAAAAACACTGCATAGCAGCAGTGTGAGAGAGAACTAAGAACAATGTGAGAGAAACAGCCCTGCAGACACCAAGGTCGGTGGAGAAGGAGGAGGTGCTCCAGGTGCCAAGCAGAGATTCCCTTGCAGCCCTGGTGAAGACTGTGGATACACTGGTTGTCCCCCTGCAGCCTATGGAGGTCCACAGTGGAGCAGATATCCACACTGCAGCCCATGGAGGATCCCATGCCAGAGCAGGTGGACATGCCCTGAAGAAAGCTGTGACCCCATGGAGAGTCTACGCTGGAGCAGGCTCCTGGCAGAACCTGTGGACCCGTGGACAGAGGAGCCCACGCTGGAGCAGTCCGCTCCTGAGCAACTGCAGCCTGTGGAAAGGACCCGTGCTGGAGCAATTCGGGAAGGCCTGTATCCTGTGGGAGGCATCCCACACTGGAGCAGCGTTCCTGCAAATTGACCACAGCCCCCATTCCCCATTGCCCTGTGCCATTTGGGGGGAGGAGGTAGGGGAGTTGGGAGTGAAGTTGAGTCTGGGAAGACGGGAGGTATGGGGGAAGGTGTTTTTAGTTTTGTTCTTATTTCTCACCATCCTACTCTGCTATTAATCGGCAATAATTAAAATTCATTTCCCCAAGGTGAGTCTGTTTTGCCTGTGACGGTAATTGGTAAGAGATCTCCCTGTCCTTATGTCAACCCACAAGCTTTTCCATCATATTTTTCTTCCCCCACCCTGTGCTGTTGATGGAGGAGAAGTGATAGAGCAGCTTGGTGGGCACCTGGCAGACAGCCGAGGTCAACACACCACAGTCATGCATGGCATTCTTGTAACTCTGAGAAGGAAGGTGTGGTGACCCCAGACCTCTGCCCACTTTGCCCCTTGGGGAGTGTGGGAGGTCGCACCAGGGTGGGTGGTAGGGAGTGTTCCAGGGCTGCTGCCTCCTCATGGCAGGGATAGCTCAGGACTGATGCAGCACCATTCCTGTATGTATGTGGAGGAAATCCAACATTTAGGGAAGGGCTAGATCTACTTACGTCTTTCCTAGCCGCCAGAACCATCTGCCCAGCTATAAAGGTCAGGCTGTATAGTTTTGGAAGATCAGACCTGACTTGATACCTCCCCCGGACTTGCAGTAAGTTGGCAGTTGGTCATCAGACTTACCAGGACTACAAAACTTACCGCTCTGATGGAAATAACACCCCACTGGCGCAACCTGCAGCAGAGTATATTGCCTTAACACTATCTTAATTTTCTCAGGAAATCTGTTGTTCTGTTTTATGTATAGTATCAGTGTGCTACCTGCTGCAGGTTTCTCTTTCTACTGTAGCACTTTTATTGCAATAAAATTAAAACCAAGTGTAAGTCTGCAGGTTATTGTTATGATGATGGCAAATTAGGTTTTTTGACTGCTACAAAAATATTAGAAATGACAGATTAAAAGTGCTCCCTATTATGGAAAATCAGTTATTTCAGTTTATCTTTTTACTTCAAAAATATAGTATCTTTAATAGAGAATATATGCAAGTATGTTCAGAATTTGCAAAACATTTTTAAAAGTGTTCATTTAGGGAGCATTGGCAAAATATAATACACTCGTCCAAACTCTTTTGCATTGCCTGGCTTTCAGTCTTACCTCTTATGATTAGAAATGGCTGTCCCACCTGGTTTAAAAAAGAAAATATACAGAGTAGCTAGAAAAAAGCCAAAGAACTTTTAAATCTGCTGTATATTGAAAATTTTGTTTGTTGTCTTGTGGTAAGAGATCCTGGGTTGGCACAGCACATAAACTTCTTGGCAAAAGCAACTTATTTCAGAGAAGTCATTGCATAGGAGTTGATTCAGCACAACACAGACCTCCAAGGAGAAAGCTGCATAGTTTACCAAAATGAGGGCTATTGAGGATAAGCATGAGCACATGAGCTTGCAGAATCCCTGAAATGACTTGGCCTAAATTAGCTGGTAAAGAATTTTATTCAAAGCTTGGTTTACATATGCAGACATGAATAGCCATGAAATTTTCCCTGTCTGATTTAAAAAGGTTACTTTTTTCTATACAGAGCAAGCTGCTAGTAGTCAAAATTCCGTAACCTCCCTTCTACTTCCCTCAACCAGGAAAACCAAGAGTCATTACAGGATGTGTGAATCTGTTTGTACTGCCACATGTTGTCATTTAGTGCAAAGGCGGGTTTGCCTTCTGCACCTGGAGATTGTCATGAAGAGCTGTAATCAATGATGTTGACACCTACTCAATGTACAGACTGTTTAAAACACTTCCTGATTGAAGGAATGTGTCACCGGAGAAAAACAGGCAGGCAATTTTGCCATGGCCCAGGAAGGAAGAGCTTGCAACACGCTTTCAAAGGTTTTAAAAGTTTTTACCGCTCAGCGCTTTCTCATTGCATGCACTCTTCATTAAGATTAAATAAACAATGTTTATTCTTCCTTAGTATCTCATAAGAGGAGTGGGGAAAAAGAGTGCTGCTTATGAGATAATGGTTTAAACGGTGCTTAAAATAAGACATGTATATTTCCAGGGGAGCTATGTTCACTGAACTGTTTCGGTTGTCAGGCTTTGTGTGCTGCTTATGGAGAGGTGGTCGCTGCACAGCATGTCACATAGATGGAAAGCACATGCACGGAGTCTGTGGCCGTGAGAATACGCCTGTGACTGCCAGTCCAAGGATTTGGGTCTGCATCTTGCACAGGTAGTCTAAGCACCTGGTTTTTAAAATTTGCCCCAGTGTTTCCAAAGTTCAGTACCAAGGACAAAAATTTGCATCCTACTGGAAGCTGTAGGAGTTTACTTGATTCCACCTCCTTTTCTTTGTTCTCCCTATTTCACTGAACTGCCTAAACATGAGTAAGTAAGTACTCTCCTGTCCCTGAAAAGAGAAGAGCAGTCTCAAAGAAAACTCTGTTCTAAATAAAATATTAAAAATCAGTTTCTGGGTCTATTGGACTGCAAGAGCTTCATGTCGAAAAATCAACCTGACATTATTACAAGTTCATTTTCAGCCAACTTTCAGCTGCAAGTTTTTTTCAGACTTGGTAGGAAGGAAATTGGTTTTCTTATAGAGAGTTCCCCTGCTGTTTTAGAAATACAGTTGTTCTTCTTTGCCATCTAACCCAATTCTTTAAAGGGGCTGAAGGAAAAAGAAGAAAGGGTGAATATATTTTCTATACATTTTCCTTCCACAGCACTGTATGAAGTGCTCTGATCTTCACCTTGTATCTGCATTTCAGCAGTCTTACTTGAAACTTTCTTCAGGAACCAACTTTCTGAAAGTTGAGTTACGCCAAGGAGAGCTATGTACACACAGTAAAGCAGTAACTTCTGAAATTCAATGTAGTTTGAGTTTTGCTTCCATGTTTTCAAATTAAGTTCTGAAATAATGATTCTTGCTACTTTAGTAAGTCTGGGTCAGCTGTATTCTTCCATTCAACAAAAGGCAGGGAAGCCAGATTCGTCAAAATACTTTAAGATGTGGAGCGTTGGTGGTCTGTGTCTGGTCCTTGATGTTTACCCACCAGCTAAACAGAGACTTAAAAAGTATTATTTGAGGTGGGGTAAATAATCTAATGTTCATAATGTGTATAATGGATATTACAGAATGCAGCTAATTTAACCCCTAGCTGAATGCCCACTGTTTTAAAAGGCAGTAGTGCCAGGTGTAATGAAGTGTTTAGACTCCTTGTGGGATAGAGATCTTTTTCTATAAATTTCCTGCGATTCTTGAGGGAGGAGCCCCACTAGAAGCTAGTGAGAAATAAACGCTGCTGCAGACTCAGCAGGAATTAGCAGCTACTGGTCCAGCCACCACAGCAGGGGTGGCTTGGGCTGCTGCATTTTAATTAGTGTTTCACCAGTCAACCTAGCCCACATCTAAAGGATTACAGTTCTACAAATTTTTGTCTGTGGCAGTTACAGGTTCAAGAATATTGGCAAGCAGTAGCTTGATTACTGTTTATCTAGAAACAGCGTACGTCTTTTGTTGGGAATGCACTTGTGTGAGCCTCCTTTTGTTTGTCTGCTGAATGCAGTGAAGGCTGAATATTGAAAATATCTTGTTGGTCTATTGCATTGCCTTTGCAGCCCAGCCTGAACAGGAGTCAATTGCTAAAAAGTCTTTTCACCTCAAATATTAGAAAATGAACACAGCAGCTACAGTCATAGAATCAAAATCTGAAAAGGTATGGATGCTTTTCTTGTCAAAATCAAACCAGGCAGAACTCTGGAATGCAATGGAATTAGCTTTCCTTTCCAGAACTGTGTATGTTTTTTCCACCAGCCTTGCCTTCTTCAAAGATTATTTTTATTCCTGATAGAAAGTGAGAGTTCCAGGATTTTTTTTTTCCCCTGCATTATGTTCGTTTTGTGAAATTTTCCATTCTCTTTACAAGTTGTGAAATAATGAGGGGGAAGGGAGGGCTGCAGTTGCACACAATTGCCTGCAAGTCCTCTATATGTAGATACTGATCTTTAGAAGAAACTTTTAGATCAGATTTGAATAATATAAGAATTGCTTTTAAGTTCATTGTAGAAAGAAAGTTTGTTTTGATATACTTTCACATGAAATGCAAGCTGTGAGAGTTCCCAGATTTCCATGTATGTGCTTTTTTAAATGAAGGCAATAGTAGTAATGCCATGGAACATGCATTTTAAAATGTAATTTTCATTTGTATGTATGTTGATAGCTTTGTCAATGATTTTTTTTATTCTGTCCAGTCTTTAAATTCAAACAGGGCATTTAATTTTGAAGTCTAGGAACAGTAATTTCATTCTTATAAATCCATTTTGACTTTCTAGTGTATACATAAAAAAGAGTGAATTAATGTATTTTAACTTTATACTTCTGTAAACTGTACAAAAAAATCAGTATTCTTTATGGAAACTAATACCGGACTTTAATCTGTTACTGCAGTTCTGGCAGCACAGATTTCCATGGCTCTGTAATAGGTACAGTTTTCTTGGGACCATTCATTCTTTCACCTGATTAGTTTGGATGAACTAGATTGTGTAATCGTTCTTTGACTGCATGAAGTACAAACTAATTTATTTTTTAAAAATCAATTCAGAATTTAAGGAACTTAATCCAAATGAAATTTACAGGAGATTACCTTGAGAACTATATTTGTACTGAGTTGATTCAAAATGCAGTATAAAACCCAGGATGAGAGAGCATGGTGTGGAGATGCTGACCTACGTTTGAAAGGACTGGTTTTCCTACTTCCATTCCACAGAAAATACTGTCAGTGACTGTTTGTTTAATTTATCATAAAAACTGCAGCTCTAGGAATTCACCTTTCCTACCTACCTGTGACTAAATAAATGTCTGGCTGTGGTTTATTTGGTCTCCTTTCCTGTTTCAGAGGCAGAAGCTTTTTGTGGGTGTGGGGGAGAAAAGGCTTTTTCCAACCTGGCTCAAATTCTGTGTCCTTTCTTGCCTTGGCTTTTCTCTCTCTGCCAGTCTCCACCGCAGGTCCAGCCTGATCCTGTGAATGCCATTTTCTCCTTTATATGCAAATTCTGCTGATCGCTTCCACCTCCTTAACACCCCTCCTGGGTGTCCCTGCCTTCCTTCCATCTGTGTTGACACCACTATTTTTGACTGCATGTACTTGAAGTGTGACCATGCCTTTTCTCTTGGCTTTGCAGTCTGGACTCCTTAACACAGGCAGAGCACTATGGTGCTGTCGCCCAATCTCTAAAACAGTGTCCTTGTAAAGTAATTGCGAATTTGGTAACACCTGAGGATAATAATAAGAAAAACAGTCCAGAATACTCAATAAAGTGTGTATTAGGGGGGCAAAAAGTTTTACATGTGCATTTTTAGTATTTTTAAAACATTGTTCAAATTTTTGTGGAAAACAACACACATGCAGAGATCAGTCATTGAGTTTTATTCTAATTTCACATATTAAGTGGTACTTTTAATACTTTAAATTTTTCATGCAATCATTGTATTAATGGCTGGGTGAGTTTATCATGTCACTGAAGTATTTGTACTGCAGGAAAACTAGTTCTGTGCTAAAACTGAGTTGCGTCTGTAGCATCTGTGATATATTCCATGCACAGGACGTCATGAGGTTTCTCATGAGTTGTCATTGTCCTTGTTGTAGGCGGCATCACATGGAAGCAAGTGTTTTTATTGTCCATTATGACCGAGTAGTTAAGATGTATACATTATTTTTAGGTTCTTTGTAAGTTCAAAATTGGATATAGAAACGTATTTGTATAGTAAAGCATAATAGCATACATGGTAAAGTGGTTTGGGGTTTTTTTTGTTCTTTAGCATGTTCACAGTTATACATAGGCTTTTAAAAGTAAATCTTTAAGAGAATCGTTAGGCAGCTTTCCAGACAGAAAGACATATGTCAGTAAAAGAGAATGACAGTGTTTTCAACAATGTAGGAATTCTAATTTTTACTATTCTCTAACTTGGCCAACTATATATTCCAAGAAGATGCCTTTTTTTTCCAATTGTTCCAGCCAACTTAAAATAATTTATGTTTTGAGTTCAGGCAGCCTGTTCTAGGCAGAGATGCAAAAAAGCAACAGCTGGATGCTCCTTTAAGCTTGATTTGCTTTAGAAGTAAGTAAATGCACACTTACATACACAAATGCATATAATGAAATATTTCATATAAATATAAGTGTGTGTATATATGCAAAGATAGATAGATAGATGTATGTATGTATGTATTGACCAGCTACAAAGAGGGAAGAGCTGGCAGGATCAGTTCTAAATATGCCAACACAATATAGTGAATAATCTTGTGGTTGGACTCATCTGGCGTATGGGAGACTTAATTTCTGTTTTCTACTCTGAATTGGGAATGGGTTGCTTGTCAATCACACACAGCAATGTACTTCTGCAAATGATTGTTAGCTGCTTGGGCTTAGGGTCCTCTCAGTTTCTTCTGTTGAAACAGTTCATGCTGTAGGATTAAATATTCCCTAGTGTTGGTATCTGGTGTTTATCAAATAAGTGCCTTAACTATTGAGTATAGGTGATCTCTTTCTATAGCACCATTAATATTTATCATTCAGATGAAGTAGAACACCAGTTAGAGAATGCTGTCTGTCTATCTGGCCACAAATTTCATGCGTGTAGAAAGTGCTGTGTTGCCACAAGAATTTTTCGTTCCTGTGTTTTCTGACCAAATGTATCAATGAAATGTTTAGTTGATACAAATTCCAGACCACGTTCTGAGGGGCTGGTTGATGGCAGTCAAGGTTTGATGTTGAAAAACTTAAGATAATGGCAAGAGGTTACAATTAACAGCTCTCTGAGCTTTTCAGTTGCACATGAGATTTTTGCAGCTGAAGCTTCCCACTGCTCTTTGGTCATGAAAGCTTGAATCGCTCCAATTATATTGGTGACCTTCCAAGTCATACAGGCTCAGGAAAGCTCTATGTGCTGATTCAGTCAGAAGACTCGTTGAGCTCCAGCAGGAAGCCAAAAGAAGCAAAGCAAAATGCCCTTATTTGCACAAGGCAGTTCAGGGTGCACATTTACATTAAGACCCATAGGCTGCTTCCCCCTCCTCCCCCCCCTTTTTTTTTTTTTTTTTAAATGGAAAGAAGCGAAGCGATCCTGTTATCACTAAAGAGACAAGGAGTCAGGTCTGTACTAGTCATGGTTATCTGCTAAGCTTTGCACCAGGTGTGGTGTAAGCAGGTTGCTGTCCTGTTCCTGAGTCCCGGTGCTGGTTTCTGGCACGGAAGAAGAAGGCAGTGTTAGCTGTTAGCTCAGTGATCTCTTTCCTGGCTGGTGGGAACATGTCTGTCAGACCTGGGCATTGGCACATAAACCAAAAGAGAACTTGCTGAAAGCATTCCCAAGTCTTGTGATATCTTGTCGTCATTTTTTCCCCAAATTAGGACTCCAGGGATGTGCTGTCAGAAATCTTTACAATAGGGAATAATTTCTAAATGAGCCCCTCTGTTTTGAACAGTGACTAACGAGCCTGGTGGCAAACTGCTCATCTGGACATGCCTTCATGAATTCCTGTCTCTCTGGGTTGTCATATGCCTCTTTCGAGGATTATGCTGCCTCTCTTCCAGCTTTGGGTACACTCAAATGAACTGTTAAAGGTGGTGCCATGCTCCCCTGCTGGTGTAGCTGCCCATCTTATCACTAAGCCAGTTCTGTTAAATCATCAGAGGTGTTCTAGTGGCTAGGTTTTTATTCAGGTGGAAGACTTTGCAGAACCAGGTTACAAACTGGTAAAACAAACACTGACAGTAGCATTACTGAGAGACTTGACTGCCCTCCATCATTGCAGCAGCAGCGAACACCTGGAGATGTGCACAGGAATGATAATCTATATATTTGGATCATCAGCTGCACAGCTTTTCTAATTGTGCCCTCTACCAAATAAAATAATTCCTAGAAGGTTTGCTGCCTACTTAGTAAGAGCATGAGTTTAATGTTTATATTGCACTTGGAATATGTGAAGAAGATTACAAGGTACAAGAATGATTTGCAGTTTATGCAGTGACTTCCCCATTACAGTGCTGTGGTGAAATACCGGAGATATAAATCTTATCACAACAGGGCCTTAGAATTTTATCTTTTAACATTTTTGGTTGTACTTAAAAGATGTGAGGGTTTTTTTAATGTGGTGTATTTTTTTTTCTTGCTAAATAGAGCCTTTTGAGACTTGGCCAAGGAGAGGAGATCTAATTAAATTCATGTAATGATTCTGGGAGTCACTGAGGCTTGCAGTACTCACACACATTTATCTATATGCTGTTATGAGAGACAAATAATTTTAGCATTTGAGATGAAGTGAAGATTTACTTTATGTGTGTTTGACGCACACAAGCCCTCAGATGATTGAGCTGCGTAACCCTTGCTGTATATGACTTTTCCTGATGAAGAGGTCTTTCAGAAATAAATCTTCTCGACCAAATGCCCGTTCTTGTGCTGACTCATGTACTCATAAAAATATGGACATGCCTACTCAGAGCAGTATCTGGCACCTGCACCCATGCTAAGGAGGGAGAAGTGCAGAGCATGCATGGCGGTTTTGTACAGCAGTGCACCCAGAATAATAAACCCTGTGTCACAGCTTTATTCACATAGTTAAACATGGCTATGCCATTCCACTGTTTAAAAGAAAGTTGCTAGTATCATTCTGCAGCTCATGATCATCTCCTATAGACATACTGAGATGGGTTTCTTCTGGTTTGGAAGATCTGCAGTGCAAGTTGGTGTGTGGTATATATGAAACCCTTTCATTGCAGAGTGTCTGTGTGCAGTTCTGCAATGTATGTTATTCGGGAAGTCGTGTATGATAGTGCAGTCCCCTCTAGCTTCAAAATCTGCAGCTATTCCCAAGTGCTGAGTCTTAGAGTGGGTGACATCTCCTAAGGACAGGAGGCTTCCAAAAATGCCTTAAATCCAGTGCTGACACATGCAACTTCAGTGCATCCATTTTGATGAGTTGCTCAGCGGCATCTAAAAGTAAATGTGGTAGAATGTAAAGCTATCTGAATTGATTGTAACCATCAGAGTTTTGCTGGAGTTTTTTCCTCCCTTTAGCTAATTCATAGAGTACAGGTCCCTTCCTTGACTGTAACAAGTAGAGCACAGCAAGTAACCTCAGCAGCTGATCCTGCCTCTGGAGACTGTCTAGCCCAACATCCCACTCAGAGAAGTGCCAGCACAGACATAATTTTATGTTATTAGCACATTCAAGTGAGTCCACTTCGAAGGGACCAGAAGATGTAAGCCCAGTTCAGTTTTGCTTTGAACAAGCCCCACTGGTTTCCACTGAATTAACTAAAAGTGCTGCTTGCTCCACCTGATGCTGAGTTTGGCTGTTTGGGCAACTAGGCAGGGAGCAGCACAATAATTGTCTTTTGTTTTCTGTTTCACTCCCCATTACTGCCATCAACAGTTAGTAAAAAAAACCCAATGCAACTAATTGTTGCAAATGGGTTGCCTTAACAAAGGCAAGATATGTGGTCACAAGTTTGGGGCCAGATTACATTTCTTGCTACCCTGAGGAAACCTCCAGCATGTGTCAGGAGCCAGAAAAGGTGTGACCAAGAGGCAAGTTCTGTTGGTTGAATAACCGCTGAAGTTCACTAGTTGAACAGAGAACAGTTTTTACACTGTTTTTTTTGGTTGCATCTGTGGGGAAAAATAAGGTATTTTTGCCCAAACTGGGAGGAGTAGAAAATGTAGTTTCAGCTAGACAGCTCTGTTTATTGACATATTCAAAGAGGTGTATGTACAACTATTCTTCCTTTTTTTTTTTTTTTTTAATTTAGTGGGGCTACATCCATTGTCTACAGATGCAGGCAGAAAGGGACCCAGAAACCTTACGCCGTCAAAATGTTGAAGAAGACAGTAAGTCATTTTGTTTTGTTTTGCTTTGCTTTGGGATATGTTTGGTATTTTCTCTGGGTTTTTTCGGTGCAGTTTCTTTGTATGGGGAAACGGGCTAGATTAAGGACCCCGCTAAGCTTCTATTTTCTGTGACTGAGCTTCTTCTGCTCCTCATCATTAAAACAGCTTTTAGAAGTAACAGTACTCTGTTGGGAATGCCTTATCCCCACAAATCTTGCTTGTACCTTCATCTGGTATTGTCTATATAGATTTAGATTTGGGCAAAAATTTTGACAAAAATGTCTTTTTCTTTCGCTATGGAAAAGAAGCAGGTTCTTAATAATTTAAATGTTCTGTGGTTTCATTTTGTTTTAATACTTTGTTTTGCTTAAAAAATATCATTACATAATTTATCTATTTCAGAAACTGATGAAAACACCAATTCAAACTCAAGTACAATTAAATATTGCATGGACATTTTTTCCCCCCTACAAAATTGCAAGAGAATCAGTTGACACATCACTTACTTTTAGAGTTCCATGTATGTCACACTTCTACCACAGCTATTTTTGTGTGTCTTACAAAATAGATGGTGGAAAGCATGAAGAGAGACTGGAGAGGAAAGGCTAGTAATGGATTTAGACAATTCAGGCAGAAAGAGAGCGTGGGGTATAGGGTAGAGCAGTTCATGTCCCTAAGAGTGGAAGAGAATTTGAGAGGAAGCAAGCAAGCTGTGAGGCACGGACATGATTTTTATTCATGAGTGGTTTTGATTCAGTTTATTCCAGTGTTACATCATCCATTATTCCATAAAGTTCAAGAATGTTCACATGTAGCAACATAATGATGCTGGGTAGGCGTAAACATGTCTAAATGCTGAATTAACTGGTGGTCTCTGCGCGAGACATAATGAGTGGGTTCCACATGAGTAAAATGTTGGCATTAATTTGTCTTCTTTGAAAGTAAGCCAAAGTTTAAACTGGCACAGAAATTTAGTTGCGTGTGCTGCTTTTGAATTTGCATCTGGTGCATTGGAGGAAGCAGAGCATGTGAGGAGCTTGCATTGCTGCAGCCTACTCTCTGTCTTCCCTATGGAAATGCAGAGAACTTAATTTTTAAATTTTTGTCAGTTCTTTATGCCAACGATTCCCGTAATACTTTAGGAGTATACTTTCTTATAATTGTCATTCTGAAATGCCCTAGGAAGAATATATTACTGAAAAATACTTCTTTGTCTTTTTTTTGGCCTTTGCGGAGATTAATTCATGTTCACAATGGCCACATTAATACTAGATCTATTTGTGTCTGAAACTATTCAATTTAGACTTTTGCTGGAATTATTGTAGCACAGATTTTTTAAAAAAGTGTAGGAAAAATGGCAAGCAAGAAGAGTATAAGAATATGGTTATGTAAGCTGTTTGCACAGCAACAATAGCGTGGCTTAACGCAGCCTTGATTATATTAGCAGTGTGGTTAAGCAGTTCACACAACCGAGTTGTTCCCAGTGCAATTGATACACTTTGGGATATTTTGTTATGAGAACAAGTGATTCTATTTCACAACTGAGCTTATTTGTATAATTGAGAACATGGGAGGCGATACTGTAAGGATGTGCCACTGCTTGTGTCTGTGTGCCATGAGCTACTGTAGCTCCGTTCTGATTTGGATACATAATTGTTATGACAGAGACGGAACTAACTATGTGTTACAGTGTTCCCACAGCAGGAGGCCTGCTCTTTGCTCAGAGTATCTCAGTGTAAAAATAACTAAGTGTGGGCCAGATCATATACCAAAATGTTGATCGGCTCAAGTTTTCTCTTGGCTTTTTTTAAACAGTTAGAAAAAAACAGATGGCAGTTCAATAGTGGAGGAAAAGTGATGGAGGAAAAAGAGGAAGAGCCTGTGACTGTTTTCTTTTGATGCAGAGTCCCATTTCTTCAGTTTGCTTTCTTAAATGCATATAAGGGAGCTCTGAAGAGCACAGGAAATTAGAAAAGACAAAGGAAGATGGTGAAAGAGCAAATACTCTGTTTTTTCCATTCAAACTGACTGACTTTAAACACGGCACCGAACAAGACTAACTCGCTGAGAAAGAGTGTCTGTAAAAACAGGGTGAAGGACAGGGAGAGGGTGGTCCAGCTTGTTCTGGAAGTAGTAACAAGTGATGTGTGATGAGTGAGTCTGGTGGCTGACTGGAAGTTCCAGATTTGTAAATGCTGATCACTACAGTACTGTAATTTCAAGCAAAGCATTAGAAATTGTTACTTTTGTCCCATGGGAACAGCTCAGATAAGAAACAAATGATTCTTTTGGATTGAAGTAGTGTGCTAGGAACAGACTGCAAGAAACATAAAAAGCCTATCAGTGGTTTTTTCATTTAAATAAGATTAATTTTTTGTTTTGCCTGACTAATGCATTCTCATTTAAGAGCAAATAAAATTCTGGGTGAGACATATCAGCCAATTCTGAGAATACACGCTTGTGGAGAGATGTGAGTTCTTAGGAGATTCTGTAATTAGTATTTCTTCCCCATCTAGCTTAATAAAATAGTATTCTTAGATCATTTGCTCAGTTCTATTTTTTTTTCTGTTTGCTAGTTAAGCGAGCTAGTTAAGAGAAACAGCAGAAAACATGTTTATACAAACCCTTTTTTGTCAAGAAAATAAAATAATATTTTGGGAATATTTTATTTCAGTTTAGAGGTTTAATTGTTCTTAACCATTAATTAAAATTTTATACAGTTCCAAAAGGAGGAGAAAATGCTTTTTTGCTGGTTCAAAACTACTGAAAGAGAATGCTTCAATTCCCTGTTTTGTTTTGGTTTTGTCAAATTCAGCCCAAGTTTAGGAGCAGTTTTGAATCCTTTAAGTTACACTTTTGGTGAATAAAATTTAGTTCAAAGAACACTTCTGGTTCTTACTCCTGAAATGTCTGACTTTCAAAGTTAGGAAACTGGCAGGCAAATTAGGATCATAATTTCCAGAGCAGCTGAAAAACGACAGTTAGAAGGGCTAAAGAGGTCCAAAGAAAAACTGATGTATGTATTAGCAGGAAAAAAACTCTCAGATAATGTATAAGAAATTAAATTTGGAATAGTTCTTAACAGACAAAAAATAAATATGTTTGTAAAACAACATCTATGGGACAGGTGAATAAGCATGCCAAATTATTGCCTTTGATTTGCTCATCCAACCTTTATGCTCAGTTCCTGGGTGTAATTGAGATGTTGGATTGTATTATATACTCATTATTTGATTTTTGCTATGTTTAGCGGATTTCTTAAATTCCACGCAGGTAATAAATATAAAGGTTTGAATCATGTAATTTCTTTGTGGGGAAATCCATGGCATGAAGGAAAAAGAAGCAAAAGCAGATCATATAGCACTTCAGAAAAACTCATCAAATGAGCTAAGTACGGTGATGAACTTTTACACTTGTAATGGCAAATACGAGGTTGGTTTGCTTTTCGCTATGCAATTTGCCTCTGCTTGATGACTCAGTGCTTAAGAAAAATGAAGTATCTTTAGGATGCACTTTACAAATATGATTGTTACTACTATAAGCTGAGACTTAAAAATTATGTGAGATTTACCACCAGTCATTCAGGAACAGTTGTTGCAAACAACATATAGTAGGCAGATCATATTGGAAGAACACAGGATTCTTGAAGGGAGCAGAAGTATTTATGTGCTATTTATGAAATGCAACCTCTCATCTGCAGACCTTTGCTCCTTTTGGTGTGTTTTGAGAAAGCTAGGCAGCATATGAACCATGGCCAGCCTGGAGATTGTCTCATAGTCTGGGCAGGTGAATGCCTTCCAAGAAATTAGGTCCACCTCTGCCTTAAATTTCCTATCTGAGTCTGGACAAGTTGCTTTAAAAACAGTGAAGACCACAGATGGCCTCTGTTCCGTGGTTTCTAAATTAAGACACCGCGTGCCTGCCTACATTATAGGTCTACCAAGTGCTAACGACCGTAACTGAAGTAATTTGGCAGCTGCCATTGCAATAAAGCGACACGCTCTGTGGAAAGGAGAACAGGATGCTGAGCTGGGCTGTCTGGAGCCTGGCTCTTGGTGTATTCCCAGTTTGGCCTGTGCTGTTGGCCAAGATATTTCTTTTGGTTTCAACTTTCTCACCCCCAAAATTGAGGTAATACTTGATTTGCTTCTCAGCAATGCTTTGAAGGATAGCCTGGTTAATATTCCTACGTTTTAATTGATAGGTACTGTCCCCTAAGGTGTTTAAGTGTTATGAAATATTAGCCCCTCTGTGTCTAGTCAATGAGGCATGCAGGTACAGTGACTATTTTGGAGATTTATCATTTTGGTTTCATTTTTTTTCATGTGTGGGCATCCTCCCTCACAGGGTTTGCGATGCTTAACTAATACTTCCTCAGTACTTTAATTAAAATCAGTATTTATGAAGCAGCATTCTTCTTGCAGACTGGTTAATGTTCAAAATCAGACAAATGTTCAGGCACATGAACTTTTTTTCAGATCAAACAGAGCAAGAGTTTTCAAGCAACACATATGCTGGAAATAGTTGTGCTGGGATTAATCTAATTGTACTAATCAGTTACACAATTTGAGAACAGCAAATAGTTTGTGTCTGTGGAGCAGAGAGGAGCATGACCTAATGTATAGGTAACGGGCTTCCCTCCTGAATAAGTGGTGTTGGATCTCTAGAGTTAGGGTCTGAAGGAGATTATAATGGTCTATGAAGGCATATATAAAAAGTCTCAATTGCATTCATGTTTGAATATATATACATACATGTATGTGTATATATATACACACATATATATTATAATACATATATAAACATATATATACACACACTATAACAAATACATATATATTATAAACTATGTATATTCCCAACTATACAGGCGGTATAGTTGGCTGGGTTTTTCATTTTGTGTTGCAATGAATTGGTGGTATTAAGTGGTAATCAAGAGGCTCATGCAAATGTTTGGTCTGTTTTCTTGGAGGTGTGCTGCTTTTGGTTGAGCCTTCCCAACTGATTGAGAAGGCAAGTGCCACGGGGAAGGTGAGGATTGTGTATCATACTTGGAGATAGTCAGAATTAGTAAATCTGTCTTTTGTTGACTTCTGGAGAAAAAGATGTATGTTTGTAGCTGTAAAATGAAAAGTTCCATGGAATTTACAATTTGAGTGCCTCCTGCCTCCATATTCCTGTTTTTCTATAGACTTTAAAATGAGACTATGCATATATACATATATATATACACACACATATATATACACATATCTCCTGTGGTGCAGTAATTGTCAGTACTGTTATTGGACTGACATCTGAAAGTGATGAAGTTTAGCAGACATACCTGGTCCACAGAGAAAGCGAGAGCCTGGCATCATACTCCAATTTGTCTGAGGTGCTATGATGGTATTCTTTTTTCTCCAGATAACAAATGTTTGGAAAATATTTACATATATATATATATATTTAGGGTCAATTTTTTCCTCACAAAGCTGGTATTAATTAACACATTGTATTAATGTGTAATGTCCTAATTTTTTCAAATTTTTCAAAATGAAAAAGAATAGTGTCATATGTAAGTCTACATGAAAACAGTCAACTGCACATCAGTATTCACCATTAAAAACGTGTATTTTTGTCAACTAGCTCACACACTCTCTTCTGCTATTCATTCACACACACACATACACACATCACACATGCCATTGCTTGGTAATTATTGGGAAATGGTAATTTCTTAATTATCTCTTCATCTGCAGTACTAGCTATTATATATGTAGATTACTTTATTTTTCCTGGTTTGATCATTTTTAGTCATCCTTGTCATCATCTCATTCATGTGCAGTTCACACTGTTATGTTTCTTCTGAAAGATGAAAAAAGTATTTCAGCCAAAATTACTTTGAATAAAGAAATAAGGCAATAAGGCTTTGAGGTTTCCACTGCTTATATTGAGTTTTCCCTCATATATAGGGTGAATCTGGCTTCCACAGTCTGACTCACTGCTTTCAGAAAGAAAAGGCTTTTAAGTAAAAGTTGCATCAAATGCATAGTGTCTAAAGAACAAGAAAGTTCATTTTACATAAATGCTCTACAAAAGAACAGAGAATGGAAAGGGTTTTTTTTCTGCAGTAAGATACCAATAGGTTTTTGCTTTAGAAGCTATGAAATCAGACACCAGTTAGTGAAAGTGGAAATTTTACTGAAAAATATCTTTGTAATATGCTGGTTTAGTCCTTGGAAAGCAAAAAGTGGGTTTTGTCTGTATTGACAGGACATCCTTCAGAAAAGGAAGAAATCCCATTCTGCAATTGAAAAAAGCCTGCCCTACATTTAACATGTCATCTGCATTACAATGTATTGTATTATATCACATTGTGTAAGAATCACTTAACATAGAACAATATTTTTTACCTGTTGCTATGTAGATTGAATTGCTGTGCTCTTCCTGAGTAAGTCATACCTTGGGTTAAGATTTTAAGAACAGAAATTTTGTATTATATCTTTTTTTTCCTTTCTCTATTTAATTTATAGGTAATTAGCTAACACTCATTTCTGGTGTTCACAGCTTTTTTTTCAGAAATACAAAGATGAGCTAATAAAAAGAGGAAAATATAAAGCTCTACTCATTGCTATGCAGTTCAAGGAAGCTCAACCTACTGTATACATTGCATTGTTGAACAGGTAGTTCTGAGAAACTAAGTAATATCCCTTAGATGATAAATTCAGTAAAAAAAAAAACGAAACAAATGACACATGTTTAGCTTTGTATAACTTAACAGGAACTTTTGTGAAATTATCTGAGCTGCATGTTTTCTTCCACCAACCCATCCATGCACATTTTGCTCCCTTCCTGCCTGCAGTGATTTGTCTTCTCCAAGGCTTTAAGGAAGCCTAGAGAAGCTTTGTGTGTCTGGGGTGCACATAAATGTAGAGAGGCAAGATAGGGGATAGGAATGAAATGTGTTGCTCTGTGAGGATATATTTAATGCCTAAAGCAAAGATGCAGCCCTGCAAAAGGGCTGAGCAGAGGTCCAGAAGTAAATATTAAGCTATCCTGAGGTTATAGTCCTTCTCTTTAGAAACCCTTCATTATTTACAGCCTGAAGAAATTTGGAGACGTGCCTTTGATGGAGCTGTACTGCAGGGAAGGCAGGGCTTCTGCACATGGATGGATTGTCTGTGAGGCTTGTGCTGGGGATCTCTGAAAGTCTTCTCCCTCTGCATTTTAGGAAGTTGTTGTTTTCAAGAAGCATATGCTGCTATATCCTATTGTCACAGTTGTGACCATTATTCATTTTGGGGGAGAGATTGAGCTTGTTGTATGCTGTTGAGCAAAGAATTAAGGGAGACCTGGCTGCATGCACAAAAAACGAAGAGAAGAGGGCAAAAGATAAGAAAGCACAGTGTTTTCTCCAACATTGACAGTTCAGCTGTTGGAATAAAACAGGAACATCCTGGGTTTATTCCTCTGGCCTGAAGCAGAGCTCTCTGTAGCCCCTCAGAGAGGCAAATCTAACTGAGGTCTATAAGAGAGAGGATTTATTTTAACAAAAACTCTGTAATCAGCATGTATTCACTTGACAAACTGGTCACACTGCTGTATGGTGGTGTTGGGTTGATGGTTGGACTTGATGATCTTATAGGTCTTTTCCAACCTTAGTGATTCTGTGATTCTGTGATTTTTGGCTGAGGTGATCTCCTTTTGTCTTATGTGCTTTAAGAGAAAGTCTGACCACATGTATGGAGGAATGGAAACTCAAAGATGGAAATTAACACAGCAACTGTGTAAGCAGCACAACCTGTGGGTTCCAGTTACAGAAGCTTCTTTGAGAAATCATGAATCATCACTGTCTGATCTCCATGAGATACATCACCTGCTCAGAGCATCTCTTAAGACTGGAACTAAGGATCAGTACAACTTTCTAAGCTGAATATTGTGATGGTTGATGGCTGCAGGACTAGTGTGTATGGGTGAGGATCATCCCAAATTTTTGCCAAACTAAACTTGCTCGCTGCTTGTGTTACAAATCTGTAATATAAAAACTGATCTACACAATGTGTGTAGGTTAGCAGGCACTTCTTTATTGCAGCGCTGGACACACAGGGGGTCGCTCCATCTAGTGTGCGTGCGTAGTTTCTCTGCTACAAAAGTTATATACAATCAAAGTATACCTATTCATCATATTTCCAAGAAACAATTAACATATTCATCCAATTTCCGGGAACTCAATATATGTAAACGCTCGTGACGCATGCGCCTTCAGGTACACAGGTGGTCATCTAAGGTCCTCTGGTGGTCATCCGTAGTCTTCCTCATGGTGTCCTTTAGTTGAACCCAATCTTCGTGTATGCTCAGGTTGGTTGCAAAATTCCATTCTTGGAATCTTCTTAAGTTTTCCTCGGTTTACTGACCAGGCCTACAACTTATCATTCTCTTGACAAGCAAATTCTACCTATTCACAATGCTACATTGTTCAACAGTTAGTTTATGATTAAATCACAGATAAATCATACCTAGTTACCTTCATACAGAATATATATAATTTAATCTTTATTAATCACTCTTTGGATTATACTATTCTATCAATATCCATACTTAAAATAATCAATGGTTATTTCTATTAATATTTATTGATTGGCATTCTTGATATTCGAATCAAGATGGGAAAGGTAAGGAATTTTCCAAACAGCATCACTGGTGCATATCAGGTCATATTGTCACAGGACTCAAACAAGACTTTTCTATTCAATTCTTCATCGTTCCATCTCGTTACTGTTAGTTCCTTAGTATGGAACAGCGACTCACTGGTGAGGTTCCTATGGTTATTGTTTCTAACTTAACAATCCTAACTTACGCATTTGTATTATTTTATTTATTAATCAAATTTAACCTTTCTATATGATCATATTTTGATTATTTTAGAAAATCAGAGTATTTACAACACTTGAATCACTTACGAAGGGCTTTCTTAAGAAAAAAAAAAAAAAAACAAAACAAAAAAACCCCAAAATCTGGATAAATAAAAAATAACTTAGAACATGTTTTCCTACAAATGTAAAAAACCCCACATCACTTTCTTTCTTATTCCTTCCCTTTGTTTTAAGTAGCCTACACATACTACTGTTTGCTTCCAACAAGCTATTCCATTACACTTTGCATATATTGAATGATCAGACGTTTGAAACTCCAACTGGCCATGTTTTCAGTAGATATAGTTGAAACCATCTGGAAGCATTTCCATAACTAATAAGAAATAGCTTAAATAAGATGGTTTGTTTTGTATTTCAGTCCTATGGTATTCAAGTCACTTTCATTCACTTTTTTTTTTTTTTTTTGAGAGTTCTGATTTCAAATTTATTTTAGAATTGCAAAGATTACTTGATATGCTAACTTCTGAGGACCTCTAAGCAGTACTCTTCAGGAATATCAGCCTGCAGAAATTTAGATGTTGTCTGGAAGATACATAACACTCATATCAGTTTTAGCTCTTTACACTGATAAAAGAATAATGCTACAAGCAGAAATAGCACGGTAATAGTTGTAGGCTTCTGGATTGAGTGGCAAACATAGTAGGTATTAGATTTGAATGTAAAAATATGAGAAAATACAAAGTCAAAAGAACTCTGTGACATGGCTTTCAAGAATTTGTGGGAGAAGTCCTAATTCCTGCACGTGAGAGCCCTAATTTCTCCAAATGAGAAGCCAAAGATCTGTTAATCAGAACTCCAGGAAAATCATTCATTTCACCATTGTAACTAATTTCACTTGTTCTTTTTGGGCCGTTACTGTGTTACAACTGCAACACCACAGTGAGAAAACACGTTAGCATTTCCATGTTTTATGGGTGAGGAGCGCATGAAGTACTGAGGCTAGAAGCTAGATCTGTAAAGTATTTGTATCCAGGCAATTAGTACCACAGTTCATAACACATGAATAACTGCCTCCTGCATGCTTTACTTCACAGGTAAAATCTGCTTTCTCTTCTCCAGGCTCAGGTCTGGAGACCCAGGTCTCTTGGCCTTTTCTCATAGGAGGGACATTCCAGTCCCTTTGTAACCTTCACGGACATTCATTGGACTCTCTCCAGTATGTCCTTGTTTCTGTTGTACTGGGGAACCCAGATATGCATGCAATAGACCAGGTGTGGCCCCACCATTGCTGAGTAGAGGGGAAGGATCACCTCCCCTGACCTGCTGACAGTACTTCTCCTAATGCATCCCAGGATACTGTTGGTCTTCTTTGCCGCAAGAGCACGTTGCTGGCTCATGTTCAACTTGGTGTCCACCAAGACCCCCAGGGCCTTTTCTGCAAAGCTGCTTTCCAGCTGGGCAGCTCCCCAGCATGTAGTGGTTCCTTGGGTTGTTCCTTCCCGGGTGCAGGACTTTGCACTTTCCCTTGTTGAACTGCATGAGGTTCCTGTCAGCCCATTTCTCCAGCCTGTCAAGGCCCCTCTGGATGGCAGCACGACCCTCTGGTGTATCAGCCCCTCCTCCGGGTTTGGTGTCATCAGCAAACTTGCTGAGAGTGCATTCTGTCCTATCTTCTAGATCATTAATGAAGATGTTAAACAGGATTGGACCCAGTATTGACCCCTGGGGTACACCACTAGTTACTGACCTCCAATTAGAATTCATGCCACTGATCTCCACTCTCTGGGCCTGGCCATTCAGCCAGTTTTCAAACCACCTTACTGTCTGCTTATCCAGCCCATACTTCAACACTTTGTCTATGGGGATCTTATGGGAGACAGTGTCAAAGGCTGTATTGAAATCCAGCTAGAGAATGTCCACTGCTCTCCCCTCATCTATGAAGCCAGTCATTTCCTTGTAGAAGTTTCTCAAGTTGGTCAAGCATGACTTGCCCTTGGTGAATACTCCTGATGACTGACTTGTCCTTTGTGTGCCTAGAAATGGTTTCCAGGATTAGTGGCTCCATCACCTTCCCAGGGACTGAGGTGAAGCTGGCCAGCCTGTAGTTCCCTAGGTGCTCCTTCTTGCCCTTCTTGAAGCCATGAGTGACATTTGCTTTCCTCCAGTCTTCGGGCACTTCTCCCAGTCACCGTGATCAATCAAAGATTATTGAAGGTGGCCTTGCGATGATATCTGGCAGCTCCCTTGGCACTCATGGGTGCATCCCATCAGGGCCCATGGTCTTACGTAAGTGCAATTTGCTTAAGTCTTCCCTGACCTGATCCTCTTCCACCAAGCGTATGTCTTCCTTGCTCCAGCTTTTCCCCCTGGTCTCTGGGGCCTGGGATTCCTGAAGGCCGGTCTTGCTAGTAAAGACTGAGGTGAAGAAGGCATTCAGTACCTTGGCCTTTTCCATGTCCTGTGTCACCAGGTCCCCTTCCTCATTCAGCAGCAGGCCCTAGCCTTCCTTTGTCACCTCTCTACTTATAGAAGCCCTACTTGTTGCCTTTGACACTCCTGGCCAGATTAAATTCCACTTGGGCTTTAGCTTTCCTAACGCCATCCCTGGATGCTCAGACAATGTTTCCTCACAAGCCTCCTGGCATTTCTGCCTGACTTCCTATTCACTGGGTTGGTCTGCTCTTGAGTTTGGAGGATGTGATCCTTGAATAATAACTAGCTTTCTCGGACCTCCCCTTCCTTCTAGGACCTTATCCCATGGGACTTTCCTAAGGAGACCTTTGAAGAGGCCAAAGTCTGTTCTCCTGAAGTCCAGGGCTGTAATCTTGCTTTTCACTCTCCTCCCTGCCCTCAGGATCCTGAACTCCACCATCTCATGGTCACTGCAGCCAAGGCTGCCTTTGACCTTCACATCCCCAGCGAACCCCTCCTTGTTGGTGAGTATGAGGCCCAGCAGACCATCTCTCCTCACTGTCCTCTGTCACTTGGAGGAGGAAGTTATTGTCAATGCACTCCAGGTACCTCCTGGATTGCTTGTGTCCTGCTGTGTTGTCCTTCCAGCAGGTATCAGTGGTTGAAGTCCCCCATGAGGACCAGGGCCTGCAAATGTGAGGCTGCTCCTGTCTGTCTGTAGAGGCTTCATCCACTTGTTCTTCCTGGTCAGTTGGCCTGTAGCAGATACACACTATAATGTCACCTTTTAACTTGTGAGTTATGTCACCTAAGAAATTGTGTGTTATATACCGGGTCCTCTTCCTCACACATAGTGGATATGTGAAATGTATTCAAAGAGAGACAGCTTTATTGCCACTGAGCTTCACACAGAGCTTGTTCACCCCAAAGTTTATGAGAGTATGGTCAGAGTATTGTGGCTGTAATAACGAGGTTGTAACAATAAAAAAAATTAGGTTGAAGATCCCAGGTAGATAGTTTCTCATCACTGAGTAGCTAGACCTTGCCAAAAGCTGAAGTAGCCACAGATTTTACCTGCAGTAGCATAAGAACCTATGGGTCTTCAGGGATTGCAATTTTTTTTAAGTACCAAAATTGCACCCCAAATCACACTTTATGCATCAGAGGTGGATTTTAGGTCTGGTTCTGTGTCATTTGCCAATTCTGCATGTGAATTCAGTGGCCATAAAGGGAGATGTAGACAAGTCTCCTGAAATTCAGATATTCACCTGTTCTGGTTCAAGTTCACATAGCTTAAAATTGCCTCCTTTCAGCATCTCCTCCATTTACTCCGAAATTGTGTGAAGCATCAGGGAAAACAGGATCAAATATGGAAGGCAGCCTGTGGCTCTTGTGTGCAGAAATCACAGGTTGGGGTGATCTGTTGAAGAGGGAAGTCACTGTATGTTCCTGCTGCTCTCAGACAGCTCAGTCACTTGTCATTTTTTTCCAGGACAGCTCACAGATTCTGGCAGAGGAGGCAAGTTAACGTGCTGTCATTAATGTAGTTGAGACATCCTCCATAGGGACTGGGGAGATGTAGGGACAAAAACAGTCCTATAAATTCTAATGTTACTTGTTGACACATATTGCTAACAAGAAACTCAGCTCACAGTTTTTAATCTATGAAGCGAGCTCTCTAAATTAGTTATAAGGCCTTGCTTTCACATGTCTGCTGACCTCTCTTAACCATCTCACCATCTCTGCGTGCTTCTCTATGTCCTCTTCCAACTATATAAAATATTTTTCATTTACAGTCCCTGAAAAGTTTCTGCAAGGGATTCCTTCCCTGCTTTCCTTTGAGGATCTACTGGGTTTCTGTGTTATTCTGATTATAAAGTATATAGCCTGTGAATTTTAAGCAGTTGTGGGGCATAGGTTCTTTTATATGGTTCCTGTAAGTGTAGAGTTACAGCTTGTGTACAGTACGAAGCAACACTGAAGTGACTTCAGGACCCCTCATTATCAGTATTTGGGGCTGACCTAGCAGAATTGTCTAGCATCAGGAGATTACAAGTCTCCTAGTATAGGTGTTGTTTAAGCAGCAGGTCCAGAGACTCAGGGTGGTTCATCAAAGAATACATGCAAGATTTAATCTGTGCCTGATGTTGTCAAGATTTCATCCCATCTGAAGTATTTTGACCAAAATAGTCTCATTTGATCATCAGACTCACAACTAAGCCTTCCCCAGTCATCGTCTATGTTATTGCTTACAAAATGGAGCGGTACAGCATATAGTTGATTGTCGTGGTTAAACCCCAGCCAGCAGCTCAGCCCCACACAGCCGCTGGCTCACTGCCCCTGGTGGGGAGGGAGAGAATTGGAAAGGTAACAGTGAGAAAACTTGTGGGCTAAGATAAAGACAGTTTAATAGGTAAATGCTCAAGCAATGCAAAATAAGGAATTCATTCACTACTTCCCATGGGCAGACAGGTGTTCAGCCATCTCCAGGAAAGCAGGGCTCCATCACACCTAACAGTTACTTGGGAAGACAAACACCATCACTCCGAACGTCTCCCCCTTCCTTCTTCTTCCCCCAGCTTTTATTGTTGAGCATGGTCTTACATGGTATGGGATATCCCTTTGGTCAGCTGGGGTCAGCTGTCCCAGCTCTGTCCCCTCCCAGCTTCTTGTGCACCCCCAGCCTGGGGCAACATGAGAAGCAGAAAAGGCCCTGATGCTGCATAAGCACTGCTCAGCCGTAGCTAAAACATCCCTCTGTTATCAACAATGTTTTCATCACAAATCCAAAACATGGAACCATACAAGTTACTATGAAGAAAAGTAATTCTACCCCAGCTACAACTGGTACATTGATCACATGGAATAATTTGGTATCTGTGATGGAGATTACAATATTAATGGTAGCCCTGATGCATCAAACCTGCATTGGGTAACAGTGAAGGTTCACATGGATCTGTAAATGCGAGTGAATTCAGAGAAGGATGAGTATACTAGCTTACTCTTTATATGCAATTTCTTAAATTGCAGCAAGCGTTGCACTTGGCTGATAATAGAAGTAGACATAATGTATTCCAGATCTTTATCATGCAGCTGATATAGCTTTAAGATAAAATGTTGTACAAGATGATAGGAAATATCCTATCACCTAATAGCTCTCAATTTCCAAGGGACTACTGTTAAGTGGCAATTTATTTATTCAGTGATGGTGTGAATGTGAAGCGTTTTATGGAATGCCAGATGTCTAAAACTGGTTACAGCACTTAGAATAAAAGCTGGATTAATAAATTTTCACTGAGAAGAGAGGAAATTTTTGGATCCGTAACTGTATAGGTGAAAAGCAAGAATGGGCAAGAAAATGGCAAGTACAATTTTCTAAATAATCCTATAAATGTGACTGTTTTGAGCTAAAAAAAAAAGTACTAATCTTTTGATTTACACATTGTTCTTGCATCTCAAAAGCATCCTCCCCCACCCAGCTTTGGGAACAGTAGCAACGGGAGTGACACACTATAAATAGTGAATAGCTGAAATGAGCAGTTCATGAATACCTAATAGCCTGAAATTTGTTTGCGTAAACCATTCAACAATTATCAAACATATTTGCGGAAATCTGTGTATAAATGAGTCAGGAACAGAAATAACAACCAAATTAGTCAGATAGTTGGACCACAGCATATAATAAGGCCTCTTCTAACAAACACATAACTTGTTTTGAACTCAGACAGAAAATGTATTATTGCAAATGACCAGTGTTGTGCAAGTTGTAAGTGCCTCTGAACCTGTCCTTCACCTTTTGGTGATGCCACCAAGTTAATGTGGGTGAGCAACAGAACCCATTCACAAAGGCTTGTGTGTCTTTGGAGAATATTACCTGCATCTGTTCAGCTTTACCATTGACATTATATATACAAGGTGCAGGGCCTGTTAATCAAGTATGTCAGCATGTGATTTGCTGTGCTGAAGTCTATACAAGCCCACGAATCATCTCTATCCATCTGATGGTTTGCCTGCAAATGTACTGTGCTTTTTGAGAAACAGAAGTGTTGCTTCTTTGATGGAATGGTATATATTTAACAGATTAACTGTACTATCATATGCAGATAGTACATTTCTCTTTCATTTTTCAAAAGCATATCCTTGTACAAGCCCAGCTAATCTGTATTTGCAGCTAGAAGGTTTGCATGTACAAGCAGACTTTTAGGCACCTAACAGGATAAATGCAACTATGTTGATGTAACGTGCAGTAGTTCCATGCAAGTGTGTTCAGTCTGAAGAATATGCCTCAATTGAAGGATTATGGCCACAAATTGGAAGTGTGGACATGTGCACAGAAAAAAGTTGCTCTAATAATGTTCAATTTTCTTTGTATTAATAACACAAGTTTACTTATGGAGGCTCAAAATAAAAATTCTCAGTAACCTACAGAGTGAAAACTCCCTGCTGAGTTTATGGAAGATACTGCAGGGCTGTGCAATTACTGCTGTGCTTTCTTGTATTGTTTGATGTGTTCTTCAGGGACCTCATGTTCAGCTTGAATGGAGACAGAGACAGAATAGTCTGCCAAGCTTAAAATACAAAAAAGATATTTTTGAACCTTTTTTTTTAAAAAAAGATAATATTAGTCCATTAGGAGTAAAAAGGTTGCTCCCATACACAGAGAGAGCTGCTGACCTTGCTGAGAAGGTCAAGCAATGTCCCAGCAAGAACAGCCCCTAAAACATAGGAGGAATTCTTTACTTGAGAAACTCTTACTTTCATTCAAGAAAAAGGTCCTGCAAAGAATCAAATCACTTGAAGTGGGTGTTAAATAAATGCCCTAGTTGGAACAAAGAAGTATCCTTTCATTCAGAAGGGTCAGCTTTTTTTAATTCTGCTTTTACCCACTGCCCACTACCATGCTGGTTACTGAATTACACCAGAGTAACTCAGAGAGATAGACTGGGTCATATATAAAACATCTATTTTCATTCGTTCTGGGATTTTTCTGTCACACCACTTTTTGTATCCCCCAAGATTCTTTACCTCTTATGGTGAAGACTGACATTCATATCTTGCATTGATACATAGACCAGCTCAGATGCATGATTTCAGTGGTACTACCCAGCTTTATACAGATGAAAAAGCACATTCAGAAGTCATCTTTAGAGTGTTTTAGTCTTGAAGTCTTGACTGAATGACTTTCTGAGAAGATATTCAATGTATGAGCTGGGCAGAAACTGGAATTCCTGTTACCCAGGGTATTCTGAAATTAAAAAGCAAAACTTAAAACTGCATAGACAATATGTACTTTGAGTCTTCTTCTTGCAAAGATTTATTTAAATTCAAGATTTAACTTCAATCTCATTTCTTTTTTTCTTGAAGCCTTCACGAGAACTGGGGTAACCCAGCAGCCCTGTGTATACTTGTGACAATTGGGAACAGACCTTTTAGAATACCAGGGAATCGGCAGCTCTGCTTATGGGTAGTCTAGGTCTGTATAAGTTTTAATATTTCAGCTTAACTGTGAGAAGACAAAATAATGGCAAAATTATAAATGGTGATTAGCAATTGACTCCATAAAATAGAGGAAGGGTTAGGCTGCAGAGCAGTTACTTTGACTGAGATGAACATAAAAATTGTTTCTTGGAAGCACTTCATAGAGTGTGGTGGCAAGCCAAAAATGATTTCCAGAATGCTCCCTGTAAGTGCAGAGAAATACATGTTCAGAGACTGATCTGCTGGTTCGATAAAGCATTCATTGGTCCAATTAGAGGTGTTCATGTGAGTTAGTAAGTGGGATATTAAATAAGGAGCTGTGCAGAACTGGGGTGAACAGCCTTCTTGAGGTGGGCAGTGCTGTGAAGCTCCTTGAGAGCCGTTTGCATTGGCTGCTTCACACCACTTGCCTGGGCACAGCATTGTCACCCAGCCTGTGTGGTGGACACACCTGGCCAGATATGCCTCTCCATGTCCACAGCACCCTGGGGAAGGAGGGCAGCAGAGACTGGACTTGCAGCATGAGGAATGTGCTCTGCTTCTTGCTCTCTACTACATTTGAGGGGTCTGTACATCTGTTGGCCACCTGTTTTCAGGATGGTGTACCACATTGCAAGGCAGCAGCTGGATTAATCTGTTTACAGTGACAGCTCATTTTATCTTGTTTCATTTAATTGAGATGGAAGTAACATTTTTACATCTCAGGGGTTTGTAGCATCACTCTACCTCACCATCTCAGGGCATGTCCACTTTCATTAAGGATTTTTCAGCCCTTTCCCTTGTCAAAATAGTCTGAAATTTATAAATCAGAAATAGACTGATTCTAGACCTAGCGCTACTTCACCACATGACGAGGATCAAATTTCAAAGGCACAGTGTTCGTAGACACGTATCTATAAAATAGATAAATGCCTAATTCTAGAGAAATTAAAGAAGTGGAGAGACAAAATACTAGTAATAATCGAGGAATAATTACCTTTTTTATGTAAGTGCTTTAATATAAATTAAGGGAATGGATAATTTCATTCACTCAACACTTGCAAATGCTGTCCTAACTTGCTGGGCCTTGGTTGTGTGAAATGCTCTGTTAATGCTGTTGCTCTTATGTCTGTCTGTCTGTAAACAGGACATATGATTGTAGTTTTGAGTGCACACAACATGCTACCATTTGTCTAGTGATCTCAGGTAACACCTCAAAGCCATGCATCTGGCTGCACTACAGGTAGACGTTTCATTTCAGCTCACTGGTTTCTTGGACTGCCTCTTGCTCCCAAGTTCAGGTTGCTGGATCTGCTGCAGGTACCTTATCTAGTTAGATTAAAGCCAGCATGCAGATACTTACCTGTGCTACAGTCACAGCTCCTGGTTTGCTTACTAAAGTGTACTCTGGAGCACTGCAAGCCACAGCAGAAGGCAGAACTGTGTCCCACCTACAAGCAGTTCTTGCAGATTTGCTGCATTTTAGCGCTTCATGTGGATGTCTCCATAGGTAAGCTGTGGAAGCATATAGATGCAGGTTTTAATAATTACAGGCTGTCTAGCAAATTACTTTGATTTTTTTGGTCTATGGGCAGTGAAATCTTCATGCCTAACGTCAGTGGTGAAGAACTGATAAATAACCATTTCAGGATTACCTGGCGAATGACTTCTCAAACTGACACAGATGTACCACAGCAGAATGCTGCTTCATAGGCCTATCACAGCAAATGCCTCTTGATTGTCTGCAATTTAAAGTTTGCAAACAGAAAATATAGCTCAGTAAAATCACATCAGTGTTAAAATCACACAACCAGTCATTCGCACTACCTGGTACAGATTTAGTATAAGATTTTAGACAGAGAAAAGTAATCTTCTAAGTAGAAATCAAATTATACTAATGAAATGTTTGACCAAAAGCATGCTCTATTTCATTTAGCATAGATTAAAAGCAAAGAGTAAAGGAACGTTGTAGAAGGATAATTTCTAAACTAGTGGAACCAGGAAACATCTGAAAGTTAACATTTGATTATTTTTTCTTTTCACAAACAGACCAGTTCTGCTGACCTTATTATTCTTGACTGTGATATACTCGCAAAGGTCTCACTGACGCTTCTGTGAGTAATGTTAATTTAAGGAAAGCACAGATAAATTGTTACATATTGTACTGCATGTTTAAATGTCATCCAAAGAGGAGACAAAATTAACAGTTTTGCAGCCTCATTTTGGTCCGTTATTACATCTACACAAATCAGACCACTGTATTTGATCTAGCCAAACATACTTAATTTGCCCAAATATTTGTGGTAATAGGATATTTTGGTTAAATTATCTGTGTTCTAAAATTTGTTACTCTAGGAATATACACTATAGCGTGAAATGCCTGACTGTCATCCTATCAAATAATTTCTGTCAGGCAGATAAGTAGTTGAATTGCTGATACTCCTGCCCAAACTGAAAATAGGTGAAGTTTGGCCCTGATATAAGTAGGTACATTGTGTTGAGGGAGCTGAAACAAAGTAAGTGTTGATATAGATCTATACTTAGTGTAGGAGAAGGTAAGAAAATGAAAGTGATAGAACAGGCTGTCTATAATAAAATGCCATGACTACATATGCTGCTGCTTTTACTTTGGAACGATTCACATCACTTACACATGCACGCTTCTGTTGTAAAATCTATCCCAATAGCCATTTTCCAGGATGCTTATAAATATGTAACACTCCTGGGTGTTTCTCTGTGGCATATTTGCCATTGCATCTTAGCATCTTGAATTTTTAGGTACCTTTTCCTCATATGACTACCTGAGGAAGTATTATGAAAGTCTATTGTTTTGTGTCATGTCAGGAACTGGATCACAGAGGGGCTCGCCAGCGGTTGCAGAGTAAATGTCTAGGAAAGTAAGGACCTGAAACTATCAGTTCACTTTTTCTCTTGATTTGTTGCCACCTGCAAGACGAGAGGAAGCCTCTATAGTTTCTCAGTTGTAACTACTCAGTGCCAAAAGGAAGCATCTTTAGAGTTTGGACAGCCTCTGCCATGCTTGTTGTGAGGCATGCTTCCTGTGCAAACATTTTCCAAACTGCAGAAAACAAACCGTAGGTTGTTCAGTTTGTAGTGGTGCTTTTTGGATAAGGTAAATTGCTCAGCCTAAGCAGCTCTCCTGGGGTAATTACTGTCCATGCAATATTGGACATAAATTTTTCTGATCCTGTCTGAGGTGCAAAGCATATGAAAATAGTCCAGACATGTATTACTCTCTGAATCATTAAGAGCCTCTTGCTACCTAGCATTGAGCTTTGGAGCCCCTGGCTGTGCGTTTGCACTCACGAAAGTAACCCAGAGTTGAATAACGGCACTGTTTAATGGGCATGATGGTGTTAGTTGATGGTTGGACTTGATGATCTTACAGGTCTTTTCCAACCTTAGTGATTCTGTGATTCTGTGAGGCCAAGGGGACGTTGAAACTCAGTAAGACCGCAGGCTGGTGCTCACAGCATTTTAGGACAATTACACAGGAGACCATTCTTCAAACCTGCTGCTCAGTATGTATGTAGTGGGCAAGAGCAAGGAAACACTTGCATTTGGAGTAGGAAGCACAGGCATTTACCTGTAAAGATTTAGTTATTGACCATGTTCTTTACCTCCAATTACGTGTTCAGGTAATGGAATATTTCATTTCTCTTTGATTTTTGCTTTCTGCTTCTTCTCACATGCACTGAATCTTTCCGAAGTTGTTTTTTCTTTCTTTCATTTTGCTTTTTGGCAAAGCCACTAAAAAGGTTAAATGTCAGTGGGTTTCAAGAATCACAGTATCACAGAATCACTAAGGTTGGAAAAGACCTGTAAGATCATCAAGTCCAACCATCAACCAACAACACCAGGTCCATTAAACCATGTCCCACAATGCCACGTCCACACGTTCCTTGAACACCTCCAGTGATGGTGACTCCACCACTTCCCTGGGCAGCCTGTTCCAGTGCTTCACTCTCTCAGTAAAGAAATTTTTCCTAATATCCAGTCTAAACCTCCCCTGGTGCAACTTGAGGCCATTTCCTCTTGTCCTGTTGCTCGTCACTTGGGAGAAGAGGTCAACAGCCACCTGTCCGCAACCTCCTTTCAGGTAATTGTAGAGAGCGATGAGGTCTCCCCTCAGCCTCCTCTTCTCCAGACTGAACAACCCCAGCTCCCTCAGCCGCTCCTCACCAGACTTGTGCTCCAGACCCCTCACCAGCTTCGTTGCCCTCCTCTGGACACGCTCCAGCACCTCAATGTCCTTCTTGTAGTGAGGGGCCCAAAACTGAACACAGTATTCGAGGTGCGGCCTCACCAGAGCCGAGTACAGGGGCAGAAAGAAATCCGTAAGGGCTCTAGTTCGCCGCTCATTTACGCCACTGTCAGAGCACTGCGACATTACTAACCTGGATTCTTTCCTGACTGATAGAAAGGAAGAATCAAATTCTGCCTATCCTGTAGTTCGGAATGTGTCTGGTACTTGAATTTTGGTTTTGCTGGAAAAAATAAAATACTGAGTAGTAGATCTCTTCTTTCAGGTGATTAAAAAAAAAAAAAAAAAAGGATCTTTTTTTAAGCATGTGTCTTCCTCACTGAGAATTTGAAGGTAGTTTTATGTCCCTTTTAAAGGTTTATGTATTATGACTGTTCATTTCCCATATGATGTAAAAAAACAAAACCAAAACCAAAACATGTATTTGATGAAAAGTCTCCACTAAAAAACCCCACACAACCCTCCCACAAAATGTCCTGCTTGACTTCATCTGTGCCATCAGTTTGGAAACAGGTAATGACTTAACTTGCTGACTGTCATTCATTTTGTAACCTCTGAAATGAGGAGTGCTGTAGAAGAAATATGTTTATAATTGTCATCAAGGTAGGATTTCTCTAGGGTTTGTGAGAGTATTTCCAAACAGATAGTTCCTTCATAAATGTATTAATTACCTTAGCAACATAAAAGCATGCATAATTTGCTTATGAGCATTTTCCTTTCTTGCTTGCTTAAGCATTCAAGATCCAGGAGATCTGCAGTTGTCTTTCCTGAATGAAATACTCACTAGGTCTGCATTTCATGTGAGAAATGACCGATGTCCCCCAGCAGGACATAGGTTGTGCCTGGATTGTTAAAGACTGCAATTTGAGAAGGGAAGGAAAGGGAAGGGCTAATGCTCTCAGAAGTTTAACTGGATAGCCTTTTGCATTAATAGACCATTCTGTTAGATATATCTGGAGCAAGTTGAATTTAAACCTGTACCCTGTCTGTGGCTGGCGGTGTTTGACCTTTGCATCACTTTTTTGTTCTAAGTAGTATGTTACACTGCTTTGATGTGCACATCCTATGTGCAGAAACCTTTTTCCAGTACAGCTGCTGAACAGGGTGTCAAAAGGAAGCTATCCTGGCATAAACTGGACCAACATAAGTAGCAACAGACAAGGGCAGAACTTGAGTAAAAATAGGAATTTTAGCAGCTTTTTCAGATGTCTTTCCTATATTCTACTTCTTGCGTGACTTATGTGTACATTTGTAATCATTTTGCTAGGTGCAGATGTTTTTCTGTTAGAGTATCTGTCTTGTGTTAAAGGAATATTACTTCTTAGAGTATATTTGACTTGTGTGTCTCACATAAACTTATTCTCCTAGGAGATCTAGAAATGCTGCTCATACATATTTTCCTGTGATGCAGCTGGAAGTTCCTATGGTGAACTCAGAAATAAATTTTTCACTTTTTCCCTCTCCACTTTTAACTAGGTAGACAAGAAAATTGTCCGCACAGAAATCGGAGTTCTTCTTCGCCTTTCGCATCCAAACATTGTAAGTTTAGCCTTGTTCTTTCACTCCATGTTTGTTTCTTTGCTTTTTTAAAATTCTTTCTGTTCCTGAGAGATGACTTTTGTGGTTCACCGGTACAGACTTGGGAGAGTCCTGGATTAAAGCTTTGGGTTCTCCCCATGAGCGTGTTAGCAGCTTGTGATGGAAGACTGTTGAATTATACTTACACTTTAAAATACATTATTGATGTTCTGACAGAATTGAGTGAGAAACTATGCAAAAGAAGTTCTGGAAATGAAAGGGGAAGTTGGTGGTGTCAGTCCTTGGAGGGTGGAGAAGGTCTTATATTCAGTTCCTCTGAAAGATAGGAAGATAGCTGTTGACAAGCACTAACAAAAGCAACTTCTTAAACTCCTGTGTTACCTAAAGATTGCTGAGGTGTGAGGAGTATGAAGATAACACAAAAAAAAGGGAATGCAAAGGAGATAAAGCTAGCAAAAAAAAAAGGGGGGTGGGAGAGAATATGCATAACTTGCTCAACTGCAAGGTAAATGATACACCAACTTCAGCTGGTACGATCCTCTGCTTTATTGACTGTGGTCTGTTTCCTGCTGTTGGCCCTGTAATTTGCTCAGCAAGAAGACAAATAAGCACAATAAATCCTTTTTGTTATCTTTTACTAGATAAAACTGAAGGAAATATTTGAGACCCCTACAGAAATCAGTCTTGTTCTGGAATTGGTCACAGGTGGAGAACTATTTGACAGGTAAGTTACATGTACACATGTCGCTCGGTACCTTCCCCAAGGATGTTACAGTCCAGATTTCTTCTCTGCACATAATCCCTGTGTTAGTAATTACTGGAATTACTTCATCAGCATATGATTTATTCACATGAGTAAATATCTGCAGAAATTGGCTTAAAAACGTGTTTGGAAATGTGATTATCAGGAGATTTTTTTGGAAAGGATACATGAGTTGAAAATGGAGGAAATTGTCAGTAAATTCTGAAGAGCACACACTGTTGAAGGAAGCTGCTCAGCAGGTGCATAGCATCAGAGTGTGCTAGAGCAGACAAAGGGCAGGAAAATCTGGCAAAATCACATTGCCAGGTCATCATAAAATATGGTAGGTGGCAATCAGCCTGCCAGGAGGATAGTGTTACGTCTGATAAAAATTGGATAAGCAGAGTAACAAGAAAGAAATTCTCTTTGGTATTCATTGTATTTATAAAACCTCTGGTTTTGTTACAAAGGTTCTGTAAGACAGCTATTGACTTCTGAAGGTGTTGCTCATAAGGCTGAACATGCTTGTGGTGTAGGTGCATATGCATAAAGTGAAATAATTCTGTAATAGTGTTGGAGTGATATTTTACTGGTAGGGATTTGGTTTTTTAGAGCAAGAGAAGATCGGAAAAGCATTTGACACTGGCTTGAGTAAATCAAATAATTCACTGGCGTTGGTGATTTCCAACTCATGTAAGGACATGGGTTTGATCTTCCTTCTTCTGTAATTAAAGTTTAGTGTTTTAGAGGACTGTTATACAAATGCGCACCAAAGACTCAGTCTGAAAGTATCTTTGACTTGAGAAAATGAAAGCATACTTTTTTCCTGCACAGATGAACTATTGCTGAACAATAACAGCAAAAGCAACTCCTCCTGTAACATCTTTAGTTCAACAGAACAAGAGTGCGTACTCTCTGAATACTCAGCCAAAGGAATCAGGAGAAACCTGCTGTAAGTTAAACAAGCAGCGAGTGCCCAGTCCTGAGCTAGAGAGGACCCTGCACAAGATGCCTTGCCTTTTGCATAGCCTTTCATATATATCCACATGGTTTCAGATTAGGTGGTTTTCAGAAGGGCTGGATACTCTGCAGGAGTCTCTGATGAGAACAGTTTGCAACAGGAAAAGAAAAACATGCCAGTAAAATGGTTGGTTCCTGATCAGCAACCATCTGTGTGGTAGAAGAACTGAAGATAGAAGACTCCATGGGATCCAGGATTCCAGGAAATAATTGCATTATTTCATGGAACTAGGAGTTAATATTACGACATTTTCAACATTCTGTAATCTGTACTCAGCAGTGATTATGGGATGTCAGGTCTCAGATTGATCTTTCCCAAAAATTCTATGCTTAATCCAGTAGTTTGGCTAGGACAAGCTGTCTGGCATTGCCTGATGAGAAGCAAAGCCATTTAGTCACTAGAATTGTGCTGTCCCCTTGTGATGCTATGAATGAGCACTTATACTATGGAGGTCTTCTGAATTCAGCATTCTCCTTTTCTCCATATACCACAGAACTGGAAACTTTGGCAATACAGTCCTCTCTGATCTGTGATTTGGAAAAGAAACAACCAATGAAACAAAAAACATAAAAAGCTAGTTTCAGCTGTTAAGCTAGCGATAGGAGTATTACTTCACTCTTCAACTTTAACCAAAAATAATTTAATAGAAATACGCAGCCAAGATGTCTTGCACTAGTCACTCCAATTAAGCATTAGCTGTCCCTTTCCTCTCTTTCAGCTGGGCTGAGGGATGAACACTTGCATTGTGCTCTACACTGGCTGCCCTCTGAGATTTAGTGAGGGTAAATTTAGCGTTCTCCCTTAGGGCAGACTTCCCCTCTCATGCCTAATCTTTTCAATCTATACATCTTTTTATCATGCACGACGGAAATGTCCTTACTTACTGAGAGGCCTTATGCACTTGTGCCTTTGTGCTTTCATGACTCCCATCCCTGGAGAAAGCAAAACAATCCTGGAAGATCTCCTGCTGGGCAGTGGGGTTGTGTCAGATGTGGAGAGAGAACTGTGACCCCATCTTGAGATCCACCCTATGGTTGTCCTCAAGACAAGACCCTGTACAGAAAGGGTGTGGGCAAGCAGGACCCTGACGTGGCCAGGGACTACCCTGAGGGTTTGGAGGACCTTATGTGCTTGGTGCACAGCTGTGTGATTTTGTAAACCACCATCCATACACAGGCAGAAAAGCAACTTTCATACTCTGGAGGAGTTGCTCTTCGCCTCTTTCAAATTAGCTGTCAGCAAATGATAGGACTAGATCTGTTGCACAAACACATCTGCTCTCCTTACTCTAAACATCCTCATTGCTGTGACTGTTACTGCTAATTCTGGTAATATGCCGGTTCTTTTTATATCAACTGTTTTATTGCTCTAGTTTTCTACCACCCCAGATGTCCATTCTTCTTTTGAATAGTATTTGAGCTGCAGATGAGTAAGTTCTTTCACATACACATTCCCCTTATGATGAAGATGATTTTATAAATACCCAAGATCCGATTAGTTTTCTAGAATCCTATTAACATTGTTGATATGCTGCTGGTTTCATGCCACGCTAACATAAAAGTTCACCATATTCAATATCTCTGTCAAATCATCCACGTTATTGCTAAAATGAGCTTTCATTATGACAATTTTTCAGTTGTGTTACCCAAAAGGAGATAAATTCAAACAAAAGTATCAGTTACATATCTGAGTCAATACAGCTGAAATCAGGTTGGTTTTGGTTGTATTTTTAAAAAGAAATCTGCTTCCCAGACTTCATAAATCACATTGTAGATCATATCCTGACATACAATATTCCACCATCCCAAACACAATAAATGTAACTCTATACTAAATTGGAGAAGTTTGTGTAAATTAGAATATAAATTGCCAGTTTGCATGATGGTTTTTGCCAACCCAGTAAGCGAGCAGTGACAAAGAGCTTTTGAAGTAAGACAGACCAATGGCCAAACCGGCCAAGACAGAGAGAAAACTGCAGTAGGTCTAAATTAACTGATATTCTAGTTCTTTCCAGATGTCATGTCTCCAGCCCAGCGCTGGTGCATATGACTTTGGCCCTTCTTTTTCAATTCTGCGTGTTTAAAAGAGACATGCATGGTTGAAGTGCATTTAAACCAGTAGTGTTTTGACAGAGTCCCAAGGGACGACCCTCTGGTATGGCTCTGAGCGTCCCAGCAGCGGTGTGCCCAACAGCACGCGGCCGTGTGTCTCATGCTGCCACAATACTGAGGGCAGGCTGCTGTCACACCGGTCCTCACCAGGGCAGGAGCTAGCTGAAAAACAAAAAAACAAAATCAGCACAGCTGTTGAAATGCATGGCAGAGTGATCGCTGTAACATTTGAACAGTCTTTAAAGGACTGTGTTTCCACTACACTTGTAGATAGGAAATTTCAGGACTGGGAGCAAAGCGGCAGGCAAAGGTCAATTTTCATCCCTCTCTCGCATCTTCCTTCTCATCTTGTCTTCTTAGGAAGAGCTCTGCAGAGCCGTAGTTCAGACATCTTTTACATGAGAAGTTTCAGTGATGGAAAGACATAATGAAATTTGGTTTTATTAGGTTTTTGGATGACATCATATTGTGCATACAGAATAAAGTAATAAACCTTATGTGGATACTTTTAAAAGGCAGATGTATAATCAGAAAGCTTCACTCCATTTCAGCTTTTCTTCATTTAACTGGAGAAAACTAGAGGCAGAGTTGATGGAATTAACCTTCTAGGTGCTTTCAGATAGATGGGACTGAATTTGAGCTCAAATAAATGAAATCAAAGATTTTAATATGAATTGAAGATCACAGTGGAAAAAAGAGTTTAAATGCCGTGACCGTAAGGGAATGTAGAATGAATTTACACCACAAAAATTGATATAGTTTTCCTGGAAGAAACCCAGACTCTTCTCATTTATATAGGCAAATTGTCAAACTAATTGCTTTTTAACACATTTGTATTAATAATCAGTAAACCTTACACTGTTCAAAGATTTGCTTAGGTAAGTAGCCAGTGGCCTCACTTTTTTGTGTTAACCCATTTGATTATTACTTCTTCGATTTTCTTCATAGTTCTTCCATTTTAGAATAACGATGATTCTTCTTAAGCTTGGTTCAGTTGTATTTTTCTCTTGCCTCTTCCTTTTGCCCTCTGTTGCTTTATTGTTCTTTACTCAAATATAATTTCCTGGTACTGTTAACTTTGACTTTCTTTTCTATCGCATGGCGCATTTAATCAGATTCTTGGTCACTTTGTTGATCTGGCTTTGCTTCTAACAATTAACCTCTTTATTATTATGGGCAGCAACAGGTCTGGCAGCACAGTGAAGTCTGATAACTGTCTTTTAGGGGCTAACTTTTTTTGAAGTTCATCTTTTCCATTGAGATTTTATTCATATTTATTGCCTTTCAACAATATATCACTTTTCCAAATATTGCCTTTCAGCAATATATCACTTTTCCAAATATTAATTTCACAAAAAGGTCAACTCTACTTTAACTTCATTTTAGTCAGAATACCTGCAGATTGATAAGAATAGTTTTTGTTAGACCCTTTCTTGTTTCAGCTTCAAATGATTATGTCAATCCATACGTTCTCCTTGTCTGGACTGCAGCACCTTGACCACAAACTATTCTGTTTCTTCCTTCATCTTATTACTAAGTGCACGAAACTTTGTCTAAAAATACCACTTAGGGCTGACAGTCTCTTGACTCACTTCCATTTCAGATTTCCTATAATTTCCTCTGAAATATAGATTCAAGCTGATACAGTCTTCTTTTATGGAGCATGCATTAACAAAACTATTAATTACTTGTTCTAAAAAACTTGTCTTTTTAAGAGCTGCAGGAATGATTACCTCTTATGGACAAAATTCCCTGAAGCCTTCCCAGGCTTCAGGCACACCTTCTTGTTTCTGTTTATGGAAATTAGAATTGCTAAGGGACATCAAAAAGAGTCAAGGAATCAATCAGTCACTAAAGTGGGGGTCTTTTATAAACTAGTGGCAGCATCTTTTATTTGTTTCTGAGCTCTGGTCTCATTATGTGGTGGCATTCTGTCTTCTGAACAGCGGTCAGAGCAGTCCTTTGGACTCTATTTCACATGAGCAAGTTACGGTCCCCTTACTGAGAGGGGGACAAAGAGGTCTGAGTTGACTACACCAGCTATGCCCTATTCTCTGAAATCAGAAGACAATACACAAATTAGCTCTGGTAAAAGTGCTCCTTGATGTCATAATAGCTCACTTAGTGTCTCTTGATATCAGCTGCAGTAATGATAAAACCCAGTAATTTAAGAATAAAGAAGTGTACGTTAATGCTTATTTGTAGCCTTTCCAATGTAATTTGGTATTTCCTTCCTGTACAGAGTTGTAATAATGCCTTTACATTTTTTTGTGGTCAGCGCCTTATTTTCTGTTACATGACAGAATTACTCTACGTCAGCCAGTATGTACCAACTACAATATTCTCTTCAAGATGAGAGATACAAATGATTTTTTGTGAATGTTTATACATAGGATACTAGTTACGGTTTGATCAATGTATGCACTTAGAATTAGGTGAAACACAGGCGCCAGAGGAAACACACTTGCAGCTTTGTAAATGACTGAAGGACTCAAGCGATGATGATGATGATGATGATGATGATGATGGTGCAATTATAGTACTGGCTGGCTTCCTGCCACTCTCTAAATGTGAGCTGATGTGATATTAAAGTTTTTTAACTCCACTATGGAAGGTTTTTCACTTAAAACATTTTCATTTAAAATATCCTCTTGCCTTTTGTTGTTATTGCTCGAAATAACTTTGCAGGAGTTGGTAGCATGGGTATGTCATAGTTGGGACCAACCTGTATGTTGCTAGCCCACTTTGGGAACTGGGCAAGACTTTGGGAGACAGGACACATCAGTGCCTGTGAAACTTTTTAGTTTGGTAGGTATTGTTAATACTGAGACTTCTTGTGATTAGAGCATCTCTGACATATGTACTCTCAGTTTTCTGCCACAGCCTTACCACTGTAATATAGGAATACGTGGTCTGGATGCCAGACAAACTAGGAGACATACACCTGTTAAATTAAATAGGAAGCTGATTGAGCCTTAACTGATTTCTTCAGTTGTTAAGAAATTTAACTTTCATATTTGTTTGGAATTCAGAGAGGTTTTAACAGCTCTGTGCAGGTGACAAGTTGAAGTATATATAACTACAGCCTACATAGCTGTAGCCTACATTTATGTATACAGGAAGTCTCTGTCTGACCCAAGAGCTAATGATGTGTCTTCTATGTCTTGATTCAACACATCTCCTGAAATTATAATGTCACTTAGGATGTGAGCGCTTTGTACATTTTTTTTCTCATTGCTTTTTCTATGTACATTATGACAAGAGTGTAAGTGAACACCAAAATGTTTTATGAAGAAGTACGGTTATCCTAAATATGCAGAGCACCAAAATGCTTGTCCTAAATGATAATTAAGCTGATTTTTTGATGAAAGCCTGGAAAGCAAATCTTTTTCAGATAATGTACTTCTCAGTTCAATGCTGAACTTTAGCCGCTGAAGTAAGCAATGTATCACACATCCATACACTGCAGGCCACCAAAGGAGGACTGGAACAGGTGAACCTGAAATAATCCTGAAATGGGTAATGATAATGTGAATACTCTTGCTAATTGTGACATAGAGGAATATAAGCACAATGTATGTTATGCAAGCAGTGCCCAATATCAGAATTCGATGGCTCTTTGTTTCACTGTTACTGGGAAGTAAGCTGTGTGCCTGAGCGAGCTCTGGGGCAATGTGTTTAAAATACCAAGGCAGTTACAGCTGTGCTGGTTTGGCATGGAGGGCTGGCACGGGCAGGATGTTCACCTGAACTCAGGCAGTATCCTTCAACCATCCTTGGGGGTCCAGGGGTTTGGTATTTGTTTCTTTAACACCTCTGTAATCTTCTTATGTAGGCTATTCCAGTCACTCTCCAGCCTGGTAATTAGATTCGGCTTCAATATTAGGAGAAACTTTCTTTCTGCGAATTTGCCCAATATCTGTTTGCCTTGTCCCCAGCAGGTATAGAAAAGGTGATTACTTTCTTCTTTATAGCCAGCTCTCACACAGTGGAGGACTGCAGAAGACTATATATTCGCAGTCCCTGCAATCTTTTGTCCCTGGTCACATTTTCTACATCTCAATTACTGTCCATTGAACTTCCCTCCACATTCCCACGTCTTTCTTATAACGTGGTGTTCTTAGCTAGAGAAAGATATCCAGTGGAAGCCTCACTTGGCGGGTTGGCTTCATCAGTGCCTTCAGTGCTGCTCTTTCCCCCTCCCCAGGCCACTGCCTCCTTTACAAGCTGCCAGTGATCCTTCCCTTTGCCCCCTCCCTGTTGCTCACCAAAGAGGAGCTGTGAAATGCTGAAATAATTCAGCTTGTCGCATTGCCTCACACAGTCAGTAACACAGAAACTTTTCTTTGAGAGAGAAGTTTGAGCTGCTAGTTTATGCGCACTGTGGTTTCACAACCTCTAGAAACAAAGACTATAATTTTTTAAAAAGTCTGCTGAAATTAAGATCCTGAAAGATGAACCTGTCGTTTTGAAAAAATGTGCACTAAACTGTTCTTGCTAATTTCACTGCAGACATCTGGGTGATTGCTGCTTTTGAAGGTGTGGCCGTTTATTGGCCACCAGGCTTTTAATGTATAATTCCTGATTTTCCTACAAGATCTTTCTAGTTCTGTGGGTGCTATAGAAATGCTGAGTAGGAAGGAGAAAGAAAGTTGAAAAGGGGAAAAAAAACCTACTATGAGATATAAGAAATACGGAATCTTTCTCTAAATTCTCCTGCATGCCATGTTTATCAGAAACTGCCTCTTTCTTAATAATGATGGAGGGAAAATAGTTTTTCTGAATGACTGCAATGCTGCATTTCATTTCTAAACAAGGTGTTGAAGAAAAACATCTAGTTTGTTTGACTTGGAGTCAGATCCAAACCCAGTTCTGTATTTCCCATTATCCTTCTTCAGATCGTGGGCAGGCAGTTTGAGTCATTAGTGACAGTGACAGCTAGTCTGCTCTAAATTATGAAAATGGTTGTAAAATAAGGGAGAATCAGCAAACTGAATCAGAGCTCCTTTTTTAGATTTATTACTCTTCAATGTTGTAGTATGGAAAATACATAAATATTTAGAGAGAAACCTTACTTTTTAACTAAACAAATGCATCAAAGCAACAAGGAATTGAATTCACCTCAGTACAGGTATGAGCCAAGAGGTCTGTGAATCACTCATTGAGAAGGTGTTCCTTGTGGAAACCTTTTTGCTGTTGAATAGAGTGATGTCATTTTCTTTTCCTGTTTTGCTAATTTTCCTCTCACTTTACCTTGTAGAAATCCTTTAATTTCACATTAATGAAATACAAGAATTTACTTAAGAATTAAGTGAATATGTACAGAAAAAATCTCCATGACAACCAAAGAATTTAAGATAAATTCACATTTGTTATATAGAACCAAATATTTTTAAAAATTGCCGTGCCATACTGGCATTGGAACAGATGTTGTGTTTATATAGGCCAGTGTCTTGCCTGAGACTGTACGTGATGTAACAGGATGCAGCCCACAGGTGAGATGTGGTACCAGAGTTTTGGATAAAAGCCAGCTAGAAGCAGAATGAAAATGACCCTAAAAACAGCAGTGGATTTTTCTGATATTGCAATATTTATAAAGAATTAGCTAAAAAGCCAATACAGACATAGCTTGAAGAAAGAAAGGGAAGTAATGCTGGGAACCAATAAAGTGATAAAAAATGTTAAAGTTTTGGATGGCTGAATTGATTTAGCAGGCCTTTTGCAAGCTACATTTTATATTTCTAGATTCACCTAATACTGAAAGGCAGCCAGCTCCACAGTGTGGAGAAATAGAATTTATAGTAGCAATATTAAATGATGGCTAAATATTGCAAATTTTAGAGTAAATGTTTAGATTTATTAGCGTAAAACTAAGTGCACTTACCAATGTAAGGTAAGGGAAGCAAGAAACAGACTTTACCTGCTCAGATGTCAGGCAAGGCTGGAGGATGGGTAGGGTGGCTCGTGTAGGAGGGAAACAGGGAAGTAAAGCTAAGAATAGAAGAACTAGTCAATTTAGAGTGTGGGGGAGGAAAAACTAAGTTTGTTGAAGTGGGTAAGATTTCAAATTTTCTTCATCACAAGGAGTCACGAGAACAGCTTTCATTTAAAGTTGCAGAATAGTCATTGCACTGGATTCCCATACCCAAGAAAAACAAGAGAGAAAGAGTTTGGTTTCAGAGTCAGGGAGCTGGTAAAGTACCCATTTCTTGTACTATTTGGTTCCTCTTTCATGTTGCTTATTCCACCCCCTGGCGCTCTCCATTACAAGTTTCAGGAGTTGTTACAGTGCAAGGCTTGGAGTGGCTCTGCAGGCTGCGCTGCCCGGAAAGGACTTACCGCCTTTCCTCGCTCTTAGCCGAGAGGTCTCACTGCCAGGCCAGCGGCCGGTGCTGACCAAGAATTTAAGGCACTGGCAGTTTTGCATGAAGAGGTGTGTGCCATCAGTGACCATCCCAGTCCAGCATCCTCTGGCATTGGATGAGTCCTCTGCTTGTTCAAAGCGGTTTGCTGGGTATTTTTGATTCCTTTTTTTACCACTGCAGCTGTACAAACAGCTGTTTCTCATGCTGGACTTGGAAAGATCTAGCTCTCTGTTTTGTTACTCATTGAAAAATCAAACCCAAAGCCTAGTCCTTTCCTTCTGTAATGAAATGTTCACTTGTTTGGTTTTTGTAGGAGATTGATTGTTTCCACTTGTTGCATAACATGCTTATCATTAATCCCCAGATACATGTATACTAGTCAACCGTAAAATTGTATATCAATATAATTTTAATACTGCTCTGAAAATTGATTCTAAAATGACATGACAGGATTCCCCATCTCTTTCCTCATTGATTTTCAGATCGAGTGTGTTTAGTTTAGCAGGACTGTGATCTTCCTTTTATTTTTTTCCTACCAGTAATAAAGTTTCTGCAGAGCAAGTGTGGCCACTACCTACTTCCCTTTACTGTGATATCCCATTGCTTTCAGTAACTTCATACAGATGTGATCAATTAAAGCATTGTACCAAGTCCTAAGAAGACTGTCCCAAAAGGAGTAAAATCCAGTGCACGGTCTTCTCAAATTATACTGCAGGCTGCAGAATTACGGTGAATGCTGGTAAGAATTTATGCTTCTGCTTATGTAGACTCTGATGAAGATGTACATAACGGAAACATTATAAGCAACACAGGGAATGTTGCACTTCTATGGTAGAGTGACACAGTGGATGTCCAGAGGCTACACTGAAAACCATCTGCAAAACTAAAGGATTTATATTGCCAGAAAACTTGCAGTACTCAGAAGGAACAGAAATGCTAGAAAGGCTGGATGGAAGCCAGCAAGAATTACTGCAAATTATTAAACACTTGAATGCATACATGTGCTTGACGATCATGTGGAAGCTGCCAAATTTCAACTACCTACTGTGTGTAAGAGAGCATGGATCACAAGAAATACATGATACCATTTCCACAGGCTTGCTGGCTGGTGTGAAGTGAAGGGTCCTAAATTTTTTGTAGCTCCGTTACCTGACAGCACAAGGCTTTTCCACCTCTGAGCTTCAGCAGCAGCTGAGAGGATGTTATCATTGTTTTGGTGTGGTGGCCGTGGTCTTTGGGTCGGGCAGTATGGTGGGGTGAGCTCTGCTGCGTGACTGGACCCTGCAGGCAGGCAAGCAGGGGTGCACCACCGCACCATGGGGAGCGGGGCTGTTCCCAAGGGGCGTCTCCATCTCCAGCGGTAGTGGGAAACAGGAGTGAGGAGGGCATTTTGAGAAACACTTCCCGGCTTCTCTTTGTAGAAGGAGGCAGATTTGTCTCAAATGTGTTCACATGTGCTTGGAAAGACAAGATTAAATCAGGTGGTGTTTTAGGAGACCTGTAGCTTGGTCTCCATCAGTACTTACTCTATTAGATGTGTGTCTGGTTGTGTATAAGTGTAAACAATTGAATCGACATATTTCAATAAACGTGTACACGCAAGCATGAAAAGGTGATTCTTCACAAATGTGATTAGAATATGAATTATTTAATATGAATATGAATAGAATTTAATATAATTTAGATATATAAATAGAATTTAATAGAATTATTAATTCTATATAATAGAATTATTAGAATTATTCTATATAATAGAATTCTACTAATAGAATTATTCTATATAAATAGAATTTAATAGAATATGAATTATTTAATCAACATTGCATTTTTGCTTGCTCTAGAATGTCAACTTCAATTTGAAGCACTGGCTTCAATTTTCTGGATGTTTGCAACACCAAAATCAGTGGTTTTCCAAGCTTTTATTTTTTTCCTTTTACTTTAAGCATTTCTGTATCCCTTCTTCTGGATTCCCTGCTGTCTTCCTCCCAGTTTTTCTCTCCAGCACTCTGTTGGCCTACCTGGGTCTTTCATTTGCATATCAAAGAGACTATTTAATTAGTTCTTTATTGTTACTTTTCCTTTCGTTCTGTTCTCTCAACGAAGGTTTATTCTTTCTTCATCCATGCTTTTCTTAAAGATAATTCTGTAAACTAGGGATAAATAATTGTTTTTGCTTCCGTAATAACAAAATAAGACATTTCTGCACGTTTCCTTTCCGTTATGGAAAAAAGGGCAGTGAGTCATTGTTAATCTGCAGGCTGAAATTGAAAAATCCTTGTAAAGAAGCTTCATTGGTCTTAGGTAGGAGTGTTGTTATAATAAAGCAAGCTGGCACATCTACCATTTGTCTTATGTAAATTATCGCAGGGATGATGCAAAAAATAGCTATGCAAATGGTCCCCCAGCATTATTACAGGACCTAAACTACAGGATAATCTTTGTTCAGTACTCTTCCTTACTGTCTAATGACCATGTTTTAGTTTCAAAGCAGCGTGCCCTTAGAAATAAATTTTCATCTTTAGCAAGAAGTATGTCTTTTTTTCATTTATTGCTGTTACAGAAGATTACGTTTTCAACTTGCTAGATTATTATTAATTAATAATTAGGTTTGTATTCTCAGTAAGTCTGGATTCTAGACTTCTGAAAAACTAGAAAGTTAACTGCATGTGACATAAGCTGAAATTGGCTTGCCGGTGCATGTTATTCACATGTAACATCAGTGGATGAGTCATGTGCATTGCACAGTAATTCTACAGTTGTTTTTTATTGCTCTCCTGAAATATAAGCCCACACTTTGTTGCATTTATTTACTGTAAAGTGTATGTTCACAATGTCTTCATCTTCAGTGTCTGCATGCTGTTTCTGTTATGTGTTTAATGTAAATAATGAGAGCAGTATCCTGTCCGTACCAACATATAGTTGTCTAAGTCAGGGTGAGCTGGTCTTCCACATGCTGTGATCAGAAGGGCAGTCTTGAGCATCTCTTTGATCTCTCTTGTTTCCAGGCATCAAGTAATTGGTGGTTTTCTTTCCTGCATTGGTCAGGCATTGACAGGAAGCTAAGAACCTCATCTTTTCTTTGATTTTGTTGAGTGGAGGAAAACACAAAGAAGTTGGCTGCATTTAAGAGATGTCTTTTTTTTTTTTTTCTCCCCAGGTTTATCTGTTTGAAAAAGAAAGGATATAACAAATAGTGGGTTACCAGACTGTAAAATTAGAAATTTGTTGGATGAAGGGAGAAATGTAAATTGAATTGTAACTGTATAGCTGCATATTTCTCTGATCACATGTGTTGGAAAATCAGAGAATTTCAAATCCTGTTGAAGCTTTAAAACCTTCTGCCTCATGTGTTTCTAGGGTCAGGTGCACAAGGTCATTCTGCAGCTGTTGGAGTCAAGGCATGGGCAGGGTGGCCCGTTCCCAGGGGACGTATGCCTGAGCAATGGTGTAATTAAACCCAGCACTCTCCTGACAGCTCAGCTTATGTGCAGCACTTCCCCAGCAGCAGCCCCGTGATGCCTGTCTTTTTCCTGCAGTGCATTGTGGAATATATTCCAAAATCTGTGGCAGTTTGAAAGCAGAGGGTCAAACTAGCACAGCAGAATTTTTGGTTTTACTACCTTGTGACCAAATTTGAAATTTTGTTACCATCTCCCATGCCCTACTAAAGATTGTAAGCTTAACAGAATGATTATGTGAATGTCTTTAATACATGGAATCCTGTAAAACAAGGAGAGTGTTTTAACATGCTTCTTGTGCCATGGTGGGAGGAGAAAGTTAGCACCCAAAATACCAGCAGGGAAGGGGATGGGGGATGGGGGCAAGGTCTGTATTCTCAGAAATGCTTATGGATGCTAAAGACAGGAACTTGCTAGCTGACACTAAATACTTTATTTGAATTAAAAATAAGGAGGAAGCCAAACTAGTATATTTGGGGGAAGAGAGAGATATATATATGTATGTATATATATATAAATAATATATACAGTATACAAAGGTCTATACTATATTTATATCTTCTAATGAGTATGTAATAATGCTTTTCATATGTACATTAGTCAACACCTTTCCTGTCAGCTTTCGTAAAGCTGTAAGGAGTTGCATTGAAAGTAGCTCAATATGAGTCTGGTATTTCAGAGAAGTGGTAAAAAGATACTGGAAAACAGGGAAAGTGGGGAGAAAGGAGTATACCCTTCTTGTCACAAGCAGAGTCTGTTTCTGGACCCTGAGGCAAAAGGTCTTTCCGGTGGCTTTTGTCTTCAGACGTTACAGGCTTCTTGCTCTCCTGCTTCATGGGGATTTTAGGGCATTGTTTTGCAAAACTGGCTTGTGTGCTTGCAGGAGATCATTTTATGAAATGTGTAATAGGCACCACAGCTTCTGGTTCTAGACAGCATCTGTCTGTGTTTTCTTGGGCTTTGAAAAATGTATATGGTAAAAAATCAAAGCATCAGGTTAAAGATCTGACCTTTAAGGTAACTCTCTGACGGAGAATTATTGTAGTTCACAAATACTGTATGTAGTTAGATACAACACTAAAAAGACTGTTGGGTTTTTTAAATGGAGCATTGGTACATGTTAATGATAGATCTTTCTTTTATTAACTTCTTATACGCCATTGTGCAAATCTGTATCTTCTGCTGACTCTGTTTAACTGAACTGTGCATTTATATAATGTTTCATTCTGTAATGGCAGTTCTTGGAGAACATGCAATGCAAATCCTGAGTCAGCCCCCGGACCCTGTGCCACTGCTGGTGTTCTAGAAGAGTTGCAGTAGCACAGCTGGGCTTTGGGAGGCCAACCCAGAAATCTGCATTAACCCTTGCTGCCATTTCTTTGCAGGATACAATACAAAATGTTGATATACACCGCTTCAGAACACACCTTAACACAGAAAAGTATTTTCTTTCTTAATGTTTTTATCATGGTAAGGTTCCAGGGAGATAACATTACTAATGAAGACCATTGGGTTTTTGTTTGTTTTTACAAGATTGAACTGATGTAAAAGCAAAGGGAGAAAGAAAACCGTGTTTTGAGGATCTTCAGAACTCATAAATATTGCTGAACTCACCGTAAGGTGCACACGGTCAGCACATTTACAAAATCAAGCTATCACATGTCATCTATACAAAATAAAAATAGCATACTGGCTATTTACATTAAGAAGAAAAAACCCAGCAGTTTTAGTTGTAATGAAACCATGTTTCTTTGACTACAGAGCTCCCAATTTTCTACTGATGGGGGAAAAAAGACAATTGTTCAGCCCGTTATACTTGAGGGATAATTTGAAGCTAGTAAATGTTTACACCAACCCTTTCTCTTGAATAATTCAGATCTGTGTGTGCATAGCACAATGCTTTTGTTTAATAACTAAATAAATAAATAAATAAGGGGGATGGGGGAAGCTCAAGTTAAATGTAAAAGTGAAAAGCAGCTCCTAAAGGATACCTAGTTTTATTGGAGAGTAATTCAGATTCCCTGGGTTTTAGAAAATTCCAAAACCTTTCAACTGAATGTGTATATATTGTGAGCTCCTTACCTAGTTGATATTTTACCTCTATTTTTCCATTTAACTGGGAATAAAAGGTAACCTGAATTGCAAAAGGGCTGTTTCTATTCTTTAGGGGGCCCTCCAGAGTCCTGGCTGTATTTAAATTTCATTGTTTTCTAGCTCATTTTTCAAAAGAAGCTTTTACCTTAATAAGTAATCCTGAATACAATTTCTCTTGTTGCTTTTTCTGTAGGATTGTGGAAAAGGGTTACTACAGTGAACGAGATGCAGCTGATGCTGTTAAACAAATCCTGGAGGCAGTTGCTGTGAGTATTATCTAGCATCATATGCTCAGCACCTAATCTTTCACCTATAATGGCTCAATAAATACTTATGTGTGAAAGAAGTAGAGTTCACTGGAGACAGTCCACACAAGTTCCCTACTATAATTAATTCTGTATTGATTTTTTTTAAGGTAGTGGCACTTTGAAGGGCAAGAAGTGACTTTGGATGGCAAAGAGCAATGCATTTAATGCTCTAAGTCATCTGTTACAGTGGAGTGAGTGCTCTGTCCAATCTCAAAAACCTGTGGAGTTCAGCACGGATCGTTTTAGCCTTAAAAGTAATTTGAAATCACTGGCACTTGTGTAGTCTCTAGTTCATTTTTTGCAGAGTATGTCACAGTAATTTATTTAGAACATTAAACAAAAGCAAATGCATTACTTTTCCTCTCAACTTAAAAGGATAGTAGATTGGCTGAACATGTTAGCTGGTGTAAAGAGTTACAATTTGAGTCGAAGACTCCTGCAGAATATTGCCATGAAAATAGTTACACTTATTTGCAGTTGTTGCCTGAAGGTGATCCATCACAGTTTTTGCCACTATGCAGGAGCATTTATGCAAACAGAGCTCATTGCAAGGAAGCATGGACTGCTGGGAAAGTGGATAGTGTAGGTTACAACATATCTAACCAAAAATCAATTCTCCCTGATCTTCAGATTGCAGGTACATACACAGAAAGACAGTAATATATTGAGAGATCAGAATAAAGTTTGATGCCAGTAGTTTGTGCAGTTTCTAATACACCTTCCTCTGTATTTTGTGTGTTTTTCAGACATTTGAATTTTTGTACTATTTCACATTCTATCGCTTAGAGAAATGTATAAATACTTTTGAGACAAGAATATAAAGGTTTCTAGTGGGTACATACACTCTTTCCATACATTATCCATAGTTCTCAGTCACTTGTAGCTCTTCCATCTGATTTCATACCAGATGTTCCCCAAACCAGCAGTCAGATTCTGGCAAAGTACTTAAGAAATTAATATGTCAAATGTCTATATGCTAGCACTGATCACTTCCAGTGCAGAAGAGAGGGGACATGTTGGACAAGAAAAAACAGTGCAGTTGGTACACTCAGAATTTCAGACAAATAGTAATATAGAGGCATTTTTACTTTGTGAAGCTAAGATGTTAGCAAGGCCTAAGGGGAGATAGATGCTAAAGATTTTGCTTTCTCCTGTGCCTGGCAGTCTGGCTTCACAGTCAGCAGGAGATATTTTGGATTTTATCCAGTGGCACTGTGTGGTTGTCTGCAGCAGATGTTTGGGGTGAAGCAGCCAGGTAGCAGAAAGACTGTGAAGATCTTGGAGCAGACACAAGTGCTCAGAGATGTGCAAATAGTGCAGATGGGACATGACTGACCTTGGGTGTATTTCCAGACTGGCAGACTTTTCAAACAAAAAAACAGCTCTTGATCATACGGAAAAAAGAGAGGTCAGCCTGAAGGGCTCTTTTGAAGGGTGGTAATGGTGAGGCAGGATCTGTACAGATCATCCACAGAGATGCAGTGTCCAAAGAGCTGTCCTCAGGATAGGACTGGTGGTGATGATTGACCTCTGTGGAAGGTATCTAGAGGTGAGGAAAAGTTAATGTGGTTACAGCAGTAATGCAATTACTCAGAAGGAACAGGCCCACTTGGGCATATTTACCTGGGATGGTAACGAAATATCCCGTTGTGAAAAACTCCTATAAATCATGGGTTGGTATTATTTGTAAGCTTGTTCACACTAAATAAGATGTGAGAACTGGTGTTTACTGCAGTAACCAGACATACTGCAAGACCATCATGTTCACTTCATGCTACTTTCTGACTGATCTGATGCTTACTGAATCACTCTCATCCAAAGTGATCTAAATTATGTATTTGAGTTTAGTGCACAGCATAATGCATTTGTATAAACTTCTTAAAATTGGGTCAGATTATTATTTTATGACCAATTTTTTCTGCCAATGGAAGTGTCCTAGTTAAGATGGTTCTACATTATTTACCATTCTTCTGCAAAAATGGTGATTGAGTTTTGCTGAAAGATGTTTCAGAAGGTGTTTCAGCTGTTTATTTTAAAAGCGAAGAACCATATGAAGATCCTCAGCTTCTATGAATTGTAATAACTTGGTTGAAATCAATGGAACAGTGATGTACAAAAGCTAAAAAGCTGACCTTTATATGAGCATGCAATAATTTGGATTTTTATAGATCCTTGTACTAGATCCCTAGCTAAGATGGACTGTATTGACTTTCGCTTCTACAGCTGACACTGAATATCTAAGCCAAGGCTGGAAAGCTGTGGAAGTGGCAGTTCCCAACTTGGGATCTTTGCAGCCCAGCTGAAATACTGTGATAGATTGGGAATATAAACTTGACAGAATGGCATTTGTGAGCAGAATGGGAGTTATTGTTAGAAACTGGAAAACACTGCTGCAGCAGAGTATATTTCCCAACTAAAAGGAAATATATCCATAGATCATTCTTAAAACCAAATAATTGTACAATCCGCTCAATGGACCATGCCAACGAATACACTCCTGGCACCAGGTAGGCATTTTGACCTCTACAATTTTTAGATATTGCTTTTAGGAAGAGAAGCATTCAGCCTTCCCTTTGCTGAAGTCTCTTGAACTAGTCTATCTACTTGTTTTATAAATCCCTTGTTAAGGGCTGTTACTGTAGTAATGGATCTGTCCTCACAGTGGATCATTGACATGAGGAGGTATTATATCTTCATTTAGCAAAGGTTTTTTCGAGACACTTCTAAAGCATTTAATCATTTAATCAAAAGTGTAAAGTGGGATTTTAAAAGCACCTAAGCATTTTTGTTCAATTCCTTTTGAAATTGTTAAACCAAATGGGCTTTAAAAAAAAAAAAGAATCCCATAAAGCTTCTAGGTATATCTGTGGCTTGTAATATCTGAGTACCTGTAAGCCTAGCTCCAACTGGCTTACCAAGAATTAAGCAAGCAGTCAGAGTAGCACACAGAAAATGAATCTTAATCTTCCTGGTCACAAACCAGTGTAAATATATCAGATATCTGTCCTCCCAAGAACAGAGAAAATAACAAAACGGTATTGTTTTGAAGACCACTGCATCCCTTTTGCCCTCTTCCATGATTTTTCTTTCTGCTGGTTACATCTGATCCGGTGTTCCCAGTCCATGACTGTATTTGCCCTTAGTGGGAACAAATTACCGTTATTTTTCTCTTTCGCACCATTGCCTTTTCCATTATTCTTCTATTGTTCTTCCAGCTGGGACATAGCTTCACTCATAAGATAAAAGGCTTGTACAAAACTAGGGCAAACCAGCATTCATAGCATTCATCTTTTTAGCTCTTTTGCTGTGCTGTTCAGAACACGTAGGGAGGTTTTGTTGCTACCTGACATCTCAGAGCAGGGTGAATTTCATTCCTGAGAAAGAATGCGTCTGAGAGCAGTGTCTCTTGGCACATCATCGTCCTTTCTCTTCTTCTCAGAGGATCAGTTGTATACAGTGTGGTTTTCTTGCATGCTTATTCTGGTAGCAGTTTTTCTATTTTGTGTAATTAATGAATTTCCGCACACAGATGTCATGAAGCCAGATCTTCACTGCCTGACTTGCAGAATGAGTTATTGATATTATGGAATTCAAATTATCATTGAAATATTGGTCAGAAAAAGACACTTACACACTTTCTGTAAAAGACGTCTACTCTTTAGCTTGTCAAACTTAAGAAAATTACACTGATTTTTTTTAATGTGTGCTTCCAAAATCTTATATTTGTCACTAAAAATAAACCGTGTTCCTTCTTGCCCACTCTGCATTAGTGTCAAAGTGATAGGTTTCTGCTTGAGGTTTAAATTACTCTTTTAACTATATTTAAATTTGAAATTTTTTTTAACAGTTTACTTTTTCAATTAGGGTAGTTACTAGCATACCTTCTGTATGTAGTTTTGAACTCATCCAGCAGCCTCTAAGTTAATTTCCCATCACGTTTTATAATAGGTTGTTTTCTTATGACTGGTCATTATCTTGTCTAGATAGGAACATTATCCTGAAGCTATATGTGGGACCCCTTCCATTTTCCTTTCTATTTTTATTTCAATTTCCTACCATTTCAAGCTTCATTGTATGCCTGCACTTCTATTCAGTTCCTCGTCAGCTTAAATTCACAGGGAGCACCCTGAATTCTCAGCTGTGATTGTAAAGACTGAAGGCGCTTAGCCACTTGCAGGTTTGAGAGTGAAAATCTAGATTAAAGGTTTCTATTCATTTCAGTGAACTTTGATCTGTCTGATAATGAGCTGTATGATATTAGGTAAGAACCTACCGCAAATGTGCAGCTTGCAAGTATATTTTACAGACCCTGAGGCACTGGTGTGTCTAACAATTAGAGCTTAGACCAAATGAGGTAATCAGACTTTTAAAAGACTGGCTGAGACCCAAGAGAATGGATTAAAATATTTGGAGGTTTTAGCAGTCAAAGAAAAGTGAACATTAGATAAAGATTAAGAAAAGTTTTCATTTTTTCTATACAATCACTGAGTTAGTGCTTGCTGGAGATAGAGGCGACCAATGGATTGTAGTTACAGCCACCAGCTACGAGGTGAACTTAACCAAGGTATAAATGTCACAGAATTCTGAAATTTTGAACAAGGCAATTGTGTTATATTATCAAGATATACTTAGCTAGGCCTAAAAAGGCACACTCATTCTAAGAAGAATAAGAGTATTGAGACAAATAGGGAAGAAACCTGGGGCTCAATTCTGTAGAAAATTAAGTTAAATTCCACAGAAGAGAATGACAGGGACACCTAGGTATTGCAACACAGGATAAAGACCTGTGCAAAATAGTAACAAAATTCGGGATTACTGTGTGTAAGAGGACGAATCTTATGCATGATTGTACATATTGAAGAACATTGACTTCCTCTCTTTAGAAGATCTTGCGAAAGATTTCCATTTTAATAGAGGATGCATTTGCATCTTCAGATATCTGCCCATTCCCTGATGAATCCTGAACGTTTTCCATTCTCCCTCTGGCAGTAGGGAGTGGTTTTTTGAGTCTGTTCCTGGCATAAATGTCGTTCAGGATACGGTTAGAGTTGTTCAGAGTTGTTCTGATCTAAAGCTACCAAAACCCAGGAACGTCTGCTTTTGTGGTGGGGAAGGAAGGGGAAATGTAAAATTTTGTCAAATTTTCAGAATATTTGCTCAAAAGTGGTATTTCAGTAACTTGCAGATTTAGGACAGATTCCATTGTTAGTAAAAGGACCAATGCTTGATACTGTAAGACAAGAAGGAATTTGCGGTTCCAGCTGCAATTCTGTGCTAAGGATTATGATGTCATATCATGTTCTCTGACAGCACGGTCCATTTTGCCATTCTCCTCCTAACCTGCCAACAGGAACAGGAAGAAAAGCACAGAGACTGTTGGTTTACAGGTTTAACACTTGCACTCTGGCGCACTCTTCATTTTGGGAAATTTGCATGGCAAAGTTTTGGAAGAAGAGGCAGATGAATACTGAATTCAAAAGAGGCACAGCAGCTATCTGCAGTTAAAAGCACTGTTTGCAATGTAATGGGGGAGGTATATAATGAGGACGCTTGTGTTTCTTTTCTTTTTTAGAAAAAAAAGGTTGTCAATATGCAGGAGAAAGTCTGTATTACTTTTATGGTAATTCATGCAGGGAAAAACACAACATAGAAAAACTAGATGCTGAATCAGTTTTCTTCCTTTGTGCTAATTCTTCAGCTATCGCCTGTCACCTAGGTGGCGTGGAGCACTGTTACCCTTAAGCTTGCCTGGGAGGTAAGGATTGCTCACAGAAACTGAACTTGAACCTTCAGGGAGATGTGATGTTGATAGCTGTGTCCCTGAGCTGGGAGTAGTTCAGAGCAGTTAGTGCTGGTGGCCCAAGACATTCATGAGCTGTCTGGTTCATTCTGATTTTTGTAGCAAAGCAGATCTTGGGGTGTTTGGTGCCTTTTTTTAATGGATGAAACACAAACACAAAGTCCTTAGTATACATTTTCCTTATAAGATTATCAGTTATATTATCCCTGAAGACTGACTGAGTGGGTATATTATTTTGCCTGCCAGATTTCTCCCTGTGTATTTGCTGTTGGGTTTTGTTAGTTTTATGTTTCATCATGTAATGTGTTGGGTGGTTCTGCACTTCAGTCATGTCAAATGGGCTGCAGGTGGAGGACACACAGATGTGATTATAGAGTGCTTTAATGTCCATGAGGTCTTGAATGGGGCTGGAATGGACACCCTGTCTCCTGACCAGTTTTTGTAATGTGGTCTTCATCTTTGCCAGCTAGTTTGCTCTCAATTCAGCAACTGTGACTGGAAAACTCCTACTAACATAACTTTACCCAGCAGCAGTCTTTGCTCTCCGATGTCCTTCTATCACCAAGCCTTGTTCAGTGAACTCCCTATCTGTCTGTTTAGTCTCCTAAAACTGTGGTCCTTGAAGGAAGAGCAGAAGAATAGGTACAAAACTGTGCATGTTTCTGGGCTTCTTCATAGCAGCTGTTAGTGTTAGCTGCTGGTATTTCAGATAATCCTCCTGTTCTTGGGAAAAGGACTGGGAGACAAAAATCTTTGAACTTCCTTGAACCACATGAAAAGGAGAAAAACCTTTTCCAAGTGGAGCTGTCCTCCTTTGGTGTCCTGTCACCTTGAAGAGTAAGACAAAACCAAAACAAAATACCCTTTTTACCCTTTGTGACTGGGCGATATTTTCTCTTGGCATGTTGAGAAGGATAAAGAGGAAAACAGGCTCTTCTGTGTGACCAGCCATGTACTCAGCCTGGCTTGCAGGGATGGCTTGCGGTAGCTGTAGTGTTGACATTGCCGTGTGCTCGTCATCCAAGAAGCAATAGTAATTTCATAACACTGTTGGCTCCTGTCCTGTTCAAAGTAAATACCAGGGGAAAGGCTTTTTGAAAAAGCATTCAATGGTTAGGACTTGTGCTTGCTTTACAGTGTTCAGTAGTGAAGTGGTGAAGAACATGGTAGCTTTTAATCTTCGGAATTCACGAGTGCTGTGTAAACACCCAAGTGCACTCAGACTTGAGCTGTTTTCCATTTTGTGGTAGGGGTGTAACTTGTGAAGAAAAAGGAGCAGATAGGTCCAGCAATCCATAATAGGTTCCATCATGTTTTTTCAAAAATGTCTTCTGAGGGGTACTCCATTGGCCTTCTATGGTCTTGTTTTGGAAGTCTGCACGGGGACATGTTAAGAGTTTTCTGTGTAACTTTCTATGTTTTTATTAGTATTTGGTCCTTCTTGTGAGCATGTCATATGGCTAATGCAACTACATAGGACCCAGTGGGTCAGTGGGTTTAATGGAATCCTAAATTTAAAAATTCCCCTACATATAGGGAGTCTTTTGGTATTCGTTCTGTTCCAGGGTTTTTAGGGGCAAATGACTTTATATTAAAGATAACTGTAGCAAACTACCATAGCATTCAAATTACTATATATTCAAGTTCTGCTGTGTTTCTCTAAAAGTTTTTTTAAAAAGCTAACTTTTTATTAATGTTAAGGAAGCTCAATTTTTAGAAAATATTAGTGAATGATAAGACATTGATACGACTGGACATACGCAGAGTTTGTTGATGTTAGCTAAATATAATTCATTTTACTCAAATGTGAAAGTGACATTTACTGGAGAATTACAAAAAAAAATTCTGGAATATTCCCACAGTACCAAACTGGTCAATAGGAACTGAGGATAGTGGAACCATCCCTATAAAGAAATTTAGCAAGATATCTAGTATCCGTTAAAAATTCTGGTCATTTCAGAAATGTGGCCTGAAGTAACAAGGCATCCAACATTTTCCAAGCCCCCTCCTTCTGTTGACATCTTTTACTGCTACTTTGCACTTTATTTACAGGAAAAAAGAGTCCTCTTCTTAATACTCAGTCATTGACACAGAAATACAGGAGAATACTGATTTTTTAATTGTAAGAATTAGGTTAGATGCCAAATATTTTGAATCTATTTAGCTCAAGAGTTGAAGATCTACCACCTGAACATTAACTGCAGCAGTGTTTGTGCACTCATTCATCATGTTCCATTACTTCCTGTAGCTAAAATCTTCAGCTATGATCACTCCTAGCAGAATACTTATAGAACTGGATTTTTGTAAAATATTTTCTTTGTTTACAAATTGCTAATGTCAGAAATTTCACATTAAGGACATCTGCATGGCTTGTGATGATAAGCCTTGCACAAGTTGTGCATATGAATCTCTGCAGAGTTGTACAGAAATCAGATATATGCTTTTATCCTTTTCCAGTTAAATGCCTAGCTGGAATTATGTTTAAGGGGATAAGAGATTTCCATATGTACATGATATGCAAGCATGCCATACTAAAATCTAAGAGCAATTTAAAAATTATACTAAGAACATCTGCTTTTTAGTAAAATAAATTTACTAAAATAGATGTAAAGCTCTAATTACAAATTGGGCTCTGACATCTATTAAAGCATTGAAATTATTACTATTCTTTGATATTTTCTTTTGCTTAGTTGAAATATATTTTGTTTTCTGAAGATAAAAATTAATACAGCACTTAAAACTTTGTACATATCTCTGACCTAGGAAATGATAATAAACTTCACTTCACCCAAGCGGTTTCCCTATAGCCAAGAACATAACTGCATAGTTGCACAGTTATATTTTCTAGGCAAAGTACATGAAAATTGATGTCATGCATGTTATTTTGTGAGTCCTGATTATTCTATAAGGCTGTTGGAGGCAGAAGGGAAGGAGAGCAGGCAGGTCCCACATTAGTCCTGCTGGCCAGTTTTGCAGCCTATGCATCTGTCTCTGCTTCCCATCAAGGCAGAGCCCAAAAGTGTTTTCTCCAGTGGGCTGCCTGCCTTTTCTCTGTCGCATGCAACACGCCAGATTTCCTCTCTTCCCTGCATCCACACATATCAATATATGATATGTTTCCAACTATCTCACTCAGTTAAAAAAGCAACACAGCAGAATTGCTTTCTTTTGTATTGCATCTTTTTTTAGCTTCAAAGCAGCTTACCTAGTAGACAAGTCACTTTTAACTTGTATATGATTGACTGTAGATCAGACAGATGTCCTGAAGGATATATTCTAATATATAAGCCTCCATAATGGCAGTTTTATCTACTTCTATTAAGCTAATTGTGTGGATGTGACTAAATTATATATACTTACTATATTTTACTCAATGCAACAGTAGTCATAATGATTACTATGTATACAACAGTTGTACTTCATGAGTTACGACGAAATGCTTGGCCTGAAGATGGATATGTAGGTGAAGCAACTTTCAAAAAGTCTCAGAGTAACATTTCTTTGTTACACAAATTAATACAGGACAAGAGGAAATGGCCTCAAGTTGCACCAGGGAAGGTTCAGGCTGGATATTAGGAAAAATTTCTTTACTGAGAGAGCGATGAAACACTGGAACAGGCTGCCCAGGGAAATGGTGGAGTCACCGTCATTGGAGGTGTTTAAGGAATGTGCAGACGAGGCATTGCAGGACACGGTTTAATGGGCATGGTGGTGTTAGTTGATGGTTGGACTTGATGATCTTACAGGTCATTTCCAACTGTAGTGATTCTGTGATTCTGTGATTCTGTGAATGTCACAGCAGATACACTGGTTGTACTAACTGATTTAACAAAGTTTGGATAATTAACAGGTATGCTGAATTCCCTGTGAGGTCTTGTCCTGAAGGAAGGTAAGAGGCAGTGACTAAACAGGGTCCTACTATAGGCATCACTTATTGCAAAGTGTTTTACAATGCACTTGAAGTTACAGCAAGGGAAGAGAAGGGATATGATTATAATTTTACTATTTATAAACATTTATACTTATAAAATTAGAATTATATTTGTGTAGGCAAATCACAGCATGAGAAAAAATATGGAGATTAGTCTTCATAATGAGAAGCATATACTGTCTGATGTGATCTTGCTTTTAGCCTCCTGAAATAGCATAAACACCCACTTTAACAGCGATTGTAGTCGATTGCAGAATAAAGAAGTTCTAACAATATTTCTAAAAAGGACTTCAATTAAAAACCATGCCTCATATACATAATAATCCCTATCTGTCAAGGGAGGATATCAGACAGAGAGGAGCAATGAAATGAGGGGAGACTCTTTTTGTTCGCTTGCATATACCTTCTTATATTCGCAGTCAGTGAAGGCAGGCAGGACCAATGGTTGGACTGATATCAAGCTATGTTTTGCAGGGCAATTATAGACATTCTTCCCTTGAATCTGAAACTTGAAACTGGAAGTATTGCCAGGGACATGGCAAACAACTTAATGACTTGTAGGGATAAGTAACAGTATCCATCCTAAGGCATTGTTTATTTAATTAAAATAATTGCCATTTGATGTATTACAGGCACAAAGTGTTTATTTCTTCAAAATTTGTTTGTGAGTCTTAAAGGTGAATCTTCTCGGAGGGGGGTGATTTAACACATCATGTACAGAGATGACTCCATGGAAGCTGGGAGATCATCTCAGCCTTCTCTTCCATTTGGTGACAACATTTTAACAAGGGCTTCATGAGTGTCTCAGGGACACGTTTCTAGCACATTGCTGTCAAGAACAAATAAGCAAGTAGGTGAACTGTCATGTTATGTAGGAAACCTATTGAAGTGCTGGCACTGCCTGGGAGAGGAATGCATTTGTGTCCTAAATACACTATTTCTGAAGCAATGTTAAGTAATGGTTTCATACATAGGATAATCTGTTCAGAGGGTGAGGGCATTTTGAATGAGTAGCTTCATCATTTTGCTAGCCTACATTCATTTGTTTCTCTTGTTTGTTGTAAACAGATTTAAAACTAATTTTTCTTGTTAATGAGGTATTTAAATTGTTGGAAGGGAAATAGAGTGGGTTTTATTATCACACCAGCCTGATTTATCAGTACCTTGATTCCGAATTATTTTGTGAAAAACATTTTTGGAGACCTGTTTTAAGCTGAGTGCAAACCTCTTTTTGCAGCACACAGAGAAAATAAGATTTACAGTCAAAAGAGTCTGGCAATGCTGCCATCAGCAATAAGGAAATGAGGGTATTGTATTTGCTATTACCTCTAATAGAGGAAATGGAACAAACACTAATGATCATGCTGCAGATCTACTGTATTACAGTTAATGTCCAGTGCAGCAAAAAGTCAGGGTCATATTTGCTAAGTTGTTACTATCTTAAACTATGCTTTCATCTAAGTAAGGTGTCCTCTCATTTTGGAAACAAGTTACTACAGTATTAATTTTGAAAAATATTTGGAAATACCAATGAAAGTGATTAATTAGCTCTTGTTTTAACTCATAACACACCACAAACGAAGTGCCAAATGCTGCTGGTTTTGAGCCAGCGCCTGCAGTTGATTCTTATTCCAAGAGACTGACATTTACAGGGAAGTTGTCTAAGAACTGATTAAGGACTCAAGGATTTGACCTGTTCCCAATTCATCTCAAGCAGATGGGCAATTTGCCTGTACCTTCATTTATAAGACAGGTTGTTGAAAATATTGTGTGAGGAGAGTGCTGACCAAAGGATGGATCTATCTGCCTGATTAACTGATCTTTGGGGCATTGTTTGGCGATGGCCTGGCCATCCCCTTAAGTGGGTTCCCATCGGGAACAGGCATTCTCCAAGAGAAGGAATGGCCTGGCACAGGAAACAAGCTCTGTGCCAACACTGGGCATGAGTCTGAGGCTTGGCTTTAGAGAGCCACCCATTTCTCTTCTGTATGTTACCGAGCACACTGTTAACAATTAATAAAGCACAAGTAAAGGAAGAAGACTGCCTTTATCTCAGACTTTAGCCTGCTAATACTCTTTTAATTATGATTTTTATTGCACATATTGTGCAGACTGTCATGCAGGGGCATGGCATCCAAATATCTGTCCCTATGGAATGTAAATAGTGTATGGTCTGTATCTACAAAATACACATGTCATTATAGGAGCCTGGCAGGGCTCTGAAGGCCTGTGAGCTGGAGAAGCTTCTGAAGTATCCTGAAAGCCTCACATACTGTGTAGAAAGTTATATGCTACAGAAAGGGTCAAGAAGGGTTCATGGCAAATCCCAATGGAGACTGAGGAGGTCTTGCCTCAGAAATTGCCCAAGGGGAAATATTAAAGTAGAAAACCACCCAGCTATGCATGAATAGGTAGAGGAGAAATGCTAACTGGCACTGCTAGAGTGTCACCAGTAACTACTGCTCTTCATGCAAACCATGCAACCTTGGTAAAGTGATAGCTGTGTGGACAGATACTTCATTGTTTATTTCTCTAAGGGCTCAAAGGCATCTAGTTAAATGTTACATTAAATTCCCTAAAACTTTTCTAAGGTTTGAGGTTTAATGACTTTTAGAGAATTCAGTGTAGTGAGAAGGGCCTGAATACATCTGCGTACAAGAAGCCTCCCCACAGTCCCCTGCGCAGACATCAGAGGACAGGAGCAGCCCCAGTCCCTGCAGTATGCTACCAGGCAGAAAATTGCTTCCCCAAGGAACAGGTGCAGAATAGCAGCGCCCTTGCAGAAGTCAGTGCTTTATGCCCAAAAAGATTTGCTGAAGCCTAAGGAGGCCCCTCTCTTCACCTCTCCCCATCCACAGGGCTGTGTTTTTCTGTCTCTCAAGCCTGCCATGCCTGCAGACCTAAGTGAGGACAGGCTTGTCTCCCTGTGTCTTGCTGTTCCTGCCTCAGTAATCATGGTAAGGATAAAAATACGTTGATTGTTCAGAGGTAAATTGCAAGCGAACCTGTGAAATGAAAGACATTTGCAAAAAAATTGCTCAAGAGTACTATTATAGCCTTGAGTGATTTTTAGTCTCCAATTTCATAGTACTGGACTGACTAGATAGCAGGCTCTCGGCAAAATGGCTATTTACAAAATTACATTTTTTCATTAGGTAATATGGAAACTTACCCAAATCTCTGTGCTTGTGATTCAAAGAAATGTTAAAAGAATTTCTGCCGTCTTTGGAGGAGATCCGTGACATGCCAGGGGTGGCATGACCTCAGATTGACTGACATTGATGACTCTTAAACAGGATTTGTAATAATTCATCAGTCATTGTTTCAGATAAGTGGCTACATTTCTGTGGTCCTGACAGCAGGAGTGAAACAAGATTCCTTACTTATTCCCTCGAGATGCCTTACTGATCCTCTGAAAAGCCAACAACTGTGGATATTTTGGAACTTGTTATGAGTCTGGTTTTCTCCTTTTTCATTTGCTCTTTCCTGATACTTTTTATGTCTCTGTGTGACTGGTTTTACATTATGTTTTCATACTAGTTTGCTGGCACGTGCAACTTGCTTTCTGAACTTTCTTACCTCTGTTTTTAATGTTTCTTAATTACTATCAACAAAACCAGGGAGTGTCTTTGCTTTAAATTACACACACCCCTTCTTTGCACTTGATGTTTTCATAGACTCCTGTGTCTGAAGATCCAAACTCTAGCAAAGGTGAATAATGAAGCTGGTGTTTTCAGGAGTCAATGCCACTTCATGCTTATCACTCCAGTAGATTTGGAGTGCATGACGGTGCATGTTACTTCACGAGCTAGAAAAGAGAGGATATATGCAAGAACCAGGGTGTCTTCTTGATTCAGGTAATGGGTGATCAGGGGCTTTTTCAGGAGCATAGGCCTTCCAGATTTATTACATGGTGCCTTGAAAGTAGTGCACAGCCAATGGTAGTTCGATTTCTGGGCACTGAGAAATTTGATTGTTTGGTGAACAGTGCTGGATGTGGGGGTTTTGGTGGATTTTCTGACACAAGTTCTTGTATAATAGTAATGATGGGCAGCAGCTGCAATGTAAACAAACAGTATATTTCATTATTGGAATGTGCTTTTCCAAATACCCTGCTCAGCTGAGTCCATCTGATAAGCAGCAATAGCAGAAAATCAGTATGCTGTCAGGAAGTAAACGTACACATCTTGTATTGCTTGGATTTTAAAATTACTTTGTTGTACCACTGTGGTTTCCCATCTACAAAGTATTATCATACTTTATGGTAGTAAAATATGGTAATTCTGGACTTTACTTTAGTGTGCAAGATTTAGCAATTGTAGAGCTAGGTATCATAAACTATCAGGGCTGCAAGTTTGTCTTTTTTCTGCATCCGACTGTGCCTGCTTCACAGATGTTCTTGTATCTTTCTATGATGTGGCACGTTGATGCATGTTTCTACGTTGCTATAAAGAACTTTGAAAGGCATGCAATAAAAAGCTTTCTCACTTTTAAAGCCTTATAATTATATCCTTCATTTAAAAATCAAGATTTAAACTAGAACTCCATTATGATGTGATAAGATGTATTACAGAACATTGTTGCTAACAAAAAATTCAGCATGGTTTTCTGTGCAGATACAACACCCTAGAATAAGTTTGCACGTGTGATTGTCTGGAAGGACGAATAATTGAACAAACTCACAAACTAGAAACTTAACAGCTCCACGTCTCTCATAAATAAGAATTCTCTCTTCCTGCAAGTATGCTTCATTGAAGCGTCTTTAATTTGAGCATCACATGAACACTCAGATGTCTAATGAAGGTGCATCTTTTCTTGTAGTCTTTCCCTTGGTGACAGGAATAAAAAGATCTCTTTTCTCTTCCTGGCTGCCTGATTTTTTCAACCTAGGGAGAGAGGTGGTTGGTAAAATCTCAAAGGTGTTAGTTTAATGTAAAATGTAGTTGAAATTAGTCAATAGGCTGAAAAATTTTTAGTGGGAGGGAGCAGACAGACTCCTTACACCTCCTTCCTCAAAAAAGAAAGGCTAGAAGTCATAAATATGATGCTGCTAGTGTCCTGAAGAGCAGATCTGTGGGAATAGGGTTTCCCTCCCCTACTGTCTTCATCTCAGTCCTTGTTTCTGCTTCTGAGATCCTGCCTCTGACTTCACTTCTCACTGGAAATCCAAAGTCAGGAGGAACAACAAGTAGACAAATGCTGGTTCACTACCGCAGGCAGCCAAAGCACCGCAGCTCCCCGCCTGATGTGAACTGACAGTCGTTTCGTGGCAAGCCACCAAAATCCCCTCGGAGAGGTGCTTCCACCACTCAGCCGCTGCTTCTGCCTCGGGTTTGCAGGGGTGCTGCTGCCACCATGCAGCAGCAGAGAGAGGTTCCCATCCTTCCCCTGCCTGTGCGGATGCCAGTGCAGATGCGCACGGCTGGGGTCTGCCAGCATCTTTGACTTCTCTGCGGAGATTCCTGGAGGGGTGATTCCCCTCCACATTGGATGTTTTCCCCAAATCCCATGCTCCAAACAATGCAGCACAGTGATACTGTGTACTCTATACTCAGCTTTGGGTTTTTGCAGAGAGCAGAAGAACAGGAGAATGGGCTGCTGTAGCTCACGTGAGTGTTAGCTGGTACTCCAGCAGTTAAAATTATCTCTATCGTGATGAACCATCTTGGGTGTTGCAGCACAGCAGGCTGCTTTCAGTGCATCTGTAATGAATGCCATGTGTATGCTGTTCAAATGCAGCAAACCACAGCAGCTGCATTCACGTGAGAGAACGAAAAAAGGCTACAGTTCCGTCTAACAACACAGCATAACTCTTCATGCTGCTTGTAACCCATCTGGAATGAGACACATAGGTTGTGAGGGATCGATTTACTGTTGCCTGTTCCCTTGTTTGAATGTAAGGATTCTGTGGCAAAACTGATGAGGGAGAAATGTAAAACAGAGGTCCATCTTCACCAAGAGAGTTGAAATACATTTGAAAGAGTGGGCAATGATTCAGCATCCATTCAGAAATTCAAGTCTTGGCAATATTTATTTTGTAAATTATGGATTCTGTTGTTCACTTATCCGTTGGTAAATCAAATGGGTGAACACAAGCTGAGTTTTGTTGATAAGAACAACATAGTTTTAGACAAAACACTCTTAACAAGTAAGAGATGATGTCACTATTTTGAAGGATTTATCTGGTTTTCTGTGCAAGCATGACTACCTGCAATAATTTTGTATGTGTGGTTGTCTAGAAGGACAAACCAGTCAAAAGAAATGAGTTTGATGTACTCAATAGTTCAGGTTTGATGTACTCAATATGATGTAGTTAAACTGTTACACAGAATGGGTGGCTTTTTGAAAGTAAATTATTAATTTCTGTGTTACCTTTCACTTACTGTTCTTCCTGGACTTTTTTTTCTGTTGTGATCTTTTCTTTTTATTGTTTCTTAGAATTGTTTTTTCCACATGAAATACAGATCAGTGTATGTAAATAGTGAAAAATGATGGACTGGTTCATAGCTTTCTGTCAGTTTTCAATTTGATGGATATGTTTAAAATCATAGAGTTGATGAGTTTGATCTAGGCAAGGAAAATTCAATTCTTCAATATGGTAGGGCACAGCTGAGCAAAAGAAAAGCAGTAATTCACCAGGCTGTTGTTTTCAAACACTAACAATCTTCCTTGGAGAGTTGGGGTTAGTTTCAGAGCTGTGTCCAATATGGTGCATGCTTGGCAAGAGTCTTTGGCTGAAATCCTCTGATGCAGCTTTGGAAATGTAAAAAGAAATTACACCAGCCAAATAAGGTAGCTCTTTATGCTTCCTTGCTGGCCCTCCCATCAGCGATCATAAGAACAAAAGCCAAGTTCTTCATAGCCCTTCCCCAAAGATAGCTAAAATCATCCCTGTTACAGCCCCTTCCAAAAGTCTCGTCTGCAGCCAGAGGTGATGAAAAGAGCCTGGCAGCACTTCAGATGTGAGACCCTTAACGACCCAGATTGACCACAAAAGCCTGCTCATGAAAAATTGTGTGAAAAGCACTGCATACACAGAAGTGTGCCCTTGCCAGCAGGGATTGCAGACATGTTCGTCACTGGCCTTCTTGACTGTGTTTCTTGCTCTCCTGCTGTAGCTTAATGCTGTTCTGTTAACATTGCAGTACTCAGGGGGAGTGCGCAGTTTTTTCTGATTAGAAAAAGTAGTTTGTATTTTATCAATATTCTGAGTTCTGAATTGCACATGGGGAAGGAGGTTGTCTGCCAGGGCAGGGAGATACAATCCTTCACCAGTGTACTTGGGGTATCAGAGACCACGTGGACCTTTTCTGTCATTCCTCTTGTAATCCTGAGGAGGGGACAGCTGCATTCATGCTTTTGGGTTGATCAACAAAAGCAAAAAAATGCAGGATGGGAGGCCAAAAATGCTCTCCAGTTCCTAAAAGTCTGGACTATTCCACACACAGTCCAGAACACCAGCAGAGAACTGCAAAGAAGCATGCATCTAAAATGTTGGGATACCAAAGACCCAGCTCTGAGACCCTCTCTGGGTGCAATGTTTTCCACTGAAACAAAATTGAATCTAGCTTTTTTCCTGTTGTCCTTCCCTTCCACTGAAGGCATAGGCCGTTAAAGCTATTTAGATTTGCAGTGGGAGTAACCACATGAAATTTGAGAATAAACTGTAGCACCTTACATACTGTAGTTTCCTTCAGCTGCTAACAATTTTTATTTCCTCTTAATTTTATACCTAAATGTGTAAAATTTATTTCAAAGTAACAAACAAGTATACAAGAGTGAAATATTCAAGCAAGATTTGTGCTTTTGAGAATCTGTTAAGTTACTGTTCTCTCTGTGATGTTTGGCAATGCAGGCAATTGTACTTAACATTTCTTGATAATTAGATTCAGGAACTGCTGTTTCTGTAATGAGACAGACAAATGGAACCTTATAGTCAGAATGACTGGCTGATTTTCATTGTGTGGTTTCACTAAATAATGATTTACTAATGCACAATGACCGGAGGATAATGTGCGATGAGATAGCTCTGAAATCCTCTATGGTTTTCTTTATATCTGTCCCAGGAAAATACCACTCACATCATTTGCAACTTATGAGGGAAGGTAATGTTTTTCAAAATGAAAGATATTACGACTTTCTTTACTGTTTTTTGTCCAGTGTCAGGAGGTTCAATCCCTAGTTACCTTCTAGCCCTGGTAATGTTTGCTTTGAAATGAGAGCTAGTATCCCTGTTGCAGTGCACAGGAAAGAAGCTCCAGTAAATCAAGTGTTCAACACACTGAAACTCCCATTTCTGATCTTGGCTATTACTCAGCTGCAAGAAAAGGCTCTGGTTTTCCCATCCTCACTACCAAGGGTCATTTAGGTGTCAAATTCAAATATCAGAAGCTTTAAAGAGCCTGTTTCTTTAAAGAAAGTGGTAAATACGATAGGCATTGTATTTAGGCAAGAAGGACTTTCAGAGCACCGCTGCTCTTCTATGTAGGAGTGTCATTGACCTTACAACCGTGGCCTGAGCAAGATGAAGATACTTTCAAGGCACACTAAAAGGATTTTCTGCCACTGGGACCTTTCACTGGGGCAGACAGCTCTGATGATCACTTTATGGGCAGAGTTCATCATGTAATGTAGTCATGTTATTTAAAGATAGCTGTTGCAGTATATTTGTGAATGAATATACTTCAACCATGTGGAAAGGGACTTTGAACTTGGCTTGGCCACTCCTCCTTGAGATCTAGCATAGGTCTTCTTTTGTTGCGTTTCCCCTGCATTTTGTGTTAATTTTGTTTTTTCTAAGCAGGGGAACATTGCTAACAAACAATACCCCAGTGTTCCTTCTAATAGGTAGTGTGTTTAGTTTAATAGGTAGATTAATTTAGCTGCAGATTTTATTGATAATGCTAGTGGGCTTGTTCTGTTCCTTAAACATCAACACTGACTTTGAGTATACAGAACTTACATTTTAATTAACTTAGAAAATCGTTTAATGTGATTTAGCAATATAGCTCCACTTTGTATTCCAAATAAGTCTGCTCAGACCAAAGCATTCTGTATGGTAAATAAATACAGCCTAGTGAAATACAATATTAGAAATGAATTTATTTAGGACATTGTTTATATTGCATTTGATTAAGCTTCCTTATCCTATTTCAACATAAAGAGGAAAAGACTGTGTTGGAAAATGGGTGTGCTACGAGATGTGACCTGGACAAACTGGAATAAACCCAGCATCAAGTCTGGGTAAAAACGCTGAGGCCATGCTGGGTTACTGGAGCCCTTTCTGAGGCTGGAAAGTGCACCCCTGCACAAGAAGGGTGTGCATGCCGGGCACCTTGTCGCACCAAGCAGCTGCTCCACAGCCTCCTGCTGCCCACTTCTGCAGCTGTCTGGGGTGGATTTGCCCCTTCCAGAAAGAGGGTCCAAGTACTAAGAGCAGCAGCCATGCATGCTGCCTTGCTTGCGTCAGTGAAGGTTGCTTGGAGCCTCAGTTGTGCCCTGTTCTTTGATAGAAAAGAAGAAAAGAAATCTTCAAACTTTCATCTTCCCAGACTTAAAATAAAAGAAAAAAAACTGTGCAAGGCTGATAATGCCCTCCATGTGGCTATAACTCTTCTTTTGGGCTTGACTGGTAGAATTAAAGTTCCTCTAAGAGGTAACTGCAGTAAATGTCATTTTAATGGTGGAAAATGTTGGCATTTTCACAGGTGTTATATTTTTGAGCTATTCCTGCTAAATATTACATTTGACGGTGTGCCTGATAGAGTCTGTTTCCTTGTTTGCAAACAGCATTGGTTCATCTGAAACTGTTCTGTCTTTGTTTAATCGTATTTGTCTAAACACAGTTACTCTCATCTCTGCAAGCTCACAGAAGCTGAATGGTGACTGCATGTAATTACAAGCTGAAGCCCCAAACTTTCTGTTCAATGATTTAGCAAGGGAAAAAAATACATGCTCATACTAAAACCTAGGCATACATTACATAAAAGTACAGATTTTACCGTGATTGGGTCCCCCATCCATGTCAATCATCAGTGCTGTGCTGAAGTCAGTGGAGGAAATGCAGCTGTTAAGTTTGGCCTTGTTGACTCCACGGCTTGGAAAAAAGCATCCCTGACTTTGCAGGAAGGCTTCCTTTTGGAGCCTGGGGAGGATGCTCAAATCTGAAACTCAACCTTTTGTTTCCATCTTCTCCATAGTTCTAGTTTAGTCTGTTTTCTTTTGCGGTGTTGCCATCATAGATATATCTTCTCACAGAGTGATGAGCCACGATCATAAGATCAGTCAGCTTTTTGCTCCTGGATTCCTGTTGGAAACCTATTCTCATCCCGGTGATTAGGGAACAGCTGTGGGTTTTCATTCCTCCTTCCATCTCCTCCATTCTAGATGTTTACCTGTTGTCTTGAGAAACAGCAGTTGTTTCCCCTCCAAGTCTGCAACTTGTGTTAAGCTAAATAAGCCCGTATGTTTAATCTCTGCTCATAAGGACATGGTCTTCAGGGTTAATGGATTTCTTACTGGGAGTTCTGAACCTGATTTCAACTATTCTGGGAGAACTCCAATCCCAGATACCATTGCAGGCACCCATGTTCAAGGTAAAATAATTCAAAACAGAACAAATTCTCCTGATCACTCAGCTAGACCTTATCTTTACATATATGCTGTTACAAATTTAAAATTTTGCATCCCACTCTTTTTTTTCCTTGACAAAATGAGAATTTTCATGTTCTCCAAAAATCTCTGCTTGTTCTTCAGTCCAGAAAATTCTCAATAGATAAGTTCAGTCTTACAGCATACGGTAGCGCAGCCATCAGTCTGTTTTGGCATCTGATCTAACAAGAGCCTTGTGCAGCAGCACCTCTCTCCATGGGAATACTTCCCCTGCTACATCCAAGGGCTGCATTTGTCTGTTGCAAAAGTGGCGTTACGCTAGGAGTTCATCTTGTACATCTAAGATGTACTAGTAGTAAATCTTGCGGTGTATAAATACACATAAGTCTCTCTCCTCTTCTTGCATTTCCAGCTGATGACTCCCCATCTGTGTGCTCGGCAACATTATACAGATGTCCAGTAACAGGAATAATTACTACCCTTGAGAGAAGTTGATATTTTGCAGACCTCAGTGGACCTGTCAGTACTGAATACTGTTCATCTCTAGAAGTCACATGAAACTTTTTATCTTTCCTGTACAAGGGAAATGGCAGAGCTGTGTGTATTCCAGGATGTGCTGTCAGGATGATGAAAGATGTGTAAAGGTAAATGGGAGCTGGTGCTTAACACAGATCTTGGTGAGAGTATCTGGGTAAGAGAAGCAGAGCAAGGGGGTGTGAGAGACCTGAGCAGAAGGTGAATAGGCTAAAACAGAGTTGATGTGATAGCAGAGAAGAGGGGCAGGCCCCCAAATGAGCAAGAAAATACAAATGGCTTGACTATTTAGCCCTGTGGGATGAAGAACAGGAGACAGAAGGAAAAAAGGTACCTGGAAACCAGTTAAAAAAAGAAAAAGCAGCAATAGAAGCAAAGATGGATTATAGACAATCTATTAGCAGAATTATGAGGACGAAGTTGAAGAATGTTAATTATCCAAAACAAAAAACATAAGCAAAAGTATATACATAAACTGGAGACCTTGTCATAGATGAGACTGTGCAGAAGCTGAGCCTCATAGTCTGTAGGGCTATCTTCGGTGTTTGCCAAAAGTCTGAGTGAAACATATGTTCTCCAGTTTTCTCTGAGCCTCACAGATTGAAAGACGTCATTTTCAGCAGTAACTTTCCTTTTTATGGCTACATCAGAGATCCGAGCTCTTTCTGCTCCACATTCCCCCTTGAACTGGAGCTAGCAGCCCCCTTAAATCATTCCCCTTTGACATGCTGCTAACAGCCTTGCAGCCCCAGCTGTTCTTGCCTGACAAAAGACATTCCTCATCTGAAATTCTTCCAGTGCAGTGCTGAGCAGACAGTAAAGTCATTTCCCCTTATTTGTTTGCAGCATTTTGTGTACTGCTGCCTTGGCTGAGCAGAGACTGTCTCTCAGTAGTATGCTCACTCTGGCAAGCACTGATTTGAGATCAATACTTAAATAACGATGCAGTTGTCATTTCCAGTTCATTGGTAGAACAAAGTCCTCCTAGCTCATTGTTTCTCTTCTGGCCTTCCTATTTCCAGCCTGAGTGTCCTCCTCCAGTCCCGCTGCACAAGTGCTTGCAGCCTGCTCTTACCTGAGAAATAGGATTTGATGCATGGGGTGAGATTCCCCATGCGTCGAATCCTATTTCTGCTAAGCAGCACAACCCACAAAAGCCCCTAAAAACTGCAACTTAAAACCATTCAAAAAGCTGTAGTATGAAAGGGGGAGAAAGGAAAATACCCAACACACTCTAAAAGAAGCCTTTGAAGTGGAAGAATGGAAAATGATGATTTTCAGAGAAAAACTACTGCAACATAACCTCTACCTTAAAGGCAAATTTCTGTCTGTAGATAACAGAGCTGCAGCAACATCTCACCATCCAGAGAGCAACACTCTGCCTGCTGTATTTATGTACTGGTTCCCACTCACCGGTGGCCCCATCCCTTCCCCATCTTGTTGTCCCTTTGCAGCCACCACTAGGTGCCCAGGTAATGCTCAGGGCAGTGGGAGCAATGGGGTACAGAGCAGGCAAGTGGCCGGGCTGTTGTGGGCAGGGGAGCAGAGGAGCTGAAGGGAGGAGGAGGAGGAATAGAAGGAGGATAGGCAGCTGGGCTCAAGCAGGTCGCTGCCGCCTGAGCCCCTCAAGAAGGGGTCTGGGCACTTGGCTGTCTATGTCACTGCAGTGCTGGCAGGGAGCAGAGGTACCTGCCCACCACTGTCCCCCTGAAATTGAACAGGAAAGTTGGGTGGGTTTCCCTGGTGACCGCTTTGAGAGAGATGGTCTGGCAGGGTTTGACAATGCACACAAATTCTCCTGAAGGAAAATGAAGGAGATTCTCTCTGCAGGGTCACAAACCCAGACAACACGTATCCTCTTAGCTCTCTGCTGGCAGTCGCTGCCCTTACAGAAGCTGTATCATGTAGTCTTCTTTATAACTGCTCTGAGCATCACCTTAGAAGCAGTTCATGCTTTGACCTCCCCACACTTCTTGGAAGGTTGCCCTGAATACTTGCAGCTTTCACAGTGAGGAGCCTTTTTCTCATTTCTAGTCTAAAGATATTCATAGCTAGTTTCTGGCTGGTTTTTTGTGCCAAGAATCCTTTAGCTTAAACCCCTTCCTTGCACCCTGCCTGGTGTTTACCGTGATGTAGTTATAGACAGCGGTCAAATCCTTCCTCAAACCTTTACTTTGCATTGCTGAACAAGGCAAGTTTGGCATCATCTCATCACACAGCAGCCTCTCCATTCCCCCGCTGATCCCTGGTTCTCCAGAAGAGGTTTCCCCACACCAAGTACTTTCCTCTACCTCCTGGAAGTACTTTACCTGCTTTGCCCTTGGATTAAATTTCCTGCTCATTTTGCATTTCTCCTACTAATCTCCATTTCCTTCAATGCGACCATCAACTAAACCAGTAATTGATCTGAAGTAATATCAGATACCTTACTGAAATCCAGACATATTCACGTCTGTGATTTTTGCATGAAGTTTAGGTGATCAAAACCTCTGACGATGAGGATTTTTTGCTCTGTATATAGTCCATAGGCAGAGCGTTGCTTTCCCCTTCAGCATCGGTGTTTATGTTCACATCTACTGTTGTGCCCAGAGCAGTTTTGGTTTGATGATCAGAGGTTCATCTGAGATAGGAGTGGCACCCCATGTTCTGAAATATGTTGAAATTAACATTGATTTAACTTCCATTAGCACTTTTTATTCCAGCTCATCTGTTCAACCGTAACCTGCAAAGGCTAAAGGGGGCTTGGGCTCCTTTTGCTTATTTATACCATACAAAACAGTGAAAGGCTTTGAATTTTTAGTTGTACGTTTCTTCATCATATTTCACACTCATAATTCAGGTCATAGTGAGCGGAAGCCTCTATGATTAGAAACACTCGTAAATGATGACATTATAGAGAGTGAGGTGGTGAAAGCTAGGCTGTTGAGGGGACATAATTTTCGATCAGACTCTTCATAGTTCTTCAGCCAGATTGTTCTCTCACTCTGATCAATAGGAATTCAGCTGTTTACTTGAATGAGGCCAAAATAGCTTGTTCCTATTAACACTGATTTAATTTTAGATTCAGAGATGTGACATAAAAAGTTTTTCATTCCAGTTGACATTCTTGTTTCTCATTACGTGCTTTAATTTTATTTACCGAGATTTTGAGTAAAATAGTTTTTTATAAACAAGATTTTAATACTATCATTCCCTCAATTTGGCAGTTACTCTGTAACAATAAATACATTTTATGTCTCATAATGATTGCCAGACTAATCAATAAAGATCAAAGTGTGGACCAGACAGATTCCTAATTATCCTGTGGCTATCTTTTAGTATGGGAATAAATTTAACCCTCTCCCTAAACTTTAAGTCTCCTGTAAACGATATAAAAAGCACAATCCTAAATTAAAATACAAAAAGAAAAATATATTGCCACCCTATCTCCATCCTTCAGAGCGCAGTGACAACATGTGACTGAGTGATGGTCATTGCATTTAATTTTTTTTAGTTTTAAAAAAGAAGGCCTCAACTCACTTTGAGAGTTACAGTGTTGACTGTAGGCTGACCAAGGCTAGAGAGATATTTGAATTATGATGGTAGTGTGGTACAAAACCCAAAAGTAGCGCACACACTTTGTTTTCTTAGAAGATAATAGGAACATTTCCATTGATTTCACGGGATTCATTGCAGTTTGTCACGTATGGCTGATCATTTTTCTAGCTGTAAGCCCTAACTGAAAATTACTATTTACCAGTGGCCCGTAAGACACACACCTGAGCTGGTTTTGCACCCTAGGCTCCTCTGCCGTCAGCAGCTTTTCTGACTACAGAACCTGAGGTGGATGTCGGAGTTGGCTGCATGTTCATAGCTGTACTTTATCACTGCTCACTGTGGAAAGTGCTCATATTGTATGAGTTTGTCTCAAATTATTGTTGCTTTCCTACAGAAATAACCCTGAGGGTTGCATATTGGAAAAGGTCGGCTTATTTGCATTGGGAATACAATCTTTCCACAAAGTAAAGTCAAAATACCAAGGTTTTCTTCTCAGTTCCATACCTGTGAGTTTTGGTAGAATGTTACCTAGCACAACAGTTTTGTTCTGGTCAAATATTTTTACAAGGTTTTTCTGAACCCTGAGAGGAGCATGGCACAATAACTGAGAAACAGACATTTAATTTTCGCAGGTTCTTTTGGAGATCTCCATTATAATAGCAAAATTTGGAATTAAATGAAGATAGATCCATTTAGAAACTAGGAAAAAAATGTGTGGAAAGAGGATTCTGAAAATTTTTCACTGACAAAAGTAGAATTCTAAATGTTATCTCATACTGTGTCTTCCAGTATTAGTGGACCTCATCCAGGAGAATATTTGTAGCCTCCTGTACATTAGACATCAATATTATGGCAAGTTTTAAAAATTGGCAGTGTTGCTTAAAGTTCTGGCCTAGAGCAGCAAACCCATGGGGTATTTCTTTATTAGACAGAAATTAAACTTCCCATTTTGATCTATTGCTGATCTTTCTGAGAAAAGAGGAACTGATGGCAAATTCAGTTTGGCATTTCTCCAGGTGGCACATGGTATTTCAGGATTCCAGTTGCTCAAAAGACAAGTGCCGGGTGCCTTGATAAGGTCATCGTCACATTTCCCAGCAGAATGTGAATTGTTCTTTTGCATTGCGCAAACTGTGTAGTGTTCCTTTCCAGAAAACTCATAATTATATTAGTATGCAATCTGAGATAGGTTTTCAAAGGAAGCAGTCACCTACATAATAGAGATATCCACAGCCTAATCATCCTGACCTCCTCCTCTTTCTAGTAGATAAGAATTTTTTAACTCCTTCCAGTTATATTCTTGCAGGCGTAGCTCATTTTTATGTTATTTTTCAATATATTTCTTCACAAATATTGGTGGTACTTTGTCACATACAACAAAAATGTTTGTTCTTAATGTCATCACCTGGAGACATATTCAGGCTTGGAAACCTAGTATGGAAATTGATCTTATGAATTCTAGCTGCTTTGGGAATCCTAAATAACTGTCCATGAAGATTTTTTTATTTCTTTTCAGATGAAGAGGACACAGAGTGACCACAGTAGAGCTACAGTAGACTTCTTTTCTGGTTTTGAGTGTAAATTTTGTGTTGCAAAAGCATGAAAGGGTGGGATAGTTGGCAGATCTAGCCTGCAAGGTGTACCTCGAGCAAGGAGGTTCCTGAGGCATGGTGTTGCTGCCAGAAATGATATGTTGTTTTCCTTCCTTGCCTCAGAATAGGAGAGTGCATGCATCATGGTGCTGTGAGGCTGGGATCAGTCCAAGTTTAGTACACCACTGCTATGGTTTAATGTAATGGCACCTGGAAGACTACGGTGGGCCTTTCTATTACGGGGGGGTGAGAGCTCATCTCTGGTGGATGAATAAATGAAAACACTTCTGTGCATGTAGACCTTGAGGGCTGTGCTTTTTACAACTATGTTTTGTAAAAAGTCTGTAACAAAAGTAAAAAAAAAAAATTTTTTTTTTTTTTTTTTTCCTTTTGGTTAATATATGGTCTAGGCATTCCTTTCTTAAATGTGAGATCAATATTAGGCTTAGCAAGTGATGCTATTACATTTAGGCCAAGCTTCACAATTCAAGGAAAGCGGTATAATTAACCCAAACAACATTTGTGTTATTTATGCATAAAAAGGAATTAAAATGCAGAAATATCTGTATTCATTAGACACAATGATGTGTTAAAAATTATAGACTTTTTATATGCATAGTTCAGGAATAGAGTTTCACAGATGGGCAAGAGAAATGTCATCCTGCCTCATTGGTTTATTACCCTGAAATCTCACCTTCTAAACAATTGTAAGTCTGACCCTACCAAAACACGCGTGTGAGGCTTTCTGTGCCCTGCTGTGCTCACGCTTATCCTTGATGCAAAATTCCAGCGGTATGGTCATACTAACACCCCAGTACTTCAATTATAAGATCTTTGTGGATGCTAGTAAAATAGCTGGGGTCGCTCTCTCTCAGCATTGCCAGCTGGCTTGCAATAGCCGATATCCATACCATTAAATTGCACCCACCCTCAAAACAAAGTGGCCAGTTTCAAATTGCCTGGTGGAAATAATCTTTGGCTTAACTAACAGGGAGTTGTTTTGGTCAGTGCTAATTTACTCAGGACTGTTCTAGAAATTTGCACAGTGTGGGCAATTGAGTTTTAGCACCCAGGAGCACTCCTTGGCATGGGTTAATTTACTAGTGTAAAACTCCTGTACAGGCGGAACAAAAATACCTTATTCTTCTAAAGCAAGTAGTAAAGACTCTAACCTACCCATTTAAGAGTTACATAATTTTATTAAATACCCCTCTTAAAAGGGGAGAGAAAAGCCATGAAATGTAGTGCTTGATTACAATACAAAAAAAATTATTGCAAGAAACCTAAAATATATTGGTGTAGGATGAACAGACCTGCACCCGTGACTAATTAGGGCATTATATTATGGCCCCGTTACAGTTATTCTAGAGCTATGGTTAGCAAATCTCTGTGGCTAGTGAAGCCTAACACTGCCAGGAATAGTTTCTCCATCAGCTAAATGGCTCTCTAATGCTGGAGGTTTTTGGGGCCTGAGCTAGCACCAAGTATTATTGACAGCAGCTTAGATCTTTTCTAGATTGTGTTTTTCATTTTTATCTTTTTAATTTCCTAATGGTAAAACCAAAGACATTACTGGCTGGCAAGAACATTACTTGCTTTTTGGTAACCTTCTTGGACTATAGAATCTACTTCTTTTTTAGATTTGGTAAAACTACAGTGATGTTGCTGAAGTTTGTATTCTATACAGGGATGGCAAACTGGTAAAATATCTTCTTCTGTTTTATGCTTTTGGCTTAAAGGAAGAACCCTGATTTTGCAAAATTCCTCCTTGCTTCCTTTTAAATTTTTTATAGTGGCATTAATTTACAAAGGCACATAAAGTGGATTTATGAAGCTTTTGAGGGTTTTTTTTAGCTTGATCTGAAAATAATTGCATCTCTAATACTTTTTAAGTATTTTTCATGTTTTGAAGTTTATTAAAAACTCTTGCATATTACGGATTTTTTTTCTACTTGTTTATAAAGTGACTGGTTAATAAAGTAAAAAATGCTGAAGACGGGGAATGAGTTGGACAAAGTGATAGCAATGTAATGTACGTATAAAGCTTTTTGTCTTCAGACCACTGTACAAACAATAAAACCTCAGCACACTTCGGAGGGTTGCAAGAGCTAGTCTAACTGAAATAAGTCAAGTGGAGAGGTTCTGTGAGTTGTGCAAAACTACAGAGGAAATGGTTGCCAGTACCAAGGGCAGGACTACTAGTTTTGGCTTTTGTTTTGGGGAGGGGGTTGTTGGTGGTTTTTTTTAGCACTCCTGTCACTTTTTTTGCAACTCCTCCTTGTGGATGGAAAAAAAAAATTGTACTGCACCTCTGCAGCTCTGACAGGTCAGGTCGCACATGTTAAGTATGTTCTGCCCACTGCAATTTTGTAGCATTACCCTGCATCTAATATCATGGTTCTTTTGAATTTCATCACAAATGACTGAGTTTTCCCAAAACAACATATATCCTTCACCTTTTTGTTATGCAACCAGACAGAAAGCAGGCAGGCGGCGGGTGCCCAGTCGGTGTGGAGACTGCAGTGGGAAGGTTCCCCTGCACGAGGAGTCTAGGCAGTTGCAGGAAGAGAAACAGCATCTTTGTCTTCTGCACCCCAGACATGCAGAAAAAGAAAGTTTAAGCAGAGAGGCTGTGTGAGGAACATTGTTAATGTATGTTAATTCTTCACTGAATTCAAATAGTCTGCAAGTGGGTGGCTCTTCTGGATGGATTTAAGAAGAAGGCACCATAGCAAAGCTCTTCTACCTACTCTGATGCTGTGGCCTACTTACAGTTTAAGAGGAGAATTTCATGCCACTGCAAACAGTTAGCTCCTTGCACAAAGCCCGCTCATTTGGGATTTGTGTGGGAAGGTGTGTGCGTTATCCTCTCCTACATATGTCAGACTGTACAGAAATGACTGTACATGATTTGCTCTCATCACACCTGGTATAGTGCCATCATCCTTAAGGCTGCTTCACTCTTCTAAAAGCAAGAACGTTCGAAAGATAAAGTTTTTCCAACTGTAAAAGAAAATAGTTGTGGAGATTGCAGTTAAAACTTTATATAACCTAATTGCTTAATTTAGAACTTCCCTTCTGATCGGTCTCATAACTTTGAATATAGTAGACCAGCAAAGAAAATAAACAGATTTGGATTTGTGTATCTATGCTGGTGCATTTCTTCATATTTTTTTTGTAATAGACAGATTTATTACCTGAAATCATAAATCAAATTAGTTGTATTAATGTATACTTACACAAAGTACAAAGGCAAATACTCTTTGTTCCACTAAAACAATATTCTGTTAAATGAGTTTAACTAAACTAATTGAAGTTTTATGAAAATATTTGAAAGTCAGTATATCAAGTAGCAGATGTAATGGTGTACTCTGATTTCCCAAAGCAACCGGTAAAAGCAAGACAAGTACAAATAATAGGCTTTCTGCAAGACGTTTGTAGAAGCTTTCCTTATTTGGTGCCTTTCTAAGACTCCATTTCATTGTTATCCGGATACAGAAATCCAAAACTTGCTGAAATATATCCAGAAAAGAAATCAATGTTGTTTTTGTCTTCCGCAATGATAAAATGTTCTTATGTTCATTCAGTCCCAAAGCCAATGAGGCTGCAGTAAGGGAATAGTGGCAGAGGGAAGATTATGCTGTGTATATAACTTGATTTCACACTTTTATTACTGGAACCTTGTTGGTTCCTGTGGAGCTGGGTTCTGACACTATCAGTGACAGTGTCTTTTTTTAAAGCTGTTTACGCAGAATTCTCAGATACACTTCTGCAACACTTCTCAAAACAATACCTGCATTTCCCAGATAATTTCAATTATTGTTTTCTACTTTGTAAAAAACCCAATTATTTTACCCCTAAATATATTGTTTATACTGTAAGTAACCAACTCAGATAAATGCACTTTTCCATAATTAGCAGAAATCAAGCTATCCAACTCCCAAACTCAAAGCATACAGGATTTCAGGTCCTCTTCTGCATTTCAAGTTATGTGCTGCCTGAGAGATAAACAGAACCACAGAAACAGGCTGCCCATGGTAGCCATATTACTGTGCTTTTAAATAAAGCCTTAATCAGTTGAAGTAGTGGAATTTTACATGGACTTCAGTGGGTATAGCACAGTTTCAACAACAGATTATTATGTATCCCCATTCTCCTTTTGCACTTGTCACTCAGACATCTAAATCGCAGTTTGCGTGTCACAGCAGTTTTAAAGATGTGGAACCTGAGGTGCAGAGGAACTGCATCGTTTGCTCTAGGATAAGACTACAGTAGCTCCAGGTCACACATATATCCTCAAATCAATCTATAATTTTTGTGTAATTATTGGACGTGTGAATTATAAATCAGCTGATACAAGCAGAAGATTATAACAGGGCACAGGTGCTCACTAAGTATGAAATTCTAGATTTCTTTTGATTCCCCCAAGCCGCTTGTGTCTTGTTTTCCGAAGTCTACACCAATATGGAGTGTATGACTAAGTGTACATTTTGAGTCATGCATATTTGTTTCTCTGTACTCTGTAAGATCTGTGCTGAATGATTATTTTAGATATAAATTATATGGAGACTGGCTTTGCCATTCTACATATATAAGGTGAGCTCACTCACCTTCTGAGGAATAGAAAATAGGAATGTATATTTTTTTTCTTTGTCCTGTTAGATTTATTTAAACTTTCTCTTAACTGCTTCAGAAACTCTATTGATTAACCACATCTCTATCAAACAGTATATAGCTGTAATCAAATTAAATTACTGTGCAGTAGCTTTCATTATGCAATGACACACTTTTGTAAGGGCTACAGAAAGAGTTTAAGTACAAGTCTAGACATTCCTGAAAAGGGAGAAAAAACATGCTCTTTTCAGTTTCTTAAGTAGGTAGTGACTGCATTTATAGCCGAAGATGTCCAGTACTGAATTGGTATGTACGGCTTTGGTTCTAATTTCAGGAACTTACAGGCTTGATAATAAATTCAGCATGCAAGTCCTAAATATAATCTGCCGAGTAATATAACTGGTAAAAATTTTCCTTTTGAAAACATGAGTGAATCTCGTATTCATGAATGTGGTAGTCATATTATAGGCATCCTGGACAGAAATTCGTATAATGAAACCACTGCCCCAGCCACATCAGACCACAGGTTTCTCCCCACTACTAAACCAATGCACACAGAAAACCATCATCTTGTCTGAGGAGGAAAAGGAGCACTAGGCCCTTGATCCAGAACGTTTCTACAGCGGTGGCTGTTCAGCATTAACCTGAGAGGTAGTGTGCGCTACCCTGCAAAGCAGCACTGCCTGGGAGGGTGTGAACAAGAAGTGCAGGTGGAGCCCCCTTAACCATCTCTTTGATTGTCTAATGCAAGTCTACGAGGGAGCTGGGTTCCTACACAGTAGGAGGGTCTGTAAGCCAGACCAAGAGCTAGTGAACAGAACACGTTCACAAAGGAGTTAGGGCATATGCACAACAGTAATCATGGGGACACTCGCTGCTGCCAGAACTGTCTCTGCTGTACCCCCTCTGTTCATTGCAACACTGGAGATCGTGTCCAGAGCTGGGATCCGGTTGACATCGAAAACTCCTGGTTAAGGAGGAGACATCATGAAACCCAAAGGCTGTGCCGCTCACAATCACTCTCACAAGTGGAAACAAAGGTATTTTAGGACTTTTCTCTTACTTGCTGACAGAAGGAAAGTTGCAACACTGCCAGCAGTGGCCCTGTGCCTGTCAGAGAGAGTGCAGGACCCTGGGAGCATAGCAATGTGGTCAGGGGTCGGCTGGTTTCTCATCAGTCCACTTGAACGAAGGTCAGTGCTCAGGGGCAGCACATTCTAGAGTTAAACACAGGCATGAAGTATACAGAAAGCAGAAGAAGGTCAGGTTATTGAAGCCTGAGTTGGAAGAATATCAGGAGTTGAAAGGATTAAGTCAGAAAGGCCAGGGCAGAAAATGAGATGCATCTAGCATGACATAAGAAGGGTAGCAAAATAAATCATCCTCATAAGAAGAAACCCAGGTGAAGGAGACTTATTAAAAGGTATCTAGAAGGCAGCAGTGTTTTTGTCTTTTTTTCCCCCTCTAGTTTTCAGTAAAAGTTTGGCTATACCTAGATGCCTAGCACAATTAACAGCAGTGACTGAGCAGTAAAATGTGAGCCTAGAATAAGAAAAGACTAAGTCAGAGAGTATTCAAATCATTTAGATATTTTTTCATTGGTTGCACCCCATGACCTCTGTAGTACAATCTTTAGAGAGCAAGCTTTTTAAGTCTGAAACAGATGTAACAGGTAACACTCATTTCTGATGGAGGCTGGGCAGAGAAGCAGATGTATGCCATACACACTTCAAGAAGAAGAAGGGAAGAATTATAGACCAGCTGCCTTCACTCCGCTCCCCAGAAAAAATCTGCAGTAAATAATGAAGCAAAGGAATATGAGGCACCTGGGAGATAACGAAGCAGGGAGGTCACCAGCAAGGCAAGTTTTTGTCAAGATCAAGTCATGCCAAATCAGTTTGATTTTTTCTCAAGCAGGGTAAGAGGCATGATTAGTAGGGGAGGAACAGAAGGTATCGTACATATTTAAAATGAGTAAAGCTTTTGGTACTCACCTGACAGTCTTACAATAAATTAGGGAAATGTGGTCACGATGATGTGATTTTGAGCTGGATGGAGACTGGTTGTCTGTACTGAGAGAATGTCTATCAGCGTATCTAAAGATGTCAAGAGTGGAGGTTCAGGAAAAATCTTCTCCTGTCTGCTTTTTTAGTGGTTTTGTTGACAATTTCAGATAATAGAATAGAGGGTACACTTACAAAAATTTTGGACAACATAAAATTGGGAAAAACTGCAAGTATATTGGAAAGTAGGATTAGAAATAAAATAACTTTGGTAAAATTCAATGTCCTTTCTGTACTGTCAAGGGCAATATTGTACATGAACTTGAAGAGTCAACAGTAAAAACATGGGCGTGGGAACAAAACAGAAAGGACCTGAAGGTTACACTGGATCAAAAGGCAAACAGGAGTGGAATATGTTGCAAAAAAGAAAATAGATTTATGAATATATCCTGTAAAATTTGTCAGGCCACAAGTGCAATACATTTTTTTGCATTTTCAACACATTGATGCAAGTTGATACAGCCTGGAGGAGAGCAACAAGAATGATCACGAATCTAGAAAAGATGGTCTGTAAGAAAAAACTGAGCAAACTAGAGTCCTTTAGTCTTAGAGAGAAGAATGATTGTGTACACAGTAACAAGTACTCAAAAGACTGTTGCAAAAAAGCAAATGATCTGCTTTCTGCTTCTATGGTATATAAGCAAAAAAGTAATGGGCTTCATCTGCCCCTGTCAAGATCCAGGTAAGTCACAGGGAAGTACTTCCTAATGGTCAAGATAGCACAGCCCTGTAATAAATTGCTTGGGGAAATTGTGGAGTCTCTAGTATCAGAGGTCTTTCAGCATAAATTGGACAAACAACTGTTGTAGATGTAATTGATGCTGCCTAGGAGCATAGAGAGGAGTAGATGATTCAGGTTCATTTCAGCCCTACTTTTCTACAGTTCTGTGTAATAGGTACCATAAATAAAATTAAGGAAAAAGGCCAGAGTTTCAAGCAGTCTTCATTTGTCCTTTTGTCATAAAATCTTTCAAGTTAGACAGGAACCTGGACTATTAAAAGATAAAAGCAAAACAGAAGGAATTCTCATGCAGCAATTAGAAAGAAGCTTAAAAAAAAAAAGAAAAATAAAAAAATGCCTTTCTGCTGCAGTCACTGTTAGAGTCACAGCAATTGTTCAGTTATGAGTTGCTGATGTGTGCCATGGGAATAAAGGTCAAGATGAAGGCTGCCTTTATTTTAACTGGTAAGTCTTTCAGAAAGGGGCCTGTATATTATTCCCACCTAGTGTCATGCTGAGTCTGTCCTCAACATTTATGGAAGACTACAAAGACTACCATACTTAATGCTCTACACTAATAACACAGTACCCTACTGTGTGCCTGAAGCACAGCCAATTCACCCACCCGGCCTACTTACATCTCGTTGGCCAAAGCAATTGAAAAAGAAGTGTGATCATGGGATGCACAAATATATTTTTTCAGTATTTATTCTATTTCCTTTGCATTTAAATTCACTAACTTAATACGGACTGCTCAGGGTATCGAGTGTTTCCATTTTACTTTTTCGTGTTCATTCTCTTTCGCTAAGTGGAATAGCCATATGTTCTTTAAAAACAGTACTGTACCTATGTATAGTACCTGCCTTGATGTGGTGTTAAAAAAAAAAAAAAAAAATCAGAGGAAAAGGTACATGAGAAAGCATAATTTGTCTTCCCCATGCCGTTGGCCAGGTGCTTGGATGAATCTGCAGTGCATGGAGAAGCTTTTTTCTACAAAGTCATCTTCCACGGGCCTTGCTGTGGGATCCTGTGGAGGCCTCTCTTCCATCTACATCTCATCAGGCCATACCAAGTGCTGTTATTCTACAAGTAAATCATACATTTTAGTACATAGATGTTACAGGACATAACTAGAGCTATATATATATCCATGTAATGTTTCCATGGAAATACAGAATTTTGATGTAAATATAAATTTTCTGTATCCACCTTATTTCACTAACACAAACTAGCAAAGCTGCAATCTGAGAACTGCTATGGCTTTGTTTTCTATTTGTGCTTGGCACTGTCTACTGAAAATCAGAAGAAAGTGCAAACAGGACATTTTAGCTACTGTAAGAGTATCATGTCATGACCACATTTTATGTGTGTGCTATGTTAAACTGTTGTAGAGCACTCTGCATCTCAAAACTGTTCAAATGTTTTTCACATCTCATCTATATCTTATAGGTGGGGAAAGTGATGTAATTCAGCAATGCCTAGATCATAAAGTGAGTCAGTAGGCTGCTCTGGTTTGATACCTGGTCCCGGATCTTCTCATTTAATCACATCATTTAGCCATTAATAGACATAGCATATAAATAGTAGAGCACAGGTTATCTGTTTTACAATGAGAGTACCCAATGCCCAAAGCTGTACTCCAAAATGGGAGAGAGAAACAATTATCTTCGAACTTATGCTGCAGAGGCACTGCCTGCAAAGGAACATGCCACTTATTAAAATAAATATGTGAAAAATAAAGTGAAGGACAATCAAAATGGAGCATACATAAATTGAAATAAGTGTTATACAAAGTGGATTGTGCTACTTTAACTAAATCCATTTCTAAATCAAGACAGTTTAACTCAGAATACTGTTCACTTATATACAAGACTGTGTAATTACCACGTAGTCTTCAATACCAGGAGCTGTTATGCTACTTGGGGAGCAGAGCTGTTGGGGCTGGTGGAAATTTGCAAACAAGTCCCAGGGTATCTACACAGTAAGGGAGCAATGCTGAAAAAGGACACAGTCTTGGAAGGTCCTATTCATAGCGGGTTGTGGAGCAGGAGACGCGCTCAGTGAATGACAGGTTGGTCATGCTGGAGGACAGGGCGTCGCTGCATGTGCTGGAGACCTTTAGTAATAAGGCTGTTTGGAGGCAGGTACCTTTTACAGAAGTCCAGCCAGCAGTGTCTCCCCTCGGAGGGCTGGGGTTCCACGAAGCTAGCTGGTACTTTTGTGTGGCTGAAGAATGGGATTTCTGTATCAGTGAAATCACTGGGGGTTTTTTTGTCCTTTTTTCTGTTATTTCACAACAAAACTATTGGCCCTATTGGCCAACCTCAACAAAATTTGACAGAAGGCTAGGTCTCAAAGATAGGGGATGCCAACAGCAAGTCTGTTAAACCTGTGACCTGGCAGCTTGAGGTAGCCCCAGCTGCATGCATGGCTGGCCTGAGTAGCACAGGTATCATCTCGTGCCCAAATATGAAGCCAAGCAAAAGAAACGGTGGGAGAGAGAGGACAGAGCAGCAGGGACTGAGATAAGGGATTGTACCAACCGTGACGGGATCTATGTGGACCACAGGGAGAGGTCAGAGGACATACTATGGGTGGGCAGGAATTCTGGACTAGGATGCTGGGGAGTTAAGAGGATGTGTGGTGGAGAGGGTAGGAGGAGCTGTGGGTGTTGTGAGGAGGGGACACGAGAGAGAGACCTCCGAGTATTGCAGTGGCAATCTTTGAAAGACATGGGCTAGGTTATTGAGGGAATTCACATTTGTTGGACAACCCTGTCCTGCGAGTTTTCTGCAGATGACAGGCTGGGTAGAGGAGGGAAATTTCCCTACATGGGGTCTTAGGAGTTTGCAATAATAAAAGAGTTCATACTGCAAGTTCCATACCAATCTGTTAAAAAGTCAGTCAGTCATAAGGCACAAGCATGATTAGCAGATGTCGTTGGTTATGGTTCTTGCTATTTCTGAGGAAGAGCCCTGCGAGCCGGTCTCACTTTACCCCTTAAAAGGGAGGAAAAGTTGAAGCGCTTCTCCCAAAGTTTTTCCCAAATTTCCCTCCCACAAAAATGTGATTCTGGGAAGAGAAGAAAATTTCAGTGTTTTCAGCCTCACACCATAAAATGTTTTTAAGATTATGGGCATGTGTAAAAAGGGACTTGCTAAAAGACTGCAGACTTGGGTGGAACATTTCCCTGCACAAATTTATTCAAAGTTTTTTCATAAGAACGGATCAGAAGTGTCTGCTTTCCACTGAGCGATCGTGAAATGTCTGATCCTGCTCACTCCTATGGAGTCAGCTAAACAAATTTGCAGCACATGAACACAGATCAGTTCAGACTTCTCTTTCTGTCCACTCCAACTTGATTGCTTTTAGTGCGCTCGCTGTATGCCGCTATTACCTCTGCATGTCAAACACATCAGTGTTATGCAGTGGGAGCATCTTTGCTACAGTTATGTCTTCATTGGCAGATAAAGATGTATTTTTATCCAGGGTGGACATGATTGTGTGCAGCCACGCAGATGTGACTGCATTAAATGATGTATCAGCGTGCAATCCATCAGTTTCCATATATTGTTGCCTGTTTTTACCTTGGATAACTGATTAGCTATCTCATTGTAGAAAACACAGCTGGGACAATCACTTAGATTTCACTGTGAAGTAAAGTAGATGGGAGTCTTTGACTGATCTCCGCAAGCCACACCATGACAAATACTGCCACTTTGGGATTTTAGAGAAAGTCAACAAAAAACATCTATTGCACTATAAGAAGCACACACCTAAAAAGCACTCAGTGTCACTAAAACAATGTCCAAGGAAAGGGCAATGTATTCTTACTTAATGTTGTTCAATCACTGGCAACTTAATACAAACTAAAATTCCAGTGAGATACACAGTCAAGAATTCATGTCAGATGCTAACTCAAGTGAACACTGTAGCTGTACTTTCTAGACGAATATTCAACCATTTGCCATTTGCTGCATAACAGTGCACAGACACGTTTTTTTTAATAGTGAAAACACAGATGAGAGACATGCTACTAAAACGTAGACCAGGAGACTTTCAAGTAAGATAATGTGATTCCACCCTTAAGCATTTTTCTTCCAAGGCTTCAGAGGTTTCTGCTGAATGTTTTATCAACAAGAAATACAGAATGTGTTTCACTGGTTTATCCTCTTTTGTCTATCAGTACATTATATATTTTTTCTATGTCTGTCTATAGCAGTGTAAGAGGCAGCCATGTATTGCAGAAATTCTTTCTATTAGTGCAAGGTAGGAACAGCATCTTTAAAGGAATTCAGTGTTGAGTGAATTCACATGTACTGCAAGTGCTTCAGCAAGACAGATGGATTTTTAAGACTCTGCAATTGGGTGGGTTTAAAACCCTTGAGAAGTCTGCTCCAAGGACCTCAAGGATTTTACAGTTGGCCCAGGATACATACTGTATCGTTTCTACTCAAAGGTGTCTATTTAATAGTCTAATACTTGTATGACCCTTTTCTTATCTCTCAGAACATTATAATGTGCAGAAACTACCTACCTCTGAGCCAGATCTTGGTATCTCAGCATCTATTAGATTACTTCCTAGGAGCTACCACTCTGTTTAAAAAGTCAATAATACTTTCTGAGATGTTTTTCTTCTCAAATGGACATGATGCTATCTTTGACTTCCCAAATTTTAATTTCCTATTCAGATTACAATATGCATCCAAGGATCCTGTGCTAGGCAGGTTTGCAGAAAAAAAGCTTCTTAAAATCAGTTAAGTGACTCTGGTCACACACGTAGCAGATTCTTAATCTGCTGCTATAGTTTATTAGGAAAATGTTAACTCGTGCTTGACCATAACATCTTATTCTCACTTAAGTGGTTTTACTTTCTCTTTTTCTAGTACCTGCATGCAAATGGGATTGTGCATCGTGACTTGAAGCCAGAAAATCTACTCTATGCAACACCAGCACCGGATGCACCACTAAAAATTGGTGAGCAGCATTAAATGTATGCATCCCTAATTACTTTGTACCAGTAATATGTGCTAACTGATGTTTACGGTATATACGTCTCACCAGCACTTTATTCAAAGCTAATGCTTATAGTCAAATGAACAGCATGTTTCTTATTCAGCAGCACTGTTGTGCATGGTGTTTTTAAAACCAATACAACACTAGATGCTTGCTTAGAGAATTTATAGCCAAAATTGTGCAGAACATGGCAGAAAAGAAAGCACTCAGGAGGAACGAGAAGGATCATGAGATCAGCATACAGCTGTGTGCACCACTTCTCTGTCCCTTTTTTTGGTTAAACTAGTATTCCAAGAGGAAAGATTCATTGGCATGAAAGTACAAATGTGCAGATGAGTGGTAGAAAGTGAACTGAGCAACCCTGACTTCTGTTTTGAAGGCAGATTTGAGGGATAAGTGATCTTCATAAAGAGCATAGGGAAGCTGTCTGAAGCACGGTCAGCACCACAGGGGGCATGAGGATGGACAGGGTGTGACCAGGCTCTCCTGAAGGGGGATGTATTATGCCAGTTCTGTCGGGGATGGTGGCTGCTTGCAAAGGGCACAACCTCCAAAAATGCTGGGTTATGCCCAGTTTTCGCTTGAACAAAGAGGACCTCTCTGCAACGCTCCTGAGCTGCATGTAACCAGTTTGGAAATACCACCTCATGCTTCCTTACCTGGCAGTGTGGGATCGTGCAAGGAGTGAGTGTTGCCACATTGGTCAGGCTGGGTTTCAGGAACCAGGTTTCCACAAACTAGTCTCAAGCAATTTAATATAAATTTCTAGGAAAGTCTTGCATCTCAGGATGATGGTATCTTAATTTACATTTTATCCTAGTTCTTATCTTTCCTGGAAAGGCTCTAAACAGCTCTAACGTGATAGTTTAATGCAGCTCCCAGTGGCCTTGGTTTGAGGGCCAGGGTGGTGTAGGGGCTTCTGAAGCATTTTCCTAAATGCTGTGATTCTTCATCTTCTGGTTAAGATTATTGCCTTGTGTAAATTGAGATCTGATTTACAAAAGTAAAGTATATTTCTGTTCAGATAAATAATAATACATAAATTATAACCATTTAGGGACAAGTGAACCCTAACTATGCAATTCTAGAATAAAATATGAACTATTTTTATTGTGATCTTGAGTCAAAACATTCCCATTTATATTCACTGTAACCAAAGAAAAATACTTTCATTTTGCATTTTTTAAGGCCAGATTGTCATCACTTAAATTGAAATTTGAAGAAGCTCAGTTTATTCTCAGTGAAAACTAAAAGCATTGTGAAGACTTCCGTTTTTATGTCTTTTAAAAAATGAGTCATGCAAGTACGACATGTAATGTCATGAAGGCTCTTGCTGTCTAAGTAGTAATTCAGGGTGGAAACACTGCAAAAAGGATGACCAGTACTTCTGCTGGCACAACCTCCATGCCCCTAGAAGCCCTCTATCAAAATACTGTTGGGATTTTGTCTTGCAGGGACTGCGTACTCTGACCCTTATCCAAGAAATCACTGATGCACAATTTTTTAACCCAAAATTGTTCTGTTAATTTTATTGGATCACTCACAAAGCGGAGACTGCATATATAGCTAAAATGCATTTCTGGATCACTGCTTGTACACCCTTAGGCAACCCATTGTATTGGCTTTGTGCAGTCTTCAGGATAAAATAAAAGCTACATTTCTGTCTAGCAAGAGCTGGGAATACTCATTTGTAAGGATGAATTTTGCTTCTGGATTGCAATCTGGGTAGATTCTTTAAACTGATTCTTATCTCTGGAAATTACAGTACTGTTCATTTAATGCATAAATGTTCATTTAATTACATATACGATGTAAAAAAAAAGTGATTTTACAAGGAAGTAAGAACATTAATATTCCTAAACAATCTTAACAGCTGACTTTGGACTTTCCAAGATTGTGGAAGATCAGGTGACCATGAAGACAGTTTGTGGAACTCCAGGGTACTGTGGTACGTTGTTTTATTATTTACAATATGCTGCACTTAATGTGAGGCTATTCCATTGTCTCATTCCAAGGTGAAATGCTTCTTCCTAAAGTCAAAATTCAAAAAGCCCCTAAAAACCAGAAATAAAAAACTAAAATTCAGAACTGGCGCTGGGTTAAATTTTTCTAAACTCATACTCTCTAGCACTGAAGCTTAATAATCAAAACATGTTACAGTGCAAGTTCATTACTTGCATGAAATAAGTTCAACTATCATAAAAATGCTGAAATTACTAAAATAATACCAGAGAGGCATTAGCAGAAATTTGGGCTATGAAAGGCATAATGGAAAACACTAAAAATTTATAGAGTTCATAACAATTATGAATATTGAATATTGCTTACAGTGAATTTATCTTAAAGTAATTTTTTTTAACATACAGGAAATCAAGTTATTCCTTAGAGCAGGGTCATAAATTAATCCCCTAAACCCATAACGTTTCAGCAAATACATGGTTTTAAATGGAGGCTTGACTCATACCATTCTGGTCCACAGTGGATTTAGACCTGTATAACAGAATTATGAGTGCAATATCAAGGAGCACTTTGTGGCAGATCTTGTCAACTGGGGTGACTGGTGTAGATCTAGTCATCTCTTTCAGCAGTAGAAAGGCTTTGGCACTTTTAACTAACCCTCTTTTCTCCTAAACAAAACCAGAATAAAATCATAGGTTTGCTTCAGTTTTACCAAGAGAGTAAGTCTGCATGAACCACTGCTTACCAAAATGACTAATTTGCCTGTGCATTCACAATACTTCAACAAGTGTGAATTTATGGATGACTTCAGAGCAAAAATCTAACTTGTGAGCTTAGCACTATATTACACAAGGATGGTAATTTCAATTCCTTTAGTAATTTAGAAATTAGAAAATCATATACTTAATGATGTTGGGTTTATATGTTTCAGTTGGTGGCCTTTAAGGACACTTTCTATGTGTTTAACTGTGGAGGATGTGCACAAAGTTTTGAAACTGTGTTTTATCTCAGTTGTCTTGTTCTTACATGTTTCTGTTTTTTCCAAAATCACAGCTAGTTCATGCTTCTTAGTCTTGTAGCTTTTAATAATGCAAGGCATCTAATTTGAATGCAAGAAAACCACCACTGATACTTCAAATTAAAACAAATTTCTGTAGAATCACATTTAGGTAAAAATGTGTTCCTTCACTGTCATATGGGAGAGTGAGGTTTTGATAAGCAAGTGAAAAAACATAGTACTGGTAACAGCCCATGAACAATTAGGAATGTGGGGGGTTTTTCTCCACTGCTTTGGAGAGAAAATAAGTGGGGCAGAGAGTGAACACTACAATTGCCGTATGCATAACATCTGCAAACAATATGGTAGCTGTGCTGTATGTCAGATATCAGTAATCCAAAGAGGATATAACTAAAACCAACGCCCCAAAAATCCCAAATCTAAAACCAGAGTTCAAGTACATAACCTGCCACAGTAGGGAGAAAGCAAGCATACAACTGATCCTGAAAAAAATAATTAAAAAGATGCTGCTGAGCCCCAGCAGCTGTTCCCTGGTGGGACCGGAGCATGTCGCTCTGCCCGTGGGGCTGTGGTGGGAGCTCATCCTGCTGCAGGTGGAGACGTGCCCAGCCCGGCCATCCCCTGCACACAGCAGACTTTTCTTCAGCAGCAGTGTCCCCAGGTCGGAGGGGATGGCACAGGCCTGTAGGATGCTCCATCCCCGTGGAAAGCCTCCGGCCTGCCTGTGGGGAGGTGGCCTGGGGAGGAGGGCAGACCCCTGGTGGGTTCTGCCTCAGTTTCCGAGCTGTGCAAGGCTGAGCAGCCAGCAGCTGGACCGAGACTGGCAGACCGCCTGGCAGCTTTCAGCAGGGCATCCCGTGCATGCTGTTGGGCTCCTGGTGCAGCAACCTGGTGCACAGCTTCGCTGTCAGAGCACGGACAGCTAGCTCCTGGACATGCGCAGAAGCTCGCCTGGACTCCCAGAACCAGAGAATGAGCCAGAAATGGACCCTCCAGTGCCAGAACATGCAAAAGAAGGAGCCCTTCCGGCAAAAGAGGAATGCAGCTGCCTCTGCAGTCTGCTCGCCCTTCATTGCAAGGCACTTCCACGTCAGCAAACCAGCTAATGGCCAGGGAAGATGGTGATCTTGTTTGCACCAGGTCAAACCTGCTGGGCTTCCCATGGTGCATGCTCACCTCCAGCAATGAATGTGATCTTACGGAGAAACCTACTTCTGCCATTCTTGCTGAACTCTAGATTCTGAATGGGCTCTTACTAGAGTCTGCAAGATGCTAGCAGTGTGCTGGGTAGTAAGCATCTCATGTGGTTTTGGACAGAGCTGAGCCAAGTCACGTGGAAACCATAGACTTGGCATTTGCTTTTATAACTGTAGAAGCAAAGAAAAGATGACATTGGAGAAGACGATAAGATTACTCTGTTACCTCATCGCGCAGCTGATAATGCAATTCAGGTGACATGTCCATTATCTTGTATGACATTCTCTGCCAAGCACACTGGTGCCAAATATGCTTTAGAGTAGCACTGAATTCCAGTCTACTTAGTTTTGTAAAACTGTACTTGATGTATTAGCTATTAATATTCTGGTTGTCTTCTCTCGTGACAGTTACACTACAAATGACATAAAAATGTAGTTAGTATGTAGGCCTTTTTATGCCTGTCTTTATATACTATAAAAATAGGATAAGGATATTCCCACAGAAGAACCCTCAGAGTAAGGACGACTTGTTGGGGATGGTTGAAGCTGAATGGCTGTGCTGAGAAGAGAAGAAAGGAACTTTGTGCTTACAGACATGGACCTGCAATACTTGCTTTACAACCTGAGTTAACTCACCATGCAGAATTCCTGGAGCCTGGAAAATATTCAATCATTACTTTCCAAAAGCGGAGGAAACCCAGGAGGAATACTGTTGAAATGCCAAATTAAACTATGAATAATTGATAGTCACAGGCTGCCAACTCCCACATCCTGCCCACTCAGCTATCAGCAGCTTCTCCAGAAAGGACACAGCAACAAAAACACATACTGGAGTCTGGATACTTTGGCATCAAGACTTACCAATCTACAATCCCTGGGATATGCAAAGTGATGCAGAGAACCGAAAGCAAGAAGATGGTCACAAAGAACTTAACTTGCTGAGACATTGTGCTTTCAGTGAACTTAACAAGAAGGGCATAATTGATTTCTGACAGTAGCACATAAAAATAAGCCAGTGCAGAGCAGTGATTCATGATCAGTCTGTTGCAGCCAACATCTAAACTAACAGCAACGTATCAGTCAAATCCATTTACCGAAAGCAAACTTCTGGAAATATTAAAAAATCATATTTACAAGATGTGTCACTGTAATCACAGTCCAGATAGCAAGGCAGACCTGTATATACAAATCTTTGGTCTTCTTTGTGGCCATTTTACAATACTGAGGTGGAAGGAGGAGAAAAGCAAAAGAAGGGCAGAAAGTGTCTTCTGCCCTTATCCTGAGCAAAAAGACATCCCAAGAAACATTGCGTTCTCTGGAAGAGCAAGCATATTGGCCATTACATAGAAAAACTGTCCTCTTCACTTCAGAACACCCCACATGGCATTAAGAAACACAGTAGGGAGAACTTTTCTTGGTTTGTCTCCATCTCTTTCTCTGAAGCCATTGGCTGCTTTGCCTGTAGGCTGTCCTGTTAGCTACAGGTTGACCTGAGTTAAAATCAGTTGGGATCTAGTGTTGCTTCTCAAAAACAGCCCCTCTCTGATCATCAGTTTTCGTAGCAGAATAATAAGGGGGCGGGGAAGGTCTGTGCTTAGACTGGCAAACGTTCACCCAGCTGCCAGCTGTAAAGTGGTAGGTAGCAAACTTAGTGGTTAATGTCCTTTGCCTTCTATATTAATGCTTGATGTGTTCCCTGCATGGTAAATCCTTCAGGTAAGTTGAAGGAGTCTGAGCCAGCTGCCTGGAAGCTGTTCGGGAGTTGTGTATACTCTGATTAAAATCATGCTTGGGGGAGCCTTGCTCCCCCAGGATGTTGCAGCACAATCCTCGGGAGAGCTAGCTGCCCCAACAGAGACCTCCCACAGGCTGGGAGCGAAGCAGGAGCGTGCCAGCAGCCTGGGTCAGTCTGGGTGGGCAGCCAAATCACAGAATCACAGAATCACAGAATCATTACGGTTGGAAAAGACCTGTAAGATTATCAAGTCCAACCATCAGCCAACACCACCATGCCCATTAATCCATGTCCCACAATGCCTCGTCCACACGTTCCTTGAACACCTCCAGTAATGGTGACTTCCCCACTTCCCTGGGCAGCCTGTTCCAGTGCTTCACCCCTCTCTCAGTAAAGAAATTTTTCCTAATATCTAGCCTGAACCTCCCCTGGTGCAACTTGATGCCATTTCCTCTTGTCGTGAGGCCATTTCCTCTTGTCCTGAAAGCTTCAGGCTAAGTGGGGAGCTGTCATACATTTCGGGAAGACCTAGCCCTTCTTGGCCCATGCTGCTTATGGGTGTGAAAGTATAATGTGGGAAGGTGAAGAGGTGCGTACGTGCTGCATGAAGTCCACTGTGCCCCAGAAATGTGGCAGCCATCCCATGGGCATCGTAGAGCCAGTGGGCTCAGGCTGTGCTGCCATCCCATACATCTGATGGACGTTAATACAGATAACAATGGTTGCTGAGAAGAAGGGCTATTGATAGTGGAAGTGTGACTCAGCAATGTCTTTTTAATTATTTTTTCCAAATTAGTTGGGTGTTTTTGTCTGTGGCTGAATGGTGAGGGAGTGAAGGGTCTTGCCTCCCCCAGTATCAAGCACTTCCATTTCCTTCTCTGGAGATGTGGCATTTTCATCCTGCCACCTCAAGAACTTTGCCCAGGGAGGTTTGCCTAACTAAGGGCATAAAAGAGCAGACCCTAACTTTTAAAAGACTCTTCCAAATGTGCACGGAGTTTAACTTGGCTTTTTGACTGTTATTTCTGCATTCAACTTTCATCTTATTGACAAGTGTTTTATCATCTGCAGCACCAGAGATACTACGGGGATGTGCCTACGGCCCTGAGGTGGACATGTGGTCTCTGGGGATTATCACCTACATCCTGTAAGTGCAGACAGTGCCATGGAGTGGTTCATTTGTGAGCATCTGCAGGTTTTTACAATGTTATGAGCTGTGCCATTGGAAAACACGGGATCCTGAACTTTAATTATGATATTTGTAATCTTATTTAAGTAAGTCAAATCCTAGAGGAGCAAGGCAAAACACTCAGGTTATATATTTCGTAAATATAACACTTCTTCCTGAACAGCAGCAAGGGCCACGCTGAATCATGCTATTAATGTGAATGAATAGCAGCAAAGCTGCTGAAAGCAAAAAGAGAAGCATACAAGTGTCAGAAAGCATCGTATTTTTTTTTTCTCATTAACACTAACTGTGAGAGATACTATGATCCTAAGCAGCTTCTCAGCTACAGATGGGGTAAGGAGAAGTTAAGGTGCTTGAAGTAGTTTCACAGTGCCTGTGAATGTTCCCAAATGCAGCTGCCCCATCTGTGTCAGCCACAGACACAGCTGCGGCTGCAGCATCAGTTTTGCTGTCTCACAGCATCTCAGCCAGGAGGCAGGGAACAGCCCTGGACTCTCTGTCTGCAAATCAGTCCGACGAGTTAAATGATTAATGTTGAAGTGTTCCACTTCTTACAAAATAACCAGAGACACTGTCGACAGAGGGCTGTGAGCGGTGCTGGCCATACATATTTTAAACAGTTGAAGTTGCATCTGTAGACCAAAATTTTCAAAAACAGTTGTGTCTAAAGGTAGGCACTTGTGTCTGCATCTTAATATGCCTAGTGCTAATTCAATTGGTTAGCATTGTAATTATTTTATTGTATTGATGGAATCTTTCAAAGGAAGATTATTGAGAAGGGAAAATTGTATCTGATGTATTGACACTTCTCTTTATGGGAGGATAAATAACTTCATTTATTCCCTTGGCAACACTAATGCTAAGCTGGCTTGTGTAGTTGTATACAATACTTGCAGGATGCCTTTTATGGGAAGAAAATGGGGTTTTACACATATACGTTAAAGATATGGGAGATTTTATATATCCGGGCCATTTTCTTTCCCCTTCTAGGACTCATTAACTGTGTCCAGCAAGTACAGTGTTTAATAATACAATTACTTTCTTTATGTCTTTTGCAAAGAAAGAATTATATTTTCTAGGGTTTATACTGAAAGTACTTGTAAGGATATATAAATGCTCTGATGGAAATATCAGAAAACATCTTTTGTTCTGTACATAAGCTTCAAATAAGTCACAGCTCTCCTTTTGGGTGCCTGTAAATAATAGGCGACAATGTTCTTATTTGCCATTTTGTTATCTGTTCCTTTTAAAATGTGAATCTTTGTCTTAAGGCCTGATTCAAGGCTGTAGAAGATCACATCTCAGATGCTGCCTGCCAGGTGGTCATTTCTCATCAGTCCTAGCAGTTCACGCATGGCAGAGAGATGTGGAATTTGCCAGCAGGGCTGACCCTGCGATTGGAGAGGTGCCTTTTGTTGTCCCTTTACAAAGATATCTAGATTTAACAATGGGCTTGCCTAGTTATTCAACAACTGAGGGATAGCTGTTGTACTTGAAACTGAGAGCCTTCCTTAAGCAGAACTTGCTTTCAAGTCTAGGCAACCTCCAAGTGAGAACATATAGCAAATTCCTATTTGAATATGTAGAGTGACATTTGCAATACGCAGCCTTTCAAAACCTCCCAGCTGTTCAGGAGATGCTCCCAAGCCACGTTAAACCTCTGCAGTCGTGTAAACACAAGTGTGTGAGCTCCTGCTCTAGGTGGGCCACCACCAGTACAGATACTCCTCTACTACTTCCTCCTGTTCCTCTCCTCCTCCCCTCTTGAAATCTGATTTGACCTACAAGAGCAAGCAAGGCAAAAAGGGTGCTAGTTGAATCCACTTGGCCATCTCTTCTATTTAGCTTTAATAATACTCCACATTTAAAACTCTTCTATTGAGTGTAAAGCTTTGTAGGTCAACATTTCTGATGGGTTAGAAGCTGAGACCAGAAAGGTACATGTACGGTAACTAATTGATTAGTCCTGCAGCCTAAAGGACAAATGTTGCATGTCTCAGTCTCATAGTTTAGTAGAGGAAATGCGCTTATGTACAGCCAAAAAAATACATTGTTGTATGTGCCTCCAAAATAGAGTGGATTTAAGAGTTAACTACCATGCTACAGACGACGTGCATAAAACTGTATCTTCTCACCAGTACAAAGTGGACTTACCATGTGATTAAGAAAAACTTTGACATATATTTTGACCGAACATTTATTCCTAAGCAAATGATACTAAGACCTATTGATGATAACTGTCATAATTCCAAGGAAGCCACATTTATAGTTTTAACAGCAAAAAGGACCAGTCCTTTTGTATTCCTGCAGCAGGTTAGAAATGCTACTGCACATCTGAGATGCAGATAGTGGTCAACAAATACAGAGGCTTTCCCTGTAGTCAAAATTGCATGGATGTAATTAAAGGTGTTTTTTTACTAACTTACTTCAAAGGGCACAAAACACTGTCTGGTCTTTTCTAATTGATTTTGAAGCTGTTTACATTGATTTTTCTTTATTTGGTAGGTAGTTGATTTAAAATTATTTAAAAGGACTCAGCATAATCCTGGTTTAAATGAAATCAAGAGCAGCCATGCTGGGTCTTACCCAGCATGGTTTAATTTATCTAATTTGAAATCACACCTCTAGTTTTATTCATCTAATCTGTCTGCTGAAATGAATTTTTTTTAGGTAGAAGTGTATCCATAGAAATTGTTAATAAGGCAAGAATAGGTGATAGTAGTGAGTTACAATGAAAATATTTTTAGGAGTAAATAGAGAATCACTTAGAAGGCTTCCAACACAGTCACAGCAAGCCTTAAGCATGGTCTCACCGTATGTCATCAGTTACCCGGTATTCAGAAGCCAGTTTTGGCTGAACCAGCCCAACAACCCTTCTCTGCAAAGGTGCTCCATGGGCATAGGAACTGACCTGAAGCAAGCTCAGAAATGGTGGTGGGAGAGGCAGGCAAACAGGAGGGGAGCAGCAGAGGGACCGTGACCGTCTCCCACCTACTGAAGCACACAGTATTTGGAGGTTGGATACTTGTGTTTTAAACCACCTCTGCCAGACTTAGAAATTAATAACGCACCCAGAATGTGCTTACAGTGGACGTTTTCTCCTCTTCAGCCGTGCAAAGTGGTGCAGCTGTTCCACCCACAGCTACACACCACTCTCAAAACCACATTTCTTCCTTGAATATCTGTCTCCTTTCTCTGGACAGTAACCACACTGATTGGGATTAAAAATATAAAACCAAGTTAAAATGTAAGGTTAAATTTTCTAGATTTGTTGCTGTCTTGTGTTTTATGGTCTGCTCTTTTCCTGTCATCATCTCATTGCTTGTTGCATTTTCTGGAGGCAGAGTAGCAGGCAGACTTTCTGTTTATCTCAGAACATGTACTGAATGAATAGGAAGTTCACTTTAAAACATCTGATTATGTGTGCAGGCATGATTAAAGTGCAATGAAGTGACAAAAAAGGACATTATATAAATGGAAACCACTTCTATGAGTTTGCTTTCCCCAGGGCCAGCAGTGTGTATCTGTGTTGGGATCTGAATTATGCAATATATTGATAAATGCATTCATTAGTGAGATTAGAACATTTCTTGATAATACGTGGGTTACCTAAGTAAAGATGAAGCCTGATTATTAAAACCTGCCAAAGGTTTTTACATTTTATGGATGATGGGATGAAAGAATGTACAGCAATGAACATAATCAAAAACCAGTTCTAACTGGACATATAAAAACTTCTAACTTCATAGGTAAAGTGTGGTTCCTCAGCTAATTCCTATCCCTTGGGAAAGAGTTACAGGGATTCTGATAATTCCTCTATGAACATGTTAACTCTGTGCTTGTAAACAATCCAGAAAAGCAGATCTAAGGTCAGCAATTGTTAGTGAAGAAATGGAGATGAAAATAGAAAACATCATTATGCTAATTTGCAACTCTGTGGTGTGCCCATGCTGAATCGTGTTTGCACCCACTTCAAAAAGACACACGGCTGGAGAAGACTCACAGAAGAGAGCAGGGATGAGGAAAGTTTCAGACTGAGGAATGACTAAATAGTCCAAGTGACTTCAGCCTGAGACCAGCAAAGCAAAAAGCTGCTAGAAAATACTTAGTGGCATGTAGAAGGTAAACAGATATCAACTGTTGCATGGCTACTCTTATGTTAAGTCCCTGTATTAATAGTTCCAATTACAGACATGTGAAAATGGACAATTTACAATTTGGTCAGACTTTCCCAGTGCTTATGAGTGCTTATGACCACATTTTGCTCTGCTCTGTAGAATCAGGAGTTCATAAGTACATCCAGGTCTGGTTTCCCAGTGTTGTACAGGACACAAAGTAGGGAAAGATAATACCAGGAACTGTTTCTAACAGCCCCAGACTAATTAATCTTTGATAATTTTTTTTCTGTTTTATCATTGCAGACTTTGTGGCTTTGAACCATTTTATGATGAAAGGGGAGATCAGTACATGTTTAAGAGAATCCTGAACTGTGAATATGACTTTGTGTCCCCCTGGTGGGATGACGTGTCTCTGAATGCCAAGGATTTAGTAAGTAAAGCAAAAATGAGACTGGCATATCTTTGCTGATACGTATTTGGCTAGTATCACTTCCACTGAAAGAGTTCATTTTGGGGTGGGGGCAGAATAATTGGTTAATTAATTGTTCAGATGTCTCCTTGCTTTTCTTCTTCTTATCTCTGGTATATTACGGTGCTGTTAAATATCCCCTGTTAGTCCAGTGCTGTCATTTTGCACTCAAAACCATGGATGTTCAGGTCCATCTGTGAACTAAGCCACAGATTTTTGGCAGCTGTCACAGTGTTCATGTATGTCTGCCTTTCATACTAGCTCCGACGTGTTTCATCATTCCTCTTTGCAGGGCAACCACCTTCAGGGGAACATAGAAACAAGCCCTATATTTTGTGCAGTTTCAAGTCTGAACTTTGGAGGAAGAATGTAAAAAGGAGTGAAGCCCCCCCCGCCCCCCCCCCCCCCCGCTTTTGCTGACAGCCTTTTCTGGCCGTTTAAGCTTTTCCTCAGTAGATGAGGAAAGACTCATTACTTTTACATATGGTCCATTAGCAAAATGCAAGGGCTGGCATGCTATCTGCACTGTATTCTTTTATTACTGGATAAAGTAAATTGGATCCTGGAGACACTGATCTGCAAAGATAAGTATGTTTGAGTTTGATTTTTAGTCAACAATAACTTGCACAATTCAGTTATTTCATTAGCACTGAAGACACAAATGCTCAGTTCTATATTACTTATGCAAACTGTGCCATAAAATACTGCATAATTAGTGTTTGTAATGTACTTCAGGATGCCTCAAATGGAAAGGCTGTAGAAGTTCAAAGTACTATTTTGTTGTTGTATTAGATGTGAAGTTTTTCTAAGGTCAAAAAAATATCATTTACTGCCTTGTGTCATCAAAACCCAGATAAACAGCAGCCTGCAGGAAAGATGCTCATTTATTGTATACAGAGAACTTTGGTCCATACTGGTCCCTACTGTTTTGCTACGGTAAACCTCAGAGTTTCAGGTTTGAACACTGTATAGCAAGTTGTAGATAAGGATGAAGCCCATGGCTCTCAACACCCATGCTGTGGGTAGTTCTGGGGTGTTCCGCTGAAGCGATTTTCTTAGCTTGACCTCTTCGGTGGACGCACAGCGGGTATTCATGACAATGCCTGTTCTCCTGCACGCACTTCAGAGCACCGTCTTTCTTTAATAGCTCTTTGTAGGGAAATTTCGGAGACCCCTAAAGCGAGTTCTCCCCTCGCACTTGGGCACATAGCAGTGGTGGAGCCCTGTGCCATCATTTGCATTCTGTTCCAAGAGGGTGTGCAGTCGGGAGAGTTGCATAAGTGTGGCTCTGCTGAGTACCATCCATGGACTTCTTTACTCCATCCTCACCCTTCTTTTTTTTAAAACATCACCTGTCCAGACATATGGCAAAACCCATGAAATGCAGCTTGACAGGACACACTTTGTACCCAGCGGTTTGTACCACCTCCACTCCCAGGGGTATGTCTGCAGTGCCTTGTTCCCAAAAATGTCCTACTATTATGTTTGGAGAGGTGCAGCTTCCCTGGCCTGAGTAACAGAAAGAATGGCATAAACAGCATTAGTTTCAAAGTGAGTTAAGAAAGAAATACTTGTACAGTACTTTTTCTTTCATGTGCACATGAGGTTTTACAGTGACTGAAAGAAACATTTCATTTATGATGTACCTGGCAGTGGCTGCATGGTGCAAGTCTGCATGAGTTGCATACACTAGAATTTAAACTTTCTAATCCAGTTTAAACCTTGTCCAAATCCAAAAGTGGAAATACTGCTAAAAGAACTGCCTGGCTGGTGGTATTTTGAGAATCTCTTAGCGTTTATGTGATAATTCAGACATGCAACAGCCTATGGTGGATACAGACCAGCTGCATTGGTACATACTCTTACAAACGTTACTAACCAGTTGATTCTTTTTCTCCTCTCTTCCCCCTTAGTGGCTATCTTGCTCAGATGTTATTTATGGAGGACCAAGAAATGCCAGAAACAAAATAAGTGCAAAGACCTGAATGCAAATTCTTATTGGTTTCTTAGAATGTGTTTCACTAAGATGCTTTCCCAAGCAAGACCAAAGGCCCAAAATGCAAAGCTTGGTAAATGTAAATGAAGAATAAGGTTAACAGTCTTCTGTATTTCTTCCTTGTGACGCAGGTTAAAAAGTTGATTGTTTTAGACCCCAAGAAACGCCTCAGCACTCTACAGGCTTTGCAGCACCCATGGGTCACAGGGAAAGCAGCAAACTTTGCACATATGGACAATGCACAAAAGAAACTACAAGAATTCAATGCCCGCCGTAAACTTAAGGCAAGTCTCTGGACATTGTCACTCTTTTGGCTGTGAAAGCATGCAATTAAATTAGTGGCCTTACAGAAACCTTGCACAATTTTCAGAACAACATTCCATAGCGGTATGGAAGCTTTTTATTTAAGATTACTGATGAAGATGAACAAGTTGAAGCTGATGTAGTCGATGTCTGCAGGCAAACAAATAAAAATGTGTGAGGTTGATTGAAAACTCTATCTACACAGACAGAACTGCTGAGAATGTGCACAACTTTTGCAAATTCATTGCCTTCCTTCTTTCCTTTCTTCCTTTCTTGCTTCTGTCCATCCATCTGTCCTGTACGGCTTGCGCATCCTTAGAGTATTGACCAGAAGGAACAAAATTCTGAGTAGTTTATTCATGAACATCCATAAATCTGGAAGATATTTAAACTACTGTAGCATATTTTGATCTGTAAGCCACCCTCATTTTCTATACCTATCAATACAAAGCAGGAGCTTAAGCCATCCTTCTGTATGATCTAGAGTCAGCATTTCAGATGTGTAGGTCCCATAAAATGCGTGGGTTGAGATTAACAGGCCCAAACATACATTTCCAAGTACCTCTGGGAGCAAATATGCAATAGCATTCTTTATCTGGAAATTAAGCACTGCAAGGCAGGAGTCCAAGTGGGACCCGTGCTGAAACTAACATTAGGTTTTAAGTCACCAGTATGCTCCTTTACCATCTAGTCTACATAACTACCATGGGAAGAAGCAGGGAAACATTTTTAGGTGCAAACGGCAGGCAGCTGGGCATCTCACTGACATAACATCAGGAAACTTTCTTCTCCCCTAATCCCTTCTTCAGTTAAAGATTTGTGTCTATTTAGGAGAGACTTCCAGGGATACTTCAGCACGGAAGTTATTACCAACTGCTACAGTGAAGATGCCCCTGTAGCCCCGGGCAATAAGAGTAAAAAGCATCTTGTCTGAGAGCTTTACAACCCCCATGCAAAACCAAATTCACAAACAATGACCCTTAGCTTTTTTTTTGCTCATTTTTTTCAGTATTATTAGGGAACTGTGACAGAGAATCTCTACAGGGCAAAGAAAAAAACCTTTGTCATTTACAAAGGTCTCAGACACTGTAGATACAACTCACAGTGATGCTTTGCCCATGCAGCACTGAGTAAATGTGTCTATTAACATTGTTCTCTTCAGAAAGATTTCTGTAGCCTTATAGCAGCATTGCTGTGTATTCATTGAAGATGCTATGCAATGTTGTTATATCAAAATTATTTCAGAGCATGAGCAGAGTCATAAATGTCATTATTTCTGAGTGAGCTATTACATTCCCTGGCCAGGAGGTCACAAAGATATGCGTGCCCTTTTTGCATGTTTTGATTTTGATTCTCTTTATGTTTTTACACCTTTGATCACCAATAAGATTTTTTTGAAGCCCAGTTTATTTAGATCCCTATAGTCAACTAGTTTATACTTCCGTGTTTACAAGCTATTGTTTTTTATAAGTTTATTTCCTCATTGCTTTTCTAGTAAAGATTAAATGACCAAATTTCCAGTTATTAAGAGAATTAACTGGAGTTAGCAGATATCGTAAAGTTAATAGTTTTACACATATATATGTGTAAAATAGACCATAAATTTTTAGACAATTAATTCCTGTCCAAAAAATAAGAACAAAGCAGAAAACCTGGGGTAGTGAATACAGGCTTTAGTTGTTATTTTGTTAATAAGACTAATATAAAATTATCCTCTCTTTCCCAACATACAAGTTCAGCAGCAGGCTTTCTTTACATTAAGACATGTTTTTATAGAATAACTCTAAAGCTTTCAGTCATTATTTGGTTTTTCATAGATTGTCCTGAATTTGTTTCATAAACATCCACATGGCTAGTGAGAGTAAATTACATTAAAAATATCTTTTTACATTATAATATCATTGAGTGGCCTGTTATAATCTGTAATCTCATTTTCAAAATTATTGCCACTTTTATTGGCTCATGCCTTGTACTTTGACTTCATATTCTATATTAGCTGATTCTTCTTTCTTGCCAATGTTTATGTAGTCTGTTTTTTCATTAGAATCTTCTTTTTCTTTTCTTTTTTTTTTTTTTTTTTTTTTGCATGGTTACTTCTCCAAACCATCCACAAAACTTGCTATACTCCTCAACCCTTCCTGTAGACCCGCTGCTTCTGTGATGCCAAAGCAAAAAACTAGCCAGGTCAAAAATAGCTAGAGTTGTTGTACACAGGGATTAGTATTTCTTTTCGTCACCTCTGTATGTTTGTTTTTTGAGGCAATAAAACCCTTCAAAGCAAGGGCTAAGGTAACTGTCTTAATGTGTGTCTTCATTTTGTGACATTTTATGTCATATGAGAGCCTATCCCCAATGTGTATTTATATATATACATAGGAAGTTGCCTGTATGCTCTGCACCGTTGTGCTTGACATATGCAATAGTGATAAATATTGTTTCCCTTCATGAACTTTTCCTGGAATAATCAGTGATAATACTGTGGTTATTATGACAGAAGATAACGTTCTTTTTGCCATCTAACTTCAACACGGGTGTTCTGAAGTAGTTTCTAAAAAAAAAAACGCAGCACGTGCAGCTGAAAAAAAATTCTACCCGTGTTGGCCAACTTGTAACCTTGTGAAAGCAGCAATTTTAAACCTCAATCCGGTATTTCTGGTGGCCTTCTAAATCTGCCGAGGCTCAGGCAGGTACCCAAATGTGACATTACCATGAAGACTAAATGCAGTTACGTTCCCTTATGGGATGATGCTAAGGCTGCAGTGCTGACAGACCGTGTCCTTTAAGGAATGTTTGCTTGATCCTCTCTTCCTCAGGCTGCCGTGAAAGCTGTAGTGGCATCAACTCGCCTCGGCAGCGCCAGCGGTCACAGTGCGCACGACAGCAACAAGCCCAGCCGTAACCCATCTCCCGTCCATGACGGCAAACCCGAAGAGAAACCCACTCAGGAAGCAGAAGCAGCCCCAGAAGAAATGTCTTAGGTCAATGTGCTTTCTTGTTTCAGCTGAGATGGGTCATTTCATACACCAGCTAACTTGTCATTCAGCAAGAGAGATTCGTAAGCTTGGCCTCTCTGGTTCTGCTTTGGGGTGCCAAATGCACTGGCTGGTGATCCTACCTTCAATGCATGTGACTGCTTATGAAAATAGTAAACTGTTCCATAAGGCATGTCATGGAAACAGTGTTATTTGCAGTAATACCGGCAGGTGAAAACATGGGGATGAATAACTACCTACCATAATGTGTATACTTCATATACATCTATTCAGTGTTTCTAGATGGCATTTGAAACCAAATACTATTTAATTTGGTTTTATGGAAGTAGGTGTCTTCTGTATGTCATGAGTTTCTTTGAACTGCTTCCTTCCAGATTCATAGTCCTGCAGCAGACGAAATGGAAGGAAATACTAAGCCAATGCTTTTAAAACTCATGTATGAAACAATGCTTTTTATCTGCAAACTTCAAAAAGTATTTGGGGATTTATATGCAAAAAACATTCCACTACTTCTGGGAAGAAATTGAAATGTTAGTTCCACTGGGCATGAAAATGTACATTCCTCAAGCTTGTGTTGAGAATGCCTTATTCTGACTTTTCCTGTTTATATACAGTATTTTAATGACAACTAAAGTTACTCAAATTTCTGCCATTTCATTCTCTAGTAAAGTCTTAGCAAAACAAAACAATAGACTAAAAGAGGATTAGAGTAGATGCAAATTTTTGAAATACCATTATATTTATTCATTAATTTCTAAACTGTGCAGCTAGAAGATGTTTTTATAGGGCCTAAGGGGATCATCTGCAATTATACAAGTTGTAAATGCTAGAAGGAAGCTATTCCATAACTCAAAGATTTTGCTCTGGGGAAACACTCTTATACAAGGTCTGGGAGTAAGTAGTATAATCTAGTTGCTTCCTAGACAGTTTAATCTCATGAGTAGCCAGTTTCCACTTGCCAGCATAATTAGTCCAGATTTTCCTAACAAAGGACCCCTCCTGTAAAGTGATCTGCCAGCACAGACCTTGTATCCACCCAGACCTCCTGTGTCTTGAGTGAAAAGCTGTGTGCATGGATCAGCTTGCAAAATTAGGGTCAGGCTCTTCAGCTACCTTGGTTTTTTTGTTGAACGTAATTGATAGGAGTTGAAAACCTAACATGCATCAGTATGTATGACCGTTTACATTTGTTTGTTATCACTCTGATAGCATGTGAATTTCATAATGTTATTGATATATTACAGAAATGGCAAGAAGAACCTGATGTACAACAATGTCATTTGTGTTTGCTAAACTTTTTAATACCGATAGTTACCTAACACCCTAATACACTCAACACTCCTCTTTTGCTTTAATTGTTTTTATGTTAAGTTTGGCCTTGCACAACTTGCCTTGAAAAAATATCAGCTACTGAAAAAACAAGTTGTTAATAAAACACTCAATAGCTACATTTCTTGATGAAATTAAAGGGTAAGACAATGTTATTCATATGGTAGGTTTGATAAATAAAATCTAATCTAGATTACTATAAAAAGGAGGATTAAAGACACTGTCTTTACTAGGTGAGAATGCATGCTAATGAATGTGTTGTACTTGAGATTTTTTATCCATTTCTTGTAACTCTTTGAACTTGTACAAAAAGGTTTGCTAATTAAGCATGGTCAACATTTAAAGTACATGCATCCATCCTTTTCCCACATGACACTCTTTGAGGTCAGCTGAAACAGCTGGTGGGGGCATGGCCGCTGTGAACAGGGCAAGAAGACACTTTTACAGATTTTCCCTTGAAAACAAGTACAGTGAGAAAAATCACTTTGGAGAAGGTGATAGGTACATCCACCTGTCTCACTTTTTGCTATCTTTGTTATCTCCTGCGAGGTGACTGCAGGACGAATGCATTTCTCAGCCACAGGCCTCCTCCCCCTTTACAGTGATGAAGACATCCGAGCTCGGTCAGTGGAGAGGTTTGACGGGGGAGGTTGGATTTCTGTAATGTTTCCTCCATCGTTTGGGATAGTTACTTCTAATCTGCAAAAGTGGACCCAGCTGCACAGTCATTGTGCATTTATGAGTGCTTGAGCAGAAGTATCTTCATCTGAGACATTTTTTTTTAACCTGAAAGGTAGTCCCAGCTGATTCTTAAAATTACTCTTTGCTAAATTAGAACATAGCATATCATAAATATGAAGTGATGCCATGCAGCTGGAGACCTCTCTGTGACAGCATGATCTGGGTGGCAGCTTAGTCTTGTGCATAAAGGCTCAGGGTCTTCAGTTGGTTTTGCTTAGTTTCCTTTTATTATGCTCAATATGAAACAATCAGGATGACTGTCCTGAATGAATTACCAATATGTGACTCAGTAAAGTAGTATGCCTGGCTTATGTATGACACTACTATACAGAAGGAAGAGCAGTGCTAGGGTATATGCATGTAACTGAAGAAAGGAGAGTTACATGCATTGTTTTCGTCTGAAAAATCACATCCCAGTGGCGTCTGCCATAATTCAGACTTGGGAGTGAAACACCAGTGTCTTACTGTGGCTGAAAAATATGAAACACCCGAAAACTACTGGAGGTGGGCTAGTTCCACATCTGTGATTATAAACTCGGTAGAAAATTACTGATAGTCTTGTCTGTTGAAATCCTAAGCTTTAAGTTTTTAAAATGTTCAACATAATAGCAAAGTCCTTCAAGTACAAAAGGGGGAATCTTGCCATATTTTTGAAGTATTTGAACTTGGCAAAACTTTTCCTTTAGAGGCAGGTTGTAGTATTACCCAATTAAGTCTAGCGTTTGAGAGCTAGGCTGAAGATCTGATGGCTGTTAAATGGCTAACGATGTCCTACCTTTGCACAAGAACAGGGTTTTTTGCAAGTTCAGAAAGATTCACTACAAAATAGAACAGATTTCCTGTCATTTTGAACACTTTTGCTTGCTGTTTTGTGGATGACACAGTAGATGGCACTGCATAAGCCCAGCACTGGTTTGTTAGCTGAGTTTGTACTTCGCGCTGTGCAAGCATGCTATAAAGACGCAGATACACCGTAATCAAACTTTTGAATGCAAAAGAGCATCAAGGCAAAAGTTTGTGGTACAGCATGTGCTTCGAAGGGCTCTGTCCCCGTGAGCAAGCAGGCTGTCAGGCACATGGAGAGGAATGACAAAACTGCCCAGCATCCCCTTTGCAAGGACCCTATGTCTCAGTGAATAAAGCAAAGCGCTCCAAAAAGCCGTGTGGTACTAGTACGGGATAAAAGCGGCAACCAAAAAGTTTCTGGAAGGGGCTCAGATCAGCAGGGAGTCTCAGGCTGGAGGAGGCCGTGGATGACTGGCAGCTGGGCCTCAGCACTTACCAAATAAAAGATCCTTGTCCTAATACTCGCGCTGCGAGTGAGACACAGACGCAGCTGGCAGCCGTGGGGGAAGTGAGGACATCACATTTTCTGCAGCCCATCAGCAGCGAAAGGGAAGAAGATGCTAGGAGTTGTCGGTGTCCAACTTAGCAGGTGGATGGCAGTATCTGATAAGCAGCAAATGCAGGAGGACTCTGGAGAATAAACACCCATTTCCTAAGAAGAATTGGCAACTGTCCCTCAGCTCCCGCACACATCCTGGGGCATGCTGTTATGCAGAGCCCTGCAGTGCAGCTCTAAGGGGTTTTTTTAAGAGTGGCGTGTGAAAGTGTAGGGAGGAAGACTCCCAGCAGGTCCTTGCACAGTGTCCTGCATATTGCCTGCTTACAGAGTGATAGACACTCATGAGTCTCAGCTCAGTGCCTTGACCCATGGCTCGTGCGGAGGCTGTGTATTTCTCCTGGTGAAGAACTCAGTTTTGTGTGGCTGAGTCTACCTTGTTGCTGCTCAGGTTATGAGTGTATAGCTTATGTAGGCATGGCATTCAAGTAACAAAAAAAAATCTTCTTATATGGGAGAAAAGCAGGAATGAGGCTGACCAGGCAAGATGCAGTTAGACCTAGAGCACAGTAGCAGGAATACAAGCAAGTCCTGAAGATACCAAAGGTAAACAAAGAGACAGCTCAGAACATCCTTAAAGTACTTAATAGCTCAAAGAATGTCCTTTCCTCCCTTTCAGAGTAATTCCAGTTAGAACATACAACCACAATAGTGGGAGTTAATTCTGCTTTTGTAGAAAGAAAGTTAGCTTCTCTGATAAGCCCCTGCACAATACCATGTTGCATTGAACAAAACCCATCAGCTGCATTGCAAAATAAGAAGAAAATAAAATTACAAGGAATGAAGAGGAGGAAAATAGGAATAAAATGATTACCTAGTCTAGTTATATCTGGAATGCAAAGATCTTAGTTCCAGAACATGTATATACTTTTACTGACAAGACTCTAGATTCTCCACATAAGCAAAATTTTGCTTTATGTCTGGGAGGTAAAACTTCTGGCCAGAGTAATTCAGTGAAGACTGATGGAGGGTGAGTGCCAACATGGAGAGCATCCCTTGAAAAGTGAATCCTCCAACTTATATAAGGATGGAACAATGTACATGCATGTAGCTAAAAATCCAGCTAAAAATCCACACAACCCTGCATTGCATGCTCTTCTATCCCTCCTCAGTGGAACAGAGAACATGAACACAGTCATGAACTTAAGTAATTATTGGAAGGCATTGGGATATTGTGGGGATAGGCATAGTACAGAAGCAGGAACAGAATACAATAGTCAAAGTGGCCCAATTCTGAACTTACCAATAAAATTATAGATATATATTATAATATATATTTAGGTACACACACACACACAAATATAAATTTATCAAAAGAGAGGCAGAGACTGCTGAACAGTCTCTTAAAAGCCGTGTCTGCATTAATAGTCACAGTAATCTTTTAAGCCATCTTTTGCCCTTTGCCAGCATTACTCAGCTGAAACTGAAACCATAGTGTTTCACATTCTTGTATACATGGATCATCACTGGATGAAATTCAGTGTAATGGATATTAAGGTACAAAAGATTAATAAATACAGTGGGACAGAATTTTCCCCAGCTCTGGCTCCTTCATACCAAGACACAGCAGGGAAAAGAGTGCTTCAGTGCCCTCGTCTTTTCACATGCTCAGGACATGGGGCGAAGTGAGGTGACAACACAAGCACAGCATTTTGAAATGCGCTAAACTGCACCAGAGGCCCCTGACCAGCGATGCTCCATCCACAGTACATGTGACCAAGAACTGACAATCTAACCCTTAACTTGTCTATCAGGAAGATGTTTACTGGCCAAGGTATATTAAACAGCATGTGTTCACTCCTATTAAGTAGCATAGAGCTCCTCCCATAGTATCAGCTATTTTTTTCTGTCAGCCTGAGAAATTGCAGCATGCCAGAGTGTTGCATGATGATACATAAAGAGCAAAGCTTAAAAGAAAGGGAACTTTTCTGTTTTTCCATTTGAAACTCTGGTTTCAAGAACAAGTGTTAACATTCATTCATGGCCAAATGGCTTGTTTTTCTTCCCCCTTTAAGCTTCATCTTTATTCCTGGCCCTGGACCCCATGGGGGACCCAGGAAGAGCTGTCAGTTGCCAGTCAGTGGGAGAAGAGCCATCTGACGCTTGGCAGGTTTCAGCTGCATTGCCCTGACAAATCTACTGTTGCCCTTTGGTCTGTCAGATGGTTTCACTCCTGCTCTTTGAGCTGCTTGTGCTCCCAAAAGATTCTGGGTTTTACTGGTCAAGCATAAATATATTCCTCTGTGAGCCACCCTTGGTGTGATTTGTCATTGCCAGTTAGGACCCAGGGAGAGGTGTTTCTCCTTTCCTTCCCTTCCCTTCCCCATTTCCTAGACTCATGCTGTTTTCTGGCACCTTCTGTTTCCTTTCTGAAGAGCCTATACCTGGCTGACAGAAATAGCCCAGTGCTGTGCAACAAATGACAGGCAGAACCAAAAAACAATTCAGCTCCTTGAGTTAGTTTCCCAACAGAAAATGAAGGCACCTGGGCTGCTGTAGATGCTTTGGCTATACGAGCTGCTCAGGTTGAGGGGTTCAGAGCAAAGTGTCACAAGAACAGCACGATGCCAGGTTCTGCTCCTCAGCACCAGGAAGCTCCTTCACCAATATCATCTTTTTCCTTCCACGGATGTAATGTGATTTAGGTCAATCCAAAGAAGCACATCAGGCTTGGGAACTCTGAAAAATACCATGTGTGCTATGACCAATGATCTTCTTAACATCATTTACTTAGTACCGGTTGATATACTTAGTATTACATTTTATGCAGCGTTGCCACTTACAGTTGGCAGAAAAAACAGCAAAGTCAGTTCATAACACTTGGTCCCATTTGTTGTCTGGAACTGTTAATAATGATCTGCTTTGTAATACAAAGCAGTGTGGAGCCAATCATTGCATCTGTATATGTACACACAGGGGAAGTCTATCAAAGAGAAAAAAGGCTGTAATTCTTATCCCCATGCTGGGTGGATCTGGGATGGTGCTCCTAATTGAAATTACTGTGTCATAGACTTTAGGCAGTTATTCTGGTAACTCAAAAGCTGAGGCAAGCCATTGGGCATGATTTACAGCTGCAAATGGCATGTGATCTATGCCAGAGACACTATGCTGCAGTAGCCACTGGGTCGTATTTATTCATCCACAGAACTGTGCATAGGGATCTGCTTTACTCTATCAGCCCTCAGTATCATCTGCCATGTCCTTTTGAGCTACTCCTTCTAAAAGAAAGCTTTTTCATTAATCTAGAAAATTTAAATTAAGTGTGCATAAAGTCAACATTTGTTCATCCATGTCTCCTTGACACTGCAGCCTTGAGAGAGGGTCTCTTCCAACACCTGTCAAAGCAATAGTGTTGGGCACCACATTAGTTGTGATGAGGTAATATTATTTTAGTTGTGCCCAAAGAATTATCTCTCTCCCCCCTGGGGAAGCTAAGGAGCTGTAAGTTTTGCAAATGTCCAATGATCAAATTACCTAATCAAATTACCATACTTAACTAACCAAACAGGGTGTATGAAGAGTTAAGTGCAAAGACCCATGGCTGTTTAAGAGCCATTTATCTGAGACGTTGCTGTTAAGCTCCATCTTACAGTTCTGCTTGAAGTTAACCAAAATTATTAGGCCCATTTAAATCAATTGGCCTAGCCACAGCAATAAAGGCACCCATGTGAGCATATCTTTGCAGATTAAGGCACAGTCTTTACAGACATTAACCACAAAACCCTCCATATGTTAGCTCAATAGCTGCATTGCACTGTGAGAAATTATAGCTACCATACCTGCAAGAACCAGGGTATCTAGTTAAAAACAGATCCCAAGGTGTGATTGTGTTACTTACAAATGCTACCTTTACATGAGCAAGCACCTCGAATCCTGTGTTCAGTTTTCGGCCCCTCACTACAAGAAGGACATTGAGGTGCTGGAGCGTGTCCAGAGAAGGGCGACGGAGCTGGTGAGGGGTCTGGAGCACAAGTCTGATGAGGAGCAGCTGAGGGAATTGGGGTTGTTCAGTCTGGAGAAGAGGAGGCTGAGGGGAGACCTCATCGCTCTCTACAACTACCTGAAAGGGAGTTGCAGAGAGGTGGGTGTTGGTCTCTTCTCCCAAGTGACTAGTGACAGGACTAGAGGAAATGGCCTCAAGTTGCACCAGGGGAGGTTTAGATTGGATATTAGGAAAAATTTCTCCTGGAAGAGTTGTCAGACATTGGAACAGGCTGCCCAGGGAGGTGGTTCAGTCGCCGTCCCTGGAGGTATTTAAAAGACGTGTGGATGAAGCGCTTAGGGACATGGTTTAGTGGTGAACTTAGCAGGGTTAGGTTTATGGTTGGACTTGATGATCTTAAAGGTCTTTTCCAACCTAAACAATTCTATGATTCTATATAACCACCACCACAAATCCCTAAGTACCGCCAAACAACAAAACACCCACAACAAAAACACCAGAGGATTTTGCTATGGAGCACACCAAAGAGAGATCCTTCTTAGCTTTGTCTGGACAAGAAAAAAGGTGAAAACTGTCTATAAGTGTTTCCCCAAGGTCTCAGGTTCCCTGATTTCTGTTAATTTCCAGGCATCACCATCAGCCATGTTTATGAAAGTAGCGCAAATGTATGCAGTGCAAGCCTCCTCTAGATGGAAAAACCTCACCACTGACCCCACTTTTCATTTGCAAGACATCAAAGCTGTTTTGTTTGTACTGTTAATATGGCTCCCAGTCTCTTCCTCAGCTTGCTATGGGGCTTGGAGTAATCTTTAATGGCAAATGAGAGTTTTTCAAGAAACATTTCATGAAACTAAGCAAATGGACTGTATGCATATTTAGAAAAAAATATATTCAAAGGATTTTCTAAATTCTGCTGCAGCAGTGTCCTCCCTGAGAAGTGTCTTCCTTGGGAATGACAGTGATCCATGGGATCCTGCAGAGGGTTCCAGGCTGGTGCCACCACCAACCTACTGCCCTCAGTGTAGTGGTGGGTGCCTTGTTTGCTCTGCTCAAATCTTTGCCATCCTGGCTGCAGGGAAACAGTAATTACAAACTAAGAGATTTTTTACTGAAAGTAATTCGAAAGAAGAATGGTTAAACTACTAGCTGCTGAGAGCTAACCCCAGCTGTATCTTCATGCTGTTATGCACAACAGGAACCACTTCCCTGTTCACACCACATGCTCATTAAAAGTCATGCTGACACTTCTGATTAAATAGCAGAAATTTCATTTAATGTTCCATAAAATACATGGTTTTGGGGTTTGGTTGGGTGGGTTTTTTTTTCAGAATACACATAATTGAGAAGCCTATGTTTGTGAGAAAATTAACTCTGAAGTGATTAAGTGCTCAGGGAGAAGGAAAGATGGAGAGGTGTAGGGTGAACCCTAGTCCCTAAGACTAGGATGGTCTTTCAGAATAGCAAGTGTGGCTGATCCAGCTTGCAAGGGAGTGGGAGAAGAGGGGAAGACTCACTGAGAGTGTCTCACCTAGGGGGAAGCAGTTTGTTAGTCCCAAGGAGCTATACCACCATGCCCCTGCAAGCCTGGGAGGCACCAAGCAGAGTCTGGCTGGCTGCTCCAGAGCCACAGTAAGGAGCTCATTGGCTTAAGTGGGTTTAAACCTAAAGAAATGTGATATATTAAGGGCTTGTGCCTGGCTTGGCCTTAGTTTCGAGGCTCCTGGTGGCTCTTGGCTTTGAGGCTGGATGAGGACCAGACCGTAAGCAGGGACTTTTTTGCTTCTGTTAATTCAAGAGGAGTATATGCTGCATGGTTAGGGTATGTGTTGATGCTTCCAAGACAAACAGAGAAATGGTGCTATTGACTTGTAACACAAAGTATTTTATAAGCCTGTTACAGAAGCTCGTTGATCTCAGAGCAATGGCGGCTAGACTCTTAATAACAACAATGAAATATATCGTGTATCTATTAGACTTTCTCAAATTAGCTCTGTGTCCTGTGTACCTGAGTCCTTCTCTTACTGCTTAATGTGTAAGAAATCCTGTACTGTCAACACTGTTTGCTTGTACTAACAAAGATGTTAGTGACTAAAAAATAGAAGTTTATGGACTGCTTGTTTAACTGTACACTTTTACTTCAGACTTAGCCTGTTTGTGTAGCAGCTTTTCTGATACTGTGCAAATGAACCAGAGAGAAATTGGAAAAGGAAAAAAACGACAGTTTTGTTGTTTCAGTGTATTGTATTTGGGACCAATGTACCTGCTTGTGTGCTTGCATGGAGATGCTGACAAGCCATGAGAATACACTTTGATGGTGGGAAGTCTATTTTTAATAAGTGGCTTGCATGACTGATCTGATGCTAAATAAACTAGTAAATCTAGAATGCTTACCTCTATTATTTGCTGACAGCTAATGCTCAGTGTAGGATAAGGAACAATAGTCGTCATTATAGGGAGATGTAATGATGTATCTGTTTATATAGCACAGTCTTGAATGAATTCCAGCTTGGCACAGTGTTTCCCTTTCTCCTCTTCCCTTAGAACCTTAGCAGTTGGATAACAAACTAAATCTGTTATTAGCGGTGGAGTACACAACTAGGGGGCTGGAAAGACCTTTGTAAGGTTATCTGGGCTATCCCTGTGCTCTGGGGAGGGTTGTGCAAGGTAGATGCTTGTCTCACTTGTTCTTAAAGACCTACAGCAATGAAGACTCTGCTACTTTCTTGTGTAATCTATCAAATCGTTTTGCTACTCTTATGACTGGACAGTATTTTATAAAGTTCTGAGTCTTTTTGTTGCAGTTAGTGGTTTGTGTATTACGGTGATCTGTTTTCTGCAACCATTTCTTATGAATCTAAAGGTTATTAAAATGCTCCTTTGTTCAGCATCCTCCTCTCTCAGCAGCACAAACCAAGTCCTTCCCCACAGTTCACACACTCTAGGTGTTTCACTGCTCTTCATGCTTGCATGTGGATTTTCTGCTTGTAATTGACTACTCTCTGTCTTGAACTATGTAGCCAAAAGCTACGTAGCCCAAAGCTGCACGTGGTACCTGAGTGGAGGCCTTGGCAAGACTGAGGTGTTGGAATAATTTTTTTTTGTTTCTCTGCTCTGTTTCTATATCTGTCATTTAGTACCCTCACTGGTGTTCCCTCCTGCTCAGTTTGCCATGGATCACAACTGCTGTGGGTCTGCAGAACGGCTGCTTGGCCAGTTGGCCCCTGTCTTTTACTGGTGCAGCTTGTTACTCCTGCCACCTACAACTCTTTAGATTTGCAAACTGCTTGAATGCAGAGTCCCTTCACACCCCTTTATGGGAGACGTTTTTTCAAAACCCCTGATGGATATAAGAAATAAATGATGATAAGGTCTGCAAGACATTCTGCATGGTAACAGTGCTCCAGAAAAACTGCCTAATTTGGCACTTCCATGGATGCTGCTGAATCTTTTCCCAAGCTGAGGCAAGGCATAGGCTCTTACTACAGTTTCATGAAATCACCTTCCCATCTCCATAACAGAGTGGAAAAGGGCAGTGGAAAGTCAAAAGGAAAGAAGGCGGCATGCATAGGAGCTGGGTCTTACGGACTTTGAGTTCCCCCTGGAGCTCAAGATTTTTGTGCTTTGGACTGACCTCTTAAAAATAGCGCATCAAACAGTGGTGTGGAAGCTCATGTTGCAGCGTAACATTACACTGGTTTTACAGCGAGCTTGAGACAAACAAGAAAATGGGACATGAGAAAGAACTGACAAGTCTGTAACCACACAGAACAGCTCAGAGGGACTGTCCATAAGTTAGGATAGCTGAGGAGTTAAAACCATTCTGTCTCATAACTAACAAAAATCTGCATTTCTCCTGATGCCTGGTGAAGTCTGCTTCTTTACAAAGCCCTGGGTTTTTGCAGTTCTGATGTCCTCCTGAGCAGTTAAAACATCTTTTTCCATCAACATGTTGTACATGTGCAAGTACCTTTTTGTCCGAAATATCCAAGGATGCAGATGGTTTGGGAAATGATTCAATATTTTTACATGCATTGTGAATTCTCTATACTTTTATTTGACATTTAAAAAAAAAATAATGCATGAAAGGCCTCTTCTTTTTTCCTCACAATTTTTTTCATTATCATACCTCCATTTCTTCAGGCAAGAGGTGTGTAGCGGGTAGAACACATGGTGGGCATCAGGTTTCCTCAATTTCTCTTCTACAAATGCTCAGTTTCTATGGTATGGACTGGGAGGCACACAGGCAGAACAGAAAGACGTTTTGCCCATGTAGAGCATATACAAAACTCGATTCTTCATCTTGCCTGCTGTTTTGCACCAGGAAGTGTTGTTTCCTTATGATCCCAGAAAAAGGCAATCAGCCTCTGTAAAGTATCATTTAAAATTAAAGCTAACACAAAAGAGAGGGTAGTATAGATAATTTTGCATCCCTTCAAATGCTGGGAACCCTGAGTTGTGAGGCATCCAACAGGCCTCTGGCACAGCATGCTGTGCAGATCCTGCCCGTGGAAGGGTTACCCCATTTTTTTGTTATTTGAGCTATTACAGGATTTTCTTAAAACAATGCATCATATCATTCATCAAACTACTTACCATTTCTACTATCAAGCAGGAAGGATGTCCACATGAGACGTTCTTGCTGCACTGTCAGATACAGGGAAGGTCACACAGGTGGTGTAATCGCTGGTACTGTGTGGCAGCTGCCTGCGGGCTCTGCTGTCATTAGCTGGGTAAATTTATCCTGCAGCCAGGGAACGTGCACAGCGCAGCACCGTGACACATGAACTGTGGCCCCCACAGTCAATGGCTCTGTGTGTCACTAACTCCTTGATGTACGACGGTCTTCCAGTGAAGATTACTATACCTGCTGGTCTTGGGAAACTTTCAGCACCTCAACTCTGTGTTTCTGTACAGATAGTCATGTTTTAATTGTGTCTCTTAAATTAGGCTGGTTGATTGACCAGGGAGACCATGAAATTCAGAAGAGATGGCTGTGCACATCGGGGCTCCATGCTTAATCCTGTATGCATAAGAGATGCTGGTTTGTAGGGACATTCCTCATGCTCCAGTGAACAGGCATGCTGCCATTTCTTTCCTTCTTCCTCCAAATTGTGAGGAGCTCAAAATCCTGTTAGGTGTACAGACAAGGAGGGATCGTATGGTACCCAAATAACAAAGTACTCATGTTTGCAAATGCTCAGATGCACCCCCTTGAGCATTGCCCTGCAAACCCAGTGAGCCTTGGAGCTTGAATTAGTAACACCAAGGCGCTAGCCATAATGCTGTGTGATTGGAACCCAAATTAAAGGCAGCACTCAGACTGACACCCTGAGAAAGTCAGGGAATCTTCCTTAGGGTAGTCATTTGCTCCCTAGGGTCATACCCTGCCTCAGAGCTGGGTCTGTGCTGGCAGGCAGGTCAGCAGTCCCAGGTACAGAGCTCAGGAAATACTTTCTATCAGGCATCCCAGGGCACAGCCAAACTGGTCCACAGAAGGCCCGAGGAAAGCGAGCTTCTGATTACGCTTTGGGCAGTAACTGATCTTCTAACAGCTCCATCTATGTTGCCTGTATCAAAGAAGTATTCTCAAGGACCATTAGGCAGTCTTACTGGCTTGAATCACTGAATGAGAAATTTTAAAGAAAATCACTTTGGAAGAGACAGTTCTGGATAATGTGTTGGGATTTGGGGCACCTTAACCCAGATGCCCAAGCAAGGGTATGTGACATCTCTTATTGTGCGGGTCATCTGTGAAATGTGTGCAGACATCTCCTGTCATGTGCTGTCATCATCTGTGCCTGTTTTCTCCCTGCTAGTGGCACAATCCTGAGGAAGGTTAACCCCACAATAATCAGTTCCTATCTGTACTGTAGAACTGAGTAATCAGCACAGCTCAGTGGGGACTGGAAAAGACAGAATGTATTACAAAGTTTAAATTATGGTCTAGGACTTCAGGATATATTCTTTCCTAGAGAACATTTAATCTTTAGCATAGATTTTATTATTAATTTCTCCTATCTTCATCTTCTCTCTCACCAGGAAATGTGTTTAAACATCACAATTTTTCTTATGTCCTTGTTTTCTGAAGTGGCCACTGTACCTATTTCTACCCCACTTTGCAGAGGGTGACATGATACGTGCCCTACGAGAGCATGCTGCGTCTCAGAGGTCACAGTTCTCTGCAAAAGCAATACAAGAGGGCTGCAGCTCCTTGCTGAAGTCAAATGCTAGAGAACTCTCCTGCCTTTATGCAGGCTTAATAAGAGAAACAAGGAAAGGTTCTACATAAGATAGATACAGGCATTTTCTTCCTTGGTTTCTGTAGGTGCTAATTAAATATATGTCAAAATACATGTTGCAGCAAGCTTCGTAACCCTAATGCATATCTATATGCGTTTTGCAAGGTGCTACATGCTCATGTGTTTTGCATTAACTTAATTTTGATGGTTAATAAACCATTTCTTAAACATCCTAAAAGGTAAGGAAGACTAAGATTAAAACTAATGAAGCTATTCCATAGCAATCATAGGTAAACTGAAAAAAAAAAAATTTTATAATTTAAGCTTTGAGAAAATCCTACTTGTACTGTGTTCAAGAGATTTCAATTTAGCACAAATCTGAGTTGTGCATCTTCCTAGGGCTAAATCAAGTTTCTAAGTAAAGATAGGCTTTTTGGCTTTTAAATTTAAGGAGATGAATTGATAGCATTAGAGATCACCATGCAGCTGAAGATTAAGTACATCATCAGACATAACTCCCCAAAATATAACTGAACACTACATCTGCCTGCGTAAGTATTGAAAAAGCTACACCATGAGTCTGTTGGAATCCATCTTTTAATTTATTCTGTAATGGGATACAAAATATAAATACAATTCTTTTGAGTGCTGAACACAGTCAGTTAAAACCACTGTTAACATAGACTGACTTTCTGAACATAGGCACAACTTGACTGGTTTCAATAGAACCATGGCTACTTTTACATCAATGAACCTCCGAGGTTGACTCACCAGCTCACACCACCAAAATAGTTCTGGTTATTTATGATTACTGGAGGAATTATACACTCTTTTCATGTCTTACAAATTTATCACTTTGCACATTCATAAATTCATCAAATTTGAGATCAGGGCTTGTGTGCTTCCCAGAGTATCTATCTGAAGTACTGGTCCATTTCCCAGAAAGCCGTGGTAGAGTATCTTGGACTGCCCCCAAAGTGAACTTAGCCCAATCTCTATTTTCTGCATATGTAAAATAAGGAGCACAACTACAGGCAAGGTCAATGCTGGAGGTTTTAGATGAAGAACAGAAGCCAAACATGACAATCTTCTTATCTTTAGCCACCTTTTCCATCCACACAGAGAGCATGTAGTTAAAGTGCCGAAGATTAGACTGTCATATTGCCTAAATCCCTGAAAAAATGAGGGGTTTTTTTAAATACTAATCATATAAAAATAATTTTGATGTGTCTATTCATGAGCCATTTCCCTAGCAAAAACTGGTCTCTGCTGTTCTTGGGCACCTCATCCAGAAGTCATTTTCAGGTAACTGTATTCCAGCTTAATGAAACACTCTTAAACTCAAGTACTGGCAAACCTCACAAACTTGGAGAAACTCTGGTGCTGTGAGGATGACAGAAATCTATACTAGGTAATTTCCTGTGTCTCCCACTACCTTCTAATAAGCAAAACATGGGCTCCTGCACTTTGTCCTTTCAACTGCTTTCCTGTTAGTACTGCCTTGGCTTCATCCAGATTGTACACTAACTTAGGAGGAAAACAATGCCATAGTGGGAAAAGAGGTTCTGATCAGATGAGTACTTGATTTTGTGGCTTTCTTGGTTCTGAATGTAGTCTGGTTAAAGAACAGCTCTGCTTCAAGACCTAACACTCCTCTCAATTCTTAGCTATATAAAAAGAAAGTAAGTTTTGGTTTCAAATAAATACAACACACTGGGAAACCAGACACCTTTCTTCTACTTCTGTACTACTCTATAGCTGAATTGCTTGGAATAATGACTGTAGGGGTATCAGCTATGTATTGCTTCAGCAGCATAATCAGCATACATTGTCAATCATTGCACTCCTAAATCAGAAACATTTTAGAAGTCTGAGACTCCCCAAAATAAATCCTTAAAATTTGTTAGCACCTTCTGTGATTTCTCCTCATCTGAAAACTGGAGAATTGTACTATGCTCTTTTAGTGATAACAAAAAAAAATCTGCCTCCATTCTCTGTCCCGGCACTCTCCACAATTTTATTCACTTGAATGTTCAGACTCATTGGCAGAAACAATAGACTACGTCTGTTAAAACAAACAAAGCCAGTTTAATCTGTGTTTAAGGAATAAATGACTATAATGCAAAATGAAAGACCTACTTTGCTTTCAGAAACTTTACTCTCATTCACAAAATCTTTCCATCTGTAGGCCTGCTACAGAAAACAACTCTCTTGATAAAAAGGAAACCTGCATGGAGAATTTTTTACAAAAGACATCATCATACTTAACATACACTAGGAATTTTCTTCCATTTAAACACAACTCTTCTTTCTACAACTGCTCTGTACTTCATCAGCTTATCTTCACTGAAAGCATAAAAAGCCATTTCACTCAACACTAAATGATAATGGACTCAGATGCTCATGTTTTAAGATGCTCATTTATTGCAAAGATCAATCTAGGGGCATTAGAGCCCTTATAACAGATGTTTGGAACAGGGACCTCTTAATCTTTTCTGCATTGCCTAGTGTTGTACAAACATCATCCTGTAAGTGTCTTGTGCTCCTTTTGATCCATTCCTCTAGCACTGAAGTGCCTCTGTTTTCTATATACACCTGTATCACAACCCCTCAATTAGTAGGTCCTAGCAGTTTTACAAAAAGAAGACATGAATATGCAGATTCACAATAGACATATAGTTTTTATAACTGGGAAGAATAAAGAGGGCACACTTCACACAGTTTCCTCTATAATCATGTCAGCATTCATCCCACAGAGCAGTACTGCTAGGGCTTCCATACTTGCTTCTGTACCAGTACTAGAAAGGAGTGGACCCTAGCATTTAGGAAGAAGTGTGTCTGCTGACACTGATTGCTCAATGTCCTTGGTGGTAGAAGACCACCTTGTGAACTACCAGCACTGCAGGGGACACAAGGAAAATAGAAAAGACAGGAAAAGTAACCAAGCAGTTTAAAGGGAACTGTAGAATACACAAAACCGAACAGAGGGTTGATATTTTCTGCCTACGAAGACACCAAAGGCTGTCTGATGCCATTTTTTTAAGTATCTTAAACAGTACTGAATGCCTTAATACATGAAGCACATTGGGAGAGCCCTCACTATATTTGGTGTCACGTTTTTTCCACCTCTCCACTTGAGCAATGAGAAAGAAAAGTCCTCACTGTTCAGAGTTCAGCTACAGTGCACAGTGTCCAAAGAGCCAATAATGCAGAGGAACAACTTTAATCTGAATTTTTTTTCCTAAAAGTCCATTATCAGTCCTTGGATCATATGTGTTGAGCTGGCCCCAAAATATTAGGGCTCCAAGGTACTTTCCCTAATTACTATGCAGCTAAATTTGCCTCTACTAGCACTGGTAAAGCATAGGGATAGTTGCAATTTCACCTGAGCAAATGATGCAAGCCAACATTAAAAGCTTCATGTCAGGTTTTAAACAAAGTTCAGGTTCCTGACAGCACAGACAGTAATCTTTTGAAAGCCCCTGCTGTGTACCTGTCAGCATCACTGAGTAGCTAAGTATCCTTAAAAATCTGACCCTCCATCCTCCAGAAGATCTGAACAACTCTGCAGCTTGAGCTTTGACCTTCAGATGCTCATGTTTTAAGATGCTCATTTATTGCAAAGATCAATCTAGGAGTATTACCACAGAACACTCCAGTGTGCTGTACCAGGATATTGGCAGTCTGTGCTGTTGTGGCTACACCAATGCCTATACCTGAAGCAAGTTAGTGGTCCTTCCCGTTGCTTTAGTAATTCCAGATTTTTCAGTTAAGGAAGACACAAAAAACCCCACACACAATTACATGCAAATTCAAGTAAAAAACTCTTTAAAAGTGCAGAGTATCACAGAAGATCCATTGGAAGTTTGCTATTTTGACAACTATGTGATTAAAAGCCCACTAAAAACTATGAAAAGACACCTGATGACTTAAATGAGCTTTGGATCAGCTGTAAGAGCATTTCTTTATCTATACACTGAGACTGTTAAATATAACAGTTAATTAAGTTACAGTTACAACATCAAAGAAATGCCAGTAATGAATACTTATTTTTGCTAACAAGAGCAAAGAGCTTTTTTATGAACAGTATCATTTAAAAACTTAGCTATGTAATATCCCTTTGACAAATCAAATTTTTTAAAACAAATTACAGATGCACCTGTACAAACTATATAAATCAAAAATTTTAAGTAAATATAAAAATATATATATTACAAAATTACATCTTCAATGAGATCCTGCCTGTACAGCGACCTGCACCTGCAAAACCCTGAGCACTCCACTCTTAATACTATTGGTGAGAGCTGAGTTCATGCTGCATTTTTCAAGCCCACACACACCCCTTGCATTTTCTGCCTAGGAAGCCAGAGGTTTATAGATTCAGACTGCTCCTCACACAGCTGCAGAGTGCTGAGCAGGAAATAGAATCTTGTGCTGTGAATTAGGAATGTATGCTAAGTATCACATCAAAAAGTACTTGGTAAAGTTGTTTGGATCCCTCTACATAAAGGTTCGGGTATCATTCACGAACAATATTACTCACCTCTTAACTCAGTAGCTAACCTATGCTAAGCTAAACAATATAATTTGATTGCAAGAAATGCATGGGCTTTAAAGTCACTATTTGTCTATGTCTTCAGCGCCTTTTTGAGGTCAGAGTAGAAATTGGCCAGGGTACTAGACATGGCAGTGTCTACTGCAGATTGTGGTAGCATCCCTCGCAGTTCAGTCTGAATATAGCCTGTCAAAAGACTGTGACTAGGACAGTCCTTGAGAGGGACACAGAACCAACCACAGGGGTGATTGAATCCACGCACAAAGTTTGGTCTCACCTCTCCATAGTCTAGGCTTATACCTATCAGGGAAAACAAACAAAAAAAGGGAAATTAATTTGATACAGATAAAAAATAAAGGCACAGTAAATTTTAAATGTACATGTTTCTGCTTGGGGAATTTAGTACAAGTAACAGACACACTTCAAGTTTCTGGGTACTTTTATGCGTGAAAGTTGTCTGCTCTTCATCCAAACTCCACAACAGACAAGCAGAACTTGATAAGCAGAAATTCTGACATTAAAAAGACATTCCTCCTATTTACTACCAAGCTGTTACTCCACCCAGTTTGCTGTAAGAACTGAGTCAGAGCACTCAACTTGTCTCTACCACTCCTTTCCCACAGTTGATTGGCATAAATGAAACTTGGCACACAGGGATGGCTCATGGGTAAACCAGTAACTTGTATACTTCTTTAAATCTGTAAAATGTTAAAATACCTTTGAAATACTTGTGGGAGACCACCTTACACCATTTTTGAATGCTTACTGCAGAACTAAACGTAATTTGAATCAAATCTCAAACCACGCAGCTGTTGCAAAATAAAAATTAAACAGAATTTAAATGGTGCCTTACCACATGTTAAAAGCCCATCTTCATAGCTTGTAGTGTAAGAGAAATCAACAAACTCCCTTGGTGCTATGATGTTCCAGAGCTGGCCAGCAGTGGTGTAGCGCATCACACAGCAGTTCTTGTTGAGTGACAGAATGAGGAGGGTAAAAACCAGAAGTATCTTAGTATAATGAATACAGGGCAGTTTATGCTTGTAGGCAGCTAGCCTTTTCCACAAAGGTCTCAGCCTCTGTCAACTACGCCGTGCAAATAACTTCAGTGAGGTCTGAATAGCCGTGTCGTTTTCAGTCTAAATGCTGTAAGTTTGTAAGGACTTGTAGTCTGCAACTGAGAGCTGCAGGAGCTGAGAATATCTGGCACCTTTAAACCTTACTGACTAAACTACAAACTAAACTACAGAACTCTGTCATGCCTTGGAACTGAAAACCATGTGGCTTTTATGTGGCTTAACAACTACTTAGCAGCTCTGAAAGGACCACAAATAAATTGCAAGAGGCCTCTCTCTCAGGACTAAGATGCTCTGTCAAGTACTTTTAATCCACCAAGTGAATAATAAAACAGAATGCAAACAAGTCTTAAAAAAAGTTTTCTTATAAGACAATGGAGTTTGTATACATTTTAGGGAATAATTAGCAAAAATACCTTGCCATATAAATCTTCTTTAACAGCCAGAGCAAAAGACAATCCATATTTAAGCCAGATGTTAATGGGGATTTGAAGTCATACTGAATGTCCCCAGTAACCAAAGGAAGGCTACAAGCTCTTCCTTCTGTAATCAACTTCAAACCTACCTTTCTTTAGCAAGTCCTGCCTCTCAGTATGAACTATTCTAGCTCCCAGCACAAAGCCCTGCCATACACTGAAGTTGGCCTTTTAGGAGGAGGGAGAGGTTGCAGCTTCTGTAAGTGTGCATTATTAATACCCACATTTTTGTTTTTTGTGGAACAGAAGAAAATATCCTGTATGAAAAGGCTTTAGCATATAAAATACTACACTGTAACTCTCTATATGTGAATTTTATCAGAGGCTACCAGGGCTCCCAGGTCTGAGAGAACTGTGACCAATGAAGTTTTACTGCTTTATTTTTAGCATTGATGGAAAGCTGAACTTCAAGCTTCAGAATAGGACTGTGCAGCCATAAAGCCTCAACTGAGGTCACCCACAGCATGTATGCACAATATCCCATGTGCATGCAGAAAACAGGCAGAAAAATGTTAGTATTTGTTGGAACAACTGCTCTGCTGTACTGATAAATTCACGTATGCATTTATACACATTTCCCTTAAGCGTCTAAACAAGTCTTCACCTCTTCAAACGTTTCCATGATGTCCATTGTAGTCATTAAGCTGTCCCAGTCTAGCCTATAAGGTCCAGGGCGAATATGATCCACTATTCTGCTAGTAAAATCTTCCACCACTCCTTGAGCTTTGTAGCTAGAGAAACATATGTTTACATTTAAAAGTGAGAAATTATTTATAAATATTCCTTTAATTTGCAACGACATACTTACTGTAATACCTTGGTACCTGGAGTTATTAAGGTAGCGGACAATTGTATCAGAAAGACAGTACGGGAAAAGACTTACGAGTGCATCTATTCTCCTCTGCAATAAAAGTTATTCTGAGAAGCTTTGCCCTTATGCTGCAATCAGCATTTTGTAAATAGCAAACACTTTCCTCAGATAAAAATCATCATGTTTATTTCTCTAACAACTTGGTATTTTGCTGCTCTTGCTGGCGGAGCAAGGGATTCCACAAGGGACAGGTAAAGCTAAAAGCAAAAAGAAAGGACAGCAGGGGTACAATGGGAAAAACATTTTTCATAAAGTAGAGGTAATAGTAGTAGGTCCAAGTTAATGAGAACTTACATGATGCTTTGGTGGCGTATTAGAGTACCAAATAAAATAATTTGGTATAAGACATTACAGAACATTAATTTGTCATCAGATATTTTTAGTAGACACCAGAGATTTTGTTTACTTGAGTTACTGGGCCTCCAGCTGCTGAAGGGGAAGAATCCATCAGAATCATTATTTTCAAAATACTTCTTATTCATTAAGCTGTTCTTATTAATAGTAGGTAACTAGTCAAGCAACACATTCATCTGTTCACTTGCACTGTTCACCCATATTCACTCACAGTTACCTGGTTGAAGCCAATCTCAGCTGTATACTCAAAACTTCTTCCAAGTGTCCTTTATTACACCAGGTGTATACAGAACCCTGCAGTCTTCATCTACACACAGTAGCCACTGCCCGCTTGGCAGTGGTTCAAGCTACACCTGTTGTTGATGCCAGCGGGCCTGTGGCCCTGTGCAGAGTCAGCAGACTCTTGGTGTCTGGGGTCATCAGCTCTTGCAGATTTAACAGATTTAACAAAATACTGAGCATGATGTCATATGGTCTGGAATATCCCTTTGGTCAGTTGGGGTCAGCTGTCCCGGCTGAGTCCCCTCCCAACTTCCCATGCACCCCCAGCCCACTCACCGGTGGGGTGGTGTGAGGAGCAGAAAAGGCCTTGACTCTGTGTAAGCACTGCTCAGCAGTAACTAAAACATCCCAGCTTTATCAACATTGATTCCAGCCCAAATCCAAAACACAGTCCCATACTAGCTGCTATGAAGAAAGTTAACCCTATCCCAGCCAAAACCAGCACAAAACTCCACAAAGCATATCAGTCTTTGAGATACTTTCAAATGCTACCTCTTCACATGACTCTTCCTTTCTTTAGAGTGCTGGTTTTTAATCACTATTTCTCTACCTAAACCTAGAAACAGACACAACCCAGTGACAGAAACTCACACAGGAAGGGCCTTTATGTCACACATCTTTCCCACAACTACATGCTTGATATTTTAACTATTGTAGTTGCATAGTCACTGTGACAGTCAAAGCACTGACACTTCAGACCTACTGAACCTGGACTTGATTCTGCAGTTTGCAGACCATCTTTCTAAAAGGTCTGTGCATATGTTGTTGCCCACTTCAGCCAATGGGAGTTTTGTGGTGTGTTCCACAGTTTTCATTGCTCTAGACACCAGGCAACATGAAAGCATCGAAGTACAATACTAAAAAGAAATGGTACAGGCACCCTAGTTTATCCACTTAGTTTCTCCTGTGGAGAGTCTGTGTCATCAAAGGCTGTAGAATCCACAGCCTTCATTTCTAAATTCTACAAAACACATTTGTGGAACCTTAAAAATGTATCTGCTCTGCAGGCAAACTTACAGGTATCCACTGAATTCCTCTGATGGTTTACGCCACACAGTTGCATCTTTCTGGAAGAAAACAGAAGATATGATGTCAACTGTCACTTATATACAACTCTTAGATGTCCAGAAAATGCCTCAAGTTTTTCTGAAGGAAAGCAAAAGACTTCACCTTTAACTATGGTTCACCCCAAAGTGCTCACCGATCTGGGCACTTTTGTACACTTTTCTTAAGAAGATAAGCAGATGTTTCAGGCATCTTTTGCTCATAATTTTCCATTCTTTCAAAAAATCAGTCAATTGCCTTTCTCAGTGTCAAATGCTAGAAGTCTGCACAGAAATAGGGCTTGGCAGGCCAAGCCAGTTTACTCAGAAAACACACAGAATAATGGAACCACATTACTAGGTAAAGCCTTTTAATTGAAAGGCAACTGGAAAACCATTACCTGGACACTATTTAGACAGGAAGACCACACAACTTCTGTGTGCACTCCTCTAACACATGACCAAGCAGATGTGCACAGGAGGTGCTGACACTGGCAGACAAGAAAGCTTAAGTTATCCTTCCCTCCTAGATGCCTGACTAGAATTGTCTTGCAAGCAGTAGCCTATTTATTTAAAGTTAGCCAGAGAAAATAAAGAAAAATGTATCTTCTGATTTTTAGCTAACTATAAAATGGAACCTCTGTACAAAATCTCTTAATTTCGGTGCTAAAGAGAGTACCATATGGCATCTTTTTATTTGGAATCACGATTATGTAAGCACAAAGGAACAAATGTCCTACAGAACAGTAGCGTAAGTACTGCATCCAGAACTGTTGAGGATATTAGGGGCAAAACACATCCCCCTGGCAGGCAGCTAAAGCTCTGAATTTCTTTTTCATGGCACGGTACCAAAACACAAGGAAGGAAGGAAGGAAGTCCAACTGGAAATTTTACAAGGGTAAAATCTGCGGAATAACGTGGTCTGAAACAGTAAGATTCACGTAACTTCCTAAAGGAAAATAATGGTGTAGGTATAAGACTTAGCATTTAGCAGAGCAGAGGTGGTGTAGGTGTTTTGCAAGAGTGAAAGGCTTGGATGCTCTGTTCCTTCCTTTCAAGACAGTGGATTTGTTAATTATGCCAATAATAAAGTTACATTTGGAACACTTGACCTTCTCTTATCAATGTCTGTTCACACATTACAGAACTGCATTCTCTGTCATGGAAGGAAACTTCGGATAATGTGGGGGCTCTGAAGGCAATGGGAACATAGAATCACAGAATCACTAAGGTTGGAAAAGACCTGTAAGATCATCAAGTCCAACCTTAAAAAAAAAAAAAAAGCAAAAAAAACCCACCAACAAACCACAACACATCAAAAACCAACCCACCCAACACCACACAGCACCATGCCCATCAAGCTAGATCCCACAATGCCATGTCCACACGCTCCTTGAATACCTCCAGGGAGGGTGACTCCACCACCTCCCTGGGCAGTCTATTCCAATGTTTCACCACTCTCTCAGGAAAGACATTTTTCCTAATATCTAGCCTGAACCTCCCCTGGTGCAACTTGAGGCCATTTCCTCTAGTCCTGTCACTAGTCACTTGGGAGAAGAGACCAACACCCACCTCTCTGCAACCCCCTTTCAGGTAGTTGTAGAGAGCGATAAGGTCTCCCCTCAGCCTCCTCTTCTCCAGGCTAAACAACCCCAGCTCCCTCAGCCGCTCCTCATAAGACTTGTGCTCCAGACCCCTCACCAGCTTCGTCGCCCTTCTCTGGACACGCTCCAGCACCTCAATGTCCTTCTTGTAGTGAGGGGCCCAAAACTGAACACAGGATTCGAGGTGCGGCCTCACCAGTGCCGAGTACAGGGGCACGATCACCTCCCTACTCCTGCTGGCCACACCATTTCTGATACAAGCCAGGATGCCGTTGGCCTTCTTGGAATGAAGCTATATGAAAGAACTGAAAATTATCTCACTTTTTAAGAGGAAGACATTTGGAAGGTGAAGCGTGACAGATTCAAGCATTACAGATGAAAGAGATTCCAGAGGCTGTCAGAGCCTACCTGCAGGCTGTGGTTGGTTTGTTTGAAAGTACAAGTGAGCATCTTACAACACTGCTAGTGCTAACAGCATTTCAAATTTTGCTTTAAGAAAAGCCAACAGTCCTACACAGGTAGGTTTCTTCTGTGAGATACCTCTCTGAAAATGGGTACAAGCAATGACAGAACGGAAATGACAGACAGGAAAACCACATTCTGTCATCTAAAGCTGTGCTATCCTGGAAGAATGGTTTCACAGGGCCTCTCGTCTGAAAGCCCGCCAAGAATTTGCCAAACGTTTCACACTCATCACACACGGCGTAACCAGCGCTTCCTCCCCGCCCCCCCACCCCACCCCGCCGAATGACCTACAGCTTCCTTGACGGAAGAAACCGGGCCGCAGGCAGGGAGCCGCCCAGAGCACTCACGGTTTTCTTCGCAACCCGCCATTCGCTGTCTCCGATGCTGTGGTACTGAACCAGAGTGTTCCGGAGTTTCGTAGCCAGGGGTGCTGAATTTGGCAGGAGATCCATTTGCTTTCCCGCTGCGTAAAGGTACCTGTTACACAGGCGTACGCACCAGAATAAGACGCCGCGTTAGGGACGTCGACAACAGCGCGACGCGTTTAAACCCACGCACTTTGAACACAGAAGGCAGGAACCACCACCCACCGCCCCACACACACGTCCCCGCGCTGGGTGCGGGTGACAGCGGGCGGCTGTCAGGACCCCTCGGCGCGGCGGGAGGGCGCAGGCCACGCCCGGAGCTCCGCCGCCGTTAGGAGCGCGTGGCGGGCGCGAGCCCCCCCGCTGCCGCCCCCGGCGCCCCGCGCTCACCTGCGGCCGCGGCCCTTCGCCTTCGCCTTCTCCACTCCCCCTCCCGGTGGCGGCACTGCCGGCCGGCCCGGCAGCCCAACGGCCGATGCCCGCAGCCAATGAGAGCGCAGGCTGCTTCCCCGGCGCAGCCAATGGCGGCGCGATCCGCTGAAGGCGGGGGAGGGGGCTCGCCACCTTCGCGTATCACGCGAACTCTCGACATGTCACCGGCGTGTCGTCACGAGCTGGAGGAAGGGCGGCGCCCTCCCGTTCGCTGATGCGGGGGAAGGAGGGCGTCCTGATTGGGTGGAGAGACTGGAGTGATGGGCGGGGTTGGGGTTAAGCCCTGCAGGGCAGCCTCCGCGAGGTGGCGGGCTGCTCGAGGCGGGCCTGGCGGGGCGCGGCGCGGTGGCTGCTCGGCGGCCCCGGTCCTCTCGCCTGGCTGGCCTGGCCTGGCCTCGCCTCGCCTCTGTGAGGCGGTGGGTAGCCCTCTGGCTGGGGAAGTGGGACGGGACTAGGGGGGGCCCAGCTGTTCTCCCGGTAACACCGGGCAGGCCCCGGCCGACTGCGGTGACAGCACGTTACCACAGCGTCGCTGTGTCTGCTGGGGAGCAGGCCCAGCCTCAGTCATCAGGCTGGGTCTGCTTCAGAGCTCGTCTCCTCACATGCGGCCTGTTACTGTCACTTTATAAAGGCTTTTTTACTGTGACTTTATAAAGGCACAGGGTTGCAGCTTTCCAGAGGAAGTGTCCTGTGCATGCACTGTTCAGCTGAGGTCTTTCCTGCAAGTGCAGATGCAGTGGGCAGGAGCAGTGAAGAGTGTCTTCCCTGGGTCAGTGCTCCCAGGCTGCTGTTAGTTACGACTTGTCACAGCATCTGAAACTGAAAACGGAATGTTTGTCCAGCCGTGAAGAGCTTAAGACGGTGCAGAGCACAGCAAGTGGCACATTGCGGTGAGAATGGCTGAGATACCCTTGCTTTGGGTCAGCAGTGCTTGCAGTGTAATTCAGCAGGGTTTTGAGGAAATACTGAAGTTTTGCTTTGCTCTGTAAAGCAGCAAGCAGACCAGATTCTTCTTGGGAATAAGGCAGCACCTGTGGTAAGCCCACAGCTGAAGCAAGGTTCAAAGGATGTGCAACTGCTTGTTTCCTGCAGAATTGTGCTGTCACTGGACTTCACCCAACTTCGCCCGACAGAATCACGTTGGGCGACATCCATGCAAAAAGACCAAAATCTTGGAAGGGCAGAAAAAGAAATGGGGCAAGAAGTAGGTAGTTAGAAAGAGTGGGGACAACAGATCTCCTTTGTGTGGTAATACGTTGTTCATTTTGGCTAATGCTGGTGCCCAAAATGAAAAGTTTGACCATGGTTGTGTTCTCAATACATGACTTTACACCAGGGGTTTTGAACCGCCCCTAGCTCCCCTTGCAGTTTACAGCTCTTGGTCATTTCTCCTTAAATGAAAATGGGTCTCTAAACAAAGACCATGCTTTTAAGGACATACTGAACAAAAAGTGAAGATGTCTTCCATGTAGTCCTTGAAATTTTACAATACAGAATGAAAAGAGTAGCTTTAAGCTGAAAGCATAGCAATGTTATAGGAATGTGTTTCACCGGTCTTTCTTCAGACTCCTGTCCTGTGAGTGAAAAAGTGTACATCTGACCAGTCCCTGGATGCTTTCTCCATTCTTCCCTGGCCTGTTGCACTTTTTGAAGTCCAGTGTTTTCTTGTTTCTTGCGTTTGAGTATGACTTTCCTTCCCCATGGGCTGTTACTTAGTTTAAACCACCAATGTAAGCTTGTTCTTTTTTTTTTAGAGGCAGGCTTCTTTTTCTTGAAGGAAGGAATGACAAGTTTTTATTGGAAAATGATGATTTTTGAATAAAACCGTATCTGTAGAAATGTGTCATGTTTCCATGGGCTGGATGGGTTTTAATGGAAGGCTGCCTGGTTTCTTGAAAGCTGCTCTGGCAGCTCATACAGCAAGTTTCTTAAGCCTAGGAGGTCTGTAAGTCTTCTGTACAGCCCCAGGATGCTCTGTATTCTGATATTCAATAGTAATTTTACGATTCGGGCCAACTGGGTGCTTTCAGGGCTTATGAATCAGTTCTTCACCACAGTGAGATGGGTACTTCCATATCTTCTAGGCTTCCCAGCTGTGCAGTGCAAAGTGTCAGTGAAGCACCTGACATAATGATGTGCAAGTGCTGCTACATAAATTTCCTGGGTATATTCCTTTACTAGCTACAGCAATACCTACAGTGCTACCAGCTCAAACTTGTGCCTATGTGAGGAAACTGCTATGGGGAGACAAATGTTAAATGATGTTAACGATGCCATAGCTGAGCCTTTGCTGCTCTTTCTTCCTGACCTCTGTGGCACACCTTTGCAGCAGTAACTCCTGAACCACTCCCAAATTACACCAGAGCCATGTTGCCCCAGAGGTGTGCAGTATTGCTGTAGAAGAACACCTGCTCCTCTTGTCATACAACACCTCACACAGGGAAATTTTGATTATCACGACTGGGATCCACTAACACTGTTAAGAGCCCGAAATATCTCTGTCCCCCAACTTGAATGTAACTTGATAAACTAAACACATTTTCTCTGAGCCTGAGTCTTTTTTAATAGTTGTGCAATTATGAAAAGTAGCTGCAATGTCTGTGGCAATATGTGTTCTGTAGTACAAATCTATATGAGATATCACTAACAAATTTTGGGGTTTTTTTCAGATTAGTAATTTCTGTAGGATATTGAGCAGTCCTATGGTTCGTTGGTGGATCAATTGATCTGTTCCTAAACCAGCGCTCAATTTGGTCATGAACATTGTGTTTTCCATTACTCTCTTCTGACTGCTCAGTTTTCCTGAGCTGGTTATTGTGCTCAGCGTTACCATGACATTAGACTTGAACCTACTTGAACCCGCCCACTGGTGCAAGAGATCTCATTAATTTCAAGCAGTGGAAGGTACTTAAAACTGCAAATACAGTTCAAAACATTGTTGGGTTTTTTTTCCAGATATGCTGATTTTAACTGTGAAAGGTAGAAAACACTCCACATATGTCAGAGTACTGCAGGTTTGGGGCCTTTGCACAGGCACCGAGTTTCATGGTAAGATTCAGACTTTCTAGACCCAGGCCTTCTGTCTTGCACAAAACACACGGGCTTTATAGCCCTTTAAAACTATTCTTCACTGCAGACACACAAAGTCGCAGAATGACTGAATGGTTGAGGCTGGCAGGGACCTCTGGAAGTCATCTGGTCAAACCCGCCTGCTCAAGCAGGGCCACCTAGAATAGGGTGCCCAGGACCATGTCCAGATGGCTCTTGAGTATCTCCTAGGACGGAGACTCCACCACCATTCACTGGCAACCTGTGCCAGTGTTCGGTCACCCTCACAGTGAAAAAGTGCTTCCTGATGTTCAGAGGGAACCTTCTGTGCTACTGTCTGTGCCCATTGCCTCTGGTCCTGTCCCTGGGCACCACTGAAAAGAGCCTGGCTCTGTCCTCTTTGCACACTCCCTGCAGGTATTTATATACATTGATGAGATCCCCCAAGCCTTCTCTTCTCCAGGCTGAACAGTCCCAGCTCTCTCAGTCTTTCTTCCTAGGAGAGATGCTCCAGTCCCTTCATCATCTTGGTGGCCGTTGGCTGGACTGTCTCCAGTGTGCCCATGTCTCTCTTGTACTGGGGAGCCCAGCACTGGATACAGCACTCCAGGTGTGGCCTCTCCAGTGCTGAGTAGATGGAAAGGATCACCTCCCTCAACCTGCTGCCAGTACTTTGTCTAATGCAGCCCAGGATACCATTGGCCTTTGCTGCAAGGACATGTTGCTGGCTCATGTTCAACTTGGTGTCCACCAGGACCCCCAGGGCCTTTCCTGCCAAGCTGCTTCCCAGCTGGGTGTCCCCCAGCACGTACTGGTTCCTGGGGTTGTTCCCCCAGCTGCAGGACTTTGCATTTTTCCTTGTTGAACTGCATGAGGTTCCTGTCAGCCCATTTCTCCAGCCTGTCCAGGTCCCTCTGGATGGCAGCACGACCCTCTGGTGTATTGGTCACTCTTCCTAGTTTGGTGTTGTCTGCAAACTTGCTGCATGTACACTCTGCCCCATCATCAAGCTCATTAATGAAGATGTTAAACAGTATTGGAGCCAGCATTGACCATATTGATCGCTGGGGCACACTGCTAGTTACTGCCTCCAACTAGACTTTGTGCCACTGATCATCACCCTCGGGGCCTGGCTGTTCAGCCATTTTTCAATCCACCTCACTGTCTGCTCATCCAGCTGGTACTTCAACAGCTTCTTTATGAGGATCTTGTGAGAAATCCTGCAGTTACTTTTCACCTGCAGTTGACTCCTAAGATACCTTCTTCACCTCTCTAACGATCCAATTCATGTTCTGTGTCAAGGAAACAAAATACAAGTCTCCAGGTTTGTAACTCAGCTGTAAGTAGAAGAACAGTTGAAAGCTGAACTTCCAGAAGAAGCTTCTTTGGACAACTGTGGTCTTGAAATGTCCTGGACAGACCATTCTTCAAGTTGCACAGCAGGCCTGATATTTAACTAAAACCATTTTTTCTTTAAACTTTCTACCAACTCATCTGAAATTATATGGCACAGAAAATCTCTTCCTGGATAATAGACTAGCAGAAGTGTTTTGCCCTTAACTGCTCCTGGTGTTTCCATCAGACTAGCATAGCATTTTGACTGGCAGGAAAACTGCTGGAGAAGTCTGACTCTCTTGGAACATCAGCCAGTGAAGTCTCAACTCTTTAAGAGTTTATTTCTTGCTAAAAATATGCACAAATATTACTCACCTACTACCTGCCACATCAACCCCTAAATCCAGCTGACTATATATATCTGTGGTAGGAGGCTCTTTCTAATCCAGCATGGGCAAAATGGTTTTTTCATAGAAATTTGTCACAGGTATGAAGAAAACAAAGAACTTTGTTTTGCTGTTAGGCAGTTCAGCCAGTGGCGCCATTCTAGATAGTCAGCTAGCTAGTGATTCTTGCAATATTGTTAAAAAACAAGCCACAAAAAAAAACCCCTCTGTAGAAAACCTCTAATATTCTTCATGTCTGACCTTCAACCAGTTATTTAACTTCTTTGGCTGGATTTGGATAAGTGTACAATGTGCTGCTTTTCCATCAGAGGGTGATGGAAAGCAAGTCTTTATTTATTCTGTGCTGGTTGGCCCACATATAACTGCAGAAATGGCATTAGGATTTCATGTTTGTTTGCCTAATATGAGCTGTATTAAATCAGCTGGATTAAATCAGCTGCCTTGACCACTCCCTGTAAATGCAAAGTAAACCCGGAAGGCTAAGATTGGATTCTTTGCACGTATACATATTCCCAAATGCAACTTTCCAGGTGGTGAGAAGCACAGCTAAAAATCTTGCACGTTTCACTGGTACAGCACTGGTAGCATTTGTCTCTGCTAATGAGTCAGCCAGGCTAGAATTCAGTTCACTTGTCACATAATCGCTTTCAAACTAGTATATTTAAATAAGAAATATGAATTAAGGCAGTCATTGCCTTAGCCAGACCTGGGTCAAGGGAACAGTGTCTGAAAGACAGAATGGCCCATCGCCACTGCGGTGAGATCTGGTCTAGTCAACAGAATTTCTTTCTGTGGGATCAAATTGTCAGAGAAACTCGTTGGACTGAAGATCCATGCTGTTGCAAGCTGCAGTGCTCTTTAGGGAGGAGGGGTGGTGGTCTGGAGCACAGCTTAGGCCAAATGGTATTTGAAAAGCAGTTTCTTCACAAACCAGTAATTGTACCCCTTTTTTAAAGTGCATTTTGCGGTTAAGCCACAAGATGGCAGGAATGCAAAATAAATATTTTTTGCTGAAGCAGCTGGACTTGAAATTACCGTCTAAAACCAGATGCGCTAGAGAACGGGGCTAATTTTCCATATTAAAGTGTTGCTAAAGCCTTATAAAGTTTTGAAATCTGTTAGATATTCGTTTAATTAACATGATTTAATTGTGACTTGCACTAAACCATAGTACCTTATCTTTCTCTTATCTGCTGTTTGTGGGTCAGGACAAATATTGTCTATTCTTTTGCTATAGACAGAAAGTATAAAAGTTAGCCCTGATTATTTCCTTTTTGGATCCCACTGGAATATGGTGTGTAGGCAAATGCAATGCAGAATGAAGTCTCTTTGTATCTGGAAGATGAACCATGATTTTCCTGACTGATGATTAATCCTCTGTTTAAATATTTTATTAGTATACCGTCTAACTCTGCTTTTGCAAAAATATCTACCTTTACATTATTCTCAAAGTTTCTGCAAAACCTGTTAGGAGATTCAAATGCTGACTTGGTTCAGAAGGCATGTGAAGAATAAAAGGTAGAGGTGTCTTAAAATCACCTTTGTTCTTTATCTGTCTGTGTTATCTGATATTAAGAAACCGCTATAATCTTTTCTGCAAGAGAATTTCAAATGAATTAATTCTGTTCCTCTCCTGGCTAGTCCCTTCAGCGTAATCTTAATAGACTGTTTTTTAAAACATTCCATCTCCTTTTTCAAAAGCAATGGTCACAACTGCATCATTAGCATAGCGTAAGAAGCAATAGTGCAATAGCAGCAGTGCATAGCAATAGTATCAATAATAGTGCTGTACTGTCTTACTGTCAGTTCTCAGTTGCTTGGATAGTCTTGTCCCACAAACCCTCTTAAATGTCCCACAGTGATGACTCTAACTCAGAGAAGACATTGTGTGGCACAGTAGTTAATAATGTTCAGGCACAGTAGTTAATAATGTTCAGGGGGTCTTAAGGATTCTCCCAACTGTAGCAAGATGAGTAAAAGACCCATATCCAATGACATACATGGTTTTAACCTCTCTCTTGCCTTATCTGGTTTCTTTGATACAGTTATCTGTGTCTTCCCCCCATCTTATTACGGTAGTGGGTCTTCAAATTTGTACATCTTCTAAAGTGCCAGAGAGTTTTTTTCATCTGATAAAAATATTCCCACCAGCCCCCTGCAGCCCAGAGAGTCGTGGTGAATGGAGTCAAAACCAATTGGCAGCCAGTCACAAGCGGAGTCCCCCAGGGCTCAGTTTTGGGGCCAGTTTTGTTTAATATATTTATCGATGATCTGGATCAGGACAAGAGGAAATGGCCTCAAGTTGCGCCAGGGGAGATACAGACTGGATATTAGGAAAAATTTCTTTACTGAGAGTGTGGAAATGCAATGGAATAGGCTGCCCAGGGAGGTGGTGGAGTCACCCTCCCTGGAGGTATTCAAGGAGCGTGTGGACATGGCATTGTGGGACGTGGCTTGATGGGCAGTGTGGTGTGTGGTGTGGTGTGTGTGTTTGTTTTTGTGTTTTTTGTGGTTTGGTTTTTTTTTTTTTTTGGTAATGGTTGGACTTGATGATCTTACAGGTCTTTTCCAACCTTAGTGATTCTGTGATTCTGTGATTCTGAGGGATTGAATGCTCCCTCAGTAAGTTTGCAGATGACAGCAAGTTGGGCGGAAGTGTTAATCTGCTGGAGGGTTGGAAGGCTCTGCAGAGGGATCTGGACAGGCTGGATGGATTGGTCGAGGCCAATTGGATGAGTTTCAACAAGACCAAGTGTCGGGTCCTGCACTTGGGTCACAACAACCCCATGCAATGCTTGGGGACTATTGGCTGGAAAGCTGCCCCGCAGAAAAGGACCTGGGGGTGTTGATTGACACCCGGCTGAAGATGAGCCAGCAGTGTGCCCAGGCGGCCAAGAAGGCCAATGGCATCCTGGCCTGTATCAGCAACAGTGTGGCCAGCAGGAGTAGGGAGGTGATACTGCCCCTGTACTCGACGCTGGTGAGGCCGCATCTTGAATCCTGTGTTCAGTTTTGGGCCCCTCAGTACAAGAAGGATATTGAGGTGCTGGAGCGTGTCCAGAGAAGGGCAACAAAGCTGGTGAGGGCTCTGGAGCACAAGCCTTATGAGGAGCGGCTGAGGGAGCTGGGGTTGTTTAGTCTGGAGAAGAGGAGGCTGAGGGGAGACCTCATCGCTCTCTACAGTTACCTGAAAGGGGGTTGCAGAGAGGTGGGTGTTGGTCTCTTCTCCCAAGTGACTAGTGACAGGACAAGAGGAAATAGCCTCAAGTTGTGCCAGGGGAGATTTAGATTGGGTATTAGGAAAAATTTCTTTACTGAGGGAGTGAGGAAACACTGGAACAAGCTGCCCAGGGAAGTGGTGGAGTCACCATCGCTGGAGGTGTTCAAGGAACGTGTGGACATGGCATTGTGGAACATGGTTTAGTGGGCATGGTGGTGTTGGTTGATGGTGGACTTGATGATCTTACAGGTCTCTTCCAACCATAGTGATTCTGTGATTCTGTGATCTTGGCTTAGTGAACCAGAAAGACCCTCACCAAAAAAGTCTTTATATCCAAAAGGTTTTGTGACCTATTTTGGCCAGGCTTCAATGACACACTCAAGAGCTTTCTTTAGTTTTATCTGTTTGGGAACTTATTGCCTCTTCTTTCTGTCCCTAATCTCCTCATTTGCTGCTGCCTTCCCAGCTGTTTGCCTTCTAACAGGGACACCTTTTATTTCTAGGACAGGCAGCCTTAGTGATGTGCCAATGGCAAAGAGACTTCTTTACTGAGCCAGTCAAGAAGTGCACCATTCTGCAGGTGCAATAGCTGTGTCTTGGCCAAGGATCAAAAGCACAGATCATGGAACACTAGGCAGCGTACAGAAGAACTTTATCACACACGGGAAATGAGTAGTAGTTTGTGGCTTTGCAGCCTAGTTAAATAATCAGGGTCAGTCTGTGCGTACTTAGTTGCCCTGGTAATAAAAGGAGAACAGTGTAGCTGGAAAAAAAAAATCTTCACCATATTGTTGACTCAAGGTTTTTACATACAACACACTTGTTTGTGAGAGCTACTCATCCTGCATTTTCTGCTATTGAAATGTTGTTTCATGGTATGTTAACAGCTGACCTTTTGAGTCCTTCCAGACTCAGGCAGCTACTCTAAAGCAGCCTCTTCATTTAAAGCAGTCACTTCATTGTCTTTTCTCTGAATTGTGCATGCTTGTAGTCATGTGTGGGACCAATATCAGCAAGGCATAACTGCTGGATATGTGCCTGTTCTAACTCATTATCTCGGTCATGCTAAGGAATTCCTAATTTGATGTAGGTAGAAGCCTGTTAATGAATAACAAAAGTAACTTCTTTGTGTTAATCGTAAAATCCATCAGGACTCATGCAAGTGGTCCTTGAAAAGATTGCTCAGGTCAGAGTGGGAAGATAAGATTCAGATTTAGAAAAGCAAATCTTTTAGCACAGCAATAAGAAAATAAAAGTATAAAGCTGAGATTACAGTTCTTTGAAAGGCAGATGTTGGACCAAAGCAAAGACTCTGTACTACATATTAAGATGCCGTGATGTTAGACTTTGCCTGGGAGAACTTACTTACAGTAAGTAAGTTTGTTTAGAAGGCTGATTTTTTTAGAAGGCTGATTTTTTTTTTCTAGAAAGATTCTTGCCAACTATCTGTAGATTTCCAGCCTTTGGATTATTGTGGGAATACGATGTGTTGTGATTTTTGCAATTATACTCTTAAAAACTTAGTCTCTGCCATGTTTCTGTTTTTTCTCCCTCCACCCAAAGACAGAGAACGGGTTTAAGGGAGCCAGTTGCTGTAGCCACATGGTGCCAGAGCTGAAGATGCATTTACTCTTAGCAGTCCTCTCAGTGGTGTTACACCAGTAGCAGAGTTCTGCCATGCTCACTCTCTGCCCACTCAAGCTGCCTACCACTTCAGCTGCTGTAGGTTTAAGGAAAACATGGGTCAGGCAAAAAAAAGAAACAGTAATGAGTAAATATCAGATTTACTTTCAATAAGGAGTAAATGTCAGATCCACTTTCTCTGTGGGTTTCTCTTTTAATTATTTACTTTACCATGCCCTTTGACAGCACGGTAAGTTTTTGTGTTATTTTCCCATAAACATGTCCTGAAAACCCCGTGGCCACACTCTGCTCTGCTTTGGCATAGTCCTGGCATTAGGAGAACTGGAAACCCTGTTCCTGCTACGTTTGTTTCTACAATGCTTGTATTCTTTTACAAGTCAATCTGAATATGTTAAATTTGTGGACACTTCCACCATTTTAACTGTGTTTTTGTACAGAGCTGCCATCGTCATCAAGATTATTTTTTGTACCACAGTCATGATTACTGTCAAGGATAACAAGAGTTCTTTTGACCCTTACAATTTCCAGGCTAGACTGAAATGCTTGGTTTTAGTAATTTCTTTCTGTAGAGTATATGCTCTGAAATACTTAACTCTCTTACATTTGCTTCCCAGAAATGGATTTGTAGCTGGATTCTTTTTCCCTGGAGTTTTTAGTCATGATTTGTCTGTGTGATGACAGAACAGTATGGCACATGGTCCTTTATCTAGCTCTGTCTGTCAATTTTTTTCTTTAAGCGAGAACACTCCCTGCGTGTTATTTTTTCTTAGAAAAACAGCCACCTTATCTTTGTTGTACAACAGAAACTACTTAGAGTACTTCCAGGGTAAGAACTTACAGCTTTGAGATCTTGAAGCATGCTTGGCAATTTTTCAGTTAAATAAGATACATTTGTCTTGGGTGTCTGAGCTATTTCCTTTGAGAAAATGGCATTAGCAGTTGAAAATAAGTAAACCTTTTTGACTAATGAATTGAACATGATGTAATTGTTTTAACACACATTCTGTCTTAATCAGCGAATGATATGGACATAATAAATGTCTCAATTTTCTCAGCCAATCCAAAACAGACTTGACATCATGGATTTTATCTTCATCCTGGTTATAAATTACATATGTAATATTGGAAGTATTAGGTGAGTAAACTAACAGAGCAACATAGTTCTGGTTCAGGCTTCCAGGTGGAAGCAAGGAACCCAAACTATTTTCCAGATGTGCTAATGGCAGGAGATTGAACCTGATTATCTTAAAAGCCTTCTTCAGCCTGATGACCTGTTGTTTTTCTAGTGTTGGTGCAATCTTGTGGTATATTGGAAATAAACAGTTCTTCTTCTTCTGTACCACGGAGGCATGTCTTGTCTTTTTAGATTATTATTACTAAAACATACCTCAGGGTTTGATATGTGAAGAGAATAACAGCATGGGCAAAGAAAGTCAGAACGTAGTCTGAAACTTATTAGAGACAATTATTGATTTTTTAAATATGGGAAGACTCCTTGAGGCAGCCTCAGATGAGACAAGATGACTAGTAGGTCATTTTTAGGAAAGGATTTATTTCCAGGAGGAAGAGCACCTTTGTGCTAGGATGGGATCTTGAAAGATCACTTCAAGGGGGAAGAAAAAAACCCCAAAAGCTCACCCAGTGGCTAGGGCACTATGCTAAGATGTGGGAGAGAATTTATGAGGAAAGTCTGTGCAAATTACCAGGTTCCCACATGGGCAAAACAAGGTTAGAGCTCAAGGAAACCATGTACGTAAGCAACTAGAAGTAGGAGGTTATTCAATGATTTGCGGAGTATAGTTCAGCAGATAAAAGGATGTAATTCTGTGAGGCAGTAACAAAGGCTGCATGGTAGAGGTCAGAGGGAGTCTGTGTTAGTGTCCAATAGTGACAAAACCTTAAGTGGCTTCAGTTACATCAATTGCCTGTGTGTACAGCAAGGAAGAGCTTGAATAGGGCTCTGCTCAAGAGTTCAAGGAATTTTAATACATTTGAAGAATGCTGTGACATGCTTTTATGCAGTGCTCTGGAAATAAGAGGCTGAAACTGTGTCAAAACAGCAATATTCTTTGCAGCACAATGTTTTAAAATGCAAGGTGTGTTAGAACACCAAAGTGGTCTCTTCTTTCCCTAAGAGCTTGGGAAATTAACTGTCAATGCAAGTTTTCCATAGTTAATCCCTCCACTATGTTTCCGTGGCAGATAAATGTTGGATAGGTAGTCTAGGGAGAAACAGTTTACGTTAGTTTGCTTCTCATTTAGTTCTACTTACAGCAGGAAGAAGTAGGTGGATGCATTGACTTGGAGTATACTATAAATATGCCATGTGGATACATATATTCTGTTTTAATAGTAAATCTTGCCTTTGGCCCAGTGGCTCAGTAACATATACCTTAGTAGCTTCATCTTTATATATGAGAGAATTTTAAAACTGTCTACACAACTTTCTGTGCATGCATCTTGAAAGTGTTGATGTGCTCCATACTCATGTACATTTCTTGTTAAAAGGTATAACTTGTCGCTAAGTCTTAGAAAACCTTTACAATGTATATGTTATCTGTACCTGGGAAATTTTAACTTTTGTAAATATGTAAGTTAAAATTAATCAAGAGCATGCCAAAAGCCTGTGCTGAAGTGTGACTGAATTAGTGTTCTGTTTTCTAGAGATACGGTTTCGAAGTCTGGAAACTCTTACTAATGGACCGTTGTCAGATTTTACATCCTTTTTTCTTTATTTTATCAAAGTATGGCATTAATAACTTTGTACTCTCTTTTTCTTTTTTGACTTCCACACATCTTCATTTTGCATCTCCTAGATTTGGATAACTTCCAGTTCCTTCTCTCTCCATTTCTCGTCTTCCCTTCTCCCCATAGTTTTGCTGCATGACAGATCTTTTTTTGTTCCTGCTATGTTGTTTGGCAGCTGACTAAAACTGACATGTCAGAGATGGGAACTGGGTAGGTAGCTCTCATGGTAGCTCTGACATAGCTTCATATTGCCAGCTCCTCCAGATACACTGGGATGCTCCGGTTACATTACCTCAGTTCATATTTTGAAAGCCAGATAATTCAGACTCGAAGGGAGCCCTGGGTCCCATGGCCATGCCTGTGAGGTTAAATGCCCCCCTGCTCACACCCAGAAGGGAGCACATGAGGCAGTGGCAGATTGGAGAGTCAGTAATACCCTGCCCTGGCTGCTCCCAGGCCCACCACGGGAACCATCAGTCTGTCAGAAGTCCATCTCAACATGCCCAGAGGAGTGCAGGGGCCCAAAGGCAGGCGAGAACCCAAACTAAGGGCTCAGAGGATGGGGCACCCTGTCCAGGCTCTTCCAGGGGTCTCCCAGGAGACCCTCAGCCCCATGGCCCAGGTGTGACACCCATCACGAAAAGTCAAGGCTGGGGCACCTCTGGAAGTCAGGGAGGGTTCTGCCTAGAGGCCTCAGATGCATTAGGGGAAGAGCATTTCACGGTTGCAGGGGACTTACTATGAGCTCTTTAGGGAAGAAACCAAAGATGGGGAAGGGCAGGGATTTAGATGATTTGGGGAGGAATGAGAAGGGGAAAACAGACAGATAAGGTGACAGAAAGGGCTGGTTGTTTGTGAACAGTTTGCTGGTCAGTATGCTTGTCTGCCTATGCCATGGACCTGATTAGCACAGTCTGTCCTATCTTCTTATTATAGGAATTTCTCTTTCCTGGGTGCAGGGCTGTGTTCTGTGTGAGTGTGTGCATACGGGGGTCTCAGTGCCAGCAGCTGGAGTCAGACCAGGGTCTGGAGGGCCCATGCATCTGTGGTGCCAGCACCTGGACTGGGAGCAGGTGTGTGACCACTAGTGAATATTGAGCCGGACTAGCTGGCAAGTGGGTGAAGTGACCCGGAGGCCAGGTGTGTGTGCATGCCCGTAAGGATGAGACTGTGGGAGGAGCTTTCTGTTGGGGGGACCAGGGGAGTCCCAGCCAGCTGCTGGGGAGGCTGCAGGGTCTGGGGGTTCCTAGGTGAAAGATGGGTGGTGTGTCTGCAAGGGGGAGGCCAGAGGGTGGAGGGGGGTTGGCTACTGGGGCCCAGGGCATGCAGCTGGAGAGGGGAGCAGGATGAGGCCATGACTGCTATGTTTATGTGAGTGCTCTGTATGTCTGCCTGTGTCCATCTGTGTGGCTGGCTGGGTATGCATGTGTGCATGTTGTGCATGTGTGCGCTCTGTGTGCTTGTGTCTGCTGGGAATATATGCTTATCCTGGCTGCGGACTGGACCTGAGGGCATGCAGCTGCGGCAGCTTCACCAGTCTCGGGCTGTCAAATCTGGTATGGTTTTCCCCTGACAAAACCTACTTCTCTTTGCTAATTGCTGTGACTAGCACATATGAGGCTTCTGAGCACTGCACAGATCTACACCATAATCTCTCAGAGAAGGGCAAAATGCCTGCAGGTATAACATGAAATGGAGACACAGGATTCATTAGTGCACAGGGACACTTTACCCTGAAGTGACTCTGCAAATACATTGCCAAGAAACCCTGAGACAGCCTCCATGCAATCCATTCAGTCTATCCCCAAGGTGGTCCAGCTGCTGTGACACTGTCAGTGGCCAATGAATTCAACCTCATAGGAACAGCCAGAAATACCATTTAATGCTAGTCTCCTGTTTTTGTAGGTAACAACATCCAACAGCTCCCTCTAAAATTGGTCAAACTTGCACATCACAATTAATTAAAAGTTTTGCTTATGAATAAGCCTGTAACTCCTGCTCACAGATCTGTCAAGTAGGCTGAAAGTGGCATGGCCACTGCTAGCATCAAGCAGTTAAACAGTTGAAGAAAGAAATCAATTGCAAAGTGCAAGATGAAACTACATCCTAAATGCATTGCCAGAAGAGCCGTTCCAACCAAAGTTGCATTTTTGTAGGTGTTCATAGAGCCTGTTAGTATTTGTTTCTGTGGGGTTTTTATTAGGTTGCTAGCAGATAGCAATTTATACTAGTGGTGAGGTATTGTGAGAAGAGAAAAATACAAGTAAACTGTCCAGGGTTGATTTGGGGGTGGGGAGGTGCTTTGTTTTTTAATGAGGCTGGAATGCTTAACACAGCTACTGGCCAAATAATTTCAAAGCTAATGCCTTGAAAGAAACCATCTGCGCTAGTCTTGGGGGAGATGGAGGTAGACGCAATAAGCTCTGTGACATGTAAACATTAGGCTATTTGGACTTGAACAGAAGTAACTACATGACACATAACTTTTGTAAGCAGTTTTCCTCAATTACCTAAAAAAAGTCTAGAAGCATTATGACATTCCTATCACTCTCAGAAATAAAATTATGTTCTCAAAGGATTTTCCTGTCCATTTTCTAATGTCCCAACATCTATTTCTATGAAAGTAGCTTTTTGAACAGTGGAAAATCCTGATGGCTTACTTTCATTCTTTTTGACTACAGTTTAATCTTCCACTGGGTTTTTACAGGTGCTATATAAGAGTAAACTGTAAATGGTGCAAGCCTTGTTAATACCTGCTTGATAAAAGATATGTGAAATACTGACCTGATCTGAGAATGTATTTGTTGCTGTGGACCTACATACTCTTCAAAAATAATGTAGTACTGTAAGTATACCAGTATAATTTATTGTGGCCACAGCAATGCATAGATTGCCTCGCTGAAAAATAACTTGCTCAAATTGTGTAACTGGCACCTTCATGCACATAGTTACTATGTTCAGATGATGGACTGGTTATCATCAGAGGGCACAGCTAGTCTCTGTGCAGCATACAAAAGTGAAGTGCATTTATAAACACTTCCACCGTAGTCATCTCTACCCTAGAAGCTCTCCTCCATGAGTGATATGTTTAATTCTGCTGTATTGCAATTGCATATACAGGTCAAGCTTGCTACAGCTCTTAAATGATTTTCTAAGGTATGGAATGGAAGCCCTTGGATTTATTAATTCCTCCCATCACAGGAGGTCTTGTGACCTGCACTATTTTTCTTTGAGTCTTAGCTGTTGAGTTTCTAATCAGCTTCGGATTTTTGTGTCATTTAAACACAACTCAAGTCATCTCTAAGTAGAGAAATTTTGAAACATTTGATTCCCACAGAAAGTGGCTGGCAACGTGACAGATGGCAGTTTAAGTTACTTCCAGAGAAATGGAAAGGGATTTAGAGTTTAAAAGGCACCCACCTAATTGAGTTCTCTATATTACATTATACAGTCAGTTAATATGGAAAGTCACACTTCACACAGGCCAGTAGATGAGATTTTATCCATTCATATTAAGGGGAAGTATGGGGGTTTATGATAAGTGGATTTTTAATCCTTTTTTATTTTCTCTACTGCCATTACCCATTTCTTCAATTATTTCTTTTATCCTTGTTTTCTTTCTGCCATTTGTGCTGGGTTTTTTTCCTGTGGGTTTGGGTTGGTTGTGGGTTTGGGGTTTTGTTTTTTTTTTTCTCTGCTGCTACTTAATGGAAGAGAGATTGCATGACTAAGTGACTGATCTACAATACTTCCAAATTTCTGGGCTTTGGTCGTTTTTTTCAGGAAGTAGGAGTTACTGAGGAACAAGATCCAGAACATTTGAGGGACCAATTTCAGCTCAAGATTGGAAGTCATGAAAAAAAATGCAATATCTGTATAGATCTTTTGCTTGAATCTAGTCACAAGCATAGGAACATAAGATTACGAACAATATTTACACCCTTTTTGAGATGGCCTAAGAGATGAAAGCAAGAGACAAGAAATATAGAATGTTATCTCATCACCTTCCCAAATTCCTATTATCTTTAGGAAAGAGAAAAAAGAAATAGATAATTAATAACTCAAGGAAAATATGCCATTTATGGCACAGTGTACCTTAAATTGCTGAAACAGTATACTCTACTTTTATAAAACATATATAATACTATTAAAAACTTTCATAATTATTTTCAGAATTTCATAATACACCACAAAGAATGTAAGAATGTTTCTTGCAGTGGTGAAAGCCAGCTGCCTGTAGAAGCATATAACAAGATAAACATGTATGAATTTTCTCACACACACTCTCTCACCCTTTGATTATTTCAAGATAGATATGGCTTTCAAAAATTCATGACTAATCATGTATTTTTCTTTTATGAATTTGCCTACTCACTTTTCAAACCCATGTAAAATATTACTATCCAAAACTTTCCACACTTGCTGTGTGGAAAACCACCTCCTTTTCTTTGTTTTGCATCTGCCTTCTGTTAGTTTTATCTGGTGTCCTCCCTAGCTCCTGCACTGGAACACACAGTGAACAGTCAATCCCCATTCACTCTCTCTGTGCATTCAGGTTTTATTGACCTCTGTCATATACCTCATTCAATTGTCTCTTTTTTCCAGGCTGAAGAGTCCTCACTTAGGAATGTTTGCTGAAGAGTCTTCATGTAATTATTTCCTATTCATAAGTAATTCTACACTTTTTGACCGTGCTTTTTGCCTTTCTCTTAACCTTTTGCGGTTCTATGTCCTTTCAGTCTGACCTACATAAAATATGCCAGTACTTCTGCATGGACCAATACTTACATCTTTTGAAAAACTTATCCAGGTTTTATTTAAAGATTGTATCTGCTAGATAAATACATCACATGCCTTGCCACTTGTTCAAAGTGTCTTAACATTTGTACCTTAGGTGAAACCAGGCCAATGTGAACACCAATTTGCAAGTATTAGATCTTGGTAGACTTTTGATTGCTGCTTTAGAGAGATTAGGATTTGCTTGTTGACCAATTCTATTCAGCCAGGAGCTGCTCAGAGACCCTCTCCAGGAACAAAGATGTTTGGTCTGTGGCATTGGTTGCTTGAGAGGCTTTTTTCCTTAAATTATTCTTTGTACTGCTTTATTTTTTTAACTCTCAGACATCTTCTCATTACATTGTTACTCACAGACCACGGTAAAGTTCCTCTTGAAATTGTGCCCCAAAATGTTTTAGTCAGTTCTTTATTCTAGAACTTGTAGAGAAGAGATGACAGATGGTGTTTTCTTTGCCTAACATGGAGGAGTTGTTTGTGCTGGCATAGAGTAAATGGTATTTCATTACTTCTCAATGATTCTATGTAGTTTTGAATAAGAACAGAAAGAAAAAGGCCCTTGGTGAGTTTCTCTGCTCCATTAAAATCTTCTTGCTCAGTTATACTGCAGCCATTTCAGTAAAAACCTGGGGAATTTTCGGTCTAGCTTTTCTGGCCCCTCCTCCCCAAGACATTGAAGACAGGATACGCAGTAACAACATGCTTGATGTCAAATATCAGAGGTCCTGGTTTAATCCTGACTATTCATTCAGGTTTTATTCTGAAGAGGAAATAATTCTGTTGTGACAAGAGCTCTTGCTGTGGTCATTAAGAGTTGTCTAATCCATCTTCTTGGACAATATTGACACCATTCTGAGTAGTAGTAAACTAGTCCACCCTTAATAATTGTAGACTAGGTCTTCCCTGAAGATGTTCATGATTCTCTCAGCTTCTTTATGGCATGCCTCCATGTCTGTTCCAAGGGCTTCTGGTGCCAGTACAGCTTGCAGGGTTTACTCCTGAGAGCACAAAAGATTGAAAGGCGGACTTGTCATGAAGTTCATCCCATCCCTTCATTTTGCCAGCCCTCATTTAGAGATGAAGGAATTGCAACATTTAATGCTACATGTCCTGGGTATCTCAGTCATTCACACAAATGTACCCCCCCAGTGCCTCAGTGGAGGAGGCAGTAGTACCACCACTGGTGAAACGGACCAAGAGCACATTGAAGAGGTGGATGCGGTGGAAATGATAATAAAAGGTAATGGAAAACTTGTGGAAGGCCAAAAGCTGGAGAGGAAAGAGCACCTCCAAGAAGAGGGTGCTTAATTCAAAAAAGAAACTCCTTCCAGTGTATTTTAATTCACAACAGTTAGTGCAGAGTATGGAATTTCATTCTTAAACTTGCCTATATACTAATGTGTTTCCACAAGGTATTTCTGTTTTAACATTGGCACTGCATTATTGACCTTATAAATATTACTTATCAATCACTGTAAAAATACATTCTTCTCTGATCAGTGACTACTCATCCTTTCTGAGCATTTAGTTATCATTTCATACACAGTTTGTATGCATGTTTGTATATATATGTTTGTATGCAACAGGTGCTAGTTGCACCAGCAGTTTCATCTTGATAAAAGAAATTTTTCACAGTGAGAACAACCATTCACTGGAACAACCTCCCCAGTAATGTTGTAGAGTCCCCATCGCTGGAGGTTTTCAAGACGCAACTAGACAGGGTGCTAGATAATTTCATGTAGGCTCCCTTTTCCATGAAAGCTAGGATCAGAAGATCTTCTGAGATCCCTTCCAACCTGGGCTGTTCTATGATTCTATGTTTAATGAATGAATCTTGTAAGAGCATCATCATTATTATGTCAGTAATACAGTCAACTGTATATAGAGTCAGTGTACTCAGTGCCTGCTTCTGACTGAATGTGATGCAGGGGTCACTGCCTCACAGTGGTTAAGAACTACTGAGTTCATACACAGAAGTTTTCCTCAGTTTCTTCCAACAGTAGTCAATTAGATCCCCAAAGTAGCTTTCTGAGAACTACAATTAAGAATTTGTGTTATTCTTTTGCTAAAGATTAACACTAAACCTAAACTTCTAGTGATTCAAGAACACAGTTACAATACACAGGACAGTAGAAATTAGAGGTAAAATAAGTAATCTACTTATGTTTCGCAAAAAAGTAATGTTACTGCAATGCATATTCAGCCCAATTCATTACCTTTCATAAAGAGCAGGTCAGTAGTTCAGTGCTGTTAGACTTCTGAACTTCCCCTTGCTTTTTAGTTGTTTTGCTTTCTTTAGAAATATTTCACGTCACATATGTTTTCAGAAATTCTCTGGTCTAGGAGGTGCCATGAGAAACCTCAGATGACTTTGCAAGATGTCAGAGGAGTTAGTTATAAGGTAGTTAAACTTCATGTTCTCAGCTCCTGAGCTGTCTCGTCTTGAAACGTAAATTCTTTGGGGAAGGAATTAGCCTGTTTGTATATGTAAACATGTTTGTAAACATCTAGTACACCAGCACCAGATCTACGGAAATTCTGGTGTGTTCTTCAGAATCTGATTTACTGCAATAGCTTTAATAGGCTGGATCACAAATTAAACAGATGGCTTGGGAAACACATATTCTGCTCCATTCAGGGATGGTAAACACTTGCTTTTCAAACAGTTCTCTACTTCTCTTTTCTTCTCCCCACTTCACCTATTTTCTTGTCCAGAGCCTTTCCCAGATAATAAGCTATTTATTTGCCTATGCAGTTATCATTTGTTCCACATGCTAAGATTGAGAAGTCTTTTATGTTTTCCCAGAAATGTGGTAAGGGCCATTAGAAACCTTACTCTTCTATCTCTACCTTGCATTTACTTGTGTTTAAATTGTTTTGAAAGTTTTTTTCCATTTTATTGTGAATCTGACAAACAGCAGTAGTTAAGTTGCTATATACTTATCAGTGTTTCTCCCTAGCCGAAGCATTTGCTGTTTCATAGACTGAACTCCTTGAATATGAAGAGGCCCTCATTGCAGGTTTAGAAAGCACTTAGTTCGTCTTGATTCTACCTAATGGGTTTAGAAAGCATTAACACTCATTGGGTAGCTTTCTCATCTCTTCAGTTTTGAACGTTTATGATCTGAGTCCATTTATATACTGATTCTGCATAACTAGTTTAACTGGAAATAACACATGACCGTTTTGGTTTCCCTGTATGAGATACTATCAGTGAATGTTGGTGTTTTGGACCATTAGAACACTGCCCAAGGAAGGGGAAGTCACAATATTCTAGTTCCTTTTTTTTAAGGCAGTTTTGTAAGAAAGATAGCAAATTTTGGTATTTTATACGGGTTTGGTAGGGGCTCTGTGTGGGTTTGTGTGTATGTGTGTGTGTCTTCATATTGTCAGAACAGGATACTACTTTTGCCTCTTTTGAACACTTCAAATATGGCTCCTTTTTTACCAAATGCTTAAGTTTCGCTCCCATCTTCACATTTAAAGGTAGCACAAACGAGACTTTGTTTGTTTGGATTCCTTTGTAAATTAGTTTGACCTGAACATATACAGGCCTGAATTTTGCTTAGTGAATTGTGTAGCCCTTAGTAAAGATCTGCGAACTTCCTTGGGTTTCTATAGCTGATCCAAAGAAGAATTGCAAAACCCACAAAAGTATTATTCCTCATCTGAAAAAAAAAACTTGCTGCACTGAAAAAAATAAATAAGTGTGCTAGTCACTAGTTGTTGTGTAATTTTCATTCTTGATGGGAAGATCTGCATGGAAGTTTAGGGAGAAAGATAAGGAAGTGGCACTTCTAATATACTCTTTACCTACTGAATTCTTATTCTTCAACAGCCAGATTAACTACTGCTTTCAAATATTGTTACCATTACAACATTTCATCTAGTTGTTTTTCTAATTACTTATATTACATCATGCTTTTCCACCATAATGGAAGGATGCATTTGCGATCATTAGGAGGATACAGCAAGTTACTGGAAAGCTGCAGATGGAGCTCACATGTTGTGGCAACAGTACGCAAACCTGGTGTTCAAAGGCTCTTTGGTCCCTACAGCATGTCTGCACAGCAGTCAGGTGTGACTGCAGCATATATAGCTGTACCAAAGGTAGCAGTAATCTAAATTTATTGATACCAGTAAGAGAGGAGAATTAGCAGTCATAGGTTTGGGTGTGTGGGTTGTGCATGAAGCATGGGTAGCTAGCCCAGTACTGACACTGCTGCTGATACTGGCTTTAAATAGATTAAAGCCAGCAAAGCTTCTACTACTTTCTGTGCTATCACACTTCTGATCAGGCTGTGGGCATACGCCACGCATTGTGCGTGTATACAAACACAGGCATGACCCCAGTGTCACTTCCAAGAACTCCACTGCCTGGCTGACTTTCAGATTTGCTAACATGGTAATGTTATGATAACTACAGAATTGAAAATGCTGGCAAGATTTCTGGGCATTTTGATTCCTGCTTTTTTATACCATGTCTTTGGACATCTGTCTAAACTTACTACTCTCAGAATTTCTTGCAGATCATTATGCAAGCTAATGGTGGATCTCTTAAATAAATGTAAAGGTTCCCAAGTGAATCTCTTAAATAAATTTTAAAAGGATCATTATATCATTTACTTATTAACTGGTGTGAGGGAGAAAATATTGAAAGTACACAGAATGTTCTGGATTGCACTGATGGATAAAGGGGACATCAAAAGACTAAAATCATTCATGGGTTACAGATAAAGTCCATGAAAGACCAGCAAATGCTGCTGCATGTGATGGAATAAGAAAGCCAGGGACTAGACGGGGCAAAGGAGATACGGACTAAAATTCCTGATAGGAACAAAATGAGATCACTGTTGCAGCAAGAGATGTAGAGCCCTGGGGAGGAAGGCAGGTCTGCAGGCAGCAAGGCTTCTCGTGCTAGAGCACCGATCTCTGAGGGAATTGTGCCCTGGGTGACCTGGGGACAAGAAACACCAGGTACACTGGAGCCCTGCAATAAAGTGACAGTGAGTATCTAATCCACCTAATGTAGGACCTTTTTTCTACATTGATTTTTTTTGAGGGAACTAGGACTCTAATACGAAATGATTCCACGCTCTTCAGTGTCTCCCTTTCACTGAGGGTACAGAGATCCAGAAAGGAGTCCCCTCATCTGCTCAGGATCCATGTTAACTGAGGTGGTGGTGGTAGCACCTTTTGCCTTGTGTTCTGCATGAATGGGGTTGGCATCCTATCACCAGAAGATGGACCAAACTTCCAGACCACGGGCATCTTTGGTGAGAGCATTTTCTGCTGTTCAGGCTCAACTCCTCTGAAGCAAAAAATGCAAAAGCCAGAAAAAAATGAAGCTGAATGGAAGTTTGATCTGTCCTTGTGACTAGGATGTTTCACAGAGTGTGAAGATGGGAAGGAATGAATCTTTTTTCTCTCTGCTCCAAAGACCGCTCTCTTTTGCTAGGCAAAAGGAGGCCATGTTCACTTTGCACAGAGGTGAGTCTGGAAGCCCGGTTTTGCCTATACCAGCCAAGGAGGGATGGAGACTGCTCTTGAAAAGAAAATAGCATAATTTGTTGGTTAGAGCAGGCTATGCAATAACTGAGACCATGGTTCCTCAGCTGTCTTTAGAGAAGGACTTTGTTTCTGGAATGGGGTCGAGATGTTGCTGCCATCCTCCACTTTGGCTTCCTGCCCGCCTTAGGCAGAGTTACAACACCTTCTCATCCAAACTGTACTTGCAGGGAAACTACAGGTGGGATGTGGCCAGTCCTCCAAGCCAGGAGATACCTCACGTGGTCACTTGGCTCAGGCCAGGCTAGTAGTGTAGTAGATTAGTAGATATGTCAGCTCTTTGTTTTGAAACATTTTATTGTGCCATGTAAAAAGAAAGGATAGCACATAGAGAAAATTATCCTTGAGCACCAGCTCAAGATGTTTTAACTGAATTATCTTTAGCCTTTTCAACCTAGTTGTTACTGAGGGCTTGTTTTTAATGCAGTAAGATGAATGTAACAGTAATTTGAGGCACAACAAAATGCAGACGTTAAATGAACTACCATCAGTAGTGGTTCACCCATTTTACCCTCAGGACATTCAGAAATGGCATTGAAGCAGATGAAAACTTCAGTACCAACTACACACTTTCTCCTCTGCCATTCTAGGTCTTCTAAGTGAGATTGTTACATGTAATGAATGAAAGAGCTTTTCTGGGATGTTGTATGTGAACAACACTTTGAGCTAGCTCACTGCACCTTAGCTTGCTTTCTTGGCTTGTCCTGCATTAGATATTTTTGTTCATTTCCCTCAGCAGAGACAGTGGAATGGGTCTGCCACACATAATTAAGTGCTTTTGCCAATGCTAGCAAGAATGGAAGTACACCACTAAAAATGGAAGTTGTAGGTAGCACCGTCACCGTAAAGATACCATAACCATCTTTACTGTTCCTGCATGTCTGCAGGTGGCAGAATGGTAATGTGTTCAAATGGTTTCACCTATCTAACAGACATAGAAGCCACATCCGAGGGACAAAGCTTGGCTTTGATTTTTTCTTTGAGTCACCTTCAAAGATTTGCATTTGACTGAAGACAATTCTAAATTAAAATTTATTTAACAGGGAAGTCAAGGTGGTAAAAAAGAAGGCAATGTCTAATAACAACACAAATGTTAGCCAAAAAGTCATCAGATTATAAGCCCTGAACAGATAATGGACATGTCAGTCTTCTCTCTAACCTGCCCACTATGGAAAAGAATTATCCAGTGCCCTTTCTGAATCACAGAAAAAACTTAACGAGAACAGAGATTCTCTGGGAACCTGTTCTGTTGTGTAACCACTCACACATGGTGACATCAAATAGTCTGCCCTTCCTTCATAGTAATGTAACGTGATGTATTCTTCCTTTTTGTCATAGAGACAGAGATTATATCATACACTAAGTTTGTGCAACTCTGCAGCATTTTTCCCTTGTCTCCACCCTCAACTTTAATGTTCTAATTAGCAGGAAACTTTGGTAGGTATGGAGAAGCACAAACCTTGCAATGCTAAGTGGTGGCTTTGACTTTGATCAGATTAGGAGCTTCAAGAACACATGTAGGACTTTCACAAATCCAATTACACAGTTTAACATGTCAATAGGAAAAGTTTGTTCCCAACATAAGCCTCACAGTCATTAATTCTGACATGAACCATGAATCTATTCTGTATTAATTCTAATTCTGGTTAGTGTAACAGCAAATAACATCTTGTTTATGAAAAATGTATCAGATTTTTTAAAATTAATTTTTATCCAACTAAGCTCTTTGTTTCTGTTATATAGTGGGGTAGAAGGTATTCAGGCACCTTATGATTTCGTTCAGAATGTAGTTCCTTCTCCTGATTTTAAATTGCTTACCTCTGTATCTTCAGTGGAAGCTCCTTTGTTTCTTGTCTTGTGAAATCTTGATGAGTGACACTTGGCTGACCTCCTGACACTGACTGTTGTAGGGATGTCTCTATCTGCTCTGCCATTTTTGAGCTAGTGGCCGGAGCAGAGAGCACTGCAAAAAGCGTTCAGCTGCTGCCAAGTAATTCTGTCCCAGAAAGGACATAACCCTGTCAGCCTTGCTCTGATCCTGAGCTAAGGAGCCTTGCTCCGAGGGCTAATGAGATTAGGTATGGCAGCAGGCTGACATGGGCTTCCAGATTCAACCTCGTATTTTATTTGCGGTTCTGGGGCATCTTGCATGGATGTACCAGCTTTTGAGCTTCACCATTACAGTGCCTTACCTGCATACGTTGTGGTTTAAGCCCAGCTGGCAACTAAGTACCACACAGCCGCTCGCTCTTTCACATGTAGGAGTAATTAAAAAACTATTCCTTGCAATTCCACTTCTGAGTCCTTGCTGCTGAAGTTCATTTGTGCTCTTTTGCTTGGTGTTTGGCATAGCTAATATTTTTTACTTGGCTCAGAAGATGACGGCTGTGCAGCTGTCTGTTCCTGGGTGCCAGTCCAGGTAAGTCATCCTATCCAAATGCACACTAAAGGTCTCAAAGCTGCATGCAGATGGGGCCAGCCCTATCCATACTGTGTACACGGAGTGTCCTCAGACAGCACAGCTGTCCCGCCAGGCTCTCCCAGCACTTGCCCTGCTCCTGACTTCTCTGACCCCACCAGGCAGCCTTTAGAAGGGAGACCTCACATCCTTGCCACTGATCCTCATGTTCCTCTAGTACAATTGTCAGGAGGTGATTACCCCAAACTCCGCATTGCAAAGCTTCCATTCTGGGGCTAAGTTGAAATACAAAGGTGTTCAGTCTTCCCCCCTCCCTGTGCTCTCCCTTCCACTGTGGAGCTATGCAACAGGAGCCACAGATAATTGCTGTGGTTGCAAAAAAGCTGTTTATCTGAGATAAATGTACTGAAGAAGGTGCTCAGTACCTTCTCAGTGCCAGGCAGTGCCACAGTGCTGTGACTGTGTTGCACAGGCTGTGCTGCACTCCGAGCCAGCTCACTTATTCAGGTCAAGCTGTCTTTATGCTGCTCTTTGGGTTGCTTTTGTCTCGTTCCTGTCCAATACAAAATGTGTAAATGGTCCTGGGAGAACCCAGGATCTCCTCAACCCTGCTGAAGTGTTTCCACCACTAGGCTGCTCTCTTTTTCTTCTTGCTCTTTCCGTGGAAGTATTAGCCTGTGGTGGAGGAAGGAAGGAAAGTTTAACAAGATACTGGAGAATAGCCTTACCTAACGTGTCTCTTAGTGTAAATGTGAGAGGGTTCTTGCCTGGAAACTGGGACCTCAGGGTCTACAAGTCATATCTCGCGATCTGGGGCCATGTCATACCCCTTAACTGACCCAGCACCCAATTACTTGCCATGTCTATCTACAGGTTAGAAGATGCCAAAGCAAAGTGCAAGAGACTGTGTTTAGGGATTCAAGGAACTGAAACAAATGGATTTTCAGGTGCCTTCAGGAGTGACAGTGGTTTTCTGAGGTTGAAGCAGCTACAATACCAATTTAGGCAGTCTAAACTCCAGTGTTTCTGGTTGGACAGCTCTTGGTATGTCTCTGACAAAAAAAAATTAGCTTTGTGGGTTGCCCTTCGTGCTCTCACCACTAACTTGAAGGAAGCATGACCCCAGCCCCTGAAATTGCTGTGTTTGGACAATGGCTTTACAATGCCTGTTTTGGAGGTGCCTTACAGAAAGCTGTTGCAAGGCATGCTTATGAATACCTGGAGGCCTCATTGTTCTCAAGGAGAGGCATATATGTAACTACAAATACTGAACAGACAAACAAACAAACAAACAAAAAACCCAAACGAGATTGTAAAATACTAATCTATAGAAAACACAAAAATATGGCAAATATTTTGCTCAGACTTAAGCAATACTTCCTGGTTAAAACTGGTGATATTTCTTAGTGCTAGCAGCAGATAAGGAATAAATCAGCCTACATTTGACCCAGGCTTATCAGCAGTAGTTACTGGAAAATCAATTCAAACATTACCTTGTTAGTAAACAGAAATAGTCTCGTCACCCTCTAGCGCATTCTAAACCAGATATTAGTCAGATAACATTTACCATTTTGCAATATTGTATTGACATGGGAAACAGATTTTTTTTTTGCATAACTGCAAACTGGTGCTGTATTCTGCTTTTTCCAATAACTTAAGAATAATGATAATAAATTCTTCTTCAGCATAACTAAACTGATACAGAACTGACCTTGAAACATTTTCTTTGTTTATTTTAGTTTATTTTCTTTTTTTTTTTACCAGCAGAGTATTTGTTCTAAAAAGGTCTTCAGGCAGATTTTGAGAATTTTGAATAGCGTCTCTTAGAAGCCCTATTTTCCTGCAGAGAGTGGTTCTTTCAACCTTCTTCACTCCATATATTACATGTAAGAACATGGCCCTCGGCTATGAAACCAACTTGCTATATATTTAAAATTATCAAGCTGCAGCAGTTTCTTGCTGTAATAATATTGTGTGCTTGCTTCATATACTTTATAAAATAATTATAATACCAACAGAAATTGTCTGTTTAAATAAATACTTTATAAAAACAGAATAGGTAACTAACCCTATGCATAGATTTCACTACCTTCTCATCTACATTTCTATATAAACATCTGATTTTCTGCAATCATATAAAAGTTATATTTTAATAATATTAGATGATACTATCTGACTGGTTAAAATTTCAAGTTACTTAACAAGTTAGCTCAACATACGGCCAATAAATGTCATAATTGCTGTAGCTTAACATTTCTGATTTTTGTCTGGCTTAAACCAGAACATGCCAGGACAGTATGAAAAAGTTTATACAGCAGCCCTTTGAACCCATAAAATGTTCAGTAGAAGTGGAGTCAGCAGGTTGCGGGAGACTCAAGCCTGTTCTTTTGTGGCTTGTTTGCCAGGCTGCCTCTACATTAACTTCAGATTCTGCTTTTCCTCCTGACGAGTGAGCGTGGACTGTGTGGCAGACTGAGATGTTGTTACTTTTTATATTCTCTGTCCTATACACGTTAAATACAGTGACTGTTTCTAATAATGGTGTTTATGATGTTTCTTTCCTTACCGTTTGTTTATTACAATTTGGAGGGCGTTGTTTTGTTAACATTGTGCTGTTGGAGCAGAAGCCAGTAAAACAAGCTGCAGCAATAAGCACTCTTCAGAAAATCACTTTATCTTTGAAATTGTTTTTCTGTGGTTACTTTGTAGTTGTAGTGTCTTTCCCTCATTTACTGTTTTATCATCACAGTTTTTGTGCTAGGAGCTATAGAATACTCATCTCTGCATCTCTGAATAGAAATTGCATAATAAAAAGCCAGGCAGCAGCATATCCCATCTACACATTCACAGCTGCTTTAGCTCCCTGATTTCCCAGCAGAAGTCTGTGGGCATTTGCTACTCAGAAACTCCAAACGTGGCAGGCTTGCTGCGACACAGCTCATCTGTGTGGCACTTTGGGCAGTGTCCATTCAGTACAGTGCAGTAGTTTCTGATGTGCTGTTTTGATCTGCTTGTGCATGCAAGATAGTTGCCCAGGTTTTTTGGGCATCTGCAGCTTATGCTCCAACCACAGTCTGATCTCCCATCCAGAAGACTAAAATCCACTATTGCTCCTAGATGTAGCTTCCAAGCAAGAAAAATCACGCATGCAAAAAAAAATGTGTTAGACCTAGATGCACTTTTCTGTTTACTACTTACTTAGGTGGGTAACAAATCTTCAAGCAGCAGCATTAATTTTCTCCCTTTTAAAATATTTTCTCTTTGATCTAAGTTCTGTTTAGAGGAAAATCTACCTCAAGCAACTTTTTCCATAGGTAGGACCTTTCCCTTGCAAACACAGCACAGCTGTACTACCTGACTTTCTGCAAGTGAACAGTCTGCAGTGGAACTGGTTCTTTTAAATGGAGGACATGAGTAAGTGCTTTGCTGGACTGCAGCCAGGACACTTGGAGCATTTCAGAACTCAGCCCTTCTTCTCTTTAGTTTGGTATTTTGTCAAATTCAAAATGTGCCAGTTGTGCATCAAGTCTGTAGTACAATTGAATTGCTCCGTAAGAAACAACCAATAATTGCCTGACATATTCAAGGGAGTTTTTCAAGGACTTATTAAGAACTTGTTGTGGAAACAGGCCTAATTTTCAAATGAGCATTTTAAACAAGTAAGTTTCATGTGCTTTAGACCACTTGTAGTCATCTTAAATGTATTGTGATCAGTTTGGTTTTAGACATGGAGAAAAGAAACCCGTCTTTCTTCCTGATAGCAAAACTTTCTCTCCTATTTTTAGACAAAGTATATATGATTACATAACTGCCTGTGGTGTTTTGGCATTGGAAAAATATTATCCACCAGGATACCCTGAAGCATTGGGGTCCTCTGCTTGCAGAGTTCTTGGAATGCAGCCACCTCTAAATCAGATTGCATTACTCTGTAGGTAAGAAGACCTGAAAACAAATAAAACTTGGAATTAGTTATGCATATTTGCTTTGGAGGATCAAGAGAGCAAACGGGGTTAATAGCCCTCAAAATACATATTTTTGCAGTCATCTACTTTTCTTTTCCCAGCATAACTAAGGAAGTTTTAAGAAGAAATGTAGGGCAAACCTTTCTCTTCCTCACTGTGGCTAGGCACTCTTGTTAGATGTCTGACAAAAGCTGGAGCAATTCTTCCAGTGCTGTTATTCAAAACCTCTGACTTCTGTTTAGCTTTCATTTCAGGTTATGTTAATGGGTGCTGGTAGAGGAATTTTCACCATTTGAAACAGAGTTGCAAATCAGAACAAAATGTCTGTGCTTAAGGAAGTTGTTCATATGGTTTAACATTACAACCAAAATAAATATGGTGAGCTAGAGAGACCGAAGTGTATTTATGTAGATGCATTGTTCTTATGATGTGAAAAGTGGCTAATGCTTAACTCTGATTTACCAAATGGAAACTTGCAGGTAGATACTATATACTCTTGAGGCTGGCAAATGTGGGTGGACTTTTGGCATCTTTTTCTCATATACTTGCCAAGCTGGACAACTTCCTACATAACTGTTGCCTTTTTGGAAAATACTTAAACTATTTCTTGGAAAGTGGTTGAAGGTCAGGCAGAGTTTGTTCTGGATTTTACAGTATTTATTATTGCATAAGAAGGTTGTGTCCTGCTTCTCGTGGAGGTCTGGCTAAAGACCACTGATGTGATGGAGGCATGTGTCCTGACACAAAAGAAACCCTACTGGAGACAGTGAAAGGTAGTACTGGATACAGGTCCCTGTACCTGCTTTGCAACCATATTTACATTTGGGAAATATGTACTCTAGAATGTTCTTTAAAAGGAGGTAGAAGATAATAGTAGAGACCCTGAGGATACAGGCACAAGGGGGTAACAGGAGGCCAGGAGTAGAAAAGTGAATCACAAATGGTCAGTTACTGGTCACTAAAGGAAAACAGCCTGGAGAGCTGGGGAAACTGGTTGCAGGGTGTGACAAAGAACAAGGAATATGTATCCCACCTGGAAAAATCCCATATATGGTAAAAACACAGGAGGTAACAGGGAGTTGTCAAAGAAATCTTGTCAAAGAATGGGAACAAAGGAAGAAAAGAAGAATTGCCACTACTGCTACTTAGTCACAGCAGGTTTCCCTTAACTTGGGTAGATAAGGAGGGCTGCTTTTTGGCTTACTATTCAGCACATTTTGCATGTGTAAAGTGTCTTTACTGTGTCACTGGGTAAAGTAGATTTGGAGTCTATAGAACAGTGTGAGCATGTGTGTGTGTTTTCCACTCCAACCTGCCCACACAACAAAGTGTCTGATCCCGCAGCACTGAGTCAGAGTAAACTCAGATGCAACAGCTCACTTGAATGAATATGAGAATTTCAAACCTCCGCTCCCTCCCCTAGTTTCTTTGGTCCACTCTTAAAAATCTCAGTCCATCAAAACATGAATGCATGTATGCATTTATGCACACGAATAGTCCCAGCAAAGTTAAGCAAACAGAGTGCTGCTTGCTCTCCCACTAGCACATTTGATGGAAGACAAATATCTCCTTTTCTCTGCACTTTTATTCTTGCCTTATCTGACCTTTGCATTTGTTCCTTGCTTGCTGCTTCCTGCCCCACGTATTTCTACATTGCACAGAAGAGTGCAGTTTCAGTCCAGTAAATTATAATTAATTGAATTGCTAGAGAAGTATCTGATTCAGAGAGCAATGGTCCTGCTGTAGAGAAAAAGAAACAATTAAAATAAGGAAGAAAAGTACTAGGGTATGTACGGTATTTCTGTTTTATTTTCTCTTTTAAGGTTAGGGTTTGTCTAATGCTCTATTTTTGTTCGACATAAAATTAGAAGATTTGTGGGTGGAGGAGAAACAGTCCATACAGTGGTGTGTGAATACTGTGGTATTTTTGGGTTTTGGCAAAATGTCTCAAAATTAATTGAAATTTTAGCTTAAGAAGTGGTGTGATTTGGATTGAAAATGGAAAGATAATAATTAGAAAAGTACTGAGTTGTACTTTTGAGTATTCTGGCAAAAATTAACTTTTTGATATGGTTCGGTTTTTGGCTTTTAAAAGGTACTGTGTGCTTGCACACTGACTGCTTTCCTACATCATCACAGTGCAACAGATTGCAGTGCTGCAGTTCTGAGGTTGTCCCAATAATTTCACATTACGTTTACCCATGGTAGAAGTCCAAAGTAGCCTTTACCTTTCTCTGAACTCAATCTGGAGGTGCAGTCAATAAACTGCCTAAAGTTTGTGGACAAAAGCCGAGGTTGCTACATTAACTCCAAATTATGTCATTAGCAGACTATAAACCTGTATCTCCAATCTATTAGAAAAGTATCACTGCATATATGGCACTCAGCTGGAGGTGGTCTCTCCCGTCCTCTTAAAATTGTCATTGCTAACAGTAATGCAGAGAAGATGTGAACGATCACGAATATGAAGGCAATGTGTAGCACAGATACTCAGTTAAAACCAAAAAAATTACTTCGGTGCAGACCAACTTCTGGGAAAATGACTGTCTTGTGAAGTATGCAAGCCAGGCCCTGTGAATGAAAAAGTCTGACAAATTGTCACACATGCCATGTGTTATGGCCTTGGTTCAGAAGCTCCCCAGAGGCAAGTTTTGAGAAACAGATCATTGCAGGACTGGACAAATTTCCCTCTTTCCTGTTCTTCCTCAGTTCTCAGCAGACCCAAAACGATTTGCAGAAGGAGGTCAAATTTGGCAGTGCCTTTAGATTAAAAACAAAAACAACAAAACCCCAACAAAAAACATTGCTGGGAAACATAAATGTTGGGGGTTTTCATTTACCTATATCTCAGAATTAATGGCTTGTTTACCAGAAGTTTCACTTTGTGTTTTTAAACAGCATTAACATTCCAGTTAGAAATTATGCATTTGCTTATAAATTCACAAATGTTAACTGGGAAGGTTCTAAAAAGGGTCAACTGGCTAAAAATGGAGAGAGGAGACTCTTTGAGTGAAACACAAATGGTTTCTTGGCTGAATGCTAAAGAGAAAAAGCCCTCTGAGTGAGCTGAAGTCACCAATTTAAAGATTTTTATTTGATTCAAAATGTCCCAGTTTTACTTTCAGTATCTTTATGCCAGGCCATTATTGAAAATATGCTCTGTCAAAACCTGAGGGGTCTCGGATGGTCCCTGTGTAATGGTGACCTTTAGGATCCATGATTTTCTGTGCGTGAGATGATAAATATAAACACAGCAGTGCTCCTGTGAAGCTAGATCAGCAGTATCATCCCTTTCAAAAAGTGTGCTTAGTCCCCACTTTCACAGTGCTGACTCAGTGATGCTCATATTTATTAGTTACTTTTTGCAGTATAAGTATTCTATATGAACAATATCTTTAAGGAATAATTTCATGCAATATCCCAGAGTAGAAGTTACTTCTCTTTCATCTCTTGTTTTTACTTACCAGCTGCCACCAGCACAGCCCTGAAACCAGTATGATTTCATAAAGGATTTCCAGAGAAACTATGACTTATCCTACTTCCACAAATGTAACTAGGGTGCAAGAGCCGATCTGCAGTGAATAACATTCATTAGAGCTGAGCTTTGCCTTTGACATCTAGCTCCACAATTGCGTATTTAATCTGAAATACCTAGAAATACCGCACTACTTATATTCCTATGAAAAGCAGCATGCAAAAGTTAAAGAAAAGCCTGTTAGAAATTCAGGACAGGTCTGCTTCCTCCATACCTTGCTCATTTTCTCCCTCAAATTTCTCTGTTGCAGACTCTCTTAATCTTTACACTATTCTCTGTAACAAGACCAGCATTAAACAAAGGGGGGACACATAATCTCTCAACTGTAGAAGTGGAGATGAAACTTGTTTTCTCCTTTGCTCTAATTTGGGTGTAATTGCTGGGAAAACATAAAGCTCATGGATTCTAAACCAAAGAAACCAAACTAAACAGCTGGTAGCATTTGCTGTTGGCTACATCATTGTATAAAGTGATCAAAGCTGCAGGTGAAGGAAACCAGTCAGACATTCGTTCGGGTCTTGTCAGTTCAGATTTAACTCAAAGAACTGTACTAAAAAACAATATAGTGATTACTATATATTGCAAAGGAAATACTGGATGGAAAGTTTCTGTTATAACCGTATTTTGTATTCCAGACTGTTCTGATAAAATACCTTAAAGCTATTGGAGCATTCATAAACGTGAACCATACGAGAATCTGGAGAATTGCCTTCATAATTATAAATTGCTTTTTAGCAATTCATTCATATTGCCCTAGAAGCTGGTAAGTTTAGTTTGGTGTTAATACATAGGAACTGTTGTACTAGATCAGATCTGAGGCCTAATTAGTTGAGTGCACTGTCTCTTCGAGTGACTAGATTCAGATGCATTTGATAACTGTGCAAAAAACAGGCAGGTAGGAAGAAAATTCTTCTGCCACGTTAGGTCTTCCCTTTTATCTCCAATAGCAAAAGTAACTGAACTCATAAAGTGAAGTTAGAATTTAAAGAGATACTGTTTGATGGTGGTCCTCTTATCTGCATGAAATTCAGCTCTGTAAACCTTCCTAAATTCTTGGCTTCATCTCTGAAGAAGAATGCTTACAAAGGTTTCTTTAATGAAGTTTAGTAATAGCTGGGTTGGCTCTAAAATGAGGAAAACCACACAGAGTCCTCGAAGTGCTTTAAAATTCACGAAACAAGGAAAAGCTAAGTAATTGCCAAAAAACTGCTTTCATATAATATAGAAAACACAAATAATTCTTCCACAAATTTTGCTTGTGGAAAGTCTGCAAAAAACAGAACTTTTTATTTTCTTTTCACTGGAATAAAGAACAGTTTTTATTTCATTTCAGGACTGAATGTACAATTTCACATCTATCCATCATTTAGTACTGACTGACCCCTTAAGCATATTAGGAGACCATTCTTCAGGATTAAGTAAGAATGATTCCCAGAAACAGATTTATACATCTATGTTCAGTGAAATGCATAATGAACTATTGTCTTTTAAATGTATATGAATTAATATAATCCTCCCAAAGATAAGATGGTATTAAGTAGCTCATGTGCCAGAGACAATGGGTAAAATGCAGATGTTACAAACATACTTCTGAGGGGTGATCTGAATGCTAACATGAAAGTGAAATTATCCTGGTGGTTACGTGGGCCTTGACAAAGCATGAGGCAGCTTGAATGCAACCAGCTGAGCCCAGATAAACTGTCCTTAGCCTGCCAAGTGTCACGTTGTGTGAATTAGGAGCAGGCATGCAGATACAGATCTGCTCCCGTGACTCTTCTTCAAAGGGAACACAGCTATAGCCAGCACGTCAAGTGGTTTATGTCCATATAGTAGCCTGTACTACCTAGTAGAATTTGGAACAGTGAAGGTTATTTGTAATAGTCAAGTAGATAAGAGCTCCAGCTCCAACTGAAGCATGCCAAGACAAAATGTGGCTTTCACTGGGCACCTTGGTAAGCCCCTGAGAGTAGCAGTGGCTGGTAGGGTGGAGCGGAGGGGACCTGGAGCAGGTAACCCTTTGGGGCAGCTGGGGCCATGCTCAGCCCAGCCCTGGGAGCTGCAGTTTGGTCCATGCCCATCTCTTTTGCACGTGCAGGAAACAGCAGCTGGTCCTGGCTGAAGGGCGAACATGGGGAACTGCCTGCTCTTCTTGGCAGCACATCAGTCGGATGCTTTCAGGGGGAAAACTGGCTTATTATCTGAGTAGGTGCCTTAAAAGAAACCAAACTCCTTATTTTTAATTAATTGTTTTCTTAAGGCAGTGAGCTAAAGTGAAAAATTAAAATCGTCGTTGAAATAACGTAAATACCGTAGGTTGTGGAAATAATAGAAACTGGATGTGGCAAGTTTGATCTTGTCAGTTGTGTTTCACTCACTATTTGTCTCCTCCTCACATTTGTTAGGTAGCGCATCTCACATTCATTTAAACTGTAGGGTCAGTGGGCCAGAGCCTGCAGGCTGTCACTGCTTCTTCTGATGCTGTAATTAGGGTACATGCAGCCATGAAGCTACTAGTTTTAGCACAGCCTGAGCACAGTGTGATAAGCAAAGAGTCATGGTTCAGAGCTTTTCATACTAGTCTGCTTATACTCATGGAAACCAGTGCACTTAAAAATACATTAAATGTTTTAAATAGGGTGCAGAAAGAGAAAGAAAAGGATAAAAATATTTGAAGAATAAAGCATTGAAGCTTTTAGGTCATCAACATGGTATGGCATTCCTGTTATTTCTTTTCCATTTAGGTAAAGACATATTGCTATAAAGGAAAAAAAAGAACTATGAAGTCTTGTTCTTTCAAATATTATGAAAAATAACTAAATTTCCCCTTTTGAAGTGAAAACTCAGTTAAGATGTGTTGAGCAGCTGTTCTTAGAGATCTTGTGTTTATGCTTGGTCAGCAACAGTAAAGCACACATGCATAAGAGTGGACAAGACGACCCACAGCTTCTCTACCCATTGCCAACACACTAGTGAGGTTGATGCTAGAGAAACCCAACTCAGCACACGATCTCACTAGTCCCACTAATTCCCGCCAGGCTCTGTGCATGGCCCACGGCACTGCTTGTAGCTGCTGCTCTGGTCACCAAAAACCTGGTTTTAGCTGACAAAGAGTGAGAGGCAAGGGGGAGTGGGGCTCCGAGGGCCACCTTTGTGGGGGGCAGGATGCTGCTGCCAGGGTCCGGACAAGCATCACCACTGCCTCCAGAGCAGCCTTGCAGATATCCCCCTCGGCCATACTCATGCTGTGGCCAGCATGTGACCTCCCTGCCAAGCACCTCAGGCGGGCATTTGCCAGCTTGCATCAGGTATGGAGCAGCTGCACCAGGGCAGGCATTTGCTGCTGTCTTGCTGAGCGCAAGCTGTGATGTTTCTTTTGCCCAGAACAAGCATGGAAGATGTGTCTTGCTGACTGGGGCTAGCTGGTTCCTAATAGCCTGACCCTGTCAGGGCTGGGCTGCCCAGGCAAAGGATGCAAAAGTGCATGTGGAAGAAGGGTATGCAGCCCATGCTCCCCTTTCTGCATTGTGTCCTGAACTTAACTGAGCTGACCAACGTCCTCCTTTTCTGGCCACTGAGACCAGGAAGGTGCAGTGATGTTGGGGTAGACATGAAGATCCCAGGAGACAAGGCAGTTGGAATCCGGGTATATTAAACTCAAAATAGTTCTTTAGTTCTTTATCCATTCTATATTTCTCACTAAGTATTTTTTAAATTACTGCAAAATGGAATGGAGGCCTAAGCAACCTCCTCCCTTCCTTTATTTATTTACCAGTAGGGTCTAAAGTCTTGCACCTATCTTTCATCTGTTGTTCCCTTTTCTTTTGTTTACTATACATGAAATGAATGTGGTTGTTGGTAATTACTGGTCTGGAAAGGTCTCCCAAGAGGTTCAGCCTTCTGCAGCAGGATGAACTGCCTACATGGCTGTGATACTGATGATAGAAATTCATGCAATTTTTCTTGAGTGTATATGAGATTTTCCAAGATGTCCTGCAGCAAAGGCCAAGCTGTTAGAAAACACCTCCTAACATTATATCCAGAGCTCCCACCAGGATTTAGGCTCTTTGTTTCCTGCCCTAACTCTCATGGACCAGAAAACAAGATTTTCCCCTGCTCCTTTGCAGCTGCCTTTCGTATACTTCAGGAGTGTTGTCATGTTCCCCTCATGATAAATTAAACAGTCCTACTTCTTGCAGTCTTCCCTTGCTGAGCACATTTTCTAGACCTCTGGCTATTCTCACTGCTCTCTTCTGGACTGCCTCCAACTCCTCCCCATCTTGCAGGAAGTGCCTTGCCCAAAACTGGATACAGCGGTTTGGCTGAGGTTTTGCAAATGCTGACTGGAGTGGAACGAGTACTGTATGAGCGCTGTAGGTTATGCTTCTTTTTATGTATTCCAGTACAGTGTTTGCTTTTCTAGCACAGCAGCAGATTAACTCCTGCTAAGTTCAGATCCACTATGACCCCCAGATCCTTTTCTACAGAAGTACTACCCAAAAGTTTGGATATCTGTCTGCTTGTAGTACCTTCTTCTTATTAAACAACACCTGCTTAAAAAAAAAAGATCAATTTGTTAAGATAATTTTAAGTGTTCATGGTGTTCACCCGTGCCACCACCTGTACCTCTAGTACAGTGCCTGAAGTCCAACAGGGTTACTCCCTAGTTCAATATCCTAGTTGCTGAAAAATGCTGATTTGCACAAAGCCCAGGACAGGACTTAATCTGTGCCTGGATTTTTGTAGTAAATGGCTGAGTACTTTTCTGGTATGGTTCTCCAATTTTGCTCCCCCCCAACAGTATTTCGTCCTGACCTGGTTTGCCTAGTTTACTTATAAAAAGATCACATCAGCCAATGTCAAAAACATAATGAAAGGCGAGATTTATGGCTTCTATTGTTTATTCACAAGCCTTTTACCTTATTGCAGAGGAAATGAGATTGGTTGGATGTGATTTTGTTCTCGATGAATCCTTACCGACTGTTAAAAAACAGTTTGTATAATATCAGTAGATCCTTTTGGTTCAAACTTTCAAACTTTCAGTATTTTTTCTTAAAACTTTTGCCAATCAGTTAATTTAATTGGCTAAGATAAACTTCTCTTAGCTTTCACAGGTTAAGGTACGGGCCTCCACTCAATAAACTGCAGTGTAGAGCAGGATTTGGAAAGTTCTGTTGCAAGGCATTGCTGCATCTAGAGGAAGACCAGCCTATCCAACCGATTTTAAGGAATAGATTACTAGACTTAGGATAACATAATAGCCAAATCCCATACCTCAGGGCCAGCAATAAGAATAGACTCTCATGCTCTTAGCAAGTAACTCACCCGGGGAGAATAACAAAGGCATAGAAAGACTTGGTTAAATTAGTCAGTGTAAGTACTCTGAGTTTTGCCTACCAGTAGTGATTATTGTTACTAAAAGCTATAATAGGATTTTTGCAATGACGCCTCGGAAAGCTGTGAGTAATTTAAACACTTAAGGCAGTCAGGGAATAGCATACATTAAAAGTAGACTCAAAAAGCAACAAAACCCAAAATGGATGCAATGGATACCATGTATCCTCATAAATAAGTCAGGGCTGAACATACAGAGAGGAGGAAGAACTAATGATGGTCCTAGAAAACATTACCACTAGAATAAAGGAATATAATTCAGGGAAAACCTGTGGGCTGAGGCAAGTACTGTTAGCTATAGCAGATATTTCATAATTGTAGAAGCTGGAAGTATCAGTAATCAGTCTTTTGAATCACTGCAGTAATAGTGCGTAGAAAGGAATAAGGCAACTGCTGCATGTGTCTTTCAAACTTGCATGAATCAGATCACCATGCGTTTGGTGTTTCACAGTCACTAAGGTGTCCCTGCAGCACTGCTGCAAGGGATGAAGGTAGTGTATTATAGAGGAGTTGGAGCAAAAATGGGCCATGAAGTGGGAGGAGGCAGGGTGAGGTGGGGGTTACACATTTGGAGTGCCAAGAAGTACACTCCAACATGGAACCTGTAGCTGATTGCTTTTTTCTTCCTTTGTTGTTATTTTTTTATTTTGGATCTGACACAGAGTGACTTGCCTTAGTTTGCATAAGAAATCAGTGAACTTGACCAGTTTCCCACATTTTTTTAGTGTCACGCTCTGGTCTTTGGGCTATTTTTAACGCATGCTTTTAGCTTGTCCCCAGAGAACTCTGCAGCCTCTCACATGACAAAACCTAATAATCAGTATTATCTCCCCTTACATCTGTAAAAAGGAGGCACAGAAAAGTTGAAGCGGCATTTTCAAAAGCAACTTTTTCTGCTGGTGTCTCAGGAACTATGACTTTGAAGCACTTCAGCTTACCCACCTCTTACAACACCTGGAACTGTTCCTAGACGTGCCTCCTGCTGTCCCTGGGCTCAGTGCAGCAGCAGCTGCCGTGAGTCCTTCTGCCTTTCCTGAGCAAGTGGCACGAGCATGCTGGTGCTGGGGAATAGGCTTTTCTGGTGCAGCCATTAACTTTCCCCCTCAGGGATTCTAGCTCTGTTTTTACAACTGCTTGCTTTTATTGGAGTCAATAATTTTTGTGAATGCTCAGAGAGTGCTGTGTGGGTTGAATATCAAGCTGGGACGTGTAGCTCATTCACTATTAGGTTTTCTCTCTACTCCTTCTTATGAGTGCTAGGAAATACAGCAATAAATCAAGAAAATAGCCCAGCACTGGACATACATGACTATTCAGTTTGGCAACGTGAGGTGCATACTCCCTCAAATGCCATGGTCCAAGATAGTGACACATGTAATTTTGTTTCATACAAAAAAAAAAAAAGAAAAAATATATTTTTAATGACTAGTAGAAAATAAGGGAGTTTTGAGTGCACTGGGTGAAGTAGTTTCTCTGACTCCCTCCTTTCTGTTTGCTTTCTTTTCAGTAGCATCCATGTATCATTCTGGAAATATGAATGAAATCAGAAAATCGGTTTGTAGCACAGGCTTGGCATGGAAATCACAGAATCACAGAATGGTGTACTTTGGGGTAGTACAAGTTGAGGCCTGCCAGATAAAAAGTGAATAGTGCAGTCCCCATTAGCTACAAATATACGCCTCCAAACTATTGTCAGGAAGAAGCTCATTGCTACCCAGAGACACTTCACAACTCACCCCTCTCTCAGATACAAATAAAAGGCACCTGTTGTGTCCTTGAGTTGCTCTGACACGCTGGCATACTGAGAGTACAGCATGCTAGTTTGTGCCCTCTAAGATCCCAAATTATCAAAAAGGATCTGTTCCATAGCACAGGAATTGCTTGTGGTGCACAGGGAATTGGGAGGTCTCTAGTGCCATTTGCTTTTCTGCCCACTCCCGGAGGAACAGCTGTCAATCCTGTCCTGCCCCTTTGCCTCCTACCTGTATTGTAAAAGCAAACTGCTGGCTCAGAAATAGGCAACGTGAGGCCCTTAATCCGCTTTCCTCTTTCACAGTGAACTTGCATAATCCATGAGAGAGCCAGGCCAAATCTGTTTTTTTATAATCCAGCAAAACTCTGGCTCACTGTCTGTGTTGCCCCAGAGGGGGTTTCCCAAAGTGCAGGAGAGTGTGATATTCACCATCCTACTTCTGGTCGTTTGCTTTAAGAATATGAGCACTAAAAATTGTCTACATAGAATGTAGCAGCATGGTCTATTTTAAATGCATGTTTTGCCTCAGATGTGCCTACCACCCTGAGTATAGATAGCTATGTTCATTGTAGTGTCAAAAATGATTGAATGCTATTATTATATGAGTTAGAGTACTGGAACTATTTGTTCTGAAATTAATGTCTCTGCCTATCCCCAATAGTTTTTTATTGCTGCGAGGCTTCTGGGGAAATGTGTTTTTTGTTTTTGCATGATATTCCTAATCTAATGCATTTCTTAGTGTTTTCTGGGGTTTAAGGCTTTAAGGTCAACCAGCAAATGGTGTGTTACTCTCCAAAGGGAAAAAAAAAAAGGACACAGGTAAATATTCTACCAGTCATTGAAAATTCAGTTACTTAAAGACATCAAGAGAGAGAGTTTATGCTTATTGGGATGGTCTGGTCATGGGATGTGCAGGAGTGGGTTCAGTGTTTCATGTGTGATTCTGAAAGATAGAAGGAAGCCCTGCTTTCTGAAATGGGTTCACATGGGCCAGTCTGAAACAAAAAAATGTTACATGAATTTCAGAAGTAGGAACGAACCTTACCTGCCGCTGGACATAACGTTACTGCACTATGGGCAAGCATGTTGTCACAATACATCAATTCAATTGCTGTTCATGTTTCTGAGATTAGCGTTTACAAATATAATAGGTGGGAGTGTAAAATAAAGGGGTATTGACTTTGCAGCAGGACCCAGGCAGGAATTACTCAAGACAAGAGAGTTGTGTCCCCCTTGTGCCTTCCTTGTGGCCCAGCAGAACAAAGAACCATTCTTGGTGCCAATCCCAGGTTGTCTTCACCTCTCAAGCACATTAGAGCAGAGCAAAGCTCATTAAAGCAGTTGGGGAAAGATGAGTTTTCAGGGAACCTGTGTTATGACTCCTTTCCCTGGGCCATAATCCCTAAATCAGTCCGAAATCATTCCCTGTCCAAAAATTGCCTGAGAGTTGATTAAGTGTGGTTTAGACTTGTTTTACCAGGGGATGAGTAGGAGCAGGTCCCAGAGTGTCCCAGCAGATGACAACCTGTGGTTGGTGTTGTTCCTCCACAACAGAGTGGTGCAGTCCCTGACAAGGGAATGTCACAGCACAATCACCTCGATAATAAAGGAAACCCATTAGTGATTAGAGTGGTGGCCTCTCTTAAAATGCATGAAGAGCTTTAATGTCTGGTCAGTGGCAGCCAAGCACCCTAGAAAGGAGGGAAAACTTGAGGTTTGCCACTCAGCAGCCCAAGGGAGGGAGAAGGGCAGGGGCAGTGTGAGCAGGCAGAGCCCGCCCAAGGGAAACTCGTCTGCTCCTCTGCTCAAAGCCTGTGTGTCTGTGAAACACAGTCAGCAACAACGTCCGGGATACGAGAACTGAACTACATGGTTTCAATCACTCAGCTGAAATGTCTGCTTTACAAGTGCATCAAAAGATTTGGGTCAGCCCTGTGAATCTGGTTTTGATCTTGTTTATTCAGCCTAGTAATTCCAGTGGTACAGCTCAGAATTTACAGTTGTATGAGATCAGACGGATGGCTTACTCTTTCAACATCCCTGGTGTTTTGGCATGTAATTTAGGCACAGAGTGTTCTTGGATTCTCCTTCCACCTAATTTCTTGGAAATTATGATAGATAACATTCATCATAAAAAAGGAACAATTCTGTGATTTTGTGTGATTTGATTAAGGTCCCTTTTTTCTACCAAATGGAGTCATTCCCTACCTTCCAGATCTTTGCCCATCTTGCTTTCTGGGACTGGAGTGACTCCACTTTTCTCATTTCCCTTCAGAAAGCTTCTCCCCAGCCCCAGGACATTGTGTGCTATATTATCATGGATTACCAAATACACCTGGGGGGTGTGGGTGGGTTTTTTGACTCACACAGCTGCTAGACATGGGCTCCTGTTGCTAAAACATGTTTCTCTGTGACCCTTTGGGCAGAAGAAACTGGAGGAGTGGAGAGCTGTAGCATTGGGCTTTGGCAAGGCAGGAGGTGGGGTGCACCCCTCTGCCAGTGCCCAGCTCCTCCCTTCTGACTTTAGATGTTCAGATTCTTCAGTAAAAGGACAGACAGCAAATGAAACTGGGGGAAGAGTGCCCTGGTTTTCCTCTGCTTTCATGTGTGATCTGGCAATGCTGTGAGCTTTACCAGTTATAGCAAATTGCAAGTCTGCTAACTTGGGGCTCCCCATTGAAAATAACTTTCTTAAATTGCTCAAATGGCTCTATTTCAGAGTGAAAAGCATGAAATACATCTTTTCTCACTTTGTTCTTCAAAGTGCACTTTTAAGTAGTAGCAATTTTGCACTTTACATAAATGTTTCCTTCCATGGTTAGCTTTCCAGAATCCGACAGAAAAGTTTCCTGCTGCTACAGTCAACTTACTGATAACTTACTGCTGTTTATTTACAAATGCAATGTTCAGGCATCCTTTCTATACCCTCCGCCCTTTTCTTTTTTTGGAGGGTGTTTTTACCCATACAGCCCTGTCCTCATGCAACCTTCCTGTGAACAGCACCGCCAGCTTGGGTGGGCTACAGAGGAAACACCGAGAGTTTGCTGGGCTTGGAAAGAAAGCAAATGGACTGCAAATTTCTGAGAGGCTACAGGTGGTTTTGAACGGCCGACTGAAGTCTGTGCCAGAAACATTACGGCTCCTGAGCCTCCCAGGGGACTTCACCATACTGGGCTCTACAATCGTGCTAGTGACTCACGGGCAGAAACCTCCGAGCAAACGGTAGTGAGGAAAAAGTGACCAAGCCAAAATGACTCACAGGGAAATGAAACCTCCAGAGACAAGGCTGCTTTGACAGCCTGCTCATGCACTTAACTCTAGCAACAGTCATGCATCTGTCAGTGCAGTCAGTGATACGACCGGTTGCATAACTGGTGGGAAAGTAAATCTAGCTGTAAACCTGTGGCAGTCTAGTCCTAAACTTAGCAGCCTCTAGGGCTTACTGTCCAGTAGTTTTGCTGTAGAAAGTTAGATGGTCAGTGGTAAGTCTTGAATGGCTGGGTACAGAGAAATTTAATAGGAGCTTAAAACACACTGAAATTTCCAGCTAAGAAATGCAGCTTTTGGGAAGACGAGGTGTTGAAAGGAGAAATCATGGCACAAAGAGCTTTCTGGGTTCTGATACTTGTTAATGGGAATCTGTCGAGATGAACTGAAGACCCAAGACTGCAAAAACCACCTGAAAATACATGAAAAAAATGCACAAGAAACCTGCTCAGCACTTTCATCTTGAGGATGTGTCTCAGAAGAAAGAAGTCCCTACTTCTGAGACTTGTTGAAACTTTCAGGATCTGTTCTAAGTTACATAAAGTAAATTTCCCAATAATACAATTATCTGTCTGGAGAGATTCATGGCTTTAACTTCAGACACGTGCAATACAAATCTGAAACTGTGCTGTGCAAACAGGATACACTTTCTTTGTATAAAACATCAGCTGTTGGGTCACATCTCTTCCTCTGGAATCAGCAGCTGGAAAATATTAGATGAGTCACAAGGAGTTGAGAGCTTTGAAAAGCAGCACGCACCAAGTGACATACAGGAGAAATCTTTAAACCCACAACTTAAAACACCAAATCGGAGCCTTCAGAGCAGGAATTGATTTAAGCTGCCCTGAAAGGTAATTTATTTTCAAACTGACAAATGGGATCAAGCTAGTGTCACCAACATGCTCAGGCAATATCAGAAAGGGCAAGGTAGAAAGGAATGCACAAAAAGCATGATCATCCTTCTGATTTTATTTTTTATTTTAAGCAGTGCTGATTTTGCAGTTACACTGCTTACTGAGCTAATTTACAGCAGCCTACACAGCACTTTGAGCTCTGGCCGTACCCTAACAGACAGATGGCAGCTCAGAGCTCTGCATGCACTTAAAAAGCAGTTCAGACGAATAGGTGTAGGCAGTCGGGATTGTCAGTATGCTAGTAGGTTACCTGAGGATTTTAGGTTATGTTTACATAGCAGCTAAACTATAAATGCAGGATGTATTTTCTTCTTTATTCTGCATAGGTAGGCAATATTTGAGTGTCCAAATACTGGACTCTTTCTTCAGAAGGATGCAAACTACTGTGTGTCTGCTCTGTTTTACCATGTTCCCCCACTTAGCCTGGGGCTAAAGACACAGGGTCCAACTGTGGTGGCCATTGTGTGAATGTTGCCAGGCATGTCCATGGGCAGAGACAAAGCCAGGGTCTTGAGGACCAAGCTGGGCTAAGCAGGCACAGCTGAGGCATCAAGGCATGCCCCTGCTCCCTATGCAGCTGGCCAAGAGTCTCATCTCCTGCTACATCTTTTCCTGGTGGGGCTGCCAGCCTGCCTCCTTTCCTGCAGCTCCCTGCTTACAAAATGTGGGGAGAAAAACCACCGATGACTGTCCTCTGAAGTCAAGTTTGCTTACTGTGTGTTTTCAACAAGGTATTTCAGAGCTCTGCGTCTGAAAAGGAAAATACCTATTGCAAATTGAAGTGTAACACTCATGTTTTGTCTCTGCAAACCTTGCATCTCTTGAGCTCTAGCTCAGACAGGCAAAACTTCTTCTGAATTTCCTACTTTCCCTTAATTGCCTGCTACATTCTCTCTGTATGTCTTTTTTTTTTTTCCCCTGGTCTTCCCTTTCTCTCCACTGGAGTCTAAGTTACCCATGTTTTCATGGCTGTACCAGCAAAGCCCATGTAAGTTCCTGTATTTCTTTCTTTTACTTCTTTTACTTTCTTTTACTTCACCAGAACTCAAATGAATCTTAGAAAACAGGGTTGTGAGTCACCACAAGAAGGGTTCTTATGCTTTAGCATGTAGCTCACAGCCCCCTTGGACTCAGTCTGCAACATGAGTAAAAGGTAAGTGAGGAATGCATGTCTTGTGTGGATGGTCTTAGAAATGTATGGGGCCACACTGTGTTTGCCAGGGAAGTTTTTTAGGAAGCCATAAAAAGGCAGAAATTCCTGATTCTATTCTATCATTACTTCATGATAGGATCATCTGGCTTTGAGTAACTGCTGACACAAATAACAACAGATATTTGCCAAACTATTCTGAAATATCTCAGAAGATGAACATCCCACAGCCTCTCCCTTGGCACCCCACTTGAGCACATTCTTTTCCTTCCACCTTTGAAAGTCCTTTCCAAATTACTACGTATTACCTCAACCTCTTTTATGACACTGAAGACCGCTCTACCCTCATGAAGAGTAGTTCATTAGCTTTACTTGGGACCAAACCAATCCGTTTTTTTCAGTCACTCCCCATCAGACACGTTCTCCGCTGTCCTTCACGCTGCACTTGCTGCGTTCCCCTGGACTCTCACCACTGGGCACCCATTTTCTCTGAGCTGGGGTGCCCAGGTAGGATGTCTTATTCCAGCTGCAGCCTTGCCAATGCTGAGTAGCACTAAGCTATTACCCCACTTGGCTTGCTGGCTATACTCCAAGTTATTCCAGTATCATATTTGCTTTTTTCCCACAGGAACATGATGCTGTTGAGACAGATCTGGGCTCATTTTCATTCTGTTTAAATTGGCTTTTTTGAGTTTGAACTTCTTATCTGGAATATTGATTTTTTTTTTTTATTTTATTTTGTAATATGGTAGTACAGCTTTAATAGTGGAAATTTAACTGAAGTCTATTTAATTGGAGTCTGGTGTTAAAGTAATGTTGATTTTAAACAGTTACTGTTCTTTTGCACAGATTTTATATGTATGCAGACAGAATTTAGCTAACTTCCACTGAATAAACTTATGAATACAAATCAGGTTTTTTAACCCACCTCCTCAGGATGTTGTTAGCAGCACAAACTCCAAGGTGTAAGGGTTAATGTTTTCTTCATTTGCTAATTAACAATGCAGGTTTTTTTAGTACTGGAATTTAATGGATAACACATGCTGTTCTGCCCTACTTTTTATTTAAAATGTGATACTCAGTTGTAACAATAGCTAGTTGCTAATTAGTGATTTTATCTGCATAGCTTTAAATGTTGTGTGAAAAACGGGTATACATTATTATTCCTATTTTGCAGAATTCATCTTTGTTTTTTTCTTGTTTGATTTGCTGAGGGACAAAGATTGGTTCGCCAGATCATCCATGATATATTATTACAAGGTTTGTGAGTTAGAACCAACATTTCCTGAATTGCTCTACTTGACTGTAGCACTTTAAAAATACTCTCACTAGCCTTTCTATTGCACAAAGGATTTTAAAAGGTGGCTTGTCATGCTGCACTCCATCAACTGACAGTGAGACACATTCAGTGGGTTTGGGGTTTTTCCACTTGTTTTAATCAATTTTCCAGCTACAGGAAGCCTCCCTGACAACCTGAGAAGGGCCAACCTGCTGCGTTCCCCACCCTTGCCCTGCCACCACCTCCCTGGATCAGCTTTGATGCTGCTGATCCTCAGATCCAGCTCAAGGTCTCTTTGTGCCATAGGCAAAATTAAATGTTGCTGTCCCAAGAATGAGAACAGTGTCACTTCTTTCACCCTCACTCTTGGTGTAGCAAAGTTCAGTTGTGCCATGGCTGTGTCGGGCATACAGCTGGGAGATTCCCAGCCTCCTCCCCCGGCTCCCCAGTCCCAATCCCTGACACAGAGGTGCAAAGCGCACTGCTCAGCCCAAACCCTGGTATGCACGAGGGGGTATCGTATGTACACCAGACAGGAGCAACCCTGTGATGCATGCAGCTAATGTCTCAGCTGGTCAAATTGTATGCTTTCTTCACAACATGTCTAATAATTGATTCATGGAGCATTACAGGAAAGACATGTATGAAATCCTAGGGTCATTCTTTAGAATGACCATACGGTTGGTTTTTTAGGTATGGTCACTCTGTACCTTTTTTCTTCTTCTTTTTTTAAATCTTGTGAAGCTGATGTGATACATGCTACAGCCACTATTGCTGATGCAAAAGTGTAGGTCACCTTTGCCTGTTTAGGAAGCCTCTATTAATCATAACATATATGAAGCCATCTTTGGCAAATTTCAGTCTCTAGAATGTTAGCATATTAAAAGTTGTTTTATGTAGTAAGGAGTCCTTCATGTTTATTATTAAGAAAAAGACCTGCTATTTGTGGTATTCAAGAATGACTTTTCAGTTGTAGTTTGAGCAAAGACCCTAATCCACAGATCCTTATGTCTTTATTAAAACGTGGCATGTTGCTGTGAAGATTAAAAACCAGTGCCAAGGTCAAGCAATTATTTCAGCAGCTGCAAGTTCCAAACGAGTGTGGAACCCTTTTAAATTTTTCAGCTTTAAAAGCTTTTCTTGTGTAGCATATTTAAATATTACTAACAACAAGACTGGGATTTAAAGACCTTTTAATCACTTTTCGTATCTCTTTTAGAAATGGTTCATTTACTTCCCAAAGCCAGTGGACCACAGGTTAAAAAAATAAAATAAATTAATCATTGCTCTAATTCTATTAACTGTTTCTCATCATTTACACATGTATACAGATGTGTATATTTATAATGTCTATATGTATATATGTATACTACAGATAGATAAAACCGCTTTCTAACCAGACAACTAGCTCTAGTCCAAATACACTGCTGCCTATTGTGTTTCCTACGGTGAGATAAGTGGCCGTTTGGATCAGGTGCCGTGGGTGCATGGTCAGTTCTCTGTGATACATCTGAAGTCATCAAACCCAACTCACTCCCTGTGTAAATTCACTCAGTGGGATAGACGGTCAGGGCATATGGAATTGCACTCATTTGGTCTTATGACTGGAAAACTTCAGGGGCAGACCTACATCTGGTATTAATTGGTAGATCACTGCTTGTGTTTTTTAAAAAATGCTACTCTATCTGTTTTCTATGAAAATGAAACCAACGTATGTTTGAAACCTTACAAATGCAGATATTACCTTTTCCCCCAATAAAACTGTTTTTAAAGAGAGGACTGCATCGAGGCTCTTTTAAACTAAATTACACATGCTAGGAAGATGGCTTTTTCATTCAGTTTGTCAGAGGTGGAAAATTAAATATATTGTGCTTGCCATGCACAGCCGCACAGTGTCCTCCTGGGATTACTAAAAATGGCATCAATGTCACGTCTGACCCAGCCACTCAGCAGTCTTGAAAGCGAAGTACATGACTACCATTGTCCGGCAGCTATCATTTCCCAGATCCAGGTCTGGTATTTAGGTTATCTTGATAGCTATTGTTTAGCAGACAGCAAAAGGAATCACCTTTTACTTCAGCAGATATTTCCAAAAAAACCCTCAGAAGTCACGTAAAGAACAGGTGCAAACAAACAGAAAAGGAGCCCACCCCTTATTGTAATAAGGAAACAGAGACATCACAGCGACCCTTAGAGCTTGCATATTTATTGGACAAGTCCTACTAAAATAGCTAAAATACATTGGGTACTTGTAGTGCATTATTAAAGATCACATTGTTACAAAAGCCTGCATTTTCAGCAGTACACAACTGCAACTATACATAAATGCCACAACTGCTGAATATTACTTCTTGCTCTATATACAGCACAGTAGACATATGTAAATCTACTGGAAAATAAAATGTGCAAGAAAAGGGATACAGAAGGTGGGAAAAGGAAAGAAATCTAGGAAGTGCAGTACATGCATTGGTATTTAACAGTCAGAAGCTAAAACAGTTCAGAACAAGGCCTGCCCTGTAAAAGGAAGAGCTAAAAGACAGAGTTATATAAAAAATTAAGGTGGGCTTTCAGACTGTGTCTAACACAACAACACTCCATGAGTAGATGATACTGTTTAGTTTTGCGTTTTGTGGTTTTTTTTGTATTGATAGTAGTCTGGGAGCAAGAACAAAAATGTAAAGTCCACATGTTGACGGTACCGTGGAAATGTACTCTTTCCCCTTTAGGACTTCTCCTCCCAGAAATTTGCTATGTTTTTCTTACTATATCCCCTATTTTATGGATTCGAAGAGGACATTAAAACTTGTCCCTTCTTTAAAAAAAGGCTTTAAAAAAATAAAGACAAAATTCAAAAGAGATTTTGAGAGGTTGGCGGGAAATTATTGCTTGTCTTTCTCCATTAGGTGGATAGGAGTCAGAAAGGAGATTCTACGTAAATTACAGTTTTGTGATTGCTCCCACTATAACTGCATGTTTGTGAGTGGACCCTGATAGGGAATCAGTTCCTCACTTGTACACTATAAGTAGTTACTCACCTACAGCACTGAATAAGAAAGCCACACTGAAGACACAAGTAAACAAGTCAGTCCAGTCTAAAGAACAACATTCAGAAAAACAAAGTACCAACACCTTCTCAGAACATGGAAATAAAAAATAACTCCATCAGAGCTACCTTGCCAAGGAGCATATTTAAAGTCCAAAATAGCACCATTCATCAGTGTCTCAAATCCCGTGGCAGCATCACGATCACTTACCACAAGGAAACCATGAGTTTCATACTACTTCTATACATCAAAAGAGTACATGGATAAAATATAGAGATATACAGACAATTGATGAAAATAAACTACTAGGCTTGTTACATCTAAATGAAAAAAAAGGGGGACTCTCAGCCTCTGCAAGAAGCAGTTTGGGATGGTGGAAATGGAGAGAGCAGTTTACCGGTTGCGTGTGAGCGGTGGAGTTTGAGTAGTGGAAGACATTGCTGTGGTAGAACCAGGCCTGAGGGCCCACCTGTAATGTTTGTAAACATGGATTCACAGTGTGAAATTCTGAGAGCTTTCGCTTGAGTCAGAATGTTAAAAACTAGTTTTTATGGTACACGTTTGTCCACTGTTATTCTCTAAAGCAAGGCTCAGAGTCCCATAGTTTCTTCTTATACTTGATGATTTACACAGAAACAATTCCCGATATATGACACCATGACCTCATCAAACCCATACACCATATGTAATACAAATGGAGAAATTATGATTAAAAAGAGTAGAGGTAATTGATTTTGGTGAAATGGTGTCCATAGCCATTCACTGGAACCAGGCATGCCCCCTCCGCCTCACTTTTCTTCTTGCGATTTACTTCCTTCGAGATGGGGACACTTCCCTGTGGAGAGGAAAAAAACAGTATTAGCTGTACTTCGGTGAAGTCTGTTTAGTGGTGTCCTCCCGACTCCTGTCCTGAGGTTTCTGTAGTTCCCCACTTTTAGTTCAGCAGTAAACATCTACTAAACATGGCTGAATCAACTGCGAGTACTCATGCCACAAAGGATTGCTTAAACACCAGGCAAGCCTTGCAGCATCTGAGGAAAACTCTTCACTTGGGGATGAACAAGTGTGCCTCAGCAGCCAAAACGCAAAAGAGTTGAGCCAACGACTGTCCTCCACTGCTGCACTGGGGACTTTGGGTGTTTGTTGCTGCTGAGGAGACCCCAACTGGCAAAGTTACAGGGGAAGAAGCTATGGAGTGACAACAATTTCTGCAGCTCACTGCCAGCTGTACATCCTTACACGGCTCCTCAAAATTATTTTTCTCACTCTTGCCAAACCAAGCAACTTCTGTGCCCTTCATAATAGCTGGGACGGCTCAGGCCTAAAACTGCACCTGCGGGTGCTGTGTGTGCAGTAGTTCTGCCATACAAATATGGCTGAAAATGAGCAATTACCTGTTTTGCACACATGAAGCACAGGAGGCACAGTGTCTCAGCATCGTGAATGCAAAACTCATGGCCACAAATCAACAGATGGCACCGAGCACCTTTGAAAATATAACTCAGTACCAACTTGGGTAACCAAGAAACTAATGTTAATGGTATTATCTACCAATGAATTAATTTGCTCTCTTGCTTTTTTAAAACCCCAAGCTCCATTTTATAGTTCCACTTGGCATATAACATAAAAGTGCATCTTAGTTATGAAAGATGATCTCATTGTTAAAAGAACCTTTTACAGCTTAGACGTCTCATCTTATAAACACCTCAGAGCTTAAACAGCTAGCATACGCTATTAAGTGACTTTCCTGTAGTACTTCATTGAAAAGAGCACTCCAAAGGTGCTGTAGTGTATAGTGTATTACCTGGCTTTGGACAAGTATGGAGATGGTGTGCCACGTCAGCCAGCTGCCTCAGATAGGTTTTTGTTAACCATGCTTAACCATTCACTGGCTGAAGTCTACGCCTATTCAGCAAAGCATTTAAAAATACGTTTCAGTTTAAGCCTCAGCAGGAAGCCTAGAGGCTAAGCATGTACTTAAAGTACTTTGCTGATGCTATGTCCCTATAGGATCTTAAACAAAAAGAATTTTAGCTAATAATATATTGTAAGTTATGGAAAAAATCTGTAGGTTGTGTGTTTAAAAGACTATAATTGTAAAGGTGTTTTATTGCTTTTATTGCTTAGGACATGTTTGTCGTACAAGCAGATTGCTTTCAATTTGTTTAAGAAATTGAAGTTACCTTCTCAAAGTTCAATTTTTCTAATGTGAGAGTTGTGAATTTCTGAATTAGGAATTAAAGACACAGCAGTCTCACAATTACCAAGAAAGTGCAATTTTGAGCAATTTTCCTTTCCTGGCTCTTCAGAGCCATAATTTTCACTGCAATGTCCATATTTGCTACATTTATTTGTGCCGGGAATAAAGCCACCCCATGGCTTTCCTACTGTCTTTATCACAGAACAAATTCTGCTTTTGGGTAGATGAATAGCCCCGGGGTTCTGCACTGCACACAGCCAGGAGCAGTTTTTGGGCTGAATACAGAGTAAAATCCTTTCCTAAGGGCAAATGATGCCCTCTCCCCTTGGGGCATCAGAAATGGAGAAACTGAGCAGAATTCGATCAGCACATATGCAGAAGGGCTCTGCAAGCCAGAGGAAGAAGTAGGAATAGAAACATACCTTGTCTTTGCTAGAGCCAGGCTGGGTATTTTGCAAGAGACAATTTCAGAATGAAAAAATAACATTTAAATTTTAGTGACTGAACAAACATGTTTCCTCACAAGACTCTAGAAAATTCCATCCTCATGATAATATTTTTGGGTTTTTGTTGGCTAAATTTGCTACTTGTGTATCATTACAGGATATGAGAAGAAAACTAGAAACTTACATATGCAAACAGGCACACCACACAGACCAAAGGTCTGGGCAAATTTCCAAAAGCATTGTGTTGGGCAGTTCCTTTTCAGCTGTGAAAACAATCTCAGTCCTGAAATTCTGCCATACAATCATAAGATAAAAAGCCCAATATGACCCTTCTAGGTCTGGAAATAAATTGTCTTTAAGAAATGTATCCTTTTATATTTGTTGGTTGCATGAAAACAAAAAAGCACATTTATCTGATATAAGAGTTTCAAGAAACCTATTAATTTTACTTTATTCTTTCAGTAGTTCAAGCTGTTTAGCATTGAGTACATACAACTGTTGAGTTGAAGGACTGAGCACTTTCTGCAGTCTTCTTCAGCGATTTACCCTGTTTGATTTTATAAGACAGATGAAAAAAATTAAATTCCAAAAACACCCAGTTTCTGTTAAGGCTGATACTCTGCTGGAAGCTGGATTACATGCAGCTAATATTCAAGTTGCTTTTGAAGATTAATTGTGAAATAAAATTTGGAGCTAGTTCTAAAAACTGGTCCTTGTAAGCATATGCCAAATATCTTTTGAAGAATTACATGAAAGCTAGAAGAAATGCATCATATTTAAAAAGCAGGAATCCAATCACTTTAAAGGAAAATGAGCATAATATTTTTGACTAGTTGAGAAACAATTATCTCTTTCGATAAACTTTCTTTAAGCTACATACAGCACAAAAACATGGCTATTCATAAATCCAATATAATGCAGCATTGTTACTACCTATGCTGCACATAGTTCACAGTTGCTCCTGTGTTTCAGGAGCAACTTTCTTTAATGATGAATGACAACTTACTAAAAGCTGCTAACTTAAAATTTTGGATAAAAAACATCTAGTTAACACACAGCTGATTCATAAAATTAGCAAATTAGTTTAATAGAAGTATAACCATATATAGTACATTCATCGTAATTTGGCATTGGTATCAGCCCACTCAGCTGAACTTTTGAAATACTTTGAATGTTAAGAATGGCAGTACTGCCACATATGTTAATTTAAAGATTGGCGTGCTGGCATGGCTCTGCAAATAGCAGACTGCAAATAGCCCAGCTATAAATTTTAGAAGTTCCTTTATAAAGAAAAATTGTGGACAACACAGTGTTAGCCAGATGGAATAGCAGAGGATCTTTTTAACAGGGAGCTGGGGTCTGGATAACAATTGAAACTCAATCAAAACAATTTTCCATGTGCTTTCTCCTTTACTTACCTGCCATTTTTTTTTGCCAGCTTTTGAGTCAGTAATGAAACAGAATATGAAAATAAAACATGTACATTCTGTGGTTCTGAGTAACTATTTTATTTTCCTACTCAAATTTCATATCTAGTTTCACATTTATGAAACCAGCAATGGTAACAGAACAAAATCTTATTAATCTTGTCTGACAAGCCACATCTTCTGCATTTATGTTGGGGTACTTGTTGTCAAACTCAAATGAAAACTGCCATGCTTTGTATGCTTGTTACTCAAGCCAGGTAAAGCACAAGCAGAAAACTTAACAAAAGAAAAAGAAAAACAACTCCACCTCCTTCCTCCTCCTGCATTATCATTGACTTTTTCATTTGTATTGCTAAGAGTGAATTATCAATATCAAGCATTCAAAACTCAGATGTCAAGCTTGTAAAATCATGAGACAGGCTTAAGAAATATGAGCTCTTGAAAATTAGTATGTTTTCTTTCTGGTATGCAGCCAGCAAGAGTCCATGTTTTCTGTAAGCCTGAAGGCTAAAAACATCATTTTAAAATGAAAGCTGAAATCCTCACTTAACTGCCTGGCCTGAGGAGCCAAGGCTTTAAGAAAAACAGAATACCATGAGACTCATGATGAAATCATGAGAGCTGGCTACTCTCTTGAAGCAGTCATAAAATAAAACCTATTGAACTTCCAATTTTTTTTTTTTTCCAAAAACTTTCATCTTAGTAAACTATTTATTAGATGAAAGGAATTACACAAATAACTTTACCTTTGGAAATCCCCCATCCCCTCGGCTGGTTGGAAAGATTTTCTGGCTTACCCAAATCGTTAACCTTGGTTGATAAACCTGTAGTGACATAAATATATACAATTTCTTACTAACAGAGAGTCATTAAATGCAATCAAATGCTGTTCATGTGACAGACCGCGTTAATAAAACTGAGAGTCTAATGTCAGTTGAGCTTGGCCCAGCGACCTAGCTGCATTTTATGCTCAGTACATATTTTTGAGTACCCATGACAACAAGAGCTGTCCCTAGAGTATTTCAGCTATATAGTTTACAGCAATTTGCATTCGACAGGCTTTTTAAAAGGAGCATAGGATTATTCTTTTTTTAAATCTCTTTAAGAAATTCTTTATAATAGGATGTCCGTACTAAAAAACTTACTGACGATGTTGTGAGACCACATACCCATTCTCTTCTGCCAGAATTCACTGGCAAAAGACTATTTCATGAAGATTATTACCTTTGCTGATGGCTGCAGAAGACAAGGGCAACACACCTTTGATTATCTTTTCACAATGAACTGTGAACTAGAACTTACTACTCTCTAAGATCATTGACATAGCTATAATTCTGTGTTAGCACCCTATGTTTTAGACAGTAAAGGAATTCAAACACGTTATGAAAGACATACAATAAAATAGCTGGCAGCAGAACTTAATGGTTAAGGTACTGCCCTATGACTGCTACAGGAAAATTTTCCTGTGGTAAATGGGTAAGATCCAAAGCCGGCCACTGACTACAGTGGGAAACTAGAGGGGCTAAACGCCAGGCTAATACACCTCAGTTATGGTAAATCTGGGCTAGAAATGTCTTGTGCTTCAGTTCCTCCATTTCAGGATGGAGATCAGAGTATTTCTTCATTTTGTTCTCATCAAACACTGAAGTGGCCAGGTACAAGTTGCATATGATGCTGAAGATCTTAAATTTATTTTCCTGCTGGGTCTGCCTCCTGGGCCTTTTGGGTTTTGTGAATTCAACTCTTTCTGCACAATGTCTGAATGTCAAATTGTCAACGTTTTGAGCCGAACATCATAAATTACACCATTCAAACTTGGTTGCACTTTGGAAATCGAAACTTGCCTTGTCACTTAAACTCCTGGTGGACTACCTTTACTCACCTGCTACTATTATATTTATATTGAAACCTGAGGAATGTTTTCATTTCTTGGGATTGCATGTTGACTGTTAGTTGTCACAACTGGACTAGATGTAGCTTGGAGAAATGATCAGAATATTACTTGAATCATCTTTCCAAGAGAAAATCCTGAACTCTACTATAAGGTAGGAAACAGAGGAGGGAAATTTAAAACACAGAGCCTAAGGCAGTGCCTGCGCTGATAACATTCTCCCATGATTTTCCACAGTACAAACCACAGTGCTGTCTACTGACTAAAGCATCAGATTTTATTTCATGTTTTAGATTACTATATGATCTCAGAGAAGCCAGTTAAGCTCTCTAGGTATGGCTGACATGGAATAACTAATACACAGCACAGGGCACTCTGTGAATTCATCAGTTAATGTTCACATTGACTATTTGAGACATTTGAATGAAAGATACCAAGCAACCCCTGAGCTCTCGTGTTGCTATTCATAATCACTGATTACCTGTCCTAAAACTATGCCTTGATTTTGTTGTGTAGTCACATTCTTTATATGAAAACTCATGGTGGGAAACAGTGATAGCAGTTCAGCTCTACCACAGGACATGAGTGCTCAAACCAGCAAAGTATACGAAAAAGTGTATTTTCCTATAGGAGGAAGGAATAAGCATGAGAATACAGTATCACTCATTCTGATGAATATGAGCTTCTATATTTTCCATGGAGTCTGAGAAGTATTCACGTTAGCCTATAGGCCTTGTCATCCCTATTAATACTTTAATAGGAATAAAATAAGCACCTGCAGTTAAATGACAAAGAAAGGATCCTCAACTTAAATTCATAAGAACTTACAGGGACTGCAGTTCGAGGGTGGATTTTGTGAATGGGACAGGAGGAAAAAGGTGTAAATTGTAAGATATACTCACAACTATGTTCCAAAAAAAAACCAAAACAAAAACCCACCACCACCGTCACCAAAAAACCCTACACAACCACTCAGCTATCTTTCACAGTCATTTTCTGTGGAGAAAAAAAATCAGTAATGTCCTATTTTCTCAATATCCCTTAAAAAACAACTACTGTGGCCAATACTGGTGGGTAATGATCACGCGGACCTACTCCACATGCAGTAACTGTTCTGCTATAACTGTACCAAAGTCCTGAATGGGCAGCCAAAGGACTTTAAGTATCTGCCTTGTAAGCAATGCTGAAAGGCCAGGGAGTCATGGTTTGGATCCTGGATAAGTGGAGGAAAATTCTGGAATGGAAAAAAGATTCTGGTGTAGAAAAATCCACTCAGGACTTACTGCAATCCACCAGGAGAAAAGAAAAGAAGAAAAATAAAAGAAAAAAAAAAGGATGTCTTGCCATGCTACATGCTTTATAAAATGCAGAAACTACATAAACGTTCAAATATACCAACAACCAGAGTGTTAGAAAAACACAGCAAGACGTTCTAGTCAATTACAGCAGCTCAAAACAACTGATACTAATGTTGCAAGCTGAACTATATACAGAGAAAAAGTGCAAAGCAATGCTCCATTACAGAGTAGGATGTAAGGCTTACAACCTTCCAGCTGTTCGCATGAAGCAAACACTTCTAAATAAATGCTTCCATTGATACGCACCATATTTTCATTTCTTAGTACTTCCTGTGTGACTATTATGTGAGTACAGGCTTGGCTTAAATAACCAAAGCATCAGGATTCCGAACAGAATTACTGAACTTTAGGATGGACTGAAAGCTAAAGTTACTGCACGTCTATACAATGTGTAAGAGCCGTATGCTGACTCAAATCGATAGCCTCAGCATTTGATACTCAGTAGGAAAAAAATTAAGCTAGTAAACTTCATCCATAAATTATCAGAGTGGATCACCCCTAAACATCTGACTAACAGCACTATTAGGCTTGGAAGCCTGCCTTCCTGGCAGAACATGTGATACACAAAACCATTCACTCCCACTTTGAGAAGTCGGGGAAAGAAACCCACTGATCTGGGAAGTGCTGTCTGAGACAGTGTTCTGCAACAAGCAATTCTGCCTGAAACTTTGAGGCCAACTTCAGATAGCCAATTATGAGCTATGAGGAATATGTTTTCAATTCCTTAGCCTCCATTCCATTGAAAATATACAAATAAAGAAAATTAAGATTAAAAATCAGAAAAAGCAAAGGTAGAGGAAAACAAATATCCAGTCTCTTTACCAGCTTTTACAGCATCCAGACTCCAAAACTACTTACTGCTACTTTTTTTCCAAAAACAGAACGATTTCTAGAGTAGACTCTTCTTCTACTTTGCTCAACAGAGAAACTTCTTTTTTGCCTTTGCAAAGGCTCTGTTTAACCAGCATTTCAAAACTCTAATGCCTATTCTTCCATTTTAAGCCACGTCCTCTTTAAGAGTAATAATAGGGGAACAGTTTTGCCCAGCTTTAAAATAGGCTATACATAAAATAATTTTAACAGAGCTGGACTAAACCTACCATATCAGTCACATCAAAATGCTAAAATTAATTTCTTGCTACCCACTTTTCATTCCTACACACTAAGAGCATCTTTCAAACATTCAGGTACATCCATCAAGAAAAAAAAAGATATTTAAGACCTGCTAAACTTAGTGAAATGAGCACACTCCTGTTAAGCGTTCCCAAGGTTTTTATAGTTAAGAAACAAACAAGAAAGCCCCCAGAGTTACTTTTTCTATCTTTTTTTTTTTTTTCCTTTTCATGTGGACCAGAACTGAATTCCTGTTCATCAAGTCTCATTCAAGACTTACAGGAGTTGAATTCAACTGCAGTCTGGATTTCCAAACTACAAGCTTAATGAAGAAGACCAACTGCTCTAAGTACACTAGCAACCACACTTTGAGAAGTTTCAGATAACTTCTTTATCAGAGAAACCAGTTCAGGGGGGCCGGGGCGGGGGGGCATGAAAACAAAATGGAAATTATGACAAGTAATCTAGAAATTCCTAATTCCAAATAAAATGTGACTGTCTCTAGTAATTCTGCATTAGCCCACCTAAGAGAGGAAAAAAGGGGAAGGAGGAGAGGAGAGGAGAGGAGAGGAGAGGAGAGGAGAGGAGAGGAGAGGAGAGGAGAGGAGAGGAGAGGAGAGGAGAGGAGAGGAGAGGAGAGGAGAGGAGAGGAGAGGAGAGGAGAGGAGAGGAGAGGAGAGGAGAGGAGAGGAGAGGAGAGGAGAGGAGAGGAGAGGAGAGGAGAGGGGAGGGGAGGGGAGGGGAGGGGAGGGGAGGGGAGGGGAGGGGAGGGGAGGGGAGGGGAGGGGAGGGGAGGGGAAAAAAAAGAAAATATTTACTATATGGATTAGCAGTCTAATAGCAGACAGATGGCCATGTGCTGAGGAATGGGAGTAAAATGATAGAGGTATGTGTTGAAGAGAAGGAAAGAAAGGGGCGTGCTGTTCCCCTCCGCAGCACTAAAACTATGCTTGTGCAGTTGTGAGGACTGGGGGCCCTGTGTGTCTGTTGTGCCTAATCCAGAATGGAGAGCGGCCATCCTCCTACCATGTTCTCCTGGGGATGGGATGTATAGCCAGAAAGGAACACTGCTCCTCATTTCTGTACCTGTACTTCTTTGAAGCAGTTTGGGGATTTTTCATCACCTGCTCTGTGTTGCAATGACACAAATCAATGGTATTAAGGCTCCTAGAGGAAAAGTTGTAGATTATTTTCTTTACAGCTGGTCTCAGCATCACTGAAAGTGTCTAGCAGATTTTCTTTCCAAATTGAGTCCTGATGCATTTTCTTTTGGGAAAAAAAAAAAAGAAACCCAAAAAAAAACCAAAAAACCCAACCCCATAGTTGCCTGCTAAGTTGAAACAGTTATAACTTTGCAGATTCTTAAGTTTCTCAGTTACCACTGGTTTGAGCTGCAATGACTTTTCCCAGCACATTCTGCCATGCGCTTCTCAATCCCTCAAGTGCCTCCCACTGCAGTAAAAAGTTCTCTTTGTAACCAACAGCCCACCAGCACAATCCAGATGCATAAACAGCCTTTTCACTGCAAATCTCACTGCACCATTGCTTAAACACCAAATAAATAATTCTGTTTAAAAAAATAATTTTAAACAAAACTGGAAGGAAAGCTTGTGCTATGATCAGTGCATTTACTTCAGTGCAAGTGGTAAACTAATGGTCTCATCTGCAGTAGTTTAACACTGTGAGGGGAACATTATGAAAGCATAAGATATTAATGCCCACCATGTTCTAAACCTAGCACGCAGGATTTAATACATACAGCAACTGCCAGCTGAGTAGTTGCTGCTTCTCAAGAGTTTAGTTGGGTGGCGGTTTGCTATCAATCAGCTTTGTCTTATGAATCTTCTGGAGAGGGGAATGAGAGAGCAACATCAAGAGCGCTCATCATTACTCCTTATTTCAAAGAGTCACTGAAGTTTTGATGAACCTTTGTTATATTTAAGAAGCGGTACTCACGATCAAATGGGAGGCTGCTGTTGTGATAGACTGACTCTGAAACAAGCTCAGTGAGGAAGCTTGCCCCATTGAAACATCAGAAACCACAACTTGCCCAAGTTAAAAAGCAACTTAATTACCTTAGCTTAATTATTTAAAAATACTGTGAACATGCAGTTTAGCAGCTGTAAGACCTGCCAGTTTTGTGAACTTGATTGCTTCTTTTGCGTGGCTCTGCATCACAAGACTGAGCTTCTGGTTGAGGCACAGCGACGGTTATCCCCAATAACCTGCCTTCACATTTTCAGTATACTGTCAAGGCAGCAGGTTTTTCTACCAGTCCTACTTTCCACATCAGTGCCATGAACATTCAAAAATAAATGGAGAAAAAAAATCTTTTACGATCACTTCACTTGGTTAATTCCACACAGCAGAAAAAGGTAGATAAATGGCTTGAGAGAACTGATGAAGAATTATATGATCATTCTCCTCCTGGCTGCAATTGCTCCAAATGGCCCGCCTTTTGGTGACTTTATCTGCCATTACAATAAGAGTTAATATATGGCAGTGTATCAGCAGAACATGGCAGGACAACTGCACACCTGAACTTGCTTTTGACTTCTGTGCATCAGCATCCTTTGCTGGCTCTGCCTTTTCACGAGGAAGATATTACTGCTGCTTTTTATTCCGCCACATCTGATGACTCAAACTCACAACCACATAGAGATGAAAAAGCCTAAATGAGACAAGTATGCTTTTCCTTGCATCCCCCTCTCTATGCTGCACATGAATTAGCAAGTTTATTCATTAGGGGGGTTTAGCAGTCCTTGTTCAACACTTCTTCAATTTATATCAATTTCACAGAATAGTATATCATCTGCTCCTTCCATACACAACATAAGGAAGTGACCTTGGAAGTAGTTTTTCTAGATCTTAAGTAAAAATCTTCTCATATAAACCCATCTTCATCCATAGTTTCTTCCATCTTAAAGCTTCTATTCTACAAGTTACACTGAAGTGTCTGCTTCTATGTTGTCTCCTACCTTGGCTTATCTATATTCTTCAAAGAACTCACTCCTGTCCTCATCCATACTATATAGGTTGCATCTATTGCATATGTACTTACAGCATCCCACAATATGTATAAGAAAATTATCTGAGTGACTATGCAAAATTTACAAAAACATGCTTTTAAGACTAACAGGCTCTACTTCTGCAGTGCCTCTTGTTACAGGAAAGGATACTAGTAGATACTAAGCACTCGGAGCAGGCACGTTTTTCCAAGAGGTCTCTTACGTGACTACTGGCCTCCAAAACTGAAGAAGTATGGTATTGAGGAGGGGGAAAACACAAGCTAATCAATCTTGAGTATATAGTCAGCACACTCATGCTGAATTCTATAGCTGGTAAGAACCCTCAGCAGAAAATTTAGCTGTCTTCTGGTATACATGGTTGAATGAGTTTAGTTATAGAAAATGCTTTCCTTTTCCCTGGAGAGGAGTCCTCCTCACACCACCTGAGTGTAATGCAATTTTTAGACAGAGAGATCAATTTGCACTTTTCTGCACAAGTCAGGATGAATCCAGCTTTTGTGCTACAAGTGCTCTCATGTTGCTTTTCTTCATTAATATGCAAAAGTGGTTGAAAGCATTGTTAATATTTACCATGCCTATGAAGAGTAAGAGAAAAAGAAATCAGGAAGTACATTGCGAACATTGTCATAAATGCTTCTCCAACTTCTGACTGACTTCATGAACTGAACAAAGACACTCGTTATCAGAGTTATCACACTCCTTCAAAGGAAAAGAAATGCAATTATTTCAGAACAATAATAAGAAACAAGTGTATATTATATGGAAAGTTCCATTAACCAATAAAATGGCTGCAAACTACTTTATTCCACCAGTAAATTTCTGTACATGGACTCTGAAACTGTAAAACATTAGAGAAATCAAAATAACCAAACAAGCCCACTAGAAAACCAAACTCAAAGCCCAGTGCAACCTAGCACCTTTTCCACTTCATTTTGTTTGCCTTTGCACTACAATAGTAGCTTTTGTTATTTTGCTTAACACGTGCACACAGAAAAATAACATTAACAAGCCTGAGAATTAAAATAGTATTTGAGTTTTCAGCCAATTACATGTAAGTTTGTAATTTGCTTTTCAACTGTAACAGGGTAATGAAAAGTTTAATAGTAACCATTTGTATCTACACCTAATGGTAACTGCCGAACAAGATGCAGAAGCAAGTCTGTTGTTACAAATTCACATGAACACACAACTGGGTCCCAAAATTCAGTACCAAAGGCTGCACAGTTAAGATCATCAGTAGCTTCATACCCAATGCTGATAAATTACTGGAGCGCTAGAGGAGGAAGAAAAGCAGCATGGTCACAGGCTGAGCAAAAAGTCCATTTAGCCCAGTCTCCTCACTCCATTAAGTTTTGATCTTAACGGAAAGACCAACAACAACAGTGGCCAGCCGGGGAATCCTGAAGAAACAGTAAGAGCAGAGGCAGCCCAGAATAATGCTTCTCCTCTGTGCTCTCCCAGTTCCCTCCTTCCAATTTTGGGGTATGTATACACCAATGTATACACCAAGCTGAATCCCAAAGCATGTTTCATTTTTTAATTTCCTATAAATTTTCTAAATTAATGGCCTGAATACTGTAACTTACAGAAGACTTAATACACTGCTTTGGACTAAAACTGTTTTGTTTGTCAGTTTAATTTTGTTTCAAACCAGAAAGTTGACCAGAATTCCAACAAGCGACGTTGTTCTCCAAGTAGCGGCAAGCCCACTGCCTCTGCCGACTGCTTTCCTGCAGAGCCCAGCCACGAAAGCCTTTCCCTTCATGAGATACCAACCTCTTGCCCAAACAGCGTATTTCAGGCAAGTGTTAAAAGCCCCAGTGGTACTCTTGAAAATGAGACATAGAACCACATTGTACAGCCAGTACTTACCTCATTAAAAAGAGAGGTAATGACCACAGCTGATGACATTGTAACAGGTGCTTCAAAGCATTATGGTACATTTACCTGCAGTCACCATATTACCAGCATCTGGTGTCATTTAATGTAGCTTAACTGCTACTCCAAATACAAAACCACAACCTGTATCATGTATGTTATGTAGGTTGAAAGTAATAAAATATCCGTGGGTCCCAGAGGACTCATCTAATGAGGAGACACACAGGGTCCTGTTCATGTTGCCTTATATAATTACTTAGCTGAGAAATTAAGGGTAAGGACATTTACCAGTATTTCCGCAGGATGTTCTTCTGGGAATAGAGTTATTTAAACTCATACTCTTTCGCGGTGGAGATTTATCACAGATATAGTCACGCTGAAACAAAGAAGAAAGTTCTGTTCCTCTCTAACTTAGTCTTTTTGAGTAGCTCTGTGATGCCAATGTGTGCCTTCTAAAAATCGGTGCTGTAAGAATTCAAGAGTTCTTTCTGATCATGTACATATTAAGCCAAGGCTTATACCACCTTCAGTGAGAACACAAAAATTTCTTGTAACTTTTTTCAACTTATTCCCACACAGGTATGCTAAGCTAGCAGACAGACAATAAGGTTAGTGTTAACAAAATTAACCCAGAAACATTTCTTCCTGCAGGATGAGAAAACGCTGTTCTGAGGTTGGGTTTTTTTACATGCAGTATTTACAGAAGGAAACATCAGGAACCCTCCCAGGAACATCTACATAAGGATTAATTCAGTAGTGCTACCGTGAATTTGCCAGAACAGCGGTCTAAATTGAATTTCATGTAACACTCAAACAATGATTCATAGTATCATTCTACATTAAACATTTGAAAAGAACATTTTTGCACCTTTCCAGATTGCACCCTCAACCAAGATGGTGCAATGAGGTGAATAAATATTTGAAATAAAAACAAAGTACAAATATTTAAAAATGTTTTTATTAAAATATCCTGTCCCAGTCAATGATACTAACTGAATTATTTTTATGAAGTTGTTCTAGGGCTATTAAGTGTAGTCCCTCTCCCCTCTCATTAGCCATACACACAAAGATCAGATCTCAGGTGTGGGGCAGCAGTATTCCGATGCAAAAAGAGAGAAAAAATTGTTGGTGACGGCTTTAGATCCCAAGACTTAAAATCAATGTCATGACTGTAATATTACAAGGTGTATATCAACGCTTATTTCTGATTTTGCAAGATTTCAGCCTTTGTGAAAAAAGTTCAGCAAAGATTTGTCCTGGACAACATATTATGTAAACCTCCAATTCCATGTGTCAAAACAGTTCTGTTCAGACAAGTATGCCGGTACATAGTTAAAAAATTTTAGCACCCAGAGCATGTATGTTTGTGACTGGGTAGAAACACATATAAACAGAGCTTTTGTCTTTTAATGTGCATATGAACTGTACCACAGAAATATCCACAGTGTCTACAGCTTTGGACAAAAATTACTTTTCTTTAAACCCCACTTCAAATTTTTCCAGCCATAATCAAGTAAAGGCATTTTTTCTGCACAGCTGAACAGCTGACTTGGCAAAAGTATTGCAAAAAGTGAGTTTGTACTTCTGCTTATTTCTTTTGTAAGCTGGAAAGGCTTTAATTCTCCCTAAGTTTTCAGTAATCAAGTAGCGTTGAGCAAACTGCACCCGTGTATTCTTCCTGCACAATAAATAAGCATAAGAAGAAAGCACAATATACACATTCAGATGGCCAAAAGTGCTTAACTTTAATCCCTCTCCATTACTGCTCTTGACCAAATTCTGCCCATGCCTACACATGAACAGAAAAGGATCTGATATAGTCCTACAGCTCCTATGCAGTTCTGAACTACCATAAAGGAGATTCCAATTCTAGTTCCAGACTCGGCAATAATCAACAAAGAAGTATGAGTGTTCTCATACCAGACCAGGAGCTGCCCTTGTCCAGTGTGCATCTAGTATTAGGCTGGACATAATGTCTCATCCTAGTTATCTCACTCTTCTTATTCCTCAGAGCACATAAAAGGTTCAAAATAATGCCTGTCTCTGCCAGGCTAATCCCAAGCTCCATTCTGCACAGAGAATCCTAAAGTTTTAACAGTTCTTCCAACTAAGGTGAAGTCATTTTATAGACACAGAAAATTACAGATTGTGTAAAGATACCTGCATATAACTCACTGGAAAAAGGTTTATAATGGCTAAACTGGGATGAAACCTTAAATATAAGCTTTGCCTCATAAATTTCTTCGCCTAACTTGAATGATGCTATAGATTTCCCTATAAACTACAAAAAAAGAAATGGGATGGTGATTTTTTTCCTCTTCAACCAAACATGTTGTCATTTCTTTCTCTCCAACTTAATGAAGAAAAGCTATTCCCCCAACTGTTTTTTTCTCCAAAAGGCCATCATGCCATTTTTCTCTTTTTTCCCCAAGTAAGACTACAAAATGAAGAGAATGCAAGTAATAGAATAACCTCAAAACTGATCCAGTTCAGGCAAGGATGCACTACAGGAAGTGTTCAGCTGAAATGCCCTCCCTCTGGGGCCTTTTTGCTTTGGGATGGCACAGCTATACTGTACAACACCTAGCCTAAAGATTCCATACCACTAGTGCTTAAGAAGAAAGCCATCTAATTGTTGTAAGTCAGAAGTAAATTAATGAGCTGCTCTAGAATATACTTTGTTTCTTTTTGGGTAGGTCAAAACTAAATTATTAAGGAGGTATCTGTTTACTGATACACACTTAGTGTTACTAGTTTAAATTCTTTAGTGCCTGCACTGCAAACTTTCAGAACTGAAGTCCAGAAATGGACTGCAATGCCAGCAGGGGAAAAGGACACACCTGAGTGCTTTAGAACCAAACAAGCAGACCACTCTCTCAAGCATCTAAAATGACTGTTTGATTTCTTTCTTTGAAAACAAACATTTACCATTCAAAAAACCCTTTCCTGTTTTTGCTAAAAGTCTTCTCTGAGGTCACAGAAAACTGGACTTAATACTTCCTTACTCTCACTCCTCTGACAAGATAATTTATTTCAATGACTGGATCACATAGGCCAAATAAATTTTTAAAATAATTCTTTTTTTCTTTCTTTCTTTTAGTTAGAATCCTTTTTTTTGAATCTTAATTAGCACTAAAATCTAAATTTGTATGTTATGACATACAGCACTTTCCATGAAGGTGGTATACAGAAATTCTGGCATTTCAAACAAAAATAGCAATTAAAATCACCTCAGGACTCTATACATTGCAAATAAATATAAAAGGTTCTTTCTTCCTTTAGGGGGTCACTTAAGCAAATATATTAAACACAAGTAAGGACAGATCCTTAAATGGCAGGTCTTACTGTGTAAGATGACTCAAAATGTCCATAAGTTAAAATTATAAGAAGAATAGAATGTACATGCTTCTGCCTTTCTATTTCTCTTTAAACTATTGATGATGTTATTATTATACAGGTCCAAGAAAGATTAATTAAACAGGTACGAGGAAATAATAATCCCAAGTCTAGGAAAAGGAGACGCAGCATTGAAAACTAACCTGCAAAGTTGTTTGCTTTTACTTGCAAGTTGTTGAAGAAGTATTTTATGGAATAAGAACAGTAAGAAATTAAGAAGGTAAGACAGTGAAGTTAAACCAAGAATTCATTTGTTCTCACTCAACAAGTTTATTCTAGTCACTCTTAATTTTACTGTAAGCTTAACTAAATAATCAATGAACTTTCCGTTTAGCAAAGGAATAAGCAGGCCATTTTTCCCTATTTTTTAAGGTTTAGTTCAGCCTGGTGAAATGGAACAGCTAAATTTTCACTGACCAGTGAAAGCAGAATAGAGCCTTTGCGTATGCTGTTATATTAAAAACAAAGCAAGCCCTTTTACAATCATGTAATATATTGCAGTGCAGAAAGTGTTGATATGTAAAGGAGAATTTTTCCTGCTAATTAGAATGGCTAAGGAGACACTTGGAATAAATAACAAGAAATATGCCAAGGACAAGTGCATCCACTACTGCAAGGAAGGTATGTCAGTGGTCTGACTTCAAATTACATTCAGTGTTACCATGCCAAAAGTGAAAGAAAGGGCAAAAAAGGGTGGTGGTAGGGGAAGAGAGTCTGCCAAGTATCACATCTTAAGCAAACTTGCAAGTTGGGGCAAAATCTAGTCTTTCTTACAGTGAAATTCTGATCAACAGTCACAAAAAAGTGGAATTAGGCCTTTTTGTAACAAATAAAAAACTTTTGCAACAAATAAAAAACAAATAAAAACCTGTTTTTGAAAACAGTCAAATGAGATTTTTTTTTTTTTATGTTACACTGCAAAACAAACAATGGGAATAGACAGGTGGGTAACTACGTTTTATTTCCTGCATTTGGATAGTTCCAAGTTGTATGTTTTGTTCTGGCCTGGAGACCAGCGTTAAAACACTGATTTCATTCACTACTACAGGAACCTTGCTAGATTTATAGACCATCTGCTGGTAAAAATCAGTCACTATTTTATGCCTAACAAAACTTAAAATAATCTTTTTGTTCCATAGACATGCATACATTGCACATAACAGCCTGCATACCATCTCAAAATGTGGGCTGATTGTCACATTGGTGTTGGTAGGAAAACAGTTGCCTTATCCAATATTCCACAGTTGTGTGAACAAAATGTATTTTAACATTATTTCTATTCACAGCTTAAGTGAATCATTTCCCTTTTAATTCCCCACCCCCAACTATTCATTTATATACAGATGAGCAAAGCACTTTGATGAAAGTAGGTTCCAGAATAGACTAAAACTCCAGAATTTGCAAGTTTATTTTTGCAGCTAGGAATGATTTAAAACAAGGAGCCAAAAAGAAAAAAAAGCCTTTGTAATAGATTACCTATTTTCTTATTCTAAACATCCTTTGATCATCCCTCCTCCCCCAAATCAAAACAACCCCAAAGGACCAGACAAGGATAATATAATTAATGCAATTAATTTAACCCAATCTTCATAAGAATATGTCCTTGAGAACATGACACTTTGGAAAATATTCTGTGCTAATGTACACCCTATGCAATGCTACTTCAGACAAGCTATTATCCCATATAAATTAACAGATTTTTGACCATATTATCATGTAGCACCCAAAATATATCACATTTATGTCAATACATGTATTCAGACATGCTTCAGTGATAGCTGCATCTTCAATCAAGAATGCTACACAGCATCTAAACTAATTCTGCCTACTTTGTGTACTTTTTCTGTAAAAAACAGTTTTCTTTGTCCTGCTGATTCTGAGACACAGAATGTCATATTTAGAGCACATTTAGATGTATAATGTTTAATTTTTAAAATTAGGTATTTGTCAGCAGTAGTATCTCAAGAGTATAACAAATGGACTTTAATCAGTAAAAATATAAACACAATTAGCACTGAAGGAAATGGGTCGCTGTTGAATATTGTTCAATAAATACCTTCCAACTATGTGCCTGTAAGTTCAGTTAGGCTGAGGCCTAGCCATTTTTTCTGGAACAGATTTGTATCACAAAGAAAGGGTAACCTTCTGAAAAAATTACCAAATAATAAGAAAATTTAGTTTGCATCTTGTGTACTTTTCTGACAGACTGACATTAAATCTGCTTCACTTCCTAAGTACAATGACCTATTTTTCTTTTTGGGGGGAAGGTGGTGGGGCTGAAATTACTGGATATTGTTTTGTCTGCATGTATTCCTACATGTGTTATGATGTGTATTTTTTATAGTAACCTAAACACTGCTTGTTTCAATTAAATAAGCCTTACTGCACAAAGAGGGATTTCAGATTTTTATTCACAAAATGCAAGAAAATCAACGGTCCAACATACGGAGGTTTTCAGAGTACATCAGTCATTGTATGGCAAATCCCCAGAGCCTCAAAAAGTATGTCTTATAAAGGTCGTATTTATAAACCAGTATTGGGGATGGGGAATGAAGGTTTCTATTTATACAAAAAAATACTGATTCTTTGCTAAAGCAACCAATTCTTACCATTTTTAGATTCTGTTAAGTCTTGGGATTGCAGTTTCTCTCAAGTAGCACAAGGAGAACAATCTGAAAACAATTTAAAAAAATTAAAAATGAAAAAAAAAAAGTCATTCCAACTGCCGCAATATTTAATAGTTGTTTATTGCCAGCATGAACAGTGGGTGAGCTGAGTATAAGCTTCAGTGGTTAAGCATAAAGTCATGCAAATTATTCTAACCACATGTACGCCTATATATCATGCTTCTCTGCACTTCAGTGGTCTGTAAGCTTAAATACAGGACAAAGGAATCCCTGGTACCTGGATTTGCAGAACCCTATGCTATTCTTAGCACTGGATACATCTCTGAAAAGCGCTATACCTAATGGTTAACACACCTAAAAATCAGTCAAGAGGACAAAAAACCGTCACTGTATGCTTACTGCAAAGGTGGTCCATTGTTCCCAGGCATGCTACAAAGTGTGGTGTTTTTGCAATCAAGAAACAATTATAACAGTGTCAGGCTTTCACAGTGTAACGGCCCGGAGAGCAGGTATTTTTGGAAATGGCACTGCATTACATAACCTCCACTTTTCTCTGTCTCTCTATTCCACAACCCCCCTATTTTAAATAGGGAGAATAAAAAAGAAGAGAGTGGGTCCTACCTCATTTAAATGGTACCTTAAATTACCACTTTCTTAATTGACTGAATTTGTAGCATACCTGCTTTATCAGTTTTCACACAGTTGCAAAAAATTAAAGTTCTCTTCTGTTGATTATACATTTCTTACCTGTAGTGTGTATGTATGAAATGTAATTAGGTATGAGTCATATGTTTACACACAAAACACACACACACATATTGGATTTAAAACTGCAAACTCATATATTTATAAATGTACACATAAACATTTGAAAGAAAGCACATCACTAACTGTCCACCAAAATACATTTGTTTTTGTTGGGGGTTTTTTTCCCAAAAAAACCCACCCAAAATTTAACTGCTGCACATGCAAAAATGCAGAAGGCTGTTGCAAGAATGACTGCTTTCTAAAAATAAACCCCAGCAGCCTGAGAGGAATCCAGTGTCAGGGCGGAGAAGAGGGAGATTCGTTTTACAAGGGAGAAGAAAAGAGACGAAAAACCAATCCTAGAGCCTTGCATGCATGCTAAAAAAGCTAAGTGCATTAGGTTCAAAAATGCATTTTGGTGTTTGTGGAGTGCAAAAGCAAAAAAAAAAAAACAAACAGGAAACAGTTTTAGAAAACCACTTCTCATCTCCCCTTGCATGTGTGCAGAAAAATCCCCAGCCTAGAAATCCAGCCTTAAAGCATAAAGACAAAGAGTTAAATACATATATGCACGTTTTCTCATCTTCTTTAAGAAAGGCTGTTTGGAAATGTGCACCGAGAGGGGGAAAGGCAAGCTGCAGCAAAGTCCAGCTAAGGACAAAAGGAAATGAAAAGAAACAAAGAGAGAGAGAGAGAGAGAGAGAGAGGATTAATAAAAAAAAAAAAAATTAAAATTCTGTGGATTGGAATTGCATATACTTACAGACAAAAGCCCCCGCTCCCTGCTCACTTTCTGTCCTTTCTACATGATCTGAAACACAAATGTGGATTAAAAAAGGGCAGCATGCTACAGAAGGGAATTTATAGTTGGGGGAGTGGAGAGAGGGTAGGGGGTGTGGGGAAGAATGACTGCACCTCTTCCAAAGTGCAGCCTTGGAGAAAAAAGAAAAAGGGGTGGGGGTGGCTGGGGGAAAAGTCTCTCTCTCTCCCTCTCTCTCAGGCTCGCTTTTGGTTGCCAGTGCCGGTTATATTGAACAATGAGCTAATTCTGATGGTGGCTGGCTGGCTGCCAGCTCTCCCCCCTCCCCTCCCGTCCCCTCCTTACACATACACACTCCCCCCGCCTGCCCGCCCGCTCCCGCCCGCCTCCCCCCGCCCGCTGCTGCAGCGCCAGACTGCTTAGTCTGCAATAATCCGCAGCCCCACGTCCCCCCGCTGTCTGGGAGCCAGGGCAGAGACCGCCCCGCCGCCGGCCGCGCTCCGCCGGGCAGCGCCGGGGGCGGGAGGGGGTGGGGGGGGGCCGGCGGTGGCGGCGTCCCCTGAGGCGCGGGCCCGCCGCCGCCCGCGGCGCTGAGGGGAGCGGCGGAGCGGGCGGGAAGCCGTCAGCCGTTGGCGCGCGGCCGTTGGTGTCGCCTCGCCGCGCCGCGCCGCCCCGCGCGCGCGGGGCCCGGCGCCCCCCCTCGCAGCAGCGCGGCGCGGGCCTGGGCGGCGGCCAGGCGCGGAGCGGGGCCAAGGAGCTGCACAACGGCGGCGCCCGGCCAGCGGCGCGGAGCGGAGCGGCGCGGAGCCGCGCGGCGCGGCGCCGGCGGCGCGGGGGGGAGGGAGCAGCCACATACTGTAATAATAACCCTGCAGCGGCTGCAAAGGGCATCTGAGGAGAAGGGGAGGGAGACGGAGGCAGCCGCCCGCCTTCCCGCTTCGCCTCGCCCGCGCCTGTCTGGGAGGGAAGAAAATGGTGGGCGGGGAGGAGGGGGCGCCGCGCCGTGACACAGGCAGGCGGGGGCCGCGGCGGGGACCGGCCCCCGGCGGCGAGGGCAGGCGCGGAGGGGGCAGCACCGGCGCTCGCCCCCCGCGGCGAGGTGTCCCCCCGCGGGAGCGCCCGCGGGTCGCCGGGCGGGTGCGCAGCGGGGAGGGCGGCGGGCCGCCGCGCCAGCGGGGGAAGCGCGCTCCTGCGGGCGCGGAGGAGCGCAGCGGGAGCCGGGCGCGAGCGCGGGCCGCCCGCCGCCAGCCGGAGGTGCGGACCTCCGCGGGACGGCGTGAGGGGAGAGCGGCCGCGGCCCCGCAGGTACGGCCGCGCCCCGCAGCGGCGCTGGCTGAGGCACCGCCTGTGGGGACATGCGGCGGTGACACAGCGCGGACGGAGCACGGGCTCGCCCCGCAGTGCAGGCACACGCAAGCACCGCACAAGCCCCACGAGTACCTGCAGGACGGGCAGAGGCGGCGCGGCGGCACCCCGCAGGCGCTTTGTGCCGGGTCAAGCACAGTCTGCCAGGGAGGGGTCCCGCGAGCTTCGCAGGGGCAATGTCACTTCGTATGTTGCCGTAAGCGGCCCCAGTTCTGAGCCTAGGGTCATAGGACGAGGGACGGCAACAGCCGAGTGAAATGCAACGTCACGACAGAACAGACCACGGAAAGGCTCCAGCTGCGAAGGCACCGAGGGAAACGGAGCAGCGTAGCCTAAGCCCGTTGATGAAGAGAGACGGAGACAGTAAACTGCTGCACAGTGTCTCTCCCTAAAATGCTATACGGGGACATATGGCCAAAAAATAGAGAAACGAGTGGTAAGAAACTGGTTCCCTGTTACCCTGCAGCATGCATAGTTACCTTCCTCAAGGTTAAAGTGTCAGAGGCAAGGGTGGTCAAAATAGTATGAAATCATGCATGCTGCAGGCTAATAGAAGATTAAACTTTCTCTATTAGGCTTGGGTTTTGAGCAACTAACCTTTTATTTAACTCCCCATGAAGCTGCATTTTCCTGTGGTGCACATAGGATTTCCATTTGTTGAGTAGAATCAGCTTGCTTGCATGTCTCTGTACTTGCCTGACCAGCTACTACGTTTCTGGGAATGCTTTGCAAGCTTAAGGAAAATTCAGCAGCTGGAAGGGACAAACGTGACATGTAAGCAGCCCCTGATGTTTAAAACCCAGGTAACCCTGTAATAGTAATTCTAACTTTAGTCTATTAGGATCGGATCATTAACCTCAGAAATACATAGTTACTACTGCTGGTGTCTGTTCTCCTGCCTGGCTCCTCCACAAGTTGTCACCCATCAACTGTTAGGACTGAAGCATACTAGAGAGAGTACATTTAAACTTTATCTTGAGATAGTGAAGGACCATTATTCTAACCTTTTGCTGAATAACAAATACTAGCCCAGTGCAGGTAGCAACCCTTCACCGCACACACTCAGGTGTAAGAGCAATGGGTTCCCTTTGGCTTAGGTGCATCTGCTGACCCTGGGAAGTATGTGTCCTAGCTGGTGAAGCATCAGAAATTCGCCACTGGTAGAGATTAGACACTGGGGAATGAAACTAGATACCAAACACAAAACTGTGCAGGAGGTGGGAAGCTTGCATTAATGAAGCCCCTAAGAAGCTGAAGTGGACAATGCTGTCACCCGACACTAAGGGGGCAGATGTGTTCTTTTAGGGATCCTTGGCAGAATGATGACACTAAATCATCGTTACAATTAAAGCTTTATATTCTTAACAGGGTCTCACTGTCCAGCAGCAGCTCCGGTCCAAGTTCCCCGCTTAGGACTCGTAACTGCTTGATTTTATGGACAGTGCTCTGGGTGCTCTTATGCTTCCCTGTTCTGTGACGGGGACCCTCCAGGCTGGCAAGGAAGGAGTAATCTGCACAATCCTAAGTGGACTGCACATGCCAAAGCTAGTGTAAAGCACGTCGGATGTTATGTGGCGTTTCCTGAAAAGTTGCGGGGAGGAGAGATTTGAGCTCCCAGCTAAAGCTGTTGTGTCTTTCTCCCTCCCCTGCTGCCTCAAAACCCTGTCGGCCCAGCTTTTGTAGTCCTTTCTCCATATATACCCTCCCCGCACCCCATTTGAGAACCTACCCACAGCCTGAATTTCCTACTGGAACCACCAAGAATGGTTGTGGATGGGTGTAAACCTCCGTCTCGGCCCTTAAAGCCTTCATTTTCTTCCCAGTGACTTGGTTTCATACCCCAAGTAAGCAACCTGGTTTGCTGTGCTGTTTGTACTTGACTGTATCTGGAAAGTCCTACCTGTTCGTTGTCTGTGACAAGCTAAGTTGCTAGGTTCTTCTCAAAGCCTGCACTGTTTAGTTTGGCTGCAGCATGTTGAATTTCCTTTCCCTTAGCCAGCTTCCATTAGCAGCTCTGATGGAAACTAGGAAATGAAGGTTTAGCTGGTGACAGGCATAAGAGGGCAAAAGCCTGCATGGGAGAAGAGAAGAAGACAGCAGAAGGAGGCAGTCTGGCCTAACTGATGAAGTTGGATGAAGTTCAATAAGGCCAAGTGCCGGGTTCTCCACTTTGGCCACAACAACCCCAGGCAACGCTACAGGCTTGGGGAAGAGTGGCTGGAAAGCTGCCCTGCAGAAAACGACCTGGGGGTGTTGGTTGACAGCCGGCTGAATAAGAGCCAGCAGTGTGCCCAGGTGGCCAAGAAGGCCAACGGCATCCTGGCCTGTATCAGAAATGGTGTGGCCAGCAGGAGCAGGGAGTACAGATCATGCCTCTGTACTCGGCTCTGGTGAGGCCGCACCTCAAATACTGTGTCCAGTTTTGGGCCCCTCACTACAAGAAAGACATTGAGTTTCTGGAGCGTGTCCAGAGAAGGGCGACGAAGCTGGTGAGGGGTCTGGAGCACAAGTCTGATGAGGAGCGGCTGAGGGAGCTGGGGTTGTTCAGCCTGGAGAAGAGGAGGCTGAGGGGAGACCTCATCGCTCTCTACAATTACCTGAAAGGGGGTTGCAGAGAGGTGGGTGTTGGTCCCTTCTCTCAGGTGACTAGTGACAGGACAAGAGGAAATGGCCTCAAGTTGTGCCAGGGGAGGTTCAGGCAGGATATTAGGAAAAAGTTCTTCCCTGAGAGAGTAGTGAAACATTGGAACAGGCTGCCCAGGGAGGTGGTAGAGTCACCCTCCCTGGAGGTATTCAAGGAGCGTGTGGATGTGGCATTGTGGGATGTGGCTTGATGGGCATGGTGCTGTGTGGTGTTGGGTGGGTTGGTTTTTGGTGTGTTGTGTGGGTTGTTTTTGTTTGGGTTTTTTTTGTTTGTTTGTTTTTTGGTTGGACTTGATGATCTTACAGGTCTTTTCCAACCTTAGTGATTCTGTGATTCTGTGATTCTGTGAACTGTGGGACAGGAGAAGTTCTGCCACTCCTGGTTCTGGAAATGTAATTACATGTCCAAGGTTTGCAAGGCAAAAGCCTAAAATGGAGGACGTTGACCCCAGACAATGAGGTGTAAACCGAGAAAGGTTAAGAACCAATTCAAGCAAACTGTTGAGATTGAACTGAAAATATCTTTCAGAAACACTTTACTGAAATTACTTGTTGAGAAATACACCAAAAGAAATACAATTTTTGATCATGTCTTTGTTAAAGAGGTAAAGAGGATTAGGATGCTGAGAAACACTGATAGGTGACCAGCCTATTAGGGAAAAATATCACCCTTTGTAAAATGCTACATTGTGAGGAAATGGGAATCTTTTTGCACCTGCAGCTGGGACCTTCAGCCTGACTGTGAGTCCAGTGCCAGCCTTCCCCCTTTTAGTCTCTAATCACTCATATAAAACTTCATTATTACAAATGTGGCATTCAGGTAAATTGCCCTGCTGTCTTCAGGAAAATATGTTTAACCCCAAGCCTGACTTTTATACTCACCAACCTGATTTTGTTCTGTGGTCAGTTGTAGACAAGGACAAAAACTTTGTTCCTTTTGCTACCTCTGATCTGTGACCATTTCCTTTGATTCTTTTTCCCTTTATTTCTTTCTTTGGCCTGACTTATAAACCCTAAAACTGATAAAGCCCTGACCTAGAAAGCATTATGATTATACAAATAGCCTAAAATGGACTTGCAAAGCAGGCAGAGCAGAACAGGCCCTTATGGCTGAGGGGAAGGTAAAAGCAGCAGAAGTTACAAAGATTTACTGTTAATAAATCAGCAGCTGGAAAACTCCATAGCTTGCAATGAATAGGCATAAAATAGTCACCAGAGAATCACTCTGAAATTGTCCTTCCTGGTTCTGACAAGGAGCAGAGAAGCTGTATGCTGCACTATGGGCCACAATTCCCACTCATCTTCTCACCTCCATCCTTCAGCCATCCAATTACAACATTGTTGCACAACACACGAAACTAACAAGACTGTTGTCTGGAAAAGGGTTGGATTCAAGCCTGACGGAGGTAGTGTAGAGAGTTGTCCGATCACATAATGAATTGGTTGTGGATTGCCTGGAGCACCGGAATTAAGAAGGTGGGAGGAAGGCACATGAGATGCTGGGTGAAGCTGGTGCTTTGGCAACTGGCGCCAGGTCATGCATGCAACTCGTAAAACCATCCAAAACCCCAGATTCAGTTATACTTGTTTGCAGCTTTTGTGAATATGCAGTTTCCATTAATGATGTCTTCACCACTGCAGCACTTTCATGGATATAGCCTAAAAGCACCACATAGCACAGAAAAGAAACTCACCATGTAGGCATAAAGATACAGCATATAATGACAGCTTTCCTTTGTTGCAGATTCTTCTGCCTCTTGAGCTATTCCTACACTTAAGGTGTATTCATCAATAAATTAATTCAAGGAAGAAAGTGGGTAATTGCATTGCTGCAGAAAAAAACTTCAGCAGATTTTCATAGCCATAAAGGGGGCAATGTAGATTATAAACTAGCTATCAGAAATTATATGTGATGTTTCTGTGGCAACTAGATTGACGTTGGAGGGGAAGACTATCCATTAACTGACTTTTTAAGAAGACGTAAACTGTGGGCTCTATTTCCAGTTCATTTTTCTGGGGGCTGGATTCAGAGGGTTTCTTTTTCCTGCTTATATCCAAATCTATGAGAATTTTGTTTTCATTTATTTTTATTACCAAACCAAATGAGCTATGCATAAATAACTGATGAAACCGAGTTGTCTGGAAGATTTCCAATTGAGATTAGTTTGTCATTAAATAAACCAAATGTTAAGGATTTTTTACTGGTGCTCTAACAGAGGACAGCTTGGATGGAAGAAGTATACATCAGCTGCTGTGCAAGTGAACGTGATCACTTTTAACAAACTGAAGTTCCTTACACTTCCAGAATGGATTATTTGTTCACCTATTGCAGTTCTTCTGCAATTGTAACTGACAACTGAACACTTGACAGGAAGATGTAAAATATGCAGAATACTTCAAAAATATACCAAGGGAAGGAAAATCATGGCAAGGCTTGTACAGTTAGATTAGTCTGCTTGAGTTCAATGAAGCTACCTACATGTACACAGTTAAGTACCCTGCTGAGATTAAGCTTATCAAAGTTAAAGTGAAATTCTAGATCCACTAAAATTCTTTGGAATTTTGCTATGGACTGGGATAAAATGTTTTTTTCCCTTAGACCAGACAGAGGAATAATTTGAGAATGTTGTAGAAGAAAAAGCAGTATTATTTGATCATGGTTTGTGGCTACAGAGAGAAAAAAATGTAAAAATGGAGCAAATTTCAGCCCTGAGACATGGTGAAGTGAGCAGAGCTCCAAAACCAACAGTAAATGGTAAAGAGAGCTGCTATAGAAGGGAAGAAAAAGATACCGGTATTGACTGTGTTAATTTCGTTTCAGAGAATAGCAATTAATGATTTCCAGCTTTGCAGTCGTGCACTTGGAGTAAAGTAGTCACAGCACCAGTACGGGCCTAAGAGTTCAGGTAAAGTCCTGCTTTGCACTTGCAACACAAGGAGCAAAAAAAAGTGGTTACAGTGTTTTGCTTCCCTGGTACTTTTCCCCTGCGTATGCTCTTCCTGGATCCTAATGCAAGGGTGCTCCCTTGAAACATACTGCCTCTGTGATCTGGCTAACTCCAGCAAGCCCTAGTTGTGTTTAAATTATAGCAGTTATCAGTCTGGCTCTTAAAAATTGTGACTATTTGTGCTGTATGAAAAAAATGCTATGTCTCATTTTATATGTCCTACCTGACAAGTCCATTGTTTATCTCCTGATTCTTATGTTTGAGTAAAACAGAACAATGATTCCCTAATCAGGGTTCACAATTCCCATAGGTTTTAGAGGAAGTTTGGATTTCTATTGTAAAGTCAGACCCAAAATGCAGAAATGGACAATTATCTGAATTAGTGAATCCTGTAACAAAACCTAGAGCCTGTTGGTCTGTCTAATTTATCTTTTCAGAGCACATGCATTTTACTTCTGGGACACTTTGATTTATTTGCTATCAGCTCCATTCATACAAATATTTGTACCAAAATACAAAACATTGATAGATCAAAAGACATATTCATGGCCCGTGGATTAAATTTTGAAGAACCTTTGCTTACTAACAAAGAATTGCATGACTAAATATTTAGAACTTGGCTTGACCTTGACCTTTTTCTATAAATCAGTAAGTCCTTTAGTTGTACAGCTGGATTGCCAAAATATTCAAAGCAATATCTGCAGGTAGGGAACACGGAATCTCCTGAGTTCAAAAGAAGACCCTTAGGTGTGGTCACTCTCAAGCACATGGCTTGCTTTGTTGTATGCCCTTGCCATTTTAGTGTCTGAATGGTACAGAGACATCATTAACTGAAGTTCTGTGGAGCATGGTATGATACGTACTTCATTGTCTAATTTTCTTGAACATGACAGAAAGATTCAGAAACTTGGAAAAGAATTTACAGCTTGGATTTGACTCATTGCGAACGCAGGTGCTTTAGTGTGGAAAACAGTGGCAAAATATGTAATTCTGACTAAGAGTGACTGGGAAGTGCTAGTTCTGTCAACTAGGATAAAGAATTAGTATGTCGTCCCTGGAGAGAGAGATCGAGATCAGACAGGGTAGACAGCAGAGAAAGTCTTAGACATTACCAAACTGCAGAAGAAAAGTCAAAATTCAGATCACAGGATACATTGTTGGTAAGTAGCCAACCAAATCATATCCAAACCAGATAGCAGTTTGAACAGTACATGTGTGTACTTTGCTCAAACCAGCATGAGACCTTTCCAAACTTACACTGACAGTCTGTGAATGTCATTCTGATATATATACTTGCAATGTTGTCATACTTGTATTGTTAAAGAGACATGAGTTGAAGCCTCACTCTGTAACTGTCACTTCTGAAGTAGCATTTATTCACACTAGTGGTCGCACAGAAGACAATGTGTTAAATGCCATTCCAAGTAATGGTTCAAGAGCTGAGCCTTTCTGTTCAAGTCAATTAAGTAAACATGGTATACTTAATTTAAATTAATGAGAATTCATGTAATTAAAAATGCAAGCTACAGTTTTTCTGTTATAGGCCATGCATTCAATTATTCTCAGCAATTTAGTGTGAACCTGCAAGATTACCTTAGTCAACACTTGATGAGTTTAGGCCCAATGTAAGTTTAGCTATAAAGCTGAGTTTAAGATTAAATTTAATTTGACTAGAATGCAAGAACAAAGGATTGATTGTTGCTAGCTCACCAATTCTTGAAAAGCAGGATTAAAAGATAGGAGTTTGATATGAATCAATTCTGTCAGTTTATTTTCAAATGTCTGGATTTTCATTTTTTCTTCTCACTACAATGGAAGTAAATGCATTTAAATGAGGAAATTTCATTCCAGAGTAAGTACAAAAGCACTTAGGTTCACCACTGCTAACCATGCTGACAGTTTCGACGATCTGGACACACTGTATTACAACAGCATTGTGATTATATTAGAAAACAATTAAATATCCTTGAAATTTCTGCATCCAGACCTGGAAAGCAGGATCTTTAAAAGTAATCATAAAAGGGAACACAGTTTGTGCCAAACACAAACATAAATATTTGTGTTTAGGGAATATATAAAGGGAAAAAATTCAGCCAATGTACCCAACTCTACCTAGGGAATAAGTGAAACTGCTACAGCTCAGGGACCCCTTAATGCTGTATTATAGGCCATAACATTTCCTTTAGAGTGTTTCAGGACTTGTATCAGGAAAATGTGAAGCTGTGGAAGTGATGGGTATGGAATTAATTACTTTTTTTTGGCTAGCTTCATTGGGTTAAAACCAAAAATTAAATTTTCCCTGTAACCATAATGAGTTATAACTTTCTCACTACAGAAAGAGATGGTCAGAATTTGATTGCCTCACAATTCTCCTTTTTTCATTTTTCTCAAAGCGTTGCACTATGCTTTCTATCACAAACTGTATCATCATTTACTTTTTTCCTCTTTCAAATGCCTGCACGGTATACCTGGAACTTCACTTAAAGCCATGTTGTTTTACAGAGCAAGAAAGAGTCACGACTCTGCTCACCAACAACACACCTCCCATTCATTTTGAAAAGAGTAAGCTTCAGTCCATTATCCTTCATCTAGTAATTCTGTGTTTTTCCTGGTATTTCTCATAATAGTGACCAAAGAACCAGGCACTACAAGATTGAAGTTAGAAAAAATTTTTTAAAAAATCCCTTTTAAATTGATGAGCAGAGCTGCTTCCTTAAAGATGTGTGTCTGTGTGTCTGTGTGTGTGTCTGTGTGTGATGAAGCCTGGGATTCAGCAATCCCAGCCTGTCATAAAAAGAAATTATGCATTTTTAACAAAAAAAAAATAATCCTAATGACAAAATCTTTCCTAGATACACCAGATGAGTTCAATTATTCCATATTTTACACTGATTAATGAAAATCCAGTTCTGGCTCTGGAGAGGTAATTACCCCATCTGGCATCTGCCAAACGGCCTATGCAGAGTATCAGACATGCTTTTCTTGTATGTGTGTTGTCTTCACTACCCACCTGCTTTGCCACTGTCAGAGGTAGTGCTGGGTTAAATGGACTTCTGACCTGAGAACAAAAGACTGTGATCATTCTTTCATTTTTACGTTATAAAATAGCCATAAAAATGCAATGATGTGCTGCTTCCTTCAATCTACTGGCTTATTTTTAACTGCATAATGTTTTTATCAGGGATAATCATGGTCAGTTCTTAAAACTAGTGCTTCCTCCTCTTGAACAGCTGCGACTGAAGTATTTAAACCATGTCCAGAAGATGGAGGACTGGGGGCAGAAGGTCATCGTATGCCTAGGCAGCTGCACATTACAATCCAGAGTGTAGTCACCTCTGCAGATGGCAATGGTTGCTTGCTATTAATAAGTCCATAATGCATTTCAAGTGGCTTTTGGTGGAAACTTTCTTGGTTTGTATGTGGCACTACTTAAAAAGAGCTTTGTTCATGATCATCCTTTTGGTGGTGTTTTGGTTTTTGTTTTTTTTTTTTAACTTGGCAAGTGTACTCTGCCATTATATAGAGCTGTTCTAGAAGAAAATCTAAACTCTAATGAGCTCTCAAAGCTTATTATTTACCACTATCAAAAAGAATTACACAGCTGAGGAGAATTGCCACCTTAAAAAAAAACCAAAACACCTTTATGAGAAAGTTTAGGATGGAAGTGCAAGAGAACAGCCTCAGAACTCTGAAATAATATTTGACAAGCAGTAGGGGATTCAAGTTAAATGTTGGATGTTAATGATGTTAAATTTCCTCCTTTGGCCCCACTCAATCATTCGTACATAGCATGTCTGACAAGAGTTGTGTCTTTGAGAACACTCTATGATCACATCACGCAGTTTGCATCATTTGCAAAAATGTATACTCTCAGGGCAGAACCCTCTCTAGCAGCAATAGTGATGGGTTCCAGAATTTTAAAGTTATTCTGAGTGTTATTTTTGTGAAGAACTAATAAGAAACACATTTGAAAACTATAAGCCCTTTAAGAAGACAACTTCAAAAATATTAGACTTTCTCCAAAATTAAAAATATACTTCCTTTCAAAGTCCTAAATCTCAAAAACATCTTGTCAAATTAATTTCCAACCTTTCTTGGGGAAATGCATCTTGGGTCAGAGACTGCACATGAGGAACAAGAACAAGGGAGTTTTTTAAAAGGTGGTGTAGTCAGCATCAGGCTTGTGATGAAAAATAATCACTAATCTCCACTAAGAGGTTGACTGCAGAATTTTCAGTCCGGCTGTGGACTCCCTGAAGCTGTGCGTCCCTTCAGTTCTGTGGTTTTATAAATGGCTAGTTTTAATTGTGATTTATATTTTAAAAAACAAAGGCAGAGCCATAGAGGTGCAAGCTGGCAATTAAGAGTGGAAGCTTTTGGTCATGAATTTTCCTGTGGTGTCCAAAGGCTCTTTCTTGATTCCTGTGCTGCTGCTGAAGGGGACACAGGCAGCATACAGGGACTTGAAGCAGTGGAGAACTGCCAGAGGCAATGGGCATGGCTGCCACCAGCTTCTCCTCGAAGGACTGTGCAGAGCAGGACAAGCTCCTCAGCTAAGAGGCCAACATGGGAACAGCTGATTAGACTGAAAAGCAATTTTCTCAACCCAGTGGAGACAACAATGGGAGGGTCTGAAGTTATACACCTACAAAGTGACTTGATTTGTAAAGGCAATGAACACATACCATCCTTCATTAAAAATGACATTTTTTATGTCTTTGAAAACTGGTGTACATCTTGACCCAGTTGTACCTGATGAAAAATTTAAGATCCTGATTCTAATTAACAGTTGGGCACTTTATGCATTTCTAAAGCAGATGTGACTGACACTCACTTCAAGGTCTATTTACACTGCCAGAGAGGTAAGCTGTTATCTTGCATGTGGTAACTTGATATAGCTGTTTGACTGAGACTACAAGTTTGGCCCATAAAGAAAATAAAGTTGATGCAATGACTTCTGTTTGGCATTTGACTTGGCACTCATAATATTTTGTTTAAAAAGTGAGAGAAATTAAAAATCTCCATGGCCTGGATGAAACCCCAGCTAACTGCTAGCAATCAAAATGTAATTGTGCACAAATAAATGTGTATGTACTGAAAGGCGATGCAGCTGTTGGCCTTTCACTGCTTAACACAGATCAGAGATTTCATATCTAGAACTAGAAGAGCTGCTATTAAATTTTGCAGGGAGTGGTGCATAGTGCAGGGGAAGCATCAGCCAAGCCGAGTGATCAGTGCTCATCATTCCCCAGTGTTATACCTCTAGTTGACAAAGAGATAGAGAATTAAGCCACTTTGATGACAGTCACTGTTCTGTCTAAACTTTAGTCAGGAGAATCTCAAGGAAGATGCTGGTATCCAAGCAGCTGGAGGGTATTCTTTTTAAATATTAGTGTGGGTTGATGTAAGAGAGTTCACCTCAGAGGACTCAGCTACCGATAGACCTAGATCACACAGACAAGCTCACCATCTACTCTTACAATGCCTGTTGGAAGCAGAAAACTTGCAGTACAGCTGACCAAGGTGGTGTTGGTGGGATTGCCAAATTCACCATGCCTACCAGAACACAGCAAGTGCTGAAGGAAAGAGAAGGCAGCTTTCCACTAGGCTGGCCTGTCGCATTGATGAGAGGAGGAGTGGGGGAAGAATCTCTGCTTACCTCTCCTTATGTGACTGGTAAGGCCACCCTCCCTTACAGTAGAGCAGCTAACCAAACCCAGTCCCAGCATCTGATGTGCAAGTTGCTATAGTCCAGGAGTCTAGTTATGAATATAAATGTGGCATTAATTCAGTCAAGTCCTATAATCTGTGTCCTATAAGAGGTTCAGATAGTTGGTCATAATAGTTCTTTCTGCTGCTATTATATTTCTCTCCCTTAAAGCAGTCTATGCATAATTTTTCTTTTGTCCCTAGGTCACCAACTGATTCCATGTCCAACCATTTATTGATTTTAGGACCTTGGAATGCCATATATAATCTTGAAGAGTCCACTTTATAACTTAATACTGAGCTGGCTACCTAGTAAGTACTCTGTCATATCTTTTTGTTATTTGCTGATTTTTGTTTGTTCCCCTTCTGTTTTAAAATCTAGCCTCCAGCTGTCAAAAAAAAAGAAAGATTTTTATCTGATGTGCTCTTCATTGACACTACGATGCAGAAGTATTAGAAACAATATGAAGACATGGCATTGTGGGACATGGTTTAATGGGCATGGTGGTGTTGGGTTGATGGTTGGACTTGACAATCTTACAGGTCTTTTCCAACCTTAGTGATTCTGTGATTCTGTGTGACTAAGGTGTTTATACCATATTGAAAAAATGTTTACGTGTTTATTTCTAAAAAGAGCAGTGCTCTTCATTTTTGTCTTGGTAATGCAGTTTATTGTAAGGGTGCAGTTCTGGCACTGTGCTCGTGCTCTACTGTAGTAATGTCAGTGACATAACTGTGAAATGCCCCTGTCCCTTAGAGTACCATGTTTTGCTTTGTGTTATCTAACTGCACTTTCATTATTTTCTTCAAAGAAAGCTTGTGGTAACTGAACTCATTGCTGAAATACTTTGAAAAGTATTTCAAATTGATCAAGTTGTTCTTTTGATAAAACACTGACACAACAGAATTGAATCTGAAGAATTTTGGCGCAGTGCCTTTACTGGGGTAAAGAATGGCTGGTGACTGCTGAAGTGAATCGGCAAAGCTGATGTTTGAAGGGTTACATTCTGTCACACTTATTTAAAGTATCATGTAATGTTACATTGTTCTGTAATATTATACTGTTTAACACTTTCATTAATAATCTGGATGATGGGGCAGAGTGCACTCTCAGCAAGTTTGCACATGACAGCAAACTGGGAGGAGGGGCTGATACACCAGAGGGTCGTGCTGCCATCCAGAGGGACCTGGACAGGCTGGAGAAACGGGTTGACAGGAACCTCATGCAGTTCAACAAGGGGAAGTGCAAAGTCCTGCACCTGGGGAGGAACAGCCCAAGGTACCAGTACATGCTGGGGGCTGCCCAGCTGGAAAGCAACTTGGCAGAAAAGGGTTTGGGTCCAAGTTGAACATGAGCCAGCAACATGCTCTTGCAGCAATGGCCAATAGCATCCTGGGCTGCATTAGGGCTGTTGCCAGCAGGTCAGGGGAGGTGATCCTTCCCCTCTCTACTCAGCACTGGTGAGGCCACACCTGGAATCCAGTATTTAAGCATAGGTTATGGAGGTCTTCAGTAGATTACTCTTCTTGAATCCAGCCAGACTATTGTCTGACACAAGATTAACAACTGTGTGTGAAAGACTTGGTGGACGAGCTTAGTTCATGATTGATACTATTTCAGTCAATTCTTGCAATCAGGAGTAACTGGCATTCTCATTTCCTAACACAGTAAGAAAGGGGCAGACTAAAAAGAAACGCAGACAAATTGAGAAAGTCCCTACAGGTCAGTGTTGTGACACTCCATCAGCAGTATGGAGGGACATGTAATCATGTGCCTTTTGCTTTTGTCTTGTCTTTCATAATGGATCCTGACTGTCTCATTGTCCTCTTCTGTTACTCCAGTAACAGATTTCCATCATGAAATGTTGTATTATCACAATAAAGGCATTGTTTCAAAACTTTAAATTAAACAGAGAATACATGCTATTGTATATTTTCCTTTCACTTTTACTAATATTCTTTTTTAAATAAATGCTTTCCATCACTGTTCAGATACTGCTGCTTGATCCTATGGTGAAGTCATAATCCTGAACTTACATCATCACAGTCTGTTGCCCTGGAAATCGCTAATGGTGAAGTTCAGACTTTGTACTCCTGCACAACAGCGATTTAAAGATCGATTGTATAGATTAAAATCTCATTTTGTGTGTTTAACAACCATGCATTCTCCGTTAAACATCTTTAGGCTGACCAAGAAAAATAGTGTGTTAAGTCATAGATTTATAAGGAATATTCAGAATTCAAACCTATCACAGTTTAAAAATTATCGTCTGCTTACTGTAGATCCCAAGTTAAAAGTGAGTTGGAATTGTTTTAAGGTCAGCTTGAAAGTAGTAACAATATGCTTAAATTTTTTTGAGAGTCAGGTTCTTTCCAGGATTGCTCAGAGGTTTTGCATAATATTTTCCAAAGTTGCTTGGCAAAACTGTATTTGAAAAAAAACCCATCCATCTTGATTTGAAACATTCTGCATCTAAGAAAATAAAGCGTGGAAAAATGAAATAGTACAGAATATCTTAATATTTTTAAAGGAACTAACTGAACTCTTAGCTTTTCCATCTGATTTTTCTCCTTACAGGTTGTAACCATATAAGGTAACACCTCACAAGAGCATTTTTTTCCCAAAAATACATCACAGTTCGTACTGGTTAAGTACAGACTGATTTGTCACAGGTGCACCCCTCATATTCCTCATTTAAGCTGGATTTAAATATATGGCTGGGGGAAAAGTACTGGGTGGTTTGGTCTACAATACTTTCATTATAGTGATACTCATCTCGCAGCTTGATTCAGCATCAGCTGAACTCAATGGCGCTTTCAATCAAGCCCTTAGTTTCATCTTCAGCAAAACAACTCAATGTCTCTGCTTTCCAACTGCCTGAGAATGACAGGTGCTCAGCTGCAAGCTGCTTCGCTCAAATTCACCCCATATAAAATGGTATTCATGCAACCAGATAGGTAGAGTGATGTATATCTGCCCAGCTAATGAAGGGCTCATTATTCTTATCTCGGAGTGGCTTGCAGACTCAGGATTTTACTGTAATGATAACTATAGCTTGAATTTGAAGGTAACCATGGTGACTTTAAACGCTTCACTGTATTTATGAGCCAAGAGACTGCCTTATCCAGAAATGGTCACCTTAGTGCACTTCTGCAGCTCTGTCTCATTGGGCCGCAATGTATTTTGCTGTTAATTAGGTTTTGAAAAGAACTGAAGGCTTCAGACAGTGTTTACCACAGCAGCTCACCTCTTGCCTGGAATGGACTTCTAGGTTTCTCTACTTCTTACATTCAGTGGCCTGTATTTCCTCCTCCAAGTTACAATTCACAAGTCTGAATTTCTGCAAGATTTGGATTTCTGCAAGTTTTGATTCCTTCAGAAATTTTTCCTTACCTAGGTGTTTCTTGCCTGTAGGATGATGACCAAGATGTGTTTGCTCTTTTCTCCTAGAAGAGAAATATGCACAAGCAGACTGTGTGTATGTTCATAACAGAATGATCATGCCATGCAAACTGCTTTACTTCACATCTGGATAGCATCTTCATAATGTGTCCATCAGGGCATGGTGTTAGGCACCTCTAATGAAACACCTCTCTGACTACCCTGACAGGGAGAGGGGATCTGTTTGCTGGTAGCAGGTGATTCTTTCATAGCTGTGAAACTGTGGCAACCTCTGTGATTATTTTTATTTCAGATCACATAATTGCAAAATAACTTAGGCTGGAAGGGACCTCAGGAGGTCTCTGGTCCATCCTCCTGCTCAAAGCAGGGCCAGCATCTGAGGTCAGATGGGGTCACTTAGGGCCTTGTCCAGTCAGGGCTTGAAACTCTCCAAGGACAGACACTGCACAACCTCTCTGGGCAAGCTCTGCCACTGCTTGACTGTCCTCATGAGGAAAAAGTTTTTTCTTAAATCCAGTCTTTACCACTCATTTCAACTCATGCCCATCGTCTCTCATCCTCTTCCTATGCACCACTGGGAAGAACCTGCCTCCATCTTCTTATTTGATTGTTTACTCAGCCCTAAGACATCGTATACATTTTACAATGGGCAAAGGAAACAAACAGTGTCAGAATCATAATTCCAGTGTGGCAGCAGCAGGAGGACTCAGACTTCTGACAGCTGATAAATGAAAAAATATTTTGTCAAACAGTATTACAGCATATGCCATAAATTTTACTACTGAGCTCATACTAACTCATGTTATCTGAAGGCTATGTGATCTGTAAGCTTCTGTCAAGTCAACTTGAGGACTTTCAGTTAGTTGTGCTGTTCCAAGACTGTGGAGTTCAATAACAAATGCATCACACTGCACAAGAGAGAGACACTAGTTTTAATGTCAGGAGAACTGATCTTTTCGGAGCTTGTCTAGATAAAAAATAAAAAATCAAATCATGCTAGAAGCATTGTTAACCACAACAGATAGCATTAGCCATCTCTAAGCAGGTGGAAGAGAAAGATGATTTTCAGAGTTGTTTCTACAGATTAAATACATTTTTTGAAAAGCTCATTGTTGTGACTCCAAAGAGTAAGTAGCTACTAATGGGACAGCTGACCTTCAGAGTGAGCCAAGACTGAAGATCAAGGTTGCAGAGACATAGAGAGCGGGAGATGGGAGGCCATTTGCATCAAAGGATGGCATTTGCTGTCCAGTGGAGAAGTGCTGCTCGCAGCTGGTCTGCTTGGGGCACTCTCTGGGACGGCAAACGGCAAGCTGGAGAATATGTAGCCAGAGATGTGCTAGGAATGAACACGAGTTTCTGGAACAACCTGTTCCACAGAGGTGGTGGGAGTAAAGGGCATCACCAACATTTAATACAGAATTTGATACATTCCTGAAAGAGATTATATGCTATGATATCTGTCACAGCAAAAGGCTACACTCAATAATCCTGGAGGTTCATTTCTCTGTCATTTTCCTCTGCTGCTTCTTCTCCCAATTCCTCTCTTCATTCCTTGACTTAAACTTTTCAGGAAACTGGAACAGTGATTATTTCTCTATTTCTTATTATCAGCTGACAGAGACATTTAAGGGTGGGACAGAAAAGCATAAGAGAGTGGGAAAGCACCCTGTAGAAAATGGGAAGGATGCCACAGCTGGCAAGTGTTATTTCCAAGGCATCCACTATTACATGGACTGCCTTCCTTCCAGAGCTGAAAGCTTCTTCCTTCCCAGCTGCCCCTACACAACAGATACGGGGCTCTGGAACTTGAGGGCCAGGCTAATGAGGATATGGATGAAAGTCCATCCAGGGGGTTACCTAGGGTGATCCAGTCTGCCCCACCCATTACAACTACCTCTATTAAGACAAAAAGGAGGGTAATAGTCATAGGCGATTCCCTCCTGAGGGGAACAGAGGGCTCAATATGCCAACCAGACCCAACCTGCAGGGAAGTCTGCTGCCTCTCTGGAGCCTGGGGAGAGAGGTCACCAGGAAACTCCCTGGTCTGGTACGGCCCAATGATTACTACCCGCTGTTGGTTATGCAGGTTGGCAGTGATGAGGTTGAGCAAAGAAGTCTAAAAGCCATTGAAAGGGACTTCAGAGCGCTGGGGTGACTGGTTGAAGGATCAGGAGCACAGGGAGTGTTTTCTGCAATACCTGCAGTGGCAGAGAGGAACACTGAAAGGAACAGGAAAATGTACCTGGTCAACACATGGCTCAGAGGCTGGTGCCGTCGAAGGGATTTTGGGTTTTATGACCACAGGGTGGTTTACATGGCACCAGGTGTGCTGGCAGCAGATGGAGTTCAACTATCCCCAAGGGGAAAAGGATTCTCGCTTATGAGTTGGTGGCCTCATCGAGAGGGCTTTAAACTAGATTTTAAACTAGAAGGGGGAAGGGCATGTAACCAGGCTGCCTAGAGATGAGCCTAGGGGTGGCGTGCCGATGTTCAGGGTGAAATCGATAGCCCAGCTCAAGTGCATCTACTCCAATGCACGCAGCATGGGCAGCAAACAGGAGGAGCTGGAAGCCCTTGTGCAGCAGGACAGCTATGACGTAATTGCCATCACAGAAACATGGTGGGACGACTCGCATGACTGGAGTGCTGCGATGGAGGGCTATAAGCTCTTCAGAAAGGATAGGCAAGGAAGGAGAGGCGGTGGGGTGGCTCTGTATGTTAGGGAGTGTTTTGATTGTATAGAGCTCAATGATTGTGACGACAACATTGAGTGCTTATGGGTAAGGATGAGGGGGAAGGCAAACAAGGCAGATATCCTGCTGGATGTCTGTTATAGACCACCCAACCAGGACGAAGAGGCAGATGAAGTGTTCTACAAGCAACTGGCAGAAGTCTTACAATTGCAGCCCTTGTTCTTGTGGGGGACTTCAACTTACCGGATGTCTGCTGGAAATACACCACAGCAGAGAGGAAACAGTCCAGGAGGTTCCTGGAGTGTGGGGAAGATAACTTCCTGACGCAGCTGGTAAGTAAGCCTACCAGGGGAGGTGCCCCGCTTGACCTGCTGTTTACAAACAGAGAAGGACTGGTGGGAGAAGTGATGGTTGGAGGCCGTCTTGGGCTTAGTGACCATGAAATGATAGAATTCTCAGTTCTTGGTGAAGTAAGGAGGCGGGTCAGTAAAACTGCTACCATGGACTTCTGGAGGGCAGACTTTGGCCTGTTCAAGACACTGGTTGAGAGGGTCCCTTGGGAGAGAGTCCTGAAGGGCAAAGGGGTCCAGAAAGCCTGGACCTTCTTCAAGAAGGAAACCTTAAAGGCGCGGGAGCAGGCAGTCCCCATATGCTGTAAGACGAGCTGGCGGGGGAGATGGCCAGCCTGGCTGGACAGGGAGTTTTGCTGGGACTAAGGAAAAAAAGGAGAGTTTATCACCTTTGGAAGAAGGGGCAGGCAACTGAAGAAGAGTACAAGGATCTTGTTAGGTCATGCAGAGAGGGAATCAGAAAGGCAAAAGCCCAGCTAGAGCTCAGTCTGGCCACAGTCATAAGGGATAACAAAAATGGTTTTACAAATACATTAACAATTAAAAAAGAGCCAAGGAGAATCTCCGTCCTTTATTGGATGCGGGGGGAAACATTGTCACCAAGGATGAGGAAAAGGCTGAGGTACTTAATGACTTCTTTGCCTCAATCTTTAATAGCCAGACCAGGTATCCTGAGGGTATCCAGCTCCCTGAGCTGGAATATAGGGATGGAGAGGAAAATAAACCCCCTATAATCCAGGAGGAAGCAGTTAATGACCTGCTACGCCACCTGGACACTCACAGGTCTATGGGGCCTGATGGGATCCACCCAAGAGTACTGAGGGAGCTGGTGGAAGAGGTCACCAAACCACTCTCCAACATCTACCAGCAGTCCTGGTTAACAGGAGAGGTCTCAGTGGACTGGAGGCTTGTCAGTGCGATGCCCATCTACAAGAAGGGCCGGAAGAAGGATCCAGGGAACTACAGGCCTGTCAGCCTGACCTTAGTACCTGGGAAGATTATGGAGAGGGTCATCTTGAGGGCGCTCACAGGGCACGTGCAGGACAACCAAGGGATCAGCCCCAGCCAGCACGGGTTCATGAAAGACAGGTCCTGCTTGACCAACCTGATCTCCTTCTATTACCAGGTGACCCGCCTAGTGGGTGAGGGAAAGGCTGTGGATGTTGTCTACCTGGACTTTAGTAAAGCCTTCGACACTGTCTCCCACAGCATCCTCCTGGAGAAGCTGGTGAATCATAGGTCAGACAGGTGTACTCTTTGCTGGGTGAAAAATTGGCTGGACAGCAAAGCCCAGAGAGTCGTGGTGAATGGAGTTAAATCCAGTTGGCGGCCGGTCACAAGCAGTGTTCCCCAGGGCTCAGTTTTGGGACCGGTCTTGTTTAATATCTTTATCAATGAGCTAGATAAGGGGATTGAGTGCTCCCTCAGTAAGTTTACAGACAACACCAAGTTGGGTGGGAGTGTTGATCTGCTCAAGGGTAGGAAGGCTCTGCAGAGGGATCTGGATAGGCTGGATCCATGGGCCCAGGCCAATTGGATGAAGTTCAACAAGGCCAAGTGCCGGGTCCTGCACTTTGGCCACAACAACCCCATGCAACGCTACAGGCTTGGGGAAGAGTGGCTGGAAAGGTGCCCTGCAGAAAAGGATCTGGAGGTGCTGGTTGACAGCCGGCTGAAGATGAGCCAGCAGTGTGCCCAGGTGGCCGAGAAGGCCAACGGCATCCTGGCCTGGATCAGCAACAGTGTGGCCAGCAGGAGCAGGGAGGTGATCGTGCCCCTGTACTCGGCGCTGGTGAGGCCACACCTCAAATCCTGTGTTCAGTTTTGGGCCCCTCACTACAAGAAGGACACTGAGTTTCTGGAGCGTGCCCAGAGAAGGGCGACGAAGCTGGTGAGGGGTCTGGAGCACAAGTCTTATGAGGAGCGGCTGAGGGAGCTGGGGTTGTTCAGCCTGGAGAAGAGGAGGCTGAGGGGAGACCTCATCGCTCTCTACAATTACCTGAAAGGGGGTTGCAGAGAGGTGGGTGTTGGTCTCTTCTCCCAGGTGACTAGCGACAGGACAAGAGGAAATGGCCTCAAGTTGTGCCAGGGGAGGTTCAGGCAGGATATTAGGAAAAATGTCTTTCCTGAGAGAGTGGTGAAACACTGGAACAGGCTGCCCAGGGAGGTGGTGGAGTCACCATCACTGGAGGTGTTCAAGGAACATGTAGATGAGGCATTGTGGGACATGGTTTAGTGGGCATGGTGGTGTTGGGTTAATGGTTGGACTTGATGATCTTACAGGTCTTTTCCAACCTTAATGATTCTGTGATTCTATAAGTTTTCACAATGTATCAGTCTCTCCACGACTCTTTTTCTGGGTTGTTGTCGTGGTTTAAGCCCAGCTGGCAACCAAGCACCACACAGCCGCTCGCTCACTCCCCCCAGGTGGGATGGGGGAGAGAATTGGAAGAGTAAAAGTGAGAAAGCTCGTGGGTTGAGATAAAGACAGTTTAATAGGTAAAGCAAAAGCCGCACACGCAAGCAAAGCAAAACAAGGAATTCGTTCACCACTTCCCATCGACAGGCAGGTGTTCAGCCATCTCCAGGAAAGCAGGGCTCCATCACGCCTAACGGTTACTTGGGAAGACAAACGCCATCACTCCAAATGTACCCCCCTTCCTTCTTCTTCCCCCAGCTTTATATGCTGAGCATGACATCATATGGTATGGAATGTCCCTTTGGTCAGTTGGGGTCAGCTGTCCCAGCTGTGTCCCCTCCCAACTTCTTGTGCACCCCCAGCCTGCTCGCTGGTGGTGAGAAGCAGAAAAGGCCTTGACTCTGTGTAAGCACTGCTCAGCAGTAACTAAAACATCCCTGCTTTATCAACACTGTTTCCAGCACAAATCCAAAACACAGCCCCATACTAGCTGCTATGAAGAAAGTTAACTCTACCCCAGCCAAAACCAGCACATTCTCCACCCCTTATTCCATACCATTTACGTCATGCTCAGGTCTCACACTATTCAATACATTCTTATTAACCATCACCCCCCTTCCCATCCTTTGATAGAATACAAATATACCATTCCCTTAGTCTATGGACCACCCCTGTAAAATGTCCATAAATATCTGCAAATGTCCACAAAATGTCCATTGAGTTCATTTGGTCCATGACTTTGGGCTCCATCTGTTATGGTGGTCACTCAGGACAGGAGAGGTGTTGTATTGCATGGAGTTATTGGGCACCACAGCCAGCTCAGGTCAGGGCACTGCTGCACTTGCACTGCTTCTTGTAAGGCTTGTCCTCCACTGGTTCAGGTGATTCCTGCTGTAGTAATTCCTATAACATGTAACTCAAATCATGGGTTACAACAATTTAAAGGTATTTCCATTACAATCTCTAGCCCAGTCCCTTTGGACCAGACCACAGGGTTTAGCACTGCAATGAACTCCTCCCCTTGCTCCTAGCCTGGCTAGCAACAAGGGGTTCTTGCTATAATAATTCCCATAACATGCAACTCAAATCCCGGGTTACAACAATTTAAAGGTGTTTCCATTACAACCTCCACCCCTGGTCCCTTTGGACCAGACCATAGGGTTTAACATTGCAATGAACTCCTCCCCTTACCCCTGCTCTGGCTTGGACTTATCCACAGACTGCAGTTCCTTAGGATTGTACCTGCTCCAAGTGGAGCCTTATGTGTGTGCCACAGTCTCTTCAGGGGTATACCTGCTGCGGCAGAGAGTTGTCCACAGCCACAGTCCCTTCAAAAGTAAACCTGCTCCAACATGGCCTTTTCCATGGCTGCAGTCTCTCCAGGGGTGTACCTGATCTCTCGTGGGCTTATCCATGGCCTCACACTTTGAGGTGCTCCAGCATGACCTCATGCACAGCCGCTGATGCTTCCAGGTGTACCTGCTGCAGCATGGATGTATCCACAGCCACAGATCCTTCGAGGTGTACCTTCTCCTGCGTGGGCTTATCCTTGAGCCACAATCCCTTCAGAGTTACACCTGCTGTGGCACAGACATAACCACGGCCACAAACGCTTCGAGATGTACCTGCTCTGATGTGGGTTTATCCATGGCCACAGACGCTTTGGGGTGTCCTGCTCCTGCGTGGACTCATCCACAGGTCACAGTCCCTTTGACTCAAGTTCACACTGGAGTTCCAGCCTGTCCAGTACAGCAGCACAGAAACAGCAGCGGTGCCCTGGCCATCTGCCAGCCCAGGCGCATGGCCATTGCTGTTATCAGAACGTTCCCAGGCACAGCAGAGTAAGATGGTAAGCAGTATGGCAGTACAGCAAGCAGTGAAAGCAAAAAGCAACCACTAACAAGCACTAGACTCTAATAGACAGTAAGGCAAGCAAACCCCATGGCAAGCACAGGAGCCTGCCGATTAATAGCTAAACAGCAATAACAGCTATAAATTCGATCTAGCACATTCCAATCAAACCTGTCGTTATCTTGAACCCTTCAAGCCCCATGTTGGGCGCCAAAAAGGACTGTCGTGGTTTAAGCCCAGCTGGCAACTAAGCACCACACAGCCGCTCACTCACTCCCCCCAGGTGGGATGGGGGAGAGAATTGGAAGAGTAAAAGTGAGAAAGCTCGTGGGTTGAGATAAAGACAGTTTAATAGGTAAAGCAAAAGCCGCACACGCAAGCAAAGCAAAACAAGGAATTCGTTCACCACTTCCCATCGACAGGCAGGTGTTCAGCCATCTCCAGGAAAGCAGGGCTCCATCACGCGTAACGGTTACTTGGGAAGACAAACGCCATTACTCCAAATGTCCCCCCCTTCCTTCTTCTTCCCCCAGCTTTATATGCTGAGCATGACATCATATGGTATGGAATATCCCTTTGGTCAGTTGGGGTCAGCTGTCCCGGCTGTGTCCCCTCCCAACTTCTTGTGCACCCCCAGCCTGCTCGCTGGTGGTGAGAAGCAGAAAAGGCCTTGACTCTGTGTAAGCACTGCTCAGCAGTAACTAAAACATCCCTGCTTTATCAACACTGTTTCCAGCACAAATCCAAAACACAGCCCCATACTAGCTGCTATGAAGAAAGTTAACTCTACCCCAGACAAAACCAGCACAGTTGTCCTTTCCAGAATGCAAAAAAAGAGGGACAGGGGAAGCCTCACAGGTTGGACTCAAATGGCTGAGAGGTGGCGGTGAACAGAAGGTTGAATACATTTCCAGCTGTGCACTGGAGTAAAGGACAAAAATTACACATTGAATAGACTTTTTCCAGAAAAGTCAATGAAAAGATATAGAAGGGATTCTACGTAAAGCAAGGCACATGAGTTTTTAGGAAGCGTACGAGGTTTCAGCCATAATCATTGGTTTACATGAAGTCACCCTATATATTTGGAAGTGTGTATTATACTTGTGTTTCCCTGAAGTAAATTCCTGTTTCTTTTCCTGTCCTCTGAGAACCAATCAGTGCTAAATGAACAATCCAGAAAATCTTGTCTTAAGAGTTTATTGCATACTATTTCTGGCAGTAGTACTGGTGTTGGGACAGTACAGCCTGTACTGTAGGAATACCCTGGAACTACAGTGCCTTCCTCAGGTGTACACGTAAAGTTACTCAGTAAAACTGTGGACCTCTTCAGTTAGTGAATCATTTCTATTTCACCCTGGACCTAATCTGAAACTCATTTAAGCTGGCCAGATTCTTGTTGACTTCAGTAATTTGGGATGAGACTCAGCAGTCATTACATTTAACGTACCTGAGAGAACTCTTCTTTTCTCTTACAGAACTGCAAGCAAGATAAACTGATTTCCAATATAGGTTATCCAAGCAGATGCAAAACTCACCTGAAAATAATGTAGGTTGGGGAAAATAATGATTCCTTTATCAATAATATTTTTGAAGAAAGACTTCGTAGGAACTTTGTAGAATTTATGTAGAAACTTTTGTAATTGTATTATAAAAGGCTAATCAAAATCTATTGCTTCTATTTCCACTTCTGCTGAGAAAAGATTAAAATCAGTTTAGAAAGTTTAGGCTGTAATAAATTAGAATCTGAATTTTACAAGCCACAGAAGGATCATTTAAAAGACTATAAATTCTAGTGAAGATAATTCAAACACACTGACAAACCAGAAGTACTTTGGTAAATGCACATATACTGAGAAACACACATATAAACATATTGACCAACCAAGTGTACCTAAAATACTACTGTGTCAAAAATTGTTCAAAATTAGTAACATGCTGAAATCAGGGGCATGCATAAGGACCTAGCAATTTTTATGAGTTCGGAAAATTCCAGGTCAAAACTGAGGCCTTTACATAGAGTTTATTCCTCATTTTGCACAAAATCAGCTTGTGAACAGCTTCAAAAATCAAAGAGTCTCTGGGACATTGAAAATAAGGATTTGATATATACTGTAAATACATAATCCAGAAGTCCTGCCCCAGTGTTCACTATTCATAATGATAGAGCTGATCCTTTAACAGGGGGATTTATTGGAAATACTAGTGGTAGATATTGCAGTGTTTAAGAAGCTCATTCTTGCAGAGTAGATGGATACATCTTCAGGAACAGCAAAATGCCCACATATGTTATGAAGTTACTAACCTGGATATTTATAGTTCAGTAGCAACACTGACAATGATTTATTTAACATACTCCTGAGGAAAATGTCCTTAACTTCTGAGTTTGCCTAGCCCTGTAGCAATATATCTGAGCAAGAGTGCCAAGTCTCATTTCTCTAAGTATCCAGTTTTGAGATGCAGGCCACATCAGCATGTTTTAGCCATGTAACTACGTTGGCAAGGAGCCAGGGAAGCATACACACTTCATCAGCAGTGCTGTGGTAACAGAAAGATTTTACAAGTTCAGTTATCCTGTTGCAAAGTTTTCTCAGTAATAAAAGTTGTACTCCTTAGGACCTGGTTTAGGGTATACTGGCAAAAATACTGCCTTTGCTACAATCAGCTGTAGTACTTTCTACACATCTCACTTTACCTACAAGCCTTCTTAAATGTACACCAAAAATAGCAAACTTTGGACCCTAGTCTAAAGTTAACATGAGAAATGGGTGGAAACAGTAATCTCTAACAGTACGCATTTCATTCCAGTCAGCAACAAAACATTAATAAAACTAGGTTTGTGGTTGGGAAAACATTGGTATTTTATCCAGATATACTAATAAGCATCTTCACTACTTTTGCTCATTTTTAATCTTTTAGTTCAAAATATTTCTAAATATAATTATGACTGAATGGTCTAGCCCAATCTATCTAATTGTCAGTCTGTTCCCCAGAATTTTCAGGTGATTTATAACCCCTATGATTCCCCTTTTGAAGTGAAACTTCCAGAAATGGTCAGCTTATTCACCTCTCTTTGAAGTAAGCAAGCAGCACTGAGGTCAAGCATACACCTTAGTAAGAGGAGTGTAAGAAATCTGGACTTCTACATGTATTTTTGCTCCTGAAATCTGTGAGCCCACATATGCCTGTTTCCGAAATGGAGAAAAGTTCCACTTTATAGATGAAAAATCTGGGACTATGACTAAATACGGTAATTTAGTATTTGTTTCAGCTTGTTCTATTAGGAAAATATTTTCTCCATGTCTTGCAGCTCACAGGCTTGTGTACCTTAGCATATACATTAAAATACACAGCTTAGCTATGTCTAACAGCCTAATACAAAAATTATGCAAAAGGGATAAAGAGAAAAGGGACTCATAAGCATGCCATAATACCATCTGAAATGCTACTTCCTTGCTTTATTACCTCTGAGCACAATTATGTTGTAATATTTTTTTCTTCAATGAAGCACATTTCAGGAATTTCAGATTCAAATAAAAACAATTTGTATAGGAAAGATGCCATATGAACGTTGTGCTTGGTTTCCTTTATAACCAAAAAGGGTTTATAATGGACCCCATGCCACCATGCATGGGGCAAGAGGCACGTGTGAGCCATGGAGGGGCTGCAGCGGTGCCATGTCCCAAGCACCACCATGGCGAGGGCAGCTGGGGAGCGAGAGCTGGCATGACGTGCTGCTGCTGTGATGCTTCTTTCCCTTCCTCTTGGCAGCCCACAAACGGATTGCTGTAGCTTAACTTCTTCCTTGAGAAATGAGAGGTGGTTTTGTCTTTGTATTACGCAATATAGTGAAAAGGAGAAAGATTTTTCACTTGAATCTTTGTTGCAGTGAGAAAAATCTCGTGGTTTCTCTTGGAGCCTGCCCCAGCAATTCCCCAGCACTGCTGTTTCAGTCAGAAATGGTGTGAAAACTGGAAAGGGCTTTCTGGGCCCTTCTAACACTGAAAAACTACCACCTGTTAAGCTAAAACTTCAGCATAAACTCTAAATGTTAAAGTAAAAGCAGCATATGATATAAGGTTATGCTTTATAGCAAACAGAAACTGAAATACTGCAAACTTAGCCATCATCTTTGCATTCAGGAGCAGTTTTGAGGCTGTTATTTCAAAACTCAGATTTTTCACCTTCATTGTGAAATAGAAAGGTCTACTCCTTAACCAACTTTATCACTTTCTATTTATGGCTCTTCTACTAATAGTTAACACAGAGTTGCCATTTCTCATACTGTAAATTCACTCTGACATTGCCACTATACTTGTGAAGAAAGCCTGAATCTCCCGCTACCTCGTTTTCAGCTACAAGACCTTATTTGTTAATCACTATGGCAACTGCTGCCCCAGCCCAGCTTAATAGGGTGCTTGTCTAGACAGCATTGAACATATCTGCACGTATGTGTGTCTGGTTTTAACAGCCAGGTGTGCAGAAGGTGCGGTGGAGGGAAAAGAGGCAACAAAAAAGGAATGAGTAAAAGAAGAGTAAAAGCATTTCAGAAGTTACCTCTCTTTACATCAGACTTTTTAATTCTGGAGGCCTTTCCTGGCCTGGAGTGTTAAAATGTATTCCTCACCCAGGACACACAGACTTATAGATGTTCAAGAAAGAATGCCAAACTGATTTCTAACTGACCTGAGTAAGGGCCACCACCGTCCATGGGCTCCTCAGGGAGAGGTATCTCTCAGGGGCAGAAGTCCATTTCACAGTTTCTGTGGAGAGGCGTGATGTGTCTGGGACTGACCAAGGTCAGCAGCTCCTAGCAAGGACCCGAGGAAGGTCTTAGTTCTGATTCAGATCTGCTGGTTGGATCTTGGGGCAAACACAATAAAGCATGCCAGCACCATCTACCCCCCTGTCATGGGAGGCCCCTGTGGAAGGAGACAGTGTCCTCGAAGGCAGTGGAGCAACTGAGCCTGTGTAGACCGAGAGAGCTGCACGACTTCAGCTGGGTGTAGTCCTTGTAAGCAGAGTTTACTCACCAAAATATGGCACTTCAGTCACGCTGAAACATCTATGAATATGTGCCCATCTCTGCAAGTACTTTCCGTGCAATAAAAGAAACCCATATTTTCAGCATTAACTTCACAGTGAAAGAGGGCACAGCCTGATGGTGAGTTAGGGTATGGGAGACACAGACCTGGTTTTCTGATCTTCCCCCTCCCAGAAAATGTCTCAAACAGCATGCTACAGCATGTTTGGGGATGCTGAACCATCAGTGTGTACTTTTTTGAACTGTCCTTACTTCGGTAAGTAAACACAGATTGGAGAAGGTCCAGAAGGTCCAGCTGACATCCAGACATTGACCAACCTAAGCCTTCCCCCAACCAATATCTAAGCAGGCATCCTTCCACCTCTCCTGTTCCCACTGTGCATGATACAAGCAAATAACAAATGAATTTTGATGTCCTCCTGGAAGCCAGAGGGTAAAGTACTCCTGACAGAAGCAAGAGTTGAAGTAGCTTTCCCACTATGGAAGTGGGAAGCAACGGCATGAATCTAACCCCTCATTCCTATTTATTATTTTCTGTAAGACTCTGAAAAACATAACAGTTCTTTCCAATCTAAACTAAGCGAACATATTTGGGAGCAAGAACAGTGAGAAAGCAGGGGAGAAGCTGTGGGGGGTTGACCCTGGCTGTCCACCAAAGCTGCTCTATCACTCCCTTCCTCAGCTGGACAGGGGAGAGAAAATACAATGAAAAGGTCATGGGTTGAGATAAGCACAGAGAGATCATTCACCATTACCATCACGGGCAAAACAGACTCGACTTGGGGAAATTAGTTTAATTTATTACCAATCAAAATCAGAGTAGGGTAATGAAAAAATAAAAACAGATCTTAAAACACCTTCCCCCCACCCCTCCCTTCTTCCCGGGCTCAACTTCACTTCCAATTTTCTCTACCTCCTCCCCCCGAGCAGCAAAAGGGGACAGGGAATGGGGGTTGCCGTCAGTTCATCACACATTGTTTCTGCTGCTCCTTCCTCCTCACACTCTTCCCCTGCTCCAGCGTGGGGTCCCTCCCACAGGAGACAGTTCTTTGAGTCCTGCACTTTGGTCACAACAACCCCATGCAATGCTACAGGCTTGGGGAAGAGTGGCTGGAAAGCTCCCCCGCAGAAAAGGGGGTGTTGATTGACAGCCGGCTGAATATGAGCCAGCAGTGTGCCCAGGTGGCCAAGAAGGCCAACGGCATCCTGGCCTGTATCAGAAATAGTGTGGCCAGCAGGAGTAGGGAGGTGATTCTGCCCCTGTACTCGGCGCTGGTGAGGCCGCACCTCGAATACTGTGTTCAGTTTTGGGCCCCTCACTACAAGAAGGACATTGAGGTGCTGGAGCGTGTCCAGAGAAGGGTGACGAAGCTGGTGAGGGGTCTGGAGCACAAGTCTGATGAGGAGCGGCTGAGGGAACTGGGGTTGTTCAGCCTGGAGAAGAGGAGGCTGAGGGGAGACCTCATCGCTCTCTACAATTACCTGAAAGGGGGTTGCAGAGAGGTGGGTGCTGGTCTCTTCTCCCAAGTGACTAGCGACAGGACAAGAGGAAACGGCCTCAAGTTGTGCCAGGGGAGGTTCAGGCAGGATATTAGGAAAAATGTCTTTCCTGAGAGAGTGGTGAAACACTGGAATAAGCTGCCCAGGGAAGTGGTGGAGTCACCATCCCTGGAGGTGTTCAAGGAATGTGTGGACGAGGCATTGTGGGACATGGTTTAATGGGCCTGGTGGTGTTAGTTGATGGTTGGACTTGATGATCTTACAGGTCTCTTCCAACTGTAGTGATTCTGTGATTCTCCACGAACTTCTCCAACATGGGTCCTTCCCATGGGCTACAGTTCTTCACGAACTGTTCCAGCATGGGTCCTTTCCATGGAGTGCAGTCCTTCAGGAACAGACTGCTCCAGCGTGGGTCCCCCACGGGGTCACATGTCCTGCCAGCAAACCTGCTCCAGCATGAGCTTCTCTTTCCAGGGGTCCACAGATCCTGCCAGGAGCCTGCTCCAGCGCGGGCTTCCCATGGGGTCACAGCCTCCTTCAGGCATCTACTTGCTCCAGTGTGGGGTCCTTCATGGGCTGTAGGTGGATATCTGCTCTACCGTAGACTTCCATGGGCTACAGGGATACAGCCTGCCTCACCGTGGTCTTCACCACAGGCTACCAGGGAATCTCTGATCTGGCACCTGAAGAACCTCCTCCCCCTCCTTCTTCACTGACCTTGGTGTCTGCAGAGTTGTTTCTTTCACATCTTCTCACTCCTCTCTTCTCCAGCTGCAGTTGCACAGTTGTTTTTCCCTTTTCTTAAATATGTTACCACAGAGGTGCTGCCCCCGTTGCTGATGGGCTTGGTCGGTCTTGGAGCCAGCCGGCATTGGCTCTATTGGTCATAGGGGAAGCTTCTAGCATCTTCTCACAGAAGCCACCCCTGTAGCCCCCCTGCTACCCAAACCTTGCCCTGCAAACCCAATACAAGAGCAATAAAAATGAAGTGGGAGGAGTCAGTCTTAATTTTTGCTGAACTAAAAAGCACCTAATTATTCGTACTGCTTAGCCAATGACCCTCGTACTCCTAGGTGGAGAAGATACAATTTTGTTGCTCACATATGATAGATAAATACCATGCATATATTCCTATGATGAATACCAAAATATGAAAGGTGTATGGCACCAGGAGCTGCATATAACACTTAGCATCATCCTTGGAAAGACTCTGTGAAGTGAAACACAGTTTCCAGGCAGAGGTGTCTGCAGGACTAAACACCTGGATTTTTAATCATTTTCTGTTAACTAGGGATTTTTTTTTAGTATTTAACCCCTAATTGTGCCCTTATTGTAAGTTAAAGATAGCAGAAAAGTACATACAAACCAGGCCAACATATAAACTCTGTATTGCAGCCAGAATTAATGAGTATACCAGCAGATAAAAAAATTTATCTCTGATACTTACGTTTTCTTTTTTTTTACTAAGAGAAAAATAGTTGTGGTGTACATTGGCAAGCATCAACCTTCTGGCTGGCACTAGGTGACAGAGAAATAGAGAAGTGTCCAGAATTAATTCAGGGATGATACCTGTTGGCAAACAGGCTCATCACAGGAAAAGCCAGAGATGGGTGTTGCAGCTACCTGTGATGCCAACACACTGCTTGTGTGTTGTGGGGCTGACTGTTTGCCAGAACTGTTCAAAAAGCAAGCATCTCCCTTTGAAGAGAAGACAGTTAAAACTGTTGGTAGAGATACATATTCAGCACATTCCCAATGCCACTTTGTCTAGACAGACTGTTACTGAATCCATGAGAAAATACTCTCCTGGTGGAAACACTAGCCACTGAGTCCTTCTTAATTGACACACTGTCTGTACAGGACAAGGAGATGCAGTTTGCACTTTGAGATGCATTGGGTAGGTTGAGAGCAAAGACTGAAAGGGCCGGTTTTTAACAAAAGCAGCATTAGGTGATCATGTGTCCATTTATCTGGCTAGGTCCACAGCAATGTAGCCATTTGCCTGTTTTACAGCTATCCCAAAGCAATGCTCACAAGATTGTATCATGTGTTCGTATGTTGCATGCCAGTATCCCACCCTAACATCTGCAGAGTTATGCTATACCCTTCCATGTGCTTAGCTCAGCATCATTCACACTGAAGCATCTGATCATTCCAAAAAGGGATATTATTCTAACACGTTCATTCATTCCGTAAATATGAGGAAATGGTAAGCAAAACACCTACACAATATATTTTATAGTTCAAAAGTATCACTACAGTCTCTCTTGCTAAATATACTATATTGAAAAACAAGTCCTTTTCACTTGAATTCGCTACGCTACAGTGTGCAACATGGCATGATTTTTACTGATGTGTATAATTACATTATATCGACCTTTCCTACCCAAAAGATCCCCATTGTTTTTACATCGCAACAACACTATGCCAGCCTAGGTGTTACTGTGGGGTGGGCATTGACCATCTGTTTATTGTACAATACTAATAAATCTAATGGCTTGGTGCTAGGAAAATCTCTTATCTACTTAATGCTCTAGCCTTAAAATAAGAGTGTCCACCTGGTTTAAGTCACTCTAATGCAGACAAATTAATTACCTGTAGCTGTTTGAAAATGCTTGAATTCTCTGAAACCCAATGTTATTTTCCTTTGGGATTGCAATTAAGCCCATGGCAAGCTTAATGAGAGTGCTAGCATATACAGGGGTACTGTTGCTAGGCATCTGCGTGCAGGGTCCTATCAACCTAGTCCCAGCAGTTGCCACAGAGAATTGGCACAATACCTTCTGCATAAACTTCTTCAGTTTCCTTTGTTTAAACACTCTTAGGAGAACAAAACAGCTTCCCAAGCCTAAGCTGAAGCATTACTTGTAAGAGCTTAATATTCTCCATCAGGAAGCCAGACTGCCAATGAATGCCGATAATTGATATAATGTAGAAGGGATTGTGTATGAGTAAGGATTTAATCTCAGTGTTAGTATTGCCCCTAGGAAAATTACCATCTGTGCTTAATAAAGGATGCAACTCACTGATGGAATATGATTTTTGTGTGAATGAAACCTCATGTTTAATGCTCAGCATCACTTCCATTTCTGAGGCGAGATGAACTACCAGGATACTTCCCACTCTTTGGCAAAAAGTGCAGATGAAGAGGCATAGTTCAAATACCAGAAGGATCACGTCTATTATACATACACATGCTCCAGAAAGTTTATTGTTTTTCTAACCAGAAATGATGTCCAGATTTCCAAAGGTGACTTTTGGCCTGCTGTCAGCTACTTCTCTCATGGGGCTGCCAGACATTCAGGAGACCTGCCTGTGAGTGATGGTGCCTATGCTCTGATACCAATGCCTCTGTGAACTGGAAGTACTGGATTCATACTGGATTTGAGCATTTGCTTTAAAATATTAAGGACACATGATGTTGAACTGGACTAATAAAGGAGTATTAGATACTCTGTGTATTTAATAGCAATTAATAAATAACTTTTTCTTTCATATAATGTGAAATGTGAATTTAAATAGCTGCTGTTTTTCATGAGTCATAATACAGCCACCACTGTACTATGCATTTGATCGCATAGTAAGGTAAATGCAATTGCAATCACTGCACTCTTTAAAAAGGACATTACATTTGCCGAAAAGATATAAGCAGGCAAATAATTTACAGATTATAACAGGAAAAACAAACTCCTGTTAGAAATTTTTTATTAGAAATTGTGGAAATCAAACACATTGCAAAGTTCTACAGCAAAGCAGAACTTTTTTCCTTGATTCACTGTTGTAATTGCCAAAAAAGTCAATGTCCTCAAAACTTACCAGGCAACATTATAAAAAAACCAAACCACTGTGCTTTCACTCTTCTGTCTATAAAAAGGTGATAATTTCTATTTTTGCAGTATCACTTCCGTCTCATGGTCCTTGCTTGAGTGGACAGAGCATTTGCAAAGAATTTTCAAGCTAGCATCTTATTTGGCTTTGCAGCTTTTCTGATATACTGTGGTACATTTGCTATTTTTATTCTTCTTGGTGCACTTACTACTGCTTTCATCTTGCCAAACCCTATCTAAGAAGAATCATTAAAACAGCAGCTAGGCTAAGTGGCCTAATGAAAGGAAGAAGGGAGTTTGGGATGCCTTGAAAATTTCTCTGGTGTATAGTTTCATCAAGTAAATATTGATAAAGTTGTCCCGGTAAAAGTCACTGGCAACACCACTTTTTACCAGCATTATAGGAGTTTATTTCAGTGGGATGAGGATTTGGCCCACCTGTATGTTTTTACTGACAATCTTGAGCGTATGAACAAAGCATTTAAAGTAGTTTTCAGAGACTGACATCTTATTTCTGTGAACTTTCTACAGTTGTTTATCTATGCCACTGTTGTGCTTAGCTTGAAAAAACAATTATCAGTTGGAAACTCAGTCACGCAAACTGTAAAAACATAAAATGTCATGCATGCATTTGCCAGCCGAAGTAGTAAAACAGTACTTGGTATAGATAACTGAGAAGTAACAGAAATTTTATCTATTTCTGCTCTAATGTAGAAAGCTGCAAATCTTCCATGGTGCAGATCTTGGGGTCAAATTCTTGTTCGAGCTGTAGCCTGACAAATCCTGGGAAAGAGAGGAAGTGCTGTGCAAATGTAATTGAAAGCAGAAACCAGTTTTTGCTCATTATTTAGCTACAGCTGTCACTGTAGTATGTTATGGATTTGCATGGTGAACTTTATCTTGCACACACAAACAACACAGCGGCTGTAGCTGTCTATACCTAGTCTGAGGGCTGCCAAGGGCTGTGACAAACACACTTCCAGGCTGTGCTACAATGCCATAGATGTTTTGGACCGGAATTGGAATATGTGGCATTCTTACCTGTGTGCCAAATTCTGATTCAGCTTTAATTGTATTAAATAAAACACATGAAACACACAAACAGAAGAAAATCTACTCCATGTAGGTCAACAACCATATAAGCTATCTGCAGTCTTCATGGGACACCATGGTCTGTGGGAAAGCCAATATAGGCCTTCCCATCCTGCTATCTTCTCAAGGTTCTACTGCAATCTCCTCTGGAGAAGAAGGTGCTGAAGTTTAAATATTCCTCCAGCAGCAGAACCCATACGCTGAATAACCCTTTTGGCATGTTTTTTGCCAGGGTACCCTGAGCACACAGGGTAGAATCTGGCTTTTATACTTCTATTTTAGTTTCAGCAGCAACATTAATAAAGCATGGCAACTTGCCCTCATTCCAGTTCAGTGGCAGCCTTATAATACAGTGTACTTTGATGTACAGTAGTCTTTATTTGCTATCAGATTGGGAGACAAAATCATGTTGCAACACAGAATCTGATAATTTATCTCACTCTGACTTAGGAGCCTGAAGGTTACAGCTAAAATGTGGAATTTGGTCATTATGTACTGGACTTTTTACAGGATTTTTTTTTTTTTATTTAATTGATATTTAAAATCTGGTGTTATGGGTCTCTTTGTAATCATGTGGGTTTGTCTCTGCAGCATCAGTAGCAGTTTGGCCTTTCAGCATAGTATTTATGGAAAGAAAGAGGAAATGCCAAAGGAAAGAAACACTGAACCCTGAGTATAGGTGGAGTAAAACATTGAGTAATGGCTGCTGGATCTGACAGGCTTTCAGAAATGGAATCATAAGCATTCCCAGTTTCTCCTGGGTCAGTGCTGTTATGGAGTAGCATTTTATTTTCAGTGTTCACTGAGAAATTGAAGACATTCTCTGAGAAAGATGAAGATTGAGGCCCTGGTTCACCGAGCTAATTCTCCTTGGGGGAAAATTAAATATCCTTAAAACCAAAAATGATGAAAATATGTTCCAGAGGAGTAAGATCTAATCAGTACAGTTATTGGAGACCATCAAGTAATTAAGTCCAAACTGGCTCGACTTTTAATGTAGAAATAGCTTGCTCTTTAGCCTTTCTGTCTAGGAAGGGATTTGAGTAGCTTTGTCAAATTAGATCTGAACCTCCTTAACGAGTGACCACAAAACATTGTATATCAAAGTTCAGACATATTTATCATTTCAAGAACATCTAAAACCATTGTAGTGGGAAGAAATTAAGATAACAGAGACCTTCTTTCTCTACTGTATTAGCAGAACCAGCCAGAGATGCAACCAACAGGATCTCAGTGTTCCCGAAAGGATTAACACCAACAGAATGAAAACACCTTCAGATTTGCAAAGCGAGTGCCTTGCCCAAGTACGATGCAGAGAGAGTTCTAAGAATTAAAATGCACTTTTCCTTATTAAGCTGCCCTGAGGGTGCAGAGAATGGGGTTTATCCATTGGCTTTGTTTATGTGCTCTTGTCACAGTATCACAGAATGGTTTGGGTTGGAAGGGACCTTTAAAGATCATCTAGTCCAACCCCCCTGCCATGGGCAGGGACATCTTTCACTAGATCAGTTTGTGCAAAGTCCTGTCCAACCTGACCTTGAACATTTCCAGGGATGGGGCATCCACAACTTCCCTGGGCAATGTGTTCCAGGGTCTCACCACCCTCATCATAAAAAATTTCTCCCTTGTATCTAACCTAAGGCTACCCTCTTTCTGTTTATAACTGTCACCCCTTGTCTTATCACTACAGGCCCTGGTAAAATGTCTTTTTCCGTCTTTCTTATAAGCCCCCTTTAAAGTATTCAAAGGGCACAATAATGTCTTCCCAGAGCCTTCTCTTCTCCAGATTAAACAATCCCAACTGTCTCAGCCTTTCTTCATAGCAGAGGTGTTCCAGCCCTCTGATCGTCTTTGTGGCCCTCCTCTGGAGCTGTTCTAACAGGTCCATGTCTTTCTTGTATTGGGAACCCCAGAGCTGAACACAGTACTCCGGGTGGGTTCTCACAAGAGTGGAGTAAAGGGGGGAAATGTTACTAAGAGAAACGCTGCTCCATGGCACACCACCACCCTGCACCCTTAATAACACTGCTTCATCAGCATTCAGGCCTGATTGCATATTTTTGTGTATTAGTGAAAGCCACTGGTACGAAGGTTGCAGTTAAACACATGGGGAATCCTGAATATGTGAGTGTAGTGAGTGGGGGAGAACAGACAAGCTGGGGAAGGAGGGTCCCCACGCAAGGCTGGGCAGGCAGCATCCCGGTCTCCCAGCCCATCCTCCCTCTGCCACAAAAGGCTTCTGTGCATTTGTTTTCCAGAAAGACTATATGCCAAATTTCACCAGCCTCGTGGTAGGTAAGGAGGAAACAGTGGATGAAATGAATACAACGCAACAGTGCAGGCTGACAAGTATTGGCACGTTATTTGCTCATGCAAAAGAAACAACTGCATTCATAACTCGTATCATACAAAGGGTCACAGAGCTAGCTTACCATAAGCAGGCAGCCGTGTTGGCAGCTGGGGTGGAGACCTCCATCTCTGCCCTGGAAGCAGCAGCCTCTTTCACTTCCCCAGCAAGAAATGCTAGTCCTGAAACTCCACAGACAGATTTGCATAGCCTGAGGGAACTGTGCCTATAGATGAGGTGCTGCATGCCTTTTTCAAAAGAGCAATTGCAGGGCTTCTTGCAGCCAGAATTGCTCTTGGAACAGTTTTGCTCACCTGAAACCTTAGCTAGGTGTTAATTCATTTGTTGGAAGTCTGCCCTCTGAAGTCTAGCGGGCAGGGGATTGGATTCTCTGTGGCGTCTAGCTCCCACTGTCTTTTGGCAGAGCGGGGTGGCTGATAGGGAGTTAATAACAGCATCTTCAAGCTCTTTTTACTCAAGGGCCCAAATGTGGATTAGACCACAGGAGACGCCTGCCAGCTGCTGCACTGGGAAGAAAATCTCACTTTGTCTGCTCCTCTCCCTGCACTTTTGGTTCAGGCGGGAAAAATCATACTGAATGATCATATATGACCTCTGGAGCTGCTGGGACTCCTTCCAACACAGAAGTGTATCCAGGTAGAGAGTCCCCATCTTTACTGAAATACTTGGGTTTTTAAGAAAATATACAAAGATGACTTCCACCCAGTCAGAAGACTTCTAGGTGTCTGCAGGGACACTGCTGACATCCAATACTGCGAAACCACCTGCAAATTTTGGGCAGTGGGTTTTAACGGGAAAATTATATTCTGGTGATAGATGGCAATGAAAAGTCCTAAAAATGAACAATATGACACAGAAGAAAATGCTTTTGATCTTGTTAGACCTAGGCTAGACTCTTACACAAGACCTGAGTGTGAGGCGCATACACAGCACAATCAAGACCTGTATTACACCGGCCTGTTCAAGTCTTCTCTGTGGTGCAGACTATTTCTTTGAATGAGGGTCAAATAAACATACTTTTGCCATTGAATTTGCCTTCCAGCTGATACAAATATGTCATTTACTATTCTGTATGGAGCAGTTGTGCTGGGGATTTGTCTCATTGTGCTTTACCAACACTTCCTGCAAATAAGAGGTTAGCAGGCTTGTTCCCTGCTGCTGGGCCCCTTGCTCCTCATCTTATTTCGTTATTATACATGACTCGCCTGAAACAGCAGGAGATCACAAGGGATCACCTAACTTTGGAAGACCATTGTCCCAGAGCTGTTGTCGAATACCTACTTATACAGCTTACTGTACGTGGCACCATATTGTAAGCTATATGAGTAGGCAGACCAAGGAATGCAACACCAATTATCTGCTTGAACTATTCTAGTGAGGTTGGGGTTTGGGTTTTTTTTGTTGCAGTTCATGAAAGGTATCTGAGGAGAAAAGGAGCAGTGGTCTGTAAAATTTATTGCCAGTTCACGTTCTTATCTGCAATACTGACATGGTAATGCCTGATCCAGTATTCAGTGGAAAACAATTTCTCTGCAAAGAGTTTTAGATTGCAGTGGGATTGCTGCCAGAGCAGTATGTCAGCTTAGTCAACAGAGCCTTGAATCCAGTGTGGCTATCATGAATCCTTGCTGGAGGATGCCCCATTGGGCTTTAAATTTTGAGGTACTGCAGAACCACCAACTTTTTCTTAACTTCAGTGAGATTCAATCATTCATTACTTTGTATGTTGCACTTCTTTGGCCATGGATCTCAGTAGAAGATTGATGAGCAACTCCACACATCCATAGGAAAGTCCCTCACATTCTCCTCTTGAAGCTAATTTTATAACCCTGCATAAAAGAAGCTGGCAATGAGATCTTCCGTAAAGGATTTCTGGATCATTTCATTATTACTGGAAATGCAGTAAAGGGAAGAAGAGCCTATCTGGAGTATATTTTTGCCAACCTTCCATCATATGGTGACACACAATTGCCAACATCTACATTTTGCTTAAATCCTGATATTTCTTTTCTTCTTTCCCCCCATTAAATTACAACCCATGGAAGAATCAATGTCTGAACTTCTGTGGAACAGTTATATTTAACATCAGCTTGTGATTCCATAACAATTGGGGTTTTTTTCCCTTTGGAGCTTAAGAAACAACATAGCTTAAGGAGCACAAGACTAGTGAGAATTGGTGAAGGTAGGAATGTTTGCCACTGGTTTTGCTAAACAAAAAACAGTCTTCACTCTTGCAGACCAGGTCAGAAAGCTAGAGTTATCAGAAGCCACGCATTTTGAATAAAGCTTTTTATCAAAAGCTTGACGTAATAAAGTTATTTGTGACTTTGTGTCTTGGTTAGTTGGCAAATGGAAGTCAGAACCTGTCAGTTCAGCCAGTGGTTCAGATACAGCCTACATAACCAAAACGTGCATGTTAGTCAAGAAAAAGAAATGACTGGAGCGTGATGGTCTCGGCTTGGTTTAAATTTAACAGAACTGGGGCTTAGCTAGCCTAAATATTTTTAAGCAGGTAAATGTAGAGAATATGAAACATGCTACCTTCTAGCTATCCCCTCAGAAGGGGTGGTGTACCTCTCATTCCCCAGGCAGAAACACAAGTCAGCAGGTTCCACATCAATAGACATCAGCTCTGATTTAGCAAAACCATTCCCAGGTGTTCAGTTTTCATTATATTACTACCGATATTGTCAACAAGACTCTCAGTTACTGCCAAATCTTTGTTCAGTGTCAACCAGACTTGCGTGGTCCAAGGGAAGTCCAGGGTTCCTAGGGGACTCCTAGGTGTGACAGGATATAGCCTTAGGGAACAATTTTGATTCAGCTTTACAGGGAGTATAATTGCATTCAGGGAATTCAGATGCTGTTAGAAAGTCTTGTGTTGAGTCCTGCCCAAACGCAGATGTCCAAGAACACAACAGCTGCAAATAATGAATCACAGTCATTTCCAATCAGACCCATATGACTTTTTTTTTCCTCTCAGATTTGTTATGTGAAGCTCAGGATCAAAGTTGGCAAACTTACAAAAAAAGTGGATTTGAGGGGAATGTGAAGAAAAAGCACTTTTTGAAAGTCCAGCAACTCAAAGGCAATTATGCAAGATTGCACTACCATGTGAATCATTGCAGCCATTTACAGGGAGTAAAGCAGATGTACAGAATGTAAGTACAGGTATCGCATCTCTGTGCTTTCTTCTCTGAGATAATCTTCACATTCCCAAATTAATATATTGTGCGATATATTGATATCAATACATTAATATCACTGTGCTCTATCATACTGATTCCCCAGACATTCTTAAGAGATGCGAAGTGTCAGATAAAGATAATATCTTAGTAAAAGTTAATGGTTCAATTGGGATCAAAGCCAGAAATTTCTCAAGGACCCTTCGGACTGAAAACATGAACTCTAAGTGTATAGCTGTAAAAAGGACTTCCTTAGTAAAGCAGTCATGCAGTCATACATTCCAGGTAAAGGTCCCTTCAGTTTCTCCCCAGAGATCCAGATAAGAGTATGAATAAAAAGGAAAGTGCATGTAAAAGCAGCAAAGTGGGCTAATGGAGCAGTCCCTAGTTCCAGGAGTTTTTGTAACTTTTCACCCTAAACCTAATGCTCTGTCATGACAAGGAGTCAGAGTCAAGCAGTCCTGTAAATGTTTTGCTCCTCCCAGCTCCTCAGAGAATTATTATCAGCAGTGATAATGTTTAGTCTTGCTCCAGTCCTTTTCACCAGAAAAAATAGTGCAGGGAGAGCCTTGAAAGTATCTTGCTGCAAGGAAAACTAACAGTATCTCTGGAAATCATGTTTTCTATCTTGCATATGGACATGCATTCCCCTGGAAGGCAGTTCCAAGCAATGAGGGGATCCTTAACATGATGAACCAGTGTGTTGGGCTCCCTGTCTTCTTGTGGATCTTCTTGTGGCCATAACTTCGTTAATGCCAACAGCTGAAGTATACAATTAAAACAACTCTTGGTTATCTTCTGTTTTTCTTTGCTTTGTAAAATTTATATAAGCTTCTGCTATTACACCATTGATTGAAACAAAAACGCAGTAGCAGAGTATATAGCTTTTGATTTTATGAAGCTTCATGCTATTGTTCATAAAATAAAGGACTCATCAAGACAAGTTTACATGCAATCTTAACTCTTTCATTGTGTATGTCTATTATAAAAACCCAAGTTTTTCAGGAGAGATAGCATCTTTTATTAGCTAGCTGATATAATTAAAACGAGCCAGATAAGCTCACACAGTCGCTTCATCAAGCCAGACAGAAGCACCAAGCTCCATGCCAAACAGATGTTGGAAATGATACATGCCTACATCACTTTCCCTATTGCCACACGGGCAGTAATATATCTTGTACTGGATTGTAACTGGCTCCAAATAAAAAATGACATTTTATCCCACAATAACTTTTTGGAATATAGCAGTAAAGAAGTGAAGTGCATTAAACATTCTCTTCCATATTGTTGGTATATGCTTCCAAATGCGAAACGCCTAAATCACAGCCCACATACCAGTCCATGGTTCAGTTATTCAATACACATATCAAAGAAAAGGAACTATTTAACTGAGAAAACAATGACCTCTTCAGACTAGCAAGACATGATCTATCCCAGTAGCCAGAGAGAGAGGAAAATACACAGCACTTTGCAGGCTGGATATTTAAATATTACACCATGATTTTTCTGGGAAAGCAAGAAAGAGCCTTTCTTGAACTGGAATTAAAACTGTACATAAGTGTTTACTAGATTAAAATATCCTTAAACCCTGTATTAAAAAAAAAGTCATGAAAACATGGACGTATATTCTAGGAAGGAACTGTCTTCCACCCCTTGCAATAGGGAGTACAAAACTCTGCAAGAGAAAATCTCCTACTCAGTCTATAATTTCTAAATCAGTTTTTCAGTATGGATGACATATTCATGCATCTCAGCCCCACCAACAGATTTAACAGATGAAGTGCCTATGCCCCCCTCCCATCCTTACTGAGGAGGCAGGCAGGCAGGGAATATTGAGGGAGACATGAAAGAAAGGGGCAGTGTTCTACCTAGCATAACCTTGCCCTTGACATGCAGAATCGCCTCTTGCTGGGGAGAGGCTTTGGGAGTGGTTCTTCACCACAAACCATCTGTAAGCAGCTGTTCTGTGCCTAAAGCAAGCGGTTGTTCCTCCAGCTCCTGTTGTAACTTGTGTGAGCTCTCCTGAAGAGCTCACTAAGGCATCTGGTTGAGGTGGTAAATTGAAAGAAATTTCCAATGTTTATTGGAAGCCACAATTCTAAACCTGAAATTAAGGGCTTGGAGGGATTATAGAAAATATTCCAGCTGCTTGAAAAAAATCTATTTTTCCATTAGTCCATTAGGAAGTGCTGCAAAGATTGTCATTTCAGCTCATTTTTGTGTATAACTCATAAACATTGCTTATCAAATCTCAAAGTCTTCACTCAGACAAACTCCTGCTGAGCAAATGGAATTTTGCCTGAGGAAGGACTGAATAAGGTCTTCTGCAGTTAACCCTGTAAGCCTGGCACTGAAGGATTCATTGTCAATGATTCTCATTGAATTTGACAAGGTGGAAAGAGCCACAGAGGTTATATATTTGTACAGGTTGGTCCAAGAGCATTTGTTTAGCCTGGGAATTCACTGGTCACAGAATATTTACAAAATATACAGTACACTGGTCAAATTTGTGTTTGCACACTGGACAGCATTGCTATTTTCCATCATTTTGTGTGCTAGGTAAGGATACAAATACAAATGCTTTTTTTGGTAACTGTCAACCTTTTTTCAGTTTGTGGTTCTCCTAAAAAACAGAACACTATTGACAATAACTTTGCTTTCCTTAACTGCCTTTTATGGATCCCTTAGAGGCATCCCTTAAGAGTTTCTGGATCAGAAAGCTGAAAACCATTGCTAACTTAAATTATTTCCTTTTAAGCGCTGAAGTAGTTGACATATGTAGTCCACAGGATAAGTAGTTTTTTAAAATTTGACAACTGAAGAAAGGCAGGATTCTGATGTTCTTACTTGCCCTCTGACAGAAAGTTTTTCTGTGGGTCTACTCTTGCAGTGAAGTACTACAATATAAATAAGAGTATTATCATGCAGCTTGAAATTACTGGTCTTCCTTATCAACACTGTGTGCATAAGACAAGTATCAGCTGTATTGTCTTGGAGCTGTGCAGGACCTTGAAAGTGTCCTGACCTGGATTTTACTGGTACTGGGTAAATTCCCATTATTATTCCTCACAAATGAATTACACAGATTGTGTTTACCCTCTGTCGGAGGCACAGTGCTGTGTGTTATTGTTATGTCTAATGCCATCATTTGCTTAGGGCAGAACCAGACAAAAATAAATTGGCTGAGATTAACCTAACACACTTCAACTTCACAGGCCCATGTGAGTGCCAGAAGTAGTAAATGATGAAAGGAAGTATATCTAAGAGTTTTGGATGTAGAAAATTCAGCAGCCTGCAGAAAGATGCAGAGCATGTAAAAAGACTGCTGCACACACCAGTGTGCTTTTCCTAAAGCAACAGTTTTTGGATATAGATGACAGAATTCACCCTCATTTTAATGTAGTATGCCTCTGGTTTTCTTGTCTCAACAAGCACTCGGAAGGTATCTTTTTTCACATTCTTTCTTGGGGGCTTTAGAAAAAAATTAATTCATCCCCCACCAATCTGAATATATTCTTCTCACTCTGGGCTCTCCGTCTTGAGTCCCGCATGTTTTGAAGGGTGCTTTAACAACAAAACCAGATTGTTTTACCTCTACATCTGAGGGAAAAAAAAGGTGTTAAAATACTTCATTTGGACTGTCCTCTGTCCCTAGCTTTTAATTCTGCTTTCTCTTTAATATTGTCCTTCTAAATCCTGTTCTCATCAATAATGCTGCTGTGAAACGGCTATGAGACAAAACTGGGAAACAGTACATATTTCTCCAAGTCTTTTCCATTTCCTGCCTGCCATTACAGTAATGTTCCTGGTATAAATGCTCAGACCAATGGTGGATGGGGAGGAGAAATGATAAGGTACGTTAGCCTCCTGTTAAAAGTACTCATGTTAATACAGTAGCAGTAAGAGCAGCTTTATCAGGTTATTATACTGGAGGACATACTGGCGAAACCATGTGATCTTTCTTTTGTGGTGTCATACAATGCTTTAAATGTGTGCTTCCCATAAGTCTTGCTGCAAGGGTCAAGTTTCTGTACTCTTCTTTATAAAATACCCCTCCAAAAAATATCACTCCTCATTTGAAATTTTACTGGAATCCTGTTAGCTTGACGATTAATGTGAGTTCTCCCAAATACTGTTATCAATGCACCAAAGTAAAACATGTGACATGGTAACTTCGCTGTGCAACCCAGAAATTCTGCAAGGCTTCCCTCTACTATCACTAGAAATTTGCATCTGTATTACCTAATGTTTCTCAGCCACTTCATTGTCCTTGATGAAAAATGAAAAGCAAAGAATTATTGACCAAGCAGCTTTCCCATGAAGGTAGTTGGAAGAGGTTTTATTCTATTATCTCTCTGCTAATGATATCCCACATTTCCCATATATCTTGATTACTCATTTGATTTATACACAGCCCTAATCATTGCTTTAGTAATTTACTTCATATCTGCATTACAAGTAAAGTAAACTATTTCTGTAGAAATATTGTAAACATACTTGTTTCCACTCATGCCTATTTTCACTTCTACCTTTTTTCACTTCAGAAATGTTAAATGACAAGACTGAGTAGTCAGTGTGTCTATTTTAAATATCAGAGAAGGTTAATAAGTGTAAATCAATTTCTTGGTGCTGGGGACAATGTTTTCCTACAAAAATATTAGTAAATTTAAAAGGAGGGGCAAAATTAATTTCTGAATTAGCTACTTCTGAGGAAAGCAACTTAAAACAGACTCAAAAGCAGTGAAATTCAATGGACACAGAAATGGAAGACCTTCAGTGACATGCAGTGATTAACCAATGCTGTGGATCAAACCGTGTCCTTGCTCCAGTCTTGACCACCAGCAAAGGACAAGTGCTGGCAACAGTGCCTAGCAATACAATCAAGCCATCTGCTTGCGCACGTCAGGTGCAGGAGGACTGCTGCAAGGCATCTCATTTGCTAGGTAGTGAGGTAACATATGGTGCCCTCACATCAACACCTGTGCAATACAGACCTGCAACCACACCTCCTGCACTACCGGGACCATTTCTTACCCTTTGTTCAGAAGGTGCTGCTGTAGGCAGGGGTTTGAGATATGCTAAAGCAGGTGCTTCTCAGGGTTTGCTCCTCCTTGCATCAGTGCATGCTTTGCCAGGCCAAGCATCACTCCACGAGGTGGCACACAGCTGGGCATCCTCTCCCAGTCCTTAACCAGAGGTGTTAGGAAATACTACGGGTGTAGTGGGATCAGTTGCATGCTAGGTTGGGATTATCCAGTAGTCTCTGCTCTCGGTCATTGAGAAATATCATGAGCTGAGCAGCAAAGAAAATGGCTAACAGCAATGGGTAGGGACAGCACTTTTTCAGACTCTCCAGGTCTCCTGCTTCAGCCACTGGCCCCTTCTCACTGGGGGAAACACAGGAGTGTCATGAGAGTACAAGGAGGGACAGGTGGCACAGAGATTAACCTGCAGAAAAATCTGTAAGTGAGAAGAGTGAAAGATCAACTGAAAGTAAATATTGACTTAATGCCTATATAAACATACACCTCTCCCTTCTTTTCAAAACCCTGGGGGAGAGACAAGCAAGTTTGAAACAAATCTCTCCAGCAGTGCGGCTGAGGCCGCTGCCCTGGTGTCATTCAAACCCCATCATTGTTAATCATTAGCAGAGATGAAAAGGTTAGCAGGGGAGAGACAGAGAAACAGAGCTCAACCCATAAATAGCACCTGCTTCCAAGAACCACCTAATGACCGCATCTTAGAAATCAGGGAGAGGCTGTCCAAATCCATTAAGGCACTTAGCATACATATGTATAACAGACCTGTCATTTTGGGTTAGGGAGAAAAGAGAACAAGTCTCCCAACACACTGGAAAAATATATAAAATTACAGACATTTTCAGTCAGACTGTGCAGTTCATGGTCTGTCAGCTTCTCCATTTAATCCCCATTTTCAAGCTGTTATTATTATTCAACTGATAAATTTGCTCTGGGTTAAGTCTTATCACAGAAGATTTTGGAAAAGAGCAAGCAAGCGACCTTTCTTTCATTATCCCTTTCTTCACAAGCGTTTGAAAACAATTTTGAAGCCATTTTAAATTTCAAGAGTGCAAGGGGCTACTATTTTACAGTAATAGGGTAAGGATTAACAAAATTAGGATGTGGGCAGCAATATTAAGACCTAAAGAAATGAAGCAGTATGAAATGCAAGTATACATTTAGACTGGAGACTGCAGTTTAACAGCTAAAACAGATTTCTGTCTATTGACAAGGGTAATGATGAAAACAATAAAAAAGTGAGCATAGATTAGAAATATCACACATAAACAGGGAAGTTGTGTTTGATTTTTTTTCCTGCCTTTTAACACATAAAATAAATTCACTTTTGGTGTAGCTCTTCAGAAAATGCTGGCACTTCTTCAGGAATTAATTTGGCCATTATGCTGCTAAGCTTACTCAGATAAACTGTTGCACCTGTGGGCCTATCCTGGGTATTTGGGAAGTAATGGAAACTTGAAAAGAGGTCAGTGATTTTTGCTGCACAACTCTGAAAAAACTTACAAGTACTTTTTTCAGATTGGTGTGCTAGGAATGGGGAGTATCACTTCCTGAAGGTGATTAAAAATGGGTAGTAACCCCTTAGCGTGTGCTACTGAAAGTGTGCTCCTTAACTCACATATTCACTATGGGTAATTTACCATACTACAGGTTTCACTCTCACCTAGATCAGTAGCAACCAAAGGTTGCTAACATATGGTCACCAGTTAGCAGCCAATGTAATGCACACTACCAGATGCAGGAAGCAGACCAAAATGAAATTGCTGTGAAAATGCATTTTCCTTGAAGAACTGCTGGTGCATATTTATGCTTTTTGAGTGTTATGCCTGCAGGAGCCCTGACTCCTCTGGGCAGAAACTAGGAATACTTGATCCTAAACGCATTCTCTTATGGATCCAGGCTTTACACCCGAGACTTTCACCTCACTTGGTTCCACAAACCCATTTTAAAGGACTGTTTAAGTTGATGGGAATTGTACTTGGGCATGCACACACACACACACACACGTTCTGCATGGCTCTCCCACAGGGACTGCACATTAATGCTGCTCCTGGTGCTGTTTCCAAGAGCAACATAAAGCCACAGATACCTGACAAAAGATCATACAAAAGAGTAGCACCTGTCAAAGAGCAGTGACAGATAAATAGTGCTTCTATTCCTATCATCAGTCTTTGAAAAACAGAGGTGAAACGTATTATGTGACAGCTTTGCTGATGCTGCTCAACTTGAAAAGAAAAGCAACTGGACTTTTTGCATAAGGACACAAAAAGCTCTTAGTTTCAGGATTGCATGGTATAAAGCAAGATTCTAAGAACAATTTTCTTTACATAATGCTTGGTAGGAAAGACTCAGATTTGGCAAAGTTTGCATAATGGAAATTTAATGTGCATGAATGTAAACTGTTACAGCTCTTAGTAGAAAACCACTACCGCTAACTGTTCCCTATGGTATACTTTCAGTTTCCTTTTTTAGGGTTTGTTGGGGTTCCTCTGCTTTCTGTGTTGTTACTCACTTTTCAAAAGCTACCTATTCTCTCCAGCATAATTTTTTCAGTCTTCCTCTATGTTTCTTCAACAAAGTCCCTGGCCATCTACTGAGTCTCTCTTTCCCCCCACATTGTCTCTTTTCTGCTCTCTTTTCCATCCCTTTTCCTTCCAGCTAACAAAATAACAGTAGTCCACAAGCAATCTGTAGTTCCTATCCAGTGGATGTCCTCTTCCTTCCCTCTGTTGTTCCTCAATCAGGACAGAGTCTCTTGTTTAGTTAAATTGACTTTCTTAGTGTTCCATCAAAATCACTGGAATTTTTGGCCTTACATGGAGCTAGGACTGGGCCATCTCTAATGTACCCTGACAGTAGCTGGGTCTCTGAATGAGATGTTCAGTATTTTTCATTCCTGGATTATTTTCTTTCTGTTGATTTGAAGCCATTGGTGACCCACAAAAGAGGGCCAGCAGGGTGAGGGTGACTGCAGTTCCTCAGGGACAGCAATCATTCATACAGTAGATTAAGTGCTGTACTTTGGCTGCAGCATGATGGAAAGCATCAAAGGTGTTGGCAGATAGCTCTGGAGGTTGTGTTGTCAAAAGCTTTGTTAGACACTTGCTATGAAATAATTCCACAAATATCATATCATCAGTACTTATATTTGCTTATTTTTGTGCTCTGTGAGCTCTGTGAAAGCTGAGACCTCGTTCCTGCAGAGAAAAATTATCATTCTCCACCACAATGTCCTGGTGCTGAGAAGTGTCAACAAATGAAACAGAAGTGAGATGGTCCAGAAACTACTCCACAAGTGGACTGTGTTGACTCCGCTGGTTTATGTTGCCAGAAGAGAAGTAGTTTACTCAGCGCTTTCTTCCCATCTGCATCTTACAGCTCTCAAGCATCACTTCTCTATGTGTCTGTCTGTGATATGAGCAATAAAAGGCAACGTCACCCAAATCTTCTTCCTTGATTTTTTTTCATGTGATATGACATCCAGGAATCATACTGTGAGGGAAGAAAATGGGAGCAAGTGCATGAAATCAGAGAGCAGCTGTAGTATTAACTATCCCTTTTCCTCATAGAGTTCTTGGCTGGCTTGAGTTTGCTAGAAGCAGCTCTTGAAATGCAGTAGCAACCAAAGTTATGATAGCAGATCATACTAATACTGTCTTTTTATCCAAGGATAAGAATAACTCTTATTTCTGCCTAAACTTGGCAGTGTTTCTAAACTATTCAGAACGTTTTCACTGAAATATTTACAGCAGGTAACAATTACAAGACAAAAGCCTATCATGCTATGATGTATTATAACAGATTGTGATTCCATGTACACAGAATCGAATTCTTTAAATCTATAAAATCACAAGAAGCACTCTTTTAACTGCTATCCTGAGTAAAATTACAGCACGTAATTTTTTCTTTCCAATGGTTAAGTTCAGTTCTCAGAACTCTCCATATCCAACCGTCTCTGTGGAAGACCTCAGTATATAATTTAGCAATTCCACATTTGCAGTGAAGAAAAGAGTGAGATCTTTCTTGCACTGAAAAAACATAATTTATTTGTGATATATGTTTACCCAGACTGAAGGACTTACTTCACACTCTTAAATTACATCAGAGCATCATCCACTGGGCACTTGATAACATGGTGCACTCTACCAAGAATTCAGCATTAGACTGGAACAGCATCAGTAATTAATAGTAACAACTTCACAGCAGAGCCAGTCAGAATCATCACCGGTCAGTGCTAGACTTACTGCATCTACATATCAAGCAGCTGCCTCAAGCTTGACTCAAAACAGGCCAGAACTGGTGCTGGCATGAAGAGAAGAAATGTCAGGGAGCTGTCCAAGAAACTGAACTTGCCCTTTATCTAGTTTATGTGCCAATAAGGAGAATGCGTATGTTAAGCTAGCTACTACACATTAACACACCAATAGCAACAGTGGTAAGAAATGCCTCCTTCTATCTTTAAGCCAAAAAAAATGTGTCATTTCCTCTTGGACCAGAGCCTTGCTACCATGATTCATGCTCAGCTCTGCTTGGTTACTACAACCCACTGCACCTTGAGCTACAGAGATGCAGAATAAAAAGCTAAAGAACCAGACACATTCATGAGAATCCTGACTGAGCAATGCCTTCGTCTACGAGGCCAGAGTAAGACTCATCCTGATACACTGAAAGTGTAATTTCAAACAAAGTCTTGGCAATAGCCCAGCCAATTTTTCTGAAGCAGATCATAACGGAACCATGGAAAAGTTCAAGGGAAGGTCTTTTATGTCAGCAACTAATTCAGTCACAGAATGGGTGAAGATATTTGATGTTACTCTCATGTTTACATCCATTGTCTAGACAGTCCAGTGAGAATAATGCAGACAGACGAAAGACAGAAATCTGTTCATCTCATACAAGGGAGTTCGCATTGCTTACATAGCCTCTAGAGCTTAAGGTACACTTTTTTTCCATAAACAATAAATTCTGTTAAGAAATAGCATTTTGGATTCCGCTTTCTTTGACTCATCTAGTGGATCTAGTTGGATGTGGTGTTGGGTGGGTTGTGGCTTGTTGTTGTTGTTGTGTGGCGTGGGTTTTGTGGTTTTTCTTTTTGTTCGTTTTTTTTGGGTGTGGTTTTGTTTGGTTTTTTTTTTTTTCCCCCCCCAGGTTGGACTCGATGATCTTACAGGTCTTTTCCAACCGTACTGATTCTGTGTGATTCTGTGATTCTGTGATCTCAGTCCAGTCGAGTCTCTCTCCAGACTGGGGGAATCTGAATTTTATCAGCTCCATGAATCACTACCGGCTTTCCTCACTTGTCTCCAAAGTCACCCAATTTCAATTCTTTGGACATGAACCAATTCAGCAACAATGTGAAATAAAGGGTGGAGGGTTCTTCTGATGCAGTGCCTGGCTGTGGAGTAGGGTTAGTCATCTAGAACCTGACAAAAGACTTAACAAGAAAGCTGAAGTAATGTCTAATTATTCAGAGGAGAACACTGAGTACATCCCATTCCAAAACAAGCAATGTCTTCCAGGCAAACTGATCACACTTCCTGTCATTTTCATGTAGTATCAATGATGTTCATAATTTTTATTAGATCAAATTATGAATCTAGTAACAAAAAGCATTCTTTATAGCATGAGTTTCTAGGATGACTATTACCATGCCTCATTTTGTTTTACCTCTAACATTTTTTTTAAATCAGGAGCATACTCATCTCTAGCTATTGAGATCAGGAACTGGTACACAGTCAATGGAGAGATGTAAGCAAATCTCTCTGCAGAAGTGCATATGGCTTTTCAATGAGTATACAGAAGGTCTAGGTAGACAGCTCTTCTGACTTAGGCACAGAATAGAGGCAAGTAATTGTCATAGGTATGTGGGATTGCTTTAGATCCAATTTCTTAACTTGCTAATAAATATTTAAAAGTTTCTTTCATTTTGTTTAGTGCCATATCCTCTATAAGAACAGAATTTTGTAACAAGCTCTATTTATAATATGTGATGGAAAACTTGTTTGTATTTTCTGTCACAGCATCTTTCAAAGATATGTAACCTGAGGAGAACCTCTGCATATCAGGCAGAGCCATCCAGTCAAGAACACATCTGAGGCACAGCCATACCCCTAATGGAAGTTTTCTGTCATTTCCAGGGAAGCCTAGAAAAATGTCCCACCACGTTGCCTCGCAAAACTTATTATGGCTTGAAGCTGCACAGACCAGGTATAAATCGACAAATTACCATGGCACCTGCAGCACTAACTGATGATGTAAAGCGGATGTATTTGTATGTACATAAGAGATTCAATATTGCATCTTTTAAAGACATATTTGCATTCTAATAGGATGTTGCCTAATGTTCTCATGTTAATATCATGCCATGCAGAACCATGCTGTTTGAATGCTGCTTATCAGTGCCAGCCAAAGCAGTCATAATCAGAATATAGAATTGACTTAAAAAGATATTTGGCTCTTACTAAGGTCATGCCTAATCAAATAGAATGAAAGAGTAATCCCCATCCAGTACCAGTTCAGATTTATGTGAGGTTTAACAAAGGATAGCCATTAAAATGAAGCAATTGGCTTTTACTGTTTCCAGTCATTCAGCATGGAAAGTCTTATCAAAACATCTGACACTGACTACCTTGAATTAATTTATTTCCTGAAATTAAATATGATTCACACTAATGAAAAATCTGGTGATTTACAACCAAGGTTGATTTTGTATTAAATCAACTGTTCTACACAGATCTTTAAAAAAAAAAAAAAAAAAAAAAAAAAAAGCGCCAGTCAAGGAATCTGTATTTAATCTAGTTAAGTAAGTTCACATAAAACTAACAAGTTGTACTACTGGCAGACCTAGGGTAAAATCTTCAGAAGTGTTGAGTCTAGAAGTAGGTTGCCAAATGTCTAGACATTTTAAAAAATGGGATGTAGGCTCCCAGCTCATTGCACTGATTGTCTAACACCTAATTTGTAAGTACTTTCCTTCCCACTCCACCCCCTGGCCCCAGGGTAAACACCTTGAGACAAATTTACAAAAGGACCAAGCACCTAATTTCAAGCCTCTAATCACCACTTTCTAATTTTAAGCAAAACAGTGTGTGTCTTCTAAAGTGCTGCCTCACTACTATTTATGCAGAAAGATACCTAAATACCAACACATCTGTGTTGTGAAGTGCCTTTGGTGAGTCTTAAGGGAGAAGCAGCTTCAGCTGTACTGGTGCAGCTCAGGGCCAAGACTTACCAGAAGGTTTTTCATTCCTCTGACTTCACCATACCTGTTTTCTTCCCCCATTCCTGTATCTGCAGCACTCTTACCCAATGTCCCATTTTCAAACAAACAGCTAATCCTGAAACTTCAGGTCACAAGCTCCAGCACGGCTCTCTGACAGCCCACAGGCTGTACTTGTGGATCACGGCCAACTCTATTGCTGTTATAATAACCTTTACGAAGAAAATCAACCTTAATTAAACAGAGAAGCACCATGCCTCCTATACCTTCAGCTCTTGCATTATTTCTTCTTGTCTATCTGTTGGCTTACCTGAATCCTGGGCTTCATACTGGCAGTCAAGTAGGGGGAACATCAACCATAAAGAACAGAAGACGCTATGGCAAATCCTGGTGGAACTTCTCTCTTGCTCTGGTGAATCTCTCATTTTTGAAGATGAGTGTGCTGTAGTGGCTATGAGCAAGCCACGCATAGTGGGTGTGAGCTAACGGTCCAGGCTATGTAAAATAAGCACCTTTGTTTGCATACGTTGAGCAATGGTTACTATACAAGTTAGTTAATTATCTGGTTAGTGTCCTGATACTGAGGGTGTCCTTCAGCCTGAGTAGTTTTCATGCTGTAATTGTCGCTTACCAAAAAAAAAGCTCATTTTGGCACTTTCTTGCCTTTCCAAGAAACTGTCCAGGCAGCAATATTGAAGTCCACTAGAACATCCTTAAAGAGATTTTTGGGGCAATTTTTACTCCATTCTTCACCTTGGCAAACAAGCATTTCCTGGGTACTCAGCTATCATCTGTCTGAACCGTGTTCCAGGCTCAACAGTGCCTTCATTGGTGTGTAACACCATGACTGAAACATAGCGTGTCCATCCTCTATTGCTTCATCACTAGTCAGCTGGTACACAGGTCACACAGCTTTGTTTTTTCTGCCTGATGGAGGCACCATCCAGACAAAGTCTAAATTTCTCCCCCTGTAGCAGGCTGGGAAGCAGAGAGCTCTGCACATCTTTGATTGGGATTTATGTTGCTGACAGTGGAAAAAAATACTATCAATCTAAATATAAAATTAATATTCAGAGACACTCTTAGGATAGGTAAGGAGAGGTAATCAGCTCTTGGTAGATTGTACAGCTGTACACACGGTAGATCTTTCCCAGAGAGTGATCTCTAAAAGAGGAGGCACCCCAGAAAAGTTCCTGAAAACTGTAAGTATTAAAGCTTCTTTACCTTTATTGGTATTCTCACTCCAAAATCCAACATTTAGAGAACTTTCAGATTTCTACATTTTGTGGAGAAGATGTGTGTCTCCCACAGACAGGCTTTAGTGTCCTACTGAAAGCAAGCGTGTGCCCTAGGAATACCTTTGTTCTGAGTCCCTGGTGCCTAAGGCTTATTTTGCTTTTTCTCTGCAGCTGGAGAAAATAGGAGCTAAAGTTTTACATAAAATGAATATAGAAGGAGGTTTACAAATTACAGTATATAACTACTATATATATGGAAAGAATGCTTATATTCCTTCCTCTTTTTTTGTTTTTGCCTTCTCTTTGCTCAAAAAGCTCCTCAAAAGCAGAGCTAGTCAATAGCATCCATCAAATGATGGGAGCAGGGGGGGTGCTCAGAGAAAAGATTGTGCAAATGTTTTGATTTAGTCAGCATTTCCTGGAGGTTTTTTCATTCCAATGAAACCATAGAAAATGAAAAATTTTGCTGCTGTTTTGCATGTTGAAAACTGGATTGGTTTTTTTTTGCTTTTTGTATTTGAGTTTCAAAACAGAAACATATCAGCAGAAAATATCTTGCTAATAGTAAAATCTTTCAGTTTAACTTTTTGTGGAAAGTCAATTTCTGAGAAAGAATGATGATTTTTTGACTGGTCATTCTTCGCATTGATCTTCCCCTGCCAGTGTGGAACATGTTGTCAGTGAATTATCACACAGAAGAAAATTACTTTCTTTCTTTACTGTTAGTAGTCACTAGGCCAGCTTGTCTCAAACAATATGAGGGACATCATTTACTTTAGTCCCAAATTGATTTATTCTACAGCAAGGCTGATGAATATACTGTTGACAATAGAAACACTGAAAATGAGCTAAAAAAAAAGTAATCTTACATGGACTGAGGAAATTCAAGTCTACCTCTGCTTGAAATATGTCCTTTACTTCGAGGTTATGCCATGTGCAACACTGGAAATGTTGGCTATTCAAGCCTGAGCAGGTTGAATTGACTAAGTTATGGTTTATGGCTCATAATGAAAAGGAATTACTTTAACACCGCTCATTTACTTCCCGACAGTAAAACTGTTATTTTGCCATTTCATGGCTCTGTCAGGTCATGTCACAGCCCTCTCTCTCACTTCAGGTCTTCCAGTTCAAATTAATATTTTACTATAGCCCATCCATTAGCAGTGTTATTGCCCCACCAATCTTATGCACCTAAGCACTAGCCAGTCAATATGTATAATTAAGTAATTAGATACAACTGAACTATTTGCCAACAGAAACAAGAATCACATTTAAAGCCCTGAATTACTACAGGCTGGGTTAAGGGATCTGAAAAGAAATACGGACTGTATGCTTATCACTTGTTTTCCCCACAAAAGCAGTTGTGTAAGGTCAGGATAAAACCTTGGCTCTGCCTCCTCAACACACTGAGCAGTGCAGCTGAACAGGCACAGTTGGTGTTTTTCTGCTGATTTGTTGCAAAATTGGATGCTGCTGGATAGCAGCATGAATGGATTTGTTTCAGCTTCATAAAGCTCCTAAGGTGCTCTAGGGTGATGGAGGTAGTATGACACTGTTTACTTCAAACAAGATAGGTAAAAGAAAAACACATATACCGTAATAACATATGTGCAGTCTTATTCTAAAGCATGCTACAGCCATGCAAATAGATTGCAAAAAAAGAAAATGTGGCCACACATTATTTAGGTAAGATACAGTAAAGACCTAACCTTCACCAGTGACTGCCTATGATGGGTGATGGGCTCAGAACCACATGGCACACATCTGCCTTTACTGCCAGTAAAATATGCCTGACTGGAAGTTAGCTCCTACCTTCAGCAGGGTATTTAGAGGTACACTCCAGGCCTGGAAGAGTAGCTGTGGAAGATATTAACAAATGAGAAGCTGGTTGCAATGGGGAGATTAATGTATACATTTTAGGATGAGCTGAAGTTTCTACTCTGTCTGAACAGAACTTCTACATTCTTCTGGGCCTCCTAACACCCCTTTTAATGCTGGAGAAGGAAAACAGAAGTCATCTGTACTGGACAGCCAGTGTGCTCGTGTGAGTACTTCATGCCAACAATATTCACACAGTAACACAGGAGGAGTTAGACAAGAGAGGAGCCACTAAACTACCTTTATCCAATTGCAATGTTCCAAATATCATGGGCAACTCCTGCAGAGAGGCTACAGACTCTCATCCCTCCTATAGACCAAAATACCAGCCACAAAGCAACCCTGTGCTTTAATGCAGAGGGCTGGAAATGTCACCTCGTCAGTCATTCCATATTCTGCTCACCCGTAGCTCCAGCCCTCAGGCCTGGTGTGGGTGAAGCTAGTTTCCCCTTTACAAGGGAAGGTAGCTTCAACCCTTGTCCCAACAGATTGAATGGGACAAAAGACACTTTGCAATGGTCCTTCTCTCTTGCTGTTATTGAACCATCTTGGGCTTTGTGTGCTATTTGGACAAAAAAACCTCACCCAGAGATATGTCTAACATGAGCAAATGTGCCTAAGCTTGAAATAAGGTAAAGTAGCTGCCTTGTGGTAATCATTTAATTGCTTTGTTATTCTAAGCTTTGTTTTTGCTGGCTCGGTGTGGCAGACAAAATAGTAAAAATGCATGTTTGATTTGTATTTGTCCTCTAATAATCTGCAGCTTAATTATACCATTTGGTTGATAGTCCCCTCTAGTAAGACAAATTCAAGAGAAAAGGATATGACAGAGCTGCATGAAAAAGACACAACTGTGAAAGTTCATAGTACAGGAAGCCATGGAAAGTAAATGGATGCATTTCTGATGGCAAAAGTAACCTAAACCTCTCCCAGGAAAACATAGTAATTTAGGCTTAAGGCATAACATTTATACTGGAAAGAAAAAATGCAACAGATTAAATAAAAACAGGCAGCGTGACTTGACGAGAAGTAGTTTGAAGGTTAAAGCGTGTCCTTGAGATAAGCAAAGGGGCAGGAGCTAATGGACAGAAAGGGACTCACTAACTGCCTGGCCCCATCTCAGAAGGCAGCTGAGGCTTGCTTTTTTTCTGGACACACTGCAGCAGTTTGAATTCCTGACCCACTTGGATGGAACAATTTGCCAAGAAGTCTCTGTCGCACAAGCCATCATCTGTATCCTGTGATTTAGCCAAACAAACCTTCTGTTTTGCCAGAAGCAAGACTCATCCAAGCTGTAGCAGGGGCCTTAGCACAAGCAGTATGGGTGGTGCTCTGATTCATCTGTAAAGTAGACTAGGACAGAAGGACTCTTCATCACTTTACTGCCTGCTTGAAACAAGAGAAGGAACAAACTTACTTAGTCTGGGCCACCATTCTAGGAGGCAAGTTGCTACAGAGCCATGAAAGTCATACAAATCCAGAAAAATGGGACTAGGAGGCACCTCAAGAGATTATCTAATTCATATCCTATCCCTATCATTGCATTGCTTGCTGCCACCAGAGATGTGGCTGTGAGGAAGCATTCACAAAAGAGAAAAATGTGAACCCAGGTGTGTACATACCCGCTCACAGCAATGGTGAAGGAATGGGAGACTGAATCTTATTTGCTACATATTTATTTTTGCCTTAGATTATGTAGCTTTTGTAAGTCCAGTCTAAAAATAAAATCAGAATGTTGGCTGATGTTACAAAGAACTTGATGAAAGGACTACAGAGCACTATTGAAGAATGAGTGATAAAATGATCCTTTTTTCCCACTGAGATTTTCACTCTATTCTTAACTCTGTTTATTTTCCCCCTCTGAAATGTTTTAATTACTTGAGAAGCAGAGCACACTTTTGAAGGAGAAGCTGAAAAATCCCATGTGTTTCCAAAAATTTCAAATTGTACTTCTGGTTTCTGGGCAGTCTACTTTATATCTGGGTATGGAAACAGCACAGCCTCAGGACGAAGATCCCTTAGAAAATTAATACCTAGGTTTAGTCTTGTTTGTTTATTTATTTTTTTTCCTGTTTTCTCAAAAGTACTTGTTCCAAATACAGTGTTGTAAACTCTCAATAGTATTTTTATTCAATATTGCAGTACTTTCACAGATGTTTTCAGTTTGGAAAAGAAAAGAATTGTTAGGAAGCAAAGACACAGTGTATCAGAGTATCAAAGCATGCAGATCTCTAAAAAGCTAAAGAAACTAGAAACTAATTACTGGTTTCCTGAGAGCTCTAAAGTGACTAAAGGAAGTTTTGTACATTTGCATCTTTTTTCTGGTGTTCAGTTCAAAGCTATGACTGCATATGTATTTTTAAAGAGGTTTCTTAATGTCTGCATCTGTAGTAATGCACTAGAGTAGCTGGGGGGGCTTTTCAAACATATTTGTTTTATTTATGAATTAGACACCCACTGTTCACTTTTGTTTTCTCTGGAAGCCTCTGTAAGTATGGGTAAGACAGTAGCTCATGTCATACATCTTTTAGATGCTTTCTTTTTCCTTGTCTGTGCAGAACTGGGCTACTTGAAATGAAAACTTTTTCATTTGTGAAGAGTTTGCTGCTAGATCTCTTTCACTTTTCCTCTAAAAATAGCTCTTCCACAGCTGAGTCATGGGTCGTGCTCTGATGTGAACAGCGACCAAAAAGCGCAGACCAGCACACAGCATTGCAACAGCAGAAAATATTTCAGCAACACAGCTTGGAAAAGATGCTCACACTACAGCTTCCATGAGTAGCAAAACTTTCAGGGTTACGCCTTTATGTGCCTTCCAGCACAACAGTCATAATACTGGCACATTCAGTCACTCCTTGCAAGAGCTGTAGGCTGACACCTTTACCATCTCAGAGCTGTTTTGCACTAAGTCATGGATTTTCCTGCAGCCTGAGTGAAGGGACATTGTTTTGAAACAATGAAACAACTATTAGTCTCTTCATCAATGACCTCAAGATGCCTCCAATGACCAATATCAGTCAAGAAAACTTTGTGGGAAGGTGTTTATTTCGTCTTAAGCCCTGACACAAGAAACATGGATGACTTACTCTTTTATAGCTGCTGCCCTACTCATCTCTGTTTGGAGTCCAAAGCCGGTTGCATTACTCATTGATTATGTCAGTCAACCTTTTCTTTAAAAGGGCAACCTATCAGCTTTGTCTGAATGTATGACTATAGTGCAGAGGGGACCTGATCTGGACTCCCACGTGTGCCCTGGCCACCCACTGCCCACTCAGACACAATGGCTGCCAACATGACAAGGCAGCAACATGCTGTGGTACGGCTTGTAAGGCTGGTCCCCAGGTGTACAGCACAGCCACATCCTTATTTCAGAACAACATAGATTAATGTAACCAATATAACTATCTCTTTGGAGACAGAGTGGCGAGAAAATCATACCCTCTAAAGATGTGGGTCTATGAACAATAGCTGAAAAACTTACATGTGGTCACCCTGGTCCTTCAGTGCCAAGATGAGCAAATGAGAGAAGTATCAATCCTCCAGACACAGTTTGTTACTGCTTTCCAAAGCTGGGCAACCCAAATAAGTACATGCTCCTAGCTTGTCACTTTGCAGTTGAAAATTCAACTGCTAGTGCTAGCAGTGGTGGAGGTCTACCAGGCAGTTGGTTGTGAGGTTTACTCAACAGTGGTGGGCATTTAGTAACATGGTTGAGATGAAAATTGGCTCAAGAGAATGTGTTTCTCGGCTGCTGTGGACCACCAGGTGCATCAGGGTGACCAAGAAGGACAAGAGCATCCTGGCCTGTATCAGAAACAGTGTGCCCAGCAGGAGTAGGGAAGTGATTGTCCCTCTGTACTCGACGCTGGTGAGGCCGCACCTCGAATACTGTGTTCAGTTTTGGGCCCCTCACTACAAGAAGGACATTGAGGTGCTGGAGCGTGTCCAGAGAAGGGCAATGAAGCTGGTGAGGGGTCTGGAGCACAAGTCTGATGAGGAGTGGCTGAGGGAACTGGGGTTTTTTAGTGTGGAGCAACGGAGGCTGAGGGGAGACCTTATCGCTCTCTACAACTACCTGAAAGGAGGTTGTAGCGAGGTGGGTGCTGGTCTCTTCTCCCAGGTGACAAATGATAGGACGAGAGGAAATGGCCTCAAGTTGCGCCAGGGGAAGTTTAGTTTGGATATCAGGAAAAATTTCTTCACCGAAAGGGTGAAGAGCAAATGTGTGTCAAACTTCGCCATGGACCAAAGGGCAAGTTGAAGAATCAGCTATAGCTGAGTAGCAGTGCATGACAGCAGGAAGTTTTGACAAGCCTCTGTTCTTTCAAAATAACTTTTGTCTCAGATCTACAACACATTAATTACTAGCATTCTCATCAGACACTTGACCCAGTCCATCAAGGTACTTAACGACATTAAGCCCCTTTTATTCAACACTGTCACCGAGTAAATATAAATGCACTGGCTAAGTGGCACATTCTGTGTTCAGGTGTTAGCCACCCTAAATGTAATCTTGTCAAATGATGGATGAACTGAAATGATTAAACTTTTGGGTAAGACTGGTTAACAGGTTAATTTACATTCTGAACAGTTGTTTTCAAAATTGTGTTCTACATTTTTGAAGGGGCACAGAAAATATGGCTCAATATAAGAGGTATATTTTTTTTCCCACCATGAATTATTTGTTGCCGGATTTACATCAAAGCATGTATCCGATGGTGTCCGATGAATCTTGAAAGCCAGCAACTGCAAATATACTATCAGAATATAGAAAATGGATTCACAGAGAGATTTATGTAAGGTTGTCTTGAAGTTATAAGAAGAAAAAATACCATACCAAACTTCTGCTGATTTGCCGTTATGAGTGCTTAGTCATGTATACATGTATAGTTCTAACAACATGTGGCTATGAGTGCATAAAATGGCATTTGCATTGATACCACCAGTTAAGAAAGTCAAGTCCACAATTAGGACAAAAATAAATTTTAATTACAAATGAAGGTTATATAAGTGTAAGTGCAGATGGAATAATTAGAACCTTTTTAGTGAAATCCTGAATGCTTATTCATGCAGCCATACAGAGTTATAACAACATCTGGTTTAATAAGAGAATAGAATATTCTTTTCATGTATTAAGTACCTGCTAATGTGAAAAGGAAACATTGCTCTGAACTGAATCACATGTGACGTGTACGCATCGCAGTGTTCTGTTCTGAAAATCATACTAGCATATTGCTAACTGATGCATGAATATTTTAAAGTAAGGAGCTGATAGGCAGTGCATAAAGTAGTAAATTAATTAATTTAATCTCTTAAACTGTGTCTCGTGTTGTCCAGGCAGTACTATGGCAAAAAAGTGACATCTTGCTGAAAAACAACAGACAGCACAAAGATGGAGACCACCCCTTTACAAACACTGCATTAAGAGTGTCCTTTAGAAGACTGTTCACCTTTTTTTGCTGTCTTTGATATCATTGTAACAAGACATACTGTAATTCCTTTTTAGCCTCTACTTACGACCACAGCAATCTGCCAACAAATTTTTTTATAAAAAAGGGCACATCGCTTCACAGTTACTGTGATGCTTTGATTACAAGACAAAATCCTGATGTTACACAGTCCGTAACAAATTTATGTGATTTTTGCTGTTAAAGGAAGAAATGCCCCTAATAAGAAAAATAGTTACACTTAGGATGTCATTGCACTGACCTCACCTGGTAATACTCCCAGAATGACTGTGCCCCAGAAGTATTTGCTAAATATCTCATAGAAGGAACAAGGAAATATAAACTGAAATAAAATTGCTCTCTATATTTTTCAATGTTAAAATTAATTTGACATGTGATTGTACTTCCTGTGTGAATGAAATATGCACAGGAAGTCTAGGAAGATAAGCTGTCTTTGGAGCTTAGTTTGGTCAAGAGAACTCGAAGAGTTTTACATTATTCTCTCTAGCTGGTGCTTTCTAAGTGGTTCCCTAAACACAGATAGCAAAGTTTCATTTTGAAACAATAAAAAAGAAATGCTGTATCTCAGTTTAGACTTGTAAACTGAAGACTTAGATTCCCTGAGAAAACAAAATTCTATTCCACAGAGTGATCTTTTTCAGGCTGTAAATACACTAACATTTCTAAACCTCACGTATACACTTCATTCATGCACCCTCCATATCTACTTCCTTAAAAGATGCCTTGTGAAAAAAATATTGCATTGACGCCAGCAACTAGAACTGTATGGAAAATATGAAGTATTGTGAGACTGATGTTAAAGATCACAAGAGCTAGCAAGAAAAAACACTCTCTTTCTGGAATACTACTATTCCAAGCAGTGTATTTTATAATAATTTTACCTTCTTTCCTTTCCTTTTTCAGTCTTACTTTTTTTACTTACAAAGTTACTTAAGAGCTATTATTTAATATCTAAATATACTTCTTGCCGCTTTTTTTTAGTAGCTCAGAGACCCCAAGGGTTTCCGCAGGTGAAAGTGATGCCACCTAAATACAGCTAAGGATAATTAGTTTCACACTACTTCATTCTAATTCAGCTTAGTTAAGGAGAGCAGATAGATCTTCCTAAATCTTCTGTGCTCCTGTACACAAATTCTGGATTAAATTAAGGCAAAGCCATCATAAGACTTCTCAGCAGTGTATGTAAGAATGGGTTTTGCCAACTGACTGTGGGGCAGAGGCGGGCTCTGTCCAGGACACAGGTTGGGAGTGGGGAGCCAAGCACTGTCAGGTTGCTGTGGCTTGCCAGAGCGGGGCTGGTGGTCATCACAGGGGCCGCAGCATCGCTCCTGTGCATCAGCAGCGGGTGGCTGACCCTTTCAGCCCTGGCACAGACAACGCAGCAGGGCCCTGGGCGTTCAGGTTCCCCATGCAGATTATCTTCTTTTTTGCGTATGTCTGTACGTGGTTCCGAAACAGCACTTCCCATGTAAACACAGAATACCCATAGGCACAGCAGCTTGTTGGATTGATCTGGATAGATTTAAATCCAGAACCAGTTCTAAGTCACAGGCAAAATTTGTTCCAGATAAAATGGTCCCAGTGCCACTGTAAAAAGATGATGAGGAAGTCGTGAATGGGAGAGATTTTGGGATACACTTGTCAGACAGAAGAAGGGGTTTGTTTATTTTACTGTTCTGGGACATCGGGTATCATTTCCTTCTCAGCAGCAGGTTACCTGCATTTGGGGACCCATTTGGAAAGATCAAGCTAGAGAAAAGCATCCACGTTTTCTTCACACTGGAGCTCTATTGACTAAAAATGTTTCATGAGTTGCATGCTTCGATTGAAGAGATCCATCTTAGTAAAGGCATAAAAGCAGCATAACAGCAAGAAAGAGCGCACTGAGATACGATTAAATTAGTATGATGCTTGCTAACCTTGTTTCAGTGAAGAAAAGGAGCCCTGAGTTTGAATCTGGGATTCTTTGTTCCCTTTATGGGCAGCAATTATTACGTTTTATATAGATATAGGTTGATTGCACACACGCACACACACAAATCCAACAAAAAAAAAAAAAAAGAAAGCAACAGAAAGAAGCCTTAAAAGTTTTTGCAGAAATTACTCGGAAATTCTCCAAATTTCTATCTGAGTCTAACTGAAGCAGTTGCATTCTCTGGCAGACCTTTTCTGAATGGTTTTAGTTCACTTTAATGTCTAACAATGTATTTATTTTTTGCGTTACGTAAGAACAGATTGACAGTGAAAGGTCCCCTATTACCAATTTGCAGAGCAGAACAGCTCTTTATGTGTACCTATTTTTTCTACCTTCTGCCAAATAACAACAGTTGTTTTTATCATCCAGACGATCTATGTATTTCATTAGATACCTGTTTGTACACCTCCAAAGTATTAAAAATACAAATGACCGTAAGAATCTCTTTCTCAGTCTCTCTCTCCTGTTTTTCCCAGAAGGACTAGCTTGATTATTTCACTCTATGCTTACTGTATTGTCTGTGTTTTTCTGAGTTGAGGTTTAGAATCTGAAAAATCACTTTAAGGGACAGTTAAATAACTACTTTTATATTTATTTGTATGAGAAAATCTGAGCCATTTTTGTTTCAGAAATGAGTGATCTAGTTCACATTCAGCTGCTATGGAAGTTCTGCCTTCATCACTTCTAAGCCTACCCCTATTTTATTGACCAAGCATACTGCAATTGTTGCAAAACATCTCTGTCAAAGCTATTTCTCATTACTAACCCCATGAAACAACTGAAAACACTACCCTACACAACCATTATTTTCAAAAGGAAGTGAATAGAAAATAGCAAACAGAAAATAAAGCACCAGCATAAATTTATCACATTGATTTTTGCTGCAAAGAAAACAGGCTGTTGCATTTCATACTTGCTGGAGCTTTATCAAGGTCCATAACTTTATTACTGGATATAATGGCCAACTGTCTTCCCTCTTCCACCAGTTTTGCATTTGTTGCATTATGTTCACTGGAGTATACTTCCAATATATCATGGTCTGGGATGACAGTCAGGGTCAATGAGAAGCCATAACCAGTTCCCTAGACATGATAAATATATCTTGTGATAACAGGAGCCAGGTCTGCCACCAAATGAATAGAAAATGGGCATTGTTTTAATTTTGTATTATTTTTGTTAAGTCATCAGAAGGTAGGTATGACTAATAATGTGAGAAATTATTGGTGCCAGAAATTCAAGAGCATTTTTGATGTTCCTGACACCACCGCCTTTGTTTGGACTGAATTGAATGGAGAGAGTGTATTTTGTCCTTGCTAGAGCCACATATTATTTGTATTACTATTTTCTTACCTTGCCACAGTAGCTCTCCCAGTGTACCTGTAGTGACCATGATCTCCGCGATACAGAAGACTGCATAACAGCATTCAGAGTTGAAAGGAAATAGCACAGTTCTCCATGCCTATTTATTCTTGCCCCCACATGAGTGCAAAGACCTATGCTATTCTAGCACTTATGCTATTCTAGCACTTTTGCTGTGTCGCACAGTCTGCTGGAAATGGAGAAGGACCGAGGAACAAGTTTGCCAGGTATAAGGGAGACCCAACATACAAAGAATGAATACACTTTCTTTTTTCTGTAGAAAGACAAAAATAATCTAAAAGAGCTGTTTCTGTGTCTGTCTCATTTGAACTCTGGCTGCCAGGGATCCCAGATGTAAGCAGCTTTGCGGTAGTGGCAGATGGCTTTTCTTAGCTTCTTGTCAGCTTGCTTACAAAACTCAAAACATCATTGCATCTCTTGTATCCATAGTGTTGTTTTAAGTGAAAAGGTGGATTCCCTTCATGACAATGGATTTCCAGTTGCTACAGGGATATTAGATGATGACGGCTTTTCCTAATAATCTGGAAAGGAAAGTATTTGGGAGTGAAAATATTTCCCCAGTTGCTATCAGGACTTTTGTTGTGTCTAGGCCTGCTTCTTTGAAGATGGTTGTTTTTCTTCTGGACTCACAGTTAGCTGATGTTACCGGAGGTACACAATGTCATTTTCCAGTTGAAAGGAATGCCTCACAAATTCTTAAGATGGGTTTAGGTTTACAGAAAAATTTCTTGTTTAGAAAAGTTTAAAAGGAAGATGGAACAACATTACTGAAGTTATAACCACAGCTCACTTCAAATAACCTGTCCCAGAGCTATGCTAAAATACAGATTAGACTTCTTTGATGATAAGCCTCATATCTGTTGCTCAAAGACTTCTATAACAAGCTAAATGGTAAGTAAGATTTTAAGTTATTGTGATGCCTTACACGGTCTCCAATCTTGGTAACACTGATAATGAACACACTACACATCTCAACGTTTTATAAAGTTTTGACATGGTTGTGCCATTATTCTCTGGAAAGACGATCGCATTTTTGTTCAAAACAGGACGCAGCCCATTTGAGTTGATATGGATTTAATTTTATAGATGCTATAAAAACCTAAAAATACCTCATGTTACTGATACTAAGAAGAACTCATTCTGGAGCTGTAGCAAGGCAATTTTCTGTTCATGCACTTCATTGATGGTGAATTCTCAGGAAAAAGGAAAGCATCACTTGTACCTGAGGTTTCAAAAGGCTTCTGAAGTCCCCAAACTGGATTGAACCTTCCACAATTCACATGGCAGGGATGATACAGGGATCTATGTGCTGTATTTCATCCCGAAGAATTAGCATGGAAGTTCTGAACATTGGCTTCACAAAACAACACTGCAATATTCTTTCTTTCAGAACCATGAAAGGCTTTTCCATAATCATAGATAAGTGGAACAGAAAGGAAAAAAATGAAATAGCAATGCATTTGGAGAAAACGAATTGATCTGGCTTCCTGTCACATGCCAAGCTTTGCTCTTTGCTTTGATGTTACCATAGCACCCCTTTTATCCTCCTTTGACAGTAGTAGAATGATGAAACTTCTTGAAACTTTGTGGAAAATCCTTTTTCTGTGTGTGAAGTTACTCCTTATTTCACCTATGGCTGGTTAAAGAGAGGGCTGTTACAAGAAAGCAACTGAAAGCAAATTGTTCTTGTCTTTCAGTGAGCAACCTTAGATGTGTTTGTTCACTATCTTGTTTAAAAGTTTTAGTCTCTGTAGCAGAAGCAGTTTCAGCATCCAGATCTTCCAAACCACGCTTTCTCTTCTTTTTCTTTTCCCTTCATGCTTATGTCACTGCTATAGCTTTCTGGCTCAGAGCTATCAGATTTTCAGCACTAAGGGTTCTCCTCTAGCTGACACCAAACTATAAGTTTATCTACACTCAACAACTGCAAACTCTCATCATGCTGTCACCACTGGTGCCCCAGATGATGGCAGTCACATAAATATAACTACTTCTAAACTGTAATAGCACAGTTTATGCCAGAAGTCCTCAGAAATATAATGTGAACGCAAATGAAAGAGGATAGTCCTCAATGCAAGTGTTGCCCACACTGATGGTGAAGCTCTTGTCATGAGATAAAACCAGTGTCCCCTGAAATTCTGATGCTGCCTCCAAAACATGCCCAAGAAGCCATCTAGTCTAAGTATTTCAGCTAAGCACTTGTAATAGAAAAAACAAGCTAATTCATATTTCTTGTCAGGTGAGTAAGTGAACTTTGGCACTTTTTCAAGGCACTTAGCTGGAGTTCCCTGGAAACAAAGAGCATTCTTACACCAAGGCTTTTTTTTTTGCCACAGAAGCAAAGAAACAGAAAAACCCAGTTTAATAACCCTCATAGCCAAAAATGACGATGCCTTTCCCTCACTGGATAAGCAGGAAACCCATGAGAATTTGTCTGAAGATGATGAGAAAAAGAAGCTGAAAACAGAACTGGGAGCTTAAATGTACCATTGCTGTAATATCACTGGCACTGCTTCAGCACTATAGTCAAGAAACAGCCTGAATTCAACAGAAGGAAAATTAATGCACTCCAGTACAAGCTTTGTGGAATTATCTTAACAGTTCTGTAATTTATGAGCTGAAAAAAACAGTATCAACTCAACTAATGAAGCATCAAATGCAGCTTGCTCTGAAGACATTAGATGATACAAATATAAGCAGGAATGGATTGAATTGAGTTTTGCTTAAGGAATTAATGGATAGTTAGAGCAGGTACAAAAAGGAGCTTTCATTGATCAGAAAGAATGCAACTCTGTGCCGCAAGAACTGAGAAATTAAATGTGAGTTTTAAAGGGACAAGTTGATGGTCTTGAGCACAGTTTTCAGGCCAGACCTCCTCACTCAAGGAAATTGGTTGGCAAAATCAAGAGAGTGCTGGATACATTTGTAAGACAACTAATCCTTGGAGAAATGAGGCTTGATAAACAGAAACTAAAATAGAAGATTTAATGAAAATGCCACTATAGCAAAATAACTCTTCCGGCAGCTATGAGACAGATACTCATGAAAGCTGTAATGAGTTTGATGAGTAACTTGCTTTTAATCAGCCAGCTTTTACATGATGACTTTTTAAAATATGCAATTTGGTAATAACACAAGCAAAATTTTTTAAGTAGCAGCTGGAGAATATGGCAGGAAACCTGAGGTAACAGAGACTTCAAAAATACTACTTGTTTGCATATTAGTCAGTTACTAGGTGGTTTGGTTTATCCGTATCTTGATTATATATTAACTGATGTGTTAAATGCCCCATTTGTTCAGATCACCAAAAGAAGCTGATTAGCATTGTGCTAATAATTCAGCACTTTTAACACAAAGCCTAAGAGTCTGCTAGGATACGGTTCCTCCTGGGTCCGGAGGCACAGTACTCATGACACCAAATGCCTTCACAATCTGTTCTTCCTTTGCTTTTAGAGATATCAAGCTCAAAATGACTGTTCTTATGCAGTCATTCAAATCTTAGGCATTTCCAAACAATTTCTCATCAGTGAATGCGATATCTGAGTCAAGAAGTGTCATTTTTGTCTTTGTTCAGATTGAATTTCTGGGCAGCTGTGGTTAGAAACTACAACTAGTTTCTACAACTAGAGGCCAGCTCTCCTGTATGTTGCTATCTCCATCTAAGGTAATCATGTTTAGGCACTGGTCTGGGCAGAAGAAGGGTGTTCTCCTTGGGAGCAGGATCTCAGGAGGCTTAGGCAGACTGGTTCATTCAAAAATCCAAAACAGTTGTAGGTACAAGCTGGGCACCATGTTCCTCTGCCATGACAAATCTGAGGTTCCTGTGGACCTGTAGAGAGGTAAACTGTTAGGAGGAGTAGAACTCCAAGGTGGCACACTGCAGTAGCTACAGCAGTTAGAGAGCAACAGAGGAGGGCTTACAGAAGTGCAGTTTTGGACTTGAATGCCTACATTTTTCCCTAGCTGCCCTACAGTCACCTTATCTTTTGCAGGACTTTTGAACTGAAGAATCATTATTAAAGATTCATTATAAGTTCTGACAAAAATTAATGAACTGAATAGTCTTGTTACTGTTCCATCTGGCCTTCCTGCCAAGACTATCTATCAAGTAGCTTTTCTGGTCCCAAGTCTTGGGACCCTATCAGCTTTCAATCTTCCTGAGACTGAACAGACCCTGCCTGACCTCTCTTGCCTCTCCTGTGAATGTCTCTTAATGATCTTCCAGGGACTCCTGCTTCCTTTTCTCCAGTCTTGGCTCCTAGACTGACTTTCTTATCCCCTCTGACAGGTGATATCTAAACAAGTCCTCTTCTCTTAGACTGCACTCTGGGAATCCAGATTTGGAAACGTCTTCCTTTGCACTACAGCCAGCTCAAGGTTCTGTTGCCCTTCCATGGGAATGAGCTATCATCAGGGTTGAAAAAGCATGATGGTCTCCCTCCTTAACCCTTACATGAAACAAGTACTTTTCCCGATGGTTTCTCCTTCCTGTTCAAGAAGAAAGGTATAGTGACAAAAAGAGTTTATTCTGGACAGTCTTAATGTTTTAGAAGCAAGGGACTACTCGAAAAATATAAAGGTATATACAAATCATCAGAGAAGTATGCAGATATATATTAATCCCTCATCAGTTTGTTAGTTAAATCATATTTGCCAACACAGCAGTTTATAATTTGACTGGTCTCAGACCACATACCCTGCAATCTAATGCAGTCATGTTGGCAGTGGCATATTCTTTTGCTAGACTTCTTACATGGAAACTCCTTCCTTTATAGTCAATGTTCTCTCTTTAGTTTACCAGTAGCATCCCAGTGCTGACCTGCACCCCAAATCAAGAGTGAACCATATTGCACTAGATAATGAAATAATGCAGAGCAGTAGGCAGTCTTTGTCCAAAGGTGCTTGTCACGTACTTCAGGCAAGTCACAGGCAGGGAGAACTGGGAGGAAAGACACGAAAGCCGTGGGTAGGATTGTGCAGTTGCAGTGACTCAGCCTGTGTAAGTAGGATTAGATGGTGGCTTTCATGTCATTACTCTATGTAAGGGGGAGTGCACAGGAGGAGCACCAAGCAAAGTTTGCTTCAAGAAGCTGTAGTCTTTCATGGGAATCTTTGTGCCCACAGGAATGAGTAATTCACTCATGCACTCTGCCCAGTTTATTTCTCAGGACAGAGCTTTCAGCACTCTTCCCACAGTACTGACTCAAAGCAAGAAGGGCTGGCACTCCCATGTTACAGAGATTGCTGGGTCGCATGAGGGGGAAGGAATTACCAGTCTAAATTCTGGCTCCAAGAAGAATTCTCTCTTCTATCTATACAGACACTCAAATATTAGATTACTTCAGTTAATGAAAGAGTACAATGTGTGTCGGTGTGCATGTGATAGAGATGACAATTAACTGCAACATTTCAATGCAGTCAAGGGTAAATACAGGTGAAAAGAGTTTATCTGCTTCTAATTTCAGCAAGAACAAGTTTATCTAGTTCTCATATATATCACACAATTAATTAATCCCTCTTATTTATTTACTTCTTCAACACTAATATAATGGTAGATAAATAATCTATTGCAATAGCAAAAGCAACTCACAAGGATAGCTGACAGTATAGTAAGGTTTTTGACAAATGTGGTTTTGAGAGTTTAATTTGAAAGATTTACTGTTTTCAAATCGATAATGAAAAGAAACTATCATTTTGGTGATAATAGTTTTCTTAATATTTTCTTACTAATGGATACACCTTGAACAGAATGATCTCTGATATTTTAAAGGATTCAAGTTATTCCTTAGCATCAGATCACTATGCACAGCTTTTTTTAAATGTGAACATTGTATTTGATACAATCCCAACTAGCTTAGTGATAGGTCATATTAAATCCTGGCACATTAAATCCTGAAACACAGCTGGTTGAATACAATACTTGCTGCAAAGGAGAGGTCTTCTATTCATTCATTAAAAAGACTCCAAATCCAGGATTATGTTCAGAAAACAAAAATGTCATACCCAAGGAAATGTAATGGCTTGGATTTGGGAACTGGGTAACCAGTAGCAACTGGGTTTTCTTTTCTCTTCTTTCAGCGGTGATGTAGCAATATTTGTTCCTTGAAATGACTGCTTGCAAAGGAATCAATGAATACAAGTATTGCAAAAGAAATCAAACACAGTAGAATAAAATCATACACTAGGAATTAGATGATAAACTATTAAGGAATCCAAAACCATCAAGTGCATTTCCCTACAAGCCATTCCTACTGCAGTAGCATAAACATCCTCAGTTCAACAATAAAAGGTTTCTTTATCGCACAACAGCTGAATTTACAGTCATCTTAGTTCTCAAGTCATGATCTTAAAAAGCAGCTTTAAAACTGACAGCAAGGAGACTAATAAATACAACTTTATATTGTTTTATCACTGGCATTGTAATGTTGGAGGCAGTGAAAGATACTTCAGTATTGTAATTCACAACTTTACCCTTGATACCTGACAGCCTTTTAGCCTCTACTAAAGAAAAACCCCTGGAGACAAAACACCAACTTGCTTACTTTCTTTACAAATGGGGCACTACTACAGCAAATTGTATTTTCCTTTAAAGCATAATAGCAATGTTCATTTTTGCTTCATCTCACCTAGGTCAATACAACTATTTTTTATACGTTTTGATAAAATCTTGATTTTATAAATACCAGAACTACTATTAAATGTCATACTGAAATGGCCACTGAAATGAGAAGTGTTAGACAATATTTTTTGCTGAGAGATTCTTCATGCTATCTTGATAGTTACTGAAATAATAGTCATGATTCCTATCACTGCATACAAATCAGTCATTCTGGACCTTTCACAGTACCTAATGAAAGAATACAGCCCTAAATTTGTTGACATACACAATTTGTTGCCACGGAAAGGAAGAGGAATACAAGCTGGGGCAGAGGTAACATACATGTACAGGTTACAGAGACGGGGAACTAGAAAGGGGAAACAGGAACTGCCTTTCGGTAGAAAGATATTTGGGAGAACATGGGACAGGAGGTGAGAGATGGGAATGGAGCTGCTTAGGGGACAGGCAAATAAAGTCTCGAACTAAAAACCAGGTCTGTAAAACTAGGACTGCAAAATACAGGTGCCCATCTCCATCGGATACAGAAGAATATGACTTTCTAACGGTTATCATATGCCAGGTTCTGTAGGGGTCCGTATAACATGCAGTTTTGTACTCCTTTCTATGCCTAGCCTATAGAGTTTTCCTTGACTGCTCTTCTCTCCTCTCCTTCTCAGCTCAGACCTCTCTTTCTCCCTCTCTTTCTCTTCTGGTCTATTATTCTTTCTGTCAATGTATTCCTTCTCCCTGCTGTTGATCACCTTCCCCTGGCCTTTATTCTCCCTTCCCCTCATAGCTCATTTCGTCTTCCTTTCCTCTCCTGCTTTCCTGGTGCCTGCTTCATGCCAGTGTCAGGCAGGGTGCCCTGTCTCCGCAGGCGGGGTGGGTGGATGCCTGCCGGAGGGGCTCCTCGGCATACAGCCACGCTCTGGTTGCTGCACAGCAGCTCTGGCTGGACAGAGCATCTTCCACACTGGAAAGCCAACAGCCAAACTCTGACAAGTCCCCACTGCACTCCTGAGAACTGACTTCTATTTTAGATTTATCATTTCTCTAAAATATATTTTGCAATGATGGCAAAAGGCACATTTCGGTTGGAAACTCCCACCCTTCCTGCCAAATTTCACAGCCTTGCTTCAAAGCATGGGCGTGCAGAGCTTCCACTGAATGACTGTATTGCTTATATTAACATGGAGGGGAACATGAGTATTTTTTGCCTCATACAGTTCTCAGATATGGCTCAACTTTGCAAAACGTTTAAATCTGAATATAAAAAAAAAGATTAAATGATACACTAATGAACACAGGGTTTTATAAGGCAATGTGCCAGGCAGAAATAGATAGGCTTCAACAACTTGCCTCGTTTAAAATACCATGATCTGATAGGAGCAAAGATACAGCTAAAGTGCTTAAATACAAAAGCTGAGAGGAAGTATTTAGAAGAGATAAACAACTGTAATGAAATAAAATTAAGGAATGGAAAATCTATAGCAGGAAAAAAATCTTCCCAGCATTGAAATTTGATTAGCCGTAGAATACTGTTCCTTTGGGGATGGTGTAAGCCCCATGACTCATCACCTAGTCTATAAAAATAGGTTAGACAAAATATTAGAAACATATGTCCTGCTGAATAACCCTGTGCTCTCAGAAGGAAGAACCAGATGACCGAATATGCCTTTTCCTTCTGTAATATCCATGAATCCAAGAGAATTTCTGTATGACTGTGCTATGGAGTTGAAGACTCTGTGGTTGAACAAACCAGAAACCTCACTGAAAGACCTGGTTCTGTCATCAGTGCTCGTGCCAATTAGCACCTTGCTCCACAGAAGCCCTCTCTCCTCTGAATTCCCCTCAAAACTGTATTCCAAGGGAAGAAGCTCATGGAAGAGAAGAAAATAAATGTGAAACTCCTTGTGTAGCAGTTCAAAAAATGTCTGAATTTCTTCCCCAGACAAAGGGGATGGAAATGCTAGAAAAGGGAAGGAAGAAGCAAGTACATAATCTGCTGAAAATTGCAGCTAGTCACCAAGGTCAGCACCTTGTCCTGCAACACCACGTCTCCTTCCCAGGAGCAACACTGCTGGCTCAGAGGCCTTATCATGCTGCTTACTCACTAGCAAATCTACACCTCCTCTCTCATCAGTAGAGGAATCTTTGCAAGGTGCTTTAATGACGATTCAGGAAGCAAAATTAATTTACAGTTTAAACGGCCACACAAAGCGCCATCATTAGAAGCACTCCTAACTGGCATGACCAACCTGCACTATGAAAAATGTCAAATACAAAGTTGCTCCAGAGAGCTCCCTGCAGCAGCAAAAGCAGATTGCCTAGTAAGAAAAAAGGCAAAAGTAAGGCAAAACAGAGGGTGATAAGAATTTTCATATTCAGTCATAAAAGTGCAAATGCTATACTTCCTACAAAGAGGGATGCGTGTCTCACTGCAATAGAATTGAAACAAGAATTTTCAAAGCAATAAACTGCACGAGGTTCAGTAAAAGGAGTGCAGAAATTTGTGTTGGTTGGTGAGCAGAATGAGGCTTAACAAATGGATCTGTTGCAAATGCTGCTTTTATTAAGCATTTGTAGAACCGGTTATTTGAAACAAATCATGCAGGTGAATTCTAATACTTAACAGGAAAAAACAGATACTTCAGTTGCCTTCTAAGAGTGATCATTTTGGATTACCTGCATTAAAAATTAGAAACATCATTATGAGGACTGACTCTTGAAATTATCATTTTGAGTTTACTTTCAAATCACAGGGACTATGTGAAAATCTGGACCTTTGCTTTTCACCAAACCAGACATAGATACATAAGCTTGTGCTGAAAGCATCATTTCTGGAACACCAATGTCTCTCTGGCCTGATACGCAACCTGTGTCGTTCAAATACAGCAGGGACTAAGCAGTGTCTTGTGACTGGGAGCTATGACTGGCTGTTGGATGCTCAGCATGGATGTGCCTACCCAAAATCTAAACTTTATTTGGTGCTTAAATAGCAGAAGCTGGAACTTCTTGAAAATCGTAGACTATCTAGTTCATGCTCTTCTAAGTCTCATTGATTTAATGGATACAGGTGTTTGTATTTGACAACATTCAGATATTGCTGATGACCAAAACTGCTGTTTCTCAAAAAAACTTTCCAACTCTGTTGGCAATGTCCTGAGTAGACAAAAACTTCTGTAGCAATGAAGTTGCGTTGATCAGTACTAGGTAGCTGAGGATCTTCCTGAATCCATCCTTCTCCTTTTGCTCCCTTACAGTATAACATTGGATCAGATGCTAGTAACTGACATTTGCATACAATCCCATACATTTGCTTTTGATTTTGCAGAAGTTGCCAACCAATTATACAGCTTGAGTTTCCACAGTTAATATAGAGACAAATTTTGCATTTAAAGCGGGAATTCAGCCACTTTTGTTATGCATGAGAAAGAAGCATAAATTCCATAATTATGACATCCGTTCTCCATTTTATGAAATGTAACTAGTAAAGCAAAGAGCATAAAAGAAAGGTTGGGGGATTTTGTCCTTTCTTTTTAAGGCCAATGAAACGGAAGGAGTCGGCAGTGGCAAAACACAGACAGAGAGAAGTAGAGGTGACCGGAGGGTTGGCATGACAAAAATGAGAGCATGCAGAGGCAGAGGGATATCCACTGTCTCTTCAAGAGTATCTGGCACAAACTGTTACTGTGAGCAGTTTGGCCTGACTAACATAACAAATGATGAAACCCAAGACTTAAATGCAGGTGGAGAAAATAACAGCGTTCAATAGAGATTTGTCATCATGATGGAGTGGAAAATGGGTAGGTAACCCAATACTGAGAGGTACCTGCTAGAGAAGAGGAGCAGAAGAATCCCTGGCTTAGACAGATTACCTCTGGAAGAACGTAAGGACAAAAGAAAGAGAGGAAGAAAGCTACCAGAGGAAAGATCACTGAGGAGGAGATTGGCTGCACTAAGGAGAAACAGAAGATGAGAACTATGAAGCAGCTCTTCCCAAAAGAGGGTGGAGAAGAAGAAATTAGGAAAATAGGCAAAGGATGAAACAGAAGGTGGCATAAGGATGATAGAGAAAAAATCACAAGAAAGAGGGCCAAATACGGAATGATATACAAACAGAAGGAAGAACATGCAGGGGAGGAACTTCATACGAACAGCAGAAGAAGCAGGTTTACATGACTCCTTAGGATAAATTGATGGGCCAACCCCAGAGCCGATTCTGAGAATGGGAGAGTGGACTGTCTGCCAATATTAAAAATGTGGGCATGTTTCTGAAAAGGTTCATCACAGGAGTGGAAGAGAAGGCAATGGGATGCATGACACTGACAGACTCCTACTGGAATGACTCAAAGACACTCATATACAACTGGAGAGGACTAGGAAAGAGATAGGGGGACTCATTGTCCAGTGCAATTCTTCTAGTCCCAGAAGAGACAAAAAGGTGGACAACGCTACAGGCTTGAGGACGAGTGGCTGGAAAGCTGCCCTGCAGAAAAGGACCCGGAGGTGTTGATTGACAGCCGGCTGAAGATGAGCCAGCAGTGTGCCCAGGTGGCCAAGAAGGCCAACGGCATCCTGGCCTGTATCAGAAACAGTGTGGCCAGCAGGACCAGGGAAGTGATCGTGCCCCTGTACTCGGCACTGGTGAGGCCGCATCTTCAATCCTGTGTTCAGTTTTGGGCCCCTCACTACAGGAAGGACATGGAGGTGCTGGAGCGTGTCCAGAGAAGGGCAACGAGGCTGGTGAGGGGTCTGGAGCACAAGTCTTATGAGGAGCACTTGAGACAGCCGGAGTTGTTTAGCCTGGAGAAGAGGAGGCTGAGGGGAGACCTCATTGCTCTCTACAACTACCTGAAAGGGGGTTGCAGAGAGGTGGGTGTTGGTTTCTTCTCCCAAGTGACTAGCGACAGGACAAGAGGAAATGGCCTCAAGTTGTGCCAGGGGAGGTTTAGGCTGGATATTAGGAAAAATGTCTTTCCTGAGAGAGTGGTGAAGCACTGGAACAGGCTGCCCAGGGAAGTGGTGGAGTCACCATCACTGGAGGTGTACAAGGAACGTGTGGATGAGGCATTGCGGGACATGTTTAATGGGCCTGGTGGTGTTAGTTGATGGTTGGACTTGATGATCTTACAGGTCTTTTCCAACCTTAGTGATTCTGTGATTCTGTGAAAATGTCAAAAAAAAAGTACAAAAAGATATTCAGTGAGAGACAAAAAACCAGAAACCCCTAAGAATGGATGCTACTCCATGGAAGACATTTTCTGACTTCCTTCTGTTTCTCCTGTATTCAGAGACACAGAACTTGTTCTAATTAAAAAAAAAAAAGTGTCAAAGTGTGTAACTTACTGAAGGCATCTCTCTTGCTACCAGCAATCCTCAGTATTCCACCCACCAAGTAAACACCTGGGTTGAAATGGGAACAGCAAGCTAAGACTAGCTATGGGGACTCTCCTTAAAAATAGCTTACTCCACTTAGGCAGTTCTTGCTGATGAATGCTGCCATGAGTGCAAGTAAGATAAAGGTCTGTGAGTTTGCATCTGTTTTTCAGGCCTCTGTCTGAAGTTAACTCTCCCAAGCCTCAGCTTTAAGATAGTTATTCTTCTCAAGTATGAGAAGTTTTGGTATTGTTTAAAGTAAATAATAAAACTGCCATATTTAAAATATTTATTTTGCTAAAAAAATAAGAAATCCATTTATGTTTCTGTGTTATGTTTTCCAGGTTCATTCTCCATCTTTAAAAAACACAAAATCTGTTCTCAATTTCCAGAATAGATTGAGAAAATTAAGAACATGGGTCTGATTAATGTTTCTGATTAACTTCTAAATTGGCAAATGAGAAACTTCATCTTGTGATAAGTTTAATCACTTACCATTTTTAATCACTACTAAATGCCAGTACCAGGCACTGGCATTAAAATATCCACTCTAAACTTGCATTACCTGAGGGGAGTAGAAACTTTTTTTGGAAACTCAGGGTATTTTTATCTGATCCTACACAAAATATGTTAGATTTGGCAGAAGGAGAAAGGAATTGTTTTCAATGCCAATGATAAATGAAGAAAGACAACTCATTTATAAAAGAAATGTATTGTGTGTTGTTGAGATAAAAGTCATCTTCTCAAATAATCTAACAATCAATACATTTTGAACCTTTGAAAGCTCTTTGGGAAAATACCATCTCTGCAATAGACCTCAGGTTGAAATCCTAATTATTTTAATGTATATATCTTCCAGCATTCACTTCTCTTGCTCCTTGTTAGCACGGCCCACATTCTGGGAAACCTACGTTTTTATGCACAAATGAAAAGCTTTTGTCCAAAGGATAAGTCGTGATCCTCTATATCCTCTCATTTTAGAAAGTAATGAGTATGGACAGCAAAACAAAAAGACAAAGAATGATTCTTTTGACTATCATCTGATGTATTCATAGCCCCTTAGTATTTACTCCACTCAGACACAAAAGGATTATTAACACTGTTAATACTATTAACTTTCCACTAAATGAGCCAGCAATTCACTGTAGGTGAAAACGTTTCTCACAATGACAAGATATGTTTGTGTGTTGTTAACATTTTATATGCAGAGAGAGAAACACACAGAGAGAGATTTCCATTCTGAAATGTTTAGCCTCAGAGACAGACATCTGCTACCATGATGTTTTAGGTCTTACTAATTTAAAACAGAAGAGTGACTTACATCTATGTGTAAGAATCACTTCAGATGTTCCCTCTTCAGCTGTTCCAGCCCATCTGCAGTTGCTGGTTACCAACATCCAAGGAGATATCTTGCCAAAGCACAGAACCACTGGGAAAGAATTATAATATCCTACTAATCCAAGCATGTACTTCTCCTTGGAGACCATATTTTGAAATTGTATTATTTGCCGTTTGTAAATGTCAGTCATGCTCTTAGACAATATGAGTTTCCTGGGGTAAAGAAGTAAGGATTTGTAGAAGAATTCATAGAGTGTAAACCAAGTCCAAATGTTCATTTCAACTTTCAAATGTTATCAGAATCATAAATGTAACTTAATTGGGAGATTAATTATTTCAGTGCTTCTCCCTTCAATCCTTTGTGGCCTCCATGTAAAGCAATACTTATCAATGAAGGAAAATGTCATCTTTTCTGATTTGTATTTCATTATTTTTATTTTTTTTTTTTTTAAATACTTTATTTACAAAAGAGAATGTATTTACATGGAAGTTTTCGTTATTACATTCACACTCTACATCAATACCTTTCTCATGATAAAGTATTGAAAACTCTACAGTATTAGAAAAGACTGCAATGTTTGGATATAGTCTCCTAACCCCAATAAAAGCAGCAGGTACTGATGATCACTGAAGTCTCCTAGGAGTACCATTAGGAACTACAAGGTGCAAAAGAGTGGATTGCATCACGTACAGTGAAGATTTCTTCCCAGCATCACTATTTACTTATCACTACTGAAGGTTTCTGTAGGATGGTTATTTTGCTAACAAATCCTATGCCATTAAAGAGGATGAAACTATGCCATCCTTTGCTTTAATCTCAATAGAATCTAGTGGAAAGGCAGCAGTGTTGCCAATGGACTAGTAACTTCACTTGGTAGGAGCACTCACTCCCGTTTTCTGCCTCCTGTTTCTCCCCTCCCCTTCCATCTTTCTCCCAGTGAGAAGACTAAAATGACCTTTGCAATAACATAAGGCTGTGTCATAACTTTCCACAGTAAATAGTGGATAAAGGAGATAATAGCTCCAGGACATGACAAACAGCCTTCCCTTTCTGAAGCTTTTCTTTTGAAGAGTAAATATGGAGCTATGTGAGGAAACCAGACTCCCAAATTCTTTGCATTCTAGACGTTTGACACAAGACATTCTGCAGTCTGTCCAATTTCTCCTTTCCAGCCATATATTTTCCATAGGGAAACCATACAACATAATATGTAATAAGAAGCCTTGCAGACATACTGTATTGGCTTCCACTAGGTTTTGCAAGGAAAATGCTGAACAAAGCAGCTGGTTCTCAGACCTGCCCCATTCCTGTCCAGACACACATGTGAGATCTTACTGAGACCCATCAGCATGGAGAATGGAACTGGAAAGAGGACAAAGGCACAAATGGGTGCTGAACTAGTAACTTTTCTACAGCTTAAAATAATCATTAGTCACTTCAAATAGGTGACCTCACCTTATAGAAATATTCATGATGTCATTAGAGTACTTAAGGTCAGGCTGTATAAGCTGGGGACAGCATGAGCTAAGTTGAATTCTATTCAGCTCAGATTTTGCCATCTATTCAGTCACAAAAGCTGTAGAAAAACTACAGCCACAGTGAGCAAATATGCTGTTGGATCTGCATAACTGATAACTTGCATCCCGGGAACAACTAGACTAAACCAGGCTAGTCACGTACAGAGAATTTTCATCACTAAAGTAGAGGGGATTATAGAAAGTATGAAGACAGGCTCATCTCATATGTGCAGTGAGGAAATGAGAGGCAACATCACAGCTTGCAGCAAAAGAAATTCTAACTGGATATAAGGAGAAAGCGTTCACCATGGGAATGGTTAAGCACCAGCACAGGTGCCCCAAGAAGGTATAGAATCTCCACCCTTGGAAGTGTCTTGTCCTCAGCTGGGCCAGGCCCTGAGCTGCCTGATCCAGCTTGGGTATGAGGTTGGACTAGATGATCTCCAGAGGACCTGCCTAAACTGATATTTTTTATGAAGTTAGCATTTCTACACAAAGGCTTTCTAACCAGGTTTAAACTCACTTATCTATCTCACTTTGATTTTAACATCTATCCGTACCAAAATTTTACCAATCAGGAAGCAAAGCACGTGAAATTGTAGATAAAATTCATCAGGTCCAAAGCACACTACACTATCTACCATCCCCAACTTCTCTTCTGACCACAGCCAGTTCGCATTTTTTCAGCCAAATTCAGACAAATTTTTTTGCCTTGAAGATTAGAACAACTTTGCAGAGCTTCTAGTTCAGGCCAGGCGAACCAGGAGCAGGGAGCTGATTTTGACACACTGGCAGTGGCTTTTATCTGCCTTTCTCCAAAACTGGCTCAGCCAGCTACCAGTCGCAGTTACTCAACAAGCTGACTGGCTCGTGCTACCAGCACATATATCCAAGGCGCCATTCACTGAACAAAAAGCACTAGGCTGAAATGCCACTTAGGCCAGGCCTACTCTACCCAATTCTGCTAGCAGAGCCACCCTGATCATGTGCCATGAGTCTGCAAGTGAGCAACAGCAGTAAATACAAACAGCTTCCTCAGGTGAAGCACTGTCTGATCTCCTCCGGAGAGATGAAACATTACTAGCACTCAGAGTCCTTTAGGCAAGAAAAGGTCCTTGCTCCTACCTTCCCTAGACAAACCTAGTACTGACTACCTCTAGACTGCAAATAAATTGGTGCAGAGCTCTTCCTCTCCCTTTAAAAAGGCTAGTCCCAGCCATACTGTGCACTTGGAACAGCTCCTGGACTGCTCCCAGAATTTGTCAAGGAAAGCCAACATTTACCAAAGCGAAAGTTGTGTCAAGGAGTCTCCTGACAGGCAGCACGAGAAACTGCAGTCCAGCACTTGGGTCAATGACTTGGCCCCGTTTGCCAGTGTAAAAAGAGCTAGCTTACCTTGGATATATCATTTACCAGAGCCTTGAGTATGATGTGTGCTACAGAAATCTCCACCTCTCACTTTTACCATACTTCAGAGGTTTGCTGAAGAGCTTTGTTTCAGCTCCCAACCTGCATTTCGTACCATGCCACGGTGCAGAACTCAGCACACAGGTAAAATTTCACAGTTGCCCAAGGGTTCATTCTAGCAGGCAATTGTATAGCAACCAATGCAATAGCAAACAAATGATGAATCATATTATATTAATGAGATATTGTGGGCAGCTCCTCTTCACAATATGATCTAATCTGTGGCAGGAATACTATAGAAAATTTGGAATTAACTGGATAAAGGTACTAAGAAGTTGAATCAGCTTGAATAGAGCACTTCAGAAGGCAATTTGAGCCAAAAGGTCATACCACAGAATCACAGAATCACAGAATCACTAAGGTTGGAAAAGACCTGTAAGATCATCAAGTCCAACCATCAACAAACACCACCAGGCCCACTAAACCATGTCACAATGCATCGTCCACACGTTCCTTGAACACCTCCAGTGATGGTGACTCCATCACTTCCCTGGGCAGCTTATTCCAGTGTTTCTGGAATACTCTGGAATACTGGAGAGTGTTTCACTCTCTCAGGAAAGACATTTTTCCTAATATCCAGCCTAAACCTCCCCTGGCACAACTTGAGGCCATTTCCTCTAGTCCTGTCACTAGTCACTTGGGAGAAGAGACCAACACCCACTTCTCTGCAACCCCCTTTCAGGTAGTTGTAGAGAGCGATAAGGTCTCCCCTCAGCCTCCGTTGCTCCACACTAAAAAACCCCAGTTCCCTCAGCCACTCCTCATCAGACTTGTGCTCCAGACCCCTCACCAGCTTCATTGCCCTTCTCTGGACACGCTCCAGCACCTCAATGTCCTTCTTGTAGTGAGGGGCCCAAAACTGAACACAGTATTCGAGGTGCGGCCTCACCAGCGCCGAGTACAGGGGCACGATCACCTCCCTACTCCTGCTGGCCACACTGTTTCTGATACAGGCCAGGATGCCGTTGGCCTTCTTGGCTACCTGGGCACACTGCTGGCTCATCTTCAGCCGGCTGTCAATCAACACCCCCAGGTCCTTTTCTGCGGGGCAGCTTTCCAGCCACTCGTCCCCAAGCCTGTAGCGTTGCATGGGGTTGTTGTGACCAAAGTGCAGGACCCGGCACTTGGCCTTGTTGAACCTCATACAATTGGCCTGAGCCCATGGATCCAGCCTGTCCAGATCCCTCTGCAGAGCCTTCCAACCCTTGAGCAGATCAACACTCCCACCCAACTTGGTGTTGTCTGTAAACTTGCTGAGGGAGCACTCAATGCCCTCATCCAGCTCATCGATAAAGATATTAAACAAGACCGGTCCCAAAACTGAGCCCTGGGGGACTCCGCTTGTGACCGGCCGCCAACTGGATTTTGCTCCATTCACCACGAGGACCAAAACCCAAGGATCAAAACTTTTATTTGCTAGGAAACTAGTAGGAAGTATGTCCCAGGGAGGTATGACACAGCAAATGACCTCCAAGTGCAGATATTGCAAGTGAAAATCCAATACTCATCTAGGTTTACACTACAAGGAATTTGCTTGGGAAGCGTATGAAGGTATGAAGAGTATGAAGCCCTACCCAACACAGTTATACTGACAAAAGACCTTACAGGAAAAACAACATTTTTTCTAAAGAATAGCTTTTTTCCCCTGGGGGCAGGTGAGTGGGAGGCCACAGTGGCTTTGCTATATATATAAATTGCAAATCTTTGCCTTTATATCCTTAGTGCTAATATACAACACTTATGTCTTTTCATTCCCGTAAAGCACTCCTTATGCAAACACAGGTTAAAGGTTAACAGTCTCCTGTAAAATTTTCTAGACTTTTATGTTTTAAAAAGCACCTTTCAGACAAAATTGGATAATCTGTGTGCATTTCTGAAGCTGTCATCCATGCAAAATTCTTTTGGCATGGCCAAGGCATGACCTCTTGAAGGAGATATTCTAGAATAAGCATATTGGTTTCATTCTCCTTCAAATGCAAGTAGGATATATACTATTTACTGCATAGGAAACACCACCATATAAGCAACCTGAAATTGTTGCTTGTTCAGGTTTGTAAGCTTTGGAGTAAAAATTAGTAAATCAAAACTACAAAAAAACAATCAACCATGTTCTCTGACAGCTAACAAGATTGAGTCAGATCTCTTGGAGGAGCTTGATAGTTGCCATATATCTGCATACGAAAATAGCCCCACTGCTGGCAGTGTCTATAACGGATGCTTCAGCATTTTCCTCCTCTGGTAAGCATGCTAACCTACCTGCACGGGGTTGCCATTTGAATTAAAACAGATTACTCTCTGTGTTCTTGGTCAGGGTACATTAAGCATGTTATTTAAAATGCAGAAATCATTTTTCCTGCTGACTTATCAAAAATGTTCCATATAAAAGTTTAGACTTAACTGGAACAAGATTTATTCTGGCCAAGTTTTTGGCTTGGCATCATGGAGAAGTCTGGGTAACTATTGTCTTATAGGGCCCCTGCATGGTGACCAAGTTTATCTAGCAATTGCCTTCAGTCATCTGCCAAACATAAAGCCAGGCAGAAATGTCTTCACAGACTTGAAACAAAACCGGAGGAGAAAGGGTTTAAAGAGGACTGCAACAAGCAGTTAGGCAGAACTGCAAGGGTTGTACATTTCAGCCAGGCATGTGTTCTTTTATTTATCTGGGTTTATAAGTGAAGATAACAAGAGGAGCCAAACTGTAAAGAACAAATTGTACATCTTTAGTACTTAAGTTCCACAAATATGTAATTCTGGATGTACTAGAAACAGATGCTGGGCCAAGACAGAGTCAGTTAAGAGCACTATAACAAAAAAGGAGAAAAACAAAAAGGAAGTATCAATAATATATTTCCATACCACAAAAGAGCTGTAGATCATCTTAAGCAATTGTGATCACATGGGCTTTTCATATTGTATTCCAATTTCTTCCACTATATTACTTATGGGACAGAAAAAACCTCTACAGGATTTTAAGCATCCTTCATGAAGAATATGCTAGTTTCAAATTAAATCCTGCCTATATGTATCCATTTATATAAAATACAACTGTGCAAAAAGCAGACCTGTGCTGCTCTGTGGCAAAGGTCCTTACCTTCCATCTACAGGCACAAAGGATACATCTGTCGCATTCGTGAAGGATGCCCCAAGGCAAGGTTCAAGGCCAAATGCACAGTTCACACACAGAGAAAGTACAGCCCCAGGTGCAGCCAAAGGCCACTTTATGAAGCATACCATGTGCCCAGGCATGTCCAATACGTTAGCGAGCTTCTGGACATCTTAATATGCACCTTATAGGAGACAGGCTCCCCATGGGCTGCCTGTAGGAAACCAGTGCAGCAGTTGTGTGGATTAGGAAGAGAAGTCGATCCTAATGGTGGTGTTTTCTGACACCGCTCGCAAAGCATGACATAGATAAAGCCATAGGATTCAAGTTCTATGTGACTGCAATTCTACTGAGCAAGGAAGAGCAAGATGTCTAAAGTTTCACCTGTTTTCTTCCACTTTGGTTCCTTCTACGCAAAGCACAAACTATTCTAGTCTACACAAAGAACGGGTCTGGCAAATGAATCCACAACTGAGGCAACCACCATAAAGATGAAAGTGAGCTCCTAGCTAGTGCTCACAGGCATGACCACAGACAGAATACACTACACTGCCATGGGCATATGAGATAGTGGATAATGGAGTCCCTTCCTTTCTAGCCAGACCAGAAGGGCCTTGTGAACATCCTGTCTTGTACAGACTGTGGGAGATCCAGATATAGAGTTTCTTCTGTTTTTCCTGTGTTGTTCCATCACATTTTTTCTAAAATAGGGCACATGCTATAGCCTGACCTGCAGCCCACTGGCTAGGTCTTTGGTGTTACACAGCAATTCCAAAATAGTAATGTTCTATGATCTGTGTTTTTCCATGTATATCTTTTACCATATTTGCTTAATTAGGTTCTGCATTATTATTTTCCCTATTAACACTTGTTCAAAGACAAGTTAAACCATCCCCTTGGCTAGTCTGTTTTCTTACCTGAAAATAGGTGTCATGAAGCATTAGGTTTCATTCCTAATACTACATTAAGATGAATGACTTATGAATGCCATGTTTCCATTTGTGTAGACTTGTGAGTAAACATCACCTCCTAAACAACAACAAAAAAACCCAGCAGAATATGGAGTGGATCAGAAATCTCTGACTAATTTCTCCTTATTCCTTGTTTTAAATGTATAAAATTCTTGCCTTTTTTATTATTATTTATTTGATTTGTACTCATGGCATTTGATTCATCCTCAGATTCACTAGAAATAGCCTTCTTTCCTTGTTTAACACAGGAGAGATGTTGGTCTTAGTTCACATTTGAAAATGAGTAATGCCACTGCTCAGTATCTCAGTCCTTGTGAGTTCCCACTCCCTGTGGGTGAAATTAATCTTCATGGGTGAGGGTGAGGGAAGAGGAGGATCTGCCCCGGACCTATGCATCATTTTAGTCCAAACAATAGGGTCTACCGGGAGCTAGCATGAAGCTAATATTTAACCCTTCCCATCAGAAACTGACAAGTCATCTACTAGTTTAAAGCCACGAATCTGAGGATGGCTGTCATCCCAGACCCTTGTCACCACGAAGGTGCAGCAGTCTGCTCATAGCCTTCATGTTACAGATCCAAGCCTATGACTCAGACCCATAAAAGGACTTAGATTTGTGAAGTAAGGCATAACCAGAGCTTCAGGCAAAACATGCAAGCCTCGTGACCTTTGTCTAAACAATCTGCTAAGTAAATCTTAGAGACCCGTAAGATTTGAGGCAGGCAGTTTAACCGGTGCTTCTGGCGCAGCTCAGCATCTGTGCGGACATGACTTAGAAACGTCACTGCTGAATTCAGTGCCTGACCCCCTCCAGTGAGGTCCATCAAAGCCCACGGATGCTCCCTACCTCAGTCCCAAGGTGCTGAGTTTAGCAGGCATGCTCAAATTAGGCCCAACACACCCCAACAGCTTCAGGCTCCACACCAAGCACAAGATCAGTGATTATGGCTGTGTTCAAACCTACGGTCAGCCAAGAGAAAGCTAGTGACAGCATGCATATCTGACAACAGCATACTCACTAGGTGTCTACTGGCGTATTTTGATGCCACTTGCCAAGCTTAGGACACACAGCTCCCAAAATGAGTAGTTCACAATACACTAAATTATTTTGGTTGGTGCCAGAAGTAGTAAGAAGTGCACTGATACCTCCAGGACCGGCCAGAAGTTTTGTATTTCAAAATTAAATTCTGAAAGAAATCACAGATCTGGTTCTCCAAAAATCAGACTTTAGTTTTCTCACCTGGACACTGCCTATTACAACTTTTCACCAGCTTAAACTTTGTTCCTCTCTCTGAAATTTCCATCAGCCATCACAGCTTTTCATGGAAAATTTCTATGACCGCACGTACAAATTACACATGTAAATTAGTGAATTATAGAGTGAGATGAGGAATATTCACTCATAATCAAGGACAGATTTACAGACAAATATTTCTGGAATAAAGAGCATTAGAAAAAAAGAATCCCATATATGTAGTGATATACTCAACGCCTGCTTTGAGGCTAGTAAACACTGAAATGTTATTATGTAGCTAATTTTACTGCCATTAATTACAATTGTCTTCCACCTAGAATGATATCTTGCACATGATAATAATGCTGCCTGACTGATGCAAAAATGAAATGAAATTATTTTTAAAAATCTTCAACGAATTTTATATTGCCTCTCAGTTAAGTATGTGCCATATACAAAATAAATAATGATGGGGTGTATATTACTGGCTGGAATGACATACTTACAGTGTGATTTTATTAACTTAGTCCTGAAACCATCCTAGACAAGTTTACAAGCTAATACAAGTTTACATCATATAGCATGCACTACCATCATACAGCCTGTACTTGAAGTTACCCACATTTCATGGCAACAATGAACAAAGTGATCAGCATTTCAAATATCACAGGAATCATCAATGTAATTAGTCACTAAGGAATGACTAGTACACATAACAGAATGTACTGAATAACTACCATCTACAGTGCTAATGAAAAGCACATCTATAGCTTATCTCATGATTAAAGTAACAATTAATTCAGACCCTGAGCCTTCACTCATACTAAAAACATGACTGTTAAATCAGATACTACAGGTCAGTTCTGTTCTCCATCACATCAGCTAATCTGAGGAGCTGTATAATTATAATCAGGAAATGCATAATTATAACTCGTAGTATAATTTGATCCAATGAATCAAAATATGTTTTGTATTCAATTAATTTGTATGCTCCCAAGAAAAGCAGAAAACATGAGATCATCTACCTGTTACTATTAGCCCTTTCCACGAACTCTTGTATCTTTATGTACCAACCTGAGGATCCCCTACTTAGTCACTGATTTCTTATACTACAAGATAGGTCTCTCTGCAACAGGATTTTCTTTCTTAGCTTCAGAAGCATCCTATATCACATTTACATTTTAATGGCTATGTAGCCTGCGGATTGTAATTTTCATATAGGTAAAGGTAGTAGTACAATTCAGAATTACTTTTCTCTTCAATGAAATTTGTCCATTTTTTTAATGTTTTGTTATTTCATGAGCATCTTGTGCACTACTCCACTAAATGAACTGGTACAGATTTTCAAATTTGACTACATTTTTAATGCATCAATTTTAGATGCATTAAGAAGACATCAATCTCTAAAAAAATCTCTTTAACAGTATCCAAGTTTGGGCACCCAAAGTTTGAATCCCCAACTCAGACTCACCAGTCGCTTTTGGAAATCAAATGGTCTTCTTTTTGATGTTCAATAGAATTTAAAATCAATTTCTCTTTCACCAATTTCCATTGGATGAAAACTGGATGATCTACTAGTGTTATCTACCCAGTTCTGTATTTGCATTAGCCAGCAATACCCACCCCAAGTTTTTGCTTTCATGCCAGCTATTAAAGTTGGAGCTTTCAGCTTCTAAGCCCTGTCCCAGTGAAAGTTTCACCAGAATCTTGAAGCTGATCTTCCCCTGGTACAGAAGAATTCAGATCAACTTTTTCAACATAATATTACTGTTCTTTCTTGCAATGAAGAAATTTATACAATTATTGAAAAAAGGCTATGAAACTCAGTTTAAACTAGCATACAGGAGTAGGCTCATCCACAACTATAAATTGTTTATATGGATATTTCTGATGTAGCAGTGCAAAACAGATGTTCAAGAGCCTGTCCGAGGATGATTCAAACCAAGTACTCGGGTGTAAAGCACCCTTGCAGGCAGAGAACATGACAGTACATCTCAAAACTCTTCCAGTGCTCAAAAGTAAAAGTCATCCCACATTTGAACTGTGCAATGGGACCTATTAGGAAACCTTTCCAAAGCTTACAGTTCCAACTGGAGGTTGTACAAGGCTTGATTGGGAGGACAGGGCAAGAGTTCTTCAATTTCTCATTGTATTGTTAAGGAGATCTGTAACCGTCTTACAATTTCATGTTCAATTATGAGCCGAGTTTAAGAATTAAAATAAGGGACAGATTTTCAAAACTTCTTAGCTCCCATAATTGAGGCCAGATTTTCAGAAAAGCCATGTATATCAAGCACAAAGTCCTTGGGAGTCCAGTCATTGGTGTCACAATGGGAATTGCTAAGCAATGAGCATTTAAAAAAAAAAAAAAATGATGGGCCTAAACTGGTTATTGCAATAGGAATTGAATGCACATAGCATGACATACTTCTCATTTTCAAAAGATCAGGGACAGATCTTTGACTCCTGTCAAAATTTTGACAAGAGTAAAAATTTTCTCTTGCTTAAGCAAGGCTCATGATCCTTTGACTCACAATCTTTCAGGTTATAAATCAGGAATGGGGTGGAAATGAATTTTTATCAAATTTCAAGATGCAGGATGGTGTCTGAATCACTTCCCCAAATCTGTAGTGCTTAGAAGATGGGTAGTGTGGAGGAAGAGTATATTTCTGATCAATCCTTTTAAATATTTGCTTGATGTCAATATTCCATTTATTCCAGATTTATTCTACTTAAACAAATCCACAGATGCAGTTACATTCTAAATTATTAGTTGGCTTAAAAATTGCACTTAAAAATGTTATTTTAAAACTGGTTTTCATCTAAAACTTCCCAGTGGTCTCTGGGAACTGCTATATACAGTTCTGGCAAGCACTGGCTTCACAGCTGCTATGAGCTATTTATTTATTTATTTATGCACCATCCTACTTGGCACAATGGGTTTGATTTTGTTAAAGGCATAGTGAATGGGCACAAATCAGGATTTTGAAATTAATACATTACTGTCAACTGTTAATGTTAGTGGCTGAAAGCCATTGCTCAGACCCAGAAGTGCAAAAGCCATAGAGGTTGCTCAGCCTTCCTCTCTCAAATCTAACACAGACCCTAACTTGGAAGGACCATCTCTAGCATCTCAGGCTCTAGGCCAACACATGCCTGACTAGAAAAAGCTCACAGAAATTACCTTAGTGGGAATATTTGGATCAGGAGTCATTTTCAGAACCAGAGCCTTAACTTTTGATCTTGCATCTATCATGTCCAAGTAGGCAGCTGACAAAGCACGAAGGGTGGATCTTACAGCAGGAAACACTTCTCACTGGAGAGGGGCTGAAACTCAGCTTTCCTCAGACTACCCAGTAGCTGTCAGAGTCTGTGGGGCTTTCTGTCACTGGTGACTTCAACTGTATTTAAAGCTGTAATTTCAACCCAGTGAAGTCACCAGACAGCATGCGTTGGGGCAGATGTGGTGGTGTTCACGGGTCAGCGATGGGGAACTGCGTAAAGCCTCTTGCTGATGCTGCGAGAGTGGCGCACCCCAACGGTGCCCGACAGAGCACATTACGATACCGGCCGGTACTTCACACCGGTCAGCTGTTTGGTACTTAGGGTCTGTATCAGAAAAAAATTACCCAGCAGATGACATAACTTTGCAGCCCATCCTGATGGTAAATACTAACTCTGCTTCTGAGGACTCTTGGGAGAAGTGCCTGGAAGGTGAGGCAGGACATTTTCAGCTGCAACTGGCATTTGCTGTGAAACGCAGGATGAACTATCCATCTCTGCACACTGTAATCAAACTGGAATGTTGTCCAACACTGATCATTGCTACAGTTACAGGGCCTGATCTATTTTGGGTCTAAAATTATAAGGAAATGTAGAATTTCATCAATTTGTAGGCTGGCCAGATACAAGCATTAAAAATGTGTATGGTAAATCAAGTAACTAAACAGAGGCAGGCAGACAGATATGTGGATTTTGAAATGCAAAACATTACGCCTATCTGTTTTGGTTGAATGACACATCCTTCAGCATATGATCTGGCACGTTTATCTGTAAAGCACCATGTGCATTTGTGGTATTGTGTAAGTAATACACTTCAGGCAATAACCATTAACTAACTGAAACAAAGAAAAATCACACAAAAATTATGGCACAAGTACTGTTTTATTTCTTAAAAAAATTTAAAAAGTAGGAAATAGAACATTCTGTATAAATTGTGGAGTAACACGTCTGTATATTACTCTTTTTTTTATTAGCAGTACACACTGTACTATGGTGTACTGATTGGAATTCTTAAAAATGCAATCAGTCTGATCACATTAAATGGGAAGGTTTCCGTAAAAACTGTCTTGCCCATGAAATGGAAAGCTATGCTGTTAATAATTTAAATATCATCTACCAATACTGCAGTGTCCCACTGAATAATTCAGAAGGATATTAGGTTCATGTTATGAGATTTCAAAATTAATATTTGCATTTTGCAGCCACCCTTTCTAACCAAGTTTCCATAAACATCCTGATGAAGGTAAATGAATCCATAATTTGATGTTTTGTGCTGGTAAGTAAGTGCAACTAGTTTGCAGGCTAATTTAAAGTTGGGGTTATGTCTAAATAACCACTGCTTCGGTCAAACCTCCTTTTGAATCAGTTGCTCATGTCACACTGCTACTGAAAGCTAAACCATTTTTAAGACCAGAAATGTGGGATCCCTACAAAATGAAAATACTAAGAAAGCTGCCCTAAGCAAGAAGATAAAGACTGCCATTCCTTAGAGAATTGAACTGGTACCCACTTTGGGCTCTTCATTTCCAACAAAGGGACCTGGCAAAGCAGAACAAGAGAGCACAGCTGAAGACTGCTGTCTTCTAGTGATTTGGGATAGCAGAATAGTCCTCAAGCAGCCTGTTACCACACTACCCACCTCACACACCAGGAGCTTCCAACACTAGGGACTCAGAAACAGCTGAAAAGACAGTTTTCCCTTCTCCCTCCTTGATTTTCCCCACAGCGTCAGACAGACCAGGATTCTGGTCCCCACATCACTCATTCCTAACATCAAAATCAGATCAGTTTAGCCCACATCCTCAAAAGTATTTGCACACAGCCACATTCTGTTTTGTTCACAGAAGCACTGATGAAGGGCTTGCTGATACCCCACTTTTTGCCTGACACCTGTCAGACTCACCGGGGCAACCACAGGCAAGGCAGTCTGGCTGTCCCTCTGCTCTATCCTGCTCATGAACCTGGTGCTCTGCACCTCAGTGACTCACTCATGAGCTACATGCCCAGGCTTCCTACAGGCAGACTGTTTACCACCTGTTTTCAGTGATTACTCCCCGCGCTATTGATTCTTCCCCCACTGATTCAGTGCTTGTTTGGCGTCACTTCTTCACTGTCTCACCATACTTGTGTCACTTCGCCTCCTCCTTCTTCCTCCTAATGGCTTGCACTTTTGTCTTCTATCTTTTTCCTTCCTCCTCCTTGCCTCATGCCTGTTCTAATCGCTTGTTCTCTTTCTCACAGCATTGTGTTTCCACCATCTCTTCTGCTCTGCTCTCCCTATCTATACAAAGCAAGCTTTTCTTGCTTCTTCCTTGCCATTTGTCTTGCTCAACCTTGGCACTGTTTCCTACCTCATTATCATCTCTGCTCTTCCATGATTTCCCACTCAAGCCTCACTTCTATATTCTTGTTTGTCTCCCTCCTGCGCCATGTAACATTTCACCCATTTTCAGAAGTCAGCTACAGTGTCTAAATGTCTCCCTTGGCCCTAGATCCCTGCAATTAATAAAACCACATTTTTATGTTGGCCTTTTGTTTTCCCCTTCACTCTGCCCATTGACATTCCTAACAAAAAATAGCTGGAGCATCAGGTTTCTCTTTTCCCGTTCACATCACTTCTAGCTGTCTCTTCATGCTCTTGTATGTCATACGCAAGTCATGACCTCCTCAAATCTGGCTTTTCTAAGTCACAAACCTTGTGCTGTGCATATCTCAAACAGTTATTAAAATGTTCCTTCTATTAAGACTTTCCCCCTGTTCCTTCCCTTGCTCTTTTTACTTCCAGTTGGATACATTTAGTGTGAGAAGATTTAATTTGATTGTAAAGTCCTGGAGGATGTTCCTGACATGCTCCGGTTTTATTTACTGTCTTCTATACTCAGGTTTCAGTACTGCTTGGGACTTACATGTACCTCTAAGTGACAAAGAATAAATGCAAGTAATAAGATTCAGTTCCACTGCAGTCTGCAAGTACATTGCTGGTTTATCACTGTTCTAGTCTTTCTCTTGGTATGACTACCTTTTCCAGTCACAAGTTTGAGAAATTACAAAAGCAGAATGATAGGGAGAATACAAAGACAGAGCAGGGGACTACCAGACAGGAAGAAATTAATAAACTAAAAAAGCAAACACAGGAAGGAAAGCATCTGGTGCACTTGCCAGTTGGTGGCCGTATCCAAGATCTTCTGTGATCAAAGACTCATGCTTATTGCATTCACTGAAAAAGTGTCTTGCATATTCCTGAAGCTGAAAGCAAAGCCCTGGGCCCATTACAGTGACTAAATTTGAGATGTTGAAACATTGACTGATTTCTGAAAATTTGTCCTCGTTGTCAGAAAGACAACATTTGACTCAGTGAGACTGGTGGAAGCCTCTTTTCCAGTTAAACTACAAAAAAACCTCACAAAAAATTTAAGTCCCCCTGATGGCAATATACTTCCTGCCCATCTCCTGACGACTTGAGACAAATGAAACAAAACTTAAGGACCATTTCTGACTAGCTCTTCATGAATTATAGAAAACATATCTTATTCTTCCCCCATTGTGTGTTAACTGATCTAGGAGAACGGGTATCTTCTCTCCAAAGACATTTTATTTGGTATGAAGGGAAGCAACATATTTGAAAAAATGCTCTAGAAAATTCATGAAGTACCTGGAACTTTCCTTCAATGGGGTTTCCTAAAAGTTGTGGTTTCCTGGCCCCTTTACTGGGCCATAGCAAATGACAACACACCTCCTCCTGGTCTACCTTCTTCTGATTTGCAGTTCACCATTGTACTGGGACTAGAGCATGAGATGCTGTTATGACGTACACTTGCTGTCCTTGAACCTTATTGCACATAGTAAATCCATAGCTGTGTAAGATGAACTTGCTTGGGGATCATCATTTAGATAATCAGAATAGCAGAGGACAAAATTTAATCTAGGATGGAAATTAATGTTGTGGAGAGAATACAGGAAGATTTCTCCTATTACTTACCACTGCAGCCAATATAAAATCAGTGGTTTCTAACCTGCCATTTGCGGTTTTGCTGATGCAGCCTAGATTGTCACAGGTTATTGCTTCAACAAAGTCTCTAATCTACACCTGCATTACTCGTTTGTTCTCACTGGCTGTACAGAGGTTTACTTCATACACCCTTAAAGATGTGGCCAAATGTGCCCCTGCATTGCCACTGTAGTATCGATCAGAAGGCATTTTGAGCACCACGCAACATTTACTCCACTAAGCTGGCAGCAACAATCTGTGCACAAAATGCATCTCACAGCCTACTTTCAACAATTCCACTCTGGCCAACAGTTTTCCAAGTGGAGAGTAAACATCTGCAGGCATATTTGCGTACCTATACAACCATAACCACAGGCATGGATAGCATCTGTCTCTGTCCCTCTTACAAATGTAACCATCAGTGGTTACTGCTCAGCTCAAATTGGTGGGGCTTGGAAACACTGCTGCTCTTAAAATTATTTTTTTCATGTGCATCTGTTGCCTTGAGATCCTCTACAATCTTCACTGCAGTCCAAGTGTGGGAATAGGAGTGAGACCATGTTCATGTCTGCAGGCCACTGAAGTATCAGAACAGCCCACACCCTGGCCCCAGGACAATCGCACCTGCAGCTTTCTATAATGTGCAAAAAATTTTCCTAAGGAATAAGGAGTGAATTAATTTTGCATTTTTCTTCCTCTTCATTGCATCTCAGTTGCTCTTTCAGTCTGCATTTTATCTGCAGTACCTGCAACACCATTTTGAAAAAGAAAAGGTATTTACCACCAGGGAAGGAAATAATTACAGGTTCTGGGTGTACTGAAGTACGTGGTTAGCTGCAAGGGAGATATGCATGCTTCAGTGTTGCTTGAGATGGAAGCAGGTAGAATTACAGAAACTACTGGTCAAAAAGGCTAGTGTGACCTTTTGAGAACCATGTGTAATGTTACACGACCAGGCAGGAATATAATGTTTATAAACAAACGGAACAATAATCCTACCAAGGCCTTTTGCTGAGACAGTTACCAAACAAGCTGAGTAAAGTCTGCCCACAAAAAAGCACAAGATAATGCAGCCATTAGTCAGCCTGAATGACTGTATCACAATTAAACCATCATTATATGAGGGGCATTACAGCAAAAGCAATGTACTAAGAACTGCCTCGGTATAGCATGAGTTTGTTGCTAATACAGATCACATTCCAAATCCACTTCAGCATGTGGCACACAGCCAAGTGGAAGAGTATCTGCTGTGAGCTCATCGTCCAGGGGGAGAGGGAGTGGGCTGCAGGAAGCAAGCTATAGCGAACAGCCAGTGCTGACCGGGTGAGCCTTCTTCTCACTCAGCCGGTGGCTCCCAGTGGTTTAAGATCCGCTGCCACCTCCAGTGATTACTACGCAGAGGTGTTCATGAAAGCATTTGCAACCACATTCTGCCTCTAGCTTTCTTTCACTCGTCTCTCATTCTTCTTACTGGAATTAACTCTTCTGAGGCTACTCAGTGCTTTAATCATCCTTCACACTACTGTCTTGCAGTGGCTGTGATCGTGGATTGTTTATTAATCTCAGAATAGCTAGAAGAGAAGTGCTTCTGGGGCACCTGACTCTTAACTGCCCAAGGCTTTTCTCTTTCCACCCTTCTCAGTACCTTCTAAACTCAAGAAAAGTACACCTCTCTGCACCTGAGCACATACACTTCACTGAGACAAATGAGAGAGCTGTTTGTACTAGTCTGCTGCAAAGGCGTCTGTGTACAGCTTCAGTTTTCAGGGAGTTGCAACTGAGGAAGCCTTCCCATTTGTACAGTTGTCTCCTCTTTTCTTCCACCTTGTTCAACTCATCTGTCACTGACTACATAGGTAATCTCAAAAATAACTAACTTCTTTCAGCTTAAAGTGAAATCCACTTCACTTTAAAGTCTTCTTTTGTGTGATGTGCTGCAGAATATTGCACCACTGCTTACTGCAGTATTAATCATTCTTGTCCCAAGGCAGCATATCCTGAAAGATCTGTCTCACACCACATGGTTGCTGAGGCAATTGCAGTTATTTCAACGTGCTAAGTTTGGCATCTAGGTCCAGGAGCCTATCCAGAGGGTTAGGTCCCACTGAATCACCTGGGAGTCCTCAGTAAACCTTTTAAGGGTTGAGACTATGGTGTAAGTGAGGTGATACCTTGTGCTTGAGCTGAAAATACTTGTACAATCTGAGATGCAGACAAATTCTCACACTGTTCCTGTGGGTTTGCATCTTGTGGCTTTCACTAAAACTTTGGGTTTAGGCAAGTTCTTACTTTGTCTGTTTTTATGAAACTAGCCATGCCTTCAGCTACTGTCTGAACTTATGTCCGTAACACCCTGTTTTATCAACTGGGAAAATTCCTCCTTTGCTTTATCTGCCATTTTTGCTGTTGAATCCTTATGCGAGACACCTCTGCTTCTCCCACACATGCACAGACCTCTCATAAGAGGAGCTAATAACACCATGGCCTTAAATTTCTTGGCTAGGGCGTGAAAGTTGGACTTATCGCTAAATATTGAAAATAAGTATCTACATTCTCAAGCCGCTACAGTTATCTCTGGATCCTTGGGTTTACTTATGCTCTGTATGTCACAGAACCTGAGTTAGAGGGAGGCCACCTAACCCTGGAGCCATACTAGATCTTTGCCCAAGACAGATCAGCATTACTGCTGACCTTAAATTATACCCAGTTTCAATGGCCACTGCGCAGCTTTCCAAGCAGCAGGGAACAGCCGTAATGCTGCAGCCGTGCACATTTCCCACAGTGTGCCTTCCGTCCTGAAGCAGTCAGGAGACAGGACCCAGGGGAAGCATGTGCTACCAGCCAAGCAGAAAACTGAGTAGTCACGGGCAGAACAGGTACCTAAAATTTAATTTGTACTGGACTACCTACAAAAATTTCTGGTCTATTAAGCTATATCATTCCCTGTGCTTTGACACCATTACTCACAAGTGACCTCACTGACCATTTAGAAAGAGTTCTGGGTCAGATGCAATTCTGCTCTGTTATTATATTTTATGCACCATTACTTTCTCTGGTTTTTGTGATATGTATTTTTTTTCAGCATGAATCCCCATGGGAAGCAGTAAAGTGAAAGACAATACCAAACTGTGCTAGGTTAGATCCTGTCAACCTCGTAATCCATCCCTGAGAAGTGCAACACCCGACTGCAGTACAGCACAGAAATGCTTTGTTTTCATTATAGCTGATTGTGTTTGTTCAATTAAATTAAGGCACACAATAGTTCTGTCTAAATCAGTGCTTTCAGTTTTGTTTGCACAGGCAAAGGGAAACCTCAACCCTTTCAATACAACCAAGAGCTACCTATTCAAGCAGAAGGTCCCGAAAGAAAACATTCCCAAAAGGGAAACCAGAATTTAAAACCTGTTAAAACCTTCAAGCTTCAATGCAATCTGTTTTGTGGTCCCATTGTTTCTGCAGAAATTTCTTCAATACACAGTCTAGACGGTAGCCTCGACAGGCTTATCTTTTATTCATGGAAGACGAGGGGAGAGCAGGAAAAGAGAGATGATCTGGCTGTTGCAGATTTCATTGTACACCCACTCAATTCTTCTTGTTTCTGTTTTGCTGACATCAGTGTGTTTTGTCCTTTTGCATCTATATCCATCACCATATGTCCTCTGTTCACACATATGATCCTCAGGGAATCAAATAGCAAAGTATTCCAAATATCAGATATTCAGATTTCCAAATGGTCTGTCCCTTGGACCATACGCACACTCATTAGGTGCATGTCCCCGCAACAGAACAGATGCAGGTTTTCACTCAAAGTTTTAGACCTCTTTTCCACAAACCATGGCAACATGGGGCTTTTGGGTCAGTCTGTGTTTAACTTCAACTTATGTTGTCAGTCCCGCACAGCGCTGACGCAGGCAGTGCCCAGTCTGCACAATGCAGAAGCTAAAAGACTTCCACTGCCCTCTCCTGATCGCCGGGGGGCAGGGAGAAGGGGGGCATTTTTATGCCCTGCAAACAACTTTCCTTTTTCTGCCATGGGAGCAAGTTGAGGCCAAGCCATGTCCCCAAATCCTTCTGTCCTCCCCCTCACTCCACCACTGACCGAGGACTAACATCTCCACAGGGCAAATCTGGGGAGCAGCAAGAGCAGGGCTCTAAGCTGAGCAGGAGGAACACACCTTGGCAAGGCACCAGCAGCCTGCAATTGTCTGCATGCCGTGGTGTCCTCCGGTCTACCTCAAGCCACCCTTGTACCAAGCAGAAGGAAATGGAGGAACAGCACATAGGCCCAGATTCTTCTGTGACTGCGGGCATGCTTCCTACTTTAATGGGGGTCTTGAGCTCCCCCTGGGAAGTCTCCATTGCTTTAATGAAACACAGGTTGCACGCTTCATGCGCCCAGAATCTTCTCATCGGTCTGGTTCCTGGGCTTAAAAAAACCCCAGCTCTGCTGGTAGCCGTGACTTCTAGCAGAGAAGTGATATTTTTGAAATAGAAGGCAAGGAGATTCCAAGGGAAAAACAGGATGCCTGATTGTGCACCTCAGGGAGAGACTGAGTAATGCCCGGTGGCAGTAAACCTCCGCTCACTGCTGAGAGGGACAACTGTGGACACGGGTGGAAGGTGGGGAAATGACACCAGAGAGAGGGGAATATAAATAAGTTTGTATTCTTCCACTGTATGCCACACTAGAAATTATTTTCCAATTGCCACATTCTTAGGCATCAGAGAATGAGGAAATTCAACCTTCTCTCCCTTTTAACATGTTACACTTTGGCAGCTCACAGCAGTTCATTTGGCAGGCGTGTGCACCAAATGTTCCTTTCAGTCTTGTAACAGATGGAGTACATTACACACAGTACTGCATGCTTCACGTACAATATCTAATACTTGAACTAGGGAAGGACATCCAGCAGATCCCACTGACCACAAAACTGCTTCCATATCGCTGGGAGGGAAGAAGTCTATAAATGAGTTAGAAGTAAATATTTTCTCCACATGGTAAATAAAGGTATACGCCTGATTCTGCAGCCTTTGTTTTCAGAGAAGCAAACAATTTATTCTTGCATCCATATTTTACTTTGGGTATGTCCCACCTGACATCTAAACCTAAATAATTAAATATCCTCTGACCTACTTACATTTATGGTATAATTCTTGCAGGAAGAATGAGTATCAGATCATTTTACTGGCTGTTTGATTTTAGTGGCTTTCGTGTTATATTGTTATGTATGCCAAAATAAAATATTAGCCACACAAAACTGTCCAGGACCATAGGCTTTTGATTAAATTACAGATTAAGAAATTTTACTCAACGCATAGATCAAATCTAAAGTTACTGGCAGTTTCAAGTACAACTTAGAGAAGATTTTCAGAAATGCTCCTAGCAGACTGATGGTTTCTGAGTGCCCACAACAGATCAGTTGACAGAGCTAAAGAAAGCACCTCTCAAAACATGGCAGCTACCAGGTGCACGTCTACTGTCAACCAGGAAGGAACAGTAAGTGGGTAGAATGAGAAAAAATAACAGAAGGACAAAATATTAAAATATAAACACTCATGGGTTTATTATTTATATATTCAGAAACTGAAGGAGGGATTCACACAGCTGTGAATCACACAGCAAGTTAGAAACTACCCATGAGTGTTTAATATATACAATGTAACACCCAGTACAATTTAACATATGTATTTAATATATATTAAACACTCACGGATCGTTTCTAATTTGCTGTGTGATTTGAGGTGAGCTATTCAATCCCTCCTTCAGTTTCAGAATCTGTCAGATGGGGACAAAAATATTTGTTGCTATCACTGGTCCAGTCTGAGGATGCCCTCATATTTGAACAGCAGCTATTCATGTGTACAGTGTTACAGTTATTCTCACTGAATTATAGATAGACCTGTGAGTACTTCAGCTACTCAAACACCCATATAAGCCATCGACAGGAAATCCTATCTTTTTCACTGCGGAGCGGTACTTAAGAAACAGACTATGGGTCCATTTTCTGCTCTGTGATCAACATCGCCTCATCTAGAGCAGGGTGGACTGCAGTGACAAAGAAGTTCACTGTAACATGTATGCTGCAGTGTTAGCTGCTGCTCAAAATGGCTTATCGGAGATCATGGGAGACTTCCTACCCTCCCCTGAGATATATGGGGAAAAGTTAATGTCTGCATTTTTTTTATACATGTATATATGATTAGCTCCATATTGATATACATCCTGATATGAAATAAGTCTGGTATATAGCAAAAGTTAACGCTTCATTTATGAACATAACGATGCATTGCTTGACCTGTCTGATCCCAATTATCTGGTGGACAACTGCATATGCAATTAGACAGTAAATATACATACATGAACAGGTTTACAGTACAGAAAGTTTCAACAAAGTAGTTGACTTTATTTATTTTCCTCTTATTGAAGATAACAATATTAGATCTACAAGAAAACCTCCAGAGCCAAATACTTTTCTTCAAAAAATTCATTTCCTGCTGCCACAGAAACAGTCGTAAACTGAGCAAAGCAGAGGTACAAAGTTAGTGTTCATTGAATTCTTACATTCCAACAACTTATCCAGGCCATGAAGACAAGATAATCGGCAAGGGCAAATAGAAACTCTTAATTCCTGGAAAGAGAATAAGAATTTACAAAGAGGAATATTTCTGCGTTCAGCCAAGCCTTGCCTCTTTGCTCCAAGTGCAGATGGATTTTATTGTAGGGAAAAGAAGTGCCAATAAAGCAAGTAAGTTCACACATCTCTGTAAGATACAAAAAACGCTGTTTACAACAACATCAGTATGTAGATGTATCATTTCAGAATGAACGTATTACAAATCATTTCAGGCATGAAACTTCAATCCTGCTTGAGAACTCAGCTGCACCTATAAAAAAAGTTAAAACAGAGCAGGCAAAAAAAAGAGTAAAAAGCATAGCAGACTGGCTGTGACCAGTCCAAGTCCTCTCCTCTCACACACAGACACATATGAATCTCTCTGGTTCTGCTACGCTGTTGAAGCTAAACAGGGGAAGAATTGTGCCTCACAGCCCGGACCACTCTTCGGGACAGGGCTCTTGACTGTAGAGTGGCATTACGAGAGTGCTGAGGACTGTGGAGCCCTAAGCATGACCAGGGCCTGAAGGGGGCTTTTATAGTGTTAATAATAATGATGATATGGACAAAAGCGTTGATGACAACGCACCACTAGCAGTCAGACACGGAGCTGTGCTACTAACAAAAACACTGCAACAGATAAATTACCAAGCCTGGGCTGCCAGAGCTCTTTGCATTTGCTGGGGCTTTTTCGTACATGCAGTCATTTATCTGGCCTTCTTCGTTCACTATTTATGTGCAAGACAGCAGCTGGTCTAAGCAATGCCATGCTGTTGTGCTCTGAGGTGAGCTAAGCTTATTGATTTCCTTATGCATTAGATCTAACTCCAGAGAGAAGAGGATAAACACGTGCAATATATATAGAAGGTGTAGGACTTATCTGCACAGTTCAGTGACAGTAGTCCAGAACTTGCTCTGCCCACAACCATGACTTGGCAAGTCGTAAGGCAGGTCCTCTCTAGAAGCCACAGGAACACACTGACACCATGCTGTGCCTGTGCCCTGCTGAGTACTCTGACTCGTGGTTATTGTCACAGTTAGATGACATATGTCACAGATCAAAGAGTGATCACTCTCAGCTTATCTATCACCTACCAAGCAGTAGTGGCAAGAAGGGCAGCGTGTCCCCCTTCAGCAGCAGCAGTTCACAGCCAGACCATTGACTTGACCTGACGTGAATATGAGGGAGCCAGCAGCTGGGGTACAGCACAGTCTCTTGCAAGACTTCTGGTGGAAGCTGTTGCATCTAGCCCAGCTAAGACCAAAAGGGAGCCTAATGAGAGCTCAGACATAGACACATTCCTATTGTTTGACCCATCTTAGAGCACTGCAGCATCTGGTTTGCAGATAAACATGTAGGTATGCCCTTAAAATATCTGGAAGAAATGTACTCATAATGGAGCACATCTTTCCAGTATGTATGCTCCTGTCTTCTGTTTCTAGTACACTGAACACAAACCTACAGTGTGGATTTGCTGTACAAAGACTGAAAACTGACCATTGAAACAGCAAGCATCTTAAAAAAACCCAAACAAACAAACAAAAACACGAAACACAACATCAACAAAACAGCAGTGGTTTTAGCCAATTTTCACTCACAGTTACAAAAGCTGTGCAAAAATATTAATTCAATACCTGTACTTATGCCCACAGGCATGAACATTTTTGTTTCTATATGCTGAGGGTCTCAACCATCACTTTAAAAGTTTATTAAGACAATAAAAATATGTTAGCCTGTGGGTTGATATTAGTCCTGAAGGCCTTTGCTAAAACTGTGAACAGAGTTGAAGAAACTACAGGTTTGAACTAGGTCATATCAGATGTCATCTGCTTTCTTTACAGTCTGTATTTCATTCTTTTTGCTCTCCCTTCTATTTGATTTAAAAAACGTTTTTAATCCTGGTCCCATCAGTGTAGCCTTCTCAAAGAACATTTCTCATGATACAGAAGGTTTACATATGGGTGAAGGTAATGAAAAAGTCATTTATTTCCAGCTTTGGGGCAATTCACAGAAACCTGCCTAGTGACTATGCAGGTTTGTAAAAACAAATCATTTGAGTTCTTCAGGCCCTAGGCTTCTTGACAGGTTATGTCTTGGCAGGCATCTATTTTATCTTTCCGAATATTTGACAGAATTTGCATGGCTTTTTGACAGCTAAACTCAATGTTGCTGGGAGCTATTATTTTACTGCAGCCCTGGTTCATCCTCCTCTATCTGCTCAACCATCCTCCATCTGATGTGGGTAAGGATTTTAAGACCAAATGCAGCTGCTTCAACAGGAATTCTGCCCTGTCTTCAAACCTGATACCATTCTTTTCAGCCCACAGAATGAACAGTTTTGGCACAACTTTATGGTGTTGACTCTTGAAGAGAGGATGATGCTGTTAGGTAGCTACAGCAGTTTTGGTTTCCAGTTGTATGCCCTGCCCTCCTAGAGGTCACCAACATGCAACAGTGACATCTGAACTCTAGGTGGAACAGCTCCCAGTTCATGCCTTGGAATACTAGTTGAACCTGGACCAAGTTTTATATTGCTGCTGTAATGGGCTGGAAACAGCAGTGGCCCCAGTGGCTTCACCGGTCATCATCCAGATGTTGTTCTTTGCCATAAAGGTGGGGATCTCCAAGAGGGGGCTGGGAAATAGCTGGGGGCAGTATGCCTTCAGCACTGGGACTTAAACCCACTGCTTTAGCCCCCTATGAAAAACTATGATTGTCCAAAAAAGTCAACTGTTCATTTGACCTCTACTCCCACTTAGTAATAATAAATACCTTAACACACATTAACAAATTATTTTTATGCTTCTTTATCTTGTTTACAAGGCCTTTGCTAGATTCTAAGTTGGCTGAGATAATCTTATTACTTCAGTGGCCAAGGCAGCTCCTTCCTGTTGATGTCTGGTCCTGGGCCTAGAACAAAGATTTCGAGTTTAGACCTCTCTGTTGCTATCCACACCTTACTCTTACTTACCTTATTGTGCTGCAGTGTGGTCTTAATCATGTTTCCTCTTCCAAACTTAAAAAAGTTATAATGGATTTGCTTTTTAATCACTATCACTTCCTGAGAGTGCATGGGACTGGCATTCTTTGACTCTAATTAGTCATCTGTTGGATTCTAGATGACATTTAACAGCATAATCTCTGACCATAATACCAGCGTGAGAGCTGCCTATTTGGAAAAATGACTCTTTTCTCATGGGATACTGTTACTGCTTCTGCTAAAGGTGCTGCTCCAGCTGGAGCCCTAAAAATAAAAGAAAGGGAATGATGACAGCTGTTTTCTTATAGGGTCTAAGCTCCAGGACATCTTCATCTTTCAACTAAAACTGCAATGGGTATTGTTTGACACTGAATTAAATCTTGTTGAACCTGGGAAGTTCAACCACTTCCCTTCACTGAAGATAGATGTAGCAAACATTAAGTACATTTTCCTGCTGAAAACAAAGGCAAAGGAATGCTGTTGCTATAGGTAAAGGGGATTTGATATGTTTTTATGGATGCTGGGAAGTTCAGGTAGAAAAGGAGTAAGATGCTAATAGAAGACAAAAAAAAAGTAGATTTGCTTGGGTCCCAAAAGGGGTATGAAGACAGGCTTGGTCCCAAACAAAAAGACTGTGAGGAGGAAATGATTGGATTCCTCCTCTACTCAAAAAACCCACATTTTCTGTGTCATTACGAATAAACAAACCAGCACAAACTAACCCAGCTCTACACATGCTCTCTCCTTCTCACTGGAATATCCTAAAAAGTCCCAAACATTTTCTAGGTACTTGGACCAAAAGGAAGACAATTATCTGTGTTACGTCTTTCGGGAAGAAGGAGAATTTGTGTGGGTAGATCTATTCCCTGCTGTTCTACATTTGTTCATATTTCTGATGAGTGTATTCTGGTTAATTAAGCTTTACATAATTTGTTATTTAAATAATTGCTAAATCATTTAATTGTTAAGTAATTGTAGGGTCTAGATCTGGAAACAGGTGGAAAAAAGAAATAGCATAGTTGCCCATGGAACATTTTCAGTCAGGTATTTTACTCTTCTCCCATTCTCTCCCTCTTCTTTCCCTATCTCTCAGGAGGATGGGGGTATTCCATAACTTGACCCCAATTACACCTTTGCTCCAGTTATCTGACTTTTCCCTCTCTCTTACTGTAACCAACATGTCATAGTTGTATATGTGTGTATATATATAAGTTGTATAGTGTGTGTATATATATAAAAAACAATCATTACTTGGAGACACCTGGAAGATTTTCCTAAAAGAAAAGCAGGGAGAAATGAGCAGAAGACCATGTTTTATAGCCCACCCAGAAGACCAAAAGCTTTCTCTTTTCAAAACAATACCCCAAGAGCCTGTTCTGTAAATAAAGCCAGGGCCCAGATCCAATGAAAAAAATAAATCAAGAATAATTAAGAGAACTTTACAGAAAAAAAACCTTGAAAGTTACCTTAGCTTCCTAAACTGTCCATTACTGACCTGTATCAAACTAAACTTCCTTGTTTAAAATGAAATATAATTTCATTATCAAAACGATTTGACTTCTCTCTATCCATCATTCTTTTCTCCACCCACAGTGGGTTGCCACATGTTTAGAGCTCACTGAAGTGGGATGCTTACAGAAGAGAAAGGAGCTTTTCTACTAAGTAAGTGCCAGCAAAACCACATGTTAAAGACCCTCTTCCTTTCTTACAGAAGGGGAGAGCCAATGATATAATTACCATGGATGGTGCATGGAGCACACTAGTCTTACACTTTACAGTTTTTATTTTTCATGATAGACTTCCTGTATCTTATTCTTCTGGGTAATTTCATGGTTTGTGCTTTTAAAGGGGGAAATGGAACTAGTTTCATCACAGGTGTTGTTGACTGATAAAGACAGAGAATAAAGTCTATTTTTAGAGCTAGCTAGCTAATAAGGAGTTTAATTGTTTATCACTGATGTTCCAAGACTCAGATGTTGTGCTAATTGCAATAGATGGTCTGAAGCGCAAGCAACAGATGCCATAAGTGACAAGACATGAAAATGTTACATCAATGTACTTAATATATCCTACCATCTACTTCAAAAAAAAAAAAAGAAAAAAAATAAAATCTCAAAATGTAAAGCTTTTCTTCAAAAAGATCTATTACAGTTGGAATTGAGCTTCATCCAAAATACCACTTAGATTACCTGATTTTTAACACTTACTAAATGCAAGAAAAAGATTTTGAAAATACAAAGTCCATGGAACATGAGTAGTGCTTGGGGAAATTTCACCGGGAATTTTTAGATTTGTCTGTCTCCTCATCTTGTTCACATTTACTCTTTATTCAAGTTGAATCACTTTAAATTGTCCCTGGATGTCATCTAGTCCAAACTTTACCCAAAGCAGGGCTAGCCTCCAAGTTGGATTAGGTTGCTCAGGGCCTGGCCCAGGAGACAGAATCTCCAGGGATGAACATTGAGCATCTTCTTGGGGCACCTGTTTAATCACTCCCATGACGGACAGGTTTTTTTCCCCTTAGAAACCCAGTTATAATCTCTTTTGCTGCAATTTGGGACTGTTTTCTTTTGTCCTTCAAGCATAGACCCCTGAGAGGAGTATGGTTTCATCTTCTCAACAGCCCTCATTTTGCAGCTGAAGACTGCAATAAGAACCTCTCTTAGTATTCTGAAAACTAAGCCAAACAAACACCTCTCCCTCAGTCATGGAATATGTTATGTGCTCCTGGCATCTTAGTGACCTTCTGCTGAGCTCTCTCAAGCTTGGCAGTATTCTTCCTGTACTGGGGTCCCAAAATTGGATACAGTACTCCAGATGTGGCCTCACAAGTGCATAAACAGAAGGGACTAATCACTGGTGGTTGCATTCTGGCCAATGCAGCCCATCTTTCATATACAGTGCCCATCTAACTCACAGTGCTGCTAGTACTTAATATTTGTCTTTATAGGCACTCAGGATCCAAACAGGCCAAAAATTTGTATTTGTGTAAAGCCCAGTTGAAATAAAATCTATAATATCACTTCCTTAAGGAATCAGTAAACAAGTGTTTAATGTAGTATCTCTTCAGAGAGTGTCTGATAAGGGGAATAAATCTACATGCCTGAATCTAAGATCATAAACCCTTAAACCACGTCACACGGAAGTCTTGCTATTTCAAAACCTCTTCTAACCTCAAGTCTCCAGCCACTAATACACTATGCAGAAAGCAATGTTTAGTACAGTTCCAAAATAGCTGGAGTTAGAAACTAAACCAAGCATTGGACTTTAAACTGGTTTGATGACGATGTTGTTGTCACTACTGTTATTCTAAAATGTGCATTTACTCTGAATAACTGCTAGTAATTGAAGACTAATTTTTGCTGGCAATTTGAAAGGTGTAATTCATCATGGAACATTTCTTCTGTTCCACTCAGATAATTGTACATATCGGTCAGTATGGTAATTTCTTTTCTTTATAAGAAGAGCTGGTGACATGTTGAGTATGCCTGTGTACACAAACTTGAAGTATTTATTTCAAGATATTTCCTTAAGTTATTCACTTGTTTGCACAAATAGGTTCTACAAGTAACTGAAAAGCAGTGGACAACCAAGTCTTCATTTCCTCTCTTACATGTGCACTGGATTCTTCTTACTAAACAGAGCTTCCCAGAATGTTTTATGTACAGTCTATTTAAACATATAGATATTACATAGTAATGTAATTGCTAGTCTTCTAGAGTAAGTGATGGCCTTAGATAATTTTCTTTAACTTGCTTTACACTATCTCTTCCTAAGCATAAACTACTTGTCCACTAAGCAACATCTGTCAAACATAAGGTATAAAAAAAAGGAAGATGATTTATTTTGTTTGCTATGACAGTTTTCGGGAAGGATCTAAAATGCTGTCCGAATGAGATCTTTTTCATGCAATGTGTTTTCAAAGTCTATATAGGCACAAACAGTGATTTTGATAAAGTTTACAATAATGTAGGGATTGAACTAATAGTTTCTCTGGTCAACTACCAAAACATTAGACAGAATTGATAAGCAATTACCTATATGATTCTGAAGCCAAAACTGATCTTGCTGTTGTGAGAAAGCACAACCACAAAATGAAGGATAGAAAACATTTTTACATAAGAAGGCAAATTCTATTCATGTTGGTATCACTGAAACTAGAGAATTAATTGTCTCAACCTTGGGGTAGAAAAAAGTGAAAAAATAGCTGTTCACCTATGCAGAAAGAGCCTGTATCTCTGAAAGGCACATCAGGGAGAGCAAAGACAGTCTCCACCATTTACTACTTTTGTTTACCAATCGGCATCTCCATTTCTCTCTTGAAGTTTAATTCTTCGAGTCCTGTGCTTCTAGCACACTGCAGCCACACATCTAGACATGTTGGTCAGTGTCATAGTGTCAAAAATAGTTAAAGACATATTTCATCCGGAAAAAAGAAAAAAAAAAAAAAGGCTTTTGCTGGTATATGTTAGTAAATTTGCTTATAAATTGCAGCTTTGTTAGGAAAACCTGTTGGTTCAGCTAAACTCACGAACACTATACTGGCAAATTCTTTCTATTGGACATGAGTCCTTTTTCCAGGATATCTTACAGAGGAATGGAAACTACTTAAAGCCAACCCATCTCCCAGGAGTCTGAAACTGCTGACAGGGCAGTCAGGCTACTGGTGGCCAAAAGCAACCCAGCTAACTGTGCGAACCACACTTCTTCAGAGCAGAACTAAATTACACCATGCTTAACACCAGTGTCTGGGTACACTCAGTGTCAACACTCAGGGAACAACCCTGTCAGAAAAACATTTTAAAAATTCATGTAGACACCTCCTACATAAAGGAGAACTTATAACAGCAGATATGGGGGAAGGAAAAGGAGTATGACTGAGGGGAAAAAAGAGCACAAAGTTACATAAAAAGTCAGTGCACAGAAGAATCTGCAGAGTTCTACGGAGCAGAAACAGGTATTTCCACTCTGAAATGTAGCTTGCCAATGAGAACAGTTCAGTTACAAAAAATTCACTTGGAGCAACTGTGCAGCCTAGATTAAAACTGTGAATTCACAGAGGAATTTAGCTTCCATGGCTGTCAGTCCAGTATATTTGATGCTCACTAAACATTAGAAAAAAACCTAAAATTTTTAAATATCATATTAAGCAAAAGATTATGGTCATCATGAAGAAGACGGATATTTAAGAGAAACTAGAATACAAAGCCAAGCAGCCTGAATTGTCCATATTTGATTAATTCACAGAAAAAATACCCAGCTGTATTTCAGTTTCAGCCTTTATAAAAACAGCTACTTCTTCATCTACCAGAACAAATTTTGCACCCACCTGTCAAGAAACTGATCAACAAAATACGCTGTAAAAATTGCTTAAGATTCCTAAATAGACTATGGAAAAAACAAATCCTAACTTAGTGACCCTTCCCAAATTTTCAGTATTCCACTCGTAGCAGAAGTGCATTTCACTGCATAGATCCTCTTTGAAACACTAAGGTCATATATTGTCAAATAAATTGCTTCCTAATTAATCAGCTTGGGAAAAAAATCCTCCAAGAAATCCTGTTACAGCATGCTCAAGTAAGAAATTTAATTCCTTTTGCCTTCTTATATTCAACAAATATTATAATAAATGAGTGTGCAGATGGGAATGTTGCCCAGAACAGGGCCTGTTAAGTGAATATCCAAAAATTAAAAGTATTCACATTAAACACATGAACCTGAGAAAGAAGGAAATTTCTTAAGGGAAGAGAAACATATCTGATGTACAGGGAAAAGCACTACACCATATCATGTGACCGCTCTTTTCAATCAAAACTAATAAGCCTTTTCAATGTCATATATTAAGTAAGTACAAAGAAGTACTCAGAAATTATATTACCAGAAATTGCTTAGCAACTTATTTCAAATAACAGACAAATACAAAGAAACCACAAATCCTTCACAGTTAATAGAAAGAGAACATATTCATTTAATATATGATTTGAATCAAATTATTGTCTTGCATCTCCCAGTTCAAGTTTCCATGACAACTTTTTTTTGCTCATGAATAGCAGGTAGTACCAAAGTATGATTCAGATGTACTCTACATTTTGAGTTTATAAAGTAAGAGCCTTAGTAAAGAGAATATAAAATACACGCTTATGACGTTCATTTTACAAAGTACATCAACGTGCGTTACAAAAAACACCACAACTGTGATGTGATAGTAATTATTTCAATTTAAACTCCTGACTGCTGGCAACAGTGGCAAATACTGAAAAAGCAAAATTTTGGATTAGTTGAGGTTCATCATTCCAAATCAAGCCTATGTTTACAAAATATTTAATTGCTATAAATGAGGCTAGTCAAATTTCTTTCAAATTTGAACAAGTTTTGCTTGCGACTGAAATATTTCCATATGTAGTAGGTCTAATCTTGAAAACCATAAAGCAACTAAAACTCTTGTTAATGTCAAAGTATCAGTATATGAATGACCAGCATGAGAAAGTACAAGGCTATTCTACACTCATTATGTGAGCTGAGTGGTAAATGAAAAGCAAAAAGTTTATAGTAAAAGTAGCTTTTTTGTCCCTCCACTGACTGTGGTGTCATCAAACAGAAAATATTTTAAATAAATGTATGATTTTGGGGCCTTTAGTACCTTTGTATCCAAAAATACCCCAACTTTTGAGGATGATAGGGTTAAAAGCCTTGAAGCTGATACAGCATGAGACAAGGAGCTTTGCAATATAAATAAATGAGCTGGACTTATTGTTCAGGATAAATTCTTCTTACTCGATTCTCTACCTGAGTTCATCAATTTGAAAACCTCCTAGAATTAGTAGGGTAGATTTAAAAGAAAGCATTTGCAGTTACCAAAAAGGAAGTGTTCAGCTTTCCCCGAAGGACACATCTTTTTTTCTGTCTCCTGAAGTAGCTCTGGAGACAGGTGCAGAGACACATGAGCTTGCTCAGCACAGCTTATTAACTCAGACTCAGAGCCATGGTAATGAAGCTGTATGATCTGCAGGCCAACACTGGCCCACTTCCAGGCAACTTTAAGTGCAGTCACAGCAATCATATTCACTTTTTGCATCTGTCCATAAAAATGTACTCACAGCCAACATTTCAGCTTCAGGTATTCGTTCTGGTTGTCTCCATGTTTAGAAGCTCAGCATGAGATACACCAGGAGTGAGTTTTAGAGAAGTTAAGCACTGTGCACATTTAGGCATCAGCCATGTTAATTCCCAGGAAAAGAGCTGTTTGTTTGTCTGAGTTTACTGGCCACATTTGAAAAGACTGGCCATGGTCAGTGGTTTTCAACCCGAGGACTCATGCATTATTTCTAACGAAGAAAACCAAGCCTATTCTCAACAGGTTAAGGTTGAGAATAAAAGGGACATCTAGCAGAGTGCTTTTTAAAGGATCTGCAAGGTGAAAAACACTGGCAGCTCTACCCAGGAAGGTATTCTGCTCACTGCCATGGAGCATCACTCCCCATCTCCCACTGACTGTACTGAGACTTCTCATTCCACTGAGTCACTGAAAACACAGATCACGTGCAGAAATTTTTCTGCCCTCTATTTGTCAGTAACATTTTCCTCTATGACTAATGTCTGTGCATGGCATTGTTACTTAGCTTTCTGTATCTGCACAGGGCATCTGTTTTCTGTCGCCTTGTGCTAATGAGTATTTACTCACAAAAGATTGTCACCAAGCACTACTTCAATCTGTTGCAGAGAAATGCTGATTTCAAGTGTTTCAGAGTGTTTGCCTGAGGCATTCATTTGACCAAGGCCCTTCACTTACTTGTGAAAGAACACATTTTTAGGCACTCTTAACCAGCTTCTGTTGTCTTTTGTCCTTCATCCAGAGATGTTAAGAATCAAATTCTGTAAATAAAAAAGTAGGTTTATCACATCACATTTGTACCACATAAACTCTTTCCCCAATAGTCTGTACACAGGCTTTCTCAGGTGGTGTTTAGAAGGGCTGATTTACTAACATGAGTCAAAGTCACAAGTAAGAGGTAGATAATATCCCAATTCAGAACTGTGTTGACTGATCTCAACACAAGAAAACAATAGGAAGAAAACATGGAGCACAGTCGAGTCCCGAATAGTTAATCCTAGTATTTTAAAGGCAAGCTCAGTTGTTCTTCTATTACATATATAGTTATATTATCAGCAATTTCTACCAAAAAAAAGGCATTAAGAATACTACTAAATATTAAGAAAACCACTGAATGAGGTGTTATGCAATTCCTTATAGTGTCTATACCATGTCATCTCACTTCTATACACTACACACACCATATGTATAAAAATAGAATTCATGAACACTAAAATACAACATTGTATAGGATCTGCAATGTTTTTCTCTGTTTACAATATTTTTTTTATGTATCATGTATCCAAATTTTTGTGCTACAGAGGAATCATAAAGCCATCAATAAACTATATAAGCTAGCTTTTCTAAAAAAAATACTGATTTGAAGTTTTAAGTCTTTTAAAACATAACAGTTTTCAAATGTACTAAACATCGCAGCTTTAAGGCATATTTCTCCAAAAAATTCCAAAGCTAGAACAAGTACTGGATTAAATTATATTAATAATGGTTCATGAATAGAGATTATTTTGGAGAAAAAACCTACATAACTATGTATTTTGAAAAAGAGAAGGAAACAGTTCTTTGTCATGCTCTTGTTTTCCCCCAATCATCTGTGTGTTTAGTGATTTCAAAAGTTGGAATAAACCTTGTAGATGATAAATTAATGGGCACTGCACATTACTGTGATCAAAGTCACCAGATAAATTGTAGGGGGTTGGCCTATTTATCAGATGAATAATCCCACATTCATATAAATTTTTAGGTAGGCCAGATGGAATGCAGCATGAGTAAGTCTCTCTACCGAGGTTTTACCTGGAAAATACCTCAATATTGCAGCACTATACAAAACATGACAGGTCCAAGATAAAGAATGATATTCTCTTTTGCACAATGTAATGGGCAATTTATATTTTGTGACATTACACATCTTTATAAAAAACCCCAAGGATGTGCTTACAAATATTTAAAATCCAGAGAATATTCCAACAACCTGTATGTGTCATCTTTTGGACCTAAACCCACTTCCTACCAGTGACCTTTTCTATTAAGACCATAATGAGATAAACACATGGTGACTATCTTTCTTTAAACAAAGGCTTGATTTTGATGTATTAGGTTATCTCTACAGCAAAGAACACAAACGACTGAACTTGAGTAGAAAGTCGTAAGTGCTCCATTAGCTCCATTTTGTGCAAACAGTTCAGTGAACCATACTGAATTGTAGTAATGAAGCAGCAAATATTTTCAGCACAACGCATAATGAGTGCCTTGACTTGGAAGTTAATTCACAGAATGCACAAAAAATATTACCTGTATTCACTTCACGACGAATTTCTGTGTGCATGTATGTTTGCAAAAGGGGGTGAGCAAAACTCTACAGAAACAAAGAGGTTATGTTTTCATGGCAGCCATGTGAAGTACAATTGTGATGGCTGAACAGATCAAGGGCCTGGCATAATTACGTTAAACTATCATTCTCTACAAGACCACATGTATTAGAAAGTTTTACTCTGCCAGGAGGAAAAATCTGCTTGCTCTCCTCTCCATCTGCTTCCAGTCTCCCAGGGCGACCGTGAGGACACAAAGGGATCCTCTTCACACAGCCCCTATTCACACTGCACACTATTCCACGCACAGCAGCTGATGCAAAGCTTTGTGCCACACACTTGTGTAGCTTTATGTGCTGAACTGTGTGAGCTGCACAAGCTGTGTGAGCCATGGGTTCTGATCTTTGGAAGTTAACTATGTTACCTGTCTAGGGATAAGAAGGGCTCAGTCTGTGCAGAGCATGTTCTCTCAGGCTGAGGTACTGCACCTCACTCTGAATCAGACAGAAGTAACTCTGAAGGTGCTCAGCAACTCCCAGCATCAAGCCCAAAACTTAGAAAAATAAAGATTGGTTCTGCAGTGGTGGAACAAGTGAGAGCTTTCTCACACGCTCAAAAGAAGATATAGCATTTAAACTGGTCAGAAGTGGCTGACTTAATATGGCTGCAAATTATAGCCAACAAGCCTTGGCATCATGACTGCTTAGAAATTACGCCTAAATATCAGCAATCTTCAGCACGAGAGTGACACAACCCAGCTTTGCACATCTTTAATTTTATTTTCCTCCACTCTAGACACAATAAGTGTTATATTAAAAAGTAAAACAAAACACTTCACAAGCTACTTTAAAAGTATATTCAAAGGTTTTGGTTATTTTGCATAGAGATAAAAACAAAAAAGGGGTAGAATCATGATTTCTAAGGATTCCACTACTTATGGAATCTCTCCATCACTCCTCCACACTCTTAACGTGCCCAAAGCCATATCAAGCCCTCCATATGATCTTCAGCATCTCCATCACCTTTTAGCGTACATGACCAAGAAGGTCCTTGTCCTTCAAAATGAAGGTCATGCAGTTGTTTCTTTTTCTGCTTCTTAGGACAAGTTTCCATTTATAAAGTTGTGTAGTGCTTCACTTAAATCACAACACATGATGATGACTTTCATAAAAAAGCACATGCAAGGACACATGATTTTGTCATGCAAAAACACAATTTGGTTGACGATGCAACACAGCAAACTTTGCTGAACTTCTTCCAGATCATTTCAAAGCAAACATAAAGGTATGGCCAAATTTTCAATTCACTTGAACCTATGCGCCTAAGTCCTCATCTTCTTGACAGTATATATGAGCTTCTGTTTAGTATTATAGCACTGGAATCAAGACGATTTTCCTTTCTAGTGTAGTATGTTGCTGCCAAGAGTGAGTCATCTTAATCACATGGCTTTTTAAATAGCTAGTACTTGCTTTTTGAGTTGAATAAATTAAGCTTTCTGCAAGCCTGACCTGCTGTGGCCTCTTTTTAATGTAACTGTTTATCTTTCTAAGATCAGATAATGATAATACACAAATGCCTAGTTTCTGAGATCACTTACATTTGTGTAAATCTGCAGTTTTGCATCTGAGTTCAGTGGAGTTATTCCAGGGATAAAGTGACATGAGTTTGTGAATGTCGCTTGACTCAAAATAGTGCTTTCTTTGACAGTTTTTTAACCCAGGCCTAAAATACAACTATCCCCTAAAATCCTCCAAGTTATGGCTTCCATGCTAGCTCAAATATGCAGCATGTATAGTGCCCTACAAAAAAAAGAGAGGGAAGACACCCCAGCACTAACAAAATTATGTTTTGGTCCAATCTGCCTTCAACTGCATTTTTCTAGAGATGGTCAGGAAGCAGCTTAGTTATGCAGTGCACTCTAGCAGTCAAGTGCATTGTATTGCTTCTTTAGAAGCTAAGGTACTCTCCACTTAAAATAAAAAAAATCCACATATCAGTATTTTATTTTTCCCTCAGTAACTAACTTGTCTTTTAGCTAAATGCTTTTCATACCTAAGCTAACTGGTATCTGCTTTTACTTTCCATTTTTAAACAACTATATAATAGCAATGTAAGGAATGTAAAAGTATATGGACATATTTTCAGATTACCTTTAACATTCAGATTTAATTGTATCCCTCTTCTCTTTATTTTCAAATCACTTACTTTCTTAGGCCCAGATCTTACATTTATGCACATTTAACCTTAAGCACACAACTAATAGCACTGTTACCCTGCAGGCATGCAGGTAGTCTAATGAAACTATTTTCACTAGCTCTTCACTACAGATCAGGCCTTCAGACAAGTTCTTGAGGCTGGAAACGGCATTTTTAAGGATTTTATTCACATGTAGGACAGCAGGCCTCCATTCTTATTTGAGTCATCTGAGCACTACTGAAAATGGAGAGGTAATGGGCAGAGATCTCTGAAAAAACAGCCTAGATTTAACACGTGATTTCAGTTTGAACCTTGCATGTTTCTTGGTTTATCTGTAAAGAGCGGAAAAAGGAGATTAGCCTCAAAAATACAAAAGTATGTCCATAAGCAACCTAGGATTTGGGGAAGCATCCAGAATGAGCATCAGGCTGTGCTAGAGTACACGTCTGGCTAGGCTTCAGCATCAGTGCTTATCAATTACTGGGGCTTCCACACACACTCACGGATTCCCCCATTTCAGGGGCAAATGCATGATCTGACACTCACCTTCAGGGCTGCGCACAGTGGGCAATAACATAGCTACTCTGCAGTCAGAGGTTTTCCTGGAGATGATCCAAGCAGGCTTTATAGAGGTAACTGCAATTTCAGCAGTGTGGGGTTCTGTACAATCTGTCCCCACAAATAAACACTTGTGCTTCTAGCTTCTGCAATGCTGCACACTGCTAAGGCTACATTATTGTTAATGCCCGAATGGCCCAATTTAACCTTGCATGTCTGCATAAGCGAAGGTCATACATCCCTCTACATGTGCAGTAAAAGAAGTCAAGACTTAGACCCAACCTCCTATCCCCCTACAATACTACAGGATGTTCTTGTTTGTTCTGGGTGAATATTATTAATTTTTCTGGTTTAATATTCTTTAATGTTCCCCATGTAGATCTGGCCAGCCCGATACATCAGCAGTCTTGAAGAAAGATCTTACTTACATTTCACATTGGAAGAATTTCTGGTTTGAAAATATTGATTTTCTCATCATCTAAAAGTGTATTACAGGGTGTTCTGTGGGTACCAGACCTAACAAGAGGGCTTCCTATGGGCTTGTGTCCTTTGTTCTCTGCACCCTTAGACAAAGCCCTCACAAATCAAGAAACAGAACACGCAGCCGCTAATATGCAACTGCACGGGTGACTGTTGGCTGCCTAACGGGCTGCCAAACAGAACATCTCACAGCTGAGTTGTCTGTCTTTTTTTCTCAGTGAGGGCTTCTGCTTCTACAAACCCACTAGTTTTCACTGTATCTGTAGGAATATACTTCATGCTAAGTTTTTTTTTCTCCCCTCTTGAAATCAGTTGATGTCCAAAATGGTTTAATAACTATGGGAAGGCCTGGCAGCCAGAAAGTCTGATCACAAAGGTTTAGCTTCCTTAGGAAAACAGGCTGACAAAAAATACTTGTAATAATAATAAAAAAGGAACTTATAATGGGTTCTTCCTTCTGAAAAATCCTTCTGGACAAAAACTGAAGAAATGATTAGATCTTTCACTTAAGCAAAAGCATAGACTGTAGGCTTTTTTACACTCTACTTCCATTGAGTGGAACAGTTGTGAGGCTTAAAGAATTTCTGGCAAGGGAAAAGTTCTAAAAAAATGATTTGATATGCAAAATCTCTAATATTTACCACATTTAAAGACAACATATTATTATATACATTGTGATAGCTAGTCTTTGCAGTAACTGTGCCTGTGTTCCAGCTGCTTGGCTGCTCCAGCACAAGTTATCTGTTGCCTGCTTCTGGGTTGTAAACACTTCATGCGGTATGGGGCTATCAACTATCATTTTCCACATATTAGCACACTGCATAGAGCTTTCAAGCCTTGCTGGTCATTAGAGGTACTACTAGCTTTAAATATTAAACAAAAAAGAAAAAGCAGTGCCGATAAAGTAAATCTATCATTCTTTTAAGCTACTCAGCTGCAATTCAGGCATGGCACACTATCCGTCTTTAGCTTTTCATGGTAGTCTTTCCTTCACATAAGCACACAAAACCGAAGATTATTTGGTAACTCCAGACATTCTGCCTCCTATTCATTAAAGCAAAAAACCCAGCAACTTCAGTGCACGTTACTTTTGATAGCTTGGGTTTTGGAAGTGGTTGAGTGATAACATACTATCTCCCTTATAGCCATATGCCAAGGAAGTTCCCTATGAAGAACTACAGTGACAGCTCTTTCTGGGAATCAGACCATCACACATTTGAGATGTATACAGATCTATTCTCTCGGCTACTTATGTTCCTGCCCATCTGCTGGAGTGGCAAGGTGCCTGCTTGTAGACTGACGTGGCAGTTTCAATAAAGCAAAAATAACAATTAAAGAGGAAAAAAAAAAGCTTCCAGCTGATGCAATACTTCCAGCACTCGTACTTCCACAAGGAATCCCTCCTCAGTCACAGTGATACCATATGCTTCTTTCACACAACACCTAGTGACACTTGTGCCACATTTCAGTGGCAGGAGAAAAGAAGACCGTGAGTTCACAGCTGCCAGGATGACAGACTGTATATAGCAGCAGAAACCTGAGAAGTACACTAAGGCAACATGTGGTGTCCAAACATGTCACAAAGAAGCAAAACTGATATCTGTGGCTGGTAAAAACATTTATCTGTGAAGTGTATCAATTGTAACTGAGATGTTCCAATTTGTCTTCTCTAACTCCTTATTAAAAAAATAATGTAAAATAATTTCTTTAACTTGTGTCTCTTAGGCAGGTTTTTTGAGCATTCTGTATTTATTACTCTCCTGGAACCTTCGTATCAGTATGTCTGCATTAAAATGAAGTAATTTCTGACAAACCCAAATTTAGTATGGGATTTGAAAGGCAAGATGACTTAATTCCTGTTTGCGTATCATCATGATAACAAACATTCAGCAAGAGAGATTTTGCTTTTGTGCAGGAACAGGGAAACCCATTGTTTTCAAAGGACTTACACAAGTTGACATTCAGTAAGCAACTCCATGAAGAATGTACAAAAAAGGGGATTCAATTTATTCCTTTTAGATGAGCTGACTCTAAGGTTAACAGGAAGAAAAGTTGGTTAACGCTCGTTTATCCTACCCTCCCTGAATCCAGTGAGCAGATCTGCTGAGAAACAAAAGCCTTTCCTGTAGTCACTTCCTGGGACAGAACAGAGTTTTTAAGTTTGAAGTAAATGTAATTTTGGGCGAAATACTATCTCAAAATGCCGTATCTGGTTGCCAGTTTAGAGGTAAACTTCCAGAGTAGCTGCATATATTCTAGATTTTAACCAGTTGAGATGGTTAATACAACACCACTAGGGTATTGTATGTCACGTTTGGAAATCTGCATTTATTCCAAACATTTAAATAACAAATTTGAACCTGATTAGGTAACAGCAGAGTCCTCCATTGAGAAGTCTGAGTGAACCAGCAAGTATACATTGGTAAGCAAAGCCAGCACTAACTAGTGATAAAGAGGCCAACCAGCATAGTGAAATAGTGACATCTATGTTTGAAAACTGTTTTCATATAGATATCAGGGTGCTCTGAAAGGCTTCCAACTTCATGCCCCTATCGCATCATATGTGCAGGTCTTACTGCATCCCAGTGCAGAATCAGGACTTGGTTGACCATAGGTCAGATCCACAGAGGAATATAGGCACCACTATGCTGAGTGTACTACAGTGATACCACATAGCCCTTGGCTTTAAAGCCTATCTCTCTCTACCCTGCAAAGGAGGAGTTAAATATTTCAGAATGAGCACCAGAAAAAAAACAGTATTTTGAGGAAGTACTACCTTTAATGGTCAATAGAAAGGCTATGACAAAAGTCTTACACTTCCGTTTCCAGAGTTTTGGCATTGAATTTACTCCAGCAAGAAGGCGTATCTGCAAGGAGGTGTGGGTATTTGAGGGATCTAGCTCCTCAGTTGGCTCAGCCTGGCATGCAATCAATGTGCATGCCTGCATTGCAGCTGGGTATGTCCTCAACGTTCCCTCAACACAAACATCATCTATAGTATGGACACCTGTGGCCAGTGACTATTCTAGTCTAAATTACAGCCAATAGCTCTCGAGGACAAGTGAAAACTTGTATCCCACTTTCCTGGTGAATAAAGCTATGGAGGTTTTCATATACATGGGACAAGAACTGAAAACCTATTTGTGTTGCAGTACAGATGAATACCACAGTGCATAATTTATCATTTATAATTCATAGCTCATAATTGCTCTTAGTGAATGGGACAAATATTGTAGATTAATACTGACATTTTTCTTATTGCAGCCTGAAAGGATCTTCTACTCTGCAATTTCCTAATTAAACAGGATGTGCAATCACAGAATGAAAGAAAAGCTCTGATTATCTTAGCCTATGTCAGACCAACACATTTTTCCAGTGAAACTACAATGGTGAGGGTTAATGAGCAGCATTAGTGTAAAATAATGTTAATGCTGCATTTTACCACCAGCAGATAACATTATTTCTCAACTACTGCAGTCTCACAACTGAAAACTTCATTCTCTGAATCACACAGTGCTGCCATTTAAAAAGAAAAATCTCCTGGGATTTTACATCCTACTCAGAAAGAATATATTAAAATAGACTGAAACATCCAAAAGATCAATGGTCATCAAAGAATATTATAGAGGTGCATGGCAGAAGAAGGGGAGGGAGAAAGAAAGAATAAAAATGCATGGATTAAACTGATTTCCAGTCCTGTGGGCTATTTGCAGCAAGCCAAGGCAATTTCTCCAGCCTGTACTTTCCTTCCAGCTGCCCTCTTTCCTGAGGGCTCAGTGAAAGCAGGTCACAAGATGCATGCATTGTTACGACAGCTGCAGCCGCAGCCTGCACCTAGCTGCCTCCTTTTGAAGGATCCCTAAGAAATTGTCACTGATCTATTCCAGATTTCTAGGAAGTATCAGCTCTACCATGTAAGCTGAAGAGCACTGTAGTATATGCATAACTGCTTTTTCTGGTCAGGGGCTGAGAAGTAGGGCTCACTGCTACCATTAGGGAAAACAACACTGCACACTGCCTAGAAAAATTGGCCATCAGGCAAACCTAGGTATGTGTCAAAATATTCTGGATTTATAAGGGCACTACTTCTTTCCTTATTTGTCCAAATTAGGCAATTCCTAAGCACATCAGGACTAGGAACTTCTAGCAGGGACACATGAGGACCAGAAATGGAAATGTCAGAACACTACAGAAAAGGCAAGATGCAAGACTTGAAGTGTCATTTGTTAACTTTTTTGAGGTGGCCATTTTAAATACTCCTCTCACCAGAAACTTTGTGTGTCTGTTCCACACACTCCTATGCTTCCATTTCCCCTGCTTCCCAGTGACCCAGAAACACAATGACTTATAAGGTAAGTCATTTTATATAGACAGCAGCTTTTACAGTAATGATATGCCAGCACCCTTTTCAGAGTGAGCAATGCTGGCAGCGCAGTGAGTGCAGGAGGAACTGTGACAACCTCTTAAACCTATACAGAACCAAAAGGCAGAACACTGATGCATTGCTTTGCAACACAACCATGGGCTCCATTCTGACAAAGCCAGAGGAGCCGTGATTATGGAACATATTTGCCAAGGAAACCTACTGGTAATTTGAGTACCCAGATGCCCTCTCCTGATTAGTTGGACAAGAACAAACAAGCCCTTTTCTGTACAACAAACCTAGGATCTCTTCCACTCCTTTCACTAGAAAGTGAAAAACAGGGAAGAAACAAGTAGGTGTCCCTGGACCTGTTCAAGGGACTCTGCAAACAGAACACACACTGAAGACAAGTCAAGATATTGCCATCTTTCTCACTGTTGTCCTGCTATTTCCACAGGGCAAGAAGAACCTTATTCCAAGAAAACAGAAAAAAAGGGGTCAAGCAAAACCTAGAAGCCATACTTCAAATGTGCCCAGTGCCAAATGAACTGAACACCCTACTCCTGGCTAGCATGCAAAGTGCTGTAATAAGACTGAACTTCTGTGGGAAGAAGAAAACTACTTTCACAAACCATCCTGAAAAGCTACCAGCACTACCACTACTACACAGTGGTAATTTAGAGAAACAAATAGTTATTATGTTTACTCAGTGCCCACTTTGACTGAGCTTCTCAACAACAACTAAACAGTTCAAAGCCATAACAATGCCGGCAAGGGTGAGTGGGTGTATGTTTACGTTAACTAATGTTTTGAAAATAAAAGCTATTTCTAGAATGTGTGAATGTATCAGGAATTAGAGTTAACTTTTCCAAAACAAGTGCAGTGTATATACCATATACAGAGCAAGAGAGTGCCAATATACACACAAAACGGCTTGCTCTGAAATGAATGGGTCCTCCTACACAAAAATTAACCATCTTTTGGCTTCACAAAAGACGCATTCTCACAAACAGAAGCCGGGGCAGGTTCACTTACCAGCTCCACAGAGCAGCTGAGCAGTTCACACCAGGCTGCCGAGCAGAATTGTGTACACTCCACGCCAGGGACTAACACGTCATTTTCCTGCACCAGTTTCAAGCTTTCTTCTTAACTCAAGAGTAAAAAGACATAAACTGCTGTGGAGATCTCTGCACCAAGCAATTCCTGTACTGACTTTCTGTGGCTTTTTCAATAAGTGTAAGAATTATTTATGTCTACCTGTGGAAACATGTTAGCCTCAAGGCATATCTGAGGGAGCAGTCTGTGATTTGGCACTGGCACCCCGATTCACACATTAGTAAATGAGCCCTCTTTCGGGAATGCTCAGAGTGTTTGAAAATCCAGTTTACTAACTCATTTGCCTGAGCCTGGGTTAGGTAATTCTTGTACTTGTTTCTGCCAAACTTCCAGTCCTAGAAAGAAGTACCACAAAAGAAAGAGTCAATAGGTGGATTCACATCACAGGGGAGAAAAGACACTTGGTCAAAATCTTTTTTTCATCCAGGATTACCTAGTCTATTGACTTGTTCATAGTAAAAGAAATCATAGAACAGGAAAGAAAAACTCTTCATGCTGAGGAAACAAGCTCCAAATGCAATCCACCAGATGAAAACTTGTGATACAGAGTGGCTACAGAAATTTCTGAAAGAAAAAAGTATCACACATTTAACAGAATTCTTAAAGCACCAGTATTTTACTGGGTTTTATAATTAAACATAGTTAGTTATTCAGGCTACCAATAGAAGCTGAGAGGAACTTCAGAAGAGCCTGCACAAGTCAGCTGAATAGGCAAATACAATGGCAAACAAATTCAGTAACAACAAATAAGAAGTAAAATATAATGGAGAAAAAACTTTACCCTAGGAGTCCAAAAATGTTTCCAATTAATATGGAATCAGAGAATAGAATCATAGTATCATTTAGGTTGGAAAAGACCTTTAAGATCATCAAGTCCAACCATTAACCTTACACTGCCAAGTCCACAACTAAACCATGTCCCTAAGCGCCTCATCCACACGTCTTTTTAAATACCTCCAGGGATGGTGACTCCACCACCTCCCTGGGCAGCCTGTTCCAATGTCTGACAACCCTTTCAGTGAAGAAGGTTTTCCTAATATCCAAATCTAAACCTCCCCTAGTGCAACTCTTGTCCTATCACTTGTCACTTGGGAGAAGAGACCAGCATTCACCTCGCTACAACCTCCTTTCAGGTAGTTGTAGAAGGCGATAAGGTTTCCCCTCAGCCTCCTCTTCTCCAGACTGAACAACCCCAGCTCCCTCAGCTGCTCCTCATAAGACTTGTGCTCCAGACCCCTCACCAGCTTCGTTGCCCTTCTCTGGACACACTCCAGCACCTCAATGTCCTTCTTGTAGTGAGGGGCCCAAAACTGAACACAGGATTCGAGGTGCGGCCTCACCAGTGCCGAGTACAGGGGCATGATCACCTCCCTGCTCCTGCTGGCCACACCATTTCTGATACAGGCCAGGATGCCATTGGCCTTCTTGGCCACCTGGGCACACTGCTGGCTCATATTCAGCCGGCTGTCGATCAACACCCCCAGGTCCTTTTCTGCAGGGCAGCTTTCCAGCCACTCGTCCCCAAGCCTGTAGCATTGCATGGGGTTGTTGTGACTCAAGTGTGGAACTCGGCACGGCCTTGTTGAACTTCATCCAATTGGCCTGGGCCCATTGATCCAGCCTGTCCAGATCCCTCTGCAGAGCCTTCCTACCCTCAAGCAGATCAACACATGCACACAATTTGGTGTCTTCTGCAAACTTACTGAGGGTGCACTCGATCCCCTCATCCAGATCATTCATAAAGGTACTAAAAAAAACTGGCCCCAGTACCGAGCCCTGGGGAACACCACTTGTGACCGGCCGCCAACTGGATTTAACTCCATTCACCACAACTCTCTGGGCTCAGCCATCCAGACAGTCTTTTACCCAGCAAAGAGTGCACCTGTCTGAGCCACGATTCGCCAGCTTCTCCAGGAGAATACTGTGGGAGACAGTGTCGAAGGCTTTACTAAAGTCCAGGCAGACAACATCCACAGCATTTCCCTTGTTCACTAAGCGGGTCACCTGGTCATAGGAGGAGATCAGGTTAGTCAGGCAGGACCTGCCTTTCATAAACCCATGCTGACTGGGCCTGATCACCTGGTTGTCCCATACGTGCTGCGTGATAGCACTCCAGATGATCTGCTCCATAATCTTCCCTGGCACCGAGGTCAGGCTGACAGGCCTGTAGTTCCCCAGATCATCTTGCCAGCCCTTCTTGAAGATGGGCGTCACATTTGCTAACCTCCAGCCCTCTGGGACCTTCCCGGTTAGCCAGGACTGCTGGTACATGATGGAAAGTGGCTTGGTGAGCACTCCAGCCAGCTCCCTCCCCTGCATGGATCCCATCCGGTCCCATAGACTTGTGGGTGTCTAAGTGGGGCAGCAGGTCGCTAACCATTTCCCCTTGGATTGTGGGGGCTTCAGTCTGCTCCCCATCCCTATCTTCCACCTCAGGTGGCTGGGTACCTGGAGAAAATTGGTCTTACCATTAAAGACTGAGGCAAAGAAGGCATTAAGTACTTCAGCCTTTTCCTCAGCCTTTGTCACTGTTTCCCCCCACATCCAGTAAGGGATGAAGATTCTCCTTAGCCCTCCTTTTGTCACTAATATATTTACAGAAACATTTTTTGTTGTCTTTTACAGCCATCGCCAGGTTAAGTTCTAGTTGGGCTTTGGCCCTTCTAATTTTCTCCCTGCAAAACCTCACAACATCCTTGTAGTCCCGAAGGAAACTGTCATGCCACTGTAGCCCAGTGAAGACCTTTATTTAACGAACAGGTGCTGTTAGGAAAAGGAAGGGAAACATACAAGTCCATTAATGAATGGGAGATGGACAATAATAAAAATAATACAGCACTTCTGTATAACCAGTAGTGCAGACTCAGCTGGAATTTTGTATGCCATTACCAAGCATTCTACCTCAAAACTGTTGGGATTATTTCCTAACAAGCTCAAGAAAAAAAAAATAAGAATAATGAAAAAGAGAGCCTGAAAGACAGGAATGCCCCTCTTCCATGGAACACTGGTAAATCGGTAATAATATGTAAAATAATGAAGGCACAAATCCCAGGAACTTCTTTATCCTGCCTCCTAATACAAGAACATAGAGCTGAATAAAAGGTGAGAAACTGAATATCAAACAAATTATTTTCTTATTCAAACTGCAAATATGCTGTGACCTGTGTTAGCACAAGGAGCTACTGAGACAAGAGCTTAGCAAGACTTGGCCATTTCTTTGGCTCTCCAGAATATCTGGAATGCTGCTAATTGATGTTAACATCCTTTGAAAGATATAGCAAGCTTCATGCTTCTGGAGTTTAGTCAACCTCTAACAGACTCACAATCCACAGGTGCCTTCCCCTAATTCAATTGGTACTGACAAAAAACAAGGTATGCTGCTAGACAGATCACTGCTGCACTCAGGTAATTCCTATGATCCCAGCAACGAGCAGAAACTTGGCATTATTGTCCTGTCCCTATTCCTCAGCATTCTTGGCATTACACTGACCTCTGGTGGGTTGCAGGAAAAAAGAAGGTAGAGAAATGAAGTGGACAAAAAGCTAAGGAAATCACACCTGGCAACTTTGGTGGGAATTCAGGGAGGGCATGCAGAAAGCCTGGTGTTGGAAAGTGCTCCAAATCACTCAAGACAACAGGCCAGGAGCAATATCACACTAATGACTCACTGGTCCCAAAGCACTTTAGAGAGATCTGTGCTTCTACTCACAATGCTCCCTCAAGATACTCTATCAGCTTGTGTTAGGATTTTCCTATAATATCACTAAAATACTGTGTACACAGCAGGCCCTTATTCTGTATGAGGAAGAAAAGAACAGGCGGATCTGCAAGCTTGTTATGCAACGCACATCCCAAACTAAAGTGCGTACGTTAAACTCTAACCTTTCTTGGCTCTACTAAGGTTATATTTAATTATTGTGGTTTATTTTATTTTCTTCTTGCACATTTTAATTGTGCCTGAAGCCAAATCACTTTGTTTTAGGAGTCCTCATAGTTTCAGTGACCTGTTTTGTGGTGTGCTGCCACAAATACTGGCACTGACAAAACTCATGGAGCAGTTAATTGATGCTGGGAACAGGAACAAGAGGCTACAAGGGCAGGAACTGGTTTTCTTGCTGAAGAAAGCACAACAGTGAATTATACCTTTACAGGGTAGTGTTGGAATTCACTCAGGAAAACTAAGGACACACCCAGACAGAGTGGAACAAAACAAGACGTTTATTACAGATTCAGATTTTGAGTGCTTATTACTGTCCCAGGAAATCAATGACTACTGAAAGGGATGAGGAGCCAGAACTGTTCCTACTGCACTGCTCCTGCAGAGTGAGACTGAATATTGAATTGGGTCAGATTATTAACTTCACTCTTCCTTGCATGTAGTGGTAAATGTATAAGAAACTAATGTAATTTGACATGACACTTTCAGTGGGAAAAAAAAGCGCCCTCATCTGAGGATGTCAGTTGCTGGCTGTTGAATTATACTTTGAAAATAGGAAATAAGAGTGAATGAAGAGCTCATTGCTGCTGCACAGTACTTTCTAGAACTGAAGCCAATGCCGTCAAAAGCCTAAATAAGCTCCTTCAGTGCTCACTTGTCAGAAATATTCTCAGGTCTGGTAAGATACTTTAGTGATAAGAAGATGCCTTGTGTGCACGCTCAGGAAGTAAGTGCTCAACAATATTTAAACAGAAAGGGAAAACCTCACGTCAGTGCTGGATTCTAAGCAGCTCAGTGGAGCTGGGAAACACAACTCCTGTCCACACCTACTTAGAGACACAGGCACCTCGCTGCTGGAAGACTGCAGGTGTCACTCACAAGCTGGCTTTATGGATTTAAAAGAAAATTTTGGAGAAGTATACATCAGTGAGTGTAGATATTACTACCACTCCCTCCCATGTTTTCTCCATTTGGCAGAATGACAAGTAGTGCATGCAACACTCTGCAGGTCTTTTGGCTAGCCAGATGATGATTTTTCACAAAACCTTTAAGAACTTAGTATCTCTTTAGCCCTGTGACAAATCTGGCTGAAAACAGCTTTAAAAATATCACTAACTGACACAAAGCAAAATAATTTCAGTGATTAAATCATTAATCACATCTTTAGGAAACCACACAGAAAATACTATCTCACTATTAAGATCAAAGCCAAAAACGGCTGAGTGTCTAATGTCTCAAGTCTTTCACTAGGTAGGTAAGCTTTGCCATCTTAATCGCTGCAGGGTCAAGTTCTCCCCTTGTGCCCTGTGGCTAAATTGACAGACCAGAATACCTCAGCCACTGCATGCTGCAGGTCAGTGGTTTAGCTCAGATTCCCTGTAAGAGGCCACAAAAGATACAACAGGGCTTTGTATGAGAGCAGCTAATTCACTTCTGCTAACCATGCAACATGTACAGTCATCTGTGGCACAACAACGAGGCAGACTGCTGGGACAGCAATGTCTTAACCTGCCAAAGCACGATTCACAAGCACCTTCTGTTAAAGCTCCTAGATACTTAATGTGGCAGCAAGGTTTTCATTTCCACCACAAGAGTATATTCTTATCCACTAGATAACTACGAATTACTGTTAATTATGCCCTCAATTTAGCAAGTCCTGGTTTCATGAGGACAGTAGTAACAAACAAAATGTTCACAGATTCAGAGATTAGGAATTCATTCACTGTCATCATCTAGAATAGAGGCCACAGAACTGACTGACATGAAGTCATTCCTTTTTTAATTATATTGCCACTTTCAGAAAAATCCTATCCTGGATTGGACTATATCAATCAGATTAAAAAAAAAAAAAATCCAGTAATGCAGAATCACTTCCTGTTCTTTGTAAATTGTTCCACTGATTATTTTTACTGTCTTGCAAGTTGTTCAGTAAGGAGAGGAACCACGGGATTTCTGACCAATGTCCCTACCCCATGTCTATCATATGAAAATAACTTTGGCCACTGTTTTCTTATGGTATCTGATTGTTTCAGCAAGTTTGTGGACGACACCAAGCTGATAGGCTTGAGGGAAAGGATGCCATTCAGAGGGACCTTGACAGACTCAAGAAGTGGGCCCATGTGAACCTCATGAGGTTCAACAAGGCCAAGTGCAAAGTCCTGCACCTGGGTCCAGGCAATCCCCAATATCAACAGAGACTAGGGGATGAATGGATTGAGAGCAGCCCTGCAGAGAAGGACCTGGGGATCCTGGTGGATGAAAAATTGGACATGAGGTGGCAATATGTGCTTGCAGCCCAGAAAGCCAATCATATCCTGGGCTACCTAAAAAGAAGTGTAACCAGCAGGTTGAGGGAAGCGATTCTCCTCCTCTACTCTGCTCTTGGGAAACCCCACCTGGGGTACTGCATCCAGCTCTGGAGTCCTCAGCACAAGAAAGACCTGGACCTGTTAAGAATGAGTCCAGAGGAGGGACAAGAAAATGGTCAGAGGGATGGAACACCTCTCCTATGAAGAAAGGCTGAGACTTGGGATTGTTCAGCCTGGAAAAGAGAAGGCTCCAGGGAGACCTTATTGTCTGTCAATACTTAAAGGGAGCTTATAAGAAAGACATAGACAGGCTTTTTACCAGGTCCTGTGACAGGACAAGGGGTAATGGTTTTAAACTAAAAGAGGGGAGATTTAGATTGGACACAAGGAAGAAATTCTTTACTCTGAGGGTGGTGAGACCCTGGAACACATTGCCCAGAGAAGCTGTGGATGTCCCATCCCTGGAAATGTTCAAGGTCAGGTTGGACAGGGCTTTGAGCAACCTGATCTAGTGAAAGATGTCCCTGCCCATGGCAGAGGGGTTGGACTAAATGATCTTTAAAGGTCTCTTCCAACCCAAATCATTCTGTGACTCTATAATTCAGTAAGAACTTCTGGGGACACCTGAAATGACCAAGTTTTTCATATAGTCAGTTAGTGTTTTATAGATAGAATGTTTTCTTATGTAGCGATTCGAGCTCTCCTGTATCCCCAGGCACAAATAACAAACGTCACAAACATTAAAGATTTTTTCTTCACTATACTGTTCACTTATGTAATCAAATCTGGACTAGTTCCATTTGACTTGAACTTCTGTCCAGGCAGCTGTCTGAGCTGCAAACCAACACGTGACTCTGTCAGCAACACAGAGTAACAGATCTCCACTGACTTACTAGCTTGACTGCCAGGAACAATCTGATGGGTATCCTCTGCAAGACCAACTACTTCTGTATTTTAAGTATCACTTTACTCAAAGTGCTGACCTTTATGCATGCAGAAGTTAGGCTTGAGGCAATGCTTGACACAATCTTCTTTATGGAGAAAACAGAATTTTGCACGACAAGCCAAAGCTACTGAAGGTGAATCTGCTTAAAATTAACGTTATTTTTTAGTTTTGCTATAAACTTAAACAAAGAACTAATACACCCTGCCTCTTTCAGAGATACGTCTAAGCATAGTAACACAAAACCTAGTTTCTTTAAAGCAAACTGAGCCTAAATTACCAAAGGAAGAATCCTGCACTCCTGCAAGTCTGTACACTTCTCCAGAATGCTGTGAGTGGTGACATTTGCTTGCCCCTCAGCTTTTTCTTATTTTTTTTCCCCCAACTATCAAGGCTGCAATGAATCATGCCTCTTCTGTAACACTTGGTCATTAAGCAGCCCTTTTATGACCTCCTGTAATTTAGCTAAGACGTCACACATCAGGCTGTCCTGTGGAAGTGACTTCGCAACTGTGCCTTCTGGACGCTAGAGGTAACCACTCCCTCTGCTACTCCCAGGTTAGGAGGAGCTAGAAGATGCAAGCAGGCCACAACAGCTGTAAGAAGCAGAGCAAGAAAGGCAGGTAAGAGAGTCGTACAGGTCTCAAGTTTCTCTACCAGTAGCCTCATTCCGCTTTTTCTCCAGACAGTCCCAGCTTACACTCCTGGTGTATGTAACTGCTCTATTCCCCCCTTCTTACAGTCTTTCAAACATGGTATGTACAGCCTCCACCTACAGGGTCAGCAAATCTAGGAACTGTGCACTCAGAACTGAGCCTCTGCCAGCATTCAAGATGTCCAGGGCTATTGCACACTTTGCCTACCTGAACTGAGGTTGGTTACTTTGCACGTGCTCCTCCAGCTGGGAAGCAAACAGCAGGGCACTACCAATACTATCACAAATGAGCAATACACAAGATCAGGATGTTTAGGTGCAGTGGTCTCACTATGAACCTCACGACCTTTCATGAGAGCTACTGCAAAAACGCATACCCAGCATGCTCAGAAGGGAAACTTAATGCGGCCTGTGAGCACAAGGATCACCTCCCACCATGCGAATCCTCCAGAGAGTGCTGCCCTAGAGGACGCCGTGCCTGCAGCAGGGAAGCATAATGGAATGAGAGCTTCAGACACGAGAGTCTTCTGAGGCAGCGTAACTGTACCATCACGGGCCCAGCGTGGACCAGCCACACTGGTGGAGGCCCCACAGCGTGGACAGCTCGCTGACGTAAATACGCCCCGCACGCGGCAGCCTCCTTGCCACAGGAGAACAGTCACACCGCTACACTTCCCACCCCAGCCATTTCAGCTCCAAAACCCGCGGCAGCGGCGCCGGGGGAGCAACCGACCGCCACCGCCCCCGGGCAGGGAGCGACCGCCACCGGCGGCACGCCCCCCACGCTCCGGCCAGCTGCGCCGAGGTGAGCGCGCTCCGCAGCCCACCCCAGCCTGTGCGCCACGCCCGGGCGGCGGCACTGCGCATGCACAGATGGCTCGAGGAGCTGAGGGGGGGGGGGAGCGCGCCCCGCCCCTTCTCCCCGGGGTGCCTCCATCGCCGCGTTCGCGCAGGTGGGCAGGAGCGGTGTTGTCCCAGACCTCTCCGCCTCGCTCCCGACGCATTCGCTTGCTCGGGACTCCGCCTGCTGAAGGGATGGAGCCTGTAGCCTCGCGTCTGTGGAAGACCCGGCACGGGGCCTCTGCGCTGCGGGAGGGGCTGGCGCAGGGCGTCCCCCTCCCCTTGCGTGAATATTGGTTCACCCCTCTTGAGGCACGCTGAGCGCAGCAGGGGGCGCTGGTCTCTTCCTCAGGGCGCGCGGAGGCTGTTCGGGGGTGGTTGGGGCGCGGGGCCGGCACGCGCTCGCGAGGGGGAGGGTGGGGACGGGGGGGCCGGGCCCGCCGGGGCGGAACTGAGGCGCCTCAACGGTCCTCAGCCTGACTGGTGTCCGCTGGCGGCGGCCGCCCGTGTCAGGGTGCTCGCTGAAGAGGTAGGCCAAGCTGGGGCGGGCGGGGCGGGGGTCCGGGGCGGGCTGAGCCGGTAACGGGAGAGGGGGGTGGCGGGCCTTGAAAAGGCCTCCCCGCTGCGGGAGGTGCAGAGGGCACGGGAGCTGGGAGGGCTCGGCCGGGGCTGGAGTGCTGTTTTGCGAGAGGAGCAGTCGTGCCGCTTTAGCAGACGAACGATCTGTCCTTCCCTCTCGTTAGTCTTGTCTCCATGAAACAAAGCATTGCGTGAATCGGTGGCCCTTCTCCCTCTGGAGTTTGTAGTTCCGAAGGTTTCTGTGTAGGCTTCTCACTCGGGAGAACTCTCCGAAAGCTTACCTTTCGGAAAAGTCAGTTTTCTACTTCCTTTACGTAGTTGGTTTATGCTGAACTCTTCTGGGCAGGCTTTTGCCATGCGGCCAGCACTGCGTAATCTTAAATGCACCGTATCCCTCGATAGAAGGACCACCCATTTTAAAGGAACACTTTTGCAGTAATCCGGAAAAGATGAGTAAGGCTGTCATACAGTCACCTGTGCCTGGCTTTCTGAGATGTTGATGGGTTTCCACATAATTCCTGGTTGCTGTAGCAGGCTACTGGAACTCGTCTAATAGAGCAGCCCTTAATCTTAAAGTGTGCTGATCGGGATGATTGGGGCCTTTTTTTCCGGGGCGGGGGGCATAGACTCTGCTGTCTGTCCTTTGAAATCGGGCAATTATTTCAAATATTTCTTTTTAGGCTCCTTGCACTGTTTGTGTATCTCAGTCACTTTTCCAAGTGAAAGCGTGTTCTGCCTTTTCTTTCAGATGAAAGCAGTGGAAGTCTGTCCGTGGCCTAAGCAAGCACCAACGTGACCACAAGATGTCCCAAGAGCGTGGTGTGCTTGGCTTTTCTTATTAAATGCTTACTTTGTGTAAAACATTATTTACTTGTGAATTTTTAAGTATTTGCTTGTTGATGAATTGATCTTTTTATATGCTGTTAATTTAATTTTGCAGAGATGATCAGTTCTGATACTTAGTTTTTTGCCTTTGTGTTGCCCATTCATTCCTGTCCAGAATGAATGTGGTGTCAAAAAAGGCAAACAGGAATTCTTGCTCAAACTTAAGGAGCTGGTTGTTTACCTTTCTCCTCCCTGTTTTTGCAAGGACAAAAAAAATCCCTAGAAATTGTATGGTTGAGCAGTTACATAGTAGATTTTATGCTTCAGTCTTTTTAAATGAAGAATCTGACAGTTATTAAAAGAGAAAAAACTAAAATGATAATGGCCAAGTCTAGCATTGTTTAGCTGTCTTGTCTATCATGATAACTTACATCTGTGCTGGCAAGTAATCACTACATAATTCAGACTCCTGCAGTGGCCTCTAGTTTTTCTATTGCAAAAGGATATCTCCAGCTTCAGAATACTCAGCTACAGAAAAGATTGAAATCTTCTTTAACAGGGAAAAATGTGTTTTGCCTTTGTGCATTTGCCCTTTTGTTATTTATGTCTGGTGTCAGAAAAGTATAAAGAGAATCCCTCTGTAGGCCTGTTCGGTATTGGATAATAATGTATTCAACTCCTTTGCTGTACATAGAACAGTCTTTCCTTGATGCACTTTTGAAAGTGTGAAGTATACTTTAATATTGCTAGCAGCAGTGGCTCTTACCTTGGTGATCGTGGGGTCTGTTCCTACCAGAAAGCTTAATGCTGTGAACGCTTCTTACAGAGTTGTAGTGTGTTTTGCTGGAAGTTCAGAAGCTCACAGAGATAGCCCTGTGTGGTGAAAGCCTCTGAGCATGAGAAGGGCATATAGGAAAAAGTTACAAAGTACTGATTGCTCAGCTGTGCTGCAACTTCCATCATGAGGTGAGTGACAATAATTTCTTGTGCAGCTGTGTCCTTCGACCTTGTCTTATAATGAAGCAGACTTTCTGTTGAAAAAGTTCTGCAGAATGACTTTGGAGCAGAAATGAGAATTGAAACATTGCGAGTGAGTTTAGCCTGATGACTATGTTCTCAACAACAAAAGCAAAGTGGAAACCCTAAAGTAAAAATTTTGGTGTGAGTGGCTTATTAAAAGCAGTGCATGGCTGCCAGTGTGTCCAAGAGGAGTCTGTGCTTTTCCATGTTTGGTTTTTGGGGGTAATACTGTGGAGCAGTTCAGAATACAATGACTGAATGTGTTCAAAGACTGGTGAAACATGAAAGCTCAGAATCTTATATGCAAAATGTTACTTCACTGTAAAGTCTTGGAAAAGCCAACACTATTGAAAAGTTGAGTAGTGCCTGTGAGCATGAAACTCAGTGGTACAAACAAGGCATTAATAAAAATTGCGTGTATTATCAAAGATTTCTTCAGTGCTGAAACTGTGGTTTGTGTAACCTGTGTACCCACAGGCATGACAAGTAATCCAAGTCTTTGAAGCCAGGAACTTCTTGGTCAATATTGGAAATGTAGTGTAAGAGTGACCCAGTACTGAGAAATCATTATGGTAACTTACCTGCATTTCAGGGGATGTAAACCATACTGAGTAAAGACAGCCTACTCTAAATTTATAGAGACTAAATTGAAGGTGAAATTCAGAGTTCAAACTTAAGTTTCAAGCCAAGCTGAAGAAATGACTGATTTTCTTGTAAATTAGAAAGGGTCATAATATTATGCCACATGCTACAGAGTGGTGTTCTTGTTGACTACTTTGTGCAGTACTTGGTGAAAGGAAAAAGTGCTGGAGGGGTTTTTTTGTTTGCAGCAGCAGCTGACTTTTATGACTGTGAACAGACTAGTTGCCCAAACATAGGAAAGTGCAGCAGTGATGAAAGGGTAGATTGAATGCAGTAGAAAACCAATGAAAGATGTCGTGCTCACACATCTTGTGCAATTATGCTTCATTTAAATCTCATTATGCAGGAGCTATGTTCCAGGACACAAAAAGAACCAAAAGTACCTTTTGCATATTTGTTTGCATTCTTGTTTTTGTTGTTTCACTGATGCATCCACCTCTCTTAGGGACATAGTGAAGAGGAGGGTGCTGAGACATAGTGCTGCACAGTGATATTTCCAGGGGAGAAATTTAAATACTGTTCAAGAAAACTTGGAAGAGATAAAAGTTACGGAGAAGTTTCGGGAAGAATCGGGGTGGCATTTGGCACCCATTAATGAGTCTTTCGGATTATTCAGGCTTTTGAGTGATAAAAAATTTTGTTGCCCTCTTTTTTGTTTGTTCTTTTTTCACTGTGCTAGAAATTGAAAATACTGTACAAACTACTACAGAGAGAAATATAGATTGTATAATTGTGTGGTGTTTGCAGTAGCAGGTTTCAAAATGTGATTGCAGCTCTGGGAGAGCAGACTGATTATTTGGCAGCTGCTCACAAAGACAACATGACAAGCTCTTAAGCCAAGCTGTGCAAACTGAGCTGAGTCAAGTTCTGAAGGAAGTCTTTGATCCAATAGTTGTCCGTGCTGAAGACAGATATTCAGAAAAGTGATTTCACAGCAGCTACCAGACTGGTTGATTTGGAACTGTTTAAAGAATATATGCTATTTCCTGATGAGAAATTACTCGAGTAACTTTTTGGGAAAAATAAATACTGAACCACCTTCAGTTTATGCATGAACATGCACATGTTCATATGTGATGCAAGATCCACTACATCACTGTTGGTTTCCTTGCAGGAAGGAATGTACCAGAAATCTTCAGTGGAGTGATGCAATTCCTTCAAGCTGGTCACAGTGCCCTTGAAAATACTAGAATCGGAAAGTTTCATGCATTGAAATGTGAAGATCTACTTGAGCAACGTGAAAAACACAGATGCACTTAATGCTTTACCAGTGCTGTTGATGGAAAATGAACTGGTGAAATGTATCCCAGACCTCTAGCACCATAGGCACTGGGGGTTTTTGGAAGGCTGAAGAATAAGATGGGCACTCTTTTTATGCGAATCTGTCAGACACTGGGAAGCGAAATGTGTATTCCACTGTAAGTAATGTATCTAATAACAGGTTCGCTACTTGTTTTTCAACATAAAATTACTAAATCTCATATTTCTATTATTGGCTTACTGTTTTCTTAAACTGTCATACCATGCACAGATGTATCTGTGCATGAGTTACAAAACTTCCTATTGATTTCTACCAGCTAGAAAGTGTTAGAACTGCTGCCAACTTGTAGTTAGGATCTGAAATCTTGCTTAGATGGGCAAAGAGCCTCTTTTGCATGTAGGCTCTTTAAAAATTAGATTTGCAGATTTTAGCTTTTGACTTTTTTCCAAAGGGATGAGGGGGAAGCTGATCCTTGTAACTTTCTACCAGCCTCAGGGATCTAGAGGATGTTACTGAAAACAGCTGTGTGCTACATGTGTCCAATCTCATACTGTATTTATGTTTTTCCCTAGGAAGAATTTTTAGAACCAGCCTGACATCAGTGGCAGTCAATGCCAGACTACTCCGTAAGAAACAAAAAGCTGTTAAAAAGATGGAATATTAAGCCTGCATGTAGTACCACAGGGTGCTTTTAACTGTATTGGGGCAGTGTCTGGTAATGTTTATATAGACAAAAAATAAAGATTTGTGTTTCTGTTCTCAAAGTTTCTGTCTTTCCCAAGCTATAATAGCAGTTGCTTCTGTTTGACGATTCTGACTTTCTCTACGTTGTTTTTGGGATACCAGTTAACCCCTTCGGACTAAATAAAACCTAGGAGCTATTAAGTAGATGGGAGGTGATCAATGAAACCATGGTCTTCTGTAGTACTTAAGAGATTGGGTTAGCTGAGATGTGTATTGTGGTGAGGAAAAGTAGAAATTAAAATTCAGCAAGCCCGGGTTTAAAAATAGCAGGAATGGTATTTCTCTAAGATGGAAAACTGCAAGCTTGGTTTATTATTACCTTCATCAGCTGTGTAGTATGGTACTTGACGTAGAGTGAAATACTGTGGGGATAACAACTGGAATCCCTGCTTGTTTTTTCAGGAAGACTTATCATAAAATAATTTTATCAGAAGAGCAAATGCTGAAATTACCTATCTTGCAATGTCTGATTTTTCAGTACTGAATGTAAGCAAATTACTAATGCGGAGTCTAAGCCTAAGTTAGTTTTTGGTTTGTCAAGAGGGAAGGAGGTTTAGACAAGAGTAATTAATTTTTAGTGATCCAACATGTAATTATTGGATGCACTTGAAAGCTTAAGGGTTTCTGTTAGGGATTATATTCCCTGAAGATACCATCTGTTCAGGAGTTTTGCTCATGGGTCTTTGTTCTTAAAGTGCAAGACTGGCAGGAATAGCTTATAAGACTTTTTTTTTAAACTCTTGAGAGCAACAGCTAATGCCAAGTTTAATGATGGCTGTCTAAAATGCTAATTCCCTTTCAACAAAAAAAACTGTAGAATCTTAAGCTTCAGTGTGTTAATACGTGTTTCATAGTGTGGTAGAACAAAGGAAAAGTGAGGTAGAGGGAGGAATAGGTGGGTGTAAGGGGTGCTGGTGACTAAAATAGTAAAGCTGGTAAATGTTAAGATGGTGTTAAGCATTAGGACTGCCTTTTAATTTTTATGAGTGGCTAACTGGATGTACCCTTGGGAAAAAACCTTAATACTCCTCCTTTTTTTTTTTTCCCCTTCCCGTGTTTTACATGAACACAATGCCTGCCTGACTGTTGAAGTTGATAGTATTAAAAACTAGAAAGGAGGACAGATTCTGAGGTGGTCTAGGACAGCAAGAGAACAAAGATCTGTGCAATGGGTTGGTGTTGCACCAACCCTCCTTTCTGATACCTGCCTCCAGTGCTCTGTGGAAGAGAGCTGTCAGTATTAAAGGCTGCAAATCAGAACTCTTGAGAGGTGTGCACCGAAAGAAAACTGGCTTGTACTGAATTCTTCTTTAACATTTTAGCATGCTGCACCTCAGTCAACTAAGGCTAGCTCTATTAAATGAAAAGTCTGTATCAGTGGGTGACCTGTGGGGACATTGTTGAATGTAAATCTTACCTCTTTTGCCTAGCAAAGGGGCTCATCTCTAGTAAATTTAACAGTAGTATTTTATGAAGAATATCAAGTACACTCTGATGTCCTCACTGAGGAAATAACTGCATAGCCCTAGCTATTTTTGAGATCTTAACATTACAGCAAGTAAGGTGTATCATCACATTTTGACCAGCTGGGAGGGCAGTGGTTTTCTTCACTCTTGTGTTGGGTCTGGCTGAGATGGAGTTTATTTTCCCCACAGCAGCCCTCGTAGTGCTTTGCTTCGTATTGGTAGCTAGAAAGGTGTTGATCACACACCAGTGTTTTGGCTACTGCTGAGCAGTGCTCACACAGCATCCATGCTGTCTCTCCAGCATTCCCCCCTCACCAGTAGGCTGGGGGGGCAAGAGACTGGGAGGGGACACAGCCAGAACAGCTGACCCAAACTGACCAAAGGGACATTCCATACCATATGATGTCTGCTCAGCAATAAAAGGTAAGAGAATGGGGTGGGGGAGGGCATTTGTTTTAGTGTTTGTCTTCTGGGGCAACTGCTAGGCATACTGAAGCTCTGCTTCCTGGGAAATGGCTGGACATCACCTGCTGAGGGGAAGTAGAGAAAAAATCTTTTGTTTTCCTTTGCTTCTGCATGTGGCCTTTGCTTTTACTTTTAAACTGCCTTTCTCTTGACCCACAAGGTTTTTTTCCATCTTCTTTTCACTCCCCCCACCCCGTCCTGCTGAGGAGGGGAGTGATAGAGGAGCTTGGTGGGCACCTGGCATCCAGCCTAGGTCAACCCACCACACCTCTTACAAAGGAAACAAGTGCAGTAGAGAAATTAAAGCAGGCACATTAAGGAGAGAGCATCTGCCACACTGGCTCTGCATTTCTATGTTTGGTTTGACAGCTTATGTAGTCTACTGTTGCTTTCTGGTGATTTTTAGGTAAGAAAGGGAACTGTAATATGGATGTGTACTGGAAGTATAAAACTTAAGCTGACAATTTTCTTCTACCAGGAAAAATACTTAATCTGGAGAAGCTGTATCCTCAAGTGGATTTTAATTGGTACTACACCTGTTTTTACCAGATGGTGTTGTCAAATGAATCTGTGTTTCTGAAGGCTTTGCTCCTTAGTGTAATGTAAATAAAGCACACAGGCAACAGTGGAATGCCCTAAAAATTCAAGTTTTACTTGACTTTTAAATAACCTGGACACAAGTATTGACACAGCCATCTATCAAACTCAATGTAAAATAAAGCACACAGTTGCTTCATGAATACTTAATGTACATAGAACATACGCATCACATTGATATGTTTATGTATGCTGTTTTCAAACATTTTTCTAGGGAGCTTTGAATTAAACAGGCTTTCCCAAAAGAAAATGCTATCTATTCAGTTCACTACTCACCTGCATAAAGATGATTGATTTGGCAACTTAAATGGTAGTGATTTTTTTTTCCCCCCCATCTTCAGTGTAATGAGCTCAATTAGAATACAAGTTGCAAGGTTATGGATATTTTAAGAAGTGCAGTGTAGAAAGGCTAGCTCCTAATAAAAGAAACCAGCTAACAAGCAAGGGGACCAATACAGGCTATACAAAACTGCTTTTGTGGTGTGGTTAGCAAGCCCTCTTTATTGTATAAAATACATGTGTTGCAAAGAGGTATATCTATGTTGTACGTGTTGCTAATTAATAAGTGAGGGAGTTCCATAACTTACCTATTCTTAGCACTTACAGAAGTCTCAGAAGAGCTAAATGCAGAGGCACAAAGTTAAAATCGTTGGCCTGAGACCAATTCAGCAGACTAGAAACAATTAGGATGAGAATGTCTTAAATATCAGTCCTTGTGAGGACAGGTCTGTATGGCATCCAATCCCAGGGTAAACTTTGACTGACATGGTTATACATCTCCTGTCTTTTGCCTGACTCATCAGGAGGTACAAGCACTTTGGACTGACCTCCAAATTCCAGGTCTGAAAACATAACTGCCTCTAGGCCATGAAAGCCCCAAGAAAGCTGGGGAAGGGTAGCAACAGTGGAAAGAGCAAGGTGTAGCTCAGAGTTGTAAGAGGCCAGCCACTTACAGATGTTGGAGGGCTGGTTTAGGGCTACAGAGCATAGCTGGCACAGTGAGTGCTTTCAGTGATCAATCACTTGTTAGGTATCATCTCTCACAAAAATAACAAGATCACAAGAAAAGGTGCCTTTCCTCAAATGACTTGAGGAAAAGAAGCTTGACAGGAAAGGAGGCTTACGTATATTGAAGAAGTTTCTTTGCACTACTAGCTGACAGTGACATCCTTGTCCAAGTTTTGCCTTGTTCTGGCCCTGACAACATGCAATACAGGTGCTAAGCTTAGTTTTTCTTTTGTGGATACAAAACTGTATTGTAGTGCCCCAAACTGAGCATTAGACTTGCTAAAACCTGCTTCCTACAGTCTCATGGGAGAAAAGACCACTAACTCAAATCCAGGATTTTTTGTAAATTTATGATTTAAATGCAAAAATATTTTGGCTTGATTACAAAACAACTCTCCTGTGACTTGAGGATTGAAACCTATCACTATTAGACTAGACAGAAGCCTATTTTCTGATGTAGTGGGATAAGTAAAATACCACACACTTGGCTGATGGTATCCAGCAAGAATACACAAAAGCCCACAGGCAGATGACAACATACAGGAAAAAATGAGGCTGGATATAAACCTTACAAGTAATTTTCTTCTTTATCAATACTTGAGAATAGGCAAGATACAGACACTATGTACAGACAATTCTCAAATAGTAACACCACAAATCCTCCTAAAGTAGTAGATATGTTCTACTTGCCTGTGCCTGAGTAAGGAATGCAGAATAATAGTAATGATTTAGAAAGCAACAAACTACAAGCAAGTGCATAGTGCTCCAGCTTGGAACACCTTGAAGAAATAAGGAGTGGCTTTCATTGTAAACACTGTAACCAGTTCTTGTGTGGTTTGTCCTCTTTCAGTATCTTCCAAAAGATTGTGATGCTCTAGATTAATATGTATCACCACAATCTTTGCCACAGTGATGGGTTTTTTTGTGGATTTTGTTTGTTTGTTTTTTTAACTGGTGCTTGTGAGACTACTACACAAGGTCATAAATAGATCCTAAAGGATCACTTTAAATCAGAGCAATAATGAAACCATTTAACAGACGTACTTACAAAACAATTTGAGCAAACACTTTAGGCCAAGCCCAACAACACCCTAGGATGAAATTCATAGTATATTCAGAAAATGCCGAAGAACCTCCATGAAAACAGAATTTTTACTACAGAGGGGTTCTAAGCTCTTTCCTTCCCTTAGATTTGTTCACTGTGGCTGAGGAAGCAGAATTGTCCAAAACAAGTGATCAAAGAAAAACATTTAGTGGTCTGGCTTCCCTGGCACGATGCAACATCTCCCAACCTGCAGACCAATCCATGCTGCGATAGGAATATACAAACTGTATGGCTACCACCCTGGCTAGTAGCATCCACCTGACCACCTGAGATCATGAAGCAATAAAGAATCAAAAAATGAAGTGGTAAATAAAACACATCATACAAGGTTTCACTTCCCATTTTTTTTTTTAGTTAAAATGTGTATTAGTAATCCCATGCCTCTTGTAAAGCATAACTTAGATGCCTTATGCTCACTCCAGTTCTCAAACAGTACTGCTTTTCTGACAAGGCTGCAGTCCCCTGGTACGATGTTGCTAGGGGTAGAAGACAGACACAGGATCACTGCCAATCACTGAAGGTGGTGGGGGTTGAGTTTAAGGAGGACATGCAAAAAGGCACAAGAACTACTACAGCTGTTTCCAATGCTGTTTGATAAAGTCAATATTTAGTTTGGGGATTACACTTAGCAAAAGTTACTTTCACATCACAAAGATTTTACTAAGCTTCTTCATGAGTTAGCAACACCAGAAGGCTCATTCATGTACTGAGTGTGGACAAATGGGAGGCAGAGGAATGGCTTCAGCTATTTGTACAGAGGGATAGGACAGGAGAAGAGCTAGGCATGACTTCAGATACAAACTAGAAGAGAACCTGCTCAGTGTGCAGCATCATTAAAACTTACTATTCCTACCGTGACAACAGAAAAAAATTGCAATCAGCATGCCTGAAATACTGCCTTTGTCATTTTATCGTAGTAGAAATGGCTCAGAGAAAGTATTGGAAGGTACTAGCATTGATTATTTCATATGAAAAGAGATTAAGGCAGACTTTGCTAATCTAGTTTAAAAAAAAAAAAAAAGGTTATTTGCTAGCTGTCTTAAATCCTACTCTACAAGTTTCATTTAACCAGTCCTTAAGTGCCTTGCTAAGCAATCTTAATACAGTGGGTCAGTAAATATTCTCCAGTTTTTTTCCAAGTGTGGTTTACTATAAGGTGATAGATGTATTTCTATGGTATGGAATGTGCAATTAAATAGTCCCTCTACATAAAAGGGCATTCAAAATTGAGAACACTTAAAACTACCAAGGGAAACTAAGTCTGTATCACCTCTGGAACTCTCTGCTACAGGGTGTTACTGAGTCTATTACTTTTGAGATAAAACGGATTGAGTCAACATTTGTATTAACAATACAAGCATCTGTTGTTGTGCTAGGCTAAAATAAACCTTGTAAGAGCTATCAGTCCTTATGTCTCAGGACACAAGTTGATCCCCATATAAAATTGTGAAGATAATTCTCCCCATATCACACTGTATTGCACAATTGGCCAAAAACATGACTATTTTGCTCCTCTTGAAGCATCTGGTCCTGATCACGTCAGTTAACAGTCATTTTTTGGAAAAAGGCTATTCAGTTACAGAGCAGACCATAAAGCCTGTTTTGTTGCAGCAATTTTTTTTGTTCGTTTTTTGGAAATGTAACTGCTGATCATTCAGTTTTGCTACGACTTTTCTTTTTGGTTTTCTAATTAGGCAGCTTCTTCTCGATCAGTCACACCACTAGAACGGTGTAGGTGATGAAAGCATTGCTTGGCCTTCCCAGCAAACAGGCTGCGCTTCTGAGTGTCCTGAAGAAATTGCTACCGTGTCAACTTCAGTTCCTTCCCTTGCACACACATACAAATTCTCAGTTTCCAAAGAATAAAATCCATTCACCATCTTCAGTTACGGCAGTCAAGTCTCCACCTTGGAGCGTGACACCTGCACAGTTTTTATGATCTTAGTGGTGGACTTTCCATCAATGTTGTTAGTGGATAGCTGAGATGCTTCTTCTATTAGGCTGTCTTTAGATCCATTCTGTCTCTGAAGAAAACAAATTAAAACATGTTGTTGAAAAGGTACAACAGAATTTACTGTATTTTGATAACTGCTGCTATGACAGCCTTAGGCTAAGTATATAGCAATTTTTATATATATATATACATAAATATATACACAACACCCCACCCCCCCCCCCCCCCCCCCCCCCCCCCCCCAGGAATATTGAAGTCTCTACATTTATTTGATCAAACAGAACTTTTTCCCCCTCTTGCCTCCTCTCTCCCCTGCCAGCTGCTGCCCCTCTGTGGTATTTGGATTAATATTCCCTATTCAGGAAATGCCACCACTAATTATTTGGTATTTAGCAAAACACTGAAAGCAAGCGCTCACAACGAATTAGTGGCCACTGTTGCTAGGGGGTCTGGGGCAGAGGGAAAAGAGAGGTGTTTGTGGACACCGAACATTGTAACATTAATTCCTTCCAGGGGATGAATTCAAGCCACATTGTATTGGATAAGAATGGAAATAAGACAATGTGAATTTTGTATTGGATAAGAATGGAAATAAGACTGTGAATTTTGAACAAGACTCAATCACACAAGTTACGTATTTCTACAAAGCACGTGAACGTGCTTAGCCTTAAATATACCAACTTCCCCTTCGCTGCTGGAGCAAGTCCTTACAGACACATCAAGGTTAGCTCCTATTTTTCAATTTCCATCACATGCAGGAATACAAATAGCCTTGAACTTAATTCCTATCAAAGAACAGGTAGTCTGTTAGCTAGCCTTAAAGTGAAAAATACCTGTTTATTGTTTTAAAATTGTTCAAGCTTAAGTTAGTCTAACTGCTTATAAGACATGACATGTTTTGCTGGTTGTATTCTGTGCAGTTTCCACACCACATACAGTATCAGCATGCGGTTTTGGTATATCCACATGCCAGATTAACAGACATCATGACTCGTGTGGGAAGTTAGATAGAAATGTATCTGGAATTCTCCCTTCCATGTTTTGGTTTTCCTTTTGTGTGCTTGTACAATTGTCCTGCAAGTGCTTTTTTGAATATCATTTGCTTCTCGCATGCTGAGCTTAATAAAACTATCAAAGCTGAAAGATACGGTACCATAATTTATGATGAAAGCCAGTGATTACAATTAAAAAGGCAAGTTCTATCCTTTTTAGATCTGAATAACGTAAAAACCTATTCAGCATTTGGGGCAATAAAAGAATAAAGAAAAAAAAAAGCAATGCTTCAAGCCCAAGCAAAAAAACTCTAAGAAAAGCTCTAAGAAAAGGTGAATAAATGATAGTTGTGATTACCACTGCATCCTAAGCACACCTGCATATTATAACAAATTGTGAAAGTTGATTCTCCTCCTGTGGAGAACAGGGTATCATCTTAAGGAAGCATCAAACTCAAACTGGGAAAGAGTCCTCCAGTAGCAGAAGCAGATGTTCGCAGGGGCATATGCTACAAAACTACATGTATTTGGAAATAAAGTAGCGAGACGGCAAAATGTAAAATTTCAAGTCACACTGCTGCTGAAAAAACCTCAGCCAGCTTTAATTTTCACTGAAAAACAAAGATCTAATTTAAATAAAGCACTAGTCCCTCCCTTCCCTCCAAAAAAGGAAAATTGCAAAGGATGCACCATTACTAACCTGTTGAGTCAACTGGATACTGGGACCTCTAGCATCTGAAGATCGTGTAACAGGCAGTGGAGGCACCAGATCAGTTTTTGCACTGGAATTACAACATTACAGAATGGATATTGCTATAATGAAGTAAACTAAAACTGTGCACAGAAGAATAATGAAGCTGACCCAGAGAGCTACATAGTTCTGAAAGGCAAAATCCAAAATGCTTATCATCTGAGCTGAGACATCCGAAAGCTATCGCGCTGATCCTCAGTAGTAAGCGGGCATCTTCGGGGTATAGGTCGTCCCATCCCTTCTTAAGGGGCCTGTCTCCCCCTGGTCTACAGAGGCAGCCCAACTTCATGAGAGATGAGTCTCACCTGAAATCATGGGTGTGCCACACCTCCTTCAGGGTGCAATCCAGGTAAAACTAGCCTCTCAAGTGGGCGATATCATCAGGGGACTGTTTTTGATATTGAAGGCCTTAATAAAATTGAGAATGGGTCTGTCACTTTTCCATTCGTAAGTACACCCTTTACAAATCAGTCTTCTAGGAAAGACTGATCCACCCATTGCTGAAGAGGGTTGTATTAGATTTCCCATGAAAGAAATTACAGAGTTAATACAGATGACATCTTAACTCTATTAAGGATGAAGTTATCTGGAAAGCAATTCATGAGTTCTCATCCCTTAAACAACTTCATGACCTACCACTGAACAGCAGTATAGGTTTATTTTGGCTTTTTCAGTTTTTCCCTCTTCCGAGTAGATCAAGCAAGCCTCTGTGGCCCAAAATAGACCAGAAATGTTTTTGTACTTGTTTGAGTCATTTAGCTCTCAAGACCTACTATTTAGAGGGTTGCCTAAATCCTATGCCAGCAACCAACCACGTTTATGCCACTTGTAATCTAACCATGATCTTTGAACAACTTTTGGGCCATACTAAACCAGTCCATTGCTAATAACCACATTCACATACTTCACTTCAGACAGGACAGATCTTTCACCATCAGAGCACTGGGACCGCCGATACTGACGGTAGCTTCGAGGGGAATGTGAATGCCTGATGCGGATCGGGTCACCTTGAGTCCTAAGAGAGACACAGAATTCACAATGGTAAGTTAGCAAACCAGATCTTTGGCACAAAAACATAAATTCAACTGCAGACTGAGAGATCCTCCCACCTCTTATTAAAATACAACAGATGGCTTCTTGCACTGGCTGAATTTAAAAGGCTGATGCTTTTCTTACGAGTCTGTATTTGGGATTCAATGCTTTAGAAGTGCAAAGGTCACAAACTGGCACACCCATATTTGAGAATGAAACTACTTAATAAAGAATGCATTAATAAATACAGCTTCAACATCGGCCTTTTCTGTTTAGTGGTGCTGTGGAAGCACATTATAATGCAAACCGGGATCCCATTTCTGCCACACGCAGCTGCTTGCACTGTCACATGGCATCCCAAATGGGCAATTATCACAGTGAAATAGATGGCCATTCTTAGGGAAATAGCTATGCCCTGGCAGCTGCCCATGACAAGTAAGGAAATGGGTTGAACAGGTCAAACAGTGCCTTAGATGATCGGAATAAAAATTTAAAAGGAAGTAGAAATTTAAGAAATAAATGGATTTGCTTCTTTGCGTTCAGTTCTCTCTGTTTCTATAGTGTCTAACGTAAAACAGATTGATGGATGGCATAGGGAGACACACAGAACACACAGACAGCCGGCTGGTTCATGAGTGTGTGGGAGAGACAGGGAGACATGAAGATGACTTTTTTTGTACTTTGGAAAGAGAAAATACCGGGTTTTAAAATTATAAAGTATCCCCACCCAACCCATCCTAGATGAACATTTGGAGTATATAAAAGCTTAGAGATTATGTGTAAACCCACTCCTATTTCAGTATGACAGAGATCACTGCAAAATAAGAAAAGTGGGCTTTTATATTCACAAAGAAAAATCCTGATATAAACTCACTCTATTTTAGTGTATGGAATTTCTTTCAGTTGCTCCTCAGACAGGCCAGATGGATCTACAAGCTCCTTCCTAGAAAGGATCGGGCAAATAAAAAAACGTAACAGTAGCTACCAACTGCAAAACCATTCTCATTTTTATTATATTAGGCTGAAAAGATTTACTGAAACAAGCTGTTGTCAGCCCTGAAGCTATCTTGACATCAAAATCAGAAACCAATTAAGAAATGTCTAACTTCACCTTGATTGCTTCAACTGCGTGTCGCATCCTGTTCCACCTCCCTCTCACCTCCCTGCAAATCTGATCTTGTTACTTCACAATATATATGAACATTGTTTATACCGAACATCGAATATGCTCTGGAATAGCTAACTATCTTCCTAACTGGTAGTTCTATAGCACGTGGGGCCTCATCCTTAAAGCGTCAGTATTACAAACAAGGACATTTTGGAAGCTCCAGAGGAATAAATGTCTAAAATGCTGTATTCTTCTTTGATAATTCACCTACATAGAATGGTCATCTGTATTCAGTGCATTCAGTGATCCGCAGTATCTTCTACACATAGCAGATCTTTAACATCTGCATAATTTACTGTGGCACATAACTAAATCGGAATGTAATGCCTTACAGCCACAGTGCAGGGGATGTGAATAACTACATTAGAGGCAAACCAAGCCGCCACTCGGACCCTAAAAGCACCGTACTTACTGAATATGTTTCCACAGTTCTTCTTTAGCTTGTACATCTGGGCTTCTCCTATAAATACCAACAAAGACAAAAAAGGCAGAATTGTGAAAACCATCGTCTAACATGTTGCTGTTCCAATAACTTCTAACAGCACAGACCCTGCACTGAAATCATGGTAAATGTAATCTACCAGTGACTTCAATTTTAAGGTTTGTTATCTCAGAAAATGCATTAAACTTTGTCACTTTATTTCAACTGAAAAGTCATTTCTTGAACAACAGGCTCTCAATCACAAGTCCTGTTCCGCTAGCCTTCAGCAAGAGAATGCATAAAACATAGACCACAGCAGAACTTCCCGAGCCAAATCAGTGCCGAGCTACCGCCACCCCTTATCCAGCTGCAGACAATGCTTTTTGGAATAACACTTTTTTTGAAAGGCCGTCAGAAATGTCCTGTGGCCCACAGAGCCCTTCGTGGGCAGGAGGAGGGACAGGCCACACCAGGCTGACACACCAGTAATCTTTGGCCATCCCCAGTGAACACCAGTAAAGAGGACCCGTTGCTCAGCTGTGATCGCAGTACAGCCTCTCACTTTCTCGTCTTTTCCAAGAAGGGTTTCTGCTCACTTCATTTACCTTTGTGATGTCCAGGACAAAAAAACAACGACGAAAACCAAACCATCAACCATGCATACTCACGCACACAAATATTTCAGCAATTATTTCATTCATGGAGAAAGTACTTAGCCAAAATTGTCATTTCCCTGTTGCAGACACAGAGATGTAGTGAAGCAAGCCTGAATGGCATGCCTCACATTTTCCACTGAATTACAGAAGATACCATCTCCAAAGTGGATCCCCTTTATTTTTATTTTTATCTTATTTTATTGCAGGGTTAGTGCAAAACCACCACTGTTGCTGAAGTGGCATCTAGAATTCACCAAAACCCATGCAGCGTAACAGACTGCGTTAAGCATTTTACACAGTGGCAGGGACTACATTTGCATGGAAAGATCAGGTAACTTTTTTCATTGGGATTATATAAACTCGGTGTCGACAGCTAGACAGTTTCACACCATCTGAGATGTGAGGGATGCAACTTTTAGACAGATTCAGCATGCATAAATGCTCCCACTGAAGTCACAGTTTCTCAAAGATCGTCTTACATCATTAGATCATATAATTTGCTTATTTTTCCTTAAACAAAAGGAGCTATCATATTCAAATATGCTTTTGGAGTGATATAATTCAAATTTAAATGAAGATCAAGGAGGACAGCAGAGTTCTGCATTTCAGCATCTGTTAAATAGGCTCTCTCTTGCCCAGTGACAGAGCTGTATTGGAAATAATTCCAAATTGCTCTCCAGCACTAACAGTTTCACTGTTTTCTTATTTCACCATTACTGTGTTTGGCTCGTTTCCAGACTTCAGCCTAGGAATAATGTTCGGAGACACCTATATTGCAATAAATGTTTTACAGTTGTGTAAAGGCATGGTAATGTTTTGAGGGGATTTTTTTAGATTCTACAGCTGCAGAAGTACTGGGAGATATTAGTTTACTGCTTTATAAATACCAGAGAGACAGAAGGGTGAGAACAACCCTACATTTGTGATTCCCTTGTGGCACTAATATGAACTAATCCATAACCTTCTCAGGCTCCAAGGCAGCAGTGGCTTTCCAGGCAGCATGATGCAGCCGCCCTAGACGATTCCTGTCCTTGATGAACCACTCTGCTGTCCGACCCGACTGCATGGCAACATGTCCGTCCTCATGATGGCAACAGCTATGGCCATGAGTTGCTTGCAATCTGATTTTTCTCAGCGTTCAGAGCTTTTTGTGGCTTTATGTGTTTATTATAATGCATTTAGTTTTCTCTGATGTTCATTTCTCCTATCTCTCCTCCTCCCTTCTTGCATTTACTTCTCCTTCTCTCCTTTTTACATCTGTCCATCTGTTTTTAACTCCCTGATGCAGTAGTTTGGTATGCAGTGGCATTTAACAGCATTTTTCACCCCTCAGTTTTGAATTGATTTCTCCTTCCATGCAACCCCCTGCTCACAAAATAGCAGCTGCAAACTCTGCATTCACCCTGGGGCTGGGAAGATAGGCATTCTCTTCTGAGGCTGAATAATCAGGCAGTGGGGAATGTGAAAGCTCCCTGAAAAACTCCAGCTTCTCCAGGGAGGCTTTGTAATGCTTACAAGCCCCAGTTTGCCTGAGGAAGCAAAGCCTCAAGGTCGCTCCCAAACCCAAGATCCCCACAAAGGAGGGCATTGTGCACACCACTGACCCACCATCTGAGCACATCACGGCTTTTACTTATTCATGGAAATACAACAGTTCAGGATGTGTCCTTAAGTCTTGCGTATCACCAAACATCATGTGAAGCCTCACCTACAGTAAGAAATATTAATTTGTGGGGCAGCGTGGAAAGAGAGTGGTTAAACTAGAAGTCATCTTCCTTTCTCTGTTTTCTAGGAACTGTGCCTCCTGCTTTCTGTGGCCAATTCCAGGCATTTAATTCTGTGATCTCTGCCATTCTCGCTCCTTCCACCCCGGCAACTACGCTAATAAGGAAGCCACTGCTGTAAACCACAGGTTTAGCAATAGGGCATCCCATGGAAAAAAAAAAAAAAAAGGAAAAGGGCTAAACACAGTGCTTCCTCAGAGCAAACTGCTTTTATGAATTCCCATCTTGACATTATTTATCTTCCATCTGTTTAAGAAGTGTTACCATACTGGGATAACTTGACGGCATTTATTCAAGTTAACTCCCCACAAAAGAATATCCAGAAATACGATACAGATGAGGTATCTTAATAAAAGCATTTTCCTTCCAAAGGCCTGTTCCTGCTTCCTTTGAAGGCAAAATGAAGAAAAGCTTACAAAAAGAAAGGTCTTGGTAAAGTGAAATGTAGGTATTGCATATACTGCACAGGACATTCATGTTTGCATAGTTCTTAACAGCCCACAACAAAGCAATCCTTCTACTAAATCTTTAAAGCCAGGTCACAATCCCTCTTTCACTTTGTTTTCATCTTCTTACTGTCAATTGTTTTAGAACTCACAGTTTTGACATATAATGTATACTCAGATTGTCCTATTGCGGTATCTGAATCAATAGCTTCTGGACAATTTGTACGCTAATCAGATTCTCCAATGCACAAGAAACCTAATGGGAATTCCCATTAAGTGATGAGTCTCCAGGGGGTTTTTTGTTTATTTTCATTTTGTTTTCAAAAGCTCGAACAACTCTACACATTAATAAGGTGTACATTATTTTTGTGCCTGCATCTGCACCCTTGTTAATATTTCAGTTTGAGTCACAAATGGTAAATTTAAATAGCCATGGAATTTTAATGGCCATTCCTCTTAATTATAAAAAGCCCTTTGGCTACACAGATGTTTTACATGAACTCTTGAAAATAAACCCTGTAGAACTAGAATTGGGAGCTCTCTCTATTTGCTGATTCCTTTAGGAGAAAGAAAGGTCAAATACTTGTCAAATATTTTTATTCCTGAGACCAAGGAAACACCACCCCCCCACCACCAATGATTAATATTACTCATTATCAAACAAATGAAATGCACTGTGCAAGGCACAGTAACAAATATTTCAGCCATCAGTTTACACTTCCGAAGTGAACCTCTAGTTAAGCTGGCTGCCGTACGGAACTTAATGTGAAAGACTTATCTGTACTACTAAAATGAAGTGTTTGTATCAACTGTTAAATGTGCAAACTGAAATGACCAGATTTAAAAATAAAACCAACCATACCCTACACCCTAGGGAATCACATGTTTCCCTTACCTCTGACCCGCATCCAGTCATGTAAGCAAACAGCTGAGCCAAACTAAATTAAATAAATGCTTATACCCTACTGCAGGTTAACAGTTAAATGCCTTTTACTAAACTTTTTTTAAAGCACTTTGAAAGGAAATCCCATTTTACTTTTTTTTAGTTCCTACTTGCATATATTAAGGATCTCTGCCACACTCGGGAGATTTGGGCTTATTTCGTTGCTTTGGTTTTGTTTTTTTAAACTGAAGAGTGAGACAAAAAGGAGGAATATATTAATCACTAACACAATAGGGAAAAGAAATGAGAAGCCATCCAAAATCTTCAGGATTTCCTCATTTCTTTGCTTCCTCTAGGATCTTTCCTTGTTAAGTAAGATGCTACATGTTTACGTTTACTGCTAATAGTAGTTTAAATAAAATATAACTCAGAATGTCACTGTGCTGGAAAATAAAAGCCACTTCATAAGTTAAGTTAGCCACAAGAGGGAGCCCATGCTGTCCAAGCAATGAAATTTACTTGGCCTATGGGAAAAAAGAAAAGTTGGCTATAAATTTAATCTAACCATTATTAACTGAGTACATTTCCTAGTTTACAGCACTTTCTGTATAGAGTAAAAAAATGTAAATCAAACTTAATCAGCTATATTTTGTGGATTCCATACAAGTGAGCTTTAATATTCCTGATTTTTAGTAATATATCATTGTATAATTACACCTAATAACGTTTGACTTTTGTGCAGCTGAAAGTGAACAAGTCCGTACAAAGACAGTTAAAGTAGAAATTCCAACATTTGGAATTTTAATGGCAAATTCTATTTCTCATAAAAGAATGAAAACTGTGCACTATGAAACTGGAGACAGAAATGAGTTCTAGGAACACGGGCAACTGAAAACAGAACTCAAGTGGATTTTAATACTGGAAACTTCAGTCCGGATTACAGTTTCAATCAGTATGAATGAAATAATCATTTAAGGCACTATACAGTTTCCCCTGGAAAGTGTTATCATGAAAGGTGAATTTAAGAAAAGACATGAATGGGAAGTATCTATGTAAGTGTGTTACAGAGGTCACAGGTTACATCATCAGCATCAGGGCTGGACAACTCATCCATTTTAGCCAGGCAATGAGGGTGGGGATACAGTTTCAAAGACTGCTCTCTTGCCTTCTCTCCCAGTGCCTCACAGCTGCTCTCCTGGCACTCTTCAACACCGCTGGCCCTGCCCTGCCTTGCCTTGCCCTGCCCTGCCTTGCCCTGCCCTGCCTTGCCTGCCAGGCATGCTGATGCTGGCGCTGCTCTGGGTGGTTGCTTGGATGGCAGACTAGGCTGGACACAAACATGATACAAAACAGTGTGTCTATACCCCAAAAACAGGCCATTAAAAGAAAAACATAAACTAAAAGAAACCAGCATTTTCATTAATTTAAGAAAATTAATTTTAGAAGCTGACAACTTCACTATGTCAAAACCGGCTGTCAGCAGAACATCCCTGTCTGGCAGCACAGCTCCATCATGGAAATCCTGACATCAGGGTGCAATAAATCACTGACTGCTGCTTGCCAATGGTAATTTGACATGGAGACATCAGTAGCTGGTCTCATCTGGAACAATACCATAGACATTATATGATTAAACAAGTGTGCATGCATTTCACAAAAATGCCTGCACCTATCGTACAAAATCTGAATGCTTTCACAGACATGTTGCCCAGAAGAGGGGAATCACCGTCCTCATTACAGAACTAATGTTCAATGAGCCACAAAACCATCCAGGACTCCATTCAAGGTGATGGAGAGAGTTCCTGACGAGCCCAGTTACAAAGCCCTTCACGTGTTATTTGTACCCTAAATTGAAATCGCTGTACGAAGGGAGTTTGACCACAAAGATAAATCTGCTAATGTGAGAACATGCCACGTGAAAGTCTCTGTTCCTCAGCAGCTGAGAGCCATCGCTATGCTGGAGTTATTCCTCCTGCTTTTTAACATGCTACAGAAGCATTCTTTTTCCTTTCAAAGAGGGCAACAGTTACATACGATCGAGATCTGTGCCTGGATCGTCGGTAGTTTGGATCCACCTGGTTTTTCTCCTTTTGTCGCCGTAGTACAGCTTCCCACTGAGGAGCTGAGTCAACCATGTCATTTTCTTGCCGTAATCTGCAGAAGAAGTACCGGGAGTTTAGTCTGAGGTCTCTGACACAGGATGCTCTGAGAAGCAATGGAGTATTTTTTTCCCCCACAAAAATCCAGCTCCTGCAATTCAATACTTTAACTTTTTATCTTGCTAAACTTTAACTAATGTTCCCAAACTACATTAAAATGTAAGAATCTGTATCAAAGAAAACTCACTGCTTTGCTACTTAGAAACAGCGTAAGCCAAAAATGAGATGACCCTTTAAAAAACAGGATTACAACTTGAATTCAATTTATCTTCCCAGCCCAAGCCAAACATCTAGAATTTTTTTCCTGCTTAAGTATTCAAGCCCACCTCATCTACAGCAAGTGTAAACCCAACATAATGATACAAGGCTCTACTACTACAACTTTTCCAAATACTTTGTTGCAGCACACACCTTCCTGTGATCCAGGGAAAATCCCCCAGGGATGCCCTTGGTGAGTTCCTGCTCAGAGGAAGTGATCCCTTCACCCTGACCTGCAACAAAGCCCAGCATGCATGCAGATCCCCCCAGCTGCCCCAGACACACATAATCCTGCCATTGTCACTCCTTCTGCACTGTCCCCTGTGGCTTCAGCCCCTGTCTCTGCTTGTGTGCTTCTAAACGACGTAACATGTCTTTTATTTTTTCTTTTCTTTTTTTTAAATTCATGAATCCATTATTGGAATGTAGTATAGATTAAACTAATGTCAAAATTCACCACGTTTGTTAGCAGGCTGAAGTAACTCTATGATGACACAACCAGCCAGGGCAACCAGCGTGCCAGTGTTTGGCCATTCAAAGCTCTACTGATGTTTCACAGTTTTGAGGTTGCAGATATGAGTGGTGTGATGAAATGCTGAAATGAAACAAATGGATATGCCTGGTCACAGCAGTGAATTTAAAATTCAGCAGGGATTTAGAAAGAACCCTGGAAAATATCACTCCAAGAGTGGGTTCTCTGATAGGACAGTACGACTGGTATACTGAAGAAACCAGAGGAGCTTAACAAAAAATGGGAAGACTGACAGGTAAAACAAAAAAGCCAACAGAGATAAAGGGATTACACTGGAGACGTGACTGATAAGAAATGCAAAGCATGCTGTTGTTGGTGCTCTTCACTATAGATGTACCTTTATCCTTGAGTTTTGATAACTAATCAGGCTAAACTGGCTATGCATGCTGCTGCTTTTCCTTTAATCAGACCTTCTCTCACATGCATAATGAATTTTGAGCTGGACCCCAACTACTGTAAACAGCCACAGCTCTACCAAATGGCACTGAGCATCTGGAGAAGACTGCAACATCAGGTTTTGATTTCTAAGCAAGTCTTCTTAAACCAGTAATCTGGTGACAGGGATTAACATAAACTATCTAAGGATTTCGTGGAAGAACTCACACAGCAACAAGTAATGAATTGTGATTTTCATCCTAAATAATCCACTTTGTGGAGACAGCAGTCATCCCACATGGTATAAACACTAACAACTGCCTCACACATACGGCAGTCACTTGCACAAAAAGAACACATGCGGCTACCAGACCAGCACTGCTGCTGTGGGTGGTGGGTCTGCCCGCTTGCCAGCACCTCACCCCATCTCTTCCGAACAACAATTCCTCTAACAGGTCAAGTAGGCAGCTGTGCTCTAAGTAGGCAGCTGTGCTCTGAAGGAGGCATTTGGATGCTTGCCATAAAATAACCAAGAGCTACTCATTCTTCTCAGGGAACCCACACAATACAGCAGAACACAAGGTCCGTACTGTGGCACGGAGCACATGAGATCCTGCACCTCCGTGTTCGAAGCCACGCTTCCACATCGACCACAAATGACCTCTTGTTAAAGGGAGTAAACACATCATTTCTGCTCTGGTCCATTCTACTAATCTAGTAGATTAGCATTTACTGCTGTGTGGCAAGCACAGTCCTTAGCAACAGATTCATTTATCTCCAAATACTTCATATTTCTACTCTGCTTCCTTTCTTCTATTTGTTGTAACATACAACAGTGTTCACCATTGTTACTTATCTCTTTAATTTGAGCAAAATACCAAAAATCTAAATATATAAAGTAGCATGGCACCTATTAAAACAAGCAGTGTCAGCACACTCAAAGTACTGTTGTACCACAGCAGAACTCTACTAGATGGAGATGGAAAGCAATAAAGCATTCACTTCGCAGCTACAAAGAAAGGTACTATGTTCATATTTAACAATGTGAAGGATGACCAAGGTAACAAAATCTCTACACAAAATATATTATTTAGATGCAATGATCAAATCACAACAATTTGGGGGCTAAATCTTTAGCTCTTTGGCAACAGAGATGAAGACAACAACAAAAAAAAAACCAAGAAGTGGAAAGAAATTTAACTCAAAACCTAAATTTCTATTTAAAAATACTTTTGACAAAAAAGTGTTGCCCTTGTACTCCAAATCCATTAGAACTTCCCTTTCATTCTTTTCACTTTTTGGTCCCAAAAGGAAATAAGTTGATTTATGTCCTATGGAAAAAAAATCCTTGTTACTGGCATGTGAAATAAATCCAGTTGAGATTAATAGCTATCAAAGTGACAAATTAGGCATTGTTTGCAGAAAGACTTGATAGTAAAATGAAAAGTCATAAGACTATCATCATTAATCTGTTGACTTAGAGATGTTTTTTCCCCTTTTCAGGTGATACAATAGCAAGCTACGTTTATGCAATGATAAATTCTCTTAAGCAACTCTGAAGTCTTGATTCTTGAAATCTCATTCAAAATATTTGAGCGTGAACTTATCATTTAGGTACAATGTACAACAATGAGGGGCTCATTGGGGATGTGAAGGTCAAAGGCAGCCTTGGCTGCATGAGATGGTAGAATTCAGAACCCTGAGAGGAGGGCAAAAAACAAGATCACAACCCTGAACTTCAGGAGAGCAGGCTCTGGCCTCTTCAAAGATCTCCTTGGAAAAGTCTAGTGGCATAAGGCCCTGGAGAGAAAAGGGGCCCAAGAAAGCTGGTTAATATTCAAGGATCATCTCCCCCAGGCTCAGGAGAAGTCCATCCCAGTGAGTAGGAAGTCAGGCAAAAATGCCAGGAGGCCTGCATGGATGAATAAGGAGCTCCTGGCAAAACTCAAACACAAAAAGGAAGCATGCAGAAAGTGGAAGCAGGGGCAGGTAATGTGTGAGAAATATAGAGACATTACCCAAGCATGTAGGGATGACGTTAAGAAAGCCAAAGCTCAAATGGAATTGAATCTGGCCGGGGATGTCAAAGGCAACAAGAAGGGTTTCTCTAAGTAGAGAGGTGACAAAAGGAAGGCTAGGGCCTGCTGCTGAATGAGGCAGGGGACCTGGTGACACAGGACATGGAAAAGGCTGAGGTACTGAATGCCTTCTTCACCTCAGTCTTTACTAGCAAGACTGGCCTTCAGGAATCTCAGGCCCCAGAGACCAGGGGAAAAGCTGGAGCAAGGAAGACATAACCTTGGTGGAAGAGGATGAGGTCAGGGAAAACTTAAGCAAACTGGGCATACATAAGTCCAGGGGTCCATGGGTGCAGAGAGGGCTGGTTGATGTCATTGCAAGGCCTCTCTCAATGATCTTTGAATGATCATGGCAATTGGCAGAAGTGCCCAAAGACTAGAGGAAAGCAAATGTCACTCATGTCTTCAAGAAGAGCAAGAAGGAGCATCCAGGGAACTACAGGCTGGTCAGTCTAACCTCGATCTCCAGAAAGGTGATGGAGCTGCTAATCCTGAAAATCACTTCCAGGCATATGAAGGACAAGAAAGTAACCAGGAGTAGTCAGCATGGATTCACTAAGGGGAAGTCATGCTTTACCAACTTGAGAAACTTGTACAACGAAATGACTGGCTTGGTAGATGAGGGCAGAGCAGGGGATATCGTCCACTTGGACTTGAGGAAGGCTTTCGATGCTGTGTCCCCACAAGATCCTCATAGAGAAGCCGCTGAAGTATGGGCTGGATGAGCAGACAATGAGGTGCATTAAAAACTGGTTGAAGAGCCGGACCAGAGGATGGTGATCAGTAGCACAAAGTCTGGTTGGAGACCAGTAACTAGCAGTTACCCCAGGGGTCCAATCAGTTTAACATATTCATGAATGATCTGGATGATGGGACACAGTGCACCCTCAGCAAGTTTGCAGATGACAGCAAACTGGGAGGAGGGGCTGATACACCAGAGGGTCGTGCTGCCATCCAGAGGGACCTGGACAGGCTGGAGAAATGGGCTGACAGGAACCTCATGCAGTTCAACAAGGGAAAGTGCGAAGTCCTGCACACGGGGAGGAACAACCCCAGGAACCAGTACATGCCAGGGGCTGCCCAGCTGGAAAGCAGCTTTGCAGAAAAGGAGCTGGGCATGCCAGTGGACACTAAGTTGAACATGAGCCAGCAGTGCGCACTTGCAGCAAAGAAGCTGAATGGTATGCTGGGCTGCATTAGGCAAATTATTGCAGCAGGTTGAGGAAGGTGATCCTTCCCCTCTATTCAGCACTGGTGAAGCAACACCTGGAGTACTGTGTCCAGTGCTGGGATCGCCAGTACAAGAGAGATATGGACACACTGGAGACAGTCCAGCCAAGGGCCACCAAGATGATGAAGGGACTGGAGCACCTCTCCTAAGACAAAAGGCTGAGAGAGCTGGGACTCTTCAGCCTGGAGAAGAGAAGGCTCAGGGGAATCTCATCAGTGTATGTAAATACCTGCAGGGAGGGTGCAAAGAGGACAGAACCAGGCTCTTTTCAGTGGTGCCCAGGGACAGGACTAGAGGCAGGTTCCCTCTGAACATCAGGAATCACTTTTTCACTGTGAGGGTGAGCACTTGCACAGGTGGCCCAGGGAGGTGGTGGAATCTCCCTCCTTGGAGATACTCAAAAGCCATCTGGAAATGGTCCTGGGCAACTGGCTCTACATGGCCCTGCTTGAGCAAGGGCGTTGGACCAGATGACCTCCAGAGGACCCTGCCAACATCAACCATTCATTCTGTGATTCTAATCAGATGGATCTTCTAAGTATAGTCAAGTAGAAGACTATGCTCCAGTACACGCTGTCTACTAATTTAATATATTTTTATCCATACAATAAATTTTGACCACAGAATTAAAAAAAGCAAACAGGTTTCTTCTGTGATTGAAATATGCTCATCATAGGTTCTTCCTTAATTTTGTATGAATATCTGCTTAGGGTAAAACATTCACATGACGGAGTGAACCTCAAAGACTGATTGAGATCAAGTAAAGAGTTTCTCCCTAACCTTTTTCCAGTGTTTTACTTTCAAAAGTTCTCACCTGCATTTCTGTTTTTCTCTGATAATTTGTTTTCATCTGATAAATAGTTCACAGTGATCTATTCTCATGTGAACAATAAATTCTAGCTTTCTGTGTTCAGAAGCAGATTCTTTTGGGTAATGTGAGTATCCAGTTATTTTAATCCAATAAAATAATACAACTTTGTGTCTGCTTGTGCCAGGGACTTGGATTATCATACTGGGAAATAAATTAGTATTAATCTATGCAACAGGTAAAACTTGAGTAACAACAGTTGCAAGCCTTATTATATTGTCCCATTTAACCCTGTTAGGGCTGGCTCACCTCTGCTAACAGAAAACCTATTCAGTGCCTCTGCCCTTTCAGCTTATTATATTCCTGCTGTGGCTACTAACAAAATGCAGAAATTCATTATGACTGGTGGTTTTCCTGCACCTGATGACAAGGAACAAGTCTGAGACCTCCAGCTCATTGAGTACTTGTTTACTTTAACATTGATAATGACTTTTGATCTGGTCTGATTTCAAGTAACCACCTAAGACCAAGAGATGCTGCAACATTAACATTTTTGATATATCTTACATTTCTGAAAATGTGAAAAACATATGAACAATACACACAAATTGTTTTTTCTTTTTAAGTACTTTTCCATGAGGTGAGGAAGGGATGGTAAAGGCTCTTTTATTCTTCAGAAAATTATAAGCAGTACTTAATCCTTCTTACAATTCAATCTTTATATTGCAAGAAGCTCCTAAAAACATTTTTGTGTTTAGTCTCTAATCTCCTTCACTTGCTAGTGGAGCTCCCTGAACAAGAAGTTTCACAGGAGAAAAAACCTGGCAAGAGTGTTCTAAGAGAAAGGGATACAAAATACGATTTACCTACTCATTATTGAAACTATACTCAGCATTTCATTCAGACTTCAGAGCTCACCTAGAAAACAAATCTTCCATGCACATTAGGTTGTTGTTAGCCAAGTATCTCACAAGACTGTGCTCTGATTTAAATAAACTCCAAAGATATCTCATGGCTTGGCTATGCTTATACCAGCCCATGTGAATGTCAAAATTATTTTTTAGTCTCTCTTTAACTACTGCAAGACATGCTTAAAATAGTATTATACTGCATACTTCCGCAGCACTATCTAGTATGTAATTATTTCTAAGAGCTTCCAAATATCTGAAAATCATTTATCACTCACACTACTGCACGTGAGACAACAGGAAACTATGGCAACTTGTGCAGACAGCTTCTTAGAAAACTTGCCTTACACAATTCTTCTTTTGTTCAGTGACAGTTCTTTTACACTCCGTTTATGCAATATGAAGAAATTCTATGTGCTTTTTAAAAATACATTTTCATAAATAACTCTCAAATACTGTTATCTCATGCGCAACATAAAAGTCGCCGTTTTAAAGGAAATTTTTTGCTACAATAAATCAGTTGTTATGCTAACATTTTCATATCAGCAACAAGAAAAATAGAATATAAAACCAAAACTTGCTAGCATGACTTAATATTAACTACTGTTGTCCTATTAAAAGCTGACACTGTACACATTTTGGGTTTAAGCCCACACTTTACATTTTGAAAATTAAAAATATTTATACAATTAAATGCATGTATTTAAAAACAACACCGAGTTTCAGATCCATTAAAATATTTTGACTATTCTCAAAAGCTTTTTTTTTTGCTAAAATTCTGCAGTTGAAATTTTTGAGATATTGAAGTATACGCTGTGAATATCTTGTCATCAACATGAGCCACTTTATTTGCATTAATATTGCAAGTATTTTGTAAATGTGCCCCATATTTGATTTTGCAGTTCATTAATGGAGGGTATGCATTCATTGCATACACCTATGATGTACTTGTATTTTGGCAATTATCTCTCTTCTTATTCAAAAAAGGACCTTAAGCTGTCTCAAGGGGACTGTATACACATAAAATATGTTAGATTCCTTCTTACTAGGTCTATCTCAGAAAAGTCCATCTCCATTTGTTTGTGTTTTCATGTCTCTGTGTCTAAAATACACAAAGGTCACCTGTTTCTCTTCTTCCGATGTTCTCTGTTGGAATTTTCTGATTCACTGCCACTGCTGGTGTTACAGCGAGACCGTGATCTGGAAAGGAGAAAAGCAACATCTCAAGGTCAATTTATCTACTAACACCTGAAGTACTGAAGTTCTAAACAAGGAATGAACAACACTGTGAAGACATTACGAGGAAAATCACATTTAAAAGACTACAGAGGGCTTGTCTACACCTGAAAGTCTTACTATCTTTTTCTCATTAATAGACTGGGAATAACTGCTTCGAAGGTAGTGCGCCCAGAGTGCAGTGTCAGGTGAGTGCTATTTTCCTTTTGCATCATTGGACTGCATTTTTGTTTTTTCGTTTTATTTTATCTCTCAGCATTCTTTCTGTATATGCCACAGTGAAATGTTTCTTTGAGCTGTGAAATGTTTTGTCTTTAAACTGCACGCATTCTGACTCTCTTCTTGTATATTGTGGGACACCCAACAGCACACTAATTCTGGTTTTGCAGGCAAAACAAAATGCTCACCAGATCTGTCTTTTTCTATTCACTGCAACTTCCATCTGGCTTCAAGTAAGTTCATATCATTTTTCAAGTGTCAGGCAGTATGGAAGAAACACCACTTACACTGTGGTTCTGCTGATCTTTATGAATACAGAAAGGCTGAAGTCTACACATCGGCAGGTGTGTGCATCAGTACAGCTTTGGGATGACCTGATGCACAACTATAAAGATGATGCATCATGTGAGGAAAAAGAACTAAAGCAGTTACTTCTGTATCACCTCTGACTGTGAAGCTTCAAATGGTAAGGTGACAGTTATGGCTCCGATTATTTATTACTGAAAAAGACGGGTGGAACAGGCTGATGCTGAACTTCAAGAAGAAAATGGGCATATGTCTACCTACAAGCAAACTCCTCTCAGTACAGAGAAGAGCTTGGCCACTACTATCTGAGACCTTTAAATCCCTGATTGCCACCAATCAACATTTTGGAGCAGACAGACCAGCTATCAGAGCTCCGGTCCTAGAAACCAGGACTCTGTTACTATACCACTGGGCTAGGTCCTAAAAAATGGCACTCTCATCAAAACCTGATCTGGACCATTCCTTAGTGTGATGATGGTCTGTGAATGCCTCCAAAGACAGACACGTTTGTCTGCAGCACTGACAGCCCAGCTGATTAATGCGGAAAGTTGACCAATATTAGCATGAGCTGGCCTAGAAGGATTTAGGATATCAGGAGTTAGAATCAGCGATGATTTTGCTACAATGGAAAACAGAAATTCTCTTCTGAGGTCTCTGGGCATGAAATAGGAGATATAAAAGGATGACTCCTGATGCTGCTGGCAGACACATACTTTCTCGTGCCTCCTGGCTTTTCCCTTGCTCTTTGATGAGCCACTTTCATAAGAGAACAGATTTGTTAAACTACACCTCAAACAAGCTGAGGAGTGAAGGCAGTTCATTAGATGTAGGTAACAGGTAAGGGGAAGCGTTTCATGACAAGGTTGGAGGCTATTGACAAGCACCTGTTCACTGCATGTTCTAACAGTTTAGGGAGAAGAGCCCAAACAGAGCAGACAAGAGAGACTTCCTAGGGAACAGAATACCTGCAGCACGGACCTCCCCTGAGTGTCCTGTCTGGTCAGGGACACATCACTCTACCTGCTGTCTCTGAAACTAAGACACTCTTATAGATGTCCTTCTGACACTGCTGAGAGTCTCATGAATTTGCCCATAATACCAGTGAATTATGGTTGGTTTTATCAAATTGCTGTGTCACTGAATGCCTCAGAGTCTACGGAGTCTGGCCTCCCACCTCTCCCAAACTAGGAAATCATTAACTCAAATAGCTCCCATTCAAACAGAAATGTTTTAGAATAATAGGACAATCAAAGCTGAGGAAAATCAGTTCAATCCAGCTTGTCTGTAGGGAATAGGCTTGGAAAATTGAAACTTTCCCAGAGGAGAAGCAGAAACCTCTCCCCATCCCCAATTTCCATGGCTCATAATTTAAAGCTATTGAGAGGCTCAGGATAGCCAGTTTCCCAGGTAAAAATGCACATTTCTGGGTGAACCTGAAAGTGGGGATAAGAAAGATGTATGTTACTACAGAAGAACGTAACCCTGAAGAAAGAAGGAAGATTAAAAGTTAGTGTCCAAAAGATAGTGGCTCATGCACAGAGAGTTCAGATCAGTAAATGTCCCAGAACTGCAGCAGACCTTACATGCCCAAAAGTATACCTTTTTTTCCCCAAAAAATCTTCTCAGATATTTAATAAATATTCCACTAATCTTGAATCTTAACATTACTAGGTCATCCAAGCAACACTGTTCTTTCACACTTCCATGTCATCGCAGCAACTCTGTTCTTTTACATTTCTCAGCATTTCAAGTATTTTTTCACTCTGATCTAAGCAATTTACCCTGTAAGGTACCATGGCAGGAAAAAAAAAAAAAAAAAAAAATCACACTGTGGCAGACGAAGTGTAAGATAAAACATCCTATTTGCTCAAATTCAAGATAAGCTTTTCTCTAGCTTTTCAGGAATGGAAATCTGATCCAGCTTTTGCATACTGCACATCAAATTACCTTGCATTCCCTGTCAGGAAAGCACTTGCAGGGAGACAGCAGGGCTGCTGAGCTGTCAGCTGAGTGGCAGCTGCTCATGCTGGCTGTCAGAATATTATCTTTCACTGAATATTAAACAACAGCTTTTACTGAACTGAATAAAATACCAAAAATGGAAACAAAGGTGGTTTCCTAAGTCACGTGCAAGAACACGTGAGATCATCCTGACCTCTGACAATCACAGAGCACCTTTCATCCTTTTCTCATGTCTTCTTGGTCACGCAATATATTTTATATTTTGCAGGTGGTATATCTATATGGTCTGACACGGTGGGTGTTGGTCTCTTCTCCCAAGTGACAAGTGATAGGATAAGAGGAAATGGCCTCAAGTTGCACCAGGGGAGGGTTACACTGGATATTAGGAAAAACTTCTTCACCGAAAGGGTTGTCAAACACTGGAACAGGCTGTCCAGGGAGGTGGTGGAGTCACCATCCCTGGAGGTATTTAAAAGACGTGTGGATGAGGCGCTTAGGGACACGGTTTAGTGGTAGACGTGGCAGTGTTAGGTTAATGGTTGGGCTTGATGATCTTAAAGGTCTTTTCCAACCTAAACAATTCTATGATTCTATGACACAAGGAGCAAGAATGAAGGCATAGCCAGTTTAGCAAGAGAGACAGAACAAATTCTGCCCAGGAAGGGGCTTGGGGGATGGGGTGGGTTGCAGGATTTGGTACTTCAGAGAAAATGTTGACAGAGAAGGCTCATATTCTGCTGCAGTCCTTTTCTGATTAAAATGAGAGAAAAGTAGCAGAATTGTGAGGAAGTGAAGAAGGTCTATTCCAATATACAATAACAAACCTGTACATTTGTACTGTAATACAGCAGGCACAGCCTTCAGGAAGGCCCCTTCTGAGCACTGGGGTTTTCCACCTGAGATGCCTAACTAAATCCTCTCAGTTTTATGTGCTGGGCATCCACCATGGGACTATCACTGGGAGCCTGTAATGGTAACATCCTTCAGGAAAATAATCTGTTATCTAATAGGTGCAAAGTACATGAGCCCTTTCCCTGACTTCCTGTGATTGTCCCCGAGATGTTTGTATCTCTGCCAGAGCTCTTTTCCCATGCTGCAGCAATGAATCAGATCCTGGGAGTGCCTCCTCTTCTTCGCAAGCTTCAAGAAACTCTGACATCAAATGTACTGCACTGCCTCCTTTTTCCTGCAGCCAGGGCAGGAGCACAGGAGCAAGGAGAAGCACAGCACAGAGTCATGGCAGGCAAATGTGGCACTAGAGAACTCCAGACGCAAAAATCTGTCAAAAGCTGAAGTTGTCGAAGTTGGCACACCCAAATTCATATCAGCTTTTTATTTGGAAATGTGACAACTCAAGACTGCACTGGAAAAAAAAAGACGCTTAAGAAAAAATTCAGCAAAAAATGCACAAGACAGTGAGAAGACTGTAAGAAGTTGCATATGCCTCTGCACCTACCTTTTGCAGGACAATGCAGCTCAAATGATGGTACAATTGCTTTCAAAACAGATTAATTAAAAGTGAACTGGGAGCCTGGAGAACTCAAAACAAAATCTGCAAATGCAAAATCCAAAAGCTAGAACTTCTGGGATTGACTTTCAAGTTGCAGACAAGCCTTCAGTAAACTTCCACAAACTGCTTCTAGTACGGTGTAGTAACAATGTGGACGGCAGCTTGTAGGAATCTGTGCTGTAATGAAGTTATGCTACAGAGCATTTTAGCAAAAGTAAGGTAGGAAAGAAAAAATTAAATGGGCGGAACACAACAAGCCTTTTAAACCTTTAAGAAGATGGGGGGAAGGAAGGAAGGGAGGGGACGCAGGGAACTAAAATATGATCAGTACCTGTGCTATCATTTCATGGCTGCTATAGAATATATATTTACCTTCTCCTTTGCTTTAAATCTGAATCTTCACCACTGTTTTGATTTTTCCTGTGACATTAAGGAAGTTTTAATGAAATACCATCAGGTCACTTAACACAAATACACAAAAACTCCCATCTTTAAAAAAAAAAAACTTTACAAAGTTTTTTTTTCAGTATGCTTTAAGGCAGAGAAAAAAGGGCATGTGCTTGTTTTAAACTCTTCAGGAAACCTCTACAATAAGTTGTGAAGACAGGATCCCATTCAAGCTTTCATTGCAAACCCCTGACTTGCAAGGTTAAGCACGGTATGTAGCCTTTAGAGTTTCCTACTGTTACCAGCATAGCAAAGCCTGAGGTTTTCCTCTTAATTCCAGTAAAGAGTGCATAAACAACACAGCTATTGTTATTAAACAGTTGAAAAGGAAAGTGCACGAATAAAACCAAGATTCAGGAAGACATAATTAGGTTAGAATCTACCTACTATTGTCAGTCTTCACAGTCTCACATATGAGATAAGACTTAAAAACACTTTGTTGGTGTGGTGGCCCAAGAGAAAACTTGCTATTGGCATGACCACCTGTCCACCGAGTAGATCAGCCAAATGCAAATCCCAGATGACAAACACTTGACATCTCAAAAAATTTCCTACTGCATAGTGTTCTTTTCTTGGTACAAGACAGTTTTGCACTGCACATCTTTATTCCTTTGTTTTTACAGAGCCCAACAAGTCCTTCTGACAATTAAGCTAGCAATGAATCAGAAAACCCATTCAGGAAAAACATTGCTATTAACATTTACAAGGACTCTATCCAAAAGGGTAAATCAACATAACCCTATTGTCTTACAGAGCGCCATGCTGATTTACTTTAACTCAGGCATGAGGTCACTAGACATACACCATGGCTGAGTTTTTTCACTCCTGTTCTAGACAGCTAATGGCAGATAAAAGGTCTGGAGCAGCTCAGAAACCTGACAAATATAAAAGCTCCACATCTAACTACATTTCCTCATAGCTATAGCTGCATCTTCAGAGATTCCTTTGCAAACCCTGGTTTTGAAAGCCAAACAGGTGATCACTTTAGAGCTGACAGAAGCAGATGTCACTCCGAAGCGCTGGCTAGTAAGGCCATCCTAGAAGACTGTGATGAATATGGCACAGTAGCTATGCTTGTCTATACTTCACAGCAGATCACAGCACCAAGGCACCTTAGTGACAAAAGCAGCTTCTCAGCAGGACAAATCATCCCAGGTAACATGTAGTCTCTCAAAACTTCAGAACTGTCCCTGTAATTTGCATTTTGGACACACTCCAGGACACAGAGTACAGAATCTCCATCAATTTAATTTTACTTCTCTAAGTTACTCAATTCAGCACTCACCCATTAAAAACACATTAAATATCTCATATTTGTATTTTTGCTGGCATACTCTCTAATGTAAAGTAATTTACACATGGGACTGTTGAAGACAGCTTTATGGCTCATTCATTTAATCTTTTTTGCCCTTAAAGCAAAGCAATGTACTTAAAACAAAACACCGCTCTGTATTAGAAGCTCGTTGTCAAGCAAGCAACATCCATCAATCCTTTCCTTCACATGGGAAAAACAGCTGCAGCAACTGAAAGTAGCTTGCACATGCCAGTAACACAATTTCTCATATTTTTAACATCATTTTGCTAGTACCCAGAACAGCACAAAAGCAAAAAGCTGATAAAAGCTTCCTTTCCAAAAGCAGATCTGGTATTTTTGCTCAGGTTTTTTTTGGACTAACAACTGGCCCCTAGAGCACCCCTTTTCCCAGGACCCAACTGTGTCTCCAAAACCTTTACTGAACACAGAGCATGCAGGACCTCAAACTTTCCTCTGTGAGAAGCTAAGAGTAATTAACCCCGGCACTCTTACCTCCTCCGGACTGGCTGCCCAGACTCATTCTCACTGCCACCTGATGGGTTCCGTCGCCGAGAGTAGGGAAACTTCGGTGATTTATTGCGATCACTGGGAGAATTATACAGCCCACTAGGGTTAAAAAGGAAGAGCAAACACTCGGCTTTAAAACTTCCAGGAGAATTAGGCCAGCTAACTGAGATTCAGCCTACAAAAATGAGAAGGCTCACAACACACGTTTATATATATATTCAGCTATACATGTATGTATGTGTGTGTGCATGCTATGTAAATACAGATGGTACTGCTTTCCAGCAATAAATACTTTACACTGAACCTTGAAAATGTAGGAGAGAGACCTCCCAGCATTGCCACGCCAACAGCTCTAAGCTTACAAAATGTAGAACCAAGTATATACATATTCTTTTAGCATAATAAAATTTCTGTGCTTTAGTATGAGTTATCCAACCCAGAGCTAGGCATTCAAATGCACCTCTGTTCTTTATGTTTTCCATAGAAGACATACGTCTTCATCACAAAGCTAATGCTTGGGACAGTCAAACTATTTTAGCTCCAGCTCTCTACTGTTCATCCATGCAATCCACTGCCAATGGTCTGAAGGTGTTTCAAGCTTCAGGTTATGTACTTAAGCCTGGGTGGGACCCAATGGGTTGGATTGTTACCAAACTAGATGTAGACTATCAAATGCCTGTATAGATTATCCTGTGATACCTTCCTGTGGACGTATAAGGATCTCTTTCAACAGTGTAACAGAGCCTGCGACGGAGTACCTATCACTCTAAGGTGGTTTATTGATATTCCACGACTTTTTGGAGGAAGGATACTAAACTTAACTACACACCTTTATCTAACATTACTTAGCCCTTTTCACAACAGCTATGTGGTAAATATAATATTCTCACCAAATTCCAGTTAAGGTGTTTCTTTCTGTTTTCTTAAAACCCTCTGGCCTTCAAATTGGATACATTCTTCTTCACCTGCTTTTGCAGACTGCTGATTACAGCACTGCTGAACGGCTGAAAAGTTGCCACAGTTCATCTCAATGAGAATTATTATTAGAAGCTGTGAAAGTCTCTGTGCAGCATACAGCCTGCTTATGTGTCTAAAACTGCGTAGTCCTTTAGAACAGATGGACTTGCAAAAACCCAATCCTACAATTCTTTGGCTCCTGAGAGCAATTTTAACACTGGAGCCATAATGTGGCAAGCTAACACCACTTCTTCTTTAAAACTCACGAACGAACATCTATCGTGGCAAGAGAATATTTGCACACTGCCTCTGAAAACTATTGATGTTTACAGAAGGAGCACAAAGTGTAAACCATCATGGTGGCCCAAAAGATACACCATGGATGGATCTGAATCATCACATAAAAGCAGGGCCATACTGGATTACACTTAATGCGTCGTCTAGTTCAGTGGCCTGTTTCCAACAGTGTCTGTAAGCAACCACCTATAGGAAGCAAGAATTTGAATACGTATGACAGCTCCCCAGTGCTCCCTCAGTCCCCCACTATTCCCAGTCCAGGGGACTTACTGAGCCAGCTGCTATACCTCTGTCTTCAGAAGCCCTTGGGGATTTCTCTTCCACACTCACTCAGCTTCTCCCAGGAATCCATTAACTTCCAGCATCCCTTCTAAAGGAGGACCACAGGTCTCCTACTCACAGTGAGTCACTACTCACTGCCTTTCTCAACACTTTTAAACCACCTCTAATAGCTTCATCTGAAGATCCCAAGTTCTTATGCTGGAAAAATACAACCCTGATCTCCTTCTCCTTTCTCTGTACTACTCATGATTTTCTAGACCACATCCCCTGAAGTTATCTCTTTCCCAGACTGAAGAAAGAATCCTGCCTGGCGTATGCTCCTTGTATAGATTTCCTGCACAGCCATTCACACCTCTGATTACCCTTTGCTGCCCCTCTCAAAGCCTTTTCCTTTTCCTGAGATAAGGACATCAGAACTGCACTCACAATTCATGGAGCAAACATGTGATCCACAAATTTATGTAATGGCATATTGCCGTTATCTTGCTTTCCTAATAATTGCTAATTGTTTTCTGACTGCTACATAGTTGATGTTTTCATGAAGTTATTCATCGTAACTCCACAGCACCTCATTTTACTCAGAAATCTAGGGTTATTTTTTTGCCCCCATGTGCCTCCCTTTACACTTACTCACTCAGCATCATCCACCATCTAGTGACTTGTCACTCATACTTTAGGGATCTTTCTGCCACTCTTCACAGACAACTTTCACTCTCACTATGCTAAACAATACTGTCCCATCACCAAACCTTACCACCCCTTTTCCAGGTCTTTGACAAATATAGTCAATCGCAGAGGTCTATGAAGAGATCTCTGTGGAAAGCCACTGGTGACTGTTATCCACTGACCACTTCCTCCTACACCTACTTTCCTAATTTTTAACAGATTATTTATCCATGACAGGACCTATCTTTTTATATACAATACAGATTTATTGTGACCCTGTTAATGCATTAATAGACTATATCAATATCCTTCAACCAATTGCCATGGCATGATATTTACCATTGCGCAATACCCAAGACATCATGCCTCGCCTTACCTCTGTGGCCCATTTTCCTCCCACGGTGCGCTTGTTTTACTTCTTTGGGTTTCTGGACTGTTTTCATTTTTCATCTTTTTAAAGCTAAATAAAAGTACAGATACTTTTTTTTTAAAACCCATAGTGTACAGACCACATGCTCTCTCCCCCTGACCTCTTAAAAATTAATCTTAAAGGCACAGTCATTACAGAGACGCACCCTGGCATATAGCTGTTTGCCTGCTATGTGAAAGAGGGCAAACAGCTGCTGTGTTGAACAATCTCTCCTAAAAAGAGAGATTGGAAGGAAAAAAACCAAGAATTGAAAATCAGCTCTACAAGCTCATAATTATGGCTGCACTGAGTCAGAAAAAAGGTCAATTGTGTCTCAGAATAAACAAGAACAGATGCTTAGGCAAAAAGTCTAGCAATAGGGCAAATATACAATATGCTCTCACAGTCTTCCACAACATGCAGTTAACAGATTATTGAACCAGAGACTTTATCTGCTTCTTATTCTACATAGCTCTTGATGGAACTTTCTTCCATGGATTTACTTAAAGACCTCTTGAACATTTTTGAATTTTTGGCATAAATAGTGCCTGGTCTAGCACTATGCTCCGGTATATAACTATGGCACAAACAATTATTTAATTTTGTTTCACAACTTGCATCCTGTCTTCCTCACTAGTTCTACGCTTACAGAAAGAAAAAAAAGCCCTATGAATGATGGTTGCCTAATCACAAACTCCACCCTGTAATTTTTTTTATAGATTTTTAACAACTGTCTCATCTCTTTTCCAAGAGAAAGAATCACAGACTATTTAATCTCTCCCAGTATAAGAGTCACCCCAAACGTCTGATTATCCTTATTATACTTCTCTATCATTTTTCCAGGTCTACAGTACCTTCTTTAAAATGGGAGCAACAAAGGCAGAGATGATAACCATTCAAAATGTGACAGACTACAGGTTCATAGAGTAGCATATCCTTCTCATTCCTTGCCCAGTAACTCCTGATGTTTTCTCTTTGCTAGACACTAAGCATAGATCTGACAGCGTGAAGGAGCTGTCTTCACTGACTGCTGCAAGGTAAAGCACCAGGACAGTCAAGATAGTCACCTGGCTTAAGAGATATATCAGTGTTTGTAACCAGTCTCCCATTGTACCTACGGGAGACAGGGGAAAAACAGCAGGATGCTCCAATTCTTCCTATTCCTACCATTCTCACAGTGTCAGGTTTTACAACTTCCAACCCACTAATGCTCCTAGATAGACTGCTCACTGCCAGTCCAAGTGCTGCAAGGTGGCTTCCAGCTGGAGCACCTATCTTGCGCCAATCGTCGCACCCATCTTTGCGCCAATGGCTAGTCATGCTTTTCCTGCACCATCACCTCTACAGCTCACTTTCTACATGAACATGCAAGTTCACCTTATACAGAACTAGATAGCCACATTGATTTCCACTAAGCTCTTCAAGAAGTATTACTGACAACAACCCACTACAAGCATTAATACCACATATCTTTCCAAAGTGCAACTTAAGCAGCAAAAAAAAAGCTTTACAGATGCTTACAGAGAGGAAGACATAAGCCAGAGTTCTTTGCCCAGAGCAGGAGGTGACAGACTCGGCTTTATGAAGGAATTGTGACTACTTAACTCACTAATCCATTTTTAACCTCAGCCTTTGGTTACTACAGGTCACTGAGTTAATAATTTAATTCTCACATAGAAAACAAAATGCAAAGCTATGGTAAGTCATCAGGAAAAGAAATTAAATCACACTTTATCAGGTAATTCATTTTCTTAATACCGCACCCATTAATTATTGACTCATGTGCATACAATCTATTCCCAGGCTTAAAAACATGTGCCTGCTACAGACTAAGCAAGTAACTCAGGTAAGTATGTTTCAGTCCTGTATTGCAAAAAAGCAATTGTTTTTGCACAGCATAAACTACTGATTGAAGTTGGGCTTAAATAAATTTGAATAGTATTCTCAAATCTTAAAAAAGAGAGAGAGAGAAATGATCTTGGGAGGTGAATTCACTGCATTAGATTCCGCAGTCATTATTCATTCAGAGCAGACAAATACTTTACAGCTAGAGAGCTACAGCATGGCAGCTCTTTAGATAGTGGTATTATCTCCAGGAATGCAGTTGCAAAAGAGACTGAGTTCATTCAAAGTATTTGAAAAGGTTAGGATCTGAATTTCATGTGAGATTACTGCTGTTGGGAGTTTTAATGATTTACCTTGAATTTATACCACTTATGCAGAAGTGACCAACTATGTATCTCAAGAGTGAATGAGATGTTAAACTATGAAAACTCAGTTTGTAAGAGCTGCTGAAAAGATGCTTTGCAAGCATGACTGACAATTAATGTCAGAATTACATAGGATGGAGTAAACTACCAAACTGTAAATGCTTCACAAAGTATGTGTGCTGTCTGTCACGCATACTAAGCCTGGCAGACCGGAAAGGTGTTTTACATGTGCAGACAGACACACAAAGATAAACAAATCAATTTCTAAACAGGAAGCATGCAAGAAGAACAACTTCCAACACTTTTTTGCTGGAAGTGACTAAAAACCTCCTGTGTTTCAGTCTGTGCCCATTGCCTCTGGTCCTGTCCCTGGGCACCACTGAAAAGAGCCTGGCTCTGTCCTCTTTGCACCCTCCCTGCAGGTATCTATATACCTTTGTATTGTTTTCTGCTCAATGGCCTAGCTTCAGCCTGACCAAGTGGCATATTTCTTCTAACCCATGATCAGTATTATTTTCTAAGCGCTAGAATAGTTGATTCAATTTCCCTCAAACTGAGGAAGCAATTGAACTCAGTTCTTCTTTTTTTGGGGCAACTGTTCTAAATATTAGGCAATAGGAAACACTATCCACCAAGTACTTGCAGTAAATCTTTTAGACCCTTCTTCAGAGGTCAGTCCAGATACCTAGTATGTGAAGCCCACAGCTTCAATGGAGATATAAGGCCAGAGGTGCTGAGCTCAAAAAAGCCTGTCAGGGTTACTGGGCATGCAGAGACAGACATTCAGGCAACTAAGCAGAAAAGTTAGGTGCCAAGTTTTTGACTCACTCTTTTGTCAGATCACTCTTTTTTGATTCTGGCACCCATATTCCACCTAAAGTTAAGGGTGGAGGTATAAATCCTTTTCTGAATCTGAGCCTCGCCACTTTCTCTCAAATATGCCTAATAACCTGTGCACTTCAGCAGTGATAATTAAACACAGCAGACCATGCAAGTCCAGAGGACCCCTGGCAATTCACTTCTCCCAAGGATCACGCACACTCACTCATGAGTTTTGCTCTGGATTTACTGGTGTAATGGGTAATGGACTGCAAGATAACAGCACTGCTCAGAGAGAGGCCATGCCCAGCTCTTCCCTGCCCACACATCCCAAGCAGAGCTTGCCCTGTGCAGAGGCAGAAGACGCATGCCCTGAGGGCCCTGCAGCCAGCCCACAGCTCCCAGGGGGGAGACACATAGGACTTCACAGGGCTATCCTGACCAATGCCCCTTGGGCCATTATTTGGTTTTTTATCTTTAAAACTGAGACTGTTTGCATTCCTGTTAACTTGTCCAGATTCATGGGTTTCCAAACTCTGTGTCACCTGGAACCCCCGTTCCAGGTTCCTCAGAAGATCAGGGTTTGTTAAAATGAATTACTGGGCAACATTCTCTGACCTTTGTCAACAGAAGATCAGACAGTCCTAAACCTAATGACAGGATAAACTGTTACTAATGATTACTGAATGTGTTGCTCTATCCAATGCAACACACAATCTCTTAAAAGCTGGAAGGGAACTGCTGGTCTACGTACCTTTTCACAGGGGAAGGTGCAATTATTTTGGTAGTTCCTTCATTTTCCCCATTTGTTGCAATCTGGCTCATGTTCTTAGATCCTGAAAAAAAACCCATAAACAGAACAGTCCTGTAGCATATATGCTTGCACACCTATTCAGCACAATCACCTACTGAACACAGTGCAGCATGAGAGATAAAATGATACACAAGACATCTGGTGCATGCTCTACTGGCTAAGGGTGTATAAGGATCATACTTCTGTGTCTTATCCTTATTTCTAGTTATACTACATCACAAGAAAGTTTAACATGGGCAACATTCATTACTCTTCCACATGAGACAGAGGCGTTTGAAGCTGTTCTCACAGGGATACTATGCCATTGCCACCAGAAGGGAATTCCCTGTTCAGTCACCGATGAGAAGAAAGGTGTGAGGAGAATACAGGGTAAGAAAAAGCTTGGGGATCTCCAAGATTATCACCTCCAGAAACAGATGTTAAGTAAAACAACAAAGTAACATCACTGATGATGTACATTAGCTCTGGAGAGGATTCTGAGCATGTTCATTGAAGATAATGAAACAGATTGACTGAAGCCAATAAGACTGTTAACAAGAAAATACTACATCCTCTGGACACAAGCAACAGCATCATAGCGTTGTTAATATAGCGGTACAAACTGAAAGCCGCCTTGTTTGGCTAAAACTAAAATGTAATGTCTGAAATTAACCTGTGGCAAGATTTTGCATTATAAGCTTTCTCCACAATCTCCCTCAACTTTCCATACCACCCCTTTGACATACAAAGTCTCTGGACTCTCCTCTACTTCTACACAAACACTTGAGATATCCTAAGGCATCTTGTCTCGCCATGAGGTTAAATCACCTCTCCTACAGGTCAAATCTGCTAGTCTTCTGCAGATGCCTCATACGCTGCAGAGGGTCTCAAGTGGCATTAGTCACCCTTGCTTAAGCAACTCAGCCAAGCCCTTTACATGTTTGACCTTACCACTTCCAATGATGTATTTTACTCCTTTCCCTACTTAGTTTTTCAAACTAATGGCTGGCAGCGGAGGGGAGCAGCCTGGGTCCTGTCTTGTACAGTATTTGCTCCTTCAAGGCATTTTTTGCTGTTTACGCAAGCATAAGCACTAGGAAGAATTTGGAATATTCTGAGAAAGGAAAAGCAGAATGGGCACAGATTCACAGACAGAAAGGAAAGTAAAGTTTTGGCATTCTGAACGAATTCTCTATTTTATATAGTAGGAGACAACCAATTCTCCAGACTCTCTGAAGCACTGCACATCTGCCCGTACAGTTATTATCTGTTATCAGGAAGGAAGCAATAGCTACACTGCCACTATGACCTGCTTGGTAAAAAGACAGAATTACTGGACAAAAAACTTTCTTGAATTAGTGTGGATAAGAAAATGATGAGAAAAAGAATCCCCGACCTTCATTAAGGCCATAAAAGACTGCTACAAAAATTCTTCCTCTGACCTCTAAAAAGAGAAGGATGCCTACAGTCAAAAATCACAAATAAATAAAGACAACAGCACATAAGAGCAGGAAGCAGAAATTTCCCACCTTTAAGGAAGGTACTGGTAGTGAAATGAAAATGGAGTAGGTCAAAGTGTTAAACTACAAGGGTATCTCTGGGTTACTGACCATACCTTTTTGCATGCAGATACATTTAGCTTGCCTTTCCTAGGCTGTCAAATACGTAAGATAAAATAACCCACTACAGTAATTTGGCCCACAGAAGTACTGAAATCAGAAAAGATAGGCCTTTTTCAAACAAAGGAAATAAGTTCAGGACTTCACTTATTACTGAGTAATTCAGGTAGCTTCCAATTAAGCCCATCAGAGAGCTCATAACTTGATGGAGCAGTAAGAACTCATGTTCCAAAACAGGTCATAGCTATGAAACAACTGCCAGAGAAAGAGCCAAGGGTCAAGTGCTATAAAAGTAATAGCCACCTCCAGAACTGATCCTTTGCTAAGTTTGGCAGTAGCCTTACCGTTCTGCTGACACCCGGTCATCTCTGGGTGTCAGGTGATGGGTTTATGCGATGCAGAGTCAGTCCACCCGAGTGCAGAAAGTCTGTGATCCCTTTGCAACTGCTTGAGTGCCCTGCACAAAGGCTAGTGCTGCAGAGCCTGCATGGAGCACCTCAGCTTTTTGAGCAGCCAATATTAGTAAATCCTTACAAAAGCAGCAGCTCCTTCTCACTGTTGAGTTCCCTGGTTACCACTCTGCTATATTAACAAGTACTTAGTTGAGGGAAAACCAAAGAAAATACAACGTACCAATGACTATCACACAGAGGCATAATCCACACAGAAATACAAAATAGGTTTCTACTGAGACAAGACCTCCTTTAGCCATGTTTGACTCCACTGCTGCCCACAACGAGGACTTTTGCTTTGATTTTTTAAAAAAAGCTCTTGCTGTACAATTCTTCTGTACAAATAACAAGCTTGATTAGGAGCTTTCTGTCCACACTTACAGAAACTGTAATAATTGTCTTTAAGTATGTTCCACCTTGTGTATCTTTTACTAACTACAGTACTGTTCTACCAACATAGACCTCTGTATGATACAGTATCTCTAACATAAAAGAATAGACTCCAGAAAAACTGCCCAAACACTAACACCATTGCAATAACTTATCTACACCACTGTTCCTTGCATGCCAAGGTAAAAGGCCTCTCAAAAATACCTTAGATAGCCAGAAATCTTGAACATCTCACTTGTAGCAGGTTTTCTTGATTGTTTACCTTTTGTCAGATAAGTTACTGTCAGCATTCACTGCACTGAACTTTTCCAATAAGGTAAATGCACACACTTCAGTTCCCTTTTACAGCCTTCTTGATGCTGATTTGCGCATTCAATTTAAATAGACTATTACATTTTTAAAAACTCAAATTTCCAAAACCTCAGGAGCCTGGCAAGCTAATTAGCTTGTCATGCCTGTTTCTTATCAACTAATCAACTAAAACCATTTCACTGACATTATCTGGAAGTAGTGTTTGTATTTAAATCTATTAATGAGAGCAGAAGATAGTGTGATCAAGAGGAAAACATGCCGTAAGAGCTCATGCCTTGCACTGTGTGTTACTAAGAGCCTATAAAAATGAATGGACTTCCATATGTCTACACTAGCATAGCATACTCTGTGATTATGCTTCTTTTCCAAATTAGTTTCCAATCATGTAGCCTCAAAGGTCTGTGCATCTCACACCACATGCATGAAATGCAGAATCGGTCACATCCATCCTTCTACAAAACCTAGGATTTAAAATAAACTTTAAAGTGTAAAGCTCAAAGTAAATAAATAAGTAAATAGATAAAATTGCCCCAAGATTCATTTTCTAAAATTTAACTTTCAAACCCAGTCTCACAACTTTCTGGGAAAAGATTCGTGACTTTGAATGCCCAGACCAACAGTTCTAGCTACCATGACTAAGGTTGGCAAAGCAGGGTAATGATAGGCGCCTGTGGTAATATGTAAGTTAGTCAGGGCAGGGACTGTGACTGCCTGAGATTGCTTAGGGACTATTATAATAGAGACAGTACTGTAATTTTAATACCTACTCCCGATTCTCTACCTGGCTTTTAAATCAGAATGGCAGCACTTACTTTACACTAGTTTATACAACTACGCAATGTGCAATGCAGGGACAAATCAAGTCCTCAGCTACCAAATAACAACAAACCCTAAGCAATGTGTTTTCCACCACTGAATAAACTCAGACCCACGGCAACATGTCTGGCCACGTCAATGTTCGTCTAGAGAGGACGTTCCCAAGGAGCTTTTCATGTGCAGCAGTGAAGAATAATGAATACTTTCACCCTACACACTGTTGCAAAAGCTGAACATTATCGGTCTTGCCCTAAGAGGGTAAGACAGAATAATGAGGGATCTTGTTCCATGTTTGTGTTTATGATTTGCAACCAGAACAAAACACAACTGTAACTCCCTCTCAGCTGAAATGAAACGGGGAGAATAAGCCAACGAAACAAACTATGCATATCTAACATGTAAGACTTTACAGAACAAAACAAAAAGATCCTTCTCCAACTGAACACCAACTTGAACGCCAGCCTAAACACACACCAAAAAAAATAATGCACTAATATAAAAACATTGATTGCGTAGCCATTGAAGTTTCCCCGGCCAGACTTTTCCACTAACCCTAGAACAACTGAGATATGAAACATATTAAGCAAGTGGCAAACGGGAGGTTACTGCATTTTAAACCACTGTAATCTGGATTCTAGGAAAATAATCTGCCATGGTAAAGCCAAACTGTCTACACTGTCTATCCTATCAGGGGAATCAGCCATTGGTAGTGGCTTTTACACAAGAAAGCTAGTTTCCCTTTGTTCGCAGTATCATCTCCTCCAAACCCTCTCTTAAAGCACAAATATTTTTACTGAAAACATAAAAGTAAGTGTTTTCTGTCATTGTCTTGGCACCCAACCCAGGGTTCACCAAGTGGCTGCACTCCTAATGACTTTAGCGTACTTTAATGGACCAATGAGATAAAGAAACTATTAGCTGCTCAGCACTGCGAAAGATAGCTAACCACTACCTTCAGGTGACAGAAAAAAAAAATGTAACAAACACATACTACCTAACTGCGAATAACACCAGAACATGTATACAAAAAGAAGAAACAAGGGAAAACGTTTTCATGAGATGCCAGAGGTTAAAGGCTTTAGCACTTCACACACACCTCTACAATGGAGGCAATGCAGACTGCACACGCTACAGCCATGCATTTGTAGCTACTGGTTCATCCAATTGCCCCCAAAACCACTGCTCTGGCTGGTCCCATTATTGGCACCAACAGATAAAAAACCAAAACAAAACCAAAATGCCTAATTGAACTGGCTGCAAAAAGGAAGCTTTTCATGCACTTAACTCTGCGATCTTAAGGAAAAAAAATAAAGAAGCAGGTGAGGAAAGATGCTGAACTCGGAGAAGGTGGAAGGAAGATAACTGCATAACAACTAATTGTAAGTTGCTACTGGGTTTTGGGAGAATAAATGGAACTCTGATTTTCATTCCAAAAAGCTAAATTATAAGCCATGTCCTGCTGGATGCTAATTTAAGTGGCATTTGGCAGAAAACACCTTAAGAAATATGTAATACATGCAAACTAAAATCACCCTGTTTAAAATGTTGAACAAGGCATATTTCATCTTATGACACCATACTATAAACACAAAATTAAGAACAAAGGACTAGCCATCAATGACAACCATCGGCATAATCTCATTATGCAAAAGGAATATTTATTTTAAGAAGAAATGTCATATTAGTCTCTCAAACATTTCAGTCAGGGAAAGTTTTAAGTAATTCATAAGACTGTTTACACACCACCAGGCTCATTTCTGAGATAAAAATTATTCTGTAAAAGTAAAATCCACATTGGATTAGTGTTTTTAAACAAGTGATGCTTCAAATCCATCAAACAGACTTGATTCATTGTGTGAAATGGACTTTGCTGTATCCAAGAAGCAGTTTAGGTGAAAAGGGGTGGATTTATCCTAGTAACACGCAACAGACTGTCACACAGTGTCTGACACATGGAGAAGGTAGTCTGCCTTCAGCATCTCAAAGACCATTTAAATGGAGAAAGATTACTAGATGATTATCATTGTGAATACCCAAATACAAAATGAAAAGAATAAAGAGTAAAAAATATGCTCATTTATAGGGAAAGATGGCATTTGAATGACATAGCTCTCTTCTTTTAGCCCATATTTTAAGTGGGAAGTGAAACAAATTCATTTAATTTAAAAATCATTTGAGGTAATACATCTGCCCCAGTGGAAAATGACTGCACACTTGGAACACACGAGTAATCAATAAAGTTGAATTGAAAGCAAAACAACCCAGATGGGAGGATATAGACTACACAAATACATACGAGTAAGATGGTGAAAAAGGAGCCTTTTCATTTTAAAGTAAAACAAAGTATTTAAATCCACCAAAACAACAAACAAGCATTACCCAAAGAATGCTGCCTCACATTACAGCAGCAGAATAGGCCTTGGGAAGATTTCAGTTTTCCTCACAATTCCAGTCAAAGAGACCAAAAAAAAAATCAACGAACACAACACTCACAGGCTTGGAGCAATATAGACTGACTTTCACTGCTGCGCTAAGGGAAACATTATTTTCGACTAAGGGCTGAGTTTCGGCTGACAAGTTTACCTCTGAATAGCCACACAATTTTCTGCACAACTGAACTGGGGACTAATGAGGTGGGAAATGCTGTTCATCTTGAACTACTACCCTAAGAATGGGACAGTCCAGCTGAACAAAAGTTTAAGTCACTACTAGGTTCAAGGGTGAACAGCTTCTTGTCCTCTTAGGCACCCATTGACAAACGCAAACACAACAAAAAGGTATCATAATCAGAAAGCAAAGCAATCCTTCTCTTCTTAACTAAATAAAATAAAATTTTTTAAAAATTCTGTCGTAAACTGCTTGTATTTTCCAAGGGCAATACTTTTAATTACAATACACTTCAAGACCTACTGCAGCTAAAAGGTAGAACACAGCAGCTTTGTTTCTGAGTCAAAAGCCAGCATCCAGAATAAACATGGGAGGCTTCCAGATGTATAAACCTCTTCTCTTTTTAAAAATGGGGACTCTTAAAAGTTTATGATACTGTACTAACCCATGATGAAGAGAAATCTTGCTTACATTTTAAAGCCTAGGTAAGTTTTTTTCTCAAACTGCTAACAGACATACATATGTACTTAACTCCACGCACGAGTTTGACTGAAATCTGCATGACTGCTGTCATAGATGAAGCTAAGCATACACACGTAATCACATGTACAACTGGAGCTTGACATTAGAAAAGCTTTTTGCCTCTATTACTAAATTTCAGGAAACATCCATTATTATGGGCATGACTCCTGTGATCCGTGTTTAATCTCATACATTTCCTCTGACACCTGTAAAAACTTCTAGCTTCCCCTGACATCTTCAGCATGCAGAACAGATTTCCAGCTCACACATCTGAAGCATGTTAAAATTGCAGAGGGCATGGCACTAACTTCTGTTCCACTTAATATCAAAATAAAGGGATAGTGCCCTTGAATTGGGAAGAGGATGTACGAAAGAGACACCTTGGGTCAAGCAGCTGGAACAATGCGATACCAACCAAGACATACAGGTATAAAATTCTTTAGCGAGGGACAGGACTCCTGAAAAAAACCCCCATGTTCTCACTGCCTGTTTTCAAACTTCCCTTTCATACTTTACATTAGACCTACAAACATGGGGTTTTATCATGTTTGATCCACACCATCTCTTTTATCCACAAAGCTGGAGTTTTTAGATCCAGTTAAGGTTAGGTATAAATAGTGACCTAAGGCAAAAGAGAGCATCTGTTCTGAGAGATCCTTGAGGACAATGCATCAGTTCTGAGTTGCCTCTCGAAAACTAAATGAACCAAAGAAGACACCTCTCCACAGGCCCAGCAGAGAAGGACTTACCGGTCTGTTGTGCTCTTTTGGGGTATGTCTTGCTGCGGCTTCTTTCAATGCACTGGTCAGGCCGCGGGAGCTGCACAGAAGCGTCTCTGGTCATTTGCAAAGATGTCCTGCCACTTCAAAACATGACAAAATCATGGGAAAACACTTGGAAAAATGGTCAAAGAAACAGAGGATCTTTAGAATGAAAAAAATACATAGTGTTCGGGCAGCATGTTTTGTTAGCTGTTCCCTTCTCATCCTAGCTATGGTTCTCCTGCAGAGTAGCACTACCCTGACTTTTGCTTTGAATCAGTCGTTGGAAGAATCATCAACAGATTGTACCAATCTCTTCTAGATACTGGGTATTTTCAGGAGGAACTAAGCAACTAAACCAAAATGCTGGTTTATTGGGAAGAGGCTAAGATAGTGTGACCTTTTGAAACCTTGAATATTCTAACATAAGACTTTCTTAAATAATTTGATTACTTCCTCAATTCTTTAACTTTTTATCTCAGGAAAACACATACTTAACATTGTTCCGTTCCAGTCAGTAAGGGGCTACTTCTCTGCCATGTGGCATGACAACTTAAAGGGCACGGAAAACCCTGTGCAAAGCAAACTGTAATAAAGTACTCTTGCTAGCACAGGCCCAAATGGTAATAAATTGTGTAGAAGTCCTGATTCCAGTTTACAGTAAGGCTCTTCTTCATTGCACAATTTAAATGAGCTATTAAGTTTAAATACATTTTTTAATGCTCATTTTAATGTCCATCTTCATGTGACTAAGCAGAATAAAGTCCTCATAACAAAAACTGAAAACAGGCCTCATATTCATCCCCAAAACTCTATGTTTGCTTGTGGAAACTTAATACACAAGAGAAGTAATTGTTAGTGTTAACTCACAGTTGCTTAAACACCTGCAGTTCAATGATTTAGAAGTAAACAGGTAATATACCAGCAAGTGCCAAGCAACTACACAGGGACTACATATGTAGATTTTCTGAGTTATGCAAATAGGCTCCACTAGGATGATCGTGTTCTCACCAACAGCCCCACAGGGGTAGTCAGCACTGCAGAATTTTTATCTTCTCAAAATTTGTAAAAGAATTAAAGGACAAAACCCCCCGAAATTCTAACATTACATCAGAGTAATGCTGTTTTTTGATATTCAGTTTAATGGTTTTTTTGCTCCCAAGTTAGCCAGAAAACACTTCTACTTCTAAGTTCAGCAAAACATGCCAGTCCTGCAAATTCCAATTTTAACAAAACATCTGGGGATAAGACCTTCCACTCACACTAACACCTCCAGGTATTAACCAGAGCATCTGATCTTAAGACAAGGAAACTGCTTTCCTGAAAACTGTCTGCCACCTAATGAGAAGTACCTAGAAGATTTAAGAAAAAACAAAGAAAAAAAAAAGGCAAAAGACAATATTATGGCCCCCTTACATACACAGTCAGACGGCGCTTTTGGCTAATGATGTATACAGATACACAACACCGTCACTGCTTTTGATGCTACAACAGGGACCAAAGGCAAAGAGGGAAGACAGTCAAAGCTGGTGGACAAGCAAAGAGAAGATTCTCGAAGCACATGACAATGCTGCGACTGCTGCTCTGAATTCCAAGACGAGAGTTAACACGTCAAACACCAATTGATTACCACTATTTATCATTAACACTGTATAATCAATATGGTGCAACTAGATGTCACAACCCACGATTACTAGATCATCCACTGAGGTCACAGGGAGTCCTCAAGAATCCCTGCAGCAAAAGAGGGAACAATTCATACTAGAAGGGAAACATATACTTTAATATGTTTTAGACAAAACTAACATTATAAACATAGCTGTCAGTAACGACCATCATCCCAACATGGCAATCCATACCACAGATCACCCTTGAAAACTTCTTAAAAATGGAAGATGAACTTAAATGCACCACCAGCAGGAATAACTCAAACGTAGTTAACTGCTTCATGGTGTTTTTTTAAAATTGATTGGAAGGTCCTGGTAAGTACAAAGCTTTCTCCTCCCCAGCACCAGTGTCCTGCTCCAATTTGCCAAAATGGTCCAACATAGGAAACTCTCATCCGCAGTACTCTGGCAGGAATCCACTGAACTCCTGTCTAATTTCACAGATAGGGTTACATGGGTCAGGATCCAACTAGAAATCCCTAAGGAAGTACAATCATTCCCCTATTATCTACAGTAAGAAGAAGCTGGATCATGCCAGATAATGCGATAACCCAAATAATCTGTATTATTGTGAAACACGTTGAAGAAGATGGGGCAGAAACACACCGGTGATCCTGGCTGGAGACAGTCAAGATTCAGTCACATGAGCTCAGGCTCAGCACTGGCATAGTCATCTCTCCATCAGTTACATCTTCCTTACAAGCAAGATCTTACATCCAAGGGTAACAGACAGTTGACTATGAATTCTGACTGACTGATGACAAGCGTAATAGAGCTACTATTACACACTGCTATTAGTACTTACCACAGATACTAACTCCAATCCAGGAGCTGCTAGAGAAATTGGGGGTTATGGTTTTCTTGGTTTTAGAAAAGTCTTCCCAAGAGGCAGTGACAAAGAACTGCCCAACTAATGATTTTCAGCCTTATCCATTATGATCCATGTATTTCTTGAGTGATGGTGGAAATACAGACAGGAAGGAGACACAGATAGAAAAGCCAAAATAAACCTAAACAAACCTGGTATATTTGCAGGCCATGGAAAAAAAAACCCAGTAGGATTTGCCATTATAGTAAATAGGGCCTTTTCACCCAGCAGCTTCAAAATAACTACAAAAGATGGAAAACTATTTTTGTCCACGCTTGGCCAACAGGGAAAACAAAAATGAAAATGGAGAAAGAAAGGGGCCTGGCTTTCAGATGTGGTTTCGATTTGCTGGTTTCCACCCTCCCTTTCAGGTTCACTGAATAGGCAACTCTAAAGCAATTCTAAAAATCAGACCATAAATTGGTCTGATCAAACCATAGATCAGGCTCAAAATTGCTCAGCCAATGTGACCGAATTGGATCTAAAACAGCGGTCACCAATTGCCAAATCAAGTGCCTTACTCACTAGACAAAGACCCTGTCATTTCGACAGACTTAAAAACATAAAGTCTCAATAAAACTCAGTAAAAACTATTGGGTTTTTGACATCTTACAATTTTAACTACATCCTATATTCTGCTAGTCCTTTGTAGTACAGCAGCTAGAGGATCTTAAACCCACTCCCTCTGCCACATCTTCCTCTGTATCACAGTATTATCTGCCCTTTCTGTCACACTGTCTGCTTGGTTAACTCAGGCTAAAATTGAGACTAAGTGCTCCCTATACACCCTTAGTCTGAGGTTTACTGCATCTTTCAAGGCTTGCAGCCTTGAATGCTTATCCCATTTTGACAGCTATTCCAGTTAGAAAAGTATCCCCATCTCCCTTCAGATCCGCCCTCATTTTTATTATCAAATCAACAGCACTGCACCACCAGTACTGCTACAGGATTAGACATAACCATGCAGATCGAGAGCCCCTGCCATAGCTCAACTGCAGCTGTAAAGAAGGGCATCACGGTTACAGACTTTATACGCTTCTTTGCACCAACCCTTTGCTAATTCCCAGAAAAAAGGCGGCAGCCAACGTGCCTCCTCGTTTTGGTATTCCCCAGTTGTCAGGAAAAGCCCTTTAGGACATGAACACCATTTCAGGACTTATAAGGAAATTTTGACTTAAAGCATTGCCAATGCTGCTCTCACTTTCACTATGGGCTACAGCAAGCCCTAGCCAACTCTGGGGATCTGGAAAATGAGAAGTAACTCACATTTGCCCCAAAACTGCCAGACTCCCAAGGGGAGTCTGTTAAAAAGGCCCCGATTCAGGCTTTTTCAGCAAAACTGCTCTGAGTCATCGTCTGGGTGGGGTTTTTCTTTCATTGGAAGAAAAGAGGAGAAAAGAAGGTATGAAGAGGAATTAATTGAAGTTTAAACAATGAAATAAATTCACCTGTACCGATGTTTATAACCTATGGATCCAAACTTGCTGAATTTTCTTGACAGAGAGTTTGATTCATTCTCTGGCACTCTACGTAATTTGAAAAATAAAACAACAGCGTAAGTTACATAGATAGGTCTCAATTACAGTCCCCTTCCCAAGAAAAGAGAAATACAAACTTCAGGTTCCAAAAAAATAATTTTCTGCTAGTTCCTCTTCATCCCTACCTCCAGGCAGACTCCAGTGGGTTGACAGCCCCATAAAACCACATGTTTATGCCCTCCCCTTTTGTCTACATTCCTCTTTATTTCAGGGTCTACTGTAAATTGCTGGCAACAGCAGCCTTTTGCTTAATATATCACAGGAGCAGGCAAAAACATCATGCCACAGTAATGAGACTGCAGGAGGGATTCTGAGCTTACTCATTTACAGCCCCACAAAAGCCAGCCCGAAGCATCCCATCGACCAGTTCCTAGCTAGACACCTTTACACATTCCTGTTAGTGTTTTTGCAACAGTAAAAGAAAGTGTTTTGAGATGTGTAATGTTGGAAACATTTTACACACTTCAATAAATAAGCAAAACATTATGGAAATTCAATGAGTCATTTCTATCAAAAAAACAAAATTTCTGTGCACTGTAGGAAATAGTAATGTCTGAAATCCAAAGGCTTTACTCAAGACAATGCTGCTACAGAAGATTTGATGGTTAAATATGTAAAAACATACACAGCAGCTTAAATCCTGCCATATACGTTTGTGGATACTTCTGTTAAAGCCTACTTTATGCAACCTGAGATACTATTTCAGGAAGAGTTCTAAGACAAAAGAAACAACCAAACTACCCAATTTTAAAATTACTGTTTCCATCATTGTAAGAAAAGGGAAGGCATCAGCTTTTAAGAGCATTCTATAACCAAGAGCAAAAATGTGTTTCCAGGAAGCAAGTCTGTGTTACACCACTCTGTAAGTATAACAAAGTTCTTACTCAATATAGTCTCCCTCCTTTTGGTAACAAAACCACAACAACTTCTGCATCACTCACCTGAAAAAGGTATGATGTTCTACACAGCATTTCCAGAGATGTTTGCATGTGATCTTGTTACGTGCTTCAAAAAAAAAGGAGGTTTCATTGCACTGAAAACAAAACAAAGCAATACTGCTATGAGGGTTCTGCCAGTGAAGTGAATCTTCATTTACTGAACAGAAGAACCAACCATCTCATATCAATGCACATAAGAAAAGGCACCAGTATGAAGAAAAGCAGATTCTATAATTCTGCAGAACTCTTCATTTAAAAGAGGTTTTCTTTTTGGTTTCTCATTGCCTGAAAATAATTATTTAAAGAATCAATTACTTAGATACAGAAAAACAGAAGAGAAAGGAGATTACTGAAACACTTCTGGTCCTTCATTCTTGTTTGTAGATATCAGCTTTTTTCCTAATTAAAAAGCACAAAGTTTTTTTCAAATAGTATGTTTCTGTTGTTTTCTGAAACTGCACCTCAGCTGTCAAGAAAAAAAAAATATTCCAAGGCTCTGTTTTACAGTATACAAAAAGGCAAAAATAAGTGAAAGAAAGAAACTCAAAATTTGTGATAAACTAATATGAAACAACAACCCAGAGAGAAAAAGCACTAAGGATACGTGTAGAGAAGAATGAAGGTAAAACTGGAAATAAAAAAGATGAGAGGAAGGAAAGATAAAAAAATAAATAAAATTACCTAACTTCAGAATAATTCAAAATACTAGGAAAAAGGTCAAAGGTAAAAGCCACAAAATCCATCTTAAAACCTCTTAAGGAAGACAACAAAAAAGAATATTCAAAGCTTAAAATCTAATGACTGGAAATTGGCAGTCAATACAGCAGACGTGAGAAAAAGGCAAGGAGAGATGAAAGAGAAGTCAGACATATACAAAGTATAAAATACTTCCAGCAGATAAGAAGAAGCAACCGACACATCACATTGCTTGTTTCCAACAAGCTAAACATTCAAAGATGTTCACATAAAACACACTTCCATGTATCTATCACTCAGCAAACTTAAGTGCTCAGTTTTGTATCTGAGATTTGCACAAAGAATGAGTAGCATGTTACGATACCGTCTGTAACAAAACTGAGTCCTAAAACCATTTCCCCAATATGTGAATTACAAAGGGAGTATGATTCATACCACTTTAGGCAGCTGATTTTGTGTTAGTTATACTTCTGCAGTGCCATGCATATGTAGGCAAGAGCTCTGGCAAGTTTCTCCCACTCTTCATTTAATGACTTATGGTGACCTGCAAGCACCTTGCAAATTGTGAACTAATTCAGAATGTTCTCTAGAATTCAAAATTTCATCTCTAACAAAAGCCAATTGTATCTCTATTAACGGTTGTCAGGCAGCCTCACAAAAATCACAAATTACCTGCTCAAGCAGCCTTTCCTCCACCTTGAAACAAGTAACAGTAAAAATGACAAAACTTTGCACCTGTGGTTAGAATAATTGAGATTTCATTCCCTGAACAAAAAAAAAAAAAAAAATTGGAGACATACACATGAGCTTATTTTCTCCCATGGATTATTTTAGCTAGTTTAATGGCTGGCTGGAAGAGCATATCCAAGGAATGAAAATCATCTTTAGTCTTCTCTCAAAAGCACATTTTCCTCTCTAGGGCATCACACCAAGAAAGAGGAGTACAGTAAGACATACAACCACCGAGAATACTGAAAACCGGGATTTATCTTAGATTGCTATGCATAGCATAAAATGATTATATAGTAGATTAAACCCATAAATATATTCCTACAGTTCCTTCAAATACAATTTCAGGCTTGATAGGGATCTTCATCTCTCTGCAGGACTCACAAGGTTTTTAACTTGGAGCAAAAATAAATTTAATTCATAAAAAGTAAAACCAGAAACTTAAAAACTGAAGCTCTTTTAAAACAGAAACAGAATCTAAGTAACTGGAGAAAAAAGAAAAAAAAAAGCTTTCTGGAGAATCTTGAAGATTGTCAAGGAGAAAAACCTATTTCCACCAGAATTTAAGAGTAACCATATTGTTCTTGTTCCTCTGGCAACCAGAAACAAGGGTCTACCCACTGAAAGATCATACTGCATTTTTACAAAGTTTTAAGGAAGACATGTCATGGGGTACTTTTCATTTGCTTATTTTACATGTAACAGAAACGTAGCTTCAGATTTTATAATTTAATTTACATTACAGTTTCTAGATCAGACTGTCATCTGATGTGATCTCATACAAACCCACACAACTATAGTCACCAGTGCACTTTTAAAGAATAATGTCAGATCAGGCCTGTGGTATTGCAAACTTTATGCAATACGATGAGTCAGTTTAACTTCTGTTAGGAAAGAACTAAATGACTCACTTTTAATATGCAGGATCTTGATCCTCCTTTGTCCACTCATAAATTTTACTTTTAGGCAAAGAATCCTCCACTGCACTTAAATTTATTTAATTACATAACCTCAGAGGAGAGAGTTTGTGGGTTGGGGGAAGGGAGGGGCAGAAAGAAACCAGGGGTGTTCTGTTTTTTTTTTAAGGTGACTTTTTAAAATAAGGTATTTCTGCCATATCTTATTATTAGCCCAGCTTGAATACCACTGGACTTCAGGGAAAGAGTCCCATCAAGGAAAATGTTCTACTTGGCCATTTTTCCTTCATTTTTAACTTAAAGTTTTAGAATTTTCCCATATACAGAAGAAACGGCACATAACACATGAAAATCAGTAAGTGACTGAAGAAAGATGGACAGTATTGCCGTATGATTGAAAGATCTGACCACCAAACATTACTGATTCCATCACTTGAAGGCATTATTTTCATAAATGGTGGCAGAAAGCTCATCTCAGCTGGTAAGAAAAAAATTTTGATGATTAACTATGTGCTGAAACATCTATACTTAGTATGCAGCAATCAAAGGCACTCAGGAAAAAACAGCACAGCCCTACAGATCAAATTTATCAACAAGGTATGGTATTCAGATCTGGAAAATGAAACAACTGTTTAAAAAACAGGGGATGGACCACCAAGCTTTCTGATAACACACTGAGGTTTATTTATTTGAATTTGAAGGAAAAGCACATGTCTGAAAACAATCGCCTCAGAACGGATGCTTGTAATAAGTCAAATAGCACAGTTAAATTTTACTGAAGAGAAAGGAAGCCTAAAATGTTCCTCTCCAAGGTCTTTCACCAACACAGACAATTCATAGTTCTTTTACCATATTTCACCTTTTATATGAAGGATTCAGTAACTTACTGCAGCTAAGTCCAATATGACATTGCACACAGCATATTTAGGTTTAGGACTTCCTCCACTTACTTTTTAAGACTTTTAAAGGCTTGCAAGAGAACTGTGATTACCCTCACAGTTTATAAATGCATATATTAAAATTAAGCAGTACTGAAGGCAGTAATATCTTCCACGTTTAATCTTTCTCCCCTAAGGGAGTAAATTGATTTGTATAGGTAAAGCGAGGACAACCTTACCTGTTAACACCACAAACTTTTTTTTCCAGTAAAAGGCAACATTTTTAGCATCTTGAACAATTGTAATTTCTTACAAATAGTGAGAGTTAGCTGGGGTTTTTTCTTATTATTCTCATCTATCTGAACCAAAAGAAACAAAGTCCTGTTGTACTTTTACTAATGATTTATAGGAAATGACAATTCCAAACTCATTCGGTGTTGTTTGGTACCTCACAAGCTACTCCCTGCTACTCATCCTGTTGCTTTTGGAGTGCCCAGTGTACTAAAGGTGAGGCATTGTGAACCGTGATGGCTCACTGTTTCCAGAGCAGTCCTGGTCGTCTGCACACCCTGAAGATCTCCTCTCTCCTTTCAACCAGCTTTGGTGTTTGTCTATTCTTTCAGGAAGCCACCTGTGCTCACCAAACAAGCAGAAACCCACTTATTTTTGTACAGTATTTTTTTATCACATTTGTGACTTGCACCAGCAAGGGAGGGGGCAGGACCACATCGCCAGAGGCTGCAAAAGGAGAGGCATACCCGCTGCAGCAGTATCTCGTTGTTGAGCTCTTTGACTACCTTCTCCTAATCCTGAAAAAGGCAAGGCACTAAAGAACTGTGAGGACAAACATGAAATACTCCTCTCCTTTTAAATGCTTTAAAAGCTTGTCCTGTAGTCTCCAAAACACGCCAAAACTCATACTGCCATAGCCTCACTACCATTTTTACCCACAGGAGGAGAGATAGACTAGCACAGGGGTTGCAGATAGCTTGACTATAGTATTGGCTTATAAATAGACGGGCACCTAAACATGTAGCCACAGCCCTTATCTGTTTTATGCTGCCTCTCAAGTCAGCCAGAAGACTGATCTGGCAGAGCCGCTGAAATCTCCACTAAACAGCTGGTGATCAGCACAGCGCTCCACCACAACCCCCCCAACACTTAACTGAAAGACTGAAAGCGTGTTACTAATGCCTTCGAAGGAGACAAGTCAGAGGGGTCATTGCTCTACTTAACCGCAAAATGCCTCTGGAACTGCTAGAGCTGACATACTAGTCCAGGAGTGCCCACACTGCCCTTTGCAAACAGCTCCCAGCTTGCTTTGCCACGCCAGCATGATTACACAACTTTCAAGCTCAGAGCTGCTTTGTGCCCAGCTAGCCTTTTGTGCCTCGGCAGGGCAAGCTCAAGTCCACCTGAAGAAAAGACACATGCTTAAAACAACAGTTCTTCCCTCCGGGGGCCAGAAGATCCCTTGTTTGTGAAGTTCATGGATTACTCCAATGGTAAGTGGGCCACTGTCAGTAGACTTACACCCATTTCGTGGAGCACTGCACCCATCTACAGATCAAAAACACTTGGAAAACCTATGATTCAGAGCAGGCTTTAGCAGCTATAACTTACGACAAGACATATATTAGTTCCCACCAATCCAGGCTCAGAAAATGAAGAAGAAAAACTCAAACACAAAACCACAGTAGGAACCCTGCCAGGTCACACACCACTCTTCCTAGTCAAACTGAATATTAATATAGCATAAGGAGGGATCTTGCCCCATTACAGAGCACACTGCAGGTACATGTAATATACATGCATGTACATGGAACAGAAATATTAACACTAGCTCTGAAGCTACTGTTTCCCAACATTATTCTTCGCCACATTAGGCTCATACCTGGATACTATCAATCATTAACTCCAATAGGAAATACTCTGTCTTTACATATTTACATAATGCATACCAATCATAGCTTATGTAACAGACAACATATTCTTACTGGTTACACAAGGTCAATCTTTAAGAACATTATACAAGTCAGGAATTAAAATTAATAATGCTGTGCCAGTTTGCATAAAGCATGTCAAGATTGAAACAAACATCTCAGCCTCATATTATACCAATTAAAAAAAAGACTAAAGAAGCACTTACAAAAAAAAGCTGACAGTAACACCTTAGATGAATTTAAGTTTATGCAGGAATTTTAATCCTAGGTCTCCTTCAAAAATGTTCATTACCGAAGATTTTGCTATCAAGCCTTGAGCCAATCTTACAATCCTTCTACGATGGCTCAGAAAGTGGTTAAGAAAAGGCAAGAAAACCTCCAACCAACCAGAACACACCAAAACCATTCTATATGATGTACTAACACTGCTGTGCTTGCTCACCTCCACCCTCCACTACCACTCTGGCTTAAGTGGGTGCAAATGCAAATGATACAAAAGTAATTTGTAATTCTTAAACCATAATAAAGATCAAAATGCAATTCTTGTCTGGAACTGAAATCTAAGCAAACTTGGACTTTAGAATGGGAGGTACATCTCTTCAAACCCTGTTCAATCTTCCCAAGAAATTGCTAGAGGAATAAATCAAGTTCCTGCCTAGGACTTGTAACTCAAGATGGAATATAGTGTGTGACAGGGCAAGAAAGGGTACAGCTGAACCACCTTATTAATGTAATCCCTTTTCAGACTTCTGACACTTACAAAAGACAGATTAAAAAAAATAAAGCATATTTCCCAGGTTTTGTGAGAGAATTTAAAAGAACACAAAAATCTTATATTCAGACAACTTTCAGCCACCAGAATGGGGAGCATTACGTGCTTTGGAATTGCCCTAAACTTCCTCTAGCATGCATCAGTGGTTGCTACTGCGCCTGGAAACAGTCTTTACCAACTTCACCTTGTGAATTCAGCTGAGCTGGGCCTCTTCATCTGACTAAGCAAGACTGCAGAGGAAGGCATGTCTTGAAAACGTGTAAATCATTTTCAATTGCACAGTTTGGGGGTTTGTTCTGACTTGAAAGAACCCAGATTTCAAAATCCCTCAGAACAAAAATTTCAGACTTCGAAAAGACCCATCTCTTACAACAGAAAATAATTAAAGGAAGTGCTTTGCACATGCAACACTTTCTGGTTTGGTGAAAGAGAAACATGAAAAGTAACAAGTACAGAAGCTTTGCATAAACTCTGTGAAGGAGTGAAATCATTCACTTGCATGTTCAGACACAGTGCAACCAAAGTAAAAGGTGCTGTTACAGAAAACAGTATGGGGTTGTGGGGAAGAGCACAGAAGTACTTGGTACCTACAGGCAAAAAAGCTCCACATCTCTCACTCCTGCATATTATTACGTTTATGTTCCCAGCCTACAAAATCTATCAAAGCACGTTTTTTCTCTATTTTGTTTCATGTCCTTAGTTGAGAAAGAAATCTAGGAAGCAAGCCGTGTTCCTCACACGGGGAAAGCAGAGGAGGTGTGCTGTGCACCCCCTCGATCACCCACTTCCACGTAGTGCATCCATTGCGCTTAGGCTCTGTTTTGCTGCATCGGGGCAGGGTTGGCCTTTGGCAGCCACCTGTATGGATGGATCATTTCCAGCAAGGTTGCTCAACAGACATCTATGCTACCAGGAATTGTGCATAGGCATCAGATGCATCTCTCAGTTTTCTTAAAGGGAACTGCACGAAAATACACTTTTCTCACCTTCAAAAATTCTTTGCAATTGTTTGTCATGTTCAGGGAATCCTTCCGTGCAGTCCTAGCAGGGGGAGGGTTCCTAGTTTCATGCTGATACTTAGTGGTTTCATGGAAAGCCTAACATGTTTCTAGCTCAGAATTCACAGCACGAGTCTACTCGGGGGACAACGAAATACTGATTCAATGATTATCACCAGTGAAAAACTCAGCTGCTCCAGGTCATTAGTCTCACATGTCAGGGTAAGTCATGGATGGCCAAATATTAAGGGCAGCATATTGTTTATGAAGGAGCAATAGTAATACCTTTAGGGAGAAAACATATAATACAAGCAAATTAGTGAAAGACAAAACTAAAATACCGATGGTCGTGCTTGCACACAATAGCAACATGTATGCAGGAAAAATATTCAAAAGTTAAATATATAGGAAATGTTCTCATGGAAGAGATATGAAGAAGTACAAGAGATTACACTACAAAACAGGAAAGGTGAAGCACCTTTATTGTAAGACAGTAAGCATAAATACCTTCTGCTCAGTAAACCATCAAGTTTGTGAAGAGTAAAACAATGTAAATAACAAACTCATCAGCCATAAACATGGCTGACACAGGCACCCCACAGTGTATTTTTTAGGTAGCCAAAGGACATGGACCTGTACGTTTAGACTGCCATGTCTGCCACCTCTGAAGGAGATCAGGATGCCCACTTCCACCCCTTTAGTGGGAAGCACACATTCAGATTCTTTTGGTAGGTCTGAAAAGATCTCAAACAAATTTATTGAAAGGGAGAACAAAGAAGTTGCTACAAGTAACCTCAGGCAGGGGAAGAGCAACACTTCATCGGTACTAAAAGCACCAACAGCTTCCTCTTGATGAGCAGGGGTACCCGTGAAAGGTGCCCATCAGTGTGAATAAAGGTAGCTAGTGTGTGGAATCATGAACCAAAATCCAGCCTACACAGAGTTTTCACTACAATATGGAAAATGTGATTCATAAAAAGCAGTCAATATACTCAGAAATAACCTGCTCTTCTTACTACATTACGATAACTCCTTTGCTATATACTCTTCCTGAACCTTTTCTGGCATTCTCTCCAATTAGCTGGAAACATGTAACACAGTCCAGACTTGGTATACCACATCTGAAACAAGGAAAGTATTAATTCCCTGGGCTGTAAAGTGACATCCCAGGAGGCAGGATGAAGTAAAAAAGGCACATTTACTCTATCATATACTGCAAACTCATGTCCCACATGGAAGGACAAAGTGATAGCATTTATTCCAAAAAACAGAGGAATAAAAGAAACCTGTGAATTAAGTTTTCAAGGAATACTGGAACATACAGTCGTATAAATACACTGATGAGCTTTTCCTCCTCTGGGTGCAGAACAGCATAAATTATTATGATGGCTTTAATCCAGAGACTAAGGTTACTGTTTAATTATTCCAATAAATAATTTTGTTCAAAGTAACACCAGCAGAATGTTTAAAAAAAAGGGACAGGAAGATTTTTCTGGGCCATTTTGGCTTTTCCTGATCTATGAAGCACTGCAGAAACACTTTAAATTAGTATTAGTGGCAAAGGAAATTTTAATGATGGTACACACCCTTGTACTTGCTGTTCTCTTGAACAATTGCCTAGAAGTACCTGTTGAGACTTGAAATTTCCAAGTTCTGTCAAAGTGTTTACCTTATGATCACAAGTGTTCACCAGCCATCAACATTCACAGTCTGAACTTAAGCACATTGTCGAAAGCTTCCAGATTTTCTGCTCAGAATGTTAAACTGTTGCAATTCCACATGGTTCAGACAAAAAACTATACATATGTGGCATCAAACAGAAACTACAGCATCACTTCAACGCAATTCACTCTAAGTCAAACTCGGACTTGTTTATACATGAACAGGCATTCACCCTTCTCATGAAACATTGAGAAAAGTTTTCCCAACCTTCAAACAACTCTCCGATTTCAACAAACACACCATCAGAAATAAAATTCCCATAGATCACCACACCAAATAGAAACAAACCACTTGGGAGTAACAAAAGCAAAAGTTGCCAATACATCTGTAGAGGCACAAGAAATGCTGTCCATGACAGAACCAAGACAACCAGTCAGGGGCACAGTTACATTTCTCAGAAAGTACTGAACGTACCAAACGGCCTCATGGAAAAATCATGGATGAGACTAACAACCACTACATAGATAAATGAAGATACATAGATAATCAGTAAAGGGGAATACTGCCAGCAGGTTAATATTTCTTCAAAACTATAAACTTTCAGTCCTGATATTCCAAAGAGACCTACAAAGCATTTTTAAAAAATAACTCAGCAAACTAAACTTGTAACTCAACCAGATACCAAAAATCACAGACTGACTGCAACTATTTGACTTATTACACTTCATAATTTTCCCTACATCCTCAACACTCTCCTCCTCCCCACCTGCCCCACATGTTTCATAGGTGATAAATATCTTCCTCTTTTTTCCACTGACTCTATCTTAAAACCTCGTCTCTTGCTATCAACGTGCTATCCTTGCTCCTCTGGAACCAACACTGCTTTCTCTCAAATGGTCTAACAGCACAATGAAGTTAGCCTCTGACAAAAGCTACATTGTGTTGCTGCTTCTGTTTCCAAGCTACAAAATTACTTGTCCCTCACAGCTTTGTGAGTTTTCCTCCATCCACATTTTGGTTAATATTAGCTTTCCCTGGAGATTTAGCCTAGTTTAAAAGCATTATGTAACACCGTAAACAAGGCATTGCAGAAGTAGTCTACTCTAATTTACAGAGCAAGATATAAAATGATAAAGGTTTGTTGTAAAATTCCTACTTCAGCACTGTTCTGCTGAAGTTCTCTCCCCTTGCCTGCAAAACATGGACAGAAAATCGTTCTTCCCCCTCTTTAATAAAACTGCAAGCACCATCAGGAACACACTACACTTGAGGATAAGGTAATTTTCTTGCAGTAACTATCAATAAAATTAATTTCACTTTGATGGTTTCTTGCAGTAAGTTTCAATAAAATAAATTAGACTTTGATGGACACACAGAATTTCTCAGTTCATTAGACCTGCGATTACTTTTTTTTTTTCTTTCAGGCTTAAATAAAAACTTACATCTTTTCCCAGGACTCTAAGTTCAAACTGTGTTTCCTTGAAGTGAACTTTTGTAATTCTAGGCCTGTAATATTGGAAAAAAAAAGACAGAACTTCATGAGACTTTAAATTCATGCATAATAAAAACATAAAGTTGTATATATTTACATACAAAGACAAAAAGGAATTCACAGGTAGATTATTTTTCTTCCAGGTACACACCAGATATCAACAGCAAATTAGCAGTATTTAGACATTTCAGCGTGACTGTGGTAAAGGTGAACTATTTTTTTCAATACTTGGATTATCAAAGAATTACTAAAAACCTGTATAATCCAGACAAAGATTAGGAATTCCAACCACACTTTTTTTTTTTAATACAATTAAACTTTCATGTAGAGATCACAAATCATACATTTCCAGACAACAATACTGTTACTGGTTTAGCACAGACTGCACATTTAAATTATACATACCAGAAATATTTTCCTACTTGTTTTTTATTCTTGTAGACAACAACTCCTATGGGTGTTAATCCTAAAAAATATTCAGATTTGTTTTCACCCTAGAAAGTAAAAATATATGTCATTCATACAGTTGCAAGTTGTATCACTGTAGCAGTGAGGTCTAGTGAGGAAGTCAGCCTAATGACTGACTTGAAAATACTGTTTCACTCTTTGTGCAAATGGGAAAATAGTACTTGATCTACTGATGAAAACTCCTGTATGTAAGCTTGTAGGCATAGAGGCAAAGAGGCAAGAAAGAATGGCAGTGAGGGAAAGAATGGGAGATTCTACATGCCATGGTGAAAAAGAAAAATAACTTTTTTTTTTTTAAGGAATTACTTTTGGCTATTTGGCAAATGGCCAAAACTCAGAAACTAAACTCTTTATTCAGCTACGAATGCAACAGACATCCAAACTTTCAGCTGAAGCTAAACAGTTATTTTCTGACCTGTTCTACTATAATATAACCTCACAGCTGCCTTCTCCCTCCTAAAATAGTATCACCTGCATACTACTACCAAGTGAATTAGTTCCTTTGAGAGATTCAGACCATTTTTTTGTTCAGAATGGGTAGCGACATGCAAGGAACAGCCGCATGCATCATCTCCTCCAAAAGGAAACCGTTCCTGAGGTCAGTATCCAAATCGCAAACAGCGTCAGGAGAGAACAGGGTGAAAACCCTAGCATCGAGTGGCAGAAGGCCCCCGCCTCCCCGATTTACGATCAATAACCAAAATCAGATGCACCCGACACTTGAAACAATGCAAACCTTAGTGCATGAGGTTAAAACAAAGTCAGCTGCAAAAGCTCATTCATCTGCCTACTTGAGGCAGCGATGAAGAGCCCTGCAAGCTCTAATCCAGCAGAGCACAAACTGCAAAAAATATCAACTGAGATGGACTGACTGTAGAAAGTGTCCTTCTGTGCGACTACTGAAAGCTGCAGCACACCTCCGTGAGCCCCGCCTGCGCTCCTCAGTGAACTAACTGCTAAAGGCAACTTTACTTTTAATATGACCAAGCAAGGAAAAGAACTACATCTCTTCACATGTTCAGCTTCAGTCTCAAATGAGGGCTTCTGTTGCTGTTGTAATATAAATAGAAGTGATGATATTAATGGGTCAGACCTGGGCATATTACAACTCACCCCTCATTACCCAGGCAGGGATCTCATTGCACAGCAAAAGCAAGCTAAGAGAAAAAAAAATTCCAGGCTCTGCTAATTTAATATGATTTTGTTGGATCATGTTGAATCTTGTTCCAGTAACTCCCCGAGCTTTCTATGGGTGGGAAGGGCACAGAGCATGGGATAGAAATACAATTAAGCCACAGGGTGCATTAAAAAATACTTCATAGTGTGGGCTACACAATTTTCAGCAGGAAATACATACTTAATCTTCTGGTAGTATCTTCATTTCTTTATTTTCTTTCAAGGAATTTTACAAAGTACTGACATCTAGCTCAGGGAACTATCTATATTACAACTCCCCACTTGAACCTCTGATTTTCTTTTACTCAAAAAAACCTGCCACAAGCACAGTTATTCAAACAAGACAGAATGATGTTTCCACCACGAGCACATAGCCTCCAGGTGATAACTTGGATCCAATCCTAACATACATACTGTTTTACAAAAGAAGTGGAGGGTTTTGCTGAGCCAATACAGACAACTTGCAAGGCTGCATCATACAGCAGAGGAAAAGCTGGAAACCTACTCTGGATCTTTAGCAAAACCTTAACAACAAATATTAAAAAAAGCCAGGCATGCTGCTGGTACCCCACCCTAGTTTTTGCAATGGTATTGAAAAGGTTTCAGGACATACTTGCTGTTATTTACACAAGAATAACGTGCAAATTCCTGTGTCAAAGGCAAAGGTTATAACCCTCTCTCGTCTCTCCTGACACTTGTACTGATTACTTCTTATTTATCTGAATTGCTTTTTCCAGAGTATAACTGATTGTCTTTTATAGATGTAATACAATCACAGCCTTTCATCTGAAAACCATTAGGCTTCTGTATGTATGAATGACTGAATCCCCTCAGCCTGTAAATATGTCTTCCTTCGCATTTCTTAAGTACAGTGTTTCCTTTCAAGTTATTCTGTGGCAACTAAACTATATAAATACTGTCCCCCACATTAGTACAAGAAATTTTTTTTCATTGTTACCAAGTTTAAAATTTTTAAACAATACTTACATAAACAGGATGGAGATCCACTCCATACATTTCCAGGGATTTGGCTACCCCTAAGTAGTTCACTTCTGCCTCAGCAGGAACTTGACCCCTGTAAACAAAATTCTGTGTAAGAAAGAACTTTGCACTTCCAGTCAACATATTAAAATAGATCATAATAATACAGTTTGCTGGACAGCTATGCAACCCTTTCTACCATTTGTTTAGACTGTCATTATCCTTTCAGCACTCTACTTCGGCTCGCTCCAACTGAGACTGGACAGTAGGCACAAACTTTTACTAAACTCCCTGCTGTAAGATCCTACCACAGATATATGCTATCATATATATAAAGTATGCCTACTACAGTGCCTAATCTTTTCCCTGCTGTCACAAACACACTTCAGACATTCCATTTTTAGGCTTAAATATGCAAAATAGTTTTTTTTCCAATAACTACATGATTATTAATAAAGCAGGAATGGAATCATTGACTGGGGTACTATTTCCCCACAGCAGTGCTGTGAAGTCACAAAGGATTTCTGAAAGCAGGGTTCATGACTTCAGATAAAGTATTTCTTTCTTCACAAAATCTTGCCTACAGGAAGTCTGTAACTGGTAATACCCAAGTCTGCTACTGTTAAAACAAAGTTTGGAGTCCGTCTCAAGAGATTACCAGTTTCAAAGATCCAGCTTGCCTTCCTATCTGCAAATATCAATTCATCAGTTAAAAACTACCATCAGCTGCATGCTGGCAGGAAACAATGGGGGAAAACTGGTGGGGAAAAAAACCAACTGGCTACTAGCAACATATTTGACATTACTGAGGAAGGATTTATTTTCAAAAAGAACAAAATGGATAAATAAATTCAACAGACATCCTCAGAATTTAATTTGTTCTTCCCTTAATAACTGCCATTGATACAAGAGCAAGACACTGTTGCAAGGCTGAAATAATTGAAGCTGCATTTTCACCTTCATTCCTTTTTGATACTTCTGTGAAAGCTACTGGACTGTTTTTGGGAAAGTACGGCACATCTTGTGAAAACATCAACTCAAAAAGATGCATCTCCTGCTTCACCCTGTGATTGTTTTCTTGGGGGAATACTTCAGTGCATTTGCTACTTTTCAAATTCAAGGTGTGAAGCAGAGCTCAACATTTTGACTCAACACCTGAAAAAGCCCTGCAATGTGTACATTCTTGCTTCTTGTTTCCCTATTCTCTCCAGCCTAGCAGCTACTTCCCAGGTTTTTCCAACTTTGTGTTATGCCTGACAAGGTGAAAAACACATCCAATGTGAAAGACATGAAACAGCAGTGCTAGCGTAAATTCAATAGCATAGGTATTTAAAATGCCTTCTTTCTATCTGGGAGATGGGCTGCTTCAGCCCATCTTACCCACATAGCAGCACTGATACTGTTTCAGGTGTTAGCCCTTCTATGCAGAACACTGGATATTCAGCACCTCAGTGTTGTCACATCTGACATGTCTTTTATCCACTTCTGCTATAAAAATCTACTCCACAGCTTGATTTTTTGTAAATTTTGTTGGTAGCTCGCATAAATGTAAGCAAAATGCTCACTGGAGCAGTATTGTCTTACTGAGTTCCCAAGCAGGCTAAATAACAGTCGTGAGCAAAGTGGATTACCCCATTACCGAATTAGTGCTAGAATCCAACACCAATTAAAATACCATTGTTAGTGTTTCCTTACTGAACATACTTAGAAAAATGCTGATGTGCTTATCTCACTATTCTCACCTGTCTCTGGAAGTACCAAAAAGCTCAAATGTCAAATAAGTGTGTGCATGTGTATAAATATTTTCACAGTAATACATAATTTATAAGAAAGCGTATTTGCAAAAATATTAAAGGAAGTAAAGATGTGAGCTGGAGCTCCTGAAGGAAGCAGATGGAAGCTGCAGGAAGAAGTCCTCCCAAATGCAGATGGACAAGACAAAACATGAGGGGGAGAGAGGAATGTCAGGGACTGAAACAATTCCCACCATTACAAAGGGTAATTGTTTCATTTTTACCATGTATGAAAACACAAACTCTACTCAGCATCATACAACCTGACAATTCACCCCAAAACTAAAACAGTCTTTGCAATTGGTAATGACAGAGCAGGCAATGTAACAGCCGTGCAGCTGACATGCACGGTTCATTTAGGTGGACAAAGACCACCTGTGTGCCACTGATGGCCCTGAACAATATCGAAAGCTACTCTCAAAGCCAACTATCAGGGGCATTTTAGCTTTCCTTATGCCCCACTGTCAGCATGTAATACTGATTCAAAATACGCCAACAGCTGACTTGTGAAGGATCAGTTAGTCCCAGATCTGCTGCAGTCTGGAGCAGGCAGTGTTAGAAGGCCAATACAAGCTCTCCCATTTGCACTGAGCGATCATATATCCCTCCTCCAGCACCACAAGTGTCCAATTCCTCACATGCAAGCCCTGAAGCCACTGCTTGCTCCTCCAGATACGCATGACAACATAAGGTCACCTTACTCTGCTATATGACCTTGGGATTGTCATGCTGGTTTATAGATGGGATGACAGTCGCAGTAGGCAGGCTGCAGAGACTAGACAGAGTCAGAACCGCCTCCCCACCTCTGACTTCCCTCACCTTGCTTTAGAAACTTGCTCAAAAAACATTCCTGAATGAATCCCTGGATAGCTATTTTGCTGTGGAAAAAAACTGAGAGAACCTGCAACCAAAACTAGTTTATCTGGACATAACTAGCTGAAGTAAGGTACATAAAGTGCAACAGCTGTCTTGCAAAAAAATCTCAACATTTCCATGCTGGGCTCCAGAAAGGACAAAGAAGTTCTTCCAAACCATATCACAAACCTGTCTCTAACATGCCTCTGGTAGGCGAGATAATTTGGCGTATGGTCTCAGCCATTCTAGCTTCAAACTTCTTAACTAAACAGACTGCTGTCACCTGTGCAGAAGTCAATGCTAGCAGTGCCGATGATGACAGTCAGGCTGAACTAGCAATGGGTACGCTTTAGGTTTCACACTCTTTTCTGATGCTGCTAAATCCCTGACACCTAACTGTAGCCAAGCAGCAAAAGAGTATCAGAGCTCTAGATCAATAAGCGTATAGAAACACTAGAGACAGTGTTAAGACAGTTACCACTCCTCTTCGCAACCACTGTTCCCCCGGCTTCTGAATTTCATCGTCAAGGCTATAAACTTTTTGAGGCAAATGGGTCTTTATCTGTTTTACTACACTCATGACTACACAAACTTGAGAGAGAGGAATGAAGGTTGCTTAGTATCAGCGGCCTGGTACATAGCAACTCATCTCAAGTTTCATTTCTTAAACACAACCTCTGTGATGTTGAACTAAACAAACTCTCTGTGACTCAGTTTCCAGTCTCTGGAACAGAAAAAACCAGTACTTTTTTACTTCACAAAAGGACCTGTAGTAAGGCTCTCCTTACGCATCAATTACTGTAAGGCAGTCAGGCAACCACACAGAAATTATTATTGAACCACAGACCCGGTTCCCTGAAAGAGAAAGCTCAGGTCATTGTGGCAACTGGCACAGACTCCAATTACAGCAGAACTTTTCAAAGAGAACAGCTGTTCCTCTGAGTTAATACCTATTCTCATTAAACAAGGCACAAATAACACTAACATGCAAAACTACAGGCAAGAAATTGTTTAACCTTTACCCAGACTGTGGCCTCATTATAGCAAGAGAATCAAGAAATCTAAATCTACATACAAGATGGATAGCTCTGATTATCTCTAAATTACTTTGACAAAGGGTATGATGAACATACTCATTACTGTTCTCATCTTAATAGAACTGCACCTGACTTGGATTTGTTAGAACAGGCTTCTTGACACTTACCAGGAACATGAACTTGGAGATAAGCAAGTAAATGTTTATTTTGGCTTTATATACGGTTGAACTTCTGGCATATGTTTTATTTTCAAAACCAATTCCACATTTTGCATTTTTGAAGGCACTGTGGTCTAATATTTGGAACGGCAAGTTGGGAAGTCAAATTTCTCTGACTTCCAGTGCTTTCACACAGTGACTGGTCGTTCGGCCTCTGTTACTCATACACCAAGAGTACTTCAGTCTAAAATTAATATCACTGAAAGTATTTCTTATGTAGAAGGCCATTTCTAAAAATGAGTAAGTGGGGCAAAAAGTGGCTCTGAATTGCTGGGGATTTTTTTACATTCTTTGAACACCTAGAGCCAGTGTAGAGTTAAACCTCCTCTTTAAGACAACTACTTACACAGCTGCTGCAAATGCATCTAGTATTTAAGCTATATTCACACAGGATCACTTTCTGGCTCTGCCTTCTTTACCAGAAATTATGTTCTTTGCTCCAACTTCCCTATGTGATTGCTATGTTTTTCCTCTCTCTGTTGCTGCTTTTGTTCCTCTCTCAAGCACTGACAGAACCGATGGGGCCAGAGGTTACCCGTTCTTATCTTGCTTTATTTGCTGGGCACTCCCGTCCATCTCCTGGTTGTCCTTGCAGTTTTGCTTTGCACTTCATTGACAAGTAAACAAGGACGGCACTCTATGCACAAATTAGTCTGACAGAAAATCAACTGACTCCGAAAGCAGCATCTTGGGATCCACCATCAGGCAGAGATTATCCAGAATGTCAATGACAGTGCAACTCACATGTTTTGTGTCCAAGGTGATTATGATGCCAATAACTGGAAGATGGCAAATTGAAGTTTTGCAGTCTCTTATAAAAATGAATCTGTCTTTTCCACCTTTTGCGAAGGTTAAGTTGGGATTGCATGAATCTCCCAGGTCTGTCGACATACATGTTTCAGATCTCTGCAGCTCTCCTTTGTCTTGTCTGCAGTGCGCCTAATATTCTCCTCCTGCAATGTCTTCAACAGTTGCCCCTGACAAGTACCATTAACTCTAGCTTATTCCCGCCTTCTCAGCTCCTTCTCATACGTAAGAAATGTTATCAGGTACAGTTTCAATGTCTGTGAACTTCTGTAGTGCCTTGTGCAGTTTAAAGCAAGATTATTTCGAGGCCCACCAGATACCCTGTGTTTCTTTAAGGTCACATGCAAAGTTTTGGAATTTCTTTGTTTTTTGTCCAGAAACAAGCATTTTAAATGCCCTGTGTTATTCAGTGCTGCCTGATGACTCTGTTTCTAGGTGCTACTTTTTTTCTTACAAATCATATGTTCTTCCTTACAGTGGAATCCATTATACTGACCACTGCCAATTCATTTTATGTAAGACATGTTCGTTAATAAAATGAAGGGACTGCATGCTTATAAAACCAAACTGTCTCTTTAATTCACACAGATGTTGCAACTGAGATTATCACTTAAACCATGGACATACAAACTGCTTTCCTGGTACCTCTTGCAATGTGAGCTGCTCCCACAAAGATTCATGCAGGTTGCTACAAGCACTCCTTCATTACCCCAGCTAAGGATCTGGCAAGAAAATAGAGGCTCCATTGTATGAAGCGCTGTACATTACCAGTTTAAAAGCAGTTTTGTCCTAACAGTTCATTTGAATACAGAGGGCAGTACAAAGAAAAGAAATGTTATTATCCCCATTTTACAGACAGCAGACTGAGGCATGGGCAAATAAGTAATTTGTCCATAATTATGCAGGAAATCTGTCCTGGAACAGGGAACTGAACTCACAGATTTTTATTTCATTCTTTTTGACTACAAAACTAAAGGGAAACCAGAGCGCTATTAAAACTGCTGGTTCTGAAACACCCATACCTAGGTCTGACAGACATCGTATTTCCAGTTACTGTCCTACTCAGTTCCTAAAGGAACAACTCCAAGTACATAAAATGTTTTCTGTTTCTGACGGACATAACTGGATGCCCTGTGTTTCTTCCTCGGTTCTAGAGACCTCCAGTCTGCACCACAAGGTGCTCCCTTCCCCACCTACCAAGCGCCTCCGAATCTGATGTTACCTGCCAAGTTCCCAAGAGTACTGAATTCTTACATCAGAGTTTTGTGTATCCGCTCTATGGCATCCTCCAGCTCTTCTTTCTGGTCTGGAACAAAGCGGTACTCCGAGACATAACCTGCAGTGTGCTTATACGGGTCATAGTCCCCCAGCTCAGCTAGAGGACACAAGAAGAAAAGAAAGGTCACCTATTTTCAATGCTTTATGTTAACCAAAACCTACATTATATAATCTACTTATTTGTTGCCAAGCCACCTCTTTCCAACTGACTGTCAATTGACCATGCAGTCATTTGAAAAACCCAAAGACAGTACAGAACTGTTCATATTAGCACACATAAAACAATAAAAAATGTCTTCAGTCATTTTAAAAGAGAAATGGAAGGTGCAAAGAGCTAGCGGTTTTGACAGGAAATCTACCACTTCTACAGGACTAGATTGTATCTACAGGACTAGATATAATTTTGTCTAATTAGAAGAAGCATAGAAGCAAAGTCTAGTTTTTGGAATACCTATGCCCTCACGATAAGCTGTAATATTACAGACAGAACTGATCCATATTCTCATGGGGACTCCTAACACAAATGTCAGTGTGGGAATGCGAATGGAGACAAATATCCTGAGACACCTAGAGGTACGCCCTTCTAAGGGTAAGCATCATTTCTTGTGAGGAAACCCAAGACTTCATTTTTCAATAAAATATTGATATATTTCCTGAACATTAAATTCGCTTTCCAAATCAAAATAATTTTAAAAAGAATTTTCTTTAAAAAAACCACTAATGAATAGACGATATATTTTTCTTTGAAACAACCTTGAATTTGCATACATTTGTCTTATCAGTTTACATGTTGCCATGCAATTATAAAATAAATACACACCTTGGTCAGAACTCACTTCTACTGATCTTAACTCTAACTGCATCTATCTGAGAAAGTCTGCGAAAGTTACTATTTCAAATTTTTAATAACTCTGAGTAAAGTGTGTATAGACTGGGCTTCTCTAAGAAAAGCTTCATGGAAGGTTTCTATCTAATGCCCACTAAGCCAAAAACATAGCCGAAAGGAGGCTTCACGAGCCAAGAAGAAAAAGACTCATCTAATAACTCATGTTTCTTTCCAGAATTTAATGGTGTTTCTAGAACAAGACAGTGATCTGCTCAGCAGAGATGTTGAGAAGTTTCTCTAGAAAACCTCCTTAAAAACAACGTGGTCCTTGCCCATAGCAGGAACAAGAATAGGAATGTCTACAACAGCAGCCACTCGAGCATTCCCAGTAGGAAAATTGGTATACCATGCAAACTGTGCCATGGGTACTGATTTTTCCACCACCACCACTATCGTAGTCTGCAGTCTTGCAGGAGGAAACAATTCATGTGCTAAGGACAAGATCTGCCCAGAGACAAAAGATGACAGGCAGGCACAACCTGCACAGCAAAAGCAGGGCCCACAGCTGGAGCAGGACATGGGTAGAGGACTCTGGGAGAACATGTGGCCCTGGCTCCTCCTGCAGATGTCGGCAGCTGCTAGCTCCACTGGGGAAGACACCACTGATATCATTACAGAAGCAGAGCTTCTCAGCTGTTACTGAATTCCCACAAACGCACTCCATCTCAGTTTGGAAAAGAAAAAAGCACAGTCTGGCACATCACCCTTGGAAAGGCTGTTGGCCTTGGTGTGATGCTTTGGGTTCATACTTTCAGTATGTGACACAGACATTCCTCAGGTGTCTTTATATACTTTGAACAACTGCAGGCCCTAAATAAAAGGACAAAGCTTTTTACAGAGTCAGTGGGAATGTATGCTTGCTGGTGCCAGGACTAACTTTAACCCACTGTATGTAATCTTTGCCATGCTTTAACTTTCCTCTCTCACGTGAGGTTCCTCATTGTTTTCCAGTAGAATATCTGAGATTAGAATCACAGGAAGAGGATTTTACACTAAAACAACTACTCCCCATACTCTAACCACCTTACAAAGTGACTAAAGGACAAGAATTTATTCTTTTTACTCACTTCTCATAATATGATTAAGAAGTTGCCATCATTACACATTTTCCTTCTTCATACTTGCTGTATTTTTTCAGGGAGGGCACATATGCCAGTAAAGTGGAATGTTGCATGGCAAACAGTTTTTCAGAGTATGGTATGTGACATTTCTTAGATGGCAAAATTAAGTTAAAAATAATTGTACAGAAATAAAAACTGCCTGAAATTTTAGCTTTTTGGAAACATATATAACACACCATGAAATTCTGTATAATGCTTACTCCCATTTCATACACAAGTTATTCTGCCTTGTTCATGTAATACGGAAATGAAAGGAGGACTGGTTTTTATGTTGCATTAAGTGTTGTTGAGTCACACTTGGAACACCAATAATACAAATAATCTTTGCTTAATACATATCACTCATGAGAAATCTAAATCTAACATAGAACAAATTACAGGTGCAGGTCCCAGCATGGCTCATCACACGATTTTTGGTTACCAATTGTGTTTGAATACAGAGCTTGAGCTGTAATGTGAAAGGAATAACTAACTGGTAGACATACAGCTCCTTTCTAATTGATTGCTAGTTCTATCAAGTATGCAGGATATAACATTCATTTCTGAAAAGCTAACTACTGATGGGTGAATGCAGATAAATGACAGACAGAATTAAAATTCTTCACTTCAGGTCAAAACACATCCTCCCTTCAAGCACAGGCGCATTCATTCCAACATAATGTAATTTTTGAAAGAATCTTTTGACAGACTTTGTCAAATAGCCTTTGGAGGCTGCCAATAGCCCGTCAAATTTCTAAACCTCCTGACGAAGGTTTTGTCATGCTCTATATGCAGCCCGGAGTAAGTCATAAAGTCTTAAGTACATGATAAGGTATTCCTCAGCAAGGCAAAGAGTGTTTGGCAGACTCTTCAGACTGACTTTTCAGTTTCTTCTTCACATTAACTTCTACATTGCTTCCATATTATCTGTTCAGAATGGTCATCTATTTACAGTTCTTTAGCTGGAATCAGTCATACTAGTTTTGTTCTGTTTTGAAATGAATGCATAAAGTGTTAGTGAAATCTTCAGTCACCACTTAAAATTAATCATAATACAGGATTAAAAGAAATAAGCTCTCAGTTGGTCAGACGAACTTACACTGAATTACATATGCTCCCAGCTGTGCTGCAGTGTTGATTGGACAAGGCAAGCGACCCTGTAAAACATCTTGCTTGACCTGCAAGAAAAACTGATACCTAAAACACAGAGAGAAAACAAAGCCATTATTTCACTATTGAGTCTGATGCGCCAAGTAATGTTTCATCATCTTCCAGTTTACTGAAGACATACCACGTACCATAACTATGCAACAGTCAAAAACTGTATTCTCGGAATGACTTTTCCCCTATTGACCTTGAAGTAAGAACTAAGTTTAATCTAGTGAAAGAACCTAGGTAGGGGAGCACTCTGCAGTTTTCCCGCCTGCTTATACTGTGCACATACATGTCATTTTACTCCTAAAAATGAAATTTCTCTCTTTTGACTTTCATAGAACAGTCAGGAAGTGGGAAGAGGGTTAGGAATCAGTAAAATTGAACAAGAAACCTACCAAAGGGGTATTGGATACTTCTTGTCCCAAAGGTTTCCTCTCCACACACCAGAGTATCAACTCTACAGCAGCAAGCAGATTTGATGGAGTCCATACTCCATGACAAAAAAAAATTGGATGGGCATACCATGAGCAGCTAACTGTATCTGTCATAGCATAGGGTACTCCCCTTCTTGGAATCGAGTATCAAGGGTAAAAATGTAATTTTCAAAGTCATAACCTGCTTCTACACTTGATGAAGCACATACTGAGACCACTTACACTGAAACAATATGCACAAAACAGATGGGAAAGTAAGGACAAGAAAACAAGCCATCATACAAAGGATCTGCTTTGCAGACCTTTTTTGCAACTCCCCATACTCATTTATATGGAAACTTTTAAACGCTGTTTGGGTTTTGTCTGGTTTTATTGCAACAGATTTACGAAGTATTTCACATCATCTTAAGCGAATTTCTTGACCAAGTTCATACAAAAGGTTACAATACTGAGAAGGTAACTTTTTAAAGAAAAAAATCGTCATCCATACAAGCATATAGCTTTTTCAATATTCACTAATTCAACTATATCTACATAAAGCCATTCACCTACACTGCAAATCCTTTATTCTGTGTTAGTACAAGTTTCTCATGAAAGCACCTTGGAACGATCTGTAAGTTCAAAGTGCATCTACGCTGATTTCAGGGACGTTTGCAAACTGCAGGTTATATGACAGCTGATCCACAAATCATTTAAGATCCAGTGAAGTTTACTAGACTTTATCAGCCCAGATGAGCCTCTGAATAAGAACACTAGTGGCTTTCTGGTTAATAATCCCCCAGAATTTGCGCTGTGACAGATATTACAGTAGGAATGTCCATCTTTAACAAAATGGCTAATATTGTCCACCTTAAAGGATCAGGGCACTGCTTAAGAATTTTCTGGGAATGTCATTAGGCAACACAAACCACACACACTCTGTGTTTCTTCACTCTAATCAGTATCTCAGTACTGCTTCTAGCTTATGCTTGCCAGCCCTACCTAGACAAATCTTCTCTGTATGAATAATGGTAATGACCAAGATGATTTTACATCTACTGTCACGTATACAGGATCTTCTTTTTGTCAGGAAATGCATTTCTGATATGCACCTGTCTTTCTGTTAGCACTTCTGCATCTCTACAGTGCAGAGCTTCATAGGAGATGATGCTACAAATGTCTTTTCCATGTAGCAGGTATCTCTATTTCTACATTCTCATAGTGTAGTCTCAAAATAAAGCAGGATAGGAAACTGCAAAAAAAGACACACCTCCCTGCAAAAAACAGTTAGAGCCAACTGTTAAGTGCTTAAGTGACTCCCATAAAGTGAACGATCTCAATTCCCAGTGAAGCTGTTAAGCTTCTCACAAAACCAAGCCTTTTGTCCAAACTTGTAGCTAAAGCGCTCATCTTGTGTGCTGTCAAGTGTGTCATGCGTATGTAATAGTGCCTAAGCACTAGTTTGCTCTAGCAAACACATCCAGCAAATGTTAATATGAATCACCACAGCATTAGCTTTTGCTTACAAGCCAGACAGATTTTGCTGTGAAGCAATTACAAATTTGACAGGTTTTCATTATTTGCAAATAGTAATCATGTAACACCACAGATCATCAACATTTAGTAACAACAGACTGCTCTCTCAGTCCATTAAAATAACAAACACACGCTCCAAAGAAACATATAGCTTAGCACAAAACGGTTAACACCACCACTGGAATTACACACTGAGGCAGGAAATTATTATAAAGAAAAACTGGGCCTCTAATCACTCCTAAGCAGAAGGAGGTTTTATTACTGTTAAATTTTTTTTCTGAAAAGGTATACTTTCCTTCCAAGGTTTAAGAGCATACAGGAATAAATGCTCAGAAACGTTGAGGGCATGTGACGATTCAATGTGTTTTGTTGAAGCGTGTCAATGCAAGCATACTGCTTTCTTATGCCCTCCCTCTGTACTTTTTAAGGTGCAAATTCTGCGTGACCAAACACTGCGCAGACATGAACAGAGGCTTACTAATTATACCAAAAATGCTTCTCAACTAGATTTGCACACCTAATCAGCAGTGCAAATCACTGCCTGACCTTACCACAAGGCAAAGAGAAACAGTTTTTGAAAATTTAGCCCCTGTCAATTCCCAGACAGAAATCCACCCTGCCTCCCAGGTAGCAATCACAATAGGTTCACTGGACGAAGCTCCCTTCCCAGGGCTATCTGTCTTTCCCTGTAAGCAGGGTTGAAAGTGCTTCTGGAAAAGTACAGGAAAATGCATCAAACTTTCACAGTACAGGGACATCACACTGAAGCCAGCTTATGCTCTTTTACCTGCAAAGTCACAGCGTTTATTGTTTTTACCAGGCTAGCCTCAATCTTGTTATACTGGAGACTTCTGTTCTCGCTGTGCCAGTATGGAAATAAAAGAATTTTCTCACTCTGGTACAAGAAAAACATTCTGCCTGTGCTGCAACAACTGCCACCTTTGATTAAGGAAAATTAAAAACCCTGTGTGCATTCTAATGAATTCTCATGTGTCATATTCCTAGGACATCAAAAGAAATATGTTGGCATTAGTGTGCAAGCCAGCACACCAATTTTGTCCACCTACCTACCCAAATTCTCAAATTTCCTTTTGAACCTAAAACTAATTGTCTCAGACCTTTCATATATAAAGCAAACAGAAAACCCTGTGCGTGAGAGTTAAGGCAAGTATGTGTGTGTATGTGTCTGTGTGCATGCGTGTGCATGTGTTAGTGTGTGCATTCTCATATTTTGTAGAGGCCAAGCTTAGTTAAAAGAATCAAAAGCATGCAACTCTTCAATTTCCTTCGCATATTTTTAGAAAGACCAAAATAAGTCCTATTGAAAAACAGTTCTGGAATTTAAGCTATGGCCAATAAAAAAGAAAATATCCTGTATTTATATTTGATATCCAAATAAACTCTAAACTTGATTATAGCACAATATAAATGCAGATGTGACAACGCATTCCTTAAAAAAAACCCCCACAAATGCACATCAAGTCCCTTTGATTTTTGATGCACCAGAGAGCACCTTTTCATCTTGGGCTTCCAAATAGTTGTCCATACCAACCACTGTGAAGCTAGTCACAATTCTCTTTCTACACATACATGTTCAAGCAAAAACGTTCACATGCTCAAGCAAAAAAAACCCAACAAACCTGCCACACTGCAACAACATGCACATGGCTGGAACAGATTACCACCATGAAATCAACACACTATACTCTTATTAAGTACTGTACCTTGTTATTTCTTCTTTAAGTTTACATGGATCCTCTGCATAGAATTTAATGCCAAAATACAGAGTGTACGGTGGTCCAGCTGAGGGAAAAAAATATTCGGTGCAAAAGTTAGTTGTTTTGAACTGTTAATTGTTATGAATTGTTACTAGCTGACTACAGAACAGCTACTAAGAAGCCTATCTTAGTATTTTATGAAACTTGAAAGTTTCAGAAAAAAAATCTTATATCCATATAGCAAATCTGTACATCTATACTCATTATACATGAGGAAAAAAAATAAGAAAAGGATTTTTATTATTATTTTTCTAGTCTTGTGTTTAGTTATTCACAGCTTGTCTGTCTACTTGGAGTTTTTGCTTATTTTGGAGATCTGACTTTAGATTTCATTGCTAACTTACTATTTCTCCAAGATTATTTTTTTTTTACTCCTTAATTTTGACCTTTAGATACTTCGTCCATTGCAACTTTTTGAAAAATGTAATTGTGCATGAAATGTGATTCCCTGCCATAACTAGTAATACAGAATACTAATCCCTTCCACACTTTTAAATATCTTAAGAAGCAACTTCAATTATGTGCCACTTTAATTAAGAAATATTTGGAAAAGCTTTTCTAATTCACCTTTTAAAGATGTTATTCTCCCAAAAGATTCTGTTAACTCAGAACTGAAATTCTTACAGCTACATTCATGCCATGCATGCTCCACTGTGCGTCTTTTTATAGAAGGTCTCCAAATCCTTAGGTAAAATAATTTTATTATATTCTTTAATTATAATAAAAATAACAGATCTTACATCCCTGATATCTGAAGAGTGACAGTAAGAGCAGACATTCTATTACCAGTAAGAGGCACTACTTTACTTTCAGAAGAAGAAAGGTACCTAAGTTGATTATGGTATGGTACAATATGGTAGAGGTATCACAGCTACTATAAAATTATACAAGTTAAGAAGAACACCATTTATTATTCTATTACCAGTAAGAGGCACTACTTTACTTTCAGAAGAAGAAAGGAATCTAAGTTGGTTATGGTATGGTACAATATGGTAGAGGTATCACAGCTACTATAAAATTATACAAGTTAAGAAGAACACCATTTATTATTCTAAAGTAAAATTTAAGCACAGAGAAATCTTTGGACAATAATCACAAAAATTATTGGAAAATGATGGTATGTTCAACCTATGTGTGAAGTTTTGATACAGCTATGAACTACAGTAATAAACTTGTTTAAGAACCATCAGTCTGTTGTGGCTAGAATATAAATGTTGTACAGGTTGTATATATAGAACATTGCCTCGGTTACTTATCTTCAGATACATTCTTTAAGGTCAAATTAAATACATACTGTTTATCAATTCTTTATGTTCAGCAAGGGTCTTTGCAGGATCCAGCCAGTACTGTGAGACACATAATTATGGAAATTAGTCACTTAACATGGAAAATTAATACAGAACAATTGCAATTCTATATTTATTCACATATTTATATTTATTAGCAGACTGTCACAATTCAGTCTGCTAATGACAAACTTGTGCCAGCTTCTGATAAGAGAAACACTGTCTGTACAAGTCTAATGCTGCATATCTTCTCTGGGGGTAGGGGTCTTCCTGAAATGAAATCTGTTTGGTAAAAGCCACCACATCTCAGGCTCGTGACAAGCTGGCTCTACAGAAGTATCATTCTAAGTACCCGTTGGTGTCTCATCTGCTATTGCTAGTATATGGATATGCAACCTTGCCATTTTCTTCCTGGAAGATTAACCTAAGTAGAGTAACTCTACATTTAAACAGCAATAACGAAGCATGTAAGACAGGACCTACGAGGAAAGAATGAAAGGGCTTCACCTGTTTTCTGAAAAACAAAAGACCGTAGGGGGAATCGGCATAACAGCACTCTTCCAACACCTGAGAAATTGCTGTAAGAACATAGTGATGAGTTTCTCTTCATGTCCACTAAGTATGAAGAAATTACTTAACTAGAAGCAAAGAAAAATTACTTTCGATTTTCAGAAATGGTTTCTAGTAGCAGGAGAGTGGATGACTGGAAATTGGCACCAAGGTAGGGAGGGCAGAGACTCTTCCACTAGGTGGTTTACAGGACTAGTTGGAGAAATGCGTCAGAGGTGATCGAGGTACGCTTAGTACACCACAGAGGGATGAACTGTTACAAGGGTTCCCATGTCATTTGATCAACAGACAATCCGTAGTATAATTTCTCACTTACTACTCTGCCCCACCTTTATCAAACTTCTCATAAAAGTCATTCTGATGTTACTGCTGACTACAGACCAGCTGTGTACTTTTCATTATGACTACACAGGTCACCAGCACGCTGCTCTCGTAATGCCTCCAGCAACTTATTTCTTCCTTAGTGTGACATTTCAATGATTCAGTTGTGGAAGAAAGTGCAGAGGCAGCTGCCAAGATAATTCTCATCTTCCTTTTTTTCCAGTCCTCTTCCCTCATACACAAACTTTTTGGACCAGCTGAGATTGGCACCCCTTCTTAAAACACTGGAAACAAAAGGGCTGCAGAACACAGCTGCTACAAAATGATTCATCAAAAAATATCCCCCCCTCTATCCAAGGAGCTTCTATTAGAAGGAGTAGCATGAAGAAGGGAGGGAAAAAGACTACAAAGCATTTGAGTGGAAAATTTCAAGCAACTGATTTCGTAAGTGGTTGTAAACAACGGTCATTATTTTGACAAAACATGAAAACAAACTACTTCCATTAGCTGCTGAACCACCTGCAATAGAAACAGCTGTATGTCTTGCTCTTGGCCATTGCTATTTCAAATCCAGGAATGTTTGTTAAGAAAATTTCCTAAATGTTGAAGGAAAAAAAAATTCAGTACATGCTTGTATCGAATACATCCAATAACTACTCAAATATAAACATTCTTAACCTCAACAGAAGGTGGGAAGGAAAGAAAAACTTGTCACACTTGTTCAAACATCCTGCTAGAACTCCCTATCAGCAATAATCTGAGCCAGCACAATAGGCTGATAAAGAGATTTTACAGTCAACAGGTGGAAAAAAGGCAAAATTACTCTGCAGCGCACATTCTGGCTATGCAACACGGTCAGAATGTGGTCTGACCTCTTCCCAAAAGTGGCATCACAGTATGAACAACATATTGTCAAGCTAGCTTGCTTATCATTGACAGCTTTGTGTTACGTTGCAGGAGTTTCAAAATCAGATCAAAAGCTATCACAGAATAATTCCCTCTTTAAGTTCTCCTGAAGTAAACTGAAATCAGCTTCAGGATACATTGTCTTACAGTCCTCTCTGCAGGTAAGCATTACATGCATAGGCAGGTTGATTATTTGTAAAAAAAAAAATATAAATATTATATTGACGAAACATCATTCAAGTTTGCAAGTTACAGATTTCTGGTTGTCCCTGAAACCTGAATTACGTGACCTTTTGTATCCATGTGATTCACTTGCTGCCGTGAGACAAAGCAGAACTGAGCCAGGTCATTAAAGACTGTATGGGCACTTGTAGACAATAAAATCAAAACAGAGTTACATTAGAAGTCTTAATCCTCACTGGGCTGTACTTGACTTGCAAATCAAATTATATTGTTTGTATGGTCTTCTGAAGGCAATTTCCAAGCTTGTAGGAAGGAGGCAAAATTCAGAGGGAAAACTGCAAGTTCAGACTCAGAGGGAATCTGAAGAGAAGAGAGGGAATGCATCTGGTTACTTGTGTTGCTAAATATTTCCTTTCCTGCCCCCAAAACTGAGCCGGCAAGAGGAACTGCACTCTCAGCCATCATCCCTGTAAGCAGATTGCTGCTACTCGTGCTAGTGAAAATAAGCATCAGCTGGCACAAGGAAATACGCTCTACCAAGGCTACCACAGACCTCAAGATCTGTATGCTGCATAGGTGAAGTTGAACACTTCAGCTCAGACCAGTTTACTGCTGGGACAGAGAGAGGTGGGGAAGAGGCAAGAATCTTGTCTTCTCATTTCTCCAGTAAGTATTTAGCATTGTGGCAATGCCACAAACCCACACTTAAAATCACTGTGTAGCTATTTATTATTTCAAAGGCTGCCAAAATTTTCCTGAAGAATGCAAGGGGTGGGGGAAGGAGAGGGAGATTTCTGACATTTTATTTGTAAGCCAAAGACAAATGGAATTTTATGGATAATGAAAAGGCATTTTTCAATCCTATTTTAAACAATAGACATGACAACATTTACAAAACCAAAAACCCAGACAACAGAGCCCTCTAAGCATACATACGCAGGCATACATAATAATGTGTATTAGATACCTGTTAAATGTTTGCATATACATATAAATAGTGTTGGCTATAGTTACAGTTTTGAGCTCATATGTTAAAGTGCCAAGAGAAATGGAACAAAAAACCGGAGTGTCTTATTAACCCAGTACACTTGCACAGCAGGTGCAGACAACAGACCCTGAGTCCGTGAATGCCAAAGTAGCTCCAACATGCAGCCTCACTCTTGTTATCTGTTTGGCAGCCAGCGTGCCACTACTCAGGGATTTCCCACCTGTATCTCTCCTGCACAGACAGCAAAGGTTATCTGACTTATAAACAGCTCACCACTAGTGCAATGAGGCAGCCCAGCATATACCCATTCAACTTCAGGGGATAGATTTTGTGAATCTGAAAGGGGAATTTAACATCTACAGAAGATACAGGAAAAAAATAATGATTTCTAAATAGTCCTTATCAATGCAACCATCCAATTACTAAAGTGATGGCTGCTAGTGTACTAATTGTTATTTACAAAGACTATATAGGTTTAGTTTAATAATTTTTTTATTTACTAGGACTGATCATAAATGTACGATGTTACTAAAGAAGATAATTCCCTTTTAATTTCTACATAGAAATTATAAAAAAAGATCTTTTAAAGTACAGCTTATCTAAGAATAAAAAGGCTCTACTGTCCTTTGTATTTTTACAGATCTGGCTCCCATACGAGCCAAGTGTGTAAGCAGTATGCATCCAAGCGCCATGCAGTATTTTGTATTTAGCCCTTTTAAATGACTGCAAGCATTTTTCCACAAATCTGGAATCTTCATTCCTTGTATCTCATAGGGTTAAATCTGGGTCAAATTCCATGAACCTGTTTGAAACAAAATATTAACTAGATTGAAATGTTTGCTGTGGTATCAATCAATGAAGTGCCTGGTGGAGAGAAATGTATCAACTTCAAACTAAATCCTGGGCTGTCTTAATTAGATTCTTACGAAGCTGTACCCATCATGCCACACATGCCAGTTTTTGTTTACATTTACAACAGGAAAAAACACAACTTTGAAGAGAAATCCCAGTATTTTTCAATTATGATTTGAAATTATCAAGATTTTTCCACAATCTAAAGCAACACTAACAATTAGAACTATTTTGTCAGTTTTTTCTGCAAACTTTTAGTGCAAATAATCTAAATCTGCTAAGCTCAAGACATCCTTATGATATAAGAAACATATAAATCATCAGGCAATTCCTACATACAAACATGTATTTAATACTTCTGTCTTTTCTTTATTAGAATCTGAAGTTATATTGATTACATTTAGTATTAGATCACCAGTGTGAGTATCCCGTGGATCCTGCTACACTCTCAAAGTTTACTCTTACCACCTTTAACTCACCTGACCATCAGCTTTGTCTAGGTTCTTTTAATCCATTAACAATCTTCTAAAATATCTAGCTTCTAATCAATATTATCAGTCTCCATTTTCTTTCCACTGGCTATGCCATCTATTTTAACAAGCACAACAAGTCTTTTTTCTTTCTATATAATTTAGTATACCACGCTTGTGGGCAAATGTCAAAACACAAAACCAAAAATACATATAAAAACAAAATACAAGCTAAGTACAGTTCAACTGTTTTTCTAAGATCTTGACATCAAATATACACTACATTGTATGACAGTAATTCCCTAGAGAACAGACATTTTTGACTGTAAACAAATCTTCTGTTAAAATCGTGCCCTTCTTTCCATCGTTAAGTTACATACAGCCTGTTCCATCTGTTACTCTATCCAGTTCGGTATAGTAACCTGGCAATCTGAGCACACTGCAGTTACTTTATTAATCACGCTGGTTGGATCAAGAAACATCTCTCCAATATATGAGTTTGCACAGCAGGGATATGCAACTCATGGCACAGGCTTCTGCGCTCAGCTTTGCCACAGCTGGCCTGACGGATCGCTGCAGCACAGCGGCTCACAGCAGAAAGCTCAGCTTCACAAGAAACTGAGACCAGCATCTCCCCTCTGACTCTATGTGCCCTCTGGGCTACGCAGCTGCACAATATATTGCCATGGGCTACCTCCTACCCGCTGTGCTCTCACATCTGTACGCTCAAAACACAGCTTCCTCATAGCAGGGGGGGGGAAAAGACATCTATGCTACAAAGTGGATGCATGGTACAGGGACAGAGCGCTGCCCATCTCATGTTAGCTCCAGATCTTGGAGCAGTACACGTGTGTTAGCACAGCCCTACGCTTGAACTAACTGGGGCAGGGGAAATGAGCTTGGCTGCAACACTGAATTAACATGGTGATATGGCTTTCTGTATTTCTATTTCTCCCCTTAGAGCCCTAAGAGAATATCAGTATGCTGTACATTGTGAATACAGTATCTCAGATTAGCATTCTATAGGACAAGAAAAGACGGAAATTTGCATCACAGCCTGCTGTACAATGCAGACATGCCTCCTGCAGCTTTAGGTTAAGCAGGTTTACCATGAGAGTTCAGATAGGGATGGCGAGGGGGCAACCTCACCAATGTGAGATTGTGAAGTGCAGCCAGGTTTCTGGAAATAAAAAAAAAAAGTTTTTATTATCAACAAACCTTTAAAATGCTTTTGGATCAACAAACCTTTAAAATGCTTTTGGATCAACAAACCTTTAAAATGCCTTTGGATCAACAAACCTTTAAAATGCTTTTGGATCTCTAGTTTTCTTCAATAAGGGAGTTTCAAAATCTATTTTGTAAGAGAAGTTCTAATAGCGTGACTCTTTTCAGCACGCTTTTGTGATTTGACAAGGGAATGCCTTTGGAGTTCAAAAGTGCCCTTTCCCTCATCAAATCCTGCTCAGCTTTTCCTGAGGTACTATGCGTTAAAATCGCCATTTCCATTCTGTCTTTCGTGTGCCTCAAGAAAATACTGGCCTCCTGCCAGAAGAGTAATTAATTAGCAGGACTATCCTAAGGCACGCTGGAGAAGGCACGAAGGCAGCAGCAGAGGGACTACCTGGGGAGCACCTGGGAGCTGCAGCACAGTGGGAACCAGAAGTGAGAGGGGCAGGGGACCTGCACGGCCCTCCCAACACGGCTTACCCAGCACGCGGCCTCTCCTCCACTAAAGGAGAGGTACATCACTGGGCTGCTCCTTTCCCCAAATACTAAAGCCATGAGAGACTAAAAGGCAGGACAGCGTTTCCTCAGCCACCTTCAGCTTCTGCAGCACAGATTCTGCTGACCGCGTGTCTCACCCGAAAATAGCGGATGGGGCACAATGTCCCGCATTTCTGGCAGATGAGGCAGAAGACAAAAATGCCCTGTCAATCACCACCCAGCTGACCATCCACATGAAGAAGCATAAAGACTATCTGGTCTCAGCTTAGCCTAACTTGAGCATCAGCAGTCTCTGCAGCAAGGCAAAAGGCACAGGTGAAGGGCTGATGGCGAAGCACACTGAGACATTCAGTGGCACTCAAAGAAAACTGCCTTTTAAAGTATTTGCACCAACAAAGGTGCTCATGTACTACACTGAAAAGCACCATGCAGTTTGTCAACCAAAGTACTCAGAGGTTAGGAAACACTGCTGACAAGCTAGAGCATTAATCCAACCCCTCTGTTCATTCGGGTGTAGTTTTACACTGTAAGATTTTTAACTCATTATTAAATGTTATATTTTTATTAATCATTACAAGATACTTTTTGTTTTTCCTTAGGAGTCCTGTCTTGTTCAGAGCACAAGATAGATACAGCTTACGCTGTTCTGGCAACTTGTATTCTTCCAGAGCTCAATTCTGCAAATTAAATACTGTCCTTTTACCATGGGAGAGTTTGGGGGAACCTGGAATGTCAATAAAGTGAAATTTGTGCAATATGACCAAATTACTACCCTAGAGACAGTGTCATCCAATTTATGCTTTATCCTCCTGTTCACGGTCTTTCCAGTGCCATGCAGTTCTGTCAATCTGTTTGCCCCATCCAGCTATTCTCTCTCACATGCTAATTAGTTTATTAGCTGTTCAGGAAGAGGCCATTTAATGTTATGCATTCATATACTACATAGCGCAGTGAAACCTTATTCACTGATTAGGGCCCTACTGGTACTACTAAAATAAATATGATACCACCCACGTTAAGAGGTAGCACACCAATACAGCATTTAAAAGACCACCTGGAAGTGCTGAGGCATGCAGAAGTAATGGGTAAAATGACTAAACAAGTTCTTTCAAACCCTTAATAAAAAAATGTTTCTTTTGTCACTGGGTTGCATTCTTTATAATACATAGTTTTGCCCACCCTGCTTTATTCATCATTCAGTTAAATACATGGTGTGACGAAAAAACTGACAGAGCAAATAATAAAATATCCCCCACCACAAGCAATGTATTAATAGGCAGCCAAACCTCCAAACACATTTCTCTGTCTGAGACTAACTCAGGAGCATGGTTTTAAAACTAATTAGCAAGGTAACCTTTTTCCCCTTCCCTTAGGAAAACTACTGTGGCCGATCCAAAACATAACCAATCCAAAATTCAAATCTAGGCTCCTTGCCAACCATTACAGGACTAATTCCGACAACAGCCCAAAGAGTTTTAGCCATATTCAGTGTGCAACTGGATATATGTTTACAGCTAAAGCACAAGGTGTTGTTTGCTGCGTGGAAGCTTTCCCTTTATACTGGCCGTTCTTAAGAGCTCACAAGATTTCACTACAAATAGCAAGCTAGCAACAATTGTCATGAAACATGTAAAACTGAACACAGCAGCATGGGTTTACTCATTTATGAACCTTCCAGATAACACAGCATCAACTTTTAATTACCCATACGCAGACAAACAACAGGAACAGGCATTTTCACAATAGTTTGCTAAGACACAGCCCAGGTGCAAAGCCTGCATCACAAACCTGGCACCTACATGGTGGCATCTACATGGCGGGGCAGGCGCACTCTGTAACGTGCCCCACCGTTGTGGGCTCTGGTTGTACCTCCTGGCTGCTTCCCAGCTGCGTGTCAGGACAGAGCTATGTGTGCACCCCTCTCCCACACACCTGGGATTTCCCTGCGAAGAAAACCCACAGGCTGGGGGAGACCCACCTTGCTCCCGTCAGGGGACCGAACGCAGGCAGGCGGCAGAGATGCCTGCCCACCGGTGCAGAAGCCAAGCGAAACATGGGCTGGTAGACCTCTACGGAGAGGGAGGCTGGAGCTCCATGTCTGTGCTAGTGCAAACTGTATCCCCACGGCATGACTGCTGTCGGTGCAAGAGCAGGCAAATGAGGAAAGTGGGATGAACGCCTTCCTAATCCATGGGAAAAATCAAGAAGCACGGTGGCTTCCTGACCTTGGGCTGGCCAGAGAATAAAGACAAAGGCTAACATTAAATTTACACCAGTAGAGCGTCATGTGAGAGAAAAAGGCAAAAAGGCTGTATTTGTATTTGGAGAGGCTGAGTTAACAGGGTTACAGCCTACAGCTCACGCACACTACCATAACACAAAATGCACTGGTATCATATAATCAAATCATCTAGTCTGTTAGCAAGATGCATCCTAAAATGTGCCTTTATGTGTTAAGCCTTTCACAGAAGAGATTTAATCTTCTCTTATTTTCATAATGCCATATTCACCATTACACAGCATGTATACCTCTGGAAATGTTCCCAGCCATAGCCATTTCTATTTTATTTGCCTCTACAGGAAAAACAGAAACACTTTTGAGAGCAAAAGATACCCACCTGCTCTTCACTCACATCTCAATTTCCTCAGGAAATCAAAAATACTGTTTTTAACAGTCTACCTTTAGTTCACAGCTGAATCTGACTTTCATCTCCACAGAATGAAACTTGGTTAGAAGCTTATCAAGGAACTGAATTCATAAATGTCTAGACTATGGCACAGAAATAAAGATATACTGAGTAGGGCAGTCTGTAGCTCTCGGCAGCAATCAATAATCTTCTGCAAATACTGTTCTGACTTCAGTCTCTACATGGTCAACTTCTGGTCAACAGAAGAAACTGGCAAATATTTAGCCAATTCAGTAACTTATTATTATTTTTAGATGAAACGTGACATCTCTTGAGGTCAGGGTCTTGTGCCATAGTCTCAGCACAGAACAGTGATTTTAAAAGCATAACTGCTTGACTTAATTTAACCACAGGCCAGGCATTATTCTGTTTATAAAATTAAGGTAATATTAAGACCATGCTATGAATACAGCGCTGGTCCCACCTGCTGAGCATCCCCTGCTCCTCACCTCTGACTGCAGTAACCCTGCCCAGGCCACTTTTGGAGGGACACTCCAGATAGCACTGCCCCAAGCCACTGCTTGCTTTGGCTGAAACATCTCAGCCTGGTTTAAATTTTCTTGCCTGCTTAGGACTGTAGTCTCCTGGTGGAAAAAGCTCTCAGACGTCTGGTGAGCCTTCCCTGTCAAGAAGGTTCAAGAGAGCATGGGTTCAAGGATGCAGAGATGGTTCAGGTGGAGTGAAAACATCATTGCCAACACCATGACTCCTGGGGCTCTACCAGTGAACAGGCAGCCACCACATCAGCCATACGATACCCTCTGAAAGAGGCGTTCAGCAAGTGGTCCAAGTGAAGCAGCCTGTGACATGGTCAGGGGCACTGCTTCCCAGACACCACAGGGCCAAGCGGAGCCAGACAGAATAGTGCACCAAGCACTGGCTTCAGGGCACAGTATTAAAAGTGAAAAACATTAATCCTACTTTCATATCGTAATTTTGTACTATTTACACCTTCTCCATTTAGTTTTCAACAACATGTAGCATTTGATTCTCTTCCAGCCTAAGATATTAACGGCTATTCCAAGACTTCAATGCAAACAAACACAAAGAAATTACTACTGGAAACCTGAGCCAGGAAATAGTGAAAGCTAGTGAAAGTATGACAATCTAACACTCTATAGGCAAATGACACAAACAGGGTAAATTTTATACATGGAAAATCCAATCTGCTGTGTCTTTTACTCACCGTTTGATGACTTCGGTCACAGTAGCGCAGTCCAAAGTAATCAATCTCCACTAGGTTTAAGTGACGAAATACGTAGCCCAGGACAACCGACCCTTTCGTTGACTTCTGTGGGAAAGAATTTACAGAGCCTTTTCACAAAGATGCTCTGTCTTTGTCAGCTATGTGCAGTGGCATTCATGCATTCAGTTAGCTTTGTCAAAAAAAAAGGAGGCAGTTCCCACTGCCTTTAACAAAAATTTCAGCTGTACAGAAGAAAATATTTTGTCCTCACACATGTTTAATCAATAATTCTGTAAATACTATTAGGTAGCTGGCAGGTCACTAGTTACAAAATACAAAACAAAACGAAAAAATGCTCACATGTACTTGCATACTTCGCTTGGTGAACCTAGCATTTTTCTAGAAAATTTCTGTTCTCTGATCAAAATTCTACTCCCCATGATATATTGTAATTCTAAAATCATACTACTCTTTCAGGCATGGGCCTGTCACTCAAACTCTGACAACGAAGAACAGGAGGCAAAACTTTGCCCTTAAGATCTAAATTATACATCATTAGCTGCTCTGTTACTACTGTTTGTAAAGAAGGTTAGGTTTTACTTGTTTTCTGTTAAAAATATTTTTGATAGTAGATGTGGGAGCAATCCAACACCCTGAATTGCAATAATCCCGTTTTTTTCTTGAATGGTACTTCATTAAGGGTCTACACCGGTATTTGCAAACAATGCTGGGGACAGTATTGCAAACAACATTGTACTGTTCAGAATGCATTACAAAAAGCTCACTTCCACCTGAATGCCTCTTACTTGTTCACCTGGCAGCTAACAACAAACAGACTAAGAACACTGAGAATAATTACACAGAATGATCCCCCCTCAGAATCAATTAGAGCCTTTGACTATTACAGTCCTAAATTCCATAAGAAAAGATGGACATAACTCATATTTAGGTTTTGGTTAACTGTTTCATATTGTATAAACTGCTAGACTGTAGTAAAATCACCGGAGAGAAAAGAACAAGAAGAGGAAGCTGTGGGATATTGTTTTTGCTATGTCACTTTTTAGCCTACAAACAAGTAATTTCAAAATTAAAATGGCAAATAATAATATTCATTAAAAAGATCATTTAATTTAGCTTTACTGGTGAAGTATCAATGACATAACGACAGTGAAGATGCATCCATTTTTTTTCAGCAGGTGCACTTGGTCAGGATTTGTACCTAGCCACACGGGCAGGGCCAATACAACAATTTCACGTGGCCACTCACACTCTAAGCAAGCCATGAAAAGGTCAACACCTCTGGTATGCTGGAAATTGTGTATCCATACTATTCACCAGATTTACTATATACTTGCTTAAACCAAGAGATGTTCTTGAAAGGTTCTCAGTGTGTAGCAGTCTAAAACCATCATATATGTTGTTTACACTAAGCAACTGTAATTACATATTCCCTCAGCATGTACAGTAAGACTTAATGATCAGCCACAAAACAGAGAACAATTTGGGGGAAAACATGATTAAGGTAAGCAGACATTCACTAAATCTCATTTTAGCATTTTGGATAAAGCAGAGCAACACAGTGATTTTATCATCAGACTCCTCAACAAGAAACTGAACTTGGGTTTTAAGAACAACGTGAGACAAGAATCAGCCCCTCCTAGCTATACAGCGACTATCAGGAGCACTACAGCAAAAAGACAGAAAGAAAACAAAACACACCTTGGAAAAAAGTTTTAAAAATACAGGTTAAATTATTAGACAGCAAGGATTCAAGACTGAAACTGTAATTGTCCTGCCTCATTTTATCTTTAAATCAGTTGTTATTCAAAGAAGTAGGAGAGATGTCCCACTAAAAAGCACGTAGCTATCTCATCATTCATACATCATATAGGGCAAATTACCTTCACCATTGGAACTGTTTCCACTGTAATTTAAACAGTACAACAATGTCTTGGGAGCCTAGGATTGGATCGGTTTCTTTAGAAACAGACACAGGAAAAGTTCAAAAATAAACAAGCAGCCCCGACTCCAAATGACCCACGCGGATAAATGATGGCAACACTTCTAACTGGGTACTAAACATTAAAAGAATATTATAGACAGAAGGAGCTCCACCATCAGCTGCGCAGAGCCACAGAGTTTTGACACGGTTAACCAAAGAGTAGTTAGTAAACCCTTGCAGATGGCATAAAAAGGGCTGCCTGCACCATGGCTTACAGGGGACACAAAGAGGTGCCCACCAAAGGCATGCTGAGCTTCTGTGATCATGAAGCTCAAATCTGTTTGCTTTAAATAAGCTTCCCCCTCTTTGTCTGACCATTAACATTATTCGTAGTGTCAGTTAGTTTTATTAGAAAAACTAAGAAATAGTAATCCAGTGGCAAAGATGCAGCTGTCAATTTTCCATTCGGGCATCTTACAATAGTAATACATACTCCTGGGAGTAATCAAAGATGCAAACATAACAAAGAAGCTTAAGTCTCACAGGAGTTTAACTTACATAACTCTGCACCAGTTTAGGATTCAGCCAGCCTCCTTGGCTGGAAGTCATCTTCTTCAGCTGAGGACTGCAATGGGCTCTACATAAAGACTCTTTGGGACAGTCTTCCTCCTGTGGAGGCTAAAGCTAGTGTGTTATCCCCAAGAAACAGACACATTTCACACCTCGTTTGGCTGAAATTGAAGACTCCCTTCTTTCCTTTCAGAGGTAAATGGTAACAACGCATAAAAAGCTTTTTAATTGCTTTTTACTTATATTGCTAGGCTGAGAGAAAACATAAATGCCTGTTAATTTATTCTCTTGACACACCTCAGTTAACACTTCCATCGCTGCAGGTCCTGCAGAAACAGGTTGTGCGGAAATGCTGAGCAAAACCATCCAACTTACAATGGCTGGGGGTTCTCCACCTCTACAGCAGCAAGATGCTCAACGCTTTGGTTATCCTCAGCCAAAACAGACTGTGTGCAGTAGTTTCCCTAGCCCTCCCCGCCAATCTTTTCACATCCTTCAGCAATGCCTGCATGTACACAAGGCAGTGCTTTACCAGGGAGCTGCCAGGATGAGAGTTAGCAGGTATCCCCACACCCCTCTAAACTCACCTTCCTTAACCTCACGTTTTCCCAGCACTGAGGAGCGCTCTTCAGGTATAACACTGACCCTTGCTGAAACCACTGCAACCTCATTTTCAATTGAAGTTCTCATTTCAAGCCACATGATTTCAGGGTTTCATGCAATTAAATAGCCTCTTCAAGTGGAGTTAAGAAAGCAGTTTTGCTGATGAATCCCTAAGTAAGTGGCTACTTCTCAGTCCTGAAATATATTTTTACTGCATCTGAAGAAAGTTTTGCAAACTAAGAAAAGCCATATTATTTCCCCTCATAAAATCACAGCAAAATTCAGCAAAACTGCAAACTAAAACTATCAAAGATGTTAACAGGATTACATCCACATCATATGGCATTGCAAAAATTAAATAATCTGCCTTGCATTAAGCTCAGACTTGCTAAAGGCTTGCATTCTTAGGGGTAAACACAAGTATACTTGAAAATATCATCAGCAATGCTTTCAAGAGAGAACAAAGAATTGTTCGAATGAGTCATAACATCTTGCTTTACACGTTAGCACCGTGGCTTCATAAACCAGAAAGGCAGGTTTCTACTGGCTAAAGAAAATGACAGCCAGAACATTCAGGAGAGATCTGATTCAATTGTATTTTTTTAATCAAAAAGAAGTAATTCTTTTAAAAATGGTACTATATTTTAACATACTCACATTACTGCATATTAAGTCACTAGGTATTCTTATCTTCCACACTGCTCATTACTTTTTAGCTCCACTGATGTTTTTCTAGTTGGATATTTTCTAATTTTATCTTTTGTATTGTACACAGCAGTGCAGGCCAAATGAGATCCATGATCGATGTTAACTGAATTTAAAGACAAAGCAAGACCTGCAGCAATGTCTGCCTCAGTAGGATGCTAGTCCCTCTCTCTAAAGAAACGTCGTATAGGTAGTGAAGCCTCTTTTTATTAAAAACAAAATAACAAACAGATTGCCTCCTTTAGTTCAAGCACCCATCATGAAACCTTTCTCCTGAAAGTAATTCAATCCACAGACTCTACCTCTTACAACCTCATAAATGCTAAGGAAGATGCAGATGAATTCATGAGCCTTCACTCAAAAAAAAGGCTTAAAACTTTGGCTGAACATAACCGTTGTCTTTTGAGATGCCTCCCCCCACCACGACCATTGTTAGAGTCCATTGGAAAGTGACACCTGATGCTGAATTAGTTATTCTGCTTATATGCTGGCAAGAGAGAATACAGAACAAGAGCAGAAGGTTTCTAGTGCTGAACAAGGGAGTTCATATTAGAGTATGGAAAAACAAGGAGGATGCTATGGGGGACAACACACGATCATGCTGAGATATTCAGAAACACCCGTGTAACATCCCCACATTTCCCTGTCAAGTACAGGGCTGCGTGGGTTATGCTGCTCACAAGCTCTCCAAGCGGGAAGCACATTTGATCTGCTACCTATGTGCTAGGCAGCAGCTGGTGCCCATGCAATACACGAGGTGCTCTGCACGTGCTGGCAGCGGAGCGCGGGCAACAGCACTTTCCCCGCCACTGCGCAGGGAAGGGCAGAGAGCAAGCACAGCTCTTGACTTGTGTCAGCACCGCCCCACGTGCACCGACCAGCCGGACAGCATCAGTCTGCTGGGGCAAACCTACTCCAGACAGTAAACTTTACGCAGCATATTCAGAGACCAAACTGCAGTATTTTGCCCTAAGTAAAGGTTACTAACGAGAGATGAAAATTACGCACAAAAGCAGCATGCAGTCATGCAACTGAGGGTGAGCAGAGCCACCAGTTCATCCCATTCCTGGTAGATATGTGTCCCCAAACAGCACTTTCTCACTGTTCTTCTGTGTCTATTTTTCCTCCTTACCTCAAGATCAGAAAAGACCAGACACCACCGCAGTTTTCCATCACCTTCCATCTATAAAAGCAGCAAGGCAGAAGGCTCTAAAATCAAAGTTCTTGGTGGTCTTCACCAACATAGAGCACGCAACCCTTTTCCCCAAGGCAGTCAACCAGCCACGCCTCAATTTGCACACTGCATGTACAAGCAGAGAAAAATCTTTAAATTAACAACACTAAATATTTACAAACATTCACCTAGATAAAACAGCTTGACCTCAATTTGCAGAATGCATGTCCAAACAGAGAAGAATTTACATCAGTGTTATATGTGCAGACATTCCCCAACACAATCACATAACAGAAGTAAATACTTTCAGAAACAGGATTTAACATATGCAAATGTAATACCACAGTCTGCCCTAAGTATACATCATACAAATGTACCATCCAAACTGTAATAATCCATCCCTCCCTCTCTCCTTGCCTTTCACTGGCAACAGACATGCCAACCTGGTTTCAGGGTTTTTTTCCTGAGAACTCCTCACAAATTTATAGACACATGCACAGACCTCCCCATCTGTGTTCCCAAGAACTCAACATAGGACCTCATCTGCCTGCTGGATGTAACCTACAGCGCTGACTTTTAAGTGCTGTATGCTAAGATGCCTGTAGACCCGTTTTGTTTTACTGATGGTCAATCTAATCCGTTCCAGTTAGAAAATGCTATTCTAGAAAAATGTCCGAAGGTGCATCTTATTTGACTGGTTTTGCAGTTAGTGTATCTGCCCCGTATTCATAAATACCTTCAAAAATCCACTTAGGGCCAAACCCCCTAAGAGAAGGGAAGATTCCTGGGAGCAGGGTCTCCAGCTAGTTAAACCTCTCCCCTTGTAACTACTGGCTAGAGTGCACTTTGAGGCTTTGTCACAGAGAGATGTAAACTGATCTACTTGACTCTGAGAAAAGACACAGAGAAGAAAAAAGTTATAAAGAAATATTTCACAAAATATTTGGCTTATGGGAAACTACTTCAGCTCAGTGGGCTCCTTTTTTTGGGGTAGATATAAGCAACTATATTTACTCAGTATAGCAATACAATTTGCACATTCACACACATCATAAGAAATGCTCCAAGCAGGAATCAAAGTCCAGTGCAGACAACAAAGGGCAATTAAAGCAAGCAAATAAGTAATGGAAAGACAACTAAATTTTGGAAATGCGACTAAATACTTATTAATGCTTTAAAATTGATCTCTCGTCAGCCATGAACAATATTTTGTAAGATGGCAGCAACTAGTTCTGTGTAGAAGGATTCCGGCCGTATCAATTTTATTTAAAAATCTCTTCACTAATCTATCCCTTAATATTAACATTATCCAGTTCATTAACATCTACATTTACCATATGACAGATAATTTACAGTACCAATAATAACGCATTTCAACTTTTCACAGAAAAGAGCTCTTCAAGAACTGCGTACCAATGATCATTTCCATCATTCCCATGAATTTTGAATAATTTCTACATCAAAGAAAGAAACCACTATAATAATAAGAAAATTAAAAAACATAGCATACAACCATTCATTTGGAATGGTTGAGATGTTGGTTACTATTATTTTTCTACTTTTGGGAAAACACACTTCACACATAGCTGTGTGACCCGGTGTACCTTCTTGGCAGGCAGGGTCTCTGTGCGTCCTGATTAGGGATGCTCCAAAAATAGACCACAAGCACCTGGCAAGGCAGAAGACAAGTACATGCAAATTTATAATGCATGCACTTCTCATCCACTCTTACAAATTTATTTTAAATAATTCCCCATTAATATGAAAGACGCATCCCTTTAGACCCACCAAAGGCTGCAAAGCTGCGAGACAGGAGGAGACCCTTCCCTCTCAGAAGCTGTGAGCAGCTCCGTAGTCGAGCAAGGCTCTCATGGGAGCGTGGTGGAAGAGGAGAGCTCACGTCCCAGCCCTAGGCTGCCTGGCAGCAGGCAGCGGGTGCCTGGCGGGGTGGGAAGGGGGAGCCCAACGTGCCAGCTGCTCTGCAGGAAGCCCCTTTGCAGGTTGCCTGCAGAAGCGCGCTGCCCTGGGACCAGGTGCAGCAGAGGTCACACTGCCCGGCTTGGAGCAGCACCCGCACGGGGAGCCCACCGAGGCTGCTTCACCCTAACCTCACCTTCCCGCACCGTGCCACAGCCCCCCGCGGGCACGTCCCACCAGCAGTACAAGCAGTGGGGCTCTGCGATTCTTCCCCAAAGGACAGTGCACAAAAACACTCTTGCTCCAAACCCAGGGAACACGTGAAACCCTGCAAGTGAAACCACCTCTCAATTGCAAACTGGACATTTTGATACTGAATTCAGTGGAGTCTACACAGCAACCAATCAACAACTTTTTTATATATATGCTTGTAGTTCATATATTAAAGTGCTTATTTTCAGTTTAAGACTCACCTGTGTTTGAAGATATTTTCACTGAAACACATACTGTCCTATTACAGTCTATGCAATAATGATTTGCCACATCCCCAAAAAGCTTTTCCAATATGTTATATCATTTTAACTATTTAAAAGTTTTATTTGCAGCTCGATGGAGTTTAACTTCTCATTTTGACTGACACTAGAGAATTACTTACTCCTGCAATGTTGATAGAAGGCAAAAGGATACATTTGTTATCCTAAAAAATGCACGTACTTTTTCTATACAGATTTGATAACTCAATTGCCACTGATAACTCAATTGCAACTGATTTGATTCTACTGGAAATTTAATTTTCATTAAAATTTCTCGTAATAACCATCTGGAATTTTGTTTGAAAAAATCAAATATTGAAATTTTTTTAAATGCCCTTTTTTTTTTTTGTTAAATAGACATTCCTCATAAGAGCAATGGAAGATACACTGCTGGTATTTTTGTTCTAAAAGTAGCTTTCTAGATATGCTTGTCAGCAAACCCCACACACAAAAAAAACAGTCAACATGTTTGCACCAGGACAGGAATAAGTTATCCATTAGCAGGCTGTAATGGCTGCTAATGGGGAACTCTATATACCTGCATTCTCTCCTGCCTCTTCTAGAGTTTCTGGCTGTCTGAAGGGCTGTGATCCAGTGCCACATGCTGCACGGGGTTATATTACCATTTCACTGGTACCGGGCTGCATTCAACTTTAACAGCCTTGACTGGAAAAAACAAAAAAGCCCCTCCATGGGGAAGGAAGGACTCTAACAGATCTGCGGGAGCAGAGGGGGATGAAAAGGACATACCCGTCACAGCTCCTAGCTGCTCTTCACCCTCTGACTAGTGCTGCCTGCCCCCTCACGCCACACTCCCAGCAAGGGTGCCTCATTCAGCTGTCAATCAATTCCTGAATCACTGCGGATTTCAGCCCTGCATATTCAGCTAAACCAGAATCCAAGCCAGGTTTTTTTTGAAGAATGATACCCCTGAACATAAACAAACACCCAAGGCAAGCGTAATGTTCAAATAAAGACACACAAAGTAAAATCTTAAAGCATTTAAGCAATCTGCAAACTGCTAATTCAGCTTCTTGCATGTATGTACTGTGCCAGTGTTACCATCAAATGTTCTCCCCCCCCCCCCCCCCAACTCACACAGGACTATCGTTGTCTTCTCCTTGGCATCATTCCTCATCACTGGCTGCCAGTACTCAGCTCCTTAATTAGACCTACCTACCATGTCAGGGTTGGGGTTTTTCTTCTGTTTTTCCCTAACCACTTCCCAGTTCCTTGTCCTTTCCTACCACCTGTCTCTTTCCAAACAGCATCTTCCATATTCATACTCCCTTGCCACATGCATTGCCACTTCCCTCAGCCTGTCATCCCCACTTGTTCCCGCATATTCCTTGAACTCCTGGTGCACTGAATCACAGGCCCTTCCTCCCTCCTCTTCTTTGACCCTTTTCCAACCTACTCCTTTACTCCCTCCCACCACTTTGGCCCTTGTCCCCACATGAATCAAGCCAGGAAATTTCTCCACAGTGTTGTATTGTTGGACAGGTAACACAGAAACACATCTGGCAGCTCCAGATGCAAGAAAATTGTTTTCAGGTCTGGTGCCCAATCTCAAGCACCAGAAAAAACAGTTACACAGATGATGCGGTGGCCAACGGGACCTGATGGGGACAGTAAGAGATAGCATGCTTACAGGATTTAACAGACAAAGTTTGAGGAAATCTCTCCTGAGAGAGATATTTCAACATCACAAGCGGACTTATTGTGGGCATATCTTAAAAAGAAGAGAGAACAACACATCTCTGGCACAGCGACCATACTGACAGCAATTATCAAGTCTTTGCTTCAAGGGTTTCTCAGACAAAAGTTGTCTGGATTTCTTTTTCTTTGCAGCCAATTTTTTTCCTTGCTTCAGTCTTGGAAATAACTAAACTGTTTTGAATGAAACTTTGTGAAACAACGTAACTCATCACAGAGTTCAAAACTTGATTACTGGCAAACCCACAAACAGACCAAACAACTTCAATAGTGGTAACAACCCTCTCCCTACCACCTTCCATTCAGGAAGATCCCACGAGGTTTTCAGACTGAATTTATAGCTATTTCCTCAGAGATTTTATTAAAAAGTCAGTATTATTCTGACTAGTTCTTGGGCATGGAGCTGTAGTGATAACCCAGCTTTCATCCTCTGAAAAAGTAAAGCACAAAATATTCTGTGTGGTTTTAAGGGAAACTGTGGCATATTTTAGCCAGTTCTTTTTTTTCCCCTGTGACCTCCATTCCTTTCCCCTTTTAGTAATTAAACCTTTCAAGCAGTAACTTGATGTTAATCCCAGTGATTCAGAGAAGGACACTACTTTCTCACTGCTTAGTCTTCATTTGTCCCCTAAAATGGTTAGTATATTTTGAAGTGCCTTTATATGCTATGGGAAAACTGCGTATACATAAGAACAGACTTTTGCATGATCACAGACAAGGAATGGTAGGCCGCTGTTCAACCAGTCAACATTCAGTAGCTGCTTGACCATCAATACTAAATCTGTGTTTAAAGTTTATAGCATATAACATTACAGATAGCCTTCTGAAAAATCTTTTTATTGACCTGTTAAAATTTCAGATATACTAGTTTTGATTATGCATAGAAAATGAGGTTTCATATGCACTGTATATCTTTAAAGATCATCCGGAAGGATTTTTCTAAAACTGTATGTACAATCGGTCATGATTAACTTATAAACTCATCAACAAAAATAAAATTACCACAATCTCTTTATTTTTAATAAATGTTTAACATATCAAAGTTGTTGGGGAAAGGTGTTTTTAACATGAGGATACAAACCAAAGAACTGCTGCATCTTGGCTTTGAAATCTATTCCTACAGAAGGTGTTTGTTCTTTGATACAGAACCTACAAAAAACTGAACATCTTATACATGGTATAATATGATTTCTATCTATTATGATATACATATATATCTTTATATATGATATATATGTATCTATGATATATATATTGATATATATGCTGCCTGCCCAGCTGTGCTAACGAAAATATTCCACATACTGAAGAAACAAAAATAAAACAGAAACCTTACTTAATCAGCACTTCTGTAATACATGTCCATGAAGGAGAATATGAAGAGATTATATACATGTGCAACATTGGATGAATTTCTTCACTCCCAGCTGACAGGCAGATTAGTGATAAGTATAGCATAAAGATCTATACACAAATATGGCATACAGAATTTTGCAGAACCAGACCCTTCTTTCTCTACATTTAGTAGAAAACTAATAAATATTTCTGTTCATTCGCAAAAGTGTTCAGAGATGGGAGCACTTAACCTCTCAATGCTCATAATCTAAAATACTGTGACTAATGAAAAATGCATCCCTGCAGCATCTTCAGTATCAGACTCAAGAGGTTAATTAATAAAATGCCTCAGGCATGCTATCCTTTGCTAACAGGGGTGGCTATCTGCTGTACTCCATGACTCTGCTTACACATCTCATGTAAGAAGGGAAACAGTTTTTAAAACAGCTTTCTCAATACAGACGTGAAATCACAAACATATTTCACGTTAGAAAAAAAATGTCGATTAATACCAGAAGACAAAAAAATTCTGTTCAGAATCCACCAGTGATGTGAAAATAACTCATTCAGCTTTTTCACTCAGAGGGAATTTTGATAGAGTGAAAACCTGATCCTGTTTAAATCAATATTAATTTTATTACTGACTTTTGAGGCACGGGATTTTATATTGTTAGAAATAAGATTTCAAGCCTTCGGCCTAAACTCTGTGTAAGGCCAACAATTACTCACAGTGGAGCTACTGGAGTCATGAGCTTAATCACCTTTGTTTGGACACAAGCAGTAAACAGCTCCCAGCTCCCTCCCAATAATCTAACAGAGTAAAAACTGATTACTGTAATCAAAGCAAAATAAACTATGAAACAGAAGACTGATTGTAAAAGCTTTTCTGTTTAAATCACAAGGTTGCAGGTAACCACTAGTGTATTGTCAGGAATCTCCATCAGAGTATCTCCAGTTCTGCTGCAATTGTACCCTGCCACAAAGCACTAGATAAACCTCAAACAATCATGCTTTAAAGTGAACTAAAGCACTGAATATGCCCAGTGCACTTCTTTCACTGCAGGCAAATCACAACATATTCTGCAGACTAGACCATTAAATTTCAAATAGAAAATTACCACTTTCATTTTTAGCTTGCTTGAAATGTACTTGGTTTTACCCATTTTTTGAAGCCAAAATGATTCATCTCTGATCTGTGTTGAATACAAGACTTTTGGCAATGTTACTTTTGTTTACATTAAATAGAGCTTACTGTGTGATTTGGACATGATCCTATTCACACTGAAATCCAAAGGCAAAAAACCCCTTTTGTTTGAAGACAGGAGGCTCACATCCTTCAGTTTTGATCTGATTCGTTGATGATAAAATAATATGGTTTGCTTAGAGTAACACTTGGAGCATATTCAGCAGGACTGAATAAAGTAATAGCCCCTAGGTTCACCCTTGCATTTTAGGTAAGAGGCACCAGTTCTGTAAGTTTTTAAGGCATGCCACTTCATGTGACCTCAACTGTGCCTATACTCATCACTTTGGCAACAGGCTAGTAAATGAATATGCCCAGGTGGTGCTTCTTGAAGTGCTATTACGAAGTCAGTGACACCCATATTCCAGAATAAAATATTACTAAGCACCCTTCCTTGTAAAATAAAGATTTTAAAATTTTGCATAATTTTTTTTCTGGTGATATAAACTCTTACTCACAAAACTTCTCTGCTGACAATAACCACATCAGGACAGTTACATGAGGCAACACCCAAAATCAGAACTTTAGAATATCTGTATCTCTCAATGTAAGCAGTTACAATGTATACCTAAAATTATTTTTAAATAATTGTATTTGTTTAAAAGTTGAGGAGGCTGTTCTATTATTTAAAGCAGCCCCCAAAATAGTGATGCTTTCCAGCCAGGGTGAGATCTGAAACTTCATCCCATGTAGCTAATAAAAGGAGGACGGATAGTAAGACTGCAAGCAAACTGTTGTCCCACTGAAAGGTGCAGTTCTACATGAGTCAAAACCTGCCAGGTAGGTTTCAGTAAAATTTTTCCACCACAGAAGTCTAAACCAAACATTTTATTTCCTAACAGGTGTTAGCCCAGTATCCACCTACACCACAGTAAAGATTGACCCCAGCACTATTTCTCCCAGGCTCTGCTCCCAAGCCACCGTGATGTACCACAATGCCTCAGCCACAAAAAAGGACTAAGGCACACATTTATCTGCACAGTAAACTCTACCTTACAATTTCGCGCAATACAAATACCTACAAAACTAATGAGGACAGTCTCACTCAACTTGCCAGTTGTAACAAATCTAGCTGCTGCTCACTCAGGTGCCGAAGGTGCCACACTTCCCCTTCCCTGTGCCGAAGAGATGATGGAGGCCAGCTGACACAGCTGCACTTACTCGGCTGAGCTGCTCTTGGGAGCATAACTCATCTGGGTTCACTGAAAATAAACCAGGCTAGCACAGATTTCTCAGTTAAAATGTACAGACCTAACGGATTTTGACTTACCAAAGCCTGCCGATATCTCTGTCAGAAACCTGCTGGGAATTTTAGGCTACAGGTATCTAATCAGTACTAAAATGAACAAGTCCCCCAAACCGTACAAGTTACACTGGGGTAGTGATCAGTTATCCCAGCCACAGCACAGGCCTCCAAGGCACTTGGTATATCCAGTTATGCAAAACGCATGAGATTTTAACGGAAAGTTGGCCAACTCCTAGACATAGTTATGCTGTTAATAAAAGAGCCTTACATCTAGCTTGGGTCTGGGAGGAATACAACACTATGCCAGTGATGTACATGTCATGGATCCAGTTATTAAGGAGGAGTTCATTACCTAATGTCAGTGGCTTTGACACTTCTAAGGCCAAGCCTGGACCTGCTGCCATGCAACACCCCACAAAAGGCAGTGATTGCTCTCTTTCATGGATGACTAGACAACACTATCGCAGTATCTTCCCCGTATTCTGATCTAAATTTAAAAAAAAAAAACAACCAAAAAAACCTCACTGATAGAAGGATGATCAAAGATCATCCAGGTTAACTAACAAAATATGGAAAATACACAAGTTGGACACAGAAGGTTTGCCTTGTCCTAGGCACACTCAGACATTCTCCCAGAATGAAGAAGTTCTCACTTTTTTGCATTCGAACTGTTCATATCTATGCACTTTAGCTTTGTCTGAAGGCTTTTTTAAACTCAACTATTACCTGGCTGTCACTGCCTTCCATGAGAGCAAAAACTTCTCCTGGGAACGCTGTGAAGAAAGGCGGCACTGACACCATGCTTTGAAGACGTTATCAAAGCCTGAAATAAGCTGCTGACATTTCCTCAAGAAAGAGAGTTGATGGATTCAGGGATGTCACATCTTGGCACAGAAGCAGCACAGTATGATAATCAAGTGCAGACAAAGGAAAGCAAGTAAAATACGAGGAAGCATCACCTCCACTTGCACAGCTGCATTGAGAATGGTCCATCCAGGCTGCTGTACTCAGAAACCAAGATACACATTTTGCTCAGTTCAGAGTTGCTGCTTTTGGCAACATCAGTTTTTGAAGCAGAAATAACATTTGACTCTACTGTCTTGCTAAATGAAGGGAACACATATGTTGTCCTGTTCAGAGCTGCAATAACCCAAACAACACTAGAGCTTTCAGCTTAGGTAGGGCAACATCACTTAGGCCAGATGATTTTATTAACAACACTGTAGGTGAGAGGGGCAGTTTCTTACCACTATATAGCTGAGGTAATGCTTTAACGTAGGCCTTCTATAACACTCTGCTTTAGTCTGTCATTACAGGATTAAATCGTGCTTTAAAAAAAACCAACAACTACAAAGAACAAAAACATTGCATGTTCTTACTGAAACGAGAGTGCACCTAACATTAAAGATAAAAAGGCAAGAGTATGTTAATATTCAAAGACTGAGATGTCTGCACATTTGTACTGTCTTCCTTCTGTCCACATGTATTTTAAGTGTAATTATTAAAGCTCCTCCTGATCTGACAGGGAAGTCTTCTATCGAATTCTTCCCTCTGTACCTCAGTAAGAATCAAAATTTTTCCATTTTTCACCTCCACATGTACAAGCATGATCATTCCTCCTTTCTGTAATAAGAAACAAAATGCTACTCACTAAAATGCTTATTTGTGTATCCACTGGAACCTTCTTATTTTTTGGCATAAATCCATCTAAGTCAATAGAGCTGAGCTATGTTAGAGAAGAACTCAGCCTTTTCTTCCTAGACATAATATCATCACACAATACCAAGATCCAAGTAGCTAAAATAGGTTAATTACCCAAATTATACTAAGGAAGTCTACACTTCAAATACACACTAATGCACCTTACATTCATTATGCAACTGCTTCTTTCAGGTTAGAAGAAAAAAAAATTATACACCTCATCATGAAACCCAATTTCAAGTTCATTCCTTAAGGATCATAAATGCATTGCCATAGATTAACTGAACAATGGCAAAAGAAAAATCCCCATCTGTTTAATTTTATTAGTGTAACAAGTCCTTAGCAAATCAAGACTTTCCAGCGTCTTCAGCTGATACAGATTAGAATAGCTCCAGTTAGGTCCACACAGCAATTCACAACACCTGAAAACACCCAATGTTCAAAGCAGTTGGCTATACTGTTCCAGGTGACAAATGTAAAGGAAATGTTTGAATAGTTTAAATGCACAGCTGTTGAAAAGTCAAAAACATTGTTGGTATACGAAACAGCAGAATATTGTAAGCCTTATTGTGTTCTTCCATACAATGTTTGCTCTCAGATCTGTCACGAAGAAGAAAAGGTATATAACTCCACTGTCAAAACCAAGCAGCATAACTAGGCTTCAGAATGTTTCAGTGTTTGACAAGCCAACTGGTGACACAGCCGTTTTGACAACATACACACTCAACTCATTGAGTCCTGATGCTGCATTCACTGCACAAACAAGATACTACTCAAAAAAACCATACTTCACAAAAGCATTTAAACAGACAACATTTACCAAATTAAGCACTAATTTAAGACCTAACGAACTTAGACTGGAAAACCTAAGATTTGTGTTTTATGAAAACCGCTATTTTCCTGCCAAATTCTTCCGGTAATTTACTCAAGACAAAGATGCCTCATTAAAAATAACAAGCAGAGTAGATTGCCACTAGAAGTATGAAGAGGACAAATATTTCCCTCCAAGTCATTTTATAGATATTATAATACCTATTTTTGCCTGCCTTCATAAGTCAGAACTGAAATAGCTAAGATTGTTTGCAGTCAGTCCAGCATATTCACATCTCTACCGTTCTGGGAGAGTTCTAGGCTCATTAGGATCAGAAGTTACATATCAAAAGTCTTGATAATTTATTATCATCATAATCTAGACAGAGATAAAAGACAGCTTTTTTGCATATTACGTATGGGCAGGCATGAGGAAAGTCATGTCTATTCCCCACTCTGTCCTGGCTGCCTGAGTTATATCACATTGATTAAGCTTCCTCTTCTGTAAAAATGCATTACGAGTCTGAGCTCTCTACCATATAAAACTTAAAATAGTTTTGAAGAAAACAACGATTAAAGCCATACAGGTAAACAGGATGCAACAACACACATTTTCGCTGATACTAAGGAACTACCTACCCTTCATTGCTGATAAGTGATTTTCAAGAATAGAAAACACTGTACGTATCACGAGTCTGAGCTTCACTAAAATATCTGGTTTGGTATCACATAAGACGTTATTAATTACATTGGATAAAGTACAGTTTAGTAGAGGAACTGTAAAACAGACAGGCTGGCTAAAGAAAAATGACAGCAGATTTTCACTTTTTAAAGGAACACTTCCAAAATAAATTCCTCTAAGGTTGAAGGTGGAATATACATCACTTAGCATTTTTTGCACTTCTGCAGGTAATACAAATGCCAGTCTAAAATTAAGAAGTACAAAGGAAGAGGATAGACACGTTTTAGAGAAAGAAAACTACCTGGAGGACAGGATCAATAGAAATGAGGTGAAATTCAACCAGACAAAATTGCAAGGACCAAAACCATACATTTCTGTTGCAGTGGGAGCATCACTAAGCACAAATAAACAGGGTACAGAGGACAAAGGTGTATTAATCAAACACAGCACCACTAGCACTTATCATGAACACCCCAAGCTAGCAGTTTACAAGATGGTCCGATGCAGCTTCAGTGAAGGTGCAATTCACCACCGTTTCAATATTCGGCTGAAGGGCAGAGTGCTGTAAAGTGTTCTGGTAGCCCAGCCACACAGATTACCACACCAATGGGAACCCAGCACGCCTTCTGAGTTTTCCACTCAACTTGAGGTTTCTTTTATACTACACTACTGTTCATGTAAAAGCAAGGAATGTTTGTAGTCTTACAGTCATAAATTAAACAAAGATCCCTGGTAGGTTAGAGACAAACGGAAACGACAGCAAGTTCACTCAAGTCCTGTGCAAAGATAAACTGGGATGAAGTCCTGCAGAGGACCAGAAAGGTGGCTAGTGGGCTGCAGCACGTGAACATACAATGAGTGTCTAGGAGAACTTGTTTGTCTACATAGCAGAGAAGTCAAGGGAGGATGTAGCTGCAGTAAGAAACTGACAGAGTCAGACTCGATTCATCAAAGATGCACAGTAAGAAGAGGAAATGATAAGAAGATGCAGTAAGGGAAATTCCTTACTGGAGAGTGAGTAAGTGCAGGAACAGGTTACCCCCAGGCTACGGAGCCTCTGCCATTAGATACAGTCAAAGCTCATCTGGGAAAGGTCCTGAGCAATCTGCTCTAACTTGGAAAGCAGCTAAACTACATGACCTCCAGAGGTTCCTTCCAATTTAAATGATCCTATCACATAACTTAACAGCCATACATTACACGATCTACAGAAAAGAGTAATGCTCCATCACTTTACTAGCATTTGGCTGAAATTAGACTCAAGCATGAGTCCATGGAAATAGTTTGGGGTAAGGATGCCCCTACCCCTGGCTTTAAGTGATGTTGTAAGGAACCTCTTCCTCATACAGAAAATACTAAAAGAAATGTATATAACCTGTATCACTATGAACACTGGGAAAAAAAACATTGGGAAGTGGTCTGCAAAACTCGCAATTCCTAACAGAGCCTGTATAGGCACGTAGTCAACCGGCATTATCAGTACTTTTTTACTGAAAAGTTTAAAAAAAGTATGCTTACTGTTGCAAGACAACAAAATATTCTTTAGCCAAATGCTATTGACTTTAACTCTGAAAACATATTTTAAAAGTATAAATACACAAACTGAAAAATATTTTTATTGAAGTGTGATAGTATATGATTAATTCACAGAGCACACACTCATAAAGACTACCCCCTCCAAAATATTTTATGTTCATTTTTATATTGCTTATGTTTATATAAAAGGTAAGCAGGACTTCAAAAAAGTTATCCAAAGCTCTTAGATATTAACTACAGCTCTTAACTACAGTGAAATATTCTAGTGTTAACCAGCAAGTCTGCTTACCTTGAAAAACAGACACACCAAAAGACAGGTTATACATAAAGTAAATCATACCATTAATCTCTGTTTACCTTTAGCACAATTTCCAGAAATGTTACCTCTCAGCAGTTTCAAAAGAGAATAGTCAGAAAACTCTAAGCACGCAATACTTGCCTTGAGTTCCTTTAAATAATTATTAACAGAAGTCTCTTAGTTCAGGCAGCCTACTTTCAATAAATTACCGTGCTGCTAACAGATCCACTTTGAAACAATGGCACAAGCATCTCAGTGACCCACATAGATGCCATTTCAAGCACAGTATGATCTGATAGCTTAGCATTAATTATAACATAGAAGACTGACTTTGCAATTCTTACATTTACTTTTGTCTTTCATGTTTTTATTCAACCAATTCAGCTATACATACTACTATGAACTATTACTGTTGAAAAGAGAAAACTGTTTGGACAGCTTACACTGGGCTAGCTATAATCACCTCTATTGTAACAGAACAATGCTTTGACTTTCCTCTGGGAAAGGCAATGCAACACGGAATTTGCTTACACTTACTAACTTGATGAGGAAAGCAAACCGGTCCCAACAGAAACTGGAAATTAATCTTTCACTTTTCAGTAATTACTGCTCATGAACTGGCAAAAAATAAAAAAGAGCCATACCATTATATACAGCAGATATGTCAGAACTTACACTGAACTGTAGCTGTTAATAGTGTAATTTCTGCCATCTGTGTCACAGAGCCAAATTTGCTATGTTTTGGAAACATTCTGTTGATAAAGAAAACCATCTCTCTTACATGTAACTTTTATTAAAAAACATATACAGTTTTCTTACTATAGCTTTATAGTTCAAGCATTTCACAGCTAAATCTGTGGATACATCAATTTTTCTTCTTAAAGCTTAGATTATTCTTCATCCCTCATTTATATATGGAAATGAGAAAGACGGTATCTGAAAAATACTAAGTTGAATACCAAACTCCAAGTATCTTCATGAGATTTTTTTCTTTTCCTTTTTTTTTTTTCCTAAGGGAGAAAAAAGTGCTATCTGCCTGCAGAACTCAGGCAGACCATATAACATCCTCACACTTCAAAAGTCATCTCCAAAACAACACTCGCGAGTAATTTAATTATTTTTAAAGTTTTTAAGCCCAGATTTGTTAAAAGCTGATTGTTCTAAAGACAGGACATGTTTCTTAGCTGTAACAAGCAAGGTAAATTTAAAGTGCTGGTTCAGCTAATAACCTGCTACTTACCGTCACAACCATGTTAAGTTTCACATTTAAAGTGAAGTTTCTTTCAAGCCAGCGTACTCCTTAAAACTTTATACTTATATGCCTTTCAGGGAACATTTCTAATACTTCTTCGTTTACTATTTTATACAGAAAAATGTAAGAAAACATTCTGAGCTTATGTAATTTCATGACCCAAAACATCAAGCTAATGCCCCAGGGTGAAATATTATTTCGTAACATCTTCATAACCTCTGCTATATAGGCAGCTAGCTAACGGATGCCTTCATCACGTTACACCTGTCCACCGGTTTAAATAGGTGCAATCAATTAGCATGTAAGACGTCTGTGTTAATAACGCACAAGAAAAGATATTTATCTTACTGGTCCTTCATTTCCTTGTCTTTATAAAGCTGTTATAAGGAAAATAAATTAAGTCAAAATTTCAGCCCAAATCTGTGGTACTGCAGCCCCAGGCTCTGTTTTGGAAAGGGATATTGAGATAATTGGACCCCACACAGATACGCCAGCAAATCTTGATTTAAAGCTGTTGCATTAGGCATTGGTCCAATTCCTCTATATAACAGGAGAACTGAATCAGGTCTCAATCCACAAATTATGGTGTGGATGAGAAGGTCGTCTGTTAGTTGAAATCACACCGTTTTCCATGGGCAGGTTCCACAAAAGGAACACATGAGAATTTTAAACATGAGAACGTACTTCCAAATGTTTCAAATGACCCAGTTTAAGAATACAGAAAACTGGCATTAACAAGGAATACTGACATTGTTGGCTCATTCATCCGTATGATAACACACCTAACTATTCAGATCTATTGCCTCGTCCAGACCTCCTGAATTCTTTGAAATCCAGCCACAAGGTCTACAAGACACACACATCTCAGTGGCATCTCAGGAATGCACGAGTCCTCCATGTCCTCCATCCAGATCATACGATACTGGCAGGTCACAGAGCTACCTCGAGGCTGAGGAATATGCAGAAAACCTGTTGCAAGCTTGAGAAGACCACGGCCAGGCACCAGTGCTTGCCAGTCGCCTCTGGCATAGGAAGTCATGGAGCTGTTACCATGTGGGATGCCAGCTTCCCAGCAGAGGACTTTGTTACATGCAGGGAAAGAGCAACTCTCATGATTAGCATGTAAAATTTGGCAAGTTTGACTTCAGCCAGTGCTTGCATCATCCATCCAGAAGGACAGAAGGTGAATCAATCCTCGGCCATTTTAACTCTTTGAAATAAAAAGACGCAATAGGAGGCTCCAAGACCCAGTTAACATGTATTTCAGTTAGAAACTTTCAGCTTCTTTGAGAAAAAGATAAACATTATGTAAACTTCAATTTCATTCCTAAATTGCTGGCCTTTAACCAGTACAACAATGCTTTAAGCAGAAACAAAATCTTGGCTATGTATGAATCCAAAGCCACACTAGGTCTCATTCTGCTAACTCAATCTCTAGGAGTGTATTTGAAAAGACAATCTCCACTCTGAGATATGATATACATGGTATTAGTTAAAAAAGATGCAAGAAGAAAACATACTGCTCTGTGGAGCATGAAACAAGTGAGTTTTGCAACTGCATGTATCACAAACCTCATGGAAAGACCTGGAGATGTCTTCACGCCTGCTATACTCTACCCATACAATAGTAATAAAAGTAGTCTTATTCACTATAAACTATTAGTAACACTTTGGTAGCCAAACAGATCTCAACATACGCACTTCACTTTTAAGCCCACTGAAAAATTTGATTGTAGTAGGAAGAAGCTTCAACAGAAGACAATAAAGGGTACATAGCTGGATGGGTGACTTCTATGTTCCCGCAAATACTATGACATTAAATAACTGGAAAAAACCCCACATGCCTCTACGGACAGACAATGAAGCAGACAGAGGACATACTCTTTGCAGTCCACCGTGATACATCTGTGCCTGTTAATCTAAATACAGTAAATAAAGTTATAGTGAAGAAGTAAGCCTATGTGGGGCATGTAATTAGAGAAGAAGAAAGCAAAAACTCAAAAAGCAAGTCCCCCTTAGTAGAGCAGATATGTCAATGTTCAAGATGTTAGTAGATAAATACAAACACACTTTACAAGGTACTGAATTTTATCCATACATTAATCCACCACCCTCCACTCTTCAGAGCTTTAAAACTTTCATGTCGGTCACATTCCAAAATAAATGATCAGTTATTCTTTATCAGCATTAATTTCTCATATGTTGTTCCAAAATCCACTGACTGGAGCTTGCAATAAGAAACAATCACAAAGATCTTCCGCGAATAACAAATGTTGGCATTTTTTCCTCCTTTCTTCCTTTTTTTTTTATTTTTATCAAGGGAAGAATAGTATTATAGCGCACTAAAACTAAAAAACATAAAAGAGTAGTTATTTTACACCAAGTCTATAATGCCATATAAAACCCTAAAAAATGAAATTATCAAGAGTGTCAAAAAGCTATTCCTTCTGCAGCCAGAATAAAATTATTTGTATTTGAAAATGCATTAAAAGCAACAAAATAAAATTAAAGATTATTAAAACAAGCATAAATAGCTTTTATAATTAGTTCATTTTTAAAAGACGGCAAAGTATTTTTGAACTACATACAGTGGTAGAATAAACCAAAATGCATCAACTGAATGCTACAACTGGGGAGGGAGAGCAGTCGTCCACCATAACTACTGCCAAGGACATTATGACTTTTTTTTTCCTATTTCCTTTTATCCAGTACTGTTATTCATTAATATGAGCAGCATTACCATAACCCTTTACAGTAACTTATTATTGTTCTAATTCAAGGAAACACAAGTAATATTTTTTGTCAAAAATCTTTATTGTTATGGCAGGTTGACTCGGCTGGCTGCCAGATGCCCACCCAGCTGCTCTCTCACTCCCCCTCCTCAACTGGACAGACACAGAAAATAAGATTAAAAGCTCGTGGGTCAAGATAAGGACAGAGAGATCAGTCATCAGTTACTGTTACAGGCAAAACAGACTCAACTTGGGGAAAAGTGATTTAACTTACTGTCAATTAAAAATAAGAGTAGGATGGTGAGAAACAAAGACACAACTCAAAACACCTTCCCCCTCTTCTTCCCAGGCTCAACTACACTTAATTTCAGCCTCCTCTACCTCCTCTCCCCGCCCAAGCAGTGCAGAGGGACAAGGAACAGGGGGTGTGATCAGTCCACAACAGCTCCTCTCTGCCACACCTTCCTTTCCACTTTTCCCATCCTCCCCTCACACAGGCCACCCCTGCAGAACCCTGCCACAAACACCTTGCCATGTAAACCCAATGCAATTTTGTAAACAGGTAACAGAATAAGCCTTTGGGAGTCTGATGATACGGTTCAATAATGATGTGATTCTGGAGGATGGGAGGGGGGAAGGCTTTGTTTAGAGGTTTCATAACATTTCAGCTCTAGCACCAGAAATTTCATATGCAACATTTCCTTCCCCAACATAATTAACTATGCGGGGGGGGGGGGGGGGGGGGGGGGGGAGGGATCAGCAATTTTCTTTGTATAAAATAAATGGGCATTATGATAGGGATCTGTTTTTCTCCCACATGCACTCAATTAGAAGCCTGTTATAACCACAACACTGTACTGGAGAGCTCTAGCAGTTAGAAGAAGTTAATCTGCTCTAGCCAATGTTAGAAAGCAATACTACCAAAAAAAAAAAAAAAAAAGAAATTAAATTAAATAAAAATGGGGTGAATTATAAATTCCAAAGTACAGTTTTTAGTAGAGAACTGTCTTCCAGTTTCAGGCAGGGTTTTACAACAGTTTATCTACAACCTATAAGATAATACAAAACCACCGTAGTAAAATCCATAAACACCCCAAAAACTACTAAAGTGACAAATAGTGCAAGCCAGTGACAAATAGTGCAAGCCAGTTACTTGCAAAAATAACCTAAGTCACTTGCTAAGACAGGCTCTTCTGAAAGCATGCATTCTAAAAACTGCAAAGGGCAAGATCATCTATAACAAGAAAATTATGCCAATTTTATCAAGTACAGTTTGTGTCCCAAAAAGCAGCAGCTCTGAAAGGGTCTTGGGCATCACCGTGACGAAGCAAATGAATGTGAGATCACAGTGATGCAGTTATTAAGTGGGGGCAGCAGGAGAATACAACAGCCCTATGAACAGAAAAGTATCTGAGTAGGAAGGTGGCAACAATTTCATATAATTGAAAAAACACAGCTAGTTCTTTGCATCTATACTTCAAGAAATTAAAAATGGTTCAGACTGGGGTTTAAAAAAAACAGAGAAACTGTGAAAAGCTGGTCATTTGGAAAGGGGTGAAAGAAAGTTGAAATATTCAGTCTACCAGAAAGAGATTAGAGAGATGACTCGGTCAGTGCTTCCCAGTATCAACACAAGGAAGACATCTGACAGGTGGGCTTTCTAACAACAAAAGACAGAGTAAGGTCAAATGGGTGAAAGATATTTTCACAAATTTAAATTAAACTTTAAAAAAAAAATTAACAGTGATGATAACAAATATGTTGAACAACCTAACAAGCGATACGGTAATTCTTAATTTGAAACCTTATATTCTCATCACTGCCTTTTTAAAAATTGAGCACAAACTACTGGAGAGGCAGTACTGCATATATTTAAATTATCACCAAGTAATGAAGACAGAATGGTTTCTGGGTCAGGACTGCTAACAGGATGTCACCCTAAAATGAAGGATGTACTTACTGCAGTTACTGATCACAGCTCCAGGGAAGGACATGTAGCTGTCTACAAATACATCAGAAGCACACATATTCTGAAGACTAGACACCTGATTCACGCGTTCATCTTACCAGTTTCCTCACAGCATTGCCAGCGACGTTCATCTGCCTAACCAGTTGCCAGCACCAGTAACAATAAACCTCCTGACTTCTTGTTCTGCCAGTGGACATCAACTACACCACGCTGCAAAACATTCTTCATTTGAGAGCATTTCCCAGGGTACGTTTTCTATCAGCAGGTATCATGCTCCACACATACAAAGATAAATGGCTTTCACCACGCACTATGTATTATTCACTTTCACCTATTTCTTACCACTCCCCTTCCACACAAGATGTTTCCCCTTTACCCCTGGCCACATCCCTGCATCCTCCCCCACCTCTTCTCCACTGTCAGCAGAACCTAGCAGACCCTCCTGAACCCTCTGCTCCTACCCAGTGCCGTGCTGCCACCCGTGCCCGCCTCCCCCCTGCTACTCTCCGCTTATAAATATTTACCTGAAGCTTTATTTGCTCATGGTAGGGGAAGACATGGGTATTGAATGAGTTTACATGGGTGCAGGTACACTGAAGAACTGGAGTAGAACTGGAAAAGGATAGATGGAAGGGGAGAAATAATGAATATACACATGCTCTGTCAAACACATCACTAGCCAAAGCACACCTCAACAGTTCTGTTTCTTCTACATTAAGCCCCTTTTAACTCACATGATGATGGACATCTTACATGACTACTCTCATTCCTAATGCCGCCCTCTTAGGGCGAGCAGAAGGGCTTATTGCCAGTCAAACTCTCCATAATCACAGAATCACAGGATCATTAAGGTTGGAAGAGACCTGTAAGATCATCAAGTCCAACCATCAACCCAACACCACCATGCCCACTAAACCATGTCCCACAGTGCCACATCTACACGTTCCTTCAACACCTCCAGTGATGGTGACTCCACCACCTCCCTGGGCAGCTTATTCCAGTGTCTCACCACTCTCTCAGGAAAGAAATCTTTCCTAACATCCAGCCTTAATCTTCGCTGGTGCAAGTTGAGGCCATTTCCTCTTGTCCTGTCGCTAGTCACTTGGGAGAAGAGACCAACACCCTTCACCACAAACCCCTTTCAGGTAGTTGTAGAGAGCGATGAGGTCTCCCCTCAGCCTCCTCTCCTCCAGACTGAACAACCCCAGCTCCCTCAGCCGCTCCTCATAAGACTTGTGCTCCAGACCCCTCACCAGCTCCGTCGCCCTTCTCTGGACATCCTCCAGCAACTCAATGTCCTTCTTGTAGTGAGGGGCCCAAAACTGAACACAGGATTCGAGGTGCGTCTTCACCATCCTCCTGAATAGCAACGCTAAGGATCCAGAGAGACATTACTGTGAAAGTGAATGAACAAATTATGTACCATTCGGAGGGAGGGGTGCAATCCTGAAGCTAAAGACTTCTGTGGTGGAGGAGTTAATTTCTTTTTTCTGTCCAGAAGGGGTGAAAAGGCACTACCAGTTGGGAAAACTCTATTTCTGCTAGATCAAAGCATTGGCTTTGGTGGTGCTCTGATTGTCTCACTGCATCAGGCAGCAGCAGAAACTACAGAAACTTCTGTGGGTCTCCTCCCGAGAAAGGTTAAGCTAAACTTTACATGAAACATATACCACCCATTGTGCTTTATGTCATAGCTGTATTACATAATATCATACAAAGAATATGGATGATTAGTCAGTAAACACACTAGGTCACTTCATCCCACTTCAATACCAGATACCATTCTCTACTTCCAGCAGATTACATCCCTTCACTACTCTTTAGGATTTATTCACGGAAAAGTCATTTTGTTTATAGCAAGAAAGCTGTACTGCATTCAAATGCTGTTGGATAAAAGGTGCTCCCAAACGAGCCCGAACTATGTGAAAGGGCTGGAAAAATGAATTCTATATTCCATTGCAATTGCTATTTCAGTAGATATCCTGAGGCTCTGGGTTTCATCATATGAAAGATAAAATAACGAACAAACATGACAGCAGCTCAAGAAAACAGTAATTTCATTTCAGGTATAAAGGAATATTCTAATGCATTTTGTCTAAAAGAAGATGAATGCCAATTTTTAAGCACTTAGCCTTCTTGGGGTTCTTTTACCAGACTGGCTGTTCTGTCAGATCTGGCTCTGCAGGTTTATGGAACTATATAAGCCAGCAAAAATGAGCTAAAGGATGGGTAGTTTTATATAATGATTGCTCCAAATTTGAAGCTACATTGAAATTAGCACTTAAAGCAGAAATAAAATCCTTTTCCTTCACAGTGATGGGGGGGTTTCACTTCAATTTGACACAAACTGCCACAAAAAACACACTGTCTTTTCTTCCTGTGAATGCTGCTTTTTTAAGAATGTAAAGAATTTCTAAATTATTTAGATGAAACAAACAGAAGCAACTTCTGAGCAGACCTTTTCAGACTTCATCGTCTTTGTCAGGTTTCTGTATCTATTTCACTCACATTTTTTTTCTGTCTATGTAATACCAGACCTCACAAACTCCATGTTCACAGTTATCTTCGTAAGTCAGACATAACGTACTCTGAGGTTTTGAAGTGTCACACTTTGACTTACATATGCAAGACACACATGCAACTTAACTTGTCATGACTGATTTGATCTACACCAAAAATAGATCATGGATACTTAAAAACCGCCCTTCAGTTCTTCTCAAAAAGAAGTGAACAACCAGGAGGAGAATGGATTTTGTTTTAAAAAAATGATGGAAACTAATTGTACAAATTCTAGTTGGATTTATTAAAAGAGGTGGCTTTGTTAATTGCCATCAGCTCTAAGCTCCTTCCAAACAATTCTGACCACTGCTATGCAGCAAACCAACCCTCCCTCTTTCACCCTGCAGACACAGGCATGGCTACACAACCCACACGCACACGCCTGGCAGGTAAGCCACACTCAGCTGGAAGCCCTAGGAACAGCACCAATGTACCCAGTATTAGCTGTTTTCAACCAACCCTCAGCAAGTTTGCAGATGACACCAAATTGGGTGGGAACGTTGATCTGCTGGAAGGTAGGAAGGCTCTGCAGAGGGATCTGGACAGGCTGGATCCATGGGCCAAGGACAATTGTATGAGGTTCAACAAGGGCAAGTGCCGGGTCCTACACTTTGGTCACAACAACCCCATGCAATGCTACAGGCTTGGGGAAGAGTGGCTGGAAAGCTGCCCCACAGAAAAGGACCTGGGGGTGTTGGTTGACAGCCGGCTGAATATGAGCCAGCAGTGTGCCCAGGTGGCCAAGAAGGCCAACGGCATCCTGGCCTGTATCAGAAATAGTGTGGCCAGCAGGAGCAGGGAGGTGATCGTGTCCCTGTACTCGGTGCTGGTGAGGCTGCACCTCAAATGCTGTGTTCAGTTTTGGGCCCCTCACTACAAGAAGGACATTGAGGTGCTGGAGCGTGTCCAGAGAAGGGCGACGAAGCTGGTGAGGGGTCTGGAGCACAAGTCTTATGAGGAGCGGCTGAGGGAACTGGGGTTGTTCAGTCTGGAGAAGAGCAGGCTGAGGGGAGACCTCATCGCTCTCTACAACTACCTGAAAGGGGGTTGCAGAGAGGTGGGTGTTGGTCTCTTCTCCCAAGTGACTAGTGACAGGACAAGAGGAAATGGCCTCAAGTTGTGCCAGGGGAGGTTTAGGCTGGATATCAGAAAAAATTTCTTTACTGAGAGTGGTGAAGCACTGGAATAAGCTGCCCAGGGAGGTGGTGGAGTCACCATCACTGGAGGTGTTGAAGGAACGTGTAGATGTGGCACTGTGGGACATGGTTTAGTGGGCATGGTGGTGTTGGGTTGATGGCTGGACTTGATGATCTTACAGGTCTTTTCCAACCTTAATGATTCTATGTGATTCTTTGAACCCTGTTATACTGATGACTCTTTTTATGTGAACTTTAACAACAGACACAGATGCATTTTGAAAAGACTAAATTGAAGAGTTCTGTTTTGTGGGACCTCTCTGGCTGAGTGAATGGGAAAATGACCTTACAAAATTTGCCTCTTGCTTGAAAGCCATGTGCCTTAGACAAAAAGGTGTCAAGCTGTACTGAAAGCAGTCATGCATTAGCCTTCAGGTACTGATAAGCACATAAGACATAGCAGCTGAGGTCTACTTTCAACACAGTTGGGCAACAGAATAAAGATTTCAATCCTGTAGCCTGTTTTCTTAAAGTAAGTCTTTTTTATTCCTGGTACAAACCCAAAAGAACATAGGTAGCAACTGGAAGGATGGGTAACCCTGGAGCTGCAATCAGAAGGGAGAAAGCCACAGATGCATTAAATGAAGGCAGAGCAGAAGAGCAGAAAGAGGCACAGGGAGAGATAGCATGGCTCCTTCTGTCTTCCCACTGCAAACAGTGTGCCATGTGTGAAATGACAAGCACCGTGTTCAGCTCTGCCTTCTCCGGCCTAACATAGCAGGCAGCACAAATGCCTGCTTTCAGGAAGCAGCACATGAGCTCTGCACGTCCCTGTGCCCCATCCTCCTACTCTCACACTGTTGTGAGATACCAGTTGTGAAATTGTTGGCTCTGCAGAACCATCATCTGATCATACACAGCACGGTGAGAAAGACCATACATAACGAGCACATGCAAGCAACCAAGGAGAGAGAAAGAAAAAACCCATATGCTCATACCACCTAATAAAAACAGAATAAAAGAAAAAAGGTAAGAAGAGAGCAGGGGTGAAATAGGAACCAAGCAGCAAACAAAGTGCACAGCACAAGGAAAAGCACAGAAAAGTGTCTGTCAGGCATCAATTTATTGTGCAGTTCATCCGTAACTGGTTTTAAAAGCCTAATTTTTACTTCCTCTTGGGTACTGGGTGTAAGCCTAATTACAGAACACTCCCATTCAGGGGAAGTATACAGCATGCAGCCTGGATTGGCTTTATATTCCCATCACACTATTCGCCACCGATGAGGCAAAAATCCCATGCCTTCTCCAGTCCCTACCTTCTCCGTGGCTTGCTGCTATTACACAGACGAAAGGATTAGCTGGTTTAGTATTTCACAAACAGAATACAGGACAGAATAGAAGTTGTGAGAAGTGATCTAGAAACAGAGCCTTTTTGGCAGTCTCTGTTTGCCCAAGTAGGGATGAAGGGAAAATGACAATTGCTATGCCAGAAAGTTACTAACATGTTGGTAACCACACATATAACCTACAAAATTCTCTGAAATAGACCCAGATGTGCTGTTGAGATTTGTTGTTTATTCACTTTTAAAACTGGCCAAGACCATGTTCGTTTGTGACACTGTCAGAAGCACACCTGACTTGATCAAGCCAAGACTGGCACCCTGCAGTCATGTCAAGACAGATTACTTCCACAGTGATGCTCCACAAAACCTGTCATGAGCCGGGAACTGTAATACTGCTATTTTCTTCACAAGCCCCCGAACTATTTAAAATCCAGACAAGAGCTATAAACCCACTTCTAAACATTATGCTAACAGAAACTCTGGGAATATTCAGATTATATCCACAAGCTTCCCAGCCTGGCCCCACTTCTACTCAGAACACACTGCTGCACACAAACGAAGCACACAACCACACCTGGCCTACTCCGGCAATGCATTGTAAACACCATTCAGAAAACCAAAAACAAATGAGCTCTTTGCTTCCAAGGAGATTTCATGCTCCCTGCTATTGTGAAGGTTTTGCCACTGGGACAAGCAATTCTGTCTCCACTGACCTGATTTCCCTGATACCTTGTTTTTCCATGCCATAGGCAGAAACACCTGGAAATACATCTCAATATTAACACTATAAAGCTAGAATCATCTCTAGTATCCAATGCAAACAATGAGAAGAGAGTGATTAATGATATTTTAGATCAGTCATTAGCCAAATGGAAAAGAAAGACTGCAAAGAAAAAACACTAGAGAAGAAACTGATAAAAAAAATCATAGATAAGACACATACAAATAACATAAACCATACAAAAGATCTATTCTGGAACATTTACAAACTCCATAGCTTACAAGTTTAATGCACAGTCAATGGCAATCTACAAAGCTATGTAAGATATCAAACATGCCACTAACACTTGAAAACCATACCTGAAAATCCTGGCCTTATGTTTTCTGAAAAAGATACTGGAAAATGCAAAACCATACACTACTTTTAGGATTTAAATGGCTAAAAATGTACTCATGCAGTCACATAACATCATATTAAATCATGCTTTTTAATGCAAATACTGTTTTTACATACTAAATTAGTCTCTTGACAAACACACAAAGCAATCTTTATGGTATGCATGTGTGCAGAATTGCATCTAAAATTAAAAGATCCTAGTGAATACTAATGTTTTGAAACTTCTTCTACCAATTCCAGTTCTGCTAGAACAACATTTAGGTAATACAAACAGAGCTTTTTTAATTCCTTTTGCAAAAATTTCACATACATACACATTTTTTCCAGGCCCCCGTCAAGATTATCAAAGGTCTTCTTCAACAAAGGAGAAACTGACAGCAGTCCGACCCCCAGCCTTTTCAAATCAGGGGAAAAATTTCCACTGACAAAACAATTGTGCATCTAACATAGATCACGAACTATATGAGGGAAAAAATGCAAAGAGCTGTTCACAAACATGCTCTCATGCACACAATAGAGACGTAAGGAATAAAGCCACAAGTGTGGGGTGGGGGGTTTTTTGGAGAACTCACTTGGCTGTCACAACACTGAGTGCCACATTTAACTATGTTATATATATAAACATACAATTCCAATTCTTCAAATTTACAACATCCTAGTCAGCAAAGATGACTAATACTGTACGTTACATGGCAACACATCTGTAACTTTCATCCCATCATCAACTAACTCACATGAAAATACTGAGCACCTTCCGTTCCTTTACAAGGGGTTCAAAAAACTTTTCCAGACTTGAGGGATGGCACGTGTTCTACAGCAGTTCAGCAGTTCTCCAGCATACTGCACTCTTCAGCCACTAGTCTCCTGGAAAAGAGCTCTGGTCTATCAATTACTTTTTTAGATAGATGGATAGATAGAGACATATAAGTGTAAATATATTTGTACTTTTTTTAATATGTAAGCTATATATATATATATACACACGTATGTGTAATCTACACACAGACACACACACACGCTTAGCTTGTTTATCTACCAAGAATTGCTACTGCTAACACATCTGACTTGGGAATAACACTATCAACAACTAGCACTGGACTTGCAGGATACTAATCCCTCAAAATGTAAAACGAGGAAAACATGAACTAACATAACTGAACCGCCACCATTAAGCCCAAGCTTAATTACAAACTGCCAAAACTTTATTGTTACTCCCAGTCTAAACTGCCCACCAAGCAAACTACTGAACTTGCCAGCTCGAAGGAAGCAGTATTAAAGAAACAGGGACACACAATTCAACCATTTTATGCATGATGGTAAAATGTGTGAGTCTGTTTTATATGAAAACTCAGTCCTTTCATTAAATGAGAAAATGTGTATTTTATACTTTTTTCACCAAATACTGCACAGTCAAGCATGGAGCTTCAATATAATACCAATTAAAACAATTATTTGACTTTACCAAAAATGCATCAGCATAATTACTCCATTTTGACATTAAACTATTAATCCATAGCAAATTTACTGATGAAAAGTAAAATTCTGGGGAAAGAATGAAAAATAACTTTGCGAACAAGCTGACACTACATTATAAAATAAAGATACAGTCAAAACTGTTATGTAATGGGTTTGTCTGATGACTATCGTTAGTAAACATTTTGAGATTATGGATTTTTTCTCAGTGTTTTCACTGCATCTCCTATTACACAAAAGGCAGAAAAAGGTTTTGAAAGGCATTTTGACACTGTGTAATTTTTTATTCAATTTTGGGGTAGTATTTTCAGTAACTACTTAGTAAAACCAAACCAATTACAAAACTCAAACCAGGTAATTTGCAGAGAACACATCCAGATGCTTGAAAATCCAGAAAATTAATTTTCACAATCAATATTTACTCAAAGTTTCAGATTTCCAGTTACACAGCTTAAAATACTGTAGTTCACTATAATCTTAAACAAGGCCAGCTTCTGTAAACCAGACAATTATTTTTTTTCATCACTAATTAATCCGCTGAACTGTAAAGTGAAACTTTTTCTTGCTGACAACAGGCTACTGCAACATGAAGTTGAAGTAAAAGGAAAAGGGAAAAAGAAGAAACCATACTTTGTTCTGCTTTTGTGATAACATTATGGCAAAACAGTATTACACATTTTAAGATGTGTCTTCTAGAATGATAAGCCTATTGAGAAGGCTGCAGAGAACAACTCCCCATGTACTAAAAAACACTTTTCTTAGAACAGGTACAATGCATTGGACCAACACTTTATTTTTGTAAACTCTTGTAATGACATACCAATTCCTAATGCATTACAAGCATGGTTGCAATAATTCTAGCATCAACAAAGATGGAAGTCAATACTGGGCCTAGATATAAATCATGAAGTTTAATAAAGACATAAAGCAGCAAAGTAACACTAGAAACAGTATTGGTGATAGCGTATCATCAGTGGAGGTGCCTTTTTTTTTTCTTTAAAGAAACAATAGCTCTAGAAAAAGACAATAAATCAATTCCTAGACTTCAGCACAAACATTTTTAATAATGACTCCCAAAACAGGGCCTTATATACAGGGGTGAAGGAAGAAGGGTAGATGTAACAGCATTTGTTAAAGTATTTCTGATGCAGAGGAGTGGGGGAAAAAAAACAGCGTACAGGCTGAATGAAGTATGACCTGACTTTATTGTGTAACACAGTATTCTGTGATTATTTATTGCGCTTACTATTCATATGCACTCAATTAAGTGAAACAGCACGATAAAACTCTTTTCAGCAAGATGAACAATAAACTCATCTTTTATAACTTAAGTAAGGCAACTAACTTCTCTTCGGAATCTTCCTATTTTGCTTGTGCAAGCAACATTTTTGCAAAGGCTTGAGTGACAAAAATATCAGGACCTTTGACTTTCAAATGACACATGTTGTTTATGTAAGTGTTTTAAGTAGAGAAGGTCCCCGACAAAACACACTGACTTCAGTGCAGAGGTTGTAATGCCTATCTTTAAAATTACAGGGCTTCGGATAATGGCATTCAAGCTTTTTATCGTGGGGATATGGAAGTATTTGAAGGAGGTCAGCAGGCGCTCGGTCCTCCTCTGCGCACCAAACAGCTCAAACTGGAAACTCGGCAAGTTCCCCGGTGGGGGCTCCCCGCTTCAGGGCGACCTGGCAGGCTGCAATCCAGGAGATCCAGCTCCACAAACTCCTGCCCACAGCACCTTCTCAGGGTGGGGAGAGGGAGCGGCTGGTATAAGCCCTGTTCTAGCCATAGCCAGGTGGCATACGACTCCTCGGGAATCACAGCCAACTGGAGTAAATTAAAGTAGTCCTCAGGCTACCTTAGGTAGGGCTGGGCCAAGTCAGGAGAGGAGAAACACACAGCTGTAATTAGGATAGAGTTCAAGGAACACATTCTCTCTTAATCAAAAACATTTTTCCTCTTAATTTGGTTGAACATTAATAGTTTTACAAAGGTCTTTGTAGCCTACCTCCTGTCCTTCCCATCTCTGCAGCCACAGATACAAATACTAACAAATCTAGGTGGGAAGAAGCATGAATGGAACAGAATATTACCTCTGCTCTGTCATTTATATTTCTACTGCACTCAGGATTTTTGGATCCTAAAAGAAGGGGCCAGATGACAAAAATTCAACTGCAATCTCCTTCCCAGGAGATTCATCAGCTAGGTAACTCAAAACAGGCTGGCCCTGAAGACAAGCATCTCAGCAAGCCAAGAGCCAAATCAGAGACAAACACAAACTGCTATTCTTAACTTCCACAGAACTTCGGTAAAACTGAACCCAAAGTGGAACAACACTGGAAAATACTGGTTCAACACCCTTTTTCTGCTTCTGTAATTTTGCTGCCTGGATAGCAGTTGGCAAGAAAGGTGGTTAATACCATTTACAGATTCAGCCTAATGTTACACTGTCAGAAGAACAACGTGACCACAAAGACATTGGAGAACTTTTCAAATATGAAAGATGAGAACTGCCTAATAAGAAGCCGTTACACATTCAGGTCCTTCAAAGCCTGAGACTAAACTGCAAGTAGCTTTGCCTGTGGAAGACATGAGTTCACTTCTAGGAACTTCCTGAAAGCAAAGGGCTCTTCTAGAAATCATGAGTTTTCCAAGATCTTTCTAAAATCATGAGGTTTACCTTTGGGAAGTGAATTCATAAAAATTTTTTAAAATGGGAACGGACACTGGATGCAACAGTGTCACGGAGATGTCAAAAATCAGATGCATAAAACCAAGCCAACAAACTTAAAAATCAAGTCTGCAGAGACAAATAAATTTGTCTATAGCTGCAGGCATTTTTTTTAAGGGGAGAGGGGTCAGGAAGTTGGCAGAGCTGGTGGTGAGGTTTGTTTGCGTATTTTTTTGCTCTGCTTCTATTTGTGGGTTTGTTTTAAGTCAACCGCTGTTCTTTGAGGTTGAAGAAAACTACAGATTTTTGCCTGAACACATTTCCAATCTTCAAGGTCCTCTCAGATCTTCTGACAAAGAACTGTATGAGAACTTGTATCTGGTAGAAGGACTTGTATCTGATAAGATCTATTTTAATTAAAATATAAAGTAGCTGCTTCACACCACAGTGCTTATTTCCCCTCACATCACTTGCCCCTTCTGCTCTATTAGTGTCATCGTCATGTACAGAGATGAGACACAAGGAGACTGCCAAAATACTGTAGTTCCCTGTGGTAGGGATTGTAAAAAAATATATCTACTAGTCCCTAACTCCCAAAACTTAAAGTCAAAATAATGAAACAAAACAGAAAAAAAAAAAAGAAATATAAATTCCCCCTTTTTTAACTGCAAAGACCTGAAGTCCAGACCCTCCCAAGGGGATTAGACTGGTAGAAGCAAGAACTGCACTCTGCTCATTTACATATCATCTTAAGGCTTTGGCCAGCAGACCAATCTTACCAGTTTTCAGACTCCTCGACATCTTCTTCAGAAGACTGTTTCATATCACATCTTCTGGATTTCTGCTGGATCCCAGCCTGGCTCAGTTTAAAGCTGCCTTGGAACAGGCAACATTCTGCCAAGCAAATAGCTCCAGGGATAGCCAACATGAAGCACAGAGATAATGAGATATGCATTCAGAAAGTGTGTTGTGGTTTGGAGCAGGGGAGGAAGAAGCTGCCAAAGCTTTCGCAGAGTCACACGGTTAAGTTCTCTCTGCATGGAGACTGTCAGAAAAGCACAGCAGAACAATAATCTTCAGAGGCAGCAGCCTGAGGACCACTGCTGCTCGACCTCTCAAGTAAGAGTACCCATACACAGGCGTAAAAGTATATGCTATTAAAAATGTGTTAACAACATTAGTTGATTTGCTGCACACAGCAAGAAAGGGAATCTATGCACAACCTTGTACCCAGGGATGAAATTGCTGCTCAAAGTTTTTTTGCCTTTGTATCGTTGACAGTGCAAGGTATATGCTGTCCTGTACTTGCTGGGAGGCCCCTGTCTCCCTTTCACTCACCAGATTAGGAAAAAACAAACCAAAGAAGATTGGTGGAGACTAAGAAGGTTGTTTAGATTAATTTAGTCCTTTCTCTTCATCATCCAGGAAGGAAATAATAGAACAAGAAGAACTACTCAAGAAAGACAAAAGAGAACTGCAAATCAGGGTTTCAGTGAGGACACACTGCAGAAACAAAGATGACGTTTCGCAGTGGTACACAAAAGCATTGAGCAGAAGAGAAACAGCTAAGGTAAAGCCAACCAGTCCTGTATTTGCCCCAGGTACATGAATACGAGATGGTAGTGGAAGACATCTGCATACAACCCAATGCCCAATATATGCATACCCTCCCTTATCTTGGGTGCCAGACAATTGCCTGAGTGCCTGTCCCTACCCGAAGTCAAAGCTATCCAGCATTTCCTAGCGTCAAGTCTCCTAACATAATATAAAAAAGCATGTTAAAAAAGGTTAAGGATCAAATGTACTCTATGCAAAGACCCACTGAAGTTAGGAAAAAAATGAAAGTGGCTTAACTGAAAACAAAAGTGACCCTGGCTAGACATCAGGGAAAGCTTTCTAACTACAATAATAACAAAGGACTGCAGCTGAGCTCCTGGGAGGCTCCTTTAGTCGAAGTTTTCAAAAACAGACCAGACCAAAAAAACCTGTAAAGAATGAACCACATATTTGTGAGCATGCCCTCCTGTAATGTAATTCACTATAAACTGACTATATATCCTATTCATCTAATTCCCTTCTACCCCTGTTGCTCTATAAAAGCCATCATAGGCGTTGAGAAATGATGACTTTACCTTCCAAGAAAAAAAGAAAAAATAATCATAACACTTGCTTTAATTCTGACCTTCCTCACAGAAATATGCAGGCTTACTGGTTTTAGGAGTCAGCAGGGTTCATGCTTTTAAGTTTCTCTTTGCAACCAAGACAACAGAAAGTTTAAATTATTTTAAATGAGAGCAAGAATGATATTCCCAGACTTTTCATTGAAGAAAACACCAATGTGAAATCCACTATAAACATCAGACAGTAACACTGCAGATTTGAAGACTTCCAGAGAAATAGCAGACCCTTGAAGATACCTATGTAAGGTGAACAACTACTACCACAACCTCTGCAGGCTCTTAGTCAACAGCGAATGAAAGGTAATGCAACTAAATCCTCTTACTGCAATCTAAACTGAACTGAATTACTAAATATTTGCTATTCATGCATGTGGATAGCTACCACAGCTGATCACTTACCAGCTTGATCATGTGCCCAAACCTTCCGATAGAAACCTGTAAAAATCAGCAGAGCCTACAGATATTGAATACAAGTAAAAGATATACATACTATAGTCCCACTGAAGAACTTAATTTTAGATAGGGTAACACACCTACCTGAACCACAGAACTTTCAGCTCCATGTCACTACATAAATGACTCTGTGACAGTCAAACCTTCCTTTTGAAATACAGTTTTAATATGTTCCTATGTGAAGAATTACAGTATTGCTTACAGGCAAACATTTCTTTGTCAGCAGCAGCTGTTCGTTAAAACTGTTAAATCCACATTTAATGATCTGCGAATGGATTTTTTTCTTGTTAAAAATACAGACTCAACAGCATAACATCCTCTATCTTCCATTTCTAGCAATGAGTAAGAAAATGCCAACTCATAATGCTAAGATGCTGCTTCCCAGTTTCAGCTCGTGGGTCTAGCTCTCATACACAAGGCATCATAAAGGCACGTCGATGTAAGTGATACTGTTGTACTGATATTTACTCTGTAACTGGTAATTCAGGCCTTGAGACAGCTTTTCAGAATTACCTGAGTGCCAAGCACGGTCTTCAGTAAAGGCTTTTGAAAGACTCTTATGCAAGCACCTGAATACTTTTGAAAATAAGTACAATGCCTGTGTCCTTTGTGCACAATTCCAGTCCTGCCTATGATTACATGATACAAGATACTCCCCATTGACATCAACAGGGTCTTCTTCACCAAGATTCTTTCAATTTCTTCTTCTTCATATGCAGAATTTTTTTAATTTTAATTCTGTTTGCTTTGATACCTTATTGCTTAAATGACATTTGAGATAATCCAACAAAGGATAGTACTATTTTTTTCTGCTACAGAAGAACATCTGTGAGCTGACTAAACCCTAACCACTGACTTAACATATTTTGTCTTAATCAAACCAGATAAAAATTCCCAGTGTCACAGGAGGATATAATTCCCAGTTGAAGCAACAGCCCAAAACCAGAACAAACCTTTGTTCAAAATAAAAAATCCTTTTAAGCAGATCCAGCCTTCTATTTTAATGAAGTAGGTTAAAGAAAAAAAAAAAATCACAAAAATCATCTGTTCCACCAGGGTTCAAAGAAGTCTGTTATTTCTCCAAAATATTTTTTCTGCTCTAATCCTTAGTCGAGATAGATATGTATATGTTTCAAGGTGCTTTAACCTTCTCCAATGTAGTCCTCTTCGCAGAAGTGAGTAGCCTATATAACATGAGAATTATCATAATGTGTAGCCAAACAGACTACAGGGGGATTGTATTTTTTTTCCCCATGAAAGCACATCCAGTTAGCCAGAAAGACAATTTTTGCACGTAGATAAAATCTCGAGGTTTGGGGGTTTGATGGTCTGGCAGGGCTGACGGGTTGATCAAACAGGTTTGCTAGATTGTGGGTTCTCTGTTTTGATAAGGTCAGTACTTACTGTGAAATTACCTGCTAGGCCTTTGGCAGATGAGCTACCTTTGCAGCTTTGTGTCAGAGATGCTCAAAATCTTCAGGCTTGCCTAGAAACCTTCAATTCACACTGCTCCTGGAACCACAGTGTACCTCCCTCCCAGCCTGCCCCAGGCAAGGGCTGTCGAGCTGCTAATGCTAACCTATTATCTTTCTTGCTTAAGGAAAGGTTAAGCTAGGTAAGTACTTTTTATCGGTATAAACTGTTTCCACGCTCTTTTACCTTTATAATTTTTTTTTGCAATGAAAACAGAATGCGCTTAACCAAAATTGTGACAGCCATGCAAGAACATCAGTCCAGAGCTACCCATAATATGTGCTTATAATTTGGGGCAGACGGCTGGTGCAATTTACTCACAGCAGAATTCCGCAAATTTATACTACCAGAGCAACAACCCCAGACTAACCAGCTATTCTACCGCCTAGAGACAATATTGAGTTGCCCGAACTGACAACTTGGCCTCTTTTCCCCTCCACCCCAACCTGCTCCCCTCCCACACTTGTCAATCTGCTCAGCCATGTACTGCTGCAGCCCTGGACTGAGATCTCTCCCGGGCAGGGACTGCCTTTGCCTTGGCCACTTGCGGAGTACTTTGCTGCTTTACCGGTGTGCTCAAGTGCTACCAGGACTAAAACAATGCATCACTCCACAAGAACTCCAGCCCCACCGTTGTGCAGGAGGAAACAGCTGTACACTTGAAAAATAACCTAAATCTACACGTATCATGAATGCTGGAGCATAAACCAATAGAGTCAAAGGCATTGCTTAATTAAATGTTCAGTCCCTTCTTCCACATTGAAAATGGCTAGTGCTCCAGACAGAGTGCAAGGCTTCCTTTGTGTATTCTTAAAACAATCACTACTGCAATTTCCTTTAAATAGTTCTTCTGGTTCCCCCCTCCTGCTTCAGACTTAGAACAGCTAAGAAGAATTGTGCTTTTCCCTGCATTATGATTTTTCCTCCCTTTTTGCAAGCCTGTACTGAATAGAAAAAGCCTGTATCAGGCCAGTCAGGTTTCCTGTTTCCCCGTAACTGTTCCTTACTGACTTCAAAATGCAAGCACATTTGTATGCACAGTGAACTTCATTGCAAACACCTGCTTCTTAAAGGCACTGTACACTCTGCTTGCTCCTGTAATTTACTGCTTGAGTACATTCTTTCACTTCATTTTTTGTACACTCAGAAATCAATGTTCAAAATTCGATTACACTGCTTTTCTACAGTTCAAGTGATTTTTCTTATCCCTTACTCCTTCTGTATGCAAGGAAAGGAATATGAATCAGAGCAACCTTGAGATAATAAGTAGCAGCCTGTTAGATGTCCTTCTTCCTACAGATAATAATACTAAGTCCATCTGCTCTATGTGGTGAGATTTATGTAAGAAAAAATGCATATTAAGATGAAGAACCTTAATCCACTATAGGCAAAAGCAGAAGAAACTCCACCGATTTCAATAGAATTACATCAATCCACTGGTGGATTAGATACAAACACACACACAGTATAATCACCTCAAGTTGAGCATGGAGATGTGCACAGCATACATTTACATAACTGAAAGACAGGTGAATGCAGTAATGAATGCTGGCTTGTGCTTCCGTGACTTTTCAAGAGTATGCTTAAACTTCAGTGGAGCAGGCATTTAAAAATCTAGCTGTTTTGAATCATCATCAAGAGCAGACACATGATAGGATTAAATAATACTGAAGAAAACTTCACCTACCCTTTTGATTCTGGAGTTTCTTTGGGTGCATTACTTGCTTATGAAAAGTTCTGCATTAATATTCTTGGAGGGAGGGTTCCATAAGCACACTACACGTATGTCACACGCAGCAACAAAAGTATTTCTGTATGCTGCCCTACTGCAAAGCTTCAACCCTGACCTAGGTAATACTCATGTACAAAAAATGAAATTTAAAAACTAAAAATTAAAAAAAAAAATCAAGAAAATAGAAAATGTCATGGGCTCAGACAGACTATGCAACAGGAAAAAAACCACATCTATAACAAAAAGCTGGGTTTGATTCATTTTCAGTTAACTCAATGTAGGTGGTTTAATTCCCTTCCAATCAAACCTTGCTTTCAACAAAGTATGCCAAGTCAGAAGCATGCTTTCCTGCAGGACTTCTGCCTTCTTCTGGAGTTTCTGCATGCTACAGTAAAAATTCTGAGCTCTTACAAAAACACAAACAGGACAAATCACTGCAAAGAAAGATTTACAACAAAAGAAAGGAAGTACTGAGGAACTTCTTTCCTTTTGACATCTTATAGATTCCTCTCGCCAGACATCTTAATTTCACCAAGACCCCTCCAATTTCTGTACAGACGCAGTATCAGAAATAAACCTATTCTTTTTCTGACCATCCATGCTGAATTTGTTCACCTGTTCACAAAGCAGCAGACACCATGAACAAACATGGTTTGCATGGTAGTCTGTCTTTAAACAAAGACTTCAGGAGACAGTTCGTGAAACCTGCTTCTATAGCAGAATTTTTTCAGGAAAGTAGGAAAAGAGAAAAAACAGATTTAAGATCATGGAGTAAAGATTCAGTCATGAAAGCAACAAACACGGCTTTCATGCTCTAAAAAGTCAGACTCAAGATCTGAATGCTGATGAAAGACCAAGGATGACTGAGAAAAAGTTTAACTTCTTTAAAAGATAGAAAGTTTATACATTTCTTTTATGTAAACAACATCTAACATCTTTGTACAAGATCTAACACATTTTATTTTCAGTGTCATCATTTACTAATAGAGCCTGCTCGCAGAAAAATTGAGTCCAATTTGGCTCCTCCTGAAGCTGGTGCCAAAGCACACCAAAACACCTACTGTCTCCATTGGAATTGAAATCGGGTCCACAATTTCAAGTATTCCCAAATCCGAGAAAGGCTTTGGTAACTCACTATTGCTTTCACAAGAAAAAGAAATGTTATTACCAAACCGCTGCCTGAGGAAGAAAATCGGCTTTTGTGGGAACAACCCAGGGACACTGGAGGAACAGCTGAAGACATCACAAGGCCAAGAGCATTTTCTTAATAGCAAATCTCATCCATACCTATCTGGAGCATTGGGAGAGCAGAGAATACCCCCCATTTTTGGAGAAAGACAGTTTGTAGACGTGATTTTAAAGGCACTATAGTTTGTCAAGCCTTAACACAGAACAGAAGAACAAAAGACTATTCAAAATAATCCAGAATAAATGAGGTACCTTTGAAGGATACCCAAAGCTTTTGTTTCCAAGTATGATTCCCATAGCTTTAGAGCTTGCTATATTCCAGGTGAAGAACGTACACACTGAAAAGAGAACTGAAGTGTTCAGCCAACTTAAATGTTATACACGAAAAGAAAAGGCATATGGGCATGTAGGGGAACATCTAGGTCCTGCTGAGGGACTTTTAGAGAGAGAAAAAAAGGGTAAGGGGAAGAATATGGCTGAAGAATCTGACATCACTTCAAAACAGAGGCAAAATATTTGATCTTTTGAACTTCAGGGCTTTATTCTATCCTGAAAATATTATTAAAAAACACCTTTAAGCCCACTCCCTCCTCCCCTACCCATAGCAGCTGATGCAAATTAAACCTAAAAAGCTGAGGGCAAGTCAGGACATTCACACACCTCTTCAAAAGTTTCCACTACAAGGTCTTGTGGCTTTCTTCCCTTCCTTCACAGAGGAAAGAGCAATACAAGAAAAGTTTTTTGCAAGTGTAACCATGCTGTCAATTTGCATCTCTCCTTCACTTGCCCAGGGCCTTTTTCTCCGGATCACCACTACTGAACTTAGGCTACCTTTCTCCTATGACCCCTTCTGAAGTGTCCTGATTTCCTCTGAAGGGAGATCCAGGCACAGTTGTCAGGATCTTTTGCTGCACGGTCCCCAATATAAACAGCATGGTTTCAGTCATTCAAGCCACCCTTCAACACTACCCACCGATGCACGCGCCTTCAAAGCACCCTGATACATACCACTCACCCCTTACAGTCACGCTATGACAATCAGAATTACGACAGTCTGAGACTCAGCTTTCTTTTATTCTGGCATATTGAATAAACAAACCAACCATACAGACAAAAGATTGTCTTTCAGCATCAAGCAGACTTCAAAGGACCTCCAAAGGGGGAGGTCTGGGCTGCGTGCAACACAGCATAGATGTGGCCAGCTGCACCACTGAGGCCAGGATGCAATGGGCTCCTTGCACTCCTTCATACTGTCTTCCCAGGTAGAACAGACACTGCCACAGAAAACTGCAGGAAATGAGAATCTGACAGGTCCTCAGCATGAACAAAAACTGAAAAAGTAGTAGCAGTCATGGCTTTCCGGTCCCATTTGGTTCTGATATATGACTTCCTTTCCTTCAACAGCCTTGATGAGAAGATTACACTACTTTATAAACAACAGCCATCTTCTATGCTATAGGCAAATAGATAATGCCACCGAAACAAAATTAGAGCAGAGGCAAGGCCTAATGCCATATTCTTCTGTCTCTGGTGTTGGCCAACACCAGCTATTTTTTAAGATAGTTTAAGATGCCCTCAGTATGAAGATGTGGAGAGTCTGCTTTCATACTATGTATCATACCAATATTCAGAGATTACCTCTTTTCAGAAGGGACATCTAACCATTTGCTTCAAGTTGTAAGTCAGTGCTGAACTCATTCCTCATCACTCACTTAAGTGTTCTTCCTAATTTTTTTAATTCTGAGTAGCTAGTTTCACCAGTTTCCTGTAGTACTCAAAAATGGCATAAAAAAAGTGTATTTTCCCTTAGGGTTCTGAATGTAGCCCCTTATAAAGACAACTCTTGTTCTGGTATTCTGAGGGGTAAAAGAACTAAACCCCATTACATTCCTTCTAACCACCATTCATCCACCAAATAGGAAAGAAGTTTGTCGCAATATTTTTGCACTGTGACACTGAGAATGTGAATAAAACCGATGAACCAAAACCAGAACTATAATTTTTCCACTTCTAATTTATTTATAAGATTAATAATAAACTAGATCGTCAATATTTAATAAATAAGAAGTGGGTTTTACTACAGATAGAAAATATTTTTGGTGACACTACAAATAACCTATTCTCAGACATAAATGAGAACTTAAAATGAAATATATAGTATGTGGAAAACAAGAACTAGGTCCAGTGTTTTTTATCTGGACAATCTTTCTTCTGGCTCAGTCCTGCAAGATGCTCAACTGCCTTTAGTTCTGCAAAGTGTTAAAGCATGTGCTTACATACGTTAGTAGCCATGCCAAATTTTACCACTAATTACATAGGGAAACTGCCATTTTCTGCCTTCCAAATACTTTTCATGCAATTGAGATACAAAAGATCCTCCTTTTCCATTACTAAAAGGCATTCTGTCTCATACAGCCAAAGAATTTGTCCCTCAGTGCATTCAGTTCTCATTTTCCTAAGAACACAGAAAAGACAGTAAAGTGCTGAGCCACTTATAATCAAACTGGCTTACTCAACCACATACGGATTTTACCCACATACCCAAAACTTCAAGAACATGGGAAGACAGTGTCTTCTTGTCTAGCTTATAGAGCCATTTGTAACCCTGCGAAGTTTAAAAGGTAAATACTGACAAATAAGTAAGTACACGAACCATACAAAATATGGCCCATTTTTTCCTCCACATTAGTAACTATCCATGACTATAATGACTTTATTACATATTTTAAATGTAAGCAGGAGGAGCAGCTGGATTTCACAGAATGTAAAGGATTGCCCTTATTAAACATAACTAATACAAATACCTGATAGGAGGGAGGGTTTGCTACTTGTATGCACTTCCCTCATGTCACACCAAGACAGAATAAAAAAAATTCACCAGGAGCAATGAGAAAGAAGGTTTTGTTTAAAAGGAATCCTTACAAACCTCTGAGACTTCTAACTACCAACCTTTAATGTAACACCCCTGGTACTATAGGTTAGTGATGCATTCAACTCACTAAAGATTTCTATGAAGAATGATCAAAAAATCCCTACACAGGTATTTTAAATTTCAGTTGTTATTTTCAATAACGATGATTTATACTACCAAATCAAAGAAACTACTGAGATGTCTTTTTTCCAGCTCTGGAAAGGTACTACTAGAATTACATTTCACAAAAGGTCTCTTCCCCTGTCATCACAGCATTTATTTTCCTCTCTCACTCATACTCCCAACTGTTTCTCAATTTCTAACCTCCCCAATACTACTGGTTTTCTTTTCCTTTCCTCAAACAAAGAATGCAAATCCACTGGCTGTGTGATTACTGCTGCCTGTGTTCCCTTGTACGCCTCAGACTGGACCATCCTGACCCATTTTCTTACTCCCAAAAAGTCACTAAGCACAGTCTACTTCTGACCAGTGGGACAACAGGCAAAACAAGGTATGCTATGTTTATGGTGATATTGAAATTTTAGCTTTAAAAAAATCAGTATTTATGGTCACAAACCAAGCAATACAGCCTTCTATCAGAGATAAAAAAAAGCACATTTCCCACTTGGCAGAACAGGCAGGTTCCCCTCTTAATGCTGCAGCAAAACCAAAGGAGCTAAACTCTCATTTTGCAATGTTTCTATTGGTTTCCCACTTGTAAATAATAGCATGGGTTGACCCCAAGCATGTCCCTTTGACCTTAGTGCCTACAGTGTTGAACCATCCCCAACACAGGATGCAAAGGAAGAAGTGGAAACAAAAGAACAATCAATACTGAAATTACAATCTTCATTTTAAACTATGAAATTGAATTGGTATCCAGCAAGCACAAGATCTGATCAAAAAGGCAGTATCTAAAACGTGTACTAGAAATGTAGTCTGCAAAATTCTACCAGATGTTGAAATATGATTATTCACCTGCAGAGATCTCACTTTTGAATAAAATGCACCTAATATAGCTGCTCTATCATTACAAAAATGAAATCCTTTTGAGGAAAATAAGAGTTTTAATTAAAAAAAAAAAAACACTGACAAGAATAACAAAAGGACTATGCACCAGTAATCTCTCATCTTTCTACCAAAAACATGGATATTAGTAATGACGCAACATGACTGATATGTAACTTCTCAGCTTCTCATACGTGTTCAATACCATCCTGGCAACAGATATTTTACAGTGTGAAGTGACATAAAACTACAGCTTCTTCATGAAATTCTCTTTCTGAAGCACCTTTCAAATTATTCAGTCTCTTCAAGAGTTCCCCTCATATCACGCGGTAATTTTTAGCAGTTTAATTCTCTAATGTAAGAAATGCTCAATCCAAGTTACAGAATTCCAACAGCATTTAATAAAAAGGCCACCTCACACAGCTTACATTTGCCCTGGTTATATTAAGAAATTATTGCTCATTGAAAGCAGCGAAACAGACCCCTCTGACAATATTATTGCTCAAACCTCAGGTTGACTAAGAGGTAACTTCATTTAAAAGTTAATGGATTTTCTTCTCGCTGTCATGCTGGTTTCATTAATTTAGTTAAGGGCACCTAGGGAAAATAAAGTGTCTTACTGTTCATTTATTTTGTGGTTATCCCCTTGGGTATTCAAAATTGCTGGTCTCATCTGTAAAGATACTGGTGAAATTAGTAATCTATTTCAAATATGTGACAATAATTTTGGGAAATAGTTAATAGCAAGGTTTGCGATCCCTTTTGTTCCTTTCATTCTTTTTTAACTAGAATTGTGCACTATTTCAGTCCATTTTTTGAGGACTGAAATAGTGCACAATTCCACATGCATCATCTTGTACTCAGTGTGCAATCAGATGACTATTTTATACCCATAATAGATATTTAAGAAAGAACAGCATCTTTCTAATATGGATGTGCTATGTATCATAATTTACATTTGGGGGGGGGGGGGTGTTGCTTTTGTTACAAACAATCCTTAGGTGTAAGGTATCTACAATATTAAAGAAGAAAACATATACTTGTTTACAGTTGGAGCTTGACAATATTACCTGTTTAGTTTCCCTGCTGCTGTGCAAAATACGCACACATAACAGAAAACTGTAGCTTTATAAAGAAAAGAAATTACGAGGTTGCCAACAAGACTTAGAATGGTATCGGTTTTTCCAGATACTGTTTTCAGCATTTATAAAAAAAAAAAAAGTTGAATTTCAAGGTTGTGTCCTTTTAACTACTTCACTTTTTATTACCTATTCTTTTCAAAACAATACTCTGAATATCTAGAAGAATCTGCCTTGAAAGTATCTATTAATCAATACCAAACAGGGCAAAGGAAAGAATACGTTTTAATATGCTTGAGCTTTGATATTACAGTTTACTAATTATTGTAGGTGGTAAGCAAATTAACATAGGTGGAAAGCAACTGCGATCTGCCATCAAAAAGATTTTTAGGATTTCTGAAACAGCATACCTGCCTAATTAAGAAAACTTCTCACAGAAAGATGCTTTCCTTTTTAAAAAATGTGGAAGTATGAAACAGCAGAAATCACTATCACCAAGAATACATTCCATATTCACACAGCAAATTACTACCAATTTGACTTTTAACGTCAATTCTCAATTAGAATAATTAATACAATGTAAGACCTTTCTATTCGTAGGGCTCTATTTCCTGCTGACAAGTGCATTCATTAAGCATTTTCTCCAGGGAAAAAAATAGGAGCCTACCATTCCCATATTGACTCCTTGGAGCCCATAGAGCTAAATTAGTTTGATCCAAATGTGCACCCCACATTTTCTGTATATACTAAATTTTGAAGGCATGAGGCCTGGAACATTTTGAACTGCTCAGATTCAAAAAAAAAAAACCCAACAAACTTTACTGGGGAGTGAAAAAAGAAGAATAATGACAGAATAATCCCCAGAAAACTTTCTAAGAAATTGTAAGTTTAGCTATTTCAATATATCATACTAAATCATATTGTCAATTATTCCATAAGTTTTATTAACAACATGTATCATATTCTGATGAACCCATTCATGTTTTTTACATATCGAGTCATTTAACACAGTTCCTAACCTCAGTCACTCACTATTTCACGTATCTGTGTGTGTGGTTTTTTGATTAATTTTAAACCACGTTGAGATGTTGAAGCCTGCTTTTAGATTGTTGGATCTCATTTTGTTAAATTCTCAGTAAATCATCATGAAGAAAAATCTGTCTGCTTATTTCCCAGATAAAAACCACACACTTTCTTTGGAGACTGAGTACCTTATATGGAGATTCTTCCTGTAAGTGTAGCTTACAAACCGTGAAACGCACTTCTGTATGGAGGGCCACATGTGGAGGGCCAGAAAGCCTTGTATATCACAGAAGTACCAATTAACACCTTAACACACCAAGTAAGTGGTATGGTGGCCAGAATATCACTATTAGATGGTACTACCTAATAAAATAATGTTACAGAACATACACTGTAAATGGAGTCTTGCAGGAAGAATTAGTGTATCTATCATATTCATCACTTCTCCTACAATGAAACTTTGCTGTTGGCCCATCACACATGTCAAATTAAATAGGACTTAGCACAAAAATAGTGCTCAGAGAGGAATTTCAAAAGTGTAATGATCAGATGGCTTAAGACTAATTAGAGAGCTTGTTCACTGGAGAAGTAGCTAATATTTTTTGAAGAACTTTATTCCAACCAAAGAGATACAAACATAAAATAGAGATGTTTCATAATATTTTAACTTCCTCAGGGAAAAAAAAAAACAAACATTTGCCTTAAATAATGTTTTCAAGAAGAGTAAGTAAAGGAGTTGTTAAATTCCTGTTACATACACATTACAGGATGACCATTCTTTCTGAAACAGCTAATCACAAATAGGCTTCATAGCAGTATTTTCTAAGGGCCCAGAGGTTTCCTTGACCTCCAGTAACGAGTTTGTGCAACAAGGCACACCAATCTCCTTCTGCAAGAACAATTACTCCAATTCTTAACAGAGTCAAAATACGTAATGCCCACAACCCATCAGTCGGGGATCATGTCAAAACACTATTGACATGTGACATCAACAAATAAGCTACACCTACTTAGAAGGTAGTACTGTACTGTAAAAATGCCTAAGTCACTGTTTAATCTATCTGAAGGTGAGGCGAAGTAACAGTCCTGGAAAAGTGATTATTTTTCAGTTAACAGCTGATTCTTACCATATTTGTAGCAAAAACCTGTTAAAAACCCATTTCTTAATTGGTATCTTGGACATCCTTTTTAGAGGAAAAGCTGCCCCAGTCTGAGACCATGTACCTTGATTAGACAAAATGTACCAGAACCTGATAAATAGCCTCTTTTAATCCAAAATTGTTTGGACTAACAACTGCCATTGCTTTATTATCTCAAAACATGCACTCTCCAAAACATCTCTCACTGTTAGTGTACTATAGGGAAACATAAAAATTGAGATTACGAGATATTTGATGCCCTTCCCTGATTACCTAGCTATTATCAGCCTGCTGTAAACCTGAAGGCTAGAGAGCCAGCTTCCACATTTTCACACAACAGTGCTCTGACCTTAAACCACATAAAGGGCAAACAGCAAGACAGCACTGGTAACAGTGAGAAAACAGAAACAAACTATGAGAAGCAAAAGTCAGTTTGAGCAACTACAAGGAAGAGATCATCACAAACCCCTCCAGACAGCACGGCAGACTGGTCAGCTGCTACCAGCCTCGAAGGCTGGGAACGTTATTCCTGGCTCTGATGTTGACCTGTTGCATGACCTTGGAAAAGTCACTCGACCTCTTTGCACCTCAGCTTCCCCACTTGGACCCAGAAAAAAACAATCCTTTCCTTTCCCTAACAAGCTCTTTGAAGTCCATGGAGAAGAGACAAGTATCTGTAAAATACACTCAAAGTTTTAGTCTTGTGCCACCTTTGCTCATTGTCTTAATTTGAAGTACAACTTAAAGCCCACTATAGTACCAAGAATGTGTTAATAAAAATGGTAATTCAGAAATGTCATATTTTGCTGCGTATAGTTGCTGTCAAGCATAGCAAGCCAAAAATAACTACCATGCAAATCAGTTCAGAAACAAGTATCCACTTCATGCCCATATTTCAGGTTCACTGAAGAAACGAAGTTGCCTAGGACTCCCACAGTCACAGAGCTCAGTGGAACCCTTCAAAGCAAATAGGACTAAGTCCACTAACATCAATTAAGTAGATAGAGAATAAATAGCTGTTAAGTTGTGGTTTTTATTTCTAGCAGACATGCATCTGCTTGGGGGAAAAGAAGAGAAAGAAGTTGCTTGTATAACCACTTAAAATCTCTGCTCTTGTAATAGCTCAAGATTTGTGAAACAGTACCAAAACCGTAAGTTTCCTCTGGAGCTGTGAACCCAATTAAAAGTGTGAGGACAAAAGAAAGATCACGTTTAGGATCTGAAGTTCTAAGGAAACCTTTTTTTTTAAAATAAAATACATAAGAACATTTATAATCTATACCTCAGTGCCAAAGCTGAAATTCTATAAAAACAAATATGAGACTGTGCATTTTTAGATGTGTACATGCTAACAAAAGAATTAAAACAAAACAATCATATTTCAAGGTTAAAGTGCCAAATGACAGAACATGACAAATTTTAAGTTCTGTTTTACTAGGAAATAATTATACAACTTCAGTGGAAACCTGTAGAATAAAAACAACGTTAATGCTCCCTGAGCAGTTTAAAATGGCATAAGCCAGGACTCAGTTGAAAGAACCAGTTCTGCCCTCCTCCAGCTGCGAAGCGGATCAGGGCACCAATCCAGCCGAAGGCAAATCCAGCAAAAGGAAAACCAGTGGTTACCCTTCAGCTGGACATGCGCTGCTCTTCACACGCTGCTGCACAAACACTTGTGCGAGTACAAAGTCAAAGAAGAATACAACAGTGGAAGCCACTGGTTAGGCGAGAGCTGTACAGTTCCCCTCTGCAGGCTTTCAAAGGCTCATAGAGCTACAGCACTGGGGTGTGGTTTCACATTATACAAATATAATCTTAAAAAAAACCAAACCCAGGCTGCTACAGAAAGGGAGATTCTCCTTTCCCTCAAGTTCCCTGCTGCGCAGTCTCAGTGCCTAGCCCAAAATATTAACAAACTACTACTTTTCTGTCATATCCGCACGCTGTTCCAACTGACTTGATGACTGCTCCACGGTTAGATTCGAGACAGAGAAGGAGCAGCAGGTGGAAGGGGTGAAGTCTTTAACATCATACCACATTCAGATCACACTAAGAATGGCAGGAAACCACACCCTCATCTTAAACTAGATGATTCCCAACACTGCAAGATATACATTCTTAAAAAGAAGTTGCATCTTCAGACCCTTTCTTTCCCTGGGGACATTAATTTTTCTTAGACACTGCGCAAACCCATCACCTTTCCAGGTTTGGATTCACGAAGCTAACCAAAGGACTACCTTTGCAGATTATTCTTTTAATACACTTCTTCCGCAACTGCATGTTTACAGGCAACAAAAGCGTACATGCACGCACAACATACATACCCACGTCTGCAAATATAAAGGTAAGTTTTTCAGAAGCGTCTAAACTTAGACTTCAAAGACCCTACGTAGGTACTGAACTCCAGCATCACAGTGATTTGCTTACTCCTCTGTGCTAAGCATGGATTTAAGAACCTATTTGCAGACAGTTGATTCAGCAAAGCTCAATAATTCTCAATACATGTAGAGCTGGTAGCGCCACAATTATAGTTAAAATTATATTGTTAAATTTAGACTCCCTCTCCCCCTCTCCGGCTTCTCCTTTCCCCAGTTGCTTCACCAAACTTTAATCATTCCAGCTGAAACGTACAGGCATACAGATTTTCGTTCTTTGGGTGTCTTAGGTAAAATAGATCAGCACCTTCCAAGAATAAAATGTAGATGAACTGACTTCTTTTTTTGAGATCCAACACTGAAACCACATTCTTACGTTGCTAATAAATTCAAGTCCCCAGCTTTTCGAACAAGGGCTTCAAGTGTCCGGGAGATGCCATTTGCTGTCATCAGGTTCAACGAAACAGGGCCAAGGTAAGGGCCTTTAGAAAAATCTCAGTTTTCACATGCTCTGTCAGGGCTCATTAGCGTTTGGCAGACGACTACTTCGAAGAGTTCACCCGCGCCGAGCGCGCTGCAGCAGCGCAAGAGCTCTTCCCACCGACCAGGCTACCGGCCGCAGGGCCGGAGACGAGGCTGCACCTTCACCCCTCCGCCCGGGAGCCGGCCCCGGGGCCAGGAGGAGGCGCCCGGCTCTGCCCCGCGGCCGACGGCCTCTCCCCGGCGAGGCGAGCAGCTCTTGGGAGGGCACGGCCGGGAGCCGCGGCCAAAGGCAAAGGCAGAGGGAGTGACTCAACACGGGTGCGCAGCAGCCCGTGCACAGGGCCGCCGCCTTTGTTTTTTGGTAGTAGGTACAGAAAAACACTTGTGGCAAGTGTCCCGAGTGCTCCGGAATGGTCGGCACCTGCTCCTTTAAACGAGTAGCTTAAAGTCTCCAAAGCCACGTCTGCCCCACCGGCACGCGTCTTCCCGACGCATCTGTCCCTTGCGCGACCGCGACGGAAGTTAGGAAATTATTTTTTCGCCTCCCGCGGGACCCCGAAAACCCTCCTTCCTACCGCCGCTCCCTTCCCGGCTGCCGAAACGCCGTGGGGAGGCAGAGGCCGGCGGGCAGCCGCACCGCACGGCGCGGAGCCCGGCCCCGGGGGCTTTCCCGCAGCGCATCCCGCAGCCCCGCCGGCCGCCCTTTACCTTGATGCCCTGCTGCTGGGTGGTCAAGGTCAGCTTGGACTCGTCCAGGAGCAAAACTTCGCAGTAGAATTCCTCCGGGACCGCGCAGAAACAGCCCATGCCTGCTGCGATGGCCGGGGACGGGGCGGGGAGGCGGGAAGAGCCCCGAGCGGCGGCGGCGAGGGGCTGAGGCGCAGCCGGGGCTGGGCCGCGCCCGGCTCCGCGCCCGGCTCCGCGCCCGGCTCCGCGCCCTGCCGCAGCGCCTGGAGAGCGGCGGCTGCTAGGGCGCAGCGCCCAGCCCCACGGGGCGGCCCTCCGCCGCCGCTGCCGCCATCCCGCGGAAGAGCCTGGACAGGGGGTGCCGGGCGCTCCCTGTGGGAAAAGGGGAGGAAAAAGACCGGCGGCTTTTTAGGAAGGAGCCCACGGCGCAGCCCTCGCCCGCGGCTGCCTGTCACGTCGGCTCCCCTTGTCGCTGCCGCCCCGGGGAGGTACCGAGCCGCCCACCCGCCCCGTCCCCCGCCCCGTCCGCGCACGTTTCCGCGCCTCCTCTTTGTGTGGAGGAGCGGGCGCTGGCGGAGCCCTCTCCGCCGCCGCGGCCGCGGGGTGGTCCCCGCCCGCCGAGCGCGTTACCTGCGGCCGCGGACCCTGCTAGCGGAGCGCGGCGGCGGCGGTGCCCGGCGGGCGCGGGGCTGGCGTCCCCGGGCTGCCCGCGGCCATGTAGGGAGGGCGCCGGCAGCCGCTCGCCTCCTCCCCCGGCGGGGGCGGAGGGATGGGGGCAGCGCCACCGGGCGCCGGGAGCGACCCAGCCGACGGCCAGCCGACGGCCGCCTCCTGCCGTCCGCCGCGCGGGGCTCCCCCCGGGCGGACGGCGGCGGACCAGCGCGGCTTTGAGGCGGAGGGCGGCAGACGGCACCTGCCCGGCCGAGGAGCCGCCGCCGCCGCCCATGGGCTGGCTGCTCCGCGCCCGCCCGCCCGACACCGACACCGTCCCCGTCCCCGGCGCAGCACGCGGACGGGCCCGCGGCACCGCGCCGCATCTCACGGTATACCCCACGGGCATCCCAGGTCCAGAGCCGGACCCTCGCTGCTCTGTCCCGGGGCTCGGCTGTGACGGGTGTCGGCGGTGCGGCGGGGGCGACGGTGCCGGCCCCGCTCCCGGTCCCGGCCCGCCCCCCTCGGCCTCCCCCCGCCGGCCTCTGGCACCGCTGCCCCTCGCCGCGGCGCGGCCCCCGACGCCGCGGCAGCACTGACCCCTGCCGGGCCGCGCTGCCCCGTGGACCGGCGGCGGGGGCGGGCGGGGCGGCGGTGCTCCCCGGAGGGCGTCAGGTCGGGGGGCGAGTTTTGTCTCCGCACTTCGTGGGGAAGGGCGTCAGGAGGCAGCGGTGAGGGTCCGGGAGAGGTTGGCTTTAAAAGTAGCCTTGGCAGGAAATGTTTTCTCCAGCACGCTGTTAAGTACTGAGCTTGCTACAGATATACTTAATTTAAAAACCACCACCCCTGTAGTATTTAAACAAACAAAAAAAAAAAAAAAAAACCCAAGAAAAGGTAGACTATAAAAAACTTGCAACTGCCTTTGCAGTTGCTCTCTGCAGTTTCTTGAGCACACACCAGTCCACCTTTGTAGTTCAGTTGCTGCACACATCCATACTCGATGATTTTTCCCCCTTAGGCAGAAAGTTAAGCCCTGATCCCACAAGTGCCTGTGCATTTGCTTAAGTTTGCATGCATGAGTCGTCCTATTGAAGATCATACAAAGTTTGCATGTGCAAATTTAAGAACATGCATAAAAGTTTCCCTTATGATAGTTAACTTGCTCGTATTGCATAAGGGAAGGGCACAAGGAGATTTCTCGCTTGACAAACCCTACTAGGTAGATAGGTAAGTGACACAGAGAATGGTTACCTCTGCTTTTAATCCCTTGCCCTAAATAAAACCCTGCTACTCCCAGGAAATACCACTTCCATTTTCTTCTTTGGTGCAGGTAGTGTTTAAACTTGGGCAGTGGGGTCTTGGGATCTCTGTAACCATCCAGTAGCTGCAAAAACAAGTGTTCCTTGAGCATGTAAAGATTAGGACAACAGGTATCACATATGTTCATAAAAATACAGCCTTTTGAACAACTTATGGAATATGAAGTCTTGCAAAAGCTTAAAAATTCAAGTTCCTAGCCTTGTTTGTTGGCCAATATATATCCGATGAGAATGTCATCCAGACAGCACAAGAAATTTAGATAAATTTATTCCTGGTTTTCTAAACACATTTTTCAAACAAGGTTCTTGAATCCTTCTGACAGCGGACGGTTTTCTAGAGAACAGATGGTTTCTTTTTCCCTCTCTTTAGTCTATTTAGATCCATATATCATGCACATTATGACATAAATTACCCCCTAAGTCAGTTAAAGTCATTATGTATGTATAAATCACTGATCAATCAAGTGAGAGGGAGGGCTCAGTGAACTCAAAACCTGTTTTAAAACCTTTAATTATAATTTTTAAATGGCTCGTATAGCTACATCATAATCCCACAGCTGAGCAGTTTAAATCAAGGGTAGTCTTGGTTATAAGCAGTCCAAATGAATTATTTCATGTCTTCTGTTTTTAAAGATCCGTTTCACGCTACTGCACATTAGCTGATTGGTCCACAGGGAATATATACTACGCATATAATATATGTTCAGCTGATGCCAGTGTGTGGAGCACAGAGCCATTAACATACGAACTTACCTCCTAACCAGCTACTGCCAATAACTAGCCGCTGATTCAGCAGCAGTACCAGAACCTACTATTTGAAGTAAAAACCTGGGAGGGGGTGCTGGACTGAAGAAGTGAGAAAATCAGCCAGGGGAGCAGAGGAAGAGGGGATGGGATCTATACTAGGAACCAGTATGAGCCCTGAGGAGCTCAGGAAAGCAGAACAACTGTTATTTATAGGGACAAAAATGTAGGGCCCAAGCTTTGCTTGGAGCTCCATACTACATAAGACCAGCCCTACCTCAGTATTTCAAGTATCAGGCCAGCTCACGACTTGTGAGGAACGTAAGATAGTCATCTGTTCTCCAAATCCATTAGGAAACTGAGCTCCTTTTTACTTCTCTCTAGAAGAAAAAACACAGGTCAAGCACCACAAAGGAAACTTGCTGACGTAGACTCTCATCACACAAACACTTACGGACATGTTTAACTCAGGCATGTAAGTACAGGACCAGGGCATAAAGGCATTTTTGTCCATTGCCTGTTTGTTGAGGTACCCAGTGCAATTTACTGCAGCCACTGTGTTTCGGCATACCTTCATCAAAATCATCCATTTTAGCTGCACTGAGGTATTTTCAATGTGGTCATGTAAACACGGCACCGAGCACCGCAAAGACTTCCATCTGTGAAGGGACCTACATCCATATTCTAACATACCAGCAATGAGACTAACTGTCCAAAAGAAACAGGTTAGCATTATCTGGTTCCTCACTAATTTTTACACAGTTTTGCTAACAAATGTTTGCTGCTAGTAGTTGAACGTGTAGTAAGAGGCTTGATGACCTGTTCCAGCCATTATCACGATCACTTACCTCTATCACTGTTACTTACCAATCTGTAGAGATGCAGTTCCTGTATCTTATCCATGTAGGCTTCCAGGGGACGAGTGAAAAGTTAAAGCAAGCCATGGAGCAACCTCTTCATCTTCCTCCTCATGTACAGACAAGTCTCCTGGACTCAGTGCCTGGCTCACACAGTGAGCAGAGAAAAGCACTGAGGTCTAATGCAGTAGGTTTAAAATGAAAACAGAAGGCAACAGCACATACTGTCTGGTCTAAATGTACAACCCTGAATGCATCTTCCATTAAAGAAAAAAATTCCCACCAAGAGTACTCTTCAACAGTTATTGTCCAGTAGGGTCAGGGGTGTTTACAGGAAAAATAAGGTACAACTCCTGCAGCAGCACTGCACTGCTCTGGTTCAGCACGCGCCCACCTGCCCGTGCATCACCGCCCCTAAATGTCTGCAGTCCTTCCAGAGAGGTTCTCTGGATGTTCAACATGCTGTTGAGAGCTATACTTATTTGTGTCTCTTCCACCCAAAAAGAGGACCAAAGCAGGCAATGGAACAAGAATCATTTCCACATAGCATTTTACAGCATTCAAAGGCTGAAGTTTGAGTGTGTTACAAATGTGCGTGAATTCACATTTCTTGTTTCACTAATGAAGGTTTTACTTAAAACACACTTATGGGTGCTATCATCTAATGATTTCTCCAGGTGTGTTACTACTACACATCACACATGTATGCATCCACTGCACAGTGACAATCCATAGTCAAAAACATTGTAAAAATACATTTATTCATATATTGATCAGTTTTGTATTTCCTCCAAAAATGTCATGAATTGACATTATGCTGTACGCAATACACTTAGGGAGCCCTTAGAGTGAGACATGCCAGTCAAGACCACTTACATATGAGAAACATTAAATTAAGACCAATATTCAGATCTGTAACACAGTGATAATCAGAAAAAAACCCCCAACTTAAAAGGTCCCAAAGTACACTTCAACAGCTGATTAAGTTTATTAGTACTTCTATAGCAATAAACACCTTGAGGACCTCTGAACTGACATGGCACTGAGTAAAAATCCATTGTTCTTTTTCTTTGCTTGTTCAACAAGACGCTAGAAGATTGCAGCACTGCAAACATACAATAATTAAGGAAATCATAAGCATCTCTCACTTTCTGATTTTTTAATAAAGAAAATATTATATTAAATATAATTTCTGCACCCAAAAATATAAAATAAGGCTTTCCGGATATTAACTGTAAACTACAGAGCTAAAATGAGAAACTGCAAAATCTATATACTTCTATCAAAGCAAGAAAAATGTCTGTGTTTAGCTATTGTTTATTGAACATAATTTTGTGTGTGATGTGGTTTTACAGAGCCTCTGTCAAGATTTTGACAAGTTACCCCTATGCAAAGAAGAACCAGATGATCCTGTTTTATTTTGCTTATGCTTAGCTTCCTCGGCAGAACATAAATATGTTTTAATAGTAAAGATAATAGGGTGGCAAGATGTAACAATCTGACTTACTAAGAGAAAAAAAGAATACATTCTCTCCAGGACTTTACATCATGCTCTGACAATTTAGAATGGTACCTTGTGGCCCCAACTGGCAGAAAAATAGAGGCTGTGAAGATCTGTGGACATTTAGGAGGTGAGCTTCCTGTGGAGAAAGCATACCTTTTTCAAAGAATACTACCTAATGGATAAATTGTCACCTTTCTTGGTAAAACAGGAATGAGTAGACCCCTGCTCAAGCATAGAAAGGAGAAGATTATTGTCTCCAAACTACTGCACTCTTTCCAACCACATTAGGTGGTAGGAGCTCCAGAAGTATATCTTTGGGGTAAGACAATGAACAATGATGTGCCAGAATCTTCATGCCCAGTGAGCTGGTGCTATGCCTGTTCCAAGGCACTAGATATATTCTGACGTTCTTGTAAAAGGCAGTTGTTCTGAATACACTTAGTGAAGCATCTTTTATCCCAAATATAGGCTGGCCATGCCGACTGGCAAATTACAAGGGACTCAGGTAATAAGTCAGTCTGTTGTTGTTTGAGCCCCACGCTGTTCAAACACAACAGAAGCCATGTTCGTCTGTAACTATCATCTCTTCTTTTCCTCTCCCTCACTTTCTGAATGCACGTTTTGCGGGGCATCATTGCCAAGAGATCTGCAGGTCTGCTTCCCATAGGGTCATTAGATCTCTACATGCCATGGCAATAAACCCAAGGACACACTAAACCTGAGCAATGACTTAGGCAAGCCAAACATAGGCTGAGAGGATTCCCCCAGCCAGAAGTCCAAGCCAGTTCAGGGAGGCAACCAGTCAAGACCTAGTTAAAGTGACGCAGATGCCAACTGAGATGAACATTTTAACAGGGAGTGTCTCCCACCCATAAAACAGAGATAGTGTTTATGTAGACAAGCCATCATCAGTAGGAAGCTCTGCTAGAGAAAACTACTGACTACTGTTATAAAGTTTATTAAACTCATCACTGTGGACCTTAATTTTAAAAAAGTCAGGTCCAAATTTTTTTTACAGATATTAGAGCTTTATTCTGTTTGTCTTCTGATGTCTCAATATTACAACCACTTTCATGATTAAGATCTTCAATGCTAACCTTAAACACAGTTTCTAAATTAAAGCTGTCATTCTCATATAGCTAACTTGATTTCTAATATTGTGAGATGTATATTAAAATAATATCAGCTGTAGTATGCAGATTTCACGTTTTGGATAATCTGGATCTCCAGAGATTTTCTAATACAGTCTGGACAAAGCATTGCCCTTCCTGGAAAAGCAGTCCGCTTTAGCTGTAGCTTGAATGCAGAAAATGCAGTCATTGTCCGGAGAACATCACCTATCATGAGCTATGATGAGATGGGATGGTGATGGGATGCTGTAGCTAATCAGAAGAAATAAGTCTTTTCTTCAGTGACTACACTTACCTGCATTGATTTCATAAGCAAAAGGATTTCAGCAGCTCCCTGCAACTGATCAAGGAAAAAACCAGCTTGTCATATATCTTGTAGACTCAGATACTTGATAAGTGAAAATACAGACTGAAGCATGTCACATGTAGCCTGCTGTGACTTCCTTTCAAGTTTCCTTTCTGTAGTCAGAGGGTGGGAAGGATTCCCTCAAGCTTCTACACCAGTCACTGAATCTGAGTGATGCTGAGCCTGCAGACGGATTGCTCCAGCTCAAAGTCAGACCGGACCACTAAACTGCCTAATTGATTTCCTGTTTGTCACATCCCCTTGAACATGGGAAACATTTCTTGCTGCAGAGCCCAGGAACTCACTCCGATAAAGTGTATTTTCTGTAATTGTCAAGTCAGGCTGAACAACAGGAAGATCTGGAAAGTCTGCCCCTTTTCTGGGAGTTTGTTTATAAGTGTGGTTACACCTGACTGACATGTTCGTGTGTGCATCATTTGATAGCCTTTGATTCTTTCCTTAAAATATAAAAAAAAATGTAAATGAGAACTACATGGGACAGGAAGTCCCTTAATAAACGAAAGAAATTAAAGAACTCAGCTTGCCTTCAGAAAAAAAATTTCTCAGCCCCTAAAGTTATTTAAGAAACTGGATGAGGTAAGTAAGAGGTTCACAGCATTTTTAAAGTCCTGGTACTGCTGCATTTCATATTGTCATAGGGTAAGTCTGACATGGCCTTTAAGAGTATAGCATTACTTACTCTTCATCATCATTCTGTATATAGCTATATAGAGTCTAACCTCCTGCCACCCTGCTTCTGAGTTCAAGTTACTTGGTCATGCTAACATTCAGCTGTTTGAAAAGAAGCTCGATTTCCAGTATAGAGGAGGAGAGAGGAAAATACAAGGAAAGGGCAAGAGAAAGCGGAGGAGGAGAAATACACTGATCTGTTTGTTGTTGGGATGGGAAGAACTGCAAAGTCAGTATACAATACAGAGGTGAGAGCTAGGAAAACAAAAGAAACAATGAGAGGCACATCAGAGAAGAGAGAAACAAAAGGCAGAAAAGTGGAAGAAAAAAGCATATAAACTGAAAAACAGAAAGAGGGTGGAAGTATGGTAAAAATGCTCTAAGCAGGAGATCCTTCTGTAGGAGCTGGGCCTCCCAAACAGGGACAGAAAGACAGGATCAGACTGGGTCATGAAAATGTAAACAGCTTTGATGGAATTGAAGTGCAAATGTTGCTTGCACAGGTCTTACCCTCCCATGTAACATTTTGCCTTGAAGGCAACTGGAGTGTGGTCTAAACGCCATGGGTGTTCCTCCCCATTATCTGCTTCCAAAGCCCTCCTGTGCTCCTCACAGTCCCAAGCTGCCCTCCTCTCCTGGCTTCTTACTTTTCTACATGATGTAACACAATCTTTAAACATATGCTTCTTGTGTTTCAGGCAGAGAGCTAATGATGTGTCTCACTGTAACTCCTCCTAACCACGTGGGTTAAACAGCAAGGCTTATACTAGTTGTTCACATAAAGTCTTTTTGGCATTTGCAAGGCTTTTTTTCGCAGCTGAATTACAAAATGAAGCAATTGCTGATGAAGAAAAATAGGTTTCTATAGCTCGAAAATAAAAATGGATTTTGTCCCATTCTTGGAGAACAATGCGTCCTGCATTAGATGTTGGTAGATGATCCTGAATATTTCAATGTTAAAGAGTACACCTCTATGCATAGCACATTATACATATTACATATAAATTGACCACAGCATGGACATTTGTATATTTTCTAGGACACAAAAGTAGTAATGTTCCTCAGCTAACACAACATGTAAAATGTATTACTATTCTAATATATGCATGTTTTCAAACCCACCACATTACAGAATAGCACAGATTGCCAGGGATTGATATAGCAGTGCTCCAAGGATGTAAGAGCTCTGTACACAGCATCTGTGAAGAGAAGATTAATGAGATTAAGCCTTTCCTTCCTTACTAATACTTCTACAGAAAAGCTTATTCTTTACTACCTGATAGTCTTCCATATTCATAATACCAAGTTCACTGACAATGTTTCCACTGCTGCTAGCACACAATGAATTCTTAATTTGCTTGTGCATGCATTTTATACCATGTTCATGCTGTTTTGATAGGGTCAGGATTCCTAGCATCTTATTTCATTGCCAGAAGAGCATACCTGAAATACCATTTTGAATGGTTGCTTATTTATACCTTAAAGTCTGTTAACCCAACTGATGCTTATAGCCAAGTTCTACATCATTCCTTGCATATTTATAGATGTGTGTTTGCACAGACTATAGTGTTACTAAGTTTACCAATTAAAATTTAAGCCTAATTATGTTGTACTTCTGTTTGCTTCTGTCTATACCATCAAAAATTAATTAATAGATTAATAAAAACTAAGTAAAAGTCTTTTATTTATACTGCTCTCATTATAGAGGTGTAAAGAAAACCAAGAAGGCAATACTGACTGCATACCAATCATTACCAACGCTTCAGTTGTGTCGTAAAAGTTGTAAGGAGTGGCAGAGAAATGGTTGAAACAATTCTGACGTTTTTAGAATAATAATTGGGTCTTCTGAAGTGATTGTTTCATCTACTACTTCAAAGCTTTGAAAGCAAGTATGACACTACTCAGCTTGATATCAGCATGAAGTTTCAGGACCAGGATCCCATTTCAGGAACAAATTTAAGAAGCTCGCCCGCTTCTTGTTCCTTCCTGTGTAATCCTTTTGGCCATGGAACAACCAAGTTTAGAATACTGTTGAGCAGAACTTGTACTGGGTGCAGGTGCCCAGGTGCTGGCGGGGGGCAGCTGCGGGGGTGGCCTTTGTGGGAAGAGGATGGGTCTGCCCCACACACAGACAGTTCCAGCCAGTTCCAATGGACCCACCACAGGGCACAGCTGAGCCCCTCAACCAAGATGGTGGTGACTCCATTATAACATATTTAAGAAAGGGAAAAAATGCTGCACAGCAGCTGTGAGGGAGGACTGAGAAAAAACTGAAAAACAGCCCTGAAGACACCAAGGTCAGTGAAGAAGCAGCGGGAGGAGGTGCTCCAGGTGCTGGAGCAGGGATTCTCTTGCAGCCCGTGGAGAAGACCATGGTGGAGCAGGTTGTCCCCCTGCAGCCCATGGAAGACCACAGCGGAGCAGATATCAACCCTGTAGCCCGTGGAGGACCCCACGCTGCCACAGTTAGAGATGGCCTGAAGGAAGCTACAGCCCACAGAGAGCCCTCCAGAGGAGCTGTGGCCTGTGGAGCGGAGCCCACGCTGGAGCAGGTTTTCTGGCAGGACCTGTGTCTCTGTGGGGGACCCACGCTGGAGCAGTCTGTTCCTGAAGGACTGCACCCTGTGGAGAGGATCCATGCTGCAGCAGTTTGTGAAGAACTGCATCCCATGGGAAGCACCCACATTGGAGCACTTTGTGAAGGACTATATCCCACGGGAGGGACCCCAAGCTGGAGCAGAGGAAAAGTGTGAGGAGGGAGGAGCAGCAGAGAGGAACTGTTAGGGACTGACCTCAGCCCCCATTCCTCTTCCCCCTGAGCTGCTGGGGGGAGAAGGAGGTAGAAGAGTTGGGAGAGAAGGAGAGAAGTTGAGCCTGGGAAGAAGGGGGGAAGGTCTTTTAGGTTTTGTCTTGGTTTCTCACCGTCCTACTCTATTTTTAATCAGCAATGTATTAAATCAATTTTCCCCAAGTCAAGTCTGTTTTGCCCATGACAGTAATTGGTAAGAGATCTCCCTGCCCTTATCTTGACCTATGAGCTTTTAATCTTATTTTCTGCCCCTGTCCAGTTGAGGAGGGATAGTGAAAGAGCAGCTGGGTGGGCATCTGGCACTCAGGCAAGGTTGACCCACTGCAGAACTGATGATAATTCAGCTGATGTCAAAGTGAAACCTTAGGATCATGCTATCAAAAGATAAGCTTGGAAGGGGTCTCAGGAGGTTTCTAGGTCAAACTCCTGCTCAAAGCACAATCAGCTATGAGGCCAGACAAGGTTGCCTCAGGACATCATTCAGCCCGATTTTTAAAACCTCAGAGGATGGAGACTACACAGCTTTATACTCCCACACAAGTAAATGACAGCCATCAAGGCAGATTATTATTTGCATCTGTATAAACATGCACAAGACAGCCACCAAATCAGGCACCATGTTAGTTTGCATGAGTGTTTGAACATACCAGATTTCTCTGACCACAGAGCATTCACTTCATGAGTTTCTTCAGCACAGGTATGCCTGATGCTCTTTAGACAAGCCTCATATAAGATTAATAATTTGGCCATAATCACAAAGAAAACTCATTAACAGTGTGAGCTTTCATTTTACCGTCTCCAAGAATGTAAGCTTTGAGTTCATGGAGGAAATCTGAGCAACTGAACAGTTGCTGGGTTTTGAGGTTATTCAAACACCTACAGTGTTAGCCACAATCTGCACAGCATTTGTGGGATTATCCTGTGTATTTCTTCATAGGCAGAGACATACCTGGTAAAAGGATACTGAGAAGTTATTCAGTTATAATTAAATTCTCAACCTTGTCGAGAGTTTGATTGCTGGTTAGTCAGGATCTCCAGCTTATTGGGAATAACACTTAGAAAAGTTCCTCCATGCAAGTTTTTTCCGGGATGTCCCTCCATGGTATCAGCTTGCTCAGAACAGCTTGCTTTAATGAAGAATCATTTTGGTTTTCCTCTTCATCAAGGGCTGGATGCATTGGTAGGACCACTACCATCTAGAGGTAAGCTAGACAGAAGACATGATCCTTGAAGCCAGCCTAACACCACAATCCATCCTGTGAAGTTTGGTTTTAAATAAGCCAATAGCCACTCATCAGGTCCAAGCATAGTGAGTTCAGGGTTTAAACTCATGGACAGAGAAGCTGGTGGTTCTTTATCTGTGGAATTGGTTCATAACATCTAAAGCCACTTCTAACACCTGCAGCTGATCTTGCATGAACTCCTGTTATACCTCCTGATACTTCATTACTCAGTCTTCTGAAGGGCAGCATGTACTCAATACCTTACTACAGCTAGGACAGTAGTTATTCACTTTGCAGAGAGTATGTTATGACACGCTGTCAGTAACAGAACAGTGGATTAGGAGCAATGGTCATTTTTATTCCTATGTTTCTCCCTCTTAGTAAGGCAGATTCAGTGGAAGTGTGTTTTGCTAACTATGCCACCTCCGGTAGGGACTTATTGTTCCAGGTTACTCTTCCACACATTGCTTTATCTGAACTGGGCAAATAAAAATTACTTGCAAAAAAATATGATTTCTAAGTGAAGGATATTCTTTTTCAGCAGTCTTCTGGGGCTATTAATTCATCAGCAGCCTAGAAAGAGAATCACAAGGTTTCGTTTTCCGTATGCCATTCAGAAAAGAGACTCCCCTTTTTCTGCTGTGCTGTTAATCAGCTGACAGAAAAGAGGCTAAGAGCAGCAAGGTGCCTATTGCTCTTCTTCCCTCTCCAGCAACTTGTGTGAATGGTTAGACAAGTGATTAACTGATTGATTTACATGGCAAAATCCTTGAGCCCATAAAAACAGTTGTCTTCTTCACAGGATGAGTTTCCCACCGGACCATTTTCTTCTGACATCCAGCATCGGTTACCACTGCCTCCAGAATCAGCACCTACTGTGCACTAATTTGCCTTCAAGTTTCATTTTCCTTAAATATCCATTATTTCCCATTATAATACTAAATCAAAGGAGATCAATTTCTGAGCTGTTGTGATAGGAAACTCTAATACCTATTTATAACAATAACAAATGTTGAAAAAATCATTAAGGGAATATAAAATATAAAATTTAGTATTTCAAAACACTGTGAAAACATAAAAATAACCGATTGATCCTCACAAAGAGGAGCAAGTGAGATGGACAAAGGTCACTATGCTTTTTTATAGCAAAGAAAACTGAGGTATAGACAGCAATTTCACCAGGGAGTTATGCTGAGTCAGTGGAAGAGTAGGAATTGCATGTCAAATGCCAATCTCTTATGTGTAAGCAAGTTGGTTATTGCCTTTTGACATACCATTTCTCCTCATCTCCTCCACAAAAAATGCCTATGTTTAAAATATTAGTGAACATGGTAACTCATGACTTCTGAAGAGAGTGTAAGTGTCATGTTAACAGGCCCAGAACATTAGAAGGATAGCTATATTAAATCATGTTTAAAAAAAGGCAGATTTCAAATCTCAGATTATCAAAATCAGAAATAGTTAAAATTCAGTTCTTAATGTTCATTGTTCCATTATTTTTAGTTTTACTTTGTTTTTCATGTAGTAAAAAACTCCTATGTGTGTCCTATGATAATATTTAGATTCCGACTCCCACAGGGTTAATATCAGTGGGAGCTTTTCCCTGAGGAGAGCATGTTTATAGATCTGGAATTCAGCCTTGAATTTTGTTTCCTTCAACATGGAAGAAGTGGTACGGAGACTGTGTGTGAACCAACCTGTGTCTGTACAATAAAAATGAGAAATCAAAAAATTAATTTGTCACCTTACTCAAAGACAGAATGATATGTTCCTGCTTTGTTGTCTATAATCTAGGGTCTTCGGACCAATCCAATTTTTCTCCTCCAGAGAAGCCAACAGGAATGAAGACAACCAGCAGAGCACAAGATGTATATAATTTATATACGTTACATAACTTGTGCCCTAAATGTCTGGAAATCATCTTCTATGACATTAATTAGACTGCAGAGTGAGGGTAGGACATGTGAATTGAGTCAGTCTAGCCAAAAACAAAGCAGCATCTTTAAGAGCTTTGCTGAGGCTGTTGCAAGAAACCACTTGGGAGTAAGAACATGCCTGTTTTTCTCATGGATCTCAGCCTTCTGCAAATACAGCTTCTACCCATCTATTTTGCTGTGCCATAGGACTCATGTTCTCAATTATATCCTTTTGCCTAAGAACTGGGCATTTTTTTTCATTTGCTCCTGGCAAAGACATTGTTTTGATAGGACTGTGAGAAGAGTAAAGACCACAGCAAACCTCTGCATGCTCCCTGATGACAGAAAGACAGCCAGATGACTGTGGCTGCTGTCTAATCACTTTCAAATGGATCATTTAAAAGACAGCCTTCAGATAACTACCTTGTGATGAAGTATCAGGAGTGTGACCTTCATACAATGAATCACATGGTCCTAATTTGTTATACTGCTACTCCTCTTTCCAGAAGAACAGGCCATTTTTCACTCCATAGTGGTTAAGCTGTACATGCACAATGAAAACTAAAGTCTCGTTTCTGAGTATGGTAATGCCAAAGTGTTTTCCTATGCTTTTGTTTCTAGATAGACCAAAATATGGGTGCGTAAAATTAACAAAACCAGAAGGAATGCAAACACTCCTGGATTATCAGGTACGTTGTGCCACCAAAACCCGATCATACAAATATTCATGAAGATTCATGGTAATAAAATTTCTTGTGATAAGCTTTTAAACATCTTGAAAGAAATCCAAAGACCACACCAAAGTCAGAGGTGCAAAAGAAGATGACTGAATGTTAAATGGCAGTAAACTATATTAGTAATTCTGGAAGCAGATTTCATGAAAACAGCTTTCTGATAGCATTTATAGCATGTCTAATGAAGCCTTCTGACACTCCGCATCTTGTTCCCAGTTCTTATATAGTACTCAACTATACGACTATAATAAAAATAAAGAGTATGCCACCACACTTTACACCATTAGAAAAGAAAACAACAAGGAATTATGTATTATTTTCCTCCTTTTCCATGAAAGCTGGAATATGTCTCCAAATAAATACACAAGCTGATATTTAATGCCTAGACTTATCAGGCAGCTGTAGGGGGTGGTTGTCATCTATTAAATTATGAGACCAAGTCTGTTAAGTTTTCCATGCACACCCAGCTCAATGAATTTTATTCAGTGCTTGCTGACAATCCTTACAAGCAAAACTAGTCAGACAAGTGATAGCTCCAACTACTGGTGCTATTTGTTTTGTGGCAGACAAAGAGGCATTATTTTGAAGTTGATTAATATTGGTCATTGCAGCCAAACATCAGGTTGAAGTCAAGATGATCTGTCACAGTTGAGTTACTTGCCAAAAGCAGCTGACAAGGAGCCAATGTTTCCCCCCACCTTCCCAACTAAGGGGACATTATCAAGACAAAAATCTGATTTAGAAAGAGATTTTTCCTTTGCTTGTCATGTTAACACCACATTGTGTCACTGAAAACGTGATTTTTTCTAGATTAAGTTTCCCTGTGATTTGTTCTGGTTTTGTATGTGCTCCTGACTAAGCTCAATCACTAAAGCAAGCTGACGAGTTTCATATCATTTCACTCATTCTGTTCTGCTACCAAAAGCAGGTCTGTTGCCTTCAGCTTTCAATACTGAAGAAAAATAGCTATTTGGGAAAAAGAGTTATTTTTCAAAATTAAGTCAAGTATCACCAAGTCACAGAAAGGCAGAAGACTTGAGGTTGGCAGGGTCCTCTGGAGGTCATCTGATCCAACCCACTGCTCTAGCAGGGCCACCTAGAGATGGCTACCCTGGACCATGTCCACATGACTTTTGAATATCTCTAAGGATGGAGACTCCACAACCTTTCTGGGCAACCTGTGCCAGTGCTCGCTCACCCTCATGGTAAAAAAGTGTTTCCTGAAGTTCAACAGGAATCTCCTGCGTTTCAGTGTGTGCCCATTGCCTCTGGTCCTGTCACTGGGCACCACTGAAAAGAGCCTGGCTCTGTCCTCTTTGCACCCTCCCTTATATACATTGATAAGATCCTGTCACAACCTAAAGGGTTACATGGCCTGTGGGTGTGTAGAGATCACAAACATGGGTTTCTAAGATTCATTAATACACAAGGACACAGAGGCTTTTATCCTCTAAATTTCTCTACGCTATTACAGATTACTACAAATATAAAAAAAATCACTGCTAGCAAGTATACCTATGACTAACAAGGAAAAAAATGTATATATATCAAGCTATTACAAATTACCATCAGTAATATAGTATCAATCAATAGTATGGCAGCAAACAGTAAGTAATAGTAGCAAACGAACTGTATAACAACAACCAACAACAGCAACAGCCAAGTAGGTATATACTATTACAGGTTACTACAAACTTACCATTAGTGAAGCAACTTATCAACAATATAGCAGCAGATATAATTATGATAGATGACTTATATGCATATATAAGAATGGTATCAAGTGAATTAGGCAGATTTTGGAAGGGCCCAAACCATCCCAAAGGGGAGGACAAACCGATCCCGGCAGGGGACCCAACCATCCCAGAGGTGGGAAGACAAATCAAACCAACCGCAAAACTGGTCCCAAAAGAGGACAAGTAAGATAAACAGGCAGAGTCCCACTTCAAAGATGATCTGCGTCACAGTCTGGAGTCAGCCAGGCACACCCAGTGAGAGTCTAAGACCTCGGAATTCAACCTCTTTAGCAAAGGAAAAGTACATGCAGCACAGCAAGTTCTCAGAAAGAGAGGCTCCATTCTGGAAAAAAATTAAGTTCTGTTTATATCATAGAGACATAAGAGGGCTTAGGACATCACCACTCCAAGTAGCCAATAGATGCTGTTAATTTCAATTTTCCACCTTAAACAGCCAATAAGTGATGCTGTTTTCTTTTCTTTCAGGCCAAATTTATTTTCCCAGACTGTTTCCACTTTTTCAGACGGTATGTTGCTGTTACAGTTTCTTTGGGTTTTTGCGCTAATTGATGATCTCGCAGGATGTCTTTGGTTTCTGGGTACCCCAGCTGTACTTCAAAGAGGCCAGCTGCACTTCCCAAGGATGTTTCTGGTTCCAAGGCCTAGTTCCCAGGCTCACAGCTCCCAGACTGGCAGGCATTTTCTTTTGTTCAGTAATTTTCCCCAGGCTGCCCTTATGCCTGCTCGCATCAGATCCCCCTGAGCCTTCTCTTCTCCAGGCTGAAGAGTCCCAGCTCTCTCAGCCTTTCTTCATAGGAGAGGTGCTCCAGTCCCTTCATCATCTTGGTGACCCTTCACTGGGCCCTCACCAGTAGCTCCAGAAATAAAGGTGAGCAACCTTGAAATACTTAGAATAGATCTAATTTGTCCAGCTGATTTATGTGTTACACATGAGTTTATGTGGTACATACAGGTTTGTACGGTATACTTGAAATAAGATAGCATTTTTGAACAAGGATATAAGGTTTGGATCGATTAGAGTCTGTAAAATTCTCCACCCTGACTGTAATGTCTGATTCTGATCTGGTAAGATTTTGGTAGATAGATCACAGACAGGAAAGGATGTTTAATTTCAGGGGGGAAAAAAAAGTACTACGAAAGCAATTCACAGAATAATTTTTTTGGGAGGTGCTGTTGACTCTCTTGAGGGACAAGAGACCTTGCAGAGGGATCTAGATAAACTAATCTAGAGCACTGGGCAATCTCTAAGGACATGAAATTTAACAAGTTAAAATGCCAGATTCTGCAGGTGGGATGGAGTAACACTGGGCACAAGTACAAACTGGGAGCGAAGTGTCTGGAGAGCAGCCCTGCAGAAAGGGATCTGGGGGTGCTGGTTGACAACAGCCCCACATGAGTCAGCAGTGTGCCCCGGCAGCCAAGAGGACAAACCGCATCCTGGGGTGCATCAAACACAGTGTAACCAGCCGGTCAAAACAGGTGATTATCCTGCTGTATTTTGTGTTGGTGCAGCCTCACCTTGAGTACTGTGTGTACTTCTGGGCCCCACAATTTAAGAAGGATGTTAAGGCACTTGAATGTGTCCAGAGGAGGGCAACAAAGCTGGTGGAAGGGCTGGAAGGCATGTCCTGTGAGGAGCGGCTAAGGACTTTGAGCTTGTCTAGTTTGGAGAAAAGGAGGCTGAGGGGTGACCTCATTGCTCTCTACAGGTTCTTGAGGAGGGGAAGTGGAGAGGGAGGTGCTGATCTCTTCTCCCTGGGATCCAGTGATAGGATGTGTGAAATGGCTCAAAGCTGTGCCAGACATTAGGAAACTTTTCTGTACTGAGAGGGTGGTCAAACCCTGGAACAGGCATCCTAGAGAGGTGGTCAATGCCCCAAGCCAGTTAGTGTTTAAGAGGCATTTGGACAATGCCCTTAATAACATTCTTTAGCTTTTGGTCAGCCCTGAAGTGGTCAGGCAGTTGGACTAGATGATCATTGTAGGTCCCTTCCAACTGAAATATTCTATCATCTGTTCTGTTCTGTTCTATGTGAATCTGTCATTGAAAGACTTCTCTCATGAAGACAAAGCCTTGCTCAAAAACTAAATATCCATGGACTGTAAACTCATCATTTATATTTGAATCAGTCAAAGTAAAGCTGCTTAAAATGTTCAATATAAAATCATGCCTTTCGCACAGAAGTTTAGGTACATACTAGTTTTCGTTGTAATTCTCTTTCAGAAGCCCTCAAAGATGACACAGAATTCCCAATCTATTTTAATACATTGTAAATTACTTCATAGAAGTAAATAGTAAATGGCTAGTAGAGAAGGCAATTCCCATCCTTGGTAGAAGGGGAGGATAATGCAATATTAAAGGACAAAAGCTCAGGGAAAGACTGATGACCTGTGTCACAGTAGCTGTGTAATGATGCCATCATCTGTCACCCTCTGCTCTTCTCTGCATCAGAAAAACCTGTTCACATCACTACATCAGTGAACAAGCCAACAGATACAGAAAAGAAACATCATGTTCAGGGCAGACTGAGGCCAAGAACAGTCAAAAGCGCACCAGCCCAGGACCCAGCATAGCACAGTTTGGTACCTAGGCCAAGATCTGAGCAAGGTTGACCAGCCTAGTCCATAACAGTAAATGGGACAACAGGGGCAAGAAACAAGAGTAGGAACAAGAGCTTAGACATGAGGTAAAGATCAAGGTAGGAAGACAGGTCAGAGCAGAGCTCCAAGAGAAGCCAGAAATCTCTGCTTGCTTGCTAGTTAGAAATCTCTTCTCTGCTTGCTAGCTAGTTAGAAATCTCTTCTCTGCTTGCTACTTAGAAAGCTGTGCCTGGCATGGAGTCTGTGCCCCATGAGTTCGGTAACCTTTGCCAAAGTCAGGCAATTGCTCTTTACAGGTGGGCAATTGCTCTTAGCCAGTGCAGATTGGAGCAGCTGAAGAGGCGTTAGGGCTGCACTCACTTCATGCAGATTGAGTTTCACTCATTTATAGGAGAGAAGGATCAAGGTAGCCAAGACCAGTAGTCCCAAAGATGCCATGCTCTCGTTTGTCCTGATACCCAGTCTCGATAGCCTGTGCAAAAGATTAATCTGCCTTTTGCAGCTGTGCAAACCAAATGTACAGGTTTTCCCATTGTAAATAAAACCATGAGGATGTTGCTGATTCATTCCAATTTCTGTGAACTATTACACTTGCAGATTAGTAAGAAAGATGGATATTGTACATGCACTGTAAAGTACAGGGAGAAGAAAAAATTGGCTGTGTAATGGTTTCTGCAAACCATTGTGGCAAATTTAGTAACCATTAATATTCCTGCAGAGACTCTTGTTTACTTGTAAGCACTGAATAAAGAGGAGTCAGTCCAAGGTTTATTTCTAGTTGTCCCAGGGCCATTTAATCTTCTTCCACTAATACTGACAATCCATCATGCTGTATTTGTTTCAGTTCATCACAGGTATTCCTGCCTCGTGGTTATGGATCACAGGGATAGTAACATGAGAAATTGCTCGCTTCCCCTCTAGTACCGCTGGAGCCGCACAAATCGTTACACCACTAGATGGCATTCAAAGCATGAGACATAAATGTCACGGCAGACTTGTCTGGATTTCCTTGACCTCATGAGCGATAAATTGTGAGGCCATTACGTGCCAAGAAGACCATTATGTTTTATTCAGTGAATTCTTAAATAATGATACTGATGCCTCAAAGGAATCTTGAAATAGAGAAGCACCAAAGTCATCGAGCTAAAGGGCCTTTCTCTCTTCACAGTGTTGTAGAAAGCAGGAATTTTGAAGGACAGTATGACCCTTGAAGTGAAATATTGTATAAAATATCCCAGAGATGTTCCGATGAGATAAAATAAATCATAAAATGGCAAGAAGATTAGAAGTCTATGGCGATGGAAGCAAACGACTATTTACATACACATGCAAAGCATGTGTACCCTTCTTATCCCTACACCTATGCCTCTTGACTTGGCCAAGAACTGACAGCCTAGCCTCCAAACAGAAACAAACCCGGACAGACATTCTGAGCTCAATCTTCTTCATCTGTCTGAAACTACTTTATCAATTCATACAGAAAGGAAACTTAATTTTAAAACACAGGTGCCACAGTTTAAAAGTAGAAAGAATAAGATCTTAATTACAGTGCACTGCAGAAGAATGCCTGAAAGTTTCAGTTTTCTCTCTCTTGTCACATCTTCCTTCTGTTTCTCTTCTTCAGGCTCCCACAAATATAAGTACACACACCTACTATTAGTTTCAAAGTTTAAGAGAATATGCATGCAAGAGGTGGTCACAGGTAGGCAGTCAGAGGTAGTTTTATGCTACCTTTGTGCATTTCTTAAAAAGACCTAGCAGCATCCTGGCAAAACACAGGGGGGACACCTTTCCTCATTCTCATTTCCCAAGAGTATCTTCAATTCAGCCTGCGCCAAAAGAATGTGGAAAAGGGACAGGATCTTTATGTCAACTGTCATAGTGCCTGGGGAAGGTCAGTTAGCAGATTTGGTGTGCAATCAATTATAGAAACTCTACAGCTCTTATGTTGTAATAGTGTTAATGTAATGGAACGACAGACCAATAATATATTGGAACCAACTGTAAGCAAAAGAGAAACTAGTCTGTTATCCAGGACTATTGTGGATCTTCATTAGATAATGGTTTTTGTCAATTAACAAGTACAAGGATTTCCTTTTACAGGAAAAAATATTGATACATTAGAAGACTAAGAGTGTGAAGTATGTTCCTCTCTGATTTTTAAGGGAGCAAGTAGTGAATTGCTTGTGCTACAAACTCTTGAGGAGAGAGACTTTCTCTTTGGTTTGTGCAAATTGTCACATCTGTGCTACTCCAAAACAAATCAGTAATCATCACCATAATAAAAAAAGGCAGTCACAGAGATGGTCAAAGGTATCTGGAGAATCAGTAGATGAAAGATGGCAGGCTGACAAAGGCAATGTCATACAGAAAGGGCTCTCATATACTTAGAGCCGTGCCCAATGGAGTAATCAGAGGACATAAATAAAATAATGCCAATATCCCAGAAGCCCAAAAAAAGACAGGGCACAAATAAGGGCATAAGCACTTGTTTCTGAAGGAGAATGAAGGCATGACAGTGGTCATTAAGGCCAGTTTTTAGTTTATTCAAAGCAGTCTTGGCTGATCATGGAGTGAAAACCAGATTGTTAGGACCTGAAGAGAAAAGGATGGGAGGAAGTTCTAGGTTGCTAGGAACATACCACCCTCTGGAGTTTATAGAAAAATCAGACAGGGACCAGGGTAAGTAAGGAACTGGTCAGTAAGGAAGACAGAATCTCTCTTTTGATTTTCAAAAGTTTAAAGTCCTCTGCCCCATGAAGGACTTGAAAGGTAGCCAGCAAATGCTTGCAATGACAGTGAGTTCTCTGTGTTTCCCATGTAAGTCTGACTTCACTGTGGTACATGTAACCTCTGCCACAAAAAACAACATTCACAATTTATATTTTATGACCTATTTGAAAGACTGAAAAAAGTTTGTTACCTTATGACACATAGTGGTCAAAATACGTAAATCATTCTGGTATTTCATGTGCTGCTAATTCTTTGAGCAAAGCATAACAGGAAATTCATTATGCTAATAATTTTACAAATGCTAGAGGCATATTTTTTATGTGAATTCCCCGTTGAACTACCTTGACTGTTCCTCAGCATGGAAACCTTCAGACGCCTTTTGAAATGATGTGTTGAAAAAGCAAAGATGAAACATTCAATACAATAGAGTGTAACACAGTGGTCTTTAATACGCTATTTATATCACCTTTCCTCATTAGCTACAGGGGCATATGAAATTATACTGGACTGCTGCATTTACTTCAATAAAATGAACACAAGCAGTAGGTTGTGGTGTATTGTCGCTAGCAAGACTAGAACTCACATGGCAAACCACAGTGTCTGTGAAGGAAAAACCGTTCGGCTCTTTTATGGAAGAAGTACCATAGAATACACAGAAACCTAATCCTACTTCTTTTTGTGATCTAAATCAAAAATGCTTATTGTCTCCTTAGAAGTAAGTTTCAAGTGCAAGAGTGGATTAGCTACCTGGAATAGATCTGGTAGGATCTGCCTAACTTATTTCCACCCGTTCATAAGGAATCTTATTACAGATTGGAAAATGACCTGAATAAAAGAAGTTTATAGCCACTTAATCCAGATTATTTTGTTAAAATTATTAGTTCATCCCATAAAGGCACCCCAAGACTGAGGAAACAGAAATAGCTCTCATGCCTTCTGTGTGATGTAAAGTAATACCTTGAAACCCCACAGTCCTCACTACATCTTGCTCTGTTTACGACCAGGTGTGTCTGGCGTAATCCACAGAGCAGGTTCTGAGGCCCACTGTGCACTGCATCCAAGTTGCAGAGATGTTATCTTTCAAGCTGTATGGCATAAAGAAGCCCAAAGCTGTTCTTCTGGTTGAGTTAATGAGTTCACTGATTCAGAGCAGGCTGCTGAATATGTCTATTTATGAGGTTAATTTTTACTTCATAACTCAGTAGCTGTGGTTTTCTTTCTCTATTCCCTTACCCCTTTCCAAGCTTAACCTCTCTCTTTCAGCCTTATCTTTGCTCTGAGAGTTTCCCTTGCTTTACCATTTCTCCTTTCTCTCTCAAGTACTCTCTCTCCACATTCCCACATAGCCTGGCTCTTCTTTAAGACTTTCACCAGGGGTCAAACAAGCCTGAACATGCAAATCCTCTGATAAATTGGCAGGGCGGTGGGAGGGGGGTGAAAGCTGCACAAGCAGCTGCACAGATAACCCCTGAGCGATGGTAGCAGTTGCAGGCAGTTGTACTGGTGCTTCTGCAGCTTGCATGCAGTGGAGGTGAAGGAGTTTGTTCTCCTCAACCTCAACATGTTTCAAACATGACTGTGCTCTGATATTTCCACATGACTGGGCTTTGGCTATTTGTCAGTAACAGAAGAGATTAGGAGGAGCTGGACATCAAAGCTGAAATGCAGTGTTCCTCCATTTGCCTACAGTGTGGGCAAAACAAAAGATCTGGGGCAACAGAGTGGTGAGATCTTTGATGTGCCTGCCATTGTAAGCAGGAGGGAGCTGCCAGGCAGGACAGCAGGCAGCCAGGCTTGCTGCTCTCCTGCTGCCAAGGAAATGGGCTGATGGGTGCTGCTCCAGCTGGAGCAGCCAGCTTTGACCTGGGGTAGGTATTGCCACATGCTGCTGCTTCCTCAGCAGCAGCAACACATCGACTGTTTGGCTTTCCTGGTCTGCAGCACAGGCTGAAAAGATAAAGCATTTTGTTTCTCTCAGCAGTATGTTGTCCTTGATGGCTGTCTTGAGTTAGCCCTGTCTCTATATTATTGAGGCTGCAAATTTTTGTATGTCAGAAGATGCCAGAATTAAGGTTAGGTTGTATATGCAGTTGGAGACAGCCTTTAGTTACATCTGCTTTGTCTCTGCAGAGGCCATGCCTTGAGTCAGCATATAGAAAGGGCAACATTTGATAAATTGCTATTTTTTCTACTCACTGTCAAAAGTTTAGATTATAGAACCTTAGGGTGGTTTTCTCTAAATTGTAAAGCCCATCCTTCAAGGGGATTTGTATGGGATTTTCTATGAGACTCCTTGCAACAGTGTCCAGCCGCTTCACAAATACTAATAAACTCATAAAGTACTTTCAAGATGAGTGGTATCCTGCTGATAAACAACAGAGCTCAGTAGCACTTCTGGAAGCTCTTAGTCCATTGCACAAAACTCTTCCACTGTAGCTAATTGAGTAACTGATTCAACATTAGGATGCTTTGCTTTCTGCAGAAGGTGACAAAGCATATGACCAGGGACTGCTTTGCCTTTGAGTTTCACACGTATTTGTTGGCTGTAAAGGAATAGTGAAATTCAGGGCACACGCAGTCCAACATGATACACGGATTCCCACACAAGTGCTGTATGAACTAGTTCCAGGTCTAGCTGCATCAATGCAGGACTTGGCAGCCCAGGAGCATCACCACACCAAGGTGGCTGCTGTTCCGGGATCCAAGCTAGTATCCTGCCAAGAGGTGCATGACAACTCATTGGCATCAGTTAAAGCTCACGTGTATCCAAGGTGGAATAGTACAGCACCAGGCAGGGCTGTGGACTTGGACACACAGATTTGTTTCCTCTCTATCCCTCAAGCTTAATATCCTCTTCTCTGTTTCTTTCACTACGTTCATCCCAGCTGCATTCTTAAACCACCTCTCTTTGTCCTGCTCCTGTTCTCTTCTCTGACTTAGTTCCCATATTCCCTACTCAGGCTGCTGGTCCCCATCCCAGCCAGGAAATTCTGTAAAAATTCTGAACACCAGGTGTCATCCCTGCCTCTGTTTCACCCAGAGAGCTGCAGGCCAACATCCTTCTCTCTGCTTAAAATTAAGCTTTAACTGCAGGCCACAGACATATTTTTATGTTTTTTCCTGGTTATATATTACAGTACCACCCATCCGACTTTCCAGCAAGAAAGGCTCACTGAGAGCGGGTGTCTCCCTTATTTAAGGGTGTCATGGCACAATAACCATAGGAAATAAACTTTCCTGTGGCTCCTCATAAATACACATGCACTGCTAAAAAAAAAATCTCCCAAAGCTTTAAGGTATTAGAATACAGGTTACTATTCTAAAAGAAAGTAAAATAAGCAAAGAAGCAAAACTTGTAGAGTTACAGAATCAAAGAAAGCACAATCGGGAGGGACCTTGAGAGATCATCTCATTCTTTGTAATTCCTGGAGCAAGTGCCTGTCCAAGACTACTCCTATCTCTTTTGGCAGTCCCTCTCCCAGTGCTTCACTTCCCATTAGAACATCTTCCCCAACACCTAGCTAAAATCTCTCTTGTTCTGGTTTAAACCCATTACTTTTTATCCTCCCCACTTTGCACAGGTAGAAAAGTGTTTGACTTTATGGCAGCCTTTTACTTAGCTGCAGATTATTATCGTATGCCCCATCAGTCTTCCTTAGGCCAAAGAACACAAGATCCTCTGATCTTTCCTTACTGGTCATATTTGATCATTTTCAATGTCTTCGCCAGACTGTCTCCAATTACTTACATCTTTTTTAAGGGCAATACCCAAGCCTGGGACAGACTCCAGCTGAGCTTTACCAAAGCTGCGTTGAGCAGACAGATTAATGCTCTATTACACCCCAAATATCCTGTTGTTGCCACGGGCAACAGCAAGCAGGAGTCACAGTGGCTGAACCCCCTCCCATTAGTGAGAACAGTATTTGCCACCTAAGCAGAATTGAAAGAGATAAGGAAGGTTGTGGAAAGTGGCCACGCGTGGATACAGAAAGGAAAACACGATCTGAGTTCGGATAAAGGAGCAGCTGAGGCGAGTGAAGGCAATACCACAGGTAAATGAAGAACTGGAAAACTGCAAAGTCACTGAGCAAAGAAACTGTGAACATGTTATAGACTCATTAACTGAAAGGCGATGCTTACGGGTGTGCCCAGATCTCTGGCTTGTGCCCTCTCCCGCTTCCCAGGGCTCCAAGCTGTATGGTCAACAACTTCATGCTGTGCACTCGCGTCTGTATCCAAAACATCTGTGTGTATGGGGGGCAGACTGCCTCACTGGCGAGCTGCTCAACTAGCCATATTTATTACCCATTACTATTCTCACATACACACATCTTGGAATGCTGTTTCCCTTTCTCACAACAGCATAACTGTTTATTTTTTTAAAATGAAGCTTTTCTTGTAGTCCAGTGTTCTCCAGTTTCCTTTTTGAAGGACTGCTGCTTCATCACCTTTCCTCATTTTTCATTAGTGATAACACTTACCTGCCTTGCCCTTGTTCCTTCTGAATGCCATCCTAATTATTTTATTTGCCAAAATAATTTTGATTTCTAAACCCGTCCTCCAGTGTACTCACTGTCCTTCCCACCTTCATTTCATTGCAAATTAAACAAGCTTGTACTTTGTTTATGCAGCTCACTCATATTCTTTCTTCAGAGCCAGAGCTTAGAACTGGTAAACTTCAAGGCAGTATTTAGGACCATTTTTTTTAGTTGTTTGTTTAGGCCTTGTTTTGCTTCCTTTAGTAGCTAAGGTTGAAAAAGGCAGCTTTTCAGCAACAACATGTAATTTTTGCCCCACCTGATTTTTATTATAAATTAAGTTTTTAAACAATTTTTAATAATTCTAATCCAAATGACTAGATCTTGTTAGTCATATCAAATGACATGGCTACTGCATATGTGCCTGTTTCTCAACCAGGGTTACAAATGCCTTCCTAATCACTAACTCCTGTTTGATCCAGAGCATAGTCAGCTACAGCCTCTGTCTAGCTTATCAAACACACAGCAAGTATACAACTTAATTTTTTGTGACTTTCCTAGTGGACAGCTTCTCAAGTCTTATTCTACATCAAGATTACTGTGAGCTGAAGAGAAAAAGGTGTTCTTTAGAAGATCAGAAGAGGAATTTTTGTAAGTACCCGAATTATTTAATACAGATGTCTCTATTTCAAGAGGATAGTAGGTCTAGAAGTTTGATTCTAGTGAGAGTCAGCCTCCTTCATACCTCTGTTTATACATCTATTTATAAAAGGAGTTCAGGCCCCAAATAATGCAGATACTTTTAAAAATTTTGCTGTTAAAGAACAACTCCTCAGCTATTACGAATGTGAACAGAAGACCAGCATTTAGTTTGTTTACCTCCATTTTTGGGGGCCTATCTTGTATGTGCCTAATTAACTATGGCATTGGGTTACATCCTACACTGTAAAAAAAATGGTGGTATTTGAAGTGGGTGTCAAAAAAAAGCACCCTACAAACTTAGTACTCTTTTGATAATTGGCGGTTCCCCTGTACAGCAATTTGTGGTGTTCAACACCTGTTACAGTAAAGAATAGCTGATCTTATTACCTGACTTTACTTAACTGCACTTCTAGAACAAGAAAAACTCTCTAGCCTTCTCTAGACCAGTTGGACAGCTCATCTCCACACCTTTCAGAAAATGCTTTATATAGAGACACAGGTATAAAATTCTAATAAGCACAGTATATGAGCAGTTGTGTTGCACTGACTGGGTATAGAGACTAATGTGGCAAACAGCATGTGTAATCCTCTGCTGATTCACAGGGAGTTGCAAGATCTCAGCACCTTTAAAGATTACGACAAACTGAAGGGCACCTCCTGTAATAGCTCTCTCTTAGAGGAATAGTGATAAAGTTCTAAAGAGAAGTAGCAAAATACTTCCTATTGGTCAGATCCATGCAATGTGAGTTTCAAGTCCACAGGCAAAAGCAATTTGCATCATGTCTGTTCAACTTCTTCAGAAAAGTTTGTTTCTAAAAATATAACACTTGATTTTCTCAAACTGACATTACTTTTTGTTTCTCCATTCTCCCGTAAAATGCTGTTGAGTTGCATTACCTTTCACTGGATTTTGAAAATTCAAAACAATTTTCATTATAGAAGTCTCTCCCTTTACTGTTTCCATTAATAGGATCACTACATTCAGAAAGATGTACATTTTTTGAAAAATCTAATTTGGTTCTGTTTTCTTACCTTTACTTGCATAGAAGAAAGCTCAATTACTGCCACCCAGTCTATTCTAGACTACCTTCTTCAATTTCGTTAAGAAATTAATTTGAAAGATTGCTGTTTCTGTCTCTGAAATGTTGTGAAGGATCTTACGAAGTCAACCTTTCTTTATTTTCCTGAGGTTTCTCACATAAAACTTCTTTTAAATCCCTTAAAAAAACAGATAGTACCTTAAATACCGATGTTGTTATAAGTACATTGTGGTCATAATAACATGATTTTTCATTCATAAGAAGAGAATGTCAAAAGAACTTTTTAAAAAAGGCTATTTGGAGTGAGTTGCGTGCATTTCATTTGCATGTGACTCAGGAAGTGAAGAAGAAATTCCCCATACTTAGCTGATTCTCCTCTATCTAACATGAAAAGATAGCTACAAATCCATAAATAAGTGTGATATGCTGTAGTGGTGTTATTGCAATGTCATTCATTATAAAAATGCTGCAGGCATCTCCTTTTTACCTGCTCCTTCCTTCAGTATTTTTATTCCAGATAATAAGCATAAAGAAAATAATCAAAGCTATTTTTGTCTCTATATGTATGAACTTAGTACGCTTTAAAAACACTAAGCTAACAACTGTAGAGAGACAGATTTCTTCTTTTGAGTAGAAAGGGAGTAGCTCAAGCAGAAATCTTTCAAAGAGCATAAAAAGGATCTGATTCACTGTTTTCCTGCATTTTCTAAGATTGTTACCCCAGTTATAAGTGGAAAAGTTTCATAATGAAAGCAAATTATGAGCAGGATCCCCAGCAGTGAGCACAGGTGACTATATTGTCAAATAACTCCCAAAAAGGATTTGAAGAAGAGGTTTAACACGAAGGCGAGGAAATTTGCTGATAATACCAAACTATTCAGGACAGTCTAATAGAAAGCTGGGTGACTGGGTAATAAAATGTTAAGTGAAATTCAGTGCCAGTCTCCTGGGAAAACCAAATGTCATTACAAATACCCAATAATGGGCTCCAAATCACAACATCTAGCTGAAAGAGAATTTTGAGTCATTGTTCTCTGAAAATGTCAGCACCATGTTCAGCTGTGCTTATAAAGGCATGTAGGATGCTAAAGGATAAGTAACTAGGGAATGTTAAGAAAGGAGTAGAGGATAAATTGAAAAATATCATTATATCATGGTATAAACTCTGCCATTTCCACATTTTGAACATTACATGCAGGTCTAAAGCATGTAGTGGAAGTACAAAAGATAGAGGATTTGGTAACAGGAATGGTCAGAAGTGTAGAACTAGTACTACTAGTGTAGTGTATGTTTATATATGAGGTTAATCCAAGTAGAATAAGACCCTTCAGGCTGGAAAAGTGGAAGAGAATGCAAGGGGAAGCTGAACAGGAGATAGTTGCTTACTGTTTCTCGTAGTTCAAACAGCACGTAATGAAGTTATCAGGCAGCAAGCTTACAATAAGTAAAAGGAACATAACACAGAGCTAAGCCAGGGAATTAATCATCCTCAAATACCAAGTAGTCAGACTAGGAGTGGGATTAGAAAAATTGACAGTAGACAAATTCAAGGGTTGGTATTAAACACAACAGATAGGATTCAACCTCCAGCTCAGCAAGTTCCTCAATCACTGATTGCCAGATACTCCTTACTTCAATACTACATACTTTCAATATTATGTAATTTCCTAAGTTACCCACCAATGGACACTGTCTGAGATGAGTTACTGGATGGTCTTCGTTTTGACCCAGTTCTGACTATGTCCCTGTATTTTTGTGCAGTATAATCTAAAATACGCTGGGTTTAGGGCTGGAACTGACACAGGACCAGCCACAGTGTCCATGAGATATAAGCGATTTCAGGCATGGGGAGATGCTTGAGAGCAGCACAGAGTCTATCCCTGCATTTCTATGACTTTGTGGACTCAAGCTGTCAATACCACAACAGTGCCAGTTTTAAGAATGATCATTTATTAATGTAAAAAGACAGAACCTGAAGTCCGGTATGAATGTGACTGAGATTTCCAATTCATTTCCCACAGGCAATGTGCAGTCACCAGAAGCCAAAGACGTGGCTATTACCCAGCCAGGATCAAACTCTAAGCAGAGTTCCTGTGGTCAACAACTTTGTATCCATTAGCAAATTCCCAGACTCAGCCAATGACTTTGTCTTCAAATTTTTGCAATGGTAGCAAGCCTTACTCTAATTTTGGATGCAAACAGTGCCATTCTTAGCATTAGGAAACTTATGCCACTGATTAGGTAAGAAAATAAAAGAAGAAGTGTCAAAGGCAAAGATTCAAATTAAAAAAACATTGGAAAAATGGGAAGAGAACTCTTAGGTGATTACAGTAGGATAAGCCTGGAGGAGACTTATTTTTAGGAAGAAAAACACATGTATCTTGAGGCTGATCTGACAGGCTACTTCAGGCTACAAAGCTCTGCAGAAAAAGGTCACCACACTTCTTACTAATGTATTACTTCTCATACTGCTCACAGCAGCAATCTCTGGCACGCAGAGATCAGCAATATTAAAAGGCTACAGATCATGAATCATGTCATACTCTGGTCTCCTGTCAACTTCAGCTCATGTCTCTCACAGTATGTTCGAATTTTTAAATTTTTTTTTTTTTCATATTAAAAAATTAAAACATATTGTAAGCTACATGAGCAGGTAGAGGAACAGGAAGATAAAGAGGTCATGATTAGGGAAAGATGAACAAGTAATACAGAAAGGTTATGTAAATAAATGTCTTTAATAACAGCAGAGTTTTTTAAGTAGAATTTCTGTTGTCATAAGTAATGATGATAAGGAATTAAGCAGAATATCTGTTGTGATAAGGAATGATGATAAGGAATTTCATAAAGAGAAAGTGATACGTTGAACATCTGCCAGTTCTTTGCCTTTTACCTCATGACCCAGTCTTTTGTACTTTGAATGAAACAGCCAGAGCAGCAGCTGATAGAAACTTGAAAGGAACTTGCCCAAGTGTATTTTACAGGTTATGCAAACATAGTGTTTATTAGACAACCAATTACTTCAAAAGTCAGTGTGTTTACAATGATTCATATTTCTCCTCAGAAAACACTAGTCTGCCAACATCCCCAAATACGCTCAAATGCAGAATGAAATGTTGGGCTTATACCAAAACAGAACATTCTGATTACTTTTTTTTAAGTATTTGTATAAAAGTGAGGTCTTAATAGAAAACTAAAAGCTTGGACTTCATTCAGGTGAGATTAAACTAAATCTTCAAACTCTGGAACTCCCACAGAACAAAAACTACAGTTTACAATCAGCTTTCAAATAAGGCTCCTTTATTACCACTTAAAAGTTTTCCAGCTTGTTTATCTAAGGGTGGAGGAATGAAGTGCCCTGCCATTAAGCCCTAACAATAAATGGGTATTTTCCATTAGTTAAAAATAGAAGTCATTCTTCTGGTCACGTCTAGTCTTCAGATTTTGTCAAGTACTATCCCTTGATATTTATTCTCCACAGCTCTAGGAAATCAGGTTGACCATTAACATTTTGGATGGTCAGCATTCCCCCTCAGGGTATCCTACTCATCTACTGAGCTTTCCTGCCAGTTTAAGCTCAAATCAGGAAAAACCTTTTGCTGGTAGAATAATTCTTGCAATGTGACCTAGTTGCTAGTTATGGTAAGATTTATCTAATACAATGTTTCACTTAAAAGCTTTTTTACTGTTATTACTGTTTAATAGCTTGGGGTTTTTTTTTCCCTTCCTTCCTGTACACACTTGTGGGATAAAATGAATTCAGGTGTCTTCTCTTTGAGTGAAATGTTTGTCTCTATCCAAACTGACAAAAGATATTTGAATATACTCTCTTCCTAGTTAGAGTAATTTTTCTCCTTTGCTGGATGCAAATTCTTAAAGATTAATTCCTCCATTACAATCATACCCCAGACTGATGCACTTCATATGATAACCTTGTTGCATACTACCCTTTTATTGAACCTCTAATCTCAGCACAATCTTATTTGCAGCCTCAGCGCATAGCATATATGTCACCTTGATTCATCCCGTCATTGGATACCAACTGCACAGAAACACAGCCGAAGAGCCGTCACACCCTGCACGAGGCAGAAGTAACCTTCTATGAACAGAGAGACTCATGACAATGCCAGACCCTCAAACTACTTCTAGAACTGCTCCTCGCTGTCATTGACGGTAATATGCTAACCTACTGTTTCACAAACAGTGTCTGTTCACAGAAGAATGTTTTGTTTGAGTTGACAGCATCTTTCCTTAGAAAATGAGATTGCTATTGCAAGGCAGGCAATAATTCACACACAAGAAAAACTGGCAGGCTTTTTTTCCCATGAAGCACTAGTTTGTGCCAATAATACACAAAATATTAAGAAATCCACACATCACCAACTTGCAATGAAACTGTTTCTCGTATTTCATGCCAGTTTGGTTTTTTTCCAGGAAGAATTAATCCAGTGACACAGTAGGAGCTCACTAATTTGCACTGCACTGCACAACACAACATGAGCTTGCAGGGTAGGAAGACTGTCTCCTTATAAGCAGGCCAGTAGTTCTATCTCTTCAGAGATATGAAAATTTATGGCTCGGCCTAAAAATTGGGCATTATTTCCTTTCACTCAAATAATGGCCAATTATAGGTATTATGAGAATGAGAAGATATGAACGACATTGTAAATACAGACAGGATGGAATATTCTGAATTCCATACAGTTAGAAAATGTGATATGATACAGAATTTTGTTTCCTGCTTTTAAAGACTCTGTAGCTAGGCTTGCATCACTCATGAAGTCCATGAGGATGGGTCTGTGCACCTTCCTTAGAGTCCTTTGACCTTAGTGAAAATCCATTCTGCACAACTTGTTAAGAAAAAGGACCCTAGCATGAAGCCTTCAATCCTGTGCTCCAGTGCAATGTCTACTGCAAAGAAAATTAAATCTGTAGACTATAGCTATGCTTTCTCTCTTTGCCGCTCCATTTTCCTTGTAACCTTATTTTCCTTACTTCCCTTGGCTAGAAAGCTAATTGGAGAACACATTGACCCAATTTTACATGCAAATTTAACATGTAGAAGGGGCAAGAAATTTAAAGCTTCAGCTTTCACAGCAATTATAATTTAAAACTGCAGGTGTTTATGCTAAGATGTAATAGTGGAAAACTGTATTTGCATGCAGGGTAAGTTATGAAAATGAGCTTTTTATTAAGACTGCAAATTATGTTAGGGTCAAATAAAATTATATGAGTAAACTAGGCAAATAAAACTAATTCCATTATGAGGAGTTTCAGAAAAAGAACTCCTTTATGCTGGCTCCAGCAGCAAGATAAACAGTTACCAGCAGTATATCATCAGAAAAATTCATTTGCTGATCACAAGCCTGAGGGAACTGCACTGTTACCTAGCAACTAGTGAGAGTAGCCTTTTTTTTTAATAAATTAACGCCTTGATGAGTGTCAAATGCATAACTGGTCTGCAGGATTTGCGGCTTATTGCTGGTCTGAGTAAGACTGTTTCTGACCGCATGAGAATGAAAGCCATTTTTTTGCCATTTCAAATGGCCTACACTTGGCCTCTGAAGACATAAAATTATTACACACCTCCCTTCATAACCAAGATCTCCCATAAAGATGAATCTGTCATGTTACATTGTGTCATGTTGCAAAGAGCCTCAGCCCAGAAGAGACCTCTGTGTCCCTGGGATTTCTACACAGCCCAGCTTTGGTTGAGAAGTCCTGGATTCCCATACAAGGAACCTACTGTATATATTTTACACTTCTTTCTGCATTAACCAGTGGAAATTTTAAATGTGGTGCCAAAGTAATGCTGCCACAGGGGACCCTTGAAGATCCTGTGTGCATGACACACCTTTTAGTTTGTTCTAAAAAATACACACTTTGAAGTTTTTGCGTGGCAGATATGAGTTGAGAAATAGTAATAGTTTTCTGGTTGTGAATAAAAGGCAAATAGTTGGGCAGCCAGCACATCCAGTGAGACATGAACTCCAGTTAGACCCTAGAAACTAGGGGGCTCATTATGCAAATGACAGTATGTTTGAAACAAACTCTCAAATTGCATCTATTGCCTAAATGTCAGGAGACAGTAACAACCTACCACCAAGCCTGACTTATTAAATTTATTTCCTAGAACTGTATTTACAATGGATGAAATACCTAAGATCAGTCCTGATGACAGACATCAAAACGGATCACTCTCCTACAGCAACATAAATCTGGAGTAAGTTCACTGAAATTAATTGAGCTGTGTATACGTGAAATCAGAGTGAGATCCTAGAGGTCACAAGCTTTTGACAAAGGACAGGAAAGCCCACGTTTTTCAAGGACTGTACTTAGAGTTTTTTAGTGGGTAAATACAGAAGCACCGCTGTCTAGAGTCAAACAACCTTTTTCTGTCCTGACCTCTGCACCTGAGCCAGTGAGAGCTGAGCGTGCCACATAAATTCATACAAAGCGTAATGGATGCAGCAGCAAAACTCAAAAGAAACAGAATCAGATTCAGGGCATGAAGGGCACTCAGGATGTGGTGAACAGAAAAAGCAGCTTCTCACATGGCCAAGCCTGGCAGATTTTGAAAGCTGTGTAAAGGTAAGCGAAACTGCAATTTTTCAGAAATGTCAAATCTATTCCAGTGCAAATACACGCAGGTTGGACTGCAGATGTTTTTTTCTGTATACATCCTCTTGCTACACAACAAAAACACTTATGTACAACATAGCCTCTTTTCATACCACAATCCTGATATATTGTAGACCTCTTAAAATGTCTGAGGAAAGATCTTGAATATACCACATAACTCTGGTAGTTGGCCAGGACTTTTTATTTGCTTGTTTTGTGATCCTTCGACAAAGTCCTTCAGACAGGTGACTTTTGCTCTGCAGTATGAATACCCAACTAGCTTCAATATTAGAGAGAAGAACACCTTCAGCAGGAGAGGCTGAAAGTGTCCCAAAAGAGAAGGAACATCTTATGTAAAGAGAAAATATGCGGGCAAAAGAAATTATAGTAAATTTAAATGAAAACTAGATAAAACATTAGAGAACTGGTTACAGAAATCTGTTAAAAGAAAAACTATGTGATAAAAATTCTAAGACTGGACATTTTACAGAAAAAGATTCTGAACTGTTTGCAAAAAATAGAGGTCAGAGAAATTATGCTTGTATTAACTGGAGTGGAAGACAATTGCTCATGAAGGGACCATCTCTCGCTTTTAACTGCAGTTTAGTATTTCTCATTCTTTACCTATTCCAACCTATTGTTTTATCTTACAATGCCCTTATTTGACAATAATTGTCTGTATTGTCTTAACACTTTCACAAACAGCCATCTTTTGTTTGACAGATTGACTTTTAATGATGTCTTTTCTGAACTCATTTTGCTATTCCCTGTGCGTATGTATTAACCTTACTTTGATTTGTTGCCAATGTGCTGATACAGCACTAATTCTGGTTTCAGCTTATTAACTGTAAGCAGGAGTTACACCTGAGTCCTCTTAATGTCATGAAGAAAATCTAATTCTCCTACCTCTGCAGCCTGAGTCCTTAAACCTCAGGATAATGTAGCAACCTGTGAAGCACATGCATTCCTACAGGCAGCGCTACAGAAAAATGTGATAAGTAATTAGGTTTCATGATTTATATGTCTGTTTCTTCTAGATCCTACTTGCTTCAAAAGTTCTAATGTTTGATTAATGTGGTCTTCCTTTTGATATCTCAGCTGAAAATACTAAGTCCTGGGTGAACAGATGGTGAATTAAATTGAATGATAAGAGGGAAGAAGTTAAAGCGCTTTGAACAAGAAAAAGGCAGGCACAAAATGGAAACTGCATTTTCATTCCTTAAAGGGGAAATACAAGATATATCTCACTGACCAAGGGAGGGCCCTCTTAAATATTCCATTTCTTCATTTGTAGTTGTCTACATATTTAATTTTTAATATTTTTAACTGAAGTGTAGCTAAACACTGAAAGCTCCAGTTCTTTCTCAGAGAGTTGTGTCCATATCAATGCTAAAAATAGAGCATGCTTCCTCAGCAGCACTACCTGTTCGGTCCTGGTAAATACTGTTCTATCCTGGGAAATACTGCTTCAGTGACGGTACGCAGCACTGCCAAGGCACCTAGCCCATGGACTCCAGATGTATATCACCAGATAGGCAGACAGAATATCTCTGTCCCTTTAGTGGAAGACGAAGGATGATTCCTTCTTGTTGTCAAGATTTCTGTAGTAGCCTGATGGAGTTCCTGTAGAAACTCTGCATCTGTCACCACGACTGCAGGGATACAGCTGAAAAGACAGGGCAACTCCTGATAATGTTCTGCTTCTGCTAAGTTTCTGTGGCTTGTGTCACTAACATCTGGAGTTTCTAGTAAGGCTATCATATATCTGTTTTACAACATCCCGTATCTCCCATGCAACATGCTACATTTTACTGATGCATCAATAAGTCCAGCAGCAGATGGATTTTTGTGTGCATGAATGTTTGTGTGCATCTCATCTGTGAAGTTATGCCTGGCTGTGATAGCATTTCAATATATTGTGTTTCCTACAGCCAGTCCACTTGAAGAGACTTTGTTCTTTCCTTTCAGCTGCTAACTTTTCTTCTCCAACTCCCATTGCTTAAAATAAAACCTTTGAACAGGAACTTTAGACAGTTTTACACACATAAAAAGCAAGCAGATGTATAAAACATTTTTTAATTCCTCCCTATATCTTTCTGGGTTAGTTCTTAGAAGATTAAAGAAAACTATTAAGCACATGCAGATGTGTTCATTTTATGTTTTGCGCATCTGCTTTTTCAAAGTGGAACTTCTGTGGAGAAGCTGCCAAAAATACAGTTTACATCAAATAAAACAAGAGCACCACAACACAAGTAGATTTGTAAACAACCACACAGAAAGCTACTAAACTCCAGAGGTTAACCTGAAAAAAAAAGAAAAAAAAAGAAAAAAAAGGACTTTATTATGGAGATTGATATATCAACAGCAAATGATTATAAGATCTTCTGGTTTGATCCAGATATCCACCCCCACAATACTTGAAACAAGATATTATACAACCATGATATTTGCATTACTAAGATCATATTGTGGGTCAAAATTTTATTTATGCTCCTCTGCCTATCATTTTCCATTGATTCTTCCATTCTTCCATTGACCAGTTTGCAGGGCAGCTGGCCACTAAGAAACATTAAGTCCTGGCACTCTGGTGGGATCGAGATTATCTGAACATAGTCCTTCTCACAAAACAAATGAGGTACAGATACCCATCAAACATAGCTGCATCTATGTTAGGCATTTGTGTATCCCACCCTTGTTATGGCTCTAGTCATAGCCTTAGAAGAAATAGGTTGAGTGATGCAGTTGGGAGTGCCTATAACAAATCACATTAAGATACCTCAGAATGTGGTGACTTAGATCTGATTTTCAAAGGCGCTGAGCTTTAGAACTAAAGCAGTTAGGTATATATTTTTCAATCCTTTCCAGGTGTGTACTTCACCACTGTTACCCATAAAGAGCTAAAAAACATGTATGCTTTGGATCAGTAGATTGCAATGTCAGTTGCAGAAAGAAGGAGAAATTCATCATTAATGCCAGCTAAAGCTAGATCCCGCTCCAGTTTCTCTGCTGTGACAACTGGAGGCTGCATGTTCTGCAGATAAGTGAAATACATGTGCCTCTAGAATGTGTGCAAAGTATGTGTGTGTGCGCTCCAGTTCATTGGATACTGGGAGAACCGAAGATCAGATCAGAATATATCAGACTTTAAAAGATGGCTGAGCCTTCTATACCAGATGGAAAAAGATGTGAAGAGAGACAGAGGCAACAAAAGGAACCATTACAAATATTTCCTGTTCAGTTTCGCTGATGCTAGCAACATGAGTGTGCAACATAAGCAGCTGCTTAAGCTATTTTAAAGTTGCTTAATACCTGCTGGAGATGAAGTTCCGTATTTTAAGATCATGTTACTGGCCACACTGTCACATGGTGTCACTCCAAGTACTGACAATACGTGGTAATAGGGATTCAAAGGTGTTAAAAATTCTCTACTTCTATCTAATTTTAATTGCTATTTTAGCACACAGAATATATTTGGTTTACTATTCTTTTTCCTAAACAAATAAATGCAGTGTATAAAACACAACAGTGCATAAATATTACAATGCTCAGAAGTTTTTCTTCATATATGATTGACCACAGGAATTACTGAGATGAGAAATGACCCAAAATGCATAATTTAGACTTTAGAATTTTTTTATGACTCAACAGTACTGCTTAATAATCTTCTTGTTAAATGTATAGTTTCTATACATAAATATATAGAAGGCATTCATAATGCTTCTGCAATCACTGGGAGACAGCTCAGTGTCTTCAGTATCCTCTCTAAATTTATTTTTTTTGGCAAAAAACCCCCACCCCATACGCATTTAAAATTCTCAGATACAACTCTACAGGTACCACTGCCTCACCTAATCATCTAGGCACCTGTTCTTTGGGTCCAGGTCTCGCCCCATAGGCAGGTATCACCACAGCCAGGTCCCCTGCAGAGCCCGAGCTGGCTGGCATGCCTAGATCACAGCACCATCTGTGTGCAGAGTCAGAGAAGAGGTAGAGGATGTCACCTTTTGTGCAACAGGCTGATTGCTAAAGGAGCTATGCAGAAAGGAAGAGGTTTGTCTTTGTGGGCCTCCAGAGCGCAAGGGAAAGCAAAACCCTTCTCTCCGGTTTTTGCCTGGGTTTTATAAAAGTTCTGATGCCACCTGCAGGTGAAATTTCCTTTGACACCCATCTCCCTTTCTTTTCTCTCCGCCTGCCACATGGTCTCCTCCATGCCCTTTTATCTGCTCTGGTGCTTACCAGAGGTAAGCTTACCAGAGGCTTACAGAGATGCCTTAACTGAGTGACACAGCAACACCAGAAAAACAAAAACAAACACCCACCCTCCTTTTCCTATGGTAATTTCTTCCATGTAGTGAATTAAATCAGTTTATGGAGCTCCAATTAGTGTCAGGGGCAAGTGTTAAAGGAGTAGCACTCAGGATCAGAATCTGTTCTTCTTTTGGTGCCAACAAGCTATAATATTAGCTAAACCCATGTCATGCAGCTGTGTTTTAAACCAGTGGCTGGTCACCAGGCTAAAGGCTAGGCTGTCCTGCGTAGGTGTCTAAGAAAGTTACCTTCCACTCTCCTTGCTGGAAGTGTGCCACTATATAGCCAGGAATACAACTCTAGGAGATCACAAGAAAATGAGCAAGTGGAAAAGAGGATCGGCTTGCAACATAATGCAGTTCAAAACAGGACATTATTTATTCTTGCCACCTCGTTGCTGCTTATATGAGGAAAAAGAGAAGCTTAAGTGTTCTTCCTTACAATTTGCAGAACTTCACAATTTTTTCCTTCCTGATTTGTTAAATATCCATTTCACTTCTTTACACAGGGTCTTAACCAGTAACAAAAGCATAATAGATTACCCATGACAAAAGTAGGTGGTTTATGGCAATACAGTGATATTTCTGATCTGTTTTCCCCATTTCTGCTTCCAAAATAGAAATGTTAATAGAATGGAATATCCATGCAACTAACCACTGTGGCATTCTCAGAGGAACATTTTTCCCATACATTTTACCTTTAATCTGAAGATTTGGTTAAAAGATCCCTTTTTCATAATACTCATTATTAGTTTTTACCTTAAAAAACAAAATCTAAATATGAAATGAAAGACTACTTACAAACATGCTATTTCAAATCTGATGTATTTAATATGGGTTTTAATAAATGCTTCCTGTGCTCATCACAATTCTGCAATTAAACTGAAGGAAAACATTCATTTTATGCTGACATTGCACTGATGATAGGACCATCTCCACTATATACATGTTTAACTCATCCATTATTACATTACTTAATTAGGAAAAAGGAAATGAAGTAAAGTCTCTTTCTCCCCGGGTGATCAATTAGACTTCCCTATTCTTTTTTCCCTTCACTCCTCATTATTAAGATTAAAATGAAATTACATGGATTAGTTCCTATTTCCATCTGGAAGCAGGGAGCTCTGTTACAACAAGTTATTGGACTAAAATGCAAAATTTAGATTAAGAAATAAAGCCATAGCACTGTAACAACTGTTTGGTTTAAAACACGCATTTCAAGGGAAATATTCGTAAGCTTATTTAAGTACCGATGAGTTGATAGTCCAACAGCAGGAGGACTGAAGATTGCAGTGAAGAATCTCAGTTATAATGCTGTTCTCCTTTTCTAATTATTCAGCAGGATGGTTACCTGATCTCATATTAGTACAAAGTTAATTTCATTTGTTACACTTAAAACTCCCATTCTATGAAGATTAATGAAAAAGTTGATTGGAAAGGCAGTCAATAATTAATAAGCCTGATGCCTATCTAGTGCATACATAATTAGGAAAGGTTTGACTATTCTTTTTTCATGAACAGTTCAAGAAGTATCTTGTGCCTAATACATCCATCCAGACATCAGCATCTAGCGTCCATATGAAAAATTGACTTCAAGATATGGCAAGAGGTTGCCTGGCAACAGCTCTTCTCTTTTATTTTGAATGGCATTTTTGGGGCAGAGAGTGAAGAAGGGAAGAGCTGGAAAGGAGGTTCGACTCGAGAGGCCTGCTCTGATCTAGTTTCCCGTGTTACTATAGGACTGTGATTCTGCTCAGTATGGATGTGGATCCCACATGGGACTGTGTTTTGCAGCTCTGTCAGTACATTCGACTGCGCACGGCTCCGCTTTCCCTTTGTGCTAATTCAAGCTGTGTAGTTTCTTCTTTGACCCAGCTGAACAAGCCTCATAAAGATACACAAATAAACCGAGTTTATTTTGATGTTGGTCACATGGGGAAGAGCTGTGATGTCTGGCTCCAGAGAGGTGTGCTTTCTCTTTGGAATACATGCTGGGATAGTCATACTGAAATAAAGGATCCTCATGCAGACCTGGGCTTAGTTTGATTTCTGCAGATTGCACAGCAGTCCTCCTTACTCAGCTCCCCCCAAGGCTGCTAAAATGTTCAGCTCTGCTCACATGGAGTTCATTGAGTCTTGGGACTATAGGCAGCAAATACACATTCAAAATGTCCTTTCTCAGAATACCTGGGACCTGTGTCCCCATGACCCTCAGCTTAGGGTAGACAGAATGGTTCAGTCACCTTTTTAGTTTTTTGGAGTGCTTTGTTCTGACTCAGTTATAAGGCAGTTGATCTTTAAATAAAAAAAAAATAGCCCAAAGGAAAAGAAAAGGTGGAGAAGTTTGGGAAAACAAAATACACCAACAAAGCAATACACTGAGAAGGCAAGATGTGAGCTTAAAGGCATGTTAATATGCAAACAGAACACCAAGAATGCTGAAGAGAAGATAAAAAGGAAAAAAAACCCAACAATAAAACCCAGAGAACTTAGTATCAGATATTTTATTTTTCTATCATGTGTCTGGACTATCTACAACTCCAATATATTTCTCTACAAAAGCAATAGTGGCTTAGAGAAAAAATTGTGTGACTGACCATAAAACTTTCATTGGGAAAAACAAATCAACCCTTGCAAAATCCCTAGATATTTTAACAGCAGCAAATCAAGACAATGAGGTCCTGACTCTGCTGCTTGTGATGCCACCTTATGAGCATGGTAATTTTCCTCCCCCCCACTGTGCTGCCATTCTCTTCCACCTATTCCCTCCAGGTAGCAAAAAAATGAAATCACTTGTTTCTTAAGTCACTTAAATCATTATCCAACAGTTTCCTCTATATCCCATTGGGTTCATATATTAAAACAGCCATTCTGAAAGGGTATTGCTAACCTTTGAGCTTTTGACTGATTTTGCCCTTGTCAAAAAGTCCTATTTATCTTACTACTTCTGTTTTAGGGGTTTTTTTTAAAGTAAATTCAGCATGCATGAAAAGCACTGAGAAGAAAAGCTCCTGGTGTGTTAACTTCCATATTAAAAGGGGTCCTGCTTTACTTTGTGTGGATATCCCAGAAAACAAATTATTGTGGAAAAATATCAAGCAATTTTTTCATACTTTGCTGTTCATGAATGCCAGATGCAACATTGGAAGATTTAGATCCATTTTACTGGTTTTGTTTTGAGGTAAAATAAAAGAAAAAAAAGGTGAGATAAAAGCAAAAGGATCAACATTGAGACTGAGGAAACGACCTTATTATGAACTGCGTTCTCTAGGTGTGCTTTTAAGCTTACACTTTTTCTTTAGTTCTCTGCTGTTGCTTTCACTTACAGTATTGTAGGTGATAACAACAACAGGAAATATTAAAAAATACCAGCTGCATGCAACTGATGGCCTTTTAATGCCATTATCATTTGGGCCTTCTCTGAAACATAGTAAAACCTAATCTACACCCATGTTCCCGCCATTTGATATTTTAAAACGAAAGGATCAGCACAGATGTGTCCCAGGGTCAGAAAGCAATTTACTGTCTGTGATTATAAAATCAGGATTCATGCAAATGATAATAACAGTTGTTAATTCATTTAAACTGCAACTTTCTGAACAATTGCCCTACTACTGGCAGAGAGGTTTGGTGTTTTTCATATTGATGTTTGAACTAAATAAGAAAAAATGGCATTCACTTTTTCTACGCAAAAAAACATTTCACGTCTGAATTCTGATACGGCCCCTGAGAATGACTGCAACCTTTCCTAACACGGTATTATCTGGAAACTGTGCAAGTATAGTATGTATTCAACTATGAATGGAAATACAGTTAAGCAAAGGATTTGGGACAGTAACCTGTCAACCCAGCCTGAAATTCTCTCTCTAGTAGCAGCTCATTGATAGCTAATTTCTCAGAGATGCCTTTCAGTGGTATATGAATGTGCTACTAATTTAATCTGGAACACGTTTTACTAGTTTGCTTTACAAAATGTCAAAGGCAACAGCAGTAAAGTTTTCATAAAAGGCAATAGATATAACAGCTGTTTCCCACTTTGTCTACTGCAACTGTCACTGTCAAGAACGAAATTCAATTGATTTAACATGGTTAGTTCTTGATAAATCCACGCAGGCTCTGTCTTACTGCTTTATTATCCAAATGCTTTGAAACGGTCACATACACTTTGTTCCTGTATCTTCCCAAGAACCAGCATCAAGTGGGACTGCTCTTCATGTGGTCCCTTCCACTTGCCTTTTTTAAAAATAAGTATCAGTGTTGCCTTTCTCCCACCCTTCCTTTTTCTTTGAAGAGATCTTGAAAATAATTGCTGAGGTTTACAGAGTGCTGACAGGACTACACATAACTTACGCTGTATTCTTTCAAGGCTTTCTTCCATTTTCTTGCCAGCTCTTTAACCCTTAGTTAAAACTATGTTTTGTTCAGGCAGTGATCATAAATAAGCTCTAATTGCCTTTCTATGAAGAGAGAAGCAAAAGAGGTAGCTGAATGCTTCAGCCTTCTCTGCTTCCTCCATTATTTCCTTTCCCCTTTGGTACATTGCTGTCTTGTATTTTCCTTTGTAGCCCCACCCCCGAGTTTACTTTACGTTCCACATTTCTTCAGCCCCTGCAACACACTGAAACTCAGTCTGTGCATTAGTCTTCTTAATTTACTGTTGCATGCTCAGGCTAATCCTTTAAATCCATGTGCCACTTAGTTGTACTGCCTTAATAACAGTATAATTCAGGCACACCATCTTTCCAGAAAGAATTTAATGTCAGCTGAATTCAGTCCATGCCATTTCTGCATTGAAGTACAGGTTTTAGCAGCAGAAGCTTATGCATGCTGGCATAGCAGTGTCTCCATCAGTAGTTGTAATACTAAGGCTGCAGTTGGACTGTTTTTCCCAGAACTCACATACTGCCTTGCCCCCAGCAATGTCACTGCTCTGCCTCCACTCTGCCTGCAGGTTTGCCAAAGTGGTCTTTGCCAGGGTCAGGTTAGGAAACAGACAAGTAGTTCATCCAGCAATTCTGACAGATGGAACTAGCAAATTGGGAGAGCCTGATGGGCAGCAATCCTCTTCACTGACATGGCTCTTTGTAGACACAATGTGTGTCTGCTCCCTCTTACCAATAGGAAAATACACTCCTAGCGAAATTTTACACCAGCATAAAATTAAAGTGTAAGCCAGATCTGTGAATTCCAGTGGCAAAAGGTATCCCTCAAACTACATGAGTCAAGTACAATGTTTGTTTTCATCTTCCTTTCTGGAGGAACTGCCATTAAATGTCTAACAGTCATCAGGAGTATCACTGGACTGTAACCACAAATAAAGTAGTGGTGTTTTCCAATCTGCTATATCTTGGCAGAATTGAACATACATTTAAGTATTGACATCGATATATTAGTTCTTTTTTCAGCTGACAAAACAGCTGAAACAATTAGTGACTTGGCTAGAAAGAACAGATGTTTTCACGTGATCACTGGTGATTTGAGCTATGGAAACAATAAATTGATTCCAGTAGTCATTTGCTACCCCAAATATCCCAATGCCTGCCCTGTTATTTTCAAGACAGAAATGAAAACGCTTTAGGAAAACTGAGAATAAAAAGGCGACTGCAACCAAGTGGTTCAATTATTGATGGTAAGTATCATTTGCAGATGACAGTACTTAAGTTAACTTCGTCAACCACTCTGTTACAAAGAAGGGTAAAATGAAAATGAACTTTTGTTTCCATTTAATTGCCCAGCTCATAGACTGAAAAATACATTAAAGTACAGTATAGGTAAGTATAACCTGATTTGAGGGTTGTGTAACATTTTTTCCTCACCTATCAAAAGAATTTGAGACTCCTGAGTATATTTAAATTTGTAAGCCTTGGCACGTACATCTGGTTAGGTATATCCCACAAATCATTATTTCTGTATATTTTAGTTAGAAAGATCTCACTATGTTCTGCAGATTTTTGAAAAGATTAGATTATTAGATTGCCCATTTGCAGTTTTTTATTTTTTGTAAGACAAACGTTAGAAAGACAAGTTATGTTTCTTTTACAAATTGCTAAACTAATTTTGTGATAGTGTTAAAAATGTGACTTTGTAGGTGCTAAATTTTATGATGTAGTGTGCTAACTGAAAAATAAGCTAGGAAGCTATTGGCAAATTCCTTGGTTATGAATTTCCAAAACACATTTTAGCAAAGCATTAAAAATAGCAAGTGTTTTCATCCAGTGAAATACATAATCTCTCAAATAACTAATCTCACATTTTTGTTTGTCGTTATATTTCAATGACCAAAATTACTTCAATGAGCATTAATTCCTCTTTGTTATAAGAGGAAGCTGACCTTTTAGGAAACAGTAAGCCTCAGATGCTCTGAGAAGCATCTGGTAGACATGTAGAGTTGGCATCTAGGCCTGGCGGGACTGTCTTGAGAAAAGAGCATTACATGGTAGAATGCTGCTTAGCTGGCCTGCTGGATTTCACTTCTCATGTTAAATTGGTTGCAGCTAGAACATAATCTCGGTTGCAGGCATTGTTTGTATAATTTTGTTTAAATATATTTTTACCTGTAACTGAGTTTCTAGCTTTGAAATTGAGAACTCAACCCTTCACCTGGCTAACAGAAACTAGTATGCTTTGCTTGTATAGACAAAATTAATACAAACAAAGTGGTGTTGTAGACAAAATCACTGAGCATCTGCCACCCAAGGCAAATTTGGGAATACAGGTGACACAGCATGTTTCTTGCTGTTGCCTGGGCCTATTTGGAGACTGGCATGCCTTCACACTCTTGCCTGTAGTCATATACCTGACAAATCCTACCAGATCATCTTTGACAAGGGTCTCGGTGGCAAATTAAGTCCTTAGAAGTTTAAACCATCTAACTAGCACTAAAGAGATGCAGATCATAATGTTAGGCTTCTGTTCTTTCCACAGCAACCTTTTCTCTGAATGATCATATTTTCTACCAAGAAAACAATTATCTAGTCTAAAACAAGACTTAATAATTTACATTGTCTAGCTCAACCCCTAAAAACTTGACTGTTTCATCACAGAATCACAAGATCATTAAGGTTGGAAAAGACCTATAAGATCATCAAGTCCAACCATCAACCCAACACCACCATGCTCACTACACCATGTCCTGAAGTGCCACGTCTACACATTTTTTGAACACGTCCCATGACGGTGACTCCACCACCTCCCTGGGCAGCCTATTCCAGTGCTTCACCACTCTCTCAGTAAAGACATTTTTCCTAATATCCAGCCTAAACCTCCCCTGCCACAACTTGAGGCCATTTCCTCTCATTCTATCGATAGTTACATGGGAGAAGAGACCAACACCCACCTCACCACAACCCCCTTTCAGGGGGTGGTTGTAGAGAGTGATATGGTTGTAGAGAGTTGTAGAGAGCGATGAGGTCTCCCCTCAGCCTCCTCTTCTCCAGACTGAACAACCCCAGCTCCCTCAGCCGCTCCTCATCAGACTTGTGCTCCAGACCCCTCACCAGCTTCGTCGCCCTTCTCTGGACACGCTCCAGCACCTCAATGTCCTTCTTGTAGTGAGGGGCCGAAAACTGAACACAGTATTCGAGGTGCGGCCTCACCAGTGCCGAGTACAGGGGCACGATCACCTCCCTGCTCCTGCTGGCCACACCATTTCTGATACAAGCCAGGATGCCGTTGGCCTTCTTGGCCACCTGGGCACACTGCTGGCTCATCTTCAGCCGGCTGTCGACCAACACCCCCAGGTCCTTTTCTGTGGGGCAGCTTTCCAGCCACTCGTCCCCAAGCCTGTAGCGTTGCATGGGGTTGTTGCAACCCAAGTGCAGGACCCGGCACTTGCCCTTGTTGAACCTCATACAATTGGCCTGGGCCCATGGATCCAGCCTGTCCAGTTCCCTCTGCAGAGCCTTCCTACCCTTGAGCATATCAACACTCCCACCCAACTTGATGTCGTCTGCAAACTTGCTGAGGGAGCACTCAATCCCCTCATCCAGATCATCGATAAATATATTAAAAAAGACCGGCCCCAGTACTGAGCCCTCGGCAACACTGCTGTGACCGGCCTCCAACTGGATTTAACTCCATTCACCACAACTCTCTGGGCTCTGCATCTTCCTTTTTATTCACATGATAAATGAAGGAAATAATTGATACTCCTTAGAATAGGTGAGTGATTGCTACTGTCCGTGCTGTTCTTGTTTGTTCTTTTTTTCTGATAAATGTTAGCTTTGGGAACCAAAGTTCCTGACTTGCATCAAAAATGAATCAAAGGTGCCTGTACTTGAGTCTGAGCACTGAGACAGGTAATGTAAATGCAGTCATCTCAGCTCCAGGGAGCAGACTTGCCCTCCTGAAGGGCATCACCATATTCCTTCCTTCATCACCATATCTTTCCAGCTTAAGGCCCCTTCCTACAATTCACTAATATCTTCAAGTCTGACGAAAACTTTATAAATAATATAGTATGCCAAGTATTTACACTGTATATATACATTTGATTAACTCCTAGCTTGCGTTTCAGTTTTCCCAAGCATACCAATAATAAAGGTAGCATGCATTTAGGGTGTCCTTTTTCTAAACTTCTCTTCCCTCCCTATGGGTTTCCGTTGGTTTAGGGCTCCTACTAGCAAACCAGATGTGACAGGTTCCATTTACAAGAAAATATACTATACTGTTCGATTAATTTATTTATGCTACTGAACAACCATTGCATAAATCTGTCACTTTGGATGCCGACTTGTAATCAGGGGCCTCTTGGGTTAAGACTGCTTACAAGGGTAGTACTGTCATCTGCCCATCCTTTACCAGTTGCACAGATATCTGACAGCTGCAACCTCTAAACTATGGGAGTGATTATGGTTACTTTAAAATCTTCTGCTATGAACAATTGTGTTTCAAGATCTGGCTGTTGAGAAACTGAGCTGTCTGCATAGCAGGGAGGAATGGAGCACCTCATCAGCCATCTCAAGTTAGACTTTCATTGCTTGTCAGTCTGACCCTGCAGCCTTTGATTCAAATTGATGGTTAGAAATGAAAGATTTCAAGAATACTTGGAACCTTTTAGTCCCCCTATATTTTTGACTTTTTATTTAATTAAACGAAGCAATTTTCCTTTTACAATTTTTTCACAAAACACACTTTATTTTTTGCTACTAAACAAAACAAAACTCAATACATGTAAATAAAAATTATAGGTGCTATCTATGCCAGTATAATTTCTCATTTCTGAATCTCAAAACACCTGACAAACTTCATTTACTGATGCTATGGATCCACCATTGTTATGTAGATAATTAATTGCTTACATTTACGTATCTTATTTTAAAGCTAGAACTGAGTTGATTGTGCAGGAAATAAAAACAGGCTACATTTTTGCTACAATCCAACCAAAACAAGAATATCCATGCTTCCTTTACCTACAAATTTTTAGGCAAAAAGTCGTCTGTCATCTCCGAGACTGATGAAAGAGTTAATCATGCTGAAAGGATCTAATTCTATAGCACTCCAGCCCTGCAAAATCTGGGAATGCGGCAACATTGCAGCAAGAAGAGTCTTGCTGAGCAGCTAAACACTGCAGATTGAGTGATCAGGAGCTCTGCAGGACTGGAGCTTATGTGCAGTTCTGCTGATTTGCTGAACTCTGTGGAAGCAGAGAAGTAGAATCAGCAGCCTGTGATGAAACTTTTCATCTCCCTACAATTCAGAAAGCTAGCCCAGCAGGCTTTGAACTCATCAAAACTCAGACTATGCACTTGGAGCAGGCATTTTAAGATGGAGCCTATTTTATCTGAACGCTATATGTTTTCTGATCATAAGTACAGAGAGCTATTTCAGAGACGCCAAATCTTTCTATAGTTAAACAGTTCCCTTTTAAGCTTGACTTTTTACACATGAAATATTTTTGGATCAGATAAGTTCTACAAAAACATTAAGGATTCATTTACATTTACAGTGAAGAAAAACATATTTTCCCTTGAGGGAGCTGGAAAGCTCTGAAAAACATACGTTCTGTCACACCAAGTTTAATGGAAGGGGCGTGATATCTTGTAACTGCCTCTTCATAACATCAGTATGTGCTAAGGTAAAAAATAGTACCAAGCTCCTTTGCATGCAAATTTAAACCTTCCTTGGACATGTCTTTTCTCTTAGTGACTGACTAACTGGTGTTTAGGCATTTACTGTCCTTACCTGGAGTGTTATTTTTTCGAGGATTAATAGCCTAGCTTTACATCTGGCTCTTAGCCCAGAGGGTTCGCTATTTTCATTGTGTCTATATCTTGATCTAAACAGTATTTGTATAGATAACAACCAGAAATATAAATGCAGTTAGTTATCACAGTTTGGGATTTATGCTGAGTGCTTACACTGCAGTAGAACTGTAATCCCCTTTGTACTTGCATATTAAGTAACTTCATTTTGGAAATAAATGTCATAATTATCGTAAGGTAAATGAGATTTAAAACATTAAGCTACTTACTTTGTTCTTCCTTCGTGTCTACAGAACTGCTTGGAGGTCAAAGGCTGATGACAGTCATGTGAAGATCAAGAAAGATTTTTGTCCTCTGAAGAATATTAACACATAGAATTTTGCTTAGAAAGTGGGTAGCCTTACTGAGACTATATTGCGGTACATTACATTAACTGTTGAACAGCCATTCATTTCATAAGGCTGTAATTTGTTTATATTGAACATAGTCTCATTTCAGCCTCATTTGGAATAATCACATGCATGTCATCTTAGAACAGTTTCACCACATGGTTGTCACCCACACATAACTCAATAAATCTAAAGAACGTTATTAGTATGGGATTTCCAGACAGGATCACATTGCAAAATTGTGACTGTATTTCACTCATCTATTTCTAGACTGAAAACTTATCTCTAAATTATTCAGTGCTGTGCAGAACCAGTATGTACTGCTTCCAACTTATCTGGTTTTACAGTTTACTGTTAATAGTTTGGTCATGGTACTGGTACATTTGACCCCTTGTCTATATTATACCATAATCGACCTACTGTTTGCTGCCCAAGGGCTGCCATGCACTGCTACACCTGCAGCTCATGTGGGGCTGCTCACTTCAGATCTACACATCCCTGTGTCCATTTCAAGCACATTAGCAACAACCAAATATAGCACAAATTTTCATTTCCCAGCTTCGTTTCCTGGAGTGAGTTAATACTTGGTGTAGACTGGGGTGGGATATGCAGAAAATTCCTCCTCACTTTCCCACTTCACTGGAAAATCACCTGAGCCAAATGCCTTGCAACTGCCCCTCATGGCTGTGTGCAGGGCCAGTCAGGCACCCAGTTTATCTCTTCCTCATTATCTCTTTTCCAGGTAAGCGTTTCTTATTCGGACCTCCTCACTCACCAAAAGTTTTGCACCAGAAGGTGCTGATCCATTTATGGCCTCAGTAAGAAAGGCAGTCAGACTCTGTAAAGTATCATTTAAAATGCTATTTATTAGCGCTAACTCTGTAAAGAACAAGAGACTAGTATAGACAATCTTACATCCCTGTATATGCTGGCAACCTCAAGTCGTGCAGCACTGAACGAGCCTTCGAGCCATCCACATGCAACACACAGTGCAGAGCCCATCCGTAGGCAGGGTTACCCCATTTTGGTTATTTGAGCTATTATGCGATTTTTCTTTCAAGACAACAACTCTATGAGTCGTTACCAATGCCAAACAGGAAGGATGTTCACAGGAGAACTTCTTGCCACACTGTTAGATGCGGTTTGCCGGCTCCTCCGTTCCAGTGAGCTGGCTGCGTTCATCCTGCAGCCGGGGAATTTGTGCAGCAGAGCACAGCCCCAAAAGCCAGCCTGTACGTGCAGCACAGCGCAGCACAGGCCTGGGCTCACTCGGGTTGACTGTTAGATGGATCGCTAACTGCTTGATATATAATGCTTTTCCATTCAGGATTGCCATAGCTGGTTACTATTTTCAAGCCATCGTGACAAAGCAGTGTTTGTCTCTCGACAGTGAGCTGGGTGGACTGATGTTAGAGCAGGACATAGACACTCATGCGAACAGTTAATTCCTTCCACTTTATTTTTCTATCAGAAAGAGAGACATGAAGTCTGTCTTCTTTAAAACTTTCACGGGTACAAAATGATCAGTTACAAATTTGATCTGTACATGAGTCTACTTTTTCAGAAAGATAATTATATAAACATTTTATTGATTACAATCGGTTTTTAGAAAAAGATTGCACACTATATCTCATGTATAGGCAACTTATCTGGAAGATTTTTCATAAGCATTTGTATCTGTTTTGTAAATAAGGAGTACTAGTCAGTAGACATTAACTAGATTTAGGAGTAGATGGATCTGTAGGAATATGAAGAAAGCCTCAGGAAATGGGTGGTGAAATACATACGGATTTATAAGCTGAAGGCATCCCCCATTTTTTTCTGTAAAGCTATTAATACAGCCATGACAGTTTTATTGTTTCTTACTTAAAGGACTATCTGTGGGCTGCAATTTTCAGAGACGCAGAGCCACAGCTGGCATATAATGTCCAATGTTTCATGCACAGCTGCTCCAAATACTGAGCCTACCAGCAAATTTTGCTGCTGATGGTGTGACCTCCATGGGTCACACTAATTATGGAAATCTTGAAAAACATTGGTTTCTGTCTATTCTCCTTCTGATTTTTACATTGGTGTTGTCAGAGTAGGCAATAAGCTTTCCCTCCTCTGCAGATCTATGTTCAGGTGTAAGTGGGGACATGGAAACAAGCAGTTGTTGTGACGTGTGTGACCTGTATTGTCTCTGTAATTTTTTGGCAGGTCATTAAACATCTTTTCTTGATTTCTGCCTTGGCAAAGTTTTGGTAAATTATGTGATATAATGATAAAAGAATAAAACAAGTTATTTCCATTACTGTATCAGCAACTTCTCTCAGAGATTTATGGCAGACAATTTTCTTAGCAAACTCTTTGTTTCAAACTGCAATAAACTGATAGCAGAATGAATGTATACAAGTAGAACAAAACTGCTGAAGAAAGCAAGCTAACTATAACAGTATCTCAGATTAAAGAGTTTTTTGTTGTTAGCTAGTAGTATACCATGGTACTGCCAATTCTGAGAATTCAAAACCCAAAGCCAGTCCACGAAAAACATAACACTGGCTTTAACATATATTATTAAAAAAAAAAAAAAAAAATCCTTTTTTACATTTCAGACCACACTCAAAAAAGTCGTCAACAAATTCAAGGAATTTGTTCCTATGAGAATGAAATCTAAAGGGGAAAAAAGGGTCCATCAAACTAGCAGTTAAAAGAGATAATATTAAAAACAGTAGTGAATTATTCCAACAAGCAAGAAAAACAGGAATTATACTATAAGACTAAAATGGTTATATCAGAAGCTTGTTAATGCCCTGAAAACCAAAAAAGAGTCACACAAAACTGAAAGCAATGACACATTGCTAGGGTACGGTACAAGATAATAGCTGAAGTATGTAGGGACAAGTTAGAAGTATTCAAAGGATCTTTTCATCCTTTCATTTAAAATAAAAAGTATTCTGACACAATTTTTCATATGCATAAAGTTTAATAACAAGGTAGCAGGAACACATCTTTCAGAAAAGGAATTGAACAGGCTAAAAGATATTTAGATGTAAATTTGAAAATGTTTTGAAAGTGTAAGTAATTGAAAGCAACAGGGCTTGAGGAAGATCACCCTACAGCAAGGTTCTTTGGTGAATTTTCGGCTCCCGCATCTGGCCACATTTTCTCTCACAAGACAAAGATAAGTCATTTGAAAAGAAGCTTTCTATTTAATTTTCTCAAGAGGAGAAAAAGCAGAAATTGAGGAATGATTATGAAACATGTGACATTTATAGGAAATACCCTTACTATAATATGCTCAAGGCACTCTTAAATCTATTATCCAAGCAGCTCACAATATTAAAAAGTTTGGATAGTGCTTCGACAAAAGCTGTCTCCTTGACAATTCTCCCCCAATAGCAGCTAAGTAAAATACATGCCACATTATTTGTCCTTTAACATTTCTGTGACAGTTTTTTCCTGCAAAATCTTATTTTAATATTGTAATCTGAGGGAGTATCAAACTGTATTACCACTCAAAGCATTTAAGAAAAACAGTAGGAAGTAATTTTTCATACTACAAATGTTAAACCATAGAATTTGTTAATACAGAATGCTATGGACATTAAAAACATACATTCTTAAAGATCAGTTGGACAAACTCATGGAAGAAGAACTCTGACATGTAGTTACAAGGCTCAGGAAGACCTGTAGGTCACAACTGTTTTGAGTTTGGAACAGTACACTAGGAAAAATATCCCTATATACTTCCTTCAGTCTTGGAAATTAGTGGTTGCATTTTTGAAACAAAATTAAGTGTCAAATTTTGCATTCATTTAGCTCTTCAGTTATAAGCGCTCAAATAAGATGAAAAACATTCTTTTCTAATCTGGCACAGGCAAGCAGCATTCAGATATGATACATAATTCATGTCTGTTGAGCCAGTCTTCAAACAGTAAATATTTTAATACAGAGGTAGAATTTTCATTTTTTAAAGACAGATATCTCTACAGATGCAGTAAACTCCAAAATGCACTGCCAAAAAATTAATATAGATTTAATACTTAATATAATGAATTTTGCTTATGTCACTTAGGCAGAGCAAGAATTATCTGGTAAAGAAGTAACATATATTAATATTATGCATATGACATATTTACAGCACAGCATGTGACTGTACAAAGCAAAAGTGGCTATAGCACTTGAAATATTTAAAGATGAGAAAGCTGTCAATCAATCTTAGCCTCTGGGGAAAAATCATTTTTATCCAAAGCAAAAAAACACAACATGGATTAGAATGAGTGATTAATAGATGGGACCCCAAAAATAAGAGCCCTTGAGACAGGTAAAAATACAAGACAGGACAAGCAGTAAAATTTAGAATGCTTTTTAAAGAATAGGTCTTTGTATATTTTTAAGTTAATCACACATCTGTGTATTAGTGAAAAGAATGCAACTTTGCAGCACTCATAGTGTCAGGATGTTGTCTGGAACCCTGGATTCCCTCAAGAGAGATGAGGTACTGTTTAATTCTACATTCATCATACAATTTCCAATCAACCCACTTCAGTCACCTAGAAGTACCTTTTGTATCCTCTAGCATTACCACTACTACCAGCTTAACCTCAAAACTGCACTAATCACAATTATGTGACTGCTTGGTCAAACAGGTAGAAAGAGCTTGTATTTGTGCTAAATATCATGCAGATGTCTTCTCCATAGCCTAGTGATTAGTACTCTTACCTTATCCTCCCAAGACTCTTTATGTGTTTTATGATGAACGCTCGCTCAGCATAAACCAGAAATAATCCCCACAAAAGGTTCAGAATAGATGATCACAATGATCCCCTCTGGCCACTTGAGCTATTAGCTTACAGATCTGCAGGAAAACATTGAACATTTTTCTCATAGGGCTACTCTCACGAAGAATTGAATTTCTGACCAATGCTCTACCAATGCTGCAAGTAAACAACCTTAGGGTTCCTCAGTTGAGGCTCTTCCTTTGCTGTGATCACTTCAGACATCTATGAAATACAACTAGATATTGGCCAAAATCCTTTTGGCTATTAATAAATGCCATTTCTGGTTAGAATCATGTTTTAGTAAAAACATTTCAGATGCCCTTATGCTACAAATAAGATGGCTTCATTCCTGACCTTATTATTTTTCCATTTGACCGTCACCTTCCTGACAGATCAACCCAGCTAAAAAACTGTGTGTAAAATACTGCTCTAAGCAAGTTCTGTATTAAATTTTTTAACCTTGAAAATAAACACAAATCTTTTTTTACCCCAGTAACTCAAAAAGTAAAAAAAAATTGAATTTTTTTTTCTCAAGTTTTCTTTAACTATTCAGCTCTGATTAGAAACTACAGGCATACCTGAGGTTGAATTAAACAAGCGAACTGCAAGCATTATGACAGCAGTCTCTATATAAAGTTCAACCTTGGTAATTCTGAAGTATATATAAAAGACAATATTTCTACCATGATTTCTAAAAATCCATCTCAACACCCCATGAAAGGAAACAGATCTATGATACCTAGGCTATGGAGGGCAGTAACATGCCCCTTTTCACCACCTTGAGGTTGCCTTTATTGAAGGCAAAACTCCGAGGTGGATATAGCTCAAAAGGCATAAATTAAAGCAATGAAGCTTTTGTCACTCTTTCCCTTCATTCACTCACTGAATAAAATAATTTCCTTCATAATGCAGCTCTGGTTGTCTCCTATTTTACTTTCCTTTTCTCATGGAAAATAGCTAAGTTCACTTTTAGTATTTTTGGAAGCTGCAGAATACCAATGACACGGAAGGAAAATACAGTGACTGTGCCATTATGGAGAGACTGATAGAAAAATACAAGATAATGAAATGCTCCCTTGATGTCTCTGTTTTTAAGACACAGGTTTCCTTACTTCTATTTCTTTCTCCTTTTCCTTGTGTTGTGTTTTCCCTTTCTTCAGTCCATCCTTCCTCCTTTTCATTTGCCTAACCTCCCTCTTACTGTTTTTCCATTGAAAACAACATTCGAACTTCCGTTCTTTCTCATCAACTCCAGTAAGAGGATATACCAAAAAATCCCTACACTTCCTTTGGGAAATGACTAATCACAAGGATGGATTTTCACTAATACTCTAACATGAACAAACAGTGGGAAAAAGTGCCTCTCCCTCCTAGTGAGTACATTCAGGCTGCTTATATCACAAATGTGGCTCTAGGAGTGGTTCAGTCCCTGTCCTGCTGCTCTACTTGGGAACATTTAGGTGCAGGAGGAAGCATTCATTTGGCAGAGGTGTGGCCTTTTTCCTTTGACAGTCCTCCACGCCAGTCCACAGAGATGGCTGGTTGCAGAGAAAGCAGACTGAAAGACCCTTGGACAAGAAGGAAGCGCCCAGACTGACGCACTAGTGCTACCTATCACGGCTGCTTATCTCCCCAGACTCCTTTAGTCAAAGTCAAGAGGGTGACTCTGAGCACCTAATGTTGCAAAGCAGGTGTCTAAAACAAGCGGGTCTGAATACATTCCCTACAATTCTTTTCCAGTGCTACTTCTTTGGAAGAGGGAGGCTGTAGATATAACCAGAGCAGACTGGACTGACTAAACCAGAAGGCTTCAGTCCACTTTCACTTCTTTTTCTTTTCTATTTCCTTTATAAGCAAAGGTTGCTACACTGTACTTGCTTGACACCACAAAGAGCTAAATAAATTCCTTAGATTGCACTAGCACTGCAAATTATTATTTACAAAGTATCCAAGAGAAAGTTTTTTTATGGCAAGTAATTCCATGTTCATCCTGTGCTTACTGATGCAAGGTGTGACCAGCACATGTTTCTATACAATCACCCTCACTGCAGTTGTATAGTGATACTAGTTTGAACACTTTCTCTTAACACTAATATTTGAAAGTGATGCTGAGTTGCACACTCATGCTTATTAGAGTAATTCAGCACATTAGGAGGTGTTCAGAAACTGGAAAATATAAGGGGCAATGCATAAGGGGATATTTTCTTTGTAAAATATATACAGAAGCGGAGCCATTACAAAAGGACTGAATGGCAACACAGAATAAGCAAGAAGTGTGTACTTGAGGAAAAGCTGTCAGGCAATATGCCTGTGTCCATGCTGTATGGGCACAGCAATCACCAACATGCCAGAAAGTAACACTATCCTGCTGGTGATTCTCTCCAAACCAACTGAGTCCCCTGAGGCAATGCAATATATTGGAAAACAAGATGCATGCAACCTACATGATGACGAGTTCCCTTTGTTGAAAAAAGCAACCTGCTTTTTAAAGGAAATGTCATATACCCAGCCTGTCCTTCATTATTTGCATTATGTGTTGTCTAAAGCCCACTGGTATTTGGGAACCAAATGGTAGATGATGCTGTAACTGGAATATGGCAGAAACACAGTTCTCTATGTTGTGCGGCCTCCATGGTCCTCTTGGTTTAGCTCAGCACTGCCAGCACACCCATCTGTGTGTAAAATCCACCTTTTCTTATGACTTCCAGCTTGAACTTCCTGAGACTACTGTTCATCCTGATGTAAATTCAACGCAGTGTTTTCTGGTTAGAATGTGGATGAAATGGCTTGTGAATAGCTTGATGATGATTTAATTGCAGCCTAAAAGCTTAAAAGAGACCAGTGACAATGTGACAACTGTAATTTTTATTCTGTTTCACATTCTTCAGCAGCATTGGTTACTGCATAGATGCACCTGGAGATGGCTATTTATAGAAGAGAAACAGAGAATACATAGAAACAGAGTTGCTATAGCCTGCCCTTTCCATTTAGCACAACCGCCCCCCCCAACAACCAAACACAGGGAAGAAGGAAAAATATGATATCATTATCCTGTACTTTTTACCAATTATTTTAAGACAACAACAAAATAAATCATTCCAAATAATTTCTAGATCCCAGACAGACAGGCCAAAATTGAAACTACTCATATGTGGAAAGCAGCCTTATGTTTTTATATTTAAGCCTGATCTTTTTTATTAACTTAACTGACTTCCAAACAGTGGTTCATTTCTGAAACAGAAAACATCCTTGTTAGAATACATACACAGAAGCACCTGTATTATGCCTTTTGAAAATGATTTTTTTTTATTTACTAGGTGGTTCATTTATTGATCTAAAATGACTTTACAAGGTGCTAGACAGTAAGATTTCATTTGGAAATGTGTATTTATTTTACACGGCCCATCTGTTCTTCCTTCTTTTCCTTACACTATACTATGTGATACAACAGCCCCTCATTAGAAGAAGGCATACTTTTACAGCCTTAAAAACCTAAGTTTACCTTTCAAAGTAAACATGAATTAACTACTTAGTATGAAGGGGGATTTGCTTACACTGAACTCCCAAAGAAAATATGACTGTTCCTCTTAGGTAGTGTATTGAACCTGACCTGGAGAGCATTCCACATTCAGGAGCTAGTGATCAACGTAACAGTTAACCCGAGTAGGCACAGGACTGTGCTGCACTGTGCTGCACCAAGCTGAACATACAGGCTGGCTTTCAGGGCTGTGCTGTGCTGCACCAGTTCCTTGGCTGCAGAATAAATTCAGCCAGCTCACTGGAATGGAGGAGCCCGCAAGCAGCTCCCGCTGGGTACTGGCAGTTATACCACCTGCCTGGCCTTGCTTGTATCTAACAGGGCAGCAAGATGTGCTCATTAGAGCATCCTTTAGGAGCAGAGTTGTTTTCTTGTAAAGAAAATATATAATAGCTCACGAGACCAAAAGGGAGAGCTTCTCTCCGCGGACAGGATCTGCTCTCCACAGTGTGCCATGGGAAAATCCACCTGGATTCGATCCGACGCTGCACAAACACAGGGTGCCTAACATCTGAAGGGACATAAGATTTACTCGCTACCTATATTACTCTTCTCATTCAGGCTAATTAAATCAGTTATCTTATTAAGCCATTTGTTGTCGAGCCTTTCTTACTGCTCCAGAAAAAGCCCTGCACTGTCACTCTGTCAGCTCACCCCCTCATCTTCCACCCCAGTACAGAGCAGGCATATACATGGCATGAGGAGACAGGTATGCTTGCATAGTTCATCCTCTGCTTTTGATGATTTTAAAATTCTTGTTTCTATAGGAAAGTTTGTACATATTTGCCATCTTCAGCAATAGTTTCAAGTTCAGATCTCAGTAGAATTAAATAATTGAATTTTATTGATTCTTCTGTGCAAGTTTCTAATATATAATCCATAGGCTGTAATAATGGAAATGTTTACATAAACCCATAATCTTGCACAGCATTATTCCTTCAATGCGATAAACTTAAGTAAATGCTCAAATGTTTCCGTGACCAAGGCCTGAATTTCTTGCAGTACCATATATTTGATGGTTGAATTCAGACAAACCTGTTAACCTCTCTTTCTTGTGTCTGTGTTTCCTTACCTATAGTACCAGCTGAGAAGAGGAGATTTCTGTAGACATGGTAAGTAATCAGAGAAAATCAGAAAGACATTAGAGGATAACTGAGAGGAGAGAAGGAAATGGTCGAGACAATAGTAATATAGATGTCTTTATATGCAGGAACTGCTTTAAGCCCACACTTCTTTTAGTCAAAGAAAATGGTGTAAATATTTCTTCTTTAATATGATGAAAAAATAAAGGCGTGGATATCGAACAGTTATTTATGAATCAACCTGGTTCACAAGCTTGCAGCCAAATATTTTCAAGGTCTCAAAATAAGGTCCTCTCTCAGGCCAAATTCTAATTATTTATCATTATTTGTTAATGTTACTATTTTTTTGTTCATTGCTTTAATTTAATATTCTGCCTTGAGAACACACAGAAATTTAGGCTGCCTTTTAATGAAGTTTTACATTATGAGACATTTTGAATAATATATGATAATGGCTTCATTTCAGGAACTGGCAGAATTCCTAACATAATCATGTTAAGCTTGATTGAATAGTATTTCCAGAAATTATATAGATTTTGAGAATTCTGAAAATACAAAACATTAGATGGGAATTTCCAGATTGCTAGATGCTGATTTTTTCGTAACTGTTAAATGATGCTACCAGATGAGGTTTCACTCATGTCAGAGTTGAGGACATACTTACTTGCCCACTCTTCAAATAGGTAACATATAATGCATATATTCTGGTTATTTATTTTGGTGTCCTATAATAGCTACACAGCTACAGGTAAGAAGACAGGTAAAATTGACGTCCTGTACTATTCCGTCCTTCCTTATTTTCTCTATCTAATGAGCTGCATAAGAAGTGAACCACAGATTTTTTTCATAGGGTATTTATAGTTTAGCCAGTTAGATTATGTCATGAAATTGCATCCAGGACAGAATGTGTATAGGAGGCAACCTCTCTATTAAGATGCAAACTGTTCAGTCAAAGTATTTAAGAATCATGTAAAAGCCGTCACAGTGCCAGAGGTAATTAAACTGTGGTTCTAAAAATAAAAAAAGTGCATGTGATGCATCCCATATTTGATTTTTCTTCCAGCTGCTAATTATGCAAATTTATCCTGATAACTGCTACTTAGACTGGAATCTTCCTGTTACATATTTATATCAATAACAAAGATTCAGGCAACCAACCTTTGTTTTGCTTCTGCCAAGGTTTTCATATACAGTTAAGCTTCTGACAAGTTGGGCTTCAGCTTCTGTACTGGTTTTATAATGGTGTTACAAGCTAGATAATGCCAAGTATGTCAACAATCAGTCACTTAGGGAGGAAGAGAAGCCAATTCTCTTGCTCATGTTACCTCTGTGTGTTAACAGCCTCTTGGTTTCTATTTGTTTGTTTTTACATATTCAAAATCTTCATTTAAGATAGGGGACACTGTGTTTGCCCTGTAGTTTGTAGTTTGCAGACAACCTGAACACACAGATGTATAGGCATATGTGTCAATATTTTGGAGCTACTTCTCATAGGACTTTTAAGCTATACACAGAGAGCTGTAAAACTTGTTTTTACCAAAACACTTTCATAGTGAATACACTTTCTGCTTCACATGTAAATAACAATCCTAATATTACAGTTAGAACTCAGTTCATTCAATCTTCTCATTTTTTGTACTTGCTTAAAGATTTGTATATTATCTTCTGCATCTGAAAATACACATGCTTCATACTAGTCAGGAGGTGTTTTTATCTAACTTTCAGAAAAATATTAAAAATATGATTATTCAGATTTTGTGCCTAATTAACTGAAATTGATCCAGAATAGAAATCTCAGATTAATATTACTTAGAAAATTAGACTGTGATGTAAATATTAAGCTATGTTTAAGCAAAGATGGTTTAGCACTTTAAAGTTACAAATATTTAAATTCAGCAGTTTCATGTGAGCACATTCAAGTTTTTCAAATGGACTTGAAGTCTATACTTCTTAACTGTGTCATATTGCACTACTAAATAAGTATGCAGAAGTGTTACTTTTCCAATATTCCTTAACAGGGACTTACTAACATGCAATTATGCTTGGTCTGTCAAGTTCTGCAAGATTTGGCTCCATCACTTCCTTAGATTTCACAAACCTTTAGCATTTTTTTCCTCTTCTGACAACAGCATTCTTGGAAATAAAAGAAACTACTTTTTCCATATTTATATTTACAGATGGAAGACTCCCTATCATGTTATTTATTTTTAACATAATGCAGTCAATACATGAAAAGCAATGATTACTTTCAGAGAGGTAACCAACCTTTTTAAACTATCAGTGTTTTCATCAGCTTAACTGTATCTTCACTTCATCACAAAGATATTTCTCAATACATTACATGATTCATTTGTACCTAACTTGCTAGAAATGTCAACATATATTGAACTTGTCTTTAAGAATCAAGCTTTTTGAATTACAAAAGAGGACAAGGAGAAGAGGAATGCAAACCTTTCTGTACAGGTAATGTGTCCAAGAACCTGCCTTAAGTCCAAGTGTTAGAACACCACATTAAGGAGAAAAACAAACTGAATAGTATCAGATCACCAGGGCGTGATGACATTCACCCAAGGGCTCTAAAGAAACTGACAGATACTGCTAAGTGACTGATTGAACAACCTCTTTTCAATGAACACAAGCATCAAAGGACTGCAAAATGGTCAGTATGACGCTGGCTGTTAAAAGGTTTCCAAAGAAGATTCAGAAGAGGAACTACAGAGCAGTAAACCTGAATTCTGCATTGGGCAAGTTGGTGGAAGCCATCAAAAAGAATGTGGCAGTGTGGATAAATGCTTTCAACTGGGGAAGAATCAGTATGGGTATTGTATGACTTCTATTTACGCATGAATCCAATGGCTTTCTTTGAAGGAATCAGTAATCATGTGCATTAGAAAGGTCCTGCTGATATAGTCGACTTCAATTTCCAAACAATGTCGCTGTGTATCCCTGTATTCAGAAGGTTAGGCACAGTTGTAGTGCCTCTGTCTCAAAATGTACAGAGTAAAACTTGAAGAGATACACAGATGGGTGTAAAAGACTTGGCACACCTGCCATTTTAGGACCGACTAGCTCAACTAGGAAAGTTCATCCTGGGAAAAAAGATGACAGAGAGGGCATTTCGTATAAGAAGGGATTAGTAGAGAAGAACTCTTTACTATCTCTCTGAACACATGAACTAAGGGGCTTCAAATAAATCTAGCAGTATCCCCATTCGGAACAAACAGAACAATGTGTTCTTCACACAGAGCATAACTAAGCCACACAACATTCTTACATTTTTAGTAGATGTGGTTCACTGGCTGATTCTTGATTCCTGTGCAAAAGATACCATGATTTTATGAGCAAGCGCTGCTTCATAATATACATATGCAAATGAAATTAATGAAGATTGCACAGGCAACCTTCAGATTTCTTAATATTTAAGTGTTTGTCTTTAAAAAAAATGTTTTAAGGTCATCTGTACGCTGTGCCTAATAGTTCTACCCCTCCTTGAAGTGGTACATGTTGGCCCAGAAGCGATTGCAAATGACAGCATTCTGAGGCACAAGAAACACACATCTCTCTTCAACACTCCTGCAGCATCCCACTGCAGTTTTCATCAGTTTCAGAACTGATTTGCACTTGTGACTTTTATTCTGCATGAAAGCTTCTGTCAGCTGTGCTGCTGCTGGAATTTACGAGTTGATCAGCACTATTTGTGACCAAGCAGTGCCTCAAAAAATCTATATTGTAGTAACACCTGTGAATGTGGAAATACCATCTCCACTTCATGGTCTAGACATAATGGGCATGTCAGAACAGCTTTGTTTTTCAAGTAACCAATTGTGTAGCTACTTAGAAGTATTTATTTCTGAATCATGACTGAAACTCTTGCAGTTTATCTTCCATAAAAACATGAAACACATGAGAGCAGGACACTAGAAATCTTAGTTGGGCTGAAATATCCTGTCTCTAAAGTATAAAAATATCTGGTTTATTTCTAAAATAAGATTATTATGTATATTTCTAGTAACATACCAGGAGTTTTGAAAGTGATCACAGATGTGACCTTTTGTGAGGTCTTTCCTATAATGATGAATTCAGTAATATTGATATCTATAGTCTATCTCTAGCAAAAGATCTCTCTTACTTTTTCTTAGGAAATTGCTGAACACAGCTGGCTTCTGTTGCACAAGAACGGTGATTAAGGTGTGGTTCATTACGTAGGCACTGACATAATTTTTTGGGCATGGCCTAATCTAAAACTATATTTTTTCCCTAATTTTTCCTAAATTCCCACCATTTCTCAATTCTTAATGAATGCCTGTACGGGCCCTGAGAGCATGCTCCCTCCTGGCTGGGGCTCCGGACCAACATAGGATAATGCGGCTGAGGGCTGCTGCCCCTTCCAGCCAGTGACTTTGGGGTGAGGCTTTCGGCTGAGGCTCTACTACTCAGCCCTACCTGAGCTCCAGCTCCTGCTGCCTGGCAGTGCTGCCTGTGCCTGGCCACGTGCCCCGTTATTCTGGTCCTGCACCGTGACCCCTGGCTGGCTTCTGGACTGACCCCGGCACTGCCTTGTCACTATGAACCTGCCCACCACTCATGGGGCTGTGTCCGATGCTGGTTCCCCTCACTGTGCCTGATCCTGACCACCACTCGTGGGTTAATGTCCCAGCGTGACCTTGACCCATGCCTGTCCCCACAGAGCTGCTTGATGCCCCAGGCTGGGGGCTGCCGCTGGCTGCCCCCTGACCCACCCTACACCCTGCCTGTGAGTGATGGGACGGGCCCTGGCTGGAGATGCCCCTGCCCCGCTGGTCTGAGGGTGTCCCTTGGTCCCCACGGGGCAGCTGACCCCACACAGTGCCCTGACTATGCCAGGTGTTTCAGCTGCTATGTGAACTGTAGTAGGTCATAATTTCTTTTCCAGAGTTTTAAACAATACTGCGATACAATGGTCAAATCAATGATAATTAGATAGACTCTGCTTCCTAATACACTCCTCCATGATAAATGTCCCCTGTAAATTACGGATTATGTTATGAATCATGTAAATGAAGGAAGCTTGGATACTAACACAAAATCAAGCTTTCACCAAGCTTTTCAGAAAGCATCTTGACTCTCTAACCATTTTTTTCCTCAAAATTTGCCGCTTGTATCAGTGATGTAGTTATGAGCTTTTAATTTAGGCAGCCTTCAAAGATTTTTCCGGAATATTGTGTGAAGAGAGAGACTATGTTTACTTTGACCTTTACATAAGCATTGCAAATATTTGGTTGCTATCAGTGAACTATGATTATAGACTTTCAGAAAGAAAGAATACCTAGTATAGAGATGGTCATGTGTGTACCCATTTGATCTCACTGATACTGACGCATTAGTTTAAATTGAGTTATATCTGACCTATTCGAGGAAAACAACAGAGATTTGCTTCATGTGGAAGAATCCATGAAAATTTGTTCAATAACAATGCTAATTCTTTTGGGTTTAGGGCTCATTTGAGATCCATGTTATTCTTGCTGTTCGCAGCAATAAGTTACTCCTACACACAGAAGAATAGAGACAGATTTTAACACAGCTATATTTTTTCCAGTTTTGGAAATGACCACATGAGCAAATTGATACACCTTTATTTTGTAAGTTCAGTTTTAGTATCTCCACTGTGTAAACTGTTTACCATTACTATTTGTTCTGTGCTGAAGTGTTAGCATGCAGATAGCTGCCTGTTTTTACTCATAATACAATTTTTGTTAATATGCTTACAGTAGCTTGGGGTGCCATGTGTAATTCTTCTGTTGATCATGGGCAATGTTTTAGATGTAATGATCGGATTCTAATTTCCCCAAAGATTCTATCACTTGTGTCCTGATCTTTGGCAGCTATGACAGACTTTTAACTAAAAGTCTCTTCTAGAGCTTCCTTTGCCCATCTGTTAGATACCAGCTTCTCTACTCTTTTCATGTCTTTTGAGTAATCCAAGAGGACATTTCTAACTCTGTCTCCTTGCCTATTGACTCCTCTTATTGTAAAGCAAGAACTATTTCAAAATCTTCTACGTTTAATAGACTTTGGCAGGTAAAGCACATGAACTGAATTTGGTCTTTAGGATCTCTCTGCCCTCTTCATCTCTCAAGGGAGGAAACAGTGTTATTTAAAGATGCAGACATCTGACTTTCACAAAAAAACCCAACCTTCTTTTAGAAAGCTGAAGATTTAGGGTGCAAGTCCAGACCTCTTCCTGATGTCTGGACTTGAGCATAACTCAAAATGACTCATTCTCTGGACTCAACTCAAAGCCATTTTTCATGAATATTCAAGACCCTCAGATCTCATTTTCTTCCCCACTTCAATTCCAGCACAGGAAACTTGGACATATTCCATGCAACTATCACTTTCCTTTAGACTGACAGCATAAAATTAACTAAAAATTATGTGGCTTTTAGAGAACATCTCTATTTTTAATCCTGTAACCCCAAGACGGGATTTTCTGGCACTAGTGTCTAGTGTATTTTTCCTTTGCTTTCCTGTAAAAGTGTGAACCTTGATGTGAACCAGACAACCCACCAATGATTGTAACATGCTTCATTGCTCCAAGTTCTCTGATCTAATTAATTGATGGATTGATACTTAACTACACAAAAAATTATAAAAATATAACAAGCTTTACAGTTCTAATCATACCTTTACGATTCTGGGGTTACAGAATATCCGAATTTAGCACTATTTCTCCTGAAAAGCATCTTTTTTTTCCTTTGTTATACTTTGTAACCCTAGGCATAAAGTGTTGTGGATTCTTGCTTTCCCATTTCTTTCTGTTGATTGCAGCTACCTCTATCTACTGTTGTCTAGCACAAGACAAAGGAAGTCATTTATCTTTGTCTTTGTGATTGGCAATCCTTGAATGGAGAAGGCTAGTCCCTCAACAGCAGACATCTGTAAAACTACTGTTAAAATGGTTCTCTCTATAGTTTTACTTACTGAAGGT